>NC_050070.1:38055059-40455059 GCF_009764565.3 Dermochelys coriacea | reverse complement strand
CCATCATGAATCTTTCCCCCAACCCACAATATTTGGAAGGTGAAAGTGCAACACTGTTAACTTAGCAGCTGTCAAATAATTATGCATGTTTTGGGGATAAAGATAATTTTTTTGACTTTCAATTTATTTTCTCATATTTTTGTGTTGGACAGTGCCTCAAAGGCAAAACTGACACAGTTACTTGGACAAGCAAATGTGGTGCTAGAATACAAATACCCAGCACTGTGGGTAAGTACAGGAAACGTGAAACAAAATGAGGAAACAATATTACAGTTCAAGGATGAACATCTGAAGTGCAGCTTCTAGTGCTGATGAAACTAAACTAAAAGATGCATTTAAAAATTAAATCCTGGCAACTAGTATTTTTCCATCTGTAGTACAGCATCTCTCTGTTTTGTGCACCCACACAAAGTAGTAATCCTTTTTTTTTTAAATTTTGTCTTAACTCCTCCTATCGACCCTTCTTCTGAACATACATGGCCTGCCTCTGATCTCATTTACTCCAGCATCAATCAGGAACAAGTCCAATTAAGTAAAGAGAATTAAACTGATGTAAAACCAGAATTAGGCCTACCAGGTAGAGAAGGAAAATTACCACTAGAAATAAATAGTAATTATTATTACCACAGTAATTTGCTCTATGCATTTTTACTCCACACACAGGCTACTGTACTTGCTCACATACGATACATAGCAAATTAACCCCTATACTAAGGGTCAGCACAAAGCCATAATGCTCAAGTGGAACTTAAAGAGTGCATTTGCTTTGTACTGACCCACAGCACAGGCATGAATTTCACCCTTATGATGAAGTACTTCCTCCCATACAGATTTCAACACAGTAGTCTGCTCCTGAGTCACAGGGCAGGTTATCTGCTCCTAGAGGATAGGATAAGCAGCAAATTTCCTGCATCTGCACAGTGACAAAGTATTAGCCACCAAGCCAGGAACTGGCTGTCTCCATAGTGTACCAGCAGCGCACAAACGCCAATATTAGAAACCCAGAAAAATCACTGATTTTTAATAAACAAATCTCAACTTTAGGACATCAAAGACAACTACAAAATTATGGAATTTTCCAAAATTTCTGGATACAGGACTCATGACCACATTAGGTAAGAGGGGGAAAACCCCAATTTTTAAAATATATTTTCTGCAGTAAACCTGATTCTCCTATGATTTACACTGGAGTAAGATCAGTCAGGCAGCATTTACTGGACTAACTAAAAAAGAAAAATGGCAAAGGCAAGCTTTCAAGAATTACACTAAAATCATACCATCCATCAGTCTAATCTTAAAACAGTAAATACTATGGTTTATATTTGTACTTTTAACATTCTTATTATAGTAACTGTCTGGAGGGTAGATTCATGTCATACCACTACTTATTCTAGTTAAAATCTTTGCAACAGGAAAAGATATCAGAATTTTATTCTATGCAATACACTAAACTTGTCTTAGTACCCATTCAGTTTTCAGTAAGTTGGTTAGCTGCCAATTCCTCCCCTTCACAGCCTCGGTAACATGTGGGCAAGGCTGGTTGCTTATCACATCAAGAACTAAGTAGAAGTCATGGCTTTGTCACAGTAAAAAATGTAAATGTTAAAAATGTACTTAGAAAAATACAAAAAGCGTACTGGTGTCACATTATTTTGAGGACGCTGTCCTTTATGTGTAATAATAATGATTAACTAATAGCTTAAAACTATTTTAAAATATAGGTTGCTCTCCCATATTCCACTGTGCTGGATATATAAAGAGACAAAATTCATGGAGGAACCTTACTTAATATTGAGCTGTCTGGGGTCATAAAGATTATGAATGCTCTTGTAACTCTGACAAAAAGCATGCTGTGGTATAGAAAAATGTATGATACTAAATGAAGCTGTCATTTTGTAAAGTGTTCTGGGAATAATCTACAGCTGGTGTAAATTGGAATTGCTCCACTGAAGTCATAAACTCTGAACTACGGAGCAACATCTACATGGTATGTTTCAGAGTAGCAGCCATGTTAGTCTGTATCCGCAAAAAGAAAAGGAGTACTTGTGGCACCTTAGAGACTAACAAATTTATTTGAGCATAAGCTTTCGTGAGCTACAGCTATATAGTATGTTAGCGAGGTTAGTTAGAAATGTTACCAAATATTTAATAATAATACCTCTGTATTTTAGAGCATCTCTTAGATGAAGGTTTCAAAGCATATGATACATGTTAATGAATTTAGCCTTGGAGATTTTTTATCCATATTTTTAAGATAAGGAAACTAAGTGACTTGCCGAAGATCACACAAGAAATCTACTTAGAACTGTAACTTCTGACTCTTAGACCACAGACCTTAACAACAGACCATTCTTTCTATTCCAGATAGTATGTTATGCAAAGTAGTTAGTTTCTTTTCAAGCAAATGTAGGATTTAATGCAATATCAGAACAGTACTTTTACATTTTCTGCATGTGTCTAAGAGGTACAATAATTTTATACACAATAATTCAGAGAACTGCCAGAATCTATATTTTAAAATATCATGTTGGCAGATTAATGATACAAGCCAACCTAATTGACCACTTCTGCAACCCTTAGTCCAAATTAATTTCCTTTAGGATTTGCCCTTGGCTATAATTCCAATTTTATACCTTCCTTCATCTGAGTTCCCATAGAATATAGAATTAGCTTACAGCATCTGAATATCATTCTTTTGAAAGAATGGAATAGACTCTTCATTCTGACCTGTTTCCTTCAACATACTGATGCATTGGAGCTATTTAAGATGTATTGCAATTTGACAGGCTTTTGACAATGTCATTTCGAGCTGCGTCCCAGACTAATGTAGAGCAAGAATGGATGACTGACAATGCAGAAAAATCACTGCCTTAGTAGAATGTTCACAATAACTTGACAAGCCCAACATCACAATTACTGCTGCCTCTGCAGCCCTCAAATAATTATGTTTCAGATTTTCAAGGAAGAAAATGTTTCATTGAAAAGAGATCAAGTAATGAATTAATTTATTTTGTAAATCAAAGATACATCATCCTGCAATAACTATGGTCCAGATGAAATTTTCATTTTATTTTCCTTCAATTCTGTTTTAAAGTAAAGAATGAGACATGTAATCACGCTGTTTTTATATTGCTGCCTTAATGTCAAGCACCCCCAGAGCACTTTACAACAACAACAATTAATTAATATAATGACAAACAAAATTAATTAAAAGCACAACTGAAAAAATAAGTCATTAACTTAACATTATATACAGTCAGGAGTTCACCAGACTTTATCTAGAAGAACAGCAAGTTTCACAAATGACTGGGAAGTAAGAGATAAAGTCTCTCACACTTCAGCTATATTCAACTGTTGCCAAAGAAAAGAAAAGCATGGCGATAGACAAAGGAGATGGAAGCCAACTAACCATGTGGAGAGAAATATACCCCTCTGCAGAGGGTCACCACCTTACCTCTCACATGTACCTCTTTTCAAAGAAAGTTACTCATTTTGGTTCCAAAGTTATCTTAATTCCAGTGTCCTCTTGGTTTTTCTTGTTGAAAAGTATTTATTTACATCCAAAATAAAGTATCATGAAACTGAGATTATAGAAAGAGTTATTTTCACCAAAGGAAAGAATCCCACATCATTTTCAGATTCCTGCATGAGTAATTTTCTATGTCCCTCATTTTGGGACTTCAACACACACTGTGTCCCATGTTTGGCAACAGAGCTATTGGCAATTTTCTAACAAACCATTTTTAATCGAAATTGAAACATTCCACTGGGAATGTTTTCATTTTGACAAAAAACAGTCATGTTTCCAACAGATGCCTGCCTTGTTTCCTGCCTCCTCAGCAGCATGCCTTTCTGGCTACCAGGTAGATCAAGCTCCTTGGCCTTCCAGTCTCCTCAGCAGCTCACCTGGTGGACTGCCACAGAGCTGGGGATCTCATGGCTTCCAGCCTCTCAGCACCTCGGCAGCTCATCTAGTAAGCTCCTGGGGAGCTCAGGCTCCCAGGCTTCCATGTGGCTCAATAGGCAGGTTCCTGAGAATTCAGAAACCCCTGGGAGCTCCAGCTCTCAGACTCCTTGACAGCTTGCCCAGCAGGCTGCTGCAGATCCAGAAAACTGAAAAGCCCCTGGGAGGTGGAACTGGAACTTTTTGAAAAAATTCATATTAGTTCTTTTGAAACTGATTTTTTTATATACCTCGCATGAAAAATTCTGTATCTGTGTCTTTTTGTTCTGATTCCGAATGTTTGGTTTTTTTGTTTTTTTTTGGAACTGCAAAATTTTCTGTGGAAGAGAAATTCCAGTTCCCACATAGCTCTGCTTGGCAGACTGAGAGTTATGGTCAGCAAAAAGCATATGAACCACTTAAATTCCACTTCAGATGTTGAGGGCTTACGTGAAATTTATTTGGTGTATTGGCCTTTTACTGGCATTCTGCTCAGGTGAAAATTTCATCCAAGGTGAGCCGCGAAAGGCCATGCAAAAAGTATCCTGAATTAATGCAACTTTAAAATTACTGCTGAACCATGGACCAGTGGCGCCCGCCAAGACAAGTGCAATTTATGAGAATATTCACTCATTTCTGACCTTATCCACAGAATTCTGCAAAACATGGGAAATATCAGGAATAGTCAATAAATCACAATAGTTCTTTTTGTTTTGTCATCACACCATTCCCTGTACATCGTTGATTTGATGTCTTTACTTTTTGTATAATGACAGGTTTCAGAGTAGCAGCCGTGTTAGTCTGTATTCGCAAAAAGAAAAGGAGTACTTGTGGCACCTTAGAGACTAACAAATTTATTAGAGCATAAGCTTTCGTGAGCTACAGCTCACTTCATCGGTGAGCTGTAGCTCACGAAAGCTTATGCTCTAATAAATTTGTTAGTCTCTAAGGTGCCACAAGTACTCCTTTTCTTTTTACTTTTTGTGTTATCTATCAAGATTGCACTGTATGTTCCTCAGCTTGGGTCCTCTACTCTGATTTATTGTGATGTAAATCAGGATTAATCCCAAATAAACTTCAGTTTAAGTGTGAGATCGGAATTGAATCAGTCTTCAAGAGGATAGTTAGAAAGTAGCATCTTTATAATATAATTTCTCCAACGTCTTTGAACAGATTGATTTGTCATCCAAATGGTAATGACTTTAGATGTCACAGATTTTTGATGCTGAGAATCTTGGATTAAACACAGCTCCTGATCATCTGTTTTACAATGTCCACGTCTCCTTAATGTTCCAAAGAATTCTGAAAAACCACACGGAAAATTTAGAGAATGTAAGATTTACTCTAACTTATTACTGAATGCCACAATTGCCAACAGCATGATTGAGCAGGCACTGGCTGGCAAACTATGATTTCAACCACAAGCAATGGAGAAGAATACAATGTTCACATAACATCTAAACTTAACAGGTTGGTTAGTCTGAAATATGAACAGTTCAACAGATTACTTACTAGCTGTAACCCATGGAATAACACACATTCTCTAAAAGGACAAAGTGCCATTTCTTCAGGTATAAAAGTAGTCACAAACCAACTATCTTTCATTGTCAGGTGCATTCAAGGAGTTAGAATGTATTCTTATTGGCATTTTTTAGCCATCCCTCCCTTAATTCTTCCTGTAAGACAATATACTACAACAACTGTATGAAGATTTGAGAAAGACATATCCTGTTTGCTTCTTGCAAGTCACTGAGTTACCATGCAAGTCTGTATCTAAGGATAGATTTTTGAGTTCTGAGTACAATGCAGAAACCTCAAGTACCACAAACCCTGAAGATTCTTTTGCCAGCATTGGTGAAAAGCTAACAGAATAAAAAATGAGGCATTTTAAAGTTTGGCTTCATTACCCAAAATGAATGAAGAACTGTTGGAACAAGTATTCATCCACAACCTTAATCCTGAAAGAGGTTTAAGCTTTATAAACTGTGAGCTACGCAAAAGATGTGCAAAAGCTCAGCCTTTGGATCTTATTGAAAAGGGCCTATCAGGAAGCTTTTATCAATTTGGGAAGTTAGTAAAGAAAGGAGGAAACATTCCAGAACTGGTGTTGGAATGGAATTTGAAGAAGATATAACAAAAAGCTAAACTACTACAGAACAATTATACAACCTATATATCAGCCGAAGGGAGAAAAATCAAGCATCTGGACACTGAAATCTCTAGTAACTTCTATGCAACTATGTCAATTTATATCAGCTGAGAATCTGGCATTATGAATAAACCCTTTATATCATCCACGATGGTGTGTATTGACATATATTTGGCAAGTCCTGTGGATGACAAACACAAAAAGAACACGGTCTACCTGGAAGTGAGATATGCTTGTGATACATCACTTTCTCTACTTAAAACAAGTGACATTTTCCACCTGGTAAAAATCTATCAGAAACTTCTAATACACAGTATTCTACCTATCTCTAATTTTATTTAGGCATGCTGTACTCAAGACACAAGTTACAATACAGGATTTGAATCTTACACTGGAAAAGATTTCTATATATTATAGATTCCTAAAATCACATCAATTTTAAAATTATATTACTAAGTTTGCCTAATGATTCATGTGAAAAGAATGCCAAAGGCTTGTAGAACATATTTGTATGAACTTTATATTGCTATTATTATGTTTAAGCACTGAACAGATTAACATTTTTAATACTGGTACTGAAGGAAATAACTATATTGTTGAGTCATTTCAAAATTTCTACAATTGTCATGTAGAAAATTCAGACCATAAATACAGCAGAGTTAAAATAGTTGACTTCTTGTTTTTAAATGTGTTTTTCTATCTTAAGTGTTTCTTCTCCATATTTTAATACCTGGACAACATAAAACAGATTTTATTAATAACCACCTTTAACCTAAGGCACTATGTAAATAATAAAAACAGTCCTATATCTGTCCCAATTTACAAGAGTCTAACATAGAGGCTTGAGGCAGAAATTACTGGGAGATTCAATGGCTGTGGTATACAGAAGGTCAGACTAGATAATCATAATTCATTAACAGATTCAAATGCCAGAAGGGTCCATTGTGATTATCTAGTCCAAACTTGTGAATAAGACAGGCAAAAACTTCCCCAAATAAATTCCTGTTTCAACCAGAGCACATCTTTTAGAAACAGATCTAACTTTGATTTAAAAATCACCAGTCCTGGAGAATCCATCAAAACCTTTGGCAAATTGCTCTGGGGGTTATTTTCTTTCTGTAAAATATATATGCCTTATATCCCATCTGAATTTATCTAGCTTCATATTATACCTTTGTCTGCCAGATTGAAGAGCCCGTTATCAAATATTTGTTCCCCATGTAGGTACATATAGACTGTGATCAAGTTACTCCTTAACCTTCTCTTTGTTAAGCTAAATAGATTGAGCTTCCAGCATCTACCACTGTAAGGCATGTTTTCTAACCCTTTGAAGTGAGCTGTAGCTCATGAAAGCTTATGCTCAACTAAATTTGTTAGTCTCTCATGTGCCACAAGTACTCCTTTTCTTTTTGCGAATACAGACGAACACGGCTGCTACTCTGAAACCTGTTAATTGTTCTTGTGGCTCTTCTCTGAACTCTCTCCAATTTATTAATGTCCTTCTAGAATTGTGGTCACCAGAACTGGACACACCATTACAGCAGTAGTTGCACCAGTGCCAAAAAAAAAAAAAGAGGTAAAATAATCTCTTTACTCCTGTTTGAGATTCCTCTTCTGGCATATGAATCTGTGTATGTTGAGTCCAAAAACCCTTCTAATTTTTTTGTCTGCTTTGCTTCTGACTGGGAGAGTCACATTGGACTTCTGGGGAAAGTGAATCTATATAGTGAAAGCTGCCAGTAAGGGATTACTGGCATCAGACCCACTTAATTCCTTCCTTTAAAGACTAAAAGCATTAGTGGCAGTTGCCCTTCTTTTCTCCCTTCTCTCCAGCATCACAATGGAGAAAGCACAAGGAGTATTTGAGGGAGGAAAGAAGAGGCTGATACAGTCTGTCCCTTTAATGCAGCACTGTAGAGCGCAGTCAGGGAAAGAGGGACTAGTAGCATCAAGTCCCATCAATACAGCAGCACCAGAGTGCACCCAGGGGAGGAAGGGGCAGGCTGGGCTTGTTGAGGTCTTGCCCCTCAAGTGAGCTACTTCGTTCATTGAAAGGGTACAGAGCTAAGAGCTGCACATGCTTGCAAGCTGCCTTTGTAGCCCCTCTGGGCAGAATCAGGATACTCCAAAAGGTTTGTGACTTAGATGCAGAGCTTCATGCCCGCCCCCCCGCAACCTCAGCAGCAGCAACAGGGACCAATCAGAGGAAAGCTGAAGCAGAAGGAGGGAGGAGCTAGCCAGCCTGTGATTTCAAGAGGGCAGAAGGTCGGAGTCTTGGGAGGAAAGCCTTGGGTATTTGGGAGGAAAGGAAGAGGAAGGGTGCTATGCCCTGGCTAGGTAAGTGGGGTAGATAAAAGTGGAAACAGAGGGCTGTCACCTGGAGAAAGGGAGGGAGGGAAGCAAGCAAAAGGGCTACCCTCTCATTATCAGGAGAAGCAGTGGAATGATGGTGCGAGTTACAGCCCAGGAGCTGTTGGGGAGCTAATGTATGTATTATGGGAATGGAGAGAGCCCCTAATGGATTTGTCAAGAACAAATCATGCCAAACCAACCTCATTTCCTTCTTTGACAGGGTTACTGGCCTAGAGCATGGGGGTGGGGAAGCAGCTGGGATAGTGATATATCTTGATTTTAATAAGGCTGTTGACACTATCCCACATGACAGTCTTATAAGTAAACTAGGAGAGTGTGGTCTATATGAAATTACTGCAAGATGGGTGCATTGCCAGTTGAAAAGCAGTACTCAGAGAGAGTTACCAATGATTTCCTTTCAACCTGGGAAGCCATATTTAATGGGGTTCTACAAGCATCTGTCCTGTCATGGGTACTGTTCAGTATATTCATTAGTGGCTTGGATAATTAGTGTATACTTATAAAGTTTAAAGATGACACCAAGCTGGGAGGGATGAAAGCACTTTGGTGGACAGGATTAGAATTCAAAATGACCTTGATAAACTGGAGAATTGGTCTAAAATCAACAAGATGACATTAAATAAAGACAAGTGTAAACTAAGAAAGAAAAAAAATCAAATGAATACATGCAAAATGGGGAACAACATGTTAGGTGGCAGTACTTTAGAAAAAAAAAGCATAAGAACGGCCATATTGGGTCAGATCAAAGGTCCATCGAGCCCAGGATCCTATCTACTGACAGTGGCCAATGCCAGGTGCCCCAGAGGGAACGAACAGAATAGGTAATCTTCAAGTGATCCATCCCCTGTCATCCATTCCTAACTTCTGGCAGTCAGAGGCTAGGGACACCCAGAGTATGGGGTTGCATCCAGTGTTCCCTCCCATGTGCAGAATGAATTTTGTTACGTGGACCAACATGGAGGTGATGTGTGGTGGGGGTGGGGCTGAGGGGTTCGGAGTGTGGGAGGTGGCTCAGGGCTGGGGCAGAAGCTTGGGGTGTGGGAGAGTGAGTGCTCTGGCTGGGGGTGTGGGCTCTGGGGTGGGGCTGGGAATGAGGGGTTGGGGTGTGAGAGGGGGCTCGGGCAGAGCGTTGGAGTGTGGGAGGATGAGAGCTCTGGCTGTGGATGTGGGCTCTGGGGTGGGGATGGTGATGAGGGGTTTGGGGTCCAGGCTGCCCCAGGGCTGTGGTAGGGAGAGAGAGGAGTCCCTCAGCCCTCTCTTGCCGTAGCAGCTGGGGGCCAGGTGAGAGGCACCTCTCCCTGGCCACAGCAGCTTCGGTGGGGCTGGGTTGGGTGGGCTAGGCCAGGGAAGAGGCACCTCTCCTGGGCTGCAGCAGTTCTGGTGGGGCTGGGCTGCGCTGGGGGAGGGGCACCTCTCCCCGGCAGCTCCTGTGGGGCTGACCAGGCCAGGCCGTCGGAGAGACGCCTCTCCCTAGCAGCTCTGGCAGGGCTGAGCTGGGCTGGGCTGGGGGAGGGCATCTCTCCCTGGAAGCTCCCGTGGGGCTGGGTTGGGCCAGGGGAGGGGCGCCTCTCCCTGCCTGCATGGCTTTTGATAGCCTGCTGTGCAGCCACCTTACAGGGAACTTAGGTTGCATCCCTGACCATCTTGGCTAATAGCCATTGATGGATCTATCCTCCATGAATTTATCTAATTCTTTTTTGAACCCTATTATCCTTTTGGCCTTCACAACATCCACTGGCCACAGGTTAGACAGATTGACTGTGCATTATGTGAAGAAGTACTTCCTTTTTTTTTAAACCTGCTGCCTATTAATTTCACTGGGTGACCCCTGGTTCTTGTGTTATGTGAAGGAGTAACACTTTTAATCACTTTCTCCACACCTTTCATGATTTTATATCCCCCCTTAGTCATCTCTTTTCCAAGCCTGAAAAATCCTAGTCTTATTAATCTCCCCTCATATGGACTCTGTTCCATACTCTTAATCATAGTTGTTGCTATTTTCTGTACCTTTTCTAATTTTAGTTTATCTTTTTTGAGATGAGGTGACCAGAACTTCACAGAGAATTCAAGGTTTAGGCATACCATGGATTTATATAGTGACATAATGATATTTTCTGTCTTATTATCTATCCATTTTCCAGTGGATAGATAATTCCAGCTAACATTCTGTTAGCTTTTTTGACTGCTGCTACACACTGAGCAGATGTTTTCAGAGAATTATCCACAATGACTCCAAGATCTCTTTCTTGAGTGGTAACGGCTAATTTAGATATCATTTTGTATGCAGAGTTGGGATTATGTTTTCCAATGTGCATTACTTTGCATTTATCAACACTGAATTTTATTAGCCATTTTGTTGCCCAGTCACCCAGTTTAGTGAGATCCCTTTGTAACTCTTTGCAGTCTTCTTTGGATGTAACTATCTTGAATAATTTTGTATCATCTATACATTTTGCCACCTCACTGTGTACTCCTTTTTCTGGCTCATTTATGAATAGGCTGAACCGCACTGGTTCCAGTACAGATCTCTGGGGGACACCGCTATTTATCTCTCTCCATTCTGAAAACTGATCATTTATTCCTACCCTTTGTTTCCTAACTTTTCACCAGTTACTAATCCATGAGAGGACCTTCCTACTTATCCCATGCCTGCTTACTTTGCTTAAGAACCTTTGGTGAAGGACCTTGTCAAAAGCTTTCTGAAAGTCCAAGTACACTATATCCACCAAAAAGGATCTGAGATTTATAGTATATCACAAATTGAACATGAGCCAATTATGTGATGCTGCTGTGAAAAAGGCTAACATAATTATTGCGTGTACTGATAGTAAGACGCAGGAAGTAACTGTTCCATTCTGCTCAGCAGGGGTAAGACCTCAGCTGGAATAGTGCATCCTGGTTTGGGCACCTCACTTTAAGAAAGATGTGGACAAACTAGAGAGTCTAGGGGAGAGCAACAAAAATACAAAGACCCATACATTTTGGGTGTTAGAATTTCCTTCTATGAAGAGCCTTAAATCTCATAACTAACACGTCCATACAATGTAGTGATTTATGCTAAGGATGTAAATCCACTTAAAGATCCACAGCTTTAGACCCTTTCACCCCTACAGTATCCCTGTGAAGTCAGTGGGAATCCATATGAATATAAACAGGACAAGGGCCTAAGTCAGCAAAGCTAACATAGTTACACATGTGACTTGCTGAACTACCACAGTAGGAGCCAATTAATAACTAATGACCAAAGATAAGCATACAGTCTTCGCCTAGGAGGCATTGTAAAACATCCCACACTGGGGATAAATCTCTCTGTGAGGAAAGAAAGTGTCCCAGCTCTGCCAGAAAAATTGTGTGTGTGCAGGGGACAGGTTATTTGCTGCATTTGCCAGGGGATGACATCTCCTTCCATAACAAATGCTAACAAGCCAAAAGCTGGTGCCTTGGCTAAACTAAGCTATGATGAAGAAACAGCAGCCAACTGAGCAATATCAAGCAGCACTAAAACTCAGGAAATTGTTTCTCTGGGTTAAGTAGATCTCCATTTTGAACCTATATAAATCAAATCCCCATTTCCAGGCTTTTACTCCTCATGGACACGATATTATCAATCTGCATCTCTTTGATGGTGGCCTATACACAGGATATATGTATCCCCCTGTTATGCAAAGGGCCACTTGATAGAGTTGCATGTGCTTACACTTGTGATGCATTTGGCCTTTACACTGGATGTTTTCTTAGCAGAACAAACATGGAGTCTCCTTCCCACTACTTTGCTTCACACAAAATAATACTGAAGCCCTATTGTTAGTCAGCTTGAGTAATCTCCTTCTGTTAAAGTGGCCATATTTTCAAACTAAAAAGTCTGTTTTTTGTTGTTTTTAATGAATGTGTACTGATGCTACTTCTGTCAACTTCTGACTCAACAGTAATTTTATTCCTGTCTTAAGAAACAGATTTGCAGAACCCTTAGATTGACTGGGGGTAGATTACTCCATGAGTATTCTCATTTATACTAGTGGGACTACTCATAAAGTAGTCTGAAAAGCATCTGAAAAGCCCAGCACAAAACCTTTCCCCTTCTATAGTTATTTAAAACAACACATTTATTGATTGCATGAAAACAAAGATAAACTTGATGTATCCCAAAAGACATTCGGGCACTTAGATATCATATGAAAGACCAAGACTGTTCTAATAAAATGGAGACATACAATCTCTACCTTTGGGTCAACAACTCCTTGGATACCTAACATGTTATGTCTTGGATTTCACTGCCTGTTTCATTTTATTTGACTCATTGCTCTAGCATGAACGGAGATTTTGAGTAGAGAGTAGAGTAGATTTTGGACATTTGTAAAACAGAGAAAGCTTGCAGCATTACGGAGACTGTTTATTTAAATGAACTATTGCATCATAATTTTGATTGATTATGTAAAAACTACATTCCAGGCACAATGTAGAAATTCACTTGATCAATGAGCATCAAATCTAGTTCCTGACTGGAAAATTCCCATCCCAAAATGTTTACTTTGGTAAGTAAGTAAATTATGGCTCTGAGGATATAATAATGCTAACCCAGCCATCACAGGGACTATTTTTATTTTAAATCATGTTGGTCATGTCATATTAGATATAATTGTGTGCAGGAAAGTTGTGAGAATTACTATAATGGTGTACCCCACCCTTGTTTGACTCTCTACAGGACAGCATTCCATGACTGTTCAAAACTTCAGCAGGGTGGAAACAGAATCTTACACTTCCTAAATATTATCCAGGCATAGGCTTGTTAATGTTACCAGATTATTAAACTGATCTCCACTTTGAACTCATTTCAATTATTCTAATTTGTATCTGAAATTTTTAGTTCCACAATCTTTTTCCTTTGGTTTGGTTTTAATTTTTAAGATGGTGTTATTCCCATTGTAAACAGATTTTCATTTATATTTTTTTAAGATTGATATTGGTATCTCCTCTTTACGTAGCTGGACTAAAAATCTTAAGGCATAGCCTTCACATGAAATGGCATGTGGGGGAAACCACACAATTTGACAAAAAACAAACAAAGAAAAAAGCATATAAACAAAATAAATATAAAATGCACAAGATTACACAATATCTAACTGAAACTTTACCTGGAAATGCATGCCCTGTTAGAGAATCCAATCCTGAAATTAAAACAGTGAAAAAAATAATCTTTAACACTAATTTAATTGGCACCACAATCGCGTATCATTAATATAAAATTTGTCACAGGAAGCAAAGATAAAAACCTCATTAGATAGTGTGTATAAATTTGGGTCTGTATGACATAGAAAAAGCAGTATGTAAATATGAAACTCTTGTACAATTTAACAAGTTCACTTGCTTTGTTATAACAACTTTAATCATGCTGCACTATAGTTAGGTTGGGTTTCGCAAGTAATTCCTTTACAAACCACTGTTTTCAGAGGTTTATTCCTTGAATGTGAACATGCGTTCTGAGGTTGTAGATATGAATTTTTAGCCCATAGTAATATTTTTCTTTTTCTTACAAATATAAAAAAATGATTCTTTAAAGATCTACTTTCAAAAGATGATAAGCCTGATATGTTTCAGAGTAGCAGCCGTGTATTCGCAAAAAGAAAAGGAGTACTTGTGGCACCTTAGAGACTAACAAATTTATTAGAGCATAAGCTTTCGTGAGCTACAGCTCACTTCATCGGATGCATTTGGTGGAAAAAACAGAGGAGAGATTTATATACACACACACAGAGAACATGAAACAATGGGTTTATCATACACACTGTAAGGAGAGTGATCACTTAAGATAAGCCATCACCAACAGCAGGGGGGGAAGGAGGAAAACCTTTCATGGTGACAAGCAAGGTAGGCTAATTCCAGCAGTTAACAAGAATATCAGAGGAACAGTGGGGGGTGGGGTGGGAGGGAGAAATACCATGGGGAAATAGTTTTACTTTGTGTAATGACTCATCCATTCCCAGTCTCAATTCAAGACTAAGTTAATTGTATCCAGTTTGCAAATTAATTCCAATTCAGCAGTCTCTCGTTGGAGTCTGTTTTTGAAGCTTTTTTGTTGAAGTATAGCCACTCTTAGGTCTGTGATCGAGTGACCAGAGAGATTGAAGTGTTCTCCAACTGGTTTTTGAATGTTATAATTCTTGACGTCTGATTTGTGTCCATTCATTCTTTTACGTAGAGACTGTCCGGTTTGGCCAATGTACATGGCAGAGGGGCATTGCTGGCACATGATGGCATATATCACATTGGTAGATGCGCAGGTGAACGAGCCTCTGATAGTGTGGCTGATGTGATTAGGCCCTATGATGGTGTCCCCTGAATAGATATGTGGACACAGTTGGCAACTGGCTTTGTTGCAAGGATAGGTTCCTGGGTTAGTGGTTCTGTTGTGTGGTGTGTGGTTGCTGGTGAGTATTTGCCTGATATACTACTGCAGGAGCAGGGAAGTGTAAATTACTCCTGTATCCCAGGAGAATTCACTTTGAGGGAAAGCAGACAATGATACCAACACAGCAAATCCTTCAGGCTTTTTCCTGCTGGTAGGACAAGAATCTAGAATTGTAGCTTCCTGGAGTAGTACCCTGCCATTTACAATTCTATATTTTTAACAGAGACACATTCGGTAACTTATGAAAGATGCTCTATAACTCACACACTTGGGTTCATATATAGGTCTGTAGATGGAATTGAACCCAAGCTCTGCTTTGTAAAACAGGGACACAGAATCATGACTATTGAATAAGATTAGCAAGGGCTCCTTTTGTATAAGGAAGATAAAAGTAAAATATATTTGATTGGCCAGAAAAGTCTTCCTACCTAATGTATTAACATTGATATATGGAATGGGGTATGCAGACCTTTTGATCATACAGCAAACCCTCATAGATCAATAGCACCCCATCCCAATTCATGACTATCTCCCTCACAATGGTATTATAAAATATATGCCACCATCAAGAGTTCCTTCCTCCACCCAGATTGTGAGATAAAAGTAAACAGCTGTGTGTTCCCTAGGCCAGCAGAGCAGGGAAGTTCTGTGCTTCCCATTAAAAGAGAAGAAGAGAAAATGTGTTAGAGGAAGAATTGAAGGAGAAAAGCTCAGTGGCTAGTTTACTCCACTATGTGCTTATTCCCCTATGTGAGTTCACTTGGTGTTATTCTGAAATTAATTTAGTCTTTATTTTTACCTGAAGATGGGTTGCTCAAGGATCTGAGTAAATGTATTAGAAATGTGCAGTAGGAATTTTAAATAAACACAGTCTTGAAGAAGGATTTTCCTTCCTGTTTGTAACAAACATACAAAAAAGCGGATGTGATTTGAAAATTTGTTGATGCAGCTCAAATGTTGAGCCTCCTACAGTACAGTTTTTATTTTTTTTAAAAATAGTTGTGGTGAGAAAATTATATCTTCTGCTGGATAGGCTGACACACAGCTTCTCCCATTAGAAGGTAGAAGGAAAACATTCCTGACTGTGATAATATATAAATGTCCAAATGAGAGAAATTTACTGAGTACCAATAACGTGCTCAATGCTATAAAAGAACAAAGAAAACATGATTCCTGCCCTAGAAAATACGGCTTTCCAAAAATCATACAAAGACATTGCACACTACAGATATTCTACATGCATGTTAGATCAGTGGTTCTCAACTTTTACCGTCTGAGTTACAACAGAAAAAAAAAGTTTTTAGATTTCCCTCTCCCATAAGAAAGGAATCATGGTTATGACTACTTTCAGTACCTGTTCATGACCCCTTGACCATCCATGTGTTACAGATTATACACAAGTGCTAACTCTCACCTTTCCCCAAGTTAGGCGCCTAAATCCTTTGGTGGATCTGGGGCTTGAGTAATTGCTTGTTTATATAAAATAAAATAAAAATAAAAACATGGACATAGACTGTTACCTACGAAATACGTGTGTACGTGCACTGGGACTCTGGGTAAAATGACTGCAAAACTGAATACTCTGCAGGCAATGCACATAATGCATCTGTCTCCGGATAAATCAGCACTAGTTTGTTGTACTACATGAATAGCTAAATGCAACATGGGCATGTGTTTATTTCCTTGCAACTAGACCTACATGAGATGAAAATAAGATAGTTTGTCACCTTCTTACATCTCTACTGTGTGAAGTTTTGAATAAGTCCTCCTTTGCTAGTTGAAACCACTGAATTTTAGGATACATTGAAGTCACAAATCATGATCCACAAGCCCTGCTTCCATCATTACTTTCCCACAATAAGTGATATGAACTGATACTAAAGAAGGCGAGCAGTGTAAAAGTTTCCCAAATGCATACAACTACAGTCTGCTGCTCTTCCCTGCTAAACTTAAATACATGCAATTATTACAGTTAATAATGGAATGAAATCTTTGTTGTGTCTGGAACAACTGGGGTTTCCAGTCTCTGCCATAGGGATTCTACAACTCTGTTACACCAATTAAAGGCCAGGATGATAGGAAAGGTTTTGAGCTGCTCTATTTTGTTTCTTATGCACAGAACTGAAAACGGGAAGAACTGAACTAAAATTAACTAAATTGGTAAGAAAAGGGGTGGCAGTGATAGATCATAACATTAAGGTCCATATGTTACTATTAAGCATATATTAAAGAAATAAGAAGATGGTTTATAGTTCAAGCAGTTGGTAACTTAAGTGTGCATATAATGTTGGCACACAGCCAAGGACAGAGAGATGGCAGTTTTGGCCTATGGCTAGTGTGTTGGTAGGTGGATATGGACTGAGGTCAAGTAAAGGTCACTCCAGCGCTGCAAGGAGAGGTCAGTCCAAAACTACATTAAGGTCACCATCCCATAATAATAAATATATATAATAAATAATAATAATAATAATAAATAATAATAAATATCCCATAATACTACAACTTATTGCGTAACAGCTTTAATTGACAGTTATAGACCAATCACAACTGTTAAATGTAAGTATGGACCAATCAGAGAGGGTCTGAAGGTGATTAGAGGATAGGTATACTAATGATAGGATTGGGAAACAAGCCAATCAGAACAGGCCAAAAATTGTATAAAAGACAGAGCGAGCAGGCAAAAGTCAGTCAAGTAAGGAGCAGGAGATAAAGAAGGAGAATCAAAAGAACATCAGAAGCAGCAGCAGCAGTGCTTCTAGTGCAGAGCAGAAGGATCCTGACAAAACAGAGGAAGAATATCCTATGGAGAGATGAAGTGAGCTGTAGCTCATGAAAGCTTATGCTCAAATAAATTTGTTAGTCTCTAAGGTGCCACAAGTACTCCTTTTCTTTT
Organism: Dermochelys coriacea; assembly: GCF_009764565.3. Classification (NCBI taxonomy): domain Eukaryota; kingdom Metazoa; phylum Chordata; order Testudines; family Dermochelyidae; genus Dermochelys; species Dermochelys coriacea. The sequence continues at coordinate 40,437,295 of NC_050070.1, read as the reverse complement.
TTGCGAATACAGACTAACATGGCTGCTACTCTGAAACCAGGTATAGTATAGGATATAGAACAGAAGTAGGGTTAATGAATGTGTATGGATGGGATACTAAAGATAAGTGTCTGTAGTGTGAATGTTTATGTTACCATGTATAAAGTTTACAGTTTATTAAAATTGCTGGCAGTGTCCTATGTATGACTGATCACCATGTGCAGAACATAATCACTTAAGCCATTCCAACTGTATAACATTACAATATCGGGTACTTTAGCTTGTATACCTGTGCTAAGGGATTTATGTTTTAACTGATGTTTAGATGAATTGCATTAGGGAAGGCTGGTTACACTAAATAAAGAAAATACTTTTGGAAAAGTATCGTCTGGGTGTCAATCTTCTGACCAGAGGGCTGTATCCATGTTCTCCCAGGAGTGAACAAATCTAGTCTGTTCTGAGGAGTTTCCTGAAGGACATAGGGAGATCCTTGGTTAACCCCGGCAATTCTGCTAGGCAGGACGCCTCCTTTCTCGTTGCAGGAGCAGACTAACAGGTCAACATCTTGGGAAACTGGAAGTAAGATACAGGAGGGATACTGGGGGATCCCTGAGTCTGTTCTTGGGTTAACAAGAAGAAAAGCAATAGTCCTTATTATCAAAAAGACTTTGCATTCCCTAGTCTGATTTTCAACTAAGTATACGGGATCAGGTGGAATACAAGTTTCTTGCATTCCATTTATCATATCTATTGCTCTGATGTGATGTTTTTCAGTTTGATTCACACAAGATTTCCCAAACAAAAAAATAGGAACATTGATTAAAGTGATGTACATGCAGATGAAACACATTTCCAAACAGCGTAACTACTATGTCCACAGTAGCAATTAGCAATAAATTATATTCACAAAATGCATACCTGATTGAGACAGTAATTCATTCATTTAAATAGAAGGAAAAAAGACTGATCTGAAGTTAGTACTGACTTCTATTTACACTGTAGAAAATGTAGATGATTTTAGAAAGGGTTCTTTAGTATGCTGCAATCATTTCATTAGCTCAGTGCAGAACAGGCATTAGAGAGAGTACAGGCTTTTTATATAGATAAGATCATTGTTTATTTCTTAGCATTGTTTTGATTAGGATTTCCAGCATCACAAAGATGAAGTCTTCTCTATTTCCTGTCTCCAGGGCACAATTCCTCACAATAGCACATATTGTACACTGCCATACGCAAAGCTTCGTCTTTCACCTGAGTAGTTCCTCTAAAGCAGGATTTGCTCTAAAATAGTGATGTACAATATATCTTCTTCCTGGATTAACATCCCAGGTTTGTACTGCTGCTGCATTGTATTGAAAGAACACTGATACCTACTCTGGAAGCACAGTCATTGTGATGCCACACTGGGAAATGTATTTCAGGTTTAAAACACATGCAAGTAATTGTAATGTTAGGAATCCTTCCCTGGAATATCAGTGAGATACAGAAATGCCAAATTTAATCTCTGTGCACTGATTCATTCATAGCAGAGTGAAGAGAAGCCAAAGAAACTCTAAACTATGCTTCTTTGCAAATATATGTTCCTTGGTTCTAAATGTTCAATAACTTCACTGCCAGGAATTACATTTTCTCCTCTAATTCTTTGTGGTAGGCAAAAAAAATTACAAGAAGGCTGGATCCTAATTTACTCTGGGCAGAGAACAAGGAAGCAGCAGTAGAAATAAGGGACCAAGAGTCATTCTGGGTGTTTAGTGTAAAATAGGTCAGAGGACCTGGGAACAGTGCATTTTATAGTGGTCATTTGTCCTTTAGAAAGAAAAAGGGGTGGAGTCAAGGGCCAAGGGCTGGATCCAGAAGAACTGCCCTACAAAATTTGGGACATGAAGGAGGGATATGAAGAGATGTGAAAGACTGGTTAGGGCCTCACAGAAGCAGGAGAAGTGGAGTGGAGATGGACAGCAGAGCTGCAGTGGCTGGAGAACTGGGATGACTTGCACAGGTCAGAAGCTGCAGTTGCAGCTCTTCCAGCCAGGACATGGGAAATAAAAAACTATGTCAGCCAGTGTGGGGATGGGGGAGGGAGCAGAAGCAGTGATGGATCAGCAGTTGGAAAATATCTGAGTTCTAAAGTTATCTATTAAAAGTTGATGAGAGCTTTTGTATTTTAGTCCCATTATTTTTTCCCCCTGATTTTGGAGAAGTGAGACAGGAATCTCAAGCTCTTCTCTTGCATGTCCTATCTGGCAGACAAAGTGGGCTGTTTTTGGCAGGATGCATTTTCTCCATCTCTTCCATTCTCTATCTCTTCCCTTACTTTGTTTTCTTTTCTCTCTTGTGTTCCATCTCCCCAAGCCTCTCCTGATTTTCTTTCGGTCCCCTCATCCTTCTTAGATTTGGGATGTTGGGAGCTCAGCGCCTTCTTCCCATCCTTGGATCTAGCTGAGACTCTTGTGAAAAAAATCACAAGTCTGCACACCCTAGAAGAAGATGGCCTTAGTGGATATACCTTTTAGGTTTGGGGACCATCCTTAAATAAAACTAGTAGGCAAGACAGAACGGCATCCATGCCTCTGTATGATGGCACTATAATGAAAATTTGCTTCCACTGCAGAAACAATATACATTAGTAAGTAAAAGACTGTTGTTTCTGTAAAGACAATTTCCAAACAATTCTCATTTCTAGACCTAGATCTTCACTATTTATTGTTATTTTATCCTCTTGCCCCTATCTCAATTAATAAGACTCAGTTTTCAGAATCTTTCTCATGGTCATTGCTACATTATCACACTTGTTTGTCATTATTTCAGTTAACAGTGCAATTATGATTTTTAATGTGAATTTATGTTTTCTATAATGATCCATCTGATAAAAATGGAGAAAAATGAGTTTGCAGATTACACAGACATTCATAATGTTACAGTAGTCAGCTTAGAACCCCATAAATCATTTGCACTGGTTGTTTGAACTCTGTTTTTTTTACCATCTCAGCAATAATTCAAGAAGAAAAATAATAGTTTGGTTAGATAGTTATGAAAACTGTACAACAATGCACTATATAAAGCTATTTATTTCTTAGTTTTATCTAGGTACAGGCATAGTAGTGATTAAACTATACATCAAAATGGGCCATTCAAATCAAATCCATAGGGGCAATCATGAATTGGTTCTGTCAGCTTTCGATCCAGTGCTGTCACTGGTTTTCCAAAGACACTAAATTCATTTTTATCTGTTCTGAATATAATCACATGAACAATACAAGAACTGTTTGGGATAAATGGTTGTATGGAAAATTAATAAACCTGATAGTCGGACATCTCTGAAAAGCACAAGTTAAAGTGTCAGGACAAAAATGAACTTAGTATAGCCAACCCAAAGCATTCAAAAGTCATGAGTCAGACCCTCAGAATCATGACACTGGTTTAAAAAAATCATGAGATTACAAAATATAATGAAGGCTGGGTTCTTTTTATTTGTATTCTGATTTTTGAGCCTTTAGGCTTGAACTTTCAAGCCTTTCACTGCAACGAGGGCTAGAAGCACACTTTTATTTTTAAACTAAGGTTGGGATTTTCAGGAGCTGGGGCTATAAAAAAAACCATCAAATATTGTAAGATCTGTGATAAAATCCCAAGAATTGGTAATGTTGTAAAATGTACGCTACCTCCAAAGCTACATTATTCCTGGGACATTGTCAACTTACATAATACTATAAAATTTCTGTACCTATCTTACTAAAAACACTTTATTATCACAGAAAGAACTGTAAAAAATACTGTTGACTCTTGCATTTATTTCAGCTTGGACAATGAAAACCAATTAAATCAATTATCTTTATTTAATTAGTTTCACTTTGTCATTCTTGGTACTATAGAAACTGCAGTGGAATGTGTATTTGTAAAATAAATAACTCTCGCATGGACTTTTTTAAAAATGGTTTTAGATTTTAGATTTAACTTCCTCAAAAATGTAAAGCTAAGCTCCAGATCAACTTTGAATCAACGGAGTCCCATTAAGGCAGCCTTTGATGAGCATACCCAGAAACATTTTTTCAAAAGAGAAAAACTTGGGATCTATTGAAACCAGCCATCTTAACTGGATCACACTTTATATTGCCCTCCCACATTCCTTCTGTTTTCCTTTCCCCCCCCCCTTTTTTTTTAAACTCTGCTGACTGAAAAATTACTTTTCTATATATTTAGGTAGTGTTCATTGGTCCATCTTTTTCCTTCTGTTGATCCAGAGCAAGCTGCTTGCTTAATGTTTCTGAGCGTAATCACAGTCTTGAGACTGATTTATCTAAACTCAATAGAGTAAAAAAACCCAACCCTATTCTTTAATATCCTACAGAACTTTCAGCCACATACAAGTGCCTCAAGTTTGAAATACTAATGCTTTGCACTTGTCTTACTACCTTTCATCACAGCAATTCGAAGACCATTATACCACATTCCTCTAATTCACACTCTGACAAAACACTGTAACTCAGCAAGGTCCCCATGTACATAATACATAAATGCACACCTGATGCATTAAAAGTAAATGAGAAAAGTCTAAAATTGGTAATAAGGTTTTGTGTTAAGAGTGTCATAGAAATATGGTGTGTGTATTGTATTATTTAAATGTTGCCAATGCAAGGCAGATTCTTATGAAGGACCATTATTGTGAGGTTTAGGTCTTAGACTCACAGACTTTAAGGTCAGAAGGGATCATCATGATCATCTAGTCTGACCTCCTGCACATTGCAGGCTACAGAACCTTGCCCACCTACTACTGTGATAGACCCATAACCTGTGGCTGAGTTACTGAAGTCCTCAAATCATTACTTAAAGACTTCAAGTTACAGAGAATCCACCATTTTCACTAGTTTCACAAGTGACCTGGACCCTGTGCTGCAGAAAAATCCCCAGGGTCTCTGTCAATCTGACCTGGGAGAAAATTCCTTCCCTACCCCAAATGCAGCAATCAGTTGGACCCCGAGTCTCTTGTGTAGCTATTAAACTCCTGAGTCCTCACTTGCAATATTATTAAAAATAAACCGATTTTCACCATAGCCTTTTCTTTCTTTTAAGGAGACTCAAATGAAAGGCTGCTTTTTGACCACTCTTATGGTTCCAGGGAAAGCTGTACCTTTGATTTTTCTCTTGGTGCCTCATGTGACAATCCTATATCTACCCTTCTCATACTGCGGAATCCCACAATTCATCTTTGAGATAGAATCAACAAGCTACAGCACCTCTGTTTATCAACCAAGTTTCCTCAGCAGGTCCAACTGTGTTTGGCCCCTGCCATAGACCTCCACCCATGAGACATGACATCAGACAGCTTCTTCAAAACAAAGTAATATTTATTTGTCCATAGGAAAATACCTATAGGATAGCAAAAGGTTAAAACGCAAAAACCTAGCATTTCCCTTGTGGCTTAGGTGGGCCAAACTACTATTACTCTGCAGACCTTATATCTCTTTTTTTCCTACCAGAGGCTCGGCTTTTAACTGCTTTCAGTCTCTGTGTTTTGGATTTCCCACCTGGATCCCCTTGAGGCTACAAACTGCGACGGTCTCCCTCCTCTCAGTCTGACTCCTGATTCCACACTAGTGAAGGTAAATGTCAAAGGAATTAACACAGTGATACTCAGACTGAGGCTTACGAGTCGCAAGTGGATCTTTAATGTGTCTTCTATGGCTCTTTGTAGCACATGATATTAAAACACTGTTATATTTAACTATTAACAAATCTAAGTTATTAACCAATCAGGATGCTTTTGTTAAGCTTTTAACCCACTGTAGTTGATAAAATAATATTTCAGTCATTTTGCTGTAAGAATCTATATATGAATTGTAAATGAAACCATGAATTCACACTATTGTGGCTCTTTTGGGTAATGTTGATCATTAATTTGGCACCTGAGCCACTGAGGTCTGAGTATTACTGAATTAATGTTAATCTACATTGTCCATTTGAGTATCAGCAGCTGATGTTGTCTATAGCAATTAACTTTTGTTCCTACAGACTGAGGTCTAATGAAGACTAATTTAACCCCTAGTTAACATTTAGCCAGCAACACAGTAATGACCAAACCCACGGGAATCCTCCATGTTGGCAGGGGTTAGATTAAATGACCCTTGCCATCCCTTCTAACCCTATGGTTTTATGAATACAGACATCTATACATTCTTTACAAGCCCTTTACTTTTACCCCTGGTTTAGTCATGCCTGAAAACTGGCTTATTTCTAACTAAGTGAAGCAGCACTTATGAGCGCTGAGTTCTTTCGAAAATACTGGTTAGGTGATGATTCTGTAAGGGGTATTCCCTCAATATTGCTGCAAAATGGCTATCAATAAAATTATAATTTATTCTTATGTTAGGTCATTATAAACTTGCCTGCACTGTTACTGAATTTAAGAGATACATGTTTTTCTACATGAGTCTTGGAGAATATAATAATTTACATGCTGACATTTTTGATTGCTTGTTTTATTAAATAAGAATTTTAGGTTAACTATAGAAATTCAGGAGATTTCTGCCAAAGGACAAGCCGAGCATCAGGAAAGAGAGCACCTTTTTGACTATAAAACCATATTCGTTACACCGAAGTGTGTTTATACAGACTCTAAAATGCAGCTTTTATAACATCAATCTTGGTTTAACTTTCAATACTATATTCTTTTCTGCTATGATTTAGAAGGTGTATTTAAGCATTGATTACTGTGATCTGTGCTGTGTATAAAATATATATTAGAAATCTTTAGTTGAACATTGTAAATATACTGCAAATGGCAGGACATAAATCCAAGGACCATTTTGGTCAAAAGACAAACAACCAATGAATTTTCAGAGTAGCAGCCGTGTTAGTCTGTATTCGCACAAAGAAAAGGAGTACTTGTGGCACCTTAGAGACTAACAAATTTATTTGAGCATAAGCTTTCGTGAGCTACAACTCACTTCATCCAATGAAGTGAGCTGTAGCTCACGAAAGCTTATGCTCACTTCATCCAATGAAGTGAGCTGTAGCTCACGAAAGCTTATGCTCAACTAAATTTGTTAGTTTCTAAGGTGCCACAAGTACTCCTTTTCTTTTAACCAATGAATTGTCTTATTAAAGAACAGGACATGTCTCTTGTAGAAAATATCATCTGATTCAGATAAGGTTTTATCTAAACAACAGGCTTTGCAAAATATTTAGTTGTGAGAAAGATTCCTGACTTTAAAAGAATATAAGGATTCACAAAGAAGTGATTCATAAGGAATGTTACCAAAAGCTACAAAACTAAGTCATAAAAGCAGGCTTCTCTTTACCTCAACCACCTTTGCAAGAAAAAAGCCTCAGTTTCAAAGCCTCCAAAAAGAATTATAGAAATACTGAAAATAATTTCTTACAGTTGGAAAAATGAAGTCTTATGGTTGGGAATTGTTTTGTGGAAGACCTTTCTTCTAAACTACTGTTTCTGCATAAAGGTGAAATCTTTCTAATTCCTTAGATTCTTAAAGATGGCATGAGCCTCTTTTGAGATGTATGTTTGCAAACATTTTGCATTTAAATGCAAGCATCTAATGTAATAACTTCCTATCAATGCTATGGTAAGATATTTTATGTACTGATATGGAGTTCAAGGACCTCATTTTAACTGATTACTAATGAAAGAAGCCATTTGAATATAGACTATTTACATTAATTGGGGAATTAATTACTTATCTGGCAATGCTTAAGCAATTTCCTTACCAAGCTGAGATAGACAAGAGCTCCCTCTCTAAAGACTGTTTAGAAGAAGAGATGATGCATTCTTGGATGGCTATTTAAAAAAAGTTTTAAAAGACTATTTTAGAACTGAAAAACTTTTACATAGAAAGTAAAGGTCTGGACTTATTTGAAATAGAATTTCAGTTGGTATTGGCCCCTAATGAAACTGACCAGATCTCTCAGAAAGTGGACTGAACTAGAGAAAAAGCTAACTCTAACTTTAAAGATGTTCTAAGGATTTCCTAAAAAGGAATGAGGAGTACTCGTAGCACCTTAGAGACTAACAAATTTATTTGGGCATAAGCTTTCGTGGACTAAAACCCACTTCATCAGATTCATGCAATGGAAAATACAATAGGAAGATATATATATACATACACAGAGAACATGAAAAAATGGGTGTTGCCATACCAACTCTAACGGGACTAATCAATTCAGGTGGGCTATTATCAGCAAGAGAAAAAAAAACTTTTGTAGTGATAATCAGGATGGCTCATTTCAAACAGTGGACAAGAAGGTGTGAGTAACAGTAGGGGAAAAATTAGCATGGGGAAATATTACACAAACTAAAAACTATTTCCCCATGCTAATTTTCCCCCTACTGTTACTCACACCTTCTTGTTCACTGTTTGAAATGGGCCATCCTGATTATCACTGTAGTGGGGCGGTCACCCCGCTCCGGCTCAGAAGGGATTAAAAGCCAGCCCTTGGAGAGGTCCAGGGCTGAGAGAAAAGGCTAGGCTGATGGGGGAAACAGCCACAGCTGGGGCCACACCCCAATCAGGCCACAGCAGGCCTATAAAAGGGCTGTGAGCCAGGAGCTCAGGGAGGCTTTCTCTAGCTTTTGAGAGAGAAGGATTGGCTGCCGAGGAGAGGAGAGGAGAGGAGAGGAGAGGAGAGGAGAGGAGAGGAGAGGAGAGGAGAGCTGGGCTGGGCTGGGCTGGGCTGGGCTGGGGAAGGGCCTAAGGAACTGGGGAGCTCCGGCCTGGAAAACCCCCAGGCTGCAGGCCTTACTAAAGGCCAGGAAAGGTATGGGGGCTACAGAGGTGTAACCTGAGAATAAGCAGGGGGCTGGTCCAACCTCCTTGCCAATGATAATGGTTTACAGACTGCAGTCTGCCCCAGTGAGTGGGGGCTAGAGGGTGATTGAGGCAAGGAGGGGATAGAGGGTTGGGGGTTCCCCTGGGAGGGGAGACCTAGAATGCAGGAGCACTGCCAGGGGGAAGTACCCCCAAGGTAAAGGGGCACTGGGTTCTGGGAGGGACACGGGGCCAGTGTCAGGTGAGACACTGGCCTGCAGGGGGTGCTCCAAGCTGGAAGAACTAATTCCCAAGACAACCAGCAGGAGGCGTTGCACCTGTGAGTCTCAACCTTGCTACAATCACTACAAATTTTTTTTCTCCTCCTGATAATAGCCCCCCTTAATTGATTAGTCTCGTTACAGTTGGTATGGCAACCCCTATTTTTTCATGTTCTGTGTGTGTGTGTGTGTGTGTATATATATATATATATATACACACACACACACACCTTCCTATTGTATTTTCCACTGCATGCATCTGAAGTGGGTTTTAGCCCACGAAAGCTTATGCCCAAATAAATTTGTTAGTCTCTAAGGTGCCACAAATACTCCTTATTCTTTTTGCTGATCAGACTAACACGGGTACTACTCTGAAACCTGAGAATTTCCTGTAACAGAGATAAAGGCAGTATAACCATGAGCTGAGGAAAAATTACAACTCTACCACATATGTAGTAGCAGATCTCCTATTTATCAGCTAAAACTGCTAAGGAGCAACCCATGAAGATGCTGAGCCAATGACAGGATAACAGCCAAGCCTGAAAAAGGTGTGGTGCTCCTTGTATGAGATTATAAAACACTCTGGATTGAACAACCAATGCACTCTGATCTTAATCCACTCATCACAGCCACACATCTTTGCTCAAGCAAGGCTACTAAGAAGATAGTCACAAAGCACCATCAAGAAGCAGCAACCTTTCATTTCGGAGAACATCACCACCAAAACTTCAATATGAATTGGTGAGATGAGCACTGCCAAGGAATCTGATTTCTACTTTCCTATGATGATTTTAAGGAGAAACTGAAATGCAAATGTAATTTTAAGATACTAAAAGCTTCTCTTGTTAAACTCCAAATTGTTTAGACCATGTATTCCTAGAGAGGAGATACAGGCTAACCTTTTGTAAACATAAGGAAACAGTGGGATTTAATTTTGGTCTTGAGATCCTTGCATGAATTCTTTTGAGTAACAAGGTGGGTGAGGTAATACCTTTTATTGGACCAACTTCTGTTGGTGAAAGAGACAAGCTTTCAGGCTACAAAGAGCTCTTCTTGAGATCTGTGCAAAAGAATGAAAGTTTTTTTTTTCTTTTGAGTAACTGATTAAATACTTCCTTTTCATAGGACTTAGTTAAGATTACTCACTTTTGCCCATTTATAACCTGAATGTTATCTATGGTATACCAAACAGGACTCACTGTATCCTTAAATGAAATTTGTTTGCCCATCTACAAACTGTTTTAGTTATCTATGATGCACAAAGACAGGACCCTCTATTAGTTTTGGGAATATAATACTTCAGTCCTCTTCAAGGTTAGGCCCACTCTCAAAAGTGTAATCTACACATAAGGCTCTTCAGAAGAGATTGTAGCAACCACTGAAGTAACCCATTGTTTACTGTTTGTGGGTTTTTTCTTTTCCTTTCTTTTAGAAGAGTCAGCGTTATAATCATTGTGATTATTTTGCTTGTCTTTAATTGTGGCATCCACTAAGGCATGGCAAAGAATGTAGGAGTAGGATTTTATATTTGTATTAGAGATTATAATGATTGACTGTTATAATGTAATATGTATTAATGTATGATAAATTATAATGTTTAGAATGGGGTCTTTATATCCATTACAAATTAGGCCCTTTAGTTAAATATACATTTCTTTGTTTTAAGGTTTAGTAAGTAAGAGACAGGATCTTGTATTGTCTGTTAATGAGATTAGAAGCATGTTGAAGGCCCGGGCCCCAATGTGAACTGTTTTGGTCACAAGATTTAGTAAAGTTTAATTTACAATGTCTTTTGCTCAATATAAAACACTGCTGTTGTAGACCTTTGAAGGTCTCTGTAAAAGACTGTGAATGAGGAGTGTATGCATCCGGAAAAGATAAGGTGTGAAGGCCATATTTAAAGTCAGATCCTCAAGGAAGGAGGAGTGAAGAGACTTAATGACACCAGAGAACCATCAAAGCGCATCCATATTTGAGGAAGGGCAGATTGATGACCCTGTGGTGGAGGCTGGCACCCCTAAAGACAAGGTAATTGATTAAACCGAAACCAGGACAGGATGACCTTCTTGGAAGTGGTTTGGAGTGTTAACATCAAAAGATAACACCAATTAAGGTAATAACACAGCAAAATCCACAGACTTCAATGGAGAAAAAGGACTAACAAGAACAGTGTGCTTTGCCATGTAACCTTGGGTTCGTCTTGCCACAACTCCAGGAGCATCGGATCATGACCGACTGAGACTGGCTCCCCTCTGCGATCAATCTAGCTGGCCACTTGATTGATTCAGACTCTGGATTGGTAACTATAAACATCGACTGGCGGGACTGTGTGCATGGTGTACATGTTTTCTAATAGAATAGATATGAAGAATAGGAGTACTTGTGGCACCTTAGAAACTAACAAATTTATTTGAGTATAAGCTTTCGTGAGCTACAGCTTACTTCATCAGATGCATTCGGTGGAAAATACAGTGGGGAGATTTATATACACACACAGAGAACATGAAACAATGGGTTTTATCATACACACTGTAAGGAGAGTGATCACTTAAGATGAGCTATTACCAGCAGGAAGGAGGGGGGAAAGGAGGAAAACCTTTGTGGTGATGATCAAGGTGGGCCATTTCCAGCAGTTGACAAGAACGTCTGAAAAACAGTGGGGGTGGGGGGGATAACATGGGGAAATAATTTTACTTTGTGTAATGACCCATCCACTCCCAGTCTCTATTCAAGCCTAAGTTAATTGTATCCAGTTTGCAAATTAATTCCAATTCAGCAATCTCTCGTTGGAGTCTGTTTTTTGAAGCTTTTTTGTTGAAGGATAGCCACTCTCAAGTCTGTAATTGAGTGACCAGAGAGACTGAAGTGTTCTCCGACTGGTTTTTGAATGTTATAATTCTTGACGTCTGATTATTCTTTTATGTAAAAAGAAAAGCAGTACTTGTGGTACCTTAGAGACTAACAAATTTATTAGAGCATAAGCTTTCGTGAGCTACAGCTCACTTTTTCCACCAAATGCATCCGATGAAGTGAGCTGTAGCTCACAAAAGCTTATGCTCTAATAAATTTGTTAGTCTCTAAGGTGCCACAAGTACTGCTTTTCTCTTTGCAAATACAGACTAACATGGCTGCTACTCTGAAACCTGTCTTTTATGTAGAGACTGTCCAGTTTGACCAATGTACATGGCAGAGGGGCACTGCTGGCACATGATGGCATACATAATATTGGTAGATGCACGGGTGAACAAGCCTCTGATAGTGTGGCTGATGTGATTAGGCCCTATAATGGTGTCCCCTGATATGCTAACTGTTGTATTTTCAATAAATGCAGCGTATTGTCTCTTTTTCCCTGAAAAGATCCCATGTGCTTTCTATAAGCATAACATTTTTGGTAGAGAATGCAAAGGGGGAAGAATATGCTCCCCCCACTGTTCCTCAGATGTCCTTGTTAACTGCTGGAAATGGCCTACCTTGCTTGTCACCATGAAAGGTTTTCCTCCTTACCCCCTGCGCTACTGGTGATGGCTCATCTTAAGTGATCTCTCCTTACAGTGTGTATGATAAAACCCATTGTTTCATGTTCTGTGTGTATATAAATCTCCCCACTGTATTTTCCACCAAATGCATCCGATGAAGTGAGTTGTAGTTCACGAAAGCTTATGCTCAAATAAATTTGTTTCTAAATAAAGTCTCTAAGATGCCACAAGTACTCCTTTTCTTTTTGCGAATACAGAACACGGCTGCTTCTCTGAAACAGATCCCTGAAACAATACTTGGAATGGTAAAATCTGAGTTGATTAAGGTCTCGTTTTGGGAGATAAGCAAGTGATTTAAGGAAAGAGTGAAAAGATAACTCTACAGAGACTGCAGGGAATTAAGCAGTTAAACTTTGTAAAAATGTTAAAAAGGAAAAGTGTTAGAGAAAAAGCATTCTTGGTTTTCTTGCAGCTATTCTGAAGGAAAAATGGGTCCTTTTCCAAAGGAATGTTTGTCTCTTTTTGCCTGGCTTATTTACAATCTGATTTAAATTTGACTATGGACAACTTAGTCAAATTTGCTAAACATAACGATTTTTCTATTGGAACTTAACTGCCCCCAAATGTATAAAGGGAATGTAATCAATGTATAGCTATGTAAAAACAGAGCACTGTATAAGAGATGTTAAGAAAAAGAAAGTGTGTGTGTGTGTGTGTGTGTGTGTGTGTAAATATGCAAGGTTCTAAGTTTTGGTTTTGTTTTGTTTTAAATAACGCCACTAAAAATCTAAGTTGCAAAACTGACCGACCTTTTTGCTAGACACAGGTAATTAGTGTATGGCTTTGGAATTTGGCATTTAACCCTTTAGGGGTAACTCGATGCTTTACAAAATATAAAATGTTTTTAAATATAGACCAAAGTCGTGGCTGCAGCAGAGGAGTCAAAATCAGGAGAATAGGAAGATTCCTATTCCTCTTCTGGATTCTTTTTGTTTGGTTGTTTTTAGTAACAAACTAGCAGATGAGAGCTGTAGTAAAAATAAGAAATTTAAAAAAAAGACAGTGCCCCTCTGAAGCAACAGCAGGGGTGAGGTGCACAAAACAAAAATATTCAGTGGTAGAAACATTGAATGTTAAGATGGCTCTGTGTAATCAGACTGTCACTTTGATAAGGGTACATGAAAACTCTAAGAACAAAAGAAAGTTACATCTTATGTAAAAATTTATGACTAATATAATGTTAGAAGTTAAACTACAGAAGGCATGTGCATTTTCCTCAGGACATGTGCAGTGTATGTTGTAGAAGGGATAAAAGAAATGCAAACATACCATGCTACTTAATTAAAATCCTATTGTGGCTCCCTTTGGAGCCCTAATAGATTTTTTTTCTTTTTCAGATCGCTGTATGTTTTGAAAGCAGGAGTTAAAAGTGAAAAGTAATCCAAACTCTGAAAGTTGATTGTGTCCCTTTTAAAACAGAGTCTCTGAGCTGCTGATTGCTTTGAATACAAAAGCAAGCCAGAAAGCGTCTATGTTGATGCAAATTACCTAACTGATTTAAAAAAAAAAGAGAGAACTGCCCATAAATAGCTGCAGATAAAGGACATACCTGGTCAGCAAACAAATTGTCTAAATAAAAAGTATAGTATAACAAGATACCTTTAATAGATTTAATGCTAATATTAACATTAAATTTATTTCAATGTTTAATAACGATAATAAGTACCCCTGTAACAACGTATAGTGTGATTTTTGGAAAATCCTTTAAGGTCATATGGTAATGATGCTTCTCAGCTATTGCCTGTAAATAAACTTAAAGCTTAACACAGCAGGAAAAACATTACAAACCTGGTCCGCTATATGAAAAGGGAAACTGAGGTACACCTGAATTTAATAACTGAACAGGGGAATAATTTCCCCTAAACCCCTAAAAGGTAGAAGCCATTAAAACTTGGCCTGCCTATAGAACAAACACAAAAGTATGCAGGTAATTCCTCTGTTTTGCCTGCAATCAGCAAGGGTATTTGTAAAAGAAAGGGATATTTTAAGCAATAATCTGTCACCCCAACAGGGGTAGAAATGTTTTTTTTTGTCTTTCAGAAAATCAGAAAAAGCTGATAGCAGCTGAAGAGCAACCCAAAATACCATGACCATCAACTGGTGTGTGTGTGTGTGTGAGACACTAAAAAGCATATGCTAACTACTGTATTCTCAATAAATGTGGCATGTTGCCTTCCCCCCATATAAAAAAGCACACAATCTTTTTAAGCATAAGAACTCCATGTGACTGAAATAGCATGAGTCAAGTACCCAAACAAGCGTTAAGAGAAAATTATACCGCTTCTTGCTTCTCTAGACTATGAATGTTAATAGTTTGAGATAAAATTACTTGGCTTTTAAACTGAAATGCCCCTTTCATCCCTACAATTCCCCAGATAACATTTTAAACCCATTTCTTAGGAGTCCACAACTCCAAGTGATTTGGACATGCCCACCAACAACTTAGTTTGAAAATCAACTAGATACCAGTATATAGGCATCCAAATGGCCTTTTTTTCCCCAAAGGCTGCATAGGAGAAATGTGCCTTAAGTAACTTGTTAAGATCATACCGCAATGATGGGAATAAAAACCAGGCGTTCTGACTCCTAATATCCACATAACAATTCAATTGCATTCACTCCCTACCTGCATACATTTACAAATCGTTGCTTTATAAAACAATGACTGTTTTGCATGAGTTAGTGTAAAATGCATGCATGCCAAAACACAGGACAGGCAAAGTTAATTTCTGTACTTCATGTCATTACCAATAATGTTGTAACATCATGCCATTGCAATTTGCAAGGGAAGGCTAACCACTTTAAATCCCTCCTAGCCAGAGGAAAAACCCTTTCATCTGTAAAAGGTTAAGAAGCTAAAGATAACCTTGCTGGCACCTGACCAAAATGACCAAGGAGGAGACAAGATACTTTCAAAGCTGAAGCGGGGTGGGGAGGAACAAAGGGTTCGCTCTGTCTGTGTGTCTTTTGCTGGGACCAGAGAAGGAATGCAGGTCAGAACTCCTGTAAAGGGTTAGTAAGCTGTCTAGTTAGATATGCGATAGATTCTGTTTTTGTTTAAATGGCTGATAAAATAAGTTGTGCTGAATGGAATGTATATTCCTGTTTTTGTCTTTTTGTAACTTAAGGTTTTGCCTAGAGGAATTCTGTGTTTTTGAATCTGATTACCCTGTAAGGTATTTACCATCCTGATTTTAGAGGTGATTCTTTTTCTTTAATTAAAATTCTTCTTTTTAGATCCTGATTGCTTTTTCATTGTTCTTAAGATCCAAGGGTTTGGGTCTGTGTTCACCTATACAAATTGGTGCAGATTTTATCAAGCCTTCTCCAGGAAAGGGAGTGTAGGGCTTGGGGGGGATTTTGAGGGGAAAGACATTTCCAGGTAGGCTCTTCCCTGGTTTATTGCTACCACCAAGCATCTAACAAATATAAAGTCCAGGGACAAAAGGTAAAATAGTTTGTACCTTGAAGTTTTAACCTAAGCTGGTAAAAATAAGCTTAGGGGGTTTTTCATGCAGGTCCCCTCATCTGTACCCTAGAGTTCAGAGTGGGGAAGGAACCTTGACAGCATCCCTGCATTTTAAGGCAGGATAATAGATTAGAGTATAAAGCATATTTGTATCTAGTACTTTATGCAAATTTCAATGTAGAGACTTGTGGACTAGCAACAGAAGTCTACTGCTCAAATTATAGGTGTTGGCATTGGGATATAAGTGCAGGGTTAGATTCAATAGTGATGTAAACAAAGGCTTGTGTTACACAAGAGCTCATTGCATATTAGGTCTAAATGGTAAACTGGTTTAATATAGACTGAATGCAAAAATTAGTGTATGTACAAAACAAATTACCTTGCATGGAGAAAGTGGTAGCAGGCCAAGCAACTAACAAAGGTATAATAATATAAACTACACCAGCCCTTCACACATGGCATCTTTGTGTCACTCAACAACACTGAATATGTAACATCCAAGACTTTCAGTCATCATGGAATCTGGCCAGAGATGCTTACAACAGGCTTCATTTGCCCATCATGCCTAGTTGTACACTTTTATTTCATTAAAAGTGCATAGTTGCATGCTGTCAGACCTAAGAATATACTTAAAATATGCAGAATGTTGTTCCCCAAAAAATTTAAAGCTGACTGTGTTAACTTAATTTAGTTGCTAGGTTTTATTTTAACTAACCTAATTCTGCATAATACGGGCAGAAAAATGCAGAATACAATTGTCCCATCTAATGCTGCCATTCATGTCAAACATACCAACAATTTCCTTGGAGACCATTCCTTCCTGTCTCCTAATTTTTTCTTTCTGTCTTAACCCTGCTCTTTTTTTCTTAACTACTCCATTCCTCTCCTGACTTTTCCTGCTTTGTTAAAGTACACTATAGTAAATACTTTCCAACATCTGCAAGCACAACACCAATTTCCTTGTCTCTCTTTTACATCTAGAATCCTTGAGTGTGCTATCTCCTCCCACTGCATCAGCTTCTTTTCCTCTAATTCTTTTCAGAGCACTCTCCAATTTGGGCTGCAACCCTCCACTCAGCTGAAACAACTCTCACTAACATCATTGATAACATCGTCCTCACCATCCAAAGGCTTTTTCTGTCTTCACCCTACTTGAGCTTTTGCTTGTATTAGACATCATTGAACACTCTCTCCTCTGTGGGTTTTAGTGACTCTGTGCTCTCCTAGCTCTTTTCTGTAAAGGTAGAGATCATCTTCTATCAGAGGGGTAGCTGTGTTAGTCCGTAGTCACAAAAACAATGAGTCCGGTGGCACCTTAACGACTAACAGATTTATTTGGGCATAAGCTTTCATGGGTAAAAACAAAACACTTCCTCAGATGCATGGAATCAAAATTACAGATTTTTTCACTCCATGCATCTGAAGAAAGATTTTTTAGCCCATGAAAGCTTATGCCTGATCATCTTCTAGACACTAGTATGGGAATGACCATGCTAATAACTATGTTAAGCCTCTGAGCATGTCCTGTGTGAACTGGATGTTTTCCAATGCCTGTGAGGAATCCAGGCTGAGTGTTACAAAACTGACTCAATTACTGTGACTCTAAGAACCCCTGTATTCATACCCAACATGCTACTGCAATTATTTTTGTACAAAATATGCCTTGTGAAGTATCATTTGAAAACTAACACCACACTGGTCAATAATATTGTAAAATATATGTAACAGTGCTGTGTGAAATTATGGCTATTTAGTGATATTCTGCTTTAAAGTCTGAGACTAGAAGGTGTTTAAATTACCATACTGGGGGAGTTGATAAACGGGTTTTCTCCTGACAAAGGAAAGAGGCGGATACCTCAAAGCAGGTGTGGCTAAATGGGCTATTCATTTGCACCGGAGGCTGAAGGAGGAAGAGATAATTTGCATAGTAGCAATCACCATCAGGGTGGGAAGAACCAGTATGGAGCTTATCCTCCAGACTTCATGGCTCCTTTAGTTAGCATGAACTAAGGAATTTATCTGGGGGTGCCCTTCAGAAAAATACATTTCAATGAATCATTGGACTATACAGAGAGGGGTGAGAACTTGTAAATTTATCCTTCATTTTAAGGAGACAAAGCAACTGAGCTATTTGATCTCTGCCATGGGTCCTGGCCAAGCCATCCAGTAAAAAACTGGAAAGACTGTGGGTGAGAGAAACCATCTTGAACACAGGCTGTTGCTAGATTAAGTTTTAGAATTTTAAATGCACATTTCACTTTTGTTTGTTTGTAACCATATCTATCTTTATTTCTTTTACTTGGTGTCACTTAAGCCATGATCTTTGGTTAATAAACTTGTTGTGCTTTTGTTATAAATCATCAGCGCTGGGTAAGTTCAGTAATGTGGATGCTTATAGTAAGCTGACTCCGCAGAGGTAGCAAACTTGATACTTTTTCTGTGAGGGTCCAGCAAGGGACAAGACTCTACAGTAGGATGATTGGAAAGGTAGAAAGGTCAGCCTGCAAGGAGTAACCAAGTTGGGCAAAGCTAGGGTGAGGTCAGTGGCCTGCTGGCAAGCTGTTGGAGTCAGAGCTCTGAACAAAATATGCGCAGCCACCAATTGTTACAAGGCAGACATTCACTGACCCTCTTACTGGCCTGGGTGAACATCTAAATGTTATCATTACTTAGATTCATAGATACTAAGGGCAGAAGGGACCATTCTGATCATCTAGTCCGACCTCCTGCACAGCGCAGGCCACAGAATCTCACCCACCCACTCCTAAGAAAAACCTCACCTATGTCTGAGCTATTGAAATCCTCAAATCGTGGTTTAAAGACTTCAAGGAGCAGAGAAGCCTCCTTCAAGTGACCCATGCCCCATGCTACAGAGGAACACAAAAAACCTCCAGGACCTCTCCAATCTGCCCTGGAGGAAAATTCCTTCCCGACCCCAAATATGGCAATCAGCTAAACCATGAGCATATGGGCAAGATTCACCAGCCAGATACTACAGAAAATTCTTTCCTGGGTAACTCAGATCCCATCCATCTAATATCCCATCTCAGGGGATTAGTCCTATTTACCCTAAATATTTAAAGATCAATTACTTACCAAAATCCCATTATCCCATCATACCATCTCCTCCATAAACTTATTGAGTAGAATCTTAAAACCAGATAGATCTTTTGCCCCCACTGCTTCCCTTGGAAGGCTATTCCAAAACTTCACTCCTCTGATGGTTAGAAACCTTGGTCTAATTTCAAGTCTAAACTTCCTGGTGGCCAGTTTATACCCATTTGTTCTTGTGTCTACATTGGTTCTGAGCTGAAATAATTCCTCTCCCTCTCCTGTATTTATCCCTCTGATATATTTATGGAGAGCAATCATATCCCCCCTCAGCCTTCTTTTAGTTAGGCTAAACAAGCCAAGCTCCTTAAGTCTCCTTTCATAAGACAAGTTTTCCATTCCTCGGATCATCCTAGTAGCCCTTCTCTGTACCTGCTCCAGTTTGAATTCATCCTTTTTAAACATGGGAGACCAGAACTGCACACAGTATTCTAGGTGAGGTCTCACCAGTGCCTTGTATAATGGTACTAAAACCTCCTTATCCCTACTGGAAATGCCTCTCCTGATGCATCCCAAAACCGCATTAGCTTTTTTCACAGCCATATCACATTGGCAGCTCATAGTCATCCTATGATCAACCAATACTCCAAGGTCCTTCTCCTCTTCCATTACTTCTAATTGATGCGTCCCCAACTTATAACTAAAATTCTTGTTATTAATCCCTAAATGCATAACCTTACACTTCTCACTATTAAATTTCATCCTATTAGTATTACTCCAGTTTACAAGGTCATCCAGATCCTCCTGTATAATATCCCGATCCTTCTCTGAATTGGCAATACCTCCCAGCTTTGTATTATCTGCAAACTTTATTAGCACACTCCCACTTTTTGTGCCAAGGTCAGTAATAAAAAGATTAAATAAGATTGGTCCCAAAACCGATCCCTGAGGAACTCCACTGGTAACCTCCCTCCAGCCTGACAATTCTCCTTTCAGTAGGACCCGTTGCAGTCTCCCCTTTAACCAATTCCTTATCCACCTTTTGATGTTCATATTGATCCCCATCTTCTCCAATTTAACTAAGTCCCCATGTGGCACAGTATCAAACGCCTTACTGATATCTAGGTAAATTAGATCCACTGCATTTCCTTTATCTAAAAAATCTGTTACTTTTTCAAAAAAGGAGATTAGATTGGTTTGGCATGATCTACCTTTTGTAAAACCATGTTGTATTTTGTCCCATTTACCATTGACTTCAATGTCCTTAACTAATTTCTCCTTCAACATTTTTTCCAAGACCTTGCATACTACAGATGTCAAACTAACTGGCCTGTAGTTACCCGGATCACTCTTTTTTCCTTTCTTAAAAATAGGAACTATATTAGCAATTCTCCAATCATTCGGTACTACTCCTGAGTTTAGATTCATTAAAAATTCTTGCTAATGGGCTTGCAATTTCAGGTGCCAATTCCTTTAATATTCTTGGATGAAGATTATCTGGGCCCCCCGATTTAGTCCCATTAAGCCGTTTGAGTTTCGCTTCTACCTCAGATATGGTAATATCTACAGCCATATCCTCATTCCCATTTGTCATGCTACCATTATCCCTAAGATCCTCTTTTGCCTTATTAAAGACTGAGGCAAAGTATTTGTTTAGATATTGGGCCATGCCTAGATTATCTTTAACCTCCATTCCATCCTCAGTGTTTAGCGGCCCCACTTCTTCTTTCTTAGTTTTCTTCTTATTTATATGGCTATAGAACCTTTTACTATTGGTTTTAATTCCCTTTGCAAGGTCCAACTCTACTCGACTTTTAGCCTGTCTCACTTTATCCCTACATGTTCTGACCTCAATTAGGTAGCTTTCCTTGCTGATCCCTCCCATCTTCCACTCCCTGTATGCTTTCTGCTTCTTCTTAATCACCTCTCTAAGATGCTTGCTCATCCAGCTTGGTCTACAACTCCTTCCTATGAATTTTTTCCCCTTTCTTGGGATACAGGCTTCCGATAGCTTCTGCAGCTTTGATTTAAAGTAATCCCAGGCCTCCTCTACCTTTTAGATCCATAAGTTCTTCAGTCCAATCCACTTCCCTAAATAATTTCCTTAATTTTTGAAAGCTCTAGTTGCAGATTTATTTTTGTTAATCCTTCCATTTAGTTTAAACTGAATTAGCTCATGATCACTTGAGCCAAGATTGTCCCCTACAACCATTTTTTCTATGAGGTCCTCGCTACTCACCAAAATTAAATCTAAAATGGCATCCCCTCTAGTCGGTTCAGCAACTACTTGATGAAGGAATCCATCAGCTATCGCATCTAGGAAAATCTGAGTCCTATTATTATTACTAGCACTAGTCCTCCAGTCTATATCTGGGAAGTTAAAGTCTCCCATGATCACGCAGTTTCCATTAGTATTTACTTTATTAAAAACATTAAAAAGGGTTCTATCCATATCCAAATTAGATCCCGGAGGTCTATAGCACACCCCAAGCACTATCGTTTAGACAGTAGATGGAGCTGTCCCAGTCACAGAGTTAGCTGCACTGCTGTCAACTCTTGTTGGCTCTCTCAGTGCATCCTCCATAGCTGGAAGGTCTCAGGCTTCTTCCTCTCTCAGGTGGAACTCCAGAATTCATCCACTTTCACACCTGGAATACAGCCCTCTGGCATCAATCTTGTCTAATCCCACAGGTTCCCCTAGGGTTGAATCCTACTTTGGGATCTTGGACAGCATAGTTTGCAGCGATACAGGACATAAAGCTTCTTCAGAATAAAGCATCATTTACTTTGCCAAAAGCTTTTTGCACAATGCTTAAAGAAGCAGATTTTAAAATGACAATGAGAAGGGCACACATATTCCCTTACCTAAACTGTTACCTCTCTATCCATAGCTCGGGCAGAGTGCCTAAATGCACCCTGTATTCACACCCTACACACTGTTGTAGTAATCTTTGTACAATATGCCTTCTCTGAGGTATTATCTGAAAACTAATAACTCACTGGTCAATAATATCATGGTAAAATGTGTGTAGCAAAATTAGATGTAAAGTTCTGAATATAAATAGAAGTGATGACTGAAATGCGTTTACCAGACAAGTCTAAGGAGGGGGTAAATCTGTTCCTTAAAGACAAAGGACAAACTAAAACTTCTAGACAGGTGTTATTAAAGCTGACTGGCAATCACCTGTCAAGTGGCCATTTTTTGGCAACGAAGGGGGGCAGGAACAGATTGATTTGCATTTTCACAACCAACAACACGGAACTTCTTTCACCGTGAGACTCCATGTCTCCATCCTCGCAGCGGAAAGGAATTTTATCTAGGGATAACCCTCCGGAAAATGGTGACAGGTTTCAGAGTGGTAGCTGTGTTAGTCTGTATCAGCAAAAAGAATGAGGAGTACTTGTGGCACCTTGGAGACTAACAAATTTATTTGAGCATAAGCTTTTGTGGACTAAAACCCACTTCATCGGATGCATACAGTAGAAAATACAGTAGGAAGACACACACACACACACAACACATGGAAAAAAATGGGTGTTGCCATACCAACTATAACGAGAGTAATCAGTTAAGGTGAGCTATTATCAAGAGGAGAAAAAAAAACCTTTTGTAGTGATAATCAGGATGGCCCATTTCCAAGATTTGACAAGAAGGTGTGAGTAACAGTAGGGGGGAAAATAAACATGGGGAAATAGTTTTACGTTCTGTAATGACCCATCCACTCCCAGTCTTTATTCAAGTCTAATTTAATGGTGTCCAGTTTGCAAATTAATTCCAATTCAGCAGTTTCTCATTGGAGTCTGTTTTTGAAGTTTTTTTGTTGTAGTACTGTGACTTTTAGGCTTGTAATAGAGTTACCAGGGAGATTGACGTGTTCTCTGACTGGTTTTTTGAATGTTATAATTCTTGATGTCTGATTTGTGTCCATTTATTCTTTTATGTAGAGATTGTCCGGTTTGGCCAATGTGCATGGCAGAGAGGCATTGCTGGCACATGATGACATATCTCTCATTGGTAGATGTGCAGGTGAATGAGCCTCTTATGGTGTAGCTGATGTGATTAGGTCTTATGTTGGTGTCCCCTGAATAGATTTGTGGGCAGAGTTGGTAATGGGCTTTGTTGCAAGGATAGGTTCCGGGTTAGTGTTTTTGTTGTGTAGTTGCTAGTGAGTATTTGCTTCAGATTGGGGGGCTGTCTGTAAGCAAGAACTGGCCTCTCTCCCAAGATCTGTGAGATTGATGGGTCGTCCTTCAGGATAGTTTGTAGATCCTTGATGATGTGCTGGAGAGGTTTTACTTGGGGGCTGAAAGTGACGGCTAGGGGCGTTCTGTTACTTTCTTTGTTGGGCTTGTCCTGTAGTAGGTGACTTCTGGGTACTCTTCTGGCTCTGTCAATCTGTTTCTTCACTTCAGCAGGTGGGTATTGTAGTTGTAAGAATGATTGATAGATCTTGTAGGTGTTTGTCTCTGTCTGAGAGGTTGGAGCAAATGCAGTTGTATCTTAGTGCTTGGCGATAGACAATGGATCCTGTGGTGTGGTCTGGATGAAAGCTGGAGGCATGTAGGCAAGTATAGCAGTCAGTAAGTTTCCGGTATAGGGTGGTGTTTATGTGACCATTGCTTATTAGCACTGTAGTGTCCAAGAAGTGGATCTCTTGTGTGGACCAGTCCAGGCTGAGGTTGATGGTGGGATGGAAATTGTTGAAATCATTGTGGAATTCCTCAAGGGCTTCTTTTCCATGGATTCAGATGTTGAAGATGTCATCAATGTACCACAAGTAGAGTAGGAGCATTAGGGAACGAGAGCTGAGGAAGCGTTGTTCTAAGTCAGCCATAAAAACGTTGGCATACTATGGGGCCATGCAGGTACCCATAGCATTGCCGCTGACTTGAAGGTATACATTGTCGCCAAATGTGAAATAGTTATGGGTAAGGACAAAGTCACAATGTTCAACCACCAGGTTTGCCGTGACATTATCGGGGATACTGTTCCTCATGGCTTGTAGTCCATCTTTGTGTGGAATGTTGGTGTAGAGGGCTTCTACATCCATAGTGCCAGGATGGAGTTTTCTGGAAGATCACCAATGAATTGTAATTTCCTCAGGAAGTCAGTGGTGTCTCGAAGATAGCTGGGAGTGCTGGTAGCATAGGGCCTGAGGAGGGAGTCTACATAGCCAGACAATCCTGCTGTTAGGGTGCCAATGCCTGAGATGATGGGGCGTCCAGGATTTCCAGATTTCCATTCCTGGGTAACAGATGGAATACCCTTGGTTGGGGTTCTAGGGGTGTGTCTGTGTGGATTTGTTCTTGTGCTTTTTCAGGGAGTTTCTTGAGCAGATGGTGTAGTTTCTTTTGGTAGCCCTCAGTGGGATCAGAGGGTAATGGCTTGTAGAATGTGGTGTTAGAGAGCTGCCTAGCAGCCTCTCGTTCATATTCCGACCTAGTCATGATGATAACAGTACCTCCTCTGTCAGCCTTTTTGATTATGATGTCAGAGTTGTTTCTGAGGCTGTGGATGGCAGTGTGTTCTGCACGGCTGAGGTTATGGAGCAAGTGATGCAGCTTTTCCACAATTTCAGCCTGTGCATGTCGGCAGAAGCACTCGATGTAGAAGTCCAGTCTGTTGTTTCGACCTCCGAAAAATGCATTTCAAAGGGTGACTTCATTATAAAAGTGGGGGGCAAAAATACCCCAGGTTCTCTCTCTCTCTCACTCTTCAGATCCCAAGCTTCAGCCTGAGCTGCAGTGTCTACACAACTATTTTTGGAGCACAGCATAAGCCCTGCTAGCATGACTCTGTGGGCCTGGGATGGGGGGCTTGGTCCCAGAGGCAGTGTAGACATACTCTGAGTGTCTCAGTCAGACTGCCACCTTTTCACTACCATCCTGGCAGCTCACAAAAACACCCCTTCTTTTCTGCCAGAGGCACCTTTTATCTGGTCAGTGTCTTTTTAGATCTCAGGTTTAGGCTTGGGAAGAGTAAAATATCCTAGCCTTGATGAAGCCAGCTAGGTAACTTGTCCACACAGCTGATGGCCCAGCCATTGTTATCTTAACTCCTTTGAAGCTGGGTACCTGAGAGTTTGTGGCATTTTTACCTCTCCTGCTTGGCCCTTTACCAGGTCCTTTATAGCATCCTTTGATATAGCTTGATGCATTCAGGCAGACAGCCATAGACAATTCAACAAGGAAACCAAGTCACACATAATGTTCATATGAAATAAAAACAGACATTTTCTCTGTTTGTCACGTGTCATGTTATATGACTAAAAGAGCAATTATTTCCTCTGAGTACACTGGATTTGCAAAGAACCCTTGTAGGAAAAAAATGGCACCTACTTAAGCAACAATGAAATTTCTCACATCACCGTGAAGGCTGCAGAGAAATCACCCAAGTGCAGGCAATGATGTGTTCCATGTGGCAAGCCCAAGAGTGCTGCTGGTTAATAATGCTTTTACGTGGGGAAAGGAACAGGAGGCAGAAGATAAAGGGGATTTGGCATAGATTATGCATAAATTTTGCAACCTCCAAAAATACTACTACTGAGAGATGTTTAATAGTCTCCAGAGAAATCTGAAGCAAAGCTTGTCTAATTATCAGGAGAATATAAAATAACAGGGCAAAGGCATGCAAAGTGACTAATACAGCTTATTTGAAAAAACACTAAACTTAACTTTCCATACAGGAAATGCAGATATATGACCTCTGTTAGGATTAAAAACCTGGCAGGCATGAAGCTGGTACAAGTAGTAGTTTGTTGTAAATGCCACAGAACTAAACACAGAGAGTACAGACAACATACTGGGAGAATCCTCAGATGTCTTCCAAGGCATGGGGTGTTTAGAAGGAAGACAACAGATTAAGACTGACAGATTATACAGGAGTGATCCACCCACCAACATGAAAATTTACTCTAGATTTAACAGCTAAAGTAAAAATTGAACTTTGATTATACGGGAGTTATTGAAAGAATAGAACAACCTATACAGTGAGTTAGTTCCATTATTGCAATAGGAAAGCCAAATAAAATATGGATATGCATTATCCAAATTATTTAAATAAAACAATATAATTAATATTGCTGACAAAATGGCAGCGATGCTTGAAAAAGAAAAAATATTCTCAATATTATATGTGGGATATTTTTAGAACCTGAAATAGAAACTTTTAATTAATTGCCTTAATACGCTAATAGACTTTGTGTGTATAAGCAAATGCATATTTGGAATTAGTTCTACTCCCAAGATGTCTCAGGAAGTTTAAAGTGGTAAAGTTCTAAATGGATGATATTCCAATTTAAAGCCAGGACTCTTTTGGAGGCCAAAGGTTTGTCAGATCAACATGCTGATGTTGTGGTTCAAGGAGAAAAAAATCCTTTTTCAAGTCTGTTTTAATTATGGAGAGATGATTGCAGTCATCTCCCATTATAACGTCCTATTTTAGCTCCCCCCACCCCAAATCTTGGCTTGGAAAATAAAGTATGATCTGAAAATGGCCAGATTTACTGGAGGGAAAGGAGAATAGTTAGCTTCAGACTTTGTAGAAACAGTCAAATTGTCTATGAGTTATAGGACATTAAAAATATACTCTAAAATGAAATTTAGATTTCTCGGTCTCCCTCCAGCTCAAACAGTTTACTATTCTTTCAAACTTTCCATATATATCCACATGCCCATGGCTATATTTGAAGAGATTAGATTGAAATTAAGCAAATCTATTACTAATTTTTGGGCCCAATCCTGCTTCTACTGATATTGATGGGAGTTTTCTTCCTGCTGACATCAGTGAAAGCAGCATCAGGTACTATGTTTAAACAGGTTGTTCTCTATTGGCTGGCTATACCTCAGAAAGAATGAGGATGTTTCTATAGCAGTACCACTCTTTCCACTCCACTAGAATCCCTACCTTTTTGCTTCTCCTCTTCTTTTGGAGATCCCTCCCATATCCTTAGACTTCTTCTTTCTTCTTTTTGCACCAATCACCAAAATACCTTGCTTCCTCTCTCAGCAGGTCAGCATCTGAATATTGATGACATATATCCTCTTCCACTGCTCAACCTATCTTTCTGCATGTAGCCATTCTGGGTCCTACATCACTTCTCCTCTCCCGCAAGCTTTAGATCCCAATGTGTCCCACCTTTCTCTGATGGTTCCTGGCCAAAATAAGGCATGAAAATTAGATCACCATCAGGACAAGAGGTAGGCTGGGACTCATTCCTTAAAGTCCTAACCTGTACTATCTCACAACAGCCAGAAACCCTCCATCCACCACAGCACATTACTTCCCAGCAGTTTGGCAGTAACCACAGCTCTCAGGCTGTACTAGCTCCCAGGGAGCAGCCAGTGCTCTAAGGATTAAGGACCAAATTTTGTCCTTGGAAACATACCCTAGAGCTCCCACTAAATCAGAAGGGATCCTGGTGGATTCAGCCAAGGGCAGAATTAGATCCTAGGTATAATTTATTAATGTGATCAAGTTCCCCTCTTCATAAGAGCTCACCATTCTTATTAATGTCAACAACCGTGGAGCAGCACATACCATCTCAACATTTCATCTCAAGAATATAAAAATGCTGTGAACCCTGCCATATTTAGCCTGCAGGAACCAAATGAGCAAGAAAAAAAAACCAGTATTAAATGGCTCAGTCATACTTGACACATACTATAACTTCCATTTCAATTTCCCCTCCAATCATCTGGCTGTGTGTGTTGAAAACTAGATAATATAACATAATCAATAAAAAAATAAAATAGGGAATTCAATAAAGTAGAACTAAACTGACCTCCTTAAGTATGATGTACACTACCTCAAACTGCTATGGTAAGTTTCCAAGTTATGCCTTATAGTGTGTTGCATAATAATTGGAATAAAAAAAAATAAAAAAAAGATTCTTACCAAATTCAAGAACTGTATAAAACTGTAACTCAGCATTCCTCCCTCAACCTCCCACTGATTACCCAAGTCCATAAGAAAATGCTGAATAGCAATCAAGAGATATCAGTAGTTAGATTTCTTAAACTTCAGTGGCACACTAAGTTTATGCTGGAGAGTTGCTCTTGGGCTACAATTCACAAAGAGTTAAGTTAGCAGGCAGTATGACCTAGTGGATAGGGCACTAGATTGGCACCAGGAAACTTTGATCCTATTTTCAGCTCTGCTGCTGGCCTGCTTGGTGACTTTATGTAAGTTGCTTCATGCTTGTTCCTCAGTTTTCCCATCTGTAAAATGGAAATCATTAGACTTATCTGCTCTTTGGAGCTATGCAAGAGCCAAGTATTATTAATTATTAGTATTAGTCTTATACAGTATCACCTTTTCTACTGCAATGTTCATTAATTCTGTATCAAGCATGTCATTTGTACACAATTAGAATAATGTGTACATGCTGTGTATATTACAGGAAGCTGCCAGCAGTATTTTGAGCAAACAGTGGATTGGAGTTTGTCAGCCAGTCAATAATAAATCTATATCGTTTTTATTCTATCAGCACAGGTGGAAAAAGTTGCAATGCACTGCAAACAAACCATCTTCAAAAATACTGAATCAAACAGGTAGTTTAAGACTTACAATGGAACAGTGGAATTCCAATACAAAAGGTCCATTCTATGACTGGGTGCAGTGTAAATGCACACAAGCCCTGAGAGAAACAATCTGTTCAGACGACAGTCCAGATCAAACCAATGTAGAAGAAAAAAAATAAGTGAACAAAATAATGTAGAATATTGTAAATAACAAAACCTAGCTGTCAAAGCGCTACCTTATATTGAGTCCAAATTGTTCTCTTATTGCCTGCAATGTGATGAATGCTTATAACTTCCCATTAAAATCACTGGGATCTGAGGGGAGTGAGCACCTCCCTGGACTAGGGCCTTAATATGACAGTAAAAGTAATGGATATTCTTGCAACTGGTGAAAACTACCTATTGAATCCTTTGCTAAGTGTTAATATTGGCAGACTGGCAAACCAAGAGTTGCAAACTGGCATGAAAAGGTTTCATCTTAGTGATTGGCTTAGAAAGTGATGGTCTCTTGACATTAAGACATTTACATGATCAGTGTGAGCTACAAAATAAAACACAGTATATTATGTGAATGAAACCTTCAGTATTAATGCAAAAATTATTTTTTAAAATGATTCAACTGAAATTTATTTCTGGGTTAGAGGCACTGTATGAAGCCATTGTTTCATCTTTCATGAGCTGTAAGAGATGCACAGCTTCACATATTTCTACTCATTATACTTATCGGTGTATTATATTATTTATTAATGTTATGCTGGAGCTGAGGCCTCTCAGGGATGTGTCTTTGATCTATGGGAAGTCACAAAACTGTTTTAAGCTCTGGCATGATAGCAGCCTTCAATCCAGACAGCTGCAGCGGCACAGGAGCTAGCAAACAGAGCTGTAAACAGGGGAGTTTGAAAGGGGAGTTTGTATTGTGGTGCTTGCGCTTGTTTGGGGTTTGCTTTTGCTGGGGAGGGGTGGTCTTTTTGGTGTGGCTTGTGTTTCCCAGATTAACAGGACTTAGGTGGGAAGGTGACGACAGATACGGAGGCAGCTGTGGGAGTGACTCCTGTAGTGGAAGACACATTGAGGATGACTGGATGTGGAAGCTGTGGTATGTACATGATCCTGGAGGGGGGACCTGGTAAGAGTTTTTTCTGCATGAAATGCCATCTGATAGAGCTGATGGAGGAAAAGATGCAGGTGGAAAGTCTGGGAAGTTTAGGAAGGGGTTTGAGCAGATGATGGAGCAAAGACATGAGGTATCTGAAGGGAAAAGCTCAGACTTACAGATGGAAGCAGGGCTGGGGAATTTTGAGGGGAGACTGGGTGAGGAAAGTGGTCAGTGGAAGCACGTGACTAAAAGAACCAGGCAGAGGAAAAGACAGGCTAGTGAAGGAGAAATAGAGCTTAGGAACAGGTTTGCAGAGTTGGAAAATGAAGAAGGGGCTCAGCAGGTAGTCGCTGAAGGTGGAAGGGCAAGGAAGAAGAGAAGAGAGGCTAGTCCTATAGGAAAAGCGGAAGAGTCAAGGGATACTACACCAAATATGAGCCCCAGGAGGATACAGGATGGGTTGAAGAGGATTATAAGGGAAAATAGGAATGGAAAGAACTTGCAGCCAGAGGGAACAGGGGAGCAACTGGAGAATAGCACTGTCACCAGGAAAAGGCAGGTCTATGTGATAGGGGACTCTTTACTGAGAAGAATAGACAGGCCTGTAACTAGAGCTGATCCAGAGAATAGAAGGGTGTGCTGTCTTCCGGGTGCTAAGATACGGGATGTAGACCTGAGGTTGAAAAGGATCCTAAAGGCAGCGGGAAAGAATCCCCTAATTATCCTTCATGTGGGAACAAATGATACGGCTAGATTCTCGCTGGAAAGTATTAAGGGAGACTATGCTAGGCTGGGGAAGATGCTTAAGGAAATTGAGGCTCAGGTGATCTTTAGTGGGATCCTTCCTGTTCCTAGAGAAGGGCAACAAAGGTGTGACAAGATTATGACTGTCAACAGATGGCTTAGGCAGTGGTGCTATAAGGAGGGCTTTGGGATGTATGGCCACTGGGAGGCATTCACGGACAGAGGACAGTTCTCTCGGGATGGACTTCATCTGAGTAGGGAAGAAAAAAAAATTCTAGGATGGAGGCTGGCACAATTGATAAAGAGAGCTTTAAACTAGGAATTTGGTGGAGATGGTTGGGAGATGTCCAGGTAATCTCCACGCCAGATTTTAGCATTGAGAGGGAAGAAGACGAAGTAAGAAAGGATACAGCCGTGGGTAGGAGAACGTATATAAGGAGCGAGGGCAGTGTGGATACTAGTCTAATAGGTTATACTGGCTGTAGAATGACTGTGCCTAATAGGGTACAAAATGTGAGCGAGGCCAAATGGCAAAAATTAAGATGTTTGTACACCAATGCGAGGAGCCTAGGTAACAAAATGGAGGAACTAGAGCTATTGGTGCAGGAAGTGAAACCAGATATTATAGGGATAACAGAAATATGGTGGAATAGTAGTCATGACTGGACTACAGGTATTGAAGGGTATGTGCTGTTTAGGAAAGACAGAAACAAAAGTAAAGGTGGTGGAGTAGCATAGTATATCAATGATGAGGTAGAATGTAAAGAAATAAGAAGTGATGCAATGGATAAGACACAGTCCGTCTGGGCAAAAATTACATTGGGGAAAATAACTAGTAAAGCCTCTCCTACGATAGTACTTGGGGTGTGCTATAGACCTCTGGGATCTAATTTGGATATGGATTGAGCCCTTTTTAACATTTTTAATAAAGTAAATACTAATGGAAACTGCGTGATCATGGGAGACTTTAACTCCCCAGATATAGACTGGAGGACCAGTGCTAGTAATAATAATAGGGCTCAGATTTTCCTAGATGCGATAGCTGATGGATTCTTTCATCAAGTAGTTGCTGAACCGACTAGAGGGGATGCCATTTTAGATTTAATTTTGGTAAGTAGCGAGGACCTCATAGAAGAAATGGTTGTAGGGGACAATTTTGGCTCAAGTGATCATGAGCTAATTCAGTTCAAACTGAATGGAAGGATTAACAAAAATAAATCTGCAACTAGAGTTTTTGATTTCAAAAGGCTGACTTTCAAAAATTAAGGAAGTTATTTAGGGAAGTGGATTGGACTGAAGAACTTATGGATCTAAAGGTAGAGGAGGCCTGGGATTACTTTAAATCAAAGCTGCAGAAGCTATCAGAAGCCTGTATCCCAAGAAAGGGGAAAAATTCATAGGAAGGAGTTGTAGACCAAGCTGGATGAGCAAGCATCTTAGAGAGGTGATTAAGAAGAAGCAGAAAGCATACAGGGAGTGGAAGATGGGAGGGATCAGCAAGGAAAGCTACCTAATTGAGGTCAGAACATGTAGGGATAAAGTGAGACAGGCTAAAAGTCGAGTAGAGTTGGACCTTGCAAAGGGAATTAAAACCAATAGGAAAAGGTTCTATAGCCATATAAATAAGAAGAAAACTAAGAAAGAAGAAGTGGGGCCGCTAAACACTGAGGATGGAATGAAGGTTAAAGATAATCTAGGCATGGCCCAATATCTAAACAAATACTTTGCCTCAGTCTTTAATAAGGCTAAAGAGGATCTTAGGGATAATGGTAGCATGACAAATGGGAATGAGGATATGGCTGTAGATATTACCATATCTGAGGTAGAAGCGAAACTCAAACAGCTGAATGGGACTAAATCGGGGGGCCCAGATAATCTTCATCCAAGAATATTAAAGGAATTGGCACCTGAAATTGCAAGCCCATTAGCAAGAATTTTTAATGAATCTGTAAACTCAGGAGTAGTACCGAATGATTGGAGAATTGCTAATATAGTTCCTATTTTTAAGAAAGGAAAAAAGAGTGATCCGGGTAACTACAGGCCAGTTAGTTTGACATCTGTAGTATGCAAGGTCCTGGAAAAAATGTTGAAGGAGAAATTAGTTAAGGACATTGAAGTCAATGGTAAATGGGACAAAATACAACATGGTTTTACAAAAGGTAGATCATGCCAAACCAATCTAATCTCCTTTTTTGAAAAAGTAACAGATTTTTTAGATAAAGGAAATGCAGTGGATCTAATTTACCTAGATATCAGTAAGGCGTTTGATACTGTGCCACATGGGGACTTAGTTAAATTGGAGAAGATGGGGATCAATATGAACATCAAAAGGTGGATAAGGAATTGGTTAAAGGGGAGACTGCAACGGGTCCTACTGAAAGGAGAATTGTCAGGCTGGAGGGAGGTTACCAGTGGAGTTCCTCAGGGATCGGTTTTGGGACCAATCTTATTTAATCTTTTTATTACTGACCTTGGCACAAAAAGTGGGAGTGTGCTAATAAAGTTTGCAGATAATACAAAGCTGGGAGGTATTGCCAATTCAGAGAAGGATCGGGATATTATACAGGAGGATCTGGATGACCTTGTAAACTGGAGTAATACTAATAGGATGAAATTTAATAGTGAGAAGTGTAAGGTTATGCATTTAGGGATTAATAACAAGAATTTTAGTTATAAGTTGGGGACGCATCAATTAGAAGTAATGGAAGAGGAGAAGGACCTTGGAGTATTGGTTGATCATAGGATGACTATGAGCTGCCAATGTGATATGGCTGTGAAAAAAGCTAATGCGGTTTTGGGATGCATCAGGAGAGGCATTTCCAGTAGGGATAAGGAGGTTTTAGTACCATTATACAAGGCACTGGTGAGACCTCACCTAGAATACTGTGTGCAGTTCTGGTCTCCCATGTTTAAAAAGGATGAATTCAAACTGGAGCAGGTACAGAGAAGGGCTACTAGGATGATCCGAGGAATGGAAAACTTGTCTTATGAAAGGAGACTTAAGGAGCTTGGCTTGTTTAGCCTAACTAAAAGAAGGCTGAGAGGGGATATGATTGCTCTCCATAAATATATCAGAGGGATAAATACAGGAGAGGGAGAGGAATTATTTCAGCTCAGCATCAATGTGGACACAAGAACAAATGGGTATAAACTGGCCACCAGGAAGTTTAGACTTGAAATTAGACCAAGGTTTCTAACCATCAGAGGAGTGAAGTTTTGGAATAGCTTTCCAAGGGAAGCAGTGGGGGCAAAAGATCTATCTGGTTTTAAGATTCTACTCGATAAGTTTATGGAGGAGATGGTATGATGGGATAATGGGATTTTGGTAAGTAATTGATCTTTAAATATTCAGGGTAAATAGGACTAATCCCCTGAGATGGGATATTAGATGGATGGGATCTGAGTTACCCAGGAAAGAATTTTCTGTAGTATCTGGCTGGTGAATCTTGCCCATATGCTCAGGGTTTAGCTGATCGCCATATTTGGGGTCGGGAAGGAATTTTCCTAAAGGGCAGATTGGAGAGGCCCTGGATGTTTTTCGCTTTACTCTGTAGCATGGGGCACGGGTCACTTGAGGGAGGCTTCTCTGCTCCTTGAAGTCTTTAAACCACGATTTGAGGACTTCAATAGCTCAGACATAGGTGAGTTTTTTCGTAGGAGTGGGTGGGTGAGATTCTGTGGCCTGCGCTGTGCAGGAGGTCGGACTAGATGATCAGAATGGTCCCTTCTGACTTTAGTATCTATGAATTCAAGCTAAATGAGGGAACTGTTTATGAAATGCTAAAACAATAGAAGCCACTGCCCAAATCACAGATGAGCATGGCGAGGCCTTGGTAGGAGTTTTGAGGCATGTGGTCTGAGGGGTTTTCCCTGGGGTGTGAGTGCAAATGCAGGGGCTGGATATTGTTTGGTTGAACCGTGCACATGTCTGTTAAACAGAAGCAGAAAAGCTAGCAGAAAAAGGAGAAAATCAAGAGAAACGCTGATAATGTGGCCCTGAAAGAAAGCTGAGAGAGAGCTTTTGGGGTAGAGCGCTGGCTGGAAAGAGGCTTGGAATTATAAGCAAGTAAATAATCTCCTCGTTTGATTCCCACTGTTTGGGAAAACAGGACTTCACGAACATTTTTTGTGAGAATACCCGATTGCATCAGAGAAATACCTGATTCCATCATCAATTTTTCCTCCTAATATCAACAACCTGCAAGACTCCAAATACTACCTCAGCCTAAAAAGGAATAACTCTCTCTTATTATTGGTTATTGTATTACATAAATAATCAGAAATATGGAATAAGGAGGTAAGAATAAGGGGATTTCTCCAACTTCAGTGCATTCAGAGAGAGCACAAGTTTCAGGGTATAAAACTTGAATCTCAGGCAACTGTGACAAAATCTCATTATGCAACAGGAAAAAAAGATCCTGTACACAACAGAAGAATATCAAAAAGATAAATTTGAAGGCCACAGAGTCCAAAGAACACAGGAAAATGGAGACAGGGCAGAGACCAGACAGACCAAGAAGCCTCAGCATGAAGAAAGGACCAGCAATGAGCCCGGCAGTCAGAAAGAATGTCCTTCAACGAGAAGCCATCATCAAGCCTCAAGCTTCATTTGGTGAGATAAAGCCTTGCATCTGTGGAGCCAAGGATTATGTTAACTTTATTTTTGACCCTTACATTTTATTGTAATTTGAAGTTAAACAAACAGCTTCTGCTGTTAAACCTTGAACAACTGGACATCGTTCATCTGTGAAGAAAATATAAGATGGCGGAGCTAAATAAGTAGATTTTGTGGCATTGAAACTTGAATGTAAGATTCTTAATTTTTATTTATCCTTTATTAGTTGTATGGCAGTAGTGTTTAGAGGCCTTGACCAGGCACTGTACAAACTGATAGTAACATGCCTGTTTTAAATCCCTCTTTAAGTGAGTCAGTGGTGTGACAGACATTTCAATCACCTGCAATATCTTTGGGGACCTGTCATAAATATAAAGGGAAGGGTAACCATCTTTCTGTATACAGAACTATAAAATCCCTCCTGACCAGAGGCAAAACCCTTTCACCTGTAAATGGTTAAGAAGCTAAAGATAACCGCTCTGGCACCTGACCAAAATGACCAATGGGGAGACAAGTTACTTTCAAAGCTGGAGGAGTGTGGGGCGGGGGAACAAAGGATCTGTCTGTATGTGTGATGCTTTTGCCGGGAACAGAACAGGAAAGGAGTATTAGAACTTGTTCGTAAGTAATCTAGCTAGAAATGCGTTAGATTTCTTTTTGTTTAAATTACTGGTAAATAATCTGTGCTGAATGGAATGTATATCCCTGTTTTTGTGTCTTTTTGTAACTTAAGGTTTTGCCTAGAGGGATTCTCTATTTTGAATCTGATTACCCTGTAAGGTATTTACCATTCTGATTTTACAGAGGTGATTCTTTTTCTTTAATTAAAATTCTTCTTTTAAGATCCTGATTGCTTTTTCATTGTTCTTAAGATCCAAGGGTTTGGGTCTGTGTTCAATTGGTGAGGATTTTTATCAAGACTTCCCCAGGAAAGGGGGTTAGGGCTTGGGGGGATATTTTGGGGGGAATATGTCTTCAAGTGGGCTCTTTCCCTGTTCTTTGTTTAACACACTTGGTGATGGAAGCATAAGGTCCAAGGACAAAAGGTAAAAGTTTGTACCTTGGGGAAGTTTTAACCTAAGCTGATAAGAATAAGCTTAGGGGGTCTTTCATGCAGGTCCCCACATCTCTACCCTAGAATTCAGAGTGGGGAAGGAACCTTGACAGGACCATACTGTATTAAGTGTATTAATCGTGTATGTATTGCTGAGGGCCCACAACTGTAAGCGACGGCAAGGGTGAGGGTTCCTATAGCTCCTCCAGGAATCAAAAACAATGGGAGGTGATTAAGGTGACTCACTTAGGTTGTAAACATCTCCAGAGGGGTGCCACCAGAGAGGCTAACATATACTGGTTCAAACTGGGTTGTTTTTTTTTAAGAGACAAAGAAAGTGATTCTGGCATAAAAAGGGTAGATTTAAACTGACTCAGGACCTTCTTTCTGATCCAGCAAATGGACAGGGAGGCCCCAACCCTGGCAGAAGGGTTGGAAAGAGTTTGGCTTACTAAGGCCCCACAAAACCAATGGGTGATTCCTGATATGTTCTGTGTGTGTTTAAATTGGTTTAATATTTTTGAGTCTTCTGTAATATTTTTACCTTAAGAATAAATGTACTTGCTTAGAGAGAGCGGTGTGGTAACTTGCAACTTCTGGCAATATGCTGTCCATAGCCCTCAGAGAGAACACAGTGCAGCCTTTAAACCTCCAGTCAGAAAGGAGAGGTATCAGGGTCCCTGCCAGAGACAAGTGATGGCTTAAGACCTGATACCTGAGTGGGAACTCTTGGAGTAGACCACAGAGGGAGCACACAGGTGCAGTTACCCTGAAACAGAGACAGATGGACTAAGAGAAAGTTGAGAATATTGAGCAATTTGTTTTAGTAATTATTTAAAACATTCTTCCAATCCTTGTTGGGGCCTTTGGGTGCTTCCATAGTACAATGAATACAAATAAAAATAATATGGACTACGACCAGAGGCAGGATAGAAAATTAGCCTGACCAGCGTTTCCTGGTCAGGTATGGCAGTGTTTCCCAAACTTGGGAAGCCGCTTGTTCAGGGAAAGCCCCTGGTGGGCCGGGCCAGTTTGTTTACCTGCCGCGTCCGGGGGGTGGGACGTACTGGCCGCCACTTCCTGCAGCTCCCATTGGCCTGCAGCAGCGAACCGCGGCCAGTGGGAGCCTCATTGGCCGAACCTGCAGACACAGCAGGTAAACAAACCGTCCCAGCCCGCCAGGGGCTTTCACTGAACAAGTGGCATCCCGAATTTGGGAAACACTGAGGTATGGCAACTCTTATGCTTGTAAAGGGACACTACTCACATTCAATGTCAAACATCAGAGAAAGAAAAGGAGTCTCTAAGGTGCCACAAGTACTCCTTTTCTTTTTGCAAATACAGACTAACACGGCTGCTACTCTGAAACATCACAGAGTTTTCTCACTCCCATAAAAACTAAGTATGAAAACTGGTTTTGTTCTCCTGCTACCTGACAGTGCCAAGAGAACCTTCCATGCAAACAGGATTGTTCCTGTTGGAAAAAAGTTTGGAAGAGAGCACTGAAAATGACTAAAGTGGAAGTAAAATGACAGCCCTGATTAAATTTACTAAAGCAAATAAATATGGTACTTGTTCACTTTGCTAATACTGACAGGTTTCAGAGTAGCAGCTGTGTTAATCTGTATTCGGAAAAAGAAAAGGAGTACTTGTGGCACCTTAGAGACTAACAAATTTATTTGAGCATAAGCTTTCGTGAGCTACAGATCACTTCATCGGATTTCATGAAAGCTTATGCTCAAATAAATTTGTTAGTCTCTAAAATGCCACAAGTACTCCTTTTCTTTTTGCGAATACAGACTAACACGGCTGCTACTCTGAAACCTGTCATTATGCAAAGCACTGAATTTAGCTGTATAGAGTGGAAATCTGTCAACTTCATGAAATTGATGCATCCGATGAAGTTAGCTGTAGCTCACGAAAGCTTATGCTCAAATAAATTTGTTAGTCTCTAAGGTGCCACAAGTACTCCTTTTCTTTTTGCTAATACTACTGCCTAACCTTAATATTAAGGGAAATAGAACTGGGGCTTTACCTTCCTCCTGACAATAAAAAGGTGTGAGAATTGTTATGTTCCTCAAAAAACGTACCACAATATTGAGCCCATTTTGCCACCTAGTCCTGGGTGTGGGGGAGGGAGTCTGATGTAAGTGGCAGAGGGCATGGCAAATTAAACCATCCATGCCCCCTGCTCAATTGACAGAGTTCTTGCAAGCAAGTACCCAAGCACTGAATACCAAATAGGAAAGTGGGGCATAAAGGGGTCATTTTGCTGTGCAGGATATTTTACTGCAATATTTTACTGCAATTTAAATGACTGTGGTGGTTTCATATTAATTTAAGAGCTTTCATAGTAAATGAACATGAAGCACTAATTCAGGAAGGGGGGGGAGAATCCTACAATAGCTGCAACTGCAGTTTTATATTACTAATTAGCTACTCAATACTACATACATTAATGCAGCTGTTCTGGTGAACCATTAAACTATAAAGATATGAAGACAATGAAAGGAGAATGACCTTCTATATGTCAGAGTATATTGCTGAAGGCATCTGCAGCTAATGGGCCTGTGCTTGATCATTCAGAAAGAGTAAACAAGTTTATTAGCTTACTCAGCTGGAAAATGCTTAGTAGCTGCTGGTCATATGACACCGAGTTTAATCCATGGCTCCTTTAGCTCTGAAGTGAACACAATATTTTCAAGCTGTTATTCAAATGTCCTGAAATGTGAGTGGTGAGCGGGAACATTGGAAAGAAAAAAAGTCTCTCTATTTTCTGTCCTAAACTCTTACAGCATCTGATTTCAATTTGGGGCTCTTACAACTTTAAGTACCTATTTAAGTACTTGAGGCTATGTCTACTCTACAGCTGGGATCCATGCTCTGAGATTGATCCACTGGCGGTCGATTTAGCAGGTCTAGTGAAGACCCACCAAATCGATAGCAGATCGCTCTCCAGTTGACCCCGTAGTCTACTTCCGATGAGAAGAGTAAAGTAAGTCAAAGGGCGAGTTTCTCCCGTCGACCCTCCACGGTGTAGACCCTGCGGTAACTTGACCTAAAGTACATGGACTCCAGCTACGTTACTAATGCAGCTGAGTTGCGTAGCGCAGGTTGACTTACCGCGGTAGTGTAGACATAGCCTAAGGAATCAAACAAAGCAATTTTAAAGTAGCCTGAAGTCCATATCAGGGTTACTGCAACTATAAAATTAGAGTCCCGCATAGGTACCTCACATTGTCTTCATAATTTCATATTATCAGACCTAAATCAGCATGTATATTCAGAGTAAAACTATAACATTTATTTTTCAGAATACATTTCATTGGATTACATTGGATCTGATTCTGCCACTCATACTCACATTGAATAGTACCATACTCCACCAGCTATGCACTACACCTGGAATCATGGTCAGGCATTTGAGCCCTTGGACAAGCCTGTA
Source organism: Dermochelys coriacea (assembly GCF_009764565.3). NCBI lineage: Eukaryota > Metazoa > Chordata > Testudines > Dermochelyidae > Dermochelys > Dermochelys coriacea. The sequence goes on along the minus strand of NC_050070.1, from coordinate 40,397,744 downwards.
CAACCGAGACCCACAGGTGGAAGGGACCCTTTACACCCTTCCCCACATTAGATACAGAAGGAGTTTCCATCCACCTCAGTGACACCTTTCCCACCCTAACTCTGGCCCTATGGAAGCCTTTCCACATGGTCTGCTGAGGAAGGAATTGAAGATAAGGCTGACTGAAAGGAGTGCTGGGTGGGCAGGGAATGAAACAATTTACACATGTACTTGCTCCTCAGAAATTAGTAAAAAAGAGATAATACAACTTTGGGCTCTGTTATTTTTTCCAAGGAACCCTGCTACTCATCAGAGGCCTGGTTGCTTCTGCAACCAGGCAGAAGCTCTAGTAGCACAGATCCAACAGACTCTTGCTTCCAGAGAACCCGAGTGGAGGCGGTCAGGCTCTAGAGCTGATGTAAATGGCCTGGGGTTGCACCTGTCCCTTGAGGACTTTTCCATAGAGGCGACAAATTTTACCCCCACATTGGACAATATTGGAGAGTTTTCTGCAAAGGGTGTCCTCTGGAGAATTCTTTCTGTCGAGCCCCACTTTGACTAGTTTTTCCATGGGAGGGTATGATCTGGATCTTTTAATTAAGTACACCTAAGAAGGATTCAACAGTGATTTGGGAATCAGTCCTGCACCATTGAATTCAATAGAAGCTTTGCCATTGACTTCAATGGGATCAGGATCAAACTCTCTGTTTGGGTACAATAATTCTCTAATATTTCATTCCTTGAGCCACTTCTACTTCTATGCAGTCATATTTGTTGCTAAGTTTTTATATATATGTACAGGATGTTTGCCAGAATGAGATTTTTAGATCAACAAAATAATGACGTTAATAGAAATGTTTCTGTGGAAACTCAATTTCATTTTTTTTGCTTTCTGGAAACAAGTAAGTATGGCTATTACCATTAACTCCCAATGTGGCTATTTTGTGATGAAGTTAAAAAAAAATAAAAAGGTACTGTAGAAAATATTAGGGCTTTGCTAAATTCCTGAGTTATGCTTTACAAACCCTAGTAAAATTTGGTAGCTCATATTGTGGTCTGAAATATTATTCAATTTGGCAAATTGTCCATTTTGTAAATTATGCGATTATTCTGAATATTTTCATGTAATCTTGAGAACTCGAACATACTCCAGAAAATTTCCCATTATTGCATTCCATTGTACAAACCACAAGCCAGGTTTTGCTGAATGAAACTTGCCTTTTGCTTGTGATAGAATATATGTAAAACTGCCATGATAACAAGTGATTCTAATCAAACTTGCCAGTTTCACTTATCAGTGTGAACCTTCCACACAGTCATACAAAGCACAACCAAGAAGTTGCAGGTTTGTGACCTAATCATCATTTTTTAAAGGTATGAGACATATATTTAAATGAAGGTAAAGTATGTATATTATAAGTCTGTTTTAAAATAAGTTAATACCCATCTTCACTTATAACAGCATATTCAGTATTGCAACTTAAAATGATATTTACCATATTGATCTGATTACAATACATTTTGGCATTTTCCTGTCCGTTGAATTAGCTTAGAGGTGAGGGATTTATAGTAAGATAAAATAAATGCTTCCTTTTGAACTTGCCAAGTATAATACATTGCTAAAAGAAGCAGCAACACTGGGTATGATTTTTATTAGAAATTTTATAGTTTTCATATACAATATTACGTTTAATAATATGTTTCAGATATATGATGATCATATTAATTCATATTTTCTAACTTACTGAAAGGACACGTGTACTAAAACTTGATACATCATCCCACACTACAGCTGCCTGCATCAACTGTAAAACCCATATAAAAAAATCCAAACAGCTTTTTCATGTGAACACATTATTCTTGCAACGCTGCCATGAAAGAAACAAGTTTTATTGAATCTGGCCCTCCAGAAATAGAATCTAAGTAATTTTCAATAACTTAAATTACTGTATCTTTAAAAGTTCACCTTTTCATAGAATCATAGAAGATTAGGGCTGGAGGGGACCTCGGGAGGTCATCTAGTCCAACCTGCTGCTCAAAGCAGGACCATCACCAACTAAATTATCCCAGCCAGGGCTTTGTCAAGCATGGCCTTAAAAACCTCTATGGACAGAGATTCCACTACTTCCATAGGTAACCCATTCCAGTGTTTCACCACCCTCCTACTGAAATAGTGTTTCCTAATATCCAATCTAGACCTCCCGCACTGCAACTTGAGACCATTGCTCCTTGTTCTGTCATCTCCCATCACTGAGAAAAAGCCGAGCTCCATCCTCTTTAGAACCCCCTTCAGGTAGTTGAAGGCTGCTATCAAATCCCTCCTCACTCCTCTCTTCTGAAGACTGAACAATCCCAGTTCCCTCAGCCTCTCCTCGTAAGTCATGTGCCCAGCCCCCTGATCATTTTCATTGTCCTCCGCTGGACTTTCTCCAATTTTTCCACATCCTTTCTGAAGTGGGAGGCCCAAAACTGGACACAATATTCCAGATGTGGCTTCACCAGTGCCGAATAAAGGGGAATAATCACTTCCCTCGATCTGCTGGCAATACTCCTACTAATCAGCCCAATATGCCGTTAGCCTTCTTGGCAACAAGGGGCACACTGTTGACTCATATCCAGCTTCTTGTCCACTGTAATCCCCAGGTCCTTTTCTGCAGAACTGCTGCTTTGCCAGTTGGTCCCCAGCCTGTAGCAGTGCATGGGATTCTTCTGTCCTAAGTGCAGGATTCTGCACTTTTCCTTGTTGATCCTTATCAGATTTCTTTTGGCCCAATCCTCCAATTTGTCTAGGTCACTCTGGACCCTATCCCTACCTTCCAGCGTATCTATCTCTCCCCCCAGCTTACTGTCATCTGCAAACTTTCTGAGGATGCAATCCATCCCGTCATCAGATCGTAAATAAAGATGTTGAACAAAACCAGCCCCAGGACCAACCCCTGGGGTACTCCGCTTGATACCAGCTGCCAACTAGTCATGGAGCCATTGATCACTAGCCATTGAGCCTGACAATCTAACCACCTTATAGTCCATTCATCCAATCCTTTTTTAACTTGCTGGCAAGAATACTGTGGGAGACCATATCAAAAGCTTTGCTAAATTCAGGACATATCACGTCCAGTGCTTTCCCCTTATCCACAGAGCCAGTAAACTCATCATAGAAGGCAATCAGGTTGGTCAGGCATGACTTGCCCTTGGTAAATCCATGTTGACTGTTCCTGATCACCTTCCTCACTTCCAAGTGCTTCAAAATGGTTTCCTTGAGGATCTGCTCCATGATTTTTTCACCATAAATCTTTCTGGTTTTACTTAAAACATGTTAAACATATCCAGCTAGACAGAAATGCCTAATCAAATGATCTTTTTCAAGAAAATGCTTATTGTAAATAAATTTTCTGATTTGTTACTCCTGAATGCAGATCTTTAAGATGCTATTTACTCTTGTTACTCTATTTACTCTCTTTACATCACAAAGGCTACTTCTACACTGTCTCTTATGTCGGTATAATTTATGTTGCTGAGGGGTGTGAATAAACTCCGCCCCTGAGCAACAAATGATATTGACCTAAACGCCGGTGTGGACAGCGCTATATTGGCATGAGAGCTTCTCTCATCAACAAAGCTACTGTCACTTATTGAGGGTGGATTAATTAAATCGACAGGAAAACTCTCTTGGTTTAGAGCAGCTACACTAGAGAGCTTACAGCAGCCCAGCTACATTGGTGCAGCTGCGCCGCTGTAAGCTTTCTAGTGTAGCCACAATCTAAATTACTTACACACACACACACACACACACACACACCCCACTTTTGATGGAAATTATATACTGTATTACTTGTATTATAGTATGGCCTAGAGACCCAAGTCAGGACGTCCATTGCGTTACAATGCTGAACAGAGACAGTGGCACAGTCCATACCACAAACATCTTATATAAATAAAATCTAAACATGTGATACTAATTTTGATAAGATTTGTAAATATTTCATCATAAACTTCTAATTTTTAGTACATTTACAGCTAATAGACTTTTTATATTTAGGATACTTTAGAAATCTTACATACACAAAATACACATGTGCAGATACATACACACGTTCACACTCTTCTGTAGTGGAAGACCTATATAAATTGTTATATTCTAAAGTAACAAGTACCCCATATTATTGTGAGAGAAAAGGCCCCCATTGTTGTTTAATTCTCAGGAAGGCTGCAAGTTTATCCCACAGACCACAGTGTAGGCTTATTCCCCCAGTATTTTTATGAATATAGATTTTTGCCACACGATAGTCGACTCCTAGGCAGGGAAAATGTATAATTTGTAATAAAAAAAATTAAGAATATTTTAGAATATGATTATTTTACTACTGGATTTTGCATCCAATCATTTAATACTGCCCTGCTCCAGAAGAAATCACTGGAACCATGACACTTAAAGGATCGCTTTCATATTTGTCATCCTCTTTGCAACAGTTTGCCCTCTGAACAGCACCAGGAGAAATATGAGAGTGGTAATTTTTTTGGTTCAGGTTAAAATTAATTTTTAACATCCATCTGGTAGTAGTTATCAGGCCGCTATCCCCAGTATCCTAGCCATTTTTCAGTTTGGTTAATTAAATTCTGCCTCTTTAAAATTTTCACCTGCAGTTTACAATTGCTTATAGTATTCTTTGCCACTCATTCTAAAGTACGGTGTAGAGTTACTGTGGGATTTCATGTTCTATCCCAGAATCTATATCTATCTAGATATGCCCCATTCATACTATGAATTCCATGTGGGAATGGGGCCATAGTCTATTAATCATAAGGGGCATTACAGATAAGATAGAGTGGTCATTGTTTTACTGTATGTTGGAGTCATTGTACTTATTAGGACCTTGACACAATCAAACAATTTAAATGAAAAGTGTGTTACATTTAGTTACACATGTTAAGCACAATTATAACTATTATACATCACTTTACTATCACAGAGCACAAGTGCTCCAGAATTAACAACAACTTGGTATGGCTAAATAAAATTTGAAACATCTGACCCCAACTGTGGGTACTGAGTGCTTCTGAACTTGTGGCCCTACATACACAACTCCTGTAAGAAAGAAATGCCATGTGAATTTGGTCATACGTGTATAAATAAACCCATACATGCTGGGATGTTTACATGGATGAAATTCACCCTAGTGCAGAGACCACAGCACCAGTTCAGCATTCAAAATGGGGAAAATTCAGACTTGCACTGAAAGGGTATCTTTCTGGTCTGTTTGGGCAACAAAAGTGACACAACAGGGCCAGAGCAGGTGCTGAGGATCTGGCCTTGTGATGGGGTGCGCAAATCCCACACTAGAGAAGAAAGATCTAAGGAGCTGCTCTGGAAGTGGCCCTGCCCTTCTTCAGCTGCAAAGCCTGCACAAGCTGGAAGCAGAGATTGCAAAGGGAGACTGATAGTGGAAGGGAGCAAACCTATGCTCTGGGCTCTTGGGAAGGAGCCCCCCCGCCCCCAGGAGCACTTGCTGCCTGAGGCTTGGTGATACTGACCACCTAGCCTGCAAAGAAGGGACTGGTGATTTTGAAGGTCAGAAACTTTAATTTTGTGTTTGGTTCCTTGTTTTTCCTGTGGCAAAAGGAGACACTGGTAGGAAGTGATCAAGGGAGGCAGCTACATAGCACCCCAAGGTGCAGGTTTTAGCTGCCTAACTTTTGGCCCTGAATTAGAGTCCAGTGGAGAGTGTGGGCCTGGGCTACCCTACCAACTCCTTAGGAGGGGACAATGACCAAAGTCTATCCCTTGCTAGGCAATCTAATTGGGGAAAATCCTGAAGGTGCAAGGGTCTTGACCCTAAGACCCCCACCCAAGAGGGAAGCGCTGAAGCCCTTGCTGACTTCTGAAGATTTCCACAAAACTGGATTCCTTATGTGTACCCTGAAAGAGATGACTTGAATTTGTGACCTCGCCAAAGGGCTGAGTTGCTAAAAGGACAGATCCCCCACACAGCAGATTTGTACTGAGAACAGGGAATGCCTGGGAGGAGGATAGCATGCCACACCCAACCTGACCATTAGGTGTCACTGCAGGTGAGCATTCCCCTTCACAGGCCTATAACGTCAAATTTTGCAGCTCAATATTGTATTATTTTCTCCGCTGGGTTTATAATGTTTAAAAACAATCACTCTAGTAATGCTGGAATTAAAAGAGCAATGTGTGCTTCTGTACCAGTTCATCTTTGGGGATTGAATGAATTTATAAAATTAAATTAGTTAGGGATTAGTTAGATGGAAAGGCAAAGGAAGGGAGGGGCAGTAGAGGTTGGAGAAAACAGCCATTCAACACAGGGGAGAGGATGTTCAGAGTGAAAACTATAGAAAGCAGTGTGATATGAGTGTCCATTAGTCCCTGCTTGAACTGTGTTCTAAACCTGCTGTGCTGACTTCAATCTCTGGCAGGCTTCTCCCCGCAATCTCTTCCCCAAAGCCCACCATGAAGAGGAGGAGAAACCACATGGGCCATAGTGGTCCCTGAGGAAGACGGGGTGTCACCTGTACAGTTCAGAGTCTGCTGCTCAATGTTTAAGCAGATACTACTTTTTTTTTTAAGATGGGATTTATGTAAAATTCTGGTGGGAGAAGGTACCACAGACTTTGCAGCGAGGACATTGCCTCTTTCAGTGGGCTTTACAATGACCCTTTTTAAAAATACAGTTATAAAGTCTTCACTACTAGTAACTCATGAAGATATGCTTATCCCAGTGGATATTTGTGATCATATGTATTTTATCATGAAAATAAACATCACAGTGCAACACAGTGTTCTCGATATGCAGCATGTTTGATCATTTTGCCTTCAGTACTTTGTTTTGCTTGTCACCTTTTAGTACACATGCCTTTTCTGTGTCTCCATGTAAGCTACAAGATCCTATTTTTCCATTAGCCTGAAAACCTGAAGAAACCTGCAGTGAAAGTGATGTGGGTGTTCTGCATCTTGTAAACAGGCCGGGCATATGATGGTTCTTTTCACTTCCCCCACATTTTTCCTCAATATACTTTGGAAAAGAAGAATCAAGCGAACTGTAGGAAAAACACCACAACTCAGTACCCATGCTGTGTGAGGTATTATCTAGCAGAGTTTTGTTCTTGGGAGTTTCAAATAAGTAACTATAAAAAGATCTAAATTCATAACATTTGCTTTTTTGTTGCTTGTTTTAATCTCACTCTCTTCACCTGTGTTGCACTGGGAATGCTTTGGACTGTTGTAGGTGAGATACATGCACCTCAGAAAAAAGTGGAAGATGATGATGGTCAGAAGAGCTAACAATTAAGTACTATGCTATCAAGAACAGTTCATCTTTTTGCATAAGGCAGTGGGACCCAAGAAAAGTATTTTAGCATTGAAACAGTATACTTATTTAACAGCATACTGATGGTCATGTGATGGGTTCCCCCTAGGGTATCACCTGGAACTGGGGTACTGCTGAGCCCTCTGACCCACCACCCTGGGCTCCCTCTCACACTGTGCTGCTATGACAAGCTGCAGACACGCTCCCGATATTACACTTCCACCGGCATACACACAGATTGGGACCTATCCAGCTGCAGTTACATGCAGGCTCTCTGACTTGCCACTGCATGAACCAACAGTAGAAAGGCTAAAGCCACTCAGCTCCCCAGGCACGCTCAGCTCAGCCCCTGCCCCTCAATGAGGAGAGGAATATGCATCAGCATCTCTGAGCGAAGATTCCTACGCACTTCACTCCAAACTCACTTGTTTAGATTAAAACAAAATTTTATTCACCACAAAAGTTAGGTTTTTAAGTGATTATAAGTGATAGCAAACAGATCAAAGCAGATTACCTAGCAAATAAACAAAAATGCAACCTAAGCTTAATATACTAGATAGATTGGATATGAATTACCAGATTTTCATCCTAACTGATAGTACAGGCAGACTTGTAGATTCTTAAGGTAGAAGCTGCATTAGCTTTACAGCTTGGGTTTCTCAGGTCTTTATACACAGGCTAGAAATCTCTTTAGCTGGGGTTCAGCACTTCCCCCAGTTCAGTCTTTGTTCCTCAGGTGTTTCCAGGAGTCTTCTTGTGTGGGGAGTGAAGAACACCAGCTGATGTCACTCCCTGACTTGTATAGCTTTAGCATATGGCAGGAACCCTTTGTTTCAAAACTTGGTTTCCAGACCAGTTTGTGGGAAAAATATTGACATCTCAAGATGGAGTCCAGAATCATGTGGCCTGGTCACATGTTCTTGTAGAGTCATAGCAGCCATTACTTACAGCCTGTGTGGAGTGTTGTCAGGAAGGCTCACCAGGTGGGAGATAAGCTTCTCCTAAGGTCTATTGGGTACCCTAATGGCTCATTGCCTTGAATAGGCCCTTCCCAACCAGATATCTAGACTGAAAGCATCTTGTCTAGTGGGCGTTACTCAGGTGTAACTACATCTGAAGTATAGATACATATTCAGTATTTATATCTTCAGATACAAAAATGATACATGCATACAAATAGGATAATAATATTCAGCAAATCATAACTTTTCCAAATACTCCTTACATGACCCATCTTGCATACAATACATCATATTTTTGCTATAATCATGTCAGAATTATATCACTTTGAATAAAAAGGGGTGCAGTGTAACGTATCACTCCTAATTTTGTATTATTTGAAAGGAAAGCTTTTGTATTATGTCTATTTTAAAAATAATGTAGGGAAATCCAGCAAATCTGAAGCAAGTTGCAGTTACCAGGAGATTAAAAATTAGTTCTTTACTTTCAAACTGGCTTACCTAAAGTAGGTGGACACCTAAATCCATATTTAGACACTTAAGCTATAGTGGTCTGGTTTTAAGAGTTGCTGAGAAACTTGTAGCTTCTACTGAAGTTCCTGGAAGCAGCAACTCAGAAAAAGAGGATACTTGTTTAGGTTCCTAACTTCAGACACTGAGTCTGAAAATTTGGATCTGTATCTCAGACCAAGCTTTGAGAGGGCTACAGACAAATTGACTCACCTGAAGATCCACAAAATCAGAATCAATGATGAAAGAGGAAGAAAATACAGCAGCAAAACAAAATACTTGTTGTTAGATAACAAATATTGCCAAATAAAGGACCAAATCCAGTTCTCTTCTGTATGAGAGTGAAGGCTCCCCAGGAAGTAAAATGGGTGTGCAGAGGCAGGCTGGCATAGGTGAGCCAGTGGAGGGAATAGAGACTAAGGGGCTGCATAGGCACATTCAGCTTTGGGGGATGAAGTAACCTATGTAAGCGTAACACGGACATACCCCGGTTAGGATCAATCCTGTGACTTCTGAACTTAGTGTATAAGCCTCTCCTGCATGAGTTAAAAGCCCCGTGACTCTGTAGCAAACTCATCAATCTCTAGCTGGGGTAGGTTCTACACCAAGGGGATATGGGTTACATTAGTAGATCTGCAATCACAACGAAGCCTTGCCCTCTCTCTCCAGCTAGTTAGGCCCCACGGTTCTTTGCTCAAGTTTCTGTCAAGGAAAATTAATTAGATAAAAGATATTTGAGATTTGTCCTAGAAATACATGTATGAGTAGCCCAGCCATGTGAAAACTAAGGCCAGAATTGGGAATGGGAATCTGGGAGGCAGTGACCATGAGTTGGTTGAGTTCAGGATCCTGACGCAGGGAAGAAAGGTAAGCAGCAGGATACGGACCCTGGACTTCAGGAAAGCAGACTTTGACTCCCTCAGGGAACAGATGGCCAGGATCCCCTGGGGGACTAACATGAAAGGGAAGGGAGTCCAGGAGAGCTGGCTGTATTTCAAGGAATCCCTGTTGAGGTTACAGGGACAAACCATCCCGATGAGTCGAAAGAATAGTAAATATGGCAGGCGACCAGCTTGGCTTAATGGTGAAATCCTAGCGGATCTTAAACATAAAAAAGAAGCTTACAAGAAGTGGAAGGTTGGACATATGACCAGGGAAGAGTATAAAAATATTGCTCGGGCATGTAGGAAAGATATCAGGAGGGCCAAATCGCACCTGGAGCTGCAGCTAGCAAGAGATGTCAAGAGTAACAAGAAGGGTTTCTTCAGGTATGTTGGCAACAAGAAGAAAGCCAAGGAAAGTGTGGGCCCCTTACTGATTGAGGGAGGCAAGCTAGTGACAGAGGATGTGGAAAAAGCTAATGTACTCAATGCTTTTTTTGCCTCTGTTTTCACTAACAAGGTCAGCTCCCAGACTGCTGTGCTGGGCAACACAAAATGGGGAAGAGATGGCCAGCCCTCTGTAGAGATAGAGGTGGTTAGGGACTATTTAGAAAAGCTGGACGTGCACAAGTCCATGGGGCCGGACGAATTGCATCCGAGAGTGCTGAAGGAATTGGCGGCTGTGATTGCAGAGCCCTTGGCCATTATCTTTGAAAACTCGTGGCGAACGGGGGAAGTCCCGGATGACTGGAAAAAGGCTAATGTAGTGCCCATCTTTAAAAAAGGGAAGAAGGAGGATCCTGGGAACTACAGGCCGGTCAGCCTCACCTCAGTCCCTGGAAAAATCATGGAGCAGGTCCTCAAAGAATCAATCCTGAAGCACTTAGAGGAGAGGAAAGTGATCAGGAACAGTCAGCATGGATTCACCAAGGGAAGGTCATGCCTGACTAATCTAATCGCCTTTTATGATGAGATTACTGGTTCTGTGGATGAAGGGAAAGCAGTGGATGTATTGTTTCTTGACTTTAGCAAAGCTTTTGACACGGTCTCCCACAGCATTCTTGTCAGCAAGTTAAGGAAGTATGGGCTGGATGAATGCACTATAAGGTGGGTAGAAAGCTGGCTAGATTGTCGGGCTCAACGGGTAGTGATCAATGGCTCCATGTCTAGTTGGCAGCCGGTGTCAAGTGGAGTGCCCCAGGGGTCGGTCCTGGGGCCCGTTTTGTTCAATATCTTCATAAATGATCTGGAGGATGGTGTGGATTGCACTCTCAGCAAATTTGCGGATGATACTAAACTGGGAGGAGTGGTAGATACGCTGGAGGGGAGGGATAGGATACAGAAGGACCTAGACAAATTGGAGGATTGGGCCAAAAGAAATCTAATGAGGTTCAATAAGGATAAATGCAGGGTCCTGCACTTAGGATGGAAGAATCCAATGCACCGCTACAGACTAGGGACCGAATGGCTCGGCAGCAGTTCTGCGGAAAAGGACCTAGGGGTGACAGTGGACGAGAAGCTGGATATGAGTCAGCAGTGTGCCCTTGTTGCCAAGAAGGCCAATGGCATTTTGGGTTGTATAAGTAGGGGCATAGCGAGCAGATCGAGGGACGTGATCGTTCCCCTCTATTCGACACTGGTAAGGCCTCATCTGGAGTACTGTGTCCAGTTTTGGGCCCCACACTACAGGAAGGATGTGGATAAATTGGAAAGAGTACAACGAAGGGCAACAAAAATGATTAGGGGTCTAGAGCACATGACTTATGAGGAGAGGCTGAGGGAGCTGGGATTGTTCAGTCTGCAGAAGAGAAGAATGAGGGGGGATTTGATAGCTGCTTTCAACTACCTGAAAGGGGGTTTCAAAGAGGATGGCTCTAGACTGTTCTCAATGGTAGCAGATGACAGAACGAGGAGTAATGGTCTCAAGTTGCAATGGGGGAGGTTTAGATTGGATATTAGGAAAAACTTTTTCACTAAGAGGGTGGTGAAACACTGGAATGCGTTACCTAGGGAGGTGGTAGAATCTCCTTCCTTAGAGGTTTTTAAGGTCAGGCTTGACAAAGCCCTGGCTGGGATGATTTAACTGGGACTTGGTCCTGCTTTGAGCAGGGGGTTGGACTAGATGACCTTCTGGGGTCCCTTCCAACCCTGATATTCTATGATTCTATGATTCTATGATTCTAATTACTAAATTTGCCATTTCTCTTCTCTTTTTAAAAAAAAGGGAGAAATGCCTAGCTTTGTGTAACTGTTACCACAAGTTCTCCACTTTCTTCATAGTTATATGACCAAATAAGAAAAGTTAAGTTAAGCAGATACAAGACTGAATGTCTCCTCTGGAGAATGAACATGAGTATTGTAGATACATGCCAGGGAAATACCACACTATAGCATAACTATAAGCATTTTTTGATGTCTTCTACATAAGAAAGCTTTCAAGTAAGCAACGTCAGCCCTACAAGTTGTGAAATAATCTTAGGAATCTAGAACTAATGAAATGCTCTCTCCTTAAAACTGCAGGTAGACAATCCTTCTTGGAAAGGAGTTAAATTCCCCATTTATCTCAATTGGTGTTAACTCTGAAAACTAATGGTAATTATTTTAAATGTCAAACTCAAAAATGCAAATAAGTCATTAAACATTTGATATTTGGAGACTTTGCTAGGGAGGAAAGAGTAATGTTAGGAAGGGACTGAAGGAATGGGAAGTTCTGGGGGCAATGAAGACTCTGAGATAAATGTATTTGGGAAAAGAAAGAAAACTGAGAAGAGGATAGATTTTTTTTTTGAACAAGCATTCATTACTCTCCTGGGGTTCAGAAGTTCTGAAAATCTGAAGGTTCAGATATCACACTTTAACTATAACCTCCCAGAATATAATTCTAATTCACAATGGCTAGGCAAAATTACATACATTAGAAAGCGAGCATGCGTGCTTCAGACTGAAGAAATGTTGAAGGAAAAGAATTAGCAGTTGTGAATATCTGATATCTAAAAGTAGCATAATGTACAGGGATCAAGGATGTTTCGAAAATGTTAGGGTTTTTATGGGCACCCCAATTAAAATCCATACAAAAACACAGATATATGCCTATGTAGCCATGGTATATTGTATTTAAAAACCCAGAGACTGGCCAACTCTTCTGGTAACACAACACATGGCTATGCAGGAGATATTTTCAGGACTAAGGCTCCTACACCAATGAGGATCGAATATGCAAGGGTGGCGGAAGTGTCACCCTCTTGCTAGACGAACAGCATGGCACATGTTACTCGATAATTCACCTCTGAAAAAGCAGCTATGAGTGGTTACAGAGGGAGCTCTGAACTGGCCCCTTTGGCCAGGAAGATTCAGAGAGATAGAAAAATGGAGGAGAGCATGAGGGGTCTGGAGAGAACTTTGAAGAGATACAGGGGACCCCTAGAAAAAAAAATGTATACTTCTGAATTGAACATGACAATGACTATAATTATACCCCTCAGTAAGCACCCCGCACACACACACACTCACACACACAGCACTCAACAATGATATCTAAATGCTTGTTAGTCACTTCTGACTTAATCTACCCATTGTTCCTTGAATATGGATCAATGAGAATTTTGTGGTCTATTGTAAATTTTGACTCTAGAAGATAACATGTCTGTTTATAGTGCAAAGGCAACCAGGCTATCATTAATCCTAACTGACTAACTGCCGCCCCCATCAAAAACTTGACATCAGGATGAAATTGTCAGAAAAAATATCAAGGGAGGTTTTAGGGACTGCTTTCAGAAGCTGTTCTGAATAACCAAATAATTAGTCCTGATATAAATCAGTTGGCTTATCTCAAAAGTGAGAAATAGTTGGCAACATTATCTTTATAGTACAGTAAAAGCTTTGTTATCCGGCATGTTGCGGTAATGGGGGGATGCCAGTCAGTCAAAAATTCCAGTTAACTAAGAGTTATACTTACCAATGGAATACTAATTTTCAAAGAGTTAGAATACAATTAAATTAATAAAGTATAAAATACTATACAGGTTCTCACCAATCCAGTAATAGTACTGCACTGCAGAGTGGTTGCTTTCTTAAAGCACTTAGTTGTATTCAGGGAAATTTTTCTATGACAGTAGGTTATCTTATGACACTACATACAATATCACTATGGGCAGCACACGGCATATGCCCAGATCGCTAAAAATACACTTAACACTAAAACTATACTGCACATAATTTAATCTTTCGTTGATGATTCAGAAAGCACATCAGGATCTTGCAGTGCCTCAGAGTCATCATTATCAACATCAATCATCATTGTAGAGATAAAAGATGTAGAAGATTGGGCTGAATCTGTAATGACCCTATGACACACCCTGGAAGCTGTTCTTTTGAATTAATCCCTGATATCAGCTTGCTTACTTGTCTGCTCTTTTGCATAAAAGTGGAGTGCAGAATGTGCAATTGCATAACCTCCTGGGCAGTATACTGGTTCCAATTACTAGATTGAAGATTTGTATTGGGAGATATCAGAAATGCTGGTTAATAGAGCTTTCAAGTTCATAAAGTGCCAGATAACACAGCTTTAACTGTACAACTACACTTAGCAACTAAAACCTCTCCAACGCATCATCAAGGATCTACAACCTATCCTGAAGGACGACCCATCACTCTCACAGATCTTGGGAGACAGGCCAGTCCTTGCTTACAGACAGCCCCTCAACCTGAAGCAAATACTCACCAGCAACCACACACCACACAACAGAATCACTAACCCAGGAACCAACAAACCCAACAAAGCCCGTTGCCAACTCTGTCCACATCTCTATTCAGGGGACACCATCATTAGGCCTAATCACATCAGCCACGCTATCAGAGGCTCATTCACCTGCGCATCTACCAATGTGATATATGCCATCATGTGCCAGCAATGCCCCTCTGCCATGTACATTGGTCAAACTGGACAGTCTCTACGTAAAAGAATGGACACAAATCAGACGTCAAGAATTATAACATTCAAAAACCAGTGGAGAACATTTCACTCTCTCCGGTCACACGATTACAGACCTGAGAGTGGCTATCCTTCAACAAAAAAACTTCAAAAACAGACTCCAACGAGAGACTGCTGAACTGGAATTAATTTGCAAATTGGATACAATTAACATAGGCTTGAATAGAGACTGGGAGTGGATGGGTCATTACATAAAGTAAAACTATTTCCCCATGTTATTTCTCCCCCCACCCCACCCCCTACTGTTCCTCAGACGTTCTTGTTAACTGCTGGAAATGGCCCACCTTGATTATCACCACAAAAGGTTTTCCTCCTTTCCCCCCCTCCTTCCTGCTGGTAATAGCTCATCTTAAGTGATCACTCTCCTTACAGTGTGTATGATAAAACCCATTGTTTCATGTTCTCTGTGTGTGTATATAAATCTCCCCACTGTATTTTCCACTAAATGCATCCGATGAAGTGAGCTGTAGCTCACGAAAGCTTATGCTCAAATAAATTTGTTAGTCTCTAAGGTGCCACAAGTACTCCTTTTCTTTTTTAGGGATTGGTTCTGTTTTACATTTTTATAAGTAACCAGGAAGAAAACATAAAATTGTCAGTGATAAAGTTCACAGATCCACCAAAAATTGGGGGAATGGTAACTAATATGGAATAATCTGGATCATTTGATAATCTGGGCACAAGCAAACTATATGCATTTTAATATGGCTAAGTGTATACATCTCAGAACAAAGAATGTAAGCATACTTACTGGATGGGGGACTCTAGCCTACAAAACAGTGCTTCTGAAAAAGATTTGGGGTTTGTGGTAGATAATCAGCTGAACATGAGCTTCTAGTGTAATGCTGTGGCCAAAAGAGCTAATGTGATCCTGAGATGCATAAACAGGGGAATCTTGAGTAGGAGTAGAGAGATTTGCCTCTGTATTTGTACTGGTGTGACCACTGTTGGAATACTGTGTCCAGGTCTCTGGTACACAATTCAAGAAGGAAGTTGAAAAATTGGAGAGGGTTCAGAAAGGAGCCATGACAATAATTAAAGGATTAGAAAATACGTTTTATAATTGAACTCTCTAAATCTATCTATTTAGCTTAACAAAGAGAAAATTAAGGGGAAACTTGATTACAGTCTATAATAACCTACATGGGGAAAATATTTATTAATGGGTTCTTCAATCTAGCAGACAAATAATGTCTGGAAGTTGAAGCTAGACAAATTCAGACTGGAAGTAAGGCACATTTTTTTTTTAAAACCATGAGAGTAATTAGCCATTGGAATAATTTACCAGGGCTCACGGTGAATTCTCCATAACCGCTGATTTTTAAATCAAGATTGGATGTTTTTCTAAAAGATATGATTTAGGAATTATTTTTGGGGAAGTTCACTGGCCTGTTATACAGGAGGTTGGAGTAGATTATCACAATTGTCCTTTCTGGCCTTGAAATCTATGAATCTTTTATAGCCTTTATAAAAAACATTTAACCATCTCTGGGGAAAAAAAGCCAAACACTAGCCGGTCACATGTGTCAAACAAGAGGCTGCTGATCAACACTTAGTCAATTAAAACATAAGAATGGTCATACAGGGTCAGACCAAAGGTCCATCTAGCCCAGAATCCTGTCTTCCAACAGTGGTCAATGCCAGGTGCCCCAGAGGGAATGATCAGAACAGGTAATCATCCATTGATCCATCCCCTGTCGCCCATTCTCAGCTTCTGGCGAACAGAGGCTAGGGACACCATCCCTGCCCATCCTGGCTAATAGCCACTGATGGACCCATCTTCCATGAACTTATCTAGTTCTTTTCTGAACCCTATTATAGTCTTGGCTTTCACAACAACGTCAGGCAAGGAGTTCCACAGGTTGTCTGCGTGATGTGTGAAAAAATAATTCCTTTTGTTTTAAACCTGCTGCCTATTATTTTCATTTGGTGACCCCTAGTTCATGTGTTATGAAAAGGAATAAACAACACTTCCTTCGTTACTTTCTCCACACCAGTCATGATTTTATAGATCTCTATCATATCCCCCCCTTAGTTGTCTCTTTTCCAAGATGAAAAGTCCCGATCTTACTAATCTCTCCTCATATGTCAGCCGTTCCATATCCCTAATAATTTTTGTTGCCCTTTTCTGAACCTTTTCCAATTCCAGTATATCTTTTTTGAGATGAAGTGACCACATCTACACGCAGTATTCAAGATATGGGCATACCATGGATTTATAAAGAGGCAATATGATATTTTCTGTCTTATTATGTATCCCTTTCTTAATGGATTCCCAATGTTTTGTTCACTTTTTTGGCTGCCACTGCACAATAGTGGATGTTTTCAGAGAACTATCCACAATGACTCCAAGATCTCTTTCTTGAGTGGTAACAGTTAATTTAGACCCCATCTTTTATATGTATAGTTGGGATTATGTTTTCCAATGTGCATTACTTTGCATTTATCAACACTGAATTTCATCTGCCATTTTGTTGCCCAGTCACCCAGTTTTGAGTGATCCTTTGGTAGCTTTTTGCAGTCTGTTTGGGACTTAACTATCTTGAGTAGTTTGTATTGTCTGAAAATTTTGCCACCTCACTATTTACCCCATTTTTCCAGATCATTTATGAATAGGACTTGACCTAGTACAGACCCCTGGTGGACACCACTATTATCTCTCTCCATTCTGAAAACTAACCATTAATTCCTATCCTTTGTTTCCTATCTTTTAACCAGTTACCAATCCATGAGAGGATTTTCCCTTGTATCCCATGACAGCTTGTTTTGCTTAAGAGCCTTTGGTGAGGGATCTTGTTAAAGGCTTTCTGAAAATATAAGTATACTAAATCCACTGGATCCTCCTTGTCCACATGGTTATTGATCCCCTCACAGAATTCTAGTAGATTGGTTAGGCATGATTTCCCTTTACAAAAACCATGTTGACTATTCCCCAACAAATTATGTTAATCTATGTGTCTGACAATTTTGTTCTTTACTATAGTTTCAACTAGTTTGCCTAGTATATCATATGTGGAGCCCTTTCTAAAAATTGGTATCACATGAGCTATTATCCAGTCATTTGGTACAGAAGCTGTTTTAAATTATAGGCTACAGACTACAGTTAGTAGTTCTGTAATTTCACCTTTGAGTTCCTTCAGAATTCTTGGGTGAATACCATCTGGTTCTGGTGACTTATTACTGTTTAGTTTATTGATTTGTTCCAAAATCTCCTCTAATGACACCCTCTGACACCATATTATCTTATGCCAACAATTGATACCCGAGCCAATCTGATTTCTTGGCTTGTTTAGCTGAGTATTAACCTATGATAGGACGGAGTTTGACTTTGGGATGATGTGCCAATTTAGGAAATTCCTCTGTACAAATTATGAATTCTTTGTGAGGTTATGAACTCTATGAATAGATCTGTACCAAGCTGCAAACTCCATTTTGAAGATGCAGCCTTTTGTCTTCTCTATCCTTTCTCTTTGTTGGACTAAAATTCCAACAGGGGTAGTGGCAAAGACCTAACAATAGGTAGCTGTTACACTGTGATGGACCCTATTCAAAAAGGAAGCACCCAAGGCAAAAGGCTGGTTTCTATTCAGGAAACTGGTTGGTTAGGGAAGAGGTGCAAGACGCAAAGTCTGTGCCCCAAGAGTTTGCCTAGGGACCCAAAGACTTGTGAAGTGGCTGGACTCTGTTCAGGCTCCAGAGGCTTAAAACACCTAGGGACCCAGCAGCTGGGCCCCTCGATGGTATTCTGGTGGGCGGTCAGTAAGGGAAGCCCAACCGGATCTGTGATAGAAAACAGAACCTTGCAAAAACCATTTAAGGTCTAATTTGAAAAGTTTTCTGTTTTAAAATTGTTCTAATACACTTAGAGAACTTCACAAATATAATTTAAGAAAATAACTAACATCTCTATTGTAATCATACATTGTGAGTTCTTTGGGAAATGACCATGGAATCTGGGGACAACACTGGGAGTGAAGCTCAAAGGGGGAATCCAGTTCGTGAGCAAGGAATCCAGGTGCTGAACTGAGCTGCCGGAGATTCAAGACCCTCTCCTAGTAACATTTCAGATCTGAATTTGCCTGAAAAACTGAGTGCATATGTTAGACTAGTGTTATACAGCATGGCCAGAGGGCAGCAGGAAAGTGTTAGAAGGGAGCCTTATTCCCTGTAGAGGAAAGAAAGTTTTCTATAAATTAAAGCACCTGAAGCCAATTAAAGCACCTGAAGCCAGTCACATGATAAAAACTCCCTGCTTCAATCAGACAAGAGGAGGAGTTGAAACAGAGTGGATTGGTGTTGGAGCAGAGAGCAGTTTGGAGGGAAGCAGAGGAGAATTTGGAGAAGTGCTGCGGTGAGCTAAGAAGACCCTAGGTAAAGGGACACCTGATTTGTGCAGATAGAGGGCAGGAAGCCCCACAAGCTGAAGGGCAGGAGAGGGAAGTAGCCCGGGGAAGGAACCGCTAGTTCTAGTGGTTTACCACTATCCTAGGGCCCGCCCCTGGGCTGGGACCTGGAGTAGAGGGTGGGCCTGGGTCCCTCCCTCTCCACTAGAACACTAGTGGGGCAGTTAACATCCCAGTTCAGGGGCAAGAAGTGGTGCCCTGAACCTCTCCTCAAGAAGAGAAAGTGCGAGACCCATCATAGTAGTGCTGGCAATTTGCCACACTAGGCTGTAGAAAGAAAAGGAGTACTTGTGGCACCTTAGAGACTAACAAATTTATTAGAGCATAAGCTTTCGTGAGCTACAGCTCACTTCATCGGATGCATTTGGTGGAAAAAACAGAGGAGAGATTTATATACACACACACAGAGAACATGAAACAATGGGTTTATCATACACACTGTAAGGAGAGTGATCACTTAAGATAAGCCATCACCAACAGCGGGGGGGGGGAAGGAGGAAAACCTTTCATGGTGACAAGCAGGTAGGCTAATTCCAGCAGTTAACAAGAATATCAGAGGAACAGTGGGGGGTGGGGTGGGAGGGAGAAATACCATGGGGAAATAGTTTTACTTTGTGTAATGACTCATCCATTCCCAGTCTCTATTCAAGCCTAAATTAATTGTATCCAGTTTGCAAATTAATTCCAATTCAGCAGTCTCTCGTTGGAGTCTGTTTTTGAAGCTTTTTTGTTGAAGGATAGCCACCCTTTGATGTCATTGATGACATCTTCATCATCTGGACCCATGGAAAAGAAGCTCTTGAGGAATTCCACCATGATTTCAACAATTTCCATCCCACCATCAACCTCAGCCTGGACCAGTCCACACAAGAGATCCACTTCCTGGACACTACGGTGCTAATAAGCGATGGTCACATAAACACCACCCTATATCGGAAACCTACTGACCGCTATTCCTACCTACATGCCTCTAGCTTTCATCCAGATCATACCACTCGATCCATTGTCTACAGCCAAGCGCTACGATATAACCGCATTTGCTCCAACCCCTCAGACAGAGACAAACACCTACAAGATCTCTATCATGCATTCCTACAACTACAATACCCACCTGCTGAAGTGAAGAAACAGATTGACAGAGCCAGAAGAGTACCCAGAAGTCACCTACTACAGGACAGGCCCAACAAAGAAAACAACAGAACGCCACTAGCCATCACCTTCAGCCCCCAACTAAAACCTCTCCAATGCATCATCAAGGATCTACAACCTATCCTGAAGGACGACCCATCACTCTCACAGATCTTGGGAGACAGACCAGTCCTTGCTTACAGACAGCCCCCCAATCTGAAGCAAATACTCACCAGCAACCACACAACACACAACAGAACCACTAACCCAGGAACCTATCCTTGCAACAAAGCCCGTTGCCAACTCTGTCCACATATCTATTCAGGGGATACCATCATAGGGCCTAATCACATCAGCCACACTATCAGACGCTCGTTCACCTGCGCATCTACCAATGTGATATATGCCATCATGTGCCAGCAATGCCCCTCTGCCATGTACATTGGCCAAACTGGACAGTCTCTACATAAAAGAATGAATGGACACAAATCAGACGTCAAGAATTATAACATTCAAAAACCAGTTGGAGAACACTTCAATCTCCCTGGTCACTCGATCACAGACCTAAGAGTGGCTATACTTCAACAAAAAAGCTTCAAAAACAGACTCCAACGAGAGACTGCTGAATTGGAATTAATTTGCAAACTGGATACAATTAATTTAGGCTTGAATAGAGACTGGGAATGGATGAGTCATTACACAAAGTAAAACTATTTCCCCATGGTATTTCTCCCTCCCACCCCACCCCCCACTGTTCCTCTGATATTCTTGTTAACTGCTGGAATTAGCCTACCTTGCTTGTCACCATGAAAGGTTTTCCTCCTTTTCCCCCCCCCTGCTGTTGGTGATGGCTTATCTTAAGTGATCACTCTCCTTACAGTGTGTATGATGAACCCATTGTTTCATGTTCTCTGTGTGTGTGTGTGTGTGTATATAAATCTCTCCTCTGTTTTTTCCATCAAATGCATCCGATGAAGTGAGCTGTAGCTCACGAAAGCTTATGCTCTAATAAATTTGTTAGTCTCTAAGGTGCCACAAGTACTCCTTTTCTTTTTGCGAATACAGACTAACACGGCTGCTACTCTGAAAACTAGGCTGTAGGAAAATCATCCATATGTAGTTCATCAGCAATCCTTTGGAGTTTGAGGATGACTGTCTTCCATAAAAAGATAGCCAGTTATCACTGGTTGATCTGCAGGTAGCTACAGATCTTGTCATAACTGGGGCAGGTATTTCCCAATGGAAGGAGAGGATCTGAATCAGGCTGAGGGGCATACTTTCCTCGTTTCTCCATTTTTTTGTTGTCTCAGTCGGATCTCAAAATGCTTGGATCCTTGTCACAGGGTCCCTTTGCATTTTGCTTGGTTGAGGGGTGGGTTTCCTATGAGCTTGTCAATATTGCACTGCTTCATGTTACCTTATTTGGCTATCACATATATGGTAAATAATTTAGAACCAGATTCTGCCACTTATGCGTAGTATCAATTTAGTATGCACATAGTCCTAGTGACTTCAGTGAGACTAACTGCAAAGTAAGGTACTATATCGGTATGACACAGCATGAATAAGAGAGGCAGAATCTGGTTATAAGTTTTCGATATAATTACAGGGGAAATATTTTATAAGGAAACTATTGAATAACATCTCTTCCCCCCTGCAGACCACCCCCCCTCCCCACACCATCTGTTTATAGAATGTCCAGGAAGATCAAAGTGTTCTCCTACTGGCTTTTGTATGTTATCATTCCTGACGTCTGATTTGTGTCCATTTATTCTTTTACGTAGGGACTGTCTGGTTTGGCCAATGTACATGGCAGAGGGGCATTGCTGGCACATGACGGCATAAAAACATTAGTAGACGTGCAGGTGAAATGAGCCTCTGATGGTGTGGCTGATGCGGTTGGGTCCTCTGATGGTGTCGCTAGAGTAGATATGGGAACAGGGATTGGTTCCTGGGTTAGTGTTTGGTTTTTTTTTTTGTGGATGTCAGAGGTTGAAAGCCAACACAAAGCAATAAGAAAGCCAAGAGAGAACAAACAGAACACTGGGTGTCCTTCAGAGGGAGAAGAGAGACAGTTCTTTGGGACCGGCGGGGTGAGGAGTGGGAGAGGCTTGGACGTTGTGAGCAAGGAAACTGTCTGCTATTGTTTGTTCTTAAAAGCCTTTGTGTACGTTCTTTGTAAATAAACATGATTGCACCAAAGAAATAGCTGACTCATCATCAATTCTTCCTTGATGGCAAGGCTTCAAATATTAAGAACATAAGAATGACCATGCTGCGTCAGACCAAAGGTCCATCTAGTCCAGTATCCTATCTACCAAAAGTGGCCAGTGTTAGTATTTCTGTGGTGTGGCGTGTGGTTGCTGGTGAGTATTTGCTTCAGGTTGCGGGGCTATCTGTAAGCGAGGACTGGCCTGCCTCCAAAGTCTGGGAGAGCGAGGGATCATTTTCCAGGACAGGTTGTAGATCGTCGATAGTGTGCTGGAGAGGTGTTAGCTGGTGGCTGTACATGTGCCAGCAATGCTCCTCTGCCATGAACACTTCAATCTTGCTGGACATTCTATAACAGATTCTATAACAGATTTGAAAGTAGCTATACTTGAACAAAAAAACATCAGATACAGACTTCAAAGAGAAACAGCCGAACTAAAATTCATTTGCACATTTAACACCATTAATTTGAGCTTGAATAGGGACTGGGAGTGGCTGGCTCATTACAAAAGCAGCTTTGCCTCTCCTGGAATTGACACCTCCTTATCTATTGTTGGGAGTGGAGTATATTTGTCTGCATCTGTAATTTTTCAGTCCAGGCATCTGAAGAGGTAGGGTTTTTACTCACAAAAGCTTATGCTCAAATAAATCTGTTAGTCTGATGGCACCTTAAAGACTCCTTATTGTTCAAGGTAAAGTGGTCCATTAACACCTCTCCAGTCAAAGGGGCGAAAAGGGGAACCAATGTTGTCGGGGAGCATTAAATGGGTTATAAGCCATAAATTCAGTGTCTATTCAGTCCATGATTGTTAGTGTCTAGCAACATTATGAACTTAAACTCCCAGGCTCATCTTTTGAAGGTTTTCTTTGAGAATGAGGACTGAGAAGTAAGATAGAGTGACTCTTTCATTCAAGAGTGTTTGTGATTATCTTATTTCTCCCACATAGCTGTTATTTTGGGGCACCAAGTGCACTGGATGAGGTACATCACACGTTGTGATAGACATGTGAAAGATTCATAGATCTTGAAAGGTATGTTGTGTGGGGTGTTAATAATCATAGCAATGGAAATATGCCAACAGGTTTTGCATCTGTGGTCTGGCAGGGCCTGGTACCACTTTTACTACCCCGAGGGACTTTCTACATGCTTCCCAAGATGCACAAACAAAGGAACCAAGGCAGATCCATCATATTTGGCTACAGCAGGCTTACTGAAGGAACATCAGGACTCTCAGAAACCATCATCAAACCACTCACCACACAAAGGGCCAGCTTTCTCAAGGACACAGCAGACTTCCTCCAGAAAATCCAAAACATTAACACCATCCCTCAAAACTCCATCCTGGTCACTAGGCATGTCACTTCCCTATACACCAGCATCCCACACAATGATGACATTTACAAGACCATGGCCAGCCCTCAGATATCCACTTTAAACACCTCACCAAACTCATCCATTTTGTGCACCCCAAAAATCAATGGCATACCTTAGATATATCTATGATATCTTCATCTTCTGGAGAGATGGCCTAAACTATCTCACAGATTTCCGCCACAAATTCAACAACTACCACCCATCCATTAAACTCTCTCTAGAAAACTCCCACATTGGCATCCACTTCCTGGACACCACAATAAGCTTCAACAGTCCTTTGACCCTACAGACAACTGTCTGTTGTCTGGAATGGCTTATGCCTGTGAGTGCCTGCCAGAGGGCAGACTGTCAAAAACAGAGCAGACACTCCAAATCTGTGGTACATTCTATAATTAGATTTCACCACAACAGAGAAGACAAGAGAAGAACTCCTGGATCACTGTAACAGTTTTACCATGGAGTCAGACAGTCCCCTTAGATTCTCCAGTCAATCTTGCCACCAAGACAAGCTGAACTTAGTGATAAATGGTCTCTTACACTAAAAAAAAAAAAAAAAAATCACAAAATATTCAGGTTGCTTCCAGTCCCAGGAGACCAGCCACTTATTCCAGATCTTTGGTACCCTAGATCTTACACTAAATACAACAGCTGTAGCCAATCCTGTAATAATTATCTAAAGGTTTATTAACTGGGAAAAAAAAAGAGTAATTTACAGGTTAAAGCAAACATATACTGTAAACACAAATGAGTTGCAATCTAAATTCTAAGTGACCAATTTAATTCAAAATGTCTTTCAGAGTGGACCCAGGGGGAACCCTTGGAGATCTGACTTCAGTTGAGTTTGTCTGGCTCTGTGAGAGTTCAGACAACTTTAGATGAAAAATATTCATGTCCACTATTTTTATTTCCCTCTTCCAGCATTCAAATGGATGGGGCAAGGTCTTTGGCACATAATTGCCCCATCCAGTCATGGTGAAGTAACAAGGTTTTTGTCTTATAATGGCCCACTTACTTTTCAAAAGTCCTCCTGGATGGGTGAGGGGGGATGATTCCCGAGCCTGGGTTCACATGTTCAGAGCAAACATTTTCACAGTTACTAAGCAAATCTTACATATTTCCTTGTACTATGGAATACAGACATTACAAGCAAGTTTAATGCATGCCTCAACAGACAAGTGTTTCATAGAGTGTCTAAACACATTCTAATAAGACTAATACTGATTTTGAACAAAATTAACATACTGATGAGCTGGTTTGGTCTCCAGCTATGAGTTTATCAGTTCTTAGATAATGCCTGCAGCCTTGGCAAGAGCTGGCACTTGGTTTACCAGTGTCGCAACAATTGTACATAATTGCAACACCTACTTTCACAGATCCCGTAACCACTCCAAATACGCCAAGAAATCTCTTAGCCAGTCACTCAGACATCACAGAATAAGCTCTGGAGCAGAAAATCTGGGATATGCACCTTAACACACATGAAAATGTTGCACAGTTTTTCTTTGAAGATGAGAATTTGTAACAGGGCACAAGTGGGCCCCTCGATCTTCTGCACCCACAAACCAGCCAGAAACCTGTGCAATCTCCTGTGCTCTTTATTTACAGTACAAGTTCCCACCACCTTGTAGCTACAGACAGCATCAGGCTGACAGTCTCAGGGACTCCTAGCTTCTGCAGCCAACAGGGGAGAGCAGTCTCTAACTCCCTGGTTCCTTCCTTTCCTCTCTCTCTCCTTGGCTTCATTCCTGCCAGCCTTTATGTAGCCCCTGGCTAAGGAGACCAGCAGATGTTCCCTATTTGTTAGTTAGGCTGGGCTTACTCAGTCAGCTCCAATTTCCCTTTCCTGATTGGTGCTGGTGTGACAGAGGTCTGGCTCAGGGTTTCTTAGCCAGCACCCTGTCACATGACTCATAGGTCAGACACAGAGTAATCACTTAGTGAAAATTCCAGGTTTCAGAGTAGCAGCCGTGTTAGTCTGTATTCGCAAAAAGAAAAGGAGTACTTGTGGCACCTTAGAGACTAACAAATTTATTAGAGCATAAGCTTTCGTGAGCTACAGCTCACTTCATCCGATGCATCCGATGAAGTGAGCTGTAGCTCACGAAAGCTTATGCTCTAATAAATTTGTTAGTCTCTAAGGTGCCACAAGTACTCCTTTTCTTTTAGTGAAAATTGTTCACCCAGACGTGTTTTTGTCTTTCACAAAGCAATCACCCTGTATCTGACCTATCAGTCCTTATCCTCAAAGGAAACCTGCACAACATTTTCAAAAGATGAGCCTGGGAGTTTAAAAATCATCACTCTGCTAGATACTAAAAATCACAACCTGAACAGAGACACTAGATTTATGGCTTATTACAACAATCTGTAACCCACTAACCCTTCTTTTTTGTCCTGTGTCTGCAGTGGTGTTAAAAAGCCACTCTACCTTGAATGGTCCCTTACAATATGTGCTAACTATGCTAATCAATCTGTTCCACCTTGCATTTTACTGTGACACTAGCAATGCCTTTCTCAGATCTGAAGAAGAGCTCTGTGTGACTTGAAAGCTTGTCTGTCTCACCAACAGAAGTTGGTTCAACAAAAGCTATTACCTCACCCACCTGGTCTATCACAACATATGGTGTACCTCAACCAGTGCACTAAATGCCCCAATAACAACTTTATGTGTGTGAAATGAGACAATCACTGTGCTCTTGAATGAAAACACCATTTCACCCACAGGTGAACACTTTTCACAAAGCAACCACTCTATAACTGGCCTCTCAGTCCTCATCCTCAAAGGAAACCTGCACAACACTTTCAAAAGATGAGCCTGGAAGTTTAAGTTCATCATGATTGTTAGTGTCTAGCAACATTGACTGAATAGAGACATTGAATTTATGGCTCATTATCACAGTCTATAACCTTTTACCCACCCCACCACCTCCTTTCTCCTCCTTTCCTAACTATGACTGGGGAGGTTTTACCAGGCCACTTCAGCTTGAATGGTTCCTTGAAATATGTGTTAACTACTTATGCTAAACAACCTGTTCCACCTTGTATTTAGCTGTGACACTGAGTACATTTCCTAAACCTGAAGAACAGCTCTGTGTAATCAAAAGCTTGTATCTTTCACCACAGAAATTGGTCCAATAAAAGATATTACCTCACCCTCTTTGTTTCTCGAATGTCCAGGGACCAACATGGACTACATGAATGACAAATGGCAGACTTTGTCATATTATTGTGTTATTGTTTTCATACAAAGTGAGCAGCAGCAATGACAAATAGAATTAATTACTGATTAATATGAAAAAGGCATGTCTGTGAACAGCTCAACAAGAACATTTGGGCATCAATTCTGCTGCCATTGAAATAAATGGGAATTTTGCCATTGACTTCAGTGGAAGCAGAATCAGACCCTACATAAATGTGTTCATAACTATGTGATAATTCAAAAATTAAGCAGAGATAAGAGTACAGGTGGCTGAAAATAATGTAGACAGGAAAGAGATTATATTACATAGACTGTCTAGAACAAGGGTTCTTAAACTGGGATCGGACCCCTCAGGGGTCATGAGGTTATTACATCAGGGGTCATGAGCTGTCAACCTCCACCTCAAACCCCACTTTGCCTCCAGCATTTATAGTAGTTTTCAATATATAAAAAGTTTTTTTTAATTTATAAGTGGGGGGCAGAGGAGGGTTGCACTCAGAGGCTTGCTATGTGAAAGGGGTCACCAACAGAAAACTTTGAGAACCACTGGTCAAGAACATATAAGACAGAATGCCTCTTCTGGAAGTTTCTGCTGGTCAGTCCTGTACCACTGGAACATTTGTTTAAAAAAACAAAACCCTAAGCTTTGTACTGGAAGAAAACCTTGTGATTATGAATGGATGCCCTGGTGCATTCCTGAGTTAACAGAAGGGAGTTCTTGAAGAGGCATCAATGGGGAGTTAATTCTAAAGCTTATTTATGTAGATTTAAAGTGCTGACTAACTATTTCACATCTAATCAAATTAGATGATGAACCACCCAGACTGATGTTGTATAACAGATACTTAAGACAGAAAAGATTTGGGCTATTGTCATCATAGCCAGCCACTGCATGATTGTTCCTGACAATATTATTTGGGCATAAGCTTTCGTGGGTAAAAAAGTGGGCTTTTTACCCATGAAATCTTATACCCAAATAAATCTGTTAGTCTTCAAGGTGCCACTGGACTCCCTGACAATATTGTTGACCTTCCAATCAAGCAGTTAGCCAATATTTGGAGCCTTGCCAGGTTGTTTCCATTAGGAGGAAAAATTAGAACATAAGTAGGGACAGGATACAGAGATGAAAGTTTCTAGATACCATTAGTGACTGCTTCTTGGGGCAGCTAGTCCTGAAACCCATAAGGGGAGACACAATTCTTGATTTAGTCCTAAGTGGAACACAGGATCTGATCCAAGAAGTGAATATAGCTGAACCACTTGGTAATAGTGACCATAAATTTCATTATATTAACAACTTTGTGATGATGGGTGAGGGGTGGAGGGGAATACCAAAGAAGCCTACCATTAACTTCAGAAAGGGGAACTACACAAAAATGAGGAAGCGAATTAAACAGAAAATAAAAGGAACAGTCACAAGAATTAATGTTAGGAACCAGTAGGAAAGAGAGAGATAATAAAACAGAAAAATCATAATGCCACTATATAAATCCATAGCACACCCACACCTTGAATACTGCATGCAGTTCTGGTCACCCCATCACAAAAAAGATATGTTAGAAATGGAAGAGGTACAGAGAAGGGCAACAAAAATGATGAGGGATATGGAACAGCTTCCATAGGAGGAGAGATTAAAAAGACTGGGACTTTTCAGCTTGAAAAAGAGACGATTAAGGGGGGATATGATAGAGGTCTATAAAATCATGAATGGTGTGGAGAAAGTGAATAAGAAAATGTTATTTACCCCTTCACATAACACAAGAATCAGGGGTAACCTAATGAAATTAATAGGCATCAGGTGTAAAATTAAAAAAAGGAAGTACTTCATACGACACACAGTTAACCGGTGGAAATCATTGCAAGGGGATATTGTGAAGGCCAAAACTATAATGGGGTTCAAAAAATAATGAGATAATTTCTTGGAGAATAGATCCATCAAAGTTTATAGTCAAAATGGTCAGGGAGGGATGCAACCATGAAGCCTCGGATTGCCAGATGCTGGGACTGGACGATAGGGGATGGATCACTTGATAATTGCTCTGTTCTATTAATTCCCTCTGAAACATCTGGCACTGGCCACTTTTGGAAGATAAGAAAAGGAGTACTTGTGGCACCTTAGAGACTAACAAATTTATTAGAGCATAAGCTTTCATGAGCTACAGCTCACTTCATCGGATGCATCCAATGAAGTGAGCTGTAGCTCACAAAAGCTTATGCTCTAATAAATATGTTAGTCTCTAAGGCGCCACAAGTACTCTTTTTTCTTTTTGCGGATACAGACTAACACGGCTGCTACTCTGAAACCTTTTGGAAGATAGGATACTGGACTAGATGGACCATTGGTCTGACCCAGCATGGTCATTCTTATGTTCTTAATACTTGAAGCCTTGCCATCAAGGAAGAATTGATGATAGGAGTCAGCTATTTCTTTGGTGCAATCATGTTTATTTACATAGAATGTACACAAAGGCCTTTAAGAACAAACAATAGCAGGCAGTTTCCTTGCTCACAACGTCCAAGCCCCTCCCATCCCTCACCCTGCAGGTCCCAAAGAACTGTCTCTCTTCTCCCTCTGAAGGACACCCAGTGTTCTGTTTGTTCTCTCTTGGCTTTCTCATTGCTTTGTGTTTGCTTTCAACCTCTGACATCCACAAAAAACAAACACAGCTGCAATCAGTCAATGCCCATCCCCCTTCATTTACAGTCAATCCCCAAGAGACTCTCTTATTCTGGAGTTACTTCTTGCTCAGGCCTTTTCATCAGGGCCAACAAGGTGGCTTCTATTGTTTCAACTATTTTACTCTATAAAAGAGCTTAATGGCTTCTTCCATTGAGCTGGAATGAAAAGTGATTACCACATCCATCAGTTTTAGTAATGTCTGTGATTGCCTATAGATCAAAGACATGACCACTGGCAGCTTTTAACACCTTCCAGAATAACAATGTATTTTCCAGTCCAGTTTCAAATGTCCAAGCAATGAGTACATAGGTTCCCAAGGGAAGTGGTGTATTTAATAGAGTACTAGATCTCGCTGTTAGGAAGGTCCCTGATTTTACCAAACATACACTTTTCTGAATTCCATCTCTTTTCTTCCACTGCCCACTTCACCCACCCTGCCATCATTGCTCCTCTGCATTATTCTCTCCCTCCTTTTTTTCACACTCTCTTGCTTTTATTTACTCCTCCTGTAATCTGCCTTATTTCAACTCTGTCTCCATAATAATTTAAAAAAAAATAAAAAATGAAAAATGAATATTTTTAGAAAGGAAAGAGCACTACCACGAGGTACCCATTGTTACCTGATCACTTTGTTTGCATGGCCTGCCCCTTCCTCCAATCTTTTATCTGTAACCTTGATTTTATACTGTAAACTCTTCAGGACAGGCACTTTTCTGTGTCTGTGCAGAACCTAGCACCACAAGGTTCTTATAATGATTAGGGCATTTGAATATAATAAATAAATAACCACACTTCTAGCTAGCCTTCAGAACTATGTGTGCCACCAGATAAGGGGCAGTAGCAGAGGAGGAAAATGGGCAACAATTTCCAGGTGTGAAGAAAAGGAGTTTACCATCCACTATTGAGAAGGTATGAGCAAACAAGGAAGATGACAAGGTAAATTGAACAAGAGAATTCCACCAGATTTTTCCTATACTTTGACCCCTGAATTAGAATGAGAGTACAACTAGCCAACCAAATAATTTCTTCAGCAGTCTGCTCACTGCTTTAAAGCTTTTCAGAGTAGCAGCCGTGTTAGTCTGTATTCGCAAAAAGAAAAGGAGTACTTGTGGCACCTTAGAGACTAACAAATTTATTAGAGCATAAGCTTTCGTGAGCTACAGCTCACTTCATCGGATGCATTTGGTGGAAAAAACAGAGGAGAGATTTATATACACACACACAGAGAACATGAAACAATGGGTTTATCATACACACTGTAAGGAGAGTGATCACTTAAGATAAGCCATCACCAACAGCAGGGGGGGGAAGGAGGAAAACCTTTCATGGTGACAAGCAGGTAGGCTAATTCCAGCAGTTAACAAGAATATCAGAGGAACAGTGGGGGGTTGGGGGGGAGGGAGAAATACCATGGGGAAATAGTTTTACTTTGTGTAATGACTCATCCATTCCCAGTCTCTATTCAAGCCTAAGTTAATTGTATCCAGTTTGCAAATTAATTCCAATTCAGCAGTCTCTCGTTGGAGTCTGTTTTTGAAGCTTTTTTGTTGAAGTATAGCCACTCTTAGGTCTGTGATCGAGTGACCAGAGAGATTGAAGTGTTCTCCAACTGGGGTGACGTCAAGAATTATAACATTCAAAAACCAGTTGGAGAACACTTCAATCTCTCTGGTCACTCGATCACAGATCTTAGAGTGGCTATACTTCAACAAAAAAGCTTCAAAAACAGACTCCAACGAGAGACTGCTGAATTGGAATTAATTTGCAAACTGGATACAATTAACTTAGGCTTGAATAGAGACTGGGAATGGATGAGTCATTACACAAAGTAAAACTATTTCCCCATGGTATTTCTCCCTCCCACCCCACCCCCCACTGTTCCTCTGATATTCTTGTTAACTGCTGGAATTAGCCTACCTGCTTGTCACCATGAAAGGTTTTCCTCCTTCCCCCCCCTGCTGTTGGTGATGGCTTATCTTAAGTGATCACTCTCCTTACAGTGTGTATGATAAACCCATTGTTTCATGTTCTCTGTGTGTGTGTATATAAATCTCTCCTCTGTTTTTTCCACCAAATGCATCCGATGAAGTGAGC
Source organism: Dermochelys coriacea (assembly GCF_009764565.3). Lineage (NCBI taxonomy): Eukaryota > Metazoa > Chordata > Testudines > Dermochelyidae > Dermochelys > Dermochelys coriacea. The sequence goes on along the minus strand of NC_050070.1, from coordinate 40,366,007 downwards.
TGTAGCTCACGAAAGCTTATGCTCTAATAAATTTGTTAGTCTCTAAGGTGCCACAAGTACTCCTTTGCTTTAAAGCTGTGTCAGGCATATGGGCAAGGATGACTTCACAAATATATAGAACCAATATTCAAAGTAAGGTTGAGGCAGTTCTTATATTTAAAAGGCAGTTCCATAAGTCAGAAACCATAAATTTGGTGAAATTCAACTGAAGTAGTTACAAGTATAAACAGAAGGTAAAGATAGAAATTACTTTTTGTGATGATTTCTCTCTCTGGGAATTTCTGCATCTGTTCGATTTTCATAATCAAGATAAGACTCAAGATAAGAGGTCACATTTTTCAGTTATGATGGTAAGAGCATCATCTGACCTCACAGATTCATAATTAAGGAACAAAAATAAAAAGTATTGTTTTGAATATTGATTTTTTTCTATTAACCAATTTTTTTTATGTTCTTGTATCCAAGTGTCCCTCCACACGCTACATAAAATAATCAAAGCATCCCTTTGGATGTATCATTGAAAGTTTAATATTGTTTAGGTCTACACATTCATTCTTTTTTAGAAGTTCAATCAATCCTTTGCCAACTAATGATTATTCCCTAGAATGTAATAGGACTAAGCCTTTTTCTGTTTTGTGACAAGAATTTTTACTGCTTTTTACCTCAGGCATGGTAGCAAATTAAAAATTGCAATTTAAAAAGAAAATCAGTCCTCTTTATCTTAAGACCTTTATTCTCCACAGAGTTTGCAAACAGATGACTACACCAATTAGAATGCAGTTTATTTAGGAGTAAACAAAAGCTGTGGACTTGGAGCTGAAGTTAATACAATATTCATTTCCCAGTTGCAAAGACCTGGTCAGTACCGCTGTGCTACAGTGGAAGGAACCCATCCATCTTGAAAGAATAGTCTAATTAATGTGAGCAGAGCAGATGCCTCAGCTGATCAATAATATCCCCTTGACAGTCACTAACATATGGCAAAACATAACATCTGAAAAACAATGAGGAAGAATAAAACAATAAGGACCTGTTACACTACCCTGGTTTTATAGCTAAGGTGACACTTAGCATTTTGAGTTGAATGCAGAGCATCAGATACAAAATTTGATATCTTGTCTAAATGTTTAATCTACACCAAAATCAGTCAAACTGGGGGTCCTGATCTAAAAGTGTTCCCTCTAGAAGTGTTCCCTCTATTTTTTTCTCATGCATGTGCAGAATAAATTTTGTCATGTGCACCAATATGGAGATGATGTGTGACACATCACCTCCATATTGGTGCATATAACAAAATTCATGTGGCGGGTACGGGGCCAAGGGGTTCGGAGTGTAGGAGGGGGCTCAGGGCTGAGGCAGAGGTTTGGGGTGTAGGGGGGTGAGGATTTCAGCTGGGGGTGCAGGCTCTGGGGCTGGGGATGAGGGGTTTGGGGTGCAGCCTGCCCTGGGGCTACAGCGGGGAGAGAGGACTCCCCCCAGCTCTCTCTCCCCGCAGCAGCACCTGGGCTGGGGGGGAGAGGAACCTCTCCTTGCCACGGCAGCTCCGGGGCTTAGGCCGGGGGATAGGCAGCTCTCCCGCAGTTGCAGCAGGACTGGGATGGGGCTGGGATGGAGCCAGGGGAGGGTTGCCTCTCCTCCAGCTGTGGCAGGTCTGGACAGGGCTTGGTTGGGGTATGGGGAGGGACTCCTTTCCTCCTGGCCATGGCAGGTCTAGGGCTGGGCTGGGTTGGGGATAAGGGAGGAGCACCTCTTCCCCGGTGTGGCAGGTCCGGGGCTGAATTGGAGCTGGGGAGGGATGCCTCTTCCCCAGTCGCAGCAGGTCCGGGGCTGGGCTGGGGCAGGTTGGGAGAGACACCTCTCCTTGCTGCGGCAGGTTGGGGCTGGGGCATCTCTCCCTGCCGCAGCCCTGAGTGCCTGCGCAGCACATAATAGGCTGCTGCATGGCCACACAGCTTAGAGGGAATTTAGGTGACAAGGCTATTGTAGGAGGGTTACAAGATCAAAACATAACCAAGGCCGGGCGAGTGGGGCAGCCACTCAGGGTGCAAAGCCAGGGAGGAGTAGAAAAAAGGGGCAGAAAATTCCAAAAAACCCCGTGGTAGAGCCCTGCAGCGAGCACGGTATTGCAGTTTTACTTCTGCACTGCTGCTGTGGTAGTGCTGCCTTCAGAGCTGGGCGGCTGGAGAGCAGCGGCTGCTGGCTGAGCACTCAACTCTGAAGGCAGAGCCACTACTGCTTTACCATTGGGGCTTGCTGTTCATAAATATTCCAGCAAGTGAACTCACTTGCAGTTTACAGGAGTGTTTCTGCCACCTATAAGGAACAAGTGCCCATTATTAATAGAAAGTGAATTATGAATTAGTGAAAATTAGCATTTGCATTCTTGAACTTCATGGCCTGATATGATTATTGCAGGACAAGGCAAGAAGAACAACAACATTTGCATCAGAAGTCTGAGTCTATGAATTATGCTCATCCAATCAGGAATCAAATGTATCATGTGACCTCTGTGTCCAATACAACTTGAATTTCAATTACTCAGTTTACTGAATACTTGCAACAAATTGCACGTGGACAGTCTAGATACTAAAAAGCTTTTGGAAGAAATTATTTGCCACATGATTTTGCATAAGAATAGATTTGAGACAAATATACTGTTCACGTAAATTTGCAGAGTCTATGAAATTCAACCTGTTATGAAATTCAACCATTACTCACTGCAAAATTGTTCACTCAGCTCTAATTCTTACAATAGGTATTGATCATAAAGGGTTAGGTTCTGCCTGACCTTAATGTCAGCTCACCGAAGTCTCCCTCAATCTAAATAACATGCATTTGACCACTTGAAGGGTAATAAATTGCATCTCATAAAGGGATGAGAGGTATAGCTGCCTCTGCAAACCCAAGAACCCTGAAAGTCTTTTTTTCTCCAGCCACTCACTATTACTTACTCAGAGTTGTGCCTAACTGCCACAGTGTGGTCCAAAGGAAGCATATTTGTTGCAAAACTGATCACCAGTAAGGACAAAAATCATTTGAAAAACAGGGGAAGAATATGTACTACATCAGACATCCATGCAGGAGAATGGGTCTCCCACTGGCTCCAGATCACGGCCTGCCACAAAGCAGTAACAGAGCAATTACTCTGAAGAAATATATTACTGAATGCAAGAATATTAATAACCTAACAAATGGTATTCTCCAAAAAATATGAATGACCTCTGTAAAAAAAAAAAAAAAAAAAGGAAAAGCTAACAGCAATATTGCATTTTGAAAAAAGGACCAAGTACAGCTAACAAATCACGCAGCAAAACAGAACACATAGTAGTCTATTACTGTTAGACATTGAAAAGTCACTAACCCACTGATCAAAATCTAAATCTCCCACACAACAAATAGCTCTGTAAGAGTCCCATTAACAGCACATAAGAGCAGCTGCAATTTTTATAAACCCACAAGGGACATAATACAGGTACACAAAGAAAAGCTGTGTCTATATATGTAAAAGCAACAAACCAGATAATTGCCTTTAATTCTAGATTTTAGCTCTGCTAGAAAAATTAATATCTGTATTTGTAATTACAAGGCAATTTGCAAATCAGCAATATATAATTCATAATGGGGCCTGATCCTGATTGGGGCCTCTGGGTACTATTATAATGCAAATAATAACAGCAGCAGATAAAAGCTAGAGTAGCACTGCAGAGCTATAAAACAATGTATTTATTCACATCTGAGAACTTTACAAATATCTTTACGAATATTTACAGACTTAATCCGGGGCAGATTTGCATATTTTCAGTTCTGATCTGAGCAGGGGTGGCTCTACCAATTTTGCCACCCCAAGCAGTCACCGCCGAATTGCTGCCGTGGGACATGGACTGCCGCCCCATTCTAAATGCCGCCCCAAGCACCTGCTTAAAAAGCTGGTGCCTGGAGCCGGCCCTGGATCTCAGTCATATTAAAGCTAGATTAAAACATGCCATGATAGTTTGCTGGCATTCAAAAGATGTGCAGTTAACTGCCTCACAGAAAAAATCAGGCATAATTCACTGAATCTAGGACTGGAAAGGTACCAGATGCTAAAGGAGGATCCAGATTTCAGCAGGGATCTGAGGTTTTGGTTTGGGCCATGTCTACCAAAAAATATCTAAACAGAATTTACACCATGTAAAATATACAGTATACCTATATGAATCAGAACAGTTCCCTTTAGTAGCAAAGCTAAACTACACAGTGCTCAGGGTACAACTTTGATTGCCCCACCAAGCCCCCAAAAGTGAGGAAATTTAAATGTAAGGCTGCATATCCAGTTGAAACCCTGGCCTCATCAAAGTGAATGGCAGTACTCTCTCTGACTTCACTGAGGCCAGGATTTCACCATTTGTCGTGAATCAATTTATTGTGCCTATGTCAGAATGGATTTTCAGCCTTCTCTTTGAACTTCCTTACACTAGTGGCTTTAAATCAGATCCTTTACTAGATTTTATCTTATTTTCAAAGGCATAATACATGTCTAAAAACAAAAGTTTGTTCACTGGATATTATATTGATAATTTATTCCTCAAACACATTGAAAAGCTAGGCACAATAAATGGCAAAGTGAAAAGAGTTCTTGCCTATTCCATGTGTTCACAGTGACTTACAAATATATTTTAATTTTATTCAAAGACATTCATTCCTCCCTCCAGTATCTCTCTTACACTTAGGTTTTAGCTGCATGTCTCCACACTACTCAACACACTTATAATGTACCCTACACACGGCAGAATCTCCTGTTCACAATGAGCTTTGGTGTGTCATTTGAAGGACTTAAAAATATGCACTAATTCCAGCAAACTTGGTCATCATTTATTATTTTTCAAAAACATCCTTTTTATTTTTGCCTTATAATTGGAAAAGGGAGCAGGGGGAGAAAATTTTGAAACTAAAACCCAGGAAATGACATCACTGAAGGAATGTTGGAAAGTTTTTCTTTCTCTCTCTCTTATTATGTATTATTTGTATTTGACATGCATTGGCACCCCACTGTGCTGGGCATTGTAAAAGCATAAAATTCCTCCCCGATAGAGCTTACAGTCTAATAGGGACCAGATGTGAGGTGTGGGTGGAAATCCCAATGGAGAAGAGAAGGGGTAAGACAACAACGACTGCAATAGAACATTAGTTAACATCAGAATCACTGCTTCCCAGGATAGAGTCCCCCATCCTGTAATTATGGCCTACATTCTTTGTTCCTAGATGTATATAATTTACATTTTGCTGTATTAAAACACATACTGTTTGCTTGTGCCCAGCTTAGCAAGTGATTCAGACAGCTCTGTATCCGTGACCTGTCCTCTTCATTATTTACCACTCCTCAATTTTTGTGTCATCTACAAACTTTATCACTGATGATATGTTTTTTTTCCTGATCATTAATAAAAATGTTAAATAGCATTGGGCCAAGAACCGATCCCTGCTAGAAAACACACCTGCCCAATTATGATTCAGTGTTTACAATAGACCTATCAGTTAGCCAGCTTTTAATCCATTTAATGTGTACCATGTTAATTTTATATCATTCTAGTTTTCTCGTCAAAATGTCAAGGGGTAACAAGTCAAAGCACCTTAAACACGTCTAAGTTCATCAACACTATTATCTTTGTCAACCAAACTTGTAATCTCATCAAACAATTATATCACGTTAATTTGACAGGATCTATTTTCCATAAACACATGTAAATTGGCATTAATTATATTACCCTCCGTTAATTCTTTATTAACCGAGTCCTGTATCACAGTTCCATTATCTTCCCCAGGATCGATGTCAGACTGCAGGCCTATAATTACCCAGACAGGCCTTTTAAAATATTGAGACATTAGCATTCTTCCAGTTTCTTGAAGCTTTCCTAGTGTTCCAAGACTTATTGAAAATCAATAGTAATGGTCCAGCAAGCTACACAGTCAGCTCTTTTAAAACTCTTGGATGCAAGTTATCTGAACATGCTGTTTAACATCCTCCTAAGATATTAGCAGAATGGAAAGAGTATTATCATAGTCATAAGATAAGACTTCATCATCTGTTCTTTTCCAACAAATACAGAACAGGAATATTTATTGAACACTTCTGGCTTTTCTGGGTTATTATAGATAATTCTACTGATTCCATCTAGGAATGGACCTATACAATTGTTAGGATTCTTTTTTGTTTCTAACATACTTAAGCAACTGCTTCTTATTGTTCTTAATTCTGCTGGCCATAGATTTCTCATTGTGTCCCCTTGCTTCCCTTATCAATTTTCTACAATTCCCAGCTTCTGATTTATATTCATTTTCATCAATTTCCCCTTTCTTCCACTTGTTACATTTTTTATTATTATTTTTACAGCTACCTTCATTTCTTCTCTAAAGCAGGTTATTTTTTAACCTTCTTCCTCAGTTGTGGGACTGTGGCTTTTTGGGCATCTAGTGCAGTGTTCTTAAACAATTCCCAATTATCATTCAAATTTTTCTGATTGAATTCTTCCTTTCAGTTGATCTGGCTCATAATTGTTTTCAGCTTTGTGCAGTTGACCCTGTTAAAGCAGTAAGTATATCTATTACTGGTCTAGACTTTATTCTGTTTGCACATTATAAATGTGATCAAGTCCTTTCCACTTGCACCAAAGCTGCCATTAATTTTTAGTTTTGTGATTTAGAATTCCTCCATTTTGGATGTAACACTTTGTAAGTTAGAAAACTGTCATCTGCAATATTTAGAAATTCCAAGGATGTTTTAGTCCTCGCAACATGAGACCTCCAGCAAAGTCACTTTGATTGAAGTCCCTGCTGATTACACCATTTATTCCCTTACACATTGTAGATGGTCCGGAGTAGACACCAACTAATACCCCATCTTGTGCTTATCCATTAGATCATTGATCCATCCGCATTCAAATCCTTTTCCTCTGAGTTATCAGTGACTCAGAAACAGGTAATGCCATTTTTTATATAGAGTACCACTTCGCCTATTTTTTTTTTGCCCATAAATACTTCCTAATAGGCAATAACTATCAATTTTAACGTTCCAGTAATGCAAATCACCCCACCACGTTTCAGTAATCAAATTTATGATAATAAATTAGCAACTCCAATTCCTCTTGTATTTTACCCAGGCTATTACCATTTGTATATAGGTAATTAAATAATTTCTTCTCTTCATGCCCCTTGGTTCCTTGATACATTTTGTTTTCACCATCTCGATTTTATGCTAGATTGGTGCTTATTTCTTCCCTCTTTTTACCCTCCCCCTTTCTGTTATCAGTTTAACACCTTCTTGACTATTGTAGTCTGTTTGCACTTGAGGAGATTGGTTTCCCTTCTACTGAGGTGGAGGCCATCCAAACTATACAGCCCCCTTTTCCCATAGAATGTAGACTGATGTTCCACAAAATTGAAACTTGCTGCGTCCACAGGTTCAGCTGATTGTGGCTCCCAGTGGCCGTGGTTCGCTGCTCCAGGCCAATGGGAGCTTCTGGAAGTGGCGGCCAGTATGTCCCTTGGCCTGCGCCGCTTCCAGCAGCTCCCATTGGCTTGGAGCAGTGAACCGCGGTCACTGGGAGCCGTGATCGGCTGAACCTGCAGACGCAGCAGGTAAATAAACTGGCCCGGCCTGGCAGGGGCTTTCCCTGCACAAGCAGCGGAACAAGACTGGTCTAATGGATGTCCAGGTGCCATCTTCCTGCTGATAGCTTGCTCAAAATGGAATTATGCAATGCAATTCACATTGATCATGAGTACAGCTAGTGTTTAAACATGTGTTGTGGGAAAGAAAAGCAATAATTGTGCTTCCAAGCATTTTAGTGTTAAGTAAATTAATATTGTGACTGTAGTCCTGTTCTTTAACACTAGACACATCACATACATGTTGAGCTCACTTGCTACCATCTTGGGCCATCTGTTGGGTCTTTCAGCTATAAAACCAATGCACAGTTGCTATTATCTTGGTTGACTACATCTCCTGTTTTTGATAACATCTGTGTCTTTCTAAAACACAGCTATTAATTTTAAACACTAAACAGTTTCCTTTGCTTTTGTGGGTAGGTTTGAATTATAGGTGTACTTTTGTGTAAACATCTTTTAAACACACTACTGCCAGCCTCATAGGAATAATATGTATAAATATTTCTAATGAGTAGACAAACTTTTAATCTATCTTGGAGCATTTCAGTGTTGGGACTGCTAAAGACAAAGTTAAATGTGATACTAAAAGAGTACGATATACATATATATTTATATAAGCTAATTGTTTCCAGTCCCTAGTTCCATTACAAATCTGTCCCTTTTCAGAAAGCAAAAATGTTGAAGAAATTACCAAAGGTGCCCAGGCCCAGAGCACCGAGTGCCAGCAGGCAGCGCGTGGCCCTCCCCGGCCCCCAAGCCGTGGGCGGGCAGGCAGGCAGGCAGCACATGGATCCCGTGGCCCCAATGCCCCCAGGCCCCCCCCCCGACACAGGGCAGGCAGCTTCAGCACCATCATCCCCCCAAGAACTGGGCAGCGGAGCAGCACTGGGCAGCCCAAGCCACGCCATGTGCTGGCCACAGAAGCACTGAAGAGGAGCAGCCTGCCTGGGCTGGGGCAAAGGGGGAAAGTGCAATCAGGAAGGGGCTTCAGGGAGGAGCATGGGCAGGGCCAGGGCTGTTTGGGGAAGCACAGCCTTCCCCAACCTATTGGACGCACCACCCATGTTCCTAGCCATTCACTACACTCTCATTGTGGCCTTCCTGTTGTCCTTTCTTGTCTATTCCCCATTGTTGTGGGGGGTTACTCTTTGTTCTGTGCTGTCCTAAACAACTGGCACATAATCTTCCTGCACTCAGTAATTTTATTTCTGTACATCATATGATAAAACTTTCCTTTACGCCCCCAGTGGTGAAAGAACAGGTTAAGGACTACTTAGAAAAGCTGGACATGCACAAGTCTATGGGTCCAGATCTAATGCATCCAAGGGCGCTGAGAGAGTTGGCTGATGTGATTGCAGAGCCATTGATCATTATTTTTGAAAATTCATGGCGATCGGGGGAGGGGGTCCCAGACGACTGGAAAAAGGCAAATATAGTGCCCATATTTTAAAAAAGGGAAGAAAGAGGACCCAGGGAACTACAGACCAGTCAGCCTCACTTCAGTACCCGACAAAATCATGGAGCGGGTCCTCAAGGAATCCATTTTGAAGCACTTGGAGGAGAGGAAGGTGATCAAGAACAGTCAACATGGATTCACCAAGGGCAAGTCATGCCTAACCAACCTGATTACCTTCTATGATGAGATAACTGGTTCTGTGGATATGGGGAAAGAGGTGGATGTGATATATCTTGACTTTAGCAAAATTTTTGATACGATCTCCCACAGTATTGTTGCCAGCAAGTTAAAGAAGTATGGATTGGATGAATGGGCTATAATGTGGATAGAAAGCTGGCTAGATTGTCAGGCTCAACAGGTAATGATCAATGACTTGATGTCTAGTTGGCAGCCGGTAACAAGCAGAGTGCCCCACGGGTTGGTCCTGGGACCGGTTTTGTTCACCATCTTTATTAATGATCTGGATGATGGGATGAATTGCACTCTCAGCAAGTTTGCAGCGAACTGGGAGGAGAGGTAGGTATGCTGGAGGGTAGGGATAGGGTCCAGAGTGACCAAGACAAATTGGAGGATTGGGCCAAAAGAAATCTGATGAGGTTCAGCAAGGACAAGTACAGAGTCCTGCACTTAGGAAAGAAGAAGCCCATACACCGCTACAGGCCGGGGGACTGATTGGCCAAGCAGCAGTTGTGGAGTTAAGGACCTGGGGATTACAGTAAATGAGAAGCTGGATATGAGTCAGCAGTGTGCCCTCGTTGCCAAGAAGGCAAACGGCATATTGGGCTGTATTACTAGCAGCATTGCCAGCAGATCGAGGGAAGTGATTATTCCTCTCTATTCAGCACTGGTGAGGCCACACCTGCAGTATTGTGTCCAGTTTTGGGCCCCCCCACTATAGAAGGGATGTGGACAAATTGGAGAGAGTCCAGCGGAGGGCTAAGGAAATGATTAGGGGGCTGGGGTACATGCCTTACAAGGAGAGGCTGAGGGAACTGTGGTTATTTAGTCTGCAAAAGAGAAGAGTGAGGGGGGATTTGATAGCAGCCTTCAACTACCCGAAGGGGGGTTCTAAAGAGGATGAAGTTATGCCGTTCTCAGTGGTGCGAGATGATAGAACAAGAAACAATGGTCTCAAGTTGCAGTGGGGGAGGTCTAGGTTGGATATTAGGAAACACTATTTCACTAGGAGGGTGGTGAAGCCCTGGAATCGATTACCTAGGGAGGTGGTGGAATCTCCATCCTTAGAGGTTTTTAAGGCCTGGCTTGACAAAGCCCTGGCTGGGATGTTTTAGTTGGTGTTGGTCCTGCTTTGAGCAGGGGATTGGACTAGATGACCTCCTGAGTTCTCTTCTAACCCTAATATTCTATGGTTCTCTGTGTAGAGCTTTTTCTGATACTCTATAGGAAGGATGCTATAGAAACAAATCACATTCTACTCTGGAATGGATATCACTACTAGTGCACATGGTTTGGAAACAAACCACTCCTTTTGTGTTATTTCACAGGTGTGTTGAGTGCGTAGGAACAATTTACAGCAGGGGCTAAGGGTTTTAACAAAAATTACTGCAATATGGTGCACAGATGAAATCCAAACTCCTATTTCTTATTGGTTGCACTGGATTTTTAATTTAATCACAGCAGGTATGATAATATCAGACCTACATGGATTTTAAAAGATCTTACACATGTATGCATTAAAATACTTTTTACTAACTCTATCTAAACCATTACTGCTTTAGCAGTACTTAACTCATTACCTTGGGAACTACCTTCCATAGCTTGAATATGAAAGTTCCTGTATTCTGTTCTGAATATTTTTCTTCTGAATTAATATCTCATTGCTTATAGAAAATTTTTGGTCTAACAACATTTCTGTAGAAAAGAAATACACAGAAATATTTTAAATTTCTGTTTACATATTATTTGAATAGGATGCAAATAAAAAATCCCACATATAATTTTTGGCACTCAGTGGAAACATTTATTATATCTCCCAGTAAATGTTCCTGGTGCAAAATGTATTTAGCCCTTAGTACAAAAAGGACATTTATTGAAATAATCACTTGAAAAAGTACCCAAGAAGCTACACTAGCTAGACAATAGTGGAGCCCAGCCAGGGTTCCTCGCTCCTCTGCATGGCCAAGAAATGGATGTAAAAATCCATTACTGAAATGTTGTGCCACTACTGGCTTGCTAACACAAGCAACATAAACACAAGCAACTCCATGGGTGCTCCAGGGCGCATGCACCCACAAAAGAAAAAAAAAAGGGGGGGGATGCTCAGCAGCCACTGCTTTCCGGCGGGGCCACCGATCAGCTGTTTGGCAGCTGGCAGGAGGCGCTTGGGGCAGGGCGGAGAGGAATGAGCGGTGGGCCTAGGGGAGAGGGCATAATGGGGACAGGAAGAGATGGAGTAAAGGCAGCCTCAGGGCAGAGTAGGGGTGGAGCATCCTTGGGGAAAAATAGAAGTCGGCACCTGTGAGAAGCAGTACATTCCCATATAGAGAGTCTGCCAAGTTGTATAGCTATGGCTTTGATATTAAAGGCCTTGTTATTGTTGAAAGCACTTCTCATGGGGAGGAGAGCTGAGGGATAAGTGTATTTCTATAGTCTTCCCTTATACAAACAGCACATGTTCGGTCCTTCCAGGTGCTGCTGGAGCGTTATCAGAGCTATTGCCAAGTTGTACATTTCTTCTACTGATGTTAAGGGTCTCCTCTATATGTGTCACTGCTGCTTGTGAGGCACTGTGAATCTGTCCCTCTCTGAAACAGCACATGTGCTTCCATCATGCCCCTAAATATTTTACTCAGTGCCTATTTCAACAAAATTTGTAAGTTGGAGTCCCAGGATAATTTCCAGTACAATCTAGCAGCTGAGATTCCCCATGTGCAAAACCACTTGAAATTGTTTGTGCTTCTTTAGGATTTTGACGAAATAAACAGCCCCATGTGAAGTGATCTTTCAAAGTTTTCTTCACTGATTACATAGCACTGGCTTCCCTTAGCAGTAAAACAGATTTGAAAACTGAATTGCCTTTAAAAGAGTGAGGGCATCATTTATAGAAAAAAAAAAAGATTTTTTAAAATGAACTCCTTTGTAAATTGGCCAAATTTTTTTAACACACTGTGACACTTGCAATCTCTCTCTGTCCTGGCTTTGCCCATCCCTAATTAAGAACATAAGAAGGGCCATACTGGGTCCGACCAAAGGTGTATGTAGCCCAGTATCCTGTCTTTCGACAGTGGCTAATGCCAGGTGCCGCAGAGGGAATACACACAACAGGTAATCACCAAGTGATCCATCCCCTGTTGCCCATTCCGAGCTTCTGGCAAACAGAGGCTAGGGACGCCATCCCTGTTCATGCTGGGTAATAGCCATTGATGGACCTCTGCTCCATGAACTTATCTAGTTCTTTTTTGAACCCTGTTATAGTCTTGTCCTTCACAACACCCTCTAACAAGGAGTTCACAGGTTGACTGTGTGTTGTGTGAAGAAATACTTCCTTTTGTTTGTTTTAAACCTGCTGCCTATTAATTTCATTGGTGATCCCTAGTTCTTAAGTTATGAGAAGGAATAGACAACAACACTTCCTTATTTCCTTTCTCCACACCACTCATGATTTTATAGACAGCTATCATATCCCGAGTCATCTCCTTTCCAAGCTGAAAAGTCCCAGTTTTATTAATCTCTCCTCATATGTCAGCCGTTCCATACCCCTAATAATTTTTGTTGCCCTTTTCTGAACCTTTTCAAATTCCAATATATCTTTTTTGAGATGGGGTGACCACATCTGCACGCAGTATTGAAGATGTGGCATACCATGGTTTTATATAGAGGCAATATGATATTTTCTATCTTATTATCTATCCCTTTCTTAATGATTCCCAACAGTCTGTCTGCTTTTTTGACTGCCCCTGCACATTCAGTGGATGTTTTCAGAGACCTATCCACAATGACTCCAAGATCTCTTTCTTGAGTGTTAACAGTTAATTTAGACCCATCATTTTGTATGTATAGTTGCGATTATGTTTTCCAATATATATTACTTTGCATTTATCAACACTGAATTTCAATTATGAATACTATATGACAGAGAAGACACATAACTCCAGTACTGATTTAATAACAATGTGTTAGTTTCAGAATGCAGTACACACTTAATTTGATCTACCCAGCTCTTCAATCTTTGTACAAGTGGACTTTCTGACCAAGCCTCTTTCCAATCACTGCTGACAGTGGAGGTAATCTGATTCTATCTTACATTCATCACCAGTATCTACACAGTAGGTGCTAGGTGGAATGGCTATTGCTTTAACCATTCATCACAGTCTTTGTGGAACTCTACACCCAGCTATGTCAGGGATATTCACTCTCTAAATCAGAACCGATAACTCACTTCTTTCCTCTTTGTGCTTTCTGTCATTTTGATCAGCATTAGAGACTGTATTATTAAATGATTGTACATCTTCTGCAAAGTGCCTTGAGATGTAATGGCATGATAAGGTGATACAGCACATAACTCAAAGCTGTTTTCTCTAGCTGTCTTTCTTACAAGGTACACCAACTCCCTTTCATAAGATGTATAACTTAGTGCACTGCAAGAGGTAAATGCCAGGGCCATTGAGTGATTCTGCAGCTATGGAAAAAGGAATGTACAAGTGAGAGAGCTTCAGGAATTAGGTAACAGTGGAATTGTCATTGGCTAAAAAATGTTACCACTGCAACAAAAGGTTGCAAAATACCATCAAATCTAAGGGATTCTTGACATAGAACTCAGCTGTGGGGTATCATGCTACCTCAGAAAATGTAGAGAAAAGCTGCTTTATGAAGGATTCTACCCTCTAACACTTGCTTTTATTTAAGAAAATGTAATCCAAAAGTGGAATGGAAACTGAATTTTACCATTTTACTGAATGCATCCAATGAAGTGAGCTGTAGCTCACGAAAACTTATGCTCAAATAAATTTGTTAGTCTAAGGTGCCACAAGTACTCTTTTTTTTTTTGCGAATACAGACTAACACGGCTGCTACTCTGAAAGCTGAATTTTATCTGACGTTTGATCTTTCTAGCTGTCAGATCTTTTAATAATCGTAATTTGCAAAAAGAAAACAAATCTTGGTGTAAACAGAATCAAAAGTAGTAGTGTATGAGGCAAGATTAAATAGCATATGGGATCAGGGAGATGAGAGAGATGTTATGGGAGAAAAAGTGTGAAGGCCCTTTTGTAAGCAGATTACATAGACAGCATGAAAGGAAGCAGAGTGCATGGTGCAAGTGTAACCCACACACCTTCTGGGTGTGGTGTTCGGTCAAATCTAGTGGCACTGAGACCACTTAAAGAGAGATAAAATGAGTTTGCACTACAGCCTCAGCTAATAGGCAGTTGGCTTTTAGCTCATGCTGTAGAGGCTCATGCACTAAGCTCCAGAAGTCCCTGGTTCGATCCTGCCTGCCGACTACCAGGGTCTGTCAGTGTTATACAAGCAGGAAAAAAAAAGAGGCAAGATGTAGAAAGGAACAGAACTGTAAACAGCCTTGAAGGTGAGGAGAAGAGTTTGAATATGATGTAGATACACAGGCGGTGAAGGGAAATGAAAGGTGGAAGGATTATCGGTAAGAGTAATGTGATAGAAAAGTAAGCACGGAGGTGGCATACTGAGTAGGGGAAGAAGTGCAACATGATAGTCTAATAGGCCAGAAAGAAGCAGGTTGTAATAATCCAGCAGAAGATTACTAGTGCACAGTCAAGGGTTTTGGTATCAGGGATTGCTTTTCGAAGCAAGGTTTGCTTTTGGAGATGTGTTATGATAAGAAACGCAAGTTAGCAACAGCTTGGATGAAGGAGAGAAAAGCCAAAGAAGAGTTGAGCCCAGGAGAAGGAACAATGGTCGTGTTATCTAGTGTGATGAGAAGGGAGTAGGCAGGGAAGATCTGAAGGGGGAAAGATGATGGTTCTGACAAATACTGACAATAAATGAAATTCTACCTCAGAAAACAACATGCATAATTAGTTCTGGTGAGTACTGGTGATCTAACTCTGCAAGGATCTGCTTTTAATATTTCCTCCCTCTTCTTGTTTGAAATGATCAGTTCCAGTGAAAAGCATATAAAATCCAAATACTGTACCCTCCTTTGCTCCAAGAATTTTTGATAAATTAACTGTATTTTCTAGCACAGTCAATACATTTGTTGCTTATAAGGTCACTACACCCTACAATCAAAAGTGATTAAAAATTATTTGTTTCTTCAAAAATACAATACAAAGAGTCTATTAATATAGGGAAGTAGTTTATAAATAAATACAATTATCCCAGTGCTTTAAATCAGAAGTACTGTAGATGCACATTAAAGTTTAGTTCAATAAAATAGTCATCTTTTATGAATTGTCAAGAAAATTACCTACTTCTGAGATAACAGAAAATGTACATGTATCCATTCAGGGGGAAAGTACAGAACAGAACTACAATATCTTATTCAACACCCCTCCTGTGCAGTCAAGCAGAAAATGAAGAATGCACAATTAGTGACCATCTCTGAAAAGTTTGGTTTAAGTGACTTGACTAGCATTACACAGAAACTCTATGGCAGAGACAGGGAGAGACACCAGTTCTCCAGGGCAGCATCCAACTGACTAAATCATAAGACCATCCTTTTCTTCCTGCAGTCTCCTGCTTCATTCACAACACAACACTGATTCTTCCCCAGAGCAGGTCCATCCTGTGCACTGAATGAGAAAGGGGTTCTGTGGAAAAAATAGTAGGTATTCATGTAATAAATGATTGTATCATAATACATGCACATATGGGAGCTGAATTAATGTTGCACAGGAAACCTTAAGTTCTGGTACTTCCTAACTTTGGAGCACTTGACTATGCATCCTTCAGTTTTACTGGGGCAGCAAAAGACATACAATGGCCACGGCCCTGACAAATTTCAAATCACTGCTCCAATATATAAGTCCCTGCTCCCAAAAAAAGGCCACCATTTTTTATTTTTTTTATTTTTTTTAAAAATGGACAACTTATTTTTCCCAAGCTTCATTCTTGGTAAGGGCTGAACCGTTTTGGCTGAAATTTTCCAAAACCCAGACTGAAGACGACACCTGGCATAGAAAGTTTCAGCACGAAGGGTTAAATTTGGCAAAGCATAAGCTACTAGGAAACTGAATCTTATAATGGACAGGTTTGGATAATCTTAATAGGCAGTGTTAACGGTCCTACTTTAACATATAAATATGCATACAAAACAAATCAAAGCAGCAGCTTTAGCACCATTCAGTGACATATCCTCAAATTTTCCTCCAAGTCCTGTCAAAAATCATTTTCAGACTATTTCAAACCAAGGAGCAGAGCAACCTCCAAAGTCTAAGGGACATCACAAAAGCCCTCTATAAGTGTGGTCTGGGTGAAACCATACTCCTTTGCAACTTAGAAAAAAACCCTGTATACTAAATATCCTAACAAGTTCACAAATTGTACTTTAGTCTGTGCAGCTGAACCTGTATGCATTATACCACAGGTTAAAAACAAAAGACGACAATGGCAGAATTTAAAATTTTGCTGTAACTAAATGATAAGTCCTATTCTGCATTAAGAACAAACAATTGAAATTGGATATTTTAGTGTACTTTAATCAAGATATTTTTATAAAGACCAAGAATGTAAAGTTTTTTCATAACTAAGTACCATATAGTCAAAATTATCTTTAATTAAGATTGAACATAAAACCATTTGGCCTCTAGAAACGCTACAATACCATTGTGTGATTAAGTCAAATTTGATTTCCATTTTTTCTTCCTTCCTAAGTGATTGTCTTCTATCAGCTCCTTATATATTAGACTTCCCCTGAAATCTACCTCTGGAAACTGACACATTAGCAGTTATACACATTTTATATTTCTTTTTAATAAAACATTAAAAAAACTTTTGGTACAAGAAGCACAGTGCAGACTTGAACACTCAAAAGTCAGGAAATGTCAGAAATAAGATTGTCTGTGCGATCATAATGTTATGTGTATGCATTTTGATATGGACTTTAAATTACGTGATCACATACTATTTTTTCCCCCACAGGGCCCTTGCCTCATTCAGTTCATAGGAAACTTTCCTCCACATCACCTCTCTCTCAGACTTTACACTTAAACATATGTAATGTTACTCTTAACCAAATTGTTTCTGTTATTTTCATCTTCAAATAGTACCATTTAAATAAATACAAAATCAACTCAGATTGAGCATCCATCTTTTCTTTTCTAAGGCCCAGCCCTGCATATTAAGCATATTCATGCATTATTCATGTGAATAGTCCCATGCAAGTATGTGGGTTATTCATATGAGTAAAGCTATGGAAGGGCTTAAGAACCCTCAGGATCAGGGCCGACACACATATTTATGTCAGAAAATGGGGGCTGATTTTCTGTTGCCCTATACCTTATAGTCTTCATCACCTGTGGCAAGTGATTGTAAAGTGGATGTAAAATGCTAGCCAATCAGAATGGTGGTAGTTTATAACATACTCAGTCTCCCGCCCCACTCTACATCCTCCACTTCCCCCCCAACCCGGGTTCTATAGGAGTCACATTGCTTCACAAGTTATAAGCCCATAAGGAGGAACATGAAAGAATAAGGATACACAAGGCATGTAACCTCAGGCTCTGGGCATCCCTAAACCTCTGACTTCCAGAAGCTGGGACTGGACAACAGGTGATGGATCACTCAATAAATTGCCCTGATCTGTTCACTCTGTCTGAAGCATCTGGCACCAACCATTGTTGGAAGGCAGGATACCAGGCTAGATGGACCATAGGTCTGACCTAGTATGGCAATTTTTGTGTTTTACCCTTTCAACTATTCTGATGATGATGTCTGCTCTATCAACTATTTTTAAAAACAGCACCATTTCAAATTGCATGAGATGGCATTGAGCCTTTGAAGTCCACATAACGGTATGAAATAGAGTGTATAAGTGTCTGTTCCAGTGTGTGTGCTGTTTTTCCACTAAAGATGAAATTACTTCAGCTGGTCTATAAAATATCATCTGGCACCCATACATCTTAACTTTCCAATTACTTTTCGACCCAAGCAACTGGAAAACAACCAGTAATGACTAGTAACTTTAAATTATAGCTGGCCTGGGCCAGATTCCAAACAGCAACCTAGAATTGAAAAGCTGTGAATCTCATCAACCTCCTTAAACTTTTACTATTACTATCAGAATAATTCTGGAATGATAAATTATGTTAAATAAATCATGCTAATAAACACAATACATTGCATCTTGCAACAAAACCAAACCAAAACCAAGATGAAGAGAGAAGAAAAATCTGCAAAGTGGTCAAAATACATTTAGAAATCTACCCATTCTGGATCCAATCCTGCTCCCAGTGAAGTCAATTTAAAAGATATGCCTTTTGAAGATTTACTACTGTTCTTTTTGGGGAGAAATTTTCTTAAAGACCTTATACCTTAGACCAGAGATTCAGATGACATTATAACAGTAGCATTGCAAGCAGGAGAACAGATGCATATTTTGCATACCTTTAGGTTTGTTCCCTTACAAAAGAATTTGTGTACCAGGAATGCATACGGACCTCAGCAGGAGAACTGCAGATCATGATGTGATTTTACTACAGTACTACAATATAAATCAAAGGAGGTTTGCAATTTCCATTGTGGATTTTGGTGGAGACACATGGGGAATCAGAAGATTCAGACTAAGCCCTGGTCTACACTACAGGGTTAAGTCAAATTTAGCCGCATTAGGTTATTTTTAAATGAATGCGTCTACACAACCAACCCCTTTCCATTGACCTAAAGGGCTCTTAAAATCGACTTCTGTACTCCTCCCCGGTGGGGGGAGTAGCACTAAAATTGACCTTGCTTGGTCGAATTTGGGATAGTGCAGACGAAATTTGATGGTATTGGCCTCCAGGAGCTATCGCAGAGTGCTCCAATGTGACTGCTCTGCACAGCACTTTGAACTCCGATGCACTAGCCAGGTACACATTAAAAGCCCCAGGAAATTTTGAATTTCATTTCCTATTTGGTCAGCATGGTGAGCTCAGCAGCACAGGTGACCATGCAGTCTCCCCAGAATCACAAACGAGCTCCAGCATGGACCGAAAGGGAGACACTGGATCTGACTGCTGTATGGGGAGAAGAATTTGTGCAGGCAGGCCAAACTCCAATCAAAAAGAATAAATGCTAATATATATGCCAAAATCGCAGAGGGCATGGTGGAGAGAGGCTACAACAGGGACACACAGCAGTGCTGCGTGAAAGTTAAGGAGCTCAGGCAAACCTACCAAAAGACAAAGGAGGCAAACAGTCGCTTCAGGTCAGAGCCCCATACATGACGCTTCTATGATCAGCTGCATGGCATTCTAAGGGGGGACCCTACCACTACCCCACCACTGTCCATAGACACCTGCAAGGGGGGAATCTCACGCAACAGGGAGGGGGATTTTGTGGATGAGGAAGAGGAGGAGGAGAATGCACAGCAGGCAAGTGGTGAATCCATTCTCCCCAGCAGCCAGGACCTTTTCATCACCCTGGAACCAATACCCTCCCAAGGCGGGATCCCCTGAAGCCGGAGAAGGCAAATTTGGTGAGTGCACATTTATAACTACAGTATAGGGTTTAAAAACAATAGTGTTTAATGTTTGATTTGCCCTGAAGAATTTGAATGCATTCACAGCCAGTACAGCTACTGGAAAATTCTGTTAACGTGTCTGGGGATGGAGCGGGAATCCTCCAGGGACATCTCCATGAAGCTCTCCTGGAGGTACTCTGAAAATCTTTGCAGAAAGTTTCTGGGGAGGGCTGCCTTATTTCATCCTCCACGGTAGGACACTTTACCACGCTAAGCCAATAGCAAGTAGTCTGGAATCATTGCAGCACAAAGCATGGCAGCGAATGGTCCTGGGTTTTGGTCGCATTCAAGTAACATTCGGTCTTTATCTTTCTGTGTTAGCCTCAGTAGAGTGATATCATTCGTGGTCACCTGGTTGAAATAGGAGAATTTTTGTAAGGGAACAGTAAAAGGACCCATTCATGCTGGGTTGTTTGCGCTTGGCTAACAGGGATCATCCTGGAGAATAGCCATGCGGTGAGGTGGGGGGAGATGTGTGCTGCACATCTACCTGAAAACTACAGCCCCTCCTTTTAAATGTGAAACCCAACCAGCATTGCAAAGGATGGCGCCATTCCCACATGTTATTAAGGTGGAAGAAGCCAACTCTGCATACCAAAAGGCTTACCATGGCTGCCTGGAAACCGAATTCTGTTGCCGAGCTGTGTGTGATGTGTCACCATACCAGCAGACACTCAATATAAAAGGCAAAATGTGACCTTGTACCTAAAGCACATGTGCTGTCTGCTGTGAATTGCTTGATTCACTGTGGAAGAGTCTCCCATTTGTTCTCAGAAATGTATCATCTTAAATTTTACTCTCCCTTTTTATCTCCCCCCCAGGTGCAAATGTTTCTATGCTCCCCCTATCATCTCCATCCCTGAGGTTATAGCAGATTAGAAGGCAAAAAAAAGCACTCACAATGACATGTTTTCTGAGCTCATGCAGTCCTCCCGCACTGATAGGGCACAGCTTAATGCATGGAGGCATTCAGTGGCAGAGGCCAGGAAAGCATTAAGTGAGCGTAAAGAGCAGAGGCAGGAGGCGATGCTGAGGCTAATGGGGGAGCAAACTGACATGATGAAGCATCTGTTGGAGCTGCAGAAAATCCAACAAGAGCACAGACCCCTGCTGTATCCGTTGTATAACTGCCTGCCCTCCTCCCCAAGTTCCATATCCTCCTCACCCAGATGCCCAAGAACATGGGGGCGGGGGAGGGGAGGCACTCCGGGCACCCAGCCACTCCACTCCAGAGGATGGCTCAAGGAACAGAAGGCTGTCATTTAAACAGTTTTGATTTGTAGTGTGGCTACAATAAGCAATGTGGCCTTCTCCTTCCCGCCTCCCACCCCACCTGTGCTACCTTGTCAGTTCTCACTTTTTTCTTAATTAATAAAGAAAGAATGCATGGTTTCAAAACAATAGTTATTTTATTACTTTATTACCTTTGCCAGCTGTGATTGAAGGGGGGTGGGTGGTTAGCTTACAGGGAATTAAAATCAACAAAGGGGGCGGATTTGCAGCAAGGAGAAACACATAAAGCTCTCACACTGTAGCCTGGCCAGTCATGAAACTGGTTTTCAAAGCCTCTCTGATGAGCAGTGCACTGAGCTGTGCTCTTCTAATTGCCCTGGTGTCTGGCTGCTCAAAATTCGCCACCAGGCAATTTGCCTCAACCTCCCATCCTGCCATAAACGTCTCCCCCTTACTCTCACAGATATTATGGAGCACAAAGCAAGCAGCAATAACAATAGCAATGGGAACGTTGGTTGTGCTGAGGTCTAATCTAGTCAGCAAACAGCACCAGCGAGATTTTAAACGTCCAAAGGCACATTGTACCACCATTCTGTAGTTGCTCAGCCTATAGTTGAACTGCTTCTTACTACTGTCCAGGCTGCCTGTGTACGGCTTCATGAGCCATGGGAGCAAGGGATAGGCTGGGTCCCCAAGAATAACTATTGGTATTTCAACATCCCCAATGGTAATTTTGGCAACCCCGTTGCAGCAAATGGCAATCCCGTTGCAGCAAAGCCATCCAGTATGACCTGCACATTTCTCAGAGTCATTACTCTTGATAGCAGAACATCAGTAATTGCATTGGCTACTTGGATCACAGCAGTCCCCACAGTAGACTTGCCCACTCCAAATTGATTCCCGACTGACCGGTAGCAGTCAGGCGTTGCAAGCTTCCAAAGAGCTATCACTACTCACTTCTCAACTGTCAGGGCAGCTCTCATCTTGGTATTCCTGCACTTCAGGGCAGGGGAAAGCAACTCACAAAGTTCAAGGAAAGTGGCCTTATGCATGTGAAAGTTTCGCAGCCACTGTGAATCATCCCATACCTGCAACACTATGCGGTCACAACAGTCTGTGCTTGTTTGCCGGGCCCAGAATCGGCGTTCCACTGTATCAACCAGCTCCACTGCCACCATGATGTCCCAATTGCCACAGCCTGTGCTTTCAGGAATGTCTGTGTCCATGTCCTCATCACAATCATCCTCGTGCTGGCGTCTCTTAGCCCAGTTCTGCATGTACTCTAGGATAATGCATGAGGTGCTTACAATGCTCACAACAGCAGTGGTGAGCTGAGCCGGCTCCATGCTTGCCGTGGTATGGCATCTGCACGGGTAACCCAGGAAAAAAGGCGCGAAACGATTGTCTGCTGTTGCTTTCACGGAGGGAAGGGTGACTGACGACATGTAACCAAAACCACCCTTGACAATGTTTTTGCCTCATCAGGCATTGGGAGCTTAACACAGAATTCCAATGGGCAGTGGAGACTGTGGGAACTGTGGAATAGCTACACACAGTGCACCGCTCCGCAAGTAGAAGCTAGCCACGGTATTGAGGACACACTCTGCCGACTTAATGCGCTTAGTGGGGACATAGACAATCGACTGTATAAAATCAATTTCTAAAAATCGACTTCTATAAAATTGACCTAATTTCCTAGTGTAGACATACACTAAGAAAATGTATGTGACAATTTCTGTATGTTATTTTCTCTGTTCAATAGCCACTTAGAAATAATCATAGAATCACAGATTGTTAAGGTTGGAAGAGACCTCAGGAGGTCATCTAGTCCAATCCCCTGCTCAAAGCAGGACCAACACCAACTAAATCATCCCAGCCAGGGCTTTGTCAAGCAAGGCCTTAAAAACCTCTAAGGTTACCACCTCCCTAGGTAATCGATTCCAGGGCTTCACCACCCTCCTAGTGAAATAGTGTTCCCTAATATCCAATCTAGACCTCCCCCCACTGCAACTTGAGACCATTGCTTCTTGTTCTGTCATTTCCCACTACTTAGAACAGCTTAACTCCATCCTCTTCGGAACTCCCCTTCGGGTAGTTGAAGACTGCTATCAAATCCCCCCTCACTCTTCTCTTCTGCAGACTAAATAACCCCAGTTCCCTCAGCCTCTCCTCATAAGGCATGAACCCCATACCCCTAATCTTTTCCGTTGCCCTCCACTGGACTCTCCAATTTGTCCACATCCCTTCTGTAGTGGGGGGCCCCAAAACTGGACACAATACTGCAGGTTGGCCTCATCAGTGCTGAATAGAGGGGAATAATCACTTCCCTCAATCTGCTGGCAATGCTCCTAATAATACAGCCCAATATGCCGTTTGCCTTCTTGGCAATGAGGGCACAGTGCTGACTCATATCCAGCTTCTTGTCCACTGTAATCCCCAGGTCCTTTTCTCCAGAACTGCTGCTTGGCCAATCGGTCCCCCAGCCTGTAGCGGTGTATGGGCTTCTTCTTTCCTAAGTGCAGGACTCTGTACTTGTCCTTGCTGAACCTCATCAGATTTCCTTTGGCCCAATCCTCCAATTTGTCTTGGTCACTCCGGACCCTATCCCTACCCTCCAGAATACCTACCTCTCCTCCCAGCTTGCTGCAAACTTGCTGAGAGTGCAATTCATCCCATCATCCAGATCACTAATAAAGATGTTGAACAAAACCAGCACCAGGACTGTCCCTTGGGGCACTCCGCTTGATACCTGCTGCCAACTAGACATCAAGTCGTTGATCATTACCTATTGAGCCCGACAATCTAGCCAGCTTTCTATCCATAGTCCATTATATCTTATAGTCTATTCATCCAATCCATAGTTCTTTAACTTGCTGGCAGCAATACTGTGGGAGACCGTATCAAAAGCTTTGCTAAAGTCAAGATATATCACATCCACCTCTTTCCCCATATCCACAGAACCATTTATCTCATCATAGAAGGCAATCAGGTTATTCAGGCATGACTTGCCCTTGGTGAATCCATGTTGACTGTTCTTGATCACCTTCCTCTCCTCCAAGTGCTTCAAAATGGATTCCTTGAGGACCTGCTCCATGATTTTGCCGGGAACTGAAGTGAGGCTGACCGGTCTGTAGTTCCCTGGGTTCTTTTTCTTCCCTTTTTTAAAATATGAGCACTATATTTGCCTTTTTCCAATTGTCCTGGATATCCCCTGATCGCACAAATTTTCAAAGATAATGGCCAATGGCTCTGCAATCACACCAGCCAACTCCCTCAGAACTATACATATTTGTTTTGTATTTTATTCTTTTTTACCCAGCAAGAATTCATTTCTCTTAGGATTCCTTTAGGGAACTGCAAACAGCAACATGACTGGCTCGTTTAAATTTTCTGTTTACCAGTGTTAAAAGTATGAGGACAGTTTGTTAGTTGACTTGCTCTCTCTCTCAGGAGGCTGCCGGAGTGGCAACCAACCAACCAACCAGAGTAGTCATTCAGACATCATACAGTCTTGCCTGACTGCAGAGTGAATTTTATATATATCTGCAGAGTGTGTGTGTGTGTGTGTGTGATAAGCCTATTCACACATTAGATCCAATTCTGGATCTTAGTTACTTCATAATAGCTCTTTAAATTATAAAGACTCTTTAGAAAGAAAATGAGTCTCAGCTGCATCTCTCATTTTTTGTAAAAGCAAGGACTTAACCTGCCACTGGATCTATGTGGGTGCAGTATCTTCCCTTGCAGATCTTTTTTGTGGCTTTAATGTATATAAGGAATACATGTTTTATATATTATAAGGCTAATCCTGCTCCACACTCCCGCTAGGACTACTCATGTGAGAAAGGAGAGCAGGATTTGACCTTGTGTCATTGATGATGTATTTTCAAAACAAGGCTTTGGTTATATTCAAACCAGTCATGTAGGTTTGTTCCTGTACTACATTGCCACAAATAAAATGATTTTTAAAAAAAGGCAGACACAATAAGAAGTTACTTCAAAATCTAGTTGACTTTGATAAGAAAATGACTGTGCAACTTGGTCATTTTTTGCAATCCATGTCTGTACAAAGGCAGACTGGAGACAGTATTGATAGTCTTGGCTGGGTCAAAATGACCTGTAGCTCACTAAGATCAGCTACTGAATTATACAAAATAGACTTTTTATTTGGTATAAGCACTGAATAGTTTGTCCCAATTTAGAAAAGGTTAAGGGATATGCAAAACAGGCTGTATTAGTAAACACATCTGTGCACATCTTGCAAATATGTTCTATTAAAAGAGTAAGAATATTCAACAGGCCTTGCTAAATTGAGACACTGTTTTCTGGACTGGAGTGCATAGGAGAATGATGATAGACTTATCTATCCATTATCTAAAAAAAGGAAATGACTACTAAAATCACCCTCATTTGAGAAAAGGAATTGATTTAATCAAGAATAATTTTTTACACTCCTCCTTACTATCTCATAAATGTAAGCATCAATCCTACTAAATGGTAATTAACACATCCAATGATCCACGAAGCATATGTTTTTGTTGTACAGTATAATTACCCTTAGCTTTCTACTAAACAAGGAATTGTGTTAAGATTTATGAGAAAAGTAAAGGATTAAGCAGTTTTTATGTTGTGAGATTTTTAATGTGCAAAAAAATGTTTTCTGCACTAGTCAGACAGCCTGGAAAATGCATAAGGCCTTCATGATGTTATGCAGTACAATGATTTAAATAATATGCCATGGTCTTACTGTTGTGGGGCTGTCACTATTCTTCACCTACCTTAGGTCACTACTGTTTGTGAAGTAAGATACCACAGAGCATGACAATGCTATCTAACGTTCCCACTTTCACAAAGAGCTTACCACCAAAGGTTCACTTTCCTGCATGAGGCTGATGGCTGGTGATAATGGGGGCCGATGCCTCTTCCTTAGCTGACAAAAGAACAAATTTGTGCCTGGGAGAAACAAACAGCTAATTTCATCCATAGTTGGTTCTGCTACACTATATATTAGAACCGTCCTGCTACACTATATATTAGATTTCAGCGCTGCAGGTAAGCCTCCGATTTCTGTGCTTGAGGTGTGCTTAATTACATGGTAATGATAATTGATTATGAAACCATTCAGTGATATTCCATTTTAATCAAATACTTTTTGCAACATAACAAATGCTTATTACATTAAAGTGAAATCCAAACTACAGAAGAAAAACGCTTTAAAAAAGAATCTGTTAAAAAAAATCAGGAGCTGCTGAGCATCTCAGGAGATCTTCATGGCAGTTATTTATCCTCCCTATACAGCTGCCAAATTAAACTTCCACTCTGTTACACTCAGACTCTGGACTAAATTCAGAGGTGATATGTAAAGGTGATGGGCTAGTTACACACTACAAAAAGAAGGATTCTGGGTGGACTCCTCCTGAAGGTCGAAACAGCAGCCTGGATTTCTACATAGACTGCTTCCGCCGACGTGCACGAGCTGAAATTGTGGAAAAGCAGCATCGCTTACCCCATAACCTCAGCCATGCAGAACACAGTGCCATCCACAGCCTCAGAAACAACTCTGACATCATAATCAAAAAGGCTGACAAAGAAGGTGCTGTCGTCATCATGAATAGGTCGGAGTATGAACAAGAGGCTACTAGGCAGCTCTCCAACACCACTTTCTACAAGCCATTACCCTCTGATCCCACTGAGAGTTACCAAAAGAAACTACAGCATTTGCTCAAGAAACTCCCTGAAAAAGCACAAGAACAAATCCGCACAGACACACCCCTGAAGCCCCGACCTGGGGTATTCTATCTGCTACCCAAGATCCATAAACCTGGAAATCCTGGACGCCCCATCATCTCAGGCATTGGCACCCTGACAGCAGGATTGTCTGGCTATGTATACTCCCTCCTCAGGCCCTATGCTACCAGCACTCCCAGCTATCTTCGAGACACCACTGACTTCCTGAGGAAACTACAGTCCATTGGTGATCTTCCTAAAAACACCATCCTAGCCACTATGGATGTAGAAGCCCTCTACACCAACATTCCACACAAAGATGGACTACAAGCCGTCAGGAACAGTATCCCCGATACTGTCACGGCTAACCTGGTGGCTGAACTTTGTGACTTTGTCCTCACCCATAACTATTTCACATTTGGTGACAATGTATACCTTCAAATCAGCAGCACTGCGATGGGTACCCGCATGGCCCCACAGTATGCCAACATTTTTATGGCTGACTTAGAACAACGCTTCCTCAGGTTTCGTCCCCTAATGCCCCTATTCTACTTGCGCTACATTGATGACATCTTCGTCATCTGGACCCATGGAAAAGAAGCTCTTGAGGAATTCCACCATGATTTCAACAATTTCCATCCCACCATCAACCTCAGCCTGGACCAGTCCACACAAGAGATCCACTTCCTGGACACTACGGTGCTAATAAGTGATGGTCACATAAACACCACCCTATATCGGAAACCTACTGACCGCTATTCCTACCTCCATGCCTCTAGCTTTCATCCAGATCATACCACTCGATCCATTGTCTACAGCCAAGAGCTACGATATAACCACATTTGCTCCAACCCCTCAGACAGAGACAAACACCTACAAGATCTCTATCATGCATTCCTACAACTACAATACCCACCTGCTGAAGTGAAGAAACAGATTGACAGAGCCAGAAGAGTACCCAGAAGTCACCTACTACAGGACAGGCCCAACAAAGAAAACAATAGAACGCCACTAGCCATCACCTTCAGCCCCCAACTAAAACCACTCCAACGCATCATCAAGGATCTACGACCGATCACTCTCACAGATCTTGGGAGACAGACCAGTCCTTGCTTACAGACAGCCCCCCAATCTGAAGCAAATACTCACCAGCAACCACACACCACACAACAGAACCACTAACCCAGGAACCTATCCTTGCAACAAAGCCCGTTGCCAACTCTGTCCACATATCTATTCAGGGGATACCATAATAGGGCCTAATCACATCAGCCACACTATCAGAGGCTCGTTCACCTGCACATCTACCAATGGGATATATGCCATTATGTGCCAGCAATGCTCCTCTGCCATGTACATTGGCCAAACTGTACAGTCTCTACGTAAAAGAATGAATGGACACAAATCAGATGTCAAGAATTATAACATTCAAAAACCAGTTGGAGAACACTTCAATCTCTCTGGTCACTCAATCACTGACCTAAGAGTGGCTATACTTCAACAAAAAAGCTTCAAAAACAGACTCCAACGAGAGACTGCTGAATTGAAATTAATTTGCAAACTGGATACAATTAACTTAGGCTTGAATAGAGACTGGGAATGGATGAGTCATTACACAAAGTAAAACTATTTCCCCATGGTATTTCTCCCTCCCACCCCACCCCCCACTGTTCCTCTGATATTCTTGTTAACTGCTGGAATTAGCCTACCTTGCTTGTCACCATGAAAGGTTTTCCTCCTTTCCCCCCTCTGCTGCTGGTGATGGCTTATCTTAAGTGATCACTCTCCTTACAGTGTGTATGATAAACCCATTGTTTCATGTTCTCTGTGTGTGTATATATAAATCTCTCCTCTGTTTTTTCCACCAAATGCATCCGATGAAGTGAGCTGTAGCTCACGAAAGCTTATGCTCTAATAAATTTGTTAGTCTATAAGGTGCCACAAGTACTCCTTTTTTTTTTACTGGAAAGTGAGTATGAGTCTATGTAAGTAAGCATATGGAATTCTAGAGGGTGTCTATCTTGATGTAAAATACATTTAGAGGGAGCTAAAAGACGTATAAGTTACATCAGTTCAGACTCCCTTATTTAACTTCACGCTACATTTTTAAGTGCAGAATTCTGGTGCTCTGGAGTCCAATTTTGAACTGTTGAGTTGCTGGTAGTAGTGAATGGGCTCTGTCTTGAGTGGAGGAATGAAATGGAGAATTCAGCTTAGCAACATGAATCTGCCTGTTTCTAAAATAGAAAGCTTTTGTCCTCTACTCATTTGTCTAGAACTGCTTAAATAAAACCCTTATTATATGTGTACCAAAAATAATTACAAAATGTCTAAAGCAAAGCAAAGCTGGTTTTGTTTTCTTCCAGCACAAGGATTGAAGCAAAGCAAAATGTTGCAATGCCTCCTGTCATAAATATAAAGGGAAGGGTAACCACCTTTCTGTATACAGTGCTATAAAATCCCTCCTGGCCAGAGGCATCCTGTTACCTGTGAAAGGTTAAGAAGCTCAGATAACCTGGCTGGCACCTGACCCAAACGACCAATAAGGGAACAAGATACTTTCAAATCTTGGGGGAAGGAAGACTTTTGTTTTGTGCTCTTTTTTTTTCATATGTTTGTTCTCTCTTGGGACTGAGAGAGACCAGACATAAATCCATCTTCTCCAACCCATCCTAATCCAAGTCTCCAATATTGCAACCAGTATAGGGTAAGCCAGGCAAGGCAGATTAGTTTATGTGAATTTTCCCTGGGTTAAGGGGGGAGGTTTATTCCTGTTTTTTCTATAACTTTAAGGTTTTGCCCAGAGGGGGATCCTCTGTGTTTTGAATCTAAATACCCTGTAAAGTATTTTCCATCCTAATTTTACAGAGGTAATTCTTTTACCTTTTCTTTAATTGAAATTTTTCTTTTAAAAACCTAATTGATTTTTCATTGTTTTTAAAATCCAACGGTTTGGGTCTCCGTTCACCTGTACAAATTGGTGAGAATTATTTTTAAGCCTTCCCCAGGAAAGGGGTTGTAGGGCTTGGGGGTATATTTTGGGGGAAGACGTCTCCAAGTGGTCTCTTTCCCTGTTCTTTGTTACAAATGCTTGGTGATGGCAGCATACTGTTCAAGGACAAGGCAAAGTTTTTACCTTGGGGAAGTTTTTAACCTGGCACAGAAGCCAGCAAACAGAGCTGTAAACAGGAGAGTTTCAGTGGGAGTTTGTATTGTGGTGCTTGTTTGGGGTTTATTTTTGCTGTCGGTGGTGGTGTTTTGGTGTGGTTTGTGTTTCCCAGATTAACAGGATTTAGGTGGGAAGGCTATGACAGATACAGAGGCAGCAGTGGGCGTGACCCATGTAGTGGAAGACACAATGAAGATGACTGGCTGTGGAAGCTGCGGTATGTAAATGATCTTGGAGGGGGTATCTGGTAAGAGTTTTGTCTGCATGAAATGCCGTCTGATAGAGCTGATGGAGAAAAAGATTCAAGGATTAGAGATGCAGGTGGAAAGTCTGGCTGAGTTTAGAAGGGGGTTCGAGCAGATTATGGAGCAAAAACATGAGGTAGCTGAAGGGAAAAGCTCAGGCTTGCAGATGGAAGCAGGACTGAGGAACTCTGAGGGGAGATTGCTGGGTGAGGAAAGTGGACAGTGGAAGCATGTGACTAAAAGTACCAGGCAGAGGAAAAGATGGGCTAGTGAAGGAGAAACAGAGCTCAAGAATAGGTTTGCAGAGTTGGAAAATGAAGAAGGGGCTCAGCAGGTGGTCACTGAAGATGGAAGGGCGAGGAAGAAAAGAAGAGCAGCTAGTCCTATAGAAAAAGGGGAAGAGTCAATGAAGACTACACCAAATATGAGTCCCAGGAGGATACAGGATGGGTAAAGAGGATTGGAGAATAGGAGAATAGGAAAAGGGAGAATAGGAATGGAAAGAACTTGCAGCCAGAGGGAACAGGGGAGAGACTGGAGAATCGCACAGTCACTAGGATAAGGCAGGTCTACGTGATCGGGGACTCTTTACTGAGAAGAACAAACAGGCCTGTAACCAGAACTGATCCAGAGACTAGAAGGGTGTGCTGTCTTCCAGGTGCTAAGATATGGGATGTAGACCTGAGGTTGAAAAGGATCCTAAAGGGAGTGGGAAAGAATCCCCTAATTATCCTTCATGTGGGAACAAATGATACAGCTAGATTCTCGCTGGAAAGTATTAAGGGAGACTATGCTAGGCTGGGGAAGACGCTTAAGGAAATTGAGGCTCAGATGATCGTTAGTGGGATTCTGCCTGTTCCTAGAGAAGGGCAACAAAGGTGTGACAAGATTATGACTACCAACAGTTGGCTTAGGCAGAGGTGCTATAAGGAGGGCTTTGGGATGTATGGCCACTGGGAGGCATTCATGGACAGAGGACAGTTCTCTCGGAATGGACTTCATCTGAGTAGGAAAGGAAATAGACTTTTAGGATGGAGGCTGGCACAACTGATAAAGAGAGCTTTAAACTAGGAATTTGGGGGAGATGGTTGGGAGATGTCCAGGTAATAGCCACGCCGGATTTTAGCATTGAGAGGGAAGAAAACAAAGTAAGAAAGAATATAGCTATGGGTAGAAGAATGGACATAAGGAGGAAGGGCAGTGTGGATACCAGTCTAATAAGTCATACTGGTAGAATGACCATGCCCAATTGGGTACAGAATGTGAGCGAGGCCAAACAGCAAAAATTAAGATGTTTGTACACCAATGTGAGAAGCCTAGATAACAAAATGGAGGAACTAGAGCTACTGGTGCAGAAAGTGAAACCAGATATTATAGGGATAACAGAAACATGGTGGAATAGTAGTCATGACTGGACTACAGGTATTTTAGGGTATGTGCTGTTTAGGAAAGACAGAATAAAGGTAAATGTGGTTGAGTAGCATTGTATATCAATGATGAGGTAGAATGTAAAGAAATAAGAAGTGATGGAATGGATAAGTCTATCTGGGCAAAAATCACATTGGGGAAGAAAACTACTAGTGCATCCCCTGGGATAGTGCTTGGGGTGTGCTATAGACTGCCAGGATCTAATTTGGATATGGATAGAGACCTCTTTAATGTTTTTAATGAAGTAAATACTAATGGAAACTGCGTGATCATGGGAGACTTTAACTTTCCAGATATAGACTGGAGGACCAGTGCTAGTAATAATAAGAGGGCTCAGATTTTCCTAGATGCGATAGCTGATGAATTCCTTCATCAAGAAGTTGCTGAACTGATGAGAGGAGATGCCATTTTAGATTTGGTTTTGGTGAGTAGCGAGGACCTCATAGAAGAAATGGTTGTAGGGGACAGTCTTGGTTCAAGTGATCATGAGCTAATTCAGTTCAAACTGAACGGAAAGATAAAACAAAAATAAATCTGACTAGGGTTTTTGATTTCAAAAGGGCTGACTTTCAAAAATTAAGGAAATTAGTTAGGCAGGTGGATTGGCCTGAAGAACTTATGGATCTAAAGGCAGAGGACGCCTGGGATTACTTTAAGTCAAAGCTGCAGAAGCTATCGGAAGCCTGCATCCCAAGAAAGGGGAAAATATTCATAGGGAGGAGTTGTAGACCAAGCTGGATGAGCAAGCATCTCAGAGAGGTGATTAAGAAAAAGCAGAAAGCCTACAGGGAGTGGAAGATGGGAGGGATCAGAAAGCTACCTTATTGAGGTCAGACCATGTAGGGATAAAGTGAGAAAGGCTAAAAGTCAAGTAGAGCTGGACCTTGCAAAGGGAATTAAAACCAATAGTAAAAGGTTCTATAGCCATATAAATAAGAAGAAAACAACGAAAGAAGAACTGGGGCCACTAAACACTGAAGATGGAGTGGAGGTTAAGGATAATCTAGGCATGGCCTAATATCTAAACAAACACTTTGCCTCAGTCTTTAATAAGGCTAATGAGATCTTAGAGGTAATGGTAGCATGACAAATGGGAATGAGGATATGGAGGTAGATATTACCATATCTGAGGTAGAAGTGAAACTCAAACAGCTTAATGGGAGTAAATCGGGGGGCCCAGATAATCTTCATCCAAGAATATTAAAGGAATTGGCACCTGAAATTGCCAGCCCATTAGCAAGAATTTTTAATGAATCTGTAACTCAGGGGTTGTACCATGACTGGAGAATTGCTAACATAGTTCCTATTTTTAAGAAAGGAAAAAAAAAGTGTTCCGGGTAACTACAGGCCTGTTATTTTGACATCTGTAGTATGCAAGGTCTTGGAAAAAATTTTGAAAGAGAAAGTAGTTAAGGACTACTGAGGACTACTATTTACCATTGAGGTCAATGGTAAATGGGACAAAATACAACATGGTTTTACAAATGGTAGATCGTGCCAAACCAACCTGATCTCCTTCTTTGAAAAAGTAACAGATTTTTAGACACAGGAAATGTAGTGGATCTAATTTACCTAGATTTCAGTAAGGCATTTGATACTGTGCCACATGGGAAATTATTAGTTAACTTGGAAAAGATGGGGATCAATATGAAAACTGAAAGGTGGATAAGGAATTGGTTAACAGGGAAACTACAGCAGGTCATACTGAAAGGTGAACTGTCAGGCTGGAGGGAGGTTACCAGTGGAGTTCCTCAGGGATCAGTTTTGGGACTAATCTTATTTAATCTTTTTATTACTGACCTTGGCACAAAAAGTGGGAGTGTGCTAATAAAGTTTGTGGATGATACAAAGCTGAGCAGTATTGCCAATTTAGAGAGAGACCAGGATATCATACAGGAAGATCTGGATGACCTTGTAAACTGGAGTAACAGTAATAGGATGAAATTTAATAGTGAGAAGTGTAAGGTCATGCATTTAGGGATTAATAACAAAAATTTTAGTTATAAGTTGGGGATGCATCAATTAGAAGTAACAGAGAAGGAGAAGGACATTGGAGTATTGGTTGATCATAGGATGACTATGAGCCGCCTATGTGATATGGCCGTGATGAAAGCTAATGCGGTCTTGGGATTATTCAGGCGAGGTATTTCCAGTAAAGATAAGGAGGTGTTAGTACTGTTATACAAGGCACTGGTGAGACCTCACCTGGAATACTGTGTGCAGTTCTGGTCTCCCATGTTTAAGAAGGATGAATTCAAACTGGAACAGGTACAGAGAAGGGCTACTAGGATGATCCGAGGAATGGAAAACCTGTCTTATGAAAGGAGACTCAAGGAGCTTGGCTTGTTTAACCTAACCAAAAGAAGGTTGAGGGGAGATATGATTGCTCTCTATAAATATATCAAAGGGATAAATACCGGAGAGAGAGAGGAATTATTTAAGCTCAGTACCAATGTGGACACAAGAACAAATGGATATAAACTGGTCATCGGGAAGTTTAGACTTGAAATTAGATGAAGGTTTCTAAACATCAGAGGAGTGAAGTTCTGGAATAGCCTTCCAAGGGAAGCAGTGGGGGCAAAAGATCTATATGGCTTTAAGATTAAACTCGATAAGTTTATGGAGGAGATGGTATGATGGGATAACATGATTGTGACAATTAATTGATCTTTAACTATTCATGGTAAATAGGCCCAATGGCCTATGATGGAATGTTAGATGGGGTGGAATCTCAGTTACTACAGAGAATTCTTTCCTGGGTATCTGGCTGGTGAATCTTGCCCATATGCTCAGGGTTTAGCTGATCGCCATATTTGGGGTCGGGAAGGAATTTTCCTCCAGGGCAGATTGGAAGAGGCCCTGGAGATTTTTCACCTTCCTCTGTAGCATGGGGCATGGGTCACTTGCTGGAGGATTCTGTGCTCCTTGAAGTCTTTAAACCATGATTTGAGGACATCAATAGCTCAGACATAGGTGCGAGGTTTATCGCAGGAGTGGGTGGGTGAGATTCTGTGGCCTGCATTGTGCAGGAGGTTGGACTAGATGATCATAATGGTCCCTTCTGACCTTAATATCTATGAAACCTAAGAATAAGCTTAGGGGGTCTTTCATGCGGGTCCCCACATCTGTACCCTAGAGTTCAGAGTGGGGAAGGAACTCTAACACCTCCATTCAAAGTGAAAAACAGCATGAGGAACTGAAAATGATAGACCCCTGAAATTCATACCAGGCAGACAACCAGTACAAGGCCAATGTACTCAATATGGGACCTAAGTGATGTATGGTAACTAATCCTGAGTTGCCACCAGGATCTCTAGTACTAAAAGCATGGGCCTCTATCATTTGAGTTAATGACATAGATAATTATGCCAGCTGGTTTTAGTAACAGTCTTATGTTTTCTGTGGAATAGTCACTAGAGGGGGATGCATGATAGAACACTAATCATGTAGGCTTAATGCTGACCTGCACAAGAATGTGCTCTACCCTCAGTCCCCATGAGTAACAGATCTAATCCCTCTGTCCTTTTAAGGGTCCAAAGCCAAAAAACCCCAAACAAATATATAAAAAATGCAGTTGAAATGTCTGGAGTAATTTGAAGTGTACAACTCCAGTTAGAAAAAGCACATAAAACAATCCAGAGGAGGAGTTCAATATTCTGTGTGTGTTAGACAATGCAGACTGAACAGACTGGAGCATTTATGAAGGGTTTTTTTTTAATCTACTCCTTACCTTAAATCAAGAGATGTAAATTGACACCATAACTGCTCAGGAAAAATCATCCTGGGACGGAGCTATGGGTCATGACTGTTGACTCTTCAATATGTGATGTAGATCATGTGGTTATGTATGTGACTGATGTGTTGTGTTTCACTACTATCTATGATGTATACATTTCTAACCAGACAGATCTCAATTAAGCCCCAGTGGTTCCTCCTCAGCATTTTGGAACACTGTCACTACAGGCTGGGAATCAATTCAGATGGGACTCTGTGTTGGTGTAGCATCCTCTTTCTCCTCTCCCCCCAGTCCCCATCAGAATATATACCAGCTTTGTCCCCTCTAGATCTACTTAGCCTAACACTGTTATTGTAGGTCTGATAGATCTTAGTTTTCAAAAGAAAAGGAGAAAAACATTCTTAAGAAAGTAATAAGGAGCACCTGTGCCATCTAATGTACTTATATTCAACAAAATACATTGATGGAACATGCATGACAGAAGAAACTAGATCTATATAGTTTACATTCCAGTCAATATTTTGAATCTTCCTACGCAACCTTCCAAAATCAAAACAGATTAGTAAAGGGAGTGCAAATGTTGAGCTAAAACTGAATTGGTGGTTTTAGAATTCAAATGAGGGCTCCAGTCCCCTAAAGATTTGCAGAACATCTAACATCACCGTTAGAGTGTGTCATATGATGTAGTTCATACTTACAGGCAGTGCTTAATTTGTGCCAGGGCTGAGCTCCGGGACCGCTAGGCTTGGCAGTTCATAGCCCTGGCACCTCTGGTATTGCTGCATCAGTTATGAATGTAATGAAATTGCTTGAGCTGCTATGCCTCTTTCATTACAAATTAAACACTGCTTACAAGATACGGAAGCAGTGACTGAAAAAGATTTGGAGGACGTGGTGGATAATCAGCTGATTATCAGCTGTCTGGTCAAAAGAGTTACTAATATCCTTGGATACCTAAACGGAGGAATCTCAAGTAGGAGTAGAGAAGTTAGGTTATTTTACCTCTGTACTTGGCACCGGTGTGACTGCTGCTAGAATACTGTGTCCAGATCTGGTGCCCACAATACAAGGATATTGATAAATTGGAGAAGGTTTAGATTGAAGTATTAAAAAATATCCATTGCATGACTCAGGGAGCTCAGAGTATTTAGCTTAACAAAGAGAAGGTTAAGGGTGACTTTATTACAGAGTATAAGTACCTACATGGGGAACCAATATTTAATAATGGGGTCTTCCATCTAGCAGAGAAAGGTATAATACAATCCAATGGGTGGAAGTTAAAGCTAGACAAATTCAGACTGGAAGTAAGGCTCACATTTTTTAACAGTGAGGGTAATTAGCCACTGGAGGTTATGGTGGATTCTCCATCACTGACATTTTAAAATCAAGATTGGATGTTTTTCTAAAATATATGCTCTAGGAGTTATTTTGGGGAAGTTCTGTGGCCTGTGTTATACAGGAGGTCAGACTAGATGTTCACAATCGGCCCTTCTGACCTTGGAATCTATGACTTTATTATGGCAACCATGCAATTACCTACCGATGGGAAGAAGGCCATGAGTGGTTCCCCCAGGAATTATATTTCAAATCTAGAAATGATAATATATTTAGCCTGTAATGTCATTCCAACTGAGTTTTTCTAAAGATGGTATTAGGCCAGGGTTGCCTGCAGGAACTAATCTAACTCAGCAGCCACTTGGGAGTCCCCCTCAGTCATGTCCTGCTCAAAAACTCACCGCTCATCCCTCATTCTCCCCGGCCCCTTAGCAATAGAACCAAAAGTGGAAACGATTTTCTTCCCCCTTTCCTGCAGCTGTTTGAGTCCCAGACGATTGTAAAGCTGGCCTTGTCTCAGGAATGGCATGGTACTGCAACATGCCTTTTGGAAGAGGGTAGTTTAAAATTGGATAGATTAACAAGTCTGGCAGGTATGGTATAAAAGGCAACATAGTCAGCAAATGATGACCCTCTGCCCTTTATGTAGCTCCTGCTCCTTCCTCTCCTTGCAAGGAATTACCTGCCTGCCTCATCTCTCTGGCAAATAAACTCTCCTCCTCAGGGTGAGATTAGCCATTAGGCAGTACTCCATGGTGGTGCCCTAGAGTGCCTTACTTCCAGATGCTCTGACTCTAGCAACACTAACACTTCTCACCCCTTCCAGATAGCATGCCCCAACTCACCTTCCTGCTCTGCACAGGTCAGTAGCACTCCCTCCTCAAAGGGAGGATTAGAAGACCTTGTGGAGGCCCCAGAGATAGGGCCAGGGAACCCAGCTGGCATTTACTGGCCTTACTTACTAGGTATGTTATTAAACATGCCAGGACTTCCAAAATAGGTGCTCCAACTGAGAGCTCTTCAGGGTAAGTGCTGCCAGTTACTAAATGTTTACACTTTATAGCACATAGTTCCATGGGGCTCTGACTTGGTTAAGGCCACAAAGCACCACTACAATAGACATGTTAAACAATACATAATAATGCAGTATATCAGGTAATGTCAAAAGGAGACAAAAATCAGGATGCAAAGCAATGAAAATGGAATATAATGGCAATATACAGAGAGAAGCATTGGGACAGGTGGGAGAGAGTAAACCAAGAACTGCATATGGGAAAGAAGACAGAAAGAGGAAGGGGAAATGAGAGAAATCTCTACATTGAAGAACACACACTAGAGGGTTAGTGGTTTCTATTTATTCAGGCTCCTAATTGAATTGCTTGAATTATTACTGATTCTTTTCATAGTACAATTTGTGCACTCAACATTTTAAAGACATAAGAAGAAAGTTTACAATCGAACAGACTCAAACCAGAACTAAGATTTATTTTTTTTAAACACTGAAGGTAATTAACCATAGGAACAGATTACGAAGGGTTATGGCACTTTCCCCATCACTCAGAGTCTTTAAATGAAAAGTAGATGACTTCCTAGAAGACACTGTGTGCCTAGTTCAACCACAAGTTGTTCAGCTACATTCAGGAATCACAGGGAGAAATCAATGGCCTGTGTTATACAGAAAGTGGGACCAGATGATCATAATGGTACTTACTGGCCATAAAATCTGTCAATCTATGAAACAACTGATATCATTTGTGGGAAGGGAAAGTTTGTTAAATTGAGTTAAATGAAATTAAGTGATTGAAGGGCAGTGGGATGCTAACTGGAAGAGGTGGATTTTAAGGTGTGAAGGAGGACAGAAGCTGTTCAAGGCACAAGGAGCAAGATGACTATATTGTAGATGTTAAAGGTTCTGAAAGGTGGGTAGAGTGTAACATGCCCAGAGTTCTGGATGGGGGCATTTTGATTAAACAAATGTATAGCAGGCCATGGTGAAAGCATAACAGAACGCCACTAGCCATCACCTTCAGCCCCCAACTAAAACCTCTCCAATGCATCATCAAGGATCTACAACCTATCCTGAAGGATGACCCATCACTCTCACAGATCTTGGGAGACAGGCTAGCCCTTGCTTACAGACAGCCCCCCAACCTGAAGCAAATACTCACCAGCAACCACACACCACACAACAAAAACACTAACCCAGGAACCTATCCTTGCAACAAAGCCTGTTGCCAACTGTGTCCACATATCTGTTCAGGGGACACCATCAGAGGGTCTAATCACATCAGAGACACTATCAGAGGCTCATTCACCTGCACATCTACCAATGTGATATATGCCATCATGTGCCATGTACATTGGCCAAACTGGACAGTCTCTATATAAAAGAATAAATGGACACAAATCAGAGGTCAAGAATTATAACATTCAAAACCAGTCAGAGAACACTTCAATCTCTTTGATCACTCGATTACAGACCTAAAGTGGCAATTCTTCAATGAAAAAAACTTCAAAAACAGACTCCAATGAGAGACTTCTGAATTGGAATTAATTTGCAAACTGGATACAATTAACTTAGACTTGAATAAAGACTGGGAGTGGATGTGTCATTATACAAAGTAAAACTATTTCCCCTTGTTTATCCCCCCCCACACTGTTCTTGTCAACTGCTGGAAATGGCCCACCTTGATTATCACTATAAAAGGATCCCCCCCGCCACTCTCCTGCTGGTAATAGCTCACCTTTCCTGATCACTCTTGTTACAGTCTGTATGATAACACCCATTGTTTCATGTTTTTTGTGTATATAAAATCTCCCCACTATATTTTCCACTGTATGCATCCTCTGAAGTGAGCTGTAGCTCATGAAAGCTTATGCTCTAATAAATTTGTTAGTCTCGAAGGTGCCACAAGTACTCCTTTTCTTTTTGCGGATACAGACTAACATGGTTGCTATTCTGAAATAGACAGGGTTGTCACTATATAGATACTTAAAGGTGAGAGTGAGGAAGTGTGAAGATGCTGAGGAATGAGATTGGACAAAGACAAAGGAAATGAGAACTTGGTGACATGCACAGAGTGAAGAGCAAGGATCATAACTGCAGCTGCAATATGATGGAGGGACCAGAGTGAAGAGTGAAAAGCGAGAGCGAGAGCAAGAGAGAGAAGACAGATGTGCAGACTGGAGAGTAAATGGCATTAATTCCCTGGCAGATGCCTCATAACTCATGCAGACTCTGCCTTTGGGGGGATTCCCAGTTTATTTGCCTTGTGGGCCCTTATCTTTAATTCTAAAATATAGCACACTCCCAACTTTTAAAATAATGTATATAACTTTATAAAGTTTATATACACCATATAAACTTTATAAAGTTATATATACACCATTCACTATTCTGCTGTTAGCTAGCATTATAATGCACAATTTTAGATACATATTAGATACATAGATTCACAAATAGATGGTTGGATACATCTAGCTAAATACACACATTTTGCACTTCAAAGCAAGTTGGCCCTTTATCTGGTAATTCCTCACACTGGGGAATTGTGCAGCAGGTGAGTAATCAACAGATAATCTATTTAGGTTCTTAGAAACAAGTTTATGAATCTCTATAGAGATTAATAATAAAACATGCTATTCAATTTTGTTCCCCAGGAATACAACAAGTTGAATTTTTGTGTTTGAAAAGCAGATTAGCATTTAGTTCTTATAGAGAGAGCCAACACTGTTAAAAATTGTTTTATGTAATTACAAAAGTAGTTAAGTGGGGTGCAGAAATGTATCTGCACAAAACAAAATCAAAACAAAATGTTCATTCAAAACTAATATTATAGAAATAAGTGTCCTTGTGTTAGATTACTGCCATAGCAACATATTCCCACCACCCTAAGAGTACTTTTTCCCTGATTTTTTTAAACTTTATATCAATAAAGGAACAAACAGCATTGAAGTTGCAATCTAAGATAGTAAGAATGTCATTCTATGAACAATGTGGGTGTGAGGCCAGTCAAACTAACCTTTCTACTGTGGCTGGTACTTTACTGTCAAATCACAAAGTGAGTAGTGAGTAGCAGCCGTGTTAGTCTGTATCTGCAAAAAGAACAGGAGTACTTGTGGCAGCTTAGAGACTAACAAATTTATTTGAGCATGAGCTTTCATGGGCTACAGCTCACTTCATTGGATGCATGCAGTGGAAAATACAGTAGAACGATTTTTCTACCCAGAGAACATGAAACAATGGGTGTTACCATACACACTGTAACTAGTGTGATCAGTTAAGGTGAGCTACTGCCAGCAGGAGAGAAAAAAAGGCATTATATGGCTGTGATTCACCAAAGAACATGTAGACGCCAGTCACTTAAAATTGAGCATATGCTTCAATGCTCTGCTGAATCAAGACCTTAAATAATAATCTGCTAAATTATTTTAAATAATACTGAGCAATTTACCACAGTTGTATTTTATATTCAGTGATGTGTCTACTGCTCTTGATCCAAGGTGCTGACAGCCAAGTACTTCAGAATGTCTCCTGAGATCCTGCTGAGAGATTTCTTTCATTTCCTCATGGCCTTGTGGGTCAGCAGCATAAATCAAAAGTGTCTTGTGATAATGATACTTTGATTAACTCATAGGCCTATCTACTTCATAATACGGCATGAGCAATCTTTTCACTGCTCCCAAGCCAGACTACAGACTCTCCTTTTCTGGATTCTCTCCATGTATAAAATACTTCAGCTTCTTCTGCTGAAGGTGTTAATAGGAAGTTTGTTCATCTTTAGGTACTGAAATATTTATCTTATGCTCATTCCAAACACGGCCCACATCATATTAGTAGTTGTTGCACATCCCAAAACATTTCAACTAACTGTGATTCTGCTTTTATTCAGTCCGCTCAGTCACACTGTGCTTTGGGACAAGCCAAAGCCCAGAGATGTCTATTCTTTGTAGTTACTGAAATACTTCAGTCTCCCTAGATCTTTAATAGTTATGCCATCATTGATCAAACTGTTGCCAGTCTGCTGCAGACCTCCTGAGAGCTATAACAGTTTTCATTCATCATCACCGAGCCCAAGTAATTGAAGCGCCAGGGCAACTCTGTCAACTGTCATACTTACTGGGATATGATACTTACTGTGTTGTCATGACTGCAGTTTCATGGACAATGTGTTAGAGAATGCATTGGAAATGGAGCAAGATTACTCTTTTTACAGATATAGACACTCTTTTCTATATGAGATGACTAATAAACTGTTCCTAGATCTTGAATTACAGTTAATTTTGTCATCTGTTCCCTCTGTCCACAGAGCTTCAAGCTAATTTTTTTCCCTTTGAATAAGGGCCTGGCAAATAACTGGTAAGTGACCTGAAAGATAATGACAGGTAATGACCTGATACTTGACTTAGTTTTGTAAGAAATCTACTGTACTGAAGAAGCAAGAAGAACATGAGGTAAATACATAATATTTCAAGAGTGGCAGAAAACTCTTTGTCAGGGTCAATTAATCTAATCTTCCATGTAGATCAGCATTTGGCCTAAACTGCAAAATCTGTATCTGGATTTGGATCTCAACTTCCCCAAGCTCAAGGGTTTTGCTTCAATTCCAATTTTATGTATAATTACAATATTATGTGATATCTTTGAACACCTAATTTAAATACCTAATTTTTCATAACAACACACTAAGAGCTGTAAATGTCACCGAGATAGCTGAGCTATTGAGACTGTTACCTCCCATTTACTTTGTGTGTGTCCATTTGATTTGAGGATCATGCCATTTCATCACTCACCCTAGTAAAATGGTAGGAGTAACAATTAATTTGCCTGTAAACAAAACTGGCTAAGGAATAGGATATTTCTCCTTCTCCTTTAGCCTCTCAAACATTGAAAGCATGAAATTGAACATTAAATGGCCAAGCTTGGATTAGTCAGTTATTGTAGGAAGCCATTTGTTCTAGATCCAAAGTCTGAAATTAACACTTGATACAGATGACTACAGGAAAGACTGCTCCAATAGGCTGTACCCACGAGAACCAATCACCTTCCTATTCTTTAAACTGGGACTGTCAACTCAAGCACCTGCTGCAGTGTCACACAAAGGTTATGTCTACACTGGCAGAGTTACTTTGCCAGCAGTTACAGCACTGCTCAGAGAGCAGTGAAGGGAAACCACGGTTGTGTGTTCACACTGTCAGCTGCCTGCACAATAGCGTGTTCACAGTTATGGCGCTTGCACTGGTATTTGGAGCGATGCACTCTGGGCAACTATCCCATAAAGCATCTCTTTATCTTCTTCTGCTAAGAGTTGTGGGAAGGTGGAGGGGCATCCTGGGTCCTGTCCCAGTGCAGGGCATCCTGGGTCCTGTCCCAATAGCCCTGTGAAGCATTGCTTCGCATCCCAGCAATCCCTGTGCTTCTGTCCGCATTTGGTGCCATCTTTCAATGGTTTGTGTACTGCGTGCTCTGCCTCTTTGGTCTGCAGGAATGGATCCCGCACTATTGACCAATATGCTGCTCACTCTCACTAACACATCACGAGTGGCGGTGGAGTTATTCCTTAAACTACAAAGGCAAGAGGAGTGAGACATTGATCTCGCACACATAGCAGCTACAACACGAGATTGTTTGTGGAATTCACGGAGGTGCTGACCACAGTGGAACACTGCTTCTGGGCTTGGGAAACAAGCACTGAGTGGTGGGATCACATCATCATACATGTCTGGGATGACTAGCAGTGGCTGCAGAACTTTCAGATGAAGAAAGCCACATTCATGGGACTGTGTGATGAGCTCGCCCCAGCCCTGCGGCACAACGACACGAGAATGAGGGCTGCCCTGTTGTTGGAGAAGCAAGTGGCAATTGCATTGTGGAAGCTGGCTACTCCAGACTGATACCAATTGGTCGCCAACCAGTTCGGAATGGGACTCGTTGGACTCATGTTGATGGAAGTGTGCAGGGCCATTAATCGCATCCTGCTCTGAAAGACTGAGACTCTGGGCAACGTGTGTGACATTGCGGATTTGCACAAATGGGCTTCCCTAACTGCGGAATAGCGATAGATGGCACGCATGTTCCAATTCTGGTACCAGATCACTTAGCCACTGAGTACATTAATTGGAAGGGGTATTTCTCAGTGGTTCTCCAGGCGCCTGTGGATCACTGGGGGCGTTTCACGGATATTAACGCAGGCTGGTCCAGAAAGGTACATGATACATGCATCTTTCGGAACACTAAGCTGTTCAGGAAGCTGCAAGCAGGGACTTTTTTCCCGGACCAGAAGATCACCATAGGGGAAGACAAAATGCCCATTGTGATCCTGGGAGACCATGCCTACCCCTTAATGCTGTGGCTTATGAAGCCATACATGGGGCACCTTGACAGTAGCAGGGAGAGTTCAACAACAGGCTGAGTGAGTGCAAAATGACTGTTGAGTGTATTTTTGGCCATTTAATGGCCCGCTGGCGCTGCCTGTATGGGAGGCTGGACCTGGCTGATGATGCTATTCCTATGCTTACAGCTGTGTGCTGTACAAGCCATAATATTTGTGAAGGGAAGAGTGAGGCTCAGTACCTGGAGGCTGCACTTGAACAGTCAGCAACCAGGGCTATTAGAGGGGCACAGCGTGAGGCCATAAGGATCAGGGATGCCTTGAGGCAGCAATTTGAAGCTGAAAGCCACTAATATTTGTTGCTATGCTCAGGAGTGCAGTACTTGTAATACTAGGAGGTGATTGTGATTGGTACAGATGATGCACTGTGAAGGTTTAAGAAAATTTGCTCTTCCTTTGTTGGGCTCTGTTTGCGTTCAATTAATGGAAGAAAGATTGCTTTCAAACCAAAACAATTCTTTTATTAAAAAACAACAACTGGAGGAGAGAGACAAAACAAAAAAAACACATCAGCACTGTGGGTGATGGGGGTAGGGAGGGTTCCAGGAGGAGGTGGAGTCCCAGGACGGTTAAAGATTTGTGTATGTCCAGATATCATATGCAACCTTGTCCTTTGGAGTACAGTGAAGTGGGTACTGTTCTTCAGCAGGGCTAAACTGCAGTGGGATGGGTGTTGAGTGCAGAGGGCACTGGGAGTCCGCAGGGCTGGATTGTGATGGGGGAGGAATGGTATGCAGTGGGCACAGACTGGAGCCAAGAGGTTGATAAGAGAGAGTCTGTTGGCAGCGTGCGTGGAGGGCGCATGGAAAAGAGTTTTGTGACAGTGGCTGCGGGGAGGGCAGGCACGGAGCTGTTTGGTTTGC
Source organism: Dermochelys coriacea (assembly GCF_009764565.3). Taxonomy (NCBI): domain Eukaryota; kingdom Metazoa; phylum Chordata; order Testudines; family Dermochelyidae; genus Dermochelys; species Dermochelys coriacea. The sequence continues at coordinate 40,321,126 of NC_050070.1, read as the reverse complement.
AGTACTAGTAGCTCCTGGAGTGTGTCCGCTTGGCGCTCCATAACGTTTAAGAGCCGCTCCATGGCTTCGTTCTGGCACGCCGCATGCTCCTTTTGGTCCTTCTTCTCAGTGTCCTGCCACTCCTTTAATTCCTGTTTTTTGGCTGTGGAGTGCATCATGACATCACGCAGAAAGTCCTCTTTAGTTCTTCATGGCCACGTTCTAATTCTGCACAGCCATTCAGTCGGCGATAACAAAGAGGGAGGTTGGGCTCCCTAGGTCATATCTGTGAAACCAAAATGCAACATTTTACAGAAGCAGTACTGTTTGCAACACACAGACCACTGATTCCATGATTTAAAAACACAGCCACTATTCACATACCTGTCACTAACTGGCTGACCCCAGGCAAGCACACATGAGCCACAAGACCCCCAAAATGGTGAGTAACCGCAGGGGCAGGGGAAATCAGTGTACTAGGACCATATTGTACACTGGTCATGAGTCTCTTGGGGAAACCCAGCCTTATCATTACTGTCCTCACATTTTCCACAGGCTGTGTTCATTATGGAAGATATCTTGCTGCTGAGGGAGAGCAGGGAATCAAGGGAGGGTCTTCTCCAAGACTGCGGCTTCTGCCTTGGCTCTTATGTGGCTCACCTGTGTGCAACAATGGTCCCTCCCCGCAGTGACAGCAGAGTGGCGTAGGAAAGTTACCCTTAATGGGGAAAGAAACGAAGCAGCTCTGCCACAGAACCTGTGGCAGCGGATTGCCCAGTATTGCCATAAGAATTTCATGGAGATCTGAGGCGGATTCTCGGGAAGTGAGGGAGTCAATCAACCCTGTTCCACTGCTCAGACTAGGCATGTGGTGGTACGTGCATCATACAGACACAAACCTGCTTTCTGCAACCCTCCTGTCCCAACAACTTGCTTCAGCAATTCCAAAAATCAAAGCCACTTACCAGGGGCCTTCTCTCGTGTTTGTGCTTTGCCAACATCTAATAGCTGTGACTGGCTAGACTCCTCCGGGATAGAGAAGAACTCCTGACTGCATGCATCTCTGACCTCCGAGTCGTCCTCTACTTCTGGGTCCCTCTGCCCCTCCACATGCTCGTCCAAGATCTCCTCCTCCTGGCTCGGTCCACTCTCGACTAGCATGTGAGCCATCGAAGTATCCACAGTGGTCTTCACAGTGAAGGTGGGGTCACCACCATGTATCACGTCCAGCTCTTTGTAGAACCAACAGCTCATGGGCTCAGCACTGAGACCAATGCATGTGTCACCGAGCAAACAGGAAAGGGACTTTCAAAATTCCCAAGGAATTTAAAGGGTTAGGCTCACAGTTGGTCACTTGAGAGCAGGGCAGTAGAGTTCAAACCGATGACCAAAGAGGCAAGAACAGGCATTGTGGGACACCTCCCGAAAGCCAGTTTCAGTGCTGTAACAACCTGGGTTTCTACACTGGCACTGCAGTGCTGTAGCCCCAGCGCAGAAAGCTGTATGCCTCTCGTCAGGTTGGTTTTTTTACAGTGCTGCAACTGCACAGCTTGGCAGTGTGTACACTTCGGGAGTTACACCGCAGAAAGCTGCTTTACTGTGTAGAAACTTGCCAGTGTAGACAAGGCCCCAGAAGCAGTCAAAATGGTAACCGGAAATGAAAATATATAGGTAAAAACTAGCTCCAGAAACTTCATCCAGAAATCAGCTGGCAACCAGTGCAGTAATATTTTTGTTTTATTATTCCAAGTAATAAACATTAAATTTGCCTTTGTAAATATGGAGTCATTAACCCTATTAATTTAGCTTGTGTTCCGTCCAAAACATGACATTTTTGTAAATGTCACCAAAACACTGGTTTTGTTCATTTTGTTTTTGATTATTCATATCAACATTGTTTATGAGGAAAATGTGACAAAGGGAAAATATTAGACTTGCAGTTAGTCACTCAGGAGAACATGGAACAATTCACTAACTGCGTGATCTCATCTGTATGCAGCAGTTTGATGAGTTCTCCTTCATTTCACTCCTCTACCATGTATAACTTGGGACTGTACAAACAGGACAGCAGAGAAGTTCACAGTCATTTACTTCCATTAGTGGAGGCCCATAACATCCCACAAAGGTTGCACCTTTTGTCCACAAAACAAACCACACCCCTGAAAAGGTGAGTTTATATTGACTGTTTACACTCAAAGGGGCCCACTTCTGTTCTGAGTTACATTACTCTAAATCAGGAGTAACACTGAAGTCAATGGAACTGAACAAGTATAAGCGGTATCAAAAATAGGTCCAGTATGTGCATCCCTACTGGTATTGCCATAGTATGAATTTTGAGATGGAGACAAATATAACTCTAGTCATGTTAATGTTATTACCTCTTCTCCTGAGCACAGAAGATGTTGAATGAGTTTATTCTAACTAATAATAGAAATATAAGAAACAGAAATAGGGGTTTGGCAAGAAGTCAATAGTGCTGGGAAGCTAGACTTATCACACTAAGAGCAATCGTTTCTCCAATAAATTATGCAACATTCAATAATCAGTGGTACCTGTGCAAACACATAAAAGCCCCTGTGTACATATATAAACACTGTTTAGAGTAGTCTTCATTTTTCTGAAAGGAAACAGAATGAAGAGTGGTGTGGGAATCCAGAGTTATAAATACAAGGTGTGACAGAGGAGATGATTTCCACTGGGTGAAAAATATTATGTAAGGAGGTAGTGAGTTGGAGGGAATGTTAAAGCTGTGAATATTTACAGTGTTTACCTATTTCTACATTGGTATGAGAGGAAAAATCCAATGTTTCCTGGGATCACCCTGATGTGTTCCCACATTTTGGTGTAAAAATAATTACCATTTGTTTCCTTAAATTACATTGCAGTGTTGCTTCTTTTGAAAAGTGTCACTTAAATTTTAAAATGTGCAAATTTTATTTGGCTTGGCTGTAATGTATTATTGATTCTTTTCTTAGATCACTAGGCCAATTAAAAGTGTATCAAGGAAGTTAGCCAAAAACACAGTAGACTTGACCTTATAGTACAAACACTGTCATAATACTCCCAGAGACTATTTTAATACATATAATTTTGGGGGCCAGATTCTCAGTCATTGCAAATCAAGCATGCCTCCACTGACTTCAATAAAGCTAGACCAATTTACACCAGTTGAGGACCTGCCCTTGATTTTTTATTACAACTTATTTTTAAAAGTGATTCCCCAAAGGAGTACTCGTTTATAATCAGGGGCTATAAACCCACCAAAATATCCTTATCTGGCATACCTACAGCACCCATATATTTTAACAATTGTTTTAGAATATAAGATGCACTGCTTAGTACTACATCTCTGAATGTTTGACGGTCATCTAGGCATGATTTGTTTTCTTCATAGTTCTCAACTAGAGCACTTATATTCTCTTTAGGCAATGCTATACATTATAATTTATCCTGGAAAAAGGACCTCAGATAGAAAATAATAATCCCCCATATCTTGTTGGTCATTCTCTCCTTTTCTAGCTGGATCACTAGCTGTAATTATATGGTATATTTAATAATGGATCAGACACAGTGGTCTCAAAATGCCAGTGTCGAGCCACTTTTGTTCTTTTTATTTATTAATTTTTAAAGTAATTCTCTCACCATTTTCTTTCTAAAGATACCTTTGGAAAAAAATAAACTGACATATAGTGATATAGTCCAGCTGCTACAACTGACAGTCTGTTACTGTGATTTTTCCTAAAAATAATATTTTATTCATGGGGTCCAGGGTTGGCTTTGAGACATGAGACCCACAAGCATAATTCATTTGATTATTGTGGATCTCAGCAGACCAGACCAATTTTCCGCTGTGGAAATAATGCTTAATCACTACAAGTTCCCTCCAGCCACTTCTTACAGGTAAGCTGGCTCCTCTGCTGAGAAGTCAAGGTGGCCTCTACACACAAGGCACACACTCAGTATCATGCGACTCAACATGGTCAAGTGAAATAAGCATAGGACTGAGAACAAGGGACCCCATATTCTTTGTCTAGCTCAGGTGGTGACTCCCTTGGTCACCCTCATCAAGTCCTGTAGCCTTTCTGTCTGTGTTATTTCCATCTGCAACCTCCCTATCTTCCTGCAGAAATGTGATAATTAATTAGTTAATGACTAGTTAAAATTCTCTACAAAGCCTCAAGCAGCCCCCTACACCCTCACTATGGTTGCAGACTTGGCCTTTTGAAAAGTTAAAATGCTGGCAATGATGAATGGCCCCTGGCTCAAGGATCTGGGTTCCTGTGTCTTACAGCAGGAGGTTAGTGAAAAGTTCCTCAATTCCCCTTTTTCACTATTTAATCATTTAAATTTGGTCTGTGCTAAAGAATCCTCTTACTTATCCAACCCCAAATCCTGTGGCTGTTACAGTGGGCAGTGATTTAACCATGATGGACAGGAGTTGGTTGGGCTGGGCAGAATAGAAAAAACTGTTTTACAGGCCTACTCTAAAGCAGGTATTTTATTACAAAAATCACTGTAGGCTTTAATACTACCATCACTAGCCTAAAGTAATTCTAGTTAGTGACTACTAGCAGCTTTCAAAAGATTTGTGCTAGAAATAGATGATCTATATGAGCCAGTTATCCCTGAAGTCAAAGAGAATTCTGCAATTGCAGGATCTGTCCTCTTCCATGTTTTAAAGGAAAGAGGTGGTTATGGGCTAGAATTCATTATCACTCATTTAAATTCTAAAATATACCACTCCAAGGAAAAGGTATCCAAGGCAATTGTTTGGTTTTTCCCCCCAGACCTGTGCTCTCAGCAGCTGGCTAGCTAAAATATACAAGGATGTAGAGTAGGATTCAGATAAAGAAGAAAAAGACAAAAGTTGAATAGATAGACTTTGCTTGATCATAAACTCTCTACTATCTTTACGTAGGCATAAATGAATATTTTGGCCAAATTCACAAACACCTTACAGCTACTTTATGCTGCTCCTTTGATACAAAACAACCATTAACTTAAGGAGCCAGTTAAGCCAAGTTTTCAGCTGCTTTGGGTTGCCAGATAAGTTCAAAATGATCAGAATATAGCAATGAATCTGGCATTTTAATTTTATTTTTAAGCCACTTATATACCCCCCACCTCCCCAAAAAACCTAACAAAAACAAAAAAGAAGCCACATGCATGTTTTTCTTCAGCACCAAAGTATTTTACTTTTCTTCCCTGCCAATAAGATGATCTAAAGATTATTGAAGAAAAGGTGAAAGTCATAATCTCAAGGGCTACAGTTCATGCTACACTAAACTGTTGAATGAAACAAAACCTAGAAGCCTCAGTTCAGTTCATGATTAAAAATAATGCACATCATAAATGTGATTCTGTTGCTCTAGTTTTGAGCTCTCTCCCTGAAACATATCAAAATATGGGATATTGAGTTTGAATACTCTTTCTAATCTCTGAACACTGTAATCTCTGAACACTAATCTCTGCAGGCCATCTTTTATATGAGTGATAAAGCAATAATTTGTAAACCAGGTTCAACTGTGCTCTATTCACAGCTAAACCTGGTTTACAAATACTGACATTTAAAATTTTTCAAAATAGATTACAGTTTATTGACAGGACTTGAAAGATGCAGTATTAGCAGTTTCAGAAGTTGCTATTATAACGCCAACAGACCCCGGTTGTCGGTGGGCGATACCGAACCCAGGGTCTCTGCAGCTTAGTGCATGAGTCTCTCCACATGAGCTAAAAGCCAACTGACTGTTAGCTAAGGGTGTAGAGCAGACTCATTTTATCTCTCTCTCTAAGTGGTCTTGGTGCCACTAGGTGGGACAGAACACCACACCCAGAAGGTGTATGGGTTATACTATGAACAAAGAACATTCAAGTTAAACTTTTGTCATGTATGTAATAGTATAATGAAAATATAACATTAAATAAATCCTGTGGGATAAGGGTTTCTACAACACTGTGGAAGGCAAAGGCTTCTCCTTATTAAAACATGGGCACATTATATAAAAGAAGTTTGTATTGCAATGCACACAAATTAATATGAGTGCAACAATGGATGTTTCTTATAGCCAATTATTTTAGTTTATTATCCATTTATTGTATGATGTTATGATTAATCAATATGTTGTATGACATTCATTTTATGTTAGAGTTCATTTGTAGGATTATAAACATATAAGATTGATAGGACTATAACAGGGTTTAAAAGAGAACTAGATAAATTCATGGAGGTTAAGTCCTTTAATGGCTATTATCCAGGATGGGTAAGGAACGGTGTCCCTAGCCTCTGTTTGTCAGAGGGTTGAGATGGATGTCAGGAGAGAGATCACTTGATCATTACCTGTTAGGTTCACTCCCTCTGGGGCACCTGGCATTGGCCACTGTCGGCAGACAGGATACTGGGCTGGATGGACCTTTGGTCTGAGCCCGTATGGCCATTCTTATGTTCTTATGATCAATATTTAGAAGAATCATGTATTAGACCTGAGTAAGACAAGCTAAAACGCAAGAACCTGTAGGCTGAGGCCTACAAGAGTTTAGCTTAGCTATTTTTGGCCGTGGAGACAAGAAATGATGACATAAGTGACCAGAAAATAACTTGATGCCCTAAGATTATGGGAAAAGAGGTACCAAATATTGCAAAAAAATTACCCAGAAGATTAATAAAGATCATATTAATAATCATAAGATAATAAAAATACTGTAAAAGTGCATCTGTCTCTGACATGCATTATAACCACAGCATACTAGTTGTGTGACAATGCTAATGAGAATAAAGGGAATGTACACAGCCTATAGAAAATGAGGGTTCCTTAAGTTTCCAGGGGACACAGACCAATAAGAGAAAAGAGGGTTGACACTTTTATGGACATGTGCACAATGTATGTATAGACAGAATCACATTATAAAAAAGGGGATGCCCAGAACAGGAAAAATCAAGCTTCCTATGGGAAACTCCAGGAGGAACCCTCCCTCTACTGATGATCAAGCCATGAGAGACCCATCAGACCCTAACATTATTGTTAAGGATATGAGTATAACTGTATTTGTAAACTTGTGTATAGGTCTGTATAGAATTTCTATATGTTTGGGTAATCATATCTTTAACTGTAACTTGAATAAAACTTGTAAAACAGTCTAAACATTGTACTTGTGAATATATGTGTGGTCACTACCCTTGGTCTTTATGTGTTTCTAGAGACTGACACTACTACTAGGCAGCTCTCCAACACCACTTTCTACAAGCCTTTACCCTCTGATCCCACTGAGGGCTACAAAAAGAAACTACAGCATTTGCTCAAGAAACTCCCTGAAAAAGCATAAGAACAAATCCGCACAGACACAAACCTGGAACCCCGACCTGGGATATTCTATCTGCTACCCAAGATCCATAAACCTGGAAATCCTGGACGCCCCATCATCTCAGGCATTGGCACCCTGACAGCAGGATTGTCTTGCTATGTAGACTCCCTCCTCAGGCCCTATGCTACCAGCACTCCCAGCTATCTTCAAAACACCACTGACTTTCTGAGGAAACTACAATCCATCGGTGATCTTCCTAAAAACACCATCCTAGCCACTATGGATCTAGAAGCCCTCTATACCAACATTCCACACAAAAAGAGGGACTACAAGCCATCAGGAACACTATCCCCGATAATGTCACGGCTAACCTGGTGGCTGAACTTTGTGACTTTGTCCTCACCCATAACTATTTCACATTAGGGGACAATGTATACCTTCAAATCAGCGGCACTGCAAAGGGTACCCGCATGGCCTCACAGTATGCCAACATTTTTATGGCTGACTTAGAACAACACTTCCTCAGCTCTCGTCCCCTAATGCCCCTACTCTATTTGCGATACATTGATGACATCTTCATCATCTGGATCCATGGAAAAGAAGCCCTTGAGGAATTCCACCAGGATTTCAACAATTTCCATCCCACCATCAACCTCAGCCTGAACCAGTCCACACAAGAGATCCACTTCCTGGACACTACGGTGCTAATAAGTGATGGTCACATAAACACCACCCTATATCGGAAACCTACTGATCGCTATTCCTACCTACATGCCTCTAGCTTTCATCCAGATACACCACACGATCCATTGTCTACAGCCAAGCTCTACGATATAACCGCATTTGCTCCAACCCCTCAGACAGAGACAAACACCTACAAGATCTCTATCATGCATTCTTACAACTACGGTACTCACCTGCTGAAGTGAAGAAACAGATTGACAGAGCCAGAAAAGTACCCAGAAGTCACCTACTACAAGACAGGCCCAACAAAGAAAATAACAGAATGCCACTAGCCATCGCCTTCAACCCCCAACTAAAACCTCTCCAACGCATCATCAAGGATCTACAACCTATCCTGAAGGACGACACATCACTCTCACAGATCTTGGGAGACAGGCTAGTCCTTGCTTACAGACAGCCCCCCCAACCTGAAGCAAATACTCACCAGCAACCACACACCACACAACAGAACCACTAACCCAGGAACCTATCCTTGCAACAAAGCCCATTGCCAACAGTGTCCACATATCTATTCAGGGGACACCATCATAGGGCCTAATCACATCAGCCACACTATCAGAGGCTCGTTCACCTGCGCATCTACCAATGTGATATATGCCATCATGTGCCAGCAATGTCCCTCTGCCATGTACATTGGTCCAACTGGACAGTCTCTACGTAAAATAATAAATGGACACAAATCAGATGTCAAGAATTCTAACTTTCAAAAACCGGTCGGAGAACACTTCAATCTCTCCGGTCACACAGTTATAGACCTGAGTGGCTATCCTTCAACAAAAAAACTTCAAAAACAGACTCCAACGAGAAACTGCTGAATTGGAATTAATTTGCAAACTGGATACAATTAACTTAGGCTTGAATAGAGACTGGGAGTGGATGGGTCATTACATAAAGTAAAACTATTTCCCCATGTTATTTCTCCCTCCCACCCCACTCCCCACTGTTCCTCAGACGTTCTTGTTAACTGCTGGAAATGGCCCACTTTGATTTTATCACCACAGAAGGTTTTCCTCCTTCCCCCACTCCTTCCTGCTGGTAATAGCTCATCTTAAGTGATCACTCTCCTTACAGTTTTCAGAGTAGCAGCCGTGTTAGTCTGTATTCGCAAAAAGAAAAGGAGTACTTGTGGCACCTTAGAGACTAACCAATTTATTAGAGCATAAGCTTTTGATGAAGTGAGCTGTAGCTCACGAAAGCTTATGCTCTAATAAATTTGTTAGTCTCTAAGGTGCCACAAGTACTCCTTTTCTTTCTCCTTACAGTGTTTATGATAAAATCCATTGTTTCATGTTGTCTGTGTGTGTATATAAGTCTCCCCACTGTATTTTCCACCGAATGCATCCGATGAAGTGAGCTGTAGCTCACGAAAGCTTATGCTCAAATAAATTTGTTGGTCTCTGGAGTGCCACAAGTACTCCTTTTCTTTTTTGCGAATACAGAGTAACACGGCTGCTACTCTGAAACCTGTTACTAAAACAAGTAGCAAAGATGACTTTCACTCTGTTAATTTTGAAACTGTAGCTGCCAGAGCTGAACCCACGGTGGTGTAATACGAAATTACAAAATTCACTTGAAATAAAATAAAAAGGCTGCATTCTAATTTAAAGAATGGGTCCACTCTGAAAAGTGACTAATTAAAAATGATTCTCCTTGTCCTAGTTAAACCACCTGCTCCATTTATGTATTTGAGTCATATCTGTGACAAAACAGATTTTACTGTCATTACTGCAGAGTTTACGAAGGTAAGAGAAAAGGAGCTGGACTACATTCCATTGTGTATTACATCACAACAGTTACACCTCTAGAAACACTGTGAAGGCAGTGGATTTATAAAAGTGGCACTGAGGAAAAAGTACTGGGAGTCTAATTTGGCCAGCAGAATCTTTAGCATAGGTGAGAACGTGTACGAAGAAAGAATCCACGCTGACTCTCAAATCTCAGCAAGATGGTACAGGGCTAGCAGTTAGAAAATTATCTTTTTATTTGTAAAATGAGCATATTAGATCTGGAAGTCAAATTAAAAATGGAACCACACAATAAATCATGGGGGGGAGGGGTAGCTCAGTGGTTTGAGTATTGGCCTGCTAAACCCAGGGTTGAGAGTTCAATCCTTGAGGGGGCCACTTAGGGACCTGGGGCAAAAATTGGGGATTGGTCCTGCTTTGAGCAGAGGGTTGGACTAGATGACCTTCTGAGGTCCCTTCCAATCCTGATATTCTAGGATTAGGATTTATTTCAGAGTCAAGAAAAAAATGTTCTAAATACTATAAATGGAGCACCAAAGAGTATGCATATCACAAACCTGTGTAATGCCATTGCAATTAACAGTCATTTGAATCATATAACTTATAATAGGCAGTTACAAAATACAATAAGATTCCAACCACATATTCAGTGCTATATATTTATCACAGACAAATTTTGGCTCTAACATTTTACTAGGTGTCTGAGCTAGTCTCATGTCTAAAGAGGATGGGAGAGCTGATGGAAAAGGATCAGAAAGTCCATAAGCCAAAAATCATTCTGCTTGAAGGTATGCACTTTAAAATTCTATTGCATGTTCTGCACTCCACCTCTACATAATACTTTGATTAATATCAATAATAGTTCTGCACATGGTAAAAGTGCAGAATTTTCATGGATCATGGAAGTAAATGGTGTCCTAAATTATCTAAAATTTGTGCAAACAGGCTTTAGGAGAATCCAGCATTATTTCTGCATGGAAATATCATTGCAATTAATGCATGGTTTGGCTGCAGGATACAGGTTTCCTTTGCTTAGTTCAGTGTTTCACAGTCTGTGACCCTTATTAAAATGAAAAAATGTCCATAACATCCTTAAATTTAGTGTAAGAGTAAAAAGCCTATCAATGATAACCATAAATGATTTGTGTGAGTTTCAAGAGGTTTCAGAGTAGCAGCCGTGTTAGTCTGTACCCGCAAAAAGAAAAGGATTACTTGTGAAAGGCAGTGAGATTTTCTTTGTTTTAGAGTGTAACCACATTTTTGAAACCTCACAACACCTCTGGACTGCCTTTTGTGATTCCCTCCCCACCTCCATTGGGAGTCGTAACTCACTGGTTCAGAAACACTTAATCTGATACTTTTTGGAACACCAAGGGACAGACAGCATCTTTGCAGCTTGCTGGTGAGGAATTCTGCCTGTAAAGCTGGCTTAACTGGTTAGCTCAAGGGGAAAGGGTATTCTCCAGTAGCACAGAAGCTCCTACCAAGGGGTTCTCAACCTATTCACCACTGCGGGCCGCATATGCGACTCTCTAGGTGTTATTTGGAGTGGGATGCATCCACGCAATATATATATTACCTGTATAGCCCTGAGGATGTAACATGGGCTGCAAATATGTGCTGATTGGGCCACGTGTTGAGAACCTCTGCCTGCACAAAGGTTGTGTATTCGGTAAAATTATACACTGTTTCTCATCAATCAAAGGTTGAACAGGGATATTGAAGATATACAAAGTAACAAGATTGAGGAAAAATTTGGGAGATGTTACTGTGTAACTTAAAGGCTTACAAGTTGCTGCTTTACATATTCCAAGGAATACAGTTAAAAAAAAAAAAAAGATAAACCTGAGCATTACAAATCTATTGAAATGAGCAGTTAAGGGAAAGCAGATAATCTTCAAACACTCAGACTATTCATACAGTCTTAAATAAATAATGGGTAAAATACTGCACTGCATATTCAAAGAACAACCTTAACCCTGCTAAAAAGTTTCAATAAAATGCTGAAGTAGAAGTCGACATATAAAAAGGAGACTTGAAATCCTCCAACAGCCCTCAGACAGTGTAGTACTTATGTCCACTTATTTTTAAAAAATGCAGTATAACAAACAGTAGAATAGCAGTAATCAACCAGCCAAAGAATGTATTCCTAAACCAAAGATACCCACATCTTGGAGGTGGTATTGACCTTGTTTATAATGGTTCTGATCCTGCAAATGCTTAAATATGAATGTAACTTATTCAGGTGGATAATCCAATTGACATGAATAGAACTAAAGAATGTGTGTAACTTTACTCAGATGAACACACCCATTATTATCCCTAGGAATATTCATCTTATAAATGTTACACACATCCATAAGTGTTTGCAGAATGTGGGCCCTTGAGACTGACTCTCCAATTATTGAAATGAAACTGGGTTTTGCCATTGACTTCAAATGAGAGCAGGTTAGATACACATTTATTTTAACCAGTGGTATGTAAAATGAATGGACAGACCTCGCTTTTCTATGGCTGGGATTACATTTCATTTGAACAGATTAATTTGGTTTGTCTTTATCTGCACATCCCAGTAAAGTGAATGAGGAGTTCAGAAAATGAAGCCCAGTGGTGCAGGATTTCATACATTTGAAAAACAGGGGTATCTGAACAATAATGTGCTGAATTTCTCTTCAACACAAGTGACATGTAAAGATAAAGAGAGACTTTGTGAAAAAGAATTTGCGCCCTTAAATTAGAGTGATCTCACCACAAATTAAATCAGTGGGGGCCATTGTCTGGCTTTTTGGAAAGACTTCCTGCTGCAGTGGCAGACAAGATCAGCATGGGGATTCTGACCCATTTCCCTACCCCCCCAGGGGACCGGAAGAGAAGGGGGACTATATAGGTCCCCATTAGTCCCCAAAAGCCCTCTTACTTGGACCAAGTGGGACAGCACCCACCCTCCTAACCATGTGAGTGGTGAAATACTGAGGTTTTTTGGATCCACTGTGGGCTATGCACTAGTTATTCATTTCTTGGGGGGCTGGGAAAGAATTTCCACCTGATCATCTGATTGGCCAAGATGAGGGGGAGTTCCATTCCCCACAGTGAGTTCGGAGGAGAGGGAAGTTATCTGGGGTAAAACGTGGAACGGGAATTAGGTTATAATGTTGCAACTCATTATATAAACAGGGTGCTTGTCCAGAGCAGCAGAGGGCCAACTCTCCCCTCCTTTATAGACCCGCCCACTTAACCGTTATTTGAGAGGGCTGGGGAATGGTGAGGTCCCAGCAGGGGGTTGGCTGGAATCAAGATGGGTAATGGGGAGGGCTGGCTGAAGCCCCTTGGGTATATATTTAAATGATTATGGGATTACCTGCACTGTGAACTTTTATCTACTGAGTACTCCCAGACATTTAAGAACAAAGTTGCTGCCTAATTAAACCACATCCAGTGTCTTCCAACATAACCAGACAACATGATATTGCAGCATTTTCATATGTTGAGATCCTTGGTTTAATTACCAAAGGATCCATTGTAGAGAAAACATTTTTCAAGTGTTAGAACAACACATGCATAAAATACAAATATTGGATGATTTCACTGTTGCTTCAGCAGTTTGAGAAATGCTGCACTAAGTGTAATCAGCTGCGGAGAGTTTTTTTTCCATGAACTAGTCCATTAGCTGACAGACTACCTGAATAAATCACTTCTTCTATGTGCCCAAATGCAGTTTTGAAAACTATTATGTCAATACAATAGCAACATGCTGCTCAACGCTGTTTTAAAATATTAAAATTATTGTAATTTATTAGACAGCATTGCTTAAAAACCATAGCAAACTCCATGAACTGTCATAAGATACATATATTACAGAAGAAAATGACAGGAAGCAGTACATTTCATCTCCTCACATCATGTCAAAAAATAAAACAAAAGCGCACACACACAAAACAAGACTCAATGAATAATGTAGAAAACATGCTAATTTGTTGCTATCAAAAGATATTAAAGAACCATGTCAAGATGCATCAACATTAGAGATATTGAAAGACATGCAAGACTATTGATCTCCATTCTGTTTCACTGATGCCTGAACATCTATTAGGAGCAATGCATACAACTGATAAAAATACAGTTGAGTTGGTTAATCCAAATTGTCAGCATTTTTATTTTAATATTTTATTAAACTCATTTCAAAAATCTCTAACACATCCTTTTGATTTCCTATGACCATTAGTCTTATTTAAGCTAGGTGAAATTTAAATACTATGGAGCCATCATATAGCCATAAAGATGGAACATTATTTATATTGTGAACAGTATATTGCAATATTAAGAAATTCTTTGGAACTAAATATTGCCCAGATTCCTTATTTTAATATGGAAAACAATGAGAATTTTTACAGAAACACTCATCTTAACCAGAAAGACAGCTAACATGAACGCTGGCAGTATCTGAAATAGTATCGTTCCAGTACTTTAATAATGACCTTTAAAATGACAGATCTTAATTTAAAGAAGGAACTTTTTGCATAGAGCAGGGTTTTTTGTAACTAAAAGTTATTCTTCGGTTTAGTTTTTAAATTTTTCAAATTACCACCAGATAATTGAGCATAAGTAGAATTAGGCAGCCAAAAACTAATTTGAAGAGCAACTAGCCAAAGGCTCAAAAACTAATAGCAAAAAAATGTTTGAGTACATCAGAATCAGTGGGGCTACTGAATAACAGATGTGCTAAAAGAAAAGGAGTACTTGTGGCACCTTAGAGACTAACAAATTTATTTGTAGCTCACGAAAGCTTATGCTCAAATAAATTTTTTAGTCTAAGGTGCCACAAGTACTCCTTTTCTTTTTGCGAATACAGACTAACATGGCTGCTACTCTGATATGTGCTAAAGAAGCATTCAAGGAAAATAAGGCCCTTGAGGAGAAACTAAACAAATTCTTTGCATCAGTCTTCACTGCAGAGGTGAGAGGGAGATTCCCACACCTCAGACATTCTTTTTAGGTGACAAATCTGAGGAACTGTCCCAGATTGAGGTGTCAACAGAGGAGGTATTGGAACAACTTGATAAACTAAACAGTAATAAGTTACCAGGACCAGATGGTATTCACCCAAGAGTTCTGAAAGAACTCAGATATGACATTGCAGAACTACTAACTGTAGTATGTAACCTATCATTTAAATCAGCTTCAGTACCAGATGACTGATGGCTCAAATTACAGGCTGGTAAGCCTAACTTCAGTACCAACAAATTGGTTGAAACTATAGTAAAGAGTAGAATTATCAGACACATAGATGGACACGTTTTGATGGAGACGAGACAACATGGCTTTTGTAAAGAGAAATCATGCCTCACCAATATATTAGAATTCTTTGGAAGGGGTCAACAAACATGCGGACAAGGGTGATCTAGTGAATATAGTGTACTTAGATTTTCAGAAAGTCTCTGACAAGGTCCCTCACCAAAGGCTCTTAAGCAAAGTCAACCGTCATGGGATAAGAGGGAAGGTCCTCTCATGAATTAGTCACTGGTTAAAAGATAGGAAACAAAAGGATAGGAATAAAAGGGTCAGTTTTCAGAATGGAGAGAGGTAAATACTGGTGTCCCCAGGAGTCTGTACTAGGACCAGTGCTGTTCAACATATCCATAAATAATTTGGAAAAAAGGTGGAAAACAGGTGACAACATTTGCAGACAATGCAAAATTACTCCAGATAGTTAAGTCCAAAGCAGATTGTGTAGAGTTAATGAAGGGATCTTACAAAACTGGGTGGCTGGGCAACAAGTGTCAGATGAAATTCAGTGTTGATAAATGCAAAGAAATGCACATTACAAAACGTAATCCCCATACAAAATGATAGGTTCTAAATTAGATGTTGCCACTCGAGAAAAAGATCTCAGTCATTCTGGATAGTTCTCTGACAGTTCTAGATATTTTATACATTTGGATAGTTGTCCAAAACTCAACAATATTGTTGGTTTTGATTACAAAATATTCATAATTTGTTTTCTTTTATTTGGATAAAACCTTAACAGAATCAGTATTTCTAGTTGTTTTTTCCCCAGGCGGACTGGTAGAAAGCTATTAATATGTGGAAATTAGCATATTTATCTGTCCAGGAAAAAAATGATTTAAAAAAAAATCAAATAAAAAAGTCTTTGATCAGATCAACCACTTGCTAGTGTCAGCAATGTGAAGGTATTTAGAGTCTAGCAATCTTGAAACTTCATTTTTTTGCCAAAATGTAGTACTTAACACAAGTTGGTTTCTCCTTAGACGAAAATACAATAATCTAGATATGTTCTTCATTTGAAAATGCAAATCTGCAGCAATACAAATAACATCTTTTCATTATTAAAATGTATCCAAGTTGTTACTTTGAAATGTCCGGGGTCAGAACAACTGAACAAGACATCTTCACTAGCTGTAAAGGCAACAAGAATAAACCCTATCTTAATTTACAGGCACTTGAAATTAAAACAAAACAAAAAAACATGTCTTCCACATCTTGCAGCCCTTTTTCTGACTTTGCAGGACATAATACTATCACATATAATATTCTGTATGCTGATATAACTTTGCACATGCAACTCCAGAATATTTTCTGAAGTTCTTTAATGGTACAATTAAGATAACAAGATGACTAGCCCCAATTAGCTGAGTCACCAGTGAGGCTCAGCTGTCTTGTTTGAGCTCATACAGTGTGGAGAGGGAGAAAGGCACCCGAGGATCTGAGCTTAACTCCCATTGATTTCAGTGAATTGGCCTAGATCCTCGAACAGTATTTAAGTGCCTAAATTCTTCCCTTCCCACTCACTCAGAGGTTTGACTCTCAGGGATCCACATGATCCAATTAAAATCAAGATTCACAGGACCATAAGAATTGTCATACCAGACAGACCAATTAGGACTACATCCAGTATCCTATCCGACTACAGCCAATACCAGATGCTTCAGAGGAATGGGCAAGGAAATGGGTAATTATGGGATAACCTGCTTGTACAATCAAAGTTTCTTCCTAATTCCTTCAAATAGAGCTTGGTCTCTGCACTAATGCCTAAGAATTTATGTACCTAAAATTTTTCTTTAATCTTTTCTAATATAGCTGTGGACATTCTCATTACTCATGGAAGCATCTATTGCTTTTAAAACCCTCTGTAACTTCTTCTCAAAGATATGTTGTGGCAATGAGTTCTACAGGTGAATTGAGCATTGTGTAAAATAGTATTTCCTTTGATTAGTTTTGAATTTTCAGTCTTTGTAATTCACTCACTGTCCTCTTGCTTTAGTATAAGTACGGATAATTGAAAGGGCCCATTTTTAATAGAATTTGTTGTTTTGTACTTGTTACGTTCCCTCATTTTCATCCTCTTTAGAGTAAAGGGTCCCAATCTTTTCAATTTCTATTGATGAAATTTTTTCTCAATGCATCTGAATTGTATTTGTCATCTGTTTCTACACCTCTGCTATTTATAATAAATCTTTTTTGAGATGGAGTGACTGCCAGATCATCCAATCTGACATTCTGCACATCACAGGCCACTAAACCACACCCAGTTATTCTTGTATTGAGCCCAATGACCTGAATCAGTCTAAAGTATTACAGCCCTTTGGAGACTAAGCTAGTATGTGCCACAGGCTAAGAATAGGAGATACCAAGGTGCACTATTATGTGCCACAGGCAGAGATCAAGAGGGAAGGAGGGGCATCAATTCCTAAGGCCGTTGTAATGGGAACCAATTTGGAGAGATATACCCAGATGAATCCTATCAATGGGGCCAGGATCATACCCACAGCCTCTGACATTACTCTCAAATATAAGGCATAGTATTTCTTTTTCCCCACTCCCTCTTCACATCTCAATCTTTTCCATATGCACCAGATGGAGAAAAGGTATAAAACAAATTTCATTGTTCACTTTCAGTGTGATTTAAAGGCAAGCCCTTAAATGAACATCGTCTCCCCGATGTTTGTTCTGTAACATGAAGCACTAACAGCAGTTTGTATTTGCTCTAATCAAAGTCTTCGTCCTTCTGTTTTTCTGGCAGAGTTGACAGAAGCTTAGTATGGTATATTATCTTCCACTTTTTCTGCCCCTAGTTCTGAAGCCAATTGTGCATAGCTTGATGAATGAACACTCACTCCCTCTCCATGAATATGGGATGTTCAGAGTAAAAAAAAAAATCTCATCAAAATATAATCTGATATGTAAATTACCTTGTGAATATGTAAATGTGTATTCCTTAAATTCACTGAAGCAAAAGAATGTCAGTGGCACTTCAGTGGGTACATATCTAAAAACATGTAAAAACAACTACCTTTAAATTCCATATGCAAATTAAGGGCTTCATTCAACCTTTTTTGTGTATATGTGCATAAATACAAAATCATGACAGATCCTGCAACGCTATAAGGTCCGCCAAGATCCTTCTTTTTCGATCTGTCTGAGAGCATAGTCTGAGTGCATGTTTGGAAGTAGTCCTGATAAACTTCCAAAGGGAAGGTTTTAAAGAAAAAAAAAAGTTATTGATCTGTTCAAAGTGACACTTGTATCAAATTCTGAGTGAAAAGAAATGAAAAGTGATGATCTCCAAATAGTTATATGATTGAACATGGGTACTGTCCTGATACTCCATTCATTTAAGACCAGACAGCACAGGAAGCTCTCCACATTCCACAATATGAAGCTCTCATATGAATACATCTGGGCTTTCGGAAAATTCATTCCAAGTTGCTACACACTAAGGGATAGTTTTTCACAGGGTTGAAGCCAGCCTCCTTCTGTGCAGGCATTTTGCACCTTCAAAAAAATCAACTCAGGGGTGGAGAGAATCTGAATACTTGTCCCTCTGAAGTGCCTGACTGGCATCCAAATGCAGGTAGTAGGTTGGTGGGTACATGCTCAGGTTGTGCCCACACATGAACTGTATGCGCAAACTGCACCAATAATTCAAGCGTGGCTGCAATTACTATGGAATACTTGGCCCTAGGATCCCAATTGTAAAGTCTAACCCCTTCATAACATACATTTAAGATATGATTATATTGAATACATACAAAAATATATTAAATATTAAGTTGCTAAGTCAAGCATTTAAAAGTTAGGATATGCTAGAATGAAAGTTAACTTAATTGACTCATCTTTTGTATGTGTCTTATGAGGCAGTCTTTAATTATATGATCACATACATTTTTCCCCACAAGACGCAGGATGGACCTGCTTTGGGGATGAATCAGGACTGTGTAATAAAGGAAGAGCCTATGACAGATAGGGAAACTTCTTGCAATATCTTTGGGGGTCCATTGTTTTCAATGAATAGTTTGTGTGTGATTGTGTTCTACTTCCTGTGGGAGGGCTACCACAACTCCTCAACAACAACAAAAGTGATGATTAATGCAAGTCAGCCAGGTTGAAACCCCGCCAGAGAGGTACCACCTTCTGGGAAAGCTCATATAAGATAGTTGAAACTGGATCTTTCAGAGACTAGACAAAGAAAGGGTTTCTTGGATAAATAGCTTGAGTTTAAACCGACTCTTGGTTCTGTCTCTTTTTTTGCAGTAGAAAGAACCCCTTCTGTCCAAGGCTGGGCTCCAATCCTTGTGGAAAGGATGGAAAGACTTTACCTACTAAGGGCCACATAAGACTAATAGATGACCTTTAGTAAGTTCTTAGCAGATGTGTAGGTTCTTCTACTGTTTTAATGTGGTTTTTTTTGTAATGCTTTCCCCATAAGACTAAATCTGCTTGCTTAGAAGGAGTTGTGTGGTAATATAACTGCAGACAATACACTGACCATACCCTTCGGAAAGAAAAAAAAGCACAGGTGTGCAGTGAATGAGGCAAGGGATTTCAGGAAGAGAAAAGGATGGTCTCAGGTTTCAAGTAGTTGAACGCTGCCCTTGAGAACTGGATTCTATCCCTGCCTTAGCCACAGAGTTCCTGTATCATGTTAGTCAAGTCACTTAAACCAAACTTGTGACAGATGGTCACTAATTGTATGTTCCTCCTTTTCTAGTGCCTGATTTAGGACCCTGAGATCTGATTTGTAGAAGTGCTGAGCACTCATAGCTGCCACTGTAAGTCAGTGTGTCAAGGGAGCTGTGCTTTAAACACTAAAGAGTACCTTATAGGTTCAATATTGTGAAAGATCAGGTTGTAGGCATCTCACACTAGGCATCCAGAAAAAAAAAATCACTGGATACTTTGAATTAAGTCTTCAGCTTCCTGCCATTGGTGGTTCTTATGTTGTTCTCTATTAGATTAAAGACTCCTTGACTACTTGGCATTTTCACTCCATGAAAGTTCTTATACTTTTCAAGCAAGTCACCTCTTACTCTTTACCATCCTTTAAATGTGGACACCAAAATTTTACAAAGTATTCTAGTATCAGTCTCACCTATAACCTATACAGAAGTAAAAATCACTTCCCTGCTCATATGCATTACTCCCTTGTTTACACATTTAAGGATTGCATTAGCCCTCTTTGCCACAAAATTGCACTGAGAGCTCATGGTCAGTTGCTAATCCACTCTGACCCCTAAATCTTTTCAGAGTCACTGTGTTCCAGGATCCGCCCTCCATTTTGTAAGTAAGGCCTCTATTGTTTGTTTCTGTAGAACGTTGCATCTGGTTGTATTAAAGTACATTTTGTTTGAATAGACCCAACTTTTCAAGCAACCCAGATCACTCTGTATGACTTCTCTGTCCTCATTATTTAGCATTACATCAATATTTGTGTCACCTGCTAATTTTATCTACAGTGATTTTATATTTACTTCTGGATCATTGATAAAAATAGGGAATAGCCCAGGGCTAGTCCCAATCCCTGTAGAATCCTGATAGAAACACTCAAATTCAATGATGATTCCCCTTTGACAACTACTTGGAGATTTGTCAGTTAGCCAGTTCTTAGTCCATTTAATTTGTGCTTAATTTTATTGTGCTAATTTTTTAATCAAAATGCAGTGCAGTACTAGTCCAAACACCCTACAAAAGTCAAAGTACATTACATTTATGCAGTTACCTTTGTCAACACAAGGAAAACAATAACGATGGAATACATAAGCTACAAGCTAAAACTGGTAGTGAAAGCTTTATGAGTGCTGGCATGTGTTATTAATATTGTAAGCAATATGAAGGTGGAAAAGAATGCACAAGTCCCTCCCCATAACTTAGTTCCATACTTTTAAGGTTCTGAGTGGCTAGAGTGTGCCCTGCTACCAAATGTAGTTTTTGTTTGCTAATTTCCCCAATTTTTTTTAATATAAGTTTAGTATATTTCAGAGGACAGCTCATGAAAGTCAGGAAAAATAAGAGCTGCATATGCTTAGAGATCACAGGGAGCAATTGTTGCTGAAGTTACTCTTGACTTCATCCACACTCCTCAAGGACATGAGAAGCTATGTTGTGCCTCAGTAAATTCTTAGTCTACAACATTTTATCTCTGTTTAAAAAGTGACCGAAAGTCAGTACAGCAAGAGTAACCCTCCATGTTTAGCACCAACAACCTTTCAGCACAAGGGAACTTCGGTGAAGGAATCTGCACCATCCCTCACTTTCCAAAACAGCTTGTAGCCTCTCATGGACTCCTGGAAATTAGATACCACCAGCAGCAGCTGCAGCAATAGGGTGAGAATGTCTGTATTGTACCAGCAGATCTGACTAATGCACTCCCCCTTCCCTACTGATATGAGGAATACCTCTCAACAATTAAATATGCTAATGTGGTACAGTTGCAAGTGTGACAATCGCCATCTTAGACAGTAATAGGGACTGAACTGATGAGCTCTGGATAGAAACACTTGAATCTTTACAGCTTGTGCTAAAGAACCAGGCTTTCAAGCTGAATGTTGTCACAGTCTCACATCTTCTGTGATCTTAGACAAGGCCATGTTACACATACACTGAACAGTTGATCGCACAAGCAACATTTGTGATAAATAACAAATATGAAAAATGTATTTTATTGATTCACATGACTATTTACAGATCATAGGTTTTTAAGTAAAAAACCTGTTTTGAAGTGGCCTTTTCATCATGGGAATCACATAATCCTTACCATGCCTCCAAATTGATCAGCAGCAGGGTTTGAATCCCTTATCTTTCAGATCACTACCTTAAGTTCTTACTATTTGAGCTGCAGGAATAAGCACAAACTCCTGTCTAGATGAGCCCCTGGAGAAGGACTTCACATGCTCTTTCCAGTGTGTTTCACAATTAGTTATTAGTCTACAGTAGAATATTGGTGATCAGGAATCCTGGATTCCTCTTGGTTCTGGCAGAGCAATGTGGTTTATAGTGGCTAGAAATCGTATAACTCAGTGTGACTAAACCCATATGGAAGGCAATATGGTGTAGTGGATCAGATGGGGGTTTGTCGTGTTAAAGACCTGGTGTCCGGGCCTGCTCAACCTTGAATAAACATTCTGCTGATTTATTTTAAAATGGGGGAGGAGGTGAGGAGTGTTCAGAAGCACTTTTCTAACCGTCTTCTAGGGAGGGTTCCCAGCCTTAGTCAATCATGAGCATAATCAACTGGATAGAAATTTAAACAGCATTTAGAAGAGATAAGAAGCTTGCGGCAGCCTCTTTCCTAGATTAGGGAACTGCTCCCTAAGCTACAGACGTAGAGGATGAAACAGTCTCTGCCTCCCTCCCTTGGAAATGAATAGAAGTTCCATGACTAAAAAAAGTTGGAAAATTCTCTAAAGACAAATACTATTTAGCTGAGCAACAGTGTAGCCAATGGACAGATTCTATAGTGTTTTAGATTTCTGGAGAGGGGAGGAAGAGACAATCCAATGAAATAATTGCCAAAATGGGTGATTTTTGAACTCTCATTGGTCTCTCCCTATCAATTCATTTTTCGTCAAACCACAATGAAAAATTCATATAGTGCTCAAAATTTATATTGTGTGTGTGGAGTTTTTTGCCATTTTATTGAGACTGCTACAAAACAAAGGTGTAAAGCTCATGTTAAAATGGAACTCTGTAAAGCAACCTTAACTCTGGAGCAGCTACCACTGCTCCAAAATACTATGGTTAAAACAACTGAGTTTGCTCCGCACCTGGAGATTAGAAAGTACACTCAGAAGCAAAGAAATAATAGACTGTAAAAATACTTTTCACTTTTTTTTTTTGAACTTAATGAGTATGCTTTAAAAACTATAGCTAAGATTTAACAATTAGCATACCAGCAGCACTGCACTCAAGGAGTTAGTTGGTGCGCCAGAAGAAATTCTCATCTATAACAGTTTGTTTCTGCTCATCTAAACAGCTGAATACCAAGTTAATACAGGTCCCACCAACAACACACTCACTGACCATTTGATAGATTTTTTTAAACACATAAAAATAAAGGGCTTGTTATTGAGTAACTGTTTTTTAAAAAAAAGTCTGAACCCTGTTCACTTTTAAGGACATGAGTTTTTGAATTCAAGTTTGCAAAACTGAGTATGTACTTCTGGTTTTCTGGGGAAAATGAGCATGATTGTGGAAAATCAATTTAGTCATGCACAATAACAACAACAGTATTAATCCAACACACAATTGTACACTGAGATAGTGAAGTCTTCAGTTTGCTACATAAGGCCACTGAATATCTGTTTTATGCTTTTCCTTTATTTGGCCTAATTTTTTATAAAGTGCATGGAAACAGCACTGCAACTAGAACTGTAGTTTTTTGTAAAAGGAACACAAAAACGTCAAAACAAACCTCTCAGGATAGCTAATAAATCAATATGAGCAGATGAAAAATGTTCTTATGAACTGGATTGTTTCATTAGTTGCAACGCCCCAAGACTTATCACATCAGACACCATCTTTAAATCTCCTGAATACGGTTATTAGCTTCTCCTCCTCACCTCAAAATATAGAAAGCTTTGTTTTGCTTTTCAGAAACTATTCTGAACATATAAAGTGCTGAAAAATTAAGCTGCTAATGCATAATCATGCTTCTGAGTTCTGTAAAATGGCTGGAAACGGGTCCATCATGGCCAGTATTTTGAATTACTTTTGACAGAGAGGTTCCAGATAGCTGAGTTAGAAAATAAAATGTAAGAGGAAAATTGTTTAATAGCAATAAGGGTAATAGAATATGAGTTTTTTCTCCAGTAATGGACTCTCTGCTTCAAAGAGTAAAACCCTCAGATTCACCTCAATGCTTATTTAGATAAATCCTACATCTCATTTTAGTGTTAATCTGGCACTGAAAAGTAAATATCATTGGTGCATATGTTTGCATTAATGTTATTGCCTAATTATCCTTGTTACAAAAGTAGGATTTATTCACTTCACCTGTTAAGAAAGAGCCTCTCTTAGTACTCTGAGTTACAATAAACATGAAAATGTGACCCTTTACAGATTAAGTCATTTTCATTTACATTATCCAATGTCCTTTTTTTCCAAATGATGTCTTCAAGTGCCTCATCAGTGTTTCATATCCCAAATTATACTGGCAAAACACAAAAACTGAACAAAAAGCAAATATTTCCATTTTTACTGTAATGGAATATTAGTCATTTAAGATAATTTCCTTCTGCCTGGAGCGTGTACTGTGCTTTACTCAGTTTAATTTGATTCATTTTGGTATCTAGCAGAGCAAAATGTGAGTGTTTCTTGTGTTAGCATCATTTCTAATACCATGTTCAATCTACTGTTACCCGTACAAATGAACTAACAGACTAAACAGATCACTTGAGTCAAGCCTGTGCACTATCAGCTTTGAAAATGATTAAGAATATAGAAACACACTCACCCTCAGGCTCACCACAGAGTGTACACTGTGACTCTGAAAAGAAAAAAGAGATAAAAGTCATTTCTTCTGCTCATATTTGAGATCATTACTTCTGCTCAAGAGATACCAAATCACAATCATTTACAAATGTAACTCAAACTGGCAGTACTCAAATTGTGCATGAATGAGAAGTATCACAAGAACGGCCATACTAGCTCAGACCAATGGTCCATCTAGCCCAGTATCTTCTTTTTTGACAGTGAACAATGCCACATACTTCAGAGCTAATAGCTAATAGCTATTGATGGACCTATCCTCCATGAACTTATCTAATTCTGTTTTGAACCCTATTATACTTTTGGCCTTCACAACATCCACTGACCACAAGTTCCACAGATTGACTGTGCATTGTGTGAAGAAGTACTTCCTTTAGTTTGTTTTAAACCTGCTGCCAATAAATTTCATTGGGTGACCCCTGATTCTTGTATTATTTGAAGGGGTAAATAACACTTTATTCACTTTCTCCATACCATTCATGATTTCATAGATCTCTATCATATCTCCCTTTACTTGTCTCTTTTCCAAACTGAACAGTCCCAGTTTTTTTAATCTCTCCTCATATGAAAGCTGTTCCATACCCTTCATCATTTTTGTTGTTCTTCTCTGCACCTTTTCAATTTTTAATACATCTTTTTTTATATGGGGTAACCAGATCTGCATGCAGTCTTCAAGATGTGGCCATACCATGAATTTATATAATGGCATTATGATATTTACTGTCTTAGTATCTAACTCTTTCTTAATGCTTCCTAACATTCAGTTAAGCTTTTTTGAACAATGCTGCACACTATGTGGATATTTTTCCAAAAACTACCCAATGACTCCAAGATCTCTTTCTTGTGTGGTAATAGCAAACTGAAACCCCATCATTTTTTATGTATAGTTGAGGTGGTGTTTTCCAATGTGCATTACTTTGCATTTATCATCGTTGAATTTCATCTCATTTTCATTTTGTTGTCTTGTCACCCAGTTTTGTGAGATCCCTTTGTTAAGTCCAAAGCAAATGGCAAAGAGTTAACTATCTTGAGCAACTTTGTGTTGTCTGCAAGCTGTGCCACCTCACTGGGCTCCTTTTTCCAGATCATTTATGAAAATACTGAACAGCAGTGGTCCCTATTGGACACTGCTATTTACCTTGGTTCATTCTGAAAACTGACCACATATTCCTACCCTTTATTTCCTGTCTTTTAATCAGTTATTGATCTTCACAAGAACTTTCCCTCTTATCCCATGACTGCTTGCTTTCCTTAAGTCTTTGGTGAGGGACCTTGTCAAAGGCTTTCTGAAGTTCAAGTACACGATAGCCACTGGATCACCCTAGTCCACCTGCTTGTTGAACCCCTCAAAGAATTCTATTAGATTGGTGAGGCATGATTTCCCTTTATAAAGCCATGTTGACTCTTCCCCATCAAATTGTGTTCCTCTGTCTGATAATTCTGTTCCTTTACTATAGATTCAACCGATTTGCCTGGGACTGATGTTAGGCTTACCAGCCTGTAATTGCCAGGATCTTCTCTTAAAAATTGGGGTCACTCCACGGGAGCTTCTCTTAAAAATTGGGGTCACATTAGCTATCCTCCAATCATCTGATAAAGAAGCTAATTTAAGAAGTACCACAGTTTGTACATCCTCAATTTCATATTTGTTTCTTCAGAATTTTTGGGTGAATACCATCTGGTCCTGGTGACTTACTACTGTTTAGTTTGATTAATTTGTTCCAAAACCTCCTCTATTGACACCTCAATCTGGGACCATTCTTCAGATTTGTCACTTAAAA
Source organism: Dermochelys coriacea (assembly GCF_009764565.3). Taxonomy (NCBI): domain Eukaryota; kingdom Metazoa; phylum Chordata; order Testudines; family Dermochelyidae; genus Dermochelys; species Dermochelys coriacea. The sequence goes on along the minus strand of NC_050070.1, from coordinate 40,294,797 downwards.
AGAATGGCTCAGGTATGGGAATCTCCCTCAGATCATCTGCAGTGAAGACTGATGCAAAGAATTCATTTAGCTTCTCTGCATCATCCATGCCTTCCTTCAATAGAACCTCAATCATCCAGCAGACCCACTGACTGTTTGGTAAGCTTTCTGCTTCTGATGTACTTAATTATTTTGTTAGAATTTGAAGAGCAACTAGCAAAAGACTTTTACCTTATTATACTTTTACACTTGAGTTGCCAGAGTTTATTCTCCTTTCTATTTTCCTCAGTAAAGTATGTATGACTTTCAGTTTTTAAAGGATGCCTTTTTGCCTCTGCCACTTGTACTTTGTTTAGCCATGGTGGCATTTTTGGTCCTTTTACTGTTTTTATTATTGGGGTATACATTTAATTTGTATTTCTATTATGATTTTAAAAAGTTTCCATGAAGTTTGCAGGCATTTCATTCGAGTGACGGTTCATGTCAATTTCCGCTTAACTAGCTTCCTCATTTTTGTCTAGTTCCCCTTTCTGAAATGAAATGCTACTGTAGTCAGTTTCTGGTATTTCCCCTTCCTCTCTCCCCAGGATATTAAATTTGATTACACTTTGGTCACTATTACCGAGCAGTTCAGTTATATTCACCTCTTGGACAACATCCTGTACTCCATTTAGGATTAAATCCTAAACTCCCTTTGTGGATTCCAGGATTAGCTGCTCCAAGAAGCAGTCATTAATGGCGCCTAGAAATTTTAACTCTGCATCCCATCGTGAGGTGGCTTGTATTCACTCAGGTATGGGGATTGTTGAAATCCCCCATTACTGATTTTGCTATTTTTATAGCCTCTCTAATCACAATTACCATCACCATCAGTCAGTCAGGAGGTTGATAGTATAGTCTTACTGCTATACTCTTACTATTCAAGCACAAAATTTCTATTAATATTGATTCTATGGTACAGTTTGATTCATTTAATATTTTGACTATGCTTTCTTTCACATATAATGCCACTCACCTACTAGAACAACCTACTCTGTAATTCCTATATATTTTGTACCCTGGTATTACTGTGTCGCATTGATTATCATTGTACCACCAAAGTTTCTGTGATGCCTATTATATCAATAGCCTCATTTAATACCAGGCATTCAAGTCCACCCATCTTAGTATTTAGACTTCTAGCATCTGTATACATGCACTTATAAAATTTGTCACTTTTTAATTGTCTGCCTCTATGTGATGTAACTGCATGTGACTCTTTTGTTTGACTGTTTCTCTTCTCTTGTACTTTAACAATTTCTATTGTCTCCTCTTTATCAGGATATAGAGAATCCCTGTTAATAGATCTTCTCCAACTGAATGTCTGTCAGACTCATGTGCTCCTCGGCACCAGTCAGCATTCCCCCAGTCAGTTTCAAATCTCTTCTACCTTTTTCATTTTACATGCCAGCAATCTGGTTCCATTTTGGTTTAGGTGAAGCCCATCCTTCCTGTATAGGCTCCTTCTTCCCCCAAAGGTTTCTGCGTTCCTAATAAACCTAAAACCCTCCTGTCTACACCATCATCTCATCCACTCACTGAGACCCTAACATTCTGCCTAACTGTTCCTGAGCATGGAACTGGAAGCATTTCAGTTAATACCATCATGGAGGTTCTGGACTTTAATCTCTTACCTAAATTTGGCCTCCAGGCCCTCTCTCCTATCTTTCCCCTATGTCACTGGTACCTACATGTACCATGGTCACTGGCTACTTCCCAGCATTGCATATAAATCTATCTCGATGTCTTGAGAAATTCACGACCTTCGCATCTGACAGGCAAGTCGCCATGAGAGTCTCCCGGTCAACATAAACTCAGCTATCTGTATGTCTCATGATTGAATTCTCCATTACTATTACCTGACTCTTCCTAGTAACTGTGATTCCCTCCTGTGGAGTGATATCCTCTTAGCAAGAGGATATCTGGAATGAGAGTTCCAACTATGGGATCATTTCCCTCCTCTTCAGTTTGATGTTCTCTTTTCCCAAGACTTTCATCCTCCTTAACAGCAGAGAGGCTGTCAGACTGGGGGTTGGACTGCTCTATTGTGTCCCTGAAAGTCTCATTCCATTTTTATTACACCAAAATTACAAAAATTACTTTTAATGAAAATAAAGTTCTGTACAAGGAATTTTTTAAAAATAGGTTTTACTCAAATGTTTAAACAATGACAGATCTGACTCTCAGTTACAGCCATGAAATCCCACAGAATCTAGTGTAGTGCAAGGGTGTAACTAAAAACATTTGGTACCTTAGTATTTTGGATATGGAAAACTGCATGTAGTTATTGGCATCTGAAATATATAATGTGCTCTTAACTTTATTACTAAGAATAATAAATAATAATGGGGGCAGAGTTTACATTCTTTTCTTCCAGAAGGTTTCTAAATTCTCTGGGTCAAGTCCTGCAAATTAGTGAATAACATGGAGTTATGCCCCTCATTAAAATATTCAGCAATAAAGCTAAGGAATAAAGACCCCTGATGTTTCTGTCCCTCATGTACATATCCCTAATGCAGTGTTTGGCAAAGCATGCGAGCCCCCCTAGTCACACCTACAAAATGCTGCTTTCTTCCTCTCTGAATTTCTCTGTGGGGAAATGCCAATGAATTCTGCTCCTCAGCCAGGAGGGGAATGCAGAGACTTCTTGCAAAAGGATTCCTTCTTCCTGATATCTCAGTGCATGCGCTCTCTCTCTCTCTCTCTCTCTCTCTCTCTCTCACACACACACACACACACACACACACACACACACAGCGTTTCAGCTGAGTTTTCACCCTTACATGGCAATGAAGGGCTGCCTGTGATTAGGCTGTTTGTCTTACATGTATTTTGTATAGCAAACAAAAAATCTCTATCCCCTGAAATACCACTACCTCTGGTGTGGTGACTATCAAATTGTGGGATAATGCTATAATGTAGGACAAAAGCTGAAAAATACCATCAGTTGAAATCACAAGGATTAATTAAATCAGTGGAATATAAGGACATTGAAGTAGCCCATTAACATCTCTACTCCTAACTATATAGCACCATATACTTAATGACCACAAACAGTCAGAGCCTCTGCTTATTTCCCAGATGAAACATGGCAGAGAGACTGCTACAGCCATACTGAGACAGAAGTTCAATACTGATTCACAAAGAACACTGCCATACACTGAATCACCATCCCAGAAACATTTTTTTAAACTATGCACATATGTTGATAAAATTTAATCTGCAAATCTACATTTTCAGATTTTGTCCCTTTTTAAAAACAAACAACTCTCTTCTCCTTGCCAAAATAATGCCACTCCAAGTAAGTATTTTTAAGATGCTCTGCAAATAGATAAGAACAAATAGCATATCGGCAAGAAGTACAGCATAGACACAGCCAAATGAGTGAGATTTCAAGTCTCCAAGCACAAAAATAAATGTGAACCAATGTCTTAATACTAAAAGTTTAGCAACTAATGTACTCATCCTCTCAGTGACATATGTTGCAGCCTGACTATGCTTTATCTAGGTAGATGTTACATAAATGAACAGCAGCATTCTCCCCCTCGGCCTCTGCCTCCACCTTTTAAAAGTTTGTTTCCATCAGAATCACATATAAGCTGTTTTGGTGATGCATATATTAATTTTCAATTGGCAGGCACAATTTCTAAAATGTGAATTAAAAAGTATTCATTTAAATCAACCCATAACAGTATTTGTATTTTTACAACAAGGAACCTCAGAACATAGTCCATAATTCATCCCTTTTATTCCCTTGCCTTTTATTGACTTAACTCTTCCATTGCATTTTGTCCTTTTAGGCCCTGATATCACAAACGCTTAAATAAGTATTTAACTTTAAAGCATTAGCACATGTTGACTAATATGTAAAGACTACTCACATGTGTAATTAAATAATTAAGAACAAGACACAATAAAATGGATTTGTTAAAACAAGTTTATTTAATTTTTTCATATTTCTTATTTTTGTCATAGTAATGTGAACAATCTGTCTGATGGGTGGCAAAGTCAGATACACTGATAAGCAGTTCCTTCTGGAAAACTCTGAAACTGATATTTTTTTTTCATACATGTCCTTAAGCAGTAATGGAAGAACCTCAAGAGTTTCAACATAGATTCATAGATTCATAGATACTAAGGTCAGAAGGGACCACTCTGATCATCTAGTCCGACCTCCTGCACAGCGCAGGCCACAGAATGTCACCCACCACTCCTATGAAACACCTCACCCATGTCTGAGCTATTGAAGTCCTCAAATCATGGTTCAAAACTTCAAGGAGCAGAGAAGCCTCCCTCCAGTCAACCATGCCCCATGCTACAGAGGAAGGCAAAAAAAAACCTCCAGGGCCTCTTCCAATCTGCCCTGGAGGAAAACTCCCTCCCGACCCCAAACATGGCAATCAGCCAAACCCTGAGCACATGGGCAAGATTCACCAGCCAGATACCCAGGAAAGAATTTTCAATAGTAAATCAGATCCCACCCATCTAATATCCCATCTCAGGGGATTTGGCCTATTTACCCTGAATATTTAAAGATCAATTACTTACCAAAATCCCATTATCCCGTCATACCATCTCCTCCATAAACTTATCGAGTAGAATCTTAAAACCAGATAGATCTTTTGCCCCCACTGCTTCCCTTGGAAGGTTATTCCAAAACTTCACTCCTCTGATGGTTAAAAACCTTCGTCTGATTTCAAGTCTAAACTTCCTGGTGGCCAGTTTATACCCATTTGTTCTTGTGTCCACATTGGTGCTGAGCTTAAATAATTCCTCTCCCTCTCCTGTATTTATCCCTCTGATATATTTATAGAGAGCAATCATATCTCCCCTCAACCTTCTTTTAGTTAGGCTAAACAAGCCAAGCTCCTTAAGTCTCCTTTCATAAGACAAGTTTTCCATTCCTCGGATCATCCTAGTAGCCCTTCTCTGTACCTGCTCCAGTTTGAATTCATCCTTTTTAAACATGGGAGACCAGAACTGCACACAGTATTCTAGGTGAGGTCTCACCAGTGCCTTGTATAACGGTACTAAAACCTCCTTATCCCTACTGGAAATGCCTCTCCTGATGCATCCCAAAACCGCATTAGCTTTTTTCACAGCCATATCACATTGGCAGCTCATAGTCATCCTATGATCAACCAATACTCCAAGGTCCTTCTCCTCTTCCGTTACTTCTAATTGATGCATCCCCAACTTATAACTAAAATTCTTGTTATTAATCCCTAAATGCATAACCTTACACTTCTCACTATTAAATTTCATCCTATTACTATTACTCCAGTTTACAAGGTCATCCAGATCCTCCTGTATAATATCCCGATCCTTCTCCGAATTGGCAATACCTCCCAGCTTTGTATCATCTGCAAACTTTATTAGCACACTCCCACTTTTTGTGCCAAGGTCAGTAACAAAAAGATTAAATAAGATTGGTCCCAAAACCGATCCCTGAGGAACTCCACTGGTAACCTCCCTCCAACCTGACAGTTCGCCTTTCAGTAGGACCCGTTGCAGTCTCCCCTTTAACCAATTCCTTATCCACCTTCTGATGTTCATATTGATCCCCATCTTCTCCAATTTAACTAATAATTCCCCATGTGGCACGGTATCAAATGCCTTACTGAAATCTAGGTAAATTAGATCCACTGCATTTCCTTTATCTAAAAAATCTGTTACTTTTTCAAAAAAGGAGATTAGGTTGGTTTGGCACGATCTACCTTTTGTAAAACCATGTTGTATTTTGTCCCATTTACCATTGACTTCAATGGCCTTAACTAATTTCTCCTTCAAAATTTTTTCCAGGACCTTGCATACTACAGATGTCAAACTAACTGGCCTGTAGTTACCTGGATCACTTTTTTTTTCCTTTCTTAAAAATAGGAACTATATTAGCAATTCTCCAATCATTCGGTACTATTCCTGAGTTTACAGATTCATTAAAAATTCTTGCTAATGGGCTTGCAATTTCAGGTGCCAATTCCTTTAATATTCTTGGATGAAGATTATCTGGGCTCCCCGATTTAGTCCCATTAAGCTGTTTCAGTTTCGCTTCTACCTCTGATATGGTAATATCTACCTCTATATCCTCCTTCCCATTTGTCATGCTACCATTATCCCCAAGATCCTCTTTAGCCTTATTAAAGACTGAGGCAAAGTATTTGTTTAGATATTGGGCCATGCCTAGATTATCTTTAACCTCCACTCCATCCTCAGTGTTAAGCGGCCCCACTTCTTCCTTCTTAGTTTTCTTCTTATTTATATGGCTATAGAACCTTTTACTATTGGTTTTAATTCCCTTTGCAAGGTCCAACTCTACTCGACTTTTAGCCTCTCTGACTTTATCCCTACATCTTCTGACCTCAATTAGGTAGCTTTCCTTGCTGATCCCTCCCATCTTCCACTCCCTGTATGCTTTCTGCTTCTTCATAATCACCTCTCTAAGATGCTTGCTCATCCAGCTTGGTCTACAACTCCTTCCTATGAATTTTTTCCCCTTTCTTGGGATACAGGCTTCCGATAGCTTCTGCAGTTTTGATTTAAAGTAATCCCAGGCCTCAACTGCCTTTAGATCCATAAGTTCTCAGTCCAATCCACTTCCCTAACTAATTGCCTTAATTTTTGAAAGTCAGCCCTTTTGACATCAAAAACCCTAGTTGCAGATTTATTTTTGTTAATCCTTCCATTTAGTTTGAACTGAATTAGCTCATGATCACTTGAGCCAAGATTGTCCCCTACAACCATTTCTTCTATGAGGTCCTCGCTACTCACCAAAATTAAATCTAAAATGGCATCCCCTCTAGTCGGTTCAGCAACTACTTGATGAAGGAATCCATCAGCTATCGCATCTAGGAAAATCTGAGCCCTATTATTATTTCTAGCACTCGTCCTCCAGTCTATATCTGGGAAGTTAAAGTCTCCCATGATCACGCAGTTTCCATTAGTATTTACTTTATTAAAGACATTAAAAAGGGCTCTATCCATAACCAAATTAGATCCCGGAGGTCTATAGCACACCCCAAGCACTATCGCAGGAGAGGCTTTACTAGTTTTCTTCCCCAATGTAATTTTTGCCCAGACAGACTCTGTCTTATCCATTGCATCGCTTCTTATTTCTTTACATTCTAACTCATCGTTGATATACAATGCTACTCCACCCCCTTTACTTTTGTTTCTGTCTTTCCTAAACAGCACATACCCTTCAATACCTGTAGTCCAGTCATGACTACTATTCCACCATGTTTCTGTTATCCCTATAATATCTGGTTTCACTTCCTGCACCAGTAGCTCTAGTTCCTCCATTTTGTTACCTAGACTCCTCGCATTGGTGTATAAACATCTTAATTTTTGCTGTTTGGCCTCGCTCACATTTTGTACCCTATTAGGCACAGTCATTCTACAGCCAGTATAACCTATTAGACTAGTATCCACACCGCCCTCGCTCCTTATATACATTCTCCTACCCATGGCTGTATCCTTTCTTACTTCATCTTCTTCCCTCTCAATGCTAAAATCTGGCGTGGAGATTTTCTGGACATCTCCCATCCATCTCCCCCCAATTCCTAGTTTAAAGCTCTCTTTATCAGTTGTGCCAGCCTCGATCCTAGAAGTCTATTTCCTTCCCTACTCAGATGAAGTCCATCCCGAGAGAACTGACCTCTGTCCGTGAATGCCTCCCAGTGGCCATACATCCCAAAGCCCTCCTTATAGCACCACTGCCTAAGCCATCTGTTGACAGTCATAATCTTGTCAGACCTCTGTTGCCCTTCTCTAGGAACAGGAAGGATCCCGCTAAAGATCACCTGAGCCTCAATTTCCTTAAGCGTCTTCCCCAGCCTAGCATAGTCTCCCTTGATACTTTCCAGCGAGAATCTAGACGTATCATTTGTTCCCACATGAAGGATAATTAGGGGATTCTTTCCCGCTCCCTTGAGGATCCTTTTCAACCTCAGGTCTACATCCCGTATCTTAGCACCTGGAAGACAGCACACCCTTCTATTCTCAGGATCAGCTCTAGTTACAGGCCTGTCTATTCTTCTCAATAAAGAGTCCCCGATCACATAGACCTGCCTTTTCCTGATGACAGTGCTATTCTCCAGTCTCTCCCCTGTTCCCTCTGGCTGCAAGTTCTTTCCATTCCTATTTTCCCTTACAATCCTCTTCAACCCATCCTGTATCCTCCTGGGGCTCATATTTGGTGTAGTCTCCCTTGACTCTTCCCCTTTTTCTATAGGGCTAGCCTCTCTTCTCTTCTTCCTTACCCTTCCACCTTCAACAAGTACCTGCTGAGCCCCTTCTTCATTTTCCAACTCTGCAAACCTGTTCCTAAGCTCTATTTCTCCTTCACTAGCCCGTCTTTTTCTCTGCCTGGTTCTTTGAGTCACATGTTTCCACTGACCACTTTCCTCATCCAGTCTCTCCTCAAAATTCCCCAGCCCTGCTTCCATCTGTGAGTATGAGCTTTTCCCTTCAGATACCTCATATCTTTGCTCCATCATCTGCTCAAACCCCTTCCTAAACTCAACCAGACTTTCCACCTGCATCTCCAAACCTCGGATCTTTTCCTCCATCAGCTCTATCAGACGGCATTTCATGCAGAAAAAACTCTTACCGGTTCCCCCCTCCAGGATCATGTACATACCACAGCTTCCACATCCAGTCATCCTGAATGTGTCTTTCACTACAGGAGTCACTCCCACAGCTGCCTCTGTATCTGTCATCTCCTTCCCACGTAAATCCTGTTAATCTGGGAAACACAAGCCACACCAAAAAGACCACCTCCCCAGCAAAAGCAAACCCCAAACAAGCACCACAAGACAAACTCCCCTTCCAAACTCCCACTCAAACTCCCAAACATGGCTGATTGAGACTATCAATGATTGATTTATAGAAGTCTCTCTCAAGACAGAGAGCTAAGCCTGACACAAGGCAATCAGAATCTTACAACAGGAAACCAGCAAGTCCTTCCTATATTTTAATACTGTCAGTTGGTGTAACATGGGAAACTGAGATGTTTGAGAAGAAAAAGAAGGAAATTAACAGAGTAAGTAATTAACAGTGCAGTTGGTGGATGCACCAGAAGACTAAACAAAAGGTAAAACAATGTCAAAAAGATAGTGACATACGTTGTATGCAGTTTAGTAAGGGAATGATGCTGACAAACATGTTGAGGGTCTCTAAAGCACAACAGAGGTGGACATACTGGCTGCCTCAATGCCAGGGCCGGCTGCAGGCACCAGTGTTCCAAGCAGGTGCTTGGGGCAGTAGTTAGAAAGGGGCAGCAGTGTTTCCATGGTGGCAGCAATTCGGTGGCAACTTCTCCATTCCACTGGCTGCGGCAGCAAATTGGCGGCAGCTTCTCCTTTTTGCCATCTGCGGCGTCAGTTTTTTTCACTGCTTGGGGCAGCAAAAACTGTAGAGCCGGCCCTGCTCAGTGCCACTATCAGTGGAAAGTTAGAAAACATCTACCAGAGTAAAGCTTAAAAACTAATTTAAATCAGGCGACACAGGCTTTTTTCTGGGTCACTGATGGGTGAATGATGCAAGGGGCAGCTCAGAAGATTTTTAAGTCTTTCTTCGGGTTTCATTGAGAGGGGCAGCATGGCCATGTATAACTGCTTATACTGACCTCTGGGAAAGAATGGGCTCCAGACTCAGAACTTCTGGCTCATTTGCTGACCCTGTGTGTTCTATTAATGATTGCTATTCTGGTTTGTAAGCTTTCACAGCATGACCAGTGTGGTGCTCTCTCATTATACTCAAGAATTCTCAGCAATGTCTTCCAAAGGTCCTCATTCACTGATGTAATCACCATTCACTGATGGTATCACCATCCTTTTCCTCCCCTGTTTCTAGTGCATCATAGTACCAGTTTGTTTGGCCAATATTGCTACAGGATTGCTGTAAACCTGTAGCAGAGTATCTACTGTAATAGCACACATTGAAAAATAAGTCTCAACCACCATGGCAAGTGCCAGGTAGAGCTTTCATCTCAAGACTTCCCTGGCACTTTCTTCCCTAATTTGTTAGTTTCAGGTCCTTGCTATATGCAAGTCATAAGCTTCCTCCTTCACCTCTCAGCAAACTAAGAGAAGGCTGACTGGGGATTTTTATTTTGAATTTCTCAATTCTTGCCCTGCTGAGAATGAAAAACACTTGAATTGGCTGTGATGTCTCTGTGTGGATTGGGAGGAAGCAGACTAAGTGGATGTTGATGATTCATAAGTGATCTTATGCTTACAAATTTCCTCTATTCCAACCAGCTACTTGTGGAGGACCAGGTCTCCTTAAAGTTCTGCTTGGCTCATCAATCACAAAAATAAAAACAAAACTTGTTGTATTAGACATGTGAATAAGAAAATGTTTGAGACACTGTATCAAGTGAGTATTGTTTGTAAAAGTACAATTCATTCTAAGAGGTCTCAGTAGTGATTGTATGTTTGAAGATCCAGCATAACTATAGTAAGGTTTCTGTGTATATCCAAGTTGTGAAAAACCTTGAAGGCCACACTGGCTTTGCTGGTATGCATGGCAGGACATAATGTATTCGTATGCTACCTATGAGAGAATGAACAATATTCTGTCTGGTATTCACAATGGTACTGCTCTAAAATTAGATCCACTAAGTTTCCAATGACCACACAAAAATACACATATTATGGTTGTGTGTACATACGTATATATAAAAACCAAGGACTTGAAATCTCATTTAAAAAGTTATTTCTTAAAAAAGTCTTTCAACTTTTTTTCTCAGCTAGATCTAATATCTAATAGGGAATTGAAGATTTCTCTGGGAGGTGAGTCCATATTTCAGTGTTCTCTCTCCTGTCGGTCAATTAGCCCTCAATTCTGTGAGCACTCACAAGCGAGTTGCCTGATTAAAGGAAGTATTTGTGACAGGGTCATTCCTGAGCTCCTGACAAATTACTTCTGGGTCCCTGGTCAGATGCAAAAAGACAAAACAGTTTTAATTTGGCTGTTCCCCCTTCCAGTGAAGCACCATCTGCCGCAGTCATACTCAGAAACAAACAGGCAAATCACTCATAGCAACTCAAAACAATAGTTCCAAGTCAAACCTACCTTCCCTCAGGAAGCTTCTGTCAGGCAGCAGTCTACTCAGTTCCTGGCCCTAGCCAGGCTGTTCGCAAGGAATGGAAGCTGAAGAACTGCTTTCCCTCCCAGCCAGTTTCTAACTGAGCTGGATCCTCCTGTTTCACCTGCCTCTCTAAGCCTGATACCTACTGCATATGTAGCAGGGCAGAGCTGATTGAGCCCACAGAAGATAGTTAACCCTTTACAGTGTTTTTATACCCCATCACAGTATTATGTTAAATATTATATATTAAATCTACTTGGGGAGTTGAAGGAAGTGTTTCCCACTGCTGATACTTGTCCTTTCACCAGGTTCACAAGAGCTATAGATAGATACCTAGATATAGATTAGCACCTTATTTGTTGTTCCTCTCTTGACCTGACATTCTCAATTCAGTCTTTAAATTTTCCTCCCCTCCTTAGTACACTGTTGGAGACATATGGCTAACTAAGGTCCTCTCAATCTTATAAACTCTTAATGTGAGCAACTTCTTTTGGACTAATAGTTATGATTAGTTCATGGTTTTAAAGTGATTTAAAGTGGTGTATCTCCACACTATGTACAAGGAATAAGTATTATTTTTGGAATAAGCATGAAATAGATAACTAACATTTTTTGCCTTCACACTGACTAATTTCTCCTTGTTTTGACATCAAAAGAAATATAAAAAACATAACAGCTGCATCATGAAAAAGCAAAACTCAGAGTTATATTTATCCTTATATTTCAGCGTAATGATTTACAAAAGAAAATATGCCAAAAGGGCCAAATATTACTGTTTGTGAAACAGAACATTCATATGTTACACATAGCACACACAACAGTGATGATTTGTTATGCCATAAACTGAACTCAACTGGCTAAATTCATTCCTGGTGTAATTTCACTCAAATAAATGAATGGGCTAAATTTGGCTTAGTCACTAGTTATTTACCAAACTGACTGACTGACTAACATTTTTTCACAGTTTGAATATTTTAATTAAGATACACAGAACACACAATATTCTTTTCTTAACCACTTGCTTTTATATAAAGTAACGCACAGTTTTCCCTCTTTAATATGGCCAGAGAAGTCAATAGGCTTCAACATGTAATACAAATAGTTTTACAGAGCCATAGATTTTTAAAGCCAGGTGGGAACATCATCATAATCTAATCTGATCTCCTCTGTAACAAAGGTCATAGAACTTCACCCAATAATTTCTGCATCGGGTCAATAAATTCTATTGGGCTATAGCACATATTTTAGAAAGATATCCAGCCTTCATTAAAGATTGCAAATGATGGAGAATCTACCATATCTCTATGTTTGCTTCAATGGTTAATTACTCTCAGTGTTAAAAATGCACTTTATTTTTAGTTTGAATTTGTCTATCTTGCACTAAAAGATCATCATAAAATAGACACAACAATCTTCTTCCTATAAAGTAGTATATGCTAGCCAAGACTTTCAGAAGTGACTAGTGATTTTGGCACTTAAACTGAAGCGCCTCAGAGAACAGATGCTCAGAATGTTCTAAACTGCTATTCCACCAACACTGATATACAGTAACTCCTCACTTAATGTTGTAGTGATGTTCCTGAAAAATGCGACTTTAAGCGAAACGATGTTAAGCAAATACAATTTTCCCATAAGAATTAATGTAAATGGGGGAGGGGGTTAGGTTCCAAGGAAATTTTTTTCACCAGACAAAAGATATATACACACACACACACTAAGTTTTAAACAATTTAATACTGTACACAGCAATGATGATTGTGAAGCTTGGTTGAGGTGGTGCAGTCAGAGGGTGGAAGAGGGTGGGATATTTCTTATTGCTAAATGATGAACTAGAACAGCTGAGCCCTCAAGGGTTAACACGTTGTTAATGTAGCCTCACACTCTACAAGGCAGCACAAATGGAGGGAGGAGACAGAGCATGGCAGACAGAGACACACACCCTGTGTGTGTGAGAGAGAGATGCACATTGCCCTTTTAAGGACGCAGACTCCACTCTAAGTACATTGCCTTTTTAAGTAGATCAGCAAGTTGAGACAGCCCCTGAAGCCAGCACTCTCCCTCTGTCCTGAGCTCTGTTGTGTCCCCCCCTCCGCTGTGGAAATGGGGTAAACGAGGGGCAGGAGCAGGGGGAGACCCTGACATTAGCTCCCCTCTGTCGCATCCCTGCACAGCAAGCAGGAGGCTCCCGGGAGCAGCTTCAAGGCAGAGGGCAGGAGCAGCACATGGCAGTGGGGGGAGGGACAGCTGAACTGCCGGCAATTGATAGCCTGCTGGGCGGCTGCTGCACAGGGAACTTAGGGGAGCGGGGAGCTAATAGGGGGCTGCTGGTCCACCCTGGTTCCAAGCCCCCACCAGCTACCTGCAATGGGCTGCTCTTCCTGCAAGCAGTGGAAAAAGCAGGTGGCTGCCAAACAACATAAGGGACCATTGTGCAACTTTAAATGAGCATGTTCCCTAATTGATCAGCAATGTAACAATGAAACAATGTTAACTAGGATGACCAAGTGAGGAGTTACTGTATACTGTATGTAGCGCACACAGTTCTCCTCTGTAACAAGATCTTCCTTTGTAGTAGCCCACAAGGTGCATTTTTTGGCTCTGCTCTTTTCTATCTACTGTCTATCTTTGTGCTTTTATCTCTATCATTATCCTTAACTACGAATTTAACGGCAATAATACTAATTTTTCATCATTTTTAAAGACTCTTATTTGTCTGTCTTGAGCAGGTAAACTTGTGACTTCTTAATTTGTTTTAGTGACAGTAAATTCCTCAAAAGAAAGGTCTTCTCTTGGGAATGACAAACATCCTCAAACACAATTTCACATTCTCCATCTCACTTATTCTTAGTGTATGTACAATGTGCTTTAGGTGGCACATGACCAGGATTCATCAACATTTTTGGTCTTTTGGTGGATCATTAGCTTCCCTGGCTGAGGCAAGGTACTGACGGGGAGTGAGACATGAACGCTGATCCCACTAGTTGATTCCTATTAGCCTACATAGTCCATAATCTGAGTGTGATGCATGACCTTGAACTTTTCTCATCCTACTGTATCTCCTCTTTCTGAAAACCTAACTATCACTATTACTGCAAGATATGTCACTGTCCTGTGTCCTGACTCCAACTCTGCTAAATCATCATTCACATTCTTGTCTTGACTCATGCAACATTCTTCTCCACGTGGGTCTCCCCAAGCTCCAGCATGTGCAGAATGCTGCTCTCAGCCTTCTCTCAAGTAAAGAGAAGGATGGCCACACCAGCCCATATTCAAACAAACTCTTTTTTTTTTTCAGGATCTAGCTCAAAGTTGGTCTCCTCTTTTATAAAAGAAATCTTCCTACCTATTAAGGAGGGATGGTCTTGTGATGAAAGCATCATAATGGAACTCAGCAGATCAGGGTTTTGTTATATCTTTTCTGTGTGATCATGGATAAATCATTTAACCTCTCTCCATCTCAGCTTCCTGTCAGTAAAATACTGACTACAATACTTCCTTGCCTCATAAGAGTGTTTGTGATGTAAAATTCCTTAGCACATGGAAGTGATCCAATACACTGATGAGCATTCTAAATGAGACTACAAATAAAATATTTCACAGACCGTGTGTGTGTGTCTCTCTCTCCTCCACTTCCCTGTACCCTCCTCTCTGTGTAACACCAGTCTTTTCTGTCTCTCCCTCATGTGATCTGACTACTGTTGATTTGAAGAAAAAACTTCTCTGCTGCCACTCCTGTCTTCTGGAATAACCTTCCTGAATCTCTCTGCCTCAACTATGCTCCATCTCATTTTAAAGCGCAGCTACAAACATGTGTAGTCTCTCTTGCTTATATTTCTTAAAATTTCCTCTCTCTTCCAGTTACTACCTAACTCTGTAGGTCACAGGTTTGAATGAAAGAAGCTATAAAAATAAAGTATTATTGTACTGCAGTCTGCATGTCACACTGATGAAGGAGGGAGTTCATAGGATTTTGAAAATACACCAATTTACAGCAAAACCCCATAAGCTATATAATATAACTGAACACCATTGTAGAAAATCAGAATTCAAAGCATTACAAGAAGAAATTGAGATTATTTCTTTTATGGAGTGAAATATAGTTGTCCTCCCAGTGAAATATAGTTTTCTTTGTTAGAACATAAATCTTTGGAATGAAACAAAATCAAGTAGGAATTCCAGTAAACTTTAAAAATCCATTCTAACATTAGCATTTAATACTTCAAATATTCATTTCACCGATATCAGAGGAAGAAGGGTGCTGCAACTATTTGTAATGCTATTGCATTACCATCAGCATGTGTTTACCCTGATGTCACTGAAATGGAATTTACAATTCTTTTTGTGCCATTTAAAGAGAAATAAAGCATCTTGGGATTTAGTGAAGCTAGTAGATAAGGCACAATTTAGGACTGTGCTGAGAGACCATTAGTCATTTTCAGGATTTTGGTCCAATATTTGTATCTAAACACAACTATGAATAGTGTCCATAAAAGTTGATTGTATTATGAATTGTGTTTCATTCTCTATTTTATGTCTCCCTATTTATGACTCACAGTTTTATCTACGATCCCTCTTCTTTTCTTTATCTGGAGCTCTCTCAGACTGTTGATTTCACACTGTAGCACAATGCCCTCAGATGAAATGCAAATGTGACAGACCTGTGGAATAAATCCAAAAGATTTTGTGGTGTCCCCCAGGACTCTAATTTCACAACTAGCATGTTTGATTCACTCCAAAGACCGAGTGAGTCCTTCTGACAGCTTCCCAGTTCAAACTGAATGTGTGAGCATTTCCTGCCCTATGCTCACATATCCACATAACTAAAGAGAGGTCTCATCTCACACAGATATCCATAGGCAGAATTTTTAAACTCTACAAAAATGTCTTTAGGGATCATATGAGTGAAATGGTGCAAGTACAGAACACTTTGTGAATGCAGGGGTGTCTCGTGACACAAGGTTTCACCAGAGCCAGGTCTCAGTCCTATTTTTATAGTAAGGGCACTATTAGCCTTATCCAAAGCCCACTGAAGTCAGTGGAAAGGGTCCTGTTTTACCTCCCTGTCATGCAGCCAATAAGTGGTAAGAATAACTATGTCAGCATCACTTCCTAATACTATTTAACTATTTCTTATTGATTTTGAGTGTGTTCATGCAAACAGTGCAAACAAAAAAATCAGACTCCAGAGAATATTTAAAACATACCAGGGATTAAATAGGAACTTGGCTTAATTTCTATGAACAGTCATAGAAGAGACAAATCTGAACAGATTCAGATAGTTATGCAGTCAAATAAATAATTATTAATAAAATTTCTATTTTAAAAGACCTTTCCTGAAAAGCACTGCACTAACATTTAAATGTAACAGCCAATCAAAGTATCACAAAGAATGTATATAAAAATTGATTTCAGAGTAGCAGCCGTGTTAGTCTGTATTCGCAAAAAGAAAAGGAGTACTTGTGGCACCTTAGAGACTAACAAATTTATTAGAGCATAAACTTTCGTGAGCTACAGCTCACTTATGAAGTGAGCTGTAGCTCACGAAAGCTTATGCTCTAATAAATTTGTTAGTCTCTAAGGTGCCACAAGTACTCCTTTTCTTTTTATAAAAATTGAATGATACTAGCTATTTAGAATCATTGTGACTGTAAGCCAATAAATGCATTTCATCCCTGTTGACCCATTTCTACAAAAACACTTATTACTGAGCACATTGCTTGCTTCCAAGAATAATCTACTTCATTGCTAGTCTAACTCTGACCCTTCCTTCTGTTCATTTACAGTATGACCACTCTAGAATGGGGTGTGCAGTTCCTGCCAAAAGGAAGAGACTTCTTGAATATCTTAGACCTTCCACATAGGTCAATTCTGTTTGCTATCTTCAATTATTCAGATAATGGCATAGAGAGTACGTTTGTAAAGTTTGCGGATGATACCAATCTGGGAGGGGTTACAAGTGCTTTGGAGAATAGGATTAAAATTCAAAATGATCTGGACAAATAGAGAAATGGCCTGAAGTAAATAGGATGCAATTCAATAAGGACAAATGCAAAGTACTCCTCTTAGAAAGGAACAATTAGTTGCACACATACAAAATGAGAAATGACTGCCTGTTGAAAGCGATCTGGGTGTCACAGTGGGCCACTCCACCCATTTAGCTTGGGTCACAAGCTAAATATGAGTTAACATTTAACACTGTTGCAAAAAAAAGTGAAAAGAAAAAAAGAGTACTTGTGGCACCTTAGAGACTAACAAATTTATTTGAGCATAAGCTTTTGTGAGCTACAGCTCACTTCATCGGATGCATTCAATGGAAAATACAATGGGGAGATTTATACATACACACAGAGAACATGAAACAATGTGTATTACCATACACACTGTAAGGAGAGTGATCACTTAAGATGAGCTATTACCAACAGGTAGGGAGGATGGGGGGAAGGAAGAAAAACATGGGGAAATAGTTTTAACTTTCTGTAATGACCCATCCACTCCCAGTCTCTATTCAAGCCTAAGTTAATTGTATCCAGTTTGCAAATTAATTCCAATTCAGCAGTCTCTTGTTGCCGTCTGTTTTTGAAGTTTTTTTTGTTGAATAGCCACTCTTAGGTCTGTAATCGAGTGACCAGAGAGACTGAAGTGTTCTCTGACTGGTTATTGAATGTTAGAATTCTTGACGTCTGATTGTGTCCATTTATTCTTTTATGTAGAGACTGTCCAGTTTGACCAATGTACATGGCAGAGGGGCATTGCTGGCACATGATGGCATATATCACATTGGTAGATGCGCAGGTGAACGAGCCTCTGATAGTGTGGCTGATGTGATTAGGCCCTATGATGGTGTCCCCTGAATAGATACGTGGACACAGTTGGCAATAGGCTTTGTTGCAAGGATAGGTTCCTGGGTGAGTGGTTCTGTTGTGTGGTGTGTGTGGTTGCTGGTGAGTATTTGCTTCAGGTTGGGGGGCTGTCTGTAAGCAAGGACTGGCCTGTCTCCCAAGATCTGTGAGAGTGATGGGTCATCCTTCAGGATAGGTTGTAGATCCTTGATGATGCATTGGAGATGTTTTAGTTGGGGGCTGAAGGTGATAGCTAGTGGCGTTCTGTTATTTTCTTTCTTGGGCCTGTCCTGTAGTAGGTGACTTCTGGGTACTCTTCTGGCTCTGTCAATCTGTTTCTTCACTTCAGCAGGTGGGTACTGTAGTTGTAAGAATGCTTGATAGAGATCTTGTAGGTGTTTGTCTCTGTCTGAGGTGTTGGAGCAAATGCGGTTGTATCGTAGAGCTTGGCTGTAGACAATGGATCGTGTTCTCTCTCTCTGTGTGTGTGTGTGTGTGTGTGTGTGTGTGTGTAAAAATCTCCCCACTGTATTTTCCACTGAATGCATCTGATGAAGTGAGCTATAGCTCACGAAAGCTTATGCTCAGATAAATTTGTTAGTCTCTAAGGTGCCACAAGTACTCCTTTTCTTTTTGCGAATACAGATTAACATGGCTGCTACTCTGAAACTTGTCATTATGCAAAAAAAGTGAGCATCATTCTGGGATGTGTTAGCAGGAGTGTTGTAAGCAAAACACAGGAAGTAATTCTCTACTCTGCACTGATTAGGCCTCAACTGTAGTACTGTGTCCAGTTCTGGACACATTTCAGGAAAGATGTGGACAAATTGGAGAAAGTTCAAAGAAGAACAACAAGAATGATTGAAGGTCTAGAGAACATGACCTGTGAGGGAAGACTGAAAAAACTGCGTTTGTTTAGTCTGGAGAAGAGAAGACTGAGAGGCCACATGGTAACACTTTTCAAGTAAATAAGAGGTCATTACAAGGAGGAGGAAGGTAAATAGTTCTTGTTAATCTCTGAGGATAGGACATGAAGCAGTGGGTTTAAATTGCAGCAAGGACAGTTTAGGTTGGAGATTAGGAAAAGACTGTCAGGGTAGTTAAACTGTGGAATAAATTGCCTAGGGAGATTGTGGAATCTCTATCATTGGAGATTTGTAAGAGCAGGTTAGACAAATGTGTCAGGGGTTCTCAAACTGGGGGTCAGGACCCCTCATGGGGTCACGAGGATATTACATGGGGGGGTCACAAGGTTATTACATGGGGGGGTCACAAGGTGTCAGCCTCTACCCCAGACCCTGCTTTGCCTCCAGCATTTATAATGGTGTTAAATATACAATAAAGTATTTTTTAATTTATAAAGGGGGTTGCACTGAGAGGCTAGCTATGTGAAAGGGTTCACTAGTACAAAAGTTTGAGAACCACTGGTCTAGATAATACTTAGTCCTGCCATGAGTGCAGGGGACTGGACTAGTCCCTTCCAGTCCTACGATTCAGCAGGACTCCTAATGACAGCAAGCTCTATACCCACAAGGATCAGGCCCTAGGGATAGAAAATAAAATACCCACTGCAAAGATGGTCAAGAGCTGAAGAGAAAAGGAAAGACCTACTGGCTATATTAGATTAGCAGCTGAACTATATCAGGAAAGATAGCCCAAGTGGGGTGAATGAGTTAAAAATAAATTACAGACACAATTTTTATAACAAACATATGTATTCTTATTGTGACTCACATCTTACTTTACTTCAACCACAGTATTCTCTTTTCTTGTATATACCACCTTCCCTTTTGCTGCTTTCATAAAACAATAACTTTGTACTGTCAATTCTGCTAAGCTTTAATAAAAATTAGAAACTAAGAATCCACAGTGGCATCAGCAAAAATAAATGGGGAGAGTGTGGAAATGGAATAGAATAACAAAAGTGGAAAGTAGTTCTTAAAAAACTGTGGTCAGCCAATTTTTAGAAAGGGGGAAGGAATAAGGGACAGATGAATGAAGCAGATATTAGTGTGATCAAAATGGTGAATCAATTTATACCTAGAGCCAGGAGTATCACCAAACACACTCCATCTCCATCCCCCTTTTATTTCTTGTCTGTCTGCTGCATCTTCAGGTTTGGTTTTGCTGCTGGTTTTACTGTTAGCTATTAAAGGATATGCAGAAGAATATACAGGATATCCCCCTCCCACCCAGCAGTGCACGGGGGGCATCATGAGACAGAAATTGCAACAAGTTCTGTTCATGAGACAGAAATTGCAACAATTAAACTGACTACACAGAACGTGCTGCCAAATACACAATAAGCAAGCTCTGCTCTCTCATATTTTAGTTATAGTAATCTTAGAAGTTCCTTTTAACAATAGCCAGTACAAAGTTTACAGATGAAGACATGATTTCCAAGTTGAAAATGTTCCACCTAGCCAGGATGGTCAAGAGCCAGTATGGCAGATCAAAGACATATGGGATCCCAGAAAATCACTATCATATAGGTTAAAATCCACTTTGAACCCAACCAGGTGTAGTGTTAAGAGCTTTCAGAGTAGCAGCCCTGTTAGTCTGTATTCGTAAAAAATAAAAGGAGTACTTGTGGCACCTTAGAGACTAACAAATTTGAGCATAAGCTTTCGTGAGCTACAGCTCACTTCATCGGATGCATTCGGTGGAAAATACAGTGGGGAGATTTATATACACACACAGAGAACATGAAACAATGGGTTTTATCATACACACTGTAAGGAGAGTGATCACTTAAGATGAGCTATTACCAGCAGGAAGGAGCGGGCGGGGGGGGGGAAAGGAGGAAAACCTTTTGTGGTGATAATCAAGGTGGGTCATTTCCAGCAGTTAACAAGAACGTCTGAGGAACAGTAGGGGGTGGGGGGGGAGAAATAACATGGGGAAATAGTTTTACTTTATGTAATGACCCATCCACTCCCAGTCTCTATTCAAGCCTAAGTTAATTGTATCCAGTTGCAAATTAATTCCAATTCAGCAGTCTCTCGTTGGAGTCTGTTTTTGAAGATTTTTTGTTGAAGGATAGCCACTCTCAGGTCTGTAATCATGTGACTGGAGAGATTGAAGTGTTCTCCGACTGGTTTTTGAATGTTAGAATTCTTGACCTCTGATTTGTGTCCATTTATTCTTTTACGTAGAGACTGTCCAATTTGACCAATGTACATGGCAGAGGGGCATTGCTGGCACATGATGGCATATATAACGTTGGTAGATGCGCAGGTGAACAAGCCGCTGATAGTGTGGCTGATGTGATTACGCCCTATGATGGTATCCCCTGAATAGATATGTGGACACAGTTGGCAACGGGCTTTGTTGCAAGGATAGGTTCCTGGGTTAGTGGTTCTGTTGTGTGGTGTGTTTGGTTGCTGGTGAGTATTTGCTTCAGGTTGGGGGGCTGTCTGTAAGCAAGGACTGGCCTGTCTCCCAAGATCTGTGAGAGTGATGGGTTGTCCTTCAGGATAGGTTGTAGATCCTTGATGATGCATTGGAGAGGTTTTAGTTGAGGGCTGAAGGCAATGGCTAGTGGCGTTCTGTTAGTTTCTTTGTTGGGCCTGTCCTGTAGTAGGTGACTTCTGGGTACTCTTCTGGACAGAGCCAGAGGCTTGAATAGAGACTGGGAGTGGATGGGTCATTACATAAAGTAAAACTATTTCCCCATGTTATTTCTCCCCCCACCCCACCTCCTACTGTTCCTCAGATGTTCTTGTTAACTGCTGGAAATGGCCCACCTTGATGATCACAACAAAAGGTTTTCCTCCTTTCCCCCCCACCTCCTGCTGGTAATAGCTCATCTTAAGTGATCACTCTCCTTACAGTGTGTATGATAAAACCCATTGTTTCATGTTCTCTGTGTGTGTATATAAATCTCCCCACTGTATTTTCCACCGAATGCGTCCGATGAAGTGAGCTGTAGCTCATGAAAGCTTATGCTCAAATAAATTTGTTAGTCTCTAAGGTGCCACAAGTACTCTTTCTTTTTTGCTAAGAGCTTAAGGTTCTTCTGAAGATGGAATAATAAAAGGAAAAAAATTAAAGGATTTTGGCTAAGGTTATCAGTTAAAACTGCAACATAAAAACATTTGAGAGAAGAGATTATTATCTCTCCCACTAAGAAAATAAGAAAAACAGAATTATTATATAAAACTTCTTTCCTTGTCAAGATTCTAGTCAGGAAAATATCAAAGTAGTTTTAGACAATTATATTTGAGTGGGACGGGGACTAAAACAATTTACAATGAAAACAGAATATAAAATGGCCATTAGAGAGAGGAGCCTAAAGCAGAAAAACTCAACAACTTTGCAAGGTTCCAAAAGCTTGACATCCTTTAAAACAAATGAAATGACAAACAATAAGATGTATGCAGCAATCACTAACACCTAACTATTTCACCTGGATGAAAATACAATGTTAATGCTCAAACCATTGCCAGAATGCATTGGCAGTGCTTTCACAGCAGATCTTTCACTATAAAGTGAGTGGCTGTGTCATTACATATATTGAATCTATTTCCTTATGCTAAATATCCTCACACCTTCTTGTCAACTGTCTAAATGGGCCATCTTGATTATCACTACAAAAATTTTTTTCTCCTGCTGATAATAGCTCTTCTTAATTAATTAGCCTCTTACAGTTTGTATGGCAACTTCCACCCTCTCTCTCTCTCTCTCTCTGTATATAACATACATCTTCTTACTATATGTTCCATTCCATGCATCTGATGAAGTGGGTTGTAGCCCACAAAAGCTTATGCTCTTATAAATTTGTTAGTCTCTAAGGTACCACAAGTACTCCTGTTCTTTTTATAAAGTTATGTTATAGTTGATAAGCAATAGTAAATATTTGCTCAATCTGTATTTCAAATTCATTTCCAGAATTGGCATTCCTAAAGGTTTGAGGAATAAAATACTTATGATTGCTCACCAAAAAAAAAAGTATATTTTATTTAAAACAAATCAAAAGAAGTGAAAACCTGCTGTTGGTGCAGTTTATCAGAAAGAGAAAAGGATTGGTAACAAGCAGATATCTAATCTGAGTTGAGTCAAGAACTCACCGTGTGACCTTGAGCAAGTCCTTTGATCTCCTTATATCTCTTTTAACTAAATCATGAACCTCGATTCTGCTTTTAAGAGAAGCTTCTAAATGTAAGTAAATTATGACTGCTGACTCAAAATATCAGATATTAGAATAAAACAGTAGCTATGTATGACTTCACAGTTGTCACTAGGCTGCACACCATGGCTACTTGGGACTCCACTACTGTGGTGGGGATAGACTACAGCAGCGGTTCTCAAACTTCAGCAACCCGAGGACGCACATTTTGATTTAAAAACTTTTGAGGACCCCCAAGCCTCCGTGCTCAGCCCTTGCCCGGCCCCGCCCCTTCTCCGAGGCCCTGCCCCCACGCTCACTCCATTCCCCTCTCCCTCCATCACTCGCTCTCCCCCACCCTCTCTCACTTTTGACAGACTGGGACAGCGGTTAAGGTGCAGGAGGGGGTGCAGGGTGAAAGCTCTCAGAGGGAGTTTGGGTGTGGGAGGGGGTGTGGGCTTTGGGCTGGGGCAGGGATTTGGGGTGTGGGAGGAGTTGAGGGGTGCAGCAGCAGATCCCTCTGGCAGCGGCTCCTGGGGGGCGGGGTCAGAAAGTCTCCACGCGCTGCCCCAGCAGCTCCCATTGGCCTCAGTTCCCGGCAAATGGGAGCTGCAGAGTTGGTGCTTGGGGTGGAAGCAGCACACGAAGCCACCTGCCTCCTCTCCTCCCCGGGGCCGCAGGGACATGCTGGGCGCTTCCGGGTGCAGCACAGAGCCAGGGCAAATAGGAAGCCGGTTCCCCGGTATGCTGGGAGGGAGGGAGAGGAGTTGAGGGAGGGAGGGGAAGGAGTTTTTCAGCAGGATCCACGGACCACTTGGAGTACCCTCGGGGACACCCAGGGGTCTACAGACCCCAGTTTGAGAAATGCTGGACTACAGATTTGCCTGCTTCAAAAGCACAGCCCCACACCACTAGAATTAATGGAAACTCTCTTAGGAGTAGACAGTGTATAAAGACACACATCTGAGAAGTTCTGGATAGCAGCCTGCTCCAAAGCAACCTGAAGTCAACAAGACGCTTTTCTCTGACTTCAGTGCACCTTGGATCAGGTATTACACACAGTAGAGTGCACTAGTACACATACAACCTAGTTATTCGTTACTATTTAATCATGGACTATCTTCTAAACTAAGCATACCATACATATATTACTTTGGAGGTCATTCTCCATCAACAAATTAAAAATTCTGCACACAATATTTTACAATTCTGCAAAATTCTGCAAATTTTATTTGTCAAATGAATGTGGAGGCTACAGCATGGCATTGAGGAACATAGGCCACTGGCTGCACAGAGGTGGGAGATGACTAAGGCATTTACATTCTCTGGAAGGATAGGGATCTCAGAATGGGCAATAATACTGTTGTGGGATTCTCTACTCACCGCTGGGGCACCTCCATATGGCTGCATCTGGGGAATAATTCCATCCAGTCTGACAACTCTCTCCATCTCTTGTTCATACTGTTGCCTCTCTCATGTTCCAGGAGTTGCAGTACTTCCTCTTTGAGAATCCCTCTTCATGGCTTGGCCCTCTGGCCAGATCACTATAGTCTTCCCGCATCTGAGGTATCAAAATCTCACTAGACTGGCTGACCTCATCCCCAGCAGTCCTCCACTTCAAGGCTATGTCACTCCCTTACTGGCTAGTAGGGGAACTTGGGCCCACCCTCTACTCCAGATCCCAGGCCAGGGGCCCTACAAATCAGCAGTCAAGGTCTGCTCTATCCCAAATGCTGCCATTTGCCCTGGGCTCCTTCCTATTCTGCATCTAGCACTTCATTCTCCACCACCTCTCTGGGTAACCCTTCCTTCAGGACCTGGATTCCAGAGCGTCTCCCACTGTGTTTCTTCCTTTCCCTGTTTCAGAGTAGCAGCCATGTTAGTCTGTATTCGCAAAAAGAAAAGGAGTACTTGTGGCACCTTAGAGACTAACAAATTTATTTGAGCATAAGCTTTCGTGAGCTACAGCTCACTTCATCGGATGCCTTTGGTGGAAAAAACAGAGGAGAGATTTATATACACACACACAGAGAACATGAAACAATGGGTTTATCATACACACTGTAAGGAGAGTGATCACTTAAGATAAGCCATCACCAGCAGCAGGGGGGGAAAGGAGGAAAACCTTTCATGGTGACAAGCAAGGTAGGCTAATTCCAGCAGTTAACAAGAATATCAGAGGAACAGTGGGGGGTGGGGCGGGAGGGAGAAATACCATGGGGAAATAGTTTTACTTTGTGTAATGACTCATCCATTCCCAGTCTCTATTCAAGCCTAAGTTAATTGTATCCAGTTTGCAAATTAATTCCAATTCAGCAGTCTCTCGTTGGAGTCTGTTTTTGAAGCTTTTTTGTTGAAGTATAGCCACTCTTAGGTCTGTGATCGAGTGACCAGAGAGATTGAAGTGTTCTCCAACTGGTTTTTGAACGTTATAATTCTTGACGTCTGAATTGTGTCCATTCATTCTTTTATGTAGAGACTGTCCAGTTTGGCCAATGTACATGGCAGAGGGGCATTGCTGGCACATGATGGCATATATCCCATTGGTAGATGTGCAGGTGAACGAGCCTCTGATAGTGTGGCTGATGTGATTAGGCCCTATGATGGTATCCCCTGAATAGATATGTGGACAGAGTTGGCAACGGGCTTTGTTGCAAGGATAGGTTCCTGGGTTAGTGGTTCTGTTGTGTGGTGTGTGGTTGCTGGTGAGTATTTGCTTCAGATTGGGGGGCTGTCTGTAAGCAAGGACTGGTCTGTCTCCCAAGATCTGTGAGAGTGATGGGTCGTCCTCAGGACAGGTTGTAGATCCTTGATGATGCATTGGAGAGGTTTTAGTTGGGGGCTGAAGGTGATGGCTAGTGGCGTTCTGTTGTTTCCTTTGTTGGGCCTGTCCTGTAGTAGGTGACTTCTGGGTACTCTTCTGGCTCTGTCAATCTATTTCTTCACTTCAGCAGGTGGGTATTGTAGTTGTAGGAATGCATGATAGAAATCTTGTAGGTGTTTGTCTCTGTCTGAGGGGTTGGAGCAAATGCGGTTATATCGTAGCGCTTGGCTGTAGACAATGGATCGAGTGGTATGATCTGGATGAAAGCTAGAGGCATGTAGGTAGGAATAGCGGTCAGTAGGTTTCCGATATAGGGTGGTGTTTATGTGACCATCGCTTATTAGCACTGTAGTGTCCAGGAAGTGGATCTCTTGTGTGGACTGGTCCAGGCTGAGGTTGATGGTGGGATGGAAATTGTTGAAATCATGGTGGAATTCCTCAAGAGCTTCTTTTCCATGGGTCCAGATGATGAAGAGGTCATCAATGTAGCGCAAGTAGAGTAAGGGCATTAGGGGACGAGAGCTGAGGAAGCGTTGTTCTAAGTCAGCCATAAAAATGTTGGCATACTGTGGGGCCATGCGGGTACCCATCGCAGTGCCACTGATTTGAAGGTATACATTGTCCCCAAATGTGAAATAGTTATGGGTGAGGACAAAGTCACAAAGTTCAGCCACCAGGTTAGCCGTGACATTATCGGGGATACTGTTCCTGACGGCTTGTAGTCCATCTTTGTGTGGAATGTTAAGACAAGCCATTTACAAAACACACTTTGCTTCTCTACAAAAGAAAAAGGACACTAAGCTATCTAAACTACTATATGCCACAAGGGGCCACAACAATGATTCCCGTAACCCACCCAGCAATATTGTTAATCTATCCAACTATACTCTTAGCCCAGCAGAAGAATCTGTCCTATCTCGGGGCCTCTCCTTTTGCCCCTCCACCCCCACGAACATGATACAGTTCTGTGGTGACCTAGAATCCTATTTTCGACGTCTCAGACTCAAGGAATATTTCCAACACACCTCTGAGCAACATATTAACCCACAGAGACCTTCCTGCCAACACTACAAAAAGAAGGACTCTGGGTGGACTCCTCCTGAAGGTCGAAACAGCAGCCTGGATTTCTACATAGAGTGCTTCCGCCGACGTGCACGAGCTGAAATTGTGGAAAAGCAGCATCGCTTACCCCATACCTCAGCCATGCAGAACACAGTGCCATCCACAGCCTCAGAAACAACTCTGACATCATAATCAAAAAGGCTGACAAAGAAGGTGCTGTCGTCATCATGAATAGGTCGGACTATGAACAAGAGGCTACTAGGCAGCTCTCCAACACCACTTTCTACAAGCCATTACCCTCTGATCCCACTGAGAGTTACCAAAAGAAACTACAGCATTTGCTCAAGAAACTCCCTGAAAAAGCACAAGAACAAATCCGCACAGACACACCCCTAGAACCCCGACCTGGGGTATTCTATCTGCTACCCAAGATCCATAAACCTGGAAATCCTGGACGCCCCATCATCTCAGGCATTGGCACCCTGACAGCAGGATTGTCTGGCTATGTAGATTCTCTCCTCAGGCCCTTCGTTACCAGCACTCCCAGCTATCTTCGAGACACCACTGACTTCCTGAGGAAACTACAGTCCATTGGTGATCTTCCTAAAAACACCATCCTAGCCACTATGGATGTAGAAGCCCTCTACACCAACATTCCACACAAAGATGGACTACAAGCCGTCAGTATCCCCGATACTGTCACGGCTAACCTGGTGGCTGAACTTTGTGACTTTGTCCTCACCCATAACTATTTCACATTTGGTGACAATGTATACCTTCAAATCAGCGGCACTGCGATGGGTACCCGCATGGCCCCACAGTATGCCAACATTTTTATGGCTGACTTAGAACAACGCTTCCTCAGCTCTCGTCCCCTAATGCCCTTACTCTACTTGCGCTACATTGATGACCTCTTCATCATCTGGACCCATGGAAAAGAAGCTCTTGAGGAATTCCACCATGATTTCAACAATTTCCATCCCACCATCAACCTCAGCCTGGACCAGTCCACACAAGAGATCCACTTCCTGGACACTACAGTGCTAATAAGCGATGGTCACATAAACACCACCCTATATCGGAAACCTACTGACCGCTATTCCTACCTACATGCCTCTAGCTTTCATCCAGATCATACCACTCGATCCATTGTCTACAGCCAAGCGCTACGATATAACCGCATTTGCTCCAACCTCTCAAACAGAGACAAACACCTACAAGATTTCTATCATGCATTCCTACAACTACAATACCCACCTGCTGAAGTGAAGAAACAGATTGACAGAGCCAGAAGAGTACCCAGAAGTCACCTACTACAGGACAGGCCCAACAAAGAAAACAACAGAACGCCACTAGCCATCACCTTCAGCCCCCAACTAAAACCTCTCCAATGCATCATCAAGGATCTACAACCTGTCCTGAAGGACGACCCATCACTCTCACAGATCTTGGGAGACAGACCAGTCCTTGCTTACAGACAGCCCCCCAATCTGAAGCAAATACTCACCAGCAACCACACACCACACAACAGAACCACTAACCCAGGAACCTATCCTTGCAACAAAGCCCGTTGCCAACTCTGTCCACATATCTATTCAGGGGATACCATCATAGGGCCTAATCACATCAGCCACACTATCAGAGGCTCGTTCACCTGCACATCTACCAATGGGATATATGCCATCATGTGCCAGCAATGCCCCTCTGCCATGTACATTGGCCAAACTGGACAGTCTCTACGTAAAAGAATGAATGGACACAATTCAGACGTCAAGAATTATAACGTTCAAAAACCAGTTGGAGAACACTTCAATCTCTCTGGTCACTCGATCACAGACCTAAGAGTGGCTATACTTCAACAAAAAAGCTTCAAAAACAGACTCCAACGAGAGACTGCTGAATTGGAATTAATTTGCAAAACTGGATACAATTAACTTAGGCTTGATAGAGACTGGGAATGGATGAGTCATTACACAAAGAAAAACTATTTCCCCATGGTATTTCTCCCTCCCACCCACCCCCACTGTTCCTCTGATATTCTTGTTAACTGCTGGAATTAGCCTACCTTGCTTGTCACCATGAAAGGTTTTCCTCCTTTCCCCCCCCTGCTGCTGGTGATGGCTTATCTTAAGTGATCACTCTCCTTACAGTGTGTATGATAACCCATTGTTCATGTTCTCTGTGTGTGTGTATATAAATCTCTCCTCTGTTTTTTCCACCAAATGCATCCGATGAAGTGAGCTGTAGCTCACGAAAGCTTATGCTCTAATAAATTTGTTAGTCTCTAAGGTGCCACAAGTACTCCTTTTCTTTTTCCTTTCCCTGTGTAAGCCCAGAGAATGACTGTAAGCTTTTACGCTGAAGCCTCCATTGGTCCTCACTTCCTGGCCACATACCAGCCCCACTGCTCCTACACAGCTGGGCTCAGCATATCCTCAATCAGTGCTCCCCTATGAAACCTTTCTCTCAGGTGTGGCCTATCAGATTACTTAACCCATTCCGGAGCCACATTAACCCTTTCCAGGCTGGTGTGGGGTGAACACCCCATCACAGGTACAAACAAGGAAAGGGAGCAATAAGCACAGCTGTGCTGAAATCAGTGGAGATACTTGATGGAGGTAAATTGGTGTATCTGGCCCAACCTCTGCCAATTTGCAGATGATAATACAATTAGAAACAGAAAAAATAATTTAAAAGAATGCCATCAGATTCAAAAGGAGTTGGATTATTTTTGTGATTGGATGAACAGATGGTGAATGCAGTTTAATGCAGAAAAATGTGAGATAATGAGCATGGGAGCCAGGCATCAAGTTAGAGAATATGTACTAAATAGACATCTTCTCCTGCATGCTGATGAAGAAAAGAATTTGGGGGCTATTGTGAACAAATAATTGAAACTATCAGACCAGTTCACAGCTGCTGTGAGAGGCAAGATGATAATAGGTTATATTAATAGATGCAATATGAAAGAAAAGAGGTTATATTATTAATGCCTAACACACTTGTTAAGAACCATCTGGAATGTACAGATCTGGCACGGGCTGAAGTGGGTAGAGAGGAAGTGATGTTACTGCCCAAAAGCACAATCCTGCAAACAGATCCACAAGTGCAGGCTTTTATTCCTGTGCAGAGTCCCACTGAAATCAACAGGGCTCCATCTTTGCAAGATTCATATTCCCACTATTACTCATTTTCTACACACATCTTCTCCAGTATCACTTCTGATCTGATGGTTTGGTAAAAGGAAGGAGCAGCAATTTGGGGTGGAGGATCTGGGTGATGCCTCTGGAAATGCATGTAATTTTAGGACCTGGAGCCTGTAAACTCTTACCAATGTGAGTAGCTTCATCATCTCACCCAAGTGAGCCGTTTTAGTCATAAGTTAGTCAAGTTAGTCGTGTAGGTGTTTGCAGGATGGACTGGGTACGTCATACAAAGATGACTATAGAATATTCAGTTTGGGTGAAGTCTTGCACCAACCACAGAAATCATTTGGAGTTTTGACACTGATTTCATTGTCACTATGTTAACTATGGCATTTAACACTGACTTTATCAATCATTATATTAATGATAATTTGATCAGATAATCTGATTAATTTAATCTATAATATTTATTAAAGTTTCCTTTAATTGTGTTTCACTCTTAATTTTAATAAACTATGTTAAATGATCAGCATTTGATTTGATATCTTATCCAGTGCAAGAACACAGATAGGAGAATTCTATGCCAAGATACAAGATAGCTTGTTTATATTCTCAAATAATTCTAGTACTGATAATCTGCAGAGCTCTAGAAACAATTGGAAATAAGAATTTTCTCATAATAATCCCCCCATTTTACCCAAAGAAGAAATATTCTGAAGGAAAAAAAAACCCAGAAGAGTCAGAGGAAAAGACATGTTTCTTATGGGCATTTGTTAAGATAAAAGGCTCCAATCCTGCAGAGTGATCTGCCCACACAGCCCCTTACACCTACACAGAGTAACATTGACTTTTTAAACATTTTTTATTAATCAAGATTGAGAATCTTTGGCCCAGAAGTTTAAGAAAACTGTGAATATTTAAATTATTGAATTTCAGCATATTCTCAAAGGGCTTGTTTGTCTTTTGGCTTACATTCCCCCACAAGGCTGTAAGGAAGAGTAAAACCTTCCCCTTATGCTTCTCTATGGGTTACCTAGATCTTGGATTCAGATGTGCAGGAGCAAATAGATGCTTTGTGCCTGCTACTTCCCACCTGCTCCTTCCCCATACCCAGAGCAAGTGAGTGGGAAGTGAGTGGAGCCTTGTCTTCATATATCAATGCACTGGGGATCAGTGGAAATGAAACAACACAGGGCAGAGTAGTGATTTGCTGCTGATATTGTCCAGTATTCTTCAACTATTGGTGCACCTATGCAGCCGAGTTGGTTAAAAAAAAAAAAAAACAACAAAACCCCAGAATTTCCATGTCAGGGAAAATTTCAATATTTTGACATTTGTTTTCATCCTGAATTGAGACAGTCAAAATGTCAAATTTTTGTGGAATTATACATTTTGACATTCCTGAATTGAACTGCATTGAAACATTTCATTTTGGCTCAGTGCAACATGGAACCAAGTCTATTTATGTTGCCACAGTGCCTCATGGGAGTTGTGGTTCAGGTGCCTCAAGCCCCCATTCTCTTCTATAGTCTGGGCTTCCTAGCTAGACTGCATCTCCCATGATGCACCAGGCATGTGACTCCTATTATGTCCCACAGCATTCTGGAAGACTGTAGGCCAGCCAGAGAGTTTGACCAATAGACAGAATGGGGGCATGAGGCATCTGAACTACAAATCCCATGAGGTGCCACAGCTGTTAATATTCAATATTAGTTCAATATTGAATTGACTCAAAACAAAACATTTCAACTTAATTCAACAAAATAAAATATTTTTATTTGGGTTGACTGAACCCAAAATGGAATTACTACATTTAAATTTTCCTGATGGGGGGAAAATTTCAGCAAAATCAAAATTTATCTGGTGAAAAAATTGAGTCTGCAGAAATTGCATTTTCTGTCAAAAAGAGAAAAAAAAGATGGATGGAAATTCCTGACCAGTTCTCTTACACAATAACCACCCTTCCATAAAGTATGGCTAATACAATCCACTCCATGTGCAATAAGTTCTGAATTCAATTAAGCTTGGCCAATACAAATCCAAGTTTCTGCCATCCCACAAGAACATTTATACCAATGGTTCTTAACCTGGCATACACACACCCCCTGGGGGTGGAAGATGCCCTTTCTGGTGGTGCAAGACATGCCAGATTTTTTTAGAAGGTAAATCACAGGCACATAAGTACAACTACTTTGTTTCATCAAACCTATGTATTTATTTCAGAGTAGCAGCCGTGTTAGTCTGTATTCGCAAAAAGAAAAGGAGTACCCGTGGCACCTTAGAGACTAATTTGTTAGTCTCTAAGGTGCCACGGGTACTCCTTTTCTTTTTATGTATTTATTAACATTATACATTTTAATGATTACTGTAATATACAAACAAAAATATATCTAGGTTTAAAGAACTGACCTACTTCAACGATTTTTGATAAGGGGTGCGAGAACGTATTTTGAGAACCAAAGGAGTGCAGGCTGCAGTAAAGGTTAAGAACCACGATTTATACAGTATAATTGCGCTTACTGCTTTTGATTAAACTCTGTTTTTTTTCTAACTTAATTATCATCTTATGCACAGATGGGGAAGCAGGATACAATTTTTTAAAATAAAAAAAATGAATTGGAAAAAAAAATTCTTGTAAGCCACTACAGGCTACCTTGTTTCTTTATTACACTTCCAACTTGGGCAATCAGAGCAAGGCTTTCTCCTTTCTCCTGGTCACTACCCATGTCTGTCACCCATTTTCTCTCTCCACTGACCTGGGCAACCAGACAGACTGGTCTCAAATGGAAAAGCAAACTCCTCTTCCTCACAGACTAAGGTTAGTGACAAGGAGCAGAGTGTTTAACTACTATAAAAATACATTACAAAGCATTCAAACATTTAAAATCTACCCATAAAAGAACCTCAGATGCATTATAATGCCCTTTTAAGTGCTCCCTTACTTGTCTCTAGTAGATATTATGAAGTGATGGGGTTTGATGTTTGTTTTGTTTTACTGTCTGGGCAATTTATTGCTGCATAGTTTTTCAAAGCAAAAAGAGTAGTTATGAACTGGATCTAGTGGGTGTTTGAGGCTGAAGATGTTATGATTTTGATTCTAGGAATGGGTGTGAATATGCACTATTAGTTAATAATCCATATGTGTGTGTAAATGGTTTCTAACAGCCTGTTGTGTACAGCCCATTGTAAGCAAGATGTGGAGTTGCAATGCCCCAACAGGAGCAATGGGAGGCAAAAATTCCAGTGTGACCTGAGTGAGGAGCTCACCTATTTCTAATGGTTTCATGCGTGGGGTATGGTGTGAAGTGGAAGCCGGGGCATAGGTACAAAGCAATCCCTGCACTCTCCTCTGCACAGAGACCGAAATGATCACTGGCCCTGATGAGAGCTATGCAAAGGCTCCTTGCACCCTCCCCAACCTGTGCATCTGCATAAATCAGATAGTATCTGTTGTTAAGCGAACACATTCTTCCCACACTTTCATGCTAACTGAAGTAAACACTTTCACAAACTTTACATCCATTAAGTGTATCTTAGCTGTAGCTCCAAAGACATTTTTAATCGTATGCTTTTAAGCTTCTGTAGCTCCCCAACTTCCTTTCCCACATTGATTATTCCTCAAATGTATAGTTACAGTCTTTTAAAAAATAATATTCATTCACTGGAAATTACTATATTTGACAAATACAACTGAGGTGCAGAAGCTCTCTCTGTCTCCTTCAGCTACAAATATCTGATCTTTCTTTAAATTGATTAAAGAAAACACCTTAGAAGGAGGTGGGAATGGTTTCTCTGTCCCTGTGCCTGTGTTGTCTATCAACTCAGTCTCTTCTGATGAGAGTTTGTGTGTGTTTGTGTAAAGGGGAGTGAGGGATGGGCTGGCAAAAAACGCTTTCAGAAAGACATTTGTAGACAATTATCCTCTTTGCTCAAAAATCCCACCATTCTAGGAGAATTTAATCTTATTAGGCCTATTTGTTTAATCTTTCATTATGAAGGGAAAACAAAGTAGTTACAAATCAACTGAGACCACATTTATAAGTTAGATCACAGAGGCTGAAAGATAAAGTGTTTATACAAAAAACATTAAGGCAGAGCTTAGTTAATGCGGGCATGTGGAAAATACATTAAGATGTATTATGAAGGTAAAATGATGTATAGGGACTCTTATCTAGAATTCATAGTGCCAATCTCATATCCCTTGCCAATTTAGAAAAAAATTAAGACAATAATCAGTTCAGAAGTTGTAGCCATTTAAAAACATTC
Organism: Dermochelys coriacea; assembly: GCF_009764565.3. Taxonomy (NCBI): domain Eukaryota; kingdom Metazoa; phylum Chordata; order Testudines; family Dermochelyidae; genus Dermochelys; species Dermochelys coriacea. Next base: position 40,260,443 of record NC_050070.1, on the reverse strand, counting down.
ATGCTACAATATAACCCCCCCGCAAAATGAAACCATTCTCAGCCAGTTATTACCTCACCCCCTCCTCAGATTTCCATGGGATTTGCAGCATGTCCAAAAAGTTAACAGATCTGAGCTCTGGAAGACCACTGGGAAAGCAAATTCTAAATGAGAGGAGCCTTTCTCAGAGAACTCCCTGCCAGCAGCCCCCTCCTGTTTAAACGGAGGGGGCTCCAGTTTGAGTGTCTACTCTGACTGCAACCATGGAAGGGTTGCAAAAAGGCAGAGGTGGCAGCCAGTGAGGATTACAGAGCATGGGTATAATATGCTCTTTCTGTGAAGCTCCTCTGCTAAAAAAGCAGGTGGCCTCATTCTGCACCAACTTCAAATTCTGAACAGTCTTAAGGTGCAGCCCAAGGAAGAGCCCATTGCAGAAAGGCACCATTGCAGGGTCTGCACCTGGAAGAAAACAAGGACAGAACACTTGAATTATAAATCCTCCCCCTACAGTAAAATTGCTAATTGGCTAAAAAAGTCAGTTTGCATGGGCTGGGGGCAGGCTGTGAAGATCCTATTCATGAGGTAGAATTGAATCTCCCTGTGCATTGCAGGGCTCTCTTCCATGAATGGTCCATCATAGCAAGATGTGAGAAGCGGGGTTTAGAAGAAAGCGCAAAGAGGTATGGAATTATGCAAATCAACCAAACCTCCCATGTATGGAGGGCATGGTGACTGTGGAAGCTATTATAGCCAATGGATGGCAGTAGAATCTCCACTGGCATTCTGTGGCCTGGGAGTGGAGGCAGGATTCCCCATCTTGATGCAAAATAATATGTTGGAACTCTGAGGTACTTCTAACAGCTGCTATTTAAAAAATATATTTATATGCCCTAGATAAATGTTCCATTCTTCTCCCCCAACGTGTGTGCACTTTTTACATCAACACCTCTCCCACTCTCCCAGTAGGACACTGTCCTGAGGCCCATCACATACAATGAACAGTTCTACACCTGTGACAGGCTTAAAATTCACTTTCTTGCAATCCCACAGAACTAGTAGCAGGAGCTTCTTCTCACTGGAAAGTCTATTTGGGAGCAATAAGTAACATCAAAGGCTAAATGGGAGTTTTGTCTGAATAGAGACATCTGGATTTTGACCAAATTACTAATACAAATATCAAAACTTCTATTTCTGTGTTTAAAACTGAAATATGCTATCTGGCTATATCAGAAAGGGGAGTATAAATCCAGTCCCCCTTCTTATTTTATTAGTCTTTTTGTTATAATTTGCGAGCCTGGCACACTAGAAGACAGTAGATTATTTCACTTGGGATGTGCACCATAATAGTTCAATAGCTACAATATACACATTTTACATTCCTTACTCAAATGAATGACACAAAGATTGGTTGTCATATGTGAAGTCAGTGAACATAACATGCCAAAGACATCAGAACAAAGGAGATAATTTGCAGATGTTAGTTATGTGAGAATAACGGTGGTATTTTATCACTGCAGAGTCAGAACAATAGAACTAATTTGTAAGATAAAGTTTGAGATAGAAACTAGAAAAATGGCATTTTAAATCATTGTTAGAGTCTTAAGTTTGTGATTTTTACTTTCCTGGAGATTGGTATGATTCACTGTGGAAAGATGAGGCTAGATTAGATATTCTCCTCCACCCAGCAGTACTTTGTGGACTAGATGCACAAAGGGCACGATTAGGTGACTGCCTGGAGATTTAGAAAAATAGCAATCATGTCCAAGTTCATGAACCTCTGAGCGAGTCAGTTCAAGTTTAGATAGGAATGCACGGCAAAGCTTCACCTCTTTTTTTATATTCCCCTCCCCTCTAAGACACCCTTGGTGTCATGCTGACTCTGACTTCCACAGACTACCAGGATAAGATCCTTCCTTAATTTCCCCTGGGGCACATAGATATCTGATAAGAAAAATAAAAATATTTACCTTTTTTCTTGACTGGTGATTGATTACAGCTGGCTGGAAAGTAGGGAAAACCCCTTTCACAATAAATTTTGTGCGCTTTTTTTTTAAAAAAAAAGAAAAAGAACAGATTGACTTCTTCTGACCTTCTCTATTTAATATTGAAAAGAATGAGTTTGTATTGATTATGCTAAAGAAGTAAAATATACCCAAGATATTTCCTGGAAGAATTAAAAAAAAGTCTCTTCCAAGTATAAAATTGAAAGAAGTCATCCTTTTAAATGTGATGAGATGATGTCTTAGTGCATTTCCAAATGTACAGGAGTCCATATGAGAACAAATGCTGTGTCATGGGTTCAAGACTGAGTCAGAGGGAAAAGTGCTATTTTGAGTTAACAAAACCATTTCCAGAAACACATGTTTAGGGTCTCCTGTTAAAATATTGACAGGTATGACTTACCCTACTTATTTTATGAGATTTCATAAATTAATCAATTAATTAAGATGCAGGATTAACAGATTAGGAAAAAAAACCACACTTTAATTTACATTATCACTTGATGAAGCTCAATTATATTATAGAGATACCCCTATTGCTTTTTCCTGGGAAGTACTGTTTTAAAAACACTAAAATCCCAATTGTGCAACAGAATCCACATGGTAGATCCCCATACAGGATAGAGGATTCTATCCTAGGAAGTACTGACTCTGCAATAGATTTGGGGGTCATGGTGGATAATCAGATGAACATGAGCTCCCAGAGCAACATTGGCCAAAAGGACAAACACAATCCTTGGATGCATAAATGGAAGAATCTCAAGTAGGAGTAGAGAGGTTATTTTTCGCAATGGTGCAAGCATTGCTGGAATACTGTGTCCAGTTCTGGAGACCACAATTCAAGAAGGATGTTGAAAAATTGGAGAGGGTTCAGAGAAGAGCCCTGAGAATGATTAAAGGAGTAGAAAATCTGCTATAGTGATAGACTCAAGGAACTCAATCTATTTATCTTACCAAAGAGATGGTTAAGGAATAACTTGATTACAGTCTATAAGTACCTGCATGGAAAACAGGCCTGAAGTGCTGGGGGTCACTGAGGTCATGCTGGGCCACCTGCTGCGTGTCCAGGCCCATGTGGAGGGGCTGACCTCAACGTTTACGCCCCAAACAGGGGCCTGGACTGAGTGCGCTTTTACCAGCATGCGTCGGCCTTCCTCGGCATCCTGGATCCTCATGAATGCCTGGTCCTGGCTGGGGACTTCAACACCACCCTCGAGGACCAGGACCGCTCAGGACTCGAGAGTTCCCAGGCCGCCGCGAGCATCCTCAGGGAGATCGTGGACCATCACCCTGGTGGACGTCTGGTGCGACCACCCAGACGACAATACCACCTTCACCTATGTCCGGGTGGAGGACGATCGGTCGTGCCACTCCAGGTTGGACCGAATTTATTTCTCACGTTTCCATCTGGCATGGGCCAACACCTCCAGCATCTGGCCGGCCCCGTTCTCGGATCACCACTTGGTGACCGTGACAGCCTCTCTCAGTTCAGAGAGGCTGGGGCCGGCCTATTGGCATTTAATAAGAGCTTGCTGGAGGATGTAGGCTTCGTGGCATCCTTCCAAGAGTTCTGACTGGCCTGGTGGGGGCAGTGACACACCTTTCCCTCGGCACAGTGGTGGTGGGATGTGGGGAAGGTATGCGCGCAGCTCTTCTTCCAAGACTACACCTGGGGCGCCAGCCGGCGGAGGGATTCGGTGATAGGGCAGTTGGAGCAGGAGGTCTAAGAGCTAGAGAGGCATCTGGCCTCTGGCCCCGAGGATCCACCCCTCTGTGCAGCGTACCGGGAGAAGCGGGAGGAGCTCCGGATACTGGAGGACCACTGGGCCCGGGTTGCCTTTGTTCGATCCCGCATCCGTCTCCTTCAGGAGATGGATCGTGGCTCCCGCTTCTTCTATGCCGTGGAGAAAAAAAGGGGGGCCAAAAAGCATGTCACCTGCCTCCTGGCAGAGGACGGTGCCCCCTCATGGATCCGGAGGAGATCCGTGGAAGGGCCAGGGCCTTCTACGCCAGCCTTTTCTCCCCAGATCCGACCAATGCCGAAGCCTGTAGAGTGCTCTGGACCGAACTCTCGACAGTCAGCACGGGCGAACAAGACCGGCTGGAGCTGCCTCTCTCTCTGGCCGAGTTCTCGGAAGCCCTCTGTCTCATGCCCACTAACAAATCTCCGGGCATGGAAGGACTGACCATGGAGTTCTACCGCATGTTCTGGGATGTCCTTGGCCCAGACCTTGTCACTGTCTGGGCCGAGTCCTTGAAAAGCGGGGTCCTCCATCTCTCATGCAGGCTAGCCGTGCTCACCTTATTGCGGAAGAAGGGGGACCTCCGCGACTTATGGAACTGGCGTCCCGTCTCGCTCCTCAGCATGGACTACACGGTCGTAGCAAAGGCCATCTCGCTGCTGCTGAGGTCCGTGCTGGTGGACATGGTCCATCCCGACCAGACCTACACCGTCCTAGACCGGACCATCTTCAATAACTTGTACTTGGTCCGGGACCCCTTGGAGCTGGGGCGTAGGGATAGTCTGTCATTCACCCTCCTGTCCCTGGACCAGGAGAAGGCATTTGGCAGGATGGACCATGGGTATCTCCTGGGCACTCTGTGGGTGTTCGGCTTCAGACCCCAGTTTGTGGGCTTTCTCCAGGTGCTGTATGCTGAGGTGGAGTGTCTGGTCAGGCTCAACTGGATCCTGACTGAGCCGGTCAGCCTCGATGGGGGGAGGAGTACGGGGGGGTGCCCTCTCTCAGGCCAGCTGTACGCTCTGGTGATTGAGCCCTTCCTCTATCTCCTCTGCCAGCGGTTGACGGAGTTGGTGCTTCGGGAGCCAGAGCTGCAGCTGGTCCTGTCAGCGTATGCCAACGATGTGCTCCTCGTGGTCCAGGACCCGGGTGACCTGGTGCGGGTGGAGGCCTGCCAGGCCATTTACTAGGCGGCCTCCTCCGCCTGGGTCAACTGGGTCAAGAGCTCTGGGATGGTGGTGGGGGATGGGTGGCAGGCGAGCTCCCTCCCACCCAAACTTCAAGCCATCCGGTGGAGTGCGGGTCCAGTGCTCTATCTTGGCGTTTACCTTTCTGCCATGTATCTGTCTCTGCCAGAGAACTGGCAGGATTTGGAGGCCAGAGTGGGTGAGCGGATGAGTAGATGGACAGGACTGCTGAGAGGGAGGGCGCTGGTGCTGAACCAGCTAGTCCCGTCCATGCTCTGGCACCGGCTCAATACCCTGGTCCCGCCCCCTGGGATCCTGGCCAGGCTCCAGAGGATAGCCCTGGAGTTTTTTTGGACAGGACTGCACTGGGTCTCTGCAGGGGTCCTGAGTCTTCCCCTGGAGAAGGGAGGACAGGACCTAGTCTGCCTTCGTAGCCAGGTCCACGTCTTCTGCCTCCAGGCCCTGGTGCAGGTAGTCCGGCATGCAGCACGCTGGCACATGCCTTCCTCCACCGCCTCTGAGGGCTCTGATATGACCAGCAGCTCTTTTTTCTTCACCCAAGGGGTCTTCTGCAAGACCTCTCATTGCTGCCGGTCTTCTACCAGGACCTCCTCTAGACCTGGAAGCTCCTTTTGGTGACCAGGTCTGTTGTGGCCACCGAGGGGGTGGACCTCCTCACATAGCCCCTGCTACACAACCCCAATCTATGTGTGCAGGTGACGGAGTCTCCCTCGGTGTGCCGGAGGTTGGTCCTGGCAGAAATGACCAGGGTCAGAGACCTCCTGGTCTACGACAGGGGGGACTGGGTGGATCCCCATGAGCTCGGTTGGTGCATGGGGCTCTCCACCTTTCCGACCCCACTGCGTGTACTCCAGGAGGTGGGTGCTGCCTTGTCGCCCCCTTCTCTCATCTTCCTATGGTGGGCCCTGCAAGAGGGCGTTCCCGGCCCACCCCTCATCCGGGCCCTCTGGACTTTTTTATTGGGCCCCTGTTCCGCGAGCCCCCCTGGCTTCTCCGCTCCCATACTCCAAGCCGGCTGCGCACCCTGCAGCCAGTTCGTTTCTGAACCGTGCCCAGGGACCAACTGTACATGCTCATGCTCAACACATTGCATTTCCTCACCCTCTCGGCCCGCTCCAATACCAAGTGGCGGGACTATTTACCACTTGTGGAGGGTGAGGCGCCCCGGTGGGCCAGCCTTAAAGCCACTTTGGTCCCAAGGCCTGCCGAGGACATCGGTTGGCAGCTCCTTCATAGAGCTGTGAGCAGGGGCATGTATCTGGTGCGGTTCACCCCCATACCTGAGGTGTTAACTTGTAATACTAGTGTAATTAGGGCTATCAATACCTTAAACTGATACCTTAAACTAGAAACAACATTTCTGTTTATCCACAGACTAGACAGGGAGCAGAATATGGAAGTCCAAACTTTCTCATATCCTGCCCACAATTATAGAAATTCTAAGACATCCATTCTGTTCTGCATATTACAGATTAATTATTCTCAAGTATGGTAGAACAGACCTCTTAGAGTTGATGTCACTGGATAAAATGTCAAGGAACTTGCATTTGAGCTGGGAGCTTTGTGGCATGCGTCAGGAAGAGAACAGACCTTCCAGGGATTGCTAGATTCAGTCCTGCGCCAGACTGAAACAGAATCTATCCACTGTATTAAATGATGAGAAGTTTGACAAATAAAAGATTAGTTCATGGATATGAGTCCAATGTCCAAGATTTTTCAACTTGTCTTACATGGATCATTGATCCAAAATAAAGTGTTATTTATTTGATCTATGCTACCTGATCACATTTGCAGTTTCCTCTAGGAGGTCTAGCTTGTAACTATGCAACCACACACAAGAGTATGATAGAATAAGAACCCCACACCAACAGCCCTATGCAAGCTACCTAAACTTTGGGCCTGAATGAGTACGAATAAGTCAGACCATTCACCTGCTTATTCCCTCCTTGGAGCAGATGGGCAGAGAAAGGGCATGGCTGGAACTTTAGTTCTCTACTCCTACTTGCTGACCAGAGCATCTGAGCTGCTGCAGAGGGGTCTTAATTTACTAATAGTAAATCAGCAGTAAATTACTATTTCCCAGGAGCAAGGAGGAAGCAGGGGAGAAAAATGTGATTCAGAGGGTATCTGAGTCACCATGCTTCCCAGGGCTAACATCAGGGTAATACAGCATACATTACTCCTGGCTTGGGGCTGTGCCTAAAGGCATGATGTAGCCCCATATAAAAATAGTAGAATTATGTCAGCAGTTGACAGTTTCTCTAAGCAAGCAAACAATGCTTATATAATGCACCTTTAAGAGTTAAGGGAAGAGGAAGAATCTACGAAGTTATGAAGCAGAACATTTCCTGTGTTCTTGTAATAAAATAGCTCTGTATTTCATGTTTGTGTCTGTACATAGCACAGGAAGTCCCCTCTGAGGAACAGAAATCCAGATGGGTAGTTTTATAATGATGGTTTAAATGAGATACTATGAATCATGGGTTTCAGAGTAGCAGCCGTGTTAGTCTGTATTCGCAAAAAGAAAAGGAGTACTTGTGGCACCTTAGAGACTAACAAATTTATTAGAGCATAAGCTTTCGTGAGCTACAGCTCACTTCATCGGATGCATTTGGTGGAAAAAACAGAGGAGAGATTTATATACACACACACAGAGAACATGAAACAATGGGTTTATCATACACACTGTAAGGAGAGTGATCACTTAAGATAAGCCATCACCAGCAGCAGGGGGGGGGGAAAGGAGGAAAACCTTTCATGGTGACAAGCAAGGTAGGCTAATTCCAGCAGTTAACAAGAATATCAGAGGAACAGTGGGGGGTGGGGTGGGGTGGGAGGGAGAAATACCATGGGGAAATAGTTTTACTTTGTGTAATGACTCATCCATTCCCAGTCTCTATTCAAGCCTAAGTTAATTGTATCCAGTTTGCAAATTAATTCCAATTCAGCAGTCTCTCCTTGGCGTCTGTTTTTGAAGCTTTTTTGTTGAAGTATAGCCACTCTTAGGTCTGTGATCGAGTGACCAAAAAGATTGAAGTGTTCTCCAACTGGTTTTTGAATGTTATAATTCTTGACGTTTGATTTGTGTCCATTCATTCTTTTACGTAGAGACTGTCCAGTTTGGCCAATGTACATGGCAGAGGGGCATTGCTGGCACATGATGGCATATATTCCATTGGTAGATGCGCAGGTGAACGAGCCTCTGATAGTGTGGCTGATGTGATTAGGCCCTATGATGGTATCCCCTGAATGTGGACAGAGTTGGCAACGGGCTTTGTTGCAAGGATAGGTTCCTGGGTTAGTGGTTCTGTTTTGTGGTGTGTGGTTGCTGGTGAGTATTTGCTTCAGATTGGGGGGCTGTCTGTAAGCAAGGACTGGTCTGTCTCCCAAGATCTGTGAGAGTGATGGGTCATCCTTCAGGATAGGTTGTAGATCCTTGATGATGCGTTGGAGAGGTTTTAGTTGGGTGAATCATGGGTCTGTTACAGGAGTGGGTGGGTGAGGTTCTGTAGCCTACAATGTTCAGAAGGTCAGGCTAGATCAGAGGTGGGCCAACTATGGCCCATAGGCCACATCCGGCCCGCAGGACCATCCTGCCTAGCCCCTGAGCTCCCAGCCGGGGAGGCTAGTCCTTGGCCCCTCCGCTGCTGTTCCCTCTCTCCTGCAGCCACGCCTTCGCATGGGCAGTGCTCTGGGTGGTGGGGCTGCATGCTCATGCAGGGCAGCGTGTCTCCAGACATGCTGCTCTGAGTGGCATGGTAAGGGTGCTGGGTCAGGGGGATTGGATATGGTGCAGGGAGTCCTGGGGGGCAGTCAGGGGACAGGGAGCGGTTGGTTCAGGGGGGCAGGAGACAGGGAACAGGGGGGATTGGATAGCGGGTGGGGGTGTGGATAGGGATTGGGGCAGCCAGGGGACAGGGAGCAGCGGGGGGTTGGATGGGTAGGGGGTTTTGAGGAGGGCAGTCAGCAGGTGAGAAGTGGGAGGGGTTGGATGGGGGTGGGGGCCAGGCTGTTTTGGGGGCACAGCCTTCCCTACCTGGCCCGCCATACAGTTTCGCACCCCGATGTGGCCCTCAGGCCAAAAAGTTTGCCAACCCCTGGCCTAGGTGATTATGATCCCCTTCTGGCCTTAAAGTCTGAGTGCCTATTCAAAAGAGCATGAGGTTTTAATTAAAAAAAAAAATTGGAAAAACTCTTAGCTAGGTAAAAAAAAAAACTTACATAAATGTGTCTCAAGGTCACTTTCCAACTCAAAGTTACTGGTCTGTCAAAGCGGTGGCATGAAATTAGCAGCACTGGTATAATGAAGTATATGGTGAGCAAGTATCTGACATTTGGTAGCATTTTCCGGCTTCAGGAAAACAATCTACATTTCCCTGTCCAGAGGTACAGTAAGTTAGCTACACACCCTGCCCTTTGACACTACTGTCCTACTTTATAAGAGTAAGGCATGAGTTAAAGTAAAGGGAATGGCAGGGAAGAAATCTCCCTCTGTGACTTTGTGATGGGGTCTATCAGGACTCCTTTTCCCCTTGTTGGAGGTATAAATACCCAGATGCTCCCCACCCAAGAAAAAACAACATGACAGTTCTCCAAAGGCCTACAAGGGCTAGGAGGAACTACTGACCAATCAAGAACCAGCAGGACAGTTAAGAAGGCTTGCCCACTTTTGCTCAAAGACCGAGCTGAGCCAGAGGCAGAGCTCCTGAGGGTCAACCCAGAACCTTGCCCAAAGAGCTCCAACAAGCATTTGCATTTTTTCTTCTCCATTTAACGGCGCAGACAGTTGAATCCTGAGTAGCTATTTTTATTTAGGAACCAACATCAAGCTTACAGCCCAGGCTGCCCTGCCCCAGGTGGCCAAAAATTGCAAATTAGATGGGGTATAGCTACGATACTACATGTGGTCCTTAAGAGGGCACTGCAGAGTAGCTCTGCCTGCCACAGACCTGCTTAAAAAGTAGAGTGGAAAAAACAAAACAAAAAACTGTATTTTTAAATTGTATAGGATTTTAATTAAACATGTGGGGAGTTAGTGGAAGCACCAGGCATGTATAAATAAGACAAACGGTCCTAGCATGCCAAGGGTTTCTTTCCAGAGGGGGTGAGTGGTTGAATGGAGGAGGTGAAAGTGAAGCTGAAGGACAAGGAGATTGTAATCCACTTCCCATACTGGGGGTGGGGTCTATTACATCAGGCTGCACGTGATGTTTATATATAGTTTATACTTTTACAAAATATACTACATTTTTTATGGGAATGCACCTTCCTCCCATAGTGCAATGTTTACCCTTTATTTCTCATAAAATTATGTTAGCCACATTAATTTTTACATGAAGTCTAACTTCATTTTGTGCTTATAGAGTTTTTATGTACCCGCCCCATCAAAGTGATTGTCTGATTTCTTGGACCTATTTTAAGGATCAGTGTTTCCTAACACAGCTACTTTTGTGACCCCTCCCCACTTGCTGTTACTTTTGAGGTATACCATGTCTTCAATTTTTTTTGTGACCCCTCCTGCAGCTCTTTCAGCTGTTTTATTAATACAAAAGGATTTAGTGATTTTTTTTTACTATCATGGTTCTAGCCATTTCTACCACAACTACAACCTAGTCCTTATTTAAAAAAGATATTGAATTTAAAAAGCAAAAAAACCTACCATACTGAGGTACTTAAATGATTAAATGCTAAGTAATAAATCCAAATAACACCAGCTACTTGTGTCTGGCTTGAGAGGAAATAAAAATTTAGCAAAGTCTACCAGGAAACATTGACAGCTGCTCAAAAAAGTATATCTGTCAGTTTTTGCAACTTTAAATGAAAGAATCAAGTGGATTTTTAGTGGAAATGAAAAAAAAAATTAAAAAAAACATGTAAAATGGGACTTTACAAGCCGGCAGTATTTCTTTAGGTCCTTAAAACCTTGCTTAATTACACAGAATGTATTTTGTATTTCTTTTAAATATTTTTCTCAACACCCCTTATATTGCTCTAATTATTTTTTACAAAACTATACTCAGATTACATCCCTCCTTGTACCGTCAGAGACAGCCAAGTTCATATAGAAACCCCTTATTTCCTTTTTAGTGATTTTGACTAAATTGTTCATAGTCAAATGAATCAAGTCAAATTCTCTCTCTGCCTACAGCAGTCATTTACAATTATTTACAGATCATTCCTTTGGGAAAATTCCCATTTCCCTTTAGAATGACTGTAAAGGTTTCTGGGGAGAGAAGCACAGCAGTGGTGTCACCACTTGACCTCCCCTTGCATAATTTGTTTGACTACCAGGGTTCCACTGGGTGAGACTACACTGAGTTGTATTGCCATTACCAGGTTTTACTATCAAACCAAGCATTCTTTTTTCCCCTTCTTATTGAATGTTATATTAACTTAACTTTCTTTTTGCATTTCTTGTCTAATACTATTTTCTAGAGTTCCTTTTTCACCCATTCCAGTCTGCCCCATCACTTCCCAGGGAGTCCATGGGGACCTCTTCAGATATAACCCACTCTTCCAGTGCCTTGGAAACCTCAAATTTGAACCCTTCCAATGCCATTGCTCATTGGCTGTGATCCTTGTCAGCAAAGCTACATGTATAATAAACTGTATGTTACCTGCTCCAGATGAACAGGATCTGAGTCAAGGCACCACTATGTTGCGATTCCCTCCAAGACCTCTTTCCACTTGGAGTCCTAAGAACTCAATCCGATTCTATATTTTGTCACTCAAGTATCTTTATTTGGCATACAGCAAAACTACACTGAGCTGATCAGAATCAAGAATAGGGGGTGGGGATAGGGCATACCACACATCCAAAATTACACAGAAAACTTCTTCCTTTGTATACTTTTACAGGTTACATTGCATTTACTATACATTGCATCACTTGTTTTGGGATTGGCTTGGTTATTTTGTAGGAACCAATCCCTGTAAAGGAGGCTCTGTCCATGCATGATTTACTCTTTATTTCATTTTATGTTCCAGACTTTACCTTGTCCATAGGAAATGGCTCCCTGTGTGTTCCCTCTTATCTAAAATAGTACAGACATTCTGCCTCTTAGCTTACTGACCCATTTACCTATCTGAGTTAGCACAGATATTCTGTTTCCAGCTTACTAATGCGCAGACCTCCCGAATCCTGTCTCCCAAGAAATGAAGTCTCACCCATGTCTAATTATTTGTGTCAAGCCAGGCCCACAGTAAGAAATGCTCCACAAGAGCTATGCCATTATCCTTTGATGGAGTGATGAGAGCTCTCCTTCCTGTTTTTATCTACTTTAACCACTGAAATAAGGCATCCTGTGCCTGCCCTACCTGTTACAAAAGCAGGAATGTTCACCCTGCATGATATGATTTCAAATATATAACTTATTTCTGAATGACATGTCTACAAGTATCAACAGCACTTTTCCTCATCAGGAGCTAAATCCATAAATAGTTTGGAAATCAAGTCCTTAGCCTAAAAAATCATCTGAGAAAATGTCTAATGCACAAAGAAAAAATAAGAAAAATGGCCACCCCCTCCGTTCTTGCTGGGGTAACTCTGAAATGGTCAAACTAAATTTTTATGAAATTTTCCAAAAATAATTCATTGTTAGGCTGAGGAAAAACAAGAAAAGTTTAATCCCAAAAGTCAAATTTTCTAAAAAGTTACAATAATCCCAAAATGGGGTGTTGGGTTTAGACTGAAAGTGTGAAGTGTCATCCCAACCATAACTACAGCACAGCCAGAGTGCACACTAGTCACCATTTTAAAAGACCGCATTTGCCAGTAGTTACAACTTAGTGGCATATGAGATGCCATAATTTATTCCTATACTTGTGATAACACTATCATTTCCTATCTACATTCCCTGAAGTAATAATTGTCAGAAAATGCTGAGTTTTAATAGCATACTCTGTCATGTCAAAATCATGTATTTCTTAAATAATTTGTTAGTCTCTAAGGTGCCACAAGTACTCCTTTTCTTTTTGCGAATACAGACTAACACGGCTGCTACTCTGAAACCTTAAATAACTGGCCAAGGCTTTAGTTTCATTTTTTTCTGTAAGTCTGACCCCTTTCCTGTGTCCTACTTTCTTTTCTTACTGTATCTTTTTCCCACCTCCTGGTGTGCTCACACCTACCTTGTATATTTCAGCCTTACACTAAGCCACTAGAGCAGCTTCACCTTCATAAAACTGTGAGGAGACAAAAGGCAACTCTTCATTCCCCATGCCCAAGTGTTGATCTCACTGAATGAGCCTGCATCTGAGCTCCACATTCAGCAGAGTAGAGCTGCTATTTGAGAGACTGAAGTAATAGTTCTGGAGGGGGAAAAATGGAACTACATCACACCAACATCCAGTCTGCTGGTCAACCCCAATCCTAAGGAGTGACACCTCTGCACTCATCTGCAAAAACATGCATCTATTCCTCCTCAAGAAATGAGATGATGTGACTAGTTTAAAGCTGCAACATCCGCTGGATCACAGATGCAGCTGAAAATCCAGGTTTATTTATGATGCTGAACATTCTCTTTCAAGTAGATTCTCTTGTTTAAGTATCCACACACAGAATCAGCCAGGATGGGCCATGCTCTTAAAACATGCACAGAATGCCCCAGGCTTTTAGCTAAGTTATGCTCACTCAGGCATAAGGTACAAATATTCCAAAATACATTTACCTTATTGCATTACTTTCTTGATGAACTAATGAAGTTCCATTTTGAAATCCTGCCAGGGAAATTTAGGTGCCTCACTTTTTGGCTGACGATATCTGGTCAGTTTAAGAACATAACGTAATATAGTGTGAATACAGAAACGTTTTTATTGTGGACATTTATGACTATCTATGAGTGGGAAGTTTGATAGAAAAGGAATTAGGAAAAAAGAACAGATGAACAATGTACTCAGAGTAACAGACAGCTAGCCATAATTAATCACAAGAAACAGGCAGTGTATGTAGGGGGAAGGTAACACTGGCAACAGTACTCTTGCACTGAACAACTGGTTTAAATTAGTGATTACCTGATTTTGAATATAGTTTGTTAAAAGAGGGAGAGGGCCTCCACAATCTGCCGCACTAGTGCAGCCAGACCTCAAGGGAAAGGCTGGGATATCATTTTAGTACTGTAGGGGGAAAGTAATGAACACATCTTAAATACTCTTTTATACTCTGAAACCCATGCTGAAAAATATACCAAATTCCCTGTTTAGCAATCACACTAAACTGAGAAAGGATTAAACACCAGAAAAAGTTCTGAGGAACTTTTGCTATGATCAACACATCTCTCACTTTTTAGGTTGCCAACAGCATACTCATCTGTCTTATAAAATCTTCCTCACTAGAATTCCAGCAGTTATTTTTGCCCTTTCAAATGCTACGCCCACTCCTACTCCATTATACTCAGTTGAGCTGTCTTTAGGCTTTCAGATCACTACTCTTAAAGGAAACCTACTTTTAAAAAAATATACTTGCTTTATCTTAAATATAAAAATGTGTTAATTAATATAATAATACATTAAAGTAAAGACCATCATCTTATCTTTCTGCTATCTTAGGTTCTGATCCTAAGCCTTGTGCCCATTTGGAGTCCCACATCCTCAAGGGACTTGGTAATGGAACAGGGGACTGCCCACATGGCTCCAATCACAGGATAAGGATAAGCGTACCAGAACTGAGTAGTATTCCTTTAAATAATCATGAGTCCTCCAGTGGCACTCATTGTGCTCTTTGTTTTAGAAATCAGCCAGAGATGTAGTAAGTAGGCAGTTAGACCTTTTATATCTGTGTATAGTTAGTAAACACAGTTATGTGGAACTCAACAATGCCCATGCATACCTCCCAGTGTTCTCTAGAGTGGGTTAGGTCCTGCTCTCAACGTGGGAGGGTGCTTCTCCTGAATGGGGAAAGGCCAGAGGAAGGAATTGCAGAGTGAGTCCACCCAACACTCACTCCACAATGGCAGTTCCCTGTCCTGTGGGCGTGGGAAAGGCTGGGGTGGGAAGTAAGGCTAGGAGCAAGGAGTGAATGGGAGAGCAGCGGGGCTAAGAGGGAACTGAGTCCAGGTAATCCCTTGGGAAAGGAGCCATTTTAACTGGGAAAGCAAGTTTTGTAGGTCAAAGCATGACAGTCCCACAAAACCTGGGACTGTTGGGAGCCCATGTGGTTTCTTCATATTGTTTTTGTTGTTGTGTTGTTGTGTAAAGAGCAAAAGCCAACAAAGAGACTGGATGATGAAGCCAGCTTCTTATGTCTTAAATTTAAGAACATAAGAATGACCCTACTGATCAGACCAAAGGTTCATCTAGCCCAATATCCTGTCTTCCGACAGTGGCCAGTGCCAGGTGCCCCAGAGGGAATGAACAGAACAGGTAATCATCAAATGATGCATCCCATGTCACTCATTTCCAGCCTCTGGCAAACAGAGGCTAGGGATATCATATCAGAAAATGTTGCTGCACTATGTACAGAAATATTGCAGTACATGCTCTGGTTAAGTGATATCATCAATAATATGTACTTTGTGATGCAAAAGTCCCATATAGAAAATAAGAAAAGAGAATTATCATACACTGTATATTTTATTTCCTGCTCTCAGATATGTTGGCTAAACTGTTTAACAAAATGGCTATGAAACCTGTGCTTTATTGCTCAGAGTAAGGCAAAAAGTGTTGCACAAATTGCAAATCACAGCGGAGGGGCAACTGTATTCTATTAAACTGACCAAGTGGGATGGAGCCAGGACTACAGGGATCTGTTCCCATCTCTGCACTTGATTTCCTGCATGACCTAAGGCAAGTCACATTTTTTAATCTTCAGTGTTCTAGTTTGAAAGATATGGTGACAATATATCTTTATCACTTTGACAAAGAGTTTTGATTGATACTGTATATTATATAGTAAGCACAAATTATTTTAACACCTTAGTTAAAAATACAAATAGATACTAACATCCTGAATAAGTCTTATTTTAACACCATTCGTATTTACCAGAAATATGGATGTGGAAACCCTGCCCACAGACATACCCATAAACAAAGCGAGAAGTATACAATGTGAGATGCATGCCCCTATAAAGTGCAGAGAAATACTTCACTCTGTATCTGTATGTTACTGATTCTTGAAATAAGATCTTAAAGAGTCCTTAGTTACTGAAGAGTTTAAAAAAAAGAAAATAGGTCAAAGTACAATACCAACTATTATACACAGGCCTGGACTCAGTCCTTTAGTCATTTCACATGAGTATTCTCATTCAAATCAGCGGGAGTTTAGCATGTGAAGGACTCCAAGTTTGAGGGTCTTAATATATATTAGAATACTGGCCTATAATTAATCCATCTTGTTCTGTTTCCTGTATCCACTAATTTAAGACCACTCAAGCAGTCAGTATTTTCTTCTGTTTGTTTTTTTACAATTTCTTCCCCTCAAAGCAGACACTGTGCTCTTATATTCCTCAGCTCTACAGATAACTTTATCACAGCTAAATTAACAATGCATATTCTCAGCAAATAACCACTTTGAAAGGCTTTTTAGACTATGTTCTAAAGTTAATAATTTATTGTCTAGCTTCATTAATAATAAAAAGGTTTAAATTTTGCTACAAACTTTTGTGTAAAGGAGATCTAAGGAAGACCAACTTTGGAAGTGCAATATAAAAGCAATACTCCTACAGAGCAATGTTATTTTAAACAAGTTTCAGAGTAGCAGCCATGTTAGTCTGTATTCGCAAAAAGAAAAGGAGTACTTGTGGCACCTTAGAGACTAACAAATTTATTTGAGCATAAGCTTTCGTGAGCTACAGCTCACTTCATCGGATGCATTCAGGAAAACCTGCCTTTATCAGCATTCATGAACAGTAGCTCCTATTGTGGAGCATGACCAAAAGATCATTGACCTCAAAACAGGTTATGCATCTTCAATCCAGAATGCATAACAACTCACAGTCAATTAAGACACAAAAGAACCTGTAATTGTGAAGCCTATTGCCTGATCTGGAAGATCCACATCCAAGGGCATTGCAGCTTAATTGAACTTCAACTTTAGTTCATAGCTGACCTAATAACTTGAATGCTCAGATACCACAGCAATAAGCTCATTAGAAATACTTAGATATATAGATGTCTAATAAATATTGACAACCTTCAGCAATGCTCAAAAGTGAACTACATAGCTTTTATAAAACAAATCATAAAACAAAAATCAGACCCCAGTCAAAACCCAAATCCCTTTTTTAAAACCACTAGCAAGTGAGAACATGGGCCAGATCCTGGTCCCCACTCCAGCTGCTTTATGCAACTCTAGCAACCATAAGAGCCAGTAGAGCCAAACACTAGCATTCCCCCTACCTAGGAGTATCTTTGTGTGGCAGAAAGCTACTGTCCAGGGAAAACAGATCATAGACTATTCCCTGTTGATCCCTAGCTTTTGAGACAGCTCATTGCAAACATGGGTGGATGGTCATAATAAAGAGCAGCTCTGGCTGCTCAGTGCTACCACAGGATAAGGCAAGCATAATGGAGGGTGAATACCCCACCCACACTCTTCTGCCAGCAGTCACTTGTCCAGATTGGATAACATGGGGCCACATGTTTAGATATAAAAGGATAACTGGGAAGCTACAGCAGAAAGTATGAGCTCATGCATTTGAGCTCACAGATTACCTGCACCCATAAACGTGAATGGGCATTTTTTTAAATGTGCACGCTTGTAATAGGTAAGCACCCTCTTTTGCTATACAAGAGCTCAAAGTCAATGAAACCATACCTATTTATACCCATTGGTAACCAGGCTTTCAAATTTTTTGTGCACACTCAGCTTCACAACGCAGAAAGAGAAAATAAATAAAAAAATCAGAAGTTTAGCCCTAGAATTACAATTGTTTTTAAAATTGGAAATCAGCTCTACATTTGTCCTGTAGCAACTGATAATAAATAAATAATAAATAAGATACTTTACAATTACAGTATTTGAAGCCTTTAATCTGAGGATTTTAATAGTGCTTTGAAAAGCATTAACTAATTAAGTCTGACAACATTACTGCAAGGAGACAAGTCCATATAACTCTTTCCCTTCCTTTTAGCTCAGAATAAAAAAAAAAGTGGAAAACTTACTTTCAAAGAGAATAAAAACGTATCTTTTTCCTCTCTCCCTGCTCTGTGCTAGTTCACAATCAGCAAACCTGCCTGTTCTCTCTGGGCATGTCTTCACTGCAGTAGCCTTCAACTACCTGAAGGGGGGTTCCAAAAGAATGGAAGCTAGGCTGTTCTCAGTGGTGGCAGATGACAGAAAAAGGAGCAATGGTCTCAAGTTGAAGTGAGGGAGGTCTAGGCTGGATATTAGTAAAAACTATTTCACTAGGAGGATGGTGAAGCACTGGCATGCATTACCTAGGGTGGTGATGGCATCTCCAACCTTAGAGGTGGGAGTATAACAGCAATACTTTCCCCTAGTCTGCATCACTTTACCCTACATCTGGTGCAATATGCAATGGTTGTCTCCTATGTACATTGGAAATTATATGCGGGCCCCTGGAATGAATTTAACAATGCAGGTAATAGTGCCAATATGCAAGATTAAGAAACCCAGTGAAAGAGTGTTCTGACCCCACCTTTTTGTATACAGCCAGTAGGTTCAGAAGCACGTGGTTATTTATTGGTGAAACAAGTAACAATTTATTGGCAATGATCAGTTAGGAGTGAGATTTTCAAAAGCATCCACGGGACTTAGGCACACAGTTCAAAATTACTTTTAATAGGCTTGTGCTCCTAAATCCCCCTTAGGTAACATTTCAAAAAAGTTCAGTCAAACCAGGGAAAGAAGTTACTGATTTATTTTGTTTTTACCTTCCTGTCTCATCTTATACTTTGTCTTTTTTATTTAGACTGTAAACAATTCAGGTTAGGGCTTGTTTCACCATGTATTTGTCCAGCACCTAGGACAACAGGACCTCTATTATTACTTATTTGTATTACACTGGCACCTATAATAAAATATGCTGTTTTTCTTACTATTTCTTCATATTTTTCTTTCCCGCAAATGCCTCTAAATCTCTCTTATTTCTGTTCTGCCTCTCCCACCAGCATCTCTTCTCCTGCTGGCCTCTTACCTGAGCACTGCCTTGTTTCATTGCTGCTATATTTCAACTTTCCTTGCCCTTTTTTCACCTCTGACTTTCCTATCCATTTTGCTACTGCACTAAGTTTTGCTTTTACAGAATAAGTTGTATTTGTTCCTTTATTAATATTTAAGTTAATGAAAGTATGTCATTTGAGAAGTAGGTCCATCAACTGTCTCTTCCAGTTAGGAATTATGCTAATCCTTTCAGAATTCATAGCATTAGTATTACATTGCCCAGGCATGATAGTTTGAATAAGCTTTCAGGATCTGGTGTGCCACCCATTTCATTGTTCCATAGGGAGGATGATTAAGAATACAAATAGATAATTGGATAAGATCATTTTGCTGAATTAGAGGAAAATAATTTTTTCTTTGAGGCATAAACTGTCTTGTAATGGATTGGTTGAAACTGGTAGGTATAACAGCTGCCCTTCATTCAGGATAAATTTAAAAACAATTGAGTTCCTTTATGAAATGGTAAGCTGAATTAATATAGGCTTCCACCCAAAACAAAGCCACATGCAAGGCTGGAGTAGGAATTAGCTGCATAACACAAAGAGGGTCCCCTGTGATTATGATAAACTCAGGGATGAGGGAGTGACTGAATTGGAGCTGTGTGTCTGTGTGTGTGTGTGAGAGAGAGAGAAGCAGTGAGAAACACCACAGAAACAGATACAGAAAAGCCCTGCCGACAGCAGAACAAAGACTAAAAGCCTACAGAGAGTGCCTGAGAAAACACCTCGAGAGAGAACTTTTGGGGCTGAGTGCTGGCTGAAAGAGGCTTGGAGTTGTGAGCAAAGAAACTATCTTCTGTTTGATTCCTACTGTGTTCAAGATGACAGGGCGGGGCTGTGTACATGCTTTGTAACTAAACAAGACTGCATCAAATAAATACCTAACTCCATCACCAATTTCAAGTCCTAATGAAAACAACCCACTGAGGTGATTTTTTTCCCTTTTACTTATCACTAGCACCAATACTTTATTTATGCTTAGAGTAAAGATATGAAGATACTCTCCTTCTACCAGCTTTTACAACTAAAGTGCAGTTTTGCTCTGAAAAGGAACTATATAAAAATGACAACTTATTAATCAACAGAACTGCATTCTAGATACATTCAGTCATATCTTTTTGACTTGAATGACAAAAATAAGTTTGTGATGCTACTCCCCAAATTCTTCATAGAAATATTGTTATAAGATGATGATATTATCTAGGATGTATTTTATGCAAGATAGGTCTTGTGAGATCATTGGAAAGGTTATGATTTACTGAATATGATTATCCTATTTGTATGCATGTATCATTTTTGTATCTAAATTTAGGAATATTGACTATGTAACAATTACAAGTGGGTTTACATCTGGGGAACGCAGAATGCAATCAGTCTGTATGGGCCATTAGGGTGAACAATAGGACTTTGAAAATGCTAATCTCCCACCTTCCTGGGAAGTCTTCCTGAGGACTAACCTGAGGACTTATGGCTGTTTTGACACTGCATGTCACATGGTAATGGACTCCATCTTGGACTGCTAGTATTTTTCCACAAATAGGGTGGGGCTCAAACTGGGAAACAAAGGATTCCTGCCATATGTAAATTCTATTTAAGGCAGGGAAGTGAGTTAATCAGGGTCGGTTCTTCACTGAATCCCTGCCCAAGATGACTGCTGAAAACACCTAAGATTGATCTGGGGAAGAAAGGACTGGACCCACGCAAGAAGCTGTGTGGCCTGTGAAAGGAATGCTAGAAGTTCTAAGCTGCAAGCAAGAGCAGTTTGTCTTCAAGAAACTTTGTAACCTGCTTAAAACATTTAGGGTGAGAAATTACTACTTGTAGACAGTTTCTTTAGTGTAAACTTAGTTTGCGTGTTTGATTTATTTGCTCAGTAATCTGCTTTGATCTGTTTGCTATCCCTTATCACTTAAAATCTATCCTTTGTAGTTAATAAACTTGCGTTTGTTTTCTTTAACCAGTTTGTGCAATTCATAATTGGGGTTCAAAAAGCTGTGCATATCTTCCTCCATATTGAGGGAGGAAGCAAATTTCATGAGCTTACGCTGTACAGTTTTCTGTGCAGCGCAAGACAATACAATTTTGGGTTTACCCTCCAGAGGGAGTGTGCACTTGAGCGCTGGGCAATTTCCAAGCTGAGTCTTCCTATGGAGAGCTGATCTCAGTGTCTGTGTCTTTCTGCAGCTGGGTGTGGCCCTAGATGCGTGTGTGTTGGAGGAGGTTTGAGGGTCTGGCCCAGCAGGGCAATGTAAGGGAACCCAGACTGGTGGAACCGGCAGGGTCAGTAGTATACCAGTATATCAGGTGGCACCCCAGAAGGGCGGAGGGCAATACTTCACAAAATTATTCTGCTTTTGTTAGATCTACAGAGCCAACACAGTTCAGAAATCAAGCTGGATTCTTCCTCCTCCTGTGTATCCGCAATAGGACTGTTTAGCAAATTCTACTCAGCTAAACCTGTGCACAGCTCTTGAAGACATTGGGGTTATGAGGCTATCTTTCCAAACAGAACCTCACAGCTCAATTAGTGACTGGAACAGTAAGCATACTTCAGAAAGGAGAGAGGCAAACTTGATTTGCTCAGACTTTACCTTTCTTCCCCTAGATAGAATGACTTTATTCTGAACAGTTAAAAAATGTTTACAGTTATTTACTCAATCCCAAATTTAGCAAAGCCATAACACAGGGAGTTAGAAAATATAATACTATACTCCAGCACAGTCTTGCAGCAAATTAGAGGGGCTGGTTTAAGGAATTTTAAAATGCAGATTTAGGTAATCTTCAGTTAGTTACAAATAGAGTGGTAGTCTTAATGCTGAAAACTATGAGCCAGAGCATGAACCCCAAAATCACTGATGGAGTGGCACAAAGTGACCTTATCATTGCCATAAAGGGAGAGAGCATCCCCCCTGCATGGGAGAATCCTGGACTGACCAGCTTTATGCCAGCTCTCCTGGTCCTTTTGGTGTAGGAAGTATGTTGGGACTAGGTGAGGCATTCCAAGGAAGGGAAAGGAGTAGCTGGAGCATGATGTACTCTGCCAATCCCTGAACAGCAGGATTTTCACCTCAGCACCATTCCAACCAGTACAAATTAGAGCAGTCATTTGGCTAGTCTGATTTGTTCCAGGAGCTTCTGCTGCCTCACTGCAGAGAGATCAGAGGAAGTGTAAAGGTGACTGAGCGTCTGAGTTCCTTTGGGGCCACTGAAGATTGCGCTATGTCTTCTGTGGGCTGAAAAACTAAAACACTCATTTTCTTTACTATTTAAGCAGTATCTCTAAGGGGAGAGGAGGTGAAAAGCCTCAGGTAAAATTAGATCAAATTTAATATAAGATGGGGGGAGAGGTAGATATGCTGGAGTTAGGGATAAGGTCCAGAGTGACCTAGACAAATTGGAGGAGTGGGCCAAAAGCAATCTGATTAAGTTCAACAAGGACAAGTGCAAAATCCTGTACTTAGGATGGAAGAATCCCATGCACTGCTACAGGCTGGGGACCGACTGGCTAAACAGCAGTTCTGCAGAAAAGGATCTGGGGATTACAGTGGATGAGAAGCTGGTTATGAGTCAGTGTGCCCCTTGTTGCCAAGAAGGTTAACAGCATATTGGACTCCATTAGCATTGCCAGCAGATTTGAGGGAAGTGATTATTCTGCTCTATTTGGCACTGGTGAGGTCACATCTGGCGTACTGTGTCCAGTTTTGGTCCGCACCACTACAGAAAGGATGTGGATAAATTGGAGAGAATCCACCAGAGGGCAACAAAGATGAACAAACATGACTTATGAGGAGAGGCTGAGGGAACTGGGGTTATTTAGTGTGCAGAAAAGAAGAATGACGGGGGTTTTGATAATAGTCTTCAACTACCTGCAGGGGAGTTCCAAAGAGAATGGATGCTAGACTGTTCTCAGCGGTGGCAGATGACAGAAAAAGGAGCAATGGTCTCAAGTTGAAGTGAGGGAGGTCTAGGTTGGACATTAGGAAAAACTATTTCACTAGGAGGGTGGTGAAGCACTGGAATGGGTTACTTAAGGAGGTGGTAGAAACTCCATCCTTAGAGGTTTTTAAGGCCCGGCTTGACAAATCCCTGGCTGGGATGATTTAGTTGGGGAAGGTCCTGATTTGAGCAGGGGGTTGGACTAGATGACCTCCTGAAGTCGCTTCCAACTCTAATCTTCTATGATTCTAATATAGTATACATTTGGATTATTAACATTATTTTGTATGTTCTGAATATGGGATTATCAGTATTTACAGATAGATTTTCAACAGCACCTTAGGTCTATATCAAGCCTAATGGAATTGAATTCAATTGATATCAATTCTCAGGGGAAAAAAACCTCAATTACATTTGAAAAATTACATATTTTAAATGTATATTGATTTACAAGAAACATTTAAATTTCATTTAAGATTAATTACATGAATAAAAAGGGCCATGTGTGTCACTTTCTGAAGTTTTCATAATTACCGACAGGACAGTTGTTTAAAAAAATGCTATTGTGGCTTAAAAGCTATTTCAAGGTCTTTTCTTCAGACCTAAGTAAAAGCTTCCTACCTCAAAACATCAGAGGAAATATTTTAACTCACGCATTAATAGATAAATATTTTATTAAGTGAGAACACTACTGTATGTATGCAGAACATGCTCCCACTGTTCCTCCATTGTAAGGAACTCCCTGAATATCTGGAATCAGCTCTTTTCCTCTTGTTAATTAGAAGAGCAAAGCTTTTTATGAATGCCCAAAGAATGACATTTGCCTGGCAGGCACATCACAATCTGCAGTTTAAAGCCTTTTGCTGGTATGAGGTTATCAAATTCATTTTTTTCATATTTAGAGGATAAAATATTAGATGAATTATTCATCCAAAACAGCATAATTATTAATAGAGTAAATGTGTCCATTGCCTCAGATCTGTTTGCAAGAATGAAATCTCATCCAGAATGGTTTACTTCTCTTCACCTTCAGCCTTGGTGATTTTGTCATATTTATGTTCTCTTAGAATGTTAACTTCTATTAGCTGATCAAGAACAACCAACAGGGAAAATATGTCCTGGATTTGCACAGAAGATATTAAAGTAATTTACTAGTAGGTTGTGTGGAAGACAGAAAAGAAATATTATGTTATTTATGGCCTCCTTCATGCCTGGCCAACTTTCCTTTCTTATTGGATCATCTGTGTGTTTTCTCCTGAGGACACTTCTCTCAAAGGTGTCCTGCCTTAACTTCTGCATTTTCTGCTTCAATATATTGAGTTTACCATAAATCTCTTCCTTCTAGATCGCATAAATTCGTTCTTCAGAGAATATAGGAAGTAGTATGCTATCCTTCAAATTAGAAACTCCAGTTCAAACCCTGATCATTGCCTTGTGATGGAAGGAGAAGCAGTGTGAACTCCCAAAGAGTTCATGATTAGTGCACGCTCTTGGCTTCATTGTTTTGATTCCAATTTATTAAACCAGCAGATTTATACTGCTGGATAGTTTGAGTAGGTGCCTTTCCCAGTGTGTTTTTAAAACAAACTCACTGCACTGTGCAGAGTCACATATCATAGCTCAAAGAGCAGTGAGTCAGATAGGCACTCAGAAACCATGGTAATGGGTGCAGTATAAGAATGTGAAAAGTCAAAACTTGCTCCCCTTCTTGAGGTTTGCTTTTACATTATTAAAAATAAGATAATGAAGTTCAACTCAAGCCTTTTCCCTAGGCTTGAGAATATAACATTCTAGGCTGCAATCCAGACCAGTGACGGGCTGTATCACTCCTGCCCTGCAATCTTAGGTGCCTTATAATGCCTTGCTGCTGTTGCTCCCACCTGGGCCACTCACAAACAGCCTTCCAGCATCCGAGCCACACGCTGAGTGTCTTTCTATAGCTGCAGTCTGTCAGCACACTCCAGCCACACTCTGGCTTCTACCAGTCTTGAGTACCAGATGCAAGGTGACCCCAACACACTCAGAGTCCTAAATTCCCCCCCCCCCCGTCCCCAAATGTGTATTCTGTACTGCACAGTCTAGCCCTCTCCTGGATAGTTCAGATTACAAAGATCTGTTGTCCCTGTAAGGGAACAATATACAACAATTTGCCACCTTAAATGGAGTTATCCACTGTAATGCGGCTAGCCGGGGCTCGCCTCTCTCTGGGGCGGCGGGGAGTCACACCGGCTCACGACACACAGAAAATGTTTGGGGAAATTAGTCTGGCCGCAGGAGTCTCCCTCGGTGGCCCTTGCGGCAACTGAAACAAGCACCGTAAGCCCGGGCCCTAGGTCAGGGCGCGGCAACAATAAGTCAGGTGCTCAGGTCCTCTGGCAGGGGCTGAGCAGTAGCAAGTATATAGAAATAGGCCCAGGTCTTGGATCAGGGCAGGGCAACCAAGTCAGTAGCTCAGACCCTCGGGCAGGGGCTGAGGAAACAGTTCAATGTGAGCAGGCCCAAGGCCTCTAAAGGACCTGGAAGAGGGGGAGACTGCCACCCACGAGTTGGGTGGCAGGGGGGGACACAGGCCCTCCCATTCCACTGCATCCCAGTCCAGGGCCCCAGCAGCAGCAGAAGACCCGCTTCTGTGTCAGTGGGGCTCCTGGCTGCAACACACAGTCATAGGCTCTGGCAGTTCCTCAGCCAAACTACAGTCAGCTGCCCCAGGGCTACTTCCTGATTCCCCCTCTTGGGGTACCTGGGTCCAGGCGGTGTCCTCCGGGGTGTCCAGCACCATGGGTTCCTCAGAGTAACAGGCAAGCGGCAGGTCCGGCAACTCCTCTGGGTAGCAGCCGCAGGGCAAGTCGGGCCAATCCTGGCATGCACCTTGGGCTGCGGGAGCTTCCCAGTCGCAGGCCAGGCTGGAGGCATCTGGCCTCCCCAGCAGCTGGGCCCCCAGTGAGCTCTGAGGGCGAGCTTTTATGCTTCCGGGTCGCCGTCTGACCCGCTGAGGGGTGGGTTCAGAGCTCCCTAGCTCCACCCACTCTGGCACCTGGATGGGCTCATCCCTCTCCAGGGCGGCAGGGAGCCACACCGCCTCACTACATCCACATAGTTCACAACACTAGATTAATATTAATTAAAGAGCAAAAAAACAGGTTTATTTAACTACAGATAGGTTTTGAGTGAGTACAAGTAACAAGGCATTAAAGTTTGAAATGGTTACAGGAAAAAGATAAAACAATTTCTAAATTTAACAAACTAGCCTTGGTTTAAGGTGAAGTTCTAACCACAGGTTCCCAGTATCATTGCTGACCAAGTTTCAGGTCAGGATCTTCATCCAAAATCTATAGGTTTTTTTCTTTTGTCTTCTTGATGGAAAAGAGAGAAATGGACAGGGAGAGAGAATCTGGAGTGGGTTTGCTGCTCATTTTTATAGTTCAGACACCCTTTGAAAATGCATTTCCTTGAGAGTGACCCTAGATAAAGTTATTTTCAGCTGAGAGCAAAGAGACATGGAGTCTCATGGCAGGGAGGGGGGAGGTTGTTTGCTAAGATCAGGTTGCTTTGTTCCTCCACCTCCTCCCCTCCCCCACCAGTCCTTGCCAAAGAATGGCCAACTTGATCAGTGATGGCCCATTAGTTTTGATGGCACCTGGCTGGGGCGTCAACTTCCCCTTTGTCTTTGAGGAACAGGTTTACCCACTTCCCAGACTTGGCTGATAAATGCATGAGAGTCATGATTTCAGCTTATGTTAATCGCTTGACATATAATGATGCTATATACATTTTACCATGATATTATTGACCAGTTTTAACTGATACTTTACAAGGCATATTTTGTACAAAGAGTATTACAATAGTGTATAGGGTGAGAATACAGGAGTGCCTTCCATCACAGAGTGTCCTTAGGGTTGCTTGGGGAGCCTCATAATTGGGAATTCTCAGTTACACTAAGGCTCCTTTTTACCGCTCTGGCAGCATAAAGAGCCTTAAAATGAGTGTACATGTATTTTAAACCAAATTTAACATCCCTTTATGCTTCCAGAGTGATGAAAAGGAGAATTTAGGTCTCCATTTCAAGCTAGCTACTCCCTTAGATCTGGCTAGAGGAACAAGCCACCTGCCTCAGTGGGTCAGCCCCCCCCCCCCCACATCACCCTTTCCCTGTAGTAACATCTGCTAATGGGTGAAGTGTTTCAAGCAAACACTGACAACCTTTTATAGATTGTTTAATAAATATTTCATCATTCTAGCTTGGATTACTTACTTCTTCATTTGACTTGACTTTGCTTTCCCTAAATGAGTATCCCATCTCATCCTTCCAACATCCAAAAAGAATTTTCCTTCACTTCTCTCAGAAAACACTCATTTTTTTCTAAGTGTTTCATTTGGTGACCCTGTGTTCTCAGTCTAGTAATACCTACTATTCTATCCTTTTGAGATGAGCAAATTATCATCATTTATTATTTTATGATGTCTAAAAATATCATCATCATCATCACTGGCGATCCCTGAAAGTTGAGGATGATTATCTTTCATGGATTGTCCATTTGAAGTTATCTGTGGGTCTGTTGATGATTGATGAGGCCTATTCTCGAGCACAAACTCTTCCACATTGCAGACATGTACTTCCACATGGGTGAACCTGGGATGTTGGTTCGTGTCAGGATGTGCTCTGTTATATATAGTTATACCTGGTTCTCAAATTGCAGAGTTCCCTGCCGCAAGCAATTCCTCCATTGTTGTCGATCCAGGGCTATACATTCCCAGGAGTTAATGTCAATGTTGCATTTCCTCATATTAGCCTTGAGGACATCTCAATAGTGTTTTTTCTGCCATCCTCTAGCATATTTGCCTTGGCTAAATTGAGAACAGAAAACTTATTTTGGCAATCTGGAATCAGGCATCTGAACATGACTTGCCCAGTGAAGTTGATAGATAATCAACACCTCAATGCTCATTATATCAGCTTGCAAGAGGACCCTGATATTAGTGCATCTATCAGCCCATTTAATTTGAATAATCTTATTCATACAGCATTGCTGATACTTTGCCAACACCTTTAGATGTCTCCTATATGTTGTCCACATTTCAGCTCCATACAATAGGGTGGGTATCACAATAGCTTTATAAACCAGAAGTTTGGTTTTAATTCTGATGTTGCAATCTTCAAACACGCTTTCTCAGATGACCAAAAGTTCGGCTAGCACATTTGAGCTGGTACTGGATTTCTCCGTCGATGTCATCTGTCTGGGAGAGTTGGCTTCCAAGATATGGGAAATGCACAACATTCTCTAGAAAGTTATCATGAATCTTTATTGCTGGTGCTAGGAGTTGTGCTTGCTGATAGTGGACCTTTGTCTTCTGGATGTTGTGTGTCAGTCCCATTATCTGGTATGCTTCAGCAAAGACACTGATGACCGCATGAAGATCTGTTTCCGAGTGAGCACACACTACAGTGTCATCCGCATACTGAAGCTGAATGACTAAAGTCAGCAACATTTTGGTTCTCAATCAAAAGTGACCCAGGTTGAACAGCTTACCATCCATTTGATAGATTAGCTGCACTGCTGTCGGGATCTTGTCAGTGATCAAATAGATTATCACAGTGAGGAAATTGGAGAAGAGCATCAGGGCAATGACACAACCTTGCTTAACATCCGTCCTAACCTTAAAAATAGCCATAGTAGATCCATTACAAAGGATCACTGCTTTGCAGGACCAAAAATATAGTAGTTGCTTCACAGAACACGTGGAAAGAGATTACCTATCTAAATTTATAATGTGGTCCAATGAGTATTGGTGACCAACAGCAGAGAATGGTATATAGCTATATAAATCTATATCCATATATAAAGAGAGATAACACTATAATTATGGAATAAAGGACTTCAAAATCTGACTCTTGCATTGGTTCCTGATTGAAGCCAATTTTACTTCATTATTTAACAGATCAGAACCTATACTATGTGGCTAGCCAAGCTACTGCTTTTGGCCATAGTAGAGAATAATAAGGTTTACAAGGCTATTATTTTATTATTTGATGGATGCTGATGGTACTTTCAGTGCTGTGCAGAATATAAATATGGGACTGCCAGATGACAACATTTGCTATAGCCTAAGAGGTTGCCATGTTGAAGAGATACCAAATAACACAGGTATGCTACAGAGATTCCAACATGCTGGAATTGCAGTACATGAGAAAATATGCCATGTCAATGCTTGGGTTATTCACACAATTTGAGACAAGCAGGAAAGGACCAGCAGGTCTCATAATTCTTAGGGTTTTTGTACATGTGTAAACCCTCCATGGGCTCAGCTGCACAAGAGGGAGCACTACCCCTGGAAGTGCTGAGTAACTTCAAGCTCCTGTTGACTTCAATGGAATTTAAAAGCACTCAGTGCCTCTGGGATCTGCTCTGCACCTTGCAGGAGTGACCCCCTATGGTGCAGATTTAAGCCCTGATACTGCAAATACTTCTGCATGTGCTTAGTTTTACACAATCAATGGGACTACTCGTGTGAAGTTCAGCATGGGCAGAGTCAGGGTCTTACACTGGATCTCTAAGAGGAATTCTCATGCTAGAGGTAAGAAATCAGTGGTAGAAAGGATTTCAGAAGACCAATATCAGGACTAGAAAGGGATGGCTTAACCAGTGCTTGGACTGGGGAGGCAACTGGCAAAGGGAGGGGAGTGACTGTACGCCTCACAGAGAGCAACAGTATGCTATAACTTTTTTCTTAAGTGTGTTCAAAAGGGAGTTTTGCCCAAGTGAGGACTTTAAGATTAAGACCTTGGAATTCTTTCCTTAATTTGATACAATGTTTGGGAAAGTCCTCTGCCAATGTTAAACAATGCCAAATTTACACTTGCTGAGAATCTGGTCCATTGTGTAGAATAATGTGAATTAGAATAACAGGACTAAATCTGACCTGTTACATTCATGTAATAAGAGACTGTTTATTTATCTAACGACATGTTTGTCATATTTAGTCTTCCTGGGAATGCTAATTAAAATCCCACAGGATCAACTTGGTACATCCACACAGAAGTAGATAAATTGATAGTCATGAGACTTATAATGTGAGAAAGGGTCTTCTGAGCTAGCTGTTAACCACTTTATATGCACATTATTTATTTTAAAGATTACATGGCACTGCATGGAAATAGAGGTTTGCCCCAGTGATCTAGATCAAAATCTCTACACGTCCCAGTTGTATGGCATATCATGTGCCACTTGTCTGCATTTCTGCCACCCTGAAACCATTTCTGTATATTTCTGTGGTGCTGTACAATGCTTTGGGATCTTTTATGGTGGAAGGAATTAAATGTGAAGTAGTTTTCTTCACAAAACATAAAATCTCTCTCCCCAAGGTCATACCATCATTGTAAAATTAATAGGAGTGGCTTCTGTGGACAAGGACAGTACATGGCCTTAAGTACCATTAATTGAAGAATTATAGATTCATAGATACTAAGGTCAGAAGGGACCATTCTGATCATCTAGTCCAACCTCCTGCACAGCGCAGGCCACAGAACGTCACCCACCCACTCCTATGAAAAACCTCACCCATGTCTGAGCTATTGAAGTCCTTAAATCATGGTTCAAAACTTCAAGGAGCAGAGAAGCCTCCCTCCAGTCAACCATGCCCCATGCTACAGAGAAAGGCGAAAAACCTCCAGGGCCTCTCCAATCTGCCCTGGAGGAAAATTCCTTCCCGACCCCAAATATGGCAATCAGCTAAACCCTGAGCACATGGGCAAGATTCACCAGCCAGATACCCAGGAAAGAATTTTCTATAGTAAATCAGATCCCATCCATCTAATATCCCATCTCAGGGGATTTGGCCTATTCACCCTGAATATTTAAAGATCAATTACTTACCAAAATCCCATTATCCCATCATACCATCTCCTCCATAAACTTCTCGAGTAGAATCTTAAAACCAGATAGATCTTTTGCCCCCACTGCTTCCCTTGGAAGGCTATTCCAAAACTTCACTCCTCTGATGGTTAAAAACCTTCGTCTGATTTCAAGTCTAAACTTCCTGGTGGCCAGTTTATACCCATTTGTTCTTGTGTCCACATTGGTGCTGAGCTTAAATAATTCCTCTCCCTCTCCTATATTTATCCCTCTGATATATTTATAGAGAGCAATCATATCTCCCCTCAACCTTCTTTTAGTTAGGCTAAACAAGCCAAGCTCCTTAAGTCTCCTTTCATAAGACAAGTTTTCCATTCCTCCAATATGTTTCTATGTGACAGAATTCTAGTTGTGTCTAATTCATTACATAATATAGTTTGTATGCTGTTGCTTATAACTATATCAATTTCACTTAATAAACTTAGTTGTTTTGTAAAAAATACAGTATAACTTAAATGTAAAATGTATGCAAAATGTATACCAGTGTATCAGTACACTATTTGGGCATGCACTCTTGCAATATTACTGTGAGCATACTACTTCATTGTCACTTTGACAGTCCACATATCCACAATTCACACACAGAAACATGCTGTCTCCCCACTTCTTGGCAAAGGTTTAATAGCCAAGAGCGTACTTCCATGAAGATCATAATTCTTTTACAAAATAGTGATGGCTAGTGGCTTTCTGTTATTTTCTTTGTTGGGCCTCTCTTGTAGTAGGTAACTTCTGGGTACTCTTCAGCCCCCAACTAAAACCTCTCCAATGCATCATCAAGGATCTACAACCTATCCTGAAGGATGACCCATCACTCTCACAGATCTTGGGAGACAGGCCAGTCTTTGCTTACAGACAGCCCTCCAATCTGAAGCAAATACTCACCAGCAACCACACACCACACAACAGAACCACTAACCCAGGAACTTATCCTTGCAACAAAGCCCGTTGCCAACTGTGTCCACATATCTATTCAGGGGATACCATCATAGGGCCTAATCACAACAGCCACACTATCAGAGGCTCGTTCACCTGAACATCTACCAATGTGATATATGCCATCATGTGCCAGCAATGCCCCTATGCCATGTACATTGGTCAAACTGGACAGTCTCTACGTAAAAGAATAAATGGACACAATTAGATGTCAAGAATTATAACATTCAAAAACCAGTTGGAGAACACTTCAATCTCTCTGGTCACTCGATCACAGACCTAAGAGTGGCTATACTTCAACAAAAAAGCTTCAAAAACAGACTCCAACGAGAGACTGCTGAATTGGAATTAATTTGCAAACTGGATACAATTAACTTAGGCTTGAATAGAGACTGGGAGTGGATGTGTCATTAGACAAAGTAAAACTATTCCCCATGTTCATTTTCCCCCAATACTGTTCCTCACACGTTCTTGTCAACTGCTGGAAATGGCCCATCTTGATTATCACTACAAAAGATACTGAGGCTATTTGAAACCAGCCCTCATGAAGTCTCTCAAACTAATCCTTCACCTCCAAAAACACACAGACTTTCAAGAAGAGAACTGTCTAAAGAAAATTATAGTTTGGATAATAAATAAAACAATTCAGATGCACTAGCTCCAAGTACCATGGGTTCCTTACATTATATACCATATATGTAAATTACTGTATGTGATGTACACCGATTTGAAGGATTTTCTACTTTGTCCATGTAAAATGCTCTGGAAATATAAAAGTCATGTTACTAGAATGTAATAAAACTAATTCAATAATTTTGTTCAAACTGCTAAATCTCTAGTAGAAGGGTGATTGTTTAATACTGTAGTAATATCAGAGAGGGGATAACACAACATGTAGGAAAAGAATACTGTAAGTAATTCCATTAATTTACAGAAGGATAAATTCTCTAGTCTTTAATCATGAATCAAAGAGAGTTTTTCCTCAAATAAGAAACTGAGAATTTGGCCCAGTGTTATTAAGAATGCTAATTGTTTTAAAAAAGGAAGCGATGTCAATGCCCTAGTATTGTGGGTTCAGATTATCAAAGTCGATTTAGCCACACACTGTCTATTAATTGTAAAGAAAGACATGCGGCTAAATCTCCTGAGCTGCTCTGACAAACATAATTTAATTGATGTATATACAGAATACTTAAAATAATATATTCTGGATTTAGGAGTATTATTAGCATGCAAACAACTTGATTCTATATATTTGGTACCATGTATGCTGCTAGAACAAATAAGATCGTAACCTTGGTTAGGTATCTTAATTTGATTTTGTTGATAGAAAACTTCTCATGTAAGTGAGAGGCTTTGGATAGTTTGTTTTCAAAATTTTCAGTAAATTCTTCTCTAATGACTGCAATTTGGGAGTGTGAAGTGCTGTAAAGTAAATGAAAGCTGACTTGAAACCTTGTAGGGATCTTTGAGATGCTCTCGGGAAAACTCTGAACAGCTATTGAGAGATTATGCATTGTGGAATGGTCATGAATTTAATCTGCCTCCAAATATATGTATTCTGTTAGAGTTCCATTTTTATCTATTCAATTCAATTAATATATGGCAGATCTACTCATAACTCCTCATGGCATTAGTAGAATACTGTTGAAAGGCTGGGCAGTCATGGAACTACCTATTAGGTATTACCCAAATGAGAAGAAACAAGATACAGGCCATAAATCAACCTGTACCTACCAGGCTCTGGTAAAGTATTCAATAGTGGTAGCTCTTCTATGCTTTCATTTTCTATACCATGCATTTTTTTTCTTGAAGTAGGGCCACCGTATAAAGAGACTACAAAGTGACTTTCCTTTTTTTAAAAACAGTTAAGCTTGTAATCCTTCTGGTTGTGAAGATTCCCTTCCAAATATGAGTTGATGCAAGATTGTCTTCCTGAGTCTACAGGTTTCAGAGTAGCAGCCGTGTTAGTCTGTATTCGCAAAAAGAAAAGGAGTACTTGTGGCACCTTAGAGACTAACAAATTTATTAGAGCATAAGCTTTCGTGAGCTGCATCCGATGAAGTGAGCTGTAGCTCACGAAAGCTTATGCTCTAATAAATTTGTTAGTCTCTAAGGTGCCACAAGTACTCCTTTTCTTTTTGAGTCTACAGAGGTAGCGTGAAACAATTGTTCTAAAAAATAATACTATGTGCATATATAGCACCTTTCATCTGAGATGTTTGAGCACTTCACAAATTTTAACTGAATCCCATAAAGCCCAGATTAGATAATTATTATTCCCATTTTGCAGGTGGGAGACATTGATGCCTAGGCAATGATGATGGTTAACCATCATCATTGCCTAGGTGAGTATGTCAAATCAATGCACAATATAATTTAAAAAATTACAAAATCATTCATGCATAACGTAAAGTATCAAGCAAGACAAAATTAAATATTAAGCTCAGGGGAGATTATTTTTAGATGGGAACTGAGTTTCTCAAATCTCCTGTGGAAATTTGTGCTATTGCATGGCAGGCGCAAAAATAACAGCACAGTCTTCAGTGTAAGACTATAAAAATATTCTTAAAAATTAAACTAATCAAAAACATCACTTTGTTTCTATTGAATCTATATACTCACAGGGGCCCCGTTAAACTAGCATCTGTGATGACAAACCCCTGCACCAGTACAGAGCCCCACTGACTTCAACAAGGCTCCATGCAGGTACAGGTGTCCACCTGTACAGAGTTACATGCAGGATTATGGCCGGAGAGTGTGTCTAGGAAACTATTAAACAGTCACTCTTTACTACATGGCTATGTTCTTATCTAGAACAACTTTCAGGCAGCACTGTGTGGTAAGCTGATGTCCATTGTATGTGTCGAAGGTGGGTGGATACTACAAAAAAAAGAGTGAGAGAGTCAACTGAAACAGAAGCCCTGAGAAAAAAG
The DNA here is from genome assembly GCF_009764565.3 of Dermochelys coriacea. NCBI lineage: Eukaryota > Metazoa > Chordata > Testudines > Dermochelyidae > Dermochelys > Dermochelys coriacea. The sequence goes on along the minus strand of NC_050070.1, from coordinate 40,225,684 downwards.
GAAGGAATGATGCAAGGATCACTTGATGATCACCTGTCCTGTTCATTCCCTCTGGGGCACCTGGCATTGGCCACTGTCAGAAGACAAGATATTGGGCTAGACAAATCTTTGATCTGACCCACTATGGCCATTCTTATGTTCATCTATTCATTCTGTATCAGGATGCGTTTTTGCTGCAGGTGTATTGTGAGCTACCAAGCCCCCTGTAAAATGCACTGTCTATTTCTGAAACCACTTTTCTTGGCATATGTTATTGCTTTCATGCCACAACTTTATGTTAACAGTGATTTCATCTCCTTGTGCTACTTGCAGAATTCTTGCTAGCTAAACAGATTGTTTTTCTTATCCAGCTCATTTTATACATCATTACCCTACACTTTTCTTCTGTTATGTATTTGTAATTTAACACGACATTAAACTATCTTCATAGTGCAGTGCACTATGACACACGATTTGATGCCTCCTTTTTAACATCTGCCTCCATGCTGATGTTTCTATTTAAGGTCTAAAAGAATTCCTATTGAAGTCATTGAATATCTAACTCCCCTCCTACTTTCTGCTTGGATACATCTAGCAGCTACTTTAAAAAAAATTCCCTATTCAAATAATCACAAATTAAATATGTATGATGAAAACTCAATGTTTTGGCTTTTCTAAAAAGGCTAATAAGAACATAAGAATGGCCATACTGGGTCATAGAATCATAGAATCATAGAATATCAGGGTTGGAAGGGACCCCAGAAGGTCATCTAGTCCAACCCCCTGCTCAAAGCAGGACCAAGTCCCAGTTAAATCATCCCAGCCAGGGCTTTGTCAAGCCTGACCTTAAAAACCTCTAAGGAAGGAGATTCTACCACCTCCCTAGGTAACGCATTCCAGTGTTTCACCACCCTCTTAGTGAAAAAGTTTTTCCTAATATCCAATCTAAACCTCCCCCATTGCAACTTGAGACCATTACTCCTCGTTCTGTCATCTGCTACCATTGAGAACAGTCTAGAGCCATCCTCTTTGAAACCCCCTTTCAGGTAGTTGAAAGCAGCTATCAAATCCCCCCTCCCCTGACCAAAGGTCAGACCAAAGGTCCATCCAGCCCAGTATCCTGTCTACTGACAGTGGCCAACACCAGGTCCCCCAGAGGGAGTGAACCTAACAGGTAAGGATCAAGTGATCTCTCTCCTGCCATCCATCTCCACCCTCTGACAAGCAGAGGCTAGGGACACCATTCCTTACCCACCCTGGATAATAGCAATTAATGGACTTAACCTCCATGAATTTATCCAGTTCTCTTTTAAGCCCTGTTATAGTTCTAGACTTCACAACCTACTTAGGCAAGGAGCTCCACAGGTTGACTGTGTGCTGTGTGAAGAAGAACTTCCTTTTATTTGTTTTAAACCTTCTGCCCATTAATTTCATTTGGTGTCCCCCAGTTCTTATATTATGGAAACAAGTAAATAACTTTTCCTTATTCATTTTCTCCACACCACTCATGATTTTATATACCTCTATCATATCCCCCCTTGGTCTCCTTTTTCCCAAGGTGAAAAGTCCTAGCCACAATCTTTCCTCATATGGGACCCATTCCAAACCCCTAATCATTTTAGTTGCCCTTCTCTGAACCTTTTCTAATGCCAGTATATCTTTCTTGAGATGAGGAGACCACATCTGTTCACAGTATTCAAGATGTGGGAGTACCATGAATTTATGTAAGGGCAATAAGATATTCTCTGTCTTATTCTCTATCCCCTTTTTAATGATTCCTCTGATCCTGTTTGCTTTTTTGACTACCGCTGCACACTGAGTGGATGTCTTCAGAGAACTATCCACGATAGCTCCAAGATCTTTCCTGATTAGTTATAGCTAAATTAACTCCCATCATATTGTATATATAGTAGGGGTTATTTTTTCCAGTGTGCATTACTTTACATTTATCCACATTAAATTTCATTTGCCATTTTGTTGCCCAATCACTTAGTTTTGTGAGATCTTTTTGAAGTTCTCCACAGTGTGCTTTGATCTTAACTATCTTGAGCAGTTTAATATTGTCTGCAAACTTTGCCACCTCCCTGTTTACCCCTTTCTCCAGATTATTTATGAATAAGTTGAATAGGATTGGTCCTAGGACTGACCCTTGGGGAACACCACTAGTTACCCATCTCCATTCTGAAAATTTACCATTTATTCCTACCCTTTGTTCCCTGTCTTTTAACCAGTTCTCAGTCCTTGAAAGGATCTTCCCTCTTATCCCATGACAACTTAATTTACGTAAGAGCCTTTGTTGAGAGACCTTGTCAAAGGCTTTCTTGAAATCAAAGTACACTATGTCCACTGGATCCCCCTTGTCCACATGTTTGTTGACTCTTTCAAAGAACTAATAGATTAGTAAGACATGATCTCCCTTTACAGAAACCATGTTGACTTTTGCCCAACAATTTATGTTCTTCTATGTGTCTGACAATGCTGCCAATGCATTGAGTAAGCATTATATAACCTGACAGTGAGACTGAAGTTACGTGTTTTCTTTTCCCTTGATTATGATGCTAACCACATAATAGCATGCCAGCTATATAAAACTTATGTTAAAGAGAGAAGAGTTTTTAAGGAAAATGTTTTACTCCTAGTAGGCCAAGTCCTGCAATCCTTACTCAGGCAAAACTCAAAATGAAATTCAAGTTCTTTTAAAAAAATAAATAAATCTTTGCTGTTTTCCCATTGCGTTTATTCCTATGTTGTAGAATTTTTCACTCTTTTAAATTCTCCTCTTTTCATATTAACGATGTTGACTCGTACAGTATTCTTGAGATGTCGTGAATGAACTCCACACTAGAATAGGCTGGGAAGGGAGTAAGAGTCTGTCCTGAAAAGAGAGGCAGAGAGAACTAAAGGTGTAGGCTGAGAAGGGCTGCCCAGATCTAGGAACCATGGTATCAGATAAACCTGTCTGAAAACATAGGTTGGAGTTTATGTTGTCTTACAGAGCATTTGTTCATTGATAAACTCAAACCACAGGAGTTTGTTTTGACCCTACATAGAGGGTGCACACTGTGTTTTCACCTGCTCAGAATAGTCTTGTAGTCCAGGATTTGAAACACTCTAACTACGTGACTATCCAGGATTTAAACTGAAAAAAGATTTACATACATTAGTACTCATGGAACTTTTTATGAACTGAAGAGCTTTGCCCTGCCATTATGAGTAGAGAAGGAAAAATACTAAAGTAGAAGAGCTAAGCAGACTCTGCCAGCCTTTCAACAATTCTGAAAGTTGCAGAAAGCCCAGAAGAAGAGTGGACAACATATGACCAAGAATGAGAATAATCCAATTTTTTCTCCTATTTCCCTTCCTTTTCCTCCTCATATATTTGTTCATCTGTCTTTGTCCCAAAAGGAATATTGTAGTTGTGGTAAATGATTCAAATAAAAGAGGATTATGCTAATTGAACTATGCAAAGATGTTATTGTTCCTGCTTGAGATGGGGTGTCCACCCCACACTTACCCTGAAGGGGTCAATGGAAGCCAGATACAGTCTATATCTTCCTGCCAGATTATATCCTTGATTAGACGGAATCTCACCTGAGCAGAGTTGGACAGAGCTAGTATAAACCCAGGAAGTTGGCAGCAGCAAGGGTGGCTGGGAGGAAGTTTGTGGTCACCCTCTGCTTAGTAGAGCAAGAAGGAGGAACCAAGGGAAAGAGTAGGATGCTGAAGTCTGGCCCAGAGGCAGGGTGTACCCTGAAGAGAGCAAGGTAGAGAAGAGAGCCTGTGGGACATGGGGTAGGGAGCAGCCCAAGGAGGAAGCAGCAAGGTTGGGGACTGAACAGACCTTGGCTGTGTGTTGTAGGGTCCCTGGCCTGGAACCCAGAGTAGAGGGCAGACCCGGGTTCCCCTACCTGCCACTGGGGAAGTGTCACTGGCAGGACAGTGAACTGGATGACTTCCTGGGTCACTGTGGGAGAGAAAGAGACTTTGAAGGGCAAAACCCCAGAAAGGGGGAATGCTGAGTGACCTCGCCGGAAGGCTGAGTTATGAAGAGGATGCTGCAGTTACTGCAGTGAGAGGGGGCCATAGGCTGACAGGGAGATGGTGTGCAACCGCAGAAAGGGGCATCAGCCTCACACAGCTAATCCCCAGAATGGCCAGGAGGAGATACCATCCCTGCGGTGAGTGGAGCACCCTGTTACACTCCTCCCTTACTGGACAAAATAACCTCAATTTTAATATCCAGAGGCATCTTGACAGAGTAGACTAAAATGCAAGCTAGTTATCAGTTAAATCACACTTGTCTTAACCGTGATTCCTACATAAACCTGTGTACAGCTTGCTCTTGCAAACAACAACTCTAACCTCACTATGCTTCAGTGGAGCAAAACTCCAATTGACTTCAGTGGGACCCGAAATGGACCAATACTCTAGAGAACAACATGACAGCATTTAACTCATCAGCAGTGATTTAGTCTTCTGTTCTGAAGATACTTTACTTTGCTTTGCAAGAGAACCGAAGCCACCCTTCACCAAAAAATGAATGAAGTTAATACTATCAAACCATACTCCTACTTTGCTCTTAATCAGACTATTTCCCAATGCTGTATATCTGTAGGTCAAAATTTACAGCTCTGTAACTTGCTTATTTCTGGGAGGCTTTCTGTGCATGTGTCATGCTTGCTCCTGTTGCCACTGAGGATTTAAAACATTTCTATATTATTTTTAAAATATAATTTCCATCTCTGAAAATATAGAGTTGCAGGCTGTTCAGTCCTGGAGCTCTATTTATTTCCACTTATATACTTTTTGCCACAATCTGCCTTAGTGTGACCCTTAATTTAAGTATGATACTCTCTTTTCTTTCCCAATAAATCCAATTTGTTATGACATGTTTCTTCTCCCCATGATGAACATAAAGGCAAAGAAATATTTCTATTTCTCAGCAATATATGTCTTCTCTGCCACCAAGTCCCTTTCACTCTGCCATGAAGTGTCTATACTTGCAGCAACCGGTCTTCTTATAGATAAGTAAAATTTTGTCTTTACTTTGTTTGCCATTCTCTTTTCATTTCCAATTTTTGCCTCATTTTTATGTGCATTCTTTCACTTCACACTAAGACAATCCCTCTTGCAGCAATAACCCTGGTGATGTATTAATAAGACCCTTGTATTTATATAATGCCTCCTATCCCAAATCACTTTTCAATTTACATTGGTAAGCTGTTAGGGCATGTTTATACAGCAAATTAGGGCATGGCATACTAGAGAACTGTAGTTTCCGACGCCAGTTTGCCATGCAATATCTGTCCACATGGACCCTGCAGATGCACAATAAAAGTTCCCTACAGAAATAAGTCAAAGCACACTAAGAAACTTTCAGTGCACAGTAACAGGGCCCATATGGGCAATCAGTGTACAACACTGTAGATTTGCACCCAGGCTTGTTGCATACTAACTCGTAGTATAGATAAACCCGAAGTGTCACTTCACCAACCAGTGGAATGCAGCTACCTCTGGAGTGAAACATGGTAACTGCTTAACACCAACATTACTCAACACTTTAGGACAGAAAGTGAAGAATATCAAACAGTGAAACTTCAGATAGGCAGAAGATAATTATGAAACTGGACTAGCCAAGTGCATTGGAGTTGACCTCCTGACAATTGAAATGAAATGCAAGGAAATGCAAAGGGATATTTAAGGGTCACAAGCATTCAGGTCCTTAATTTCACACCAATACTTTCAGCCTCACAATTTTCTTTTCTTTTATCACTCTTAGTATTCTGATGCTTATTCACACTGGTAATTTTCTCCTTCTAAATTTTGGACATATGCATTCAGCTTCTCTAAAACTTGCCTTGAGGTACTTTCCATTTCCCTCCTACCTCTTCATTTCAGTTTACGGGTGTGATTTGTTCATTATGCATTCCAATTAGTGAAGTGGGTAGTGAGTTGTTACAGTTGATATCCTATGATGGCATCTCCATTTCCTGGGGATTGAAAAGTTGAAAGCCCAATACCATGAATCAAAGATGCCCAAGAGATACAGCAAAAATATAAAGGCCAGCTAGCTTACCACTTAATTGTGGTATATACTTAATGAAAACAAATTGTTTATTGAGGAAGTACCATGCAAAGCTTAATTCCATTAGAGTCAGCCAACATTAATTTATAAGAGGAAAGTCTTGCATAATTAAGTCAATAGAGTTCTTTGAACATAATACTGCCATGGTAGATAAGAGAATGATGTAGAAGTTATGTAGTTTTCAAGAAACATTTGATAACCAATTATCCTTCATGTGGAACCTTAATATAAAGAGGCTTGACAGAGTATAAAATAGTTTATAGAACTGGAAATTGCAAGTAGTCCTAAAAGAAAACCAAAAATGATATGACTCTTTTTGGCAACCATAAACAAATAAACTAAATAGGATATTCAACCGATCACCTACCAGTCAGGATATTTGGATGCATCAGAATGTTAGAACACAAGTCCCAGGAAGGGACCACATACTGCTGCATTCAAATGGTTGAGTAGGTATCTTTCAAATTTAACCAAATGTGGTGGGGTGCTTACCCAACACGTGGTGTGAAAGGCTTAATATAGGCTTGTGAGACCAATTAAGCAACATGGGTGCACCTCCAGCGTGGGCCAGGCTTAACTCAAGGGGGGAGGGGGGCTGTTTATTTTCCCCATAAAGAGCTAGGTGAGCCCAGTTGTGGGGAGGAGACCCAGAGGAGAGGAGGCGGAAAGTTCACTCTCTCTGGGAAGCAGCCTGAAAGAAGGCTGAGCAGGAGAGATGGGCAGATAGGCTGTTCCAGAGGTGAGCTGCAATCCTGACTGAAGCATGGGCCCTGAGGAACTGTAGCCTGCCTGAACAAGAGTGAGTGGAGGACTGTGCCAGCCCCTTATTGAGGTACAAAAGCTAGTGGTTAGACAGGAGGATAATCTAGACAGAGCATCAGAGGCACACCTCTGAAGAGGTGGCTGCCAGCTGAACCCAGTCAGGCTGAAGGTTTGGTTTTGTATATACTTCTGTTTGACTTTAGTAAAATACTCTGTGGCCCCAGAAGGAGCAGAACCCTGCAGAGTAGTCTGGCCAGACGTCGAGGCACTCTGACAGCGAGAACTGGCTGAAGGACAATGGGGGGAAACTGATGCAAAAGGTGCCGTAATGGTACAAGGGGGCATGTTGGGGCAGCAACTTGCCACACTATGAAATGCATACTTATTCACAAGCAGGAATGAGAAGTAAGCCTTACTATAAAAATATCTGTACTAGTTTTAAAAAAATACTGGATATGAAGATACAATATTATGGAAGTGTAGTCAGCCTGCAAGATAAACTCTAAGCTCTGTAAGACCCACAATCTCATTGCTATTTTTTCGATTCACTCCTTTTTTATTAAGAAGTAGTTCCAAGCACTGAGGTCTATTATACTGTGAAATAATCTGTACAGAGAAGTCATGAAAATCCTACAATGCTTGGATCATTTAAAACTAAATGATCAAGAACTAAAAAATGTGTACCATAGCGAACAATCTTGCATAGGCAGTGAAAGAAATTAGATGGCCTGAATATTATCTTGGCCAGATTTGCAGCTGGTATACATTGCCATAGTGTCATTGAAACTAAGTCCCTGAAATCACTTGTAAGTCATTTATACCATCTGAGAACATAGCCCTATTACTCTATCTTTTCAGAATGAAGACCCTTACAGGACCTGTGAGTCTGTCATGCTCTCAGAGCAATGGTGCTGTACTGCAGTCAGTACTGTATTCATGAAGTACCATCCAAACTTTGCAATTACCAACTCAGTTGTTATGTATCTATTTGGAAATTTCTATTAGTAAAATGCCATTTATTCATGAACATTCTAAAAGCTAATCATATCTAACTTTTATGCTTTTGATGAATCTTGAAAAGTTACTGGTTATTCTTCACTTGGAATCCCATGACAAGTTTTTAAATCTAATCTCTGATGTCATTCTACAATGTAAGTGAAAACGATGGACTAAACTGCATCAATGCCTATAAAATTCACTGATTGACTGAATGCTGAAATCATTTCTTTTTTTCCTGCATCCATGCTCATACAGCACATACAGAAATCTGCCTTGATTTGAGTTATTTTAATCTCATTCCGATTTTTCATATCTAGTTTCTATCACTCTATAATAAGCCTATCGGTGTTGTATTTGAGTGCCTATGCTGCATGTGCCCTGTGCACCCACTCAGAAGATCTTCCAAAAAAAAAAAAAAAAACCGGACACTTTCTCTGAGGCCTACAACCAAATTGGCCTCACACTTAACACCAAGAAAACTAAAGTATTCCACCAACAAGCTCCAAATCACCAGGATCCTGCTCCTGTAATTCAGATCAATAAAGAGATCCTGAAGAATGTCAAGCACTTCCTTTAACTTGGCAGTTATCTGTTGTAAAAAGTTGATACCGAAAAGGAAATTCAACACTGCCTTCAATGCGCCAGTGCAGCTTGTGAACACTTGAGAAAAAGTTTCTTTGAAGATCAGGAGATCAAGAATCAAACCAAGCTTCTCATGTATCAGGCCGTCGTTATTCCTGCTGCCTTGTATGGTGCCAAAATCTGTGCATGTACAGTAGACACAACAAGGTGCTTGAAAGATACCATCAATGATGCCTACAAAAGATCTTCCAAATCAAATGGAATGACCGACACACCAACATTAGTATTCTGTCCCAAGCCAAAACCTCTAGCATTGAAACTATGGTCATCTACCACCAGCTCCCTTGGGCTGGTCATGTTCTTTGAATGCCTGTAAGTCAACTCTAGAAGGAGGTCATGTTCTTAGAACTAAGCCATGACCAACGATCGGGGGCAGGCAAAAAAAGCACTTCAAAGACACCCTCAAAGCCAACATGAAGAAGTGCAATATTGACATAAACTCATGGGAAAACCAAGCCCTTGATTCATCAAAATAGAAAAGGACTTTGTGGCAAGGATGCCAGTATTTTGAGCTTGAAAAGAGACAACAGGAAATGGAGAAATGGGAAAGGAGGAAAAAATATGCAGCAGCCGAATTTAACAATCCAGATCTGCCCCTTCCATTGGGAAATGTCTCCCCCAACTGTGACAAGGTCTGTGGATCCCAGATAGGTCTCATTAGTCACCCGCAGATCCACCAGCGATAACCGGTTATCATTTTATTGGAGGACAACCATCCTCAAACTCTGAGGGATCAGCGACAGACACTGCATAATGAACCTTCTTCATTCCACATCTTGTCAGCCCTCTGCTTAAGTTACAGGAAAGTATTTGTGATCAAACCCAATTACTCTTTCTTTGTCTTTATTATATCTATCTACCTTTGTGTTTTCTGCCATAGAGGATACTTCACCACATTGAATTTGAAGCTACTTTGATAAGTCTTTTAATTTAAATGCCAATAAGGTTGGAAAGAAAGACTATTTTTTCAGGATTAAAAGTTGTTTGCTGATGATTATCTCATTTTAATAACTCTTCCCAGCTGTCATCCTACTGCCATTTTAAACCAATATGAGCCTTCCTCCCAAACCCAAGGCCAATTTGTCTAAAACTTTGATACGAGGGATCACAGGCCTTGAACCCACGTCCATGGGTCCCAAGCCACTACCCAGCAGCTCGCTTGTATCAACAGGGAGTGGGAAGTGTTGGACCCTACCTCACTACAGGTACTGCCTATGAAGTTCCTGATTAGGAGAGATGTTCAGCCTCTCCGATTGGTTCAGACTTGCCATTTAAGCCATAAGGAGGTACCAGAAGTTGTCCTAAGTGAATTCCTGGCTGGCTGCTACACTGGACATTGCCTCCTCACCTGAGCCCTGCCTTATTCCTGGTTCCTATCCTGCTGCCTTATTCCAAGTCCCTGCCCTATTTCTGGTTCCCACCCTCCTGACTTGTTCTGCATATTGACTCTGACCCTTGGCTTGGCTCTGGGTCATAGATTCATAGATACTAAGGTCAGAAGGGACCACTCTGATCATCTAGTCCGACCTCCTGCACAGCGCAGGCCACAGAATGTCACCCACCCACTCCTATGAAAAACCTCACCCATGTTTGAACTATTGAAGTCCTCAAATCATGGTTCAAAACTTCAAGGAGCAGAGAAGCCTCCCTCAGGTCAACCATGCCCCATGCTACAGAGGAAGGCAAAAAACCTCCAGGGCCGCTCCAATCTGCCCTGGAGGAAAACTCCCTCCCGACCCCAAACATGGCAATCAGCCAAACCCTGAGCACATGGGCAAGATTCACCAGCCAGATACCCAGGAAAGAGTTTTCTATAGTAAATCAGATCCCATCCATCTAATAGCCCATCTCAGGGGATTTGGCCTATTTACCCTGAATATTTAAAGATCAATTACTTACCAAAATCCCATTATCCCGTCATACCATCTCCTCCATAAACTTATCGAGTAGAATCTTAAAACCAGATAGATCTTTTGCCCCCACTGCTTCCCTTGGAAGGTTATTCCAAAACTTCACTCCTCTGATGGTTAAAAACCTTCGTCTGATTTCAAGTCTAAACTTCCTGGTGGCCAGTTTATACCCATTTGTTCTTGTGTCCACATTGGTGCTGAGCTTAAATAATTCCTCTCCCTCTCCTGTATTTATCCCTCTAATATATTTATAGAGAGCAATCATATCTCCCCTCAACCTTCTTTTAGTTAGGCTAAACAAGCCAAGCTCCTTAAGTCTCCTTTCATAAGACAAGTTTTCCATTCCTCGGATCATCCTAGTAGCCCTTCTCTGTACCTGCTCCAGTTTGAATTCATCCTTTTTAAACATGGGAGACCAGAACTGCACACAGTATTCTAGGTGAGGTCTCACCAGTGCCTTGTATAACGGTACTAAAACCTCCTTATCCCTACTGGAAATGCCTCTCCTGATGCATCCCAAAACCGCATTAGCTTTTTTCACAGCCATATCACATTGGCAGCTCATAGTCATCCTATGATCAACCAATACTCCAAGGTCCTTCTCCTCTTCCGTTACTTCTAATTGATGCATCCCCAACTTATAACTAAAATTCTTGTTATTAATCCCTAAATGCATAACCTTACACTTCTCACTATTAAATTTCATCCTATTACTATTACTCCAGTTTACAAGGTCATCCAGATCCTCCTGTATAATATCCCGATCCTTCTCTGAATTGGCAATACCTCCCAGCTTTGTATCATCTGCAAACTTTATTAGCACACTCCCACTTTTTGTGCCAAGGTCAGTAATAAAAAGATTAAATAAGATTGGTCCCAAAACCGATCCCTGAGGAACTCCACTGGTAACCTCCCTCCAACCTGACAGTTCGCCTTTCAGTAGGACCCGTTGCAGTCTCCCCTTTAACCAATTCCTTATCCACCTTCTGATGTTCATATTGATCCCCATCTTCTCCAATTTAACTAATAATTCCCCATGTGGCACGGTATCAAATGCCTTACTGAAATCTAGGTAAATTAGATCCACTGCATTTCCTTTATCTAAAAAATCTGTTACTTTTTCAAAAAAGGAGATTAGATTGGTTTGGCACGATCTACCTTTTGTAAAACCATGTTGTATTTTGTCCCATTTACCATTGACTTCAATGTCCTTAACTAATTTCTCCTTCAAAATTTTTTCCAGGACGTTGCATACTACAGATGTCAAACTAACTGGCCTGTAGTTACCCGGATCACTTTTTTTTCCTTTCTTAAAAATAGGAACTATATTAGCAATTCTCCAATCATTCGGTACTATTCCTGAGTTTACAGATTCATTAAAAATTCTTGCTAATGGGCTTGCAATTTCAGGTGCCAATTCCTTTAATATTCTTGGATGAAGATTATCTGCGCCCCCCGATTTAGTCCCATTAAGCTGTTTCAGTTTCGCTTCTACCTCTGATATGGTAATATCTACCTCTATATCCTCCTTCCCATTTGTCATGCTACCATTATCCCCAAGATCCTCTTTAGCCTTATTAAAGACTGAGGCAAAGTATTTGTTTAGATATTGGGCCATGCCTAGATTATCTTTAACCTCCGCTCCATCCTCAGTGTTAAGCGGCCCCACTTCTTCCTTCTTAGTTTTCTTCTTATTTATACGGCTATAGAACCTTTTACTATTTGTTTTAATTCCCTTTGCAAGGTCCAACTCTACTCGACTTTTAGCCTCTCTCACTTTATCCCTACATCTTCTGACCTCAATTAGGTAGCTTTCCTTGCTGATCCCTCCCATCTTCCACTCCCTGTATGCTTTCTGCTTCTTCATAATCACCTCTCTAAGATGCTTGCTCATCCAGCTTGGTCTACAACTCCTTCCTATGAATTTTTCCCCTTTCTTGGGATACAGGCTTCCGATAGCTTCTGCAGTTTTGATTTAAAGTAATCCTAGGCCTCCTCTACCTTTAGATCCATAAGTTCTTCAGTCCAATCCACTTCTCTAACTAATTTCCTTAATTTTTGAAAGTCAGCCCTTTTGAAATCAAAAACCCTAGTTGCAGATTTATTTTTGTTAATCCTTCCATTTAGTTTGAACTGAATTAGCTCATGATCACTTGAGCCAAGATTGTCCCCTACAACCATTTCTTCTATGAGGTCCTCGCTACTCACCAAAACCAAATCTTAAATGGCATCCCCTCTAGTCGGTTCAGCAACTACTTGATGAAGGAATCTATCAGCTATCGCATCTAGGAAAATCTGAGCCCTATTATTATTACTAGCACTGGTCCTCCAGTCTATACCTGGGAAGTTAAAGTCTCCCATGATCACGCAGTTTCCATTAGTATTTACTTGATTAAAGACATTAAAAAGGGCTCTATCCATATCCAAATTAGATCCCGGAGGTCTATAGCACACCCCAAGCACTATCTTAGGAGAGGCTTTACTAGTTTTCTTCCCCAATGTAATTTTTGCCCAGACGGACTCTGTCTTATCCATTGCATCGCTTCTTATTTCTTTACATTCTAACTCATCATTGATATACAATGCTACTCCACCCCCTTTACCTTTGTTTCTGTCTTTCCTAAACAGCACATACCCTTCAATACCTGTAGTCCAGTCATGACTACTATTCCACCATGTTTCTGTTATCCCTATAATATCTGGTTTCACTTCCTGCACCAGTAGCTCTAATTCCTCCATTTTGTTACCTAGACTCCTCGCATTGGTGTACAAACATCTTAATTTTTGCTTTTTGGCCTCGCTCACATTTTGTACCCTATTAGGCACAGTCATTCTACAGCCAGTATAACCTATTAGACTAGTATCCACACCGCCCTCGCTCCTTATATACATTCTCCTACCCATGGCTGTATCCTTTCTTACTTCATCTTCTTCCCTCTCAATGCTAAAATGTGGCGTGGAGATTTTCTGGACATCTCCCGTCCATCTCCCCCCAATTCCTAGTTTAAAGCTCTCTTTATCAGTTGTGCCAGCCTCGATCCTAGAAGTCTATTTCCTTCCCTACTCAGATGAAGTCCATCCCGAGAGAACTGTCCTCTGTCCGTGAATGCCTCCCAGTGGCCATACATCCCAAAGCCCTCCTTATAGCACCACTGCCTAAGCCATCTGTTGACAGTCATAATCTTGTCAGACCTCTGTTGCCCTTCTCTAGGAACAGGAAGGATCCCGCTAAAGATCACCTGAGCCTCAATTTCCTTAAGCATCTTCCCCAGCCTAGCATAGTCTCCCTTGATACTTTCCAGCGAGAATCTAGACGTATCATTTGTTCCCACATGAAGGATAATTAGGGGATTCTTTCCCGCTCCCTTGAGGATCCTTTTCAACCTCAGGTCTACATCCCGTATCTTAACACCCGGAAGACAGCACACCCTTCTATTCTCAGGATCAGCTCTAGTTACAGGCCTGTCTATTCTTCTCAATAAAGAGTCCCCGATCACATAGACCTGCCTTTTCCTGGTGACAGTGCTATTCTCCAGTCTCTCCCCTGTTCCCTCTGGCTGCAAGTTCTTTCCATTCCTATTTTCCCTTACAATCCTCTTCAACCCATCCTGTATCCTCCTGGGGCTCATATTTGGTGTAGTCTCCCTTGACTCTTCCCCTTTTTCTATAGGGCTAGCCTCTCTTCTCTTCTTCCTTACCCTTCCACCTTCAACAAGTACCTGCTGAGCCCCTTCTTCATTTTCCAACTCTGCAAACCTGTTCCTAAGCTCTATTTCTCCTTCACTAGCCCGTCTTTTTCTCTGCCTGGTTCTTTGAGTCACATGTTTCCACTGACCACTTTCCTCATCCAGTCTCCCCTCAAAATTCCCCAGCCCTGCTTCCATCTGCGAGTCTGAGCTTTTCCCTTCAGATACCTCATATCTTTGCTCCATCATCTGCTCAAACCCCTTCCTAAACTCAACCAGACTTTCCACCTGCATCTCCAAACCTCAGATCTTTTCCTCCATCAGCTCTATCAGACGGCATTTCATGCAGACAAAACTCTTACCGGTTCCCCCTCCAGGATCATGTACATACCACAGCTTCCACATCCAGTCATCCTCAATGTGTCTTTCACTGCAGGAGTCACTCCCACAGCTGCCTCTGTATCTGTCATCTCCTTCCCACCTAAGTCCTGTTAATCTGGGAAACACAAGCCACACCAAAAAGACCACAACCCTCCAGCAAAAGCGAACCCCAAACAAGCACCACAATGCAAACTCCCACTCAAACTCCCCTGTTTAGAGCTCTGTTTGCTAGCTCCTGTGCCGCTGCAGCTGTCTGTGCCACTGCCTGACTGGCTGGCTACCTTTATAGGGCCCCTAGTCAGAAGCCCCACCCCCTAGGCAGGGCTCAGCTGCTCTCTCAGCACAAAGCACCACCCCCTAATCAGGCTCAGCTGCTCTCCCAGCACAAAACCCCTACACACACACAAATACAAATACTACAAATACAAAACCAAGTACAACTACCTTCTCCTCCAACAGGACTCCCACTCAAACTCCCCCGTTTAGAGCTCTGTTTGCTAGCTCCTGTGCCGCTGCAGCTGTCTGTGCCGCTGCCTGACTGGCTGGCTACCTTTATAGGGTCCTGACACCTGTTCTGACCACCACTGCTCTAACCACTAAATCTGACCATAGATGTCCTGGTCCATCACAGTTGACAGAGTATGCGTCAAATATTTCATTTCAATCTTAAAAGCAATTACTTCATCAAAACTATTGGCTATTGACAGTTTTTAATGTGCTTTCAAGTCTCATTCTTTCACCTACAATGTTTTGTGGTTTTCTTAATTTTGTAGAGTCAGCATTTTTGCCAAAATATCACTTAGAAACCATGAAAAAAAGCACATATTCAACTTCCCTTTCACTCCCTCCACCCCGCTTTGCTTACAGTGATGTGTTTAGTTCTTTCCCAACTAGAATGATCCATGCTTTTATTTCCAGAGCATATCTTTTTTTACCTAGCAAAGTCCAGTTACAAGGGGATTAACACCAACTGATCATATGGGAGGAAACATCTTTGCAGTTTGGACATAAAACCGAAAGCTCATGATGGATAGAATGGAAAAAATAGTGATCACCATTCCAAAAAGTTAACTTATCACATGAGATATGAGAAAAGCTGTCTTGTCTTGAAGACCAGAATGAGAAGGGACATTAAGATGCATCTCTGGAAACAAGCACCATAATTTTATCTTAGTCCACACAACTGTCCCAAAGTTTGGAAATGTTCAGCAAGACCTAAGCACAGCGGAGTGATTAAGGTCAGTATTTAGCTTCCAGCTTGAATCTCCTAGTTATTATGGTTAAATAAGATCTTAAACATTGAAGTCTTGATACTACATGGTGTTGAGCAAATCTTGGGAGATGAGAACCATCAAATTCCTCTTACTTAAAAACCTGCTCTTATGTGCAGATATTCATTTGTACATGCAATGGATGTTTGTGCTATTTCAACAGTTTGGCTTTGTATCTTCTTTAAAAAATAGATAAAAGTACAAATTGCTGTCATTTGACTTGGCACTGAAATACATTTTGATCTGAAAACAAAGTGTTCATAATGTGGCTTGGCTGAGCCAAGTGAAATGTAATGCACACATTTTCTTGAAGATACTGAAAATACCAATAAATTCATGGTCTCCTCATATTATAAACTTTCCCTTTATGTATTCATGTGACTACTGGATTATTTGGACAAACTCCTGTTGTCTTCAATAGACAATGGATGGGTCCCAAGTGAGCGACCAAAAGATGTTTCCAGCTCCAAACAATAAAATAAAATAAGCATATTCATAAACCATGAATTGCAGTGTATAAATTAGCAGTTATAGTGAAAGAGATAAAAGCAAGAGGGGAAGACTCCAGCCCTTTTAAAAATGAACCAAAATCAATATTCCTTTTCTATTATCTTTCATCCTATAAAAAGTCATTTCAACCACAGCTTCCCTCAGTTCTCTTCTTGTGATATTAGAGCAATTAACTTTCCACTCATGAAGTCTCTAAAAAATTGTGTGACCTCCAAATATTTTATCTTACAGGTTTTTTTCCCCTTCCCTTAACATATCTACAGATCTTGAAGTACTGTATCTTTACCCCACACAGCCACTATTAAACATAGCAGAATGACAACATTCCTTAAAGCTTATACTAGGATATCCTCAACATTCTCATTAGAAACCAGTGGAACCAGTGAACATGTGAACAACTTTTCTGTGAGGGGAAAAATGAATGATACAACCTCCCTTCTCCATTCAAATTAGTAGAATGCGACTGAGATATTTCTCCCAAGAACTTATACAGAATATTGGTCCTTATACATTTTCCTCTTTTTCCTGCTCCTCTTTATGTAGCCAAATGCTACTCAAATTATTCTTGAAAGATTTTATACATTATTAATCTCTTATACTCAGGAGTTTCTTATAAGCATAAATCAAATATCACTGAAATTTTAGTCTTGTAATCACCCCTTATCTCTGTATGATCAATGTTCCCTCTAATTTTTGGCAGTATTAAGTACAGTAAATCCTCACTTAAAGTAATCCCGGTTAACTTGTTTCGTTATTACATTGCTGATCAATTAGGGAACATGCTTGTTTAAAGTTGCGCAATGTTCCCTTATAACGTCATTTGGCAGCCGCCTACTTTGTCCACTGCTTGCAGGATTCTCTGGAAGGGCAGCCCCTCCTTGTGAGGATTAGAACCAGGGGGGGCAGCAACCCCTCCTCCCCATCAGCTCCCCTAAATTCTCAGGTTTCAGAGTAGCAGCCGTGTTAGTCTGTATTCGCAAAAAGAAAAGGAGTACTTGTGGCACCTTAGAGACTAACAAATTTATTAGAGCATAAGTTTTCGTGAGCTACAGCTCACTTCATCGGATGCATTTGGTGGAAAAAAACAGTGGACCTAAATTCTCTGTAAGGGGAAGGCAGTTCAGCTGTCCCTCCCCCCACTGCCGTGCTGCTCCTGACCTGCCCTCCGCCTTGGAGCTGCTCTGGGGGGCTTCCTGCTTGCTGAGGATGGGGGGAAGAGTGGTGCTGATGTTGGGATGTCCCCCTGTTCCTGTCCCCCCCCCATACCCCTTCTCAACAAAGCGGAGGAGGGGACAGTGCTGGGGACAGAAGAGGGGGGCAGATTCAGGAAGCTGTTGCTTCCTGTCTGATCTGCTTAAAAGGGCAATGTACTTGATGTCGGGTCAGTGTACGTAAAGGGGCAATGCCCATCGCTCTCTCTCACTCATGCATGCACCCTCCAGCACTTTGGACAGTCAGCGCCTGTGCAGCCATGCATGTGCTGTCAGGAGGAGGGAGTGGTACACTCCGGCCGGATAGCGTGGGGTCATCATCATGTTCAGTTTTTGTAGGGAAGTGTTTGCTGCTGATGCCCTGTGTCTATTGTGTTTCCTCCCTCCTGCCTCAGCCCATGCTGCCTTGTAGGGTGTGAGGCGACATTAATAACAGCATATTAACCCTTGAGGGCTCAGCTGAAAGGCATTCCCTGGGAAATATTCCACCCTCTTACTCCATCACCTCAACCAAGCTTTACAATCATTCATTGCGGTGTACAATATTAAATTGTTTGTTTAAAATTGTTTAAAACTTATACAGTATATGTATATAATGTCTTTTGTCTGGCAAAAAAAAAATTCCCGGGAACCAAACCCCCTCCCCCACATTTACATTAATTCTTATCGGGAAATTGGATTCGCTTAACATTATTTTGCATAAAGTCGCATTTTTCAGGAACATAACTACAATGTTAAGTGAGGAGTTACTGTATTCTACTCTGTGATTCTGAAGAGAACAGTGGCAGTTGCTTAAATGATTATAGAGATTAAAGGAACTGTACTGTATTTTTATTCATTGTACTATATGTAGTTCATTAGAATGACCTGGGCTTTGAATTACTCTTACAGCAAGTGCGGACAATTTTTGTTATATACTAAATGGTGGAGAGAGAAGTTATTGATGGAAAGAGTAGGAAATGATCATGAACAGCTTTCTCTATTAAAATATTTACTTTAGGTGCCAGTGAGCAGGTAACTTTGCCTACCTGTACAGTCCACACTGTACAGAAAGTCCAAACTCATCCCCTTCCAGGAGTTTGGCTTTAACAAAGAAAACAATAAGATTTAAAAAAATCAGCTTGAGTCTTCTTCCCAGATCCAGCTACCCCTAGAGTTTCCCTTTCAAGACCTCTCAGGTCACAACACAGATCCTCCCCCAGGCAGAGAGCGGTTCCCATTTTCCTGGAAGAATCGGCATGTCATACATTCGCAGCAGGATATCAGCACCTGCTGACTTGGTAGGGTGTTTCAAACAAACACTGTTAGCCTGTAACAGTACCACTGAGAAATCATGGCCGTAGATCCTCCTGAGACAAGGAGGAAATATTGCTATAATCTAGAATTGCATTATACCTAATTTTCAGTTTTATATGTTACTTGGTTTAAAATATCCCATATGCAATGACTATGATCCATAAAACTTATTTGGAGAGGAGACCTTTGAAAGAAAATAAAAGATTGAATAGTGTGCCAAAGTGAAGGCTTTGAGAGATGCGGTAAGCATCCAGTCTTATTTGTTTGTCCACCCCCTCCTACATACCCACTTTGTTCATTCCTTTTTAAGGAAGATTGTTATACACTTAAACAGAAGAACAGATGGAAGAGAATAACTTTCACTTTCTTCCTTATGATGTATTCTTCCCATTGTGTCATAAATGATGCAATTTGCTTCATTTTATACATGAAAAGTCTTTAGGTTTTAAAGACAAGCAGTCAGCAGAGATGCAAGTCATACACAATATGTGTATGAATTCATCTCAGAGGAAAAGTCCCTCATATGTTCCACAGTATAAATGAAAATAAATAGATGTGATTAATAGTTGAACCTCATGACCTCAGCAAAATAGAAACCTCACTTTTTTTCAAGAACAGATACAGAAATAGATCTAGATACTTTCATACCTAAGGAAACCTTTGTGGTGCTTTTAGACATAATGAGAAATACAAGAATTTTTTTAATTGCAGCTGTTTAAGGTTACAGTGGTTTATATACATTAAAACACAGTTAAGTTATTCCAAAGGTAACACCTTTCTGTTCAAGGTATATAGATCATTGGGAAAGGTACAAGGATGTCTCATTGAGAGACAGGTATTGTCCAGTGGTTTAAATTAGGAACCACTGAGCTCAAATCATTGTGCACTGTCATTGACTTGGCTTGGGGCAAGTCCCTTAACAACTCTGTCTGTCACTCCTTTGGTAAAATAGCGCTAAAAATAATTCATATTACGTAATGTGTGTTTACTATGAAAACCACTATCATTAAGTGCTAAGTAGAAGGAGTAAGACAGAGCTTCAGGATTTCCAAATAGGAACTAAACACCAGTGCTAAATTCCACTTATGATTGAACCGAGAAAACATTTCCCAGAAAAGTAAAGGTAATGAAAATGCAAAAATAGTAAGATTATGTTCACAATTTCTTTTTGGACAGTCATTAACTAAGGAATCAATTATTTTATTGTCATAACCTTGCATAGTTTATTTGGATAATTGCTGTTGTTCAAAAGAGCCTAATTTCTGTGAACATGTTATGGAATTCATCATAGGGCAAAAAGCTCCTAGGTGGGCTACTACTTTAATCTATTTATAGGCCTCTTAAATAATAATGCAGAACAGTTGTATTCACAAAGTAAACATTTTTCTCTTCTTCTGCTTTCACTTTATAGTTTCCCTTTTCCTGGAGTAGATTGTGTTCCCCTGCATAAAAGGTGGTGGATAGCCATTCTTCCGGCAAGGAAACATACCTCAAAATCACAATTCCTTCCTTGCTCTGGGGGAGTAATAAGGTGCTGCTGGCTCATACCAGTAGCAGATTCCGTCCCTGGCTTCTGTGCTGGCACAGCTATGATGGCTGGAGCATTGGAAAGCAGAGCCAAGGTTCTCCATCTACCCACCCCTGTCTGTTTGCACCCTGCACATCCGCTTCAGGGGGGAATTCAGGGATGCATATTGCTGTTTTACCCGTACATGTCCAGAGTGGTCTGAGGAATCCAAAGATGGGCATGGAGGAGACTCACTTGACCTTACACCTTTAAATGACCATGCAGTTCAGGATATAATCTCACTCTTAGTTATTATGTCAGTAGCAACCAGAGGCCCCAGTACAATGTATTTGTGCTAGGTACTTTACATACATGTATAACTTAGACTGTAAGCTCCTTGGGACAAGGACTGTCTTTTTGTTTGTAGAGAGACTAGCGCTACAAGGTCTTGGTCCATGAGTGGGGATCCCAGGTGCTTTGGTAATACAAATAATTAATAATAATACTAATATGACAAAGTCTAAGTATTTAACCCTTTTCGGATGCGTGTAAAATATTATCCAAAACAGAGTATTAATGTCTTTTAATTTAATCTGTTCAGAAAATAGGTGCCACCTATCTGAAATCACTGCTAAAATTTATCACTAATAAACAGACTTGCTAAATACAATTATTCTTTAAAAAGCAATAATGTATTTCAAATAATTCCCTTGTCACTTTTCAGTCTATTCTGTTAACAGACTTAAATGTTCTCCCGTTCCCTTCCCCCCATTCAAATTTAGCCAGGAAGTAAAATAGACAGCTGCACTTTCTCCTAACTCCAGAACGTCCCCCTAGGTTTGCTGAAAGGTAGAGTAATTTTTAAACTGGGAAACTGAATTGAACTTATGCGCATACCATGCCCAAAATGCTTACTGAACACTATCTATAAAATTGCAAAGGGAATACTGGACTGATTTTCATTTTTAAGCTAGTTCTGCTCTATAGAAATACTTGTTTTAAATAATTGTTTATAAAAATAAATTTTAAAAAATTAACTGTGTTGTAACTATAGGGGAGTGATTTTACAACTATCTATAGCTATAATGGGGCTTAAAAAACAGGTGCTTCACGCACTAGGAACTTTACAGGCATCTTGTAGCCACTGCACCAGTGCAGTTCAGTCCCAGCTTCCCAGAACAACCAGGGAATGAGATTGATCCCCTTGTGGACGGGACCTCTGCCACTGTGAGTATGTGTACATTGCAGCTGGGGTGTGAATGGCACTCCACATAGACATACTCACACTAGCTGTACTATAGCTAGCTCACTAAAAATAAAATATAAGATGTTGTATGCGAGCTTCACAAGCCCACCTAACCCACAGGAGTAAGTACTTGCTTGTGCAGCCCATACAGAAGTCCGTGTCTCAGCAGCCTTGCTTCTACTTCTAGCAAGCTAGCTAGAGTACAGCTAGCATGGGTATTTCTACCCAAGCTGCCATTCATACCCACAGCTGGAGCATAGGAATACCCTGTCAGGGACTCCACCCAATACACTCTGGTAATTGTGGAAGAGTGTGTGTGGGTTTTGGGGTTTTTTTCCCCTTTGGTTGGAAGTACTCTGGGCTAGGACATACATCGGAAGGGACCAGAAGATTATGAGAAGTGAGAAGTTGCTTTCAGTATCTTGATTCAGTATCGCTGGGTGTGAGCCTTCCTACTCTTGGTTACGTGTTGACTACTGTCTGCATTCTGTGGCAGAGAGTGGCAGTAACTGTAGGAGGTATCCCTCTTCCATTGAGGGTGACATCCCCTTCCCTGAATCTTTACTTCCAACTTTCTCCTCTCTTGTTCACATTCACCTATTACCTAGCTTCAGTGGTGGGGGTGGGAATTGAGTAGGTTGAGCATCATGGGTGTGTGAAAGGTAACAGATGGGTGCCTAAGAAGGAGATTAATTTCACTTTTAGGGTGAAATGAAAGAGGAGAGGAAGGTTGGATTTATTGGATTTAGGCAAGGGAGAAGTTATGCAATGCATGTGCCTCCCCAGCATTTTTGGATCAGTCAGGATCACGGCCTCATTTTGCTGGATGGTGTACAAAAACAGTAAGACTGTCCCTGCTTTAGGAGATTACTAGATAGTATGTTTCCATTCAATCTGATCCAGCCAGTGCAGTTGAGCATCTTACCCTGGGTATAGATGAGGCACAGATGACAGCTGGCTGGCTAAGGCACGTCCCCCTATCTTAGAGGTGAGGAGAAAGAAGGTGGAGTCTCCATCTGAGCAGCC
Source organism: Dermochelys coriacea (assembly GCF_009764565.3). Lineage (NCBI taxonomy): Eukaryota > Metazoa > Chordata > Testudines > Dermochelyidae > Dermochelys > Dermochelys coriacea. Next base: position 40,203,173 of record NC_050070.1, on the reverse strand, counting down.
AGGGGGAGGCAGGCATTTATGAGCATTAAAGGTTGACATTTCATCCCAAATTCTCTCTCACAATTTGGCAGAGGAGTAGAGGGCATTACAAAGTTGAAAGACAGACTAAAGAGACTCACGATTTTGGGGGGAAATCTCATAATTTTTCAATGTCTGACTCATGATTTTCTATCTCTTGGGTGGGCCCAACTCTGGATCTGCCTCTGCTGATGGTTGTTCAGATTTGCTGTGGGTTTGGCTAGATTCCCACCTGCTGTTACTAGTAGTCATTGGCAGGAAGTTGCAAGCATCTCTTTCAGGTGTGGATCTCTCTGCCACCATCCACTGCTCAAGACGGGACTGCTTCATGGTGCACTACATTTTAAATTCATCTGTAAACTGAAGGTGGCACCGCATGCTTGGTAAGTGGTGTGAACCCCAATGCGCCACAATCTCGGCTGGCTGCTGTTGATTTCCCGGTGTACTTTAAAGTATTAGATTTTTAATCTCAGTGGCTAGGGACTTGCCCATTTGAGGCACTGCCTTTCTCCCAGTTCCATACTGCTGGAGTCAGCAGTCAGCAGAGGTGCCTGTGCTGGAGAGCTGCTGGCAGGGAATTCTCTGTCTGGGCCCCTCAGCTTTAGAACATAGTCCTCTAACCTTCATCTACAATAACCTCAATGTATTGACCTTAGGAAATGGTGCAAAACTCATCAGTTCCCAGGGAGGAGAGAGAGAACAACAGAGAGAAGGTGTGTGATGGGATGGGTGTATCTGTGTTCAATTCCCTGGCTGGATATTTCTGGCTATGGGAGTTGGGCTGAAATTGCTGGATGTATAATTTATTTAAGAGAGTGTATTTTAAATATCTGGCAAGGCTACAAGTGCTTGGGATTAATGCCTTTTGTTATTCTGTACAGAACAAAATATAGATGACTAAGAAGTCTGGATGCAGCTGTCTATTTTGACCTTCAACGGTTTTTACTTAAACTTTTATTTCCGATGCGTCACTTCAGGCTGGAATTTGCAAGGCTGCCTAGGGGATTTAGATGCTAAACTACCATTGATTTAAATAGGAACTTAAGCATTATTGAAAAGTTGAACCTCAATGTATTTGAACTTGTGGGCACTGCAGCCCGACTTCACTGCCCCCTTCATGGCACAAAGCTGCCTCTACCACATGACGGAAGGACACACTTGTCACTCTGCTCTCCAACCAACAGAGCTGCAAATGCTGCCTGCCAGTAGCTCTTCTGAGTGCCCCTGCCCACTCCCAGCACCTCCTGCTCTTCTGAGTGCCCCTTCCCACTCCCCAGGACCCTCTGCTCTTCTGAGTGCCCCTTCCCACTCCCCAGCACCCTCTGCTCTTCTGAGTGCCCCTTCCCACTCCCCAGCACCACCTGCTCTTCTGAGTGCCCCTTCCCACTCCCCAGCACCTCCTCTTAGTCAGCAATCCCCACCAGCATGCAGATCTCCCTCATCTCTCTCCCCTCCTATATTCTTGCACCAACAGAATCATCTCTCCTCACACCACTTAGCTCCTGTTCCCACTCTCCCTGCAATCCTCCTTCCTGGCGGGGAGTCAGGGGAGAAATTAAAGATCAAAGATGTTACTATCTACATTTATGTACAAAAATATCATGCAGATTCAACTGCATCACAGTTCTCAATTTCTATTCACTTGGGGACCAATGGTGTTCCTATTGAAGCCAATGGAAGTTTTGTCATTGATTTTAATGGGAGCAGGATTGGGCCCTGCGTCACTAAATGCTCAGGATGTGCCTGAATTAAAATATATGTAGTACAAATAGTACACATATATGGCTTTCAAAGTCTTGATCCATAATGTATCAATTCTGAAGGGCACAGCTGCTAGGCACACTTTTATTTAACTGGCAGCTGTAGAAATATTTAAGCATCCAGCTCAATTCTGGAAAAAAAATTTTTTTTTGAAAAGTTAAGGAAGCCTAAGCAGTGAAAGCAGGCAACAGTAGATTGTAATAATATGTTATATGTATGCAGTGAACCACAAACATTTTGATCAAAACCAATTCTGTCCACTTCCCCATCTTCAAATATGAAGATGCTGTAAATCTCCTGGGCCTGTTCTCCAGCCCAATCCATTAAGAAGCATTAAGTACTTCAGGGTTGGGGGGGAGTTTGTTTTGGGGGTTTTGTTGTTTGTGTTTTTTCTCCGATCTAGACACTGGTGCATCTGTATAGAACTTAAAATTTGTATCCACTTTTTCCAGATTCCTGCTTCCTTCCTTTCTAAATTCATCTTGGACAAAATCTTCAGTTTCACTTGCAACCCCATGTGATATTTACAACACATGCACAATCTTATTAGTCAGCAATATTTTAATTCAGCTGCTGCTTTTGCAGCATCCTGGCAGAGTAACAATAAACATTCCAATAACAAACAAGTTTTTAAATGCACCAGACCATATGACACAGCTGTTGGTGGTCTCTAATCAAAACTTCAAAGGGTTTATACAATCTCAGTGGCAGCTTACAATAAAAATCATTACTATATAAAGACATAATAGATCTTGACTTATAATGGGCCTGACTCTCCTCCAAATTACACCAGTGCTTGTCTATTGATTTCCATGCAGTTTTTCCTGACATGCATTGGTACTCCATTGAATTATGCTGGTATAAGCAATAGGAGAACAAGGCCCATTACAGCTGCCTAAACAATCTACTTCCATTGCTTAACTCTAAGGCTCAACACTGTGTGTGTCACAATGGGATATCCCTTCACTTCATGTTGCTCATTGAGCATGAGATAGAAGGCTTAGCACATAAAGAACAAAGCAGATTGATTTCAGAGTAGCAGCCGTGTTAGTCTGTATTCGCAAAAAGAAAAGGAGTACCCGTGGCACCTTAGAGACTAACAAATTTATTAGAGCATAAGCTTTCGTGAGATACAGCTCACGAAAGCTTACATTTAAATGCATCCGATGAAGTGAGCTGTAGCTCACGAAACCTTTGCTCTAATAAAGCAGATTGAGATATCTCACCACAACACACACCCTGAAAAGTCTTACTGGAAATATAAACTGGGCCTAGAACAGCAATAGGCAAAATAATAAATGGATACCCCACACTTTGTGTGTGTGCGCGCATGTGTGTGTGTTTAAAAGCACCAATAAAAATAGTTCCACAAAGTGTAAATAAAAAGTAAAAAACCCTGAAACTTACCTCTTAGTTTACATTGATTTAATATATTTTTTCTTCTATTTTTCCATTTTCCTTGCATCTTGGGAATATAGTGGTTTTCTCCACCCACTTCCTTCCTCTCACCTCCTCCCCCTCCAATCTGGCCTCCTTTCCTTCCCAGGAGGTTTTTAAGCTTTAATTTGAGAGTAAAAAGCTGAAAAATATTTGATAGAATTTGTTTTTAATTAGAGAATTGAGCTCCTCACCATGATTGATGCATTTGTGGGAACTGTACCAAACTGCTTGGATCTACTGCACCGATAGCCAGTACTTTTCTATTAAACCCACCCTGTTTATTTTATTCCAGAGTACCACTGAAAGGGTATTTCGCTGTTTTATCTGTAGACATTCCAGTTTAGAAGGCTGCAGCTAGAAATGGAGCTGAATCCTAAAGTTCAGATGTGACTCTGAACCTCAGATACCAGAATTCCAATGTGGGCCCCATTTCCAGCTAGAACTGGAGTAGGAAGCAACAGCTGTGATTCTAGCAGATGCTAGAATATGATCCCTGTTTTGACCCAGTCACACAGGTTACAAGTCATGTTTTTGTATGAGTTTAACAAGACGTTTGATAACATGTTGAAAATGACCTTTCAGAGTTGGCAGGGAGTTGTATCTTTCTACCGCACATGAGCTACTGGAAGAGGAGGAGATGAGTGGAAAGGGAGATTTAATTCATTTGAGTCTGAGATTGTGAGTAGTGAGAGAACTGAGTGGAACACTTTGGAAAGGTCTCCCATCCAACAGGCAGAAGCCTGGACCTAGTGGGAAGCTAGCAGTTCATGAGCTCAGTGCTGCAAGATTCTGGGCAGCTCCAGGGTGTGCCAGGTGCCCGCAACTCCCAGCCATGTCAGTGGGAGTTGAAGGCATTCACCATTTCCAGGAGCAGCTAAGCACCCTATAGGTTCAAGTACTGTAGCCTGTTTGTGCTGTAAATTAGCAGATAACTCCTTGCACTAGGACGGTGGCCCCAAAATTTTCACAATCATGTCCTCCCCTTACCTCTGTCCACACCCCCTTCCACCCAGGAGCCAGGGCTGAACTCCCTCCAGTTCACCTGTTCATGCAAAAGATGACAATATCCTCCCTGCTCTGTTGCATGATCCATCTGCACATGCTTCCAAATATTGCATAGGCCCTTTTGCTACCATACTGAATTGCAATACTGCCCTGTATCACCCATAGGTGTCTTTCTGGATTACTGTTTTCCACTATATCTATCTATCTATATCTATCAATCCATCTGGTTTCAGAGTAGCAGCTGTGTTAGTCTGTATTCGCAAAAAAGAAAAGGAGTACTTGTGGCACCTTAGACTGACATCTTCATCATCTGGACCCATGGAAAAGAAGCCCTTGAGGAATTCCACCAGGATTTCAAAATTTCCATCCCACCATCAACCTCAGCCTGGACCAGTCCACACAAGAGATCCACTTCCTGGACACTACGGTGCTAATAAGAGATGGGCACATAAACACCACCCTATATCGGAAACCTACTGACCGCTATTCCTACCTACATGCCTCTAGCTTTAAGCCAGATCACACCACACGATCCATTGTCTACCGCCAAGCTCTATGATATAACCGCATTTGCTCCAACCCCTCAGACAGAGACAAACACCTACAAGATCTCTATCATGCACTCTAACAACTACAATACCCACCTGCTGAAGTGAAGAAACATATTGACAGAGCCAGAAGAATACCCAGAAGTCACCTACTACAGGACAGGCCCAACAAAGAAAATAACAGAATGCCACTAGCCATCACCTTCAGCCCCCAACTAAAACCTCTCCAATGCATCATCAAGGATCTACAACCTATCCTGAAGGACGACCCATCACTCTCACAGATCTTGGGAGAAAGGCCAGTCCTTGCTTACAGACAGCCCCCCAATCTGAAGCAAATACTCACCAGCAACCACACACCACACAACAGAACCACTAGCCCAGGAACCTATCCTTGCAACAAAGCCCGTTGCCAACTCTGTCCACATATCTATTCAGGGGACACCATCATAGGGCCTAATCACATCAGCCACACTATCAGAGGCTCCTTCACCTGCGCATCTACCAATGTGATATATGCCATCATGTGTCAGCAATGCCCCTCTGCCATGTACGTAGGTCCAACTGGACAGTCTCTACGTAAAAGAATGAATGGACACAAATCAGACGTCAAGAATTATAACACTCAAAAACCAGTTGGAGAACACTTCAATCTCTCTGGTCACTTGATTACAGACTTGAGAGTGGCTATTCTTCAACAAAAAAACTTCAAAAACAGACTCCAACGAGAGACTGCTGAATTGGAATTAACTTGCAAACTGGATATAATTAACTTAGGCTTGAATAGAGACTGGGAATGGATGAGTCATTACATAAAGTAAAACTATTTCCCTATGTTATTTCTCCCCCTACCCCACCTTCCACTGTTCCTCAGACGTTCTTGTTAACTGCTGGAAATAGCCCATCTTGATTATCACCACAAAAGGTTTTCCTCCTTCCCCCCCTCCTTCCTGCTGGTAATAGCTATCTTAGGTGATCACTCTCCTTACAGTGTGTATGATAAAACCCATTGTTTCATGTTCTCTGTGTGTGTATATAAACCTCCCCACTGTATTTTCCATCGAATGCATCCGATTAAGTGAGCTGTAGCTCACGAAAGCTTATGCTCAAATAAATTTGTTAGTCTCTAAGGTGCCACAAGTACTCCTTTTCTTTTTATCTATCTATCTATCTGCTTTGGATTAATTTACCCCAGATGGATTCCCTTCCATTTTCCCACCTGAAATATAATGTTACTTTTTTGTCCATGTTTCTAATCTTTAAATATCTTGTATTTTCTGTGCTCCCTGCTGTTTACATCATCTGCTGATTTCATTAACATGCTGTTTACTCCTGCTTAATATTGTTAATGAAGCTATTAAATAAGGCCGAACCTATGTCCAGTCACTTTGGTACCACACTGAACAATTGATATTTCCCATCAGGAAAGCTCCTACCATCACATTGGTTCAGAACAGACTTACAAACCAATCTGTCAGAACCACTTATTTTAATTGATTTTAGAACATTAATAATTGCAGGATTGACTGCGCTTCATGTGTCATGTGCCATAAAAGCTGTTTGGGAAGCCTAGCATAAAAAGGCTCAGTGTTTATCTAGTTACGTGGTTGTACTGGGAGAATGACAGGAGACACTGGATATGTTTAATTAGGCCACAACTTTATTATTAACTGTCTGGGAGTACCCAGCAGATTAAAAAAAAAGAATACAGTGCAAGTAAATCTATGATCATTTCAGTATCTCTCTGGACAGGGGGTCCATTAGCCCCCCTTCCCTTTTCTATCCTGATTCCTACCCAACCCACTGCTGGGATCTTGTCATGCCCCTCCATGAATGAGAGTTAAGGTGGACTAGAAATTGTTGTGGGGCAGTTGGGTCCCTGCTGTGCCAGTCAAGAGAGTTCAACTCCCCATTTTCACTCCTTTAACAAACACCTACTGTAAATCATTTACCATTCCATTTATCTGATCACTGTATCTCTTTCCTATGGAGTACCTGCACTGGACATTTACCACAAGGAGGTGCCAGCTATCAGCTTGGCTGCCTCCCCCACCCCCATACCCAGCTGGGTTCCCAGACATCTCCTAATGCCTCCTATAATATTGACCAAAAACATATCAGTCCCCAAGTGTGACAGGTGAACTCCATCCTCCCTGAATAATTCTGGTGCCCCATATGCTATGTCAGGATGCAAAATTACTGACTCCCTTATGAACCCCCATGAATTTGGGTCATAAGAGAGTGGGCGAGAGGGGGCTTTTCCTACCCGGCTTACCCCTATATACTCTCCCATCCCTTCTGGTCAGATCACCTTGGGGGAATGAATCATCATACCTATACTGATCCGCTCTGATCCATGCTTCTCTACCTCTTAATGAAGTATCCCCTTCCTCAGGCAAGCCAGACAACGCCCCTCTCCAGCCTCTCTCCCTGGCTTAAGGTGCAGTAAGGTCATGGAGTTTGGATTGATACTTGTTTCTGTTCTCTTTTTGCCTCAACACATTCCAATTCTCTATTTTACACTACATTTTTTCTCTTTATAGAGCATAGGTGCCTCAATGAACTCCATGAAAACCATAAAACTGATTTGTCTGAAAACTGATAAAAAAAGTTGCAAATAAGATAGCAAATAAGAACAAAGAACAGTATTAAATAGAAGAATATTATATTTATTTATCTATATATTATAAATACTCAACACACATATAGTTACAACTAAAGTTCCATTATAATGACCTAACCAAAGAAACAAAAATCAACTTTGAACAGAAACATGCCTTTGTCCTCAAAACTAGTGATTATTCTCGGGTTAATTTTGTTGATTGTTCAAACTTTTTTTCATTATAGATTTTAAAAAAAACTTGAAATTAGGACAAAAATGTCAGATATTTTTCATCCTCTAAAATTAAAAAAAATCTTGTCTTTAATATTTCACACTTTTACTACTTAAAATTCCTTATGCGAATGCCACATTTAGAAAAAATATTGAAAATAAAATAATCAGTATTTTTCATCGTTAGTGATTAGCTCCCTGTCATAAATACTGGCATGCAAAATTTTAAATGTTAAAGTTGTCGCATTTAAAATATAATATATGAGTGAGTTTGTGGAGGAAAAAGCTTCAAAGGGCAAAGGGAATCTTGAAAGTGATGGACTTCAGCACATATAATTATATGTGCTGAAAAGTTTTTGTTCTCTCCTCATTCCACACTGCTGCTACTCTCCCCAGAGAAAGCCAGATCAAGGATCCACATTCCCAGTCAACAGACATTTTCTAAGAGCTACAAACACAGTCAAACATTGAGACCAACAAGACAAGTCCATGCTGTTCTTCTAAGTTCAGTGTCAGTGAACCTGGAAGCCCCCCATGGATTGGAGCACCTGGGAAATGTCTGGATCTAGAACCTAGGTCTTCAGACTTAGTTTTGAATCAGAGCGAGGAGAGAGCTGATAAGAAAGGAAGACCAGGTATATTTAAGCTCATGAAGTTTTTTCACATAATTCATTATGCACCAAGGTTTTGATTTCAGAGTGTCCTTTCTGTACTGCAAATAATTCAGCAATTCAGTTTTATGCATAGAAAGCTATACACAATGAAAAAAGTTCAGTGCTTAAAGATTTGAATGGAGCTTGGTACTCTGGATTCCCCTCTCTAAAATTTTGAATCCTCATTTGTGGGAATATGGACCTTAGTAGAAGGACCAATGTGGCTTTAACTATTTTTTGTTAATGGACAATTCAAGCCGTAAACCCATTTCTAACATGGCTATTTTTCTAGATTATCACATCTTGATATGATTGAATTGTTCTTTTTCTGTATTGGCTTGCTGTTAACATGACATCCATTTCTGGTCCATCTTTTATAACAACATGAAGAAAATCACAGTAACTGCAGAACAACCGCTATATAAGTTATATTTAATAAGCTTTGTTCATCCCTGTTCTAACTCCACCAAATTCTGTAAAGAATAGGTTTATGTTTAACTATATCTGTTAGGGTACATAATTTTAGTTAACATCCTTGGGAAAGCAGTGGCAACAAACAAATTTAGTGATTTAAAAAAATTAAAGATGGAATGTAAAGGTCCATAAAGGTAAAACAAAGCACATTCACTGAAATGTCCTAAAAATTATGCTTAATGTGCTGCCTATTTTACTATGTTAGTTCAGCAACAGAATGAGAAAAAAATAATATATTTCTGGGCTATATTATCAGTTACTAGCATACATGGTAAACACATTTTATTTTATTTATATTATTATTTATTGCCATAGTGGCTCGGGACCCCAACCACAGACCATGACTTCCTTTTGCTAGTACTTTAAAAGCACACAATAAGACAGTCTTTGCCTCGGGGAGATTACATTGTAAGTGTAAGACAAGAGACAACAAGAAATACAACAGAGAGATGAGGAGTGCAAGGAAACAACCAGATAAAACTGATCAGCATCAAAAGCAGTGGTCTTAGCACACCAATTGCCTAACAATTATATATCATCTGTTGCATGTAGCAAGGTGACTGTGATGGGATATACAAACCCCACACTGGACTGGAGGGGGCTGAAGCACAGTTCTGGACCCAGGTTGCCCTCACCCTCCAGCCCTGTAGAGCATGCTTCACTGGAGACAGGGTTGAAAAGGCAGCAACCCCGCTCAGAAGGGAGGAGGCTGGGGAGGGGGACAGACATATCCAGAAGGCTCCTGACAAAGGTGCTGGAGATATCTCCCTGAGGGAACAGGACTATATGCCGAGACTAGCTGGACCGACAGTTCAGTTTCTTTTTCCCTGATTTTGGAGCAGAAGTTGAGGAAGGAAAGCAGCGGCAGGAAGTAAGCCTGGGAAGGTAACTCAGAGGGCCCCTCGGAGGTCAAACACTATTGACCTTCCTAGGGTCCTGGGTCAGTGCCCAGTGGAGTGGATGGGTCAGGGCCCTCCTACCACTGCCCCAACTTGAGGGGTCCTAACCACTAGGCCACCCAGCACACCAAGATCTCTTACAGTGACTTACAGAATTTCAGCATATACACGATATATGACTTCAGTGTTAGACTTGTGCAAGTTCTATCTTACAATACTGGAGCAGAACACCTATTTATTTCAACAGAATATGATTCCCTTCCCATCCCATTGGTATTGCCCTGACAAGCTTTGGTTGTCTATTACATTCAGCTGTGGGATATCTTATCTCCATTGAACTAAATGAGAACTTTGTCACAGACTCTTCATGGGGCCAAGATTTCCTTCGGTAATAGGAGCGTGCTTTGGCATCATGTCACCTTCATGATTCTTATTAAAAATGCTGTATACCTTATAGTATATTTCTAATAAAAACAGTAGGGTTTGCATTTATCTTGTGTCCTTAGTCTGTGAATCTCAAAACACTTTAATAACACATTAGGCTGTAGGGATACAAATGTTGGCTTCAATGGGAGCCATGGACACACAGACACAAAACATGGCCCTACATAATTAAGCCCCACAGCACCACCACGTGATAACTAAATGTTATTAACCATCTTTTACAGATGGAAAAACTGAGGCACAAATAGGTTAAGAGACTTTCTTGTAGTCGAACAGCAAGTCAGTTAGTGTGAAAGGAATAGAATACAGAGATCCTGATCTCATCACTATACCATATTTCCTGTTATTTAAGAGGTCTGAAGTATCATAGGATTATCTTATCTATCATGCCATATACAACATAAGTAATGGAGCTTAAGATTACACTCCAGCTAAATCATAAGATAACCATGCTGGTCTGTACCATTAAGCTTAGAGAAGATTGTCTGTTTACAGATAGGCCGTGGCCAACAATTCTAACACAAAGCTATATACAGTACCAGTCAGTATGTGTGTGTGTCTGTGTCTGTGTCTGCATTAAACAAACAATAGAGAGCACAGTATACTGATTAAGTTCAAATTAAAAGAGAAAAACGCAAAGCATTGGGAAAACACTGAAGCAGCCTAGCATTGTGATGTGCAGAAGAATGCAAATTGCAGTTCATGGGTGTCTCCATAGAAACAAGACATATTGGAGGGTGTAAGACATTGTCAGAGGACTAAAAAATTTAAGCCTCAGCAGAAAACAGAAAAGCACCTGAGGGATGTTTTTTAACCCAGGAAAACAAATTAATTATTCATTTCCTATCTCTGAAGCATCTATATTTCCAGATGATGAATTATTTGATATACGTCAAGGATTAATCTATGGACCATCCAAACCTGCAATTTGGTAAAACATAGAATCTATATAAAATGTACGGTTAATTTTAAAAAATAGGTCTCAGAGTAGCAGCCGTGTTAGTCTGTATCCGTAAAAAGAAAAGGAGTACTTGTGGCACCTTAGAGACTAACAAATTTATTAGAGTATAAGCTTTCATGACCTACAGCATCCGATAAAGTGAGCTGTAGCTCACGAAAGCTTATGCTCTAATAAATTTGTTAGTCTCTAAGGTGCCACAAGTACTCCTTTTCTTTTTAAAAAATAGTAATTCTAATAATGCCAAACAAGAATACAAGTAAACCTGTAATGATGAATAATTAGCAGCTCTATCAATGTACAGTAAATGCTCAACACTGTTTTCATACATGATTTCCACACACTGCTAATTTATGCAGATGAATCCTAGACTGTTTGCAGGACCTTGTCTTGGACTGTTCATGCAGGCTTCCTGAGGAGGGGAAAAAGCAGCAAAGAAATGCCACTTCAATAAGATGAGACTTTCCAAACCTCTACAACATTCCTCTTATTTTAAATGAGCAGAGAATCACTGTGTGCAGCTGCAGTAGCTATTTTTAAAGGCTCATCTCCTTAACTAAAAATGCCAAATCTGAAGATCATAGATTCCAAGCCATTTTGATAATCTAGTCTGACCTACTATATAACACAGGCCACAGAACTTCTGCAAAATAATTCCTACAGAGTATCTTTTAGAAAAACATCCAGTCCTGATTTAAAAACTGTGATGGAGTTTAAATTTGTCTAGTTTCAACTTCCAGACATGGATCATGTTACACCCTGGATTGAAGAGTCCATTATAAAATATTTGTTCTTCATGTAGATACTTACAGACAGAAATCAAGTCACCCCTTAACCTTCTCTTCGTTAAGCAAAATATATTGAGCTTTTTGAGACTATCATTATAAGTCCTGTTTTCCTTTAATCTTTCTTGTGGATCTTCTCTGAACCTTCTCTAATTTAGCAATATCCTTTGTGACTTGTGGGCACCAGAACTGGACACAGTATTCCAGCACTGGTCACACCAGTGCCAAATATAGAGGTAAAACAACCTGTCTGCTCCTACTCAAGATGTTCATCTGATTATCCACCACTATCCCCTAATCTTTTTCAGATTCACTGCTTCCCAGGATAGAGTTCCCCATCCTGTAAATATGGCCTAATGTATTTGTTCCTCGATGCATACATTTTCTGCCTAGACCTGGCACATGTTAGAGTAGCCTCTAAGCCCATCTGCTAACTGTTGTAATGGTTAGGAGAGGGCTACACTGGTTCTGTGTCCACTGAGGACTATCTCATGCTGGGGGGAATTCCCAGATAGGAAGATATGTGCGGTTTCCATTCCCTTTGTGCCTTCAAGTAGAGTGAGGCCATGAATTTTCCAGTTTCCAAGAAGCTGAGATGATGGATGCAAATAGCTATTTTGTGCTAGAAAGGTGAATAGGGCTTTGATTTGGGTGAGAGATACTCTAACTTTTTACAGAGGTCATTCTGCAGATTCAAGAACTCCTCTGGGGGCTACATTAGCAAAATCCTTCACCAGTAAAGAATCTTGCCTTGACCCAATGCCCTGACATGGAACATGTTGTTACCTACCAAGATGCCATGTCAGCAGCTATGGTGGCTCCAAAACAACTAGGACTGGGATCCTAGTTGTTTTAAGATAGATAAAACTGTGAGCGTTGGGGAAAAGAGGAAGAGGATGTTAGGGAGATTCCCAAACTTGAGCCATCTTTTGTAGGTGAAAAATATGAGGAATTGTCACAGATTGAAGTGACACTAGAGGAGGTTTTGGAATTAATTGAGAGTCTTAACAGTAACAGGAGTACTTGTGGCACCTTAGAGACTAACAAATTTAACAGTAACAAGTCACCGGGACCAGATTCACCCGAGAGTTCTGAAAGACTTCAAATGTGAAATTGCAGAACTAATAACTGTGGTTTGTAACCTGTCCTTTAAATCAGCTACTATACCCAATGACTGGAAGATAGCTAATGTAACGCCAATATTTAAGAAGGGCTCTAGAGGTGATCCTGGCAATTACAGACTGGAATGTCTAACGTCAGTACCGGGCAAATTAGCTGAAAGAATAGTAAAGAATAAAATTGTCAGACACACAGAAGAACATAAATTGTTGCGCAAAAGTCAACATGGTTTCTGTAAAGGGAGATCATGTCTTACTAATCTATTAGAGTTCTTTGAGGGGGTCAACAAACATGTGGACAAGGGGGATCCAGTGGACATAGTGTACTTAGATTTCCAGAAAGCCTTTGACAAGGTCCCTCAACAAAGGCTCTTACGTAAATTAAGTTGTCATGGAATAAGAGGGAAGATCCTTTCATGGATTGAGAACTGGTTAAAAGACAGGGAACAAAGGGTAGGAATAAATGGTAAATTTTCAGAATGGAGACGGGTAACTAGTGGTGTTCCCAAAGGGTCAGTCCTAGGACCAATCCTATTCAACTTATTCATAAATGATCTGGAGAAAGGAGTAAACAGGGAGGTGGCAAAGTTTGCAGATGATATTAAACTGTTCAAGATAGTTAAGATCAAAGCAGACTGAAGAACTTCAAAAAGATCTCACAAAACTAAGTGATTGGGCAACAAAATGGCAAATGAAATTTAATGTGGATAAATGTAAAGTAATGCACACTGGAAAAAATAACCCCAACTATACATACAATATGATGGGGGCTAATTTAGCTACAACTAATCAGGAGAAAGATCTTGGAGTCATTGTGGATAGTTCTCTGAAGATGTCCATGCAGTGTGCAGCGGCAATCAAAAAAGCAAACGGGATGTTAGGAATCATTAAAAAGGGGATAGAGAATAAGATGGAGAATATCTTATTGCCCTTATATAAATCTATGGTATACCCACATCTTGAATGCTGTGTACAGATGTGGTCCCCTCATCTCAAAAAAGATATACTGGCATTAGAAAAGGTTCAGGGAAGGGCAACTAAAATGATTAGGGGTTTGGAATGGGTCCCCTATGAGGAGAGGTTAAAGAGGCTATGACTTTTCAGCTTGGAAAAGAGGAGACTAAGGGGGGAGATGATAGAGGTATATAAGGTCATGAGTGGTGTGGAGAAAGTGAATAAGGAAAAGTTATTTACTTGTTCCCATTATATAAGAACTTGGGGCCACCAAATGAAATTAATGGGTAGCAGGTTTAAAACAAGTAAAAGGAAATTCTTCTTCACGCAGCGCACAGTTGACCTGTGGAACTCCTTGCCTGAGGAGGTTGTGAAGGCTAGAACTGTAACAGGGTTTAAAAGATAACTGGATAAATTCATGAAGGTTAAGTCCATTAATGGCTATTATCGAGGATGGGTAAGGAATGGTGTCCCTAGCCTCTGTCTGTCAGAGAGTGGAGATGGATGGCAGGAGAGAGATCACTACATCACTACCTGTTAGATTCACTCCTTTGGGGCACCTGGCGTTGGCCACTGTCAGTAGACAGGATACTGGGCTGGATGGACCTTTGGTCTGACCCAGTATGGCCATTCTTATGTTCTAATCTTCTAAAAATATCCTATTGGCAGATGAGAATGAGGGGATACAAAATACATAGAAGTGGGTGTATAGTATAAGAGGATGTAAGTTAAAGATGAGTGGGGACTGTTTTTATGTTACACCTTCTTCTGGCTCCTCAGGGTATAAGTCATATCCAATTATGTCTCTTACAGAGCAACAGAGCTGGTGAATGTAGTCAGTGATTCTGACAGCAGTATGAAGTCTAAACATCTTATCTGAATTTGACCGAAATTATCCAGGCCCTAGCACTTTCCCATAGAATGCAGAAAGGACTCTCCCATTTTCTTCAGACTTATCCAGGATGTATCCAAGAGCAGAAATATTTCTATAATTAATAAAGCATATCACTTTCCAGTAAACAACCAAAACTGATTCCAGACACTTAGGGCTAGGAATAAAAGTGATTATAGCTCAGATGTGCCCATGTTTATGTTTTTCAATATTTCTAGGAAAAATAAAATGATTGTTATATACACAAGGGAAGAGTGCATGGAAAGACACTTATTTACACTAGAAGAAGATATACAAGTTTTCTGATTTGTGCACAGCAGCTGAAAGCAGCTCATTGGCCACGGGGCTGCTTTTGGTTCACAAATGGCAATCTTGCACCCTGCACAAATTGGAGTCAAATGCTAACAATAAAATCTGCTTCTCAGAGGAGCCAGTGGAAGTTAAAACTTTCTTAAAAGCATATACATGGGATGAAAATAATTTGGAAGACACAGCAAAAAACCATGAAAAATAGTTACAGTGACTCCGCCCTGGGTGGATAAATGAAGAAATATCTAGGAGGATGTATTTTTGCTCAATGTCAGTCTTACTATTGACTTTGGATCAGGTGCATAGTTATTGGTTTGATCTTGCAAATCTTGCTCATGTTTCCCATATAATTAAGGACTATTCACAGAATGAGAGCAGTCCATTCAAAAAGCCTGAAGAAAGTTCTGTGTAGATTTTACATTAAGTTGTTTGCTTTGATGACTTGCAAGACTGAATATGCTTCTTCTTTAAAATTAAAAAAATAATTGACCTGTAAATGCTAAAATATTTCATTTTAATGTACTTTGCAGTGGTCATCTCTCTATTCATCCTGACTAAACATAGATGCTAACAAAAGATAAAGAAAGAATAGAGAATTCTGAATTCTACCCCCACATCTCCCTTTTTGTACATGTTGTCCGTTTGCATAACAAAATAGTTTAAAAAGAAAAGATCAACATTTGCATTAGCCAAGTTATACATGAATAAAAATGAGACTGAATCACGGATGGGGACACCAAGGGATAGCACTCATGAACAGTCAGAGGGAGGGAGGGGAGGAGACACACACACACACGCACACATACATGCACCCAGAGGGAATAGCACTCAGGAACAGTTAGAGAGAGAGAGAGACACTCACACAGCGCCTCAGAGCCAAATTCTGCCCTAAGTCAGATGGGTATAATTACAGCTGATGTTAACAGGGGTAGTGGGACCATACTTGAGGACAGAATAAACTGAAGTCCAACAAATGTAGGCCCTTTTTTATCTATGGAAAACATTTGTCATCCACTTTTATTGATTAAAATATGGTACATTCTGATAGACTATCAAAATGTAATCTGAATAATGCTTTATTTGATCATTGTTTATGGGCATATTCTTTGAAATGGGATTTCTTGAATCACATTCGTATACTCGATCGTTCACTGAGGAAACTTAACACTGGATTTTGTATACTTGGTGTAATACTCTTAGAGTTCTCATTAGTGGAATGTGAAAATATTTTTAAGACTATTTTGTAGCTAGGAAACAGATAATGATGGGGCTGATTTGTCCAGTTCCATCATGCTTAACTCCATGGACTGAAGTATTAAGATGATTATGATTCTTACACTGGCAAACCAGGGAAAATTCCCCATTCTGGATCTGGGTAATTTACCTGTAGAAAGACTAAGAGCCAGATCTAGTCTCCCAAATAACCCAAAGAAGGGTCAAAATTATGCAGAAAAATTCAGCACTCCCAACAAGTCATTTTGCCCAGGGGGTTCCTTTAGTAATATTGTGGAGGAGATAGAAGCGTGGCTGCATATCCAGATATGTACCATGACTAATGCCATGAAGCTGACGTGCACAACCTGCAGAAAGTCACTGCAGCCTTGGGGATCAGGAGGGACAGAGGCACAAACCTATGAGGGAGAGATCTTTTGTCCCAGCCCCAGAAGCAGCAGACTTTCAGATGACAGGCATCTCTTCCGTTCCTGTTGCTATCAGTTCATTCCAGATCCAGTTACCCAGACCCAAATTACCCAGGCAGCCCAAAATAGCGAAGAGGCAGATCTGCATCAGATAAGGCTGTTTGAATCATCATTGAACTTGCATGTTAAGTTGTAGTATAATTGCTGAGCCATGATGCTATGCAGGGTGGCTGTTCCAAGAATCCACTCACTCCTTCTCCAGCATGCCTCCTGAAACTGATGGAGTGGCTTGATACTGCTGCTTCGGCCCATCTTCTCTCCCAGTATCATTTCAGTCCCCACCATACTAAACCTGACAGGAATGCAATACCCTGCTAGTTTGTTTCTAAATATCTTGGCCCAAATCCTCAGCTGGTGTAAATCAACATAGCTCCTTCAAAGTCAATGACTTCATTAGAGTTACACCAGCTGAGATTCTTATCCTTTGTGTTAAGGTGGTTGATATGTTTATTTTTATTATTTCACGCGTGTGCTATTCCATCCTTTGTATTATTAATGTTCATTAATTATAATTATACCAAGTGTGAAAAAATCATTGTGAGAAATAATTATTCAAAATAGGACACTATCTTACTATATCTTTCAACTGGCCCAGTGGTTATGGCACTGGCCTGGAGCTAATGAGACCTAGGTTCAATTTCCTGCTTCATCACTAGCTTCCTGTGTGACCTTGGGCAAGTCACTTAGCCTTTTATTTATGCCTTAATTCCCCCCCCCATCCGTTAAATGGGTATAATAATATTTCACTGTCTCAGAAGGGTGTTGTGAAGATAAAGATTGTGAAGTGCTTAGATAATAAAGTAATGCAGGCCATACTTTAGAAAATGTATGCTCATCATTCCAGTACAGAATATGCCTCCTACTGATGGATGAAACTCAAAAGAGATTCAAAGGTTCAGTTTGGATAAACATCCCAGAATTCAAATGCTTATTTAAAACACTTTTAAGGCAGCAAAGCTTCTCTGAATATGGTAGCGTGAGGTTATTTTTACTTCCTGAACACAGCCACAGCAAGGAGGCTCTTTCTTGAAGTATTTTACCACTTTTGATTCAAACCTGGGCCACAGCAAGGAAAATGTGAAAATAAAAAAACTAAAATTAAAAAAAATGAGTTTGTTACACAAAGGTTTTTAGATCTCAGGATTTTTTTTTTATTTAGGCAAGTTGAAATTTTGGGTGAAGATATAGAATTGGTTCTTTTATCCAATCCAGTTTGCACAACTTTAATAGCTTTCCTAATAAAAATATTACTGAAAAACAGAAAAGGGAAAAATACATGCCAGAGATGTACTTTGCCCAAGTGTTTTGTATAGGCACAACACATGACATGTTGCACACTAATTCTGCTTGAGGAAAATCCCTGCTATTACATTGAGAAGTATAAATCAGAACCATGTGTGTTTCCTTGTAAATTTAATTGTCTGTGTGCAAGCTATTAGTCTACCTTTGGACTAGATTTTCCTATCAGTGTATCCTCATGAAGCATTTTATCTGAAACAATATGATTTTATCAATTAGATTATTTCCCCTCCAGGATACTCTGAGTAGTTTGACCAAGGCCTGGGCCAGAGTTGCATGACAACAGTATGAAAAATAAGTGTTTGCTTTTGAAACAGTACATAATATTTAGCACAGCAGGATGGCTCTTGGCAGAAATTCTGAACAATTTTTTTTCAGTATGGATCACTTTATAATACAGGACAGTCATGCAGACCACCATCCATTGCTATTTCCATAGCGTGGACCTTGTTCTCTCCTATTTGTGATTACACAACATACCTGTGATAACTACAGCAATTATTTACATTCTAGAGGGACATTAAGAAAGTATCTAATATTATTTGTTGCCCTGGATTTGAGGGCTATGTATACCGCAGAACGTGATCAAGCTAATTGCAAACATATTATGTGCATTCAGCCACCCTGAAGTAATGAAATAGAATGCCACATAGTTAAGGGTTAGACAGGCTTTCAGAAGCAAGGTCAAATCTAGCTACTGTTTCTGCTAATCAGAATGGGAGAAGGGGACAAACAAGTAAACAATTGAGCCTAAAAAAGTTAGTGGTTAGAAAACCTTGAGTCTAGACGCCTCTGATATTAAAAGTTTATTGAAAGTTAGAAAAGTGATGATATAGTAGGGGTCATTATGACCTTTGCGTTTTGTAGAAGTTAGTTATAAAAGATCAGCTAATAGAGTGTACTTTTTTCAGAGTAGCAGCCGTGTTCGTCTGTATTCGCAAAAAGAAAAGGAGTACTTGTGGCACCTTAGAGACTAACAAATTTATTAGAGCATAAGCTTTCGTGAGCTACAGCTCACTTCATCCGATGCATTTGGTAGAAAAAACAGAGGGGAGATTGATATACACACACAGAGAACATGAAACAATGGGTTTATCATACACACTGTAAGGAGAAAGAAAAGGAGTACTTGTGGCACCTTAGAGACTAACAAATTTATTAGAGCATAAGCTTTCGTGAGCTACAGCTCACTTCATCGGATGCATTTGCTGGAAAAAACAGAGGAGAGATTTATATACACACACACAGAGAACATGAAACAACTTTGTGACTTTGTCCTGACCCATAACTATTTCACATTTGGTGACAATGTATACCTTCAAATCAGCGGCACTGCGATGGGTACCCGCATGGCCCCACAGTATGCCAACATTTTTATGGCTGACTTAGAACAACGCTTCCTCAGCTCTCGTCCCCTAATGCCCCTACTCTACTTGCGCTACATTGATGACATCTTTATCATCTGGACCCATGGAAAAGAAGCTCTTGAGGAATTCCACCATGATTTCAACAATTTCCATCCCACCATCAACCTCAGCCTGGACCAGTCCACAGAAGAGATCCACAGAAGAGAACCACTTCCTGGACACTACGGTGCTAATAAGCGATGGTCACATAAACACCACCCTATATCGGAAACCTACTGACCGCTATTCCTACCTACATGCCTCTAGCTTTCATCCAGATCATACCACTCGATCCATTGTCTACAGCCAAGCGCTACGATATAACCGCATTTGCTCCAACCCCTCAGACAGAGACAAACACCTACAAGATCTCTATCATGCATTCCTACAACTACAATACCCACCTGCTGAAGTGAAGAAACAGATTGACAGAGCCAGAAGAGTACCCAGAAGTCACCTACTACAGGACAGGCCCAACAAAGAAAACAACAGAACGCCACTAGCCATCACCTTCAGCCCCCAACTAAAACCTCTCCAACGCATCATCAAGGATCTACAACCTATCCTGAAGGACGAGCCATCGCTCTCTCAGATCTTGGGAGACAGACCAGTCCTTGCTTACAGACAGCCCCCCAATCTGAAGCAAATACTCACCAGCAACCACACACCACACAACAGAACCACTAACCCAGGAACCTATCCTTGCAACAAAGCCCGTTGCCAACTCTGTCCACATATCTATTCAGGGGATACCATCATAGGGCCTAATCACATCAGCCACACTATCAGAGGCTCGTTCACCTGCGCATCTACCAATGTGATATATGCCATCATGTGCCAGCAATGCCCCTCTGCCATGTACATTGGCCAAACTGGACAGTCTCTATGTAAAAGAATGAATGGACACAAATCAGACGTCAAGAATTATAACATTCAAAAACCAGTTGGAGAACACTTCAATCTCTCTGGTCACTCGATCACAGACCTAAGAGTGGCTATACTTCAACAAAAAAGCTTCAAAAACAGACTCCAACGAGAGACTGCTGAATTGGAATTAATTTGCAAACTGGATACAATTAACTTAGGCTTGAATAGAGACTGGGAATGGATGAGTCATTACACAAAGTAAAACTATTTCCCCATGGTATTTCTCCCTCCCACCCCACCCCCCACTGTTCCTCTGATATTCTTGTTAACTGCTGGAATTAGCCTACCTGCTTGTCACCATGAAAGGTTTTCCTCCTTCCCCCCCCTCCTGTTGGTTACGGCTTATTTTAAGTGATCACTCTCCTTACAGTGTGTATGATAAACCCATTGTTTCATGTTCTCTGTGTGTGTGTATATAAATCTCTCCTCTGTTTTTTCCACCAAATGCATCCGATGAAGTGAGCTGTAGCTCACGAAAGCTTATGCTCTAATAAATTTGTTAGTCTCTAAGGTGCCACAAGTACTCCTTTTCTTTTTGCGAATACAGACTAACACGGCTGCTACTCTGAATACTGTAAGGAGAGTGATCACTTAAGATAAGCCATCACCAGCAGCGGGGGGGGGGAGGAAGAAAACCTTTCATGGTGACAAGCAAGGTAGGCTATTTCCAGCAGTTAACAAGAATATCTGAGAACAGTGGGGAGTGGGGTGGGGGAGAGAAATAACATGGGAAAATAGTTTTACTTTGTGTAATGACTCATCCATTCCCAGTCTCTATTCAAGCCTAAGTTAATTGTATCCAGTTTGCAAATTAATTCCAATTCAGCAGTCTCTCGTTGGAGTCTGTTTTTGAAGTTTTTTTGTTGAAGGATAGCCACTCTTAGGTCTGTGATCGAGTGACCAGAGAGATTGAAGTGTTCTCCAACTGGTTTTTGAATGTTATAATTCTTGACGTCTGATTTGTGTCCATTCATTCTTTTATGTAGAAACTGTCCAGTTTGGCCAATGTACATGGCAGAGGGGCATTGCTGGCACATGATGGCATATATCACATTGGTAGATGCACAGGTGAAGGAGCCTCTGATAGTGTGGCTGATGTGATTAGGCCCTATGATGGTATCCCCTGAATAGATATGTGGACAGAGTTGGCAACGGGCTTTGTTGTAAGGATAGGTTCCTGGGTTAGTGGTTCTGTTGTGTGGTGTGTGGTTGCTGGTGAGTATTTGCTTCAGATTGGGGGGCTGTCTGTAAGCAAGGACTGGCCTGTCTCCCAAGATCTGTGAGAGTGATGGGTCGTCCTTCAGGATAGGTTGTACATCCTTGATGATGCGTTGGAGAGGTTTTAGTTGGGGGCTGAAGGTGATGGCTAATGGCGTTCTGTTATTTTCTTTGTTGGGCCTGTCCTGTAGTAGGTGACTTCTGGGTACTCTTCTGGCTCTGTCAATCTGTTTCTTCACTTCAGTAGGTGGGTATTGTAGTTGTAGGAATGCATGATAGAGATCTTGTAGGTGTTTGTCTCTGTCTGAGGGGTTGGAGCAAACGTGGTTCTATCGCAGAGCTTGGCTGTAGACAATGGATCGTGTGGTATGATCTGGATGAAAGCTAGAGGCATGTAGGTAGGAATAGCGGTCAGTAGGTTTCCGATATAGGGTGGTGTTTATGTCATCATCGCTTATTAGCACCGTAGTGTCCAGGAAGTGGATCTCTTGTGTGGACTGGTCCAGGCTGAGGTTGATGGTGGGATGGAAATTGTTGAAATCATGGTGGAATTCCTCAAGGGCTTCTTTTCCATGGGTCCAGATGATGAAGATGTCATCAGTGTAGCACAAGTAGAGTAGGGGCATTAGGGGACGAGAGCTGAGGAAGCGTTGTTCTAAGTCAGCCATAAAAATGTTGGCATACTGTGGGGCCATGCGGGTACCCATCGCAGTGCCGCTGATTTGAAGATATACATTGTCCCCAAATGTGAAATAGTTATGGGTGAGGACAAAGTCACAAAGTTCAGCCACCAGGTTAGCCGTGACATTATCGGGGATACAGTTCCTGACGGCTTGTAGCCCATCTTTGTGTGGAATGTTCCCCCCCTGCTGCTGGTGATGGCTTATTTTAAGTGATCACTCTCCTTACAGTGTGTATGATAAACCCATTGTTTCATGTTCTCTGTGTGTGTATATCAGTCTCCCCTCTGTTTTTTCCACCAAATGCATCGGATGAAGTGAGCTGTAGCTCACGAAAGCTTATGCTCTAATAAATTTGTTAGAGTGTACTTTGGAGCAGTCCTCTGAAGCCATCTTGAGAGATGTTTTTCTTGATACCCTTTTTCCCCCATGGGTGAGCAACTGGCCACTGAGAACCTGTGTTAATTACTCAATACCGTTCCAGATATTAGGCAACTATCTGGGATGTGCTAAACCTATTGCTTAAGTTTTTGTGTGCTTAAATCTAATAAACTGCAGTGTTAGACAAGAGCATGCTTACTTGCATCTTATCAGACGGAAGTGCTGTGTTTCTGTTAATTTATTCCCTAAACCGCCTGAAGTGAAATAGTTAATTTGCTCCTGTTGGGGATTCTGAAAACCCCAGGTAACACATTTAGCAGTTAGAAACAAGATCAGCCATCACTGTGTCACCAACCAATTCTCCATGGACCATCTATGATCCTTGGACTACAATTTGGAGATCACTGGTTCTGGAAATTGGTAGTGGCATACAGGGCTCAGATTACTGATTTAATGACCTACATGAAAGTAGTTTGTGTTCTCAGTATAGTTACTCTTTAAGAGCTGTCCACACCACAGTTGGAAGTTGTGGTAGATCAAGATCATGTCTGAGGCACATCACTGAGGCAGCAATGGGGATTCATGCATGGACACTGTCCATGCTATGCCTATCTAATACCTTTTATAATCATTACATTCACTTAAAAAAAAACAGGCATGGATGAGTGCAATTCTGCCATAAAAATGGAGAGATTGAGCATTATACTGGTCAGTGCGCTATTATTGTTAGTGGATATTTAATAGCTAACTAATCCATCAGTGAGCTGATTGTGCACCTAATTTTACAATTTAGAAACACTGTTACATACTTCAGATATCCTTAAGGAAACTCCGTGAATGGAACTGAATTGATGGTTACTCCTTTAATAACAATCAAAAACACAGTCTTGACACAATAAGAAAAACCCAGAGAAATTAAGACATTTTGAGTGAAAATTTGGAATTCAACACTGCAGCACAAAGAATAATGATACAAAGTATGCTGAGTATTCATCAGTGGCATATCTAACTATGAATGAATGTCACCATGGTAGGCAATCTTCTATACCCTGGCTGAATGTCTTCAAATTGTCTACATTGGTGTCATGGGTATACTCCAGGATAAAAAATCTATGCTTTTTTAGGTTTCCCTACGTTTTATTATTTTTATAATTATATAAATTTAATTCCCTTGGTTTTTTTTCATTTTAAACAGTAGAAAAAATATTAATATCATTCATTATGATGAAGGCTCTGTAGATTTATACTGATGTCACTTTGCCAGCAGGGTTCTAGAAAGACATGCACTAATACAGTTTGACATTGAAACCATTTAGCCATTGTACATTTGCATTATGTCACAATGCCAATAAATCTGCATCTGCAATATTGGCTTGAAATCAGTGTCACAATGAAGTCCCATTCAAGTGAGCTGGGAATTAGCCTTAAATATTCTATATATTATATGGAGTAACTCATGTTCACAAATACAGCCAAATCCAAATCCTATCCTGGTTAGGTTTCAGAGTAGCAGCCGTGTTAGTCTGTATTCGCAAAAAGAAAAGCAGTACTTGTGGCACCTTAGAGACTGTGTCTGAATATAAATCTCTCCTCTGTTTTTTCCACCAAATGCATCCGATGAAGTGAGCTGTAGCTCACGAAAGCTTATGCTCTAATAAATTTGTTAGTCTCTAAGGTGCCACAAGTACTGCTTTTCTTTATCCTGGTTAGAGAACACAGACACACTGGTTGATACCTCCTAGAATCATAGAATATCAGGGTTGGAAGGGACCTCAGGAGGTCATCTAGTCCAACCCCCTGCTCAAAGCAGGACCAATCCCCAACTAAATCATCCCAGCCATGGCTTTGTCAAGCCTGACCTTAAAATCCTCAAAGGAAGGAGATTCAACCACCTCCCTAGGTAACGCATTCCAGTGCTTCACCACCCTCCTAGTGAAAAAGTTTTTCCTAATATCCAACCTAAACCTCCCCCACTGCAACTTGAGACCATGACTCCTCGTTCTGTCATCTGCTACTACTGAGAACAGTCTAGATCCATCCTCTTTGGAACCTTCTTTCAGGTAATTGAAAGCAGCTATCAAGTCCCCCTCTTTCTTCTCTTCCGCAGACTAAACAATCCCAGTTCCCTCTGGCTCTCTTCATAAGTCATGTGTTCCAGTCCCCTAATCATTTTTGTTGCCCTCTGCTGGGCGCTTTCCAATTTTTCCACATCCTTCTTGAAGTATGGGGCCCAAAACTGGACACAGTACTCCAGATGAGGCCTCACCGATGTAGAATAGAGGGGAACGATCACGTCCCTCGATCTGCTGGCAATGCTCCTACTTATACAGCCCAAAATGCCGTTAGCCTTCTTGGCAACACTGTTGATTCATATCCGGCTTCTCGTCCACTGTAACCCCTAGGTCTTTTTCTGCAGAACTGCTGCCTAGCCATTCGATCCCTAGTCTTCTTTGTAGATAGAATCCTGGAGGGCCAAGTAGAATAGGGGTGTGGTCAAGATGTTCTGGAATGCACTGACAGCAGCGTGCATGCTAGATTTCTGGGGATTGGACTTTTCATGCTTTCTTTTTCATGGACTATACCCCTTTGGGTTAAATTGTTTAGGCCAACATGTCACTTTCTTCTTTCTAATGATATGGAGATATTCTAGCCCATTGCTTGTATTTGGGAGAGGAGAACATGCCTCACAAGAGCTGGTCAAATTTTTTGAATGATTTTTTCCATAATAAATGCCCTTTTTCTAAAATTGAAATATGTTATGAAAAATTGCTGATGTCAACATTTGGGTGTTCTGAAAATAATGCTAGGAAAAAAGACTTGGAATTTTTTGTGAAATGTTTATTGAAAACACTATCAAACTTATCTAAATAGTTACCACATTTGTCAGTTTACTGAAAATTGGGTTTTTGGCAAATGATAAATCTCAACCATTTTGCTAATGTTTTTGATAAATATGTCAAAAAATTAGGAAAAAATGTGTAAAGTTTTGAACATTTGTAATTGAAAACAACTTTGATTTTTTTGTGTACAAATCTAACTCACACTCTTCCACTTTATGTGCACTAGTGCTTCAAAGGGGCAAGTTTTAGCTGTGTTTGCTTTTCAATTGTGCATGCTCATAACTAGCTATACTTTCCCATATTTACTATCTAAGGATTAAAAAACATTTGCTGAGTTATATGACAATCTATATCGGGCACTAGTTATTATTCTTTAAATCATTTTTAAAAATAGATCATCAGACCAAGTAAAGCATTGAAATCAGAAATAAATGCTACTCTATAAATTGCTCATGTTGAATATTTTGTTAATTTAAAAAATCGGTTTTGGCTCTCTCTTAATATTAGATCATCAGTATAAAAAATACTGTCTATACTCCGTCCAAATATATAACATATGTTTTAAGTTCACTAAATATTTGTTCAAAGTGGAAGACAACAGCTGCTAGCAATGTAGTCACAATATCCCCTCTGTGCCTGATCCAGTCACTGAGAGACATTTTTCTCTGTTATTATTTTCCTGATGCTGACACATATAACCGCATGGCAAAAATATTTAATTTTAGCACAAAAACATTACTTTAAAATGGCAGGTTGGAAGTATCCCAGTTATCCAATAGTTCAAATTAAAAAATAATAATAATATGTAACTCTTTATATATAGTGCTTTCCATCAGTGGATCTTAAAGTGGTTTATAAAGAACATTGGAATCATTATCAATTTTACAGATGGGAAACTAAGGCACCAAAGAGACTTGCCCACGTTCACCCAACAGACCAGTGGGAGAACTGGGAATAGATCCATAATGGACTTGATTAGTTCAAAACTTACAGCATTTTAAACAAAATTAAAAGCATATTGGCATTGATTTCATGTGACATACATAAAAGTACTAGATCCATGGTGACTACGGATTACAAAATCTTACTGTCTGTACTCCAGGAAAACAGGATTTTCTTTCTTTTAAAATGTAGCACCTGTCCCCAAATTAGATTCTTAATGGAAAACTGACTTGACAAGTGTGATGTAATTTCTTTTGTTTTCAGACTAAATCATTTGAAGATCTCCTAATTGTATTTTTGATTTCAGAACTATCTTGTAATAATGAAGAGTGGAAACTCTAGAAAGCAGATATGCTATCTCACCCATGAGAAAAAAAATGAGGCCTAAATTCTGAAAACATGCAGCCTAAATAAGATTGCTATCAATACAGTGATATTTAAACTGCTAAAGCGAACCAGCCAGAAATTTAGACTTGAAATTTTTAAAGAGGAGTTGTCTAATTAAATTAATACCCTAATATTCTTTTGAAATTCACCACAATTTAGTCATTTGGGAAGGTTTCCAGGGCACCATGCTGCTTACAGACATGTACAGCAGTTCTGCAGCACTTTCAAGTCAAACAAAGCATAACTCATGGGTGTCTAACAGTTTAGCCACATCTGTAGACTTGTATCAAGCTGTCTATTCCTTACTGGACACCCATGGCAAGAGTACAAATGAAAACATGTCCTTCCTCTTGTAGAAATGATTTCCTCTTCCCCCAGCAAGTACAGAGGGGCTTGCTGGCAGAGTCAGGTGTAATTTCTATTTAGGTACAAAGTGGCACCCATCTTCATAGTATCTGAGCATCACCCCTGTATATATCCTGAAAACAGCCTTGTGTGAGGTAGGGAATTATCAATATCCCCATTTTGTAGACAGAGCACTGAAGCACAGATTGATCAAATGATGGGATCAGAATCAAAAAGGAAGTCTGTGGCAGAACCAGATCTTCTGACCCTCACTCTAACATCTGAACTACAAGACCTTCCTTCCAGAATCTCCTCTTCATCAAAAAGGATGAATATAACCCAGATTTGTTCTTTCATATGTCCACATCCTTTTTCACTCTTGTCTAGCATATTAATGATGGCGTCATAAAAGTGCAAGGAGAACATCTGAACCAGCTGGATTATAATGTGTACTTCAGGCACATGCAGGAAGCTGATATAATTGGCCCATCACACTTCAGGAGTCTGGCATGTTGGTGTCACAGAGGCAGACCGACAGAATTAGACTCAAAGCTGATATGTAGAATGCTGAAGGTTGAGATCTTTATGAAAGGATTAGTGAATGACCCTATGGACCGGACAGTTTTTGTTTGTTTATTTAAATTAGGAGTGGGGTACTCAAAAGCACTTAAGTAATCTCTGAATAGATGTCCCATTTAGTTTCAAATCCCATCCTAAAAGTACAATGACAATATAACCAGACTTGGTCTTTGGTCATTAATTACTTGATTTCTTTAAGCAATTGCCCACATTTTGCTTGAATAATTGCAGATCTAAATAATAAAATCAGGCTAAATTTTCCAGGTCTGCCAGTGGAGCGATCATACATCCTGCAGCTCCCATCTGAAGGAGGCATTTGTGGTGTATGCAGGTGTGAAAGATGTGTAGTACACAGAAATCAAGGCACCATTAAGCATCGACATTCTTCCTGTGCCCAGAGTTCAGAAACAGTGGTTGTTCTCACACTACAGAACAGACTCTCAGAGGACAGACATACTGTGCTCTCTCTCTATATCTGACCGAAAGATTGTTAGCTCTTTTTGTGTGTGGATGATGCATACATAACAGCATTTCTTTGGGAGACCTGGTAAGCAAGATATGAGCTTCTACGAGAACAGAAACTGCAAGTATCTCTCATTTTTACATAACAAGCGTAGATGTGTTTGGTCCTGTCTTAGCGTGGGGGGCTGGACTAGATGACCTAGATTCATGGACACTAAGGTCAGAAGGGACCATTATGATCATCTAGTCCAACCTCCCGCACAATGCAGGCCATAGAATCTCACCCACCCACTCCTGCGAAAAACCTCTCACCTATGTCTGAGCTATTGAAGTCCTCAAATCGTGGTTTAAAGACTTCAAGGAGCAGAGAATCCTCCAGCAAGTGACCCGTGCCCCTTGCTACAGAGGAAGGTGAAAAACCTCCAAGGCCTCTTCCAATCTGCCCTGGAGGAAAATTCCTTCCCGACCTCAAATATGGCGATCAGCTAAACCCTGAGCATATGGGCAAGATTCACCAGCCAGATTTACCCAGGAAAGAATTTTCTGTAGTAACTCAGATCCCACTCCATCTTGATGTCCCTTCGATTCCTACATTTCTATGATTCTACAATAAAGGCATATTAGTGCTTGCTTACTGAAACACAAATATACACAAACATACAGTCCTCTAGTCTCACATTCATAGATTTAATAGAAATCAGTCAGGATCTGGACAACATTGTGTTATCTGGGAGTCAGGAAAACAATGAAAGGCAGCTCCTCACTGCACACAAGTTCACATGAGGGATGTGTGAGAGTGGTACTACTTGAAGCTTCAAAGGAATTAGGACACAAAAAGACTGCAGGAGGTATTTCAAAGGTGCCTGATCCCAAGCCCACTGAAGTCAATGGGAAGCCCATAGTAATTTACATCTAGAGTACACATGGTGCTTTTTAAGCCCTTCTACATTCTTTTTGGAGGCAGAGTTGCATTACAAGATTGGATTGAATGGGGAATGGAACAAGGAAGCTGGCTCCCATAAAACTACATATGGATTTTCAGTACATGAAAGAAGTGTAAGACTCAGTCCTACCACATTTACATGAATAGTCCCACAGAATTCAATAGACTACATATGTGGGTGCTACAAGATTAGATACTAATTACACAAAATGATTTTATGGTTTTATATTTGCGTATTTTTGCTAATTGAAAAAAATACATGCTTAAACTTAAGCTTAAACAGAAACTGACATCTGTTTTTGTTCATTTTGTTACTTCATCATCCCAACTCCCATTTGTCAGCTTGATCCATCTACTGAATCCTGTCTGATAGCTAAATTGTAAACTCTCTGGGGCAGAGACTATCTTCTTTGTTATTTGTTTGTTTGTGGACTAACACCAGGGGGCCCTGATCCTTGATTTTGGGATTCAAAGGTGCTTCTGTAAAAGAAATCAAAATAATAAACAATTTTCAGAGTAGCAGCCGTATTAGTCTGTATCCGCAAAAAGAAAAGGAGTACTTGTGGCACCTTAGAGACTAACAAATGTATTTGAGCATAAGCTTTCGAGAGCTACAGCTCACTTCATCCACTTCCACTTCATTCAGTGGAAAATACAGTGGGGAGATTTATATACACAGAGAACATGAAACAATGGTTGTTACCAATGCACACTGTAACGAGAGTGATCAGGTAAGGTGAGCTATTACCAGGAGGAGAGTGGGGGGAGGGGATGGGAGAACCTTTTGAAGTGATAATCAAATTCCACCATGATTTCAACAACTTCCATCCCACCATCAACCTCAGCCTGGACCAGTCCACACAAGAGATCCACTTCCTGGACACTACAGAGCTAATAAGTGATTGTCACATAAACACCACCCTATACCGGAAACCTACTGACCACTATACTTACCTACATGCCTCCAGCTTTCATCCAGACCACACTACATGATCCATTGTCTACAGCCAAGCTCTACAATACAACCGCATTTGCTCCAACCCCTCAGACAGAGACAAACACCTACAAAATCTCTATCAAGCATTCTTACAACTACAATACCCACCTGCTGAAGTGAAGAAACAGATTGACAGAGCCAGAAGAGTACCAGAAGTTACCTACTACAGGACAGGCCCAACAAAGAAAATAACAGAATGCCACTAGCCATCACCTTCAGCCCCCAACTAAAACCTCTCCAACGCATCATCTAGGATCTACAACCTATCCTGAAGGACGACCCATCACTCTCACAGATCTTGGGAGACAGACCAGTCCTTGCTTACAGACAGCCCTCCAACCTGAAGCAAATACTCACTAGCAACCACACACCACACAGCAGAACCACTGACCCAGGAACCTATCCTTGCAACAAAGCCCGTTGCCAACTCTGTCCACATATCTATTCAGGGGACACCATCATAGGGCCTAATCACATCAGCCACACTATCAGAGGCTCGTTCACCTGCGCATCTACCAATGTGATATATGCCATCATGTGCCAGCGATGTCCCTCTGCCATGTACATTGACCAAACTGGACAGTCTCTACGTTAAAGAATAAATGAACACAAATCAGAGGTCAAGAATTCTAACAATCAAAAACCAGTCGGAGAACACTTCAATCTCTCCGGTCACTCGATTACAGACCTGAGAGTGGCAATTCTTCAACAAAAAAAATTCAAAAACAGACTCCAACGAGAGACTGCTGAATTGGAATTAATTTGCAAACTGGATACAATTAACTTAGGCTTGAATAATGACTGGGACTGAATGTGTAATTACTAAAAAAGTAAAACTATTTCCCCTTGTTTATTTCCCCTGCAACTGTTCTTGTAAAATGCTGGAAATGGCCCACCTTGATTATCACTGCAAAAGGTGCCCCCCGCCTCTGAACCCCTGCTCTCCTGCTGGTAATAGTTCACTTTCCTGATCACTCTTGTTACAGTCTCTATGGTAATACCCATTGTTTCATGTTCTCTCTGTATATAAAATCTCCCCAGTATATTTTCCACTGTATGCATCCGATGAAGTGAGCTGTAACTCACGAAAGCTTATGCTCTAATAAATTTGTTAGTCTCTAAGGTGCCACAAGTACTCCTTTTCTTTTTACGGATACAGACTGACACAGCTGCTACTCTGAAACCTCTCCTTACAGTGTGTATGGTAACACCCATTGTTTCATGATCTCTGTGTATATAAATCTCCCCACTGTATTTTCCACTGAACGCATCCAGTGAAGTGAGCTGTAACTCTCGAAAGCTTATGCTCAAATACATTTGTTAGTCTCTAAGGTGCCACAAGTCCTTCTTTTCTTTTTGCGGATACAGACTAACACGGCTGCTACTCTGAAACCAATAATAAATAAGTTGCTCTAGTTGTTGCAGCTATATCAAGAGACATAAGGTTGAAAGTTTGTCCCCCAGAATCTCTCTGAAACTTTTCATCTGAGGATAGAATGTGGGCATATGACTGACATGTGAGAACTGCAGTCGTGAATCATTGGTCACATTAAGTCTTATTTAATGCTGGCTACAATATAGTACACTATATGGCCTCAGTCTTCAGTCAGACGTTGTCATAGTTGGCATTCAGTGTCTGTTTGGTGGATGCTGGGAGAAGTGAGGGATAGAAAATCCAGACATTTTTGTATTGTGTTAATTCAATTTTAAACATTATTTGGGAATTCACAAAATCTAAGCTGGCAAAACATTTGGGTTGCAATATTTACAGAAGGGATACCTCCAACTTCACCTAGTCATTTAAAAAAAATTAAAAAGGCATCCACTATGAGTTGAAGGTACTTCACGTGCAGAAATTTGTGGTAATACAATCAGATTTTCCTGTTTTAAGATGTTTTCTCGTTTCTGCTGCGGCGTGTAAATACCTGCACAAACAGGGGGAAACCAAATGACTGTACACAGAGAACAATAAAGCTGACTAGATACAAAGGGCTGTCAAATACACCAACTGAACAAACAGAAAAAATTTTCTTTAATCTCTTTCAATTACTTCTATCAATTGGAGGCACAAAATACATCTGATACAAGTGTGAATACTGAGCTGACAGTGACCTGTTTAAAGAGATACTGATAAAGATGACAGGCTAAAAGTGCAACTAGAAAAGTAGTTTGGGCTAGAAAAGTAAATTCCATGGAGAACTGTGCAAAGAGGCCAAAAAATTCTGTGCACAGTCAAATGTAGTGTTTACTAGCTTGAGTCCTCATTCATCTGAATGGGACTATTCACAGTAGTAAGCGCTGTGCCTGGTAGTGCAAGATTGCCGATTTGGGCTATCTCTGACACAAAAGTTACCAACCAATCACACTCTCTTCAGTGAGCTAATGGTTTACTTCCCAATCACAGAGACTCCCAGGAATGAAAAGACTCAGCCCCACAAAGACAGAAGGCATCAGACTCCATGCATTGCTACACTGCCTTCTGCTTCCAAATTGTAGCATGGCTCCTTCAAGAGCCACACTGCTCTACCTTTGCTTTGGGTTCCCCTGCAGCTGCACAGTACTAGCTGTAGAATGAGAGTTAATCTTGCTTCATACTACATGAATGCCTGATCTGTTTTCTGCTTGCAAACATACTGGTTTCAGAAGGGGAAAATATAACAGAGAATGGCTGGTAACCCTATCAATCATCTCTTGCACCAGTACCCCACAGAACTCCGGCAGGGTCCTAAGGAGCTGCAGGTGGATGATGCTACAGCCTCAAAGCTCCCCTTTGTGTCAGCTGAGGAAATCTGCTGTATCTGACTCCCCTAGCAACACTCACAGAAGTACAGGGCATTAAGCATCCATTTGCTTTGGTTCACAAGAGTGTGCATCATGCCATCCATTCACTCTGCCTCTTCCCCTCTTGTGAGCAGGATTTGTATACAAAGTCCACAGAGTTCTGCTCTTGGAAAATTCCATTAGCCTGTCTGCTCATAAGAATAGTTCCAGGCAGCTAGCAGGTGAGGAGGAAGGACAGTATCCAATAGCCCTGCAATGAAAAATAATGTATTGCCCTCATCTTGATCCCAATGAAGTCAATAGAACTTTTGTTATCAACTTCAGAGGGAGCAGGTTCAGGCCCTCTGTGTTCAGAATATGATTTGATGGGTCACCCATCAGATTACCTGAGATTTATACACACTGTTGCTGGTCTCATTTTGGAGTGGCTGATAGAATGATCAGGATCTAGAGGAAATGCTTGTTACCATACAACAGGTTACTAAGAGGCAAGTTTAATTTGGGATCTACCAATGAAGAGTGTTTTTCTAAGAAACTGGACGTTACTGTACAATATGCATGTGACTTTCAGCTCTGGATTTTTTTATGGCCATTGGTCATCTTTAAAGCTTTACAACTTTGCCATTGTAACTAATTACCATTATTTCTTCCTCAGATATTGCACTAATATTTATTACAGTACTTGCAAATAACATCTGTCAAGATTTTAATGATGTCCACTGCACAATTTCATTTCACTACAGTAAAGCAATATATGCACTACTTTGTGGCTCCTTCTGTCTTTCCTTAAATGCTTTATGGTGGTTGCTTGATAGTGACAGACCCGTTACCCAATTTTTATTTTGGCAAGATACTACTAAGACAAATTACTAGCTTGGTAAGCAGAATAACTTTTGTTCTTTCCTGTATACTTAACTGACATTAATACTGTTCTGTATGATTTTCAGGACCTTGTCAGTCTTAATATCCATTTTGTAAATGTACCTGTCAAAGACAGTTAAATTATACCCTAGATACAATTCATGCTAGACCTATGAATACAAATATTTCATTGTTGAATTTATAAATATTTCCTAATGTACAATGAGAAACCGAAAACAATGTAATTAAATTTAACTGCAGCCTTTCTGGTCAATGGTGTATGGCCTACCATGTACTCTACCCCGGGAGACAAATGTTTGAACCATGCTAATAACAGTAACACCAGTGGTTACATGGTGTATATGAAGTTGACAGCCAGCGTAAAATGTCTTTCCGTGCAATCATATTATGCTGTCATGTGTATGAAGAACTCCCCTTTGAAATGAGTGTGGAAAATTAGCAAACATTACCCTCAAATATCTCATTATTATTTAATATTTATATTATGATAGCACCGAAAGGCCAAAAAAAAGCTGGGCTCATATTTGCTCCTTCATGTGTGAACATAGCTCTTTTATGTCAAGAGTTGACCAGGGTCCTCTGCAGAGATCACTTACCCCAGTATTGTCCTAGTGTAATTCCAATGCACTTACTCTTGATTTACATTGGTGTACATTGGTGAACTAAGATCAGATCCAGGCCTTTGTCCCCTAAGAATATATTTAAATTAGAAACTGTGCAAGTTGTTGTTTTGATTTAAGCTAAGAGCAGCCTTAGTATTAAAAAAGCTTAATTTTTTTAAAACTTTCCAAGCACATAAACCCCAAATTTTTCCGGAAAAATATGGTCGATACCACTAATATAACACAGCTTCAAAGAATACTTATGAAAAAAACCTATGGAATCTCTGTAATATGACACAATCTATATTATATAGCTGTATGACACTTGGGTACAAAATTTTCTTACCTGACATAACTGTTTTGAAAAGTGGATCATTGTATATGCTCTTTGCCATGATTATTGATAAGTTCCCTGTATCTGTTAAATATTTTTCTTTATGCATAGTATTAAAGCAATAATAATATGAAGTTAAAAAAATAAAATAATGATTGTATTGCTTTCATTCATATGATCTTCAGAATAGCAATTGTTATTCTAATTATGTTGGTTTACTTTGTATTTCATAATTAATAAGCTGTTATCAAATAATTTTCTATTGCAAAAAGGCAATGAAGTATATATCCAAAATTGCTATCAATCTTAATTTCTTGAAAATAAAATTTTAAAATTGTAGATAGTTTAACAAAAAAAATCAAATTGTAACTTGCTCAAAATTATTTTTTCTAAAAGATACACTATATCAACCACATTTTACCTCAGATTAACTGAACCAGGGTACATAAAATGTTGCATGCCAGAATTACAAAGTATGTAGAAGTGCAACATATAATAAATGCAGAAACTGAATTACATCTTTTGCTTAATGTAGATGAATGCAGTCTATGGAAATTCCTTCCTTTTCTAGATCACTTTAAGATGTATTTACAATGAAATAACTTTCACAGAATATATTTAGAAAGTCAACTCTATGCATGTTTTAAATTTAAAAATAGTCTTTATTTGGGGAGAGGTTAGCAAAAGCGGAGGGTAATGCCTGACAGTAATCTGATGCTTATTGTGTTTATGAGCTGAAGTAATTTCACTTGCCTTCCAGCATTTCAAACACAGTATATGCAACGTAAAACTAGATACCTAGGGCACAAATTTTGTCGAACATGTAGATTTTATAAATCTAGTAAACATTATTTAACTGCATTTACATATCAAAGCTTGCATTTTAAAATGTACTGTATTGTGAGCTGAATAATCATGCTGATCACTTGTTGCTAAATAAAGAGCACATGAAATGACTGGAAAGCATGCTGGATATTGATCCTGTGAACGACTTATGAACAAATGTAAAGCACTGATATTAATGCATGTTTACAGAATAATTATTCTGCTAATGCATATATATCAAGCCTTCCCTAAAACTTACCAATAGGAATGAAAATAATTGAAGGCCATTAAAACTTGTGAACATATGACAATTATCCTATAGCCTTCTTTTTATAT
The DNA here is from genome assembly GCF_009764565.3 of Dermochelys coriacea. Taxonomy (NCBI): domain Eukaryota; kingdom Metazoa; phylum Chordata; order Testudines; family Dermochelyidae; genus Dermochelys; species Dermochelys coriacea. Next base: position 40,167,216 of record NC_050070.1, on the reverse strand, counting down.
ATATAATACACAGTTTACTTCGGTTTTATTGGTCACTGAAGAGGATACCTTTTGCTACTACATCCCTGTACAAACTTAAAAAAAGAGAAGCTATTTTAGCTAGATACTTGAGAGTTAATTAAAAACATGGGCAGTGTCCATAGTATAATTTTACTAACAATTTTTGATAAGTATAATCTGGTGTGTCAGTGCTAAATATTCAAGACAGAACAAATGTCAAGTGTTGAGAAGCATGAGCCATGAAAAATAGCTGTGAAGGATGCACATAAATTCATACATTTCAATCCATCCAGACACCACTCACTTGTTACAAAGTTTCCTCATCCTAAAGACCTTACTGAATGAATTTTACCAGAAGAGACCTAGTAACCTAGTGATCCTCCAGACCCCTGCTTAAACATATTTCTTCTAAAATAATCCTTAGATAAAATTGTAACCTTCACTATACAATTAATATATCAGCTAATTCAGAGTACTACATTTGAGTGCACTGACACTAGTATTTTAGGTTCAAAGCTTTTTCAAGAGTGTTTCTTTTAAATAGCATATTTTTACCAGTAGTGTTTTTATAATATGAACCAACATAGCACTTCACAGCATACTAAATCTGTCTTTTCTCTTTTATCCCATTTAGAGCAGTTGATAAGAGATACTACTGAATCTTCTTCTGCACTCTGCTCTACAGAGAAAACTGCCTTTTGGTAAGGCTTTTCTTTTCATAGCTTTCAATAAAATAAAGGGGTTTGTACCTACAGGTTCTTATATTTACTAATTCCCATCAGCAACACATCTACTTTAACAGAAGTATCAAAACAAAATGATTCTTGCCTTACAAATTATTACAGGATTTAGTGTAATGAAGGTTAATACTGGACTGAACTTATTTTATTTTAGTATCACATGTTTAGTTCTAGACTTCTTTGTGTGAGCTGTTTTCCTATTTATCACTACAATTAAGGTATACCATGTAATGCAGCAATATTATAATAAAAAATAATGTAGCAAAAGCATTTTCCTTAAAGACAATAAAAGCCTATTGCTTGCATGGGGGAAAAAACATGGTGCAAAGTACTTGGGGAGGGAAAAAGAGAGCATGTATTGGAAATTAACTAGTTTAAGGATAATTAATACATTATTTTCTGACTGATAAAATGGTGTTGAATAAAGTATAAAGTGAAGGTAAAAAAGTAAGAAATGAGTCATCTTTGACTTACCGTCTTAAAGACTAATGATGTATTACAGGCAGCATCCAAATACAGAGCATGGAGCTTCTCACAAATCAGAAAAATATGCAGTCAATAAACAATTCAAATTCATTGTAAAAAATGCAGGCCAGAAATTAAAGTATGTATCCAGGGGTCTGGTTACTCACAGCTTTGACTTGCCTGCTAGAGAGCTCTGCAAAACAAGTATACTGCAGCAGTGTGGCAAGCATAGGATTGCAATGCATGTCCCATATAGTCAAGCATAATAGAAAACATGGTCTGGAGCTTATTCCATGTGGATGTGGGCTTTGTTTTGTGTAGGCAGAAAAAGGAGGGTTTTTTTTCAGATAATAGAATTGGAAATGAAGATTTGTCTTGATTATTGTACAATATGATTCCCCAGGATATCAATTACATAAAGCAGGTGCCTCTGTCTCCTGTTTTCCAGATAAATGCTTGTAATCTCATTTAACAAATGATCCCTATTTAGACAGGAGCCACCTATTGTGATGATATCATTTGCTCTAGTATCCATAAATGGACAACTTCCTACACAGCGTCACGGCCCCTGACGACACAAATCTTTATAATATTGAGGGGGAAGGGTGATTGATGGGGTCCCATCAATCTACAGCAGCTTCTGCTGATGTGATATCATGAATCCTGCATAATCATCCACAGAGCTGCAAATGAAGAAGAAACTGCCTGGTGGAGTTCATTTTTTTTTTAAAAAAAACCTTTTAGAAAAGTGGTGAAGGCAAATAAGATAAAACCACTGGCACCTTCTCAGAATCCTTATGTTTTCAGGGAAGCACTGGGGAGTTTAGAAAAGCAAAATTCATTAGTGGTTAAGATGTGTAGGTGACAGTTTCTTTTTAGCAAAGTAAGAAATACTGGATTTCTTGTTTCTAGCGACTGCAAAATATATATTGACAGCAAAAGTACCAATGCTTCCATGCTGTACAAATATTAGCCATCCTTATGGAATATTTTTAGTACTCTGCCTGGCAGTGCTATTTGCTCAGTAGATAAACTTCTAATAAAATACACTTAGACTGTTTTCCTTTTGTGTTTCAAATTTGTTCAATTAGATTGATTTGGTTAAAACTCTAATTACATCAGAGCAACGCTCAAGCTGAAATTTTCTCAGCAAAGCATTCTGTTAGACATGTTTATTTGTGAAGTTTTATGATGGAGGTCACAGCTAGCTAAAATCAGTTGCCACTTTGCAATATCTTCTTCCACATGTGGCCCCACTGGTTTCAATAGGACTGTTCGTTGAGTAAGGTACGATTCAATGTGACTATGAATGTTGCAAATTGACACATGGTGAGCAAATCAAGATTTGAGGGGACAATTAAAGTAAATGGTAATGCAGGGTGTTCTTACTCTCCGTCTCTTTTTTTTTTCTTTTTTTAAGTCTAGTGGCTCAGTTGCTAACAATAGGTAGACACAGTTTCTGTACTTAGTAACTGTTATTCCTCTGGTCAACGATTGATGAAAATGGTGAAGTACAAATATCCAAGGCAGAAAAATGTCAAGCGTTGAGAAGCATGAGCCACAAAAACTAGGTATGTAAAATGTGTCTTAATCCACACATCAATCTTTAAAAAGGCAAGGGATTGACAATATAGCCAATGGGTATCTCCCAGAATCTAGCTTAATTGCCCCTGTGTCAAACGGACCAAGAAGTGGCTCAACTCCCCTTTAGTCCATAAACAGAAGGCTCTATTTCCTGCCATTCAAGACAGTGTACTAGGACCCATCTACACTATGTCTCGAGCAATGCATATTACAAACATGTTCAAGATGGTCAAGCATGTTTTCTCTGAAAATACAGACAATGCCACTGCAATAACAAGCATAGTTGTAGCTACAATAAATTCCACTTCACTGTGTCCAGCCTTTTCTTCTAAACAAAAAGGCTAATGGGAAAGCATTCTATAGACTTTTGCACAGTTTCTTAACTCAGTTATAGCATAATTAGTCATAAGTGTTTAAATATAGAGGTTAAAAATAGAGGTTTTTAAGGTCAGGCTTGACAAAGCCCTGGCTGGGATGATTTAACTGGGACTTTGGTCCTGCTTTGAGCAGGGGGTTGGACTAGATGACCTTCTGGGGTCCCTTCCAACCCTGATATTCTATGATTCTATGAAATATGGAGCCATGCTTGAAAATTGCCCATTGATAACGGGTAGACTGGTGGCCTTTTAAGAGATTTAATGAAGTATCTTCGTTTACATGAAAAACTTTATACCTGACAGTTATGCATATAGCTACCTCTGAAATTATGTGTTCCTATTACTATTACCCTCATCTTCTCACCCATTCCCTCCATTGTGTACTACACTTGCCTGTTGCATCTTGTTTTTTTTTAGATTGTAAGCTCTGTGGGGCAGGGAGTGTCCTTTACTATATGTTTGTACAGCACTCAGCATCATGGGGCCCCTAATACAAGCAGTGCAACACTAAATAATAACATTTCAGTCATGACTAATAAACTCTGTGACTCTCAGCAGGACTACAGCCACGTCCTGCCCACACCAGTGCTCCCACTGTTCTACCACTGGTGGTATTGAAATGTGAGAGATTTCCTAAAAAAATGTCTAACGTAGACATGGCCTCACAGGGTTCCAAGTGAAGTAGACAAAGATGTCCATTTGAGAACATTTAAGGGTGATTTAAACACTGGTAAGTGTTTTCCTTCTCGTTCTTCGTTTACAGATGGTTTGCTTTTGGCATTGCTTGTCCTCGTGTTGAAGCTAGTTCCTCTTTGCTCTGGGTGTGGCGTACAGGCAATGGCAACTTATGACTTAAGTGGTGATGGAGTGTCTAAGCCAGCATTGTGGTGACTATGAGCTGATCCCTACATATTTGGCTCTCTGAGTTTATGAACTTGAAGGAAAAGATGAGAACACCTGAGGATACTGAGAAGAAGAGTTCAGTTGAAGGATTAGGCTGGGAGTCCACTTTCCTTTGAGGAGCTAACAGAAAGCATCTCATGCCCCATAAGTTTCCGAAGCTCCATTCTAGCAGGGAGGAGAGAGAGCAAGATATTATATCCAAGCCTTAGCTTCCAAAATACACACATTGACATGTCCAAGAGCTAGTTGCTTTTGAGAAGAAACAGAAAGATCTGCTGCAGTGAAATGAGGTTTATCTACTGAATTAACTGAGAGGAAAGGCTGCCATCCCCAGTAGGTGCCATTGTAACTGATATTAATTAGTTTGAAAATAGAAATATTACAACAAGCAGAAGTATACAACGTATGATTTAAAACACATACCACACTGGAATTATTTACCCTTAAACTGCAAACAACCAGTAGTAATAAAAATAAAACAGAGCTCCTCACGTCATCCAGTTACAAGTGCACAGTATGAGAACAATTACTGTGCACTATGTGAAATTTGATGCTTCCTTCTTTAATTGTATTACTAAAGACACCTCTTATTTGTGACTATTAACTAGAAACAGGCAAATTGGCACATGGAAAAAACCATAGGATATAACCTCCACCTGTAATCTTTTCTCATTTCTAGAACAAAATTGAAGTTTTATCACAGTTCCTGAACATTCAGATTTTGTAAGTTGTTTTCACATTTGGTTTCCAGCCAGGACCAGAAATATCCTATAAAGGGTATTTCTGTGACTTCTCTAGCTAGGGGTAGACATGTCAGAAATCTCTTGCTGAAGCCTGTTCTTCCAACTTTTCAGCCCAGCTTAGTGGACACATTGAGTTCAGATAACACCGCAATGAGGTATACCTGAAATATGCACGAAAACTTAAGCAATGCTTACACAAACCTATATACTGGACCTTCTGGGAATCACCATCAGAGCTTTAGTATGAACGTTCAAAGGGACATTTTCAAACTGTTCAGGCCCAAATGTAATTTACTTTAACACTACTATGATGTTGGGGAACAACGTCTAGTTTCTAATTATTTTTCAAACCTCACTATACACATATTACATAAGTGTTATAATATCCGGTGGGAAAATAAATTATTTTCAATCTTCTACATGAATATTAAAATAATGGAGAATAAAAACCATGCAAAAAACTGCAGATGGAGCAATGAGGTATTTTGTTTTTGCAAAACCTGGCTACTCCTGTCTTAAAAATCAAGAAAAACAGCAGTGGTTTGACTCTAAGTCCATTTTACCTAATTCATTAATAAACAGTAATGTTACTCTCCAGTTAAAACTGAAAGCACAATTACAATGGACTATCTTGTGTCATCCAATCTTCAGTGGAATTTCCTGATTGATTTGGAAAGGGAGTTTTGTTTAAACACTCAGGGCACAATATGGCTTAAGTGTCCATTTAAACTGCCTCTGAATATAAACAGTAACTAAATACAGCCTCCTACAACAAACCTCAACACTGTTATTGAGAGAAAGATATTGCAAAGAGGGGGGTCCATAGTCATTGTAACATCTACTAAAAAGCAGTTTCACAGCTGCAGATGAGCCACTGATGATCCCCTGCTTCTACAGGTCTAATGCTTGGTGCTGTTGCATCGTTCCTGATAACTGCTGCTGTTGTGGCAAGACAATCCCCCCAGGGACAGCAAGAGGGTCTCTAAAAAGTTAGGGCTCTGTACATTGATGATCAAAGCCATACATTCATCCCGTCAAAGAACCAGGCTGATGTGATATCATAAACTTATGCAGCTCAGAAAGAGGGTAGTTGTGTCTTGGGATAGCTAGGGTTTCTTCATCCCAGCCTCTGTCATTACCCAGCTGCAGTGTGTTGCTGTAATTAAGCCAGGAAGTGATGAATATGTGGATTACCTGTCCTCATTCAACAGGAGAAAGCACAATTTACTGGCCAATCAAAAAAGGTAAAAACAAAACAAAACAAAACAAAAAAATCCTATCATATTCCTGGCCAATCTGTTATATAAGCCTCCAAGAGCAGAAGAGAATGTAGAAGACTAAAAAACCATGTAGCACCATGAAAAAAGGAGGCCAGCCATCTTCAATCAAAGGTGGTATTATGGTTTTGGACAACTCTTCAAAATATTTCCTCTTCTAATCAGCATCACCTCAGTCTTACGAGGGTTTCACTTAGAGATTGTCTCTGTTCCTACTAGTCTAAACTTTTTCTTTTTCTTTTTCTTTTAAAATTTATAACCTGTTTCCTTGCAGAAACAGGCACTAGGCTACTCACAGTGATTATTAGGAAAAAAATATGCTACTCACCAGGCCTACCCTATCATGTATAAATTTACAATGGTCAAGATATAAAGCCTTACTGTGTTTAAATTTCAGTCATTATTAAAATGATCCATAACTGAATTGAAGCATTATTTTTAGCCAGACTTGCAAATAGTTTTCACAGGTAACATTACCAGAGGCATCCCTGGATTGGGAATGTTAGCTTTGCCTACCCAGTTGCAGAGCTTCCACTGATCTGAATAATAATTACCTGAGGTTACCTGTGCCATGTGCTCAGGGTATATAACATTTTACAATCCAACCCTTGTCATGCAACTGTGTTCAGGAAATAAAGATTAGTATCTTATCAGCACTCCTATGTGCTGATTTATTATACCCTGGATTAACTGGGTAGTTCAAAGGCTTAAAAGGCACCTCCAACAGTGATTCCTGGTGAAACCATGGCTGTCTTTCTACTTCTCTTGGGGCTCTGAACATGTTCCCCTCCTTGAGTGCCTTTCTGGGGTAATTAGACAGTGACGTCTTTGGTGGAGATGGAGGAAGAGGGGGGTTCTGATGTGGGACAGGGAGCTGTTGCTACAAAAGTCATTCTGGTTATGATGGAAATGTTTTGGCAGAGGAAGGTCCTCCAGCATGACCTAAAAGTGATCAGACTCTGGGTAAGTATCGTCTCTTCTGGAATTCTGCTCCCTTGACCAAGAATGCCTTACCTTCCAGCTCTCTCATGTTTCAGCCTAGATTTTGTGAACTGCTGACATTCACTGCCAAGTGCTCTGGCTTGATCTCACAATGAATTAGAAGATGTTGGAAATCAGTGAAAGGGCCATTGCCATTTCTCCAACAGGACGCAGAGCTGCTGCAGATTCATAAGAGTTTAAGTCCAGAAGTGACCATTAAGAACATCTAGTCTCTATGTCACAGGCTCTTAAATTTCACCCTGTATTGAGCCCAGTAACTTACGTTTGGTTAAAGCATAACTTGTGGTTTGGCTAAAGAATATCTAAGCATGTAGCTTTAGGACTGATCAAAGACAGATGTTTTGATAAAGAGCTGATTCCTCTCAGCTACCAGATCACATTTGGATGGTACTGGAGAAGCAGACATCTTGGAACACCATACAGTAAGGCAGCAGCTCTGGGAAACAGAGAAAGCTCCTATAACCTGTCCTGGGGGAGGAAAAAAGAGCCTTTCACTTGACACACAGGCAAACTTCTGGTTTGAAGAGACAGCTGGAGGGTCCATGGATCCAGCCTTGGGAAGGTAAGGCCTCAGACAGGCTTGAGTATGATACCAGAGAGAAAGGACTCAGGACAAACAGTGTGAAAAGAAACGGTTCTGAGGAACCCAATAAATGGCCAGAGGTAGCTAAGGGGGTGGGTTGGGGTCAGTAGGGCCAGAGGATGGAAGCAGGCACTGGTTCACAGTCCAGCCTGTAGTTATCACTGTTAATTTTATTATGCATTGACAATGTAATCTATTGCTGTTTAGTGTAATCCCCTTATCTGCATTCCCTTTACATTGTGTCTGACCTCATCTCTGCCAGACTGTAAGTAAAGCTCCCCTGTTTATTTTGTGACCCCTGCAGAGAGAGTCCTTCCTGCATGAAGCCAGTGAGTGTTAGGTGTCTACATGGCTGTAACCGCTGGAGCACCTACAGCACTTGCCTCCAGAGTTTGTGGTGCGGTTGTGACTAGAGTGACTCAGGACATTTAGTCACAGCTGAAACATTTTATGGAGATGTACGTTTTGACAAAGCTTTCATCAGGAAGTTGGGAGGGAGGGAGGGAGGGAGGGAGGGAGGAAGGGAGCAAGCAAAAGTGTGAGCTCATGCTCTATAGCCTAGTGGTTAAGGTAGTGGTCTAAAATAGGGGAAACTCAAATTCTAATCCCCCTACTGCCTCATTCAGAATGGCTTGAGATGAAAATCTGTGCTCTGAATGTGAAAGGAATATAAATTCCAAAGCCTCAAGAGTTGCTGTGATGTGGAATTGTCATCCTCTGCTCAGCTACAGTCATGGCTACTGGTTCTAACCAATTTCCGAATACCACTGCTTGCTCTGGCCTATCAAGGAAAGGGTGAGATTCATTTATTTAAGTCAATTGAGGTAGAATCCTTCAGCTGATCTGGAAGGGAAAATGAAGAACAGTATTTTTATTTGTTTTTTACACCTGTGACTAAAGACACTTTTGAGAGGCAGTGTGGTCTAGTGGATAGGCACTGGACTAGGCCTCAGGAGACCTGGGTAATGAGCTTGCCACTGACCCGCTGGGTGATCATGGGCATGTTGATTCATCTCTCTCTGCCTCTGTTTCCCAACACAACCTTTGTCTTATCTATTTAGTTTGTAAGCCCTTCAAGGCAGAGACTACCTTTTACCATGGGTTTGTATAGTGCCATGCATAATGGGGCCCCAGTCTCTGTTGGAGCCTCTTCAGGATACTGTGATACAAACAACAGCAACAACTTTACACTCTGCTTATTTATCTTCTATAAATTTGAGAGGTCACATTTTAAAATATCAGCAAGTCAATGTTATGCTCCTCAAAGGCCAATCAACCCACTGTGATTTGGTCAAGAGAGTTTTCCAAAGCTTCTGAAATTGGGATAGAAATTAAAGAAGCTGAAGTATGGTGCTGAGAGGGGATACAGTGCACTAGTCCCTTTAATTATTCATTATAGAAAGTGAATTATGAAGCAAATTATTTTGGGCAGGTTTTAACCTTGCAGTCCTCAAAAAAATGGATCAGTATTAGTGTGTGCACTTTATTGCTGCCTTACTGAAACACACACCATACATAGATCTGTGGATTACAAATGTCAAAATAGTGAATAAAGCCTGCTAAAACTTGCAACACAATATTTAAAAAGTAAGGCTATTTTATCATATGACTTTGCTTTACTGTCTTAAGAACAAATAGAACTATACTGAATGCTGCATGTGCTATTTACATGCTTTCAGAAAAGAACAGCTAACTTTTTCATGACAAAGTCTAAGAAAGCTGTGGTTATTTTGTTTCATTGGGTTTTAAAAGCAAAAATAAAAGGCATTCATGAAAACACATGGCAATGACATCCCATGCTTTATCATTTTTGGTTCACCTATATATTTGTTTTTACAGCAGTTTGTTCCCAGTCCAAATAATAAGCTTTTCAGTTTGAGCCACAGTAGTTTTCTAACCCATTTATGAGTTGTATCACTCCAGAGACTTCTAGCAGAAACTATGATGGCTGAAATGTGCAATAAGAAGACTATTTAGTTGTGGTTACTAAAAATAGTCATGTTATTTCTGGCACAGCAAACAAAATAAAGGTATGCATTTCACCAAGTCCGGTGTGTCTGTAGAATGATAAAAGGAGCTAGACTCTGCCAATAACAGCAAAAAGGAACAACAAATGAAATCCTCTAGAAATATTACAGAATAGCTTCCTACTGCAAGTATCATGAGGAATCCTGTTAAATCTGGCTACAGGCCTAAGTACAATATGGCGAATATACTGGTTTCACTGATAGATGATCTGACCCTGACAACGGACAAAAGTAAAGTGTCCATGCCATTTTTTATATATCTGTTGGTAGCTTTGAAACCTTTGATCATGAGGGTTTTTTGACTAGACCTCAGGAGAGTAGTTGAGTTGTACTTCTGTGATTCTAGTCCTTTGGGGACAGGACACTTATACACCTGAACCCATTGTATCACATTGTTTGTAATGGTTGCCCAAATCTGTTAAGAAAAAGCTCACTGATTTTTAAGTTGCTAGGATGTTGCAGACTAGGACCAAAGAACACTGGCAATGCTTATATGTGCAGAAGTCACTATGGTTACTGCCCGCACTCACTATGCCTAGAACGAAATCCTTCATTTTCATAAGCATTAAAATTCAGCAAATGTATCAACAATATTGAAATGGAGAGAAACATTCTTCATGTGATGCAGATCTTTTAGCTGTGTTGCTTTTATCATTTTAAGTTAGGTCTTTAATCAAAATATAGTTGTGTATATATATAATTATTTTATGCCTGTTTAAAGTGAAAAGATTTGCATTAGAAATCTTGCAGTGTGAATACTTCATTAGATGCAAGTTTCAGCACTCAAAGATGAACAGCTCCCAGTTGCTGAGAATATAAAATCTGCAACCCAGGAAATATTTCATGTGTAATGCCAAATAAGTAGCACTGGTTGTGGCTTTGGCATGCTGATTCAGAGTAAATGCTCATAATGATATAGGAGTACTTTCAGTCTAAGGGTATGAGCCTGTGCGTGGGAAAAATTAGTCTTGGTTAGTTTCATTGTCTCTTCTAATGAAAAATAAATGTATAAATCTAGAATCAAAACTTTAAAACATTACTAGGACTACAAATACATTTTTGTTTTGCTCTATTTTTGGTGTCAGAGTGACTATTTTTTTAATCTTCTTATACGCATTACTTCATTTGCTACCTATACAACATCCACTGGTGGGGTGTTTCACAAGATTTTGTTCTCACTTTATACTCCAGAAATATCCAAACACGCTGATTAAATTAATGACAGGTTTCAGAGTAGCAGTCGTGTTAGTCTGTATTCGAAAAAAGAAAAGGAGTACTTGTGGCACCTTAGAGACTAACAAATTTATTAGAGCATAAGCTTTCGTGAGCTACAGCTCGATGAAGTGAGCTGTAGCTCACGAAAGCTTATGCTCTAATAAATTTGTTAGTCTCTAAGATGCCACAAGTACTCCTTTTCTTTTTTCTGATTAAATTGTGTACACTACCTGAATCCTTCATGGCCACTAAAAATCTTTCCTTACTTTTTCTCTTCCACTAGCTTCTTCTCATTGCAGTTCCTCTCAGTATGCCAAATGACTTTGCTGACCACGATTACCTGTTATTCTGAAAACCGGACTAAAAAACAGTCACCACATGCCTACATCTAACTTGGTAACCTATGCCACCAAATCCTTATTACAGCAAATTCTCTCCAGCAGAGGAACAATGGCCTCTTAAAATTTTCTTTACCATTCTCTAGTTTTACTTTTCCTTGAAAGATAGTTCAAGGTCTTTGTACATTAATTTACACCATTGAATTGGAACTTCTTGGTTTCTATGCTACATGGAGCCTGCAGATGAGATGGCAATCTAGGAGTTTCTAACAAAAAGAATGTCAAATCAAAGGTGAACAAATGGCTTTGCATTATACAAAATAGAGTTTTTTGTATAACTTTCCACACTTAACATGAGGTTTCAAAGAGGATGGCTCTAGACTGTTCTCAATGGTAGCAGATGACAGAACGAGGAGTAATGGTCTCAAGTTGCAATGGGGGAGGTTTAGATTGGATATTAGGAAAAACTTTTTCACTAAGAGGGTGGTGAAACACTGGAATGCGTTACCTAGGGAGGTGGTAGAATCTCCTTCCTTAGAGGTTTTTAAGGTCAGGCTTGACAAAGCCCTAGCTGGGATGATTTAACTGGGACTTGGTCCTGCTTTGAGCAGGGGGTTGGACTAGATGACCTTCTGGGGTCCCTTCCAACCCTGATATTCTATGATTCTATGATTCTATGATTCTATGACATCTCATGTGTTCTTTCACAGAATCACTTAAGCAGATTCCATTAAATTGCCCTGTTCTCCTTCAGGCAGTAAAGATAGGATGCACAAGTTCGGCATGAGACATACAAAAAGGTTCAATAACTTATTAGTAGACAATTACCAATTACTATATTGAACTACATTTATAGATATTTAACTTCTCTACCATCACAATAGCAGCTATTCTAACAGGACTTTCACACAGCTTATATGTGCCTCCCTGGGGGGTAACTCACATTTCCCTCCCAGATCCCCCCTTCCCCATATACACACACTACATGCATTCTCCTTGTGGTATTGCTCACCCCAAGCATTCAAGAATCATGATTAGCAGTGCCCCACACCACCAAAAAAAATCATGAGAGTGGCTTACAAATCATGAGAACGTTCTAAAATAATAAATTTTGGGTTCTATTTGCCGTGGGTCATGATTCCAAGCTTTTCTCAACAACAATGAAGGCTAGAAGCTTGCTTGTTTTTATTTAAGGAAATTGAAATTCTCATGTAATCACCTGAGTTCAGCATCATGAACACTCAATGTCATGAGAAATCATGAGTAGGAAACACTCTACTTTTGATGCACAAATCCTATTACTGTTCATGGCAGTTGGGTAAATCAAGGGGGAACGTATTACCCAGAAGTTCAAAGTGGCTCAGCTATTAGTGAAGAATCGCTGAATGCATTGACTGTGTTTACAAGCTTCAAGGAAAAACACACCACAATCTGCCTACCTGCTGCTGCCTTTCATAAGGCTTGGCACCAGCCAGACAAACTATAGTACACCCTCGCTATAACACCCTTCATAATTACAAACCTTCGGCTATAATGAACCTGGTCCCTGGATCCTGACTACAATACTGTACAGAAAAAAGGCTTCTGCCCATGCATGCACAATTTTTATCCAGTGCTTCTGAAAAGGAAGTGTCACAAAAAATCGCATTGTGCCTCTGAAACAAAAGTGTCACAAAAGTATGAGCCAGTCCCCCAAAGCAAAAATCAATTTCTGTTGCAACAAAGCTAGAAATGATTGATCATTTGAAAAAAGGAGCAATGCAGGCAGATCTCCATCATGAGTATGGGCTATCAAAAAGCACGATTGGAACATTAAAAAAAATCTCCAAGCATTTGTCCATAAAGTCAACACTGACAAAGGACTGTCACAGAAGAAATTAAGAGAATCTGATGATGATGCACTAGATGAAGCAATCTTGTTGTGGTTCCAGCCATCCAGAAGCAATGGTAATCCCGTATCTGGACTGAGCATCTGCAAAAAAGCAAACATCCAGGCAAAGCAAATTAATCCTGAAACAACATTCAAAGCATTTGATGGATGGCTGTGGCAACGTCAAAAAAGACATGGCATTTGGGAACTGAGTATTGTTGGTGAATCCTATTCATACAATGACAAGGTTACAGGCAGCTTTCTCCCAGAACGAAAGCAACTTTTGTTAGAAGGAGGTTATACATTGGATCAGATATATAATGCTGATGAAACAGGGTTGTTTGGGAAATGTGTGCCTGACAGGACATTTTCCCAGTGGGCAGATACAGTGAAGGGATATAAAGTGCTGAAGGAAAGGGTGGCATTTCTGTTCTGTACATATGCAAGTGGAAGTCACAAAATTATCCCGCTTTGCATCAAGAAGTCACAACAGCCACAATGCTTTCATCATGTTAATATGAAGTCACTTCCAGACAGTTACAAGAACTCCAGAAAAGCCTGGATGATGGGGGGGGGGGATTTTAAACAGGCTTTTTTGAAGACTACGTCTGTAGTGTTAAGAAACATCAATGTCAAGTGCATCAAAATGGAAGAACCCAGTGACTTCTGGACAACTACCCACACATCTCCCTGCAATCCACTTAGTGACATCTGATGGAAAAATTTAAGTTGTCTACTTACCTAAAAAGACAATGTCAGAAATCCAGTTGATGGATGGTGGGATTATTGCAGCATTCAAGAAGCAGTACAGAAGAAGGCTACTGAGAGAAATCGTAGTCACAAGGAACACAGGCTATGTGACTTTTTTGACATCCTTCACCCTGAAAGTTATGATATATCTTGCAGCTGATGCACGGTCCAGTATTCATTCAGGAAATGTCAAAAACATTTGGAACAAGACATTAGGACCCTCCCTGCAAACTGTCAATCAAGATGCAGAACTGCTGCAACTGGAAAATGACAACAATGAGCAACTTCTGTCGGATGTCCGGCTGCTTCATTTGCTGGATGGTGTAGAGAATCCTGAAGCTGTAGTGAAGGACTGGCTTTATGTGGATGATGAGTGTGCAGTGACCACCATGCTGACAGATGAAGACATTGCTCACAAAGCGTTGGGAGCTTAGATGCTCAGGAAAATGAAATTGATGAGGCAGACAAACCAGTGCCTCCTGCCCCACTTGCATCTGAAGTAGTTAAGGGGTTAGAGGCTGCTCTTGCATGGATGGAAACATAAGATTTGGAGGCAATAAAAATCCTCCAATGCTGGTTCTCCACTTGTGAGGTAACTCCCTTCTCTTCATGTGTCAGTATAATAATGCCTGCATCGGTAATTTTCACTCCATGCATCTGAAGAAGTGGGTTTTTTACCCACAAAAGCTTATGCCCAAATAAATCTGTTAGTCTTTAAGGTGCCACTGGACTCCTTGTTGTTTTAATAAAAATCCTGGAACTCCATCCAGTGCTGCTGTTGGCTCATACAACTTCCATGCAACCATTATGGCAAAGAAAAAATTTTTTTTTTTTAGAACTGAGACTCAAATCAACATTTGGACTTTTTATTTTTTGAACTGAAACAAAACTGAAAATGTGTTGATACACTTTTACATTTTTCACATTTGACTGGTTTTGAATATTCTCTTTCAATTTGGTATTTGTGTTTTTTGTACTGTATTCTTTAAGGAAATAATGCAGAATATTGGATGCATGTTACAAATAGTTATTAATTTTTATTATTATTATTAATTAATTCAGCTAACGCCTTTATCCAAGGTAACTTCATTAAGTTACTCCAGCAGTTTATCATTCATTTTGATTGTCCTTTCATTGTAATGAATCCCTGGCTATAACGAACAAAAGGCTTGGATTCCAACAGGTTCATTATAGCAAGGGTCTACTGTAATTTTAAAAACTACAACAAATACTTCTGAACAGCTCTCTTTTTAGCATTTTTCAGCAGATATGAATACATGAAATGGGCCTGCCTTCTGATGAAGTATTTTTAAATGCACCAATTGTTGGGTCCAAAACAAATAGAATAACAATTTAGTACCAGTTTGTCAAAACTGTGTAATTGTGGGAGGGGATCATGCTAAATGGCTAATATGCATTTGGAGACTGTTGCTGCATGGATTTGATTTGGTAGTTTTGCTGTCATTCTTCACCTCTTATTTGAACTCCTGGCCTGTTCGCAGGGAGAAATGCCAAACAACAAAAGTGTGACTATTTTATGCAACGTACTATTAGCTTTGTAATGCCATGTAATATGCAGCATGTGACAGACTGGTTGGCATCTAAACATTCTCTTTGTTTAATTAACATGCATGCAATGTATCACAAAAATGCTGCAGCTCTATAGCTTTCATTTGAAACTTAACATCTTGACAACAGACATGACAGGACAGAGGGTCTGGCTGAGATTCTACAAGATGTGGCCCATGTGTGACTTATAACATTTTGAAAACATGGTCTGGAATAATCCATTATGGAACAACCCTTTGGACTAGCTCTTGTGACAAATATGGATGTGCTTCACTCCTAGTTAGGGATCTTAATCTCTATGAATCTATGAATGATTATTTATGGAGCATTGTACATAACACCACAAATATATAGAAAGCATGGTCCATCTGTAACATAAAGACTGTGCAGTAATACAGACTCACAAATATAGTACATGAGAAGGTAGTACAAAGGGAATACGGCTGTAGGAATGTCATCATCATGGAGAACCCCACTAACAGGTCAAGGAAAGAGGTGGGTTTTAAGGAAGAAAAACTGAAGATGCAGAGGAGAGGCCACCAGGGGACAAAAAGGAAGAGCTTGTTTCAACGCTGGGCATGAAGCCTGGAAGATGATGGTAAGCAAAATGTGGGATAAAGAGATAAAGGAAGTGACTACGAGTGAGAACTTGGAGGAGTATAGAAAGCTTAAAGAAGAGTATATGGGGATGAAAGCAGAATTAAAAGGTCATGGCTGTAATTGGGGAGAAACCGATCCTAAAGCCAGGTCCGCAATATCCAAATCTGCATGGAAGACACAGGAAAATTTGTAATCGTATCCATTGACATGCTCATGTATGGTAATTTACAGGCAAAAGCAAGTTCTACCATCAGATCTCCAGAAAGATTTCACCCTTAGTAATTATATATTTGTAGTCAACTTTATTGTAACACAAGTGGACAGCTCCATCTAGAGGGCAAACAATCCTTCAGCTGTTCAAATTTTATAACCATATCTCTAAAGCCTTTTATTTATTTTTTACGTCAGTATATAATCACAAAAAATACCCATTCCAGGCACCCTTGACAGATATTTAAAACTCACAGTCCAACTAACATTGTAGTAGCCAATCAAAACCATCTCTCCACAAAGAGAAGCCAGTTCATAGAATCAATTCTCACCTATCATACTTTCTGTAAAACTTTAATCCCTGAAAAAAAAAAACACCCCACATCTCCACCAATCCTGCCCCCAACCTCAACCCTCCTCAGTGGCTGCCCATTAGACTGACTTTGCTGAATCCCTAAAAGTCAACAAAACCTGGGCTATTACAAACCTAGTGAAGCAGAGGAAATGAATTCCAAAGTCAAAGGGCATTTGAATGCTTGCCAGTAGTTCCCTCTTTTATATACTAAGAGTTGCAGCTCAGGTGTTTCCCACTGATCTGTCAACAAATAGATAGGTTTACATTTTTATTACATACCAAACTGAAGTCAATAGTTTGAAGTGATAATTTAAAACTGTTATCATGGACTACTGAGACGGATGTTTATAGTCCTTTCTGTGGCAAAGACCATCCTTACTGCACTTAGAGTAAGTCAATTTACTATTAATTAATCAATATCTCCAGCCAAACAGCAGCAGCATTATGCAGCAAAGCAATCTCGAAAACAAACACTAAATCACACACCTTAAAAACTGCATTACATTAGAATCTCACCCCACCTCCTCCATTGTTTTGTTTCGACTCTCTGCCAACCATTTGTTACAGCAGAACTTTTGCTGCTGCACTAAACAGGCTAAAAAAATGTGCTTTGAATGGCTATTTCTGAATGTTTCATTTGGCCCTACAGTTACACAGTAAATTAGAACTCAAAAGATGTGTCACAGTTTAATTAACAAAATTAATTCCACTATAGGTCAAGTACTCCTACTATGACTTACATAAATAGGGAAAATTCTATATAGACGTCATCCCATTTCCTCAGAATTTTTCAGGCTCCCTAGAAATACACTGCCAGATCTACAGCTGGTATAAATCCGTATTGCTCCACTGAAACTACTCAGATTTAAACCAGCTGAGGATCTGGGCCACAGCACAGCAAGTAGAGACTCTGACTGTCATTGCATTAAATTAACTTGGATTACTCATTTATGCCTGTTTAAAAAACGTCATAGTGTATTATGCTCTGCCCATGACTAGCAGATGCATTAGTTTATTGTATTCATTAGTGGGGGAAGGTGGAAATCAGAGTGAGTGAACTCATATTAGCACATTATGGAAGTTACGCATGTGTAATTAATTTTTACCAGTTCAATATGCATAATTTATAGAAAATTGTTGTAGGTACATGAACTGGTACCACAAGCAAGATACTTGAAACGGGAAAGAAAGAACTCACTATATGGTTTATTTGAATGACTGGCTGTCCAATTATTATCTTCTATTGCAAATACAGTAACTTCTCATTTCACGTCATCCCGGTTAACAGTGTTTCATTGTTACCTCACTGATCAATTAGAGAACATGCTCGTTTAAAGTTGTGCAATGCTCCCTTATAACATGATTTGGCAGAAACCTGCTTTGTCCACTGCTTGCAGAAAGAGCCCCGTTGAAGCTAGCTGGTTGGGGCTTGGAACTGGGGTGGATCGGCAGCCTCCATCAGCTCCTCTAAGTTCCCTATGCAGCAGCTACCCAGCAGGCTATTAAGTGCTGGGCAGTTCAGGTGTCCCTCCCCACACTGCCATGTGCTGCTCCTGCCCTCTGCCTTGGAGCTGCTCCCAGGAGACTCCTGCTTGCTGTGCTGTGGGTGGGGCGGAAGAGGGGTGCTGATGTCAGTGTGTCCTCTGCCCCCTGCTTCTGTACCCCATCTCCACAGAGCTGGGAAGGGACAGGACAGGACTCAGGATGGAGGGAGCTTGCTGGCAGCAGCTACTGTCTCAACTTGCTGATCTACTTAAAAAGGCAGCGTACTTAGAGTGGGGTCAGTGTACTTAAAGGGGCAATGCACGTCACTCTCAAACACACGGTGTGTGTCTCTGTCTCTCCCTCTCTCTCTCTCACACACACACAAACATAGATGGTGTGTGCCTCTGTCTCTCTCTGTTTCTCACAGAGACACATGGTGTGTGTCTCTGTCTCTCTCTCACTCTCTCTCTCGCCACACACACACACACGCACCCTCCCCCGGCACTTTGGAAAGTGGAGGGAGTGGTGGGCTCCAGTGGGATAGCGTGGGTTCATCATCACGTTCAGTTTCTTCCACAGGGAATGTTTGCAGCCACTGGCCATGCTGTGTCTCCTCCATCTATTCCTGCTGCCTTGTAGAGTGTGAGATTACATTAACAACAGTGTGTTAACCCTTGAGGGCTCAGCCAAGTGCTAGTTCATCATTTATCAGTAAGGCATCCCTTGGGAAATATCCCACCCTCTGATTCCACAACCTCAACCGAACTTCACAATCATCATTGCTGTGTACAGTATTAAATTGTTTGTTTAAAACTTATACTGGCGAAAAAAATTTCCTAGAACCTAACCCCCCCCATTTACATTAATTCTTACAGGGAAATTGGATTTGTTTAACACCATTGCGCTTAAAGTAGCATTTTTCAGGAACATAACTACAACATTAAGCAAGGAGTTACTGTACCTCCCTGTTTCTGATTTTTCTTATTTATCCTCCCTTTTTTGTGTTCTTTTTACAGTAGGCAAATAAAGCTAAATAAGCTAAACCACCATTTTTTTTTACAATTCTACTGACATTTTACTTTTAAAAAATCAGGCATTTCCCCCCTAAAGTAATGCGTATTCTTTAAAAGGCAGCATCATTACATTTTTTAAACAATTGCTTCTCACAATTTCTTCATTCTTTCAAGATTATAACTTGACTAAGAATTCCAAAACATTTTAGCATCCTTATGTTATCCAACACAGAATTCTAGAGTTAATGTACTGACATCAGCACCCCTCTTCTGCCCCACCCACTGCACAGTTAATGTAATGAAATTAGACGAAGGGTTCTAACCATCAGAGGAGTGAAGTTTTGGGATAGCCTTCCAAGGGAAGCAGTGGGGGCAAAAGATCTATCTGGCTTTAAGATTCTACTCGATAAGTTTATGAAGGAGATGGTATGATGGGATAATGTGATTTTGGTAATTAATTGATCTTTAAATGTTCAGGGTAAATAGGCCTAATCCCCTGAGATGGGATATTAGATGGGTGGGATCTGAGTTACCCAGGAAAGAATTTTCTGTAGTATCTGGCTGGTGAATCTTGCCTACATGCTCAGGGTTTAGCTGATTGCCATATTTGGGGTCGGGAACGAATTTTCCTCCAGGGCAGATTGAAAGAGGCCCTGGAGGTTTTTTGCCTTCCTCTGTAGCATGGGGCATGGGTCACTTGAGGGAGGATTCTCTGCTCCTTGAAGTCTTTAAACCATGATTTGAGGACTTCAATAGCTCAGACATAGGTGAGGTTTTTTGTAGGAGTGGGTGGGTGAGATTCTGTGGCCTGCGTTGTGCAGGAGGTTGGACTAGATGATCAGAATGGTCCCTTCTGACCTTAGTATCTATGAATCTAAAGAAAGAAAGATGAGGTCACAGTGCCACTGCTGAATGGCATCCAGCTTTTGCAAATGACTGTATTAAGTAGAAGGCCCATTGTAATATCAGCAACTGGTAATCACTCTTCTGATCGCTATTTTGTTCTGCTTCAATAGGATGCAAAGCCATGCAGTGGAAGAAATGGTTATATACTGTAACTGTGGGTCTTCAAGATGTGATGCAGACACGTATTCCACTTAGTGTGTGTGCACCCTGCATGCTGGAGCCAGAGATTTTGCCTAGAAGTACCTGTAGAGGGGCAGCGCTCACACCTTGTGTCTGTAGCCCCTCCCCTGGCTATATAAGGTGGCACCACCCTGGACCCCCTCAGTTCCTTTGCACTGAATGTCCAGAGGAAGACTCTAATGTGAAGGGACAGCAGGTGGGTTGGGGAATACTTGTCTGCATCATATCTCGAAGAACCACATTTACAGTAAGTAACTGTTTCTTCTTCTTTGAGGAGATGGAGACGTGTATTCCACTTAGGTGACCCACAAGCAGTACAGCTTGTAGAAGGTGGGACTCAGAGCCTATCAGAGTAGGGATTGCAGGACCACCATTTTGACATTAGCGTCCACTATGGAACATGTGGTGATAGCATAATAATTGGTAAATGTATGGCTGGATGACCATGTGACTGCCTTACAAATGTCTAATATGGAAATGTCATTGAGGAATTCTACCAGCATTGCCTGTGCTCTCATCAAATGAGCCTGTATCTGCTGAGGAGGCATAGCTGATGCTATTTCATATGCACTCCTGATACAATGTTATCCATCTAGAGACGGTCAGACCAGAGACTACTTGTCCCTTCATGTGGTCCACATGTGACATAAACAGGTGAAGTGAAGCATGAAATGGTTCAGTCCTGTTCAGATAAAGGCTAGACACTGTCTAACATCTAACATATTGAGGCGCTGCTCCTCCAGGGAGGAACACAGCTTAGGGAAGAATGCAGGCAAGTACACCACTTGATTCAAATGAAACTGAGAGACCACTTTGGGTAAGAACTTTGGGTGTGGCTGATGCGTTACCTTGTCCTTGAAGAACTCTATGTAAGGAGGCCACACTGTCGGTGCAAGGACAGTGCAACTCTATGTAAGGAGATTGATCCAGGTGCTAACAGCTGTACCGGAGCACTGTGATGCCTTGACATCAAGGGTGGGGACAGCCACCACAGAAGCATCTGAAGTGTCAATGCATTGGTGCTGAGAAGGGTCCTGGTACCAAGGTCCTTGTATTAATTCTGATGCCATTTCCATCCCTACCACTGGGAGGGGTGAATCTGAGTACAGTGCTGAAAGTCCTGATGATTTGGTGGTACACTCCATCTGGGGGGGGCCACTGAAGCCACCAGTCTTGGAAAGTCTTGGACCAATGGTGAGGATGGGACCAAAAGGCATAGTAGGTCCACCACAGCCTGGTATGCTGACGTCACAGACATAGTTGGCACTGGCATCACTCCCATTGGTACAAGACTAGGTACCAGTCCCCAGCCGGTCCATGCTCTTATTAGGGAAGGCAGAAGAGTCTCCCGTGACCTGTTGTGCTCACAACTGGTCTTATGAGACCTCTTCTTTGGTGCTGACAATGGAGAACATCTCCTGTGCCTCTTCAGAGAGGCCCCTGTCCCGACAAGAGAAGGGGCAGCACTTTCCGAGTCAAAGGGTGATCTGTGGCCCAAAGGGGGCCTCAGTACCGGATTAGGCCATGTGGCCTGTTTGAGGCGAAGATGCCACACCACCTGAGTCCTTTTTTTGAAAGATCTACAGACCGAACCTGCGTTCTTTAAGGTGGGCTTTGCCAAGGCAGAGCAAGCACCACGTGTGCGGGTCACTGTTAGGAATTTCCACTCCACACGTAGGGCAATGTTTGAACCCCGATTAGGGCATCACCAGTGAGCACTACCGCTAATACTATATACCTTTTTTTTAAAATGACACTAACTAACTAACTATGTACAATAAACTAGGCTAAGAAAAGGATGAATACAAGGTTGTGACACTACAACCACGCAAAGCTTAGACTCCAGCCAACAGGCGGTGAGAGGGAACTTGGGGGGGGGCCAGGCAGCCGCCACCTCATGTAGCCGGGGGGGAGCTACAGACATGAGCACCGCTCCTTTATGGGTACTGCTAGGCAAAAATCTCCGACTCTGGCATGAGGGGCATACGCACACCTAAATGGAATACATGTCTGCATCTACTTGAAGAACCATCAGTGGGGTAAAGGAAGAGCCCGGCCTGGAAATGCCCTTGGCAACAGCAACTGCCATAGTAGCCTTTGCAAGATGTTGCTGACAACACTTTCAGCCACATAGCCACCCTAAGTATGAGGCTAATACAGCCTAGAGGTATATGGTGTAAGCCTTTGCAAGATGCTGCTGACAACATTTGCAGCCACATAGCTTCCCTAGCTGTGAGGATAATACATCCTATTTGACTCTGCAAAGTTCACTGGGTTTGAATGGCCTGATACAGTGCATGAACAGATGTCATTATTACTGTCACTTATTTACATAATCATAAGCACACCACACAGCTTCAGCCTAGTTATATGTGGTTAGAAAGTCAGGAATACACAAAGGATGATGTAGACTGCGCTACTCGGCTTTCACTGAAATTTTGGAGGAAGTAACTTTATTAATTCTAATAATCAGTTTATACCATGACACAAAGAAGAACAGTTAGGTGCACAGTGAACAGCCCAGAAAACTTGCAAAATATATAAGCCATATATCATAGCTTGTACACCAAGAAAATCTCAGTTTAGGTCTGAAACTACATCCTTAAATTCATATATCAGTGAATGTGCCACAGTAAGGTAGATGGATTTTACTGTAAAATACTAGATTTCCCATAATATTTACACTTTGCTTTACTTAATTCTCTCCCTGTTTCATCTGAAAACAATAGGACAGCTGAACATCTTCAGTGATGCCTGGAAACTTAACCACAATAACATTTATCAGTGTAATCCTGCAATTTCAAATCTTGAAACCAGAATTAGACTATTCCATTCACTGTAAATCAAATCTTCTTGGTCTAAATTAGTCATTTGCTTTTTATGCCAGATAATCCTTCCTGCTATTCACTTTGCAGGGAATATACAGCACAATACGCAGGAATTTATGAGGATCAATAATAAAGGTAGAACTTTTAGGATATCTAAAACAGAGTATACAGGAGAAGCATCCAGGCAAGCCTATAATATATTTTTTAAACCTTTATAGGCCATAAAGTAAATAGTTTTGCTAGTTTTGTGATGTGTGTTTTTGCCAGCTATTTCCACTGCAGTTTATGTTTAGAAATAGTTCGTAAAATCCAATATTTGGGAAAGTTTAGTTAGAGACACTTTAACACACTAATAACTGGCAAGAAGGCAAATTAATTTTAATTCCCCCAAAGAACATTTATTTTCATGTTTGCAGTGATGAGAATTACAAGGATACAGTCCGGATTTTTTGTTTTATTTAGTTTTGTTTTAAATACAGCCTGATTCGACTCAAATCTTGCCTCTTCTAGTCCTTTCCTTGTCCAGGACACTTGTTATAGTATGAGACAGTCTTTCATCATTAAAAAGAGCTAAAAGCAAAATCTATAGCTTGTAGCATGTTACCCTGCACTTTTCTTACCATCTTCTAACACACTTCTAATTTGCACAAGATAATATATTTTGCTATTTGGCTTGGAAAGATGCTTGATCCTATGTATGTTTTCCATCAAGGTGAAATAACTCTTCACTGTTTAAAATCAAGCTAAAAGTTCTCTTAATGATGGGGGAGGGAAACATAAGTAAAGTGAATGTAAAATGAGCAAGCTACATAGATTGATCTGTTTGACTGCCCAGCATTCCAGCCCTTGTGTCATATGTCATCATGGTTCTGCATGCAGATAGTTAACTCCATCATTTTTATATCATTACACTGATGAAAGGAAGGAGTTGGAAAAAGTGTAAGCAAGTGTTATTCTGATTTTCACTACTATTTTTACTATTTTTTACATTAATTTCATAAGAAATATACCACAGGAGCAGGGCTTTGGAGCGGAGCCCGGAGCTGAAGTGCGGAGCAGTGGAGCTGCAGGTTTTTGCCCCGAGCTGGAGCACAGAAAATCTTGACTGCTCCACTGCTCCAGGTTTTTTTTTCATTTTCAATCCAAAATGAATGATATTTAGCAAGAAAGTCCTAAAGGTGCCAAAAAGTTTCAGATTGTATAACAATTGATATTAACATCTACTTTACCACTTTACGTAACATGTCACAGTTATTCTCACTTCAGCCGAAATCAAGATTTAATGTACAGATATAAAATTAGAGTATTTTGGAGATATGTTTTATTAAAGAATCAGATAATTATCAGACATCCGGTAACACTGCAGACTGCTCCCACCCTTGTGTCAAGGTTAGGTGAGTACGTATTTCCATAGATTAGATAGTTAGATTAAAGAAAAGGAGTACTTGTGGCACCTTAGAGACTAACAAATTTATTTGAGCATAAGCTTTCATGAACTACAGCTCACTTCATTGCATGCATTCAGTGGAAAATACAGTGTGGAGATTTATATACACAGAGAACATGAAACAATGGATGTTATCATACACACTGTAAGGAGAGTGATCACTTAAGATGAGCTATTACCAGCAGGAGAGGGGAGGAAGAAAACCTTTTGTAGTGATAATCAAGGTGGGCCATTTCCAGCAGTTGACAAGAATGTCTGAGGAAATAACATGGGGAAATAGTTTTACTTTATGTAATGACCCATCCACTCCCAGTCTCTATTCAAGCCTAAGTTAATTGTATCCAGTTTGCACATTAATTCCAATTCAGCAGTCTCTCGTTGCAGTCTGTTTTTGAAGTTTTTTTGTTGAAGAATAGCCACTCTTAGATCTGTAATCGAGTGACCAGAGAGATTGAAGTGTTCTCCGACTGGTTTTTGAATGTTATAATTCTTGGCGTCTGATTTGTGTCCATTCATTCTTTTACGTAGAGACTGTCCAGTTTGACCAATGTACATGGCAGAGGGGCATTGCTGGCACATGATGGCATATATCACATTGGTAGATGCACAGGTGAACGAGCCTCTGATAGTGTGGCTGATGTGATTAGGCCCTATGATGGTGTCCCCTGAATAGATATGTGGACACAGTTGGCAACGGGCTTTGTTGCAAGGATAAGTTCCTGGTTTAGTGGTTCTGTTGTGTGGTATATGGTTGCTGGTGAGTATTTGCTTCAGGTTGGGGGGCTGTCTATAAGCAAGGACTGGCCTTTCTCCCAAGATCTGTGAGAGTGATAGGTCGTCGTTCAGGATAAGATGTAGATCCTTGATGATGCGTTGGAGAGGTTTTAGTTGGGGGCTGAAGGTGATGGCTAGTGGCATTCTCTTATTTTCTTTGTTGGGCCTGTCCTGTAGAAGGTGACTTCTGGGTAATCTTCTGGCTCTGTCAATCTGTTTCTTCACTTCAGCAGTGAATTTGCGGATACAGACTAACACGGCTGCTACTCTGAAACCTGTCATTATGCAAGGCACTGAATTTAGCCGTATGGAGTGGAAATCTATCAACTTCATGAAAAAACTTATATAGATACAGACAGACATCATCTTCCTTTCCAAATGCAAACAGATGGACATCATACAAAAAGGACTGAAGGTAAAAAATCCATTACAATCTACATACCACACAGACTATGCTCACAGCTTGTGCCACACACTTTCAAAGAAACTGTGGAACCACCTGATCAACATCCTCTACAGCACACAGGGAAAGATTAAGAATGAGCTCTCAAAATTGGATACTCTCATAAAAAAACAACCTTCCACACAAACTTCCTCGTGGCTGGACTTTACAAAAACTAGACAAGCCATTTACAACACACACTTTGCTTCTCTACAGAAAGAAAGAAAAAGGACACTAAACTCTCAAAACTACTGCATGCCACAAGGGGCCACAACAGTGGTTCCCTTAACCCATCCAGCAATATTGTTAATCTATCCAACTATACTCTTAGCCCAGCAGAAGAATCTGTCCTATCTCGGGGTCTCTCCTTCTGCCACTCCACCCCCACAAATATGATACAGTTCTGTGGTGACCTAGAATCCTATTTTCGACGTCTCCAACTCAAGGAATATTTCCAACACACCTCTGAACAACATACTAACCCACAGAGACCTTCCTACCAACACTACAAAAAGAAGGATTCTGGGTGGACTCCTCCTGAAGGTCGAAACAACAGACTGGACTTCTACGGAGAGTGCTTCCACTGACGTGCACGGGCTGAAATTGTGGAAAAGCAGCATCATTTGCCCCATAACCTCAGCCGTGAAGAACACAATGCCATCCAAAGCCTCAGAAACAACTCTGACATCATAATTAAAAAGGCTGACAAAGGAGGTGCTGAATGAATAAGTCGGAATATGAACAAGAGGCTACTAGGCAGCTCTCCAACACCACTTTCTACAAGCCATTACCCTCTGATCCCACTGAGGGTTACCAAAAGAAACTACACCATTTGCTCAAGAAATTCCCTGAAAAAGCACAAGAACAAATCTGCACAGACACACCCCTGGAACCCCAACCTGGGGTATTCTATATGCTACCCAAGATCCATAAACCTGGAAATCCTGGACGCCCCATCATCTCAGGCATTGGCACCCTGACAGCAGGATTGTCTGGCTATGTAGACTCCCTCCTCAGGCCCTATGCTACCAGCACTCCCAGCTATCTTCGAGACACCACTGACTTCCTAAGGAAACTACCATCCATTGGTGATCTTCCTGAAAACACCATCCTGGCCACTATGGCTGTAGAAGCCCTCTACACCAACATTCCACACAAAGATGGAATACAAGCTGTCAGGAACAGTATCCCCGATAATGTCACGGCTAACCTGGTGGCTGAACTTTGTGACTTTGTCCTCACCCATAACTATTTCACATTTGGGGACAACGTATACCTTCAAATCAGCGGCACTGCTATGGGTACCCGAATAGCCCCACAGTTTGCCAACATTTTTATGGCTGAATTAGAACAACGCTTTCTCAGGTCTCATTCCCTAATGCCCATACTCTACTTGTGGTACATTGATGACATCTTCATCATCTGGACCCATGGAAAAGAAGCCCTTGAGGAATTCCACCATGATTTCAACAATTTCTATCCCACCATAAACCTCAGCCTGGACTAGTCCACACAAGAGATCCACTTCCTGGACACTACGGTGCTAATAAGCAATGAGCACATAAACACCACCCTATACCGGAAACCTACTGACCACTATTCATACCTACATGCCTCCAGTTTTCACCCAGATCACACCACACGATCCATTGTCTACAGCCAAGCTCTACGATACAACTGCATTTGCTCCAACTCCTCAGACAGAGACAAACATCTACAAGATCTCTATCAAGCATTCTTACAACTACAATACCCACCGGCTGAAGTGAGGAAACAGATTGACAGAGCCAGAAGAGTACCCAGAAGTCACCTACTACAGGACAGGCCCAACAAAGAAAATAACAGAACGCCACTAGCTATCACCTTCAGCCCCCAACTAAAACCTCTCCAACACATCATCAAGGATCTACAACCTATCCTCAAGGACAACTCATCACTCTCACAGATCTTGGGAGACAGGCCAGTCCTTGCTTACAGACAGCCCCCCAACCTGAAGCAAATACTCACCAGCAACCACACAACAGAACCACTAACCCAGGAACCTATCCTTGCAACAAAGCCTGTTGCCAACTGTGTCCACATATCTATTCAGAGGACACCATTATTGGGCCTAATCACATCAGCCCCACAGTATTAGAGGTTCGTTCACCTGTGCATCTACGAATGTGATATATGCCATCATGTGCCAGCAATGCCCCTCTGCCATGTACATTGGTCAAACTGGACAGTCTCTACGTAAAAGAATGAATGGACACAAATCAGACATCAAGAATTATAACATTCAAAAACCAGTTGGAGAACACTTCAATCTCTCTGGTCACTCGATTACAGACCTAAGAGTGGCTATTCTTCAACAAAAAAACTTCAGAAACAGACTCCAACGAGAGACTGCTGAATTGGAATTAATGTGCAAACTGGATACAATTAATTTAGGCTTGAATAGAGACTGGGAGTGGATGGGTCATTATACAAAATAAAACTATTTCCGCATGTTATTTCCCACCCCCCACTGTTCCTCAGACGTTTTTGTCAACTGCTGGAAATGGCCAACCTTGATTATCACCACAAAAGGTTTTCTTCCTTCCCCCTCCACCCCACCTGCTGGCAATAGCTCATCTTAAATGATCACTCTCCTTACAGTGTGTATGATAAAACCCATTGTTCCATGTTCTCTGTGTATATAAATCTCCCTACTGTATTTTCCACTGAATGCATCCAATGAAGTGAGCTGTAGCTCACGAATGCTTATGCTCAAATAAATGTGTTAGTCTCTAAGGTGCCACAAGTACTCCTTTTCTTTTTGCGAATACAGACTAACATGGCTGCTACTTTGAAACCTGTCTTTATTGTTAGATTAGTATGCGTTGTTACTTCTTTTGTAAGGGTTGATCAATGAGACTTGCTGAGTGCTGTGATTTCGGAAAAGTATGATGCAACATGCAACATTTAAGATATCAAAAACAGGTATATTGCAAAAAAAAATAATGTTTTTGTTTATTGATATATTAAGATATCGCAAGAGATATTAACCACTTAAGCTCATTTCTCACATAGCCTCCCGTTACCAGTACATTTGTTCATTTGTACGTGCTCTCGTATCACTCCGGCGGACTTATTTTATATGTTATCTGTTCAGCGGTCTTTTGGTAACATTGTTTGTAATTTTTAATTTACTGAAAAAGTTGCGTGCAGCATGCATATAAATATATAGTAAACATTTTTGCATAAATTAGGATTGATTTTTGTGATATATCCGGAGTGATTGGAAAATGTCCAACACAACTTTGGGGTGAATCCTTAGGTCATTTTAAGAAAAAACGTTTCTGTGAACACGTGACCTAAAATTCTTCCTAAGGCAGCTACAGTCCCCTCAAGGAGGTGATGAAAAGTTAATTTCTGATTAATATCTCAAAAACACTTTAATATAAAGTAATGAAATTATGTCTGTGTCTTAGTGTTAGTATGTGCTACCATATTACATTATCCAAAATTATTTAAACCATAGGCGCCCCGAACTGGCGGTTGGTCATTTTTATTTCATATTTCAAGAAAGGCTTGTCGATGACTGCCCCTGGCTATGAGCGGTAATATTATGTTCCATAATAAGTTAATAATTTTGGTTATTATTTATTATTATGTGTAAATATTTTGGTCCCAAAGTTGAAAAATAAGTAATAAGTAAAATTGTTTGTATCATTCTAAGCATCTAAGCAGATTAAAATTTTTAAACAGTTTTCTCAGAAATGGTTAATTATATAAAATAAATTAAGAGTACCATTTTAATGCATGTTTTAGCATTAAATCATATTCCAGTGTTGTATCTGTTAAACAGTTGAAAATTTAAAAAATATTAAATAAAATTGGCTCAGTCCCCCCAGTTCACGACGCCTGTAGTTTAAATAATTTTATTTGAATGATGTTGTATGATAGAACATTGGAAATAAACTTTAACAGGAAAGCAGATTCAAACTTCAAGCACAGTCCTTTTAGTAAAGAGAGCAAATTTTCAGAAATATGTTTTTCTTTCATCAGGCTGGAAACATTATAAAAGATAGAACCTGTTATTTGCTCTATCTTATATAATCTATTTAGGCTGATGAAGCAAAAACATATTTCTGAAAATTTGTTCTCTTTACTAAAAGGACTGTGCTTGCAATTTGAATCCGCTTTCCCATTAAAATTTATTTTCAACCTTGTAATGTGTAGCCTCGTTACTTCCCAACAATTAATGTTGTAGAACAGCGATAGCACGTACTAATGCTATGGCACATACCAAATTTCATTGATATATCTATATTAAAGTGTTTTTGAGATATTGTAAGGGACTGCAGAAGACTTTGTTACGGCCTAGCCAGGGAACTTCCGCTTTCTCGAGCCGAGAGGCTACTGTGGGATATAGATAGCTGCTTCGTTATTGTGGGATAGAGATAGTTCTTGAAGGACACAGCTGCTTTGCATGGCCCTTCGCCAGGTAGTAGAAAGCCCCCCTTTAAGAAGCACCTAACTTTATATTCATGAGCTGTTTTTGTGTAATGCTTATTAATGCTGACTGTCTGACCCTTCGTCGAACTCCGTCCCAGGCAAAGCTCCGATGTGCTGGGTTCCCCGCCTCTGTGACTGCAACGCTTGGAGTCCCCGTTGCAGGTGGGTCACTAACCTTCAATAAAGCCAATAACTCACAGCTGTGTGTAAGCCTCGTTTTTCTCAGAGTACTCCTGCCAGACCTGTGGTGCTTCGAGCACCCGTGGCCCAGAACAGATATTAATTAAAAACTTGGAAAATATTTCAAACATTTTACCACAAAATTTCATAAGAAAAACTAACTTGCAATTTATAAATAAAAATTTATATTAATTATTGTGATGGGGCAAGGCCAGATGGCTATAGAAAACTAGTGGGAGATAGATATATTAGCTCCAGGCTAAACAAATCCCTTGTACCAGAATAAGTGAAATGGCAGCTGCCCCAGGTCAATTAAGACACCTGGGGCCAATTAAGAACTTTCCAGAAGGCAGGGAGAACTCTAGGTTGATTGGGACACCTGAAGCCAATCAGGGGCTGGCTGAAACTCGTTAAAAGCCTCCCAGTTAGTCATGTGGGCACGCATGTCAGGAGCTGTGGGAGGAAGTTGCGCTGTTGGAGCGACTGAGTAGTACACACCATATCAGGCACAAGGAAGAAGGCCCTGAGGTAAGGGTGAAGTGGAGCTTGAGGAAGTGAGGGCTGCTCTGGGGGGAAGTAGCCCAGGGAATTGTACATGTCATGTTTCTAAAAGGTCAGCTACCATAGCTGATACTATTAGGGTCCCTGGGCTGGAACCCAGAGCAGAGGGTGGCCCAGGCTCCCCACTTCCTTTACCCCCTGATTAATCACTGAGACTGGAAGACAACAGAGATGGTGCAAGGAAGGATAACTTCTCCTCACCTCCCTCGCTGGCTTATGATGAAAATGGCTCAGTAGACTGTGACCCTTGTCTCTAGAGAGAGAAGGGTTACGTGGAGGGTCACAGTGAGCCTCTGAGGCTAGCGAAATCCTCCAGGAAATGTGGGACCCACGGAGGCAAGGACAGAGCTTTGTCACATTATGTATATTAAAAATACTTCTTACTTCGTCAAGACTGCAAGAAACATGTTAAAATATTAAAATATACTTTAATAATAATTTTGTGTAAAAAGAAAATGCAATCATTTTTGTCCAGAAAATCCAAAATAAATTCGAAGTACCTTAAGTGGTTAAGATATCAGAAGCTGGTACATTATAAAAAAAATGTAATTATTTTGTTCATTGCTTTTCAAAGATCATAACAATAAACATTTGGATGCAGAAGCAGCACAAGAAGATTTGGCCATGGCTTCAACAAAAAAATCAAATCTGCCCCCCATGATTGATAGCCGATTTACAGAAAAAGGATCTCAACCTCGTCTTTACTTTTGTATTTGAAAAGCCCAAATTTGGGTTTTGGGGAAAAGGAAAAAAGAAATAGGCAATGTGCAAGGTGGAAAAGGAAGTGAATGGTGAGCTCAAACCATGTAGCTTCAAGACAAGTGAAGCAAGTGCCATAAAAAGTTTCAACATTTGGGGGAATGTAAAACATAATCATCCTGAAAAGTAAGAGGCTCTGGTTACAAAAAAGGACCAGGAAGATGAGGCAAAACAGAAAGCTGACGTGGCTAAATGACGTTCATCTGGCTCTTTGAAAACTCCTGGAGAAAAGATTTTTTGCAGAGCTTCATCTGAAAAGAAACCCAAAATTGAGCAACAAAACTTGACTCACATTTGAAGTCCTCAAAGGTTACAGTCATCATGGATGCCAATACTTTCCGTGAATGGCTGATGGAAATGGTTTGCTTGAGTTCAACACTGCTTGCTACCTTCAAGCTAAAGACCAAAGGATTCCAAAAAATTGCAGGTGAAATGGGTCGGCAGCTTGGCGTTTCGACAGGGCACGACGCGGTTCGTCATGTAGTTGTCAGCACAGCTGAGTCTGGTCGTGAAGAGCTCAAGAAAGCTTTGAAGCAAAAATTGTGCTACCTGAAAATGGATGTGGCAACCCATGGAAACAGATATTTCCTTGCAGTCAATGCTCAGTATTATGAAGAAGGAAAAGATAAAACTGTGGTAAAAACCTTGGATATAATAGACACTGAAGGACGTCACAATTCTTCATATGTTTAAAGTCAAGTAAAAGCTATTTTAGAAAAAATTGGGATCAGTGAAATGCAAGTGCTGAGCATCTGTGTTGACAATGCAGCAAACGTGTGCCATCAAAAATTTCAGCGAGGACAATGAAACCATTTCAACTTCTGAGAACAGGGATGTGGACAGAACTGAAGCTATTTTGCCTGATGAAGGAATTAAAGGAATGGATGAAATCGAACTCAACATGGATGCTGCTGCGCAATGGGTTAATGCCCCAACCTCATACTTCCAATATGGTTTCATGAGGACGACTCAAAAGTCCAACTGATGAGGTGTGGTATTCACTCTCTTCAATTGGCAATCTAGGATGGACTGAACAAAGAACATGCAAAGAAATTTCTGGCAATAATTTGACAAGTCATTGTCAAACTATGAACCCCAAATATTCAAAGTTTTCTGCTTGATCTACATGGGGTAACTCAATCATTGGATACTGTGACTCGCTGGGGTTCAACATTTGCGATGATTGATCGGCTTCTCGTTTTTCAATCTTACTGTGACAAGTGGTTGCTCCTGGAACAAGAGAACTCAAGTTAACAAAAGCTGAATGGGACCAAGTGAAGAACCTGCAAGACCTCTTGGCAAAGCCAAACAAAACAACCATGAATCTTCAAGCTGTCGATGTAACCCCAGGAGTTTTAATGAAGGAATGGTGAAAACTGTCAAAATTCTTGCAAGAAAATGGTGGACAAATTGCAGAAGGAATTCTATCCTCCAAGCAGAAAAGCGAAGAAAAGCTTTTTGACAATATTCATTTCCTTGCTGGAGTTTATGTTGACCCACAGTATTGGATTATTCTTACCTCAAGGGAAATACCAAAGGCAAAGGAAGGGTTCCTTGATATTGCTCGACGACTCGAAAAACAAAATCTATTGCTACATTTGAACTCGGTGAAAGAGGTTGAAGAAAACGAAACACAAAAAAAGGAGCCATCAACAATCGAATTTGCGGTTTCAGGAAGTTCACATCCTTCAGAAATAGCAGGCTGTTCTCAAACTTCTGTCTCCACTCTGAACTTGTTCGCGCGTCCATCCCTGAGACATCTTCAACCATCACAGGGAAATGGAGATAATTCAAGCACCAATTCTTCAGAAGATGACGCCTTCAAAAAGGAATTGGATAAACAAGAAAGACGCCAGTGAGTTTCTGCGATTCATAATTGTAATGAAGCATTATTCGAGAGAAACTTTCAGGAAGATTGTGAGGTGATGGAGTATATTGGTAGGCTAAAAGTTAAGTCTGTTTTTGAGGCCATTCACAGCTACCCACACCACATTCAGGCTGCCTGTAGAATTGCTTTGAGCATGCCAACAACTCAAGCTAGTGTAGAGCGACTGTTTTCGGCTTTAAGGTTAATTTTAAATGATTTGCGGCAGGCTATGAAAGACGACTTGATTGCTACAATAATTTTTTACAGAATGAATTATGAATGATTCTACTTTGTATCATTGTTGATGACATTTAAATTGTTTTAAAAGTCTAAATAAAAATAATTTTTTTTCAAAATTACAGTATGCACTTTTTTATTTAGTTAAATATTAATTTGAGTCAGAGCATGGAGCAGAGTCAGAGCGGACCTGGAGCAGTCACTATTGATGCCGGAGCAGAGCTGGAGTGGAGCAATTCAAAAATTTGATTGCTCCAAATCCCTGCACAGGAGCCTAAACCAGTCAGCATTTTTAATAAATTAAATTAATCAATCTGATCCATACTGACTCATGTCTTCTCTTTACTTAGGCAAAATGTCCACTGATTTCATTGAGTGACTAGGGATTGTTGCAGAGAGCCCACTTTTAATTGAAAAATAACAATACTTTTCAAAAATGCTTTAACTAAAAATATTGGGGTTTCAGCACTGGGGGCCAAACTTCAAATGAACTACTTGATGATTTGGCACAGCTTAAGGTACTCTTTAAGCTATTGTGAGTAGATCTGTACTAACAATCAGTTACAGTGAAATAGGATAGGATATAAACAGATCAAAATGGGCACAGACTCTATGTCAACTGCAGGATCAGGATCCTGGGTGAGAAGAAATATCTAAGATATAAATGAAAGCTTTTTAGAAAAGGGTATTCTGCACACTGAAAAAGCATTTTCCTAGTATGATCTATATACAAGAAACACACTTGAAGAAAATTGAAAATAAATATTGGAATACTTCTTAGACACAGCTACCACATGTCTCTCCAGGGCAATCTAATAGAAGAGAGGCGGCAATGCTCTTTCATAAACACTTCCCTTTTATTGTTTCAGCACAACTCATAAATACAGAGTGCAAATATATTTCAGCTAAACAGCCCTTGAAACACCTTAGCCAATGTATATGCTCCCAATGAAGATCAAGCTTCTTTTTTTTATTAGTTTGTTAGGGACTTAGAAAATGTTAGATAAGGGGATATTATTTTAGGGGGAACTTCAACAAGGTGCTTAATTCCATTTTGGATAATGCAAATGTACACAGTGGGCATTTGGGAGGAGCAAGTGCAAATGTGTTGCATCGCTAATTAATCTGGACATCAGAGACTATATTATTCTGCTACTCCTGGATCTTACTCTAGAATTTGTATGACTTTTGTTTCTAAGACCTTGCTTAATTAGAAATAAAAATGGTTATTGGTTGATTAAGACAACAAACCTATTCTGGGAGTTATAAAGATTGGGACTCAGTGGAAAAACAAAGGGCCTGGCAGTAACATAGAGCTTTGCTGTATGACCTCCTTAGAATTCAAGAACTGGAAGAAAATTTTCAGAAATATGTAGAACAAAATTATAAGGAAGTGATCAATAAAAGTGTTCTCTGGGATGCTGGAAAGACAGTAATGAGGAGAACCCTTATAAATAAAGTATCATGCCTCAAAAAGATGAGAAGTCTTGAAAAAGACTTTGGTTAAAGAACTTTCTCTTTTGGAAGGTAAACATAAATCAACAGGATCTAAAAGAGTGTATAAGAAAATAATTGAAATAAGAGGGAAGATCAACCTGTTACCAACAGATAGGGCTGATCAAACAATTAGCTATATTAAACAAAAATATTATGACAAAGGCAATCAAGGTGATAGGCTTTTAGCCAGACAGTTCAAAAAGAAACAGGATAAATCAGCCATCCCTCTGATTAGAAATAAAAAGAGAGATTTAGTAATGGAGAAACATCTCTGAACTGTTTGCTAACTTTTTCCACACGTTATTTGCTTCAGAACATCCAAATCCTGAATGTGTAGATATTTGAGAAGTGTGAAACTATCTGAGCTCTCAGAGAATGATGAGGCACCCTTGATAGGCCAATTGCTGTTGAGGAACTTGAAGATGTAATTAAGAAGTTACAATCCAATAAAGGTCCAGGTCCTGATAGGTTTTCTGGGGAATATTATAAAGCTCTAAAGTAAGTGGTGGTCCCTATTTTAACTGAATTGTTTAATGGTATATTTCAGGGGAAAAAGGTTCCAGACTCATGGAAAGAGGCAAAAACTGGGTCATTCCCAAAGAAGGAAAAGATCTTATTGGGAATCATAATTTCTTTAATTAATATGGATACTAAAATGTATGCCATGATGTTAGCAAACAGATTGAGTGTTATCTTGTCCAAATATGTTCACCCTGACCAATGTGGGTTAGTTGTTGCCAGGCTTCTATCTCATAATACCAGAAGAACTCTGGATTTGATCTAAAATGCTAATTCGACAAATTCTTCCTGTATGCTGCTTTCTTTGGATGCTGAAAAAAGCCTCCAATCGGCTGTAGGGGGAATACCTTAGAGTAGACAGATTTTGGTAACGTTTGTTTTGAAAATCACTTTATAGGGGCGTATTGGCCCTATATACTCATCTTCATGTGTCTGCTTTAGTTAGTGGTCATCAATCTCCTCCTTTTAATTTTTCTAGGGATATGAGACAGGGTTGCCCATTATCCCTCTCCCCTGTTGTTTGCTTTAGCAATGGAGTCATTTGTAGTAAATGTGAGAAACAGTCCCTTGGTAAAGGGTATAAAAACTTCTGGATTAAAAAACAAAATAGCTTTGTATGCTGATGTCTTTTTATAATTGCAGGAGCCAGAAGCCTTGTTAAAAATTATACAACAATCAACTTTGGAATTTGAGCAGGTACCTGGTTTCAAAATACACCTGTGGTTTGCAGTGTCATTGCAGCCATGTTGATCCCAGGATATTAGAGAGACAAGGTGAAGAAGAGCTCCGTGTAGCTCAAAAGCTTGTCTATTTCACCAAGAGAATTGATCCAATAAAAGATATTACATCACCCACTTTGTCTTGACAAAACCACAACTCAATTTAGACCCCTAAATCCCATTGGCTTCTTTGAAAATCCCAGCCTACCATCCTGTCCCTCTGCCTTGTGTTCGTTCCTTTCATAACCAAAAAACATATTAAAAACAATGAAATGATTCAGTGTCATTATAAAAAGAAAAGGAGTACTTGTGGCACCTTAGAGACTAACACATTTATTTGAGCATAAGCTTTCGTGAGCTACAGCTGTAGCTCATGAAAGCTTATGCTCAAATAAATGTGTTAGTCTCTAAGGAGCCACAAGTACTCCTTTTCTTTTTGTGAATACAGACTAACACGGCTGCTACTCTGAAAAGTGTCATTATAGGATCTTCTGTGCAGATAAAGCAATTCATTTTATATTAATAGTATAGGCTGTATCATATTACATAAATAAAACCCATATAGTGTGATACAACCATCTGCTAGAAAAGTCACAAATTTGACTGCGACAGATGCTATGAAAAACCTACAAAAATACAGGAAGCAGACAACAGGGAACAGTGAGAAGAAAAAGACTTTTCTGGACAGTTTTGCAAGAAAAACATTTCTATCTTCCAAAAGGAACAAAATGCTTACCATGATCTTATTTGTGTGCAGCACATGCTATAATTGTGAACCCTTCTCCTATCCCGTCACCTTCAGCCCCTTAAGTGGCTCAGAGCTGAAGATAGTGTCTTCATGAGGGATGGGATCTCTACCAGTATGTGCCATTTTCTGCTGCTCAGGCAGTTCTTCAGATATTATTTTTCTTAATTGTGTAATTTTTCTGGAGCTATAACTTGTCAGCTTTTATTAGCATTTTTGTCAGCACTCCAGCTACGTGCATACATTTAACTGCTAAGCAACAAAGAGTATGTTCTGCATAGTGCATTCAATTACTTGCATTCCCTGCACCATGCATTGGGACTAATGCACTTACATTATTTAAATTACATACTTAAACATGAAGAATGATATTATTATGAAAAAATATGTGTTATTTGTTTGCAGTAGCATGTAGAAGCCACAATCAGGGATGAGGCCTAATTATGTTAGGCATTGTACAGACGGGGGGGGGAGGGGAAGTCCTTACCCTAGAGAGCTCACAACCTAAGAGGAGAGAGAATAAACAGACCTACAGAAATCAGGAGGGGACAAGTCAACATTAAAACGGAATTTAAGTATTTAAATAAATGAGTAGTCTAATGGTCACAGGTGACTGCTTGCCTAACCAATACTAGATGGTAGTGATTTACTGGCATTGTGAGACTACTCCTGTTGATAAAGTTACTTACGTGCTTAAGCATTTGCTGCATTGAGGCTCAAAGACACAGTCCAATAATGCAGTGTTACAATAGCTTTTCAATTTGGGAGAAGAGATATATCTACAGCACAGCAGGAAACAATATTTGTTTCCATTGTCTCCATTTAGGGCCCAGGCAAACTGAGGTCACAAGGATTTGCTTGCTGAAAGTAACTTGAGTTTCTTGAATGCCCAGTGTTTGCATTTAACTGCATTTTTGGTTGCTATCATTTAATTATTGCATGCAGAATGATCGGTTATTTGGAGGAGAGTTAGAGTTGATATTCCTGAGTTATATGCATTTCATCATGAGAGAGGCTGTGAATCTCCTTTTGCTTTGATGAAAGATCACTTGGTAAAGAGGTTCAGCATTTGTAGTCCTGAAATATGAAAGCATTCTCTTTCATGTCAAATTTTGTTATTAATGTTCCATTAGCATTAGTTATTATGGCCAGCACTATCGAACTTGGAAGCCTAAATAAAGGTAGACAATTTCAGGTATCAGTGGGTGATGCAGGTCCTCAGCAGTTATAAAAACAGGCCGTTTTTATTAAGTGCCCAAATATGGATTTGGATTACTAACTTTCACAATGACATTTAACCATTTTGTAGCATGGATGGGGACATAGTGTGTCATTTCTGCTTGATTCTTGGACCCAATTCTGACACTTGAAACAGGGTGTCTGACTCCTGTGATTAAAAATGGGTCCAGCGCCCCTGTGCCAGTGCAGGTGCTCCCAGTTAAGCCAATGAAGGGGGCAGGGCTGCAGCTGGGCTATAAAGGGTGAGAAGGAGTTCAGAGCTAGAAGGGACAGGAGCGGGACCGGGACCGCAACCGCAGAGTAAAGCTGTAGGGAGACAGAGTCTCCTGCAGTGGTGTTGGGGCTGGGAAGACCCAGCTGAGACTACCTCAGGGTGGAGGGGCTATACCCAGCTTAAAGCTGGCTAGAAGATTTGTTTTCTTCTTTTTGCTTTCTTTTCTGTACTTTCTAAATACAGAAACCAGACACCAAGAATGGCTGTGATGGTAGAGAGAGGATTACTCTAAATGAACTGTTGCCAGAGACCACATGTAACATGATGAGATTCTTAAACTAATTAGCCCAATGAGAATCATTAATCAGCATTTATATACCTCTTTTGTTCAGACAATAACTACGTAAGCCTTACAAACACACAAACTTTATTGCCATTTTACAGCAGGGGAAACTGTTGCTCAGAAAAATGGTGTGTCTTGTCCAAGGGCACAAAGTGAATCAGTGATAAAGCCAGGATTAGAATGTAGGAATTCCTAGCTCCAAGATGAGTGATGCAGTAGTTAGGGCACTAGCACAGGACTTGAGAGACATGGGTTCAAGCCTGTGTTCTTCAACAGAGTCTCTGCATGACCTTGGGCAAGTCACTTAGTCTTTCTATGGCTCAGTTCCCCATCTGTAAAACAACAAACTCTCTACCTCACAGAGTTCTTGTGGGGATAGAGATTATGAGGGGTGAAACTACTAGGGTGAAGCATACTGTGCAATGGTATGTTATACTGTTCTATATGCAAATACCAAAATGTGCATAATTGCTATCAACATATAGCTGAATTTTTCTCATTACCTCCCCTTACTCACTATGCACCAGAAAATACACAATTTGGGATATGTCTCTACTGTATCAATGAAACTAGTTATATTTTCTAAAATACACACCTGAGATATTCAGCATATGTACCATGGATCCTACTCTTTAGCCATATTTACATAAGTAAGGGCAGCAGGATCACATCCCTCAATGTGTTTTGTCCTTATCATGGGCTTGGTCCTGCAAACACTTCTGGGTCTAATGCTTACTATCATCATTATTCCTATTGAAGCTAATGGTTTCTAAGCCCAAGATCTAGTAGTAAATATTTGCAGGATTAGGCCCTTAGTGATAAATTGAATGCACATATAGTCTCTCATTTTATTGTGTATGTTCTGAATTTATGTTTCAATATAAAAACGTACAGTGTAGCTCAGTTAAAGTTGCAGAAAAATAAAGAGGGATTACCAAGCCATCATACTCTCAAATGCAGGACTCTGCTAAGGCACATGGCAACATCTTTACTATTTCTATTTCTCCATAGCTTTCTTTTTCAGTTTCTCGGGATGTGAATTTTAGTGTCAGTCTATTTGTCCTCCAAGATGGTGAGGCAATGGGATGAGGCCACAAATACAGAGTAACTCAGGGCAGGGGACATAGGAAAAGTATAGGGGAATGGGAGCAAAGGTCAAAGAGATAAACAAAGGGATTGGAAGTGGACATTAAACAGAGCACAAAAAGATGCCTGACTGCCATCCTTGGAGACCAAAGCCCTTCAACTATATCAGATATATCTCGTAGTAGCAGCAAATGCTTTCTCTTGCTCTCCCATAAGATAAGAACATAAGATCGGTCATACTGGTCAGACCAAAGGTCCATCTAGCCCAGTATCCTGTCTTCTAACATCAAGTGGTCTATCCCTGTTGCCCATTCCCAAATTTTGGCAAACAGAGGCTAGGGACACCATCCCTGACCATCTTGGTTAATAGCACGCGCTAACTAATGTGTCTGTATCCTAAACTGGAGGGACCACCTCTCAGGATGGAAAGGCATGTGAGTCAGCAAGTCTATTCATTCCTTCTTGTCTCTTCTGAGATGGGTAAAAATTGTTATAATTTTTGCCCATTGTGCTGATGATTTTCATTATGCACCAGGAACTGGACTGAGATCAAACTTTAATTCACACGACCACTAAGAGACATAAGATAATTTTCTATCAGTATATAAGCTGGAGAACTTAATTTCTAACTCTAATGTCTTTATACATTCATCACTGAAGATCAAGTCCAAGCCAAATATGGATTTTGGTTTAAAAAGCCATTTTAATTTATTTGAGTATAAAAAAAAATCTGAAACATTTCTGAACTGGTAAAAGATTTTTTTCCCACAGTTGGTTAACTCAAACGAAGCCAAACAGATAAAATATTTTAAAGTAGTCACTTTTAAATTGAGAACCACCATTTGGAAACAACCAACTGTCCCATTGCCCAATGGTTGCTTGTCCAACATATCTATTACCAGGCAGCCCTCCTAACATGCTACTCCCCATTTCATTCTTCACCTCCTTCATTCTCACTTTTGTGTAATCTATTTATTAGCTATTAGATTTGAATACATCTTATTATTGCTCTGTCTTCATGATATAAGACAAGGAAAGATCTTGTTCATTATTAGATCTGAGCACTATCATGGTGAAAACAGCAATTCTCCAAGGATCTGAACGTCAATCAATACGGTTTTTCTTGTTGGGATTCTTCTAACTAGGAACCAAAGCCTTCCAAAAAAGGACTTATTAGATATGGATTTGTTGCAGGAAATATTGCAAGTTTTCATAATGTAGTGTCTTAGAGGAAAGAAGGGCAGTACAGTGAGACTTCAATACTCAATCCTGGAGTCTTTGTTCTGTACTTGTAATGTGGATGTGGGGAAAGCTTCACCCACAATGCTTCAGAGAGGGTAAAAACACCACAAGGGATAACATTTTCAAAAGCACTGAATTGACCTGTAGCCTAGCACACTTAGGATTCTAACACACATTGAAAACAAATGGAACTTAGGAACTTCTGCAAATGGGACTGTGGGCTCCTACATAGGCAAGACTTGGCACCCTTAAGTTTAAAATTGTATCTTCCATCTTTGCTCTGATCATGATAGAGGAAAATTCCATCCTGATCCTGAAGCTTGCAGTCAATCCAACCCAAAGCATGTGATCAAGATTCGTCACTTGTAGTTCAATACAAGTTCAAACATGCAGGATTGCAAATTCTGAGACACGAGGGATAATTCAGGTCTGAGACCAATAGATCTCAGAACTATGATAATAAATTAGTATAATCTTATCTTCTTGTAGAGAGATCCTCAAGCCATATTTCACTGAAAGAGGTCTAACTTCTGATTCCACAATCTTACATCAGCACATTTTAACATGACAAAGAAGAACACACACAAACTTTCAGTGGTCTATGAGACTTAAAATTCTGCATGCCCAGGCAAAAATATTCAAATTTGCCTAATCTGCTATGAAATCAGTGCTTCCTCTAACCTTTCTATGACAAGAGAGAAGCAACACACAGCACTTTGATGGTTGTCTTGAATTTAGAACTCTTCAAGAGATTCAAAGAGTAGTCCACTAGAACTAAAATCATGATACTAATTCCTTTCATGTTTTATTTGCCTTTGTCGGGATTAATTCCAAAATTAGGTCAACTGCAGATAGATCAGGAGACCTAGAGAAAAAAAAACATCAGAAACATTTTAACATTCAAGAAGATTAAATTTCCCTCAAAAAAGAGTATTTACTTGGTGGGAGGAAGCCTGCACTCAGTTTCTGATATAATGGAGGGTTTGATGGGATATACTATGGGTTTTTGTT
Source organism: Dermochelys coriacea (assembly GCF_009764565.3). Lineage (NCBI taxonomy): Eukaryota > Metazoa > Chordata > Testudines > Dermochelyidae > Dermochelys > Dermochelys coriacea. The sequence continues at coordinate 40,124,832 of NC_050070.1, read as the reverse complement.
TGCATTACAGACAGACAAAGCATTTAAGATAAAATAATGTTTGAATGTGAAGAGGGAAAAAAAATCAACAAACCAACCAACCAAAACCTAATCTGAAATACTAATGGGATATACAAGTGGTAAAATGTAGTTAGTTGTACAATGTAATACTCTATTACGCACAATATGATTTTCTGTGTAGTAGTACAGTGCAGTGGGTTGTGCCTTAGAAGCATTGATAAATAACAAATACTTTCACAAATGGAACAGAATCTTTCATGATAGACACTTGGAAATAAGTGTGGTTCATAATTCCTGCCACAACAGAAGGAAAACTAGTGTAAAAGCTATACAGATGTGTACATTAACCTCAAAAACTACAAGGAGCTCTCAACACTTCCATGATACTGTACAGCCATGAGAAATCTGGCTTCAATTTGAAGACATCTCAAGTTCGCAAGCTCTCTCATGGATAAATAAGACATCTGTAAAATTCCCTCCAGACTCTTTCCAATTCCTCACTTGCTGTACACTTTAAGAATTTAGGTCTCTGATCATGAGTATGGGTTTGTCCTAGAAAAGCAAATAAGTATTATTATATACTATTTTTGAATAAAATTTTGCAGTTTTATCAATAGATTTGGGTGCTATAAAACACTGTAAGCAAATACCATGATATATAGTCATCTTACTTTATATTTCCATGTTTCAGACTGAATTTTTGATGAACATCTTTTCCATTTGAGTCTGACATTCTGATGCTGTCATGCTGAAGCAACTGGACAAAGACCTTCTGGCTTCTAGCAACTTGTCCCCTTCAGATATGTCTTCAATGGTCTTATCAACCTCACTGTTTGAGTGAAAAAGATGTGCTACATAGTTATGTTAGCCGGTGCACTACCATTCAGTGAGATGCTTAGAGACTACTGCTCAAAGCAGATTCCAAAAAGGTCAATAATTTACAATATCTTGTTCATTTTAGTGGTTACTGCTTTATTTATTTCTCTATTTGGCAGAAATGTATCTTGAATTCAAAATTGGAATCTCGATGCCTGTCTTCTGTAGGCAGAACAGGAACTCAAAGCCTTTTTTTTTCCTTTTTAAAAATTTCTACTTAACTGTCTGTTGATCTTGGTCTCTCTCGAGTTCCGTTTGCTTGACATTTTCTCTATTCAATAAGTGTGAAAGGAATTATATTAGATGCTACTATATTGCCAAATTTTCCCCTTAGATGTAGGCAGGGCTCCCCTTAAGATCATCAGATGATAAAAATCAGTCACTAACTTTTTGCATGCTGGCAGTTGCTCATTTCCTTATTTCATGTAGCACAAGAACCAGGGGAATCTTTATAATATTATCCCAAATCTCATGAAATAGTCATCCTCTTTGTTCTTTAATGCTGGATTCGTGCCTATGGATCAGCAAACTGAAGATACGCTATGACAAGAATGACTTTTAAGATGACTGTTTTACTGCACACAGCAAGTTCCACATTTTTGACAATGATAACTGGTACAGACACCACACATCGCTCTGGTGAAATGAGAGATGTAGGATTGACCTACCCGAAGCAAACCTCTGGAGATGATATTTAAAGGGATTCAGAGGTCAAGATTCAACATGTACTCTCTCACTGCCATGTACTCTCTCATTCTCTCCATCTTTAAAAAACTGCATTCTGATACTAGATGCTGCTGTTTTACAGAGCTCTTATTGTACCCAATGGTGGTACAGTCTTTTTCAGATCTGCAGACAGCAGTGATGTTTGAGAAATACAACAAGATATATTGGGCACACCAGGGCACAGTTCTGATTTAAATCAGCACAGGGTGAGATCAAGTTTACTTTAGTAAATTGCTGAGCTAAGCTACATGGGTGTAAGTCCCTCAATCCAGAGCATCTCATCTTATTTAGGGGGCTGCACCAGTCTAAGTGCATATTTTATTAGCATGCACAAGCCATGAGGCTCCAGAGAGCTCCATCACAAGGCAATGCAGCAGCTACTTTAGGGTATGTCTACACTATGAAATTAGATCGAATTTATAGAAGTTGGTTTTGTAGAAAGCGTTTTTATACAGTCGAGTGTGTGCCCCCCCACACAAATGCTCTAACTGCATGTAGTTGGCGGAGTGTGTCCACAGTAACGGGGCAACCGTCGACTTCTGGAGTTTTACACTGTGGGTAGCTATCCAACAGTTCCCACAGTCTCCAACGCCCATTTGAATTCTGGGAAGAAATCCCAGTGCCTGATGGGGCTAAAGCATTGTCGAGGGTGGTTCTGGGTACATATCGTCAGGCCCCCGTTCCCTCCCTCCGTCCCTCCATAAAAGCAAGGGCAGACAATCGTTTTGCGCCTTTTTTCTTGAATTACCTGTGCAGATGCCATACCACGGCAAGCATGGAGCCCGCTCAGCTAACCATCACTGTATGTCTCCTGGGTGCTGGCAGATGTGGTACTGCATTGCTACACAGCAGCAGTTTATTGCCTTTTGGCAGCAGACAGTGCAGTATGACTGGTAGCCGTTGTCGACATAGTTCTGGGTGCTCTTTTAACCGGGCGCCTGGGCAAACCTGAGAGTGAATCAGCCAGGTCATTTCCCTTGTTTCGTCACATGGCGATTGAGTCCTACCGGCAGTGCACTGTCTTTTAATCTGCAGCCAGAAAAAGATGATGGCCAGCAGTCATACTGCACCGTCTTCTGCCAAGCACCCAGGAGGTGACGATGGCTAGCGGTCATACTGCACAGTCTGCTGCCAGCAAGTTGTATAAAGATAGATGAAGTGGCTCAAAACAAGAAATAGACCAGATTTGTTTTGCATTCATTTTCTCCTCCCTCCCTCTGTGAAATCAAAGGCCTGCTAAACCCAGTTTTGAGTTCTATCCTTGAGGCAGCCATTTAGTTTCTCACAAAGCCACCCCCTTTGTTGATTTTAATTCCCTGTAAGCCACGTTGTCAGTCGCCCCTCCCTCTGTCAGGGCAACTGCAGACAATCGTTCTGCGCCTTTTTTCTGTGCAGACGCCATACCACGGCAAGCATGGAGCCTGCTCAGATCACTTTGGCAATTAGGAGCACATTAAACACCACACGCATTATCCAGCAGTATATGCAACACCAGAACCTGGCAAAGCGAAACTGGGCGACTAGGCGACGTCAGCGCAGTGACGAGAGTGATGAGGATATGGACACAGACTTCTCTCAAAGAACATGCCCTGGCAATATGGGCATCATAGTGCTATATAGGGCAGGCTCATGCAGTGGAACGCCAATTCTGGGCCCGGGAAACAAGCACAGACTGGTGGGACCGCATAGTGTTGCGGGTCTGGGACGATTCCCAGTGGCTGCGAAACTTTCGCATGCATAAGGGCACTTTCATGGAACTTTGTGACTTGCTTTCCCCTGCCCTGAGGCACAAGAATACCAAGATGAGAGCAGTCCTCACAGTTGAGAAGCAAGTGGCAACTGTAGCCCTGTGGAAGCTTGCAATGCCAGACAGCTACTGTTCAGTCGGGAATCAATTTGGAGTGGGCAAATCTACTGTGGAGGCTGCTGTGATGCAAGTAGCCAACTCAATCAAAGATCTGCTGATATCAAGGGAAGTGACCCTGGGAAATGTGCAGGTCATAGTGGATGGCTTTGCTGCAATGGGATTCCCTAACTGTGGTGGGGCCACAGACGGAACCCATATCCCTATCTTGGCACTGGAGCACCAAGCCAGCGAGTACATAAACCGCAAGGGATAATTTTCAATAGTGCTGCAAGCACTGGTGGATCACAAGGGACATTTCACCAACATCAACGTGGGATGGCCGGGAAAGGTACATGACGCATCTTCAGGAAGTCTGGTCTGTTTCAAAAGCTGCAGGAAGGGACTTTCTTCCCAGACCAGAAAATAACCACTGGGTATGTTGAAATGCCTATAGTTATCCTTGGGGACCCAGCCTACCCCTTAATGCCCTGGCTCATGAAATCATACATAGGCAGCCTGGAGAGTAGTCAGGAGCTGTTCAACTACAGGCTGAGCAAGTGTAGAATAGTGGTAGAATGTGCATTTGGATGTTTAAAAGGGCGCTAGTGCAGTTTACTGACTCGGTTAGACCTCAGCAAAAACAATATTCCCACTGTTATTACTGCTTGCTGTGCGCTCCACAATATCTATGAGAGTAAGGGGAGACGTTTATGGTGGGGTGGGAGGTTGAGTCAAATCCCCTGGCTGCTGGTTACGCACAGCCAGACACCAGGGCGGTTAGAAGAGCACAGGAGGGTGTGGTGCGCATCAGAGAAGCTTTGAAAACCAGTTTCATGACTGGCCAGGCTACAGTGTGAAAGTTCTCTTTGTTTCTCCTTGATGAAACCCCTCGCCCCTTGGTTCACTCTACTTCCCTGTAAGCTAACCACCCTCCCCACCTCCCTTCGATCACTGCTTCCAGAGGCAGTAAAGTCATTGTTACTTCACATTCATGCATTCTTTATTAATTCATCACACAAATAGGGGGATTATTACCAAGGTAGCCCAGGAGGGGTGGTGGAGGAGGGAAGGACAAGGCCATACAGCACTTTAAAAGTTTAAAACTTTAAAACTTATTGAATGCCAGCCTTCTGTTACTTGGGCAATCCTCTGGGGTGGAGTGGCTGGGTGGCTGGAGGTCCCCCCAACGCGTTCTTAGGCATCTGGTGAGGAGGCTATGGAACTTGGGGAGGAGGGTGGTTGGTTACACAGGGGCTGTAGCGGTGTTCTGTGCTCCTGCTGCCTTTCCTGAAGCTCAACCATACGCTGGAGCATATTAGTTTGATCCTCCAGCAGCCTCAGCATTGAATCCTGCCTCCTCTCATCATGCTGCTGGCACCTTTCAGCTTCAGCCCTCTCTTCAGCCCGCCACTTATTCTCCAGCCCGCCACCTCTCCTCCCGGTCATTGTGTGCTTTCCTGCACTCTGACATTGTCTGCCTCCATGCATTCATCTGTGCTCTGTCAGTGTGGGAGGACAGCATAAGCTCAGAGAAAATTTCATCGCAAGTGCATTTTTTTCACCTTTTAATCTTTGCTAGCCTCTGGGAAGGAGAAGATCCTGTGATCCTTGAAACACATGCAGCTGGTGGAGAAAAAAAAAGAGACAGTGGTATTTAAAAAGACACATTTTATAGAACGATGGGTACACTCTTTTATGGTAAATCTTGCTGTTAACATTACATACATAGCAAATGTGCTTTCGTTACAAGGTTGCATTTTGCCTCCCCCCACCGCGTGGCTAACAGCGGGGAACATTTCTGTTCAGCCACAGGCAAACAGCCCAGCAGGAACGGGCACCTCTGAATGTCCCCTTAAGAAAAGCACCCTGTTTCAACCAGGTGACCATGAATGATATCACTCTTCAGAGGATAACACAAGAGAAATAAAGAACAGATGTTGTTTGAACGCCAGCAAACATACACTGCAATGCTTTGTTCTACAATGATTCCTGAGTACGTGCTACTGGCCTGGAGTGGTAAAGTGTCCTACCATGGTGGATGGAATAAGGCTGCCCTCCCCGAAATCTTTTGCCAATGCTTTGGGAGTATATCCAGGAAAGCCACGAATGCTAGGGCAAATTAATCATTAAACATGCTGGCTTTTAAACCTTCAATAGTATTGTAAAAGGTACACTCACCAGAGGTCTCTTCTCCACCTGGTGGGTCTGGGAGGCAGCCTTTTATGGGTTCGGGGGGTACTGGCTCCAGGTCCAGGGTGAGAAACAGATCCTGGCTGTCGGGAAAACTGGTTTCTCTGCTTGTTTGCTGTGAGCTATCTACAACATCATCATCGTCTTCCTCGTCCCCAAAACCTGCTTCCGTGTTGCCTCCATCTCCATTGAAGGAGTGAAACAACACGGCTGGTGTAGTGATGGCTGAACCCCCTAAAATGGCATGCAGCTCATCATAGAAACGGCATGTTTGGGGGCTCTGACCCGGAGCGGCCGTTCGCCTCTCGGGTTTTCTGGTAGGCTTGCCTCAGCTCCTTAAGTTTCACGTGGCACTGCTTCGGGTCCATGTTATGGCCTCTGTCCTTCATGCCCTGGGAGATTTTCACAAATGTTTTGGCATTTTGAAAACTGGAACGTAGTTTTGATATAATGGATTCCTCTCCCCATACAGCGATCAGACCCCGTACCTCCCATTCGGTCCATGCTGGAGCTCTTTTGCGATGCTGGGACTCCATCATGGTCACCTCTGCTGATGAGCTGTGCATGGTCACCTGCAGCTTGCCACATTGGCCAAATAGGAAATTGAAATTCAAAAGTTCACGGGCCTTTTCCTGTCTACCTGGTCAGTGCATCTGAGTTGAGAGTGCTGTCCAGAGCGGTCACAATGGAGCACTCTGGGATAGCTCCCGGAGGCCAATACCATCTAATTGCGTCCACAGTACTCCAAATTCGACCCAGCAAAACCGATTTCAGCACTAATCCCCTTGTCGGGGGTGGAATAAGGAAATCGATTTTAAGAGCCCTTTAAATCAAAAAAAGGGCTTTGTCATGTGGACGGGTGCAGGATTAAATCGATTTAACACTGCTAATTTCAACCTCAATGCCTAGTGTAGACCAGGGCTTAGTCTCTAAGGTGCCACAAGTACTCCTTTTCTCAGGGCCAAGGAGGAAGCCATTTAGTCCCACACCCACCCACTAGAGTAGACCATGACCCTAAACTATGCTGGGGAGCATTTTATAGCCTATAAAAACAGTCATGGAAGCAGAACAACTTTTCAAGTATGCTGACAGTACAGATTTCAAAGACATCTATACAGGATACTCATACATATACATACACATCTGATGCCCCTCTACAGAAAGATCAGTACAGCGGAAAGAATGCATGGAAACATGGCCAGTGCCACGCACTTTGATGTCTTGGGCTGTTGCCCAAGTTCATGGGGAAGTCCTTAAAGGGAAAGAATCCTACAGTGCTCACTCCACTGTTGGACAGGAGCTGGTCTGAACTGCTTCGGTGCAACAGTTCCCAACCCTGGTCACTGTTGCTGTCCGAGCAGTAAAAGGGAATGTACATCTGTAAAGGGGCACCTCCCCTTCAATAGAGGTGATGATGCATGAACAAAAATAATCCATCTTGACTCCCTGATTCCAGGTTCAGATTACGGGTCTGACAGTTAGGAAAACTGCCTTTTTATTTGTAAAAGAAATTTTGATATGAGAAAATGAATATGACACTTTTATTAAGATATAATTTTGGAGTATTTTTCCCATTGTCTGGTAAATGAGAACTAAGGCCCCAATTCTGCAAACAGTTTCATTTTAATGGTTAGCGCCTAAACCTATGTGCATAGTTTTGGATACTGGGGCATAAGATTTTCATTTTTGATCTGCAAGAGTCCATGCTGAAATGAACTAAAACAATATTATCGAAGCCTACTAAATTTTAATAATGGTGCAATTTAAAAAAATGCAATCTAGTGTCTAAAATGTTATAATTTAATCTGGTTAAACAGATCTCCAAAACTAGCACCAGAAGTATTCCATATTTTTATTAGATCTGTTTCCTGATGTTCATTTTTAGCACTATTTCACTGTTCACCACCTGATTAAATTGCCTACTGTTTCTAATTTAATGAGAGACTGAAAAATTCTGAATGGTAATTGAGGACAGTTGTGTCTTTAAACGAAGAAAGTGTGTGGGTTGCTAGCTGAGGCAGAGAAGAATGCTTATTAGTGTGGAGGTGGAAGAAGGCCTTACAGAGAAGAACAATTAAAGTCTATTTTACTGGGAAAATACTGTACTTGATTTATGCTACTCAACTGGAACTTTGTATCTCAAGCCTATATTAGCCAAAAATTCTCCCTCTAATGGCATACAATATGGGAAATCTAACGTTTTGCATTTTACTATATAAAAAAATTGTAAATATAGCCTGGAACCTTTTAATATTTTTGTTGTGGACTGCTTTCTTTTGGAAAATAAAATGCTGCTAGTGGAATTTGAGGCCATTCTTGAATAATGCAAATATATGAAGAAAGTAGCAGCAGTACAAGTTTTCTCACCACCATGTCTTACGCTAGAGAACTTGAAAGCAAGAAATGAATCCAATTTGACTTTAGTTGAGTCCTGAGTATTTACTGGACAAGGTCTCTGAATTATGCTATACTATCTGTAGTGAGTCTTTCACAGTGTAATTTCAATCCCTGGAACATTTTTTTTCTTCTAGTAAAGTAAGTCACACTGTGGCGTTGACATGGATCAGAACACAGATGAAGGTGAAGTTTTCTTATTCAACCTGTTTCTCTTGAAATTTTGCTGTTTCTGTCCTCCTACTTCATCTTGATATCAACATTTTATAGGAAGTCAAGTGAGTAACTGTGTAGAAGTCTAAATTGAAACACATATCTACAAAGTTATAATACATCACTAAAGCAATACTGCATTTTATTAAAACACAGTTGCAACCAATTAAAACCTGTTTCTTCAAAGATCACTGGGGGGGGGGGGAAGTTATTTAAGTGGATCCTGGATTGAAAGGAAAAGTAATATAGGAGGGCTTCCAAATTAGCCTATGCTGGTATTGTGATTTGAAGAGTCCATTGCCCTTTTTTGGATTTCAGCAGAGAACATAAAGTGAGACAGAAGTTGACTGATATCAATATCTAATAGTGTTCCCCCTTACTGCTCCCACAACACAGACTTGAACAGCAATGACCCCAAAAGAGCTGTTTTGAGTCAGGGATTACCACAAAACAGGGGGAGTGACACAGAGTTTGCTAGGATGTCTTTGTTTCTCCTGATGCAGGACAGATCTTCCAGGAGCAGGATCTGCCTGCTTTGGGGCATGGTGTGCAAATGGAACGGCAAAAAGCATTCAGATTATGATTTAGAACTAGGGACAAAATCTGTCCTCAATTTGCCCTCAGTCGTGATTCTGGTTCATGACTATATTCAGTGTCGGAGTTTGTTTGTGCATATATATAGATTTTTTTTTTTACACATGTATATAGTGTGTAAAAAAAAATCTTGATTTTCTTCCCTGATGACAGTTAGTTGTGGGGAGTCACAATTGCCTATGGCTGAGTGAAGAGGGCAGACATTAACTTTCTGAAATTCCTCATTATTTATTGTTCTAATATCATGCATTTACAAGGCTCTGTGCAAGTGGCAAAATGTGCAAAACAATCACCAAATTCCTACTCTGAACAGCTTAAAAGATTGACGCATGAGTAAACATAACACAGGACTGTCCTGGATTCCAAGCAGTCAGGAGAGATTTGGACTCCAACAATGGGTTATTTCACTTCAGTTTGAAGGGGATATTTTTAATGGGGACAAAGGGGGGGAAAGATGAACCATACCTTAGGGTTAGAACACCCCAGGTGAGTATAGTATACATTCTGAATCTACTGTTCTATTTGAATTTCTCTCCTCCTTTTCTTTTTTCAGTGTTTCTTTTCTCCATTTTTGTTCATTTTTCTCTCAGCTTCACTCATTTTTTCAGTCCCTGAGCAGAATGCAAGCCCAACTACATATCAGTTCTAACTGAACTTCCAAACCTACCTATACTTTCTGAGTGAGTTTGAAATTAAGCAAAGAGAGATTGTGAAACCCTACCAAAAGTGTAAGTGATATGTTCAAACTCCATAGCCCCTGGAATCACTGTTATTATTATTATTGCTTGTATTTAAAGTAGTACTTAGAGGCCACCAATCAAAGATCAGGGATCCACTGTGTGAAGCACTGTACATATATAAAGCCAATCCCGACTCGGACACCCACAATCTAAGTATAAGATGAGCAACAACAGCCTGACACAATGAATAGATGAGGGAAGGTATCAGCAAGACAATTTTGATAATAGAAATAAGTAACTGTCATAGCTTTTAATTATGAAAATATAAAAAGGTACCTTATAAAGATATCTTATACAAGGCTGATGAGTCCACATTACTGTGCCATCCCCCTAGGGTACAATCTGGACTGTGGAATCACTGTGTCCCCTTAATTCTCTAGTCTGGGGTGCCTTTTACCGTGCTTTGCTGTCAGAACAGCAACTCCTGGCCTGCTCACGCAGCCTTCAGCGTGCAAAATGACACCCAGCTGCATACATGAATGCTTTCCCAGCCACTCATGAACTATATATAGGGTGACACCTGCAAATCCCCCAGTTCCAGCCTTTCCCCCAGAAATGTGCATCTTACACTGCTCAGGACCCCCACTCCACCCCGAATAGTGTAAACCAGTGGTAGGCAACCTGTGGCCCATCAGGGTAATCTGATTGCGGGCTGTGGGACATTTTGCTGATGTTGACCGTCCACAGGCATGGCCCTCCGCAGCTCCCTGTGGCCGCAGTTTGCCGTTCCCTGCCAATGGGAGGAGTGGGAAGATCCGCAATCAGATTACCCTGATGGGCCGCATGCAGCCACAGGTTGCCTACCACTGGTGTAAGCTCATTAAAATCTATCACTACCTCAAATGAAATGATTATACACCAGACTTTGAGGAATCTGTACTCAGGTTAACAAACACTTCAATCAAAACACACTGGTTAAGATAAAAAAATAAAACAAGTTTATTAACTAAAGAAAGACAGATTTTAAGTGATTAAAACTGGTAAAAGCATAAAAAGTCAGAATTGGTTACAAAAGAAATAAAAGATTAACATGCAAGTTATTTCCTAAATGTTACCAAGCTAAATAAAATTTTAAAACAAAAGGATTTCTCTCGCATAAAACTTTCAGCAGTTCATACCAACTGAAAAGCCTTCCATTTTGGACCACTCCCCCCAGTGCAATGACGGTTCTTTGTCTTTCAAATGATCTTGCTGCTGTGAATAGAGATGGGGGAGGAGAGGTGTCTAGAGGCATTTCCCCCCCACACACACACTTTTCATACACTAACTCAGTGGTGGACAACCGCATTTTATCCCGCAGCTCCCATTGACTGGGAATGGCAAACCGCAGCCACTGGTGGCTGTGGGTGGCCGTGCCTGCAGACTGTCAATGTAAACAAACTGTCTTGCGGCCCACCAGCGGATTACCCTAATGGGCCAAGTGTGGCCTGCGGGCCGTAGGTTGACCACCACTGCTCTAGCTCCTTGTGATGGAAAAGTCTTTGCTGGGTCATGTAGTCAGGCAGTTCCATAGTGTTCGTGAGCTGCCTCCTGTAAATTTCTTCTTTACAACTCCCCTGATGACAAATCTCTGATTAAGCAATTAACAGTTTCTTAACACCTATGCTTTTTATATGTTTTTCCTAGGCGCTAGTCTGTGGACGTTCCCCAGAACCATAAACCTATTTTAGTAATATTATACAGTAAAATTTCAATTTCACATGTAGTGTTGTTACACACATCATAACAGTACAATGATATTCAGCAGATTATGATTTTTCAAATGATATCTCACAAGGCATACTTTCTATAAAATATATCATAGCCATATAAAAGTGGTGAACATGGGGATACAGGGTGTCACAATTTCCTTATGGCATCAGCGTATACATGAGAAGAAGGGAGTGGATGAAATTCATTCATGTCATAGACAGTCTACCAAGGATAAGTGATACTATGATGAAAAAACTCATTCCAACAGTACATACAATAACAATCTTTTCTAGTTGCACAAAGGTATTTCCAGTCTGTGGTTTTATTTGTGCCTTGGAATCTCTCCCCTCATCCTCCTCCACAAGTTTATTTAATGTTCTTCTTAGTAGCATCTAATGTTCCTCCCCATCAAAATGTTTCACCCATAAGTGGAAGCTTACTATTAGCCTGATTAAAGTATGCATCTAACTTTAAATATGTCCTTAGTTTCATTGAAGTCAGTGACACTACTCACGTTCTTAAGTGCCTTTCTGAATCTGAGCCTGTACATGCAAATGCATTTTGGAAATTGAAACACTCTGAAAAAAGCATGACAATTTTATTATGTTTCACTATAAAAAAAGTTTTATGTATCTGACTTCATGATATGTGAATGCTGCTCTGTGATCCTGATTGTCATTTACACTGAGGTCCCTTTCCACCACACTTGCCTTGTAAATAGACCTTACAGTTAGCATAAATCACATCTTATTCCCATTTAATGCCCCCAAACACAATGTGAGAATCATGTCCTGAATCACAACTCATGTAAGAGACATGTTCATTACGTATAATAAAGTATGTGAATATACAGTGTAATGAAGCAGTCACTAGCCCATACTGAGTTTATTTTAATCTGTGAGGTACACACTGTTACTAATTTGGCCCATTTTACAAAGATACAAGGACATTTAGTTACAAAAAACTACTGTACAACTAATTGATAACTGACAAGAAACTGTTCTGCATAACACTTGTTTCTTCTGGATTTAATTTAACTTTAAAAAATCTGAATATTAATGTGCCACAAAAATAGTAGCTTGTGTGTGAAACTGCTGTGTTTCTACTGAAGACACCCCCACTTCCTCCTACCAAACAGCTGTCTACAATAATATATTCCATTTTTTTTTAAATGCTAGGGCACCAAAGAATGACTGAGAAGACTGGGAAGTCTTTTTCTTCCTCCCCCACCTGGTTTATTCAAGGCATTTTAATTTATTTTAAATTACATTTTATTAATTATAAAACTGCTGTTGTGTTTCATAACTTAGGCCACATTCTGTAATAAATCAGTATCAAAGATCTACATGTAAGGCTGAAGTCTGAATATCTACAGAGAAGGAGCTCTCTGTCACCATCTATTGGTGAACTGGAGGAAGAGATAGAATGAGTCGAACTTTCTGCATGTTTGTTATTGTCATTCCAGTGTGAAAATTCGTTATCTTGTTTAAAATTTAAATATTGGAAGTAGGGATAATGAAATGTTATCATCTTTCATGGCAACTGAGCAACAGAACTGTATTCAATAAGCCCTGGGTGAGAAGCCATCAGTCTTGGATAGTTGGGTAATGGGACATGGACAAAAACTGGCAAGAAGAGGAGGAGGAATGGGCTCCTATCTTTGGCTACAATTAAATCACTGATGACAAAGACTCTGCTCTAGGTTACTATCTCTTATTTTATTGTGAATAAAGTAAAAAACACTTTTAGACTGTGAATATAATATCACAACATAATTCAGACTTTTAAAAAACAAAGGGTCAATACACTTGTGTGTTTGTATCTAATGATAGAAGTCTAATAGAAATTTGGGGAAATTCCTTTTTCTTCCGGCTTCAGTGGAACGAAACAACAGATTTTCAGTGCATAACAAAATCTGTGCTTGGTAGTCCATTTACTTGGATTTGGCTTCTGGGCAAGGATCCAACAGCAGAGAGGTTAAAACTGCTAAATTATATAGTTTGTAGAGTTTGATACTTGTGATGATCCCAGGATACGAGACACACAAGGTGGATGAGAATATCCATCCAAATCAGATCTGAAGAAGACCTCTGTGTAAGCTCAAAAGCTTGTCTCTTTCACCAGCAGAAGTTGATTCAATAAAAGACATTACCTGATCCACCTCGCCTCTCTCAAATTATGTGGTCTCCTTTAGATATTCAATAAAAGTACCAGATACATGTTTCCATATAGAATGTGTGTGGGACCTGAATAGGAGCAACAAGTAATTATTCCTTTCTCTTATGTGCAAAGACAGCATAGAAACAATGCCAGAGAGATGAAGAAAAGCATTCTTATGTTAATACTAATATTACTAAAAGACTTAGTGCACTGGTAATTGTCATTAGCAGAATTTGAAAAGCTAATTTCCCATTTGTATATTAATTAAAATACAATTCACACAATCTAACTTCATTATTAATTGAGGGAAAATACAAGATATGCCACAAAATTACTGTACAGATACACTTATCTTATATCAAAACCTCAACATTGTGCTTTTATGAGTGAAATCAGTATGAGAAGAGAACCAAGAACCTCCACACCAATAATTGCAGAATGGCCAATACCTAGTCAACATCTGCTCCAACTCAATTAGACTGTTTATTCATTTAATTTCATTGCCACTTTGTAGCCTACAAACAATCATTCTCATTTGTTCAACATTCAACAAATATATAATATTTTAGAAAAAAAGTATTGTATTTTTTCAGTAGTAGCATGAGAACATGTAATAAAACATCAATCCATACTGCATGTGCAAGAGGAGGTGAATTTACAGTAGCAGGCAACCTTAGACAACCTTTGCTGTTTTCTAGATTTTGTTTTAAAAGAAAATCAAAAGTAGAGAAATTCTATCAATGTGCAACTATTTACTAGACAACAGCACAATGCTCTGTCTTCCATAATACATGCAATAATTGGGGCAGGAACCCTTGCCTCATTTCACATGCATCTTTACATATTATAAGACAGAGCCCCAACACCTTCCATCTTTGTCTCAAATGACTACAGACACTATCTACCTATCGAGTTTCCTAAATGGTCTGCCCCCAGAGTGTCTGAGCAGCTTCAGAGTAGTTACAGGAACAATAATCTCTCCTCTGCCCTTTTCAGCATATAGAAGTAAATAACTTTTTCATGCATATGTATATGTCCAAAGAAATGAGTTGTGTGTGCAGTTTGGAGGTCAGTAGTCATTCTTATCTTATCCGGTATTCCATGGTTTAGTGCTCCCAGGAAAGTTCTGTCTCCTGCATACTCCATCTTCTCCACACTGGAACAACCAAACTATTGAACCAATGGAAAGCAGCTGCTGTGAGTGGTGATGGTTACAGAGAATGCCAGATACACCTACATATTAAAATACAAATTCTCACTGACCTGCCTAATGAATGGAAATGTAATTCCACTGTTCTGTCCTGTCTTGTCTCATGTGTGGCCAATGGAACCTTGACAGATTGTTAATTTTAACATTTAAGAGAAACCTTTATGTGAGAGAGCAGTTTTTAAGATCATTAAGATCATCAAATCAACTCCACTTTTCACCAGGGCAAGAAAAAGCATATTTGTGAATCAGGAACTCTGTCCCTGCCAAATTCCAAGTCCTTCCACTTCCTGCTGAGACACTAAAGCTGTTCATGAGAAGATTGCAAAATGTTTTATAATGGCAAAAGGGTATTTCCCCCCCACGCTTCCTATTTCTTGAAAATGGCTGAACTACTTTTTCCAAACCCCTCATAACATTGTTTGAGCTGAGAACAAAATTAGCAAATATTAGCATGAAAGATAAGAGATTAATAAAAGTTAACAATTGAAAATGACCCCTTCAAATGATCCTTTCTGCAGCCTTAACTATAAAGCTTCACTTACCTTTTAATCTCTATCCTATCTCTAGTAGATATCTATATCTCAGATGCATGATGGCCATTAGGTTTGAGCTGCGCTGTATTCAATGTGCAAGTGACACCCAGCTCTATAGTGCCACTCCATCAGACTGGATAGTGTCATTAACTGGTTTACCTAGTGTCTGATCTGAACTGGGGCTTGGATGAGGACAAGGTGGCAGAGACCCAAGCCTACGAAGACTGAGGTAATGCTCTTCAGCTAAAAGAGAAATCAGAAAAAACGGCAGAGATAATAATAACTTCTTCTAGCTCAGGGTGTGTGCCCACCTTTCATTACTCAGGTTTGCATTGTAGGGGGATTATGTGCTCCTCAGCTGTTTCCAGAGGTCCAAATATGAGAAGTGGCCAGGAATGCTTTTTACTCTATATTTCTGGTGATGGGGCTGTGACCTTTTCTTTCAGATGCTTACTTTTCTATAATAATCCACAACTTGTCACCTCCAGACTGAATTTCAACAATGCACCTTAAGAACATCCAGAAACTAAAAAAGTGTAAAATATAGATCTCCTGTTGCCTGATCCAAAGACACTGAAATGAATGAGTCTTTCCACTGACTTCAGCGGGATCTGGAACAGTTTTTCTTCAAGAAAGCACATTCTGTTTTCTTTGATCTGCACTGGATACCAAAAATGTTCTAAGCAGAACCCTGCTTGCTCTCTCTGCATCAGTTATACGTGGGGCTGGTATCACCATCGATTAAGGTTGCCTGACAGGTCCCATGATAACACCCTGCTTAAAACTTTACCAAACTGGGCAAATGGGTTGACATTTTCCATGCTAGATGTCTGCCTCAGGCTGAATTTGTCTGTAAAATTTCAGACAAAACAGTTCAGTTGTTATTGAGAACAAGGTTTGGGGAAAATATGTTTGGCCCATGTTAAATAAATTCTAGTAACCTTTTCTTTGAAAATCTGTAGAAACCCCATACATTGGAGAATAGACTTGGAATTTGGAAGGGGGTGGCCTTTGTGGTGGGGATATGGCTTGTGCTGTCTCCATGAAAGTCTGCCAAAATTTGGCCAATTTGTAAGCCTTTGCAAAAACATCACACTTGCACATGCTAGATAGAGATGACTTAGATTTTAGCAGCTCGATTCCCCAAAGATTCTGTCCACAGAGTACACTCCAGCCTGGGGTTCAGCAGGACTTTCATTGCAATTGCAGTTCTGGGCTGGAACTCAATAACTGAACTGAGAGAAGGGAGCCTATTTTTCTTGTGCTCTTAGGGTAGATTTACAGTGCATTTAGACACCAGTGTCTGGCCCATGGCAGCTGACTTGGTGTCAGGGGCTTGGGCTAAGGGGCTGTTTAATTGCACAGTAGACTTCCAGGCTTGCGCTGTAGTCCAGGCTCTAGGACCCTGTGAGATGAGAGGGTTCCAGTGCTCGGGCTTCAATCTGAACCTGAACATCTACATTGCAAAGAAACAGCCCAGCAGCCCAAGACCCAGAAGCACAAATCAGCTGAAACAGACCAGTCACAGGTTTTTATTTGCAGACATACCCTCAGTGACCTCCCTGCTAGACCCATGCAGCATGGAGGGAGAAGCCACCTGATCTGAAAGCAAAAGGAATGAGAGCCAGACTTGCAGGTAATGTGGGAAATAAAATGGGACAGGAATCTGGGTGGGAGGAAAGGCTGGCCAGTCAAGGAGACTGGAACTAGCACTGGGAGAGAGGGAGGAAAACAGCGTGGGGGAGACCGGGAACCAGTAGGTGCAGTGGAGGATAATGAGACTGGATGAGAAGTGATAGGAGGGATATTGGGACTGGGACCATGGAAGCCAGGCTAGAGAAGAAAGATGGGATGAAGAGCTGGGGGGCAGGAAACTGGGACTGGCTAGGAAAGGAAATTGAGGACAAGGAGATGGGGAGACAGGGATGGAGAGTCCAGAGGGGTAAGACTAGGACTTGCTGGCAAGGAGAATGGCACTGGGATGAGAAACCTGATGAGTCAATATGGGGACTTGGTAGGTGAGACAAATGAGACTGAGACGAGGAGCCAGAGATGTGGAAAAGACAGGACTGGGACAGGGATAGTTTGGAGGAGATGGGGCAGGAAGGATGAAGCTTGGAGGGGGAACAGACAGAGTCTGCACCCACTAGAGCACACTCCCCTGAGTCTCATTATTCCTTTTCTGTCAGCAAATTCCTGGGAAACCCAGAAGCAAGTCCCATCCCCCTATACTGCAGATCCGCATGGAGGATGGCAACCTACTCCTGCTATGTTACTCCATTAGCTTAAGCAGCAGGGGTCTGTGCAGTGGATCTAAAATTTCCAAACCTAATGATGGCCCATGTGGGTGCCAATATGGTGCCTCATGATGGATTTTCTGTTTTTTCAGTTTGTTTTTCAAAAATCTAGAAAATTGCACACACACCAACGATATTAAAAGAACATTCTTGAGGTTATAAAGTAAAGCACTAAAAATTAAGAAATGCCTGAATTAAGGTAGTTTGTGCAACCTTTATTCAGTCTACTCGTGCATATGAATATATTATGATACAGTCTTTAGTAACATGATCATATACTATTTCTTCCACAGGACCCCTGCATCACTCAGTGCACAGTGGTTGGACTGTGCTCACTAATAAACTCCTTGTGTGGCCTCAAGCCTTATTTACTGAATGCTATTCAAACCTTGCTCTGAAGGCAGAATTATTAATTGTGCATGGGCTTTTCTATGGTACTCATCACTATCGGGTCTAAGTGATTCACGAATATTAAATGAGAGAGAGAGAGAGAGCGAGAGAGAGAGCGCGCACTTCCCAGGATGTGCAGGTAAGCAGACAGAAATATTGTAAACCTAGAGGATAAATACATATTTCTCATTTTTAAACAAGTTCTCCTCTGACTTGTAAACATGGATGAGATGTGACATGAATGCAGCCTGTCTGGAAAAGGAGTGCTTTTACATAATCAACAAATCAAAGATCTATTTAAAATACATATTACAAATAAATAAGAACAATAATGTTTCTAATTTACAACAAACCCACAAAGGCAAGTAATCTTAAAAAAAACTGAAAATCTCTCTACAAGTGTCTGTTTGGGGATTATTGTGCACATATTGAGGGCAGCACAAATTTGCATCCAAATTAATAGTGCACATGATTAACGTTGACAATACTTATATTTGTACTGCACCTACCACAATGAGATTGTGCGGTCCTGACTGAGACCTTTGGGTACTACCAAATACAAATAACAATGCCTAGTTCTACTTCTTACTACTCAATGTCCAAGTTCCACAGTCTGATACTCTTATTCACACTGTATAGTACCAGTGGTGCAGTTGAAATGAATAGGACCATTTGTGAAGCAAGGGATTACTCAGCATGAGTAAGAGTATCAGAATTTGGCTCCTAAGGAAGAGAGATGGATTGTATGTATCGCTCTGCATTCCCCTTCTCTTCCCCCAATTTTTTTCATATATTATCCAAAGATAAACCTCATTTTTGGTAGAGTCATCAATTCACAGGGAGCAAAGTCCCAGTATTACACAATAGTTCCTTTGCAGGGTAGGCACACAGTCAATTACTGCCTCATCAGGTTTCATATATGTTCCTCATCTATTTTAGGCTAACTCTTTGCAAGCTATTGTCAGGAGCTTTATATATTTGATAGTGTAATCTTCATTTGCTTATTATTTGTTTTTTATTATTATACCATTATAATCTCATTATAGTCTGTACCAGTTTCAATTATTATATTTATTTTTCCTGAGTCATTGTAATTGCTTAAATTTTTAATAATGTTTAAAACTTCTAGACTCTGAACAGGCATCATCATTCCAATTATAAAATTCAGTTAAGAGTCGCTGACTCTTGGATTACAATAAGTGATCCTTTTGCAGTGTGTGATACATGGAGTGTGCCCTGGCCAATGACTCAAGCTTAGGGTTGTCAGGGGTCCAGTTTTCGACCGGAAGCTCCAGTTGACACCATCAACAGGGCCATTAAATGTCCCATCAGTGGCACAGTGGGGCTCCAGGGCTAAGGCAGGCTCCCTGCCTGCCCTAGCTCCACACAGCTCCCGGAAGTGGCCTTCAGGTCCCTGTGGTCCTTAAGACGCATGGACGGCCAGGGAAGCTCCGTGCGCTTTCTCAGCCCCCAGGGCCAGCTTCGCAGCTTCCATTGGCCAGGAACCGTGACCAATGGGAGCTGCGGGTGCGGTGCCTGCGGGGACAAGGACAGCGTGAAGAGCCTTCCCAGCCGCTCATGCGTCTAAGGGCTACAGGGACCTGACGGCCACTTCCTGGGAGCCACGGGAAGCGTCACCAGGACTCCGCACTCCAACCTCCTGCCCCAGTCCAGAGTCCCCTCCCGTACCCAACTCCCTCCCGAAGCCCACACCCTGCCCCCTCCACATCCCAACCCCTTTTCCCCACCCCAGAGCCCACACTCCCAGCCAGAGTCTTCACTCCCCCCACACACCCCAACCTCCTGCCCCAGTCTGGAGCCTCCTCCTGCACCCCAAACCCTTCATCCCTGGCCCACCCTGGAACCCACAGCTGCAGCCAGAGCCCTCACCTCCCCCACACACCTCATCCCCACACACCTGCCCCTGCCCAGAGTCCCCTCCCTCACCCTAACTTCCTCCTGGAGCCTGCACCCTCCCATACCACAACTCCCTCCTGCACCCCAAATCCCTCATCCCTGGCTCCACCCCAGAGCCCACATCCCCAGACAGAGCCCTCATCCTCCCAAACTTCAACTGCCTGTACCAGTCTGGAGCCCCCTCCCGCACCCCAGGTCATGTTATGATCATGTTACTAAAGGACTGTTTTCACATGAGTATGAGAGAAACTTTTTTAAAACACGTAACCAGAAGCCTGGTGTATTTATTTTCCCAGTTATCCAACAGGGGACATCACTATTATTCTGCTATTGGGAAAGCTTTATAATTTTAAATTAAGACAAGAATGTCTGAGTTTACTGTTATGAGTTAAACATTATGTTCATTAGGTTTACAAAATATAGGTAATGATCATGAATATAGGCGAGAAGGAAAAAGTCAAATACCCTCTAGTGACCATGACACTGAATATGAATCTACAAGGAAAAATCAGAAGTTAAAAGGTAGATAGATTTGTTTCCCCTTCAGATTACCACTCTCGAGTGTGAATTTAGGACAAGGGTGTCCCACAAAAAGTGTCTTCAAGTCACCCCTGGAAGTTGTTCTGCACAAAAGGAACCTGCACCCAATCAAAGCCCCAATAGTGTTCCATGTGGACAAAGGACGGGAATGACTTGCGGAATTGATGTTCCAATTTCTAACACATGTAATAATTGATTTTTTAACATTCAAGCATTCTGTACTATCATACCCCTAAGATTAAATATATTTGCATGTGTCAGAACTATGGGACTTCAATATTTCCAGAGATACAAATAATTTTAAAATGCTTTTGATGCTGTGATGTTTAAAACATCTTCATTTTTAAATGAAAATTTGACCGATTACTTCAAAATGTAGGCAACTATTTTTCAAACTGTACATTAGTTTTTCATTTCAGAAATAGGGAGTTTCACAAACAGAAGTAGGCCAGATTCAGCAAGGCGATTAGGCACATGCTTAGAATCATCTCTATTCAGAAAAGCACTTACGCACATACATAATTTCCATTCTAATAATGGACAAAATTTGAATGCATAAAGGTTGAAGAAGAAGAGTTCTAATGTTTAAACATATTAAATGTAATGAGAGAAGAAGCATGGAATATGATTTGAGATTCATAACTTAACATCTCAAGCAAAGGATAAGAAGTTTATCTATAAATGTGTTTACCTAATAGGCATTCACACCTAATAACATTATCTATTAGACACACAACTTCAGAATACTACACATTCTTAATACACTACTTAATTTCACATTTAATTCAGCCAAACATGCTGTGCCCAGCAGCATCTTCTGTTTAATTTAAAAGATGCGTATGTCTCATCTTGATTTTAGTAAGGCTTTAGACAGAGTCCCACATGACATACTCAAAAGCAAATTAGGGAAAAGATGGTCTAGACGAAATTACTAAAAGGTGGTTGAATAACTGGTTGAAAGATCATTCTGAAATAGTAGTTATCAATGGTTTGCTCTTATACTGGGAGGACATACCTATTGTGTCTCGGAGGGGTCTGTGCTGGTTTAGTACTATTCAATATTTACATGAATGACCTGGATAATGGAGTGGAAAGTATGGTTATATAATCTGCAGATGACACCAAACTGGGAGGGATTGTTAACACTGTGGCCCATAGGATTAGAATTGAAAACAAACTGGACAAACTGGAGAATTTCTTTGAAATCAACAAGATGAAATTCAATAAAGATAAGGGCAAACACTCAGGAAGGAAAAAATTAAATGCACAACCACAAAATGAGCAATAACTGGCTAGGCAGTAGTACTGCTGCAAAGGATCTGGAGTTATAGTGGATCACAAATTGCATATGAGCCAACAATATGAAGTAGTTGTAAAAAAGGCTAATGTTCTGGGGGTCTATTAACAGGAGCATCACGTAAGGTGTGGGAGGTAATTGTCCTGCTCTTCTCAGCACAGGTGAGGCCTCAGCTGGAGTACGTGTCCAGCTTCGGGCATCACACTTTTTTAAGAAAAATATGGACAAATTGGAGATAGTCCACAGGAGACCAATAGAAAGGATAAAGGGTTTAGAAAATATGACTGTAGGGAGCCAGGGTGGTTTCCCTCCGAACCAGAGGGTAAAGAGCCACACTCTCAGCCTGAGTGTGCGGGGCCAGACCAAGCTTCCACCCCTCCCCTTCCGGGGATTGGAGTAACAGGAAGTACAAAGGGCGGGGCCCTTAGCCCAGTCAGGGCAGCACCAGGGAGGGAGACAGACACAAGCTGCTGGCTGTTCCCTCCAGACCCCACTGCCGAGCCAGGGGAGGCCCTGGGCCAGGAGAAACCTGACCTGGAGGAAGGACTGGGGCTACCAGGACTGCCAGCTGCCAAGTACCCGGAGGAACTGGAGGAGCCAGACAGTAACCCGGGCCAATATGAGCCTGATGCGGAGGGGGAGCAGGAGCTGGAGCTGCCAGCAGCGGAATACCCTGATGAGCTGGAGGGACCAGAGGGACCCGCTCGAGAGACCGGGTAGGAAGTAGCCCAGGGGCAGAACTGCACAGTGCAATGAGTCAGTACTTGGTCAGCATGTTGCGGATGACTCACGGCTGACCCAGTGGTGGGAACTTCTCCTCCCACCACGGCCAGGGCCCTGGGCTGGAACGCAGTGGAGTTGGGTGGGCCTGCGTTCCCTTACCCGGGCCAACCTGCCTCCGGTAGCAGAATCCCAACAAGGCCACGGACTCTGGCCGGTGCTCCCCCTGCCTGAGGGGTGCGCCACGGACTCTGGCTGGCACATCTCCCTCTGTTAATTCCGTAGTGACAGAAAGGTGTGACCAGGGCCTGCCGGTGAGGCAATAGCAATCCCCACCGCCCCCCAGCAGCTCGTCACAATGAAACCTGTCACAATGACCTATGAGGAAAAGTTAACTACTACAAAAGTTATTTTTCCTCCCTTGGTATTCTGCTGTTAATTGAATTGTCTTGTTAGATTGACCTCACACTTGGTAAGGCAACTCCCATCTTTTCATTTATTTATACCTGCACCTGTATTTTCCACTCCATGCATCTGATGAAGTGGGTTCTAGACCACGAAAGCTTATGCCCAAATAAATGTGTTAGTCTCTAAGGTGCCACAAGGACTCCTCATTGTTTTTGCTGATACAGACTAACACGGCTACCACTCTGAAACCTGAGCTTGTTTAGTCTTCAGAAAAGAAGACTGGGGATGGAAAGGACATGACAACAGTCTTCAGATATGTTAAGAGCTGTTATGAAGAGGATGGTGATCCACTGTTCTCCATTCCACTGAAGGCAGGACAAGTAGTAATGGACTTAATCAGCAGCATAGGAGATTTAGGTTAGATATTAGGAAAAGCTTTCTTACTATAAGGATAGTTAGGTCCTGAATAGGCTTCCAAGGGAATCCCCGTCATTAGAGGTTTTTAAGAACAGGTTGGGCAAACACTTGTCAGGGATGGTCTAGGTGTTCTTGGTCCTGCCTCAGCACAGGGGGCTGGACCAAATGACCTCTCAAAGTCCTCTTCTGGCCTGACATTTCAATGATTCTGTGCTTTAAGTGTGATGTTAGGCACGACCAGGCATATTCCTGGTGTCCTTGAATCCTCTTTTACTTTGAGAAATATTCACTTTGATTTTACTAGGAGCTTCACATAAGGTCTTTAAGATGGTGTCTGTATTACTTTGTACAGTTGGCTGGTTATCTCAGGAGTAAGCAGAAAAGCACTGTGACATGACACAGAAGAGTGTTTCTAAGACACAATGCTTCCCAGGGCTACTCCTGGAATGATGTAGCTTGGCTGCAGCTAATTTCAGAATCTATCCCTTAAATAGTTAAGTTTAAATCTGAACACAGGTCCATAACCACTTATCTTCCCAAATTAAAGAGTCTGAGAGTGCATAAAGAAAAGCAGGAAAACTATAGCAAATAACACAATGACCATCATATCAATGGTTTGACAGGGGATGTGGGATTTTTTAAATTGCTGAGCATAGAAGTTGATGTGAGTTGAGGATGCTCAGCACTTTACAGGAGTCTCTGAGCAACTTGTAGGATTGAGCCCCAATACAATATCCAGTTGCACCATACAATGTTAGTGTAATAAAAATATGCTAGCTGGAAAAAGTAAATTTCTCAATAGAAGATACTAAATATTAACTTTAAAATGTCACCAAAAAGGGAAATGATTAATCCAAACATTAAAAAATAGATGATGAGTTATAAACAGAAATATTCCAAGAACCAAATTAAAATGCCACATCTATAGAGAGACAACAGTAAATGCAAGAAACCCTCCAGGGAACAGCAAGCTATTAGGTAAAGAAATCAGCAGAATATCTAAAAACATGAAAAAGCTGCTGAGTTAAAAAAAAATGGATGGGAAAAAAATAAAACTACCAAAGGGGAAAGATTGAAATTATTGATGACATTGAAACATGAAAAAAGAACCGGTGTGGTCTGTGACTCTTGTTCCAGTCCTGAGAGACTCTACTCATACAGAAGACTCCACTGCCACCCTTCTCTTTTTTTAAGCCAAGGGGATCCATTTTGACTGCCTAATTGTAACCATCACAGTATGGAACAGGAAGAGAGGTAGGAAAATATCAAGCCACTTAGGGTTTTATAGATCACAACAGACATCTTAAATTCAGGCCAGTAGCCTTCGGCCAGTGCAGATCACCATGCACTGGTGATGTGTGCTGCTATCGAGAAGGCCTGCTCAGTAAGCAGGTTGCTGCATTACGTGTGCCAGTTTAAAGGTTCTAAATCAGCCCCGTTTATATCCCACATCATCTAAAGCTCCATGATATGCAATGCACTGCAAGATAAACAGAAAGGGAGCACTACAGACTGATTTCAATTTAAATGCAGCACCAGCAGCAGGGCCCTACAGCTGTCACTTCTGCTTCTGGTGAGAGAGCCAATATCTCTCCCACTCACTTTCCCTGAGATTTGTACATCTTCCTAGAGTATTTATAAAGGCAGCTATCACCAAACAAAATTATAATCAACTGATCTAACCTAATACTTAACAGAACAGACATTAAATGACGAGCACGAGTCAGTCAGTACCCAAAATAATAATAAATAATACCTGCCTCTTATACAGAACTTTTTCATTAGTAGATCTCGAAGTGCTTTACAAAGGAGGTCAGTATCATTAACCCATTTTACAGATGCAGAAACTGAGGCACAGATGTAGAGGGACTTGCCTAAGGTCACCTTGCAGGCCCAGCTCTCCAGCTCTATCCACTAGGACAAAAACAAATGGAGTCTATCCTTGTTTCCAAACATTCCTAAGTTTATTGACACTTTTCCCAGTTCCATCCCTTTTTTACGTAAGCCACTCCCCTCAGAACATTTCTTCATCTGAAAGATGCTTTTCTTTGTGGACAGATTGTGCCACTACATCAATGGGCTGCAGGAAATAGCACATTAGTAAGTGATAGATATATGCCTCAGGTGAGTTCAACCTCATGGCATCAGCCATCTAAGAAGTGCACCATAACCTGTGAGGGCCCAGTCCAATGCCCATTAAAGCTAAAGGAAAATGTCCTGTTGAAAACAATGGGCAATGTATCAGGACCCAAACACACAAACTGGAGTAGTTTATTGCTATCAGTGTGGTTTGTTCATTTTTCATTTAATCTAAATAAAATATATGAAATATTTTTTCTAAGGGGTTAGATGTCGTTTCAGCCCATTATGAAAAGTAGATTCCTGGAAAAATATATTTACTGATTGTTAATTTATTCTAATACTCTCATTGTACTGTTCCCTGGACCACTTGGACTCCTACCCTCAGTAATCTTACCCGATCAAAATCTGGCTGTCCTTCAGCAGCAGTTGTTGGCCCTGAAGCCAACTGAGCTTGTTTTTTTTCTTAAAAAAAAAGAAAAGAAAGAAAGAAACATAATTCTGTGCTGCAATGTAAGCCCAGGGTCAGTTGACATATATTAGGGACCCATGGGCTTGAGCATCTACATTGTATTTTAACCCTACGTTAAGACTTTTCTAATCTGTGCTCGAATCTTGGGATCTGGAGTTCACTCTGCAGTGTACAGACCTGAGTCAAAATAACCATATCCCAAAGTCCCTACCATCTCTCTCAGCCTCCCGAAATGTGGCCAATCTAGCCCTAGGACCATGGTGCACTGTGAGAAGACCAGGAAGCAGCTCGCTTTGCAGACGGTTTGATAGGTTTGCTCTCCATTGCAAAACCAGGAGACTCTCTGATCATGTGCTTGCAGATTGGTGATCAGAACAGAATGAGTTGACACTAACCTAAGCTACTGCCGTTTGCAAAGGGCGAGGTGGCTTTCATTTTCAATAGAGTGGATTGCAGATTGTTAGGATAGAGAGGACTAGAAGTTGATCAATGGAATTTGGGATACTCCCAGATGACTCCCAGAACCTGAGTCCAGTGAAGCTGTGTCTACACTGCAAAGCAACAAGACTTGGACCCTGGGTCCCAGTTTAACTTGAGCTTGGACAGTACAGCCCCTGCAGGGTCCTGGGAGTCTGTGTCAGAGCCCAAGGTTAGTGCAATTGCCTTGTAGGTGCAAGGGACATTAGGCTTGAGCCCGGGCTCAAGCATGGGTTTATGGTGCAACGTAGACATCCCCTAAAAGTCAGTCATTAATCACAGCCTGACTCCACTCAGGCCTGCACTGGGGCACTGCGGAGCTCTGCCAACACAGGGTGGAACTCCATGAGGCATTACATCTGCTAGACAGATGGGGGAAATATTCTCAATCCCCTTTGGACGGTGCAGCACATACTCCAGCTCCACTAGCCAGTATGGAGGTGGCAGGGGGAGAGGGAAGAAGAGCATGGCGAGCATCTTGCTCCTCCCTTGGTGTGCGTAGTACTCCAGGAAGTGCTAGGTGGGAGCAGTGCCTGTGCTGAGAGTAGTGGAAGCCCTGCAACAGCACCTGGCTAAAAGTGAAAATGCTCAAAGTGAAAAGGCATAATCTGGCCCCTGAAAGCTATTTCATCTCATGCCCTCTTAGCAACTGAACCACATCTTTAAGAGCTATGCCCCTGGAAAGTCATACATAAACAGCCAGGGCAACACACAGGTCCCAAATATTCACAAAAGAAAAAAGAGTAGGGTTTGTGATTTTTATAAAGCTATTAAACCTTTGAAGCACTTTATAAACATTAACAAATAAATTCTCACTGCACTCCTGTGAACTAGGTACATATTATTAGAAGTAATGTGTAAACTAGAGTTAGGTGAAACTTAGAATGTCCGGTTTGCAGGAAGTTTCAGCATTTCTTTTCATTTTGAATTGGAACAAATCAAATCATTTTTGAAATTTACCACAAACTGGAATTTCTGAAAAATATTCAGCTTTGGAAAAATTTTATTTCAGAATTTTGAAGTTTCATTTTGGATGTTATTTTTGTGGAGGTTTTTATTTTTATAAATATTATTTTTACATTCTATCATGACGTTACAGTATTAGTGCATAACATGCACTACTAAAGACATGTCATAATATGACAATATAATAGTTGAAATATTCTATTTAAAAACCATGAAGGACCATTGCTACTTAGTACTGATTGAAACATATCTTTCCTTTTCCAGATGAAAGTGTCTCCTATTAGCACTGTATGGGAAGAAAATGAACATGTGGGGAAGTGAACAAACAGCTCCCAAAAATGAACATTTTTCATTTTTAAAAAATTGTGGGAATTTTCACTGAAATCGACATTCTGTAAAATATTTTTATTTTGATGAAAATGGTATTTTCTGTCAAAGATTTTGAAAAAAAATTCTGTTGATCACTAGTATAAACCACTGGTATATACAATCCCATCACTTACTTGTGATGGTGATCAACCACCAAAGTGAAAGCACCACATATGTTAGCATGGATTTAGCCACAGTGGAAAGAAAAAAATAAGAATACTGCATGTTGGATGGCAGCACAGTAACACATATAGCACCTCTCATTGAAACAATTTGGATGGATATTAATCAAATGAATACACTATAAAAGAAGACTCATAATGCAGTACATCTGTTTACTGTGTCTTCTTACTATAACAGTTTCCATAGAAACAAGATGGAGTTAGAAAATTTCAGTAGTGGGCAACAAATTCAAATGATTTTTTTTAATGAATCGTTATAGTATATAGTTAGTGCATATATCTATACACACACACACACACACCTGGCATATAAATTTATTGTATGCATTTATGCCACAAAACATGGTTCACTGGTCCTAATATCTAAGTGCTTATTACTATACATTATTTCTAAGCCTCCACAGTCACTGAAGATTGAGTTGAAACATGAAAAAGGTGTACATTTAATCTCTTTAAAAACATTTTAAGAATTTTTTCCCATTAAGTGAGAGAGCATCATCAGCTGTGAAGAAGTTATTTAAAACACAAGAAAATCAACTGAGGACATGAGAGTGATATGGACTGAACACAGCCTGAAGAATTTTATTTTCAAAATTCATTTCCGTTTAGTTTGAGGCTGATTTGATTTTTTTTTTACCCTTATATTTATATCACCTACAGTTTAATTGTGACGTAATTTCTTATGCATTGTGGGCAGACTTCAGTGACTCACCACCTCCAAATATATTTGTGAAGGTCGTTCATGAATTAGAATTCTATCAATCAGAACCTCCTGCATTGTTCAGGCTATATTTGATATGGAAATTCCAGGCTCATGTAAAATGTTAATGACAGAGTAAGAAGGACTGACCCTTATAGATTTTAAAAGGAGGCACTGAGATAATATAGTTTAAAACTGTCCACAAATGCCATCAGGGCTCCAAAATCAGGTCTGACAAACCATCTACAATATGTAGCCCTCAAGCCACAGCTGGTTCATCCACTGAGGCTGTTATCAGCGGAATACAGTTATGAGCTATAACTACAACCCCAGTGATGTTTGGATTGGGCAGGCAGGGGAGTGAGGCACATAGCTCCCAGCTGTTTTTCTCTCATAGCTGCTCCAGCTGTTGACACACACTGGCACTTCCTGATTTGAATGTTTAACCATACAGTTTTAATATTCTCCTACTATAGTTTGTTTGAACTAAATGGAGTAAACAATATATGTTATCACCTGCATGCACTAGCAAGTGTGCGCGTGATTCTGTGCAAATTGTTATGCTTGCCCATCTAAAGGTTAAATATTGAATATTTCACCATAAAAGATGTCTTTCGCCAGATGTTTTTCTTCAGTGATTTTACAGGAGGGAGAATGTTATGGGGAAATGAATAAATTTTCTGCTGCCTCTTGGTTCTTCAGCTACTTAGGAGATTGTTTGGAGACTGTCAGGAGACAAGGTCTTAGGCAGTCAGGCCTAACTGTCAGAGCAGGAGTAAGGCCTACTGGTTGGAGTAGGAGTCAGCCTAGTGGTCAGAGTCTGAATGCCAGAGCCCATGATCAAGGCAGAGTCAGTCAGGAATGGGAGCTGAAGGTCAGAACTGGGTTATCTGGAGTCAGGGAAGACAGGAGCAGGGCTGGTTTCAAGGCAGGAGCAAGGCCAGGTGCAGCGCAGGGTATAGGCAAGAGCAAGGCTGGGTGCAGGGCTTGGAGTGAGGCCAACATAAGAAGGCTTAGAATCTGCAGGCATATGTGTTAAGCAACCACTAGTCCTCCGCAGCTGCTGGATTCAAGAGCAAGCCACCTGACTGCCTTAGCCAATGAAGTGGTTTTACTGTGGCCCAGCTGCACTCATTGGCTGCCCAATGAGCAGGCAGGTGCAGCTGCAGGTCCTCATTACTGACAAATCTCTACTGAAAGAGCAAACCATCATCTGTGCAAACTATCACAGGGTTTCATATCATACATAGTGCACAACATGGGCTGTACAATAAACACCAGTAACAATATCTGTCATCATATACATTATGATGCAGAAACATCTGCTATTTCCTATCACAATGAAAAGGAGACAAATTATAGTACTACCTATGGTAGATGACTGCAGACACTGGTGACTATTATTGTATTATTATACAATAGTATCCAAAAGGACTGTAAAACCAAGCCAGCCAAGGTTACAAGTAAAGCTATGCAAATTTAGCAAAGTCCTTTTAAACTTATAGGGTAACTATAGCTTCTTTTTTTTTAAATCCTCACATTTTGATTAATAACAATATAATTCTACAGTTTTTAGTAATAGGAGATCAAATGGGAAGTGAAGGGAAATTTATGTAAAAGGAATTAGCTGGAAAAAAAATATAATCAGAAAAATGTCCCCACGCTCTGAGGGCCTCTTGTATGTATTCTTTGGATGAAGGAGGACTTCTCAGATTCTCTAGAAAATGGGTATAATTAGAGGAAAGCTTCTTTGGTGACAGAGTGACTTGCAAGTTCACTTCAGAAGTTGAGTTTGTGTTTCTACTTCCCTGCATACTTGGGTTCTCCCCGTCTTATTTTTTGCCTTAAGAATGTATCTTTCTGCTATTCAAAAAATAGATAAAAATCACTGGCAAAAGAAAGAAGTCACAGACTAGAACCCAGGTGCTAGAAAAGCAGTAGAGGATCAGGAGAGTAATGGTTCCTTCTCCTCTTCACTTGTTTCTTTTGCTTCTTATTGCTGAAATAGGAGCTGTTAGCACATTCTCACTCTGCACCTGTGTTTGCAGACACAGTATCTTGAAAGTACTTCCAAGTCACCTCTTCACATCTGGCATGCAATCAGATAATATTGAAACAGGAAATGCAGATCTCACTTGAACATTCCCTGCTATCTTACATAGGTCAGAAGATCATTTCTGGTTTGCTTATAATGGGACCCTGATCCTGGCAGTGGGAAGAAAATGCCAGCACAGAGTTCTGCACCTATGCAGAATCAATGAGCCCTATGACACATTTGGCATTACCTATTCTGATTCCTTGAGACCTATGAAAACTCTTTTCTCCTTGCCATTAATTGGTAGCTATTCCACAATATGGTAAGGACTAATATTTTACCATGTGAATACACAAGAATTTTACCTTATTGACTTGAAATTGACAAGAAATTTCCATTGTTTGATTTTCTGTTCTCAGTTACATGCTTCCTTTGACTCTGCCCACATACTGCACTGTGTTGGCATGCCATGCATTTTGGCCCTGGACTTCAACGCTTTATCCACACAACTCCCACTCAAAAGAATGACCTCATTAAGTAGACTTCTTCTAATGTGATATAGGTACTGCCTGAATACTTATTTAGCAAATAAACTGAACCAGTCAATAAAGAAATCTCAGGCTTATTGAAATCAATCTTTTTACCTACTGTTTTCATTAGCTTAATAGTTACCTTCTAACTATATTATAACTATTAACAGTTGTGTGCAGTTTGTGTTGCTTATTGTATATATTTTTTCCTCTTTTTTGAGGTGCTTACTTGTGTACATTAGGAATTCTCTATTAATTGTGTCAGAAATATAGAGCAAGGCAATGTTTTCTTTTCTTCTTTTCCATCTTCTCATCTTCCTCCTCCCCAGAGACGCTATGTTTTGGATAGACTTTCCTAGCTACATAATTAAGTAGCCACCATCACTGCCTGAAAGAAGACAATAACATTTTCTCCCTGCAAGATTAATCTTGAGTAAACTAGTAGATTTTTCCCCCTTTTGCATCTGGGTCTAATTGTGTATGTGCTAAGATTATTGTGGGAAAGCTGAATCAGAGATATGGGTTTTATTTTTAATGCAGAAAGGGGTGAAGCTAGTGCACATTCTGGTCTCTTGTGAAAGTGAGTGCTGTAATCCAGGGATGGCTATCTCCCATACACAAAAACTTCCCCATATACATCCACAGATTTATGGATTTCGGGAAACATAACTTTTGTGGGGAAGCTCATGGTCACAGATGGGGAAGTACAATTAGTACCAATCACATGGAGGGATTTGACTATCACGTGAGAAACCTTGGACTGGACTCTGCATTCAACAGGGAGCCTGTACAAAGACTTGGCAGTGGGGTGATGTGTTCAAAGCACACCTGCATTACTTAGCAAATGGGCATCCAGGCTTCGTACCAGTTTGAGGTTTTCCAGGGTGACAGATTTCATTCCTAGATTAATAAAATTACAATATTTGGGCCTGGAGGTCATGAATGTATGCACAACCACCACCTTGGTTAAGTCTGTCTGTGTGGATTGAACTCTGAAGCTCTAGATCTGAAAACATGAACTGCTGCGGCTTAAGAAAATGGATCTGGTCCCTTAGCTTGGAGGCAATAGCAGACTAATAAAACTCTATATCTTCACACTACAGGAGGTCAAAAAACCGTTCTGGGTTCACGTGGGGACCGAAGTAGTCTTCTGACCAGTCACAGATAGAACTTCAAACGTTCACAGCAATGGCTATTTTGACATCCAGCAGCATTGAGGAGTCCAAAGGGACCTTGATGATGCAAATTCACTTTACAATCAGCGTATTACAAATAGAAGCTAGGTGCCACACTAATAGAAGTAATAAATGTTTCCCCCTTCCTACCAGCATCGCTTCCATCGTGCCAGATTTCGGGCTTTGCCAGCTGCACTTTATCCAGGTGCTGTTCTTATGTAGGCATTGGGAAAACTCAGGATGACGTTATTCACATAGGAAATTTAGAGCCTGGTCTAGTCTGCATACTGCTGGTAATTCAGCCCATGTGTCTCAGCAGCTAACCACTGATTTCATGCAGATGGTGAAGAAGAGAAAGTTGAACCAAGCTAGCACTCTGACAACATTCTGTCAATACAGTAACCAGGTGCCTTCATACAGCTTTTTGAAAAAAGGCATGCCTTAACTCATATGAAACCCACTGCTCAGGAGAGTTAAAATCCTATTTTACAATCTTTACCACATACCTCAATTTTCTGCTCCCTTTTTTTAATTTTAAAAAGATCATTGTGTTCCCACTTACTAGGTTGCATTTCCTTTACAAAGTGAATTGGCCATTAGGAGAGTACTGCTTCCTCTGCAAGTGTAGTGCTGAGAAGATATAGAATCATAGGACGGGAGGGGGGCATGCCTGGGCTCTGGGGGGAGAGGAAGCCTTTGTCTCGGCTGAGGGAGCCACGGTGTGGCTCTGGGAGGAAGGGGCTCTGTGGGGGAGGGGAGAGAGTATCTGGGCAAGGGGTGCCCTGCAGCTGGGCTCTAGAGGGAGGGGGTGTAGGTATCTGAGCAGGGAGGGCATGGCTGGGCTCTGGGGGGAGGGGGTGTAGGTATCTGGGCAAGGGGGCCTCCAGGGCTGATCTCTGGTCAGGAGGGTAGGGAGTTCAGTTGTATTGGCTGGAGAAGGGTTATGGGTGAATGACCCCCCAGCTGGGCTCTGGAGGGGAGGGGGCAGAGAAACAGGAACTTGGTTGTCATAGGAGTTTCTTTAACTCTCTACTCCTGGTGGAATGTGTGTGTCTTTCTACTGTTACAGACATACTTGGTGACAGGTATTTTGAAATAAATTACCAAAATAAATGAAACTGGTATGATTATGTAATGCTAATTTGACAAGTAAAATTTACAGAATTTTAAAATATTATGCTCATAATTTTAATTTTTTGGGGTACAGAATTACCCCAGGCCTATAATACATCCTAGAATGATGTTTGCTTTTTTGCAATAATGTTACACACTGTTGACTCATATTCAGCTTGTGATCCACTATGACCCTCAGATCCCTTTCCACAGTACTCCTTCCTAGGCAGTCATTTCCCATTTTGTATGTGTGCAACTGATGTTCCTTCCTAAGTGGAATACTTTGCATTTGTCTTTATTAAATTTCATTCAATTTATTCATACCATTTCTCCAGATCATTTTGAATTTTAATCCTATCCTCCAAAGCACTTGCAACGCCTCTCAGCTTGGTATCATCCACATAAGTGTATTCTCTGTGCCCTTATCTAAATCTTCCTCTTGCTTCTAGCCTACGTGTAGAATATTTTCCTGTTTATGGCCCTAGCTAGTTTAAGCTTGTTTTGTGCCTTAGCCTTTCAAAGTTTGTCCCTACATATTTGTATATATTCATCCTTTGTAATTTGACCTAGTTTCCACTTTTTGTGGGACTCTTTTTTGAGTTTCAGATCATTGAAGATCTCCTGATTAAGTCAGAGTGGTCTCTTGCCACACTTCCTATCTTTTCCATGCTACTAAATAGGCAACTTAGCCTACCATAAACACTCATCAGCTTCAGAGCCTGCTGTCCCCAGCCCTCCTCCGCTAAAAGGAAGGTTGATATGATACACAGCTTGGGGAAACAAGTGCAACAACTGTGGGGAATGAGGAGAGTGTGTCTCTCTTAATGGCTAGCCTCTGTGTATCAGGGGGTAGCTCTCTTAGTTTGTATCCACAGAAAACAACAAGGAGTCCGGTGGCACCTTAAGGCTAACAGATTTATTTGTTTCTCCCTGTGTTTCCACTCCTGCTCTCTTTGAATTGTTTTATGTTGCTTCACCACTATTGGAAAGGAGAAAAAATTATGGATCTTTAGGTTACAAAAGGATCTTGCATTAGATTCTCAGAGTGCCAAATTCACTGACGTCACAATTTAAGGAATTTTGATATAGGTCTCTTCAGACAAAAAAAAAAAAAAAAAAAAAAAAAAAAAAAGCATTTTTCCCAAAACTGCTTCTTGTACAGCAATGTGTTTTCTTTTTTAATGCAGTTGAGATGGAGTCTGTGTAAATTATGAAATGCATAAATATCAAACCCAAAAGAAAAAAAAAATCCATATTTAGGCTGAATTCTGCCCTTCTGAGCCCTCAGAAGGGCATATGTGGCTTCAATTAAAGCCAGTGCACCACAGACCACAATGCAGGAATCCATGCATCTCAATTTTTTTTTCCATAACCGTACATCTTGACAAAGCAATTGTTTTACTGACTGACCACCACCCCTCCCATTCATTACTGCCTACTCCCCCTCCCCTTCATGGCTACACACTCCTTTTCTTGTCCCATACATACCTAGAGCAACTACAGCAATTATTTTCATGACAATAATATGAGGATATATTTCATGTATTTTTAGCTTCTATTAATGAAATTTGACAGGAGGAAATAAGGAGCAGAGCCAGCACTGTAGGACTAGCCAGCTCTTCGCAGAGCAGAGCAAAGCAATCTAGAGAAAGACCATGGTTTGGGAACTTCTGGATTAGATAGAAGATTAAGAAAGTACTTATCCTTGCTTTATTTTCACCCCTCTAATTCCCATTTCCATGGAAACAGGGCTGGAAATACCAGCAGGCAGGCTACAGCTGAGCATCTGAACGAGAACACTTGTAGAACTCAGCAGGCAGACAGCAGGAGAAGTCTACAAGATCGGGTTTCAAAACTCAGTTATAGATTTTAAGCAAAGGGAAGTCTATGACTAAAGCAAAGGGACTTGTCAACAGATCTGGGTTCTGTCTTTAGCCCTGCCACAGATATCTGTCTGAAACTGGCAGGCAATTTAACTTCCTCCATTTCCTCATTTGTAAAATTGAGGCAGAAAAAGTATTATTCCTTCTTAAAGAGGGCACTGGGCAAAATCCAAGCATTTAATATACAAGTAAAAGCCTATTGTTGTTATTGGTGTAGTGTTTTGGTTCCTAAACTCTGTAGTGTTATGCTCTCTGAGAAATCGTACTGGCTGCTACACACGTCATGTACACCTGGTCAAAGAAGCCAAAACTAGACTGTCCGGGTAAAACCCAATAGGTGGCAACCCTATCACGTCCATAGATTTTGAACATTTACCAGACATTCAGATCACTCATTTAAAAATAAAAATAAATAATTAATAATAAATAATAAAGCCACTGGTTAATATAAACAGCAAAACCTGCACTTTCTTTCCCAAATCCTGATCCAAAACTCTAGTCTAACAAAAGCAGCTAAACCAAAATGATAAATGAATGTAAAATCTACTTTTCAGAGGCAAGTGCACAAGTTTAACTTATTTAGTTAAGTCAAGTATAAACAAAATTACATCTGAACATAGGAATTTTAAAAATCTACCTTAGATTTTCCTCCTAGCAAGTATTTGCTGTTCAAATAAATGGGGGGGAGGGCTGGGGGAGAGAAGGAAGTGAAATAGCATTTCCTTAGCTAACTACTTTGGCCAAAGAAGTAGATGGTCACCACTGTGGTGTCCCTGATACTACATCTATGCCATTTTATCATCAGTTTTGTAAAAGAAAGAACATCCAAACAGAGTATGACCGATATGATTTTAGCCCATATAATGGCCCCATGAAAATGAAAGTGGATATAAAACACAGAATAATGAAAGTTTTCCTGTTCTGTGAAAATACAATAATGAATAGCAAAAGCTGGAAATTGAATTGATGAAGAATGACAACATAAATCCATATTTTGCTAGAGTTGCGGTACAACTTTAACCGAATTCTTTATCAGACTCAAATTAGCCACATAAGTTCAATACACTGTACTCCCCCGCAAAGTTTTAAAAGGGCAGGAGGACATCACAAGTTTAAAACCAGGTGGAGAGGCGAGCAAGGCCCACCATAGCATGGTGTCAACCCGTTTAAGGTTTAGCAGATATTAATATTTCTTAAGGAGGCTGTAATGGAAACAGTCATTCCAATCTTAGCAAATGTGGAACTACATAAGGGGGACTCAGATGAACAGTGTATTCCACTCAGGTGGAATGAGAAAGGGTAGTACAGAGCATAGAGGACTGTATAATTTGGTTTAATCTGTTCTATATCATCTATGTCAGCAATTCACGGTTTGACAGATCAAACCAACACAAAATTCACACACAGGTCAGTTACATTTATGAAATGCAACAATGGTGGTAGGGTACCCTTGTAGCTCACAAAAGTTTATGCTCAAATAAATTTGTTAGTCTCTAAGGTGCCACAAGTACTCCTTTTCTTTTTGTGAATACAGACCAACACGGCTGCTACTCTGAAACTTGAAAAACCAAGGAGCTGATTCTCATTTAAGAGAGTCCCTTTAAGGCCACTACACACTGCCAGAGTTGTGAAAAATGGGAGTGACATACTTTAAGGCTGTTTTACACTGCCAGAGTAGAGTAGTGTAAAGGTGGCCTTAGTGTAAATGAAATTCAGGCCCTAGTCTAATTTTTTTTTAACTATACCAGTTTTACTCACTATTGAGTATGTTTACATATATTTTTCCTCCTTTTAGTAAATAATGTCTGAGCAGACCACTTGCCCTCTATTTGAGGAGCTTTCATCACCATCTTCAACAAGGTTGGAAACAAGAACACATGTCCAACAGCATTAACTCAAGGTTCTGATTGTACCTATGTTTAAATACACTTTTTAAAAACTCTACAGAACAGACTGTTTTAAAAGGCTAACAAGCAGACCTGGAAATGCTGCCACCATTTCAGATGTAGACACCAAGCAGGTGTCAAAAACAAGCACCTCACGTGCCCTGGGAAAAGCTCACTATACCAGTATTTTAGTATACCTTGACAAGATTCCAGCTACACCTTGTTTTGAATATCATCTCTAAATGATCTCGATGAGAGGGGACTCTTGGCTTGGCTAAAGATTAGGCAGAGAGTTCCTGGTGAGCAGGGGACAGAACATGGTCAATACATATTTATAAAGGGGAATTAAAGCTGGCAGCATTCTGCATGCGCACACATGGCAGATAGTGGTGATCCCAGTGAAGTAAGTTAGTCCCAGTTGGAGCTCAATGGAAAAAAGGGATACAATTCAACAGATTGCAGTGTGTCCCGTTGAGGTCATTAGTATCTTTGTATTGTACACTGATTGCCTTGCAAGAGGTTTAATCACACTGTTCAACAAGTTAAAGTTATTCCAAAAAAAAAAAAAAAAAAAAAAAAAAAAAAAAGTTAAAGCCATTGATTTATAAGTGGCCTTGGCTGGTTAATCTATGGGTAACAGTAGGAGAGTGAGAAGGCATGACCATTCAGTATATGGCTTTACCACATAAAGAGCAAGGAAACACAGAGTTAAGGTTTCTGTTCTGTGACATTCCCTTGTCCCACTGTGCCTAAGCATTGTGCAAATCAAAAAAATAAAGTGATGTCCGGTGAAGAACACAGGTCTCCTGTAATGGATCCTTAATGCAAGAACTACTGAAAAGGACATGCATAATGCCTGTGCAAACTGTGTACTATTAAATTTGTAGTTAAATTCCTTATAAATATGTACATATGATTACATAGTAGTCATCTTTGATCTTTAAATATTCATGGTAAATAGGTCCAATGGCCTGTGATGGGATGGGATCCGAGTTACTACAGAAAATTCTTTTCTGGGTTTAGCTGATCGCCATATTTGGGGTCAGGAAGGAATTTTCCTCCAGGGCAGATTGGAAGAGGCCCTGGAGGTTTTTCACCTTCCTCTGTAGCATGGGGCACAGGTCACTTGCTGGAAGATTCTCTGCTCCTTGAAGTCTTTAAACCACGATTTGAGGACTCCAATAGCTCAGACATGGGTGAGGTTTTTTGCAGGACTGGGTGGGTGAGATTCTCTGGCCTGCGTTGTGCAAGAGGTCAGACAAGATCATAATGGTCCCTTCTGACCTTAGTATCTATAGTAGTCATTTCTCATATGTCATTCAGCATATTTAAATACTACTACAGGACACCAGTCTGCCTCAGACTAGTGATCAGTAAAACGCTCAGTCTTCTACTTCAATGTTAATTTATATAAAAAGCTTGGTTTTGGTTATGAATCCATGACACATCAATACAGAAACCATTCTGAACCAATTTTTTGATATTCTCTTTAAAAAATTTTATTACTGTGAACAGCTGAGTTACTCTCTGCTATTTTGAAGAGACACAACCCCATGAGGATAGATCCTGCTATGTCACATTTCAGCTTGGACTGTATTTTTACAGTCAAGTAATAAACCCTTGAAAATAAGTTGAGAGGAAAATCTAAGTTACCTTCACAATGGGAGCAATACAAGTAACACCACTGTTTCTTGGAACATTCAGGGTTTAATAAACTACATATAAAAATACTGAATATCAAAATTTACAGAAAAATCTTTACCACTTCAGAATCTTAATAGTAGGTGCATAAACAAACATTTCCTGATTGCTTTGCACATCTTTTGGCTCTCACAATTATGTCACTCAGATGCTTCTCTCTTGTCTTTATTGAGTCCTAAGAAGAAACCTCTAGTTACAGAATTTTCTTCTGTGAAAAGAACCTAACAGAAGATTAGGATTGGAAGAGGTCAGGAGATCATCTTGTCCAACCCCCTGCTCAAAAGCAGGACCAATCCCAACTAAATCATCCCAGCAAGGGCTTTTGTGAGCCAGGCCTTAAAAATCTCTAAGGATGGAGGTTCCTCCATCTCCCTAGGTAACCCATTCCAGGGCTTCACCACCCTCCTAGTGAAATAGTGTTTCCTAATATCCAACCTAGACCTCCCCCACTGTAACTTGAGACCATTACTCCTTGTTCTGTCATCTCCCACCACTGAGAACAGCCTAACTCCATCCTTTTTGGAATCCCGCTTCAGGTGGTTGAAGGCTGCTATCAAATTCCCCCCTCACTCTTCTCTTCTGCAGACTAAATAACCCCTGTTCCCTCAGCCTCTCCTTGTAAGTCATGTGCCCCAGCCCCCTAATAATTTCCATTGCCCTCTGTTGGACTCGCTCCAATTTGTCCACATCCTTTCTGCAGTGGGGGCCCAAAACTGGATGCAATACTCCAGATGTGGCCTCACCAGTGCTGAATTGAGGGAAGTGATTATTCCCCCTCTATCTGCTGGCTCCTACTAGTACAGCCAAATATGCCATTAGCCTTCTTGGCAAGAAGGGCACACTGTTGACTCATATCTGGTTTCCCATTCACTGTAATCCGCAGGTCCTTTTTGACAGAACTGCTGCTTATCCAGTCAGTCCCTAGTGTGTAGCAGTGCATGGGATTCTTCTGTCCTAAGTGCAGTACTCTGCACTTGTCCTTGTTGAACCTCATCAGATTTCTTTTAGCCCAAGCCTCTAGTTTGTCTTCTTTCTAGTACTTGCATTTTAAAAAATTTGCTGTGTTTCATCCTAACTTTTTTCCCTTTAATGTTTGTGTGTTTTGTTTCATGCCTTCCCTACCCCACACTTTGTCCCTTCATCCCTCCCTTTGTTTTTTTATACAGAAATGGACCCCGCTATTATTTATTAGGATCATCATAGTGCCAAGGAGCCACAGTCACAGCCCCAAACATGCAAAGTGCTGTACAAACAGAACAAAACAACACTCTGCCCCAAAGACCTGACAATCCTCAATCCAAGCACCCTCAAATTTTGGAGGAGTTTAAAATCTGGACCCAAACCTGCATTTGCCAGCAAGGTATTTCTCAGGTCTCCATTGTCACCAAGCCCTTCATACATAGGTGCCAACTCTGTGGATGCTCTGGGGCTGAAACACCCATGGGGGGGAAGAGAAAGAAGATACTGGACGTTTAGTACCCAGAAATCAGTTTAAGTGTGGAATTGATGAGTTCTGTGCTGCTGCTAATACCTTCTGCCCTTGGGGAAGGAGTTTGTTTATAAATCAGACAGGATGATTAAGATAACAAAAGGCTTGTCATTAAATTAATGGTTGTTAGATGATCCTGAAAGCATTGCCAGGCACTCCAGTTAAGATAGGAAACAAAGGGTAGGAATAAATGGTCCATTTTCAGAATGGAAAGAGGTATATAATGGTGTCCCACTAGCAGCTTGTACTGGTCTGGGATCAGTGCTGTTCAACATATTCATCAATGATCTGCAAAAGGAGTAAACAGTGAGGTGGCAAAGTCTGCAGATGGTACAAAATTATTCGAGATAGGCAAGTCCAAAACAGACTGCAAAGAGTTACAAAGGGATCTTACA
The DNA here is from genome assembly GCF_009764565.3 of Dermochelys coriacea. NCBI lineage: Eukaryota > Metazoa > Chordata > Testudines > Dermochelyidae > Dermochelys > Dermochelys coriacea. Next base: position 40,084,220 of record NC_050070.1, on the reverse strand, counting down.
AAAAACTGGGTGACTTGGCAACAAAATGGCAGATGAAATTCAGTGTTAAATGCAAAGTCATGCACATGGCAAAATATACTTCCAACAATATATACAAAATGATGGTGCCTAAATTAGCTTTTACCCATGAAGAAAGATCTTGGAGTCATTTGCAGTATTCTGGAAGCACTGTGTTTTCCCCGAGTACTGCAAATTTATAAGAATCCTTCTCACTGTGCCTTCATCATCCTGAACTGTAGAATGCTCATTCTCCTGCTTCAGAAGGCTTAAAAATTATCTCCAGTCATCAATGGGACAGATGCAACTGAATAACGTAGCTGTCCTTAACATGCATCAAAATAATCCCAGGGAACCTAGATGTAAAGAAGATTGCTGAAAGTTTCATCCAGAAAGCTACAGTGAGACATAATGTCTTTAAAAACTGGGAAGTTTGTGACCACAGCTTGTAGGTGATTGCAATGATCTTAATATTCTGTAATTCATGATAATGTAATTATGCAGTTCATAACTGAATCATTAAAATAGTAAAGATAGCAATGATAAACACATTCAATAAGAAATTTATAAATATGCTGAAAATAGCCTCCCCCCAAAACTGGCAGAGTGCAGCCCCAAACAAACACACTTTTGTAGTGATAATCAGGATAGCCCATTTCCAAACAGTCGACAAGGTTTGAGTAACAGTGTGGGGGGGGAAATAAGCATGGGGAAAATAGTTTTACTTAGTGTAATGACCAATCCACTCCCAGTCTTTATTCAAGCCTAATTTATTGGTGTCCAGTTTGCAAATTGATTTCAATTCAGCAGTTTCTCATTGGAATCTGTTTTTGAAATTTTTGTTGTAGTATGACGACTTAGGTCTGTAATCGAGTGACCAGGGAGACTGGCATGTTCTCCGGCTGGTTTTTGAGTGTTATAATTCTTGATAACCGATTTGTGTCCATTTATTCTTTTACGTAGAGACTGTCCGGTTTGGCCAATGTACATGGCAGAGGGGCATTGCTGGCACATGATTGCATGTATCACATTGGTAGATGTGCAGGTGAACGAGCCTCTGATACTGTGGCTGATATGATTAGGCCCTATGATAGTGTCCCCTGAATAGATATGTGGACAGAGTTGGCAACGGGCTTTGTTGCAAGGATAGGTTCCTGGGTTAGTGGTTCTGTTGTGTGGTGTGTGGTTGCTGGTGAGTATTTGCTTCAGATTGGGGGGCTGTCTGTAAGCAAGGACTGGCCTGTCTCCCAAGATCTGTGAGAGAGTGAAGGATCATCTTCAGGATAGGTTGTAGATCCTTGATGATGTGCTGGAGAGGTTTTAGCTGGGGACTGAAGGCGACGGCTAGTGGCGTTCTGTTACTTTTTGTTGGGCTTGTCCTGTAGTAGGTGACTTCTGGGTACTCTTCTAGCTCTGTCAATCTGTTTCTTCTCTTCAGCAGGTGGTTATTGTAGTTGTAAGAATGCTTGATAGTGATCTTAGAATCATAGAATATCAGGGTTAGAAGGGACCTCATCTAGTCCAACCCCCTGCTCAAAGCAGGACCAATCCCCAACTAAATCATCCCAGCCAGGGCTTTGTCAAGCCTAACCTTAAAATCCTCAAAGGAAGGAGATTCCACCACCTCCCTAGATAATGCATTCCAGTGTTTCACCACTCTCCTAGTGAAAAAGTTTTTCCCTAATATCCATCCTAAACCTCCCCATTTTTGTTGCCCTCTGCTGGACATTTTCCAATTTTTCCACATCCTTCTTGTAGTGTAGGGCCCAAAACTGGACACAGTACTCCAGATGATGCCACACCAATGTCGAATAGAGGGCATCCCTCGATCTGCTGGCAATGCCCGTACTTATACATCCCAAAATGCCATTGGCCTTCTTGGCAATAAGAGCACACTGTTGACTCATATCCACTGTATCTTCTCGCCCACTGTAACCCCTAGGTCCTTTTCTGTAGAACTGCTGCCTAGCCATTCGGTCCCTAGTCTGAAGTGGTGCATGGGATTCTTCCGCCCTAAGTGCGGGACTCTGCACTTGTCCTCGTTGAACCTCATCAGATTTCTTTTGGCCCAATCCTTCAATTTGTCTAGGTCACTCTGTATCCTATCCGTAACCTCCAGCATATCTACCTGTCCTCCCAGTTTAGTGTCATCTGAAAACTTGCTGAAGGTGCAATCCACATCATCCTCCAGATCATTTATGAAGAATGATATTGAACAAAACTGGCCCGAGGGGCACTCCACTTGATACTGGCTGCCAACTAGCCATGGAGCCACTGATCACTACCTGTTGAGCCCAACAATCTAGCCAGCTTTCTATCCACCTTATAGTCCATACATCCAGCCCATACTTCTTTAACTTGCTGTCAGAATACTGTGGGAGACCAAGTCAAGGAACAACACGTCCACTGCTTTCCCCTCATCCACAGAGTCAGTTATATCATAGAAGGCAATTAGATTAGTCAGGCATGACTTGCCCTTGATAAATCCATGCTGACTGTTCCTGATCACTTTCTTCTCCTTTAAGAATTGATTCCTTGAGGACCTGCTCCATGATTTTTCCAGGGACTGCGGTGAGACTTACTGGCCTGTAGTTCCCAGGATGCTCCTTCTTCCCTTGTTTAAAGATGGGCACTACATTAGCCTTTTTCCAGTTGTCCGGGGACTTCCCCTGATCGCCATGAGTTTTCAAAGATAATGGCCAATGGCTCTGCAATCACATCCACCAACTCCTTTAGCATTCTTGGAGGCAGCGCATCCGGCCCCATAGACTTGTGCTTGTCCAGCTTTTCTAAATAGTCCCAAACCACTTCTTTCTCCACAGAGGGCTGGTCACCTCCTCCCCATGCTGTGCTGCCCAGTGCAGTAGTCTGGGAGCTGACCTTGTTCGTGAAGACAGAGGCAAAAAAAGCATTGAGTGCATTAGCTTTTTCCACATTCTCTGTCACTAGGTTGCCTCCCTCATTCAGTAAGGGGCCCCACACTTTCCTTGACTTTCTTCTTGTTGCTAACATACCTGAAGAAATCCTTCTTGTTACTCTTAACATCTCTTGCTAGCTGCAACTCCAGGTGTGATTTGGTCTTCCTGATTTCACTCCTGCATACATGAGCAATATTTTTATACTCTTTCCTGGTCATTTGTCCAATCTTCCACTTCTTGTAAGCTTCTTTATGTTTAAGATCAGCAAGGATTTCATTGTTAAGCCAAGCTGGTCACCTGCCATATTTACTATTCTTTCTACATGTCGGGATGGTTTGTCCCTGTAACCTCAATAAGGATTCTTTAAAATACAGCCAGCTCTCCTGGACTCCTTTCCCCCTTATGTTATTCTCCTAGGGGATCCTGCCCATCAGTTCCCTGAAGGAGTCAAAGTCTGCTTTTCTGAAGTCCAGGGTCCGTATTCTGCTGCTCTCCTTCCTTTCCAGTGTCAGGATCCTGACCTCAACTATCTCATGGTCATGGCCTCCCAGGTTCCCAACCACTTTTGCTTCCCCTACTAATTCTTACTGGTTTGTGAGCAGCAGATCAAGAAGGGCTCTGCTGCTGGTTGGTTCCTCCAGCACTTGCACCAGGAAATTGTCCCCTACACTTTCCAAAAACTTCCTGGATTGTCTGTGCATTGCTGTATTGCTCTCCCAGATGATATTGGGATGATTGAAGTCTCCAATGAGAACCAGGGCCTGTGTTCTAGTAACTTCCATGAGTTGCTGGAAGAAAGCCTTGTCCACCTCATCCCCCTGATCTGGTGGTCTATAGCAGACTCCCACCATGACATCACCCTTGTAGGTGTTAGTCTCTGTCTGAGGGTTGGGAGCAAATGTGGTTGTATCTTAGTGCTTGGCTGTAGACAATGGATTGTGTGTTCTGGATGAAAGCTGAAGGCATGTAGGTAAGTATAGCGGTCAGTAGATTTCCGGTATAGGACTTCCCGTGTAGATTGGTCCAGGCTGAGGGTGGGATGGAAATTGTTGAAATCATGGTGGAATACCTCAAGGGCTTCTTTGGGTCCAGATGAAGAAAATGTCAGTGTACTGCAAGTAGAGTAGGGGCATTAGGGGACGAGAGCTGAGGAAGCGTTGTTCTAAGTCAGCCATAAAAATGTTGGCATACTGTGGGGCCATGCGGGTACCCATCGCAGTGCCGCTGATTTGAAGGTATACATTGTCCCCAAATGTGAAATAGTTATGGGCGAGGACAAAGTCAAAGTTCAGCCACCAGGGTTACCGTGACATTATCAGGGATACTGTTCCTGACGGCTTGTAGTCCCTCTTTGTGTGGAATGTTGGTGTAGAGGGCTTCAACATCCATAATGCCCAGGATGGCGTTTTCTGAAAGAACACCAATGAATTGTAGTTTCCTCAGGAAGACAGTGGTCTCTCGAAGATAGCTGGGAGTGCTGGTAGCATAGGGCCTGAGGAGGGAGTCTACATAGCCAGACAATCCTGCTGTCAGGGTGCAAATGCCTGAGATGATGGGGCATCCAGGTTTATGGATCTTGGGTAGCAGAGAGAATGGTTGGGGTTCTAGGGGTGTGTCTGTGTAGATTTGTTCTTGTGCTTTTTCAGGGAGTTTCTTGAGCAGATGGTGTAGTTTCTTTTGGTAACCCTCAGTGGGATCAGAGGGTAATGGCTTGTAGAATGTGGTGTTGGAGAGCTGCCTAGCAGCCTCGCGTTCATATTCTGACCTAGTCATGGGGACTACAGCACCTCTCACCATAATCAAAAAGGCTGACAAAGGAGTTGTTTCTGAGGCTGTGGATGGCAGTGTGTTCTGCATGGCTGAGGTTATGGAGCAAGTGATGCTGCTTTTCCACAATTTCAGCCCGTGCATGTCGGCGGAAGCAGTCTATGTAGAAGTCCAGTCTGTTGTTTCGACCTTCAGGAGAAGTCCATGCAGAATCCTCCTTTTTGTAGGGAGCGAGAGAGTGTGTGTGTGTGAGAGATGCGACCGGGTCAGGCTAGATGGATAAAGAGTAATAGAAGGCATATATATTAGTCCCAGATTAAGTCAATCCCTTTTCCCTGGGTAAGGTGACAAGGGCAGTTCCAGAACAAGCAGGAACTTGCTGGAACCAGTTTAGGCAGGCAGGCTAATTAGGACACCTGGAGCCAATTAAGAAGAAGTTGCTAGAATCAATTAGGACAGGCTGGTTAGTCAGGGCACCTGGGTTTAAAAAGGTCACTTCAGGTAGGGAGAGGCGTGAAAGGAGCTGGGAGTGAGAGGATGTGAACCAGTCAGAGAACACTTCAGTCTCTCCGGTCACTCGATTACAGACCTGAGAGTGGCTATCCTTCAACAACAACAACAACAACAACAACCAAAAAACACAACTTCAAAAACAAAGACTGCAGTGAGAGACTGCTGAATTGGAATTAATTTGCAAATTTAGGCTTGAATAGAGACTGGGAGTGGATGAGTCATTACACAAAGTAAAACTATTTCCCCATGTTATTTCTCCCCCTACCCCACCCCCCACTGTTCCTCAGATGTTCTTGTTAACTGCTGGAAATGGTCCACCTTGCTTGTCACCATGAAAGGTTTTCCTCCTCCCCCCCCCGGCTGCCGGTGATGGCTCATCTTAAGTGATCACTCTCCTTACAGTGTGCATGATAAAACCCATTGTTTCATGTGTCTCTCTCTCTCTCTCTCTCTCTGTGTATATATATATATATATATATATATATATATATATATATATATATATATATATAAAATCTATCTATCTATCTATCTATCTCCTCACTGTATTTTCCACCAAATGCATCCAATGAAGTGAGCTGTAGCTCACGAAAGCTTATGCTCAAATAAATTTGTTAGTCTCTAAGGTGCCACAAGTATTCCTTTTCTTTCTGCGAATACAGAACAACACGGCTGCTACTCTGAAACCTGCTGGAGGACTGAGGAGTACAAGTGTTATCAGACTCCAGGAGGAAGGTCCTGTGGTGGATAAAGAAGGTGTTGGGAGGAGGCCATGGGGAAATAGCCTAGGAAGTTGTAGCTGTCACGCAGCTGTTACAGGAGGTACTCTGGACAACTGAAATCCACAGGGCCCTGGGCTGGAACCCAGAGTAGAGGGTGGGCCCAGGTTCCCCACAAACCTCTCAACTCCAACTCCTCCTGTGTCTGATCAGACCTGGACTGTGGGTTCCACCAGAGGGGAGGTCTTTGGGCTGTTCCCTGACCTACATGGTGAATCAGCAGAGACTGCAGGTGTTCTTCTCTTTTTCCCCATGTTGGCCAGTGATGAGGTTATCTGAGTAAACGGCAGATTTGATCCATGAAAGTGGTCAAACAGAGGGCTGCTGTGAATCTCGGAGGCAAGCAAATCCGCCAATAAGTGCGGGACCCACCAAGGTATAGAAGGAGCTTTGTCACAATATCCATCTTCCTACTGTATTTTCCACTGCATGCATCTGATGAAGTGGGTTTTAGCCCACGAAAGCTTATGCTCAAATTTGTCTCTAATGTGCCACAAGTACTCCTCGCTCTTTTTGCTGATACAGACTAACACGGCTACTACTCTGAAACCTGTCACCAAATATAAACTGTAGTCTCTCTCCTAGAACAGACCAAGATTTTTCAAAACTAGGTACATTAAGGCACCCAAATAAGGGGCTTGACTTTGAAAAGTCAATGATAGTGGGTGTTCAGCATTTTTGAAAGTTGGGCCATTTATCCAAGTGGATGAATTCAAAAGCCTAATTTTAGGCATCAACTTTTGAAAATTTTGGCCTTAATATCTGCAGGACACAATTATGTACTAATGAAATCAGTGTGAATGTCACCATTGACTTCAACAGGATCGGGATCAAGCCCTGTGAGTAAGCCAGAGTAATACAGAATACACCAATGTTGTCAGATATTATCTTGACAGAATTTTTCAAGATTGTTTGAAAACAGGAAGGAATGAACTTTGGCTTTTACACTCAGTCTGTGCTTATGTTATTAATGATGTCCAAATTTGACAGGCAAGGCAATTTTTGTTTTATTATTATTATTTTAGGTCTTGCAGTTGTAAAGAAATATGTAAATGAAATTTCAACTTATCTTTAATTACAAAAATATACCCATGAGTCACATGATGTAGGGGTCAAGTTCTACATGCAAGTAGGCTGAGGGAAAAATCAGTTTTATTTTAATTTATTATTTTTGAGAAAATGAAGTGCTTCATGCATTGATATACATTCTCAACAGATCACACAAATAAGTTGGTGTTTGTGTATTTTCTCGATCTCTATGAAATTAATGCACAACTACTTCCAAGTATTTTAAAATGTTCACACAATTTGTCACACAACCAAATTTCACCATATTTATGATGATTAATATGTTTTATAAATCGTCATGTTTTACAATGACTCAAAGTTTCAAGCAAGGGCTTCTGATGAAATAAATGCATTTCAAATTGATATTTTGTTTCAGGGTAGATACAAATATCTCCTCACTCACCTTGAGATTTTCCTTCCATATAATTCTTCGAAAGTCAAACTTACCACATCATAATCCATTCACAAGAGTAAGAACTTACCTAAAGTAGTAATTTCACATCATCTTCCACTCTATTCTTTTATGAATAGAGAAACAGACTTCAAATAAATACAGTACAAGTATTTATAACTCAACTGTCAGTATGAAAAGCTAAGAACCACAAGGACCCAGCCACAAATGGACTCCAGTGTTAAACGCTCTTTGCTACCCAGAAAAATACTTAAATACAAAGTAGTTCAGGAGTTAACATTCAGCTTTATAAGGCATGATCTGTTAGCAATTTCCTACAAAGATAATAGCCAAAAATAGAATGTAACTTGTAAACCTACTTCACCTGAAAACAGATCACTTAAACAGAGGAATCAACTTACTGTTTGAAATAAATATTCAATTTTTCACTTTTTAGTAATTTTCAAGTCCTATTCTAGAAACAAGAAATCTTCTCAATCTTATACAAATTGTGCTTTCATGTTTCTCTGCATCTCACAAGAAAGCCACATTAACAGATCAAAAAAATTAAAAAGAAGAGGTTTACCTGTATTCCTGTCTGGTAAAATACAGCAATGCTTCTGCAAAATGCCAGGCAGAACCTATTGCAACATTAAAAAAAAAATTACTATTTGAGGGAAAGGTGATGTTTATTATTCAACATAAAGTAAATAGTTCTTATGATGCTCTGCGAATCCAGTTGTTCAGTGGAAGTTCAGCTGTATAAAAGCTGAAGTCAATGGGAGTTTTAAATGCCTGATGGCCACAATGAAGATAGTAGTCTCCTGTCAGCAACAACTTCCTTGCAAAACTATATTCCCCCACCTCCCCATGAGTTTAATATTGTGTTTATCATCAAGTATTGACAGACAAGTACATTAAGTGCCTGAGCTGGTATGTCTCCATAAAAATTTTGCATAGCTTGTCTTCAAGGTCATCTAACAAACTGCAGCAAAGAAAATATGAGAAACACACTCCACTAAAAAAAATAAAAACACTCAGATCAATAGATACAGGAGTATAATCTTCTCTCAATGGGCAATCATTCCCCCTTCAGACGTATCAGAGTAATAGGAGCTGAAGAGGTAATATGATGAATGGATAAAGCAAAGGACTGGGCACCAGGAGATGTGTTGATTCTAATCACCCCTTAGATTGCATCCGATGAAGTGAGCTGTAGCTCATGAAAGCTTATGCTCAAATAAATTTGTTAGTCTAAGGTGCCACAAGTACTCCTTTTCTTTTTGCGAATACAGACTAACACGGATGCTACTCTGGAACCCTTAGATACTGATTCCCTATGTGACCTTGAACTAGGGTTGACAACAGTCCCTTATTACAAGGGACATTCCTTATTTTTTCCATCTCTGTACAACAAGATTGGGAGCCGATGAGTGCTGCAAGCAGCAGCAAGAAATGCCCCTGGTGAATGTAGGTGAGTATTGCTTATTAGTACAGTAAAACCTCAGTGTTATAGTCACCCTCACACCTCATCTAGAGCTGGAAGTATGCAATTAGGCAGCGGGAGGGGGGGACCCAAACACACAAATAATGTAATGTACAGTACTGTGTTAAATGTAAACCACTAAAAAAAAAAAAAGTTTAAAAAACAGATTTGACAAGGAAAGGCAACTGTTTCTGTGCTTGTTTCATTTAAATTAAGATGGTTAAAAGCAGCATTTTTCTTCTGCATAGTAAAGTTTCAAATCTGTATTAAGTCATTGTTCAGTTTTAAAAACTTTTGCAAGAACAGCCATAATATTTGTTCAAAGTTATAAACATTTCAGTTACAACCAACCTCCATTCCTGAGGTGTTTGTAACTCTGAGATTCTACTGTAGTAGTATTTATAATAAATAAATAATAATGAGGAGGAGATCAGTAGGAGGGGTGGGGCAGGGATGCTAAGAAAACAGTCCCTTATTTTTTTTAAATATAGTGTTGGCAACCCTACCTTTGGCAAACCACTGATGCCCACACAGTAAGAAATGGCCTCTTATTTTAGGTGCCTCAGTTTCTGGACCTTAGATACCTAAGGCTTGATTTGCTGAGGTGCTAATTTTGGGCACCCATCACCCACTGACTTCAGTTTAAATGCTTCCTAGCATTTCTTAAAATTAGAACCTAGGAACCTAGCCCAGGAAAAACTATAAACACCACATCCAAGTCTCTTCTCGGCCTCCCTTCAGGGCACAGTTCATTATTTCAAACATGCAAAGTAACAAAAACTATTCCCCTGATCAACACAGGCTAGGGGCCCAAAGACCTTTCACTCTGTGATCCTCTCTCCACTCCAGGACCAGTCATAAGAGCCAACCTCCCTCTTGCAGTTCTCCTCTCAAATGAATACTCTCAGCCTTATAAAGGAAATACCTGGCCCCTTCCCAGCAGAGTCTGATCATTGAACAGCACTTTACAGCCCCAGGGCTTTACAGTGGCAGACCACCCCGATACCTTAGACCAGTGTTTCCCAAACTTGGGATGCTGCTTGTGTGGGGAAAGCCCCTGGCGGGCCCAGCTGGTTTGTCTATCTGCTGCGTCTGCAGATTCAGCCAGCCAATCACTGCTCCCACTGGTCGTGGTTCACTGTACCTGGCCAATGGGGTCTGCGGGAAGTGACGCGGGCCAAGGAACATACTGAACACTGCTTCCTGCAGCCCCCATTGGCCGGGCACAGTGAACCATGGCCAGTGGGAGCCGCGATTAGCCGAACCTGCAGACACGGCAGGTAAACAAACCAGCCAGGGCCACCCTGGGCTTTTCCTGAAGAAGCGGTGTCCCAAGTGTGGGAAACACTACCTTAGACCATCCCCTACTTTGCTGTACTTTGGGCCACCCACATTCGCCACCCTGATACAAGAATCTAAAAAAATCACAGTCAGAATTAGAGATCGCTTTTGAAAATGTTGACTTATCCTTGTGCCTTGGTTTTCCCCATACGAACAAACACTTAACATAAGAGCTACCATACTGGGTCAGACAATGGTCTAACTTGCCCAGTATCATGTCTGACAGAGCGTACCAAACAGGACCATTACGAAATGATTAACCCCTCGTCTTCCACACTCCACTGGTAGTCAGTAGTTTAGGGATACACCGAGCTTGGGGTTGTGTTCCTTACCATCTTGGCTAGCAGTCATTCACAAACCTATCCTCCAGGAACTTATCAACTTCTTTTTTTAAGCCAGTTATACTTGAGGCTATCACAACATCCTGTGGCAATGAGTTCCACAGGTCAGTTTTGTGTTATGTGAAAAGGTACTTCCCTTGTTTGTATTAAGCCTGCTGCCTATTAATTTAATTGGGTGACCCCTCATTTTTGTATTGTGTGAAGGATAAACACTTCTATAAAATCATGACTAAGGGGGGTTATGGTAGAGTTCTCTATTCATCTCTTTTCTAAGATGAACAGCCCTAATCTTTCTAGTCTCTCCTCATATGAAAGCCATTGCCTATCCTTAATCAACTTTGTTGCCCTTCTCTGAATCTTTTCTAGTTCCACTAGATCATTTTTGAAATGGGGCAAACAGAACTGGACACAGCATTCGAGGTGTGGCATACTATGGATTTTTTATATATATATATATATATATATATATATATATATATATATATATATATATATATATATATATACACACACACACACACACACACACACACACACACACATATTGGCATTACACTATTTTCTGTTAGCCTTATCCATAGACTTGTTGACTCCTTCAGAGGATTCTAATAGACTGGTGAAACATGAATTTCCTTTATAAAAATGTGTTGCTTCTTTCCCAAATCATGTTTATCTATGAACCTGATCATTCTGTTCCCTAATATAGTTTCTACCAATTTGCTTGGTACTGAAGTTAGGCTTACTGGCCTGTAATTGACAGGGTTGCCTTTGGAGTGCCTTTTTTTTTTTTTTTTTTTTTTTTTTTTTAAGTGTTACATTAGCTATCTTCCAGTCATCTGGTATAGCAAGTTATAAACTCAATGGTGCTGTGTTCTGGAACTTCCCCAATATAGAATTTTCTGAAGAGATGTTATACACTGAAGTGGTTTCAGTAAAAAACTGCCCTTTCTTTAAAACTCTGAGAATCTGAAAGGTCACCAAGAGAAAGACATTTTTTTCCAATTGTTTGGGGATCTGCATAATCCAAAAGATGCAAGATTGGGTCTCTCAATTTATTTCTGACATTGCTGAGATGAACCCCAAAAGCCAACTGATTCAACATCTCTGCACTCTTTTGGATAGCACTGAAAGCTTGTCACAATCCTCAAGATGACAGGTTTCAGAGTAGCAGCCGTGTTAGTCTGTATTCGCAAAAAGAAAAGGAGTACTTGTGGCACCTTAGAGACTAACATTTATTTGAGCATAAGCTTTTGTGAGCTACAGTTCACTTCATCGGATGCATACAATCCCCAAGATGACATACTTCATAATAAAGATTGTCTGTTTAGTGTGAAGTTGTGGCCTCCCTCTGAGCCAGAGGGGGAGGAATGACCGCCACCACATTACACTCTCTTTGCAAAGGACAGGACACTCCAGTACACTATTACCTCATATGGAGAGAGAAACTACCTTTACTTGTTTAAAGATGGACAAGATTTCTTATAAACTGAAGATAGAGGATCATCAAACATTACATGTCACGTGTGAGAATACTAGTTGCATCTCCTGTCTTTTTGTAAAACACATGAGCTGGCAAATACCAAGATCCCAAAATGCTCAGCAGGGACCTTGGCACTCTATGTCCCATTGGTGTAAGTGACAGAAGGGACACGGCCAATGATTAGAGCCGAGAACTTGAGTGTTAGGAATTAGGCTCATCTCACTTTTGCCACCGATTAGCTGCATGACCGGTGTAAATCACAAAACCTCCATTATAAAAATGGGGACAATAGGTACCTCTTTCATGGGGTCAGGAGGCTTAATCCATCAACACAAAGCACTCATATAGTCACCTTTTTTTCCTGAGGATATCAAAGTGCTATCAACCTAAATGTAACTGTGGCTGAAAACTTAAATCTGCTGCTGCTACTCCAAAGGGAAGCTAATTAGAAACGATTAAGGTATTGGACAGCCTTCTTTATATCTATCCCTGCAATACCTAGGTTCTGATCACTTAAGACTGATTGAACTCCTTGCAAGTATCAGAAAAGCCTGATTAAGCTCTGACTGAAAAGAGAATACCACCACTCTCAGAACATACCAGTCAACCTATAACTGTTGGGGGGGTTATTTTTGTTTTGGCAAAATAGCATAATGGGGGAGCTGGCATTACAATTGTGGTTAGTTTTGCATAATACTTTATACTAGAAAAGGTTCTTGCAATTTGTTATTTATTGTTTGAGGAGACTTTTGGCGGTGTGCCAAAAGAATAGCTGAACACAACAACTCCTAGACCCAGGCCTATGCTACCCCCAAAACAACAGCATCCCCACAAATACTATACTGGGAATGCCAGGGAGCTGCCATATAGCCCGTTCTCCACTCTGGGGGACATGTGAGAGGAGCTTCCCCAACTTTCAATGCATCTGAGAGAAGAAAGAGGGCCAGGTTGGTTTCCCCCAACCGCTCCCCAGACCAGTACATGCCCCAGAAGTCCACTCCTCCTGCTCATCTCCACCCTCCCATGATAACAGTGCTGTCAGCTAATGTACTTAATCTTTTAATTCAAGGCTGAGAGTGGCAGTGTTGGTCTCCTTTTAGTTCAAAAGCAGGTTTTTGTGATATCTGAAAGGACTTCAGTGGGTCTTAAGGGATCAGCACCTAGATACTGCAGGTATTTATATCACTAGATATAAATAAGTCTGTCAAGTACTTCATAGTTTTTAATTGGCTTCCTTGGGTTTACACCCAAGAGAGATGACAGCTAAGAGCCAGAAACCTTGTGGGTGCCCTCAAGGGCTTGTGGGGGAGTATGGGTACAGTTACCCTGAAACTGAGACAAAAAGATTTACTTTACAGAGTGATAGCCGTGTTAGTCTGTATCAGCAAAAAAAGAACTAGGAGTACTTGTTAGTCTCGAAGGTGCCACAAAATATGGGCATAAGCTTTCGTGGGCTAAAACCCACTTCATTGGATGCATGCAGTGGAAAATACAGTAGAAAGATATACACACACACAAAAAAATGGGTGTTGTTAGAGTTGATATGGCAACACCCATTTTTCTTTCATGTGTATATCTTTCTACTGTATTTTCCACTGCATGCATCCAATGAAGTGGGTTTTAGCCCACGAAAGCTTTGCCCAAATAAATGTTAGTATCTAAGGTGCCACAAGTACTCATTCCTTTTAAAAGATTTACTGTTGCCTGCGCAAGCTTAATGCTGCTCATTTATGCATAAGGGTACGGTGTCTAACTACATGATCACAAACTATTCCCTCCCGCCCCACAGGGCCCCTGCCTAATGCACTTCATTGGACATAGGACACAAGGGAACAAAATTAAGGTTGAACAGGTAGCTGCAAAGCTGCTATTTCTGGACTTTTGAGTGATTGCCTTGGCAAGTTAAAAATCATGTTATTTAATACACTTTTGTATGCAATATACTGTAACTTAAGTACTCAGAAGTAAGTATTTTCCTATGGCACTACTTATTACTGCAAGAGACCTGCAGACCAGAGGCCAAATCCTACTTACCCTAATCATAGAAATAGTCCCATTGGCTTCAGTGGACTACTTAAATAAGTAAGAAGAGCAGGATTTGGACTCAAGTATCCAAGTGTTCTTATACCAATTCATAAATCAGCTGAAAACTTGTTTTAAAAGAATAGCATTATTACCACCATAATTTTCAGAAAACTAAAATTGGTCTATTACATTTCATGGAAGGGGGTTTTTAAGTGCAATGTAATACATCTGAACTATGACATTCTTTATACCTATGGATATAAACAACAGCTTCAGCATTTAGGTACGGAGAGTGAAAAATTAAAAGCAGAGAACAAAGAAAATCCTAAAATGAAAAAGGGACAATCTTTCAAAGCAGTGTTACACTGATACGGAGATTAGAAAACACAGTCTTATTGGAGTTATCTTGGACCAAAACTGAACATTTAGTTCCTTCCCACTTGGGCACAAATTTTTTCTGCAAAATTCCAAACCCATGAAGCAGCGTTATGTATTTCTTAGGAGACCTTTTTTCCCCCCCCAATCAAATTAGTGAAATTAAGAAAAACAAAGCAGACATTAAAGAAAAAACAAATGTACAGGAGACAGACTAAAGCTATAGAACTCAATTATTTGCTCCCATGTAAAACTAGTGTAGAAGAATGGAGAACCCCAGGCCTCTAGGGCATTTTATTGCCCATTTCGTACATCAGGACTAGAAATATTGCAGAAGAGACTACAACAATTCTTGCGGTCTTTTCTTTACACTGCTGCCCTGTATAAAGCCAAATTCTGGCTGGCAGGAGTTTAATATCAACCTACCACATACTGATCTACAGTATCTAGATTTTTATACTGTACCCATCTCCATGGCATCTGAAAGCCTCTTCTCATGGCTCTCCTCCCACTTTCTCCTCTCCATTTCTTTACTCAGTAGAGGGAGTCAGAATTCTTTAGCAAATTAACTCCCTTCCCTCCATTTTCTCCTCTCTCCTCCTTTCTTCCTTTACATTAACTTATATACTGCAATCCTATTTCTTAAAATGCCTTACTTTTCTTTAAGTATGTAGAGAAGTCTTGGATTTATGTTTTAATAGTTTGCATCTCTACCTAAACAGGTAATCCTCAACCACATTAGATCAGATATGGAGTGACTGGAACAGCGGTAAGCACAATTGTAGCATGTTGTAGATAGAAAAATATAAAAATGCAGACACAGAATGGAATGCTGTTTTATATAATGCCCCCTTTCCGCAGAAAAGGCAGAAATACAAGTTAGCAAGACAAAGCCAGCAGGGTTTACCTTCAGTTGTGTGATAGACCCCAAGTGAGAAACTCAGGAAATCCCATACTGGATATCGGACACTTAGTCCAGAATTCTATCTCTGACTGTGCCCAGCATCAGATGTTTCAAAGAAAGGTGGGAGAATATCACCATAAGCAGATGTGGGGTAACCTGTTCCCCCACTTTAGAGATGCAAATGAGATGTAATCGTTAGAGACTGACAAATGCCAAAGAATAAGGTTTAAGATCCCTTTCAAAAATTCTCTTAGCATTAAGTATTCTGTGCAGCAAGGTACTTCAGCATATTCCTAGCTTGCAGTCAAAGACAACTGCTCACATGCTTAGTTACAAATGTGCTTATGTACCCAAATCAAAGCCAAAGTTTCTCGCAATGTGAAATGAAGAGGTAGAATGGCTTGTGTTTTAATGCAGACACTTTAAATCCTATTGTCCCAATTTAAAAAAAAATTATTTTAGTTCTGATAGAGCAAGTTGAGCCATGCCACTTTCCAAGGTCTAGCATTCAGATAACTCCTATCTGCAAAAGGATGTTCACTCATACTGCCATAACTTGGGACAGAGTCACTAACAAGACCTGGCATTTTGCTTCTTTTATATTTTCTCCTTTTACTCTGTGTTTCATCTTTTCCACACCTGAACTGAAAAACAGTTTTCCCTCCCCCCCACCCAAGGGTCTCCCAGTCTCTCTCACACACACACACTCCCCCAGGGGTTCTGGGTGATCTCCCACACCCTTCCAGGGGTTCTAGGAGTACTCCTTTCCTGAATTCGCCCCTTCCCTGGGTCTTTCTGTCCCTCATCCCCACTCTCCCCATTCTAGGGGTACTGTGCCATCCTCTCAGCAAAGCAGGGCCCCCAGATTCTCTCCCAACAGGGGATCTCCACATTCCCCATGCTCTGCACCCACTCATCCACATACCAGGGGCTATGGCATACCCCTTCTTCCCGCCCATCTTATTAACTGACTGGGAGATAAATCATTCAGGGTATCCTCCTATTAGAAGGAGGAGCAAAAGTACTGTTATACTGGAAAGCATCAAACCAGTTGTTTGATTGATAAGTCAATTGCAGGGGCACTTGAAGCTGTGGCTGTGCTAAATGGATGACAGGGATTCCATGTATTCCCCCTTTCCCACCCCCTCCCCATCAATAGAGTTTTATCCATTGATGCCTAGAATATCCCCTAAAATTTTGGAATTAATTGGCTGCAGAATTCAGAAGTTACAGTTTGACAGCCAGACAGACAATAATGCCATCAAGTTGAGAGGAAAGCGTTATAAGCTCAGCCAATAAAATATTTTGTTAAGAAAATACAAATGAGTGCTTTGTGAATTCTGAGCTAGCAATCTGAAGTTCTTTAACAAAGAGCATTACTTAAATCCTACAAAACCTCTTCGAGGTTGGAAATTACTAAACCCCAGTCCCCTTTTCCTCCTTTCACAAACAGAGAATCTAAACTTTTTGTAGTAGAATTATTTTTTCAAGTGACTATGTAAAAATTATACCAATTTACTCAGCAGTTTTGGTCAGTGTGTGTCTCCAGCCATCCCTATGTCCGTAGTGAGAAGCATGTTTTAATACTCATTACTCCTGTTAGCACTACACAGCTAGTATGGCTGTAAGAGTGAGTTGGATTCTATTTTTTTTTCTTGTCCATCAACATAGTTTACTAAGTTACAAACAATTAGAACTGTGCAAATCAACTTACGATGAAAAGGCTGTATAGGTTCTAGGTTACTGAGGGCCTAATGGTTTTGTACTGGTGTAACTCAAGACAGAATTTGACCTAGAAAACTTTTATTATAGTAGATATGAGAGGAAAAAAAGAACCCAGCTTAAAATTAAGATACCATGGTGAATCCCCGATAAATCACATCTGGCTGAGCAGCAGGTCTATACCATATTTGCATCCAGTAATCCCAGATTCAGAGCCAGTTCAGCCCCTGGCATAAACTGGAGTAGCCTCAGAGCTGCTATAAATTACAGCTGCCTGCAACCACCTCCAAAGGCCATGCCCTGACATGCCCTCAGAAAAGCCGGCAAGTTTACTTTATATGGTTAGAAGTAACTTGTGGAACACATTGTCATAAAAACAGACGGGATTACAAGAGCTCAGTAGGACTGAAAAGATTAGACATTTTATATGGATAAACATCCACAATCCTATCACATAAATTAAAAATATATTAGGATATGAACTCATTCTTCACGACATTAAGACAGCAGCTAACTGCTGAACATTAAGAAACTTCTCTTATGCAGTGGTTATTCCACAATTATCCACTAATGAGCTTTTTGCCCCTTTATCTGAAGCATCTTGGTACAGGTGAGTTGGAGGCAAGATACTGAACTAAATGATCTAGTTTGATCCAGTAAGGCAAATCCCCTCTTTTCTTCTTAAGAGGCACACCTTTAAACTTGTAAAAGCGGCAAAGAGTCCTGCGGCACCTTATAGGCTAACAGACGTATTGGAGCATGAACTTTTGTGGGTGAAAGTTCACCCACGAAAGCTCATGCTCCAATACGTCTGTTAGTCTATAAGGTGACACAGGACTCTTTGCCGCTTTTACAGATCCAGACTAACACGACTACCCCTCTGAAGCTTTAAACTTGTGTTATTTGCAGCTTCTCTGTGCTAAATATTGCTGGTTTCTTCTTTCCCAAACCTAGTGGGATCAGTCTTACTTGTTTTTCAGATTACAGATCATATTTCATTACATTATTTTGTTTGCTTTTTCATATTTTTGAAATGAGGCTCACGTTTAGTGCAAGATTTCTTCATAATCAGATACAAGGATAAGTTGTATGTACCATTGCAGAATTTGTAATACTTGTGACTTCTATAACTGTGCTGAAATTTCACTAAGAATTGTCCTTTGCTTCCTCCCGTTATTATAGATGTATTTTCTATTTTTGCCTCTACTGATTTGGTTTTTTTTTGCATTTGGAGTTTTATTCTATTTTTCCCTTTATTCCTTTCTTTTTGGATATCTGAGGTGCTGAGCATCACGTGAGATGCTGAGAACCCCAACTCCGAGTGATTCATTGGGAGTGGAGGACATTCAGTATCTTGCAGGATGAAACTCCTGCTGCTTTTGGGAGTTTACTTAAGACAAATGAGGTATGTAGGACTGAGCCTCTTATAATCACCAGCTTTCTACCAGTCTTCTGAAGGGATACTTCTCCTCTAGGGGGAAAAAAATAGCTCTTCTATTTGCAAGCTGTTGTGAGCTGCAAATTATTATAAATCAAATGTTTTTTTCCTTTATACCATTACTACATCTCATTTTTCAGAACATACAAGTACTGGTGTCAATAGAAGTGCCGAAATGCTGCATTGAAAAGTTGTGTTTGTGGCCTAGACAATGCTCAGCAGATGAAGCTTATTATGAAGCCCATGTGACCAGTTTTCTACTAACAAGAGTATTACATTTCACTATGCTTTTTTTAGGGGAGACTAGTCTTGATAATATCAGTGAGATCTTTGGTTTCAATACAATTCCCATAACTATTCAAAGGTTATCTAAAATAGCCAGCAACTCCATTCCAAGTATTACTTTATGCCATGCTATTATGTGCCATATTCACAAGGATTAGCAACAGGTTCCCAGATTTATGAAATTGCGCTGTGGAATATCTGGTTGTTGAATACCAAGCATAAATAGAGTGATCTTGCTTTCCACTTCTAATCCAGACCTGCATATACTCTTAGATTTCTACCGCAAAAATTTACCCATGTCAAAGCAACACTGGCCTTGCCATTATGAATAGAATATCTCAGAAACTCAATACTAGTGCCAGAAATATTGAAGCACTAAAACTTGGGCATTAAGTGCCGTTGAAATTGGTAAAGCATTTGCAATACCTCTCAATCATTCTGAGAATTGTCAGCATCTCTGCCATTCTAAAGAAACAATCTTACATAGTAGCTCTTTATTAGCTCCCATCTGTTGGCAAAGACAGGCTGTACAAAACTTCTCCCACCCAGAGGGATTCCAATAAAAAGTCTATCTTGTCAGTTGATTTCATTGTATTCTGATGATATGTCCTAGACTTGTCCAATTATGTTTCTTCAAAATTTTACTAGACTGCTGTTGTCCAATTGTCAGTTTCATATTCATATGAGTCAGCTTTCATATCAAATTAATATCAAAAAACACTTGTTAGAGATTCACTTTGCAGGTGGGGAAAAAGCATTTCTCCCCTCTCCCCCGATGCTGCTCTACTATCAGTCTCTGCAAAATTCCACCTTTCCATCTAGATCAGAGATTTTCAGCCTGTGGTACACAGACCCCTGGAGGGTTCGCAGACTATGTCTAAGATTTCCAGAGTTGTCTGCATGCATCTTAATTCAAAAGTTTTTAGGGATTCACAAATGAAAAAAAAAAAAAGATTGAAAACCACTGCTCTAGATAGCAGGAGCATACATGAAACAGGTCCAGGATATTTTGTCAGGAAGGACAACCTTTGAAAACCACTGATCTAGATAGCAGGAGCATACATGAAACAGGTCCAGGATATTTTGTCAGGAAGGACAACCTTTGTTGAACACTTTAGAGGAAATACAGAGAAATCAGATTTAAATTACATACAGTTTTCCTTTTCTTGCCCACTAAAAGAAAATCCCTAAGGTTACAAAAGGAAATACTCAGCAACAGTCAGAAGTTTGTTGAAAAATATTTTATATGTGAATGTATAATCTATACTCTGGGATCAGAACTTTGTTCTTCTTAATGAAATGAAGCCATCAAATAAGACTTTTATATAGCCTTATTTAAGTTTTATTTTCTTTATGTACATATTTTAAGAGTTGTATCAATTTAGAATTCTTTCATTTGGTAGCAAATCTGCAACCAGACGGAAATTTTCTAAAACCTTCTCCATGATTAAAGAAAGATCTGGAAGAAGTAACACAGGGCTGTAATTTGAAAAGACATTGTGGGCAAAAGCAATAAAAGGTGTTTCCTTCTATCTCCAAAATTTAGGATTAATGGGAGAGGATTCCAGTAATGGCAAACCCAATGAACGTATAATATATGTTGTATCAAAATCAAATTAAAAACTAAGGACGGTGAGCCTCCTCCCAACAAAAAGATAAAATCTCATAAGGGATAGATTTTCAACTGGTGTAAATGGATGCAACTCATTGGCTTCAATTTACACTAGCTTATGATCTGGCCATCAACATCACAAAACAAAAGGAAGCCCAACTCTGTTTTTAAAACATCACTTCCTGATGTCCCAGGAAAGAAAAACGTGAGTTAGCTCTACCACAGATTCTTCTCAATACCAATAAAAGCAGTTACAATAGTCCCAAACTTGAAGACCACTGTTACTTTTAATCACCAAATCGTCACACAGCCATCATATCATACACATTTTCTGAACACAGCTTTTGAAGAGCAAACATTTATTTTGAAAAAAAAAAAAAAACCTAAAAAAAAAAAAAAACACCTAAAAAAAATCCCACAAACATCTCAAAGGGATTGAGGAAGACTGCACCACTTCCTGTTTTTAAATTACTTAAAATAATGCCAGAAGGTAGCCTTTTTTCTATTTGATAATATTTGAAAATAAGAGTTGGCAGCAACAACAGCCTCAAGCCTGTCCCTCCTGGATTCCTCTAATATTAGACACCCAAATAGCAAGAGCAACAAAAACAACGCTTCTTTCCCCTTTGACTGGTCAGAAGGTTACAACTTATTCTGTCAGATCCAGACCTAGCTATGGAGCTCCATACACTTGTGACCTTCAGATTCAATTATTGTAATTGACTGTACTTATGAAGGAATCCACAGCTACTAAAAATACCCCATCCCTCAATTAAGTGCAAAACACAGCATGAAAAATGCAGGTCAGTGGGAGCATGTCTAGCTAATTCTCAGACAGTTGCACTGGCTGCCCATTGAATTTCAAGTCCTAATCTTCACAATCTGAGATAGCTTGGTCCCAGCTCATACAAAGACCATGACTACAATCTCCTGAATCAGCTGTGATTCTCAAAGATGATGAATCTCTCCATTAATAAAGCAATTGGGAGCAGCAGACAGAGACTTTTCAGCTGACACTACAGTTCTTCCTTCCAGAATACCTGAGAATAAGGACAAACCTGACAACGTTCAGGACAAAGTGCAACCCCCAGTGGTTCAGTGTAACCTCCCCTACCACCTGTGCTCTCACACAATCCAGTATATTCACACACACCAATGAATTTGCATGCATGCAGAATAGGGCACTCAAATACAAGGAAGGGCAGGAAGAGAGAGAAGACATTCTAGCTACTCCTACTTGCCTATTAGCATCAGGGGAAGGGCGGGGCGTGCAGCAAGGTAATGACTCACTGGTGCAGCATCTCCTGCTGGTCATCTTGGGAATTAGCTCTTTCCAGCCTTCCGAGCACCCTCTGCAAGCTGGTGTCTCTCCTGGACCCCAGTGCCCCTTTACCAGGGCATACTGCCCCCTGGCAGTGTCCCCACACTCTGGGTCTCCCCTCCTAGGGAACCCCAACCCTCTAAACCCACCTTGTCTCAGTGACTACTGCCAGTCATCATCATCGCTCACGGGGGCAGACTGCAGTCTGTAATAGCCACTCATCATTGGCAAGGGGTTAGGACCTGCTGCCTTTGCCTATCCTCAGGGTACCCCTCTGCAGCCCCAGTACCTTTTGGGCCTTTAACAAGGCCTGCAGCCTGGGGGCTTACCAGGCTGGAACTCCCCGGCTCCCTTTGCCCTTCCCCAGCACTGCTCCGCTTCAGGTACCTTGCTCCTAGGCAGCTAGCCCTTCCCACTCCAGGGCTAGAGTGAGGCTCCCCTGCTTCTGGCCCACCACCCTCTTATAAGGCTACTCACTCAGCTTCCCCCAGCTGTAGCCCTCTCCTGGGCTGTTTTACTCCTTCAGCCCCAGAGCGGGGAGACCACCCCATTACAGGGTGTAAAGGGAGGAAATGAAAAAATTAGGTTTCCATGTAGAGCATTCACATAACAGATTTAATTCTTTAAGGTGTTCAGACGCCATAGTGAGAGGCATAGTATTAAAAAAAAACCCTCTAGCTACAGAAGTAGGTGAAAACCAAACTGATGTTGCTAACAAAAAAGCAATTTCAAACCAACACAGCCATATGGAATTCCCATTTAAATTTCCTGCTAGTGGATTATTAAGTTTGAATAATGCAGGAATTTGCTGCAACTAGCAAAGGAAAACTGCAAGAAATATAATAGGTACTCACCAACTGGAAGAAAATGAGAGAACAAGATTCATCCAGAAGCTGCTAGTTACAAAATACCTACTCTAGGGCTGTAGAGGTTTAACTCCATGAAATTTAAAGGGCCAGCCCTAGAAGGGCATGTGGGGAAAAAAGTTCTTATAAAAAGCTAACTTTTCACTGGAGACAGTTGTTGAAGACCATGTTTAGGAACTTGACTGCGGAATTTGGGATGATTCCAGGATCTCTTGCAGACATTTTGTATTATAATGAGCAAGTCACTTAGGGCTAAATTCACAAATAACTTGGGCATGGTGATGCTTTGGTGTCCAGAAAATCACTAGAATTCACAAAGCCTGAGTTTGGTGCCTAGCTGCCTGTACAATGAATGGAGGAAAATGGCATCTCAGAATGGGATTCACAAAAGCCAGCACAATAGGAGATGCCAAACTGAAGGGTATGTCCTAAGCCCCACACCTCTCAAAGGTAGGCACCTATGTCTGGGTTACAGGGAGGCTTCTCCCTCTGCTTGGGATTCTCAGCTGCAAACCTGCTCTTGGCATTAGGTGCCTATGACACCTTTGCAAGATGTTAGGCCCTCCCTCATAATTTTTAGCCCAATGGTGAGAGTACTCATCCAGGATGTGGGAGCCCCTCAATTCAAATCCCCCCTCTGCCTGAGTGGAGTGAAAGGATTTGAAGAGGGATCTGCCACCTGTGACCACTAAGCCAGTAGTTCTCAACCAGGGGTATGTGCATTTCTGGGGATATGCAGAGGTCTTCCAGGGTACATCAACTCATTTTATTTGCCTAGTTTTACAACAGGCTCTAGAGCCCTGCAGCAGGACTGGGAACCTGCTGGACCCACTGCCATAACAGCAGGAGAGGGATTAAAAATTCAACATTGCAGGAGCGGATGGGAGTGGGTATTGCAGGGCAGGACAGGATTGGAGCAGGATTAAAAAAAATAATCCTCCCACACTGCAAACAATATGAATGCCCTGGCCAGCAGGAACTCAGAAGTTAGGGTAGCAATACCATACCATGCCACCCTTACTTCTGTGCTGCTGCTGACAGCAGTGCTGCCTTCAGAGCTGGGTGGCCAGAGAATTTTTAATTGAGATAAACCTTGGGGTATGCAAGACAAATCAGACTCCTGAAAAGGATACAGTAGTCTGGAAAGAACTACGGCACTAAACTATGGCATATTCTAACGGGGGGGGGGGGAGCACCTTCAATCTCTCCTGGTGAAGCTGTTGCACTCTGAATAAATACTGAAAGCATCACCGTGCCAGAGAGAGGACACAAGCATGAGAATGACTCTGTCATGTGAGAGGTGGGAGACCAGGATCCAGGCCCCTTACTTCAGTGACTTTTTAAAATTATTTATTCACAGTGGAACAGGTTCAACAGGAGAGAATGAAGTAACTCTACACCAAAATATCCCATAATCCCATGGTTAGGGCACTCACCTAAACAGAGGCTGATCCATGTTCAAATCCCTTCTCCCCCTCAGGTGAAGAGGGGAAGACTTGAAGTGGAGTCTTCCACATCCCACAGTGAGTACCCTAATCCTGGTCTAGAAGTTATTAGAGAAGTCCGCCCCCTGTTTTGTGTGAACTCATCTATAGGGGCCCAGTTATGATGCTCAGAGCACTCTTACTGGATCAGGCCCTGCAGGTGAGTTAAGTGGAGGAATGCCTATCTTTGTGCATCACTCTGGGCCTTAGGAGCCCTGACACACATGCACACAGGCAAATAGATAGGTGCCTTGCGACCTTTTACTGCAAAATTTAGGGACTGAACAAATTTAGACACCTGCAAGGTTTAGGGGCAGCTGAGCAGGGACTCTGTGAATTCCAGTGGGGCCTGTTTCTGGGATCTAGGTACCTAAAGGGGCAGTTAGGTGCCTAAGTCCTTTTGTAAATCTAGCCCTTAAATCTGTTTGTACATAGAAAACAGAGCTATCACTCTTTTTCTCCCATCCTTTTCTGTCTTCTCTAGTTAGATTATAACATGAACAGAGCACAGATTGCCTCTTCCTATGCATCTGTACTAGGCTTAGCACAATGGGGCCCTAATCTTCGTTGGGACCGTAATATAAATAAATCACAAGGCAGTCACAAAGGTCCTTCAGAAACGGCTGTTTGGTATGACACTTATCATCGTTATATCATACTGTTCCACATGCAATGCTTGTGTGGTTTGTACTGATACAATATGGACAGAGCACATTAACAGCAAGCATAGTTAACTCTTCTCAGCTCACTGAACTTTAAACCCTACAATAAACAAGTGGATCATGGCCACCTTAAAGCACACATCTCTTTCCAGTGCAGTGCTGCAATAGAAAGGTCATCTGGTGCACTCTTGCTATATGTCAGACCTTAACATGAGTAGGGACAGATACACGGCCTCTGTAGTAGATGACCCCTGACTCAGAATTGCTTCCTCTATTGATATGACATGTCTGGAATTACTTGACCTTTAGGACAAATAGTAAAGCTCATCTGTTTACTCAAGGCTTAAAACCCAATCCCACAAAACATGAGCTCAGCAGAAGTTCACAGTAATTCTGGCTGATTTGGGGAGGGTAATTAACCATTGGAACAACTTACGAAGGTTGATGGTGAATTCTGTCAATCACTGTCAATTTTTAAATCAAGATTGAATGTTTTTCTAAAGTATATGCTGTAGTTCAAAGAGGAATTGTTTGGGGGAAGTTCTGTTGCCTGTATTATACAGAAGGTCAGATGATTTGATCATAGTGGTCCCTCTTCTGATGTTGGAATCTATGAGATTCCCTCCTGGGAGCTCCCAGAAATGCATGCTGCAGTAGACAGAGCATGTACTCTTCTTGTTGCCTGCCCAGTGAGGGTTGTACTGGGACTGATGGCATCAGCTGTACACCATCCCTTTGCTCCTTTGCCATGCTGTAGGTAGCCCCTAAATAGGATTGCAACGTCAAATGGAAGGCTCCATGCAGTCTCTCTCCCAACCCCACCCACGTGCAGCTGTCCTGCAGGCTTTTGTCTGGGAAACCACATTGGGATATGTTTATACTCTGGTTTGTCAGGTGAGACATCTATTTAATTTGCGGTTGTGCAATTAAATAGTATATTATTTGAATTTACACAAGTACACAGAGAGGATGGGTGTATGTCTTAAGAAAAATGCAAGCAACCTGAGTGCTGGTGTCAAAAGCTTTGGGTGTTATTCCCCTTTGTGTGGAATATAATACTGTATATGAGATTTATACTAAAGCTCGACGGGCTAAAAGGTTTTGATAACTCTATACAGTGCAACCAGACAAGCAAATCGATTAAGTGGTAAGAGTAGAATTATAATCATCCACTGTATCTCAAGTAGAAACAAGCTGATCCTCATTAAAATTTAAAATGGATAGTTTAGAGCTAGGACATGGAGATATAAGACTGTCCCTATAGTATGCTTTGGTTTATTGCCTAAAGCCACAGGTGTCTAAGAAAACTCCATCTGAAAAGTGATAAGTGAGGTCAAAGTGTGAAAATGCAAAACAATCCATCCTTTTATAGGAGATCAAGAGAAAGACCTTTGAGAATGGCCTTTGACTACAAATACAGTGATATAGTTTAAAAAGCATCCCAAACTATGGAAAGTTCACTAGCATTTAAGGGCTTGGTTCCATGTGAATAGGCTCATGTGAATAGTTTCACTGTGGCTAAAGGAGCTACTCACTTTTGTCAGGATTGTATGCAGGATGATACCCTGAATTAGTAGGGAAGTCCTCAGACACTTTATGAATCATGTAATGAATAGTCAGTTAACTAGTATACATGATTGCTTTTTAAAGTTATTCTCGTATGCCCAGGGCACATTTCAGTAATTAAGAAATAGTAGGTCTGGAGTGGGATCGGATGCAGAAAAAGGAAAATTAGGACAAGAGAACTCCTCTCTCTATCAGAATCTGAGCATTATAAAAGTATTTATCCCTTATGGTTCCAAAAATAAATTTTCGAATATAATCAGGAGTAACAGGCTAAGAGTGTAAAGCAACAGCTATAGCCAGAAGTGTAAATTCCTCACCTTCATCTCAATGAGGTATTTACTATGAAGAGTTAACTATCAGCACTATTAACTATTCATTTCACTGGCCAGGTTGAGAACAGGACACCAGCCTTGGTATTTCCAGAGATAGTATCTTTATTAATAATAAATAAAATAATAATAATTAATAATACACAACATCTAGTTCTTATGTAGCACTTTTCATCAGTAGACCTGAAAGAGCTTTGAAAAAGGAGGGCAGTATCATTATCCCTATTTTACAGATGGGGAAACTGAGGCACAGAGCTGCAACGTGACTACCCAAAAATCACCAGGCAGACAAGTAGCAGAACCAAGCCTTCCAAGTCCCAGTTCAGAGTTACATCCACTAAGTTACACTGCCACCCAATGTGATCATCCTTTAGCCCTACCTTAAGTAGCAGTGCCCCCCCAAGGATTCAAGATTATAGAGAAAGGAACAGAGGATTTCAAGCAAATCACCCCATCTGGACAAGAGTAAATGACAGCAAAGAAAGAATGAAAGAAAGAATACATAAGGTTTATTTTTAAGAACAGTCATTACTTAAATTTAGGTTTCACAAATCTTGCATGCAAAGGACAGGGATGGTAGAGCCTTGTTCGCGCCTTAAGCAATGTTTGACGGTGAAGGAAGGATTCGCATTCATAACATGGTTTGATTTTTTTTCCTCTAGCGCAAACACACACTTTTATAATGAATGCCTTTCCCTTAAAACAATAACTTTGTTTTTACTGTCCACCTGAGCTTTGTCTGAAATTGAACAATATTGCAGCTTGTGGCAAAGCCCGGCTCTTTTTCAGGGCTTTGGGGAAGGTGGATTTATTGAAGGATAGGTCCTGAGACAGAGTGAGGCATCAGCTGGCTATTATGATTGGACTGATTTGCTTATGGCTATATTCTTTTGGGAGGCAGATTATATAATTTGTGGGGACTATTGTCAATGCCTCTCTTGAAAGCATAGCATAGAAAAAGCAGTCCAAGAGACAGGAGAGCAAGGATGGTTTTAAGTCACCTTTCCACTGTCTGGATTCTAGGCTAGCTGGGAAATTATGAGACCTCAGTGTAAATTACAGCAGTCCCAGGGCTTGCTCTAATTTAAAGCAGCCTCTTGGGTAATAACCCAGAATCTCCCTAGTGTAATGTGCTATTGGAGATGTGCCCTTTCATCTCTAGCATCCCCCCATCCCCTTTGAAGAGGCTTGCAAACTGAGCAGTGTTTACAGTCCCCATACACCAACAGGGAGGCATATGGAGACTGGGTTGGCAAGAGAATCTCTCCTTGTATGTGTATCTACATAATGGCAGGCAGTCCAGAGCTTTTAGAAAGATGCTTTATTTATTATATTAATTAATTATTATTATTATTATTATTTTATTTTATAAATCCAAATAAGCAAACTTTGTTAAAGGGGAAATTTTTGCCAGCATGGTTTTGGAATAGATATTTGGCTGATTTCAGCCTATTCATTTTTAATTCTTCAATTCATGCTGCCTTCAGGAAAATATTACCTCCCCAGAATAAAAGGTTAAAAGACAAGCAATGCTGAACTATACAACCACCCCATTGAACTGATAAGCCCACCCCATTGAAACATACTAAAGAATCAGCATCATGACTACCAGACAAGCTGTCTCCATTTACATGTGCTCCTGTTTTAGCACTTTAATTATCCTCTCCGGTCATCTCATTTTCAGATTTTCTGCACTTATATTACCTTGTCATTTGTCTACTCCAGCCCCTTCTCTGTTTTCAGCAATTGAAATCGCTACTTCTCACTTCCCAGACACACATGCTCCATAATCACTAATGAAACTGCTTGAACCTGCCCCACCAAGAATTATCTGCAAAGGATGCTGGACTATTTTTGAATAGCAACCTTAACACTAGGGTGTTCTGCTATGTACACCTGTGCCAGGTTGCAGCCATATTATGCTTCACTTCATCACAAATGTTATCCAAAAGATTATGGGAAAATGGTATTTTCATCACAAGCATGTTCCAAAGCATGACCAGACAGTTCATTTATTCAAATGTTCAGAAGGGTTTTAAACAATTATAGTGGGCAACAGAAACATGGTTCACAAACTTGTGAAAAAGTCCTTCATGGACCTCCATAAAATACCAGCTATAATCTTGAATCACAGCAAAACAGAATTTTATATAGAACTTTCTGGTGGGGGTTAAGAGGGAGTATACATGGGGACTCTTACAAGCCCTAGGAAGAACTAGTGTAATGCCCACATCTGTTTCAGGCCCTTGTCTGAGGGTACAATTTATTACTCAAATACAAAAACACATGAAGTGTAACACAAAGCAGTTCCCCTGATGAACACCAGCTGCAGTCCCCAGAAACCTTTCCTCTTTCTTGTGTCTTTCAGCTGGAAAAAGACAAAATGCCCCTGCTCCTTCAATCCCTTGCTGAGTCATGACAGTCAGGCAGCCCTTAGTCTTTCACGTGTCTTTCACTCTGTGACTGGGAGCCTGATATTTGAAGTCCACTGCATCAGATTTGGCATAATAAGGTTAGGAAGAACAGCAAGATTCTGTATAAGATTATATAGGGCTATGGTTCTCAACCTCTCCCATGTCATCATGCCATGTTACAACAGAAAAATGTTTCAAGGGCTCCCTCCCATGTAACCACAAACAAAGGAAAGGTAATCATGAAAGTCCCTCTGGATCTATTGGGGATCCACTCATTATACAGGCTGTTCTTGCTCATGGATGTGGTGCAGTTGATTCTTTGATAAAGAGAGGCAGTTCTGTTTAAACTAAGGCTTATCCACCTCACAGTGCTGGAATCCTGCAGGAAATTTGCTGTGTGCTTGTCACCATTAGTGACAAGAAGCTGGAATCATCTAAACTGTTATCCTGGAAACACACAGTGCATAGTTAGCTTACCTAGTGTTCTTGGCAAGAAATAAGACACTTATGAAACACATCAGCAATTCCAAGTTTGTGAATGTAGTTGCAGATTTAAACAACTGACCCTGAAGAAATGGAAGGAACAAATCCTTTGCTTAAATTATTTATACAATAATGTCATCTTAGAGGACTTCAGGGAGGAGGATTTACAGAAATCAATAGGACTGGAAGAGGCATAGCGAAAGGTATTAATTAAGCTGCAAATGCAAGACTAGATCTCAACGGACTTGTGTGTTTGGGCTTTGACGGAGCTAGTATAATGAATGGATGTTTTACTGGCACTCGGGAACTCATTTGCAGTTAGTACTCAGTTGCATTTCCATTGTGCAAATCACTATCAAGAGCTCTGATTCAGCAGTCTATCTCCATGCTTAACTTTAACCATGTGCTTATGTTCTTTGCTGAACTGCATTCTTGACTTTGGTGTCAGTACATCCACTGAGATTCCTGCAGTTCTTATATGTTAGTGCATGTGATGGGATGTATAAACCTCACATTGGTAGACAAGGTTAACAGGAGTCTGAAACCTCAATTAGCTCACTTCATTGCACCTGGAGGGATGTCAGACTCAATTACTTATGAGATGCAGCAGGGGAAGGGCTGGGACTGTTTCAGAAAAGGAGGAGTGGTGCTCTGGGGAGCGAGTGGGTGACTGATGAAGGAAGGAGAGATTTGAGATGAAAGGGGCCCAGAATTCCCTTTCTGTACGAAAATGACTATAGGAAAGTTATGGAGTTGGAACTAGTCCCGTGGTGGTCCATGAGATGGGCGCAAGGCTCCAGGGAGGTAGCCCTGTGGATTGGTGTTTCTGAAGAGGAACAGTGAGCTGTGGAGAACCCAGAGGGACTACAAGCTCAAGCCCAGGTCAGACAGAGGTAGCTTAAAATGTATTTAGTTTCATTTGGGGTTGTGTCTCCTGCTGGGGATGCAGGGAGGAACCTGAGAGCCTGCTACTCAGAAAGATGAGTGGGATTGAAGAAGAGTCTAGGAGGGGCAGAAGATATGGTACTGATGACCAGCATTGTGCTGGACACTGTTTATTTGAGACAGTTTCACTTGGAGGGGATGAGACTGCACATGACTTGGCCAGACAGCCAAGGTATGAGGAGAACGGGCCCACCGCAAGGCCTGAATAGCTGAGAGATGAAGCCACTGACAGGAAGGAAGGTCCTGCAATGCTGTGTCCAGCCACAAGCTGGTGAGTCATTCTATAGAGCACAACTACAAAAACAACATCATAGTATTTTAGCACCCTCACCCCTCAAAAAAGTGACCTTACTAGAACATCATGTAAAAAAATGTCTGAGATGATATCTCTCTGCAGACTTACTACTATTGGATGACTTAATGCTGTGATTATTTCCCACAAACTGTAGATATTTTGGATATCTGAAGGGCATAAAAGACTGCAACACACCAGGAGATGCAAATAGTCCCCTTTATACTTTGCCGGATGTAGTTCATCATGTCACTTAACATTCCTGAAGCAGCTTTCTGAGAGAGAAAAGGGTCCTGCTGGACTACAGTGCATTGCAACTGACTAGTTGGGGCTAATAGACATTTTTAAATGGTGAAACAGAGCTTCCAGGATTAGCTTCAAAATAAGGATGAATATAACAAATTATTTGCAAAAGCAAAACAAAGTACTGTTGACCCAGAATTGTTAATGTCTCATACTATCAAGAGATGACACAATCAGAGTAATGTACCACCAGGCAATGCCTAGCAATATTACAAACAATGATTTTTTTCCTTCCATTTATGGATGCTTTATGCACATAGATGAGCAATAAATTTTGAACCTTAAAGTAACATTTCTTCTAATTACAGTGTCTATGGGATAGGTCATCAGGCGCAGCTCTAAGCAAGGGGTATTATATGAACTGCATCATGGCAGAAGTAGCCCCAGGAGGCATTGTGACTCTGAGTCACAATTTGCATTCTGCTAACAGCAAACTACAACACCCCCTGTGCTGGCTCAGCTTGCTCTGGAGCATATGGGTGGGGAGTATGTGGGCAGGCAGTACCTGCTTACTCCTACCTACCCAGACACATATAATCCAAGTCAAAAATCTAGCCCGGTACATTTCAGAAAATACAATCACAGTGAATGTAATGTATTTACTAGATTATATTATAAATTCAGGGATCTGTTCTTGATTTCACATACAAAAGTGTAAGTGCAATTTACACTGGTGTAAATGGGGCCTAATTTTGATCTCCAGTGTCTAGCAAGCACTAGGAATGGAGGAAATACTGGCAAAGAAAGCAGGTCCTAGCCAGTGCAGTCATTGAAACTCTGGGACAGATTCACTGGTATGCTTTGGCTGCTCTGTGCTCCTACAGCAAGGTAAAGAAGCCATACTGCTGACTTAACTAGTTGCTGTGCAGAGTGATCACTAGCTTGCCTCACCAGAGTGGCAAAGCACAAAGCAGCCAGTCCGTAATGGTGAATCTGGCCTTATGCATCAGCGTGAGACGATATTCTTTCACAATATCCACATATGAAGGATATGTGATGCACCTAGGGTTGCCAATTTTTGGTTGGATGTATTCCTGGAGGTTTCGTCACATGATATTATATTTAATTAAAGATTAATCTTTAATTCCTGGAGACCCCAGGCAACCCTAGTTGCGCCTGAGATTAGGGTCACTGATAAACTGTTGTTCTTTCTAGTTTACCTGGGAAACAACTGCTATACTAGAATTAATGGAGGATGTTACCGTGGGCTACCATTGTTTCATCATTCAGAGATGACCCTTCAGTCAGAAAGACAGAAAATGAAGCTGACCACTTTGCAAGAGAGACAGGATCTCAGATTATTGCTTGTCTAAAGTATTTGGTGTCAATCAGTCACATGCATGTAACCAGTTTGTGTACTTGTTTATACATACATAATCTATTGTAGCATCACAGATTTGCTAGTTAAAAACCCCTAAAATGAGAACGTAAATTAAGAGGGACAAATCTGTAACTCATAATCTTTCTGTATCTGTAAACTGATGAGGTGACTTTATATCTTTCACATTGGCCAAAACTATAATTGACTCTCATAAAAAATAGCAGTTATAATAACGAGCCCATTCCCTTCTCCCAAATTACCCTTCCATAGCTGACTTCAGCCAAAAGGTAGCTGGGTTATTTGGTTTGAGTTCAGGTGTTTTTATTTACGTATTCATTTTTTGTTCCCGTTCTTTGGGAAGTTTGAATGAAATCTGTTCAGCTCTCTGAGTTTAGTGTGTAGGATAAAATGTACTAGAAAAAAAATAACCTGAGGCATTTTTGTGCATAAATATCCCCCAAATAGCTGAAATTTTACATTTCAAATTTCATATAGAAATAATAGTCAAGAGAAAATAATTGTTTTGTGAGAATGGGGTGATTGCAGAAGAGAATCTTCACTAGAAATGTTTAGCATGAGGTCAGTGCTATTGTAACCCATATGCTTTATACTGCAGCATTTGACTTTGTTTCTCTAGGGGAGTGGACACGAAGCAGTGAGGAGGGGACATGGATGTTAGGGTTAGTCTACTCTTGAAAAGCTACAGTGGCACAGCTGCAGCTGTGCTGCTGTAATGCTTCAGCGTAAACACTCATTCCAGGGAGGGATGGGTTCTCCCATCAGTGTAGTTAATCCATCTCCCTGAGAGGTGGTAGTTAGGTTGACAGAAGAATCCTTCCATTGACTTAGCACTGTTTCCACTGGGGGCGTTAGGTCATCTTAACTAATTTGCTCTGGGTGGAATTTTCATACCCCTGAGCAACGTATCTGGGTCAACTTAACTTGGCCTTTGTTGGATACTCTGTCTCTGCATCTGTGCAGAGGGCACAGCAGGACAGCTCCAAGACCCAGAACAGGCTGTGGTAGCTACTGGACATGCTCAGTAGATGTTCTGAGGCTGTACAGGAAGCTTTTATTGGGGGCACCCCACATGGCAGGTCATACTCTATTCATCATCTGAGCCAACCAAAGAGAAAAGCAGGAGAGCAGAGAGATAGAAGTTTATAAATAGAGGAGTTAAAAACCGCAGTGGACTCAGTGGCTGGCTGACATAGGACTAAGAACATAGAATGGCAATACTGGGTCAGACCAATGGTCCATCTAACCCAGTATCCTGTCTTCCAACAATGGCCAGTGCCAAATGCTTCAGCAGATATTAACAGAACAGGACTGGGATGATTTAGTTGGGGATTGGTCCTGCTTTGAGCAGGGGGTTGGACTAGATGACCTCCTGAGGTCCCTTCCAACCCTGATATTCTATGATTCATCTGCCATTTTACTGCCCTGTCACCTAGTTTTATGAGAACTCTTCGTAACTCTTAGCAGTCAGCTTTAGACTTGCCTTGAGTAATTTAGTATCATCTGCATACTTTTCAATTCACTGTTTACCCCCTTTTTCCAGATCATTTGGGTATATAGTTAACAGTACAAATCTCAGTAGGGATCCTTGGGGGACCCCACTACTTACCTGTCTCCACTGTAAACTGACCATGTATTCCTGATCCATAAGAGGACCTTCCCTCTTATTCCACTACTTTGCTTAAGAGCCTTTGGTGTGGACCTTGTCAAAGGCCTACTGAAAGTCCAAGTATGCTATATGAACTGGCTCACCCTTGTCCACATGCTTGTTGACACCCTCAAAGAATTCTTATAGACTGAAGCATGATTTCACTTTAAAAAGTCAGTATCTGGCTCAGTTAAAGAGAGAGAATGGGGCAGCAGTTGATGAAGTAAGGGTTTTTAATTCTTGCACAATTTAGCTGGGATTATAGGGAGACTATGGTGTGCTATCAAGTGAGAGGTTTAGAGAGATCCAGGAAGTGGATATTTTATATGATGATTCCAATAGCTGTACCAGTTTGAACACGGGCTAGAGACCTTGGTTTCACCAGTAACTGAGGACCTAAACTATTAACCCAGGGCTGGAATGCTGCAAGTTGTGGGGATCCCCAGACTGTTTGTTAGTTGACAGGGTTCTGAAGTGTTTGAAAGGACTGAGACAATGCCATTTCTCAAGCTTTGAAGAGACCAGGTGATCCTGCATACTTCAGTCACACCGTAAAGACTGAAAAATCATCTCTGAGAGAAGATGAGAGGGGAATGTGTTTTGATGTGTGCTAAAGTATAGAAAATGTTATGAAAATTGACTAGGAACTATTAACATCCATTTATCAGGGTTTTATACACAATAGCTCCAAAGTTTAACTCTGTGTACTACTTTTTGAAAAGTCAGAATTCTGGCCAGTGCTTCAGCAAAGAGTTAAGTTAAGGTGAAGGGAAAAAAAGGAGTGTCATAATTGTATGGTATATTCATAGATTCATAGATACTAAGGTCAGAAGGGACCATTATGATCATCTAGTCTGACCTCTTGCACAATGCAGGCCACAGAATCTCACCCACCCACTCCTGCAAAAAACCTCTCACCTATGTCTGAGCTATTGAAGTCCTCAAATCCTGGTTTAAAGACTTCAAGGAGCAGAGACTCTTCCAGCAAGTGACCTGTGCCCCATGCTACAGAGGAAGGCGAAAAACCTCTTCCAATCTGCCCTGGAAGAAAATTCCTTCCCAACCCCAAATATGGCGATCAGCTAAACCCTGAGCATATGGACAGGATTCACCAGCCAGACACCCAGGAAAGAATTCTGAGCACCCCCTGCTTCTCCTCACCCGCACCTTCTAATTACACTGCAAAGAGCAGGAACTCCATTTTGGCCGGAATCCCGTTTACTCCATTCAGCAGCACCAGCAACCTCTACAATTAATAGAACTCAATAGTTCTTGAAGGAATCCAGATAAGACCTTGGAATCCTTATGGGATAAGCTATACTGTGACAAGAGCAGCTGCACTTCCCAGAGCACACCATTGTTCTTATAGAAATGTAGAGCTGGAAGGAACCTTGAGAAGACATGTATTTTTCCCCTGCCCCCACCCTTCCATGCTGAAGCAGGACCAAGTAAACCTCCTAGACCATCCCTGACAGGTGTTTGGCTAACCTGTTCTTATAAACCTCCAGTGATGGAGAGTCTACAACCTCTCATGGAAGCCTATTTCAGGGCTCAACTATCCTTATAATTAGGAAGTAATTTCCGAATATCTAGCCTAATATCTCCCTCCCTGCAGATTAAGTCCATTACTTCTTGTCCTGCCTTCAGTGGACATGGAGAACAATTGATCACCATCCTCTTTATAACTGCCCTTAACATATCTGAAGACTTACCAAGTCCCCCCTCGGTCTGGTTTTCTCAAGACTAAGTACACCCACGTTTTTTTACCTTTCCTCCTAGATCAGGCTTTTTAAGCCTTTTATCATTTTTGTGGCTTGCCTCTGGACTCTCTCCAATTTGGCCTCATCTTTCTTAAGGTGTGATTCCCAAAACTGGACACTGTACTTCAGCTGAAGCCTCACGTGTACCAATTAACTGGGAAAATTACCTCCATGTCCTACATGCAACATTCCTGTTAATATATCCCAGAATGATATTAGCCTTTTTTGCAACTGCATCACACTGCTGATTCATATGCATTTGTGATCCATGCTAACCCCCACATAGACTCATAGTCTTTAAGATCAAAAGGGACCATTATGATCATCTAGTCTGAGCTCGGGTACAACGTAGGTCACAGAATCTCACCCACCCTCTCCTGCAATAAACCTCTCACCCATGTCTGAGCTACTGAAGTCCTCAAATCCTGGTTTAAAGACTTTGAGATGCAGAGAATCCTCCAGCAAGTGACCCATGCCCCACGCTGCAGGGGAAGGCGAAAAAACCCCAGGGCCTCTGCCAATCTGCCCTGGAGGAAAATGCCTTCCCGACCCCAAATATGGAGATCAGCTGAACCCAAGTATGTGGTTAAGACTCACCAATCAGACACCCAGGAAAGAATTCTCTGTAGTAACTCAGATCCCACACCATCTAACATCACAGGCCATTGGGCCTATTTACCACTAATAGTCAAAGATCAATTAATTGCCAAAATCATGTTATCCCATCATAGCATCTCCTCCATAAACTTATTGAGCTTAATCTTGAAGCCAGATAGGTCTTTTGCCCCCACTGCTTCCCTTGGAAGGCTGTTCCAGAACTTCACTCCTCTGATGGTTAGAAATCTTCATCTAATTTCAAGTCTAAACTTCCCGATGACCAGTTTATATCCATTTGTTCTTGTGTCCACATTGGTACTGAGCTTAAATAATTCCTCTGCCTCCCTGGTATTTATCCCTCTGATACAATTGCTCTCTGTAAATATATCTCCCCTCAGCCTTCTTTTGGTTAGGCTAAACAAGCCAAGCTCCTTGAGTCTCCTTTCATAAGACAGGTTTTCCATTCCTCGGATCATCCTAGTAGCCCTTCTCTGTACCTGCTCCAGTTTGAATTCATCCTTTTTAAACATGGGAGACCAGAACTGCACACAGTATTCCAGATGAGGTCTCACCAGTGCCTTGTACAATGGTACTAACACCTCCTTATCTTTATTAGAAATACTTCACCTGATGCATCCCAAGACCGCATTAGCTTTTTTCACTACCATATCACATTGGCGGCTCATAATCCTCCTGTGGCTAACCAATATTCCAAGGTCCCTCTCCTCCTCTGTTACTTCCAATTGATGCGTCCCCAGTTTATAACTAAAATTCTTGTTGTTAATCCCTAAATGCATCACCTTACACTTCTCACTATTAAATTTCATCTTATTACTATTACTCCAGTTTACAAGATCATTCAGATCTTCCTGTACGATATCCCGGTCCTTCTCTGAATTGGCAATACCTCCCAGCTTCGTGTCATCCGCAAACTTTATTAGCACACTTCCACTTTTTGTGCCGAATTCAGTAATAAAAAGATTGGTCTCAAAACCGATCTCTGAGGAACTCCACTGGTAACCTCCCTCCAGTCTGACAGGTCACCTTTCAGTATGACCCACTGTAGTCTCCCCTTTAACCAGTTCCTTATCCACCTTTTCATTTTCATATTGATCCCCATCTTTTCCAATTTAACTAATAATTCTCCATGTGGAACCATATCAAATGCCTTATTAAAATCAAGGTGAATTAGATCCACTGCATTTCCTTTGTCTAAAAAAATCTGTTACCTTTTCAAAGAAGGAGATCAGGTTAGTTTGACACGATCTACCTTTTGTAAAACCATGTTTTATTTTGTCCCGTTTACCATTGACCTCAACGTCCTTAATTACTTTCTCCTTCAACATTTTTTCCAAAACCTTGCATACTACAGATGTCAAATTAATGGCCTGTAGTTACCCGGATCAATTTTTTCACCTTTCTTAAAAATAGGAACTATGTTAGCAATTCTCCAGTCATACGGTACAACCCCTGAGTTTATAG
The DNA here is from genome assembly GCF_009764565.3 of Dermochelys coriacea. Classification (NCBI taxonomy): domain Eukaryota; kingdom Metazoa; phylum Chordata; order Testudines; family Dermochelyidae; genus Dermochelys; species Dermochelys coriacea. The sequence continues at coordinate 40,046,287 of NC_050070.1, read as the reverse complement.
ATTCATTAAAATTTTTTGCTAATGGGCTTGCAATTTCATGTGCCAGTTCCTTTAATATTCTCAGATGAAGATTATCTGGACCCCCCAATTTAGTCCCATTAAGCTGTTCGAGTTTGGCTTCTACTCAGATATGGTAATATCTACCTCCATATCCTCATTCCCATTTGTTCCCACATAATTTTAGCAGTACTACTATTAGCTCAGGGGTAGGCAACCTATGGCATGCATGCCAAAGGCGGCACTTGAGCTGATTTTCAGTGGCACTCACACTGCCTGGGTCCCGGCCACCGGTCCTGGGGGCTCCGCTGCCAGCCTGGGATACCGGCCCCCCGCCCCCTGCCAACCAGGGTTCCATCCACTGGCCCCACTCAGCCCGCTGCCAGTCCCAGCCACCAGTCCGGCGGGTTCTGCTGCCAGCCTGGGGTTTCGGCCACCAGCCCAGGGCTCTGCAGCCGCCCTCAGCTGTGACCCACTGGCCCCAGTTTGGAGCAGTGAGGGGTGCAGACAGGGGCAAGAGGGGGTGGGGCTCAGCACCCCCACCTTAAAAAATGTTCCAGCACCACTGTTCTGGGATATTTTTAAGTTCTGATTTGCTGCTTACATCACTATCACGCCACGTGGAACAGCACACTGCATTTGACGTTGAGATTAGAATATACATGCAAGAACTGGAATCAGAATTTTCTGAACGATTTCAAGATTTCCAGCGATTTGGCCCAATGCTTTCTTTTCTAATTAAACCTGAAAAGTTCAATGAAAGCAACTTGGGTTTGTCTGTATTCCAGTGGATGGGTGTTGAAGATTTCAAAATACAGCTCATTCAGTTAAAAAGCTCAGAATTGTGGGCATCAAAGTTTGGAGATCTGCAGATTGCACTTGAAGATGCCAAGAGAGATTATGGAGCCTCTATTCTGACCTGCTGGACGTCCCTGGCAGTGAAATTTTAACTCTTTGAAGAAAATTGCGCTTGCAATGCTTTCAGCGTTTGGATCCACATATGTGTGTGAACAGTTATTTTCACACATGAAATCTGTCCTCTGTCCCTCTCAGAGCCGGTTAACAACTGATCACTCAGAAGCCTGTGTGCAGCTTAAAGTATCCAAATATGTACTGGACACTGGAAAACTCAGCAAGGAAAAGCAAGGGCAAGGATCACACTAAACTGATAAGATCTGCATTTTAATTTAATTTTTAATGAAGCTTCTTAAACATTTTAAAAACTTTATTTACTTTACATACAACAATAGTTTAGTTATATATTATAGACTTATAGAAAAAGACCTTCTAAAAATGTTAAAATGTATTACTGGCAAGCGAAACCTTAAATTAGAGTGAAGAAATGAAGACTCCGCGCACCACTTCTGAAAAGTTGCCAACCCCTAATCTAGCTGCTATTCTCCATTTTCTAGTTGTGCATTTGAGTTGTTTTCCTTCCTAGGTGTAGTGTTTTGCACTTGGCTTTGATTTATTGATTTCAGACCACGTATCCAATTTGTGTAGGTCCTTTTGAATTCTAGTCCTGTCCTCCAAAATGCCAGCAACTCCTCCAGTTATCATTCACAAATTGTATAAACACACTCCCTGCTCCATTATCAAGTAATGAAAATATCAAATACTACACCAAAGACAGACCTCTATTGGACCCCACTAGATACCTCCTCCCAGTTTGATAGCAAACCCATTGATAACTGTTCTTTTAGCCATGATTGATAACTGTCTTAAGAGATGAACAGGAGAAGCCTGATTTGCAAAGGTGTTTGTGCGCCCAAAACGCCAACTGTAGAAGAAGTTACTTACCTTGTGCAGTAACAATGGCTCTTTGAGCTGTGTCCCCCTATGGGAGATCCTCTGAAGGATCTTGACAGACCAGCAGAGTACCCAGAAGTCACCTACCACAGGACAGGTCCAACAAAGAAAATAACAGAATGCCACTAGCCATCACCTTCAGCCCCCAACTAAAACCTCTCCAAAGCATCATCAAGGATCCACAACCTATCCTGAAGGACGACCCATCACTCTCACAGATCTTGGGAGACAGGCCAGTCTTTGCTTACAGACAGCCCCCCAACCTGAAGCAAATACTCATCAGCAACCACACACGACACAACAGAACCACTAATCCAGGAACCTATCCTTGCAACAAAGCCCATTGCCAACTGTGCCCACATATCTATTCAGGGGACACTATAATAGGGCCTAATCACATCAGCCACACTATCAGAGGCTCGTTCACCTGCACATCTACCAATGTGATATATGCCAGCAATGCCCCTCTGCCATGTACATTGGTCAAACTGGACAGTCTCTACGTAAAAGAATAAATGGACACAAATCAGACGTCAAGAATTATAACATTCAAAAACCAGTCGAGAACGCTTCAATCTCTCTGGTCACTCGATTACAGACCTGAGAGTGGCTATTCTTCAACAAAAAAGCTTCAAAAACAGACTCCAACGAGAGACTGCTGAATTGGAATTAATTTGCAACTGGATACAATTAATTTAGGCTTGAATAGAGACTGGGAGTGGATGGGTCATTACACAAAGTAAAACTATCCCCCGCCCCCATTGTTCCTCAGACGTTCTTGTCAACTGCTGGAAATGGCCCACCTTGATTATCACTACAAAAAGGTTTTTTTTCTTCCTCCCCTTTCCTTTTCCCCCCGCTGCTGGTAATAGCTCATCTTAAGTGATCACTCTCTTTACAGTGTGTATGATAGCACCCATTGTTTCATGTTCTCTGTGTATATAAATCTCCCCACTGTATTTTCCATTGAATGCATCCGATGAAGTGAGCCGTAGCTCACGAAAGCTTATGCTCAAATAAATTTGTTAGTCTCTAAGGTGCCACAAGTACTCCTTTTCTTTTTGCGAATACAGACCAACACGGCTGCAACTCTGAAAACTGCAGGTGTGTCTGCATCACCACACTGCTCATCAGAGAATTTTGGTTAGTCTGTCCCACCTGTGCATGTACTGCTCCTCGCCGTGCACGCTAGCTAGCCAGCGTGCGTGGGCATTCCCTCCTCAGTTCCTTCTCTACCGCCAAATCAACTACTAGAACTCCAAAGTAGAGGCGGAGGAGGGCGGGTTGTGGCGTGCTTACAGGGACACACATCTCGAAGAACCATCGTTACTGCACGAGGTGAGTAACTTCTTCTTTGAGTAGTGTCCCTATCGGTGCCCTACTCTAGGCAACCACTGGAGGCTGGGACTTGGGAATCAAGTCTGATATAGTTATAGTACTGTGGCACCGAATTTGGCATCTGCAGCCAAATCCCCCAGGATGGCATAATGTTCTGCAAAGGTATGTGCAGATGCCCCAGTGGCTGCTCTACAGATTTCCAATATAGGGATACCCATGGAGAAGGTGATGGACGAGGAGACTGATCTTGTAGAATGTGTTCATAGTGAAGATGGGGGTACTACATTACACAATTGGCAACAGAGTTTAATACAGCCGGAGACTGACTCACCCCTGAGCTGAGATCGCAGTACCTTTTTGACCTATCTGCAACCAAGAGGAAAAGTCTTGGAGATTTCCTGAAAGCCTTTGTCCTGGCCAAATAGAAGGCCAAGGCTGTTCTCATGTCAAGCATATGGAGGATGGCTTCCCTGTTTATCCTCATAAGGTTTGGGATAAAAGGCTGGAAGCTGAATAAGCTGATTCATGTGAAATGCAGAAGTCACCTGGGGGGCGAACTTTGAGATGTGGTCTAAATGTGACCTTGTTAGGGAAGAACAAACTAAAAGGGGAATGCCCCATCAAAACCTTCTGGCAGAGGTGGTGGCGATGAGGAACACCATCTTCATGGAAAGGTGAGTTAGTTAACAAGTGACCACTAGTTCAAATGGCAGTCTAGTCAGTCCTTAATACTAGGTTGAGGCCCCATAGGGGAGTGGGGAGCTTGCGTTGTGGGGAAAGGTTTGCTATGCCCTTAAGGAACCTCTTCCTATCCAGGTGGGAGCAGATTGAGTATCCTTCTACCTCTTCTACCAGTGGTGGTTGTCAGTGCTGAGAGGCTTTTACCAATGAGTCAGAGAATCGGACCTGACCGTACGGTCCATCAGTGCCATGCGCACCGGGGCCAGTGCCAATATCTGTGCTGACATAGCCTTTCCTGGGGCAGATCTTTCATGCCCCACACCAGTACTTCTTTACCCGTGCCCATCAAGTCTTTGGGCAGACTGACTTGATTTGTCCTCTCAGGACTGTTCATACCCTGGGTACCAGCTTCAGGTGGCGTTGGCGCCATCAGTACCAATGATGCCGATGGAGCTGGAGATCATTTAAAGCTCAATCATGGTTTGCTACAAGGACTCTCGAACCTTTTCTTAGTGGTCTTAAGACCACTCCATGAGCAGAAGTTTGAGCCTTGTCTCTGTTTTTCCTGGACCTGGGTTTTAATTGCTGGCACCAACTTTTGTGGATTGTGCTTTTCTCCCAGGCAGCAAAGGCACTGTGAGTGTCCATCAGTCTCTAGGATAGATTTCTTGCAACAGACTCTTCTTAAAACTGAACTTTCTAACACTATTTCCACACAAACGTAGTTTAGTTCTTTTGAGGCCTCAAAAGAAATACATAAGGAAGATGTTAGAATTCTATCATCATCTGAAGGAGAATCATATCTATTCAAAATATCCAATTTAATTAAATTCTTAAAGTTCCTTGCATGGCATAGAAAGTAAGTTAGGTTTACCATTGTAACATTAAGTGCTTTTTCAGTAGAGTTGGCAGAGTGCTGTGGACCACACATATGCATCTTGCTGATGTGGATATTAAGCTGCCTAAGCTTTTGAAAAGACCTTTTGAAAACTCTATTCTCTTGGTCTACAGCTATATATATAGGGCTATTCCTCACTTCTGAATGAACCAAAATCTGATGATAAAAAAACTATTCAAAATAAGATCACAAACTCAAACAAGTGTGCTATGAGTTAGTTTTGGCCAGTTCTTTGGCATTTTATAGATATTGTCGTCTTTTTCTCATGTTTGGGAGTACTGGTTTCCTTAAATAAATTTAGCTTCACCCTGCACTTATTTCAAATTTCCCAAGTGGACGAAAACTGCTCTGTTGCACAATTCTCTGTGGGTGCAAAGGAGCTGAACGGCGATATATCTGGCTAGGTGGGAATCTCCTTGTAGAGTGTATTTAGCATTGCAAATCTTTGCTACCCCCTGCAGCTCCTGGCAGAGGGTGTGGCTAGGAAAAGGGGTATGGTCAAAGTGCTACAGCACTCTGGCTGAACAACCCCTTGGCTACTAAAACTTGCACCAGGTATCAAACCAGATGGACCTAGAATGTGGGGAGCAAAAAGGCAGTGTGGTGCTACCTTCACTCCTCTTTAGACATCCCCATTCCCGGGCTGAGCAGAGTTTGATCAGAACAGAGCATCAATCCATTGTTAAGCAAGGTTTCAGAGTAGCAGCCGTGTTAGTCTGTATTCGCAAAAAGAAAAGGAGTACTTGTGGCACCTTAGAGACTAACTAATTTATTTGAGCATAAGCTTTCGTGAGCTACTGAGTTAGTCTCTAAGGTGCCAAAAGTACTCCTTTTATTGTTAAGCAAGAGTCTTAACAACAATTTCCTGAATATGCTGTACCTAACATTTCTCATGAGTCAGGTTTTTCCAACTTCTCTCTTTTCAACAGTGCCTATGAAGACCAGTGTAACTCAGAAAGTTGCCTTGAATTTAATTTTCTGTGCAATAGCATATGGACCCATGCATATGAGTTCACAGCATTTTATGAAATGCTGGCAATGCAATAACACCCTGCTGTCTGCTCATTGGCTCCAAAAATGAGGTCTTCTTATTTACTAGATTTAAATGTTCAAATATTGAAGTCAATGAACAAGATGTCTTACACTAATGCTTTAAGACCAAAATGATAATCTGCAAAGATATGACCAGCAATTTACTGGACTCACTTATGCGTTAGATATATTTTTCTAAAGCTTCTAAGTACATAACAGGATCACATCTCCACATTTTCAGTCTAATCATGTATTGGTGTCTCTGGCCTTTCCTGAGGCCTTGTCTCCTTTTCCCATACATCCAGGTCTGTAGTTGAGACAATATGATGTAATTGGTCTTTTATGACACAACATCCTGCATAATGTGACAGGGGATGACAGAAAAAATATAATTAAAATCACAGCTCCACAAGGCTGCATTTCTTTCTACCCTTCTTATTAGGTGGATAATTGACCCAGAGGGTAAATGAGCAGCAGTTCCTTACAGAATTGTCAGCAGTTCTCTGTGGATCAGCTGATTGTCTAAACCATGAAAGCATTGAAGCCAGCTGAAATGTTATTGTCTATTATGTTGTTATCTGGAGCATAGAATTGAAGAAACAATTCCCCCCTACAATTGCTTATTTTATTCACTTGCAAAGGAGATTTTAGGTACGGGGGCCTGGAATGGGGGGCCTAAGAGGCCATGACCCTCGCACTTTTTGCCATGGGCTTGGCCTCCTGCCCTTCCTCTTCTCCCTGAGATCCCGCCCCTCTGCCAGGCCAGAAGCTGGAGCCCAGCCTGCAGGGACAGCCTTAGGGAAAATAGCACCCTGGGCAAATTTGTATTTTGGAGAACCCTGGCCCCAGCTGTCTTCCCAGGCTCCCCAGCACCGTTGCCCTAGCCCACGCTGCCTCTCCCTCCACCCTTCATTGCCCCAAACTCCCTTCCACGACCTCGCACGCCAGGCCCACCCTGCTTCTTGCCTCTTAATCACAGCACCCCCCGACCACGTCTCCACAAGTAGAGCCGGTCTTGCACTCCAGTGACTCGCATCTGGATGCCATGGTGAGACGCATCATAGGAAACCCAACAGCAATCTCATTTATTCCCAGCCAGTGCTCCAGGACCCCTCATCTGGTCTTTGAGCAGGATAGCCAAGATAATGTAGTAGGCCATCTTCTGCACTCTGAGGGGGTAAGTGGCCTATGGGGCAGGGTCCTATCTCTCCTGCACCTCTGAAATTCTCCCACTCAGCATGCCATCGAGCTCCTCTGCCAGAGCCCCAGAGGGTCAGCAGCCCAAGTGGAGGCACAGTGGCGGTAGGGCATCACAGGGCGGCGGTAGCAGAGAAGCCTGGTGACTTGAGAGCCCCAGAAATGGGGGAGAGAACCAGAGGTGTACAGATAGGATCACATTGGTGTGGGGATACCGGGGGGCAGTGGTCCAGAAGGGCAGATCTCTCCCCACCCCAATACTGAGCATCCCCAATATTCAAGTGCCCCTCTGCAGGCAAGGGGGTTATAGGGAGAGGGGGAGGTTAAAATGCTCCAGCGCACTGAAGGTAGCTAGAGTGGGTGGTAAGGATGGAAGGTTGGCTCCCGAAATATCCCCAACCCCCTGCACTAACACCTCCCTTTGGGATGAGTAAGAAAAAGGGGGAGCCCCTGAGAGCTGGGGAGCATGGGGAACTGTGGGGTCAGAGTGTGCCATGCAGGAGAGGGACCTCAAAGATCTGAGGGACACCCTGAAAACTGGGAGGCTGGGGCCTGTGGGGCAGAGGAACGAGCCTCCTGGGAGATGTATGGGCATGGAGAGGGACTGGGACCTGTGGGCACAGGGAGAGGCCCCTGGGAGCTGGGTGAGCATGGAGGGGGCTGGGAGCTGTAGGCAAAGGGAGAGGTCCCTGGGAGCTGGGTGGGCATGGAGGGGGCTGGGAGCTCTAGGACAAGGAGAGGTCACTGGGAGTTGGGTGGGCATGGAGGGAGCTGGGATCTGTAGGAAAGGGAGAGGTCCTGGGGCTCGGTGGGCATGGAAGGAGCTGGGTACTGTAGGACAGGGAGAGGTCCCTGGGAGCTTGGTGGGCATGGAGGGAGCTGGGAGCTGTAGGCACAGGGAGAGGTCCCTGGGAGCTGGGTGGGCATGGAGGGGCTAGGGGCTGTGGGCACAGGAGAGGTCCCTGGGAGCTGGGTGAGCATGGAGGGGACTGGGAGCTGTAGGACAGGGAGAGGTCCCTGAGAGCTGGGTGAGCATGGAGAGGGCTGGGAGCTGTAGGACAGGGAGAGGTCCCTGAGAGCTGGGTGAGCATGGAGAGGGCTGGGAGCTGTAGGACAGGGAGAGGTCCCTGAGAGCTGGGTGAGCATGGAGAAAGCTGGGAGCTGTGGGCACAGGGAGGGGTACCTGGGAGCTGGGTGAGCATGGAGGGGGCTGGGAGCTGTAGGACAGGGAGAGGTCCCTGGGGCTCGGTGGGCATGGAGGGAGCTGGGAGCTGTAGGACAGGGAGAGGTCCCTGGAAGCTGGGTGGGCATGGAGGGGGCTGGGAGCTGTGGGCACAGGGTGGGGTACTGGGAGCTGGGGGCACAGAGAGGAGTCCCCTGGGGGCTGGCAGAGCAGCAGGCACAGGGAGGGGTCCCCTGGGAGCTGGGGGGAGAGGGGACTGGGATCTGGGGAACAGGGTCAGGACCCCCTAAGACTTACTAGTATCTTTGCCCTGCAGTTTTAGTTCCCAGTCCCTTCCCTTCCCTTCCCAACCTGGAAGAGGCCAGCAACTTCCACCTCCCATTGGCTGGCCAAGATGCCACACTCACCGTCCATTGGGCAGCATGGCTTTCATTCAGGCTGCCCATGGAAAGAGGAATGGCAGGGCTGGGACAGTCTGGAGGGAGGAAGGGGAAAGAGCCCAAATTCTAGTTGCAGAGTGAAGAGGCAGGACTTGGAGCCGGGCTGGGAAACCATGTGGGGCTGTGAGCAGGGGGCCTCTGCTCGGGAGCAGGGAAGCAGACACTCCTGCCATGCCAGGCTGCACCCCGTAGGCAGCGACGGGAAGCCCGAGCCCCTACCCTCTGCATCACAGAGCCCCCTGGCTACGGCTCCCTGGGCAGGGGTCCACATTGCCCAGTCCTTAGGCCAGCCCTGAAAGCCAGGGGAAAAGTAGCCCGGGGAGCTAGGGGGAGCCACAGATGTTCCACCTGCCTGCAGTAAAGGGGGCAGAGAGCAGCCCCTGGCTTGTGTCCCCGCTCCCCTCCCAGGACAAGTGGAGGGTCCATGGCTCCCCAGAGTTGTCTGCATGGCTCTTAATCCAACCTGGCTCCAGCTTTTGTCCTGGCCTGGGGGCAGGTCCTCGGGGGCCAACGAGATGCCCAGGCAGCTGTGGGGAACTGCAGACCCTCCACCTGCCCTGGACAGGGGGGCCACTCTCAGGGCCCTCCCACTCCAGGCAGGTGAAGGGCCTGGGTTCCCTGGCCTGGCTCTGGCTTCACCAGGGGGCAGGGCCATGCTGGGGATGGGGGCCTTGTGCCCCTCCCCCAGTTTTAGGAAGAATCCATCACCCCTGCTTAGGTACAAGGTGTGACAATTTTGAGAATTTGCTGTATCAGTGTATTTGGAGTTCATCCATATGTTGTCAGGGCTGTGTCACATCTCCCAGACCAGGAGCAATGGAGGGTCGTTAAACCTTAATGGTGCCCATTCAAGCAGAACCCCTTGGGACTGGATGGTCTGTCTCACCAAGTTTGCTTGAAGGAGCTCAGGTTAGGAGAGTGGGAAATACCCAAACCTGCTGCCATAAATATAAAGGGAAGGGTAACCACCTTTCTGTATACAGTGCTATAAAATCCGTCCTGGACAGAGGCAAAATCCTTTGACCTGTAAAGGGTTAAGAAGCTAAGGTAACCTCGATGGCACCTGACCCAAAATGACCAATGAGGGGACAAGATACTTTCAAATCTGGAGGGGGGGTAGACAAAGGGTTTTGTCTGTCTGTGTGATGCTTTTGCTGGGAACAGATCAGGAATGCAAGCCTTACAACTCCTGTAAAGTTAGTAAGTAATCTAGCTAGAAAATGCATTAGATTTTCTTTCGTTTAATGACTTGTAAAATAAGCTGTGCTGGAAGAAATGTATATTCCTGGTTTTGTGTCTTTTTGTAACTTCAGGTTTTGCCTAGAGGGATTTTCTATGTTTTGAATCTGATTACCCTATAAAGTATTTACCATCCTGATTATTACAGAGGTGATTCTTTTACCTTTTCTATAAAAAAAAATTCTTCTTTTAAGAACCTGATTGATTTTTCATTGTTCTTAAGATCCAAGGGTTTGGGTCTGTGTTCACCTGTACCAACTGGTGAGGATATATTATCAAGCCTTCCCCAGGAAAGGGGGTGTAGGTCTTGAGGGGATATTTTGGGGGAAGACATCTCCAAGTGGTCTCTTTTTCCCTGTTCTTTGTTTAAAATGCTTGGTGGGGGTAGCTGTTCAAGGACAAGGCAAAGTTTGTGGCACCTTAGAGACTAACACATTTATTTGAGCATAAGCTTTCGTGAGCTACAGTTCACTTCATCGGATGCATGAAGCTGTAGCTCACGAAAGCTTATGCTCAAATAAATTTGTTAGTCTCTAAGGTGCCACAAGTACTCCTTTTCTTTTTGCGAATACAGACTAACACGGCTGCTACTCTGAAACAAGGCAAAGTTTGTACCTTGGAAGTTTTTAACCTAAGCGGGTAAGAATAAGTTTAGGGGGTCTTTCCTACAGGTCCTCACATCTGTACCCTAGAGTTCAGAGTGGGGAAGGAACCTTGACATCTGCAAACAAAGAAGTTGGGTGCAGACAAGGCTGCAGATGCAAATCCCCAAAACTCATCTCACTTGCCTCCCTGGGATTTTCACAGGTCAACTTTGGTCCAACTTTACAGCCTGATGTACTGTCTCGATATCAAGAGAGAGGACATTTCAACCCAGATGCTGTCTTGGACAGACTGACTCCTTATTAAGGCAGTGGTCAGAAACCTTCCATTGCCCAGGCAAGAAGAAAGACCTGATGCAACAACAAAGACTCATGGACGCCAACAAATTCCAAAGCCTTCTAAAAGACTACAGCATTCCACCCGCAGACTGAGGAGTTAAGGGCCTGGTGGATCCTTACAATTCCACACTGGCCTTGACCATTGATATGCTGGCCCACCAAATGGGTCCTTCCCCCGCATCACCCACATGGATCTCCTTGGTTTTCTAACACCCTGCAACAGAGAGAGGGGTTGAAAATCAAGCACTGATGGTGGGAAACAACGCTGATACAGAAAAGAAGAAAACAATTCTTCATTGCCTGTGCTGAGGCTGTATAACCGGACAAGAGAATCTTTCCATCAGCCTCGATCAAGGCTTCTGAATCCCACCTCAAGGAGTTATCCAGGGTGGTAAACTGCTTCATCAATTATGAATGCCTACAACCTGCATCACAACTGAGCTCTTCACAGTGCTTGCTATCATCTTACTTTGCTGACAAGGTCACACACATTTGGGAAGCCTTCTCAAGCAGCATGGATCCGCTCAAGCACCCATCAAGTAACAGCCCACCTATATGCCCAGAATCAGTACATTCACTCATTAAGAAGACTCCCCTAACGACTCTTGACCCAAGACTTGTGAATTTGACCCATGCCCTTCCTGGCTTTGTGAAAGAGTCCATGAACAATTGGTTCCACTCCTAACTGAAATAGCCAATTCCTCATGCAAAGATGGAATCTGCCCTTCCTCTTTCAAACACTCAGTAGTCCAAACAACACTAAAGAAATCCAACATGGATACTTCAGTCCTAGCTAACTACCATCCAATGTCAAACCTCCTATTCCTGAACAAGTTCATAAAGAAGCTAGGGAAAGGTCAAATGCAAGCTCATCTAACTAACGCCAACATTCTAGACCCAGCATGTTGGATCATATTAAAGTTCTGTATTAAAATCACAAATGAGTTTTTGATTCCCCATAGTTTAAATTCCAGGGTATTACTAATTAAGAGGTCTCTTGGTTTTTGGTCTCTTGATTTTATTATTTCTCTCCTTCTCTGTGTGAAACTTGCAAGCTGCTAATTGCATTAGTACATCCTAAAACAGAATCTGTTCTCAAGCAATACTTTGTAACAACAACTACTCACACAGAGAGAGACTCAAAGCGATACTTTGTAACAACAGAAACAGCACACAGAGACTCCCCGCCCTTTTGTTGTATTTATCTCGCTTTGTTAACAATTGTGATTAAAATAGAGATAAAGGATGTATGTAGATGAATGCTTGTGTGAATAATAAATGATCAAGGAGGTGCCAGCCTAAGAATCCAATTTCAATCGGCCGCAGAAAGTGTCAAGTGGAAACAACCAGAGGACCCGCAGAGGGCAGACTGGAATCCACCCAACAGCCTCAAGGATGGGAGAACCGAAGAACAAGATAACAGCTGGCAGCACGGAGCCGTCAGGAATGTGCCATCTGCTGATTGATTCAGCAACGGCATGATGAAGCAATTCCCATAGACTGGCATAGGAATAAATTCCTATAAAAATGGACTCTAGAAAGTGAGAACTTTGGGGTCTGATTCTGCAAACCAACTTCCAGGAGCATCAGATGTGCATCTGACAAGACCCTGCTCCCTCCTCGTGTCCAGGCCACCTGGTCAGTGACTTGGCACGAGCAACTCTAAGGCTGGTAACTATGATAACAACCTTGCAGAACGTGTGTGTGTGTGTGTGTGTGTGTGTGTGTGAATGAATGTGTCAATAAATATGAAATTGAATGGAATGTTATTGCTATAACTAACTGCTTACTATGATTTTTTCTGATATGATTCACAATAAATGTGGTATTTTGCCTTAACCCCTTTAAGATCCTGCTGGTTTTTATTTTATTGGTATAACAAGGACAATCTGGATTCAGGCCAGGACAAAGAACTGAAACTGCTTTAGTGGCACTGTTGAATGATTTCCTCCTGTCAATGGACAGAGGATTCACATCCATTCTCATTCTCTTGGACCTCTTCAGTGTCTGACACCGTTGTCTGACACTGCTGTCTCATCTGAAAGAGGAGGCAGGATACCACGGTGATGCACTAAAATGGTTTGAGCACTTTCAGGATGCACCCAAAGCATAGTGATAAGAAACTGCACTTCCACCACTAGATCCCTCAATTGTGGACATCCACAAGGATCAATTCTCTGGCCCTTTACAAAATCTACTGCAACCATTACATGAACTGGCCAGAGAACATAGACTCAAGTGCCAGCAATATGCAGATGATACACAGCTCTATCTATTCTTCGCCACATATGACCACACAACTTCCACCAAGATGGCCCAGTGCTTGGATGAGAGCAGCTCATAGATGAAAAACTGGTGGCTGAAGCAAAAGAGAGGTGATTTTGGTGGGCAGAGGAAAGTTTCTAAGGAGTTTGTAGCCACAGTGCAGTCTCCTTTGATTGAAGATTTACAGCCATAATAGGTCGGTTCAGTCGGTAGTCTAGGCAAATTCTTGGTTTCCCACTGATGCTGAGCTCTCACAGCAGCATCAGGGAGTAATGCTTTCTACCATGTAGAGTTTACCATGTAAACTCCATCCCATACTGGCAGATGGAGACCTGGACTCATTTATTCATGCCTTTGTCACCTCTCAGATGGACTACAGCAGTGCAGTATAACTGGGCATGAACCTTCAGCACTTGGAAAACTCCCATTGGTACACGACACTGCAGCATGACTCCCCAGCAACATAGGCTACAGTGACCACATCATACTGCTTCTGCATTTTCTACACTGGCTTCCCACAGAACTCGGATTCATGGTCTCGGTCCTTATCTTCAAAGTGCTCCATGGATACCAAAAAGACCATCTAAAGCTCTAGGACAAAGGCTGTGGCTGTCAACTTTGCTTCTCTGGCCCAACTCTGTGGGACTCAGACATGGGATACTTGGGCAGGAGAAAGGAAGAGAGGGACATGTTTTAGCAGTAGGGGGCCTCTTTTTTTAAACTGCAGAACCAGTTCACAAAGTTAAACTTTGTGGATGACACACAGATTGGGGGAGTGGTAAATAATGGAGAGGACAGGACACTGATAAAAAGCAATCTGGATTGCTTGGTAAGGTGGGTGCAAGCAAATAATGTCTTAATAGAATCAAATGGAAAGTTATACACGTAGGAGCAAAGAATGCTGGGCATACCTACAGGATAGGGGATTCTATCCTGGGAAGCAGTGACTTTGAAAAATACTTGGGGGTCACAGTGGGTAATCAGCTGAATATGGGCTTCCAGTGTGATCCTGTGGACAAAGGAGCTATTGTGATCCAAGGATGTATAAACCAGGGAATCTTGAGTAGGAATATATTACTTCTGTATTTGGCAATGGTGCAACAGCTACTGTAGTCACAGAATAATAGAAATTTAGTGTCTGGAAGGGATCTCCAAGTCATCTAGTCCAACCCCCTGGACTAAGGCAGGACCGACCTTTTCTTATAAATCTCCAGTGGTGGAGAGTCCACAGTTTCCCTGGGAAACCTATTCCAGAGCTTAACTATCCTTACAGTTAGAATTTTTTTCCCTAATATCTAATGTAAATCTCCGTTGCTGCAGATTAATCCCATAACTTCTTGTTCTACCATCATTGGACATGGAGAACAATTGATCACCATCATCTTTATAAAAGCCTTGAACATATTTGAAGACTTATTAGGTCCCCCCTCAGTCTTCTTTTCTCAATACTAAAGATGCCTTGTTTTTTTTAACCTTTCCTCAGAGGTCAGGTTTTCTAAACCTTTCATTATTTTTGTTACTCTCCTCTGCATTCTCTTCAAGTTGTCCAATCTTTCCTAAAGTATTCCTAATATGTCTGGTTCTGGAGTCCACAACTGAAGAAGAATGTTGAAAAAATGGAGAGGGTTCAAAAAAGAACAAGAATGATTAAAGGATTAGAAAATCTGCTTTACAATGAGAGATTCCAGGAGCTCAATCTGTTTTTCTTAACAAGTCTTTGTACCTAAAAGGGAGAACAAAGCTTTAGTTCTGGGCTCTTCAAACTAGCAGACCATGGTCCATGGCTGGAAGTTGAAGCTACGCAAATTCAGACTAGAAATGAAGTGTACAATTGTAACAGTCAAAGTAATTAACCATTGGAATAACTTATCAAGGGTTGTGGTGGATTCTCCAGCACTGGAAATTTTAAAATCAGGGTTGGATGTTTTTCTGAAGGTTGCGCTCTCGTTCAGACAGAAACTAATTCAGAGAAGCACTATGCCCTGTGTTTTACATGAGGCCAGAGCCAATGATCACAGTGGTCCCTTCTGGCTTTATCTATTAAACTAGCTTCATGAGAGAGAGAGAGAGATTCCGTGACTGGGAGGAGAAGCTACATGCAGGAAACCGGATTCAGTCTCCTTTAGATGTGGTGAGGAAATTAAGGCAGGGAAATGTGTACAGGTGTTCATTGTTTTGTCTAGATCTCCATATTTCTTCTATCTCAATAAAGAGTGATTGATTAGGGGAACCCTGACAAAGCTTGTGTGTTTGCTTGCATTCGCTATCACGTGTCCCTAAAGAGGAACTGTAAACCCAGTGCACCCACAAGACTGGAGCTCTGGAAAAGGGTGTGCTTAAGCTGCAGGGGAGTCTGAGATGTTAATCGTGGTCCTTGAGTCTAGGGAAGCTGGGTTGTGCTCTGTGCCTCACAAGAGTCTGTGCCTCACTGGAGTGTCAGAGTGACCAAGAAAAGAAACAGTGCCGCAGCCTACTCAAACCACAGAAAGCTGAAAAACACAAGGGCCCAGTTGGACCCAAACAGCAGTCTGGTAAATGTCCAGCAGAGGGAGCTTTACCAGGCCGTATGACACAGGGACATATTAGTTTTGGAAGATCCTATAGTCTTTACATAGACAAAACTCTCAGTACTTTCAATGGAAACTTTACCTGGGTCTGTACTGTAAGATTGGCATCTTCAACACATTCTTCTTAGGCTTTTATAAATCTAAGCCTCTTTTAGCTTTTCCTTTTCTGTCTGCCATTTCAATATAAAATCAGCAAAGAGTCCTATGGCTCCTTATAGACTAACAGACATATTGGAGCATAAGCTTTCGTGGGTGAATACCCACTTCGTCAGATGCATGTAGTGGAAATTCCCAGAGGCAGGTATAAATATGCAAGCAAGAATCAGGCTAGGGATATGAGGTTAGTTCAATCAGGGAGGATGAGGCCGGCTTCTAGCAGTTGAGGTGTGAATACCAAGGGAGGAGAAACTGCTTTTGTAGTTGGCTAGCCATTCACAGTCTCTGTTTCATCCTGAGCTGATGGTGTCAAATTCGCAAATGAACTGAAGCTCAGTAAACTGCTAACTGGTGAGCTTCAGTTCATTTGCAAATTTGACACCATCAGCTCAGGATTAAACAAAGACTGTGAATGGCTAGCCACCTACAAAAGCAGTTTCACCTCCCTTGGTGTTCACACAGTAACTGCTAGAAGAGGGCCTCATCCTCCCTGACTGAACTAACCTCGTTAGCCCTAGCCTGATTCTTGCTTGCATATTTATACCTGCCTCTGGAAATTTCCACTACATGCATCCGACGACGTGAGTATTCACCTACGAAAGCTTATGCTCCAATATGTCTGTTAGTCTATAAGGTGCCACAGGACTCTTTGCCGCTTTTACAGATCCAGACTAACATGGCTACCTCTCTGATACATTTCAACATAGTTTGGATAGAAACAAGCATTTTGGCAAGGTATTGTGGACATTACTGCTGTTTTGCACTTAGCTGAATGAACTGTGCAAGCTGCTTATACAAGACATGTGGGAGGCTGTTCGGTGAAAACACTGAGAGCAAATGGAGAGGTGGGTGAAAAGAGAGATTGGCTAGAGGGAGTGTGGACTGAAGGAGTGTGAAGCTGGCAGCAATAAGCCAGGGGGAAATGTCTGTTCTATGGAGAAGAGGGTTAAAACAAATGAAGATTAGATGAGGAAACAAAGCGGAGACAAGAGAGAGGAGAAGTCAGAACAGTGTGACCAACACATCTGGGGCCCTTCCCATAATTCATAGTTCATGACAAAAGAAAAATATCTTGCTTAATGGCCTAGCTTAGATACAATAGGCTTGACCAAAACTGGGTACAAGCAGCCAAGGTGGTGTGTAAATAGTGGTATCTAAGCCAGGCAGTTAAGCCTTTGAAAGGCAGCCATTAATCATCATTAAGGGTCTTTGTATCTTCAATGGTCCATTTCCTAAATAAATCCTATTGTGGGAGGTGCAGAAAACTGTTTTTTTTAAAGCAGGGATAGTGGCCCAGGATGGGGGAGGACTTCATAAGAAAGAACTTTGCAGATAGAGTAGAGAGTTGTGCTGCTCTGGGCAGGCAGTTTGGAGAGGAATTTGCTTTCAAGGGGTGTAAGATACACACTTTTCTTTTTGTCTCTGTAACTAAATGCCTTATCTTTTGAGAACTGTCAACCTAGATATGTTAAGCAAACTATTTATTCCATGTTCTTGCTATTTTTAATAAATCTTGCTGCAATGGGTAATTTTGCTCAGATATCTCCCACAAAAAAAAAAACCCCACAAACCAAGGAGAGATGCTGAAGTGTAAAGAGATTTTGGAATCTATAGTCTCATTCAAGGTGCATAGTCAGAAGTGGTGCTTCCAGTAACTTGTGTTGCCATCAAAGTATGGCAAGTGAACACAAAGACAGAAGCTGAAGGATCAAGCAGGAGAGAAGAGCTGGTAATGGTGTTGGTCACACATTGCAAACCAAAAGATCCTGGTACAAATATATGCACACAAAGGGATGGGGTTTGGGAGGAGAGAGAGAAGAGAATAATTATCGTTCAAGTAACTAAGTGCCAAATTCTAGCATGGCCTAAACATAGTCCAACTCCATTCAATACAATGAGTTACCCTGGGTGTTGGTCAGAGTAGAACTGGGCCACAAGTAGCAGTATCTCAACTACATTAAGAAAAGATCACACAAGTAAGGCTACAATTTAGTCATGGATATTTTTAATAAAAGTCATGGACAGGTCACAGGCAATAAGCAGAAATTCACAGGCCCGTGACCTGTCCATGACTTGTACTATAAATACCCTGACTAAATTTTAGCTGGGAGGCCCCCAGGGCACTGCTGCTTAGGGAGCGCTGCTCTGGGAGACTGCTACTCAGGGAGTAGTGGGCGGTGGAGGGGCATTGCTCTGGGGGGGTGGCTGGAGGGCTGCTGCTCTGGGCGGGACCTGGGGGGGCGCTGCTCTGGGAGGAGCTAGTGGCACGAGCTGCCAGGGGCTGCCAAGCAGCAGCTGCTCTGGCCTTCTCCCTGCCACCACTTCCCGCTGCCCCCAGGACTGCTGGTCCCTGGGACCAGCCACACTGGCCACTGCTTGGGCAGTCCCTGTGGCCAGCATGCTTACTAAAGCCCCTCCTCCTAGAATCAAAAAATTGCAAGAAAATATAAGTTTCCATTTCAAAAAAAGTTTCTAGCCCTCAGGGTTGTGAAGGAAAGGTTGAAAATGTGAAGTGAATACAACCAAAA
This sequence comes from Dermochelys coriacea, assembly GCF_009764565.3. Classification (NCBI taxonomy): domain Eukaryota; kingdom Metazoa; phylum Chordata; order Testudines; family Dermochelyidae; genus Dermochelys; species Dermochelys coriacea. The sequence continues at coordinate 40,028,016 of NC_050070.1, read as the reverse complement.
GGCTCAGAAACTAGAAGGCAAATAAAAAAATTCAAAATGAATTATTTTTTAAATCTCATCATTTTTAAACTAATTTCATGAATTTTGTGGGGGGGCTGATTTTTGAAGGGTAGAGGCTGGCTGGCAATGATTTAGATGACTAATCACACCCTGTGAATTTCTGATAGTCAAAGTAAACAGGTTTCAGAGTAGCAGCCGTGTTAGTCTGTATTCGCAAAAAGAAAAGGAGTACTTGTGGCACCTTAGAGACTAACAAATTTATTAGAGCATAAGCTTTCGTGAGCTACAGCTCACTTCATCGGATGCATTGGTGGAAAAAACAGAGGGGAGATTGATATACACACACAGAGAACATGAAACAATGGGTTTATCATACACACTGTAAGGAGAGTGATCACTTAAGATAAGCCATCACCAGCAGCAGGGGGGGGGAAAGGAGGAAAACCTTTCATGGTGACAAGCAAGGTAGACTATTTCCAGCAGTTGACAAGAACCTCTGAGGAACAGTGGGGGGTGGGGGGATAAACATGGGGAAATAGTTTTACTTTGTGTAATGACTCATCCATTCCCAGTCTCTATTCAAGCCTAAGTTAATTGTATCCAGTTTGCAAATTAATTCCAATTCAGCAGTCTCTCGTTGGAGTCTGTTTTTGAAGCTTTTTTGCTGAAGGATAGCCATTCTTAGGTCTGTAATCGAGTGACCAGAGAGATTGAAGTGTTCTCCAATTGGTTTTTGAATGTTATAATTCTTGACGTCTGATTTGTGTCCATTCATTCTTTTATGTAGAGACTGTCCAGTTTGACCAATGTACATGGCAGAGGGGCATTGCTGGCACATGATGGCATATATCACATTGGTAGATGCGCAGGTGAACGAGCGTCTGATAGTGTGGCTGATGTGATTAGGCCTTATGATGGTGTCCCCTGAATAGATATGTGGACAGAGTGGGCAACGGGCTTTGTTGCAAGGATAGGTTCCTGGGTTGGTGTTCTGTTGTGTGGTGTGTGGTTGCTGGTGAGTATTTGCTTCAGATTGGGGGGCTGTCTGTAAGCAAGGACTGGCCTGTCTCCTAAGAGGGGCTATCCTTCAACAAAAAAGCTTCAAAAACAGACTGCAATGAGAGACTGCTGAATAGGAATTAATTTGCAAACTGGATACAATTAACTTAGGCTTGAATAGAAACTGGGAATGGATGAGTCATTACACAAAGTAAAACTATTTCCCCATGTTATTTCTCCCCACCCCACCCCACCCCACCACCCACTGTTCCTCAGATATTCTTGTTAACTGCTGGAAATAGCCTACCTTGCTTGTCACCATGAAAGGTTCCCCCCCCCCCCCCGCTGCTGGTGATGGCTTATCTTAAGTGATCACTCTCCTTACAGTGTGTATGATAAATCCATTGTTTCATGTTCTCTGTGTGTGTATATCAATCTCCCCTCTGTTTTTTCCACCAAATGCATCCGATGAAGTGAGCTGTAGCTCACGAAAGCTTATGCTCTAATAAATTTGTTAGTCTCTAAGGTGCCACAAGTACTCCTTTTCTTTTTTCAAAGTAAACAGTTTGTGAAGAACCGACAGGTTAGACAATGTTTGTCTAGACTCTAAACTATTCAGGGAAGTCTTATACAAAAATGGCAAAGATCAGGATCATTTCTTGTGAATGATTCACAAACAGAGAAAAAGAGCTGGATCAGTCAAGTTATGTTATTTGCAATATATACTTCCACCAGATGCAGTAGTGAGTATCGACAGGGACAAAAAGTATACACAATAATGTTTAAACTAAAAGGAAACCAAGAGGGTTTACAGAGATCAGCGTATTTAAAATACAAGTAAAAACTGATGAAAGGGCATATGCAGTAAAACTATGCGCCAGAGACAAGAAAACAAACAGGGAAGAAATACAAGAGGTAATCAAAAGGATTGGATAGCTTCCTGTGGTAAAGAAGTATGAAATCCTGCTACACAAATCCAAAAATAGGAGAGCTAGAGGAGTAAGTGCATGCAGAGAATTAGACATGAGTGAAACATGAAATCAATGGAGAATTAATATGGAAAGCCAAATTAAAAAAGAAATTGGAATATAAGTGGGTAGTGTCATATGTGAAAAAGCCTTGAAACAACAAGGTTGAGTCTATAGATAGAAAAATTTTATTAGGCTACCTCGTATATCACCCTGTCAGGGCAAAGGAGTTTCCTGCTGGATACTTTCTAGTGTTTTGCTCAGTATGTTTTTAAACAGATGGTATGAAAATGTGGATCTTGCTCAGGAGTAAATTACAACCCTGCTCACCCAATGTTTGGACTAGATGACCTCTCGAGGTCCCTTCCAGTTCTATGATTCAGTGTTTATCAGGTAAAGTAAGAAAACACAATAATTACACAGAGGAAAAAGGACTATTGATTTATATGAATATTTGTAGCTATTTTAGACAGAGAAAAGTTACAAAGAATGTACAGCCTTCTCTATCAGGTTATATGCCTTTTAAACTAATCACTAGCGTTTGGGGTTAAAGGAAAATTTCCCCTGTGGGCATACCACTTTGCAATTATGCAGTGTGGAAGTTTTATATCTTCCTCAGAAGCAGTATGGCTGTTCCTGTGTTCCCAGGGTAGGAAAGAGGAAACATTATTGTAATTGAAGGTCACACCAGAGCAAGTAAAAAAATAAATAAATCAGTGACTAAAACAGAATGCTCTCTCTACATTAGAGATTTCTGTAGCACCTGTCCTCTTGCACCCATCACCATATCATCTAAACTGCTCCGTAATTTGGATTTGATACTAAAATTCTAAGAGAGATTGTAGATTACATTTTAAAAAGAGTGAGGAAATGTATTTTATAGCTGTCAGCAGGATAGGTATTTAGGGTCCATCTCTTCCAGCAGATGGAGAGTTAATACAACTCCCATATTCAGGCGGTAATTAGGGGCAATTGAGATGCAAAGTCCCTCCATAAGACACACACAATGCAGTCTTTCATTAACACTGTAGCAAGAAGCTCTATTTCTGCTGCAGCAATATGCATGAGATGGGGAAAAAATCAACATAATTAATCACTTGGATTAGCAGGAATAGGGCCACTGGAACCCAGTGCTGTCACAGGATAAATGTCTCAGGCTCAGAAAGAAATGTCTTGGCTTCTCTTCTATGTTTATTTTTAATAAATGCCTCAGCATTAAGTACAGCACTGTAACTGTGGGAGACCATTCTCTTGTGACAGCTTTCTATTCCATTGACATTATCTCTTCATTAACTGTGAGTGTGAGGGTTGGTCAAAATAATAAAATAGGCTCCTGCCAAAAAGGTCTTTGAGAACTCAAAGGAAAGAAAATGTTTACATCAGTATATGGGGAAAATAAAATCAGTTGATGACTAAGAGCCCTTACACTACATCACACAAAAAAGAAAGCAAAATAAAAAATGAAAAGCTCTGACACACGTACGTTTGGTGGACATGAGTAGCTGCAAAATATTTAAGGAGCATAGCTTTGTATGCAATATCCTTACAAAGCACTGCCAACATAACAATGTCTATTTTAAAGGCTGGTTTTAAATTTTGGTACAAATAAACATTTATTTTACCAAAACAAGGTATTCATAATGTTTATACAAAAAATGTACAAAATACGAAGTGAAATTAGTCTTTGTTATTTTATCACAGCCTACAGATTTCCAACAGCCTACACTGCATATTCCAGCTACTCCCACTATTCATCCAAATCTGAACCTTTTCCGCACTGTCAAATGTTCACTTAGGGCACAATAAGGCTCTACCATTCCTGTCCATCATGCTGTTTGCTGGAATGACTACCTTGTTTGTTTCTTGTGGCACCTTAGAGACTAATAAATTTATTAGAGCATAAGCTTTCGTGAGCTACAGCTCACTTCATCGGATGCATCCGATGAAGTGAGCTGTAGCTCACGAAAGCTTATGCTCTAATAAATTTGTTAGTCTCTAAGGTGCCACAAGTACTCCTTTTCTTTTTGCGAATACAGACTAACACGGCTGCTACTCTGAAACTTGTTTGTTTCTGTAACTTAACTTTTGTTCGAGGATAGGCTGTCTGTCACTTAACCCCTAATTTAGAGTACCAGTAGATTGTTTTTCATTTGGTCCCCACCTTTTGCTTTGTACAGCTTTAGTGCCCCTACCAGGTGTTAACATTCCCACTGGCATAGCTCTCATGGTCACTGGAACACACAAGCCTTCCCACCATGCCAAGGTGCAGTCCCAGGGAAGGTCTCTAAACTAACATACTGTTTAACAGGGCTGCTTGAGAGACACCAAATGTGGTGGTTTGGGGATCTGTCTATGACTATGAAGTTACAAAATCCAATTGGATTTTATGACCTCTCCATTTTATTATTGTCTTTCAGTGTATCCTCGCATCATCCCTCTTGTGTTATGGAGAGGGAGACTGGCAAGCAACTGTCTGTTCCTGAATGGGGGGACTAGGTGGATGAGGTAATATCTTTTATTACTATCTTACTATTACTATCAGACCAACTTCTGTTAGTGAGAGAGATGAGACAGAAGCTGATCCAATAAAAGATATTACCTCATCCACCTCATCTCTCTCATATCCTGGGAGTGACAGAGCTACAATTACATTGTTCCTGAATCGGACCGTTGATGAGGATCATCATCAAATGAATAATCTTGCGCAATGGAGACTACCAGCCAAGAGCCATTCACTTGCTAATGACTTTTAACAGTTTCACCACTCCCCCTAAAACAAAGGTTGTCCTACATGGGAAAGCAGCATGACTGGGTCATGAGATCTCCTGCAGGTGAAATTGAATAAAGATAAGTGAAAAGTACTACACTAAGGAAGGAAAAAATCAAATGCACAGCTACACAATGGGAAATTACTGCCAAGGTGGCAGTCTTTCTCAAAAGGTTTCGGGGGTTATAGTGAATTACAAATTGAATATGAGTCAACAATAAAGAAAAGGAGTACTTGTGGCACCTTAGAGACTAACAAATTTATTTGAGCATAAGCTTTCGTGAGCTACAGCTTCATGCATCCAATGAAGTGAACTGTAGCTCACGAAAGCTTATGCTCAGATAAATTTGTTAGTCTCTAAGGTGCCACAAGTACTCGTTTTCTTTTTTGCAAATACAGACTAACACGGCTGCTACTCTGAAACCTGAGTCAACAATGTGATGCAACTGCAAAAAATCGCTAATATCATTCTGGGGTGTATTAACAAGGTTGTTGGATGTAAGACCCAAAAGGCAATTATCTAAATAAAAGACTGTTCCCTGTGCAGAAAAACTGGTTTAGCAGGGAGGGAGTCACCTTGGCAACAAATTCACCTGGCAGGGGTTTGTGCTTCTATGGGGAAGTTGGCAAAGTTATCACCTGAGACAAGGCTGAAGGTTTTAGAAGGGCAGAGGCTGGTTTGTTAGATAGGGGTCCAGTCCGAGAGAAGTCACCTAGTATGTAGATCCTACTGTGTGCTCCTTGGGGAGTTCTGGAAACCAGAAGCTTTATGCTTTTGGATGGCGTTCTGAGAGAAGGCTGTGTTTGAGTATCTCAGGGGTCAGTGCTGGGTCCTGAGGGCCTAGGGCAGGTGAGCTGAGGAGCACCATTTCTGAACAGGAGTAGCAGACTGACAGTGTGCCAGGAACTGTGCCAGAGAGGCCAAGTGAGGAACCAGTGTTGTAGCCTGCTGAGACTCTAGAAACCTAACTAGGGGATCCAGAGCACAAAGGCTTCAGCAGTCCTAGTGGATGGCCATGAGGGACCACTCGCTAGGATCTGGGACAAAAGGGAACTCAGCTAGAGCCCCAACAAAAAGAGAAGTTTCAGAGTAGCAGCCGTGTTAGTCTGTATTCGCAAAAAGAAAAGGAGTACCCGTGGCACCTTAGAGACTAACAAATTTATTAGAGCATAAGCTTTCGTGAGCTACAGCTCACTTCATCGGATGCATTTGGTGGAAAAAGCAGAGGAGAGATTTATATACACACACACAGAGAACATGAAACAATGGGTTTATCATACACACTGTAAAGGAGAAAAGAAAAGGAGTATTTGTGGCACCTTAGAGACTAACAAATTTATTAGAGCATAAGCTTTCGTGAGCTACAGCTCACTTCATCGGATGCATCCGATGAAGTGAGCTGTAGCTCACGAAAGCTTATGCTCTAATAAATTTGTTAGTCTCTAAGGTGCCACAAATACTCCTTTTCTTTTTGCGAATACAGACTAACACGGCTGCTACTCTGAAAACTGTAAAGGAGAGTGATCACTTAAGATAAGCCATCACCAGCAGCAGGGGGGGGAAAAGGAGGAAAACCTTTCATGGTGACAAGCAAGGTAGGCTAATTCCAGCAGTTAACAAGAATATCAGAGGAACAGTGGGGGGTGGGGTGGGAGGGAGAAATACCATGGGGAAATAGTTTTACTTTGTGTAATGACTCATCCATTCCCAGTCTCTATTCAAGCCTAAGTTAATTGTATCCAGTTTGCAAATTAATTCCAATTCAGCAGTCTCTCGTTGGAGTCTGTTTTTGAAGCTTTTTTGTTGAAGGATAGCCACTCTTAGGTCTGTGATCGAGTGACCAGAGAGATTAAAGTGTTCTCCAACTGGTTTTTGAATGTTATAATTCTTGACGTCTGATTTGTGTCCATTCATTCTTTTACGTAGAGACTGTCCAGTTTGGCCAATGTACATGGCAGAGGGGCATTGCTGGCACATGATGGCATATATCACATTGGTAGATGCGCAGGTGAACGAGCCTCTGATAGTGTGGCTGATGTGATTAGGCCCTATGATGGTGTCCCCTGAATAGATATGTGGACAGAGTTGGCAACGGGCTTTGTTGCAAGGATAGGTTTCTTCACTTCAGCAGGTGGATATTGTAGTTGTAGGAATGCATGATAGAGATCTTGTAGATCAGATTGACAGAGCCAGAAGAGTACCCAGAAGTCACCTACTACAGGACAGGCCCAAGAAAGAAAACAACAGAACGCCACTAGCCATCACCTTCAGCCCCCAACTAAAACCTCTCCAACGCATCATCAAGAATCTACAACCTATCCTGAAGGACGACCCATCACTCTCACAGATCTTGGGAGACAGACCAGTCCTTGCTTACAGACAGCCCCCCAATGTGAAGCAAATACTCACCAGCAACCACACACCACACAACAGAACCACTAACCCAGGAACCTATCCTTGCAACAAAGCCCGTTGCCAACTGTGTCCACATATCTATTCAGGGGACACCATCATAGGGCCTAATCACATCAGCCACACTATCAGAGGCTCGTTCACCTGCGCATCTACCAATGTGATATATGCCATCATGTGCCAGCAATGCCCCTCTGCCATGTACATTGGCCAAACTGGACAGTCTCTACGTAAAAGAATGAATGGAAATCAGACGTCAAGAATTATAACATTCAAAAACCAGTTGGAGAACACTTTAATCTCTCTGGTCACTCGATCACAGACCTAAGAGTGGCTATACTTCAACAAAAAAGCTTCAAAAACAGACTCCAACGAGAGACTGCTGAATTGGAATTAATTTGCAAACTAGGTTGCTTTAAACTAGGTTCACCGGGGGAAGGAGACCAAAGCCCTGAGGTAAGTGGGAAAGCGGGATACCGGGAGGAAGCACAGGCAGGAATGTCTGTGAGGGGAGGGCTCCTGCCTCATACTGGGAATGAGGGGCGATCAACAGGTTATCTCAAGTGCTTATATACAAATGCACAAAGCCTTGGAAACAAGCAGGGAGAACTGGAGGTCCTGGTGATGTCAAGGAATTATGACGTGATTGGAATAACAGAGACTTGGTGGGATAACTCACATGACTGGAGTACAGTCATGGATGGTTATAAACTGTTCAGGAAGGACAGGCAGGGCAGAAAAGGTGGGGGAGTAGCACTGTATGTAAGGGAGCAGTATGACTGCTCAGAGCTCCGGTACGAAACTGTGGAAAAACCTGAGTGTCTCTGGATTAAGTTTAGAAGTGTGTGCAACAAGAGTGATGTCATGGTGGGAGTCTGCTATAGACCACCGGACCAGGGGGATGAGGTGGATGAGGCTTTCTTCCGGCAACTCACGGAAGCTACTAGATCGCATGCCCTGATTCTCATGGGTGACTTTAATTTTCCTGATATCTGCTGGGAGAGCAATACAGCGGTGCATAGACAATCCAGGAAGTTTTTGGAAAGCGTAGGGGACAATTTCCTGGTGCAAGTGCTAGGGGAGCCAACTAGGGGGAGCGCTTTTCTTGACCTGCTGCTCACAAACCGGGTAGAATTAGTGGGGGAAGCAAAAGTGGATGGGAATCTGGGAGGCAGTGACCATGAGTTGGTTGAGTTCAGGATCCTGACGCAGGGAAGAAAGGTAAGCAGCAGGATACGGACCCTGGACTTCAGGAAAGCAGACTTTGACTCCCTCAGGGAACAGATGGCCAGGATCCCCTGGGGGACTAACATGAAAGGGAAGGGAGTCCAGGAGAGCTGGCTGTATTTCAAGGAATCCCTGTTGAGGTTACAGGGACAAACCATCCCGATGAGTCGAAAGAATAGTAAATATGGCAGGCGACCAGCTTGGCTTAATGGTGAAATCTTAGCGGATCTTAAACATAAAAAAGAAGCTTACAAGAAGTGGAAGGTTGGACATATGACCAGGGAAGAGTATAAAAATATTGCTCGGGCATGTAGGAAAGATATCAGGAGGGCCAAATCGCACCTGGAGCTGCAGCTAGCAAGAGATGTCAAGAGTAACAAGAAGGGTTTCTTCAGGTATGTTGGCAACAAGAAGAAAGCCAAGGAAAGTGTGGGCCCCTTACTGAATGAGGGAGGCAAGCTAGTGACAGAGGATGTGGAAAAAGCTAATGTACTCAATGCTTTTTTTGCCTCTGTTTTCACTAACAAGGTCAGCTCCCAGACTGCTGTGCTGGGCATCACAAAATGGGGAAGAGATGGCCAGCCCTCTGTAGAGATAGAGGTGATTAGGGACTATTTAGAAAAGCTGGACGTGCACAAGTCCATGGGGCCGGACGAATTGCATCCGAGAGTGCTGAGGGAATTGGCGGCTGTGATTGCAGAGCCCTTGGCCATTATCTTTGAAAACTCGTGGCGAACGGGGGAAGTCCCGGATGACTGGAAAAAGGCTAATGTAGTGCCCATCTTTAAAAAAGGGAAGAAGGAGGATCCTGGGAACTACAGGCCGGTCAGCCTCACCTCAGTCCCTGGAAAAATCATGGAGCAGGTCCTCAAAGAATCAATCCTGAAGCACTTAGAGGAGAGGAAAGTGATCAGGAACAGTCAGCATGGATTCACCAAGGGAAGGTCATGCCTGACTAATCTAATCGCCTTTTATGATGAGATTACTTGTTCTGTGGATGAAGGGAAAGCAGTGGATGTATTGTTTCTTGACTTTAGCAAAGCTTTTGACACGGTCTCCCACAGCATTCTTGTCAGCAAGTTAAGGAAGTATGGGCTGGATGAATGCACTATAAGGTGGGTAGAAAGCTGGCTAGATTGTCGGGCTCAACGGGTAGTGATCAATGGCTCCATGTCTAGTTGGCAGCCGGTGTCAAGTGGAGTGCCCCAGGGGTCGGTCCTGGGGCCTGTTTTGTTCAATATCTTCATAAATGATCTGGAGGATGGTGTGGATTGCACTCTCAGCAAATTTGCAGATGATACTAAACTGGGAGGAGTGGTAGATACGCTGGAGGGGAGGGATAGGATACAGAAGGACCTAGACAAATTGGAGGATTGGGCCAAAAGAAATCTAATGAGGTTCAATAAGGATAAGTGCAGGGTCCTGCACTTAGGATGGAAGAATCCAATGCACCGCTACAGACTAGGGACCGAATGGCTCGGCAGCAGTTCTGCGGAAAAGGACCTAGGGGTGACAGTGGACGAGAAGCTGGATATGAGTCAGCAGTGTGCCCTTGTTGCCAAGAAGGCCAATGGATTTTGGGATGTATAAGTAGGGGCATAGCGAGCAGATCGAGGGACGTGATCGTTCCCCTCTATTCGACACTGGTGAGGCCTCATCTGGAGTACTGTGTCCAGTTTTGGGCCCCACACTACAAGAAGGATGTGGATAAATTGGAAAGAGTACAGCGAAGGGCAACAAAAATGATTAGGGGTCTAGAGCACATGACTTACGAGGAGAGGCTGAGGGAGCTGGGATTGTTTAGTCTGCAGAAGAGAAGAATGAGGGGGGATTTGATAGCTGCTTTCAACTACCTGAAAGGGGGTTTCAAAGAGGATGGCTCTAGACTGTTCTCAATGGTAGCAGATGACAGAACGAGGAGTAATGGTCTCAAGTTGCAATGGGGGAGGTTTAGATTGGATATTAGGAAAAACTTTTTCACTAAGAGGGTGGTGAAACACTGGAATGCGTTACCTAGGGAGGTGGTAGAATCTCCTTCCTTAGAGGTTTTTAAGGTCAGGCTTGACAAAGCCCTGGCTAGGATGATTTAACTGGGACTTGGTCCTGCTTTGAGCAGGGGGTTGGACTAGATGACCTTCTGGGGTCCCTTCCAACCCTGATATTCTATGATTCTATGATTCTATGGATACAATTAACTTAGGCTTGAATAGAGACTGGGAATGGATGAGTCATTACACAAAGTAAAACTATTTCCCCATGGTATTTCTCCCTCCCACCCCACCCCCCACTGTTCCTCTGATATTCTTGTTAACTGCTGGAATTAGCCTACCTTGCTTGTCACCATGAAAGGTTTTCCTCCTTTTCCTCCCCCTGCTGCTGGTGATGGCTTATCTTAAGTGATCACTCTCCTTACAGTGTGTATGATAAACCCATTGTTTCATGTTCTCTGTGTGTGTGTATATAAATCTCTCCTCTGCTTTTTCCACCAAATGCATCCGATGAAGTGAGCTGTAGCTCACGAAAGCTTATGCTCTAATAAATTTGTTAGTCTCTAAGGTGCCACGGGTACTCCTTTTCTTTTAACAAAAAGAGAAGACAGTCTTCAATCCAAAGCAAAATGAAATCTAAGGCCAATGATGTGAGGGTTTTTTTAACTGTAGTTTTGTATCAACATCAGATCCATTAATCTTACATAAATCAGATTAATTATAAATATGACCATGAAAATTCAATTTGTGCATTAATCTTGGGCATCTAGCTCCTGATTTTCCACTGAGGCCTTAGTGGGTTTTAAGTGCTGCATAAGCCTTATGCTGGGTCTTTGCATAAGGGCAAATTTCACCTAAAGGTCACTGAATAAATTCTCCAGTTATAATCAGTTTTCAAGTATTCAAAATTAATAAGAATTTGCAAAGGCTATGTGTTTGAACTTAATGAATGTAATAAAATAAGTTGGAAAACCAAGGGAATAATTTCATGCATTTAATTATTGCAGTATGTTTTTACTTACAAACTGGTTAAAATGAATCTCTCCTGTTCAAGATCACTTTTTTAAAAAATGAAGAAAAGGCTTTTTTTCCTAGGGAACCTACTGAACCATGGCCAACACAGCAGCACTTTAATTAGTTTCTTAATTATCTCCATTTCCAAATATAATACGAAAAGAACCTTTGTTTCTGGATTTCATGAATATGTTTCTATGCACACTAAAAACACTTCACTAATCATTGTACTACAAAGTTTAAAGTGATCTGTTTTTGCAAAAAGCTGAAAATTGTCACAGAACACTTTAAATCATCTTAATTTTCAAAATTCTGGAAGAACTTACAAAGGTACAGCAAAACTCAAATGTCACTGTAAAGTTTACAAGGGTTAGATGGCCTGGACCCATTTAAAAGCTAAACATGATGCTCAATCATTTCAGCTCTTTCCAAAGAAACTCTTAGAAACCTACCCCTTTCAAAATTAAGATTTTTTTTCCCCCCAGATCTCTCAGGCATTTGGATTTGAGCTTCTTCTCAACTATGCCAGGGGTGATCCTAGTGTGTCTCAAGTGTGCTCTTGCCTGCCTGTGGTAAGATTGCAGCGAGTCTGAGAAAGTACTTCAAAGGATGTCACTTACTCTTCATTTTCAAATGTCTTTTTACACTAAGTCATCCTCTTGACATCTCTTGCTCAAGTCACAAATGGAAAGAAGGCTGAGAGGCACTAGGAAGTGCCACACAGAGAAACCTGCATCTCAAAGGGAGGTATTTTGGCATAATAAGACATCATAGGTGAGTTTCTAACTTTTGTTGCTAGATTGGACAAAACTGTGCTTTTACAACACTAGCAAACTAAGACATTTATTTTGCAACCTCAAAAATTGCCACAAAATGGAACTGTTGTTCTCCGGACAGCTCTATTAAGAACATGCTTATGTGGTTTCCTAAACAGGGATGGACATAAGTGCCACAAGTACTCCTTTTCTTTTTTCCCTGAATCAGGAACTCTGATACATAGTTGAGATATTATTTATTTAGTGCCCAAAAGTGCTAGGCATTTTAAAGACAAATAAGACAAGGCTCTTCCCAAGGACCTTATAATCGAAATAAACAAGGAGTAGCATCAGATGGGATGTGACAAAAGCAAGTGAATGAGCAAATGGTGATGTTCAGCAGATGTCATGTTAATTCTATATTTTGTTTTCCTTTTCAATCTGACCACTCCAAGGAGGGTACAAGGCTTGCTAGGGATTTCAGTATTTCCCTATCCTTAGAATGAAAATTAACTATGCCACTACGTGGCTACAGAAAATTGTAACTTTTTAAAATGATGCCCACAATCATCACTTGTGCATCAATTATGCATTTCATCCCAAATGCCTGGTATCAATATTAATACTTTGAATCCACAAGGACATTGTTCAGGTGAATAACCACTATTATCCTTATTTTAAAAACCAAGTAACTGAGAAATGGAGTTAACTGATTTATTCCTGGTAATACACTAGTGAGCTTGGAACAGAATCTAGAGGCTGTATTCTCTGGGGTGTTCTGACCCCACTGCACTGCGCCAGTGGTGCACAGAGATAAGAAAGTGGCTATATAGAATCAAAGAAGTGTAGGACTGGAAGGTACCTTGATAGGTGATCAGGTCCTATCCCCTGGACTGTGACAGGACTAATTATTATCTAGACCATCTGTCATAAATATAAAGGGAAGGGTAACCACCTTTCTGTATACAGTGCTATAAAAATCCCTCCTGGCCAGAGACAAACATCCTGTTACCTGTAAAGGGTTAAGAAGCTCAGCTAACCTGGCTGGCACCTACCCAAAGGACCAATAACGGGACAAGATACTTTCAAATCTTCGTGTGTGGGGGGGGAGAATAAAGGCTTTTGTTTGTGCTCTTTATTTACGTGGTTGTTCTCTCTTGGGACTGAGAAAGGCCAGATAGAAATCCATATTCTCCAACCCATCCTAATCCAAGTCTCCGATATTGCAGTCAGTATAGGTAAGCCAGGCAAGATGGATTAGTTTATTTTTTGTTTTATGTGAATTTTCCCTGTGTTAAGAAGGAGGTTTATTCCTGTTTTCTGTAACTTTTAAGGTTTTGCCCAGAGGGGGATCCTCCGTGTTTTGAATCTGAATACCCTGTAAAGTATTTTCCATCTTGATTTTACAGAGATGATTTTTACCTTTCTTTTTTTTTTAAATAAAATCCCTCTTTTAAGCGCCAGACTGATTTTTCCATTGTTCCAAGATCCAGGGGTTTGGGTCTTTGATGATTTTGTAACAAATTGGTTAGGATATTATTCTCAAGCCTCCTCAGGAAAGGGGGTGTGTAGGGCTTGGGGGGATATTTGGGGGAAGATGTCTCCAAGTGGTCTCTTTCCCTGTTCTTTGTTTAAAACACTTGGTGGGGGCAGCATACTGTTCAAGGACAAGGCAAAGTTTGTACCTTGGGGAAGTTTTTAACCTAAACTGGTAAGAATAAGCTTAGGGGGTCTTTCATGTGGGTCCCCACATCTGTGCTCTAGAGTTCAGAGTGGGGAAGAAACCCTGACACCATCTCTGACAGATGTTTGTCTTACCTCTTCTTAAAAATCTACACTGTCCTCTTTATAAAAAACTTTTATATACTTGAAGACTATTATATGTCTCACCCACCCCCAGTCATCTCTTCTCCAGACTAAAGAAAACTTTTCTATGTTTAATCATTGTTGTTGCTGTCCTCTAAACTCTCTCCAATTTGTCCACCTTTTCCGCAGACATGGTACCAGAAGTAGACATAGTACTCCTGCTGAGGCCTTATCGGTGCTGAAAGAGTAGAATTACTTCTCGTATCTCGATCACAACACTCTTGTTAATACATCCTAGAACAATGTTCACTTTTTTGCAACAGCATTACACCGATGACTCAGAGTTAGTTTGTAATCTACTATAACCCCCAGGTCCTTTTCTGCAGTACTCCTTCCTATGCAGTCATTTTCCATTTTCTATTTGTGCAATTGATTATTCTTTCCTAAGTGCAGTATTTTGCATTTGTCCTTATTGACTTTCATCCTGTTTATTTCAGACGATTTCTCTAGTTTGTCAAGATCATTTTGAATTCTAATTCAGTCCCCCACAGCGCTTGCAAATCTCTCTGCTTGGTATCATCCACAAACTTGTTTGGGTTTAAGTATCAGGGGGTAGCCGTGTTAGTCTGTTTCCCTAAAACCAACAGGGAGTCCAGTGGCACCTTAAAGAGTAACAGATTTATTTGGGCATAAGCTTTCGTGGGTAAAAAACCACTTCTTCAGATGCATGGAGTAAAAATTACAGATGCAAGCATTATATAATGATACATGAAGAGAAGGGAGTTACCTCACAAGTGGAGAACCAGTGCTGACAGGGCCAATTCGATCAGGGTGGATGTAGTCCACTCCCAATAATAGATGAGGATGTGTCAATTCCAGGAGAGGCAAAGCTCCCAGTCCCTATTCAAGCCCAAATTAATGGCGTTAAATTTGCAAATGAATGCAAATAAATCTGCTGTTTCTCTTTGAAGTCTGTTTCTGAAGTTTTTTTGTTCAAGTATAGCTACTTTCAAATCTGTTATTGAACGTCCGGGAAGATTGAAGTGTTCTCCTACTGGCTTTTGTATGTTACCATTCCTGATGTCCAATTTGTGTCCATTTATTCTTTTACGTAGGAACTGTCTGGTTTGGCCAATGTACGTGGCAGAGGGGCACTGCTGGCACATGATGGCATAAATAACATTAGTAGACGTGCAGGTGAATGAGCCTCTGATGGTGTTCCTGATATGGTTGGGTCCTCTGATGGTGTTGCTAGAGTAGATATGGGGACAGAGTAGGCAATGAGGTTTGCTACAGGGACTGGTTCCTGGGTTAGTGTTTCTGTGGTGTGGTGTGTAGTTGCTGGTGAGTATTTGCTTCAGGTTGGGGGGCTGTCTGTAAGCGAGGACTGGCCTGCCTCCCAAGGTCTGTGAGAGTGAGGGATTGTTTTCCAGGAAAATGTCCTGGAGAGGTTTTAGCTAGGGGCTGTACGTGACGGCCCGTGGTGTTCTGTTATTTTCCTTGTTGGGTCTCTCCTGTAGTAGGTGATTTCTAGATACTGCACGGCCTCACAGTATGCCGACATCTTTATGGCTGACTTAGAACAATGCTTCCTCAGCTCTTGTCACCTAGCGTCCCTCCTCTACTTGCGCTACATTGATGACATCTTTATCATATGGACCCACCGGAAGGAGGCCCTTGAAGAATTCCACCTGGATGTCAACAATTTCCACCCCACCATCAACCTCAGCCTGGACCAGTCCACACAAGAGATCCACTTCCCGGACACTACAGTGCAAATAACTGATGGTCACATAAACACCACCCTATACCGCTATACTTGCCTCCAGCTTCCATCCAGGACACATCACACGATCCATTGTCTACAGCCAAGCCCTAAGATACAACCGAATTTGCTCCAATCCCTCAGACAGAGACAAACACCTACAAGAACTTTATCAAGCATTTTTAAAACTACAATACCCACCTGGGGAAGTGAGGAAACAGATTGACAGAGTGAGACAGGTACCCAGAATCACACCACAGAAACACTAACCCAGGAACCAATCACTGTAGAAAACCTCGTTGCCTACTCTGTCCCCATATCTACTCTAGCGACACCATCAGAGGCTCCAACCACATCAGCCACACCATCTTGTGCAAGCAAGGCTCCTCTGCCATGTATACTGGTCAAACCAGACAGTCCCTACATAAAACCTCCTGATCTATTATTGGGACTGGATTACATCCACCCTGATTGAATTGGCCCTGTCAGCACTGGTTCTCCACTTGTGAGGTAACTTCCTTCTCTTCATGTGTCATTATATAATGCCTGCATCTGTAATTTTCACTCCATACATCTGAAGAAGTGGTTTTTTACCCACGAAAGCTTATGCCCAAATAAATCTGTTAGTCTTTAAGGTGCCACTGGACTCCTTGTTGTTTGGGTTTGTTCATCTAGACTCCTTACTTACTTGAATTGATTCCCAGTGTCACTGTCTGTTTTAACTTTGTCTTTGTACACAGTGTTTGTCAGTTGTATCCTTGTATAATGCAAGGCACTACAAGGTAAGAATAAAAGCACCTTTCATATAAAGCAATCAAGATGTACTTTAAAAATCCAAAGTACAAACAAACGTGAATCAGAACAGGACTAAGAAAATAAAGATATTAGATTGGATTGAGTCTATTAACCAGAATTATAAATCCCAACCAGGACTATTTTCTTAGCACACAATACACATTTTAGCTTTCATTCAGAAATAGTAGCTGGGTCCAGACAGCTCATAAGGAAGTAGATCAGAACCAGTGATATAGAGTCTGGCTTGTGCCTTAGTCTCTACTTTTGTGGCCCCAATCGGAGTTGTATAAGAATAAGGCTCATGAAAAGCCTTACATCCCTTACTGGGCAAAATAAACTTCTAGTGCTGTGAACATCTTATAAAATACTCTCAAGGAAGTGTCCAACCCTTCTCAAATCAAAAACCTAAGTCAACTGTAACTTTGATATAACTCCACAGAATTCAGTTTGACCCCATATATCTGGTTTATCACATATACAATTTGACACCCCAATGCTTATTGAACATTTAACAATATAAGCTCCATTTTCATTCAACTTTTTTGGAGTAAACTTTAATTAGAGAAGACTGTGGTATTCTTTAGTGGTTAGGACAAAATGAAATCTTTAAGAAATCTTGATGGTTTGTCATGTAGGATGGGACTGCTTTCTCATGAAAGAAAATGTAAGAATATAACAAAAGAGGGTGTTCATTATCAGTCTAAAAATACCTTTAGTTAGGAGCATAACACAGAATGCAGAGCATCAGATATCTGACCTAAATTGCATTCTGCTTTATAAGGCATTAACCAATTTCAAAGTGATTTAATATTTCCCAGAGAGGCTGTAAAATTTCTTTATAGCTGCAGTTACTCACTTCAGTCTATTGTGAATGAGTTAAAATAAGAGTAATATCATTGTGGACAAGCTGGAGCCCATGCAGAGCTTCTTCAGGGAGACCACAGGACAAGTCATTGCTGTAGTCTAACTGAGCGGTTATCAAAGTGAGCTCTATAGTCCCCATATTACTCTGAAAGTACTTTCTGAAATCTGGAAAGTAATTAGGAAGTGGTAGCACTAGAAGATGATTATAGTCCCAAATAGAGCGAACTCTGCTGTAATCCAACCATAAGAGATCTTGTTTGTAACTGAAAAAATCAATCAAGTCAGTGTTAACAGAAAATGCATGAGTTGGAATAAATGAGGAAGAACACTGAACGCCTGTGTTTTTTTCTATCTGCCATCCATAAATAAATTTCATTTATTCAAGACAGCAGTACTAAGACCACTGCAGAGTGATCAGTCAGAAGCATGGAATAATTCTGTGCACTATCCTGATAATAGCCATGTTTCAAACTCACAGAGATGAAAAATTGCAGGAGGAGGAAGAAAGCATCACATAGTAAAAGACCCCCAAATGGTTCCTGGAATATCCTTCAGTGTATGTTAACGAAGACCAATGAGACAAATAAAAGGTCAAACTGCTCTCCCATCCAACTGCAAGATTCAAAAGGCTCGATTCTGTGCATTGAGTTCCACTAGGTATACAGGAAACTGTTAGAAGCCAATTATATCTCCTTCATTCTCTGCCAGGCCAGCTCAAGTAGCAGTCAGTGAGTGCAGTTTAGTAGCTGCTCTAAGTTATGCCACTGGCATGAGGTCCTAATCAACCTTACATTTGTTGAGAATCAATAAAGCAGAGCATACCTTTCAGCATGCCCCCATACCACCATCTCTCTCCCCATGGTGAAGAAAGAGGGGGTTGAGGTCAGGGTTTATGCCTGCAGAGCATTTCTCTTCAGAAGGAGCATTCTCTGCTCTCTCTTTACAGATAGCATCCAGCCCCTCTGCACTGATTGTCCTGGAGAATCTGGCTCAAAGTCAACAAGACACTAGTGAAGCTAGCAAAAATCCACCTCGTGCTCTGTACAATTTGGAAAGACCTATGTGAATGTCAAAATCTTCACAAAGATTGCTAACCCTTGCAAAAAGAGCCCAGAGCTTTGACATGTCTTTGAAACCCTATAGTGTTGTTTTGGTTTTTTGGTAAAACAAATGTACCTTTGACTTCCATGTTTTGCCTTCTTTCCCTGTTCAGATACTCCATTTTAAGCACACAAAAAAGAATAGGTGTTCTACGGTAAGTGTATAGAGGAAAGTGGCATAAAGCAGCACTTCTTCATTTTTATGGGTTGCCCATCTAAATGATTTTTTGTTCGTCATCTGTGCCCCAGTGAAACTATCTTGCCACATTTCCAGCAAGCACATTGACAACTATGCAGTTCTAACAAACAGGCACCAGTGTTGGTAGAATACACTCTCTGAGCATCAAAAGGGTGTTTGTGGAAGGCAGGATTCCTAACTGGGAAAATCAAAATGGCTGCTTTTACTATACTACTGCACCGCACAGACATAGTTAATTACAAGCCCTCACTACAGTAGCTCAGAGCTTAGTTAATATATAAGTTAAAAAATGAACTGATGGGATAATGTATTTAATTTTATCCATAGTTTAAATCTGAGGTAGATTAATGCAAGTTTGGAATTGAATACAACATACAAAAACAAATGAATAAATAAGTTGGGTTTTATAGTATACATGCTAGGAAAAAATGCTCTCTGTATCTACCATAGCATCACTTTAAAGAACTAACACGAGTGTATATAGTCATTGAAAACCAGTTGCTGATGTCTGAAACATTTTCAGTATGATATTTAATATATCTGTCACAAATCAGCATCTTAACCAGAATGGGAAATGCACTTTAATGTTCCGCTTTAGTTGGTAGTCAGGTCAACAGCTGTTTCAGGGGACACCTTCTGTAGCCTTTTCTTCACTGCTAAGGAAAGGTATGATTTTACCCCAAGGTAACTCACACTCATGCACTATCCCAAGGTAAAGACATAATAATGACAAAGCACTTCAGTTTTACCTCGAGGTAAACTCACCGAGATCAAACTCAGTTTTACTTTCAGTAAAACTAAAGTGCCTCGTCACTACTACTGTGTATTCACCCCAGGACAGTTCACATGTGTCAGTTTACCTGAGGTAAACACGAGGGCTGTCATGCAATTAAAAAAATTAATCACGATTAATCGCACTGTTAAACAATAATAGACTACCATTTATTTAAATATTTTTGGATGTTTTCTACATTTTAAAATATATTGATTTCAATTACAACACAGAATACAGTGTACAGCGCTCACTTTATATTTATTTTTGATTACATATATTTGTGCTGTAAAAAACAAAACCAATAGTATTTTTCAATTCACTTCATACCAGTACTATAGTGCTATCTCTTTAACATGAAAGTTGAACTTACAAATGTAGAATTGTGTACAAAAAAAATTGTATTCAAAAATAAAACAATGTAAAACTTTAGAGCCTACAAGTCCACTCAGTCCTATTTGTTCAGCCAATCACTCAGACAAACAAGTTTGTTTATATTTTCAGGAGATAATGCTGCCTGCTTCTTGTTTACAATGTCACCTGAAAGTGAGAACAGACTTTCGCATGGCACTGTTGAAGCTGGCATCTCAAGATATTTACGTGCCAGATGTGCTAAAGATTCATATCTTCATCTTCATCTTCAACCACCATTCCAGAGGACATGCGTCCATGTTGATAACGGGTTCTGCTCGATAACAATCCAAAGCAGTGCAGACCGATGCATGTTCACTTTCATCATCTTAGTCAGATGCCACCAGCAGAAGGTTGATTTTCGTTTTTAGTGGTTCGGGTTCTGTAGTTTCCACATCAGAATGTTGCTCTTTTAAGACTTCTGAAAGCATGCTGCACACCTCAGCCCTCTCAGATTTTGGAAGATACTTCAGATTCTTGTGTTGAGTGCTGTAGCTATCTTTAGAAATCTCACATTGGTACCTTCTTCGCATTTTATTAAATCTGCAGTGAAAGTGTTCTTAAAATGAACAACATATGCTGGGTAATCATCCGAGACTGGTATAATATGAAATACATGGTCGAATGTGGGTAAAACAGAGAAGAAGATATACTATTCTCCCCCAAGGAGTTCAGTCAAAATGTAATTAACACATTTTTTTCTAATGAGCGTCATCAGCATGGAAGCATGTCCTCTGGAATGGTGGCTGAAGCATGAAGGGCTTAGCATATCTGGCACGAAAAATACCTTACAATGCTGGCTACAAAAGTGCCATGTGAATGGCTGTTCTCACTTTCAGGTGACATTGTAAATAAGAAGTGAGCAGCATTATCTTCTGTAAATGTAAACAAACTTGTTTGTCTTAGTGATTGGCTGAACAATAAGTAGGACTGAGCGGACTAGTTGGCTCTAAAGTTTTACACTGTTTTGGATTTGAGTGAAGTTATGTAACAAAAAAAATCTACATTTGTAAATTGCACTTTCACGATAGACAGATTGCATTATGGTACTTGTATGAGGTGAATTGAAAAATACGATTTCTTTTGTTTATCATTTTCACAGTGCAAATATTTGCAATAAAAAGAATAATATAAAGTGAGCACTGTACTCTTTATATTCTGTATTGTAATTTAAATCAGTATATTTGAAAATGTAGAAAAACATCCAAAATATTTAATAAGTTTCAATTGGTATTTTACTGTTTAACAGTTTGATTAAAACTACGATTAATCATGATTCATTTTTTGAGTTAATCGCATGAGTTAACTGCGACTAATCGACAGCCCTAGTAAACATGCAACTTTCTTTTAGCAGTGAAGACAAAGCATAAGATATCAGAGATGAAAAAAAGTAGCTAAGCAGTTTCACCTAACTGATAGTTGGGCACAAAGAAATTATTGGTGTGCCCACAGCACTTCACACACAGATGTATTTAAGAAGAGAGACACAGATTACATCAAATTCATTATATGCACACAGGCCCCCAGAAAAAGAAATTTACTCTTACGAAGTAGATTAATTTGATTCAAATATTCAGATTTCATAGTGAGCTTACATGAAGCACACATATTATCATTTTCATGCCCTCAATTCCCACTCTCTCTTCGCTTTTAGAGCAGTACAGGATTTAGTGCTCTTCTTCCCGTCTGAATGATTTGATGTATTTATAATGCTGGAGCTACTCCTCTGTTTCAAATATGATCAATTGTGGATGTTGCCACCTTCTTGGGAGCGAGGAGGGGGGAACAGAAACACCTTGGGGGGGGGTGCAACCTCCCTCCCTTTCTTTATGGAATGTGGAAAATTATCCCAATACTCATGAGAAGGGATCCCAAAACTTTTTGTTGTCACATGGAGTTGCAGGGCAGTGGGCCAATAAAACTTAAATCTCACTTAATAGGGTCAAACTACGTTTTCAGCAGGATTTAATTGAGTTAATTAATCCCAAGGTAACTGCACCTCTGATCCCTTCATGGCTTCTTTGAGGGAACTCTGTGATGCTCTCTCGCTAGATGTAGGCTACAGACTTTTGCAATTCATCTTGATTATTTTAGCAGGTCTGCCTTTAGTCCTGTTCTCTCATGGGCAATGACAGGATTAACTAGTGACCAGCCGTCTCCCATAAAGTAGAGTACTATTTATTCAGAACAAAAGCATTACACTGAAATCTTATCTTAAAAGCAATAAACAGCTTATATTCAGGTCTTAGTGAACAGGAGCGGCTAACAGGAGCTTTGTGAGGGAGTTCTCCAGGGGGAGCATGAGCAGGCTTTAGAACTCAACATTCTTTAAACTTAAAAGCCCCTTGATACAAACAAAACAACAAAGGAACCAGCTGCAGGAGTAAAAAGAGAATGCAGGCAGAAGTCCCACAACAGAGTGGTTGCTACCCAGTTTATTGCACCCAATGCAGCACGTATGATTGCTTGCCCTATGGGCAGGTGGTGTATATGTACATTTGGTGCAAGGAGCTCCTGGCCCTCAGAGACCGTGTACGGGCTTTGGAGACCAGAGTGGCTGAACTGGAGGAGCTGAGGGAGACAGAGAGGTACACAGATGAGACTTTCCGGGACACAGTAGAACGGTCCCATCCCCAGTCTGACAGCCTCTGTACTGTTGAGGAGGATGAAAGTCCCAGGGAAGGAGAGCATCTAACTGGAGCAGAGAGAAACAATCCCATAGTTAGGACCCTCCTTCCAAATGATGTTGTGGTATCCTCTTGCACTGAGGATACCTCTCCAGGAGAGGGAACTCCAGCTATTAGAAATAGATAGGTATTAGTAATTGGCGATTCGATCATTAAAAACATAGCTGGGTATGCGATGACTGCGAGAACCGCATGGTGACTTGCCTGCCTGATGCGAAGGTTGCAGATTTCTCGACACATCTAGATAGACTTATGTGTAGTGCTGGGGAGGAGCCGGTGGTCGTGGTACATGTAGGTACCAATTACATAGGCAAGGATAGAGGAGAGGTCCTGGAGGCCAAATTTAGGCTGCTAGGTAAGAGATTGAAGTCCAGAACCTCCATGATAGCATTCTCTGAGATACTCCAAGTTCCACGTGCAGAGCCAGTTAGACAGGCAGAACTCCAGAGTCTTAATGCATGGATGAGATGATGGTGTAGGGAGGAGGGGTTTAGATTTATTAGGAACTGGGAACGCTTTTGGGAAAGGGGGAGCCTATGCAGGAAGGATAGGCTCCACCTAAACCAAAATGGAACCAGATTGCTGGCACTTAACATTAAAAAGGTTGTAGAGCAGTTTTTAAACTAAGGGCTGGGGGAAGCCGAAAGGTGAGGAAGAGCAAATGGATTGGACATCCCTTAGGAGAGGATCTATTAATAGAGAATCTCTGTGTCCTAGTGAGAACGAGCGGATGGAAAATGATAAAATACAGGCAGGGTCTAATCAGAAACAGTCAAATAAAAAGAATCCCATTCAATTACATTGTGTAATGCAACACAGCTAAAAGGAGATAAGTTTTTAAAGTGCTTATATACCAATGCTAGAAGTCTAAATAATAAAATGGGTGAACTAGAGTGCCTCGTATTAAATGAGAATATTGAAATAACAGGCATCACAGAAACTTGGTGGAATGATGATAATCAATGGGGTACAAAATATATCAGAAGGACAGAACAGGTTGTGCTGGTGGGGGAGTGGCATTATATGTGAAAGAAAGCATAGAATCAAATGAAGTAAAAATCGTAAATGAATCAAACTGTACCACAGAATCTCTATGTATAGAAATTCCATGCTCTAATAAAAAGAATATAGTGGTAGGGATATATTACCGACCACCTGACCAGGATGGTGATATTGACTATGAAATGCTTAGGCAGATTAGAGAGACTATTAAAATAAAAAACTCAATAATAATAATGGGGGATTTCAATTATCCTCATATTGACTGGGTACATGTCACCTCAGGACAGGATGCAGAGATAAAGTTTCTAGACACTTTAAATGACTGCTTCTTGGAGCAGCTGGTCCTGGAACCCACCAGAGGAGAGGCAATTCTTGATTTAGTCCTAAGTGGAACACAGGATCTGGTCCAAGAAGTGAATATACCGGACTGCTTGGTAATAATTGACCATAATATAATTCAATTTAATATCCCTGTGGGTGGAAAAACACCACAGAGGCCCAACATTGTAGCATTTAATTCAGAAAGGGGAACTACACAAAAATGAGGAGGTTAGTTAAACAGAAATTAAAGGGTAGGGAGCCAAAAGTGAAATCTCTGCAAGCTGCGTTGAAACTTTTTAAAGACACCATAATAGAGGATCAACTTCAATGTATATCCTTGTCAAGGTTCCTTCCCCACTCTGAAGTCTAAGGTACAGATGTGGGGACCTGCATGAAAAACCCCCCAATCTTATTCTTACCCGCTTAGGTTAAAAACTTCCCCAAGGTACAAACTTTGCCTTGTCCTTGAACTCTATGTTGCCACCACCAAGCGTGTTAAACAAAGAACAGGGAAAGAGACCACTTGGAGATGTCTTCCCTCAAAATATCCCCTCAAGACCTACACCCCCCTTTCCTGGGGAAGGCTTGATAAAAATCCTCACCAATTTGCATAGATGAACACAGATCCAAACCCTTCAATCTTAAGAACAATGAAAAATCAATTAGGTTCTTAAAAGAAGAATTTTAATTAAAGAAAAGGTAAAAGAATCACCTCTGTAAAATCAGGATGGTAAATACCTTACAGGGTAATCAGATTCAAAACATAGAGAATCCCTCTAGGCAAAACCTTAAGTTACAAAAAGACACAAAAACAGGAATATACATTCCATTCAGCACATCTTATTTTACCAGCCATTAAACAAAAGGAAATCTAACGCATTTCTAGCTAGATTACTTACTAACTAACAGTTGTAAGGCTGCATTCCTGATCTGTTCCCGGCAAAAGCATCACACAGACAGACAGACCCTTTGTTTTCCCCACTCCAACTTTGAAAGTATCTTGTCTCCTCATTGGTCATTTTGGTCAGGTGCCATCGATGTTATCTTAGCTTCTTAATCCTTTAGAGGTGAAAGGGTTTTGCCTCTGGTCAGGAGGGATTTTAAAGCACTGTATACAGAAAGATGGTTACCCTTCCCTTTATATTTATGACAACCCCAAATTAAAAAACATAGTAAGAGAACCAAAAAAGAGCCACCGTGGCTAAACAACAAAGTAAAAGAAGCAGTGAGAGGGAAAAAGGCATCCTTCAAAAAGTGGAAGTTAAATCCCAGTGAGGAAAATTGAAAGGTGCATAAACACTGGCAAATGAAGTGTAAAAATAAAATTAGGAAGGCCAAAAAGAATTTGAGGCACAGCTAGCCAAAGATTCAAAAAGTAATAGCAAAATTTTTTAAGTACATCAGAAGCAGGAAGCCTGCTAAACAACCAGTGGGGCCACTGGACGATAGAGGTGCTAAAGGACCACTCAAGGATGATAAGGCCATTGAGTAGAAACTAAATGAATTCTTCATGGCTGAGGATGTGAGGGAGATTCCCAAACCTGAGCCATTCTTTTTAGGTGACAGATCTGAGGAACTGACCCAGATTGAGCAAGAGATGTCAAGAGTAACAAGAAGGGTTTCTTCAGGTATGTTGGCAACAAGAAGAAAGCCAAGGAAAGTGTGGGCCCCTTACTGAATGAGGGAGGCAAGCTAGTGACAGAGGATGTGGAAAAAGCTAATGTACTCAATGCTTTTTTTGCCTCTGTTTTCACTAACAAGGTCAGCTCCCAGACTGCTGTGCTGGGCAACACAAAATGGGGAAGAGATGGCCAGCCCTCTGTAGAGATAGAGGTGGTTAGGGACTATTTAGAAAAGCTGGACGTGCACAAGTCCATGGGGCCGGACGAATTGCATCCGAGAGTGCTGAAGGAATTGGCGGCTGTGATTGCAGAGCCCTTGGCCATTATCTTTGAAAACTCGTGGCGAACGGGGGAAGTCCCGGATGACTGGAAAAAGGCTAATGTAGTGCCCATCTTTAAAAAAGGGAAGAAGGAGGATCCTGGGAACTACAGGCCGGTCAGCCTCACCTCAGTCCCTGGAAAAATCATGGAGCAGGTCCTCAAAGAATCAATCCTGAAGCACTTAGAGGAGAGGAAAGTGATCAGGAACAGTCAGCATGGATTCACCAAGGGAAGGTCATGCCTGACTAATCTAATCGCCTTTTATGATGAGATTACTGGTTCTGTGGATGAAGGGAAAGCAGTGGATGTATTGTTTCTTGACTTTAGCAAAGCTTTTGACACGGTCTCCCACAGCATTCTTGTCAGCAAGTTAAGGAAGTATGGGCTGGATGAATGCACTATAAGGTGGGTAGAAAGCTGGCTAGATTGTCGGGCTCAACGGGTAGTGATCAATGGCTCCATGTCTAGTTGGCAGCCGGTGTCAAGTGGAGTGCCCCAGGGGTCGGTCCTGGGGCCCGTTTTGTTCAATATCTTCATAAATGATCTGGAGGATGGTGTGGATTGCACTCTCAGCAAATTTGCAGATGATACTAAACTGGGAGGAGTGGTAGATACGCTGGAGGGGAGGGATAGGATACAGAAGGACCTAGACAAATTGGAGGATTGGGCCAAAAGAAATCTAATGAGGTTCAATAAGGATAAGTGCAGGGTCCTGCACTTAGGATGGAAGAATCCAATGCACCGCTACAGACTAGGGACCGAATGGCTCGGCAGCAGTTCTGCGGAAAAGGACCTAGGGGTGACAGTGGACGAGAAGCTGGATATGAGTCAGCAGTGTGCCCTTGTTGCCAAGAAGGCCAATGGCATTTTGGGATGTATAAGTAGGGGCATAGCGAGCAGATCGAGGGACGTGATCGTTCCCCTCTATTCGACACTGGTGAGGCCTCATCTGGAGTACTGTGTCCAGTTTTGGGCCCCACACTACAGGAAGGATGTGGATAAATTGGAAAGAGTACAACGAAGGGCAACAAAAATGATTAGGGGTCTAGAGCACATGACTTATGAGGAGAGGCTGAGGGAGCTGGGATTGTTTAGTCTGCAGAAGAGAAGAATGAGGGGGGATTTGATAGCTGCTTTCAACTTCCTGAAAGGGGGTTTCAAAGAGGATGGCTCTAGACTGTTCTCAATGGTAGCAGATGACAGAACGAGGAGTAATGGTCTCAAGTTGCAATGGGGGAGGTTTAGATTGGATATTAGGAAAAACTTTTTCACTAAGAGGGTGGTGAAACACTGGAATGCGTTACCTAGGGAGGTGGTAGAATCTCCTTCCTTAGAGGTTTTTAAGGTCAGGCTTGACAAAGCCCTGGCTGGGATGATTTAACTAGGACTTGTTCCTGCTTTGAGCAGGGGGTTGGACTAGATGACCTTCTGGGGTCCCTTCCAACCCTGATATTCTATGATTCTATGATTCTAACATTAGAGGAGGTTTTGGAACAGATTGATAAATTAAACAGCAATAAGTCACCAGGACCAGATGGTATTCACCCAAGGGTTCTGAAGGAACTCAAATGTGAAATTGCAGAACTTCTAACTGTAGTCTATAACCTATCATTTAAATCAGCTTCTGTACCAGATGACTGGAGGATAGATAATGTGACGCCAATTTTTAAAAAGGGCTCCAGAGGTGATCCCAGCAATTACAGGCCTGTAAGCCTGACTTCAGTACCGGACAAACTGGTTGAAACTATAATAAAGAACAATATTGTCAGACATATAGATGAACATAATTTGTTGAGGAAGAGTCAACATGGTTTTAGTAAAGGGAAATCATGCCTCACCAATCTACTAGAATTATTTGAGGGGGTCAACAAGTGTGTGGACCAAGGGGATCCAGTGGATATAGTGTACTTAGATTTTCAAAAAGCCTTTGACAAGGTCCCTCACCAAAGTCTCTTATGCAAAGTAAGCTGCCATGGAATAAGAGGGAAGGTGCTCTCATGGATTGGTAACTGGCTAAAAGATAGGAAATAAAGGGCAGATATAAATGATCATTTCTCAGAATGGAGAAAAGAAAATAGTAATATCACCCAGGGGTCTGTTCTGGGTCCAATCCTATTCAACATATTCATAAATGATCTGGAAAAAGGGGTAAACAGCGAGGTGGCAAAATTTGCAGATGATACAAAATTTCTAAAGATAGTTAAGACCCAGGCAGACTGTGAAGAGATACAAAAGGATCTCTCAAAACTGGGTGACTGGACAACAAAATGGCAGATGAAATTTAATGTTGATAATGCAAAGTAATGCACATTGAAAAGCATAATCCTAACTATGCATATAAAATGATGGGGCCTAAATTAGCTGCTACCACTCAAGAAAGAGATCTTGGAGTCATTGTGGATAGTTCTCTGAGAACGTCCCCAATGTGCAGTGGCAGTCAAAAAAGCGAACAGAATGCTGGGAATAATTAAGAAAGAGACAGATAATAGGACAGAAAATATCTTTTTACCCTCTATATAAATCCATGGTACTCCCACATCTTGAATACTGTGTGCAGATGTGGTCACCCCATCTCAAAAAAGATATACTGGAATTGGAAAAGGCTCAGAAAAGGGCAACAAAAATTATTAGGGGTATGGAACGGCTTCCGTATGAGGATAGATTAATAAGACTGGGACTTTTCAGTTTGGAAAAGAGACGGCTAACAGGAGATATGATTGAGGTCTATAAAATCATGACTGGTTTAGAGAAAGTAGATAAGGAAGTGTTATTTACTACTTCTCATAACACAAGAACTAGGGGTCACCAAATGAAATTAATAGGCAGCAGGTTTAAAACAAATACAAGGAAGTATTTCTTCACACAAAGCACAGTCAACCTATGGAACTCATTGCCAGAGGATGTTGTGAAGGCCAAGACCATAACAAGGTTCAAAAAAGAACTAGATAAATTCATGGAGGATAGGTCAATTAATGGTTATTAGCCAGGATGGGCAGGAATGGTGTCCCTGCATTCTGTTTGCCAGAAGCTGAGAATGAGCAACAGGGGACGGATCACTTGATGATTACCTGTTCGGTTCATTCCCTCTGGGGCACCTGGCACCGGACACTGTCAGAAGACAGGATACTGGGCTAGATGGACCTTTGGTCTGACCCAGTAGGGCCATTCTTATGTTCTTATATGTTCTTATGTTCTTACTTTACTAGGCAGTCACCCATCTTCCACAGTAAGACCCTGATAGAATTAAACTACTTCAGGCCCTTTCCACAGGGCCTGTCTCTCTTGGTAACAGTTTCACATTAATTCTTGAATTGCATGAGATTGGCCTTGTGAGATTTATGGCAATTTCCTGCAAAATCTTTGACACATCTTACTGAATTAAGTATATTTGCATTGTATTAAATGCAAACATTATGTATTATTTTGGACCTGAATGATCAAAGAATTATATGAAACAACAGGGCAGACAAGAATGAACTTTTGGCACAATGTGTGTTCAGAGGATTTCCTGGGAAATATCTAGATGGAAGATGTATGCAAACTGTTCCCCTTTCCCCACCCCACCCCCCATCATCTATGCAAAAATCCAGCCTTTTGAAACTATACTCTGAGGAGGGGGTGACTGTCTGTTGATTACCTGTTCCCGAGGTCCCAAGATCAAAGGTTTAAACTGTATAAAGGAGCGGTTCACAGAGTCATAGGAGTGCTTGTTCTGAGCTAATAGCTGTTATGAACTTGTAATCACAGAAAAACCCCTTGGTAGGTGTCATAAATATAAAGGGAAGGGTAAACACCTTTAAATCCCTCCTGGCCAGAGGAAAAACTCTTTCACCTGTAAAGGGTTAAGAAGTTAAGACAACTTCGCTGGCACCTGACCAAAATGACCAATGAGGAGAGAAAATACTTTCAAAGCTGGAGTGGGGGGGAACAAAGGGTTCTCTCTGTCTGCCGGGACCAGAGCAGAAATACAGGTCAGAACACCTGTAAAAAGTCAGTAAGCAATCTAATTAGATAAGCGTTAGATTCTGTTTTGTTTAAATGGCTGATAAAATAAGTTGTGCTGAATGGAATGTATATTCCTGTTTTTGTGTCTTTTTGTAACTTAAGGTTTTCCCTAGAGGGATTCTCTGTGTTTTGAATCTGATTACCCTGTAAGGTATTTACCACCCTGATTTTAGAGAGGTGATTCTTTTACTTTTTCTTCAATTAAAATTCTTCTTTTAAGAACCTGATTGATTTTTCATTGTTCTTAAGATCAAAGGGTTTGGTCTGTGTTCACCTATGCAAATTGGTGAGGATTTTTATCAAGCCTTCCCCAGGAAAGGGGGTGTAGGGCTTGGGGGGATTTTGGGGGGAAAGACGTTTCCAAGTGGGCTCTTTCCCTGTTATATTTGTTAGATGCTTGGTGGTGGCAGCAAAAAAGTCCAGGGACAAATGGTAAAATAGTTTGTACCTTGGGGAAGTTTTAACCTAAGACGGTAAAAATAAGCGTAGGGGGTTTTTCATGCAGGTCCCCACATCTGTACCCTAGAGTTCAGAGTGGGGAAGGAACCTTGACAGTAGGATTTGAAGGACTGATTCCTACTGCCCTTGTTGGAATCTGGTAAGCTTATTAGCCTATGTGTATGTTCTTCTGTTGTCTTTAATATGTTTTCTCTGTAATGCTTTCACCTTAAAAATAAATGTGCTTGCTTAGAAAGGGTTGCGTGGTAACTGTGGGCAATTATGCTGTTTATAGCCTCTGAGGAGAAAGCAAAGCAGGCCTGCTTTGGCAGTCTATCTTGCTGGGCTGCTCATAGTGTAGGACAGGAAATATGAAGCATGGAAAAACCCCAGCTAGGAGGGAAGGAGATACAGATCTCTGCTCAAGAGAGGTAACAGCTGAGGAGCCGGTGGCCTAGAGTGGGTGTCCCTGCTGGACCATGGAGGGGGAATACAGATACAGTTGACCTGAATTGTGGTAGACCACCTGGATCAGGGCAGTTGTCATACTATTTCAGTTTCTTTGACTGCCAACCTCTTGAACCAGGTCAAACCAGTATATGCTGTTTCCCCAGGGGCCAAAACTGCCATACACTTGTTATCCACATTAGGCATTTGCATTAATTCTTCCCCAGTATGACTTTAGTTCCCGTAAAAATATCTTTTAGCCCACCCATTAAGCCAAAAACACACTCCCTAGCCAGGTCATGAAGATATACATAACATTTATAGTATAATAGTGATTCAGTAGTCTTTGAAGATTCCATGTGATCATAGTGTGACACCCTGGTACCCCCTTATTCACCATTGTCATATAATTAGGATATGTTTTGCACAAAGTATGTCTTGTGAGGTATCATTCTAAACGTCTTGATCTGCTAGACATTAATATCTCAATGGATTGTATGTGGTATCATTATTTGTGAATGTATGAAGTTTCGCTATGTATGTGCTACTGAAATGTTTATTTGTTATAAACTTATAAATAAATTTGTTAGTCTCTAAGGTGCCACAAGTCCTCCTTTTCTTTTTGCGAATACAGAGTAACATGACTGCTACTCTGAAACCTGAAACATGTTCTGAATTTAAAAACACCTACAAGCAGCCTTTCAGATACAACAGTAAAAAGGCCAAACAATGTTAATGGCTTAGTGAGAAAATGCACACAAGCACAAGAATTACTCCAGGAATTGTGTACAATAGAAACCTCTCAGAGATAGCACCACATAATGGGAACTGTTAAACCCAGGTCACAGCAAAAGAGCTTTCCAGCAAGTGAGAAGAAGATATAAAAGGGGGAACGGGCATCATGATGGTACCACACTCTCCCCACAACAACACACCTGAAAACACTTGAGAAACAAAGACTGAACTGGGGAAAGTGATTGTCCCAGGCTAAAAGGATTTTTAGCCTGTTTATGAAAAGCTGGGAAACCCAAGCTGAAAAGCAAAGGCAGCTTGTGCCTTAAGAATCTGCAGCCTGTTTATCACTCAGGGAGAGAATTTTCTAATTCATATCCTACCTATCTAGTATATTAAACTCAGCTTGTGGTTTTGGTAATCTGCTTTGATCTGTTTGCTATCTCTTTTATAGGGGGTCCCCAGTATATGTCAGGTTTGTGTTCTTGAAAAGGGCGACGGATACCGAAACAACTGATACTGGGGAATTTTTCCCCATAAGAAATAATGGAATAAGAGTGGGATGCATTCACAGTGTCACCACATTCGCCTATGACAATGCTCTTTTTGCCTAAACAATGCTTTACAATGACAGGTACACATTTTACACATAAAACATTGAATAAAATAATGTAGAATCCTACTAACACTATTCAAACACATAGAACATTTTAATACAGTAAATACAGTAATATAAAACAGTGTAAATTATGCTTAACTTAGGTAGGGGTGGCGGCTGGGTATTCTTGGGCTGGCTATTTGGTTGCAGAAGCCCTAAAAAGGATTTTATCAACGTCTGCTCTCCTGCATGAACCTTTGAATGACAGATCTCCCTGTAGCAAGCCACTGCATCATTGAAACCCTGGAGACTTTGGCAGAACATTCATGAAAAGAATTGCCGCTCTGTATGATTTCCATCATCTCATCCAGCAATGCAAAGAAACGGGAGAGATTCTTTGTCGTCAGACTCCTGGCTTCCTGCCCTACGTCATCTGCATCATCATCATCCTTGTTTTCTTAGGATATCCGTTGTTGGTCCAGCTCAATCAGTTCCTCATTTGTCAGTTCTTCAGCATGAGACTCCAAAAACTCCTCTACATCCTCCTCCTCCACCTCCTTGAAGCCAACATCCTTTGTCAACTTGACGATTTCTTGCTGGAGACTAGGAACGGCATCAAATCCCACAGAGCAGTGAATAGCATCTGGCCATGCACGGTGCCAAATGCTGTTCATACATTGCGAAGTGACCTCCTCCCACAACGCGTCAATGTTTTCCATGCCATTCAAGATGTTGTAGGACTTCCAAAAGTCCTTTACACTGGGCTTTCCTTTACCTGCCATCTCCTTAATCAGCATGGAGAACATCCTCCGTAGGTAATAAGCCTTGAACATGGCCATTACACCCTGGTCCATAGGCTGCAGCAACAATGTTGTGTTGGGTGGCAAAAATAGGACATTGACGTTCTGGCAGAGAGCTTTGTAGTCCAGTTTGTGTGCACTTGAATTATCCAGCAAATTTTCCTTCTGACAGTAAGCCTTAAATTCAGGGACAACATGGTCTACAAACCACTCATGGAAAATATTGTGTGTTATCCAGTCCTTTCTGTTTGACATCCAAATTATGGGGAGACAAGACTTTACGTAGCCCCTCATTGCTCTTGGGTTTTCACTGTGGTAGGCAAGCAAGGATTTCAACTTGTAATCACCTTCTGCATTTCCCCCAAGCAGGAGGGTTAAGCAGTCCTTTGAGGCTTTGAATCCGGGAGCAGTCTTCTCATCATGATAAATATAAGTCCTCATTGGCATCTTCTTTCAGTAAAGGCCCATCTCATTGACGTTAAAAACTTGTTTTGGAGAGTAGCCACCTTCTGAAACAATTTTCTTTAGCTGAGCAGGAAACATTTCAGCCGCTTCTTCATCCACATTATCCACTTCTCCTGTGAGTTTTACATTATGTAGATTGGCATGCTTCTGGAATCTGTGGAACCACCCATTACTAGCATTGAAAGTCTCCTTTTCTGCTATGGAGCTCTCTCCCTCTCTTTCCTTTAAATCATTATACAGGCTTCTGGCCTTTTCCTGAATCAAGCTTAAACTCACAGGCATTTTCTTTTGATGGAGGTCATCAATCCAATCAGCCAGCAAACATTCCATCTTCTCCATTGTACTGCTTCTCTGTTTTGTTACCTTCATCTATGACTATTTCATAGCACTTCTAGCACTCTCATGAATTTGATCAGCACTCTTAAAAATCCTGTGCGTATCGTCAAAGCAGGCAAACAGAGAATAAGAGGAACGTTGGCTGCATGCCCACCTCTTTCGGTACGCTTTATAACATCTGATTTCACTTCTAGTGTTACACTTTTACTTAGCCTCTTAGTCACAGGCCCACTCTTAACACTTTGAACATGTTTTCCACTCATGATTAGTAGTACTGTTGTAAGGGACTGCGGAAGACTTTGTTACGGCCTAGCCAGGGAACTTCCGCTTTCTCGAGCCGAGAGGTTACTGTGGGACATAGATAGCTGCATCGTTATTGTGGGATAGAGATAGTTTTTGAAGGACACAGCTGCTTTGTTATTGTAGGAGATAGTTCTTGAAGGACACAGCTGCTTTGCATGGCCCTTCGCCAGGTAGTAGAAAGCCCCCCTTTAAGAAGCACCTAATTCTATATTCATGAGCTGTTTTTGTGTAGTGCTTATTAACGCTGATTGTCTGCCCCTCTGTTGGACTCCGTCCCAGACAAAGCTCCGGTGTGCTGGGTTCCCCGCCTTCGTGACTGCAACACTTGGAGTCCCCATTGTGGGTGGGTCACTAACCTTCAGTAAAGCCAATAACTCACAGTTTTGTGTAAGCCTCGTTTTTCTCAGAGTACTCCTGTCAGACCTGTGGTGCTTCGAGCACCTTGGCCCAGAATAACTGTATAGTACAGTACTCAGAGCCTGCCCTGCCTCTTCTTGCCAAATTCTGCTGCATCCTCCAAGCATGCCCCCCTCCCTGCTCCTTCCCCTCCCTTCCAGTGTCTCCTGCATGCAGCTGAACAGCTGATCGTGGCAGGCTGGAGTTGCCGGGCGGTGGGGGAGAGGAGTTGATCCCGGCGGACAGGAGGTGCTGGCTACCGGTGGGTGCTAAGCACCCACAGAAAAGTGACACAAAAAGTGAAGCAAGTAAGTTGCAAACGACAAATATACGGATCGGGACCAACATGAATCGGAACACGTTCCCCTATTGATGAGCGACGGATATGCGAAACGATGGATAAGTGGGAGATGTGTACCAGGGACCCCCTGTAATCACTTAAAATCTATATCCTTTTGTAGTTAATAAACTTATTTTATGTTTTAATCCAAACCAGTGTGTGTTTGACTAAGGTGTCTGGGGAAAATCTCAGCTTGATTACCACAAATGTGCATGGTCCTCTTCACATTGACGGACAGGCGGATTGGGTATTAAACCCATATACTGGCCAGATTTGACCAGAGCAGGACAGTACTGCTCTGGGGTCCTAGGCTGGGAGGCTGGTGGTTAAAGAGCCTGCATGTAACTGCAGCTAGGTGTGTCCCTAGCTGTGTGAATGCTGGTGAAAGTGCAAGCTGGGAGGGCTTTGCAACTTGTCACAGCAGCACAGTGTGAGAGGGAGCCCAGGCTGCTGGGTCAGAGGGCTCAGTGGTATGCCAGTTCCAGGTGGCACCCTGGGGGAACCCGTCACACATAGCATCTGTCACATCTCAATATAATAGTGTGTAATAGTGTGAATATTCCATGCTTCCAAAACATCACATCTGTCTCTCATAGTTGGTCATCTGCAAAAGGATGTATTTTAATCTGTGCAGCTATTGTGAGTGTCAACAGGTTAGGGACATGGTAGCCATCTTAATACAACAGAATAAATAATCTATTAGATCCTATGTGGTTTAACAATAACTAACTGTATTTATGGTTAAAAAATGTTTAATACAAACTAATAGGATAAAATTGGATGAAATGCAACACAAAAACTGCCATACACTGAACTGGTAACACCACATATCCGCAGAGCTCATAGACCAGAGGTGGACATACTATGGCCTGCGGGCCACATCTAGCCCGTGGCACAGTCCTGCCCGGCCCCTGAGCTCCCGACCGGGGAGGCTAGTCCCTGGTCCCTCCCCCGCCGACCCCCTCCCCCGCAGCCATGCTGCTGTGTGGGCAGCACTCTGACCTGCCACTTCTGTCGGGCAGCGTGGTGGCGTGGCTGGCTCCGGCATGGTAAGGGGGCGGCGAGCGGGGGGGTGGGTTGGATAAGGGGAAGGAGGTTCCCAGGGGCAGTCAGGGGACAAGGAGCAGGGAACAGTTGGATGGCGCAGAGGTTCGGGGGGCAGTCAGGGGACGGGGAGCAGGGGGAGTTGGATAGGGGGTGGGGTTCCTGAAGGGCAGTTAGGGGCAGGGGTGTGGATAGGGGTCATGGCAGTAAGGAACAGGGAGCGGGAGGAATAGGGAATGGTGTCCCAGAGGGCGGAGGTTCTGGGGGGAGGGTCAGAGGACGGGGAACAGGGTGGATTCGATAGGGCATGGGAGTCCCGAGGGGCCTGTCAGGGAGTGGGGGTGTGGATAGGGATCGTAGTAGTCAGGGGACAGGGAGTGGGGGGGGGTTGGATGGGAGGTTCTGGGGGGGCAATTAGGGGCGGGGGGTCCTGGGATGGGGTGGTCAGGGATCAAGGAGCAGGGGGGGTTGGATGGGTCAGGGGTTCTGAGAGGGGCAGGAAGTGGGAGGGGGCGGATAGGGGGCAGTGGCCAGGCTGTTTGGGGAGGCACAGCCTTCCCTAACCAGCCCTCCATACAGTTGCGCAACCCCGATGTGGTCCTCGGGCCAAAAAGTTTGTCCACCCGTGTCATAGACAAATGAAAGTATGATTTTAGAAGCCATTCTATATCTGTAGTAAGTACATTCCAAAATAAGTTGTGCTATTCTGAATTTATGTTTAAATAGGTGACAATCTAAAACAAAGATCCCATAAAAGATTAAAATTGAATCTAGGTCAGCAAAACAAGAGTAGTTAGGGAATTCACACTGGAAAAAAACTTGAGTCCAGGAGATGGTTTTCAAGGTTTTAACACTGCCTTACATTCAGCCATATGAAGAAGATTCAAAAAGAATGTATATATATTGCTAGGTTTGGACAGCATGGTGATCTTTGTAATTCATCCTTAATTACACCTATTATTGTGTTAGTTTATGTATGTTAGCATATATCTTCCCCCAGGTAGGGACATATCCTGTCACACATCAGCACTAGCCTAAGAATGGAATTTAAGACTCTGCTTGCAATTTAATTAGTTTTAATGCTGCAAGGATAAGTAGCCTGCCAGCATTAATGGCCAATACTTTGTTTACAAAACAGATCAAGAAGTGAGAGCCATCAAAACAAATGACCTCAATTGCTCAAGGTTAGGGAACTTAGAACATAAAGTTTGAAACAGGAGTCTGAAAAAGATAGTGATAATAGTTGGTATATTTCCTTTACATGTTGAGTTCCTTTCCAGGAAACTCCTGCATTATCAAACTCATTCCCACAAAACCATTAATGATATTTAAGATATTTTTAAGATGTAAGTATTTGTTGAAATAGTTTATTTAAATTTCTCTGTGGGGTGTTCATACGCTGTTCATTTGATATTTGTGGTGTGTGATTAGTCACCAAAGTCGCATGATATTGTTTCTGCTCTTTGAATGGATGAGTTAAACTTAAATTATCATAATGAACAACTAGCCTCTGGTGTGATTTTTTTTTAGATAAATTGCTCATGTAAATTTCAAGATTCATTTACACATTCACCAGCACACTGTGACCATATGAAAACATGGCAACACAAATAGGGAACAAATACACTTCAATACATGAACCACGTCTGTATTATTCAAACACAAAACTATGATTACAGTCAAGCTCTGTGGTTAATATTCCATACAACTATATGAATAACCCAAAATTTGATATGCAGGTCCTACCTCTCTCCTGTTACAGTGTTAAAAGAAATTAAATGTTTTTTTTAAAGTTCACTGTTGTCAAGGGAGTCAGAATTCCAGTAACAAATTGGTCCTTTTAATGTATTCAAAACTTAAAATCAAACTCCAAAAGGACTCTAAATATGGCTTAAGGCATGGACTTTTTATTTAGTTTTGACTTCTGGATATGCAACAAACAACAAAAAATAAACAATAAATATAGTTCTTTTATAATTTGATAAAAGTGACATTTCCCCAATTTAAAAAAGTTTATAAAAATATTTCAGGCTTAACAATACCATATTCAGAAATTTAAAAAGAAAAATCCCCAAAACCCACCCACATACAAATACCTGGAGTCTGATCCTTCTCCACTTAGAGAGACAAGATGGATGAGGT
This sequence comes from Dermochelys coriacea, assembly GCF_009764565.3. NCBI lineage: Eukaryota > Metazoa > Chordata > Testudines > Dermochelyidae > Dermochelys > Dermochelys coriacea. The sequence goes on along the minus strand of NC_050070.1, from coordinate 39,990,174 downwards.
AATTGGCCTTTTATTGGCCCAACTTCTGTTGGTGAGAGACACAATATTTCAAGCTTACACAAGCTCTTCTCCCATTAGTTGTTTGCATATTTTAATGATTTGCTCATGTGAGTAAAGGATGCAGGATTAGCCTCTAATAAATATATTTCTTAAAATGAGATTTTATCTTGACAACACTGACACTTTAACTAGATCAACACTAGGGGGCACTGCTGTAATAGTCTTTATATGATGTTTGTAAACATAAGTGCACTTCTTTCCACACATTTTAATTTCTTCTGGTTTTAACAAGATTGCAGAATTTGTTGGTTTGTTTTAATATTGAAATGGTAGAAATTAAACTTTGTTGCAATTAAATTGCTAACTTGAATTCTAACTAGAAAACTTTATAATGTAAACGTTCCTATGTCAACAGCCAGCATGAATGTTCAGGACACCAATGGTTCTTCTTTGGGCCAGATTTTGCCACTTCTACTCCCCTGGGTAGGACCGCACTCTTGGAGTAGTCCCACTGATTTCAATATGACTCAGTATCAGTAAGCATGGCAGAATTAGCCCCCATATGTTATCTAACGTTATCTAACACTAGGAATCCAAATAGCCATTTTGTATTCTCAGTGCAGTGGGGAAGTAGTTTCTTCACTGGAAATAAACGCATTTCCTAGGAGGTTAAAATAGTACCTGAGTTGTCCCCATAATGTCTGAGCCTTGTGCACGTTGCAGGCATTCGCAAGTAGCAGCAGTGGATGAACTTGCAGTGGTTACACTTGCGCTTCAGAGGATGTGAAATCCTAAGATGAGGAGTGAATAAAAATGGGGAAAAATATGATAAAAATGCAAAAAAAAACCCCACCCCCACCAAACAAAAAGGAAAGTATAAATCCATGTGGTGTGCACATAAAACAAAAATAAAACCATGGTCCCAAGCAGCATTTAATTAAATTGAGCACAGCAATGTAGCAGGAAAGCAAGCAAGCATAGAGACTGCACATCAACAATCATACCATGGAAAAAGCTTCAGATGTGTTTAACTTTGCCACTGTGTATTTGTAACAGTTCTCATCACTTCTTCTGCTCTTTACTTGGAAAACCATGAGCTAGTTCCTACTGGATTACGGACAGAACTTAGTATCTGATTCCTCTGCTTGCTGCTAAATAGAGTATGTATTGTACATTGGACGCTTACATACAAGTATTGGATTAAAATACGTATTGCTGTTTCTTAGACTAATCAAAGTAGCATCATATTTCATTAATAAGCCCCAACAAATGGAAAATGCAATCCACTAACCTTTCCCTTACAAATCCCAAGAAATGTGAGGCCCATCTCACATAAAAAACAAATAGTGCTTTAATTAAGAAAAATAATTAATGTAACTTTTCTGATTCTACCAGACAGTATATCCTAGGTACAAATCAATAAAATGAGCAATGAGATCACTCAGTCAATTACGTGGTGAAAGAGAAAAAATATCCATTTCCATTCCCCAGAAAATTAAATACTGGGCTAGATTGTGACTTGGGTTATATGTTCATGCAGACATCCCTCTGACACCTCTACAAGGGCTACCCAGACCTTGAGTGTAGCCTCTACTCCCCACACTGAGCCAAAGGGCAGGGAATGGACAGTCTTGACTCTAAAAAAAGGGAGTACTTGTGGCACCTTAGGGACTAACAAATTTATTTGAGCATAACCTTTCATGAACTACAGCTCACTTCATTGGATGCTTATGCTCAAATAAATTTATTAGTCTCTACGGTGCCACAAGTACTCCTTTTCTTTTTGCGAATACAGACTAACACAGCTGCTACTCTGAAAACAGTTTTGACCATGCCACCTAGTGGAATCTACAGCTCTGAGTTAGGCACCCAGGCTTCCTACACAATGCCTGGAGAGAGATAGGTGCTTAAGTACAGGATTCACAGAAGCCAGCATGCTGAGCAGAGAGCTGTCTAAGCCCTGGTCTACACTAGGCATTGAGGTCGAATTTACCAGCGTTAAATCGATGTAACCCTGCACCCGTCCACATGACGAAGCCCTTTTTTTTTACTTAAAGGGCTCTTAAAATCGATTTCCTTACTCCATTCCCGACAAGGGGATTAGCGCTGAAATAGGTTTTGCTGGGTCGAATCTGGGGTACTGTGGACTCAATTAGATGGTATTGGCCTCCAGGAGCTATCCCAGAGTGCTCCACTGTGACCGCTCTGGACAGTACTCTCAACTCAGATGCATTAACCAGGTAGACAGGAAAAGGCCCGCGAACTTCTGAATTTCAATTTCCTGTTTGGCCAGTGTGGCAAGCTTCAGGTGACCATGCAGAGCTCATCAGCAGAGGTGACCATGATGGAATCCCAGAATCGCAAAAGAGCTCCAGCATGGACCGAACGGGAGGTACAGGATCTGATCGCTGTATGGGGAGAGGAATCCGTGCTATCAGAACTACGTTTTCGAATGCCAAAACATTTGTGAAAATCTCCCAGGGCATGAAGGACAGAGGCCATAACAGGGACCCGAAGCAGTGCCGCGTGAAACTTAAGGAGCTGAGGCAAGCCTACCAGAAAACCAGAGAGGCGAACGCCCGCTCCGGGTCAGAGCCCCAAACTCTCCTATTCTATGATGAGCTGCATGCCATTTTAGGGGGTTCAGCCACCACTACCCCAGCCGTGTTGTTTAACTCCTTCAATGGAGATGGACGCAACACGGAAGCAGGTTTTGGGGATGAGGAAAACGATGATGATGAGGTTGTAGATAGCTCACAGCAAACAAGCGGAGAAACCGGTTTTCCCGACAACCAGTAACTGTTTCTCACCCTAGACCTGGAGCAGTACCCCCCGAACCCACCCAAGGCTGCCTCCCAGGATCCACCAGGCGGAGAAGGGACCTCTGGTGAGTGACCTTTTAAAATACTATACAAGGTTTAAAAGCCAGCATGTTTAATGATTAATTTGCCCTGGCATTTGTGGCTCTCCTGGATATACTCCCAAAGCCTTTGCAAAAGGTTTCTGGGGAGGGCAGCCTTATTCCATCCACCATGGTAGGACACTTTACCACTCCAGGCCAGTAGCACGTACTCGGGAATCATTGTAGAACAAAGCATTGCAGTGTATGTTTGCTGGCATTCAAACAATATCCGTTCTTTATCTCTCTGTGTTATCCTCAGGAGAGTGATATCATTCACGGTCACCTGGTTGAAATAGGGTGCTTTTCTTACGGGGGCATTCAGAGGTGCCCGTTCCTGCTGAGCTGTTTGCCTATGGCTGAACAGAAATGTTCCCCGCTGTTAGCCACGTGGTGGGGGGAGGCAAAATGTGACCTTGTAAGAAAAGCACATGAGCTATGTATGTAATGTTAACAGCAAGATTTACCGTGAAAGAGTGTACCATTGTTCTATAAAATGTGTCTTTTCAAATACCACTGTCCCTTTATTTTTCTCCACCAGCTGCATGTGTTTCAAGGATCACAGGATCTTCTCCTTCCCAGAGGCTAGCGAAGATTAGAAGGCGAAAAAAACGCACTCGCGATGAAATGTTCTCTGAGCTCATGCTGTCCTCCCACACTGACAGAGCACAGATGAATGCATGGAGGCAGACAATGTCAGATTGCAGGAAAGCACAAAATGACCGGGAAGGAGAGGTGGCGGGCCGAAGAGAGTAAGTGGCGGGCTGAAGAGAGGGCTGAAGCTGAACGGTGGCGGCAGCGTGATGAGAGGACAGGATTCAATGCTGAGGCTGCTGGAGGATCAAACTAATATGCTCCAGCATATGGTTGAGCTGCAGGAAAGGCAGCAGGAGCACAGACCGCCACTACAGCCCCTGTGTAACCAATCGCCCTCCTCCCCAAGTTCCATAGCCTCCTAACCCAGACGCCCAAGAACGCATTGGGGGGGCCTTCGGCCAGAGGACTGCCCAAGTAACAGAAGGCTGGCATTCAATAAGTTTTAAAGTTTTAAGGTGCTGTGTGGCCTTGTCCTTCCCTCCTCCACCACCCCTCCTGGGCTACCTTGGTAATTATCCCCCTATTTGTGTGATGAATTAATAAAGAATGCATGAATGTGAAGCAAAATGACTTTATTGTCTCTGCAAGTGGTGATCGAAGGGAGGTGGGGAGGGTGGTTAGCTTTTGAAAGGGAAGTAGAGTGAATCAAGGAGCGGGAGGTTTCATCAAGGCGAAACAAACAAAACTTTCACATCGTAGCCTGGCCAGTCATGAAACTGGTTTTCAAAGTTTCTCTGATGCACACCGCACCCTCCTGTGGTCTTCTAACCGCCCTGGTGTCTGGCTGTGTAACCAGCAGCCAGGCGATTTGCCTCAACCTCCCAACCCTCCATAAACGTCTCCCCCTTACTCTCACAGATATTGTGGAGCGCACAGCAAGCTGTAATAACAGTGGGAATATTAATTTCGCTGAGGTCTAACCGAGTCCGTAAACTGTGCCAGCGCGCTTTTAAACGTCCAAATGCACATTCTACCACCATTCTGCACTTGCTCAGCCTGTAGTTGAACAGTTCCTGACTACTCTCCAGACTGCCTATGCATGGCTTCATGAGCCATGGCATTGGTAGGTTGGGTCCCCAAGGACAACTATAGGCATTTCAACATCCCCAATGGTTACTTTCTGGTCTGGGAAGAAATCCCTTCCTGCAGCCTTTGAAACAGACCAGACTTCCTGAAGATGCGAGTGTCATGCACCTTTCCCGGCCATCCCACATTGATGTTGGTAAAACATCCCTTTTGATCCACCAGTGCTTGCAGCACTATTGAAAAGTACCCCTTGCGGTTTATGTTCTCGCTGGCTTGGTGCTCCGGTGCCAAGATAGGGATATGGGTTCCATCTATGGCCCCACAGTTAGGGAATCCCATTGCAGCAAAGCCATCCACTATGACCTGCACATTTCCCAGGGTCACTACCCTTGATATCAACAGATCTTTGATTGTGTTGGCTACTTGCATCACAGCAGCCTCCACAGTAGATTTGCCCACTCCAAATTGATTCCCGACTGACCGGTAGCTGTCTGGCATCGCAAGCTTCCACAGGGCTATTGCCACTCACTTCTCAACTGTGAGGGCTGCTCTCATCTTGGTATTCTTGTGCCTCAGGGCAGGGGAAAGCAAGTCACAAAGTTCCATGAAAGTGCCCTTACGCATGCGAAAGTTTCGCAGCCACTGGGAATCGTCCCAGACCTGCAAAACTATGCGGTCCCACCAATCTGTGCTTTTTTCCCGGGCCCAGAATCGGCGTTCCACCGCATGAGCCTGCCCCATTAGCACCATGATGCCAACATTGCTAGGGCACGTGCTTTGAGAGAAGTCTGTGTCCATGTACTCATCACTCTCATAACCGCGCTGACGTCGCCCGGTTTCGCTTTGCAGGTTCCGGTGCTGCATATACTGCTGGATAATGCGTGTGGTGTTTAATGTGCTCCTAATTGCCAAAGTGATCTGAGCGGGCTCCATGCTTGCCATGGTATGGCGCCTGCACAGAAAAAAGGCGCGGAACGATTGTCTGCTGTTGCCCTGATGGAGGGAGGGGCGACTGACAAAATGGCTTACAGGGTTGGCTTACAGGGAATTAAAATCAACAAAGGGGGTGGCTTTGCGAGAAATTGAATGGCTGCCTCAAGGATAGAACTCAAAACCTCAAGGATAGAACTCAAAACTGGGTTTAGCAGGTCGTCGATTTCACGGAGGGAGGGAGGAGAAAATGAATACAAAACAAATCTGGTCTATTTCTTGTTTTGAGCCACTTCATCTATCTTTATACATCATGCTGGCAGCAGACTGTGCAGTACGATTGCTAGCCATCGTCACCTCCTGGGTGCTCGGCAGAAGACGGTGCAGTATGACTGCTGGCCATCATCTTCTGCTGGCTGCAGATTAAAAGACAGTGCACTGTCGGTAGGAATCAATCGCCATGAGACGAAACAAGGGAAATGACCTGGCTGAGTCACTCCCATGTTTGCCCAGGCACCCGGTTAAAAGAGCACCCAGGATTACGTCGACGACGGCTACCAATCATACTGCACTGTCTGCTGCCAAAAGGCAATAAACTGCTGCTGTGTAGCAATACAGTACCACGTCCACCAGCACCCAGGAGACATACGGTGACGGTTAGCTGAACAGGCTCCATGCTTGCTGTGGTATGGCATCTGCACAGGTAACTCAAGAAAAAAGGTGCAAAACGATTGTCTGCCCTTGCTTTTACGGCGGGAGGGAGGGAACGGGGGCCTGACAATATGTACCCAGAACCACCCACGACAATGTTTTAGCCCTATCAGGCACTGGGATTTCTACCCAGAATTCAAATGGACAGTGGAAACTGCGGGAACTGTGGGATAGCTACCCACAGTGCAAAGCTCCGGAAGTCAATGGTTGTCTCAGTACTGTGGACACACTCCGCCGACTACATGCACTTAGAGCATTTGTGTCGGGACACACACACTCGACTGTATAAAAACGCTTTCTACAAAACCGACCTCTATAAATTCGACCTAATTTCGTAATGTAGACATACCCTACGGCACCTAATAGAAAATGATAAGAAGAGGGGTGTTGCCTGATCCCTGCCCCTCAAAGGGAGTTAGGCATTTAATGGGAGGAGTCTCCTTCTGCTCAAGATTCTCAGCCTTGAACGTGTTCCTGGACTTAGTGCTGACCTGGATTAGGCACCCTTTTCACTACATATACATATATACACACACAGGTTCAAATCATTCATTGGGGCATAATGGGAATGAGAATTGACTCTATAACCTGGTGATTAGGGCACACAGCTGGGATGGGGTGTCCAGGATTCTGGTCCCTGCTCCAATTAATATTTAATTATTTTGTAAAAAGTGGAACAGCTTCGACAATAGAGATGGAGAGCACCCCAGAATGGCCCCGTGGCTAGGGTATGTTATTAGGAGATCTGGGTTCAAATCCCTGCTCTGAATCAGGCAGCATGGGGATTTGAACCCAGAAGAGCCACATCCTGATGAGCGCTCTAGTTATTGAGTAAAGGGGGTGGGGAGCATCACCATGTCTTCCTTCAGCAGTGTTTTATGTGGTACTTGATCTGATAGGCAGCCTCTGGGCATGCCCTCTGGATCGGGCCCCGCAGACAAAATAGGCCAGGGAATACCTAGTTTGTGAATCCTGCTGGGGCTTAGCTGCGAGCTAGGTGCCAGGTGTCAGGACTGAGGGAACTTTGCACATGCTCAGTGGCAGAAACATGGGTGCCTATGGGAATCTATTGGCAAAATCATCGGCACCTAGAGAATTTAGGTCCCCCAGAGTTAAAGGGTAGCTGAGCAGGGTTTTGAGGGTCTAAATTTTTGGTTTAGGATGCTAAGTCCCTTTGTGGATCTAGTCCAAGGTTCCTGGGGCTAGCCTTGGAATGGTGCAGCTTACGCACTGCCCACTGCTTTTGGCTGTGTCTAACAGCACACTCCAGCCCTTGGCCTAGCTATAGCTCCTTAGATTTTTAAAAGTTAAAAGGAACAGAAAGCAGCTAAAGAAAAGCTTAACAAAGAAATATATTGCACCCTATTTTTTACACAGTGGTTATTTTTAATAAAATGTTTACTATTATAACAATAAATGCATCTGCATTATTGACATAAAAACATGCCTCTGCAACACTGGATCTCTTTGACATTATTTAAAATAACAATAAAACAAAAACAAACAAGGAGCAAATCCCCAGCTGAAAAATTCCAACAAATCTCCATCCCCAACACAACCCAATGGGTGAGTCCGAGGAACAGAAGTGTGATGGGAAAAGAAATAGTCAGTCCTGAAAGGGGAGGAATCTTCAGTTGGTATTGGGACTTCCAGTTTTCAGTAGTCATTGCAGTAAACAGTGTATGTTTAAATACATGCACAAGAAGAAAGAGAAGAGAAGGGACTAATTGGGTGGAAGTAGCCCCAGCAGCTATGACTATATAAGCAAACCAGAAGGCTATGCTGGGAAGGCAGAAGCAGACAAGACTGGTTGCTACAGTATTCTCTAGAAGTAAATGAAAAGGCTACCTATTGATTGTAAGTAAAACATATAATAAGGCATAGTGGTGGTTAAAAAGAGCTGGAGGAGTTGTGGTTAGTGACTAATATTGAAAAGAACTCAGGGAACTACCCTATGGCAGTACCCTACTGCAGGGCTAAAAGTTATCAGGGAACTCCTACTCCTTCCCTTCTTTGTGGGTTTTTGGGAGAGGAATACCTATGTTCCCCTAGTTCATGCATTGTTCTAGAGTTTAGAGGTCTAGATGCCATTGCCTATACTGAGGCTGCAGAAGCAGAAACATAGGCACATAAACAAAAATCTAGCCACCTACAAGGTTTGCGAGTGGCTGAGCAAGAGTTTTATGAATCCCTGTGGGGCCTGATTCTGGGATGTAGGTGCCTAAAGTGGTAGGTAGACCTTTAAGTGAAGTGAAATCCTTTTGTGAATCTAGCCTGCTATGATTCAGTTTCCTATTTGCTAAATGGGGGTGTTATGGAGATAAATATATCAAAGGCTGTAGGATGCTCACATAAGTACCAAAGATAGATGTAAGAGTATGTGCTTCTTTTTTTTTTTAAGGCTAGTTCTTTGGTTTGACTTACAACTGAATATTTACATTAGCAAAAACGTTTGTAATTTTTCAACACAAGTTCATTTTTATAAAAGAACCAGTAGTATGACTTTCATATAGCCTTTAGGATCAAAATAAAAATTAGCATGACTTTGCCTACCAGCATTAAACATTAAATCACAACTCTTCTTCCATCACTCTGACAAATATTATCTGCATACACCAAATCATTTGTATACGTTGCAGTACATGTTTCATTGTACATACTGTGGACTAGACCCTCACCTGCTATAAATTGGTGCATTTCCACTGAAGTCAAGGGAAACACTGATTTACACCAGTTGAGACTCTGGCTTTACATTGAAAACAGAGTTCATCGTTCAAGAATAAAGTTACAGTCTGGCTCTCCCAGTACTTTAGCTCATATTCATATGGAATGATTTCACATATATTCTGAACAAACTGGAAGATACCAAAAGAACTGATGATTAACAATGGATCCAACCATGAGTGGCACACAATCATAAAAACACAAACTGAACTGACCATAGTCCTTGTTTTATTTAAAGGTGTGGGTGAGCCTTTAGAGAATGTTGTGGTTTTCTCAAAGAACATTAAGAGTTAGAAGCCTCAAAATTCAAATGCCAGTTTGTACTTTAAATATCATACCATCTATACAAGCTTGTTCTGCCTCTGCATCAGTGTCACAGAACCAAAAAAACTGAGTCAATCAAATCATGACCAGATATACATCCTAATAATACATGACTAGGTAGTGACTTGGACTATGTGCGTTTGCAGAGAATAAGAAGGAGTAAGAGAGCCTCCCCTTAAACTTCTCTGTGGGCCACTAAGGCCTTGGAGCCAGGCCTACATGGGTAACCAGGTACTGCCCACCTATTTACTTGAGCTGCCAAAAATCTCAGAGCAAACTAGCAGTAGACTCCATATTTATGTAAAATCTCTTTCTCTACATATGCATAAATGTGGATTGATTTGCATAAACATGCCTTGAGATGCTCAGAAAGAGGTGAAGGGGGACAGAGTGAGAAGGGAGAGAGAGAGACTCCAGTAATTCATCCTCTACCTGCTTCCACTCCCTCCCCCCATGGAAGCATTTCATTCTTCTTTTCCATCTCAGCATCAACATTTCACACCAACACCCACCAAAAAGAAACAAACTTGGTTGTGCTAAAAATAAACCAATTTCACATCAAAAGCCCCCTCCTGCCCCTGACTTTTGGAGACCCACGAAATGGAGAACAGTGCAGGCAGGATCATCTTTTCTTTCCAAACCTGGGGGCGGAGGGGACGGCTAAGATGGACTTGAAGATCTAGGAAGATCTTGGAAGCTGGACTTGAAGATCTAGGAAGATCTTCACTCTCTCCACTTCTCTCTCTGCCCCCCGGTCAGCACAAGGACCCATAACAGGAGCTGCAGAGCCTGTAGGAACAGCTGATCCCTAACTGGCTGTACTAAGAAGCACCCTCAGCCCATCGGCTGGGAAGAGGGAAGCAGAAGCTCTTCAGGCTTCCTGACCTGAGACACTAGGCTGACCCTGAGCACAGAAAGCAGTTTTGATTGGTTGCTCCTCTTCACAGATCCCCTTCAGATCCAAGGTCTGAAAACCAGTAGAGTTTGCAGACAGGTCTGTTTACTCCCTCCATGGAACAAATGTAGGGAATAATGGAAAATCTCCTCATTCCCTTGAGGAGCAAATGACAATCCTTCTAGAGCAAGGTTGTCTCTGTGGCATCATGCCTCCTAGCATTACAGCTGGGGTCCTGAAGCTTACTCACCACCCCTTGCTCAGAGCTGTGCCTAAAATCAAAATTTAGTCCATAATAACTGACTTGAGAAGTGATGTAAGTGGACTACCTTATTACTATTGGCAGACTGTTTGTCCAGCTACTGTAGGTCAAGCACAGTTAGCGTCTTTACGTCATTGCAGTAGAGAAGACTCAAGCCTTTCTTAACTTCACAAAAAGACAGGTGATACCAAAAGAGACCACATTCAAAATTCCCCAGAAAGAAAAGGGTTTCTATTAATGCTATAGGGCCTTACTCTCATTTACCTTAAGGTCTTTTACTGATGTAACCATGGGTGCCAGGTTTGTATAATTTTTGGTGCTGCCCAGAATGGGTCCAAGCAGAGCTGTGTCCATAGGACAGACCCCAAAAGCACGGTAAGCCCAAACACTGGTGGAGCCGGGCACACATTCCTAAATATTGGTGGATCTTGGGCACCACGGGTTCATATAACTCGCTACCTATGGATGTAATAGTGTCTAAAGAGGGTGTAAATTATATTTTCACTTAGTTTTGGGACTCTTTACATTTCCAGAATGGTGTAAATGGTGTGGCCTTAGTGTAAAGGAGAATCTGGCCCACTATACTCTGCATATAAACTAATTAATGGCTGGATCAAAAATTAAGTAGCTTACACATGATTTAGCACAGTGGTAGAGAATCACAGTTGTATAGCATAGGCTTATATATACACATTGCCTTTTCTTAGTTCTAAAATTTCTTTCAGATTATAGACTGCTGTTTCAATGTCTTCAAATAACCACTATATCAAAGCTTTTGCATCAACTATAAATCAAAGAATTGAATGAACAACATGTATATTCTATGGTACATGCTATCCCCTCCTGGGGATTCAGGAAAGTAGAGGTGCAGTATTACAGGGTCAATTGGTTTAGGTTCCCTTTGAAGTCTGAAGGCTAAAGGATATGTGTAACAACTTAGACAAGTGTAGAATTGAACACTAAAATATCCCTCACTCTAACATTTTTGTGTTACTTTAAGCTAATATACTACATAATTGCTTACTTCTCTTTGAACTTACATGAGACTCAGGGAATTTTAAGCATAAAGCATGCAACACATGAGATAAAAGGAAATGTAAAGCATCTTAACATCAGATCAAGCTTTACAAGTGACAGCTTTAATGTAGGGATTATCTGTATTTATGAGTACATTTTTTACCTGATAATCAGCGGACTCATTTGCAGACCCTATGTAGACATGGGTTTGAATATTCATCTAGTCGTGTGCATCAGCAAAAGTGCATATGCAACTTGGAAATTTATGTGGTAATATGTATTGGAAAGGAGAAGCATAAATGCATAGGCACAAAGATGTGTTTACCTAGGGAATGAAAGTCAGGCCTTCTCCTTCTATGAAATCTCTCACACCCACACAGATACTAGAAATTTATTTCCTCTCTGGGGATTGCTAGAAATACTGCATTTTTCATGGTATTCCCTATAGAGACTAATAAAAGCATAGGGTTGCCAGGTATCCGGTTTTCAACTGGAATGCTTGATCAAGAAGGGACACTGGTGGCTCCGGTCGGAATTGCTGACCAGGCCATTAAAACTCCGGTTGGCAGTGCAGCAGGGTTCAGGTAGGCTCCCTGCCTACACACAGGGGAAGCCAGGGAAGCTCCTACAGACAGGGGCAGCCAGGGTAGCTCCATGCGCTGCCCCCGCTCTGAGTGCCAGCTCTCCAGCTCCCATTGGTAGGGAACTGCAGCCAATGGGAGCTGCAGGGGCAGTGCCTGCAGACACAGGCAGAGGGCACTGCACACCGCGCAGAGCCGCCTGGCCACCCTTGCGTGTAGGAGCCGGACATGCCTGCAGATTCCAGGAGCCACAAAGAGTCAGGGCAGGCAGGGAGTCTGCCTCAGCATTGCTGCGCCACCGACTGGCAGACACCTGAGGTAAGCGCCGCCCAGCTGAGCCACATCCCGAACCACTGCCACAGCCCTAAGCCCCCTCCTGGAGCCCGCATATCACATCCCCTCCCGCACCCCAAACTCCTGTTCCAGCCTTAAGCCCCCTCCCACACCCAAACTCCGTCCTGGAACCTGCATCCCCTCCCGCAACCTAATCTCAGCCCTGAGCCCTCTTCCGCACCCAAACTCCCACCGGGAGCCCACAACCTCTCCCACACCCCAACCCCCTGCCCCAGCCTTGAGTCCATTCCTGCACTACAAACCCTCAGCTCTAACCCAACCCAGAGCCCCCTCTGGCACCCCAAATCCCTCATACCCGGCCCCACCCCAGAGCCCGCACCCCCAGTCAGAGCTCTCACCCCCTCCAATACTCCTGCCCCCTGCCCCACCTCGGAGCACCTTTCCGTACCCTGAACCCCTCATTTCTGGCCCCACCCCAGAGCCCATACCCCCAGCTGGAGCTCTCACCCCCTCCTACACTCCAATCCCCTGCCCCAGCCCAGTGAAAGTGAGTGAGGGTGGAGGAGAGCAAGCGATGGAGGAGTGGTGGCAGGGCCACGGAGAAGGGGTGGGCCAGGGCGGGGCCAGGGTGTTCAGTTTTGTGTGATTATAAAGTCGGTAAATCTATAAAAGCACCTCCATTTTCTATCTAGCCATAGATGTCTAGCCAAGACTCAAGAAATATCAAGCAGCAAAGGTTGTGAATTAGACATAGTGCATGGTGTAAAATGGAGGTGGAATAAGACACAAGTAAGTGTCTCACCAATAATATTTTCAATATGGTGTGGTGAGTATTTTCTATGTGGTGAAGTCGAGTGGTTATCTTGTGAATTGCTCAAGTAAACATTTTATATTTCAGGACATCTATCCAGGAAGGAAGCAAAAATAAATCTAAATATCTTAAAAGTTTTGAGGTACTTTTCACTGAGCCGCATTGAGCTGCTGGCTCTTCCTGTCCACAGTGGGTGAGTGATGTAGGAGGCCAACATTTTTCTTTTGAAAGCTTTTGTAGAACAAATGGGATCAAAACAGCTGAAACTTTCAGACTCTTGAGGTATATACTGATGCCTCTAACATCAAGGTTATAGGACACTTTTCAAAATAGTTTCTTCTTCAAATGCACAGCTCTTACTCTTTGAGTGCTCTTTGAGTGCAGTTCAAAATATTGTGAATTTAAAATCTGTCAGTTAAGTTAAACTAATTAAAAATGGGCCCTATAAGAAATCTATCACTAGTTGTGTATCCCCTTTTTCCCCGAATAATCTTAACTTAACAACACAGATTCTTCATACTTGAAATGCAAAACTCAGCTATGATGAATGTGGGGGTGCGTAGTGGTGAATGCTGACTTGTACTCCAAAATGTGGCTTATGGATTGGATTTCTGAGGTTGTGTATTGGAATGTCAGAGGGGAGCACTCAGTCTTGGCACACTTCGCCATAGTCACCAGACCAAGGATTGAAGGCCAATGAGGCTGAATGGGTCTAACTGCCAAACAATGCAGCAACTATCATGGGGATATACTCTTAAGATGCTGTTTTTTCCCAGATGACCAGGCAGGCGAAAGTAAAAGGAAGACTTCCACCGAGACCCTGTAACAAAAAAGTCATCAATGCATATAGGGAGGGAGGGGCTTTGAGAAAAGAGAAGAAATTCTTGAACTGCCTGTACACCCATGCTAACAGCCTGCATAACAAGAGGAATTGGAATTGCTCTTTATGAGTATAAATTTGATCTAGTTGGTATTACTGAAACCTGGTGGGATGATTCACACGACTGGAATGTTAAAATCAAGAGTTATAACCTATTTAGGAAGGACTGAGTGGGCAAAAGGGGAAAAGGATTGGCACTCTGTCCAAAATCACCTGTTTCGAAGTCACTGATAACTCAGAAGAAAATGGTCTTGAATGCTTACAGATAAATATTTTAACAGAGAAACACAAGATGAGGTATTAGTTGATGTCCACTACAGACAACCAAATCACACTAGGGGACAGGATGACTGCCTTCTTATGCACCTATGTACAATGTGTGTGTGGTGTTGCGGGAAAGGAACTGATCATGGAAGGCTTCAATTTGAGTGACTTATGCTGGAGGTCGCATGCTGCCAGTACTAATGCATCCTTGGAATTTCTAAACATTAAGCATGAAAATTTCTAAACATTAAGCATGAAAAGTGTTGTAACCAACATGGGGGAATTCTACGGCAGACCTTGTCCTAGGAGATAAAGAGGAACTGATCACAGAACTAAAAATTATTGGTAGATTAGGTACAGCTGATCATGATTTGATCCCATTTATAATGTGCAAAGAGAATAAAGTCCAGACCAGGGCCTGTGACAGAGTGCTGGGCAATAGTAGCTGTATCAGCACTCTTGTCACTGGATCACCAGTTAAATAATCCCAGAGTAAATGTGAGGGGCAAAACTCTGCCTAATTGATAGATCAAGAATGGGCTGGAGAGAGCTACCAGGCTAACTAATCCATTAGCCCAGAAAGTAAAAAGGGACAGGCAAGAAGTGTTAGGGAGAAGAGGGGGGAGAGAGATTGATTGATTGATTGATTGGCAGGTTTTTGAGAGTCAACAACAGGGGAGATCTCACAAGAGGAATCATGGAATCATAGAAGAATCATAGAAGATTAGGATTGGAAGACACCCCAGGAGGTCACCTAGTCCAACTCCGTGCTCAAAGCAGGACCAACCCCAACTAAATCATCCCAGCCAGGACTTTGTCAAGCTGGGTCTTAAAAACCTCTAAGGATGGAGATTCCACCACCTCCCTGATAACCTATTCCAGTGCTTCACCACCCTCCTAGTGAAATAGTTTTTCCTAATATCCAACCTAGACCTCCCCCAACTTGAGACCACTGCTCCTTGTTCTGTCATCTGCCATGACTGAGAACAGCCTATCTCCATCCTCTCTGGAACCCCCCTTCAAGTAATTGAAGGCTGCTATCAAATCTCCCATCACTCTTCTCTTCTGCAGACTAAATAACCCCAGTTCCCTCAGCCTCTGCTCATAAATCATGTGCCCCAGCTCTCTAACAATTTTCATTGCCCTCTGCTGGACTCCAATTTGTCCACATCCTTTCTGTAGCCGGGGGCCCAACACTGGATGCAATACTCCAGGTGTGGCCTCACCAGTGCTGAATAGAAGGGAATAATCACTTCCCTCGATCTGCCAGCAATGGTCCTACTAATGCAGCCCAATATGCCTTGGCAACAAGGGCACACTGTTTACTCATATCCAGCTTCTCGTCCACTGTAATCCCCAGGTCCTTTTCTGCAGAACTGCCGCTTAGCCAGTCAGTTCCCAGCCTGTAGCAGTGCATGGGATTCTTCCATCCTAAGTGCAGTACTCTGCACTCGTCCTTGTTGAACCTCATCAGATTTCTTTTGGCCCAATCCTCCAATTTGTCTAGGTCACTCTGAACCCTATCCCTTCCATCCAGCGTATCTACCTCTCCCCCCAACATTGTGTCATCCACAAACTTGCTGAGGGTGGAATCTAGCCCATCATCCAGCTCACTAAATGAAGATGTTGAACAAAACTCGCCCCAGGATCAACCCCTGGGGCACTTCGTTTGATATCAGTTGCCAACTAGACATCGAGCCATCTAGACTTCTTCTGTCTTCCCCCTCCTTAGCTGAATGAGCTATGAAGTGTATACTATTGTAAATACTGAGCTGCACAATTTGTAAGGGTGGAGGGGAGAACACTGTAAATAAACTGCAAAAGATGTTTGACCAGAAGTTGTTCTCTGAGCAGTCCATGGCTAGAAAAGAGACAGGAGCCGGGCATGCCCTGTTACAGAGCCAATTACACAATGCTGAAATCAATTATTAGCCAAATGAATTGGAAGGAAGAACTTAATCAGAAAAATGTGAATGATAATTGTGAATTAATTTAAGAACACCTTACCAGATGTCCAAAAAGGCCACAATTCCACAACTGAGAAAGAAGGCTATGGTGGTTAAAAAACTGAGCTGGTTTAGAAGAGAAATGAAGGTAGCTATAAAAATATAATATATAACAAATGGAGGAAAAGGGAAGTTGATAGTAACGAATATATATAAGAAGCTAGGAATTGTAGAAAATTCATAAAGGAAGCACAGGAACAAAAGGAGAATCTATGGCCAGTAGAGTTATGGGCAATAAGGAGTTTCTAAAATATATTGGGGGGGGAAATCTTAACAATAGTATATGTCCATCACTGAATGGAAATTGTCAAATTATTAATAATAATAATGCAGAAAGGGCAGAAATTGTCAATAAATTTGGGGAAAACCCGATGATGTAGTCTCTTCATATGGTGATAACTCTTTCCATCCCACTATTATCTCTGGAGGATATTAAACAGAAGCTACTGAAGTCTGACATTTTTAAATCAGCAGATCCAGATACATTTCATCCAAGAATTTCAAAAGAGCTGTTGGAGGAACTCACTGGACCATTAATGTTGATTTTTCAATATGTCTTGGAGAACTAGAGAGGTTCCAGAAGACTGAAGAAAGCTAACATTATGTCAATTTTTAAAAAAGGGTAAATGGGTTTACCTGGATAATTATAGACCTGACAGCCTGACATGGGATCCCGGCCAAGATGATAGAGCGGCTGATATGAGACTCAATTAAAAAAGAATTAAAGGAAGGTAATCTAATTAATAAAATCAACATGGGTTTATGGAAAATAGAACCTGTCAAACTAACTTTTTTATTTTTTGAAATTACAAGTTTGGTTGATAAATGTAATAGGGGTTGGTATAATACAATATAATTGAATATCTGTAAGACATTTAACTTGGTATCATACGACATTTTGTTTCAAAAACTAGAACAATATAAAATTAATATGGCACACATTAAACGGATTTAAAAACTAGCTAAATGATAGGTCTCAAAATGTAACTGTAAATCATTATCAGGTACATGTGTTTCCAGTGGGGTTCCACTGGGATCAATTCTTGCCCTACACTATTTAACATTTTTTATTAATGACCTGGAAGAAAAATCAGTGATGATTTTATAAAAAGTCTGTAAATGACACAAATTGGGGGGTAAATAATGAAGAAGACAGATCACTGATCTTGGATTGATCTAAATCAATTGGTAAACTGGAGGCAAATAAACAATGTGCATTTTAATACAGCTAAATGTAAATGTACACATCTAAGAACAAAGAGTGTAGGCCATACTTACAGGATAAGAGACTCTATCCTGGGAAGTAATCATTCTGAAAATGATTCGGGGGGTTGTGGTGGATAATCAGCTGAACATGAGCTCCCCGTGCAACACTGTGGTTGAAAGAACTAATGAAATCCTGGGAAGCATAAACAAGAGAATCTTGAGTAGGAGTAGAGAAGTTATTTTATGTCTGTATTTGGCACTGGTGCAACCACTTCTGGAATACCGTGTCCAGTCCTGGTGCCCACAATTCAAGAAGGACGCTGATAAATTGGAGAGGGTTCAGAGAAGAGCCATGAGAATGATTTAAATGACAGACTTTAGAGTGACAGACTTGAAGAGCTCATTCTCTTTAGCTTAACAACAAGATGGTTAAAGCGTGACTTAATTAGTTTATAAGCTTCTACGTGGGGAACAAATATTTAATAATGGGCTCTTCAATCTAGGAGAGAAAGATATAACATGATCCAATGGCTGGATGCTGAAGCCAGACAAATTCAGACCAGATATAAAGGTGTAAATTTTTTGACGGTGAGGGCAATTAACCAATGGAACAATTTACCAAGGGTTGTGGTAGATTTTTCATCATCACTCACAATTTTTCAATCAAGATGGATGTTCTTCTAAAAAGATATTGTATGTTCTAGGAATTATTCTGGTGCTTGTGCTGTATGGGAGGTCAGACTAGATGATCACAACTTCTGGTCTTGGAATCTATGAATCCATAAAAAAGCAGCTTCCCTGAAAGCTGGGACTGGTAGACAGTCAGTCTGGAAGACAAACTGGGACCAGGCTGGGTCCCAAAAGCTCCTTGGCTTCCTAAAAAAATGTAAGTTGAGTCTCTTCTGTTCCTGTGACTCGAGGGAAGATGATGTAATGTAGCTTGCAGTGGAGTATAAGATCAGATGAGACTAAATATACATGTAGGTGTCTTGTTCTGAAATCATTTCCTCTCCTAGTTTGTTCCACTGGCTACCAAACATACTTGTTTTGAGAAGGCTGTTGGTCACTATATCACTGGTCACAGGCTCGTGAAGGGAAGAAACACAAGTATCTGGGTCATACCTGCATGGTAATAAGAAGCTGGCATAGATTGGGTGTTGTACCCAAATCTCAGTCTAGGAAAGGGAGAATTGTGTAATTGCACCCCAAGGCAGATGGGCCTAACATACAATGGAGTGCACTTAGAGAGACCAGAAAGGGGACAGAGGAGCAAGCAGCCCCCTAACCATGACATTAGTCTAAATGATGGAGTTGTGACTCATGACTCCATAATACTTTGAAAATACTAGCTATTATTACCATCTCTCTGTCAACAAAATACATATGTAGCTGCTTTTAGCAATTACAAAATGACCAGCTATTTTCTAGTATGGAGCTGTATTCCCTGAAATTTTCATTGTTGTTATAAAACAGAAGAGCACTTTATGAAAAAAAAATCTTCAAAAACTATAAACTGTTCATTCTAGAGACAAAGGAGAAAACTCTGGCTGAAGCTTTTTAAATTCCACCGGATACTAAGAAAAATTATGTGTAATATAAACACAGCACTCAGGTATTTTTGAACATCTTCTATGCAAAAATAAATCACTTTCTCTCCAGAGATATTTTTGATGGAGTGAACTGAAAATGTGTTATAGGGGGTAGGAGGAAGAATACAAAAGCTATTCACCCACGAATGGGGTGTTCAAATCTATAAGGAGGATTGTGTGATAGTCTTGTTTAATGGACATTAGCCAAAATAGATGTCACATAATTCATCATTACTGGCTACTCTGGAAGGGAGGTAGGTGGTAGCAGTGGGGATTTTTAAGGCAGAGCTGTAGATCAGAATTAAACACAATTACAAACTGGATGGTGAAGCTTGCACAGCACTTCTGTTTCTGGCAAATGCTATCATCCCTCATTTTCATGAGCACAAAAGACAGCGAACATTGTGTTTTTAATTCTTCAGTTTTCAACCTCAGCTTTCTCCTCTTGATCCCATGTGGTTTATATATAACTTTTTTCAAATACTATTCAGAGTATTTAAATATCAAAATGTAATTAGAGACTAAAGATTTTTTTAAGATATATTTTGACATACTAGGAGAATTTCTTTTAAATATATAGAGCAATTTTATTTTTAATCATTGTTTTGTTAGTATACTATGTGATCTCTCATATAATACATTATGTGCAAATTATCTTCTCTGAAGCTGATAAGCAAGTTGAAGTGTTTATCTGTAAGGAAGCGTCTATATGTTGGTTAGGGTGACCAAATGGCAAATGTGAAAAATCGGGTCAGGGGTTGGGGGGTAATTGGTGCCTACATGTGAAAAAGCCCCAAATATCGGGATTGTCCCTATAAATTTGGGACATCTGGTCACCCTAAAGCTGGTAGATTCTCTCCCCAGCCCAGGCAAGAACCTCTGCCACCACTGAGCCTCTTTCAGACCCTTACTTCAGGGAACAGATTATTATTTGATTACAAAAAAACACACCACAAAGCTATTCCCCTGACCCAAGCAGGCTGCAATGGCTGAGAGGCCTTTATATTTGTCTTGCCAAACTGGAAAAAAAGACATACCCCTTCCTTTAAACATATGAGAGATAGGCAGCCCATAATTATTTCCTGGCCAATTCACCTTCTCACAGTATTGCTACATTCTGCCTCCATGTGTGATCGTCTTTTCCGTAGTTTCCGAGAAGGACAAGATCACTATGAATCATTTTGTATGGTGTTTTTGCCAAACGAGTTTAAAAAAATAGTAATTACAGGTACAGCCTTGAAGCATTATCTACCATGTGCAAGTTTCTTCAGATTACTGAAATTCATTTAAAGTAAATAGCTTTCTCTTTAATTTACTAAACTAAGCAACCAGTAGCTTGCTTTAATTTAGTGAATTAAGCATACATTGCTTAAGCATATTTTTGTTAAAATTTTAAATTATTTGGATTAAGTCCTCATAGTATAATCAACACAATTATTGTTTCAATTATTTTTTGCTAAAGTTACACTCTATCTTTAGAATTATCTTTGCTGAATATCAGCATTTGACTTGCAAAATCCAGGGATAGTGTCCAAAAATATGTTCCAGCTAATGTACAGTATGTACTATCAACAGACCAGCTCAATTTTGCATTTTAGTTAGATCTGAGTATCCCATATTAAGCTTAGGTCTAGGTTCCAGCTTTTATAATTATATTGTTTAACCATAAAAATGAAGCCAAGATCTAATTTTCTTGGTCACATCAGTGAAAAACAATCAGCCTTCATATAAACAAAAATATTGGGTCATATTCATCCTTGATGTAATTCCATTGGTATCAACAGAAATACTCCAGAAAATAATTTAGACTATGAAGTTGTCATTCAGCTATGAATACTTACTATCAAGCTTCCTTATTAAAACACAGTTAAACAAAGCCATTGCTTCATTTAGTGGCTCCAGGCCTGATCCAATGCCCATTCGAATCAATGGGAGTCTTCCCATTGACTTTAATGAGCTTAAATCAGGCCCACAGTGCACCACATGTGAGGTTTACATTCAGAAGCAAATTCAGGATTCAGGTTCTTGGTCAGAAAACTGACGCTGTCTATGTAAGGTTTCAGAGTAGCAGCCGTGTTAGTCTGTATTCGCAAAAAGAAAAGGGGTACTTGTGGCACCTTAGAGACTAACAAATTTATTAGAGCATAAGCTTTCGTGAGCTACAGCTCACAATGCATCCGATGAAGTGAGCTGTAGCTCACGAAAGCTTATGCTCTAATAAATTTGTTAGTCTCTAAGGTGCCACAAGTACTCCTTTTCTTTTTGTCTATGTAAGGTAAGAGCTCCAGGGACTGACCACACAGCTCTGTAGCAAGAGAGGTGGTCAGCTCTCCCAGATCCATGGCCAGTGCAGCACAACAAAATGGGAGGTGGAGGGGGGCAGCGTGGGATTACAAATCATTGCATGAAAGGGCAGCCCAGAATAAAAAGGCTAATGAAAATCCAACAACACATTTTGTTATCTTGATATTCTGATTCACTGCACTATGAACCTCTCTTATATAATCATCTCCTGCAACACGTAAATAAGTACAGTCTATCTTTCATAGCCAGGAGGCCAATGCAGAAATGGCAAGCGTTTGATAAAGAAAAATGCCTGTATCTGTGCTATAAACATAATGCAAGTGCAATAAGTTTCCAGGTGCAATTCCAGGTGTTCGTTTTATACTGTAAAGCCCCTCCTGGTTTAGGACTATGAAGGGGTGCTGCTAGCCAATGAATCAAACTGTAAACTCTGTACATAATGGAAATTATTTCAAGACAGGGGTGTAGCCGCACCTCTAGTTCCAGCATTTATGGGACTATGTTACCTGAGAAATTGCCTCTCTCCCTTTGACGTGCTACCAGAGAAATTGCCTAATTCCCTCTGTTGTGGAGTTGTGCTACTAGATCAGCGGAGGTGCTCAAGTAGGGTTCCCACAACAAAACAAGAGGGGAGTGCTAACAGAGCCTTCTCTGTGATAGGCCCTAGGTTTGGAAATAGCTCCCTTATTGTTTGCCTCAGCCCAGATCTGTTCAGTTTTGCAGTATGCTTAGAAAGTTCTCTTCTCTCACTCTTTTTTTTCAGGCTATTGTGGAGAGAACAGGCTCAGGGTAATGGTAGTTATTATACTGATGGGCAGTCCTTTTGTATTATTAAATGTGTTTTAACCTATGGAATAGGCAGTCACAGCAAAAGATGGCTGCCAGTAGCTATACTTAGTACAGTCAAAGAAAAAGAAAAAAGGGGATTGGAGGGGAGAATAAAATGTGCTGGTTATTAAATTTGTCTGATCAGCACAGGGCCTATTATAAAGGTAAATGTTGGAATATTATATTTGTAATAGTAGTATCCTTCTGCTGATAAAGACAACAAAAACTCCATAAGGTTTCATTTCAATTGTTTGAAAAAGGGAATTATCTGCCTGGTTTCTCTTCTTTTCTCTCTATTTGATTTGTTTCTCTTCTGGGACTATGACTTCTCTTCTTTCTGTGTTTCTCCGTTTTTCTCTTTCAGATACTATTTCTCTATTTCCCCATTTCTTCCATCCTGCCCATCAAGTTAGGGGATTTAGACAGAAATTACTGGGTGAGGTTTACAGATTCCAAGGCCAAAAGGAACCACGATGATCATTTAGTTTCACCTTCTCTATAACACTGGCCATAGGACTCCTCAGAATAATTCTATTTGAACGACAGCATATCTTCATTAAATCCAGTCTTGATCTCATGACTCAGCACTCCACCCAGGTCGTTTTAAAAGTCTCTCTCCATCTTGGGTAGCAAAGTCCAACAACTAATCCTAAAACCTTGTATCAGGTCTCTAGCCCCTGACTCAGAGCCTAACGGTCTTTTGCCCCTCTCTCTGGGCTCTGAATTGTCCTGACCCCCTTACAGAAGGGGCCACCTGCTCACTGGCTGGTAGAAGATGGGTCTGTGTTCCCCCTTGCTGGGTTTCAGTCCAAGGTCTGCTTTCCACTGCCTCCCTGGACTCCTTCCTACCATTAGCCTGTTCTCAGGCCTTTTCCCCAGCCCCTTTCTTGGCTCTTTGTAATAACACCACCTCCCACGGCTTCTCCCTAGAGGTCTGGCTTCTATCCTTTATGTCAGGGTCCACCAGAGAAGCTTACACCAATCCTGTGTGTTCCAGAAATCTTCACTTTCTAGTGCCCAGAGTGTGACTGCATAGTTCTTCCTCCTCTCCCTGCAGCGCCTTAAATTCCAGTTCAAATGCCCTTTATGCTTTACCACTATTGCCTCTTGTGCTTCACTATCTTTGGCCAATGACAGAGCCAGGTTTTGCTACTGGGGAGGGAAGGGTAAAGAGGGAGCCCGTTCTATGGCCTGGGTTATGCAGGAAGTTGGACTAGATCAGGGGTTCTCAAACTGAGGGTTGGGACCCCTCAGGGAGACGCAAGGTTATTACATGGGGGGTTGCAAGCTGTCAGCCTCCACCCCAAACCACACATTGCCTCCAGCATTTATAGTTATTATAAATAATGCTGTTAAATATATTAAAAGTGTTTTTAATTTATAAGGGGGGAGAGGTCACACTCAGAGGCTTATTATGTGAAACAAAAGTTTGAGAACTACTGGACTAGATGATCTAATGGTCTCTTCTGACCTTAAAATTTATAAAGTGCTGTGAGTCTTTCTTCCCCACGCTATGATGTTCTCCTCTTTCTAAAGCATCTTCTAGAACAAATCAGTCAGCATTATCCAAGCTGTGCCGGTATCTCACAGCCATGCCTGAAGCACAGTGAAATTGGCAGGAGACTATGTTGTGTTCACATTGGCAATGGTGCAATTAGATGGCATGTGATACTATACAAGAGCACAGTCTCAATGATACTAACTATATATAATGTAGGACTCCCCTACTCAGCTAAAGGAAGGGAGGAAAAAGCAAACCGGTGTGGGACAACTTGGGATTCACATGATACTGCACTGAATATGATGCACAGGGATTTTTTCAATAGTGATGTGTCCTGTTCAGAAGGACATATCAGAAAATATGAATAGTTAGAACTGTCAGAATACCAGTGTAACAACTAAAGAAGATATAAAGGGGAAGAGGACTCTGAGTTATTATTCGTAAGGTCCAACAGAGAATTTTGAGAAAGCTGGAATAGCATCTGCAGTACAGAGTGGGAACAAAAGGTGCATTGCAAAACTGCAGAAACTGGAATAGCATTTGCAGTACGTGGGCTTAATCCTGACAATATAAGATTAATTGTGAATAATCTCATTGATTAAAGTAGGTCTGCTCACATGTGCAAGTGTCTGCAGAATTGTGGAATGCTAACCTGTATTATCCTGTTCAACCACTTGATGCCACTTTGTAAAATACCTCATTTAAAGTTAACCTTAGCCATACCTGGCAGAAGATTAAAGGATTGTGTGATAAACACATCTGGTGCGTATAAGCAAGCTCTGCGACCAGGCCACTTTTGGTTCAGAAGTACATGACAGGATCTCTGTGTGTGTATTTATACATACATGCACACACACCTCAGCAACCTCTATATTTAGGTTACCTAAAACTTTCAATTATAAAAAATTCTTGTGACGATTTTTGAAGAGTTCTTACATCATTCCCATGGTTTGCTGCAGGATTTAGAAATTTGGCAGGCAAACACGTCGGGGGTCAGGGAGGTGCCTGCCAAATTTGGAATTCAGATGTTGCACTGAATGAAGCACAGAGAAAATCATGATTCATAGAGTTTAAGGCCAGAAGGGACTACCAGCTCATGTAGTCTTATCTTCGATACATCACAGGCCACCAACACACTAAATCCAACAACTGGACATAGTTGGCTTCAGGAGTCTAAACTACTCAGAAAAACCAATGCCAGAAAAGACACTGGACAATCTAGACTGACCCTTTCCATAACACAGGCTATAGAATTTCCCCAAATTAATTGAGTGACACAGGCAGAGAATGGGAGGGATTGAGGTGCACCAATGCCCCTACAATGGCAGGGAATTGTTTAAGTGAGATATACCCACATGATCCCAGCAAATAACCCATGCCCCACATTGCAGAGGAAGGCAAAAAAAAAAAAACCCAACAACTAAAAACAAACAAACAAACAAAAAAGTCACTGACAATCTGACCTGGCAGGAAATTCCTTCCTGCTCCCACCTAAAATGATCAGTTAGGCCCTGAACATGTGAGCAAGAACCAGCTAGCCAAGCACCCAAGAAAGAGATTTCTCAGTACCACTTCAGAGCAACAGCCACCCTGTCCTGTGTTCCATCTCCAGATGTTGCTATCTCTGATTCTTGAGACAAAACAAACAAACAAACAAACAAACATAATACAGTAGAAACAAATCCTTTTCTGCTTCCTGCAGCTCACTAGAGATTTTAGCGAAACATGAGATTTCAGGAACATAAGACATAAACCACCAAGGACCCTCCGGTTGTTGAGCCCTGCCTCACCTTCTCAAGCAGAAGTACTACTTCCCCTTCTGCCTTAGCTGCATTGACATCAGAATACTCCATTTCTGATATCTGTAAACTGTGACGGAAATCACTATAATATCACAGATTCCACACACAGACATGATTCTCCCTGCTTTGCCACTTGTGCAGTCATTTATTTACATTTTGCTAAGTGCAAAGTGGGTGTAAAACACTAGCATTCTGATGCAATCACGTTTTATATTTTTTCCAGATGAAAAATCGCTTCACAAGGTGCAAGGCAGGTGAGATTTAGACCCTGTAATTTCCCTACAGACACACATACAGAAGAAGGGGATGGGTTAATGCAAAAAAGATACTTGTACATGTAGCTTTATTAGCAATGATGACTATCAATACTAAGAGTTGAAATTGAATTAGGAAGTCAAGTGATGACAGATGTAATAAGAAGCTTCCTTCTCACTGTACTGAATTTGAAATCTTTGTTATTTTCTTATACTTTTCTCTTCATTTTAATTAAAGTAATTTAGTTTACTGAAGGAACACGATGACTTATTGTGCACCTGGAAACATAACACACAGTATTTAAACTACTCAGGAAAACCAGCAAGTTAGATTCTAAAAATTGCAATATAGAAACCTAAACATACACAGTCACATCCTGGCCCACATTTAAGTCACTCTGAACAGGATAGTTTGGTATTCCAACTGTGTGTGGAAATTCCAATGTTGAAGGCCTCATACCATCCCGGCACACATATCATCCAGGCACAGGGCTCTGGATTTGGTTCTAAGGGAACAACCCTTCACATCTGAAATCAATGGGGTGTTTCAAATTGAAGTCCTACATTTACACCTGTAATTCCCTCCATTCACAGAATGATAGAAATGTAGGGCTGGAAGGGGCCTCAAGAAGTCATCAAGTCCATCCCCTGAGCTAAGTCTGGATCAAGTATACCTAGACTACCCCTGGTGTTTGTATAACCTTCTCTTAAAAAACTCTATGAATTATAATATGAATTGTAAGCTACAGAATACTAAAGGAATGTCTTGTGGCTACAGCACAGGTATGGGAATTAGGAGATCTGGGTTCTATTCCCAAATCTGACACATTTCTGTAGATTCTAGATTTATTTAGCTCTTTGGGACAAAAAAAATTCTACTATTATGGAAGTGCCACTCATGGTTCTATAGTAAAGATTAAGTTGAATTTTGTACTTAAAGCAGGGTTTCAGCTATTTTGTTATATATTAAGAACAACGTGTATGCTACCCAAATTTACAGAACTTACTGTTTGAGTGCATCATTCATTTTCTGAAAAGTTACAAGTAAATTGGCCAGGGCCCTTTGTGAAATTTGGTACCATGTCTGACCATTTCTTTGTCCCAAATTATCTTAATAATAGAATAACACAGACTCTTCAGAATTCCTATATATTTAAAATTCACTAAAACCTCGTGAACAGGCTATATTTGAAGAATCTTTTAAGGATTAATGGTAATTTTTGCTGTATTTTTCATAACAGCTTCTTCAGTAGAGGCTGATCAATAATGTCCTTCATGGAATTCCACAAAGATCTGTCCTCTTTCAAAATGGCTATCATCTTCCGTTGTTCTCAATTACAGTGAAGCTAAAGGACTGCCATTAGCAAAGAGCCCCTTTGCAAAACGAGTTATCACCTCCAAGTGTTCCCACTGAGAGGAAGTGCCAATTTGAAAATAATAGGCAGCCATTTTGGAAGTAGGCAATTTTTGTGGATTTGGTGGAGAACATTTGCCTTTAGCCTCTCTTGAAGAAGAAAGGCAAAAGTGACCATTAATCCTAAACATTTATTTTAAATAATTCTTCCACCAGATCTACTCAACAAGGAGTCCAGGGGGAATATGAAGGAATGTAGGAGGACGACATTGTGCATGGGCAGAGGAGCAGGTTAGAATTGTGTGTGTGTAGAAGAATGTGAAGGATAACAGCTGTGAGAAAGTGGCTTATATGTTCTGGTTGCTTTGTGCTGCTCCAGAGTTGATACTCTCTGTGTTTCTTTGAAACTCCCACTTCTGGAAAACAGTCAAGAGCCTGATTCAATCTGGAGA
Source organism: Dermochelys coriacea (assembly GCF_009764565.3). Lineage (NCBI taxonomy): Eukaryota > Metazoa > Chordata > Testudines > Dermochelyidae > Dermochelys > Dermochelys coriacea. The sequence continues at coordinate 39,962,663 of NC_050070.1, read as the reverse complement.
GGGGAATGACTTGTTTCTATGGCTGTTCCCTGATACAGAGGGTAGAGCATGGTCGTGTGATGGGGTTATCTGTTCTGGACATTCCCCCAAGTTATTAGCTACAAGATTTTTCTTGTTTGCTTGTTTCTCTAGCAAACTCATGTGGACTATTCCTTTAGGACTTTTTCCTCATGGCTTGATACTATATCAGGTGTTTGTGTGGAACAACTAGGGGTTTATTTCTTTTTTTCATTAACTGAAAGTGTTTGATATAAAAATGAGTCTTTATAGTCACTGCTTGAAATGGACTCTTTAGAGATGCTCCTTCACCTGATATTTCATGTGGAGTAGAGGATACTTAAATGCATACTCTTCAACAACCAACCTTTGGGCTGGAGCTATATATAATCTTCTTAAAAATAATTTAATATCAGAAATGATTCTGCCTATATTGCACTTGGTGAACTATGGTAAATAACTACAATGATAGGTGAAGCTGCACCCTTTGTGTTACAATGTTTTTGTTTCAGAGTAGCAGCCGTGTTAGTCTGTATTCGCAAAAAGAAAAGGAGTACTTGTGGCACCTTAGAGACTAACAAATTTATTAGAGCATAAGCTTTCGTGAGCTACAGCTCACTTCATCGGATGCCGATGAAGTGAGCTGTAGCTCACGAAAGCTTATGCTCTAATAAATTTGTTAGTCTCTAAGGTGCCACAAGTACTCCTTTTCTTTTTGCGAATGTTTTTGTTGTAATTAAAAAATAACTTTAGACATTAACTAATTAATCCTCCCCTCTCCCCTTTGAGTCGATAAGTATCATCGCTATACTGATGGCGAAATGGCAGCAGAGACTGAATGACTTTCCCAAGGCTGCAGAAGAAGTCGGTGTTAGAGCCAGGTCTAGAACATAGGAGTGCTATGCTCAGGCTAGCACTGCACACCTATCTTGGTTGTGACTCTTTAATTGTTTGTAAAGCACTTTGAAATCCTTAAGTGAAAGGTAATATAGATGTATGAAGTGATGGTGTTATTAGATCCGATTGTTCTCTGGCTCTGGTTTCTCCCACTCATATTACTCACCTGTGTTTCAGTGATGAGATTTGCATGAACCTCAAATTCCCACAACATATGTTACTATTGGAAGTACTAGACCATTGCCTAACTCTGCTCCCACTGAAGTTAACTGGAGTTATCCCATTGACTTTGTTGGAAGCAAAGCTAGTTGAGTGTTTTTAAAAGTCCCAAACAAAGTCTCCAAGTAACATTACTGATTTTCTAGAATTCCATCAGTTAATAAAGTCTTAGCAAGATTTTGCTGTTCTTGAGGACTAGAGGGCTGCATTTACAATAATAAACATCAGCAGTTTAATATTAATGACTAAATCCTCAGATGGGGTTCAATCCGCAGATGGAGCCCGAACTCACCAGACATTTTCTCCTTCTATCTCCCAAGAGGCAACTTTTACAAACCTTTCCTGAAGCACCTGTGCCAGGGTAAGAAAAGGCTAAGCTGCAGGAAACACTTTGGTCATCAGGAATCAGGCATTATAATTATTTGCTGTTTATTTGTATTGTGGTAGCAATTCAGAGCCCTAGTCATAGACCCGGACCCACTGTGCTAGGCGCTGTAATAATACAGAACTAAATGACAGTCTCTGCCCCCCAAAAGCTCACAAGCTAAGTAGTGCCACTATACCATGTCACTGTTGTGGAGAACGGAATAAAGTTATGGCCAATTTTCCTTCACTTGGTATATTTACTCTGGGAGTAGGAAATATAAAGAATTATTATGGAGATTGGTTACTTAGTTCTGCGGTTATAGATTTCTAATAACTTAATTAATTCAATTAATTAATTAATTGATTAATTCAATGTTTTATTTAATTTTTTTTAAAAAAGATATCAGTTGATAATAAGAATATAGGGGAACTTGATGGAGGAGAAAGAACCGGTTGTACCTTTAAACTTATTAAAGGATTATTTTGTTGTTCTGCAACTCCGTATCTTATGCATAACATTCAACAGAAAAGAATGCATGTTTAAGTGAGAGCATTCACTTCATACGTATAGATTCAAAACCTAATCCAAAATTCAGTGAAGTCAATGGGAGTCTCCAAATATATTAAGAGGATTTTGGTCAGGCCCCTTCATTGCTAAACATTATTAACATGATCCATTTTGGCCTATTTTTATGTGTGTCCAAACTTCCAAATATGGACAATGTGTACCACTTAACTCCTATTTTAAGATTAGGAAAAAATTATACTATCAGATTCAAACTATGAAATGCTGGTCTTAGTTTGGGAATGATTATAAATTTTTTTTTGACTGGGTTTGATTAAAATTTACCTCAGTCAATTTTGACTCATCTAAATACAGAATATAAAACAATGACTTCAAGACCTTTTTTTCCATGCTTCAGCCACTCAAGCATTTTTGTTTTACAGTCTGAAACTTGGCATGCCTTTAAGCCCTAAGAACTAAACACTTTACTTAATCAGGAATAAAAGGATGTTTTCAATTGGCAAAGACATAATGAACATGGACAATTCATCATTTTTATGTTCCTAGCATTGCTGAAGTTTAATTTTGATCAAACATTCCATTGCTGTGGCCAATTTATATTTAACTATTAGCACCCATTTTGACTCATACTAATGGCAAATAATATTTATTTGGTATGTTAAGTCCATGTGAATTACTTTAATGGAAAACATCTTTCACTGACATTTGAGAGTCATCTGAAACATAGGTTTTCTGCAATTCTATGTCTAAGGAAGGACAGAAATAAGTACAAAAACAGCAATGTATAGACTGCTGCTGTTTATAAAATTGATAGACAAATCAACCAAATAGCGGATGCATATATTTTGGGAGGAGGAAATTATGCAGTCAGATCTGTTAAAGCTGAAGATTCTAGGAGATGATTCTGTGATGTTGTGTAATTTATAGTGTCAGGTGGCTAGTACTACTCCTGACTGCAAATGAAAATTCTTCTGCAGCTTAAAAGGTAGAATTTTGAGATAAAAGGTTTACCCGAGATTCATTCCTCGCAAGTAAAGAAACACGAAATGAGGCTACTTCTTCATTTGACTCTCACTTGCGGCTAAACATTGCCTTCAGATTACAGGCATGCAACTCTAATTGAAGCCAGTACAATTTATGTACATATCTCAGGACACATTTTTAGCTTTGCTTATCTTCCTAAATCCTGAACTGCACCTGTGATTCTTACCTACAAAACTTTCTCAATGTCAAGATATTTTATGCATCTGATTCTTTTATATAGTTAACTTCAAGAAGCGATTAGAATGACACAACACTTACCACAAGAAGAGGCACTTCATATGGCTATGAGAAATAGCATCATTAGCACAGACTGCTATCATTGGCTTATTCTGTGCATGCACCAGCTATGCCTTCTTACTAGTGATAATCAGCTCCATCCAAGCCCTGGTCTACAATAGGGGGGAGTCAACCTAAGATACGCAACTTCAGCTACGTGACTAGCGTAGCTGAAGTCAGCGTATGTTAGGTCGACTTACCTGGCCATGAGGATGGCGGCGAGTTGACCGCTGCCGCTCCCCCGTCGACTCTGCTTCCGCCTCTCACGAGCTGAAGTTCCAGAGCCGACGGGGAGCAAATCCCAAAATATCTCAGCAGGTCAATCCACAGTCAGGTGACCTACTTTAAAAGACTGACCAGGTACAGAAGCCAACCCCTCCCCCTGCCTTTGGTTCTAATTCAGACTTTTCTCCCTTTAAAAGTCTAATATTAAGTGCAAACAACTCAAGTAAATGCAATGATAGGAAAGAATTTTTAAATGCACATAGATGAGAATATAAATCCTAAGCACCACATGACAACTGCGGGCCTGAATCCAATCACCAGTGCAAAATCAGTGTAAATGAGGAATAATTCCAATGAATTTGACTGAATTACACTGGTGTCAATCATTGTGAAAGTTGTGTCAAGCCCATGAGCTCTAACCACTTCACCTCTCCTATGAACCTCAGCTCTGAATTTCTTGCTTTTGGAAGCTTTAAAATCTAAATCTGAATATTGAACTAACAGATTTTTTTCATTGAATTTTTGAACAAGCTGACTTGACATAAGGTGCCATGAAGCATTCTGGTAGAGGCTGGCAATACAGAAGGTAAGACATTCAATATCAAAACGCCTGACTGGATAAGTCTGTTTGTCTGATCTCAATTTCTCAACGTGCATCTTCAAATGTTTCCAAAACCAGGATCTATCCACACAGGCATCCAAAACATATCAAGTACTGTTGCTAAATTTTGGCTATGAAAAGCAGATATAAAGCATGAAAAGGAACTAGCAGAACATGTCCATAGAAGTTGCTAGGCAACACTTGATAACAGCATACATACAATATATATGCCATTGGTATTATCCACAAAGTTAAGTGTTTTTCAAGTGTGAATATGAACACCATTCTATACGTTCAAATGGAGAATCAATAGTATTAGGCATCTAATGATGAGAGAGGAAGGGAGGAGAGGAAAGAATTAAAAAAAGTTGACAAGGAACATTTGCTCCAGTTTTTAAAAACAGATTTAAAAGAATTGCTTTGATTATAGAAATCAAGTAGAGTTGCAAGATATATAAAGATGGTATGGTCATTCTTCTTTGCCCTTGTGGGAACCTATTCAGCAGTAATCTGCACTTGCCAGAGTTTGGAGAGCTGGACCTTGAGGAGACAGCACGGAAGGAATTTGCAACAGTCTAAATGACAAAGGCACGAATGCAGACTTCATCAACGGTGAATTTGGCAGTGGAATGTGAAGGTGATGTGAGGAAGACTTGCTGAAACTGAACTGGGAGCAGAGGAGTTTAGGGTCAAGAATTACAAATCAAGATACAGACACTGGAGACAAATAGGAAGTCTGAAATGAGGGGGATACAAAAAATGGAGCTGTGCATATCCATATGCCATTTTTATGATTTAAATGAGGCGGGGGTTTTCAACAAATGTTTAACGGAACGTGGATATTAGTTGGTTCAATTGTTGTCAGATGTCATCTGGACTGGCATATAGAATAAGCAATGAGGATCACTAAGTTATTACTCATGTCATTTTGATTTTAAATTTAGTATTGCTATTGTCTGACAGATTTTATTTAAACCATAAGTACTTTAATCCCCTGAAGTATTCTTAAAATAAATTGTGCAGTATCAGATCATTCAGAGATAATTTCTAAAAGTTATCAAAATTATATACAGTTTTGTACATGATGAACAGTGAAAGAATCCTTATTCCTTTGTTTGGAATCATTTAAGGAAAGTGCAGAAGAACGTTAACTGTGCTTTTCCTAGAGTAAGACAACTCAAAGAAAAGTCTGAATTCTAGTAATGAATGAGGTGGCAAGTTATGACAGGATTTGCACTCTTCATTTGCTTCTCCTGTGCAGAAACAAATGTAAGAAAAATCAAATTTAGACAGCCGAGGGCACCAAAGCTATCATGTCATTGCAACATCTGTCCATAAATACAGAGCCCTAAGAAAGTCAGCATCTCTTTGTTCTTATGGCTCTGATTCAACAAGGTGTTTAAGCACTTGTAGAACATTAAGCATTTATTTCAATAGGACTACTCAGATGCTTAAATGCTGCATGTGCTGAAGCATCTTGCTGAAGCAGGGATTTAGACACCACTTCATCTGCTTCACAATAAAACTACAGTAACTGCAAACTGATTTCTTGATCTTCTCCCTCTGAAACAGGACAGAGCTCAACAAAAAATCTTCAAAAATAGACTCCAACGAGAGACTGCTGAATTGGAATTAATTTGCAAACTGGATACAATTAACTTAGGCTTGAATAGAGACTGGGAATGGATGAGTCATTACACAAAGTAAAACTATTTCCCCATGTTATTTCTCCCCCCCACCCCACACCCCACTGTTCCTCAGATGTTCTTGTTAACTGCTGGAAATAGCCTACCTTGCTTGTCACCATGAAAGGTTTTCCTCCTCTCCCCCCCCCCTCGCTGCTGGTGATGGCTCATCTTAAGTGATCACTCTCCTTACAGTGTATATGATAAAACCCATTGTTTCATGTTCTCTGTGTGTGTGTATAAATCTCCCCTCTCCCCTCTGTATTTTCCACCAAATGCATCCGATGAAGTGAGCTGTAGCTCATGAAAGCTTATGCTCAAATAAATTTGTTAGTCTCTAAGGTGCCACAAGTACTCCTTTTCTTTTTTAAGACAGGGCTCGGAGGCACAGCCATTTCTGATAAATAATTAGCCAAAGTTTCTAAAAACCTTGGGAAGCTGGAACAAAACATATATTTTGGAGTGTTGAGGGGAGAAGATGTAAGAACTAGCATCTTAACCTTTCTTAGAATTCTGGCTTTCCTTTAAGCTCCTTCTCTTGGAAAAACTGCAGCTGAGGTTTATTGCTACAAGCTTCATTGTAGAACCTATGATTTGAATAGTCACACACTGTATAACTGCTTGGTGGTAAGACTCCATGAATTCAGACTCCATAGACAAGGAAGCAGCCTTCAGAGGGACAGACGGATGGACACACACACCCCAAATTGTGGTCCACATATTTCCATATTAATTCCTGCCCATTCCAGCAGCTCAGGAGACTTATATCTGTAACACTCGATGAAGAGACACACAAGTGATCTTAATGACTGAAAATAAGACTTATCCAGCTGGTAACCAGTCTCCATCTAATCATCATAAGCCCAAAGACAATGGCTCACATATAATTTGGGAGTTGTGACAGTCTTTCTGTTATAAGAAAAGGAATACTTGTGGCACCTTAGAGACTAACAAATTTATTAGAGCATAAGCTTTTGTGAAGTGAGCTGTAGCTCACGAAAGCTTATGCTCTAATAAATTTGTTAGTCTCTAAGGTGCCACAAGTACTCCTTTTCTTTTTGCGAATACAGACTAACACGGCTTGCTACTCTGAATCTTTCTGTTATGTGTTTGTTCAGCACTTCTCACAATGAGGGCCTTGGTTTAGGATTGGGGCTACTAAGCATTACCACAGTACAAATAATAATAGTAATAATAATAAAAAATAATATAGTAAAATAAAGACTAGGAGGAGGCTCATTATCCTAGCAACAAAAACAGGACCTCTTTGGCAAAGAAACTGGCCTCTGGTAATACCAAATGCTATATAACAGTCAAATCACCTTAGTTTGTGAGAACCCAACAAGACCACAGCCCAAGTAAACCCATAACTGGTCACCATTTGGATGGCAGAAAAACAGAGGCGAATAAAACATTCCTAAAGAAAAATTCTTAAAGAAAGATAATTGCTTTTTGTTAAACCTATTTATTACCTGAAAGGGTGAAAAAAATACATATTCCCCATATATTTAAAAATAGCTTGTCACATGTTTTATGGATAGGGCTACAACAAAAACAGATGAAGTTTGAAGCTTAATATAGTCATAATCCTAAAGTCAATGGGGCTTCTCACATGCTTAATGTTAAGTACCTTGCTTAAGTACCTTTCTGAACTTGGGCCTAAAGACTAGACTGGGACTTCATTGCAAAATCTGGCCTTAGGGAGTTTTTAAGATGATTTTTTGCTCACGCACACAAATGGCTAAACATTAATATTTTAAATATTTAAGATGATTAGATGTCACTGAGAAATGGACTAATTTGTGACAACTAAATAAAATTAACTGAGTTATAAGCATTTAAAAACTCAGGTTTGCATGTGGGAAGTACAATGTTCTTATTAGTTTCTTTGAGAGAGGACACATGTTTATTATGGACTTGTCAAATTTGAAGCCACTAGCTTTAAAACTCTTTGACCAACCCCAATCTTTTCTTAATTTTTCAATAATTTTCATTGATGTTAATGGGACTACTCAAATGCATAAAGTTAGGGATGTGCTTAAGTATCTTTCTAAATTGGGACCTAAATGTGTTAAAAGTATATATTTTTTTCACCTTCATCTAATTTGAAAATTGGCTGAAATAATTTTGCTTCAACTTTCCCAGATATTTACTTCTTGAATGACAGCAAGCATGAAAAAAGTCAGCCCAGAAATGGAATTTTTCAAAAGTTCTGAGCATGTCAAATTGGGGGGTTAAAATAAAAGCCTTAATTTAATCTTATCTACAGCGATCATTAGCAGGTAGTGCTATTCAGTATCTACTTTGGAAATTCTTCTTAATTCTAGGTGCAGATAGAAAAAGGGGTAAGGATTCAGAGAATAAGCATTATTTATTTATTCAAGGTTATATAATGCTCCTACACACACGCACACCCCCTTACTTACAATAAATTACAATCAACCATCAAGATTAAATACTTGCTAACCCAATGTTGGCCAACATTACCAACATCAATCCCTCATTATAACAAGCAAACTCCAAAACCAACTAAAATGTTAATTTGAGAATAGAAATGTCTTGGAAAATAGAAGACCCTTGAAGTATGGAGAGAAGGCCTCTAAGATACACAGGACCTGGACCATGAAGGGCGGTAAAAATTGCAATCAACTCCTTGAACTGCATCAGGAAACTGAACAGAAACCAATGCAGCCTATAAAACAAAGGTGTAGTGTACTTCCTGCAAGTATTGCTAAATAAATATACAGATATATTCTGTACCAGCTGAAGTGTCTGAGTGGTCTGTTGTTACCATCTATAGGGAAAACAAATAGTGAGATTTCTATTAACATATTTATATTATGGAAGTTCTCAAAGAATGTCATTATTGTTTCCTGGTGAAGTACATCTACATTACAGGAAATTGTTTTCATTGATTTTTTTTTTAAATACAAGTCTTTGTTTTTACCTATACATGAGGGAAAATTAACATAATTTTTCTTTGAATAGTTGTGAAATGACAGTCTAGCATATACAGATTGCTAAAGGGTTTGAATCTATTCCCATTCCAGTCAATGGGAGGTTTGCCATATACTTGGATAGGAGAAAGATTGAGGCTGCACATGGAATTTTTTAAATGAAATCAATAGGAATTTCATCTCTAAAATGACTATAATATTATTAGTACTTATTTGTTGTGTCTGGTAATTCTCAGTTCTTTGGTATAGTAATCTTCCATGTCTTTCATTTATTTTATTATGTTTTAGTCACTTATGTTTTAGATTTTTTTCAGTGATAAAACATGTAGTTTATTTTAAAAAACATGAAAAATTTAAAAAAACAGGTACAAAGGGCTTTCTACGGTTGTGTAGTGAAAAAGTACGTAAAACAGGAAATGAAAAAGTTAAGATTATATTCATAATCTTAACCCCATCTCCACTCTCCCTTGTAGAGATGTTTTTTAATACTTTAATTAAATGATCACAATGTATTGCTCAAATAATATAACAATTTTCTAACTTACAGTAGAGACCTGTGAAAAGCATCTTGTAGTACTGTTTAGCACAAAAAAATGCATGAAAAATCATTCATATGAAAAGCACACAAAAAAATAAAAGCAACACAGTATTACTAGTTTACAGTAAAATGCAGTAATCTTGGATAACAAAGTGGGTTTTCATAAATAGAGTTTTACAATTAAACACTTGAAAACTTTTTCATCTATCTAGGTATTTAAACCATGGCTGAGCACCTTACAAATTTATTTGCATGAATATATAAAGTTATCTGTTTCTCTACATCTCTCAATGTTCCAGTCATCTGGAATTTGTTGACTTCTCTCAGGGGAGGGAAGGCAAGGCTGAAGAAGGGTTCACATTTTGCTCTGAAGATGTTAATATTCATGATCATTCTGATTTCTTCCTGAAGGGAGTTCCACAGACAAGGGCTTGAGGCCAAGAAAGCTCTGCTGCCTGTGCTCCCAAATATGAGACTGAACTCTGGAGCTGGTAGTTCCATTGTTCCAGACAAATGTAGCTGTTGCAGAAAGTCATGATCATGCCAAGTGAGCCATTCCTCCAGGTAACTTGTTCGGGCCCTATGAAAGGTTTTGAAGATGAGGAGTGAACTGTAAATTTGCTTCATTATTCAGCCAGGAGCCAGTGAAAAGATAAGAACACTGGGAAGATGTTTTGTTGTTCAGAGGATAGACCATTGTTTTCTGAACTAGTTGGAGCTTTTTAAGTTATCCAGTTTTATTCCTAGATAAAGTGCATTATAGAAATACAACCTGATAACTACATCATCATCAGTTAGGCTTCTTTAGTACATTTTTATGGAAATACAGTTAAATATTGAGCAGTTAGAAACAACTATGTCAGCTTAAAAAATAAATGTTCAATTTGGTTTAACTTCCAGGATCAAAAATATGTTTTCCTTTCAAATCCTGTAGAAGTGTTCGGGGATCCTTCAGAAACAAAGATCAGGGCCACTTCTAGGGGCATGCAAGCAGGGCGGTCTCCCAGGTTGCCAATTTCCAGGAAGTTGCTGTACTGCTCAGCTTTTTTTTCTCTCCACAGATTGGCCAATTTTTGTTTTTCTCCTCAGCCGCTCATTGAGTGTGGGGTTGAATGGGCAGGGAGTGCCAAACAATATTTTCTGCCCTGGTCGGCAAAACAGCTAGGGCTGTTCCTGGCAAAGGTGCTAAATTACTTCATTTCTAGCCACCCACCCATATCCTTTCCAGCATAACCATAAAGCTGCAACTAAAATAATCTTCCTCTCCCACTTCACTAACCATTCCCTTCCCTAATCCTTTCTCACTTGTTTCCTCTTCCAACATCAGGTTCAAACACTTCATACTCAGAGCTTTGCACCATCCATGTGTCCATTTTCGTTTCCTTCTACTCCTCCATCACTGTATGCTTCCATCACTCTTATCCTTTGCTTGCTCTCTTTTATAGTCCCTTTGTCTCTCCTCCTACTCACAGATCCATAATTATTTCCTATCATCTACTTTGCCTGGAACTGCATTCCTCTTCTTGGGAGCCAAGCAATCTCATAACTCTTCTTCAGGTCCCTCCTCAAGACTCTTGGCTAGCTTTTCAACACTAATCTAAGCCCACTCTTTCATGTGACCTTTTAAATAACACAACACATCATGACAAACAACAAATGCATGGTAATACAAAACAGTTTGTGACCAGCTTTCCTTGTAATGCAGTGCTCTCTCAAGCTGGCTGTATTTTAAAGAATCGTTATTGAGGTTACAGGGACAAACCATCCCGATAGAATGAAAGAGTAGAAATAGAATCGTAGAATAGTAGAAAGAATAGTAAATATGGCAGGCGACCAGCTTGGCGACCAGCTTGAAATCCTTGCTGATCTTAAACACAAAAAAGAAGCTTACAAGAAGTGGAAGATTGGACAAATGACCAAGGAAGAGTATAAAAGTATTGCTCATGTATGCAGGAGTGAAATCAGGAAGGCCAAATCACACCTGGAGGTGCAGCTAGCAAGAGATGTTAAGAGTAACAAGAAGGGTTTTTTCAGGTATGTTAGCAACAAGAAGAAAGTCAAGGAAAGTGTGGGCCCCTTACTGAATGAGGGAGGCAACCTAGTGACAGAGGATGTGGAAAAAGCTAATGCACTCAATGCTTTTTTTGCCTCTGTCTTCACGAACAAGGTCAGCTCCCAGACTACTGCACTGGGCAGCACAGCATGGGGAGGAGGTGACCAGCCCTCTGTGGAGAAAGAAGTGGTTTGGGACTATTTAGAAAAGCTTGACAAGCACAAGTCCATGGGGCCGGATGCGCTGCATCCAAGAATGCTAAAGGAGTTGGTGGATGTGATTGCAGAGCCATTGGCCATTATCTTTGAAAATTCATGGCGATCAGTGGAGGTCCTGGACAACTGGAAAAAGGTTAATGTACTGCCCATCTTTAAAAAAGGGAAGAAGCAAGATCCTCGGAACTACAGGCCAGTCAGCCTCACCTCAGTCCCTGGAAAAATCATGGATCAGGTCCTCAAGGAATCAATTTTGAGGAGAGGAAAGTGATCAGGAACAGTCAGCATGGATTCACCAAGGGCAAGTCATGCCTGACTAATCTAATTGCCTTCTATGTCGAGATAACTGGCTCTGTGGATGAGAGGAAAGCAATGGATGTGTTGTTCCTTGACTTTAGCAAAGCTTTTGACACAGTCTCCCACAGTATTCTTGACAGCAAGTTAAAGAAGTATGGGCTGGATGAATGGACTATAAGGTGATAGAAAGCTGGCTAGATTGTCGGGCTCAACGGGTAGTGATCAATGGCTCCATGTCTAGTTGGCAGCCGGTATCAAGCAGAGTGCCCCAAGGGTTGTCCTCAGGCCGATTTTGTTCAATATCTTCATTAATGATCTGGAGGATGGCATGGATTGCACCCTCAGCAAGTTTGCAGATGACGCAAACTGGGAGGAGAGGTAGATACACTGGAGGGTAAGGATAGGATACAGAGAGCCCTAGACAAATTAGAGGATTGGGCCAAAAGAAATCTGATGAGGTTCAACAAGGACAAGTGCAAAGTCCTGCACTTAGGACGGAAGAATCCCATGCACCGCTACAGACTAGGGACCGAATGGCTAGGCAGCAGTTCTGCAGAAAAGGACCTAGGGGTTACAGTGGATGAGAAGCCGGATATGAGTCAACAGTGTGCCTTTGTTGCCAAGAAGGCCAATGGCATTTTGGGATGTATAAGTACGGGCATTGCCAGCAGATCGAGGGACGTGATCGTTACCCTCTTCGACATTGGTGAGGCCTCATCTGGAGTACTGTGTCCAGTTTTGGTCCCCACACTACAAGACGGATGTGAAAAAATTGGAAAACGTCCAGCGGAGGGCAACAAAAATGATTAGAGGTTTGAAACACATGACTAATGAGGAGAGGCTGAGGGAACTGGGATTGTTTAGTCTGCGGAAGAGAAGAATGAGGGGGATTTGATAGCTGCTTTCAACTACCTGAAAGGGGGTTTCAAAGAGGATGGATCTAGACTGTTCTCAGTAGTAGATGACAGAACGAGGAGTCATGGTCTCAAGTTGCAGTGGGGGAGGTTTAGATTGGATATTAGGAAAAACTTTTTCACTAGGAGGGTGGTGAAGCAGTGGAATGTGTTACCTAGGGAGGTGGTGGAGTCTCCTTCCTTAGAAATTTTTAAGGTCAGGTTTGACAAAGCCCTGGCTGGGATGATTTAGTTGGGGATTGGTCCTGCTTTGAGCAGGGGGTTGGACTAGATGACCTCCTGAGGTCCTTTCCAACCCAGATATTCTATGACTCTATGATTCTAAGCTGTGAAGTAATACAACTTTGTCAGTCTTCCTTTTGGTATTCAGTTGCTTTGCAATGAAACCATCAATTTAATGAAAGTTTTGTTTCTAACACATCAAGTCTGGTAACTTTCAATAGCTACATACATGCTATGGAATTCCAAAAACTCAGACACCACATTTTCTACAGTGCTTTAAGAAAGTGTAGGTGGGGAGTGGGGGGGTTTAAAAGCAATGAAGCATAAAAACAATCTTTCTTGCGAAAAATATTTTATTTGTAATATACCTATCCTCTTCTAAAGCCACACCACCTCTCTTTTTTATTTTAATTCAATTATTTTAAAGCATTGATTAATAAAAATGGTTGAGTATGATTTTTATTAAAAAACCCAACAAAGTAGACACTATGAAATGTTATGCAACATTAAAGAAGTCAAAGGGCTGTATTTTCTCCATTTCTAGAAACCCTGGCCTGAAATTAAAAATGGTTATGAGACAGAATGTGTTGTATTTGAGTTAATAACTAAGCTGAAAAGATTATCCACAGATAGAAGCCAGTAGAGTTCCTGGAAGGAATTTTTGCCAGTCTATTACTAATCAAGGGGATCATTAGCTGACAGTTCTAGTGGAGAATCATCTCTATCAAAGTAAGTAGGGCAAAATTATCCAGTCAGATCTACATTGTAATTTTAATATTTTGCTCTCCCTCAATTTCATTTGTGGCGCTCCCATTGATATCAATACTATCACCTCTCCCTGAGAGTTGTTTTTTTTTCCACAGTCCTGGGCAAGTTCTCCCTACTGGACACTCACCAGGCTGCTGTGTTTGAATCTCACACTGGACCATGTGCTTTTGGCTTGCTGAGTCTGAACAGAGTCCAGGCACTCCCTCTGGCTTTGCATCTCTAGGCATGCTCTCAGAATACAGAGACTCCATCTACCACCTGCTTCTAGGAGCTGGAATTTTGCAGCCCAGCTGTCTAGATTTAAATGCCCCAGGTCCCAACCGACACCCGAGTGGCTTGAGTATACCCTTCCCAGAGCTCTAAATGTGTTGGCACTCTAGTTTACAGTTTATCCCATAGGAACATGTGTCAGCTGAAGCAAATAGAGACAGACTTTGTGTAGAGTTTCTACTGCAATCATTCTTTCATTTAGACACCAGAAGAGGTATACTGTACAGATCCAGGCAAAATAAGAAATGCCTGCATAAAAATCCCTGCCTCCGTTCCCTTCCACTTTTGAGCATTCTTTGGGATTTGAGTCAGTGTCCTTTCAGGGTTCTAGATCCTTCTCCAGGACTCCATTCCTCCCAGTCAGATTTCTCTTCCAAATTGCTGACCTCAGCAGACAACTCCCTAGCCTTGGCTGGTCCCATTGTCAAAAAGTTCCCTTTCTCTCTACAAAGGTCTGTCTTTTTTCTCTCCCCAACCCACTGAGCTTTTAAATGCTAGGAATAAGACCTGGATTCTTTGCACACCTTCTGGGAAAATTGTACTTCTCCAACCTCCTTCCTGGAAGACAAACTTGGTCAATCTGTTTCCCCGAGGCTTCAGCCACCCATTTAGAGTAAGTCAGGGAATACTTTGATTATTATTTTTTTTGTCGGAAAATGCTGATTTTTGTCAACTGTAACTTTTCCCGGGATGTACCAGGTTTGACAAAGCTTTCATCGAGAGACATTTCTCAGGTCCAGGATGGAATTTCTGGTTAGAGAGAGAGAAAGCACACTCACTTCCTCCTCTTGCCAAGATGGCTGAAGCTTGAGGTGGTGGGGCTGGAGGAGGTATTGTTTGTCCACTGAGTTCTCTGGGTGTAATGGTGAGAGAGTTTGGAGTCTGATGCACAAATTACTTTGCATGGACTGGTGGATCCTGTGGTTCTCTCAGCTGTTTTAGCAACTGATGTTATGAACCTTGTTACTGTGGGGCCAGGGAGTTGTGCCCCCAGGCCGAAGGCACGTTGCATAGGGGAACCGGCCTGCGACTGTGCTGGGGGTGGGGAGAGAAAGAAGGGGTGTACAGGAAGAGGCAATCAATAGGAGTGCATGTTGTTCAAAATAAAAGAGTTTGCTCTGTAGCTTCCTGCCGTGGTGGAGTAGGGAACAGATATGGTAGAACTGGGTTCCCCCTCTCTGGGAAATGATATGCAGAGTGTGTCCTAAGTGTCAAACTGTGCATGGGGTCCTCAGCAGTACAGTGACGCTTTGCCATGGTTGTGGTGTGTCACAAATGTAGAGGCAAGTGGCAACTTGGCTGCTACATCTGTGGCTTCCCCTTTCTCTGTGGAAGAGGGAGTAGTACTTGCGTCTCCTCTGTTGCAGAGGCTGCAAGGATAAGGGTCAACTGAAGGGAAAAGTAGCTCAGAAGAGGCATTCTTTAGATTCTGAAGTGGGATCTTTTGTTTTTTTCATGATCCTGAGGTCCCCAGCAACACAAAGGGAAGTCCCAGTGCTGTTGTGAGTACAATGGCGTATTTTGAGTGAGCATCTGAGGAAAAGTGATGATATGAAAGGACCTGGGGTGTTTGTTTCCAGTCATGGAGCTGCCACAGAATCATATGCAGAAATCACAGCTGGTCAGGATCAGGAATATTCTCAGTTGGAAACATTTTCCTAGGATTTCTTGGGCGAGATACATGATTCAAATGCACTACACAGGAGATGTGGACAAATGTCACACTAGAGATTTTATTACCGGGACTCTGTTAAAAACTGGAGGATTCTCTCCTACACAATTGAAAGTCATAATTCATGTGCTAGGCAGCAGAGAATCTGATACCAGCTTTTAATCCTAGGGTGAAGTAGAATTTTTCTGGGAATGGTTTGGATTTAGGAAAGGAACGAGGGACTGAGATGGTACAGTAGCTATTTCTTTATTTCAACCTTCAATTAGCCCAGTGCCTGTTTTTTTCCACAATGAAAATATACAGGGAGCAGATATTCTGCACTGGTTTGCCATTAAGCTTAAATCTAAAATTTACAATATATTTAGGAATCGAAACAGTGAATTTAAAGGCCCCTTCAAACTTTTCCTGATAAATAAAATAGTGCAACATCTTCTCAATATATTACATTTAGGTTCTATGTGTGGTTACTTTAGGTATCCCTGGAAGCCACACACTTCTTTCACCTGTGATTCTACAGAGCATTTTAGTGATGAGTGTGGGGTGAGAAAAGGCACGCCCTGTTGATCACATATTCACGAGACTGACAACTGCAGGGACCTTATTAGATGCTATATCTGTGGGAACAGTGGACATGTTTTTAGAAAGTGCCCAGAAGCATGGAACAATAGGAAAAGATATCACTCCCAGTCATATAAAGCCAGGGGGTCAGAGGATTCCAAGCAGCCCTGCAAGGATTGATGAAGGGCCCATTTTGAGCATCTGGGCCACGTTGACTGATTTTGTCCTTCACTGGTACAGGATTGGGGATGGGTCAGGGAGAGGATGTGGGAACCACTGAGAGTCAGGATGCTAAAGATTGGAGCATGAGACCTGGTAATATGGGGGACGGTCTTGCCTTAGAAGATAGGGAGGGGGCAAAAAGAGAAAGTGGGGGAGGAACATCTGCAGACACAATTGGTTATCCAGGAATCTCAGGCACCAGGGATGGATAGACAGGCTACTAATAAGACAGACTCTCTAGCTGGAGAGCATGTTTTGATGTGCCCATCTACAGGAAGAGCAACGTTTCTTGAAATTGGAAAGTGAAACAGAGGATCCAAAGACAATGCTCAGTTTATCCTGAGGGTGGCCTACAGTTGCCTGTATTACATATAGGGTTGCCAAGTGTCCAGTTTTCAACCGGAACACCTGGTTGAAAAGGGACCTATCTGGCTCTGCACGGCTCCCTGGAAGCAGCTGGCATGTCCCTGTGGCCCCTACATGGAGCTGTGGCCGGGGGGGGCTCACCGCTCTGCCCCTGCCCCGAGCACAACTCTACAGCTCCCATTGGCCGGGAACCACGGCCAGTGGGAGCTGCAAGGATGGTGCCTGCAGGCAGGGGCAGTACGTGGAGCCTCCCTGACACCCCACCTAAGGGCCACAGGGACATGCCAGCTTTTTCTAGGAGGTGCTTGAGGTAAGCGCCGCCTGAAGCCTGCACCCTCTCCCGTACCCCAGCCCGCTCCAGCACCCAAACTTCCTCGCAGAGCCCACACTTTGCATCCCCTTCTGCACCCCAACCCCCTGCTCCAGCCCTGAGCCCCCTCCAGCATCCAAGCTCCCTCCCGGAGCCCGCACCCCAACCTCCTCCTGCACCCCAACCCTCTGCCCCAGCCCTGATCCCCCTTCTGCACCCAAACTCCCTCCTGGAGCTTGCACCCCACACTCACTGCCACACCCCAGCCCCCTGCCCCAGTTCAGAACCCCATCCCACATGCCAAACACCTTGGCCCCAGACCAGAGCCCACTCCTGCAATCCAAACTCCTCATCCCTAGTCCCACCCCAGAGCTCGCAACCCCAGCTGGAGCCCTCAACTCCCCACTGCACCTAACCCCCGCCTCAGCCTGAAGCCCCCCCACACCCTGAACCCCCCATTTCTGGCCCCTCACCAGAGCCCACACCCCCATCTAGAGCCCTCACCCCATCACACACCCCAGCCCCCCTGCTCCAGCCTGGTGAAAATGACCAAGTGAGTGAAGGTAGGGAAGAGTGAGTAACAGAGGAAGGGGTGAGACAGGGTGGGGCAAGGATGTTCAGTTTTGTGCAATTAGAAAGTTGACAACCCTAATTACATAGCATTTTCACCAATCCAATGAATAACAGGTCTCTGTATTTGGTGCTGCCTCAGGCAAGGGGGAGCAAAGAGAGGAGCTTGTAGACATGTTACAAGCTCATATGGTAGATAAAAATTGATTATTTAAAAAACATCAGGTTTCAGAGTAGCAGCCGTGTTAGTCTGTATTCGCAAAAAGAAAAGGAGTACTTGTGGCACCTTAGAGACTAACAAATTTATTAGAGCATAAGCTTAAATGCATCCGATGAAGTGAGCTGTAGCTCACGAAAGCTTATGCTCTAATAAATTTGTTAGTCTCTAAGGTGCCACAAGTACTCCTTTTCTTTTTAAAAAACATCAGATTTTTTAATTGAAATCAGATTTTGTTTAATTAAAATTAAGTACACATTGAAATAAACCTATTTAAAATTAAATCTGGAATTGACAGCCTAAATTAAGGCCCAAATTTATTAAGTTTTAAATTAAATACAAAAATAATTGTAAGTACTACATGTTAGCTGCCAAGAAAGCTAAACACCTGCAACTAGAGTTGATTGAAATATTTTTGACAGCAGTAGCCTCTTCTACAGGTGCAGAGAGAATATTTTCTTCATTTCAGTTTATTCAACTAGTTCAGTTCAACTGCTAGTTGGTTCAAAGTTAAAAAAATCAATTGAGTGCTGATAAAGCAGGAAAACTTGTTTTTCTCTTCCAATTATAAATAATACTAGGTAAGATAATTCCTTCATTTAATCAGTTAGTTCTAAGTGCAAAACTTATTTTGATAAACCTTTTTCTTTTGTATCCAGCACTTTAAGGTAGTTTAATTTAATTATAATAATAATACTAAAACAACTGCTCTTTTGTACATTTTTATTTGCATTTGTATTTCCATACAAATATAGCTTCACATAAATCATAAGTAAAAAGTTAATGATCACCTGATAAATAAGAAATGCATCATTCACCATTTTCTAACACAACAAAAAGTAAAAAATAAGAATCTGAATACATGTCAGTTACACTATATACTTGTTTAAATAAATGTGTCTTAATAGCATGTATCATCCTGGTTAGCAAAAAGAGGCATCAATTTTTAGTGTAAAGGCTATATTTAGTTGCAAATCAACATGTTTAGCTGCAAATCAAATGAGAATCAATCTTTCTTGAGGAAAATAACTAAAAAGTACAAATCCAAAACACAATTAAAACTGATGAGTTAATCAAGGTTTCCTGCTTGCTAATTGAAATCATGATTAAAATTGGTGATTTCAGTTGGTTTGATTTAAGTCAATCTGCCCTGCAAGCACATTTATTGGGAGATGAAGATTGGGGAGTTACTGAGCTTGAGCAACTTCAGGAAGAACCATTATCTTTGGGATCAAGATCGAGGACTTTGAAGATTAATGAATCAGTCAAAAAAAAAGGGGGGGAAGGGGACAAAAAGGAAAGGATGAGAGAAAGGGGTAAATCAGAGGAATTAAAAACAGCACCAAGATGGTCAACTAGACAGGGATTGCAAGTACCTGTGATGACTCAGACCTGAGCCTTTATTTAGAAGTTACTGAAAATAGCAATTTGGAATGTGTACTCCATCCTGCATGTGTGTTGGAGGCAAATGGTCTTCAGATTTTATATCCATGTTTTGGATTTAGTAGGGATCCAAGAAACAAAATTATGTTCTAGGAATGATGTTTTGGTTGCTCAGAGGACTTGGAAGAGAGGCCCATCCTTCTGGTCCGCTGGGCCTGCTACTTATGATGGAGTAATGGTAAGATTTATACATCTGCAATATTGGTGCAGAGAGTTGCAGAAATGCAACCAGGAAAGAGGTTGTTATTTGATTTCTATTTTTTGGGTGTGAGGTATCACTGTGTTGCCATTTATAGCCCATAGCATCAAAAGCTGAGGAAAGATCCTTTTTATGGAGGCTACTCCTTTCTTATTGCTGGCTCAACAGCTGGATTTATTTTTTTTTGGGGGGGGGGAGTATTTTAACAGTTTATATGTAGTGACCAACAGACAAAATAACCTTAAGTCTTACGAGCTGATGAAACTTATTTATAAGCAGTATGAGTTGCCACAGGGTTATAAAATGTTTCGGGCATTCTCATTTAAGAAGGGTTGGGGCTTCTTTTAAAAGGGAATCAAGTAGTCGATTGGACAGGTGTATGTGAACCCTATTTCAGTGATACAAGATGTGGGTGCAGCCCGTAGAGTTCTCTGATCACTGCTTCATCCAGGTTGAATGGCTGAGGTTTGGCTGAGGTTACTGGACACTAAATACTTGTTTACTCAATAATACCATTAATAATCAGAAAGGCTGAAGGCGTCTTTATGAAACAAGAAATTGTCAAGAGTATTATGCATCCCAGAGGAAATGGTGTAAATTGACCACGTGCAACTTGGTGCCCTCTGTATGTTTCTTTTGGAATGTTGATTTATAACTGTTTTCAAGTGTTGTTTAGCATTGCAGAGTCATTTGAGAGTTCATAGTCAACCACAAGCTAGAGAACGTGTAGACAGGAGGATCTTAGAGGAAGAAAGAAATGATTTAATATCAAAGGAGAAAGCTGGAATCAGCTACATTTGAAAAGGATTTCAGGACAAAAGGCAGGGCAGCTTCCTCTGATGTATTTACAGGATGTAAAGGAAAGAATGCAGTGGGATATGGTAGAATGACAGAATCCTAACATGGAAGGTCTGCAGGGACCTGCTAGAACTACCTCACTATAGCAGAGTATTGCAGTGAGCTCATTCAGGGACAAAACATCCTTCCTTTTCGGCAGCAGCAAGTTGTTGACTATTATTGCATGTTTTCCTGCTTCGGCAGATGAGGAAAGTTACTAGCTTGTGAGGCTAACAGGGGAGACAGAAGTTCCTGCAGTTGCGTTGTAAATAAAAAGGGAAACTCCCCTTGGAGCTGATGCATAGATGGCAAAATCAGAGATTTGTTGATCCCTTTCCTATGGTGCTTTCATGGACTTTCACCAATTTCTTGACTGGAGGCAAGTTAAAAACTTCCTTTTATGAAGGCCATTCCTCTACCCCACCCCAGAAAAGGGGAAATTGGAAGATATCAGTAAAGGAGGTCTATTGTCCTTTTGAACTTTGATTACAAATTTTTTGCTTCCATTTTAGCCAAAAGTTTGGGGAAGATAGCAGGGAAACTATTACATCCCAGACACTATAACGCAGTTAAAGGTTGCAAACGCTTTGTGTAGTTTGCAGGAAATATTTGAAATTGGGCTATGGAGAAAATGGGAGGGTAATGTTTAGCCTTAGATCGAGCTAAAGCTTTCAGTAAAGTAAATCTACCATATTTATGGTTGGTCCTGTTCAATATTGTATTTCCCTGCAGTTTATTAACTGGCTACAGATCCTGTATCTTCATGTACTATGGTTTCCCTACTAAATGGGTAGAGGGGAGAGGAGATGCAAGTACATTCTGAAGTAAGACAAGGCAAAAATCTTTAATTTGCTAATCCTCAATTCCAGTGAGATTGTGAAGGATTTTAGTTGTTGCAACTCTTCCTAAAGAGGTCAGTGCTGAGAGTGTATTGTTCTACAGGAAGAAGAAGATATTGCAGTAGTTCGGAAATATTAGAGCAGCACTTTTATAAGTGAATACCTACAAATATTGGGATTTTTTTAGGAGAAATTCTAAATTAATACTTGGGGGAAACATTGACTGAATTAGTCTTACATACAGTATTATCAACTGTTGCATTATTAGCAGAATTAGGATCTCGTCATTGATGGAATTCTTAGTTTCTCAGATTTACTAATTTTTGAGACCTTCAACACTTAGGGGGTAGGGAAGCTTCCTGCAAGAAAATGGGATTCTCTGAATTTTGGGTTCTCACTTCATAGCATAAACGATGTTGGACTTCTAAATGCATAGCTGCATTTTCTAAATACTATACTATAAGCAACTCTCGGCAGATATTCCTGACAATCTCCAAAATGAACAAATTATTTAAGATCCCATATAAAATAATCTACTCAATATTAATGAACCATAGCTATTTTATCTGAATCTTTGAACCTTCAGCCAAATGGAACTTACAAAAAATGATTGGTAGTCAGCAGATCATATGTACTTTGTCCACTTCCATTTCAGAAAATAAAAACAAACTTAAATTTCTGAACCGATTGATTTTGCTGCTTTCTTTCCATTTAGCCATTCTGAAAACTTCATTAATAATAGGTTCTTTATTATCAAAATCTCTTTAGTACAAAATTACCCTCTTAAAGCTGAAATAGTTAAGAGCAACTCCTTCGACTGAAAGAATATCAGATTCAGTGTTACAGATGCAACTTCCAAGACATTAAAATAAATAAATTGTTAAAATTGGTTGCCTTTAAGTAACACAAATAGCAAATCCAAGTAAGAATTAATCAGGCAGAAAAATGTGCCAGTGGTTAGATGATAGAGGTATGAGCTGCCATGAAGGAAACCATGCAGCCAGCTTCATGGTCCAGCAGCCAGCAAGAGCTGCAAACAGAGAGGTTTGCATTTCACTCAAGGGAAAGTGAGCTTAGCAGCCATCCTTCTCACCAATGAGAGCCCAAAAGACTTACCAGCGAGTGGAAAAGAATAATATTTTGCATATATGTAGTAGCATTTTTCAATTGTAGATGACAACATTTTACTAAGGTGGGTAAGCATTATTAAAACTACATGTTTCAATCAGAGATCCTATTCAAGGAGGAGGAATAGAAGAAACAGAATTTATGTAGACAAACAAGAGACCTCAGATGTAATTGTTTTACTGATATCTCCTCTTGTATGAAATAAGATCCAAAAAGCTACTGGTAATGCAGATTTATAAAATTTGGAAGGGAGATGGAGAAAGACAATTCAGATAAGAGGAGAACATCGCTTACTTTCCCATCAGAGTGAGGATAATTAGTATCCTTCTCTATTCGTTCATTTAGGGTGAAAACCACTGCTGTGTAGAGAATACAAGATAGGCCTTGTACTGATCCACTGCACAGAGTGAATTTCACCCTTAGGACATATCTGCACTGCAAAAAAGGTGTGTTTTTAACCCCGTTAAAATAGCAGTAAAGACAGAACAACTCAGCTTTTAACTTAAATTAGCAGTTTGAATTCAACTCAAGGCTGCCCTATAGGCTTACGCTTGACCTGCTAACTTGACTTAAAAATCAAATTGCTGCATCTTCACTGCTATTTTAACCAGAGTTAGCTAAGTCAGGTGATCTAACCTGAGTTAGAACACATTTTATTTTTGTTTTTGTTGGTTTTTTTGTTTTGTTTGTTTTTTTTTTTAGTGTAGACAGAACCTTAAGTGAATGAAACAAATGAGTCGGCTTCTCTCCTACTCTTTTAGGGCTCTGTTTAGACAAAATCTGATGTGTACCAAAATTCATGCTACAGAGCTTCATATTCCAGTGGCTTATTTAAACCATAAATTGTCAAGGATTGAACAGGGGTAGGGTATAGGTCTGTTTTATGGGTTGCCTGGGGAGCACAAAAGAAGTGGAGAGTTCTCCCTCTTTCTTGCCTTCCATTCAAAGAACAACATTCCAGGAACAAAACCTCCACACAAGCTACTGAAGCAATTTGTTTTATGCCGTTTTTATGGGCTACTTGTGAAGGTAGGAGAATGACATGAAAGCTGGGAACTTCATTCTACTTCTTACTGCAAAGAAGACACTCACTAATGCAAAATTGTTCCTCTCTGGTACCTGACTGATGATGATTCTGTAAAGCACCGAATTACCCAAAATCATAATAAACACTTGTTTTTTACTTGCTTGAATTTAATTCCATAGTACCATCACTGGCAAAGCAGTCCAACTGCTCATTGTGGAATATAGGTGCACAAACTGATGTGCTCATAGAAGCTGCTCTCATTATTCTGCAAATGCCATCTACAAATGCCATTACTACTTAAAGAAGCAATGTCAAGTAATAAAAAAAAAATACTTCCATGAACAAAATTTACCTACTAAAGTTACCCATGACAACTAAGAGTAAAGAGGAAATATTTTGTTTACTCTTTCAATTTGTTTACTTTGCGCCTCTGATAGCATTTTGTATGTAATCAGTTTCACTATTGTCAGATTAGCCATGGTTGGGTTGTTTGTTTGTTGTTTTTTTTTTAAGCAACAACTGTAAAAGCACCCACTGGAGTTAGTGGATGCTGACTCCCATACTGTGATGGGAGTATCAACTATTGGCATATCTGACCCATATCAGGTGACTGCAGCCTCGAAATAAACACTCCACTATTCCTCTGTGTCACACATCTCATGAAAATGAGAGAGGAAAAACATTTCTAAATGATAGAAGAATGTGGCTATAAAACATAGAAATTAGTAGGAGACCTAAGGGCTAGTGTCTTGCTTGAAACTATTTGAGAGACACGAGGGTGAGATGATATCTTTTATTATCTCACCCACCTTGTCTTTCTAATAGCCTAGAACCAAGACAGCTAGAACACAACCTATTTGCAATTCACTTCTCAAAACTCACCAAGACAGAGAAAAAGGAAAAGTCAGTGAGGAAAACAGAATAGTTGGGTAAGCTGTGTAAGAAGTATAGTATCTAGGAAATCAGAGAGCAGATAAAAGCCAAAAACTGAGAGTCAGAGAAAGAAACATAACAATAATCAGTTCTGCTGAAGTGTAAATGGTTCAGGGGGCATATGCTTATTATTTTGGTATTTATGGAATATAGCATGACTATTTGTAGTCACAGTCAGGTCTATTACAATAGAGATTCTGATTCATCCATACCTAGTTATACTTATGTTTGATCATAGCTGTTGACATACTGTCTGTTATACACAGGTATTCTTAACTAGTGGAGGAAAGGAAGCTGTATGGTTCATGGATATTTGAGTTTAGCAAGATAAATTGTACAGCATTTATTCTCCCCCTCCCCCCAGATATTAAAAGGAAGAGGTCCTCTCTCTATCCTAATAATGAAATACTGTATCAATACAGAAATATTTGTTCTGTATAGTACACTTGTAACAACCGATACTTTATATCGTTACCATCATACTTGAGGGGCTAACATTAGTTTTCTGCTTTAATAGGCCTCAATCGTCTGTTTTATCATGCATGTTTAAATAAGCTAATTCACTATGGTGATGAATGGAAATAGCTAATAAGAATTGTCCTGTTCATGCGCTAAAATTGCAGCAGCTGTTTTTGTTTCACTGATGTTGTTTGAAAGAGCCCCCAATGGTAAACCATAGGAAAAAAAAGGGATGTTTCAACATTCTCTCTATTACCAAAATTACTCATAGGATTATAACAGTCATAAAAAGAAATTGCTTTGACTACATTTTAACTGCAAAAGATTTTTCCCCTTGCATAGTAAAGATAGGTGCACAATTTTAACACTTTTCTTAAACCTAAAAAAAAATTATTCCATTGAGTATTCTGCATCATGTATTCTAACAAAGTTCTCTATCAAGCCAAAGTTCCATCACTGAGGATATTATTTATGAATCCCTTGCTAATATTATTGTAGCATCCACTATTAGAGTAAAATGCGGTATTTGTGAAGAGAAGGGACAGCTCTATCAGGATAATCAACATACGATTGAAAAAAATAAGGGAGATCTCATAGTGCTGAGTTTCAATGGGAATTTGTCATAGGTTCCAAGGCCAGATGGGATCATCGTGATCATCTAGTCTGGCCTCCTCCTTTAAATCATGATTTAAAGACTTCAAGTTACAGAGAATCCACCATTTACCCTAGTTTAAACCTGTAAGTGATACATGCTGCAGAGAAGGCAAAAGAAAAAAGTCAGGGGAAAAAAACCAGGTCTCTGCCAATCTGACCTGGGGAAAATTCCTTCCTGACCCCACAATACAGGACATAGGATTTCCCTGAATTAATTCCTATTTGAACTCTAATATATCTTTCAGAAAAACATCTAGTATTGATTTAAAAATTGTTGTGAGTGCTCAGCACCTTTCAGGATCACATATGTTGAATACCTAATAAAGCAACCACTTGCCTTCACAGTTATCACATTTTATTTTAATAATGAATATTCCAGTAACTTGACTTTAGGCAGGAGTGAGGGCTTTATTAGAATACAATTATGCCTCAAGTGATCTCAGTCAGAGTTGAGGGTGCTCGGGACTTTGCAGATTGAAACCCTAATCAAGCAACTCTTTTTGTCTTGAGAATATACCGTATCTAACAGTGTTTAAATTCAGTGGGACTTTTTCCTAAGTAAAAGCTGTGAGTGAAATCCTGGCCCCGTTGAAATCACTAGGAGTTTTGCCATTGACTTCAACAGGACCAGGGCTCCACTCTGTAGATTTTGGTTCTTGCTTAATATAGTACTGCTCCTGATCACCTGTTAAGTACTCTGTTTACTGAGTGCTTATTTAAAAAAGGTTTCACTGTAAATTTAGTTTAAAATTACGCTAGGTATTTAAATAATCTGCAAAGTAGGACTACAAATTATAAGAAGCTAGTCAATAAGTATTTCCTACTTTTTTCCTAATGGAAATTGGGTATATTGCTTGAAAAGTGCATGCAAATAGCATTTTATAGCACTAAGGAAAAAATGCTAAAAAATAATCTCAAAAAGAATCAACTATATTTGACAGATCTAGCCTTTATTTTTTGTTTAGTTAAATTATGCAGACATAATAAATCTGTTCTTTATTCTAGGATCTCACAGGCTCTGAATGTAACACTCAGAATTAACTCTCTAGTGCATAACACTCTGTCATAAAATCATTAACATAATCTGATACAATTTTAAACTACAAACCAGATATCTTCAAGAGCATACAAAATGATTCATGAATAAAAACAACAAAATCCCTTTTAAAAGAAACAGTAATAAAATCTGGTTGATCTTTTTAAAAATAATGCAGCTGTAAAAATATAAAATTGCATTCATGAAACTAAATACTTTTGTTTAATCCATGTGGAATGACTTTTTAATAGGTTTTTTTTTATGTATAATTGCTGAGCTCTGAAAGGACAAAACAGGGGTAGTAGAAGATTTCCATTTTTTGTACTAATAACTTTCCAGAGAGAACACAAATACTGAATGGAAATTGATAGCATACATTAGGTATCTTGAATATATTTGCATTAGAAAATAATTTCAACATCTGCAGCACATCTAGAATCATTTCTTAAAATCAATCCTTTATGTACTAATACATAAAGTACATGGGAGTACAGCTAATGTACTCCCATGGTGTATTCCAGGATACAGTACAAAGAATTAAGCTCACACCACCCGAGGGGGAAAAAAAAATAACCCACACCAGGGTTGTCAGTAATCTCCAGTTAGGCTCCTTCACATGTTCAAGAAAAGCTTTGGTGTAGAAGTGTTCATACTTCTACATAGATAGGGTGATCAGATGTCCAAATATTAAAGGCTTTGTCTTTTATATAAGTAACTATTACTCCCCCCCCCCCCCCATCCTGATTTTTCACACTTGCTATCTGGTCACCCTATGTAGATGATCTGAAGTATTGGATTTCTTCAATTTTGTCAGTTCTCCAGTTTTGCAGCAGTATAACTTCCAGAGAAATATAGATGAAACACACCATCAATTAAAGAGCACTTCAGTTTGATAGTCTTGTTCCTGGGTATACACAATCTAGACTGATTTAAGTTTAGTGGAACACATGATTTTGTTTTAAGTGCTTTAATTTGGAAGTGTGTCAACTATCACTTATATCCAAGACAGGGTAAACCAATTTAAACCTGTGATGTAGTAAAATACAAATGGAAACAAACTGCAAAAAGGACATAATTAATGTCTGAGTTAAAAAAGAATTTATAATACTAGGGGAAATGCCATTAGTTGTACCTATAATGCACTTAAAGATATATAAAATGAGTTTACAGATAAGAATACGCAAATTACTACTGGAAAAAAATCAGGGCCCTAATAGTAAGATCATTAGATTGCAAAGTCTGTCAAAACCTGGACAATGAAAGAAATAAAACAGTCCCATCATCTTGACTAATTTTTGATATGTATATATTCATCTTTGCATAGTCAGACTTCCACATTGAATCAGAATTACTAGATTTGATCTAAAATTGCTATTAGGATTGTTTAAACTTTAAACAAACAATTTAAAGCCCTAATCCTGTGAAGCCTTATTCAAATGCAGTATTTCCATTGAAGTTAATGGGACTACCCATGTCAGGAGGGACTCTGTATGGGTGCTAAGGATCCAACTCTAGTGGAAAAACTTCACCATCCATTTGATCCTAACCCCTCAAAGTTACAAGGGAAAAGAGGAGGGCTGAGGAGAAAATGGCTCTGGGAAGCTTTTTTTTTAAAAAAAGGTGCAAATTAGGAGTTCTTTATGCTTTTGCTGGCATATTATTCATCTGAATTTTGCATAACTTATGTTACTGAACATATTGGTCTTGGTAAAAATGATGGGGGGGGTAATTATTACTATTTCTGAGATGAAAGATTTGAATACCTACAAATTGCTATTGTACTCCTCCTTTTCCCCTCATCCTCTAATACATACTTGGATACAAAATTTTAATCTGTTCTCTGCATCTAAGGACGAGATCACACCATCTGAAATTCACTATCTAAATCGTCATGAAATAGAAAATGCAACAAAACGCACTGAAATCTGTCGCAATTGCTAACACAGCCTTAGTAACCAGCAGCCACCACAGGACAATTTGGCTTATAGAAAATCCTGATTAATGACTTCTTCATTTTAGCATCAAGGCAACAGCATGAACTGCTACGACTATTGGTTCTTCCTCTTTACAAGCTTTATATGATCTGCTAGTTTCCAAGAGCAACGAAAGATTTGGGGGGGGGCATATTAGAAGTATTTTATAACTTTCCAGTCATGATATTCCTACCTAGAGATTAGATCTGACTTTGTTACAGTAGGGGGAGAGTGTAGGTGTGGCTCTATCTCCCTCGAGGGTTTCTAGAGAGGTGTTCAACCCTTTATTCCACAAAGTAATTAGACATGCTAGTTTGTAATGGATTCCCCACCACAAAGAGTGTAGTTAAATCATTAATAATTTTTAATACTTACAATTTATTGTACATAACGTGTTTAGTACATCAAATGCAGCTGCATGAAAATGCCAAGTGATTAAGTGATTTTGGTTGCCACAAAAGGCATTTAACATGGGTTTCCGAAAAGCAATCCTCAATATTCCCTGGTCACTAGTGAGCTGTAGCTCAGGAAAGCTTATGCTCAAATAAATTTGTTAGTCTCTAAAGTGCCACAAGTCCTCCTTTTCTTTTTGCGGATACAGACTAACACGGCTGCTACTCTATAACCTATCTGGGATATAATTTCTACCTATGTACCCCCTCCGCCCCTCCTTTTATCTCCTTGTTTAGGAAGATAGGAGGAAGTCACTGGAGCTTCTTCACTTTACCCAAGTTGGCTACATTGATAAGACACACGCAATATGATTTATTGCCTTAGCCTTATTTGGTCTCCGGTACAAGATGCGGACTGCACTGATCAAGCCAACCGACCCTCAAAGCCGGAGTTAACCCTCCCCAACAGGCAGCATCCCAGCTCCAGGCAAGGGACAACGCCGGCAGCGTCTCGGTTCCGTTTCTTGAAAAGCGTCCGGACTCAGCTATCCAAGCAAGGGAAATGGATCTCCCCCTTTTCGCCAAATCCAAACTCCCTCCGAGCCCGTTCCCACTCTTCCCTGCCCCTCCTTTCCCTTTAGCGGCACCCTGCGCAGCTCCTCCATGGTAGCGGGGTTGAGCCAGTTATCAGTTACCTCCGCACCCAGGATAATCACACGCACCCCAGCATCCCCCCTCCCCACCCACTTCCAAGCCGTTGCCGCGGGACCAATGCTCAGGGCGGGTCGCGTTAGAGAACCTCCGCCGCCGCCCGTGCACTACACCGCCGAGAGGAGGTGGAGGCGGCGGCTTGGTTACACCAGCCTTTTCTCGGGTTTCATCCTCACATAGCAACCCTTACAATGATGGGTCTGTGAAAACCCACCATCCTCGCTTCCAGCGCTTTCGTCCCTTCCAGGCAAAGAAATCAGATGCACCGTGTCCCCCTTCCCACACATCCATTCAATTCCAGTCCAGCCAAAAGCCTTACTCTGCCCTACTGCGTGGATATAAAGCCGGGAGGAGGAGCCCCCCCGGAGCTGGTCAGTCTGTAGGATACACGTTTAACATGTCCTCTGTGTGTTTCTATCAGGCATGGCGCGCGCGCGCATTTTGTGCAATGCTTCTTTTAATCGCAAATCCCCTCAACCCCTGTGTCACGCTCCAGTCAGCTGTATGGCTTCCACTTTTGCACGGCGGGGCCAAAAAGCGCAATTGTCACCGTCTCTTGCCTTCTGCAAGAAGAGCCGCAGCTGACGGTTTCACACCCTGTGCCGCCGGTCAGCACCTTGGACATCCAGCGGCGCAGCAGCCCAGTGAGCTTCGCAGCGGCAGCCCCCCAAAATCAGCTGCATCCTCATCAGCACAGAAGTGCTGGGACCCGAGCGAGCGTGGCGACAACCAACAACCCCAGCAGCAGCTGCTCGAACCCAACATCCCAGGGGTGCTCAGCAGCTGATGCGCCCCCAGGCAGTGCAACGGGAAAGACCCTCTCTTGCAACCCTCACGCCGATACCTAACAGTAGCAGCCCCATCCCTAGGACCTGCAACAACCCTGCTAGCACCTGCTGCCGCTCTCTAACGTTGCTCTCCTGAGGCACAGCTGCAGATGCCCCCCGCCCAACCCGACAGCAGCAAAGCAGCTCCTGCTAAGACCAGAATGCCACAAGAAACCCCCGACACCTCACCAGCTGCACTCCACCCCCAACAGCCACACCGCCCCCCCCCCCCACGATTCCAACGGGATTTAGCTGCGTCCACAAAACAAGCCCAGCAGCAGCTGTACCCTCGCCCCCAAACGCGCTCAGCAGCTGCACTTCTCATTGTTTTTAACAAGAGTCTGTCAGACTTTGCAGCCCAAGACCCACGCTCAGCCCAATCGTTTCACTCCCGTCTCTTCATGCTGACACCCCAACTCCTGCATATCCTTGGCCGCTCTGCCGCCCGCAGAGGCTACGTTAGCCTGGGAGCAGCAGTGCCCCCAGCCTGGGGCGCTCACCGGCATGAGACAGAAGATACCCATCATCGTGTCCTTACCTTTTTCAGCGCGGACATTCTAGTACATTATTGATTTAGCAGGTGCCGGGTTGCATGTTGGGCTGGCGGGTCAGGTGAGGGGAAGCCCGGGCAGGAGGTGGTGGTGGCGGCGGAGGAGCGGGGTGTGTATAACATTCCCCCCCGCAGCGGTCACACGCGCTGGGGCATTGCACCGCTTGCTATTCCCCTCGCGCTAGCCATGCGCTGCTGCCGAGCTTGCAGCTGTCAAACCCCCGCTCCGCACACGGCTCGCGCGCTCTGCGCAGCCGCGCTCCCCCGGCCGGAGCCCGGCAGGCGCGGCGCGGGGGCCGTCGGGACGCCGCCGCCATGCCAGGAAGGTCCGCTCTGTGCCCCCGGCGGGGGCCGCCCCTCCGCCGGCAGCGCCAATGGGCGCCGTCCCCCGGCCGGCGGTGGGCGCGGCCGGCTGGAGCCTGAGCACGGCAGGCGGAAGCCTGGGGCGCGCTGGCGGAGCTGCTTGTGGGCCCATGTCTGTCGGCAGGAGCCAAGGTGCGGTCGCGGGGCCGGGCTCGGGGCGCTCCAGGGGTCCCCTGCCGGCTCCGGGGGCCGGCGGTTCCGCTCACCCGCTGCTAGGTCCGGGAAACGTTTCCAAAGTTCCCGTGAGCCCTGCCCCGGAGAGAAACGGCTGCGGAGCCGGCTTCCCCACGCGCCCGGGAGGCAGCGGGCGGCTGGTTGGGGGTGAGCAGCCCTGGGGCCAGGGAATAGGAGCGGGGAGGAAGCCTGGGGGCTGGATGGGGGTTGTTACTGGCGGGGCGAGCCCAGGAGCCCAGGAAGGGGAGGTTGGGGTGGGGGAGTGAGCCTGAAGTAGCCTGTGGGAAGGGTGCTGTCCTGGGAATCGCCTGAAGCAGCCTAGGAGGTGCCAGGGGCAGCTGGGAGAGAGTCTGGGGTGTGCCTCCAGTGCCTGTGAGCTTTGGTGGTGATCTGGACCAGCCACCGCTCTACCTCGCCATTTCCCCTCGCCCCTAGCGGCCAAAGTTCCTGTCCCACGCCAGAGAGAGCGCGCTGCTGCTGCTGCTGCTGCTGCTTTACTGCCAGCCGCTCCACGTGGGCTCCGAGCTAGCACGGAGAGGCTGCCTGCAGACCAACACCCCAACCCATCCTGATAGCAGGGAGGAGAAACTATAGGGAAAAACCTGCGGCATGTACGAAATTCCACGAAGCATGCAGATAGGCAACGACAGGCATGGAGCTGTCTGTGTGAGTGTCATGTCCAGTGTACCGGTTTCAGAGTAGCAGCCGTGTTAGTCTGTATTCGCAAAAGGAAAAGGAGTACTTGTGGCACCTTAGAGACTAACAAATTTATTAGAGCATAAGCTTTCGTGAGCTACAATGCATCCGATGAAGTGAGCTGTAGCTCACGAAAGCTTATGCTCTAATAAATTTGTTAGTCTCTAAGGTGCCACAAGTACTCCTTTTCCTTTTGCATGTCCAGTGTAGTAGATCTTCAAGGATAGATTATATTTGTAGATAAACGTGTGGCTGCCTTTGGATGCTCTAATTAATTGGCCTTGTGTCGTTAGAAAGAGTGCCTTGCAGGGTGGTTTTTTGGGGGGGGGGGAAGAGGGAAGAGCGGGGATAAGCAAAAAGCCATTAAAACAAGATCCTGCCTGTCCTATGTGGACCCTGAAGATTGCAGTAATTTTAGAAGACTAGCTGCTTGTAGCTGTGTTCTTGAGCAGAAGTTACTCTTCTCTTGTTGTGCACTTGCTGCTGCTGCCTCCTTTCACCCCAGAAGTTGAGTTCCTGTTAAGGTTCTGTAATGCTTCTATGCAACCCCTTTCTAAATTCATCTTAATGGTCTCCTCCTTTCTCTCCCCTCAAAAAAACCTCTCTCACTTTTGGCTGACGCCAAATGTTTGTCAATGCTTTTTGTTGTCCTCGGGATGAGTGTGTGTGCACAAATGCTTGGAGCTGTTTTGTGCAGTTGGAGTTATAAAATGTTGGGAAAATAGACTTTTTCCTGTTTGTGCAATTTGATTGCCTTTGAAGGATTTTTGGTTTGGGGGGCTTGTTTTTTTGTGTGTCCATCTAATTCTAAAAATCTGAACATTGAGAGTTGCAGCTTTGCACTTAAATAATCCTAATGGAACAAAAAGAAAAGGAGTACTTGTGGCACCTTAGAGACTAACAAATTTATTAGAGCATAAGCTTTCGTGAGCTACAGCTCACTTCATCGGATGCATCCGATGAAGTGAGCTGTAGCTCACGAAAGCTTATGCTCTAATAAATTTGTTAGTCTCTAAGGTGCCACAAGTACTCCTTTTCTTTTTGAGAATACAGACTAACACGGCTGCTACTCTGAAACCTAATGGAACAGTGTCACTGCTAGGCTTCTAAAATGCAATTATTTTTCACAAATTTTTATCAGTTTTAAAACTTAATATGGAGTATGAACAGTAGAACATTTTATGTTGTAAAGTGTGTATATGCAGCTACGTAAGTATACCCTGGCTGGTTCTGAATCTTGTAAGCTCTACAAGTCTATCCCCTACAGAGCAAAGACTTTGCACTTTCTGCAAGCCAGATAACTATGGGTTGTATTTATTTATTTCATTTGAAAAACAAAACAGGAATTGTATAAATCTAATGTAATGTTAGGGATCCTGAAATAATCTTAGAGAATCATGGAAGGGACCCTCTTTGAGCCCCTGCTTCATAAAACCTCCTGCAGTCCATATGTCAGGTTCTTCTCCATCAAACAAGGGAATAAGACAGTGTTCTTCAGAATTAACTCTTGAGGCTCTGCTTCTGTGTCTTTCTTTTATCTTAGCATAAGGAGGAACCAGCCACTGCTTGAAGAAAACTGCAGCCTTAACCTGTGGAGGCTGGCCTGAGACTCTTGATATAAGACTTGCTAATGGAGACAAGGTTGACTGGCTGATCCCATGAATTGATATTTCTTTCACGCATCTTCTCTCACGTGATCTGATACTATTGAGAGAGAAACTTAAGTAGCAGTTGAAAGGGAGAAATGTCTATTTGGAACATCTGTTTTTGTGTATGATAGGAGTAGAACAAATAAGGCAAGCAAGTCCCAATCCCCTTAATTTGGAGGAATTTTCAGTGTCCAGTGCGGTGTGTGTAACTCTCCTGCTGTTAAAAAAAAAATATATATATATATATATATATATATATATATATATATATATATATATATATATATATATATATATATATATTTATATGGCCCCCATCTCTGCAGTATTTGCCTAGAATGTGATCTATTTCGCTTCTTGTAAAATAAAGACAACTGAGTGAGTTTCTTCCCTAGGAAAAATGCATGTTTCCCCCTCCCCCTTTTAAAAATAACTATTGAACCCATTCATGATGCTCATACAATAAACTAGGGTGTATAAGCATTATGTATCTTGTTACTTATAAGGATCTACATGGGCATTTCTCCCCACCCCCCATCAACTGCAAACCTAAGGCAGGCATGGAATTTGCCTCCTCCCCACTTGTGGCTCCCTTGGCCTGACTGGAGATGCCCCCCCTCCCCCATACAATGCCTATTACCATAGTATCTGCGCACCTCAGAACACAAACAAATTAATTTCGCAGCACTTCTGTGAAGTACAACAGTATTACAATTCCCACTTCAGTTTGGGAACTGAGGTATGGAGTGATTCACTTGTCCACTGTCACACATGTAGTCTGTGCCAGTGCTGGAAACTAAACCCAGACTGTCTCCATCTCAGTCCAGTTCTTAACCACGAGACTGTCCTCCTTTCAAGCAGAAAAGATACTGCAATTTGTGCAATAAGTTGTTTCTGAACATCTATCAAATTCTTTTATTTTAAATGGTGAAACCTGTTTTGAATACCTTTCATCTTACAATTTTCAGTACTACTCCCATTAGAAACACCATGTTAAAGTATTACTATGTCAGGTCACACATTAAAGAGAGATGTTCACTTCCCAGACTGTGCTCCAAATCTGCCGTACTCATGATTGCAGCATCAGACCTTAAATCAGTGGCTTAGACACAGTTTAAGGAGAATATTTATTCAATGTGTAGTTCCTGAACAGCAGCCTAATGTAGGGAATCAGAAGAGAAATGGAACCTAACCTGTCTAGGCTTTTATAGAGAACCCATCACCTACAGTATCTGTGAAAACCCAAAGTTAGATCTTAATCTAATAGACAATCTTTGTCTCTTCAAAGCAACATGTAAACAAGAATATCTCTCTGGATGGAAGCAGAGGGGAGGGGCATGAGGCTGGTACACGCAGCATTACTGTGTGTGATGAACTTACCTGTATTTTTTATTAATATGCTGCATATCTATGTGCGTTCATGATAGATTATTTGTTGTGGAGTTATGTCAAAAGGGATTGTCAGGGGAACCAAGCAGGAAAGGTAAAACAATGCTCTAAATAAGGAGCATCCCAACGAATACTCAAACATGATAGCCAAGCTGATAGTCCTGAAGATGCGACTCCTCTGGTGCCCTAGTTGTCTTGTCAAGGTTGAAAAGAGAAAGATCAAAGAGAACACGCTAGAGGACCCTGGGCTTAGAAAAGGGTGGCAATTGAGTGAGTGCCCAGAAGTTGCTCACAGTATCAGCAAGAGCTGGCAGGGTGGCCAAGGAACACACACACAGACCAGCTGTAACAACACTGCAATAAAAAATAAATAAATGGGTTCTTAACTCAGGTTAGTTAACCTGCTTTCAGACTGCATATAAGGCATACGTTTTTAATGGTGAAAGTAATTAGCCATTGGAACAGTTCACCAAGGGTCATGGTAAACTCTTCATCCATGACTATTTTAAAATCAAGATTAGAAGTTTTTCTAAAAGAGATGCTTTAGGAATTTATAATATACCATAGTACAATCCAGACTAATGGGCAGTAGGGTCACCCCTGCCTTGGTGAAGTAACTCCCACCTCAGGCACTCACAAACAGCCTTCCACCACCCAAGCCACAAGCTGAGTGTCTGTGTAACTGCAGCCTCCCAGCCACACCTGAGTTACACTCTAGCTCTCACCAGCATTGGTAATACACTCTAGCTCTCACCAGCATTGGTAATCTAACACCCCAGTACCAGATTTCCCTGCCAGAAATGTATGTCCTGTTCTGCCCAGCCCTCACCTAGAGAGTACAAAATATTTAAAGTCTGTTATTTCTTAAAGGGAATAATATGCCAGTTTATTATCTCAAATAATTATTCAGACACTTCCGTTTCAGACACCTTCTACACCTGTTTGAGCTTTGTTTGTTTCCCTTCCTACTTGATGACTCTATTTGCTGCTTAAATGCAAATTAAGCAGAGCACACATTTCTTTGCCTAGGGAAGACTTGTTTGCTGACTTCTGCTTGGGCAAGGTTGTAGGGTTTGGAACACAGTGTTAAAATCATACAGGGAAATCTTGTAACTTTACAGAGTGTTGCTGCAATTTTATCAAAACAATCCTGACTAGCAAATTGCGATTTAAAATGATACATTATAAGACCTGCCTGTGACATTCCCCTCTGGTGTTATCTGGACCGGTGATCTGCTAGGTCACTCCAATCCTTGACTCTGAGCCAGCCTTACCCTGCTGTGCTGTGAGAACTCCCACTCCTGGGCTGTTCACACACAGCCTCTGGCATGTAAGCTGCTCTTTAGATTGTGCAACCAGATGACACTAGCCAATATGTCCGGTCCCAGACAGAACCCTAGGAACCTCCATCTTGCAGTGTCCCATTATGCCCGCTGGATGCTGCAAGCTTATATGAGTTCATCAGTTTAACAAAGAAATGGATATGTACCGGGCTCATTATCTCAAGGAGAGACTCTGACATGCTGAATGAAATAAAAGCAAAACTCATTCTAAACTGATCTTAATACTTAGATGCTTCTCACCACAGGCTGGCTGGTGGCCCTTCAGCCAGGCTCTCTCCTTTGATCAGCGCTTCAGTTGGTTGGTGTGGTGTCTGTAGATGTAAATGAAAGAGAGAGAGAGCATGGCAAAGTCTCTCCCTTTTATCATGTTCTTTCTTCCATCTTGGCTTCACCTCCCCCCATCCCCCCTTCAGAGTCAGGTGAGCATTACCTCCTCCCAGTACCAAACTGGCCAAAAGAAGGGGAGTGACTCACTTGAGAGTCCAACAGAACGTTTTGTTGCTGCCTTTGTTCTGTGAGTCTGGGCTGGGTTTGTCCCATACCTTCCCTGATGAGGTATGAACTGCCTCTCTGCTCTTGGAGAGTTTTTGCTTGGGCTTATTTTAAGCCATGAGGATACATTTTCAGCCTCATAATGACGTACATGAAATTATAACCTATAACATTACTGTAACAACAATGCTCAGTATATCATGAGTCTTTCGAAGATACCCGACATGACAAACTTTGCATTGGATACACACAATCATTTTACAAGAATGAACATCGGGGTGCTGGGTGTTTTCCCCTGAGGTACAGAGCATCACACCTCCCCTCATAGTTTACTGCAAGAGAGTTAGTCACTGACTAGGTCGAAGGCAGTTTGTTATAGTTCTCTTGGGATCCAGCCATTAAGGCCATGAGGCTGTGCAGTTTCATATGTTTGGAGCGTAATAATATGACAAAACAGCCTGATCTAATAAAATCTTCTAACAGAGGTCTCTTAAACATGGCTCCTTAATGGGGAAACTTGAGTTTTCAGCTATTAATAAAAGTCATGCTAGACATAATTCCAGCAAGCATAGATGGTAAAGTGCCATATATGCAGTACCTTGGAAATACCATTGTGTATATTAGGATTCTGCTATGACCAGAGAGACAGCTGGCTTTGCTCATAATTCTGCCTGAAACACAGTGAAATTTGACATTAACCATGCACTCTTAACAGAATCCTGAAAGAACTGCCCGACCATCTTTAGACCACTTACTATTTTTTGATTTATGCATACAAAAAATAACAGTACTTATCCTACAGATTGTTAGAGCTAGGGATAAGTATAAAATTAAAAAAATAAAGTTACCTTATTGGTTAAGGAAATGTATTGTAAAGAGAGGCCCTGACTCGTAAGAAGGAAGGCCTTGAAAATAATTTTTTTAGGCCAAAAGGAATAAATTGTAGGAAGGATGTCTGGTTCAAAGAATAACTAATGAAATAAGGAGAAGTTTCTAAAAAGAAGGCCTCTAACTGATAGGAGTGACTGATTTAAAACTGGTTTCAGAGTAGCAGCTGTGTTAGTCTGTATTCGCAAAAAGAAAAGGAGTACTTGTGGCACCTTAGAGACTAACAAATTTATTAGAGCATAAGCTTTCGTGAGCTACGGATGCATCCGATGAAGTGAGCTGTAGCTCACGAAAGCTTATGCTCTAATAAATTTGTTAGTCTCTAAGGTGCCACAAGTACTCCTTTTCTTGATTTAAAACTGTCTGCAATCAAAGAGAATCTGTCTTAAACTGAGCCAACATAGACCTTCCCATCCCACATATCTATGTGAATGCCAGTGCAATGAAAAAACTGTTGGACAGCAAGAAGGATGGGGAGGAAAGGTCTTGGGGAAAAAGGTTATAAATCTTATCTTGATTAAGACTGGACATAAGGGTAAACTGTCTCAAGTTGGTTTTTAGCTGAAGTCAGTAATTGGCAATGACATCACTTGTTTGTTAAAAGGAATAAAAAGTCAACTCTTAAAGGATTCATTGCTAATACCTACCTGACCACACTGAAGCCAACCAGCATGGTCTAAGCACCTCTTCAGCTAGACCAGGGATTGGCAACCTTTGGCACGCAGCCCTCCAGGGTAAGCCCCCTGGCGGGCTGGGCCAGTTTGTTTGTGGGAAGTGGCACAGGGCGAGAGATGTGCTAGCTGCCGCTTCCCGCAGCCCCCATTGGCCTGGAGTGGCAAACGGTGGCCAGTGGGAGCCACGATTGGCTGAACCTTTGGACACAGCAGGTAAACAAACTGGCCCGGCCCGCCAGGAGGCTTACCCTGGCGGGCTGCGTGCCAAAGGTTGCTGATCCCTGGTCTAGCCCATTTGTCAGTATCTTGATCAAATACTTATAAATTGTTACTGTTTCGATGTAGTAAATTGCTTATTATTTAGGATTTTTAGGCATGTTTAAAGCAATTGCATAAAATACCATTTGGCCTTTGGATTTAATAAAGGAATTTATAGTTAAATTAGTATTTGGTGATTTCCTATATTAGTAGTAATAATTTCAAATATTATTAGTTCCAACACCGTCCTTGACAATATTTAATAATACAGTTCTCATAGTGCATAACTCCCATCAATTTCTTTAGGAAGAAGCATGTGAACCGTTAACTCAAATGCAGCCAAGATTTTTCCTCAAATCAATTCAGCACTACTGATCCAAGTGTTTCCATAGAGACTTGTAATTACTGGATATGACCAAATTTTGATCTTTATGGTAATGCGGCATTTCCTGCACTTTCACTTCAACCTGTGACCTTGTCTTAAATTCACACTGGAGTTAAATCACATTAATCTCTGACACCTGTACGCTTCTGTCACAGGGTATCAAATGTAATAGAGAAAGTAGTCTTTATCGAAAAGGAAACTGACACAATACACTTGTGCTACATAGCTCATAATTCACACTATACCAGTCCCAAAAACTAACTAGGGTCAATTATAGTCAGCCAATGTGTAATCCAATGCAGTGACAAAAATAAATACACCCACTTGAGCTTCTCATGAGTTGCAGGTCCTGGAAAGACAAACTGAAAGGAATTCTGTGAAAATAGTAGTAGAAAACGTGGATCTTCTTTGCTAACAGGTATTGGGTTTGGTGAAAGATGGTATGAGGAGTGGGGAGTTATATTGTGCAGATTACATTTTAATATCTTTTCAAAACTAAGCAAATTCTGGGCAATCTAGGCTTAACCTAGCCAAAACTGACAGTTTAGGCTTGGCACCTCTACTTACACACCATGATGTGTATTTTTGTGTGTTTTTTTTTTTGTTTGTTTTAAAGACATATCTAACCATCCCAGATACTTGAAAGTATAACCATGTACCAAAATGAGTTATGAAAACGCTAATGACTTGCATTAGGAAGGAGGGAAAAGGGTCTCTCTCACTGTGTATGAGTATGATTATAGTCTTTAATGGCACAATCGCTTTTTTTTTTTCTGTGAACCCTGCCTTATTAGGTGCAGATATTGGATGCACAAGGAAGCAGAATTTGCACAAGGAACTAAAAAAGGCTTATTTCCTCACTCCAGAATGTCTGACCCTAAATGACCCTTACGTCAACCTAAATAATTTGGTCTTTGTGTAAAAATACAAACACACGCGCACACACACATACTCATTAGAAGGTGTGTAAAAATAATTGTAACTTGGGTATTTTGTTATAGTTTAACATGACTCTTGATCTGCATGATGGTGAAGATTTTCTAAAATGAAAATGTATAGAATTCATATATTCTGTTTGGCAATAATTATAGGATCAAGTTATGCTAAAACGGGTGTTGTGGATATCACTGGGGACAGAGAGATGATAATAAGGATATATTGATTAGAAAAACAGTATAAAATAAGAAACTAATATGGAAAAACTAAAAGGGGAGATTATCCAAAATTTAGACATGAATTAAAAAAGAAGAAACCTGTAATTGCTAAAGAGCTCCTCCCAATAGTAATGTAATTGAAATTCAAAGTGGTAGCAAATATGTTCTTTAATTTTATAGATGTATTCAAAGGTGTCCATTAGACAAAGTCTCTCAATATAATTAAGTGCTCCACAAGGGCAGCAATTGTGCTGTGAGGCTAGCTGGGGTTGGCTCTCCACTCTGGATGTTACAATCTCCAGGGTTTCAGCACCCAGGATGTAACTACAGCAGGGCGATCAGGACAGCTACCCATGGTGCAAAGCTGAGGGCATGGAAAAATGGGACTGTGTGGGTAGCACAATTCCTCCTGGAGCCGGTCCCTGCCCACAGAGCCTGGCTGCCATGAGATGCTCCCCTGGGCAGTAGCAAGTAAGCATCTTCATTTCAAACAGTTTGAAAACCTCTGTGCTAAATGGAGGTCAGAAATCTGGAGGGCCCTATGGCTCCACCCCCCACTGCCTTGTTTTTTCCTCCCCCACGGCTTTGTGCCTGGAGCAACTGCCCCACTTGCCCTGCTATGGTTGTGGCCCTGCATTATCATGACAGCTGGGCCAGAACTGAGTGGCACTGGGACCCCAGAGGTTGCTGTGCCTGGAGCAGGGAGTCAAGCCTAGCCAGCCCCTTCGGACAGGAGCTGCCACGCTACTTTTTCAGACATTCTGGTGACTCAGTTATGGGTTGAGAAACCCTCGTCTAGACCATCCCTGAGAGGTGTTTTGTCTAACTTGTTCTTAAAAATGACTCCAATGACTGGGATTCCACAACCTCCCTTGTTAACTTCTGTTGACCTCTGAAGCAATACGTCAATGCATAGTATTACCATCTCACAGGAAATCTGGACTCAAGCCGTTTGCAACTTTGTGCCAAGGCCAGTGTAGGTTTGCAGGCCCAATTACAGAATGGGGGACTATATTGTGGAAAGCAGTGACTCTGAAAAGGATCTAGGGACTGTAGGGAATAAGCAACAGAACATGAGCTGCCAGTGCAATTGTCATAAATATAAAGGGAAAGGTAAATACCTTTAAAATCCCTTCTGGCCAGAGGAAAAACCCTTGCAGCTGTAAAGGGTTAAGAAGCTAGGATAACCTCGCTGGCACTTGACCACAGTGATCAATGAGGAGACAAGATACTTTCAAAGCTGAAGGTGGGGAGAAACAAAGGGTCTGGGTCTGTCTGTCTGTGTGATGCTTTTGCTGGGGACAGAACAAGAATGGAGTCTTAGAACTGAATAAGTAATCTAGCTAGATATGCGTTAGATTATGATTTCTTTAAATGGCTGAGAAAATAAGCTGTGCTGAATAGAATGGATATTCTTGTCTATGTCTTTTTGTAACTTAAGGTTTTGCCTAGAGGGATTCTCTGTTTTGAATCTAATTACCCTGTAAAGTATTTTACAGAGGTGATTCTTTTTACCTTTTCTTCTATTCTTCTAGTAAGAAACTGAATGCTTTTTTCATTGTTCTTAAGATCCAGGGGTTTGGGTCTGTGGTCACTTACGCAAATTGGTGAGGTTTTTTACCAAACCTTCCCCAGGAATGGGGGTGCAAGGTTTTGGTGATGATTTTGGGGGGAAAGACGTTTCCAAACGGCTCTTTCCTAATAAAAAAAACCGCTTAGACATTTGGTGGCGGCAGCGAAAGTCCAAGGGCAAAAGGTAAAATAGTTTGTACCTTGGGGAAGTTTTAACCTAGGCTGGTAAAAGTAAGCTTAGGAGGTTTTCATGCAGGTCCCCATATCTGTACCCTAGAGTTTAGAGTGGGGAAGGAACCTTGACAGCAATGCTATAACAAAAATGATTTAATCAGAGGCAGATTAAGATATACTGGGGCACTGGGAACGAAGAACACTTTGGGCCACCCTTTCCCCGCCAGGCGTGAGGTCCCACCCCCGCTCTTCCCCTTACCAGAAGCCGGGCCATGGTAAGAGCTGTCCAGGGAGCCTGGGCCACTGTGGGGAGCCCTGGTCCCTCCACCTGCACTGGGTGGCATGTCCTGGGGTGGGGAGCAGGGACAAAGGCTGGGGGTTGCTGTCTGGCACTCCGGCCCCCTGTCCAAGGCAGGTGCTGGTTCTGGAGCTCCCCCACAACTGCCTGGGCTCCCTATGCAGTTCTTGTCACAGCCTAGGGCAGTGGCTCCCAAACCGAGGGGCACACCCCGCTAAGGGGGCACAGAGGAATGTTCGGCAGAGCCAAGCCCTCTCCCAGCTCTGCTCTGGCCCTCCCGCCAGCTGTTGCTCTGCTCCCGGCCACACACCCACTCTCAGCCCCTGACTGTGGGCCCTGGCCCCGCTCCTGCCCTTCTCCTGGGGATGGAGGAGGTATGGACTGCGTAAGGGGGGGCCCTGACCTAGCATGACCATATGTCCCATTTTGGCCCCAGACGTCCTAACTTTTTTTGCAAAACTGGGCATTTGTCCCATTTGCTCTCGCCAGCTGATCACCAATTGGCAAGAGCAAATGGGACAAATGTCCAGTTTTTCCAAAAAGGAGGGGGGGCGGGTGAGTGGGGGGCCTTGGGGCGGGGCGATTATGAGCAGTGGGGCTCGGGCCAGCCCTGCGCAGGGAAGATGAGGGCTTCAGCAAGTGGCTCGGGCCAGCCCCACATGAGGGAAGAGAGAAGGCCAGCTTTGTGCGGGGGCGGGAGAGAGAGGGGCTCAGGGCACTCT
Source organism: Dermochelys coriacea (assembly GCF_009764565.3). Taxonomy (NCBI): domain Eukaryota; kingdom Metazoa; phylum Chordata; order Testudines; family Dermochelyidae; genus Dermochelys; species Dermochelys coriacea. The sequence continues at coordinate 39,919,439 of NC_050070.1, read as the reverse complement.
GTGCCACACGGGGATGGGAAGGAAGGGAGAGGGCTTAGAGCAGCACCATGCCAGGGATGGGAGCGGAGAGAGAGGCTCAGAGCTGCGCCACGCCGGGGAGGGGAGAGGGGCTCAGGTGAGCTCTGTGCCTGGTGGGGAGCAGCACTCAGCCAGCTCTGCCTCAGGGCATTGGGAATTGCTCATCACCTCCACACAGGTTTCTCTGGTTGGGGTGGAGGCGGAGCTGCAGGGGGAAGAGGAGGAGCATGGAGCGGGAGAGAGGAGGAGCAGGGGCTGTGGCAAGAGTTCCAGCCACTCCTGTGGGGCTCTCCAATTGGTTGGGTATGGTAATCTGCCACTGGATCGAATGCTGTCCTTGTACGTATAATCGGAGGGTGACTTTTCACCAATGCCGTACATAAGAGGTAAATGGACACTGGAATACGGTATCCAGTTCTGGTGTCAGCATTTTAAAAAGAAGACTGAGCAATTGGAGAGATGCAGAAAAGTGCCAAAATGATTCAAAAGCCGAAGAAATACCTTAGTGTTGTGGTTCCCAAACTTGTTCCACCGCTTGTGCGGGGAAAGCCCCTGGCAGGCTGGGCCAGTTTGTTTACCTGCCACGTCCGCAGGTTCAGCCGATCACGGCTTGCTGCTCCAGGCCAATGGGAGCCACTGGAAGTGGCGCGGGCCGAGGAATGTACTGGCCACTGCTTCCAGTAGCTCCATTGGCCTGGAGCAGCAAACTGCGGCCACTGGGAGCCGCGATTTACCAAACCTGCGGACGCGGCATGTAAACAAACCGGCCTGGCCCACCAGGGGCTTTCCCTGCACAAGCGGCAGAACAAGTTTGGGAACCACTTCCTTAGTGGAAGACTTAAAATTGCTCGATCGGTTCATCTTATCAACAAGAGGATTGAGGGTAACTTGACTACAGTGTATATATACCATTACAAGGAGAGAACACTGGGTACTAAGGAACTCTTTAATCTAACAGAGAAATGCATAAAAAGAACCATTGGCTGGATCCCAAAGCCAGGCAAACTCAAATTAGAAAGTGGGCGCAAAGCTTTAACAGAGGATGATTAACCTTTGGAACTGCCAAGGAAAGTGGTGGATTCTCCATCTTTTCATGTCATCAAATTCAGACTGGATGCCTTTTCTAGAAGCAGCCGTGTTAGTCTGTATTCGCAAAAAGAAAAGGAGTACTTGTGGCACCTTGGAGACTAACAAATTTATCCAATGAAGTGAGCTGTAGCTCACGAAAGCTTATGCTCAAATAAATTTGTTAGTCTCTAAAATGCCACAAGTCCTCCTTTTCTTTTTGTAGGAGGAGTGAGTTTCCTCCAGAGGCCTTCTGCATGGAGTGCCTGACATACACTGTTGGCTACCTGTCATATGTACTGTGAGCACCCCTGCTGTGTAACTCAATTGGTTGCCCACTACCTATTCAGATGCATCTTGGGCAGCAAAAAGAAAGCAAATAATATCAGACATACTCTACACATTACATCTGGATTAAAAGATGACTAGAAACATGCAATTTCCCCTACTTAATTGCTGTCTCCATCAAACACAGAAGTGTTTTTCAACTAAGAAAGGCTATTCAGGAAAGCAACTAGGGGTCAGGACCTCCTCTGAAGTCTTTCCATGTGTAAAATGCAACAGCATCTGTTCCTCCAAGTATGGAATGACAGTGTACAATGGGACAGGAGAGCGGGAAAGAGAGAGATTATCTTGATTTGGTAGTCTACACAGAAAACACAGATGGAAAAAAACCAAACAAACCCCAACACATTTTAGGTTACCTAGTTCAGCTCTCACACAAGAAAATATATAAAAGCATTGCATGATTTTTCTTCACTGGGCTTCTTAAGGGTTTTGTCCTTTGTTTTAAACATTTCTGATCAAGGAGCTTCCACAATTTTCCTTGGAAGATTACTGAATAGTATAATAAATTTCTCTGTAAAGAAGGTGCTCCTCCCACCCTAGGTTTATCCAGATTAAATTTTATTCATAATGTAGTCCCATTATTCCTACTTACAGTTCCTTTGTACCAAACAGAGCTCTAGTCTCTAAGGTGCCATAAGTACTCCTTTTCATATTTAGCTCTTGACATCCTTCCTCCTAGAGTGATCCCTCCTGTTTCCTAATAATTTAATCATTCTCCTCTCTGAACTTCAGCCAATTAGTCAGTGTCTGCTACCGAAGTGCCCAGAACAGCAAGCAATTTTCCATTCACATTCCTTGGAATATTGCATATGATATTGTATAGAATGCTTATGATAAGTCGTATCTAACTCTGGGTTCTCTCCCCTAGGCTCAGGTGGCAGCTGGACTTAGATGGGCTATTGTTGTACAATTTTAGGTGTGTTGTTACATTTGTGCTGTTCTTGGATGCTAACGTAGCAGTTGTAGCCAAGAGTGCTTACCCTCCCCAGCTCAACCCAAATCTGCACATGGCAAGAAAAGTGCTGCAGTTTATTATAGATGGGAGCTGTATCCTTATCTTGGTCACTTCAAGATTAGATTGCTGAAAAATAACAAACTGTGCATGGGGTGACATGAGGACTACTTAGAAATTGAAGCTAATGCAGTTTGCCATGGCCCGTTTATTAAGTGGAGTCTCACACTGGGAGTACATTATATAAGAGCTTTAGGGTTTTCACTGGCTGGCAACAGGCTTCTGGGTAGAATTACTATTCCTAGATTTTAAGGCCAGAAAACTATCTACTCCGACTTCCTGTCAGGAAATAGAATTCCATTCAGTTACCCCTGTACTGAGCTCCAATAACTTGTTTGGCTAAAGCATTTCTTCTAGAAAAAAGAAAAGGAGTACTTGTGGCACCTTAGAGACTAACAAATTTATTTGAGCATAAGCTTTCGTGAGCTACAGCTCGCTTCATCGGATGCATTCAGTGGACTGCATCCGATGAAGTGAGCTGTAGCTCACGAAAGCTTCTGCTCAAATAAATTTGTTAGTCTCTAAGGTGCCACAAGTCCTCCTTTTCTTTTTGCGAATACGGACTAACACGGCTGCTAATCTGAAACTCCTCCTACACTGAGCCAAGAAAGGAGCTATTATGATGTTGTTTGGGGCTTTAATTTTGTGTAATCAACACAAGCAGGATAACTAAACAAACTAGAGTCTCAAATAAGTGTTAGATAACTTTAGTAACAGCAGGAGAATCTTTACATCTGGAATTTTATGCTGGTGTTGGCCTATAGTGTTAACTTTTGCCTTATTTTCCAATTTCTCTTGTACAGCTTTGGTTTTGATCAGCACTTTGTGCTGGACAGCGAGTCTATGTGGGTTACAGCTGTTTTTGCATTTCAGTTTTCAGTTTCTCTTACTAATATGGGGTCTGTCTCTTCTGGGAGTGGGTGGGAAGTCTCTGGATACCACATTGTGTTCTTCTATTATGTGAGTTCCAGCTTGAATACCTCTCTTATACTGGCTTGCTTTCTCTTTAATGGGGTTTAGTGCTTGGTGCATTGTGTATGGGGTGTTGTGGGGTTTTGTTTTGGTTAAACATTTGTTGCTTTTATTTTTGCAATGTATTATATACCTCTTTCTGTACACTGCTTTTATGTTTAATTCTGCAGTGGCTAATGTTTGTCTAGCAGTTTAGTATCTGTCACAACTTGCTCTCATTGCTAAAAATAGCAGTTGCCTATTGCCCACACTGAGTACCAGGAAAGATAAAACATGTGGTCTTTGGTTGCTGCTTTGGTTGCTTGTACAATTGAAACATCTCACATTTTTAGTGCTTATTTTTTCATATATTTAGCCTTTCACCTTGACAAGAACCTGTGAACTACTTATAGATTTCATTTCTCTCCTACCCTATCCAACTAATCTAAGAATCACTACAGCTAAAATTTGTATCTTTTAATCTTGGATTTAAAATGTCAACTGAAAAATCCACAGGATGTTTGTGACATGATTACATTGAAATACCATCTTGTATTTCTATGTCCTGCTCTCTAGATCCTCAGACACAAAACACTGGGTACTCGTATACAGCTTTGGGCGCTCAGCGTTTAGAGATTGCACTTGTGAAGTGCTGAATGTTTACAGCAATGGTTCTCAACCTGTAGCCCAATCGGTACACAGCTGCGGCCCATGGAACATCCTCAGGGCCATATAGGTAGTATTGGACGTGGCTCACAATGGTAAATAGGTTGAGAACCACTGGTTTACAATGTGATGCTGAATATCCTCAACTTTCTTTGGCTTGAATGGGACTTCTATTAAGTGCAAACCTTGAATTTGTCATTTAGCACCTTTCAAAATATAGCCTTTCTTTAATATATATTTAACTCTATAAAAGCCCCTATCCAGTCCCTTATAATGATTGTACAGCATTAGATTGCAATGTCAGAATGATCACACAGTCTTTAAACCTTTCTTACTCCCTGCTGAAAAGTCTCTCCTCCCAGAAATCTATGCAAACTGACACCTGGCAAAATAAATCAACCTTGCAGGATGTCATGAAGGTCAGAGAATCTGGGTTCTCTTGGAACACAGTGTAGAAGGGAGTTCCAGAATTGATGACCCTTGCTTTATAAGCTGACACAAGCCCCTCCCATTTAAACGAGGAATAAAATCAGACTCAGGAAAAGATGTCAAGATGTGTGGGCAGGAGGGCAGTATGTGCATGCATGCTTCCAGAATCGGCCTATTTTCTTCAATAGTGAAAGTAATAAGCTCATAATTTGTTGGAAATTCTGGCTGCATTGTGGTTGGTGGATGGGTTTAATTATGCAAAAATAAAATCGATATTTAAATGGATCCCAGGTCCTTTGCATTTTCATTTTATACATAGATACCATAATTGGAGACTTGCTTGTTGTGGTTTGGCAGCTGTTTTTCTCTCTTGAAATCTACATCTGCTGTTTGTATCTTCTTAATTCATATTTCCAATAAAATGTAACTTTTTTTTAAGTCATACTGTTGAAATGGAGCTAAAACACTCCATAACCCTTCATTCTAAATATCATGTGTAGATCACAGCTCTTCATAAAGGAGAGGAAGCCAGGGTACCGAGAGGGAGCCAGGTTTTCAAAAGTGGATTCTAATTTTGGGTGTCTGGACTTGCATATCATAGGGCCTGATTTTTAGAAGTACTAACTAAGCCTATGTAACTTCAGTTGGTATAAGTGGGAGCTGTGGATATTCAGTAACTTTGAAAGCCAGGCTATCTGCTGGCCCACTGCCTTCATTGTTTGTTTAGATCTTAATCTTCTGTAGATGCATCTGCCTGAATTTTTTTTTTTAGGGTAAAATTTTGTTTAATCTCCTTCAGTCCATTATATTTTTCTCTTTTTGCTAATGTTTGAAACACAGTCCAAACTTCCAAAGGAGACTTAAATTAATGTACCTTAGAGGCTAACAAATTTATTTGAGCATAAACTTTCGTGAGCTACAGCTCACTTCATCGGATGCATCTGATGAAGTGAGCTGTAGCTCACGAAAGCTTATGCTCAAATAAATTTGTTAGTCTCTAAGGTGCCACAAGTACTCCTTTTCTTTTTGCGAATACAGACTAACACGGCTGCTACTCTGAAATCTTAAATTAATGTGTGGCTTTTATGTCTTAATGTGTAATAAAGAGCATAGATATAATTTAGCATTCATCCCCGTTTTACTCAAGGTAAAGCCCCTCCCTCTTGTTTTGATATACTTTGTATTTATCATTGGTTCCCATGTGTAGTCCTTTATTTGGTTTTAAAATCACACGACAGTGCACATAATCCAATCTGAATTAATTGTCCTAGTAAAATTTCCATTTATGACTCTACCAAGTTCTGGCACTGAATAAATTAAAACTATTTTTGTTCAAGCCAAAAAATAACCTTTTTAGGTAAGGTTATCTCCTTCATAGTCCTAACTTCAAATGTTCTCAGATTTATGTAAATATAGAAAATGGTTTCCTAGATTAGAACATGCTTTCACCTCAAAAGGATTGTAGGGTACTATTGTGACCAGTGCAAATAATTGTTACTGTCTCACTGAGCAAAGAATATATATTTGTACACCGGACACACACAGCATGGGGAAAATCTTCTCTGTACTTAACATCGCTACATCTTTCCTAACACTTCTAGGAAGCTTTTCCTTTAATGAATTTAGTGATTGTGAAAGGTGCTGGATTGGAACCAATTTGTTTGGATCCTTATCTGTAGTGGTCACTTGAAAGGGTGACAAAACACAATAATGCAGTCTCTGTTGTTGTAAATTTGGCACCACTAGTGAGCACAAAACTTTAATTGGGCTAGATTTTGATTTGCCAGAAATATAGCAATTCCAGTGAGTAAGGGCAGGGGGAGAGTAAGGCCACACACTCTGCCATGTGCAACTGCATTAGGGCTGCTTAAATCAGAGCTTGACACGTGGGAAAGGAAGGTAAAGAGCACAAAATGCAAGCCTGATGCACTTGCCCTGACTTCCATGGTACATATGTACACACACAGGTCAGTAGCAGGGCAAGCAAATGCCCCATCAAAATGGGTGAAATAATTTACCCCTCCTTTCCTTTTTCCCCCTCTCCAAAAGCAGGATGTAGGCGCTGGAGGAACTGAAACTGAGTCATCATTTCTTCTTGGGGTGACATGTAGTTGCACCATCCCATCCTCTGGACTGAGTCTAAAGGCTCTCTTTCCATTTATTTCCCCCCACCACCACATTATTCTTAATACGCTTATTGAATAAGAATCTAAGCCACAGTTGCAATGAAACTATTCCTCTAGTTAATGAATAGAAATTGTGATTACAACATAACATTTCTTTTTCCCCTGAATGTCCCACACTCGTTCATACCTTGTCATTTCCTAGAGGCACAAGATTTCATTCATAGTAAAATAATTTAGGCTTTTAAATAGTGCTGTGAGCCAGTTTAAATATTTAAAGAGAATCTTGTTCTGAGTGAAATTATAATGGGTGTATGTATACTATGGTAGATGACTATTTCCCCTGGTGTCTTTTAAGTTGCATAGTACTAGTCACCACTAAGTGCCAAACTGTGCTCACTTTATTGATGTAAGTTGTTCAATTGAAGTCAATAGGACTAATCCTATGAGTGAGATGAGCAGAATGTGTCCGTAAAGTGGGACTGATACTGCTAAGGACCTGGCAAGAGTACTACTACTGATGTCAATGGGACTAATTATTATAAGTAAGGATAGAAGCATCTGGCACTACTTTACAGACCTGTGATGGGTTGTCACCCCAGGGTGCAGTCTGAGAACTGTGGGAACCATTGCACCCCTCTAAGATGCACAGCTGGGTGGGGACACATCCAGCCTAACCCAGGCATTGTTATTATCCAACATGACAGCAGGTGGTGCTACCTGAGTGCAAACAACAAACACCAGCCAATTTCCCAGCTCCCCAGGCTCCTTCCTGCACCCCCGAGTATAAACCCAAAATTATACTGTCTTGCATTGTACAAGGAACTGTACAGCGTAAGCTCATAGAGTTTGCCTGCCTTTCAATGTGGAGTGGAAATGTAATAGACCCTCTGAGCTAAGATTCCCAAACATTTCACTGCAAACTCACTGGTTTGGATCAAAACATAAAATAAGTTTATTAACTACAAAAGATATATTTAAAGTGATTATAAGTAATAGCAAACAGATCAAAACAGATTACCTAGCAAATAAACAAAAGCACAACCTAAGCTTAATATACTAGATTGGATATTAATGGCAGATTCTCACCCTACAAATGATACAAGCAGGCTGCAGATTCTTAAGGGGCAAGCTGCACTTGCTTTACAGCTTGGAATCCCCAGGTCTTTCATACACAGGCTAGAAATCCCTTTAGCATGGGTCCAGCACTTCCCTCAGTTCAGTCTTTGTTCCTCAGGTGTTTCCAGGAGTCTTCTTGTGTGTGGAGTGAAGACCCCCAGATGATGTCACTCCCTGCCTTATATAGTTTTAGTATATGGTGGGAACCCTTTGTTTCAAAGCTTGGTTCCCAGGTCAGTTTGTGGAAAACTACTGACATGTGGTCTGGTCACATGTCCTTGTAGAGTCATAGCAGCCATTACTTACAGCAGTGGTGGGAAACCTGCGGGCCGCATGCAGCCCATCAGAGTAATCCACTGGAGGGCCACAAGATAATTTGTTTACATTGATCGTCCACAGTCATGGCTGCCTGCAGCTCCCAGTGGCTGCAGTTCGCTGCAGGGACGTGCTGGCCACTGCTTCTCGCAGCTCCCATTGGCCAGGAACTGCAAACCACGGCCACTGGGAGCTGTAGTGGGCCATGCCTGCAGACGGACAACATCAGCAAAATGTCTCATGGCCCACAATCAGATTACCCTGATGGGCCGCAGATTGCCTGCCTAGAGGGAATACTATTCCTTAAAGCTATTTTTATCATGTAAGAGGGAGCCCTTCCATCCTATCAGCCAGTTAAAGTAATAAAACCCCATTTCTCCAGGCAACATTTATAATTATTTTGTTAGAATCCCACCGTAGGTTACCCTGAAGATAGATGTGTCTTTTCCTGCCAAAACAGTTATCTAACCTTTGATCCAATTTTAATATCTCCAAACCTATTCTCCTCTGCCCTGTAAAAATCTCTGCTTGACCAGGCATACGTCATAACCCAAGAGTGTCACACTCTAGACAACAGCTTTCTGTGACTAAAACAAAATATGGTTTAAGTGACTAAAATATTCAAGCATGCTTATTAGGAAGAAGGCAATTTTAGCTATAGCTTGGTTTTATCTAAATGACCTTTGCATTTAAATAACTAGTAGCAGTTTGTACTGCAAGCATGAGATGATAGGGTGAGGTGGAAGGCAAAATGGCATGTGAGAAAGCTACTTCTTTAATAGAAATAATAGGGTTAGCATGTGCTATTGCTATCATTCTCATTACTTTTACATAAAAGTGCCAACAAGACACTTTAAGCAGTCTTAAGATGCTTGTGTAGCATTCTTGTAAAATGTCCTGTCCTGGCTGCAGAGGATAGCAGTGTACAATTGCTGCCACCAGCTAACATTTACTCCTTTAGCTCGGGGGTGGGGGGGGAATGCTGGCTATTCCAGGTTCAAAATATCACTGATGACCCTTGAGGATGGGGGGTTTATGTGAAGATGGCAGCTTGCACTTACAGCTGGAGGAAAGGGAAGCAACTCTTAATTGATTAGAGGGTTAAAAAAAATCTCAAAATACAGTGACTTGCATCTATTGTAAAGATGTTTCTACTTTTATTTATTACAATTATTTTTATTATCCCATAGTGTTCATAGGGAAAGTACTGAAGAGGCTCTTCGCTGCTACTCCCTCCACTTCTCATGTGCCTGTTCCCAGTGGAGAAGAGATGGTACTAAAAAATCCCACATCAAAACCACAGCAGAAGGATTCTGAGAATGCTCAGGCTTCATCAAAATGTGCCAGTTCGCCAGGTAATATAATCTGCTAATTACTGCAATGTGAAAATACTTGGCTTTTGGTCATTGTTTTTAAAGAGAAAAAAGTTATATATGAACACATAGTGTAGAGCCTTGTCCTATGTATGCATTGAGCCTCAAATTTTAAACACAAAATTACTTTTGGGTTTACCCATCAAGTTCCCTGCAGTGCATACCATTTGGCATCTTGATCAAACTAAATTTTTCACTGACAAAAAAGAATCCTTTGTTAATGCAAAGTTAGAGTTGCCTGGTGGTATCGTGTGTCCTTCCAGAATGTCAAGATCAGCAAGACTCAGAAGTCTGAGAGTTAAGATATGCACCAGAGCATCCCTGATTTTTGTACATCCTGGTTTTCAGAATTCTGAGTTTTGTTGAACTTGAAATTTTGGAAAGGCACATGATTCTACCAGGCAACCTTAACTCTGCACTAAGAAAAGGATATTTTGTTAGTGAATTTCCTCACTTTTTTTTTTTAAACATAAAAATGCTCTTTGTAGGAGTTCTTTATTTGGACAGCTGTAGTTATTTTAGAGGTGTATGGTAAAGATGCTACTGTGACCTGCTAAAGGCCAAAAATGCAATGTGATTCCTAAGTGGTCTGTAGTTCACCCCGCAGTACATTTTGTTATAATGTAATGATTTGTACTTTGAAATGTTAGGAGCGTGGAGTGGCTGACAGGCCAGGGAGAGAAATTGCGCATTGACTGTTACAGAATGTTGATAGACTTTCTGTGTTGGTTAAGCATGTGAGAGAAGACTGTGTGTGTCCTTCTCTACACAGAACCTTCCCCATATTTCCAGCTAACCCTTCCCTTCCTGTCTTGCTAAATCATTATATTCTAGAAGCAAAGTTGTCCGTTGCTGTTTGGTGCCCATTGCTGGTGCAAACAAATCCATAGGCAGCACTTTTCTTTGTTACATAGGCTGAGCTGTACATTGAGCTGCTTCCCATGGAGAGAGGACTGTGCTGGACTGGCGGAGAGAGGAGGTGGTGATGGCAGAGGCAGTGAAGGGATCAACATGCAGCCAGGGTAATCATTGCTCTAGCTAGGCTCACCCACTTAATCTCCACTCCTCACCAGCCTGCCTGTCGACACCGGGAAGGCATGTACCTCAACTTTGTATTTCCTTGGTTAGCCACTCTCCTCGTTCTGGAATGCCACTAGGCGCCACTCTGCAGCCTAAACTCTGTGTCAGTTATGTTTTAGAATAATTACTCAGAACCCACACTTACCACAGCCCAGTTCTCCCCTTCCACTGCTTTTGCTGTCATCGCCTCAACTCCCCTCTCTCTACCGGTCCTGGTGGATAATCATGAGTTTCCAGTGCAACACTGTGGCTAAAAAGGCTGTGATCCTTCGATGTTGTAACAGGGTGGCCTTCCTCTTTAAAGGCCGGAGGCCTGGGGGCAGCCAGCCCTGTTTATTTACCCCGTGAACATGAATGAGGGTTATGCTGTACTCCACGAGCATGTAGTGTTAACTCATGAACTAGTGGTCCTCCAACTTTGCTGTTCTTTGGACATGTGTACTTGTGCTTAAGTGACAAATTCAACAAAAAAATAAGATAAAAATTGGAGCCTGGAGGGAAAGACTAATTTGGGTGTGGCTAATTCCCCAGGCCAAGTGAGTGAGATTGGTAGTGTACAGATGTATAAACAGGGGAATCATGTACGAGTAGGAGCTCCCCTAACAACTGCTCCTGGAAATCCAGTTCTGGTGTCCGCAATTCAAGGATATGGATGAGTTGGAGAGGCTCAAAGAGCCGTGAGATGGATTGGAAAACAAGCTCCTCAAGTCTCTCATTATAAGGCATAATCTACTTACCTTAACAAAGAGAAAGTTAAGGGGTGACTTGAACAGTGTCTGTAAGTACCTATATGGGCGAAAATATTAGATAATAGAGGGCTAGCAGACAAATGTATAATAAGATCCAGTGACTGGAAGTTGAAGTTGGACAAATTCAGACTAGAAATTAATATTAGCCAAGATGGGTATGGAAATGGGCGATAGGATGGATCACTTGATGATTATCTGTTCTATTCATTCCCTCTGAAGCACCTGGCATTGGTTGCTGTTGGAAGACAGGATACTGGGCTAGATGGACTTTTGGTCTGACCCAGTATGGCCAGTCTCACATTCTTAAATAAGGTGCAAACTTTTAACAGTGACGATAATTAAACATAGAAACAATGTAACAAGGATATGGTGGATTCTCAATCAGTGGAAATCTTTAAATCGGGGTTGGATTTTTTTTTTTTGTAAAGGATGTTCTCTAATTCAAACAGTAATTAATTCAGTGAAGTCCTATGTTATACAAGAGGTTGGACTGGATGATCGCAATGATCCCTTTTGGCCTTATGTGTGAAACTGTTTGCTGCTCACTGCTGACCCCCCCCCCCACTCACACACATACACGTCAGACTCCCTCACCCCGCTCCAGCATTCTGTTCTCTTGCCACCCCAACCTTAAGCCTTCCACATCTCTGCCACCTCTCCCATCATGGAATTCAGTCTCTGCAGCAAGGCCTTCTTGCATTGTGGAGGAGGAGGAGGAGAACGGTGCTGTAAAGGTGACTGACACGGCTGAACTTCCAAATAATATTTGGCACAGTCACTGACTAAAGTGCTTTATATCTTGAATGTTCTTTACAGATATTAACTACTATTTAAAAGAATCCTACAATGTTTGTGAGTAAATATCTTCATTCTCCAACTGGGTAAAACATGAGGCATATATTTTTTTTATATATATATATATATATGATTTATTTCGCTTTGTCGATGGTAGAACTGTGATTAGAACTGAGGTGTTCTAGCCCTGAGTCCTTTTCTTATACCAGACTGCAATTCAAAGCTAACATCTTCCAAAAAGATGTCTTATTCCTATGTAAAATAGTAGATAATTTCACATGGATACAAATCTGTCTCTTCTGAAGACTGTTGCTGTGTTTCCTTTAGACTTCATGCATGAACACAGGCTCTTTTTTTTAAAAAAAAAAATTACCTTCTCATAGAATAAATGTTTCTTTCTAAAGCCTATGACTAAACTTCTCTGACTAGAGTTTCCTAAATGTGCAAGAAAAAAGCCCAAAACACAACACTCCTTTCTGGGAGCGCAAGCATTGATATTTGCCTACTTGATGACCAATAAATCCTAATGACTTGATAGTTGGAATTCTGATAGGGATAAATAGCAGTGCTCGTGTTTTGTTGCATTATCACTGTAAAGATAAACAAAGCACACTAGCACAGTAAGAGCCCTATTTTTGGAAAGATGCAAAAATAGGAACTCATTGTAAAAGACTGTTTTGTTTTTAAAAACACTCAGGCAGCACCTACCTAACTGCTTTAAAAAAAAAACAACACACTTTTCATAATGTATTGTTTTAAATAGGATACAATTTAAAATTTGTTTTAATTCTCCCAAAAGTGACACATTGGTAGTACTGTGTAGTATTAGTCATGTGTTGCTGCAAAAGCTCAAGAAAAAGCCCAAAATAATTGAGGAACTCCAGAGATAAATCCATGTCCTTTGTAGTGGATGACTTGGAGAGTAGATATCATTCACAAGCTCAGTCTAGTCATTATTCCCTTTAAGAAAAGAAAGCTGTTTGGCACTGGAACTAGAAGTTCACTTCTGAATCTGAGAAACACTGTATCCTTCTCTCCCTTTTTAGGGGGTTCTACTTTTTTTCCTATTTGTTAGGTCTACCCAGGAAACTAGTATTTTGCCTTTGGTAGCTATCTTTTGGTCTTGAAGGTGCTTATATCCCTACCTGACTAGAACATTGTACAACTTTTTCAAATTCAAAATTGCTCATAGTAAAATCTCCACTCTTTGACAATGGTCCTATTGGCTGAAATGATTTGAAAACTGAACCCTGCTGATATTAGTCCTCTTCAAGTACAGATAGAAAGACAGAATTGTTCTCCATCAAGCTTCCCAAAGTGTTTTCAAATGCCATATTAAATAACTTTGCAAAACCTGTATCGCATCAAAGAAATGCCTGGCAACATGAAGTTTATTAGGAAACCTGTTTGATATGGGCACGGGAGACTCACTTTAATAGACAGCATTAAAACTTTACACCTCCTGGCTGATGGAAGTAATGTTCTTGGCTTCTGACTTTTGTTAATGCCTGACCTAGCTATAGCAAGGATAAATATTGGGAAAGATGTTTTTTCTTGAAATCTGCAAAGCTGAAACCAGATGGTGGGGGGTTTTGTCTTTAGAGCTCCAGTCCTATGGTGGAGGGGCTTTGTAAGTAAGTAGATAGACTATAAAGTAGGCTTGCTCACTTTTGACCGCAGATTTCTAAAGACGTCTTAGAATCATGTTTTCTCTTACAATTGTCTACACTTTCTCACTTGATCTGCCCAACAGCCTCATTTGGGATTTGGTACCAATTGATTCTGACAGGAGCTGAGCAGCAGACCTGCTCTGAGGAAGAGGCTGAAAAATAATTACTCTACGAAGAAGATCTGTAGCGTTCAATTATTCTCTTCTCTGCAAAGCCCACAATCCCACTTGGCTTTTTCTTTTCTTCACCACTGAGGAAGGGAACTGAAGTGGTTTAAGGTCCTGCAGAAACAAGTCACTTGAACTCTTCTGTCTTTTCAAGTCTGAAGCAGCACTAATGGGGAAGGGAAGCAAACTTAACAAATATTATTTAAGTTTAATTAAACAGCTTATGGTGCAGCATACAACTGCATGTATTGCTGTATAATTGACCAAAGTACAATTAAAACTCTTGAGAGTATAAACTTCATTCATGATGAATTTCCAATAGTGAAAAAAAGGCTGAATAAATTCTTTTATATGAGGAACTCCTGTTTCTTCTTTGAGTAGTGTCCCTGTGGGTGCTCCGCTTCAGGTGTCGGTGCGTCACTGTGATTTTCGGTAGCAATGCTCAATCAGGGAGCGCGTGCGCGGTAGTCCTCTCACGGTGCCATTGGTGCCTCATGTAGGGTGCACACTTCAGTTCCTTCTCAACTGTCCTCAGCTGCAGACAGAGCCTAGTGGCAGTGCTGCTTCTTTGTTTGTTTTCTCTAGAAATAATTAGATTTGTTTAATTAGTTAGTTACCATTTTACCCAAAACCACATGGGAACTCACTAGAGGCCATCCTACACACACTCGGTGTCAGACGAGCCATAGCATTTTATTTAGACAGAACCAAACCGTTCCAGAAATCCCCAAGGCTTTATTTCCACAACAGAACACTCCAAGGGCTGAACGCTATATCAACCAGAGACTATCTAAATGTATCCAACTTTGCTATTGACTGCACAACAAGGAACCCCCACCTGGGATCTGATCCCACTGTACGCATGCCATGGCCACATCTATAGCCTTCCTGAACAATGTCCCTCTAATAGATATATGCAGGGCTACCACACGGGCCTGAGAGCACACCTTTGCAAAACATTATGCCATCACTCAGTGTTCTGTCAGATAGGCCTTACCATGTTTTCTGCAACAGCACACATGACTCCGAAGCTCCTACCATCCACAGTAGGGCACTGCTCTACAGACACCTGAAGTGGAGCACACACAGGGACACTACTCCGAACTGACAAAGGAGGTGCTGTCGTCATCATGAATAGGTCGGAGTATGAACAAGAGGCTACTAGGCAGCTCTCCAACACCACTTTCTACAAGCCATTACCCTCTGATCCCACTGAGAGTTACCAAAAGAAACTACAGCATTTGCTCAAGAAACTCCCTGAAAAAGCACAAGAACAAATCCGCACAGACACACCCCTGGAGCCCCGACCTGGGGTATTCTATCTGCTACCCAAGATCCATAAACCTGGAAATCCTGGACGCCCCATCATCTCGGGCATTGGCACCCTGACAGCAGGATTGTCTGGCTATGTAGACTCCCTCCTCAGGCCCTTCGTTACCAGCACTCCCAGCTATCTTCGAGACACCACTGACTTCCTGAGGAAACTACAGTCCATTGGTGATCTTCCTAAAAACACCATCCTAGCCACTATGGATGTAGAAGCCCTCTACACCAACATTCCACACAAAGATGGGCTACAAGCCGTCAGGAACAGTATCCCCGATACTGTCACGGCTAACCTGGTGGCTGAATTTTGTGACTTTGTCCTGACCCATAACTATTTCACATTTGGGGACAATGTATACCTTCAAATCAGCGGCACTGCAATGGGTACCCGCATGGCCCCACAGTATGCCAACATTTTTATGGCTGACTTAGAACAACGCTTCCTCAGCTCTCGTCCCCTAATGCCCCTACTCTACTTGCGCTACATTGATGACATCTTCATCATCTGGACCCATGGAAAAGAAGCTCTTGAGGAATTCCACCATGATTTCAACAATTTCAACAACCATCCCACCATCAACCTCAGCCTGGACCAGTCCACACAAGAGATCCACTTCCTGGACACTACGGTGCTAATAAGCGATGGTCACATAAACACAACCCTATATCGGAAACCTACTGACCGCTATTCCTACCTACATGCCTCTAGCTTTCATCCAGATCATACCACTCGATCCATTGTCTACAGCCAAGCGCTACGATATAACCGCATTTGCTCCAACCCCTCAGACAGAGACAAACACCTACAAGATCTCTATCATGCATTCCTACAACTACAATACCCACCTGCTGAAGTGAAGAAACAGATTGACAGAGCCAGAAGAGTACCCAGAAGTCACCTACTACAGGACAGGCCCAACAAAGAAAACAACAGAACGCCACTAGCCATCACCTTCAGCCCCCAACTAAAACCTCTCCAATGCATCATCAAGGATCTACAACCTATCCTGAAGGACGACCCATCACTCTCACAGATCTTGGGAGACAGACCAGTCCTTGCTTACAGACAGCCCCCCAATCTGAAGCAAATACTCACCAGCAACCACACACCACACAACAGAACCACTAACCCAGGAACCTATCCTTGCAACAAAGCCAGTTGCCAACTGTGTCCACATATCTATTCAGGGGACACCATCATAGGGCCTAATCACATCAGCCACATTATCAGAGGCTCGTTCACCAGCGCATCTACCAATGTGATATATGCCATCATGTGCCAGCAATGCCCCTCTGCCATGTACATTGGCCAAACTGGACAGTCTCTACGTAAAAGAATGAATGGACACAAATCAGACGTCAAGAATTATAACATTCAAAAACCAGTTGGAGAACACTTCAATCTCTCTGGTCACTCGATCACAGACCTAAGAGTGGCTATACTTCAACAAAAAAGCTTCAAAAACAGACTCCAACGAGAGACTGCTGAATTGGAATTAATTTGCAAACTGGATACAATTAACTTAGGCTTGAATAGAGACTGGGAATGGATGAGTCATTACACAAAGTAAAACTATTTCCCCATGGTATTTCTCCCTCCCACCCCACCCCCCACTGTTCCTCTGATATTCTTGTTAACTGCTGGAATTAGCCTACCTTGCTTGTCACCATGAAAGGTTTTCCTCCTTTCCCCCCCCTGCTGCTGGTGATGGCTTGTCTTGAGTGATCACTCTCCTTACAGTGTGTATGATAAACCCATTGTTTCATGTTCTCTGTGTGTGTGTGTGTGTGTGTATATATAAATCTCTCCTCTGCTTTTTCCACCAAATGCATCCGATGAAGTGAGCTGTAGCTCACGAAAGCTTATGCTCTAATAAATTTGTTAGTCTCTAAGGTGCCACGGGTACTCCTTTTCTTACTCCTAACAAGAAGAGGAAGTTGCTCAGCTTGTGCAGTAACAAGGGTTCTTCGAGATGTATGTCTCTGTGAGTGCTCCACTACGCACCCTCTTCCCCTCTACTTCAGAATTCATTCGTCGAGCTCTGCAGCAGAGAAGGAACTAAAGGGTCGGGTCATGTGCCTGCCTCATGAGGTGCCAACTGCACCACGAGGTGACTACTCTGCCCCGAGCAGTGCTACTGAAAATCTCCAATCTGTGGCGCAGGGACACTCCGACACCTGAAGTGGAGCATCCACAGGGAGGCACATCTCGAAGGACCCTCGTTACTGCACAAGGTGAGTAACTTCCTCTTTTATTCAGTGTCAATAGATTAATTTTTTCTAACCCCCCCCGCCACTCCTTGATTTTGTCTTATGCAAAATTGTGCTATGTAGTGATACCAGTGCTTTCAATAGCCTTTTCAGCCTTAATATCAGAACAGGACCTGCACATTTGCTGCCTTTGAGTCTCTCTTCTGTAACAGAACGTGTTACAGTTTCAGGATAACTGGCCCTCTGACCTCCTGTTGTGTTAATTCTTTGGGCTCATGTATTCCATCTAAATTAAAGGTGATAACAAGACCCTGTCACTGTCAAACATCTAATAGCTTTAAACAAAGTTCGGTACACCTCAGAGACCTCAGCCTGCATGGTGCCATAGAGAAAACACCCTTAAAAATAATTTAAACGTTTTATTAAAGATAAAGGAAAAAAGGGGAAAACAGTTCAAGCATTTGAAATGTAAAGTATTAAATAAGGCTTTGTTTGTTCCCTGGAAAAAGCCCTTTGACAGTCTCTTAGATGGAGTGAAATGTGGTAACTACTCGCCTTTTGGGGGAAAGAAAAGAAGTTAATTGAGATGGGAAGGGGCTGTTGCTGCTGCTGCTGTTAAAGTTTGATTCTGTTTTCTAGAAGGCGAAACAAGACCAACACGTACAAGGGGAAAGGAAAGAACAGGAAAGGTAGAAAATGCAACTTTAGTCTCTGGTAAAAAGAAAAGGAGTACTTGTGGCACCTTAGAGACTAACAAATTTATTTGAGCATAAGCTTTCGTGAGCTACAGCTCACTTCATCTGGTGTTGGCTATCACTTGCAGCCTCACTGCTGGAAGAACTCCAGCATGGCACTCAGTCTTATTAGCGACTCCGAGACCTGGACTCCAAAACGTGTACCGCCATCAGGCTATTTAGGACATTGCCTTTATTTGCTTCTTTGGTCACACGCTTACAACAGTGTTGCAAAATATGCGATCTTTGCTGGCTAAGCCAGATTGTTATTACAGAAAGAAAAAGCAGAAAGATAGGAAAGAAAAGAAATCGGGTAGGGAAGGAAAAGGACACGCTGGGGCATGGGGAAGAGAGAACAATGTCTGATATCCCACATTGTGGTCAGGATTCAACAAAAGGTGGTAGGGGTGGTGATGTCATCTGCCTCTCTGTTAGGACATCTTTCAGGATTGGAAAGAAGGTCTGTGGTGCCAGGAGATGGCAGCCATGATGGTGAAGCTCACTCCTTCCCCTTTTTCTCATCTTTCAGTCAGCTGGTGTCAAGGTTTCCTTAGTCTGTTCATCTTTATTTCCCCCAAAGTAGTTTTTTAAAATCCCAAAAAGAAGTGATGGGCAGAATAGTGTGTCCTCTTATTATTTTATCCACTAATAGACCTCTACTTTTCGACGCACCATATTTGGTTAATTGATTTTTTTCAGACTCAATTCTCCTGTTTCCCAGGTATCATTTTAACACAGTCCTTGAGTTATCTCAGCAAGCCTTTTTATTTATACCAATTCAGTCTGTCTCCCTCTTGTAACTTTTAGCCATCAACATTTATTATAAGTTATTGTGATTCTTTATGAATTTTCACAGTTGGGCTTATAGTTAGGGTTGTATAATAATGTTTTTAGGAAAAGGTTAAAAGGACTTTTATTGGTGTTTGCCATGGTACTAATCAGGTTGAAGGCTCTGTAGACCAAACTTTGTTTATAGCTGTTTAATATTTAACAGCAATAGGGTCTTGTTAACACCTTTAATTGTTTGGGCCCATCTATTCCATCTAAATTAATAAACACCTCCCCTTCCACGGCTGCTTCAGAGGAATGCCCACTCAGTCTAAGGCCCCCAGCTGTTGCCTTTCTCTGGGCAGGGACATACATCCCACTCTTTACTAGCTCGGGGCTTTTGCAGTCCTCTTGCCCTTCACTGTGATTATCCCCAAGCAGGTCTGACAAACATCTAGCCTCCTGCTTTTTAGTTACTCTACAAGGACAATGATGGTGACTTACCAGATACCATGCAGCTGTTTCAAAACAGATTGTTTATTCAAGGATAAAAGTATACAGAGAAAACTTAAAACAAAAACAGGGATTTAATGCTTTATCAGCAGCTCCCCATCAGTTCTGTGGAGACCTTTGCAGGTTCCAATCTTTCCAACCTTCCAGCAAGTTTGGGTCCTGCCCCCCCTTGCACAAAAGGTGATGTATTTTTGCTGAATCAAAAAGACTCTCTCTCAGTTCAAGCTGGCCCTTTTAAATGAAAAGCCGTTTCTTCTGGTCTCTGGTAGTGCTCTGACCCAGAATATGCAAGCCACCCTGGGGGTGGTACATCTCTGAAGCTGTTTACAATCACAGTGAGTGCAATAATTATCCCACATGCTGCTTTTAGTTCCTGGAGGAGCTATGGTAACCCAACCTGGGAAGTAGAAGAATTCCTACCTTACAAGGATATATTTAAAACAATATGGTTCCTAAAGATACTGCATGTGGTTGCAATGTCTGTTCCAGAGATTTTTAACCCAAGTGACACATGTCTAAGAAAATAAAACTTTAAGATGCAGACAATATTTGACTTGCTGATTTGTCAGAATTGTTGAAGTAAACAATGCTTAAGGATCTTGCAGCATACAATGCAGTAAACGCCTTTGAAGACTAAACAATTCATCTTCCCTTTCGCTGTTAATTACTCCTGAAAAGCTGTCTATTGTGAGTAAACGAGTGAGCTGTAGCGATTTATAACTATCCTAAAACAAATCGGAATGTCACACTTTTTTTTTTTGGGTCCCTCAAGGGTGTGAAAGTGCACAGCTGTCTCATTTTAGTGGCATAAATAACCAAATGTGAATGAATATATACTAATACTCCATTCACAGTTAGAAACCATCATCCTGTCACCATGGCAAAAATGGTTCTCAGTTGATGCATCTTGCACTTGGCATCAATTTCCCCCCCTCCCTAAGGTCTGCGTGGGCTACATCTGTTATACATGCAACCCTGGCCATCACAGGAATGGTCTTGACACCAAGACTTAAATCCCCCACATTGAAATGTGTTTTGCTGCTGGATGGACCTTTTCCACCCCACCCACACGCGCACACATACTTCTCTTTTTGGTTGCATCTTAATTTCTAATAGTTTAGCTGTCAGAGCGCTGCTTGCTTCTGTAACAACCAAAAACACTTTAACAAGTAGTTCATCTAATAGTATGTAACAGTTGCCTAATTGGAGTAGAAAATGCTAACATTAGCTGTAAGTAAAAACAAAGTCTAAACCTAAAGGTAGCCAGCTGCAAGGAAACTAATTATCTTTAAGAAAAGAAACAATAAAAATGGTACATATATAACAACGTGATAAAATGGACTTGTCTTTGCTGGCTGGGGTAGAGGATATAATGAGCTAAGTTTGTCCCTTTTGTAACTCCCTTAACTGTATTGGCCATAAATCGAGTAAACTTGGGCCAAATATATTTTTTATTTTTGGATGTTGTCCTTTTTCCACTGGAGTAGAATGAAGGGAGGATCTTCTCTTCAGATTCAGTCATGCAAATCCCCACCTATCAGAAGCTCAAATACCCAAAGAGATGTAGTTCCAAAATATCCTCTAGGTCAGGGGTCGGCAACCTTTCAGAAGTGGTGTGCCGAGTCTTCATTTATTCACTATAATTTAAGGTTTCGCGTGCCAGTAATACATTTTAATGTTTTTAGAAGGTCTCTTTCTATGCATCTTTAATATATAACTAAGCTATTGTTGTATGGAAAGTAAATAAATAAGGTTTTAAAAATATTTAAGAAGCTTCATTTAAAATTAAATTAAAATGTAGAGCCCCCTGGATCAGTGGCCAGGACCTGGGCAGTGTGAGTGCCACTAAAAATCAGCTCGCGTGCCACCTTTGGCACACATGCCATAGGCTGCCTGCCGTTGCTCTAGGTATTGGCATGTCTGCTCTGTTGTAGCCAGAAGAATCTCTAGACTGCCCAGGGAGAAAAAAGACTTTCTGATATTAAGCTGAAAATAATAACCTAACTGGGAATGAGCAACAGGGGATGGATCACTTGATTACCTGTTCTGTTCACTCTAGGGCAGGAATGGGTAAACTATGGCCTGTGAGCCGCATCGAGCCCATCGGACCTTTTAATCCGGCCCTTAGGCTCCCACTGGGTAGCGGGGTTGGAAGCTTTCCCCAATTTGGTGCTCCAGCTGGGAAGTGGGGTTAGCAGCTTGCCTTGCTCTGCTCATGCAGCAGCTCCGTCTAACTCCCAGAAGCAGAGGCAGCTGGGGGCTCCACAAACTACCTCCACTCCAAGCGCCAGCTCTGCAGCTCCCATTGGCCGCAAACCACAGCCAATGGGAGCTGTGGGGGCTGTGCCCGCGGACAGTGCAGGGCGCAGAGCGGTGTTGCCCCATCTCCGTGTGGGAGCCGGACAGGGGACGGGCCACTGTTTCCAGGAGCCACTTCAGGTAAGCACTGCCTGGATCCTGCACCCCGGATCACCCTTCAAACCCTTTGATTCCAGCCTGGAGCACCCTCGTGCACCCCAAACCCCTCAGCCCCATCCCAGAGTCTGCACCCCCAGCCGGAGCTGCACCCCCCCATGCGCCCCTGCCCCAGCTGAGAGCCCTCTCCGAATCCCTCCATCCCAGCCCGGAGCATCCTCCTGCACCCCAAACCCCTCATCCTCAGCCCCAACCCAGAAGCTGCACTGCCAGCCAGAGCCCTCATACCCCCCGGTGCACCCTAGTCCCCTGCCCCAGCCAGCCCTCCATATGATTTCCATACCGAGATGTGGCCCTCAGGCCAAAAAGTTTGCCCACCCCTGTTCTAGGGAACCTTGCATTGGACACTGTCATAAGACAGGATACTGGTCTGACCCAGTATGGCCATTCTTATGTTATAACTGTTCCTTCCAGGGGTTCCAAACAGTTTAAAGACAGGCTGGATGCATCCCTAAATAATTAATCAATGAACACATTAGTGATTTCTCGCTTCAGTTGCAGAAGAGACCATAATTAGTTACTCCATTTTTCATTTGCATTTGTATCCAAACTTTATGATTTGGAAATTCAAACAAAAAGTAGGGAGTACCTTTCTTACCAGTCTCGTGTGTTTCTAGGGCAACACCTCCATATTGTCTGAGCATAAAATCCTCCTCTTTTCTTCTAGTCTCTGTCAGATAAAGGTTCCATGTACAGTGCCTTGCACAATGAGGTCCTGGTCCATGACTGGGGCTTCTGGGTGTTGACTGCTTCAGTGTTCATGTCTTGTTTATTGTGGGCCAAAGTAACACAACCCAAAGTGGGCCTTCCTCTTACTGTAGTAGAGAACCACCACCCAAGACAAATGGGTTCTGTCTGTATTTGAAAAAAGGTCATATCCTTTCTGCTAACGCACATAGGGCCAGATTCTCATAGTATTTAGGCACTTATTTACATCTTTAGTTACCGAAATACCTTTGAAAATCTGGTCTGCATGCCTTCCTGCAGGCACTGCAGCACCATCTATATGTAAAAACTATCATCTTATTTTGTGATTCCTAAGAGTTTTTCCATAGGTCCCTCTCTTTTAGCATGACTGCCTCAGGATCTTCCCCATCATTATGTTGATGTTGTGTTCCCCAAAATAGGAGAAACTATGTACTTGTACAAGTGACTTGCAGGGGCTTACAGGGGACCCACAACAAGAAGCCTGCACTCAAGAAATGTGTGTTCATGGTTTTTATTTTGTTTTTTGGTTGGGGCAGGATTTTTTTGGTACTTTGGTTGTTCTGCCTTACTATTAATAGGAAAAGTCCTATGAAAGGTAAGAGTTGGAGCAAAGGATATTCTTTTGCCCCGGGCATGCATAGTGCTACAAGTGCATAGTTTCTCCTCTCCTCACCCATTCTAATGTCTCCTAATACAGGTTGTGACACTACACCCTATATTCTTTATAGTAAGATTATTATACGAGTGTGGCATAATTATGATGTATTTTATGCAAGATAGGTCATGTAAGATATAATTGAAAAGGTTATGATTTACTGAATATGATTATCCTACTTGTATGCATGTATCATTTTGGTATCTGAAGTTAGGAATAGTGTCTATGTATCTATTACAAATGCGTTTACACCTGGGGAATGTCTATTACGAAAAAGACTGTCTAGATGGCTGGCTAGGAAGGGCCCATTCAAGTCAATGGACCATTAGGGAGAATAATAGGTCTTAAAAGAAGCTAATCTTCCACCGGGGAGCCTTCCTCAGGACACTACAAACAGCCTCTGAGTCATGGCTGCTATGATACTACAGAGGCATGTGACCAGATCACCTAGTACTGGATTTCAAGCGTAGGAACCAAGCCTGGAGGGGGACACCCAGCTGCAGTTACATACACACAGATTCTTTAACCAGTCTTGGTTCCGGGTTTATCAGATGGTGTGCATGGGCAGACTTGTAGACAGAACTCTGAGCGGAAGCTAACCTGGTGCTCTCGCCAAAGGATGTGTGGATCATGATCCACTAGCTATGAAATGCTGAAGATTATGGGAAGTGTGGCGATTGAGTCATCCTGGACTGAAGGACCTCCCAATGGCCCCGAATGGCAACTTCCAGAAGCACAGTCTCCTGTGTCACTGGCCTCAACAACAGGAGTGAGCTTCCTAAAGTTTCCACTAGGTCAGGGGCTGTCTTTGGTTGTACCAGGATACATGAGGCTTGGGCTGCATTGGCTTTACTGAAGTTGTTGGTTTCCTAGGAATCCACAACTGTCTGTGGAGGAATTTGGTAGGACACTCCTGGAATACAGAGGCAGACCCCGACTTTGAGGTGCAGGGAGCAGTGACTGTGCCTGGGGGGGGGGGGGGTGTTGGTGAGCAGTAGGGGGGTACTATCTTTGGGCTTGCTCAGGCCAACCCACTCTATCAGGGCTGGCCTTAGGGAAAATGGTGCCCTGGGCAAACTTGTATCTTGGCGCCCCTGACCACTGCTGTAGTACTTAATATGTGCCAGGGCTTGCTGGGGCTGAGCATCAGCACCTCTAGGCTTGGTGATTCATAGCCCTGGCACTCTGGGCTCCCAGCTGGCATCTGCCACTCTCTGGCCACCCAGCTTTGAAGGCAGCACCACTGCCAGCAGCAGCACAGAAGTAAGGGTGACAATACGATACTATCACAGGTTTCAGAGTAGCAGCCGTGTTAGTCTGTATTCGCAAAAAGAAAAGGAGTACTTGTGGCACCTTAGAGACTAACAAATTTATTAGAGCATAAGCTTTCGTGAGCTACAGCTCACTTCATCGGATGCATTTGGTGGAAAAAACAGAGGAGAGATTTATATACACACACACAGAGAACATGAAACAATGGGTTTATCATACACACTGTAAGGAGAGTGATCACTTAAGATAAGCCATCACCAACAGCAGGGGGGGGAAAGGAGGAAAACCTTTCATGGTGACAAGCAGGTAGGCTAATTCCAGCAGTTAACAAGAATATCAGAGGAACAGTGGGGGGTGGGGTGGGAGGGAGAAATACCATGGGGAAATAGTTTTACTTTGTGTAATGACTCATCCATTCCCAGTCTCTATTCAAGCCTAAGTTAATTGTATCCAGTTTGCAAATTAATTCCAATTCAGCAGTCTCTCGTTGGAGTCTGTTTTTGAAGCTTTTTTGTTGAAGTATAGCCACTCTTAGGTCTGTGATCGAGTGACCAGAGAGATTGAAGTGTTCTCCAACTGGTTTTTGAATGTTATAATTCTTGACGTCTGATTTGTGTCCATTCATTCTTTTACGTAGAGACTGTCCAGTTTGGCCAATGTACATGGCAGAGGGGCATTGCTGGCACATGATGGCATATATCACATTGGTAGATGCGCAGGTGAACGAGCCTCTGATAGTGTGGCTGATGTGATTAGGCCCTATGATGGTATCCCCTGAATAGATATGTGGACAGAGTTGGCAACGGGCTTTGTTGCAAGGATAGGTTCCTGGGTTAGTGGTTCTGTTGTGTGGTGTGTGGTTGCTGGTGAGTATTTGCTTCAGATTGGGGGGCTGTCTGTAAGCAAGGACTGGTCTGTCTCCCAAGATCTGAGAGAGCGATGGCTCGTCCTTCAGGATAGGTTGTAGATCCTTGATGATGCGTTGGAGAGGTTTTAGTTGGGGGCTGAAAGTGATGGCTAGTGGCGTTCTGTTGTTTTCTTTGTTGGGCCTGTCCTGTAGTAGGTGACTTCTGGGTACTCTTCTGGCTCTGTCAATCTGTTTCTTCACTTCAGCAGGTGGGTATTGTAGTTGTAGGAATGCATGATAGAGATCTTGTAGGTGTTTGTCTCTGTCTGAGGGGTTGGAGCAAATGCGGTTATATCGTAGCGCTTGGCTGTAGACAATGGATCGAGTGGTATGATCTGGATGAAAGCTAGAGGCATGTAGGTAGGAATAGCGGTCAGTAGGTTTCCGATATAGGGTGGTGTTTATGTGACCATCGCTTATTAGCACCGTAGTGTCCAGGAAGTGGATCTCTTGTGTGGACTGGTCCAGGCTGAGGTTGATGGTGGGATGGAAACTGTTGAAATCATGGTGGAATTCCTCAAGAGCTTCTTTTCCATGGGTCCAGATGATGAAGATGTCATCAATGTAGCGCAAGTAGAGTAGGGGCATTAGCGGACGAGAGCTGAGGAAGCGTTGTTCTAAGTCAGCCATAAAAATGTTGGCATACTGTGGGGCCATGCGGGTACCCATCGCAGTGCCGCTGATTTGAAGGTATATCCTTGCAACAAAGCCCGTTGCCAACTCTGTCCACATATCTATTCAGGGGATACCATCATAGGGCCTAATCACATCAGCCACACTATCAGAGGCTCGTTCACCTGCGCATCTACCAATGTGATATATGCCATCATGTGCCAGCAATGCCCCTCTGCCATGTACATTGGCCAAACTGGACAGTCTCTACGTAAAAGAATGAATGGACACAAATCAGACGTCAAGAATTATAACATTCAAAAACCAGTTGGAGAACACTTCAATCTCTCTGGTCACTCGATCACAGACCTAAGAGTGGCTATACTTCAACAAAAAAGCTTCAAAAACAGACTCCAACGAGAGACTGCTGAATTGGAATTAATTTGCAAACTGGATACAATTAACTTAGGCTTGAATAGAGACTGGGAATGGATGAGTCATTACACAAAGTAAAACTATTTCCCCATGGTATTTCTCCCTCCCGCCCCACCCCCCACTGTTCCTCTGATATTCTTGTTAACTGCTGGAATTAGCCTACCTTGCTTGTCACCATGAAAGGTTTTCCTCCTTTCCCCCCCCTGCTGTTGGTGATGGCTTATCTTAAGTGATCACTCTCCTTAGAGTGTGTATGATAAACCCATTGTTTCATGTTCTCTGTGTGTGTGTGTATATAAATCTCTCCTCTGTTTTTTCCACCAAATGCATCCGATGAAGTGAGCTGTAGCTCACGAAAGCTTATGCTCTAATAAATTTGTTAGTCTCTAAGGTGCCACAAGTACTCCTTTTCTTAATACGATACTATGCCACCCTTACTTCTGCACTGCTGGTGGTAGCGACTTTACCTTCAGAGCTGGGTGCTCAACCAGCAGCCGCCACTTTCTGGCCACCGAGCTTGAGTTCCGGCACCTCTGTCATTGCAAATTAAGCACTGCCTCCCCATTCATCCCCCCCATTGCTCCCAAGCCTTGTTGACTACCCCTCCCCCGCCGCTTCTATTGCCCCAAGCTCCCTTCTATGGCCTCACACTCCAGGCATGCCCCGCTCCTGGTCCCTTGACCTTGACACCCCAGGCAGTTGCCCACCCATAAGGCTGGCCCTGATGGTCATTTGCTAAACTGGGTTGTGCTAGAGCACATGATGAGCATTTGTTAAGAGTGTGGTCAGATTTTTCACAGCAGAAACACAGCCCATGGGGCAACAGCACTCCTTTTCCTTAGGGGTCACATGACAGCAGACAATATACAGCTGCATGGGTTCAGTCCATTTTGGAGACGGGTCCCAAGGGATGCTGGGGATTGGGTGGCCTGGACCCCTTCCCTGCCTGTTTGTTGATGCATATGATGAGGTCAGTGAAGGCATCTAGGTTGATCAGCGCCTCCATACAAGCTAGCTCATCCTTAATCTCCTTGCATAGTCATCACCGCAACTGGTAGAACTGAGCTGTTTTGTTCCACTCAGTGTAAGAGACTAATTGCCAAAAGTGGGTAGCATAGGAGGAGGCTAGTCCCTGCCCCAACTGAGTTTGCACAGGGCTGCCTTTGCTGAGCAGGCATGGTAGGACTCCCCAAATATGGCGGGAAATGCCTGGAGGAAAGTATCTCAGATAGCATCAGGGTCACTTGTTCAAGCAGGGGTGAGGTTCAATCAAATGCATCTCCCATTATGAGGCTAGTAATGAGTTTTCCTTTTGCTTGATTGAGGGGGTAGTATTGGGGTTGAAGCAGAAACAGTTGGCATTGGTTAATAACTCCCCCCCCCCATATTTTTGGTAGCCCTCATTAAAATGCTCTGAGAAGAAGACTGGGAGTTCTGGGTCCAGGTACATGGCCATAGCACATACCCTAGTGTAGCATTCTCGCTCATAGCTGAGCCACCTGCTCTCATAGCATCTGTGGCATGCTGTGCCAGGTGGGCCCACAGTCCCACATTTTCATCATTGAGCTGGGTAGATTGCGTGCACAGAGCTTGGTTCTCTGTTGCAAGCTGTGATACTTGGACTCACAGCATGGAGAGCTCCTTCTGGGAGCAATCAACCTATGTGGGCATCTTGGTAGGGAGTGGATCGTTACCTCCATATTCCCTCAGAGTAGGCCTTCACCACAAACTAGAGTCGTCCAGGCAAACTGTCAGGACCCTGACAAGGGCAGTTGGGACCAAGGGTCAGAGCAGGGTCAAACCTGAGGCTGACAGTAGCGGGGGAGTTTATAGTCAATCTCTGAGAATCCAAATTCCAGTCAGGTTTCAGGGTCTGGATCAAGAGGCAAGGTACAAATGAAGCTGAGGTCAAAGCCAGGAATTTGAGAGAGGAAAGCAGGAATGGTCATGGCAGCTATAGGAGATCAGTGCTGTCACCTGGTTACTTCCTGAAACACCCACTTTGGATTCATATAGGGCCAGGAGCCAATCAGGATGCATGAAGCTGCTACCTGTTGGATCCCCTGAGGCAGGACTTTACACGGTCTGTGTCTGCAGCAGGTTGTAGGTAGTGGAGCATGAGCCAGTTACAGCTGCTATTGGGTGGAAGCATGGAGGGGTTTGCTACTGATCAGCTTTGCAGGCCCAGATTCAAAACCCACTGGACCTTACACCGGAGACATTTTTTCAAGAGACTGGGGAGATGAGTTGATTGAAGCCTAGCCTCTAGTCATCTTTGTTTTCATTAGATTGTTGGAGTATCTGATGGATGAGTCGTTAGAAGCCTTCTAGGTTAGCATCTTTTTATTTCCATTTCTTAAAACTAATCACTTATCTTAAATGTCCAGTTAGAGCTCATTCCAGTGGTGGCTGCTCTTCAGAGGCAAAACCATGGGCATTTTGGGTCAAATTTGACATTGTGTCCTCTCACAAGTGCCTGCCTCCTCTACCCTCCCCCACAATAAAAAAAACCATTATTTGAAGTCAGTAGGATTGCTTAAGATGTAAATCTGTGTTGAATTTGGCATACTATACCTTGTTTTTTCCCCAAAGTGTGTCTTGCTATCACTGTTGTACTTAACAGGAACTAATTGCTAGATTGATTATTTGTCAATTATCCAAAGTAAGGAAGGATATTAGAAGAAAATTCAGTTTAAAAAATAAATCTTTGAGCAAACTTTTTTTTTTTCCTGTGAATGTTCCAGGAAAAAGTCTCAGTAATGATATCAGTTAATCACTGAAAGTAATTAACAAATTGCAGCATAGACATGGCCTTTTGGATTTGATGCTGCTGCATTCTATAAAAATTACATTGATTGACAGAGGGTTCTATTATTAGACTTTTGGAAGGAACATTCAACCAATGAGATCTACAGTTCTGGCTGAAATATTTGGCAAAGTGCTAACTTACTTATAAAGCCATATTGGAAATATCACTATGTGCTCTCCCAATATGTCTGAAATCTGTAGACATCTGACAGAAAAAATAATGCTGAACTCAAAATATAATTGCCTATGTCACAGTTCAGGGCAATGGCAACCTATATTCCTCCTCCATCCTCCAGCAAGGGCTCCTACTGTAGGCTACCAGCTCCTCAGCCATCACCTCTGTTGGACAGACACCCATGTCTCTCTCCCTTATAACCAGGGTTTTTCCAAGCAGCACAGTTCCCTGGCTACCCTGTGAGTTCCCCAGCAAGGCAAACTGCCTAAGCAGTCCCACTTTATTTTCTTCCAGAAGCTATGTAGCAATGTAATTGCCCACAGTTAAGTTATCATACGGCTGTTTGTAAGCAATCACATTTATTTTTAAGGTGAAAGCATTAACAAGAAAATTTTAAAAAAAATAAAACTAACCTGCATGCTAATAAGCTTACCAGAGATCATCCCCTCACTCCAACAAAGGTGTTGCTGCTAGCAGGCTGGCTTACAGAACAACTGAAACAGTTGCTGGTAAAAAGCACTTTATTTCCCTTCCCACAGCCATATATATACAGCACTTGTTTATTCCTTTTCTGTTGTTTATCACCCAATGTTCTCATCATTCTTATCTTTGGGTTCCATTATCTTGTGGTGGTAAAGACTCTCAGGTGCTGCTTATCTCATTGGTCCTTAGTTCAGCCAAAGTTTAGTCCTCAGTTCAGCCAAAATATTCTGGCCTTGTCCTTCAACTTGTTACCCGCAGCCCCGCCTCTTGTTCTGTTCTTTTCCATTACTTGGTACACATTTCTAAAACATCTGATACTTAGCATTTCCCACACAAAGGCTCTGGTAGAAGTCAGTTCTTCAAACCCCACAAAGGATTTTTTCCTGTGGTTACAGGTTCATAACAGCTGTTACCTCAGAACAAGCACCCCTATGGATAGGTTGTCCTTTCTTTTACACAGTCTAGGACACTGGCGGGCAACCTGCAGCCTGCGGGCCGCATGCAGCCCATCACGGTAATCCAGTGGCGGGTCGCCAGGCAGTTTGTTTACATTTGCACAGCCACCCGCAGCCACTGGGAGCCGTAGGCGGCCATGCAAACGTAAACAAACTGCTTGGCAGGCCACTGGTTGCCCACCATTGGTCTAGGACTTTGATAGTCAGACTTTGAGTAGGTAATCGGCCAGAGAGTGGTTCTCTCCTCAGGGCATAGCTTCTAAAGATTGGGTCTGATGGTGAGAATTTACATTCCTCTCCCCTAGGTATTTCCTAGGAAACCAATTTTATTTTCTCTATCCTGCATGTTCCTTCTTGTCTGGCACATGGTTGAAAATACTCCTTTTGAAGCTCAGAACACTTCCCAAGCCAGCCACTTCTCCCCCCTAGAGCCGTTATGTAAAATCCCACAATAACAGATAAATGCAAAGTTTGTAATACAAATGACTCCACAGCTATTTAAATTTAATTCAATAAGATCTTCCAAAGATATTGCAGGAAATTGGCCAATACATCACAGCCTATATTGATACACAATCAAGTACATGATAAATAGCTCAATACTTAACTCTAATTTGTTTTTATCCGTTTTCATAAAACAGCTGATGGAGACTAAGCTACTATATTTACAAAATAGCTTAATTTCAGTTAATGGCCTAATAATGTTGCCTATCATTGTAGGTGATCAGACTTTGGATTTGCTGAAGATCTGTAGCTGGATCCCCTCAATCATAAATACTAAGGTCAGAAGGGACCATTATGATCATGATTTGTGATCTTCATTTTCCCATAGGAACATGGTTGTCTTTAGCAGTTCGTGGATAGAAATTTGGTCTTTAACGTAGCTGGGGCCAGTGGTGTGCTGGAGCCGGGTCACACGAGGGACAACCGGTTCTAAAAAGGCTTCTAAATTTAACAACTGGCCAAAAGTGGCACCTTAGGTGCCGACTCCATGGGTGCTCCGGGGCTGGAACACCCACAGGGAAAATTTGGTGGGTGCAGAGTGTTAGGATATAGATATTCAGGCCTGTCTGTAAGGCCTATACTCTAATAATTTAGGTGTATTCTTATCACTTAGCTAGTTATAGAGGTATAAAAGAGAATCAAAATCACTGTCTGCCGGTGTAAGGTCCTTCTCTTACTGTGACAGTCTGAGGCCCTGTTCTTAGGCGAAGAAGGCCTTTGGCTAAGCAGCAGAGGCAGCCATAAGCTGGGAAGCGACCGGTCACGTCCTCACATTCCAAACTAGTCACATTGAAATAAAGTGCTATTGGGCTGTTAGGAATACAATCCTGTCCTGCTTCAGAGTAGCAGCCGTGTTAGTCTGTATTCACAAAAAGAAAAGGAATACTTGTGGCACCTTAGAGACTAACAAATTTATTTGAGCATAAGCTTTCGTGAGCTATAGCTCACTTCATCGGATGCATTCGATGGAAATCCTGTCCTGATAATGCCTATCACCTCCAGAGAAAGGGAAGTGCCTAGAAGATGTAAAAGGAAATTTAGTTTCATAGCATCCTGTCTGACAAGAACTCACTTATCAATAGCTGGGATGTGAAATCCTCATTTCTGTGTTTGTTCTATCACTGTAGTCACCATTTCCCCATTGTTTGTCTGTATAATCTCTGTCTGGTTCTGTGATTGTTTCTGTCTGCTGTATAATTAATTTTGCTGGGTGTAAACTAATTAAGGTGGTGGGATATAATTGGTTACATAATCATGTTACAATATGTTAGGATTGGTTAGTTAAATTTCAGGAAAATGATTGCTTAAGGTATAGCTAAGCAGAACTCAAGTTTTACTGTATAGTCTGCAATCAATCAGGAAGTGTGTGGGTGTGGGGAAAATGGGAACAGGGAATGGGGGTGGGGAAATTAGAATCATGTTTAGCTAAAGGGGGAAATGGAAACAGGTAAGCCTCTGGTGTCAGAGCTGGGAAGGGGGACACTAAGGAAGGAAACTGGAATCATGTTTGCTGGAAGTTCACCCCAATAAACATTGAATGGTTTGCACCTTTGGACTTCGGGTATTGTTGCTCTCTGTTCATGCGAGAAGGACCAGGGAAGTAAGTGGGTGAAGGAATAAGCCCCCTAACACAGAGCACCCAATGGCAGCGCCCCACCCCTGGCCCCAGCTCACCTCCGCTCCGCCTCCTCCCCTGAACGCACCTCCCCGCTCTGCTTCTCCACCCCCACTTCCCGCGAATCAGCTGTTCGCGCGGGAAGCTGGGGAGGGCTGAGAAGCAGGCGGCGGCTTGTGCTCAGGCTTGCAGAGGTGGAGCAGAGGGGAGCTGGGGCGGAGGGGGACATGAGGAGAGCCACCCGTGCCGCAGCAGATAACCGGGTGGGGGGGCACAGGGGAACCGCTCCCCGCCCCAGCTCACCTCCGCCTCCCTGGGCCTGAGCGCAAAGCCACCACCTGCTTCCCAGCCCTCCCAGGCTTCCCGCGCGAGCAGCTGATTCACAGGAAGCCGGAGAAGGGGAGAAGCAGAGCAGGAGGCAGAGCACAGGTGAGCTGGGGCTGGGAGCTGCTGGTGGGGGCTCTGCACCCACCAAATTTTCCCCGTGGGTGCTCCAGCCCTGGAGCACCCACTGAGTCAGTGCCTAAGGCGCCACTTTTGATGTGATCAGTGGGGGGAGCAGCTGCTCCAGAGGGACCTGAGGGTAAGAGGGACCTGCCGGATGCTTCCTGGGTGCTGCCCCAGGTAAGCACCGCTGGGACTCCCCACCTTGCCCCCCAGCAGGTCCCTCTGGCTCTTAGGGGCGGGACAGGATGGGCACCCACTACAGTGGCCCACGAGATCCTCCTGCCCGGTTCTGGGGGCAGTCAAGGAACAGGGGAGGAGGGGTTGGATGGGGTAGGGGTCCCAGGGGACGGGGGTGGGCCACTACCCTCTTGTGGGGTGAGGGAACCAGTTAAGATTGGCAGATCATCACTGGCTGGGGCCTAATCTAAAACAGAGTGAGACTAAATAGAGAAGAATCGCTCCAGTTTTTTAAAAGCTACTTTATCCCAGTAACAAAGGGTCTACCATTTTTAATGTAGTTAAATTGGGACTGATGTAAATTAATAAAACTGATAGTCAATAAAATGTACTTGTTTCAATGTTAAGAGGGTGTAGAAATTCCAGTATACTGTAAAAAATTTTCATACTTCAGAATGAGAATTATGCATTGAGCCACATTTTCTTCCTTTTTTGTGATTCCCTTCTAACCAAATTCAGCCCTGCTAAAAGCAGCCATCACTGACTTTGCTTTCTCTTTAAATTGGTTTCTGGTCTTCCAAAAATTCAAAGTGGATTTCTGTTTTCTCTTCCTAATAGCCTTCAGTGGTAGGCTACATATTAAATGCTAAAGAAGTAAAGAGGTAAATATATAGACTGCTGCATTTTTTCCCCCCAGTTACTATCTTTTTCAAGTAAACAAGTACTCTGTGCTTACATTAACACACCAAATGTTTAAGTCTGAAAATTTAAATTTTCCATTAGGTAAATTTATCTAGGTTAATAGATTCAAAGGTTGACTGTTCTAAATGAATCCTTTTGCTCAAACTTACAGTTTGGATTATCCATAGGGAGTCTGTTAGGAAACTCAGTAGCCTAGAAGCATGCCTTTAAGCTGATCTTCTAAATGGTGATGTCCTGGCCTGAATGGTCTTGGTCAAACTTACTGCAGGCAAATGCATGGAATGGAGGAAAGGAGAGACACATGACAGCGCTGGGTTTTTTTCCTCCATAGAAGACAGGGAGTTCCTCTGACTACTTGTAAGCCTGCCTGAAAATGTAAAAGTAATTATGTAAGAAGTGGGAAGGAGTAGAATTTGCTTCATGTCCTTATACCTTTTGATTCCTTAAGAGGAATAAAAAGTCACTAATTTAGGGCCTTTGTTTAGCTATAATAAACTGAAGGGGTCACACATATGGCATTTGTCTTTTCATTTTTTTAAAAAAAACCTAGGAAATTGTACACACACTTCCCAAAAAAGCCATCCCAAACCAAAAACAAAAAAACTATGTTAAAAGAACATTAAGTTTGTAAAATCAAGCACTCAAGGGCTAGGAAATGTTAGAATTAAGGTTGTCTGTGCAACCTGAATTTGACCCTCTTGTGCATATGCATTACGATAGAATTAAAGACTATGTCCACATACTATTTTGTTTCACAGGACCTCTGCTTCATTCGGTGTACAGAATGGACAATGCTCACTGAATGAGCTGCTATTAAATATTGTGTTTTGAACATTGTTCAGTGTGTAACCTCATGCTTTATTTACTGCACACTATTCAAATCCTGCTATGAAGCCAGAATTAGTAGTAATCTCATGGGCTATTTTATGGCACTCATCAATATGATACCTGACTGCTTTTCAAACATTAATTTATCTTCACTGCATCCCTGTGAGATGAAGTATTATCCTCATTTTACAAATGGGGAACTAAGGCACTGGGAGATTAAGGCTAAAATTGTCCACTAATTTTGAGTACCTTGAGATGAGATGCTTAAGACCAATCTGACTTTTCAGAGTACTTAGCATTATAACACTTCATGTTTGCAAAGCACAGCACCTATTGACGTCAGATGTAGTTGTGAGTGCTCAGCACTTCTGCAGATCAGATCTGAGGGCACCAGGATGGACAAGCATAAAGTTAGGTGTACACAGTTAGTGACCACCTGTGAAAAGTTTGGTTCATGGGACTCGACTAGCATCAGATGGGAGTTCTTTGGCAGAGACAGGGTTAGAGGCCGGTTCTCCAGGGTAGTTTCGACAGCCTTAACCTCCGTTCTCTTTCTGCACTCTTCTGCTTCATTCACTACAAACCTTCCAATCTCTGCAACAAATGAAGCAGAGGCTTCAGACAGCAGCCTTCTTTACCACACAACTCTGACTGATTCTGAGAGCAAGTTCTGTGCATTGAAGGATCCACTGATCTTGTGGAAAAAAATAGTATGTGATCATGTGATTAAGGTTGTGATGATAGTCTTTAATTCTGCCTGTGCAGCCTTTAATTCCAGCACTTCCTACCTTACAAGTAGGACCCTACCAAATTCACGGTCCATTTTGGTCAATTTCATGGTCATAGGATTTTAAAAATTGTAAATTTCATGATTTCAGCTATTTAAAGCTGAAATTTCATGGTGTTGTAATTGTAGGGATCCTGATCCAAAAAGGAGTTGGGGCAGGAGGGGGAATCGCAGTTACCTCCCACGCTGTGAATCTGTATAGTATAGGGTAAAACTAGATTTCACGGGAGGAGACCAGATTTCAGTAGGTGAAGCATTTTTCATGGCAGTGAATTTGGTAGGACCCTACTTATGAGTGCTTGACTTTGCAACCTTAATATTTCAATGTGTTTTTGCTGTGTTTTTTATATATATAGTTAGTTAATTTAGTTAGTTTTTTATCCTGTATATTGTCTAACAAATGAATTCTGCACTGTTGTGCATGTGCATTATGAAACAGTGTGTGGTCATGTAACTAAAGCCTATATTTTTCCAGGGGACCCTTGCTTCATTCTGTGAACAGGAGGGATGGTGTACACTAAGGAATCAGGGTCGTTCACTGAATGAGGCTATGTCTGTAGGATTTCTGCCTCAGTTGCTACAGTTGCTAGGAGTGTAGTGAATGATTTAGGGAACTATAGGAAGGGCAAGGGTGATATACCTATACAATGTTAGCAAAGACTGAGGGTTTGTCTGCACTTGAAATCCTACAGCAGCACAGCTACAGCTGCACCACTGTAGTGCTTCAGTGTAGACATTGCCTACTCAAACAGAAGGGCTTTCCCATCAGCGTAGGGCATCCACCTTCTCAAAAAGTGGTAGCTAGGTCAATGGAAGACTTCTTCAATAGCCTAGCTTTGTCTCACCAGGGGTTAGGTTGACTTAACTATGTCATTCAGGAGTATAGATTTTTCACACCCTGAGGGACATAACAAGGGTCGACCTAACTTTTAGTGTAGACCAGATCTAAAATACTGTGTATGTTGAAAGATCTATACACCTGTGCCCTAGACCAGTGTTTCCCAAACTTGGGACGCCCCTTGTGCCGGGAAAGCCCCTGGTGGGCCTGGCCAGTTTGTTTACCTGCCATGTCTGCAGGTTCGGCCAATTGCGGCTTCCACTGGCCGAGGTTTGCTGTGCCTGGCCAATGGGGGCTGCTGGAAGCAGCAGCCAGTATGCCCCTTGGCCCGTGCTGCTTCCTGCAGCCCCCATTGGCCAAGCACAGCTAACTGCGGCCAGTGGGAGCTGCAATCGGCCGAATCTGCTGTCCTGAACCTGAAGTTTGGGAAACACTGCCCTACACTTTTGATTGAGGAGTACATGTAAATTTAAACACAATTCAAGCAAGCATATGGTAATTTTTTTTCAAAGTATTTAAAATTACCCATTGAATTAATTGCTTGTCTACCTTGTCACAGAAATTATTGCTGTCCTGCAGAGAATTTGGTGATAAATCTTCACAAAAAAGTATATTTTGCATAAACACCTTTTCCTAGAAACGTTTGAGATTCCTGCAGCATTGGTTCTGCAGTTTACTTTAAATCAATATCAGGCAGTAGCTGTCATCTCAATTAACTCAATGGAATTTCTTCAACCATTACTCATGTTTCTCTTTCTTCTTGCATATCTATCAGAACTATAAGTGCTGAAATCTTATTGCATAGTGGCACTCTGGAGTCAAAAGATTTAAATTGAAAATGACCTTGCAAATTGTGTTTAATGTTTTGAGTAAAGATTTTTTTTGTAGGAATCAAATCCAAAGTATCCAAGAATATTGCATTGAAAAATTAGCAAACGTTGATATTGTTCAATAGATTGAACACATTTAAGGACATTCAGATGTCCTTGTCTTTTAATTCTAGCACTGATTAACACTTCATCATTAATCAACACTGGTGGAGAAAAATCAGCCCCAAGTACTGGCAGTTCAAGATTTTGGCATCAGCGTAATGAAATGAATTTATTGAACAACAGTTTTAAAGTTAATTTTGGTGGTGTTTTTTTCCAGAGTGTATAATTAATTAGTTTACATTTTCTATCTTATTTCTTCTTTGTTTTCGTTTGTTAGCCTTTAAAATTAGAAGATTTTAATCATTATCTGTCAAATTTTCTGGCTTGCTTAAAAAAGCAAATTATTTTCCAACATGCTGTCAGAAATTAATGGGTGCATCCTAACGATGCATGGAATTGTGATACAGCTTTTCTGAAACCCTGAACTCTCTGAAATGTCCTTATTGCTGAGATATAGTGCCACAAATTATTTTGAAGTTTCTTTCATTATTTTTAAAGAGTATTTTATATGAGACACGACCAACTGTGTGGTTCAGCGATCGGTGTACTTGCCTTTCAGGCTAACCAACAGCTGACATGGTTGATATTCTAATCCAGGGGTGGCCAACCTGTGGCTCCGAGCGGCATGCTGCTCTTCATAGGTTGATATGCAGCTCCTTGCATAGGCTCTGACTCCGGGGCTGGAGCTACAGATGCTAACTTTCCAATGTGATTTGGCGGGGAGTGCTTACTGCTAAACCCCCTGCTCTACCCCAGGCCCTGCCCCCACTCTGGCCCTTCCCCCAAGCCTGCCATGTCCTCACTCTTCTCCCCTCCCCACTACAGCCTCCTGCACACTGCAATTGCTGGAGGCATGGGGAGGGAAAGGGAGACACTGATGGGTGGGGCTTCCGGCAGGCAGGAGGCACTGCAGGTTGGAGTTGCAGGGAGCTGCTGACATATTGGTGTAGCTCTTTGGCAAAGTACATTGGTAAATTCTGCCTCCTTCTCAGGCTAAGGTCCCTGGTCAAAGCGATTTGATCTTGGAAAAGTGCATCCTCAGCAATGTGTTCCTTTTCTAGATATCCAAATAGCTAAAATACCATCATTGCATAACAATAGTGTAGCACTGCTGCTGCAGTTTAGTACTGGGATCAGGGAGAAGAGGTATCTCTTACCTAAATCCCCTGCACCTGACAACCGCATTGTCAGGGTCTGCATTTCAGGGTCATATGGACTGATCCTTCTCTTACCCGTAAGGGCACAAATCACTCCAAAAGGACAGAGAAGTAGAGCCATGGTTCTGCCCTTCACAGTTTGCACAGAGAGAACATATTGTATCATTCAGAACAATGGTGCGACATGTTCAGACTTCCCAAGGCTCCTGGACCTCGGGGAAGGATTGTCCACCCTCAGTACAATTCCTCCTGTAGTCTCCAAACTTGGCATTTGGACAAATCCCATAGTCTAGCCCTTGGTGTATTGAAATGGTTTCCTCCAATTGAAGCTCAGGGAAGTTGTATGGTTATTGACCCACATCTGTGTGGTTATTTTTCAATGGCTATGTAGTGGTTATATCTCTTGGCTCAGCTTGCTTGGATCTCATCTTCCTATGCCAGAACAAATATGCCTCAGCTTCTCACTCTCACCCATTTCCCAGTCCCTTTAGTCCTCTGCTCTTCTGAGCTGCTGAACAAATCTAGACTTTCTATTCTCTAAAATTGCTATTTTAAGAGGTGCTGCCAACACCACCACAACGAATCTTTCCTGTAAAAGATATGGAAATGGTGAACAGCGACTCACTGGGCACTCTTCTCTCACAGAACTCTGCGCAGAGCTGAGCCACACCCAGACTGCCACTGTAAATGGAACTATTCAGACTTTGCCAGGTGCTGGTTTTCAGATTCTCTATGAACCTTTCAGAGCCACAGCCAAAGCCGCATCTGAGAAGTCTCTCCAAACGGGGGCAGTAGAACCCCACTTCTTCCTATTGCTTCATTATTGTCTCTGCTGATGGGAAAGAATTTATTACTCCCCATCCATTTTTTTAACAAACACTTAACAGAAAAAGTGTTCATTTCATTCAAGGGTGGAGGAGGAAGTAAGGCAGTTTAAAAAATATACAACTTAAATGGCTCATTTTGGGGGACACTTCTTCCAAAGCTTAGAAGAAGGAAAGCTCTGAAAATAGGGACAACACATTTCAGAATAACTTCAGGGTCCTCCCTAATTGTTCTGTAGCAACCACAGAATTTAACCTCCATAGTTTGTTTTTTTTTTATCCCAGTTTACAAAATAATTTGACAATTCTCCTTGTTTGAAATGCTCTCTTTTTGATCGGTTTTCCTAGATGTCCTATTGCCATTGTGTCTATGCACAGGTGAAAAACTTGTATGAGCAAATCTATGCAAAAATCGACAGACTTTTTGTTTCTGCCTTACAGGTAGAGAAAATGAAATCCTTCTTCCAAGGTTATACACAGTAAGTCTCCCTCTGGATGGCTACGACCCAGGTAATCCAAGAACAGAGAGTCCCACAAATGCTGAACACTCTGAGAGTAATGATGATGCAGCAGGTAAGGAATTGCTCTAAATGACAGTTTCTATAATATATTTTCTTTAAGATAGATATGTTAACACAATTATCAAGTAAAACCTAACTGGAGCACCCAGGTATTTAACTCTTGCTACCAGTGGGTGTCGCTGTTTTGCAACAAAAAGAAGTGCCTTTTCTTAAGATATGTGTCCACATGGGCTGACTTTCTATTTTAGAATTAAAGGGCCAAATTCAGCACTTGGTAACATCTTTGCAATGCCACAGATGTTAATGAAGTTGCAGAGTAACGAAGGGTAGACTTTGACTAGCTCCTCCTTTTGTAGCTCATGTGCCACATAAGAAAGAGCTCAGGTTAGCTGTGCAGTGAAGATGTACTCTAAGGGTTAATTCCTACTGGACTTCTCCACATGTACACAGCAAGCAAGCAATGGCTGAAGCTCACCCAATTGCTGACATTCAAATGGACAAGGGAG
Organism: Dermochelys coriacea; assembly: GCF_009764565.3. NCBI lineage: Eukaryota > Metazoa > Chordata > Testudines > Dermochelyidae > Dermochelys > Dermochelys coriacea. Next base: position 39,879,184 of record NC_050070.1, on the reverse strand, counting down.
ATAAACTTCAAAAGAATTAGTATCTCCACCAGTATGGAATCAGGACTCTGGCTGATCCGTGGAGGAGTGAGTGTGAAAATCCCAGCTTCTAACCTCATGGGATCTACGAGCAGGAGACTGGAAACAAAGAACTTGAAAGCAATTTAAAAGAGCAGCCTGGGGAAATGGGGTCAGGGGGAAGGAGAGAGAGACACTGGGGAGAGAGAAGCAGACTATCTTTGACTTAGTCTATAGGATGAAATTCAATAAGGACAAATGCAAAGTACTTCATTTAGGAAGGAACAATCAGTTGTACACATGCAAAATGGGAAATGACTGCCTAGGAAGGAGTACTGCAGAAAGGGGTCTCGGGGTCATAGTGGACCACAAGCTAAATAAAAGTCAACAGTGTAACACTGTTGCAAAAAAAGTAAACATCATTCTGGGATGTATTAGCAGGAGTGTTGTAAGCAAGACATGAGAAGTAATTCTTCTGCTCTACTCCATGCTGATGAGGCCTCAACTAGAGTATTGTGTCCAGTTCTGGGCGCCACATTTCAGGAAAGATGTGGACAAATTGGAGAAAGACCAGAGAAGAGCAACAAAAATGATTAAACATCTAGAAAACATGACCTATGAGGGAAGATTGAAAAAATTGGGTTTGTTTAGTCTGGGGAAAAAAAGACAGAAAGGTGACATAAGTTTTCAAACACAAAAGATTTTTACAGGGAGGAGGGAGAAGAATTGTTCTTCTTAACCTCTGAGGATAGGACAAGAAGCAATGGAGGTTTAGGTTGGACGTTAGGAAAAACTTCCTAACTATTCCAGTGCTTAAGAACCCTGACAAATTGCCTAGGGAGGTTGTGGAATCTCCATCATTGGAGATTTTAAAGAGCAGGTCAGACAAACACCTGTCAGGGATGGTCTAGATGATAATTAGTTTTGCCATGAGTACAGAGGACTGGACTAGACGACCTCTCAAGGTCCCTTCCAGTCCTATGATTCTATCATTCAAAAGTCAGGCCAACACAGCTTCATTGGTCAGTGATGTGAAAAATCACACCCTGACAGACATAACTATGCCAGCCTAACCCCAAGTGTGGAAACAGTTCATTCCTCAGAAGAATGCTTCCATCAACTAGCTAATTAGTTCGAGGAGGTATAGGCTGTGGGGAGGAGTTCAAAAAAAGTTGTTCTGTTGGTGTAGGTTGCATTTACACACTTGGACGCTATGCTGGCACAGCTAGGCTAATGTAGCTATGCTAGTATAGCCTCTGTAGTGCAGACACAGCAGTGTTCCCTATGAGAAGGAGGAGGGTGCCAGGTGTAAGTCAGGCCTGCCTAAATCTTGAGGGAAATGCTAATCTTCAGTGTTTGTTGTTTTAACCCTTTTTCTCTTTGATTAGTATGTTCCTACAGATAAGTATGTAATACTTTGTGTTGAACAAGCTTTTCTCAGTTACTACATTTTCATGCTGTCCTCAGTCCGGGAGGGAAGTCTGTAGCATGGCCAAAACACAGTTGGACCTGCAGAGTAATCTGCATGTAATGTGGAGACCTAAGCTCAGAATAGAGCGAATCATGGGATTTCCCTACAGACACAGAAGGGCAAGCATGAGCTTGTCACTTGAAAGAGGTGCCCACAGAGAGAATGAATGAGGGGTCAAAGACATAGGTTACCCTGGAAATGTGACATCACAAAAAAAAGTTTAAGGTGATTTTTCTCCGTATAAAGACTATGGACAGTACAGAAGTATTTTTCTTTAAAATCCATTTGTAAAAACAATACATACACTAGCAAGCTTATTTTATTAAAATTCTGTTGGGATTTAAAAATAGAAACCAATTTTGCTAAGCCATTTCTCTTCTTCTAATTGCCTTTTAAGGTGGCTGATCTTCCCGTGTAGGAAGCTATTTGAGAACCAAATTTAAATTGTGCACTTTTTTCTTTGTGTTAAATCAGACTTTATTCTGAATAAAAAGCTTATTAATTTATTTTTAAGATTTTATTTTAACACCACAATCATAGGACAGGTTACTGGGTTTCTACTTTGCAGTGCATATAGTTAAAATTTCTTATCCTAAGTTTCAAGGCCTTGATGAATAATTTCTGCTGACCCCTTTAACTTGGTCTCCTTTCACATCCCTTACACAGTCAGGTGTACACACGTGCCCCTTTTCCACATTTCACAAACATGAGTGAATTAGGAATCCCCATGCTCATGTGGCACTATCATTTTATAAGTGGAAAAAATGAGGCACTTAAAGGACTTAGAGTAAAACATGGGATGATAAAGATGGTCTACTGATTAGAGCACAGGCCTGTGAGTCATCTCAATGCCCTATGCTTTAACTATCAAACTATCTTCATTATGATACCAGTCCTGGACTCCTGTGGTTATTTTCCTCATTTGCTGTTTAAATATTTAAAAGTGTAACTGAAAAAATATTTGTGCATATTGGATACCAATGTATTTTATAATAATGAAGTATAAAACATACAATGGTATTATAGCTCTGCCTTTAAAGATAGTACAAACATTGCATTCCAGTTTTTGCCATGACTGCTTTACTGATTTATGCCTTTCACCTCTTAAGCATCCTTTCATTCTTTTTATTTTAAGTGAATAAATGTGTATATCTAATACATTTGTTTCACTCTGCAAGTTCTGAGCTCACTTTTGTGGTTTAAGCTTACTTTTTCCAGTACTCCAAAATTTTGATTGCAAACATAGTTTCTCAACCTCTTTTAACAAGGAGTGTTCGCACAGAACCACTCATTGACTATTCTGACCATTGGAAGGCAATCTCTGATTTAGCTGATGCCTCTGTCAGATGTTCAGAAGGAGTCAATTTAGACTCTAATCAGTTGTACAACAGTTGATGAATGCAATTGTAACAGAATAATACTAATCCTACAAAGATTTACGCATATGCCTAATTTTATGCACATGTGTAATCCTGTTTGAAATGAAAGCATATAAACTTCACCAGTAACATTAAATGCATGCATAAATCTGTGGGATTCAGGCTATAATCGCAAAGAAGGCTCGGACACTACAGCAGGAACAGTTTAAATAATTGCACAGTGGGGATTTTTCCCTGGGCTTTTTTTAACTAGGTGTAGTTACAGGCTGTAAAAATTATGAAATATGAAAAACAAAATTTCTTAAGTAACAGCATCCTGTGATATGATCCTTAGGGCAGACACAAAGCTATCCCATATCACTCTCTTGATGCTCTCTTGCTAGCAGAGTCTCTAACTTCCTGGCTTAGGAAAGTTTGTTTGTTCTATATTTTCAGACAGATCAACAAACAAACTAGAATATATATAATAAATAATATAAATAATAAAATATAAATTAGAATAAACATCTTGGACCTGATTCTGGTCTCAGTTATATCTCAGTAGTGACTCTCTTGAAGTGTAAAATTAGTGTGACAATGATCAGAACTGGGCCCCAGGTGAAGGTTCACTATTGGGTGTTAACACTCCTATTAATAGATGGCTGATTCTTCACATCAACGGCTATAATGTTGCTTTGTAAACATATCTGTTGATGTTATAGCTAGATAATTCTTTTGTTATAATATACTGGTAGTGCTACTAATGGCACCATAACACAACTTCTGAAATTCAGACAATCTTTTCTGCATATGTAATTCTGTTGCAGCAAACCCTTAAGAATAGTTTACCCAGGCCAGACTTTGTCTATCACTACCATCCAGACCAAACCAGTTCAAATTGAGGAAACGATTCCCTTTTGGCTTAATTCCCATTTTATTTCCTACTTCATCATTTTCCGTTGTGCCGATTGTTTTATTTGGAATTTATGCCAGTAGCAAATAAGATGTCATAGAGGGTGTCACAGTTTAGGGCAACTGTATTTCCCCTCTGTGATCCAGCAAGTGCATCCACTTTAGACTCCCGGCTTCCCAGTTGTCACCTCTATTGAGCAGATACAAATGTCTCTCCCTCTTGACCAGGATATTTCTAGGTTGCAGAGTTTCCTGTTTACTCTGTGAATTCCTCATCAAGAAAGCTTGCCTCAGCAGGCCTTCTTTGCCTTCATTCCTCAGAGGCAATATACAGTATGATTGCCCAGAGTTAAGTTTCCATACAGCTCTTTCTAAGTAAGCAAATCTATTCTTAAGATGAAAGCATTAGAGAGTAAACGTATTGTGACAAAGTTCTGTACTTGTCTCCATGGGTCCCACATTTCCTGGGAGACTTCACTAGCCTCAGAGACTCACTGTGACCCTCCACGTAATCCTTCTTTCTCTAGAGACAAGGGTCACAGTCTACTGAGCCATTTTCATCATAAGCCAGCGAGGGAGGTAAGGAGAAGTTATCCTTCCTTGCACAGTCTCTGTTGTCTCCCAGTCTCAGTGATTAATCAGGGGGAAAGGTGTGGGGGGGGGGGAGAGCCCGGGCCCACCCTCTACTCCAGGCTCCAGCCCAGGGACCCTAATAGTATCCACTATGGTAGCTGATTTATTAGAAACATGACATGTACAATTCCTTGGCCTACTTCCCCCCACAGCAGCCCTCACTTCCTCAAGCTCCACTTCACCCTTACCTCAGGGCCTCCTTCCTCGTGCCTGATATGGTGTGTACTACTCAGCCTCTCCAACCGCGCAACTTGTTCCCACAGCTCCTGACATGCACCCCCCCCCCCCAACTGACTGGGAGGCTTTTAACTAGTTTCAGCCAACCCCTGATTGGCTTCAGGTGTCCCAATCAACCTAGCCTTCTCCCTGCCTTCTGGAAAGTTCTTAATTGGCCCCAGGTGTCTTAACTGACGGGGGGCAGTTGCCATTTCACTTATCCTGGTACCAGGGATTTATTTAGCCTGGAGCTAATCTCTCTTTCCCACTACTCTTCCATAGCCTTCTAGTTTGGAGGGAGGTGGGAAGCTGCTACTCCTGCTGCTCCAGCTGCTCCTCTGGCTGGACCAGACGTGCCCCTCCCCCCCCGTTGTCTGCTTCCTGGTTGCTGGACCCCCCACTCTCGGGTGCTGCTACTGCTCCAACTGCAGCCCCCGGGGGGGGGCTGCTAGCCCACTCCCCAGGGAAGAGGAGTGAGGGACCCCAGCCACTGCTGTTGTGGACACCACCACCACCTGAGAGGGGTCCTTTCTGCCTGCCTGGATCACCACCTGGAGTTCCTGGAGCAGCTGCTGCTGCTGCGGAGTCTGCTGCTTGGAGCTGCTAAAGCCCCGAGGAGGAGAAGAAGAGGACTATCTACCAGTGGGGAAGCACCTAGAGACTTTGCAGACCGCCGTGGAGGGGGCCTTAAGACTGAGTAACTTTCAAACTGTGCTCTTGTGGTGGGGGTCTTGAGTGTGTTTCCAGGGACATGGGGTGTGGCGTGGAGCTGCCCCCCAATCCATCTGTGTCCCCCCCTAACCCCCACCACTACTACCACCACCACTCCCCCCTCAGCTCCTTCCTCTGGACTCAGCTGCTTGCTTGGCTTGCCACGCCCTATTTCCACCCTTTGGGCCAGAAGCAGCAGCCAGCCTAAAAAGACTTGTGCAAGTGCACGTGGGTGCACGTGCCCCCGCACTGGACTGCCCACCCCATAGCTTTGCCCTTTACTACCTGCCCCATTTGCCCTTTGCAGTTTTTGTCCCCCGTATACCCCAGCCCTTGCTTACTACCTTCAGTTTGTTTGCCTACCCCACCATTTCCTCCTGCAGCCTCTGTTTGTTTGCCCTGCCCCAGCCTCTGAGGCTAGCCTCTTGGTTTCCCTGCCCTAACTCCAGCCTGCTTAGCCCCTTGCTCCGTATGCCAATGCCCCCTCTCATGTGCTTGTGCAACTCCCCATTTTAGTTTCAACCCTCTTCACTGCACCCCCAGTGTTGTTGTATCCCCCCCTCCCCTAGTGCAGCCAGAGGAGCCGGAATTCCACCCTGTGTCAGTGACTGACCTCTAACCCCTGATTGCTCCCCGTCCAGCCCACCCCTTTTAGTGCCCTCCTCCCCTGCTTGCAGCCTAGCGGGGAGGAATGGTCGACCTGCTTCCCCTTTCCCCTCCTTCTTCTGGTATCTTCCCTTCCCTCCCTGCTCACGATGCTGGGGGACGAGACAGGTGAGGCCCCCCAGCAGCCCCAGCTACCCCTCCCCCGCCTGCCCCTCCGTCACCCCCCCAAGCTTCTACCTCCGCTGCCGAGCCATCTGCCACTGCCCCCGCTGGGGCACCAGCAGCAACGGGCATCGGGTGACCTCCATTGCTGCCACGTCTCTCAACCCCTCAGATTGGGGGGAGCCCCCCCAGCCGGTGGGAAGAAGGGGAAGGGCCCCGCTAAAAAGACCAGGCCCTCCATGGCAGGACTGCCTCCAGTGCCCCAGCCCCACCACAGGCTGGGGCGTCTCTCCCCGCTGTTCCCTCCACCAGCTCTGCGGGTGTCCCTCCCCCGTCCCCCAGGGCGTAAGCCCAGGTGGCGGCAGCCCCCTCGCCTGCCGCTATGTCATCTCTCCCGCCCACCGCCTCCGCTACCATCTATAGCGGCCATGGCCCCTTTCCCACCATGACCAGGAAGCACGGCATCCGTTGCCTCCTGGTGCCCGCCTCGCCCCACGTGGAGACCTATGTGTGGGCGTTGGCGAGGGTGGTGGGGCCCACGGCCATTGTCGCGGCCTCCAAAATGTACGGCAAGGTTGTCTTCTTCTTAGCATTGGAGGCCGCTGCCCAGGAGGCGGTGGAGAAGGGCCTGTCAGTAGGGGGCATGTTCATCCCCTTGGAGCGGCTAGAGGGCCTGGGCGTCCGCCTGGTCCTGACCTCTGTCCCTCCCTTTCTTCCCAATGCTGCCCTGTTACCCACGTTCTCTACCCTGGGAAAACCCATCTCTGTCATCAGCCCTCTCCCACTGGGCTGCAAAGACCCCGCCCTCCGTCACGTCCTCTCTTTCCACCGGCAAGTGCAGCTTCAACTGCTGGCGGCGGCGCGTGATGGAGAGGCGCTGGAGGGGTCCTTCCTAGTCCCCTACCAGGGGGCCCATTACCAGGTGCATTACTCCATGGGGGAGGCCCGGTGCTACCTCTGCCGGGCAATGGGGCACGTCCGAAGGGACTGCCCCTTGGCCCAGCAAGGAGGAGCATCTGGGACCCCCGAGCTCCAGCAGGGCACCGGCCCCATCATCGCCGGCCCCCGAAACCACCCCTCCTCCTTCCCAGTCCACCATTGCTCCCGCTCGGGCCCAAGGGGCACCTTCCCAGCTATGCCCAGATGAGCGGGAGAGCCCTGCCCCTGCTGCTTGCAATCTGGTGGGGCCTGTGGAGGAGGGTGCGGCAGGGATACTGCCAGGCATGGGAGAGGGCCCGCCCCAAGGGGAATCTTCCCTCCCTTGTGCTGCCCCACCGTTATCCCCTCGAGTCCCTGAGCCATCACCTCTGCCCCCTGACAAAACCCCTGCTAGCCAGCCCCCGAATGATGCCATGGAGGGCTGGGCCCTAGTCCAGAGGAAGCAGGGCAAGCGGAAGGCTTGAGCTCCGCTCCTTCCATCTGATGCGGAGTTCCCCCGGAAGACCAGGAAGGGGGGCACCAATGCCGAGCCTTCCGCTTTACGCAAGGGTGTGTTCCATGCACCGGAGCCGGCTGGGGAAGACGTGGCAGCACTGGAAGGCAGTATCTCCCCTCCACGAGAGTCCTCCCCTCCGAGACCCCCGAGGGAGCCCCCCCTGCCCTGGTGCCATCTGAAACCTCAGCGTGCCCTGAGGCGACCAGCGCGTCAGATGCTGGCCAGGAGAATCCCGGGGTGGCGGAAAATGATCTCCCGTCCATATATGAGGAGATTGAGGCCCTAGGTCTGACCCCGGTCACCCAGGGGGAGGACGACCCTATGCCAGCGGGCCTCGCTCTGGGCGACTTCACTCCAGCCCCTCTTTCCCCAGGCTCCCTCCCCCTAACTGTTGCTTCCGCTCCCCCTCCGAGGAGCCCCTGGACTCCTCCATCAACCCGACTGCAGATGGCACTCCGCTGAGGGCCGCCGAGCCCTCGCCAAGATGTCCGTGGCTCCCGCAACAAAGTACAGCTTGCTCTCCAGTGATGGGGGGACTTTAATCAAATCCTCCAGGCCGCAAAGGCCCTCATGGGGGAGGGTAAAAGGACCGGGAGGTAGGGTGCTGCGGCCCACCAGTGGGTCTGCCTCTTCCGTGACTCCTTACTCACCTACGGGGTAGGTCACGGACTGCTGCGCAGCCCGTCGGGAGCTGCGAGCGTCCCTGCCGGCGAGGATCCCCCCAGCCCTCCTCATGGCACCTCTTACCATCGCAACATTGAACACCCGCAGCTGTAGGATGGGTCTCTGCAGGTCCCAGGTGCTCTCCTTCCTTCGGAAGGGGAGGTACTCTCTGGTTTTCTTGCAGGAGACCCATACGGATCCGACTGCCAAAGACAGCTGGCGGCTGGATTGGGGGACAGGGTCTACTTTAGCCATCTCACAGTTCATACGGCTGGAGTGGTGACCCTGTTCTCCCCCGACCTACTGCCCGAGGTGCGGGGGGTCGCCAAGGCTGTGCCGGGCCGCCTGCTGCACCTCCAGGTCCGTGTGGAGGGGCTCGTAGTCAACCTCGTTAACATCTATGCCCCGGCAGCGAGCCTGGAGTGGCTGCAATTCTGTCAGCAGGCGTCTGCCTTCCTCGGCACCTTGGATCCTCATGAGTGTCTGGTCCTGGGAGGGGACTTTAACATCACCCTTGAGGAGCGGGACCGCTGGGGACCGAGCAAAGCCCGGCCGCTGCCGCCGTCCTCCAGGAGGTAGTCGAACATCACTCCCTGGTGGAGTCTGGCACAACCACTACCCAGATGACACTTCCACGTTCACCTTTGTCTGGGTGGAGGCCCATCAGGCGTCCTTCTGGGAGTTCTGGCTGGCCTGGTGAGGGCAACGGTTTGCCTTTCCCTCGGCACGGCGGTGGTGGGACCTAGGGAAGGTGCGCGCCCGGCTCTTCTGCCATGACTACACCTGGGGCGCCAGCCGATGGAGGGATGCGGCAATAGAGGTCTTAGAGCTGGAGAGGCGTCTGGCCGCTAGCCCCGAGGATCAGCCCCTCTGCGGAGCGTGCCAGGAGAACCAGGAGGAGCTCCGGGCCCTCAAGGACCATCGGGCGCAGGGTGCCTTTGTTCGATCCTGCATCAGTCTCCTTCGCGAGATGGATCGCGGCTCCCGCTTCTTCTACGCCCTGGAGAAAAAGAGGGGGGGGGCCAAGAAACATGTCATCTGCCTTCTGGCAGAAGATGGCACCCCTCTCACGGATCCGGTGGAGATGTGCGGGAGGGCAAGAGCCTTCTACACAAGCCTTTTCTCCCCGGATCCAACCGATTCTAATGCTTGCAGAGTGCTCTGGAAGGAGCTCCCTACGGTCAGTGCGGGCAACCGAGACCGGCTAGAGCTGCCTCTCACTCTGGCCGAGTTCTCGGAAGCCCTCCATCGCATGCCCACCAATAAATCTCCAGGCATGGACGGGCTGACCGTGGAGTTCTACCGCGTGTTCTGGGACATCCTCGGCCCAGACATAGTCACTGTCTGGGCCGAGTCTTTGCAGAGCGGGGTCCTCCCTCTTTCGTGCAGGCAAGCCGTGCTGGCCTTATTGCCGAAGAAGGGGGACCTCCGCGATTTACGAAATTGGCGTCCCGTCTCTCTTCTCAGCACGGACTACAAAGTCGTGGCAAAAGCAATCTTGCTGCGGCTAGGGTTCATGCTGGCGGACGTGGTCCACCCAGACCAGACCTACACCGTCCCAGGCCGCAGCATCTTCGATAATCTATATCTGTTCCGGGACCTTTTGGAACTCGGGTGTAGGGATGGTCTGTTGTTCACCTTCCTGTCTTTAGATCAGGAGAAGGCGTTCAACAGGGTGGATCACGGGTATCTTCTGAGCACTCTGCAAGCGTTTGGCTTCGGACCCCAGTTTGTGGGTTTTCTCTGGGCGCTGTATGCCTCCACAGAGTGTCTGGTCAGGCTCAACTAGACCCTGACCGAACCGGTCAGCTTCGGGCGAGGAGTACTGCAGGGGTGCCCCCTCTTGGGCCAGCTGTACGCTTTGGCGATCGAGCCCTTCCTCTGTCTCCTCCGAAGGAGGTTGACAGGGTTGGTGCTGCGGGAGCCGGAGCTGCGGCTGGTCCAGTCGGCGTATGGTGATGACATGCTCCTCGTGGTCCAGGACCCAGGCGACTTGGCGCAGGTGGAGGCTTGCCAGGCCATCTATTCGGCAGCCTCCTCCATGCGGGTCATCTGGGTCAAGAGCTCTGGCTTGGTGGTACGGGACTGGCGGCAGGTGAGCTCCCTCCCATCCGCGCTTCAGGCCATCCGGTGGAGCACGGGTCCGCTGCTCTATCTGGGCGTTTACCTTTCTGCCACGCATCCCTCTCCGCCGGAGAACTGGCAGAATTTAGAGGGCGGGGTGACAGAGCGGCTCCGGAAATGGACAGGACTACTCCGGTGCCTCTCCCTTCGAGAGAGAGCACTGGTGCTTAATCAACTAGTCCCTGTGCATGCTCTGGTACCGGCTCAATACCCTGGTCCCAAACCCGGGTTTCCTGGCCAACCTCCGGACATCGATTCTGGAGTTCTTTTGGTCAGGACTGCACTGGGTCCTTGCAGGGGTTCTCCATCTACCCCTGGAGGAGGAAGGGCAGGGCCTGAAAGGTCTGCTTACTCAGGTCCATGTCTTCTGCCTCCAGGCCCTGCAGAGGCTCCTTTATGGTGCAGGTAGTCCGGCGTGGAGCATACTGGCGCACGCCTTCCTGCGCCACTTCCGAGGGCTCCAATACGACCGGCAGCTCCTTTATCTCCATCCGAGAGGTCTTCCGCGAGACCTCTCCGGGCTGCCGGTCTTCTACTAGGACCTTCTCCAGACCTGGAAACTGTTTTCAACGACCAGGTCCGTGGCGGCCACCGAGGGGGCAGATCTCCTCGCGGAGCCACTGCTACACAACCCCCAGTTCCGTGTGCAGGTGGCCGAGTCCCGCTCGGTGCGCCAGAGGTTGGTCTTGGCAGAGGTCAGAAGAGTCAGAGACCTCCTGGACTATGACTGAGGAGACTGGCTGGATCCCCGGACGCTCGCTTAGCGGATGGGGCTCTCCAGCGCATATTTGTACTCCCCGGCACATACTTCAGAAGGTGAAGGCCACTTTGCCGCCCGCTGCTCGGGTTTATCTCGACTGGGTCCTGCATGAGAGCACGCCCCACCCACCCCCTTCCCCAGGCCCGCCGGACCTTTTAATTGGACCCCTGGCCCATGGACCCAACCGATCCCCTCACCCCTTCACTGTAAGCCGGCTGCACGAGATGCAGCCAGTCTGCTTTCAAACCGCGCCAAGAAAACATCTATACACGCTCGTGCTCCGCACCCTTCATGCCCTCACCCTCCTGTCCCACCCCGATACAAAATGGCGGGACCTCCTGCCACCTTTGGAGGGTGAGGAGCCCCGGTGGGCCAGCCTATATTCCACCTTAGTCCTGAGGCCCACCGGGGATGTCAGTTGGCGGCTCCTTCATGGAGCCGTGAGCACGGGCTTGTAGTAGGCGCGGTTCATCTCAATCCCAGACACCTGCCCCTTTTCCTGCATGAGGGAAACCATGGCACATATATACCTGGAGTGTGCCAGGCTGCAGCCCCTATTCCGGCTCCTCACCAATATGTTGTTATGCTTTTGGTTGCACTTTTCCCCTCACCTTCTTATTTATGTACTTCCTATCCGTGGCCCCACAAAGTCATGGGATCTCCTGGTCAACGTCCTCCTGGCCCTAGCTAAAATGGCCATCTATAAAACCAGAGTGAGGAGATAGGCCCCACAGTCACAGGAGACTCCATCAGCCAATTTCCAATCCTCGGTCCATTCACGTATCTGGGCAGAGTTCCTCTGGGCAGCGTCCTCTGACTCCCTTGACGCCTTTGAGGAGCAGTGGGCGCTGTCCGGGGTTCTCTGTTCGGTGTCCCTGTCCGGTTCCCTTCATTTGACCCTTTGACCACACTCCTGTCCCTGTTGTTTCATTAGTTGTCCCCCGGAATTATTTGGAATCTAGGTCCTGTGGATCCCCCTTTTAGGCTGGGGGGGGGGGGAATCCTTTAGCGGTGGAAAGGCTTCGCCCGCCCACTTCCCGGATCCCAAAAGGACTATTCTTCCATAGCCATTTGGCCTTGCCCCGTCACAGTATTGAAAACAATAAACAAACCTACACACATGTTAATAAGTTTACGAGAAATCACCCCAGCTCCAGCAAAAGGCCCCTGACAGGTGAACAGCTCTTCAAACTTCCTTTCCCCTCTCCCCACTTCCCTGGGGTTTTTTTCCCCTGTGGCTACAAGTTCATAACCACCTTGGCTCAGAACAAGCCTCACCATGAATCTGAGTCACTGTTTTAAACAGTTTGAGTCTTTGATCTGTCCTCCAGTAACAGGTGCTCAGCAGACAAAAGGTTCACAGCTCCAGAAGGAACCTCTGGGCAAAGCTTCAAAAGGCTGAGTTCTTGTGTAACCAAAGGGTTTACATTTGCATTCACCTCCCTCTGGAAATTTCCTGGGAAACCAGCTTAACTTTAAAAGTTCACATTGTTTCAACTGGTCCCTTTTGAAGCTCATAATATTTCTGCTCATGGGGGAATTCTGTGCCACTGCACAATACAGAATTTGTGCAGAAATTCTTGTTCTGTGCAGAATTTCCTCCCACATCCCCAGAAATGGGCTGCAGAGCTGCTGGCCACCACTAGGGGCCGCTGGACCTAGGGTGACCAGATAGCAAGTGTAAAAAATCAGGATGGAGGTTAGGAATAATAGGTGCCTACATAAGAAAAAGCCCCCACAATTGGGACTGTCCCTATAAAATCGGGACATCTGGTCACCTTAGCTGGATCTGGCAGAGCCCAGCTTGCAAATAGAAGATACCTCCTGGTAGAGGAGGAGGGAGCTGGAGGGTTCTGGGCAGCTGCACGTTCCAGCATGCCCCGAAGAAAGGAGGCAGTGTGCAGGAAACTCTACACAAGCCTGGGACCCGGCATCAGGTTGTTTTTTCCCTCTGGATCCCTGGGCTCTGGAAAGGTAGGCAATGTGAGTGTTTGAGCTGGGGGGGGGGTGTCCCACATCTGCCCCCCCCCCATCTGGGCTCTGGATGGAAGGGGACAGAGAAACAGGAACTGGGTTGTCATAGCAGTTTCTTTAACTTCTATTCCTGGGGGAACATTTTTTGTCTGTGTTGTTACAGATATAGTTGCTAACAGATATTTTGAAATAAATTACCAAAATAATTGAAACTAGAGTGATTATGTAGTTTTATTTTGACAAATAAAATATGCAGAATTTTAAAATATTGTGTGCAGAATTTTTTTTGGCACAGAACCCTCCCATGATTTCCAGAGTTTAGCTTAATCAGATCTCCTCCTCAGAGATGCTACATAAACATTTTCATTGTTAATACAGTGAACTGATAAGATACTTAAACTTTAACTTTATTGAATTAATTCAATAAGGTTTGTCCAGGATATAGCAATTTCGAAATTGCCATATCGGTCACAGAGGGTTCATGCCACTAATCCCCTCTTTGGTTATGTCATTGTGCCCAAGTCCCTCCTTCAGTATTCCTTTCAGGAGTTGCAAAAGTGTTGAGATGTTACTGTGAGCTGCATTTACCCAGACAGGAAAAAATGGGCTGGAAAGCCATAGAAGCTTTTCTCAAAATCCCAGACAATCTACACAAAATTCCAGACCTTGACTACACAAAGTTCTGTTTTGAATTCTTAACCTGTTCAGGTGTGTTTAGGAGTGTATGAAAATAAATACAATCCCATGTGCAGAGAGGAATATGTGCCCTCACACATGTCTCTGTGCATGCATGATTCTTTGAAAATGTGTATTTATATGCTTGCTTTATAGCTCCTAGAATCATCAAGTGTGATCATTTAAAATGAAACACAGGGTGCTATGGGCATATTGATCAAAATAATTATAGTGACACTCTTTTGAATAATATCTGTAAAATGTTCTCATTCATATCTTTTTACTGTGATCCTAGTGTATGGAGTGCTGCCATCAGTTTAGGCGTTAAATCTAATTTATTTCCTTTAGAAGTGCAACGATAGTATAATGACAAGAGATTAATTGTATTTGGGTACAATATCAATGGTAATTGGATTGTAGAGTTTTCTAGGTTTATTCCGCTGCAAGGTCAGACAGGAACTAGCTAATGTATTCCTGCAGGTCAATTTGCCTTCTGAGATATTGCCTCCTGAATTGATGGGTCCTGCTGCTAATCCCACTTTCATTCATCTCGATTTATTTGACCTGTATAGTTTATTGCTTGATCCAGTGTTCACTGAAGCTCATGGAATGCCATTGACTTTAAAGAGGAAAGATACAACATCATCAGGCATAAAAAATAGGAGCAGATAGCCCTGGAAAAGACATTTTACTACATAAAATTCAGTCATGGTAAAATGGAATATCAAGCATCTAGATTGAGAATTTAAACACAACCTGTTTTGTTTTATAAATTGAAATAGTTACATATTAAAAATGAAAATGTGTTTCAGCTTTGGAATGTAGCAAGGTCAGCACTAAGACCCTGCAAATCTCTATATCCATTATTCCTCTTCCTCTTTTCTGTGATAGTTGCCTTGTGGTTGATCTGGCTAGAAGATGAGAATTCTGATTTATGACAGTCTTGTCCAGGCTTGAGTCTGAGGAAGAAAAAGAACAATAAAGTATATCTAGGTGAACATCCATCACTCTGTTTGCACATTATTCTTAGTGCTTCGAGCTCTTTTCTCTGTCATGAAGGATAAATAATATATGGTGCTACTGTATTTACCCTTAGTTTAATTACATATATATCATTGTGACTGCATAAGTTATTTTAAGGTATTTTGAGGTAAAAGAGGCGTGGGTTGTATCTTGATGCTTCATCTCTGATGCTTAATACTTGTTTTGTGCAGTTCCAATACATATAACAGGATTGTTTGAAGATGACTGGGCTCTGCTGTTGGGTTCCTTCTATAAAAGATCTTGTGGGAGAGGAGGAAGGATTGTTTTGTATTTCCATGCGGGTGCTCTTCAAAAGCTGTATTTTCTTTCAAGAGAAACTTGCAACATAGACTCAACAAATACTCTTAAGATTAGGATCTGAGGGTTGGATGCACAAAATAAGTTAAGCTTTGTGACAATGAGAGTCATACCACCTGGCTTCTAGGCTTCCAGGAAATCACTAATTCACAAAGCCTGATTTAGGTGTCTAGGCTCCTATACAATGAAAGGGGATAGATAGGCACCTTAGACTGTGATTCACAAAAACCAATGTGCTAGCGAGGGAGCTATCTAAGCTAGCAAGTGGGAGATGCCAATGATATGGATGTGTGATAAGACCCATCACTCTCACAGACAGAGGCAACTATTGCTGCTAGCAATTCACAGATGGGGAGGAGGTTGACTTCCCTCATTACTTGTAGCCTGGTGGTTAGAATACTCATTGGGATGTGGAATACCCCTGGGTTTAAGTCCTCCATCCCTATGAGGGGGCGAAAGGATTTGAACCAGGGGAATTCCACATCCCAGGTGAGTACTCTAGCCTCCAGGCTAAAAGTTATGAGGGAGCTCCTTTTCCTCAACTGTCTTCTGAGATCTCACCTTGGGGCCTAATCCAGTAGGCAGCCTCTGAGCACAATGTAGACAGCCAAAAGCCTGTCTACCTTGGTTCATTAATTTCTCTAGGGCTTAAGTGAGAGGTAGGCATCCAGATGCCTACAGAGAGGCAGCAGTGTGCATCCTCAGAGTCAGAAACGTTGGTGCGTAAGGAACTTTTACTACAAAAACGTTTTGGGGCCAAGTGAGTTTAAAGACCTTCAGGGTTTGGCTGAAGTTTTGTGTATCACAGTGGTCCCAAAAGTGGGACAAAGGCACCTAAAACGGGGACTTCATTTTGAGCAGATATTGAAATATTTGCAGGAATTGGGCCGTAGTGATCTAAAGCCTGATCAGTCATGTTTGATGCATTATAGAGTTCTAAATAGAAGAGAGGTAGGGAAAAATGCAGGGAAGTTCTTGCTTTCTCTTACAAATATTTCTCTGTATTCACTATGATATTACATATTTTTAAACTCGTGTTGCTAACTTTCTTTTAGCACTAGACTTAAAGCTTTCTAACAAGGGCATTAACACAAACTTCAATGTTGAAGCTGTAGATAAGGTATCATCCATCAAATTCTGGTAGCCAAGTCAATATCTTCATAGCTTCAAGCTCTTTAATTTTGATCTCTGACTCTGCCAATTTTTTTCCATCTTATCTCTTTTTACTTAAATGTACTTCTTCAGGATAAGCCCCTTGTGATGCACCATCTTGTTTACAAGGGCATTCTGAATGAAAGCAGAGCAATGAGAAGTTGCATTATCATGTATTCACTTACTCTGACTTACTACACAGCATTAGCTGAACTTTTTTTAAAGCTAATGAACTGGAGTTGAACTGCAAACCTTTTATTTCTTCTTTCAAGGTAAGTTAAACAATAATGCTATGCCATGCAATAAAATGTTAACTATTTTTTGTTTAATTTAACTCCTTCCCCTCAAAAAGATAAATCCTTAAAAGGAGCAGTTGCTCCAATATGTTCAGTAACGCTCTCCATTAGAGCTTCTCATAAGCAATGATAGTGTATAACATATAATGTAACTTTATCATGCTTGATGTAAAGCACAGGGATCTACTCTCTCTGTGAAGTGCATTAATATTACGTTTATTTTTTATGTAGTGTCCGAAAGTTTCTTAGGTGTTTTCCTGGATGCAGGGTAGAACAGATCCCTATACCAGAGATCTTATATTCTAAAACAGGGGCCGGCAAATTTTTTGGCCTGAGGGCCACATCGGGTTTCCGAAATTGTATGGAAGGCCGGTTAGAGGAGGCTGTGCCTCCCTAAACAGCCAGGCGTGGCCCAGCCCCTGCTCCACATCCAACCCCCCCATCCCCTGACATCCCCCTTGGGGCCCCTGCCTCATCCACTCCTCCCTGTCCCCTGACTTCCCCCCGCCACCTCCATCCAACCCCTCTTCTCATTCCTGACTGTCCCCTTGGGACTCCTGCCCCATCCAACGACCTCTTCTTCCTGACTGCCCCCAGAATCCCTGCCTCTGACTGCCTCCTGCCATCCCATCCAACCTCCCCTTTCCTTCCTGATTTCCCCCCCCCCGCGGGACTCTTGCCCCCATTCAACTCACCTGTTCCCTGCCCTCTGACCACCCTGACCCCTAGCCACACCCCTGACCACACCCTGAACTCCCCTGCCCTCTATCCAACCACCCCCCCACACTCCCTACCCTCTTACCGAACTGCCTGGAGCACCGGTGGCTGGCGACATTACAGCCACACCACCCAGAGCACCAGGACAGGCAGCCGCACCGCCCGGCTGGAGCCACCCACGCCACGGTGCAGCACAGAGCACCGGTCAGGCCTTGGCTCTGCAGCTGCGCTGCCCAGCAAGAGCTCGCAGCCCTGCCACCCAGAGCACTGTGCCAGCAGCGCAGTAAGCTCCGGCTGCAGGGGAGGGGGAACAGTAGGGGAGGGACTGGGGGCTCAGGGGCCGGGCAGGAGGGTTCCACGGGCTGGATGTGGCCTGTGGGCCGTAGTTTGCTCACCTCTGTTCTAAAAAGATAGTATGCAACCAAAAGAATTGGGGAATCTAGATCAACAGATGTGGGGGGAACCCTGCTGCTCTCTTTCTTTCTTGGTTACCCCTGTTTAATTCCTGCCCAATCTCAGTTATGTATTTCCTGTTTTTTAAACTGTAATGTTGTGTATGTAATCTACTATTACTGCCAACGTGATGATGAGCTACATAATCTCAAGTGAGATGAGACCATATGCCATTCTTTCAGTGTAAGAGAGTAGGGCCAGATTGTGGCTTGGCCTATCTGCTCACATAAGGCCCACCCCTGTATTACCTCTCCAGACTAAGTCCAGGTACAAAGGAGATAGTAAGTTCTGCATTTCCCCCAATGTAAGCAGGAGGACAGAAAGCTATGGGGAGTAGATGAAGCCATGGCTTCACCCTCTCCATGTGCTGGCCAGCAAATGTGAACTGTCTTGGAGGATAATAATCTGTTACTGGTATCCATTCAAACAGCTTTGCTGGCTGGCACATTGGGAGTGGAGAGACGAGGCTCTACACACTCCCCATCCTTCTCTGCCCACTGCCCTCCTATCCTCCCATTTTTAGGGTTTGGGGGTGGAGGGAGAAGAGGAGGAATGGCTATGAAGCATTGCACCAAGGTTTGGGAAGGCTGTGCAGAATCATAGAATCATAGAATATCAGGGTTGGAAGGGACCCCAGAAGGTCATCTAGTCCAACCCCCTGCTCAAAGCAGGACCAAGTCCCAGTTAAATCATCCCAGCCAGGGCTTTGTCAAGCCTGACCTTAAAAACCTCTAAGGAAGGAGATTCTACCACCTCCCTAGGTAACGCATTCCAGTGTTTCACCACCCTCTTAGTGAAAAAGTTTTTCCTAATATCCAATCTAAACCTCCCCCATTGCAACTTGAGACCATTACTCCTCGTTCTGTCATCTGCTACCATTGAGAACAGTCTAGAGCCATCCTCTTTGAAACCCCCTTTCAGGTAGTTGAAAGCAGCTATCAAATCCCCCCTCATTCTTCTCTTCTGCAGACTAAACAATCCCAGCTCCCTCAGCCTCTCCTCATAAGTCATGTGCTCTAGACCCCTAATCATTTTTGTTGCCCTTCGCTGTACTCTTTCCAATTTATCCACATCCTTCTTGTAGTGTGGGGCCCAAAACTGGACACAGTACTCCAGATGAGGCCTCACCAGTGTCGAATAGAGGGGAACGATCACGTCCCTCGATCTGCTCGCTATGCCCCTACTTATACATCCCAAAATGCCATTGGCCTTCTTGGCAACAAGGGCACACTGCTGACTCATATCCAGCTTCTCGTCCACTGTCACCCCTAGGTCCTTTTCCGCAGAACTGCTGCCGAGCCATTCGGTCCCTAGTCTGAAGCGTGGCAGTGTGCCTTATTTCCTGCTATGTCCCTATGCAGATGCATAAGATGACCCATCATCTAGCCCAAATCTCATGGACTACACACTGCCTCTTATACTGGGTATGTTGCAAAAGTACAATGTAGCCTTACATAAGTACACGTTCCAAATTTCCTTCCTGATAAACTGGGGTGACTAAGCCACTTGGTAATAGAGCTGAGCTTTGAGTTTCATGAAGGAGAATCTCATCTTGTGGTTTTACTTTTTTTAAGTATAGTTCTGTTGCAAAAAGAGTTTTGAAAATAGGAACAGCCATACTGGATCAGACTAATGGTCCATCTAGCTCAGTATCCTGTCTTCCAAAGTGACCAATGCCAGGTGCTTTAGAGGGAATGAAAATGCAAATGAAAGTGACTACTGGAGATGAAAAAAAAACATTACTTCTGCCCTAGGAGGCTGGGGCAGAGAGGGAGAACATAAAGATCTCCCTCATCATACTTTTTACTTACAGTAGAACCTCAGAGTTTACAAACACCTTGGGAATGGAGTTTGTTTTTAACTCTGAAATGTTGGTAACTGAAAAAAATGTTATGGTTAATCTTTCAAAAGTTTACCACTGAACATTGACTTCATACAGCTTTGAAACTTTATATGCAGAAGAAAAATGCTGTTTTCCCTTTTTTTAGTAGTTTAACACAGCACTGCACTGAATTTGCTTTTTTGTGTGCCTCTGCTGCTGCCAGATTGTGTACTTCTGGCTCCAAATGAGGGCTGTGGTTGACTGGTCACTTCGTAACTCTGGTGTTTATAACTTTGAGGTTCTACTGTAACTCTGGTGTTTGTAACTTTTGAGGTTCTACTGTAAATAAGTCAGTTAAATATAGGGATTTATCCCAAAGAATTCTTAGGGCAGTAATTTGATCCTGTTGGACAAGAATTTTTTACATTTCAGGGAATGGTGGCTCTTCCACAGGTCTCCTCAAAAATATTAGTTAGCTCTGTTTGTAAAACATTCAGCCCTCATTGAAATGGGGATTTTTCTGCCCATGGCTTACTCAGGCAGCTGCTGCTTCTTGTGCATCTATTAGGGATGATTTGTTCAAGAAGATCTGGTGCAGGCATGCAAGGAAGGTTTAGGAATATAAAAATCTGTTGCTGAGGAGATTTATGTTTGAATCATGTGCTTGGCCACTTGCTCACTAGGTTTATTAGAACTTGGAGTGAGTGTACGGAACCAGTGCACCCCACGCCTGTAGCGAGAAAGAGGGTTAGCCTTGCCACGCAGCAAACAAGCCTGTTTGTTTGATCAGTAGCAGCGTTTGAGTACAAATGAATATTGCAGCAATATAGAGCTTATTCAGAAATCAAGAGGGAAAAGAACTAAAGGGAATTGACAGAAATTTTCATGAAGGTACATGAAGTTGGACTCTTACTACTCCTCCCTCTACCCTCTTTGTCCCATATTTGTATTTTTTATACCTACCTTCTTTTTTATGCTGTATAAGGTAAACTAGACTATGCAAGCTGCCGTCTACTTTGTGACCTTGAACAAGTTGTTTAATCTTTCTGGCACAGTTTCAGCAAAGCATTTAAGCATGTGCTTAAGTTTTATTGAAGTCAATGAAACTTACAATGTGCCTAAAGTGAAGTGCTTTGATAAACTGGGGCATCTGTGTTTCAGATTCCTGTATGTAACATGGGTATCAGAATACTTGTCCACTTTTGAGAAGCACTTTGAGATCTATGGTTGAGTAACACTTTCCAAGTGTGTGATTATTTACTACAGTAACCTGAGATGACCTTGTGGAAGAACAGATTATAATTCTGGATTTTGACCAGTTTGTTTTTAAAAGTATAATTTGAGAGCCTCTTGGAATCTTGACTCAACCACAGTTACTTTTGCTTTCAGTTAATTTAAAATACCTTGAAAAATTTCTGAATAGCTCTTGCTTATTTATCCATCATTAACAAGCTCTGTGAGTAACTTATTAAACACATTAGAATCACACCATATAACTCAGTCATGACAATGCCACTAATATAATATATTGTTCAGAAAATCGAAATAATTATAATATTTCCGCTCTTGGATACTCTCTCCTTGTCAACATTTATTGTCCTTTGACTGATGAGAGTTTGAGATTAGTATTCTTTTACCTATATTCACACACACACACACACACACACACACACACACACACACACACACACACACACACACACACACACACACGGCAGATCTTAAAAGATGTAATACTAGAGGCAGAGGCCGGAGCCCTGGGCCCTTTAAATCACTGCCAGAGCCCCAGCTGGCACAGGTTGGGCAGCGTGGAAGGGCTGGCTAAGGGAGGCTGACCCCTGAGGCCTGCCCCTTCTGCCCGAGGCCCCGCCCCTTCAAGTTTGTTTTTGTTTTTTTGTTTTTTAAATCTTGCTTTCACCCCTGTCAGCAGGGCTGGATGCAATTCACCCAAGGGTACTGTAGGAATTAGCTGAAGAAATCTCAGAAGCACTGGCAATAATATTTACACACTCATGGATGACGGGAGAGGTCCCAGAAGACTGGAAAAGGGCTAATGTAGTACCTATATTTAAAAGCGGGGGGGGGGGGGGAAGGAGCCGGGAAACTATAGACTAGTCAGCCTGACTTTGATACCTGGGAATCTACTAGAGCACTGTATAAAACATTTAAATATGTGAATACCTAGAGGACAAATCAGGCCAAACCAGCTTGATTTCCTTCTTTGACAAGTAACTAATTTGGTGGATTGGGAGAATGTGGTAGACGTAATATATTTGGACTTCAGCCATGCTTTTGACAGAGTTCCACATGACATTCTGATAAATAAGCTGGAGAAATGTGAGCTTGACAGAATTACCATTAAGTGGATACAGAATTGGTTAAACAACTTTAAACAAATAACTATTAATGGAATGATGTCTGATTGGAGGGAAGTCTCAAGTGGGGTTCCATGGGGATCTGGGTCTGGTGTTCAAGATCTTTATTAATGATCTAAAAGTAGGTGTAGAGAGCATATTGGTCAAGTTTGCAGATGACACAAAGCTAGGGAGGGTTGCCAATACTTTGCAAGATGGAGCTGCAATTCAGAAGGAGCTTGATAAATTGGAGAAATGGATTATAGACAACAAAATGAAATGCAACAAAGACAAATGCGAGGTGTTACACTTAGGGAAGAAAAAACAAATGCACAGACTGGGGAGAAATTGGCTTGGCAACAGCACTTCTGAGAAGGATCTGGGAGTTGTTGTGGATCACAACCTCAACATGAATCAACAATATGATGCTGTTTCAAAAAAAGCAAATACACTTTTAAGGTGCATTAACAGAGGCATAGCATGCAAGTCACAGAAGACAATGGTACCGCTTTACACGGTGCTGGTTAAGCCTCATGCATCTGATGAAGTGAGCTGTAGCTCACGAAAACTTATGCTCAAATAAATTTGTTAATCTCTAACCAGATTTTTTTTAGCTGGAGTACTGTGTCCAGTTTTGGTCACCAATGTATAGAAAGGATGGAGAGAAACTGGCAAGGATCCAGGGGTGAGTGACAAAGATGATCAAAGTTTTATTAAATTATATTTATATTCAAACTCTGTTTAACAAACTTGAACACTTCCTCAGTGGATGGCATAATTCCTCAGTGAGTTTGATTCTCATCTACGTCTCAAAAAAGATATATTGGAATTAGAAAAGGTTCAGAAAAGGCAACAAAAATTATTAGGGATAAGGAATAGCTTCTGTGTGAGGAAAGATTAATAAGATTGGGACTTTTCATCTTGGAAAAGAGAAGACAAAGGGGAAATATGATAGTCTATAAAATCATGACTGGTGTGGAGAAAGTAAATAAGGAAGTGTTTATTCCTTCTCATAACACAAGAACTAGGGGTCACCAAATGAAATTAATTCACCAAGTTTAAAATAAACAAAAGCAAGTATTTCTAAACACAACGCACAGTCAACATGTGGAAACTTCTTGCCAGAGGATATTATGAAGGCCAAGACTATAACAGGGTTCAAAAAAGAACTAGATAAGTTCATGGAGGATAGGTCCATCATGGTGCATCAATGGCTATTAGTCAGGATGGGCAGAGATGGTGTCCCTAGTCTCTGTTTGTTTTCCAGAAGCTGGGAATGGGCGATAGGGTATGGATCACCTGTTCTGTTCATTCCCTCTGGGGCATCTGGCATAGGCCACTGTTGGAAGACAGGATACTTGGCTAGATGGACATTTTGTCTGAGCCGTTCGTACGTTCTTATTTTTTGGTGTTATCCATATTCTCATTCTGTAGTGATATATGAAAAGGGAACTCTTAGCAGAGATTTGATGGCTGTGCAAGGATCTCCAAGAAAGATATATTGAAGGATTTATGTCTGAGAAGAGGATTTGATTATTTATCACTACAGATGAGAAAGTTCTACCAACTTCTCAGAGATTGAATGTTTGTCTTTCTGAGACTTTCAGCTTTCTCCTCTATAGCCAGTTTCTTTTGTTTAAGTGTACTTGACATTTTGTAATTAGTTGCAGAATAAGGAGCATCACTAACTGCTAGAAATGTTAGATAATTTGGAAGAATTGTCTGAGAAATTTGGGCTTTCAAAGTCTCTCTCCTTGAAGATCTTTGTCGGTTAGCTCTTTTATGCAATTGCTCAAGCTTCTTCCTTTTGCAATACCTTTTCCCACATATATCATACTAGTGGATGCAATCACTGCTGTCATTTTTAAATGAAATGTTAATCAGGCAGCTTTATTCAAAGAGTTCAAATAAATACCCAGTGTCTGATTAGTCTGTCTTATTACATTTTGTCTTGAGTTCATGAGAAACTCAAGGTCTAGTGGTGGTCACACACTGTTGTAAATCAGGAGCAGCATCACTTAAGTCAGTGGGATTACTCTAGTTTCATTGAGTGGGATCTGAATCAAGTACTCTGCTTGGTTTAAAATTATCTGAGTGGTGGAGAACTTGTCTTGACTAGTCACTTCCCAGTTCTGCTAAATTTGGAAAAGGTAAAGGAATATAGGGATCATTTTTTAAAAACTTATTAATATGAGGCCTGACTCGAGCACCTTTTATTAAGGTTCCAATGCAGCAACTTTTAAGCTTGTTCATTTCAAGGGGATTAATCAATGCTTGTATTTAGATACGTGCTTATGTACCTTGCTGAAGTAGAGCCTAGATGAGTAGTACTCATGTGCTACTCCAGACAAAAAAAAAGGCATCACTCTGTCATTACCGAGCTTGTGAAAGTTTCCAGACTGACCTATATCTACTGAACCCAGTAAAGCTTTGCCTGACTATCCAGCCATTGTACTATAACTTTGACATGCCAGTATAATACAATGTACTATAACTTTGATGGTGCATATAGCTGTCCACTAGGCCCTTAAAACAAACTCTTATTTCAGATGAAAGCAAGCCTAAACCTCATGTAGATGAGTTTGAAACTCACTGAGGAATTGTGCCATCCACTGAGGAAGTGTTCAAGTTTGTTAAACAAAGCAAGAATATAAATATAATTTAATAAAACTATTTCCCTCCCTCAAAGTATGTTTGTGTGTAAAAGAAATACCATTCCTTTCATAGCCCTCACCATCTGTAATTCTGTCTGATTCCTAAATGACAGCATCTCCACAACCACATGTATCATGGTAAGAAGCCTTGAGCTTCTACATACTATTGACTTTTTAAGCTATTCCAAGTGGTGTTAGACATTGTTCTTACAGCAACTGTAAGTACAGTAGGCCTTTTCAGGAACCTAGGAAGACAGAATTTCTACCTAGAGAGCTAGCTGTGATGTTAAAGACCATAAACATTAGGATGAGGATGTAGTAAGGAAAGACAAAGATTACAGCAATATTACCATACAGTGATTTAGTTTAGGCTTGGGCATATATTAATAGTTCAATGGAGATTTTAAAATTATATTTATACACTACTGGTTCACTTTGTGTATGCATTGGAGAAGAGCGAGTCTTAAAGATTTGAATGACAGAACAGTAGGTTATAAAGTATTTGGAGCCAGGACTGTGAATTCCTATGAATGTCAAAAGATGGAGAGAAACACCACCATCACCACCCCATACACGTAGTGAAGAGACATTTAAATGTTTATGGCATTTACATTGTTTTATTTAGCTCTGTATAATACATTTCTCCCTTCACCATCCTGAATTAAGTTCTTAGCTTCTCAAAGGACCTGACCTGCCTGTCTCACTTACACTCCTGGAAATCAGGAGTAGCATGAAGTCAGTGGATCTACATGGGTGTCAGACTGGGGTAAGTGGGAGAATTGGGGCCTTTGGCTGACTGTTTTAAATTATATATTTCAGCGTTCCCAAGCTTTTTTGGTTAGACATTTCTTCCCTTTATGATGGGTTGTGCCTATCAGCCCCTTTGTGCTTTCACACCATGCCATGGTTCAAGGGCAGTGTCTCACCAATTTTTTTCTCCCTTTCCTTTGCTGGTTGTTCTCTCATTCTTTCTTCTATCTTACAGTTTTTCTTTCCTGCCCCCCACCACTCTGTCTCTTTTCCTCTCTAGACTGCTGCTATATGTTCTCTCTTCCCCTGCAGCTGTGCTACAGGCTTCCTGTTGTCATAGTGATAGCAGGCAACTTGCAGGAAGGGGAAAGGAAGAAAACATGCAGCTTCTGTCTTGTTGCAGGGACCTATAGAGGAGGACAGGCACATGGACCTGCCTCAAGGTTCACTTCATTCAAACCCCTAATGCTGTTAGGAACCCTAGAGGTGTTAAACATACCAATTAGCCCTTTCCTCATCAATGCGCAATTTCCTTCTGAACCTTTCCTTCCGTATTTAAATTGGCCTGCAGCAGCATGATACAGTGAATAGGGCCTTGGACTGGGAGTCAGAAATCCTTAGTTCTGTTTGTGGTGTTGACTCACAGTAACCAACTTTGAGTAAGATGCTGATCGGGGACTCTTTATTGGGAAGAATAGACAGGCCTATAACCAGAGCTGATCCAGAGAATAGAAGGGTGTGCTGTCTTCCAGGTGCTAAGATATGGGATGTAGACCTGAGGTTGAAAAGGATCCTAAAGGGAGCAGGAAAGAATCCCCTAATTATCCTTCATGTGGGAACAAATGATGCATCTAGATTCTCGCTGGAAAGTATTAAGGGAGACTATGCTAGGCTGGGGAAGACGCTTAAGGAAATCAAGGCTCAGATGATCTTTAGTGGGATTCTCCCTGTTCCTAGAGAAGGGCAACAAAGGTGTGACAAGATTATGACTGTCAACAGATGGCTTAGGCAGTGGTGCTATAAGGAGGGTTTTGGGATGTATGGCCACTGGGAGGCATTCATGGACAGAGGACAGTTCTCTTGGGATGGACTTCATCTGAGTAGGGAAGGAAATAGACTTCTAGGATGGAGGCTGGCACAACTGATAAAGAGAGCTTTAAACTAGGAATTTGGGGGAGATGGTTGGGAGATGTCAAGATAATCTCCACGCCGGATTTTAGCATTGAGAGGGAAGAAAATGAAGTAACAAAGGTTTTTAGAGTAGCGTCTGTGTTGGTCTGTATTTTCAAAAAAGAAAAGCAGTACTTGTGGCACCTTAGAGACTAACAAATTTATTTGAGCATAAGCTTTCGTGAGCTACTGGTGCAGGATCAGATGAAGTGAGCTGTAGCTCACGAAAGCTTATGCTCAGATAAATTTGTTAGTCTCTGAAATAAGAAAGGATACAGCCGTGGGTAGGAGAATGTATATAAGGAGGAAGGGCAGTGTGGATACCAGTCTAATAGGTTATACTCGCTGTAGAATGACCGTGCCTAATAGAGTACAAAATGTGAGCAAGGCCAAACAGCAAAAATTAAGATGTTTGTACACCAATGCGAGGAGCCTAGGTAACAAAATGGAGGAACTAGAGCTACTGGTGCAGGAAGTGAAACCAGATCTTACAGGGATAACAGAAACATGATGGAATAGTAGTCATGACTGGACTACAGGTATTGAAGGGTATGTGCTGTTTAGGAAAGACAGAAACAAAGGTAAAGGTGGTTGAGTAGCATTGTATATCAATGATGAGGTAGAATGTAAAGAAATAAGAAGCGATGCAATGGATAAGACCGAGTCGGTCTGGGCAAAAATTACACTGGGGAAGAAAACTAGTAGAGCCTCCCCTAGGATAGTGCTTAGGGTGTGCTATAGACCACCGGGATCTAATTTGGATATGGATAGAGCCATGTTTAATGTTTTTAATGAAGTAAATACTAATGGAAATTGCGTGATCATGGGAGACTTTAACTTCCCAGATATAGACTGGAGGACCAGTACTAGTAATAATAATAATAATAGGGCTCAGATTTTCCTAGATGCAATAGCTGATGGATTCCTTCATCAAGTAGTTGCTGAACTGACTAGAGGGGATGCCATTTTATATTTGGTTTTGGTGAGTAGTGTGGACCTCATAGAAGAAATGGTTGTAGGGGATAATCTTGGTTCAAGTGATCATTAGCTAATTCAGTTCAAACTGAACGGAAGGATTAACAAAAATAAATCTGAAACTAGGGTTTTTGATTTCCAAAGGGCTGACTTTGAAAAATTAAGGAAATTAGTTAGGGAAGTGGATTGGATGAAGAATGTATGGATCTAAAAGGTAGAGGAGGCCTGGGATTACTTTAAATCAAAGCTGCAGAAGCTATCGGAAGCCTGCATCCCAAGAAAGGGGAAAAAATTCATAGGAAGGAGTTGTAGACCAAGCTGGATGAGCAAGCATCTCAGAGAGGTGATTAAGAAGAAGCAGAAAGCATATAAGGAGTGGAAGATATGAGGGATCAGCAAGGAAAGCTACCTTATTGAGGTCAGAACATGTAGGGATAAAGTGAGACAGGCCAAAAATCAAGTAGAGTTGGACTTTGCAAAGGGAATTAAAACCAATAGTAAAAGGTTTTATAGCCATATAAGTAAGAAGAAAACAAAGAAGGAAGAAGTGGGACCACTAAACACTGAGGATGGAGTGGAGGTTAAGGATAATCTAGGCATGGCCCAATATCTAAACAAATACTTTGCCTCAGTCTTTAATAAGGCTAAAGAGGATCTCAGGGATAATGGTAGCATGACAAATGGGAATGAGGATATGGAGGTAGATATTACCATATCTGAGGTAGAAGCGAAACTCAAACAGCTGAATGGGACTAAATCGGGGGGCCCAGATAATCTTCATCCAAGAATATTAAAGGAATTGGCACCCGAAATTGCAAGCCCATTAGCAAGAATTTTTAATGAATCTATAAACTCAGGAGTTGTACCATATGATTGGAGAATTGTTAATATAGTTCCTATTTTTAAGAAAGGAAAAAAAGTGATCCGGGTAACTACAGGCTTGTTAGTTTGACATCTGTAGTATGCAAGGTCTTGGAAAAAATTTTGAAGGAGAAAGTAGTTAAGGACATTGAAGTCAATGGTAAATGGGACAAAATACAACATGGTTTTACAAAAGGTAGATTGTGCCAAATCAACCTGATCTCCTTCTTTGAGAAAGTAACAGATTTTTTTAGACAAATGAAACGCAGGGGATCTAATTTACCTAGATTTCAGGAAGGCGTTTGATATCGTGCCACATGGGGAATTATTAGTTAAATTGGAAAAGATGGGGATCAATATGAACATTGAAAGGTGGATAAGGAATTGGTTAAAGGGGAGATTACAATGGGTCCTACTGAAAGGTGAACTGTCAGGCTGGAGGGAGGTTACCAGTGGAGTTTCTCAGCGATCAGTTTGGGGACCAATCTTATTTAATCTTTTTATTGCTGACCTCGGTACAAAAAGTGGGAGTGTGCTAATAAAGTTTGCAGATGATACAAAGCTGAGCAGTATTGCCAATTTAGAGAAGGACCAGGATATCATACAGGAGGATCTGGATGACCTTGTAAACTGGAGTAATAGTAATAGGATGAAATTTAATAGTGAGAAGTGTAGGGTTATGCATTTAGGGATTAATAACAAGAATTTTAGTTATAAACTGGGGATGCATCAATTAGAAGTAACGGAAGAGGAGAAGGACCTTGGAGTATTGGTTGATCATAGGATGACTATGAGCTGCCAATGTGATATGGCCATGAAAAAAGCTAATGCGGTCTTGGGATGCATCAGGAGAGGTATTTCCAGTAGGGATAAGGGAGTTTTAGTACCGTTATACAAGGCACTGGTGAGACCTCACCTGGAATACTGTGTGCAGTTCTGGTCTCCCATGTTTAAAAAGGATGAATTCAAACTGGAGCAGGTACAGAGAAGGGCTACAAGGATGATCCGAGGAATGGAAAACTTGTCTTATGAAAGGAGACTCAAGGAGCTTGGCTTGTTTAGCCTAACTAAAAGAAGGTTGAGGGGAGATATGATTGCTCTCTATAAATATATCGGAGGGGTAAATAACGGAGAGGGAGAGGAATTATTTAAGCTCAGCACCAATGTGGACACAAGAAATGGATATAAACTGGCCAGCAGGAAGTTTAGACTTGAAATTAGATGAAGGTTTCTAACCATCAGAGGAGTGAAGTTTTGGGATAGCCTTCCAAGGGAAGCAGTGGGGGCAAAAGATCTATCTGGCTTAAAGATTAAACTCGATAAGTTTATGGAGGTGATGGTATAATGGGATAATGTGATTTTGGTAATTAATTGATCTGTAAGGAGAGTGATCGCTTAAGATGTGCTATTACCAGCAGCAAGGAGGAAAACCTTTTGTGGTGATAATCAAGGTGGGCCATTTCCAGCAGTTAACAAGAACATCTGAGGAATGGTGGGGGGGTGGGATGGGGGGAGAAATAACACGGGGGAATAGTTTTACTTTATGTAATGACCCATCTACTCCCAGTCTCTATTCAAGCCTAAGTTAATTGTATCCAGTTTGCAAATTAATTCCAATTCAGCAGTGTGATTATCACCACAAAAGGTTTTCCTCCTTTCCCCCCTCCTTCCTGCTGGTAGTAGCTCATCTTAAGTGATCACTCTCCTAACAGTTTTCAGAGTAGCAGCCGTGTTAGTCTGTATTTGCAAAAAGAAAAGGAGTACTTGTGGCACCTTAGAGACTAACAAATTTATTAGAGCATAAGCTTTCGTGAGCTACAGCTCACTTCATCGGATGCATCCGTAGCTCACGAAAGCTTATGCTCTAATAAATTTGTTAGTCTCTAAGGTGCCACAAGTACTCCTTTTCTTTTTGCGAATACAGATTAACATGGCTGCTACTCTGAAACCTGTTATTATGCAAGGCACTGAATTTAGCTGTATGGAGTGGAAATCTATCAACTTCATGAAAAAACTCACTCAGATACAGACAGACATCATCTTCCTCTCCAAATGCAAACAGATGGACATCATACCGAAAGGACTGAAGGTAAAAAATCCATTACAATCTATATACCACACAGACTATGCTGCCAGCTTGTGCCACACACACTCAAAGAAACTGCGGAACCACCTGATCAACATCCTCTACAGCAAACAGGGAAAGATTAAGAATGAGCTCTCAAAACTGGATACTCTCATAAAGAACCAACTTTTCACACATACTTCCTCGTGGCTGGACTTTAAAAAAAAAAAAAAAACTAGACAAGCCATCTACAACACACACTTTGCTTCTCTACAAAAGAAAAAGGACACTAAACTCTCAAAACTACTACATGCCACAGGGGACCACAACAGAGGTTCCCTTAACCCACCCAGCAATATTGTTAATCTATCCAACTATACTCTTAGCCCAGCAGAACAATCTGTCCTATCTTGGGGCCTCTCCTTTTGCCCTTCCACCCCCACAAACATGATACAGTTCTGTGGTGACCTAGAATCCTATTTTCAACATCTCCGACCCAAGGAATATTTCCAACTCATCTCTAACCAACGTATTAACCCACAGGGACCTTCCTACCAACACTACAAAAAGAAGGATTCTGGGTGGACTCCTCCTGAAGGTCGAAATAACAGACTGGACTTCTACATAGACTGCTTCCACCGACGTGCATGGGCTGAAATTGTGGAAAAGCAGCATCACTTGCCCCATAACCTCAGCAGAACACAATGCCATCCACAGCCTCACAAACAACTCTGACATCTTAATCAAAAAGGCTGACAAAGGAGGTGCTGTCGTCATGAATAGGTCGGAGTATGAAAAAGAGGCTACAAGGCAGCTCTCCAACACCACTTTCTACAAGCCATTACCCTCTGATCCCACTGAGAGTTACCAAAAGAAACTACAGCATTTGCTCAAGAAACTCCCTGAAAAAGCACAAGAACAAATCCGCACAGACACACCCCTAGAACCCCGACCTGGGGTATTCTATCTGCTACCCAAGATCCATAAACCTGGAAATCCTGGATGCCCTATCACCTCAGGCATTGGCACCCTGACAGCAGGATTGTCTGGCTATGTAGACTCCCTCCTCAGGCCCTATGCTACCAGCACTCCCAGCTATCTTCAAGACATCACTGACTTCCTGAGGAAACTACAATCCATCGGTGATCTTTCTAAAAACACCATCCTAGCCACTATGGATGTAGAAGCCCTCTACACCAACATTCCACACAAAGATGGACTACAAGCCGTCAGGAACAGTATCCCCGATAATGTCACGGCTAACCAGGTGGCTGAACTTTATGACTTTGTCCTCACCCATAACTTTCACATTTGGGGACAATGTATACCTTCAAATCAGTGGCACTGCGATGGGTACCCGCATGGCCCCACAGTATGCCAACATTTTTATGGCTGACTTAGAACAACGCTTTCTCAGCTCTCATCCCCTATTCCCCTACTGTACTTGCGCTCCATTGATGACCTCTTCATCATCTGGACCCATGGAAAAGAAGCCCTTGAGGAATTCCACCAGGATTTCAACAATTTCCATGCCACCATCAACCTCAGCCTGGACCAGTCCACACAAGAGATCCACTTCCTGGACACTACGGTGCTAATAAGCGATGGTCACATAAACACCACCCTATATCGGAAACCTACTGACCGCTATTCCTACCTACATGCCTCTAGCTTTCATCCAGATCACACCACACGATCCATTGTGTACAGCCAAGCTCTACAATATAACCGCATTTGCTCCAACCCCACAGACAGAGACAAACACCTACAAGATCTCTATCATGCATTACTACAACTACAATACCCACCTGCTGAAGTGAAAAAACAGATTGACAGAGCCAGAAGAGTACCCAGAAGTCACCTACTACAGGACAGGCCCAAGAAAGAAAATAACAGAATGCCACTAGCCATCACCTTCAGCCCCCAACTAAAACCTCTCCAACGCATCATCAAGGATCTACAACCTATCCTGAAGGACGACCCATCACTCTCATAGTTCTTGGGAGACAGGCCAGTCCTTGCTTACAGACAGCTCCCCAACCTGAAGCAAATACTCATCAGCAACCACACACCACACAACAGAACCACTAACCCAGGAACCTATCCTTGCAACAAAGCCCGTTGCCAACTGTGTCCACATATCTATTCAGGGGACACCATCATAGGGCCTAATCACATCAGCCACACTATCAGACGCTCGTTCAACTGCGCATCTACCAATGTGATATATGCCGTCATGTGCCAGCAATGCCCCTCTACCATGTACATTGGTCAAACTGGACAGTCTCTAAGTAAAAGAATAAATGGACACAAATCAGACATCAAGAATTATAACATTCAAAAACCAGTTGGAGAACACTTCAATCTCTCCGGTCACACGATTACAGACCTGAGAGTGGCTATCCTTCAACAAAAAAAACTTCAAAAACAGACTCCGAGAGACTGCTGAATTGGAATTAATTTGCAAACTGGATACAATTAACTTAGGCTTGAATAGAGACTGGGAGTGGATGGGTCATTACATAAAGTAAAACTATTTCTCCATGTTATTTCTCCCCCCCACCCCACCCCCACTGTTCCTCAGACATTCTTGTTAACTGCTGGAAATGGCC
Organism: Dermochelys coriacea; assembly: GCF_009764565.3. Taxonomy (NCBI): domain Eukaryota; kingdom Metazoa; phylum Chordata; order Testudines; family Dermochelyidae; genus Dermochelys; species Dermochelys coriacea. The sequence goes on along the minus strand of NC_050070.1, from coordinate 39,846,265 downwards.
CACCTTGATTATCACCACAAAAGGTTTTCCTCCTTCCTGCTGGTAATAGCTCATCTTAAGTGATCACTCTCCTTACAGTGTGTATGATAAAACCCATTGTTTCATGTTCTCTGTGTGTATATAAATCTCCCCACTGTATTTTCCACTGAATGCATCCGATGAAGTGAGCTATAGCTCACAAAAGCTTATGCTCAAATAAATTTGTTAGTCTCTAAGGTGCCACAAGTACTCCTTTTCGCGAATACAGACTAACATGGCTGCTACTCTGATATCTACTTAGTGTGTTCATCCTATTTGTATGAATGTATCATTCTTGTATCTGAAGCTAGAAATACAGTAACTCCTCACTTAAAGTCGTCCCGGTTAATGTTGTTTCATTGTTATGTTACTGATCAATTAGGGAACATGCTTATTTAAAGTTGCACAATAGTCCCTTATAACGTTGTTTGGCATCCGCCTGCTTTGTCCACTGCTTGCAGGAAGAGCAGCCCGTTGCAGCTAGCTGGTGGGGGCTTGGAACCTGGGGGAACCGGCAGCCCCCCATCAGCTCTCCATTCCCCTAAGTTCCCTGTACAGCAGCCGCACAGTAGTTGTCAGCAGTTCAGCTGTCCCGCCCCGCACTGCCATGTGTTGCTCCTGCCCTCTGCCTTGGAGCTGCTCTCCAGAGCCTCCTGCTTGCGGGGGGTGGGGGGAAAGAAAGGGGGTAATGTCAGGGTGTCCCCCTCCCCCCCACTCCTGCACCCGCTTACCCCATCTCCATAGAGTAGGGGAGATGCACAACAGGGCTCAGGACGCAGGGAGCTTCCTGGCGGCAGCTGCTGTGGTCTCAGCTTGCTGATTAACTTAACAAGATAGTGTACTTAAGAGTGTCAGCGTACTTAAAGGGGAAATGCGCATCTTTCCCTCTCTCTCTCTCTCTCCCCGCCCCCCACACACAGGGTGTGTGTCTCTGTCTGTCATGTTGTCTCCCCTCCCTCCATTTGTGCTGCCTTTATAGAGTATGAGGCTACATTAACAACGAGTTAGCCCTTGGGGGCTCAGCCAATTGCTAGTTCATCATTTAACAGTAAGGCATTCCCGGGGAAATATCCCACCCTCTGACTCCACCACCTCAACCAAGCTTCACAATCATCGCTGTGTACAGATTGTTTGTTTAAAACTTATACTGTGTGTGTGTGTGTGTGTAGATAGATAGATAGATAGATGTAGTCTTTTGGCCGGGAAAAAGAAAAAATTCCCTGGAACCTAACCCCCCCCCCCCCGCATTTACATTAATTCTTATGGGGAAATTGGATTCGCTTAATATAGTTTCGCTTATAGTCACATTTTTCAGGAACATAACTACAACCTTAAGTGAGGAGATACTGTATGAAGTATTACTCTAAAGTCCTACTGTAACTATGCAAAGTGTGGGCCATTAATGGTGGCTTGGAATCTTCATGGCTCCCATTAACTAGGACAATTGGTTGTAAATGGCTCTGTTTACTTGTAAGCCTTTCTGTATATGTGGGTGCCAGCCAGCGAGTATTGACCTCTCACAGGACATGTGAACATGTCACATGATGCTGAAATCCATCTTAAACGTGGTGCTTTTCCATTTAGAAGGAAGGGTGAGAACCCAGAGAGAGACAAAGGATTCCCGCCTTGTGCCAAAGATGTGAAAGGAGGTGGAACAGAACAAAGGGGGCTGGCAGTCGTGAAAAATCCCCTCGCTTCCACCTGAGCTGGAACTAACAAACTGTACAAGGGGAAAGGATTGGACCCAGACTAAAAAGAATAACTTATTGGAACGTCTCTGAGGGTGAGATTTACTTGTATTCAGTTTCTTAAATGTATTAGGCTTAGATTTACATGTTTTTGTTTTATTTTGCTTGGTAACTTACTTTGTTCTGGCTGTTATTACTTGAAACCACTTAAATTCTACTTTTTATTCTTAATAAAATCACTTTTGTTTATTAGTAAACCCAGAGTAAGTGATTAATACCTGGGGGAGCAAACAGCTGTGCATATCTCTTTACCAGTGTTATTGAGGGTGGACAATTTATGAGTTTACCCTGTATAAGCTTTATACAGAGTAACACAGATTTATTTGGGGTTTGGATCCCATTGGGAACTGGGTCTCTGGGTGCTGGAGATAGGTAACCTGCTGAGTGGTTTTCAGTTAAAGCCTGCAGCCTTGGGGGCTTGGTTCAGACCTGGGTGTGTGTTGCAGCGGACTAGCATGTCTGGCTCAACAAGGCAGGATTGTGGAGTCCCAAGCCACCAGGGAAACTGGACACGGAGGTAATTTCAGCACATCAGGTGACAGTCCCAAGGGGGTCTCTGTGACTGAATCAGTCACAAATGGCAACGGGAAAAAGAATGGGCCTTTACATAAAGCAGTCATGTGGATGGCTTTAATAATAGAATTCATATATAATGTGTATGCTCTTTTAATAATGTACGTTACAGCATAACTTATAGAAAACAATGCTGAGGCAATCTCCATAGGAATCCTCACTGACCTCTGCTAGAAGATAAACATGCCAATCCAGCAGTTTCCTTTTTATGGCCATCTGATTCTACGTGCTGATACAACTATAATGGCCTTTTGTAGGGTCATGGCCACAGGTTGTTACAGCTTTTAGGACACTGGTTCCAATCTGTCACAGGTTAGGAAATTTAATGGCTCAAAAAGTGATGCTTTAAATCACTGACTTATATCAGCACAGATTAGTAGTGACTGAAAGTCATTGCCATTAAATGCTGTTGGGTGATCTGTGTGAAATGAGTTGCTAGTGGACAGTCGTACTCAGTACAACATTCAGCCTTAAAGTTGACTTAATCTGCACTTTTTAGTGTTGTCGCTGTCTTAGTCCCAGGATATTGGAGAGTCAAGGTAGGTGAGGTAATATCTTTTACTGGACCAACTTCTGTTGGTGAAAGAGGCAAGCTTTCAAGCTATGTAGACCTCTTCTGGTCTGCTTAGCTCAAAAGCTTCTCTCTTTCACTAGCAGAAGTTAGTCCAACAAAAGATACTAATCAGCATTGTTGTGGGTCATGGGTTTTTGTTTGTTTTTGTTTTGTTTTTTGAGATACTCGGACGTAGTGGAAAATGCAAGGGTTAAATGGACATGAACTCACTTTTATGAGTTATCTCTCTGGAGCAGAGTTGAAGTTACATTTGAGTGGGGTGGTATATTCCAAAAAGTTACACTTAGTTGCTGTAGTATTATACTTGTTCTCTAAATAAATAACACCTATGCCCTAATTCTCATCCTGCTGTTGTAATGTACTCCTATCCTGCACTCCATGACCAATATGGTACTATCCAAAATGAATTTGCTGAAATTCTTTCTTTCCCATGGATCAAATCACATCATGTCCTCCTTCAGATTCCTTCACTAGTTTTCCCTTTGGCTGCTGTACCAAGTTTGAACTGCCTGCAATGCCTTGTGCAACTCTGCCCTGACCAATGTCTTAGATCTTGTTTCTTATCATGTTGCTAACTCCAATTATGTCAGCCTTACCACCCCATTAATTTCTTTATCTTGTTGCTTGCAGTGCTGGTGGCTACAAAATTTGCTGATTATTTTTTTAAATTGAACAACCTCCTGATCTTGTACACCACACAACTTTATGAGCAAAAAAACCTCCAATTTTTCTAACTGCTATGCTTTATGGGTTTGTAAATTTCATGTCCTCTCCTTGTTGTAAAAGTTGAAAATTGTTTACATCAAGGTCAGGTGTATATGGAATAGAACTACTAGTAACTTGGGGCCAGATCATGGCCTGTTGTGGGAATATAATGGAGTATGTTACTCTGCAGAGGAGTAACGTGCCAGTCAGTGCCAGGGAGCGTGTACAGCATCAGGTATAGAGCGGGTGCCATACATATCTATCATCTATTTCCCAGGTTCAGCAGGGGAACCAAGAGGCAGATTATGACTAAGCATCAATCTGCTTCTAGGCTGCTTTGACAGTATGCAGCCACATACACAGGCCTTCTATGGCAAACTCACAATTTAGCCCTTGATAAAGAAAGCCAATAACTTCAGTGGCTGGACCCATAGTTCAAAAGCTGCAGCAAGATACGTAGTTGCTTGGACCCAGTGTGGTGATGCTATATTTCAAAAACCCCTCCACATGAAATCTGGAAGTTCAGATTGATTCAGGCATGTTTTGCCAATGGGCCATATACTCAGCTAGTGTAATCAGCATAGCTTCATTGAAGCAAATGGTGCAATGCCAGTGTCCACCAGCTGGGAATCTAACTGTATGCATCTGCAGTGGTGAAATCAGCCTTTTCCCACCTGTGAATCATTGCCAATATTAAACATTTCCCTTCCTTTGTTGATGCAGAGACTTTGATCCATGCCTTTGTGATGTTCTCTTGGATCAATTATTATAATGCTTCACTTGGCATTCTAACCCATTTGTTTAATAGGTTTCAATTTAGCTTAGATTTTGAGTAGTTCTAGGAAGTTCAGATCTGAGTCTGTCTTAGCTCAATTGATCTAATGACCTAGTTAAGTCTTTCATTAATTCTAACCAGTTTTGCTCATATACCTTATAAATAAGGATCAAGTTACCTTCCTGAGTAACTCCTTACTTTCCCGCTTGGTTGATGGCTGTTGGCAAGAGCTTCCTTGCAGTTTTGCCTGGAAAAATGAGTCTCTGCATGCTTTTGCTGAGGGCATGTGAGAAATACAGTAGAATCTCAGAGTTATGAACGCCAGAGTTAAACTGGTCAGTCAACCGCACACCTCATTTGGAACTGGAAATACACAATCAGGCAGAAGCAGAGACAAAAATAAAAGGGAAATACAATACAGTACTGTGTTAAATGTAAACTATTAAAAATAAAAAAGTTTAAAAAATATTTGACATGGTAAGGAAACTGTTTCTATGCTTGTTTCATTTAAATTAAGATGGTTAAAAGCAGCATTTTTCTTCTGCATAGTAAAGTTTCAAAGCTGTATTAAGTCAATGGTCAGTTGTAAACTGTTGAAAGAACAACCATAATGTTTTGTTCAGAGTTAGGAACATTTCAGAATTATGAACAACCTCCATTCCCAAGGTGTTCGTAACTGTGAGTTTATACTGTATGTTTCCTTTCTAGCCATTATGAATCTGTTTTATGGAACTAGATGCTTCCTTAGGGCAGAGATGCCAGGCCTCCACCAAAATAATACTAGGGGATTGAAGTTTCCCAGAAATATTTCATTGGTGGGAATTTATTAAAAAGCTGCATCTGTGACACTTTAATAGGGAAGGAGAGAGGAGGTGGCGTAGGTTTGAGGAAAGTTCAGATGGAACTCTGGATCAGGTATCAGTGTTCCTGTACAGCATGTTTAATCCACAATACAACAGAACAACAATACACATTCATTTCTGTGTATTTCTGACAGATAACAATTACACTGTCAACATGTCAGATATGAAATTAAAAGATTTTCATACTAGGGCTTGAACAATAGAGTGATAATATAGCGCAGGCACAAGTAGTTTCTATTAACTTCTAATGATTTGTACCTTTTGTCACATTGTCTGGAGTGGCTCAAAACTGAGTGCCTGTCTCAGAGCAGACAGTCGGAAAACAAGGACTGACATCCCAAATGATAGATTTATTAACTAAGAAAAGGAAATTAGATTTATTGACAGGTTAAAGCGGGCAAACTACATGCACAGGTGAGTCACAGTTTGTAACTCCAAATGGTGGCAGTGATATAATAAACTGACAGTTTTCCAAACATCTTTCAGGGTTACCCAGAATAATTCTGGGGATCTCCATCTTCTCGATCACTTGTTCATAGATTCATAGATACTAAGGTCAGAAGGGACCATTCTGATCTTCTAGTCTGACCTCCTGCACAACGCAGGCCACAGGCCCTATTAGAATGTAAACAGTGCAGAGATACAGGATTTTCCTTTGAATCCATATTGGTCAGACCAAAGGTCCATCAAGCCCAGTATCCTGTCTTCCGACAGTGGCCAATGCCAGGTGCCCCAAAGGGTATGAACAGAACAGGTAATCATCAAGAGATCCATCCCCTGTCTCCCTTTCTCGGCTTCTGGCAAACAGAGGCTAGGGGGACAGAAGACAAGCTGACAGTCTCTCTACATATTGACAGGTTTCAGAGTAGCAGCCGTGTTAGTCTGTATTCGCAAAAAGAAAAGGAGTACTTGTGGCACCTTAGAGATTAACAAATTTATTAGAGCATAAGCTTTCGTGAGCTACAGCTCACTTCATCGGATGCATCCGTAGCTCACGAAAGCTTATGCTCTAATAAATTTGTTAGTCTCTAAGGTGCCACAAGTACTCCTTTTCTCTCTACATATGTGGCTTTTTCCTTTGATAACAGTGAGTGAGGAAGGCAAATAGGCTTTTGACCTCTGACTATATACATAATGGCCACTTCCTGTGAAGTTAGCATTTTCTTTTAAAGTCAGTAAATTCTTCATTAGCATTTCACAAGATTTATTTGATGGATAATTTAGTTGAATGTTTATTACATTATGACAGAAACAGAAGCGAAAACAATTCATGTAACATCCCATTAGTTTTATGAAATTTAAACACCCGAAACAATTACACATTTACAATCTCGCTCATCCAATACACAAGTGTATTTACCTGAATACACTCTAATATGACCTGGTCAGTCAGCATTTCATCTTCTAAATAAGCACTTAATAAATGTGTATTTCTATCCATCCCAAATATATCTGAGTTAGGGCATTTAGCCAAATGCATTTCATGTCATTGTCTCAAACAACTGAGGCAGCTTCAAATCTAGCCTTGCAATGTTTTATGGATCATCTGTATGTATTCATAGAGTTTAAGGCCAGAAGGCACTATTATCTCATTTAATCTGACCTCCCATATGTCATAGAACATAACATTTCATCTGATTATCCTTCTGCTGAGTGCAATAACTGACTTGTGTTCATCTTAAAGCTGGATTGGAAAAGGCTTTCCCATCCTACACAAATATTTGTGATGTCAGCATCGCTCTCTATGTGAGTGTGAGACACACTCCTTTTCTCCTCAATAGTCCAGTGGTTAAATAAGCACCTCAAATGTGGGAGACTCAGTTTCAGGTTCCCATTTTGCCTGAATTGGAACAAGGACTTGAACATGCGTCTCCCAGATGAGTGCCCTGACCACTTGGCCATTATGGGGTGTATGTCTCTTTCTCTGATTTTTGATCAGAAATTCCATCCTAGGCCCGAGAAACTTTCCTGACAAAAATGTTGTCTGAATTGATACATTTCAGGGAAGAGTTTTGGTTCTTGTGTTCTGTGATAAAAACTGTTTTGTCAGTAAATTCCCGACCAGCTCTAGTTTAGCTAAAGCATGTCTTCTAGAAGGACATCCAGTTTTGATTTAAAGACATCATGTGATGGAGAATCCACCACTTCTCTTGGTAGTTTGTTCCAATAATTTAATCACCCTCAATGTTTAAAATTTTTAGCCTTATTTCTAATTTGAATTGGTGTACTTCAGCATTCAGCCATTGGATCTAGTTATACCTTTCTCCACTAGACTAAAGAGCCCTATAATATCTGCTATTATTGGAGAGGGAGTGGATGTACAGAAATTGGAACAGTGTGATGATAAAGCCATTGATGTTAATGACAAACCTGCCATTGGCTTCAGTGGTGAAAGATCAAGGGCCAAATTCACAAAGATACTTAGGCAATGAGTCTATTCTCAAAGCCACTGCTCAGTGCCTAAGTTTCTGCTGGTAGGCATGCACAAAGCTGCCTAAGTCCTGACGCTGATCCACAGCCAACAGGCAGCTCAGAGCTCTGGAAAAACCAGGCTGTGACGCAGTATTCTTAAATTAGTCATTCCACCTGCCCATCTTGTCTGCGGACTCTGATTTCCTTCTAATGGGGATAACAATATTTTCTTAAATCTTGAGCCAGCTGGGAGAATAAATTAATTCATTAAAGCTTGTGAAGTATTCAGATATTTCAGTAATTGGCACTTTATAAATACCTATGTAGACAGAATATCAGAAAAGTGAAAAGAATTACTGTGCATGCTTGTAAAAATTATAGGGCCAGTGATAGCTGAAATTGTATGAAGTGAAAAAGATGACACATTTTCAGTCTATAAAGATGCTGGGCAATGCTCCAGCAAATAAAAAAAGCAATAGCATCACCTCTAATCTTGGTTTATGGTGTTATATATGTAATGTGAAAAGCTTTATTTTGGATGCAGATGCCATGTTTTTAGGCTTATATGAAGTATAATGTCAAGTGCAGAGAGGTTTGTGTATTTTTCCTTATTACAGCAAGGATCTTATTTCACTGATGGTGCCATATCACTGAACTGAGATAATAAAGTCCATCTCCTTGGTGTTTAAAGGAAGAGGTGCTGAGCAACCCCAGCTCCCCCTGAAGTAACTGGGAGCTAAGGCTGCACTGCAAATGGCAGACTCAAGACCCACAGGTCAAAACTTCCAAGAATCTGCTAACTTTAGGTGCCTCTGTGTTTGGATGCCCAACCTCGGGACTAATTTTTCAAAGTACTGAGCACTCCCAACTCCAGATCACCACAGTAGCATTTTACACAGGGTATTTATGGTATATCCCTGACTAGAATCCACATATTTGTTAAAATAATTTTAGTTGTTTAAAAAAATTGTGTACATTTCATAACAAATTTAAATCAATGGGGAAGTTTTTTGAGCCAGATCCTCAGTTGCTTGTAAATCAACATAGGTCTGTTGACATAAATTGATGCTATGCCAGTTTACACCACTGGAGGACCTGGTCCATGATGGTCTTCATTCCATTTCTCAAAATACACCTGGGATGTAGTTAATGTAGCATTGTGCCTCCTCCATGTCTTAGGGCATGTCTACACTTACCTCTGGAGCGATCAATCCACCAGGGGTCTACTAGATGTGATAAATCGACTGCTGAGTGCTCTCCCGTCAACTCCAGTATCCACCGGAGCGAGAAGCATAGGCAGTGTTGACGGGGGAGTGGCAACAGTCGACTTACCGCAGTGAAGACACCGCGGTAACTAGTTCTAAGTATGTCGACTTCAGCTATGCTATTTTCATAGCTGAAGTTGCATAACTTAGACCGATTTAGCTGCCCCCTTCCCCCCCCCCCGGCCTTATTGCATACAGTAAGAAGTTTCTAACTTAACTGTACATTTTAAGCCATGTAATAAACAAAATATCCAATGTTAGGAAATAGCTGGCACCTTGAAGCATGCCTTTTTTCATCCACTATTTTATGTGTACAAATTTTAATCCAAATCTGAATTAACAGCACAAAACAACCATTCTGGAGGAGATACTGAAAAATAAAAATACTGCAAAGCTTTGCATTTCTTATAATACTTCATTAGACTTCATTCTCCACTCTTTTAAAAATGGCTATACTGGCAGCTAAAAATTAGTAATTGTAACCTACATCATAAACAAGGTTACACCATAACTAACAATCAGGCATGCTGTCAGAAATTTAAAAAATCAGTAGAGTTTAGTACAATGCAGTAAATTAATTAAAGAAGATTTTAAAATGTTTAAATATCTGATAAGCATGTTAACTAAAATAGATAAATTAGGGCAGTGTTTCTGTGTTCATCTATATCATTTTGGTCTTTCAGAAGTCATTTTGCAACTAAATTTCTGTCCTTCATACTATTAATTATTAGGAGTTAAAATAAATATCACATTTTTCCCATTAAATCACTTGTCATTTAATAGTCTGTAGTCCATTAGTCCAAATTAGGCCTTATATCCTACATCAATTTATCCTGACTAACTGAAAATGCAAATTTTAAATGCTGCTCAAGTGTTTTAATATTCTGGCTTTTCTCATTACTTCTGTTTTATTTTTCTGAGGAAATGGGAACCCTTTGGATTCTTTAAACTTACAATTCATTGAAGACCAAATCTGAAAAAATGATTGTGAAGAAGACTCTTTGAAATGTTAATCTGTGGCCTACAAAACTAGAAGAAAATCAGATTGATTTTATTGAAAATGTGTGGCTTGAAATGTTTAAAATGTCTTCAGTTTTATTCATATAAATTATTGGGGCAGGGGGAAGCCCAGCAACCACACAAACTTGATGACACTTTCAGTTCAAATACAAAAACATAATCTTGTTAAGAAAAGACTATCTCTATTTAACAGCAATTAAGCGCTGCAGCTGCTAAGCTGTAAAAGTTCTGTGGGCACCCACAGCTTGGTACCTTTACAGCATTTCTGATTCAGTAGCCCTAAAAAAAGGATAATGATTGTCATAGAAACCTGGCTTTAACCTTCATTGCCAATTCTCCCCAGATTGTGAATCTTTAGATCTGCCAACTTTTTTTGCTCTAAGGGTCTGTCTTCACCACAAATTATGGTGTAATTGTAACATGGGTAGGCAAATCCATGCTAGCTTTTATTTAGTTAGCAAGGATAACAATAGCAGTGAAGACGTGGTGGCACAGCACAGACTAGCAACCCAACTAAGTATTCAGGATCTTAGGTAGGCTTCTACTGGGGCTGCTGGCCTGTGCTGAAATCTGTGCCACCATGTCACCATGGGCCACTCTCATTACAACTACAAAAGTTATTTTTCCTCCCTTGGTATCCTACTGTTAATTTAATTGTCTCGTTAGACTGACCTCACCCTTGGTAAGGCAACTCCCATCTTTTCATGTACTTATACCTGCTCCTGTATTTTCCACTCCATGCATCTGATGAAGTGGGTTCTAGCCCATGAAAGCTTATGCCCAAATAAATTTGTTGGTCTAAGGTGCACAAGGACTCCTCGTTGTTTTTGCATGTCTTCAGTACTATCATTACCTGTGCTAGCTACAGGAAAGTTAGCACAAGTATGCCAACCTATGCTACAGTTACATCTTCAACTTGCAGTGTAGACATCCCCTTTTTGTCAAAATAGTCATTACAAATGGTGTTGGGGAACTCCAGTAAGAAAAGGTAGGAAGTGCTGGTTAGAGTCTAAATGTGAAGGTGGCTGACTGAAAGGTCCTGGTTGGAAGTCAGTCAAGAAAAGCCAAAATGCATAAAATGGGATTTAAAATAAAAATTGATAGAGATCATTAAGCATTCAAGATACTTATGTTTTAAAAACCAAGCCATTGAGTTGTCATAGCTCCAAGAGCCAGATACGTTTTAAAAAAATAGGAATGAATTATTTGTATTATTGTAGCACCTAGGAGCTCTAATCATGCACTAAGACTCCATTGTGCTAGGCACTGTATAAACACAGAGCAAAAAGACAGTCCCTCCCTAAAAGAACTTATAATCTAAGTGTAAGCCAAGAGATAACAGATGGAGACAGACTGACAGGAGACTACAAGGAGATGATGAGGCTGGCATTGGTCAGCATGATAGGCTGTTGTCTCTGCACCCCAGCAGCCTAACTGTTGTCAGATTTTTGTAAGCTTCATGGCAAAAGAGAGTTTTGAAGGAGGATAACGAATTAGTTTTGTGGATGTTTATAGGGTGCTCCTCCCAAGCATGAGGGGCAACATGGGAGAAAGCATAAAGGTGCTTGTCTGAAAATGTAACAAGTGGGTGATAGAGGTTGGCATCCTGGGCTGATTGGAGATGGGAATCAACATCTCAATAGCAAATGAGCAATGATAGGTAGAGTGGGGAATGGGGATAGCCTACGACGGGCTTTTGAAAGTAAGACAAGCAGTCTATTTTTGATGCAATGGAGAAGGGGAAGCCTGTGGAGAGTTGCAGAAAGAGGGGTGACGTGGTCAAAGTGACAGGTTAGGAAAAAAATCTCTTCAGCAGCATTTTGAATGCTTCTGAGCGGGGAAAGACTGTATATGTGAAGGCCAGAGAAAAGGATGTGTAGTAATCAAGACTTGAGGTAATCAGATCTTGGATGCAAGTTTTAGCTGTGGATGGATAAAGAAAGACCATATCTTAGAGATGTTATTCAGAAAGAATCTGCAAGATTTAGAGGTAGCCTGGATATGAGGACCTAAAGCAGCATTTCTCAAATGCAGACACCAACGGATTTTTTGGGGGCCATGACAGCCTACAAAGTATGGGTGGAGATTGGGGGGGGCAAAGTAGTGACCCCTACTTGCAGGGTCCAGCTGTTGCTCCTGAATAGCTGTTACCAAGGGCAGTGAGATGTGCCACCTTAGTGTTTGTGCTGACACTGCCAGCAGGGATCAGTACCCTCACTGCACAGCCTCCTCAGGGGGTCCGGGCATTGCCCCTGGAGACACACAGGGGCAGCATGCAAGGTGTCGGAGGCAGCTCTTGTTGGGCAGTTCCCCCACTCCCACCTGGCCAGGGCACAGGAGCCTGAGACTCTGCAGTCAGCTGGTGAATTCCTGATCCAAGTTCCCTGGGGCGGGCTCTTGCTGAAGGGCCACAGGAGGCAGGGACAGAGAGACAGTTTTGTCAGAGCAGCCTCCAGTAAAAGATGGTGGCCACACTCTGAGACCACCCAAAAATTTGTTGTGAGAACCTCTGACCTAGAGAGAGATCTGAGTTGAAGATGGCACCCATATTATAGATCTGGCTGACAAGCAGGATGGTGGTGTTGTCCACAGTGACTAAGTAAAGAAGCTTTCTGTAAGCACACATCCCTTTGTAAAGTACCAGCACTCCTGATCACAAATCTATTGAAGTCAGTAGGATTCTTTTAAGTGACTTTAAGATGCTTTGGATGGGGCTTTCATGTATTGGGTATAGATATCACTAGGGAAAACAAATTCATTAGTAGGAGTTCTCTGCAGCCTGTGGATTACTGCAGCCCATGTCTGCATTAAGTAACGTGAACCAAGCTGAAACTAGACAAATTCAAATTAGAAATAGGACACAGTTTTAGCAGTGAGGATGATTAACCATTCGAAGAAACTAGCAGTTGACAATTCTCTATCTCTTGATGTCTTCATATCAAGATGGGATGTCATTCTGAATATATGCTTTAGTCAAACATACAAATTATTGGGCCCAATACCAGGGTAACTGGGTGAAATTTAGTGGCCTGTGATATACAGGAGTTGAAACTAGATCAGAGGTCAGTAACCTTTCAGAAGTGGTGTGCCGAGTCTTCATTTATTCACTTTAATTTAAGGTTTCGCGTGCCAGTAATACATTTTAACATTTTTAAGAAGGTCTCTCTATAAGTCTATATATTATATAACTAAACTATTGATGTCTGTAAAGTAAACAAGGTTTTCAAAATATTTAAGAAGCTTCATTTAAAATTAAATTAAAATACTGATCTTACACCGCCAGCCGGTCTGGGACCCCGGCCCTGCCCACATAGAGTAGGTACCTACCTTCTCCCTGGTTCTACCCCATTCTCTTCCTCTCTTTCTCTGCACTCATAGTGAGGGTAGGAGTGCACAGGGCTGGGGGTGAAAGAGCAGGCTGGGGATTGGGGTGTAGGGTCTGGCCAGGAGCTAGAATGAGGGAGGGGCTTAGGGTTGGGGCAGGAGGTTTGAGTGTGGAGTGCTTACCTGGGCAGCTCCCATTTGGTGCAAGGAGTGCAGGTAGGAATGGGGGGGGGTGCAGGAGCTCCCGTTTGGTGCTCACGGTGGGGGTGAGAATGTGGGGGGGTGCAAGAGTCAGGGCATGGGGTGTGGGGGGGGCTGGGTATGTGTGGGGGTGCAGGAGTGAGGGGTAGGGGTGTGAGGAGGGTGCAGGAGTCAGGGCATGGGGGGCTGGGTATGTGGGGGGTGCTGGAGTCAAGGCTGGGGTCATGGGGGGTGCAGAGGTCAGGGCAGAGGCTGGGAGCATATGAGGAGGGTGCAGGAGTTGGCATGGGGTGTGGGGGGCTGGGTTTATGGGGGATGCAGGGGTCAGGACAGAGGGCTGGGGAGTGTGTGTAGGGGGGTGCAGGGGTCAGGGCAGAGGGCTGGGGTCGTGGGGGTGCTCCAAGCCCCCTGTCCAGAGCGGCTCATAGCAGAGTTCTAGAGGGGATATACCACGATTCCACCTACCTTACCCAAGGCCCTGTCCCCACCTCTTCTCCACCTCCTCCCTCCGGAGCAGGAGAGAGCACTCTGGCTCTGCTTCTCCCTCTCCCTCAGCTGATCGCCAGGGGGGCAGGGAGGGAGAGGAGGAAGTGCAGGCACAGCAGGGGGACGGGGAGCTTGCCTGCCCTGCAGCAGCAGCCGGCAGGAACAAGCTTCTTCACCCTGCCCCTGCGTGGGGGGTGGCAGGATTTTTAATGGTACGCTGCTGCCTACCAGGGTCTGGCAGCAGGCACTGAGCGGGGCCGGCGGCTGGGACCCGACAGGCAGCAGCGTGCCATTAAAAATCAGCTTGCATGCCGTCTAATCTGTAAAGGTCTTCTAGCCTGATTTTGAGAAGTGGTAAGCATCCACAACTTGAATTCAAGTTAGTGGGAGCTGCGGGTGCTCAGTTCCCTAAAAATCTGGCCCTATGTGGTGTAGAACCCATCTACCTTAGGCACCATCTCATTCCCTAGTGACTGAAGCCAGCTACTGTGCATTTACTCAGTCTCCATGTGGGAGTGAAAGTTAAGTGTTTCAGTGGAGATTATTTAGATGCATTGATTCACCAGAGACAGTTTGCTGACATTAAGGTGGCAGTACAAGACGCATCTTTTCAGTTGCTGTCAATGAATTTCTCCTTATGGTTGGGCCAGGGGGAAGAACAGAAATGGGGAGTATTTGTCAGGCCTAGTGTGTACAGTTTAAATGCAAGTTTGTATTTAATTGTGTCATGTGGCCAGATGCCATGGGGATCGATGCATAAGAATATCAATTAATGTCAGTATGCAAGAGAAAAGCATTACTATTTAAAATCATTTCTATTTTTCCTTGAAGACCTAAACTGGGCTTGCAAATGTATGAATATTGTGTAAATGATCCATTCATCTTAATGAATATTAATGATCTGACCCCTTTATTTCAGACAGAAACAGTGTTTATGATGTCTTTATGATTTGTATTCTATTTAACTACATATTTAACATGTTCTTATTAGAATTGCTTATACAATATACATTCTCAGAACATACTAATATCTCAGAAATAAGACTTCTTGAAGTTATTATTCGAGCAAAATTTATGTCACTTGAATTTTTCAAAGAATCCAAGTAGCTCTACAAACTGATATATGGTGCAACGGATCAATTAAAATTAATTTACAGTGGAATCTGACAAATTTGAATATGTATTGCAAGCTGGTGAGTTTTGCTAATTAGGAGAGGTCAGATTCTAATATGTTGGACTCATCTTAAATAGTAGTATGTTACTTCTCAGAGAGACCCTTTGAAATCAGTCAGTAAGTAAAGGTGGCAAAATTTGACCCTAAATGTCTCATGTATGAGATAAATGCATGTGATATGACACATCCTGATGGGCAAGCAAGGAGCATAAAGACATAAGCATACTTAAACTGCAGTGATCCCAAAACTTTTTCTGTCATACCTCCCATTACCCATAATGGAACCTGTCCATGTCCCCCTGGGAACCATGATTAGGAGCTGCAGTTGGGAGCTGGGGCCAAAGCAGAGCCATGGTTGGGGCTGGGAGCAGGGCCATGGTTGGGAGCCGGGGCCAGGTGTGGCGCCACGGCTGGGGCCCGCGGTAAGGGCCGGGAGCCCTGGTCAGGGCTGCAGCTGGGGGTGGGAGTGGAGCTGCAACGGGGACCGGGAGTGGGGCAGGAGGCCAAGGCCGGGGCTGTGTCTGGGGCCGCAGCTGGGGCTGAGAGCAGTGTGGGACTGGGTGGCCCTCCCTCCTCGCCCCTTGTGCGGGCTGGCCCAGGCCCCTCTGTGCAAATATACTTCCGCACCCCATAGGTTGGGGACCACTGCTATACTGGAACAGGCCAATAGTCCATATGCACAGTAACAATATCCAGGACCAGATGCTTCAGTGAAGGTGAAAGAAAACTTGTGGTGGCAGTTGTGGGCTAATGTTTCCCTCAGACAGAGATTCTTCCTAACCCCCAACAGTTGTTTAGAGGCTGACTTATACCCTCAGCCTGAGGGCCTATATACCGTCCAACACTCTTATTATTTTTTAATATTTCTATTATATAATATAACTAGATATTTCTGTTCTTGCTGTCCATATAAATAGCTAATCCTTTTTTAATCTTTGCAAGGTCATGGCCTCAGTATTGTCTTGTGTCAGTGAGTTCCACAGGCCAACAGTGCATTTTATGGAAAAAATATTTACTTTTCTCCGTTCTGAATTTGTCATCTCTCAAGTTCATTGAATGTTCCCTTGTTCTTGTATTATGTAACATGATTTTTCTTCTCCCTATAATTCCTTTATTTAATATATTTTTATTGAAGCCTCTCTTATTCATCTGGGCTGTAATATAAATAGTCCCACTCTTTTCAGTCTCTCTCCAGATTTTTCCATTCTCTTAATTGTTTTCGTTGCTATTTCCTAACTCCCATCTATTCTGCTATATTCTAGTGAAAAAGGGGTGACAAGAACTGAACGTACTAATGCAGAAAACAGGTTTCAGAGTAGCAGCCGTGTTAGTCTGTATTCGCAAAAAGAAAAGGAGTACCGGTGGCACCTTAGAGACTAACAAATTTATTAGAGCATAAGCTTTCGTGAGCTACAGCATCCGATGAAGTGAGCTGTAGCTCACGAAAGCTTATGCTCTAATAAATTTGTTAGTCTCTAAGGTGCCACCGGTACTCCTTTTCTTAATGCAGAAAAGGAAGTGATATTGATTTATACAATGGCTTTATAATATTTTCTTTACTATTATTGTGAGAGAGCTTTCCCTTCACTCTCTCCCCTGGTTCTTGTCATGTGGACAGAAAGCAGAAAACCAGAAGTCCGAAGTGTAGACAATGCAATGTTTATTGGGGTTAGTTTCCAGCAAACATGTTCATAACTGACGCCGCGGAGCCTTGTTTCCCAGTGTCTCATCCCTTGCTCCTCAGAAGGCATCATTGAAGTGCGTGCCCACAGCCCCACCCCTTACAATTTAGGGTCATGTTCCATTTTGGAATCTTCATCCCACCTCTTCTTTTACCCCATGGGAGGGGTAAGGAGTGAGGTTGTGCTCTAGTAATTAACGGGCATTTCTTTGGTCTTGTAGTGTTTTATACCTTCCCCCAAACCCTTTTGCCCCTCCTGACTGGTTGCTTGATTTTGCCTTGAGATAGGGGTTGAGGCAATCTGAAAGTGTGCTCTGAGTAACATTTTAACTGCTCTTATCTATTCCCATTATACTAACAAATCCATCTGACTAGGCAGAAGCAACATCAGTGTCTTTGTCCTTTGTTTACACATATTGGTGTAAGAGTATCAAAAGACTATCCCAGGCTAACAAACAAACCTATATGCTAACAATTATCTATCCCATTTCTTATCCATCCGAACATTTTTTTTTTTTTTTTGATCAGTGATGCACACTGAGCAAAGATCTTCATTGAGCTGTCCACACTGTTGACCAGGTCTTTTTCTTGAGTTGATACAGTTCATTAAGAGCCTAGTATTGAGTTTTTTCAAATTATTCCCTCCTGCTCTGTGCCTTACTTTGCATTTATCAACACTGATTTTTTTCTGCCATTGAGTGTCATATCAGTGGTACGGTATCTGATTGGCCCTGCCAGTACCATGGAGTAATCAAAGTGGCAAGTTATTTTTTGAACTATAAATACCAGAAAAATGTAGAAACACTGGAAGATGTTCAGAAAAGACCCACAAGAAATGACTAGAGGACAGGAAGTTTAACTTAAGAAAGATGAAGAGAACTAAGTACACCTTGTAAAAATGCTGGCTCTGATTCTGCTCTAACTTACACTGGTGTAAATCAGGTGTGACACCATTGAAATCAATGGAAGTACATCATTGGGGAGCCAGTATACATGAGAAGAATCAGTTCATTCTGCCTGCTCACCCTGCTGTCTCCAGACCTCCTGCTGTCCTGAGCTACAAAGGAGAGGAAAACTCAAAATTGGACTTGACTCAAAATTTCTATTATCTTAAGTCCTTTCCTCCCTTTTGAGACGTTTTCTTGGCAGTTTCAAGCCTTTTGGGGGTGCCTTGCTCCATGGAATGAAATTGTTGCCCTGAGCCTTAGTGGTCTCAGGCTGCCTTAAAAATGTCTTGGAGCATTTGGCAGCTGAAACAGGTTACAGATGCTTTCATGTGCCGAAACTGATGTGCTTATGTAAAGAGAGGGTTGAGTAATCACAGAGAAGAAAAGTTATCAAATTTTACCATAGGATTTACTTATTATTACCAACTTAATCCAGTCAAGGCCAAAGTAGATCTTAAAATGCAACATTGGTGCTTTGTTTATATTTTCTTCCCCCATTCATCCCTGCCTTTAGCTCTCATATTTTACTCCTCCAGCACTACAGACTGTATTTTTCCTACATCCCATATGTCCAAATCCTGCATAAAGATGTTTAGCTCAAATGTCATGCATGTGAAATGCTCCACAGACTCCTTCATAGAAGATATCAAAAATGTCTTTGCGGTGAGTCATCCATAGCTAAAGAGGAATTGAGGGTTGTAAAAGAGAAAGTGGCTCAGAGCTAACGGAGTTCGAGACAGAAGAGGAAGCACAAATGAAAAGTCCCCAACTACTGAGAAAATAGAGGCCAAGATTGGAGGGCCAGACAAATTGTGGATGTCGGAGGCAAGCGGACAAAGTGTGCAGAGCAACCAAGGATGTGGACCTGATTCATTAGCATAACACTGGTGTAATGATGTAGAGAAACTCTTTGATTTCAGAGTAGTTTTACACCAGTGTTACTAGCTTACAGAGAATCAGGACCTGTGTTTTCAGTTGAATTCAGAATGTAAAGATAAAGGATAATAAGGGTTAAGTGGTCTTGCTTTCTGAAGTGAGACAGTAGAATGGCAGCAGTGTTCAGGGCCCCCTGAAGTTTGAGAGTAAGGATATCATTAGACCATAAAAGAGAATTGCAGTTAATTAGACAGGAAATTATTTTAGGCATAAATAAGGATTTCAGCAGCAGCACAGTCAATGTTAGGGTGGATTTTGGCAATCTTCTGTGGGTAGTAACAGGCAAGACTTGCATCCTGAGTAGATGTGTGGGAGAGGAGGTAAGTAAGCTGCAAAGTTAAGCTCTGAATAAAGAAGCATAAAGCCAAAGGAGGGACTTCATCCCCTTGACATTTCAGCCTTTTAAAAAATGAAACTGTCAGGAAGTTATGGTGTTATAGCCAGGGAATGACAGACGAGAGATGCAGTGAGAGAGATCATTAATTGTGAGTCAAGGGCATTGTTACTTTAAATGTCTTTTCCCATAAAGGTGATGTCCAATGCCAGAGCTATCAGTGGTGTAAATGGAGAAGAGAAAAGAACCAAAGACTGAGAACTAAGTTGTGCCTTTAAGGCAGAGCCTTACAGTAGGGACATACAGGAGCTCCATCAATCGTTTGTAGGATATTGCACACAATGCTCTTCTGTGCTTGGTCAGCTCCACTAGCTGGTGTTCAGACGGGTGAGGTCTTGGCTCTGTTATCAGCCACCAGTGGTAGCCTAGCAGAAGCTCCACCATCATTATGTTGTGCCCCAATGCGTGGCGAGGGCGGGATGCTCTTTTGTCCTCTTCCCTGAGTAGGGCTATACATAATATGGCCATGAGTCTTGAGGCCTTTCATACCAATGGGATGAAAAGAAGTAAAGTCTCCATCAGCAGTGGAAGGGGAGAGACACTGGCCTTCCTGTCTGATGCATTCAAGGAGATGTTTGCAGTGTTGTTGTAGCTGTGTTAGTCCCAGGATATTAGAAAGACAAAGTGGGTGAGGTGATTTCTTTTTCTGGACCAACTGGACTCAAGAAGTGTGATTAGGTAATACTGAAAGCCACACTGAGGAAAGAGAGTAAGATTAGGGGGTATCTATATATGTCAGAATTTGGGGGGGAAATTGGTTAATATCCCTCTCTTAAACCTACAGTGGAGGATTCTTGCGGACAACCCAAGAGAAAGCGCATTCGAAGGACGAAACAAAAGAACAGTGTTGGAAATCCTGATAATTTACATGGAGAACAAACAGAATCTGGGAAGCATGAGACTCTGTTTCAAGATAATTTACAGCTGCCGCAGACAGATGGCAGAAAAATAAGCAAAAACAAAAAGAGGAAAATGAAAAAGAAACGACAAAAGGAAAAGATGAGAGCAGCTGGCTTGCTAACAAAAACCACTGGTATGGATTTTACGTATCAGCCTGAGAAGGACAACAGTGAAGGAGCAGACTTTAAAGACATATATGAAAAAGCAGATGGCATTCTGGACTTCTTGCAGGCAACGCAAGAAATCTATTTTGCTGACAGTATGTATCAGCTTTTTTTTCCAGTAACAATAACAGTTTGAAATTAGGGAAAAATATGCTTATTTCTATATAAAATGGGCTATATCCATTGCTAGTATAACTGCATTGAAGTCAATAAGGGCTGCAAGTGCTTAGCACTTCTAAAATTCAGTTCCCTTTTTTAGGTCTCTAAATATGCAAGTAGGTGCTCAGATGTAAAAGATGAGCTCTCTGGTTCCCCATCTTTAAAATGTGTATAATATTTTGTAATGCATTTTGTGAACCTTGGGTAAAAAGTGCTAAATCATCCAAATTGGTTTTTTTTTCTTCTGTGAATGAACATCCAGATGAATTGCTTGATGTCAGAAACATTCAAATTACAGAAGTAATTGCTGTTCTAATCTGAGTTTTCTTGTCCTTATCTTCCAACCTATTTTTCAGGAAGCCTCCCCCTTCTCCAGTGTCTGATTCATTTGTTTCAGAGTAGCAGCCGTGTTACTCTGTTTCTTCAAAAAGAACAGGAGTCCTTGTGGCACCTTAGAGACTAACAAATTTATTAGCGCATAAGCTTTCATGGGCTAAAACCCACTTCATCGGATGCATGTAGTGGAAAATACAGTAGGAAGATATCTATTTCTATATATAGCTATATATATAGATACATATATAGAGAGAGAACATGAGACAATGGGTGTTATCATACACACTATAACGAGAGTGATCAGTTAAGGTGAGCTATTACCAGTAGGAGGACGCGGGGGAGAAAAACCCTTTTGTAGTGATAATCAAGATTGGCCATTTCCAGCAGTTGACAAGAACTTGTGAGGAACTGTAGGGGGGAAAAATAAACATGGGGGAAATAGTCAATTGCTGGAAATGGCCCATCTTGATTATCACTACAAAAGGGGTTTGGTTTTTGTTTTTGTTTTTCTCTCTCCTACTGGTAATAGCTCACCTTAACTGATCACTCGTTATAGTGTGTATGATAACACCCATTGTTTCATGTTCTATGTGTGCGTGTGCGTGTGTGTATATAGATCTCTCTCTCTAGATAGAGAGATCTATATAGATCTTCCTACTGTGTTTTCCACTGCATGCATCCAATTAAGTGGGTTTTAGCCCATGAAAGCTTATGCTCAAATAAATTTGTTAGTCTCTAAGGTGCCACAAGTATTACTGTTCTTGATTCATTTGTGATGTACAGGGAGAGCTACAATGACTTTCCAACTCACCAGTCACCCAGAGAAAATGGGGAAGCCGTAGGAGCTTTACTGGAGGACCTCAGGATCTTGTGGATGAGATGCATAGCTGAGGTTTTAGTAACCTGTGGCCATTAAAGATGCTGTACCACCCTTCAAAAGACTATCAAGGTGTTAGATCTGATGTCCTATTATATTCTAATTCGGGTGACTGGGATCAGGCAGATTCCTATTGTTTCAAGTGGACACAATAGTCTTCTCTTGTCGTCCTATTAAAGTATTGTTCCATGGAGCTTCTGTCATGAATCCACTTCAGAAGTAACTAGTGATGAGTGAAGTGATTTTAATTATGGAACTGACTTTAATTATGAAGTGATTCCCTGTGCATATTCTAAAGCAATTTAGTATAATGAAAAAAAGAAAAGAAGTACTTGTGGCACCTTAGAGACTAACAAATTTATTTGAGCATAAGCTTTCGTGGGCTAAAACCCACTTCATCAGATGCATGCAGTAGAAAATACAGTAGGAAGATCTATATAGATCTATCTAGAGAGAGAGGTTCCCGGGAACCTATCCTTGCAACAAAGCCTGTTGCCAACTGTGTCGACATATCTATTCAGGGGACACCATCATAGGGCCTAATCACATCAGCCACACTATCAGAGGCTCGTTCACCTGCTCATCTACCAATGTGATATGTGCCAGCAATGTCCCTCTGCCAGGTACATTGGTCCAACTGGACAGTCTCTGCATAAAAGAATAAATGGACACAAATCAGAGGTCAAGAATTCCAACATTCAAAAACAAGTCAGAGAACACTTCAATCTCTCTGGTCACACGATTACAGACCTGAGAGTGGCTATCCTTCAACAAAAAAACTTCAAAAACAGACTCCAATGAGAGACTGCTGAATTGGAATTAATTTGCAGACTGGATACAATTAACTTAGGCTTGAATAGAGACTGGGAGTGGATGGGTCATTACCTAAAGTAAAACTATTTCCCCATGTTATTTCGCCCTCCACCCCCCCCACCCAACCCCCCCCACTGTTCCTCAGACGTTTTTGTTAACTGCTGGAAATGGCCCACCTTGATTATCACCACAAAAGGTTTTCCTCCTTTCCCCCCCTCCTTCCTGCTGGTAAAAGCTCATCTTAAGTGATCACTCTCCTTACAGTGTGTATGATAAAACCCATTGTTTCATGTTCTCTCTGTGTGTGTGTGTGTGTGTATATAAATCTCCCCACTGTATTTTCCACCGAATGCATCCGATGAAGTGAGCTGTAGCTCATGAAAGCTTATGCTCAAATAAATTTTAGTCTCTAAGGTGCCACAAGTACTCCTTTTCTTTTTTGCGAATACAGACTGACACGGCTGCTACTCTGAAACCTGTTAGTATAATGAAGAATGGAACATGCTTTGTAAGTGCAAAATACTGTTGTTTACATTGTGGGATCCAGAACATAGCTTTAAACTGGGACATGTAATGTCAGCTTTTCACAACTCTCAGCTTTGTCGTTCCTGGTAGAACTATATGGAGAATTTTAAATACTTTGACTGCATATAAAATGTCCATCATAAGCCAAAGCTGTTGGACCCAAGTCTCATAAAATTCCCCTTTAAGGTATAGAACATCATTGAAAAATGACTGTAAAAATGGCATTTGGGGAATTCATATTTATTTTTTTCCTCAATGATTTTCAGATAAAATTTGTTCAGATTACATGTAAAAAGATGTCTACTCTATCTCACGTCTGTATACTAAGGGCATGTCTTCACTAGCAACAGCGCTTTAACGTGGTTGTGTAGTCATGGCACCAGCACTAGGAGAGAGGTCTCCTAGCGTTAAAAAAAAAAAAAAAACCCACCTCCATGAAGGGAATAGCTACCAGTGCTGAGAGTGTGGCTCCCAGCGCTGGTGCACTGTCTACACTGCTACTTTACAGCGCTGAAACTTGCAGCGCTCCGGGGGGGAAGGGGGTTCACACCCCTGAGTGAGAAATTTGCAGCCCTGTAAAGTGGCAATGTAGACAAGGCCTAAGCCTGTTATATGAAAGCCAAACACCGTTTTTCAGGCTCATATATTGTCATCAGTAATAAAGATTTTGCAATTAGAATTTATGACTAAATTACGCTCTTGTTTAAATCAGTGTAAATCGAAAGTAGTTCAACTGACCTTAATGGATTTCAGAGTAGCAGCCGTGTTAGTCTGTATTCGCAAAAAGAAAAGGAGTACTTGTGGCACCTTAGAGACTAACAAATTTATTAGAGCATAAGCTTTCGTGAGCTACAGCTCACTTCATCGGATGCATTTACGATGAAGTGAGCTGTAGCTCACGAAAGCTTATGCTCTAATAAATTTGTTAGTCTCTAAGGTGCCACAAGTACTCCTTTTCTTTTTGACCTTAATGGAGTTACTCTAGAATTACACTGTTGTAATTAGGAGTATATCTAAATTTGAGCAGGGAGTTGTGATTCACGGTTCATGTAGACCTGTGTACCCACCCAGACACCTTAGATACATACTCGGGAAGCTAGCCCAAGCTGCTACCTATGATACCCCAGTTACACTGTTATTTTCAGCATGCTAGCTCAAGCAGAGCTAGTGCAGGTATATCTACACACTGAGACACTCACCTCCAAGCTCAAATGTACCCTGGGAGTAGAATTTGACTTAGTTAACAATTCATTGAACCAGAATGGAATCCTGTTCACTTTCCCATAGTTGTGTTGGCTGCACAGTTCTAACAAAAAGTATTCAAACTGTCAGTTTCCAAAATAGGCAAAGATAAATTCTGTCAGTGATTGACAGATTGGCCCTAACTCCAAAACTATAGCGCAGACAGTAAACCCATAATGGACCTGGTTATTCACAAAAGAGAAATTGTCAGGCAAAAGCAAATCTATGTTATGGATTAGATGTCGCATCTACATATCACGGTATGACTAACTTGCCTGTTAGGCAAATGAGGGTTTATATATAGATCTGAAATTATGCTGTTTGCTTTTATCACAAGCTTTCTCATTAGGTACCCCACTTCCCTCCCCATTTTTAGATAAAAAGGGAAGCCACTGCTTTCAGCATCATTTACCAATGACCACGTTGCATTATACCCTTATATTTCTGTTAGAAAGATTAATTAGGAGGAACACATCACTTACAATTGTTTTTATTAGAGAAGCTAACTTTAAAGAGAGCCTCTCAAGGGGGTTATAGGGACAAAACATGCAAAGGTACTGGAATTGGAGAAGTTTGGAGAAGCAACAGCACAGTATGAGAAATCATAGTTTCCTTTCTAGTTTTATTGCATGCTGTAATATATATTTTCAAAGCATAAATATAAATGTGCAGGAATCAGATGATCAGTTGTCTCCCAAAAAGTTTCACAGCAGACCCTCTCTCTAGATATGTATATCCATAAAAATATGTGTGTGGTACTGTACACAGACACTTGCTTTGACTATAGTACAGTTTTTCCTTAGTCCTTCCTACTTTATCGTACATCACAATTTATTTTTATTAGAAAAACTAGGTGGTGCGTTTAGATTCCTCGCAATTCATTGGTAGTCCTATTGGTGTCGTCTTTACTTTTCATATTCAGCATCTTCCTACCTATCATGTTAAGAAGAAATAGGCTGCATGTCAGTACAGCATGGTATTGGTTTTAAGGAAGTGTAAATAAAAAGGAAGGAAATGTATTTTAAAAGTAAAGGTAATTAACACATTTTCAATAAACATGGAGAAAGTTCCTAAATTTATTTGGCTTTCTTTGTTCAGATAAATCAAAATGCACAGATTCAGCTATGAGTTCAGCAACTGTCCAAGAGATTTTACATCATCTTGAATCTCACAGCCTGGCTTCCTCAGATGTGACACTTCTACATAAGATGAAATCCCTTGTACTTTTGCAGGATATTGAGAGATTGAAGGTCATTTTGGAACAATTCCAAGAACATTCCATGATGCTGCCGGGTATGTACAGTTTACTCATCATACTGCTGATGTTCTTCTCAACATTTAGAAATATTCAAATTTGTCATGATTCTCATACAGGGACAAAACAGTAACTAAATAACTACATAATGATGAAAGTAAGATTATTACTAGATTATGAAAGCATTGTTCTTCACAGGGAAGACATTAATTTGCCTTTTTTGGGGGGGAGGGTTATGACTGATATGAAACCACAGTAGTGGCCAGTACTGTAAGGTGCTGAGTGTCCTCAGCTCCCAAAGAAGTTAGTGAGAGGTGAAGGCACTCAGAATTGCATAGGAAGAGATCAACTATTTGAATAGGTTTAGTCCCTGTTTCTTCTCAATGCTTAGAATAAGAAACCAATATTGTGAACTATACCTATACCATTTTGTATAGTGCTTTAAAGAGTCTTGAAAAGTAATGAGTAAGACAGTGGTAGTTGTGACCTATCAAGATACAATTCAGATGAATGAGTAGTTGTGTCATCCCTGCCATTTAACCTGGGGTGTCCTTTCCAGTGTCTTACTGTTGTAGCCGCCAATCTGGACTGCTCACAAACAGCCTCCAGCCTGGAACTCAATCCCAGCTATGTCTGTGTGTGCTGCAGACAGCCAGGCACATCTTGATTCTTACCAGCCTTAAAAAATTACCACAGGGTGACACCAACACAGTCCTACTCCCAGATTTCCCCCCAGAAATGTGTCCTGTACTGCCCAGTTCTCTCCTGGACAATGCAAATGTATTAAGTCTGTTACTCATTTTAGGAAATAATATGCACACAATTTGTTACCCCAAATGGAGTTACCCAGATGCTTCAGCTTGAACACACTGGATGAGATAAACCAATAAAACAAGTTTATTAACTACAAAGAAAGAGGTACAAAAATAGAGATAAAAAGTTTACTGGTACCTAACTTAACAAACTATATTAGATTCAAAGCAAAGTTTTCTCACTACATGTTTCAGCAGTTTTACTGGCCAAACTCTTTAGGTCAGGACGTCTCTCCCAGAGTCCAATGGCTGCTTCCTTTCTCTCTTCAGATGTAGTGAATAAGATGGGCCAGGAGAGAGAGAGAGGGGTCCCTTGTAGTGTTTTTCCCTCCCTTTTATAGTTTCAGTTCCACTCTCGGAAAACATTTCCAGCTGAGACGCAGGAGACAACAGGTCTATGTGGAAAGATATTCCCTGCTGGGTTTTTGTCACCTGTTTGAATTTTCTTTGTTTTCCCTCCCTGTTTGATGACTCTCTTCACTGCTTAATTGCGAATTAAGGGAAGCATACATTCCTTCCTTTTGTCTAGGATAGACATGACTTCTGCCTGGGCAGGGCTGTGGGGTTTGGAACATGTGTTAACATCATTCAGGGGAATCTTATAACCTCACACACAATGTTGCCACACATATTTTACCAGGATAGTACTGACCAGCAAAGTATGAATTTTCAAATGATATTTTACAAGGCATACTTTATACAAAGATTATTACAATAGAGCAGAGGTTCTCAACCTATTTATCATTGTGGGCAGCATATTCCGCTCTTTTGTGTTGTGGGCCACATCCGCACCATATAAAAATACTACCTTTATGGCCCTGAGGATGTCATATGGGCCACAGCTGTGTGCTGATTGGGCCTCAGTTGGCCCACAGGCCCCGGGTTGAGAACCACTGCAATAGAGTTTAGGTTGTGAATACAGGGCTGTATTCTGTCCCACTAGTGCAGTAACTGAGTAAGCGAAGACAGTAGCCATTAGATACCTGACAGTAACTCATAGAGGACTGGGCATTAGAACCTACTATAATTTTATATGATGGTAACACCACAAGGCCCCAGTAGGGTTTTGTGCATCATTTTGCTGTTCAACCCAGAAAAGAGAGAATCTCTGCCCTGAAGAGTTTACAGTCTGAGGCTATTAACCAGAACTCAGCTATTATTCCCTACTCTTTCAAAAAGTACATTTGAAATTTTTCAATACTTGAAGACCTGGTGGATTGGCAGTGCATCTGCATGTGGAATAAAATGCATGTGTACAGTAAATGTAAAGAATTGTCCTTCACTGTGATCACAGGTGAACTGCTTAAAGTTGGAGCTGGAATTTTAGGGCCAGATTCTCCTACCCTTAAGTACGTTGTGTATCCCACTGATTTCAGAGTAAATACTCTCAAAGCAAAATACAACTCAGCATTAATAGGGGTAACAGAATTGGGCCTTTAACAAAAGGCCTAATTCATCTTCCATTAAGTCAATGAGAAGTGAGAGTTAAGTCATGTGCAAAGTCATTATAGTCACTGTGCGCATGACCCGGAACCCATTGAAGTGAATGGAAATCTTTCTACTGGCTTTAGTGGGCTTTTGGATCAGACTCGCCTTTTCTCTGTCTCTTTTTGGTAAAACAGAACTGTTGAACAGAATAAGGAAAAGAAAACAAATTAACTTTGAAAAATCCACTCAGAAAATGTAAAATAAGCATTCACAGCAGAGCTGTCCTTTGAAATAAGTATTTTTTCCTCTTTTAGAAGACTGAAAACATCCCTGTTGGGGTACAGCCTTATTTATTCTTCCAGTTGATTTTCTCCTCATATCTTTAGTCACTCCTAGTTCAGTTCTACTGTCACTCGCACCTATTTTCCACTGGTCAATACAATCAAATTTCTATTCCTCGTGTACACCAATGTAAGAGAAGAATCCAGCCTCCTGTATTTTAAGTGTTGTTGTTTAAAGGTCTGCTCTATTACTAACTTACCTCAGCAGAGGTAATCACTTTCCAACTTTATTTTTTGAAATCTCAAAGAGCTACAGTGTAATGGTAAGAAATTACTTCTGACATAATTTTTTAATTATGTATTTATTTTTATACCTTTTAATTAATAAACTTTTTTCTTTCACAGACCAAAAAACCCCAGATTTAATCTACAATAGAAAGCAGATAAAAGCAGACAACCTTTCTTGTAGCTATTACAGAAGTTTGCTGCCTGAACAAACTCCAGCTGCTCATTACAGAAACACAATTCAGGGCTATTCAGAAAAATAAAACATAGAGTATTTTTTAGTAACCCTAATAGTTCCCAAATACGAGATCTAAATTCCATCAGGACTTGCTCATATGATTTTTTTGACTTTTGTTTCTGGTGTGTGTGTGTGTGTTTTTGTTTTTTGTTTTACTGGGCTATGATGCTCTAGAATAAAGGGTAATTCCTCATTAACTTGATGAAAAGAAAACAGTTTTTATTAGTATTAGTAGGGAGGCTTATTTTTGCAAAACAAACCATTTTTTTTTCCTGTGCTTCAAGAAGCAATAAGTTAACAAAAGAACCCCTTTTCCCTGTGGTTATGATTCAGTGTAAGACACCTGGTTCAAATGGCTAATAATTTGTGGGGGGTATTTTTTCTTTAATGAAGGATGTTGCAGTGGGGATTCATGAAGAAGAATGAGTAAAGTCTTTACGTGGACCCTCTCTTGATACATAATATATCTTCCTCATCTCTGAACTTTATAATGGTGTTATTGCTTAGCCTGTTATAGAAAAGATAATTGAATAAAGCATTTATCTGGAATTCTCTCCACACCTCCCAGAACATTACTGTGATTGAGAGGTATTGTTCAGTAGACGGAAGAAAGAAAAAAGAAAAGAAGAAAAAAAGAAAAAAGAAATTTACATTTTATTTTAAGTTCTTAGTTCCTATTCTTTGGCAGAGCATGCAATGGTGGTGGTGCAGATGTCCGGAAGAGGAGGTGGGAGTTGCAGGGAGAGGACATGGCAGAGACTACTTAGGACAGTGAAACTGTAGAGATATGCACTTCAAGATGTCATTATCTCTCTGGCCCTTAGGACTTCATACCAAGTGAGGAAACATACTTGAAAAGAGACAGGGAAATCCAGGACGCCAGTGATTATGTGGTGCACTCTAACCAATCTAGAGGTGGTCCCCTAGCTCACTCCAGAACCAGAGGAAGGGGATTAGGGGGGCAGACTGAGGGAGTTGGATGGTTTCCACCTCAGTAATTACCCCAAAGTTATAGGTGATCAAAAATTTTCATTTTTAAAAATAAGATTAAAAAATGGCAATTTTTCTAAAAATATTTTTGTTCATTTTCAAAATTTAAAAAATTGTGAAAATATTTCAAGGAAAACCTAACATTTTTCAATTCTTTTGAATTTTTTCACAAAAAACGTGTACCATTTTCTAGCTCAGTGGTCTCCAAACTTTTTGGATCGCGCGCCCCCGGGGCCAGCTCTAGGGAAGCTCCAAAAAAAAAAAAAAAAAGAGTTGCCACCGGCGTGCTGCCGAAGACAGAGTGGGGACAGCTGAGCTGCGGCCGAAGAATCAATGGTCCGGGAGCGCTGCTGCCATTGTGCCAGCAGCACTCCTTCAGCAGCGTTCCTCCTGCCGCGCACCCCCAGGGATGGTCTTGTGCATCCCCTGGGGTGCACGCACCCCACTTTGGAAACCACTGTTCTAGTCCTCTCTACCCAAAATCTTCCATACACCTGAAGAGGGTAGAGATAGGGGTCAAATATAAAGGAATCTCTCATAGTAGAAGCTTCACTCACCTCTTCCAGAAAGTATGGGAAACAGAATGCTGCTTGTGAGTCTACTTTGGAAGGGAGGTTGGGCTGCTTCATGTCACCTTATTGTGCATCAGACAAAAAATGGTCTGTGACTAGAAGATAAAGCTTTTATATGCTGTTGGGAATTGCAAATTTTAGAATGAGTGATTCTTAGTCCTAATTCTGAGAGTGTGTTAAGAGCATAGGTAATTATCCACTAGAAAAATAATGTTGTTATTCCCTGATATATGACCTCTTCAGTTTCTATTCATTAGCCCCCTTCCTTTGTCTGTTAACACTTTCTCTTTGTTGGCAAGTATCAAGTCTAAAATAGACTCCTCTCTTGTTGCCTAGGAAATTATCACTCACTAAAGAGCTGAAAGCTACTTTTTGCTGGTTTTCTTGGAGAGAGGTCCTCTAAAAATATTTTGTTTGTGTTTTGCAGGCCAGGAAAAGTAATAGTTATGCTGCACCTAGTTACAGTACATATGCCTTCAAATTAATACATATGCCTTCAAATTATTCAAAATAACATTTTTGCAGAGTATTCATACAAAAGGAAATAAAATAGGAAAGCTGCATTAAAATGACTTTATAGAGCAGTCTTAAATGTGATAGGTATATCTACGGTACTCATTGCTGTGCTATCAAAAATATAGTTAAATAGACAGGAATCTCTGTGTTAAGGCTGAAGCTCTGGCCATTCTGTGTTTTTATATAGCTGCACATTGCTTAGCACAAGCTCGGTTGATATGGAGGTAGATATTACCACATCCAAGGTAGAAGCCAAATTTGAACAGCTAAATGGGACTAAATCAGGGGGGCCCAGATAATCTTCACCCAAGAATATTAAAGGAAGTGGCTCATGAAATTGCAAGCCCATTAGCAAAAATTTTTAATGAATCTGTAAACTCAGGGGTTGTACCGTATGACTGGAGAATTGCTAACGTAGTTCCTATTTTTAAGAAAGGAAAAAGTGGTCCGGGTAACTACAGGCCTGTCAGTTTGACATCTATAGTATGCACAGTCGTGGAAAAAAATTTTGAAGGAGAAAGTAGTTAAAGGTCAATGGTAATTGGGACAAAATAGAACATGGTTTTACAAAAGGTAGATTGTGTCAAACCAACCTGATCTCCTTCTTTGAGAAGGTAATAGCTTTTATAGACAAAGGAAACGCAGTGGATCTAATTTACCTCGATTTCAGTAAGGCATTTGATACGGTTCCACATGGGGAATTATTAGCTACATTGGAAAAGATGGGGATCAATATGAAAATTGAAAGGTGGATAAGGAACTGGTTAAAGGGGAAACTACAATGGATCACACTGAAAGATGAACTGTCAGGCTGGAAGGAGGTTACTTGTGGAATTCCTCAGGGATCGGTTTTGGGACCAATCTTATTTAATCTTTTTATTACTGACCTTGGCACAAAAAGTGGGAATGCACTAATAAAGTTTGCGGAGGACACAAAGCTGGAAAGTATTGCCAATACAGAGAAGGACCGGGATATCATACATGAAGATCTGGATGACCTTGTAAACTGGAGTAATAGTAATAGGATGAAATTTAATAGTGAAAAGTGCAAGGTGATTCATTTAGGGATTAATAACAAGAATTTTTGTTATAAAATGGGGACACATCACTTGGAGGTAACAGAGGAGGAGAAGGACCTCGGAGTATTGGTTGATCACAGGATAACTATGAGCCACCAAAGTGATATGGCCGTGAAAAAAGCTAATGCGGTCTTGGGATTCAGGCGAGGTATTTCCAGTAGAGATAAGGAGGTGTTAGTACAGTTATACAAGGCACTGGTGAGACCTCATCTGGAATATCGAGTGCAGTTCTGGTCTACCAAGTTTAAGAAAGACGAATTCAAACTGGAACAGGTACAGAGAAGGGCTACTAGGATGATCCGAGGAATGGAAAACCTGTCTTATGAAAGGAGCCTCAAAGAGCTTGGCTTGTTTAGCCTAAGCAAAAGAAGGCTGAGGGGAGATATGATTGCTCTCTATAAATATATCAGAGGGATAAATACCATGGAGGGAGAAGAATTATTTCAGCTCAGTACCAATCTGGACACAAGAACAAATGGATTAAACTGGCCATCAGGAAGTTTAGACTTGAAATTAGATGAAGATTTCTAACCATCAGAGGAGTGAAGTTCTGGAATAGCCTTCCAAGGAAAACAGTGGGAGCAAAAGACCTATCTGGCTTCAAGATTAAGCTTGATAAGTTTATGGAGGAGATGGTATGAGGGGATAACATGATTGTGGCAATTAATCGATCTTCGACTATTAGCGGTAGATATGCCCAATGGCCTATGATGATATGTTAGATGGTGTGGGATCTGAGTTACTACAGAGAATTCTTTCCTGGGTGTCTGGCTGGTGAGTCTTGCCCACATGCTCAGGGTTTAGCTGATCGCCATATTTGGGATCGGGAAGGAATTTTCCTCCAGGGCAGATTGGCAGAGGCCCTGAGGGTTTTTCTCCTTCCTCTGCAGTGTGGGGCATGGGTCACTTGCTGGAGGATTCTCTGCACCTTGAAGTCTTTAAACCACGATTTGATGACTTCAGTAGCTCGGATATAGGTTAGAGGTTTGTTACAGGAGTGGGTGGGTGAGATTCTGTGGCCTATGTTGTGCAGGAGGTCAGACTAGACGATCATAATGGTCCCTTCTGACCTTAAAGTCTATGATTCTATGAGTTGGGGCTCTGAGTGCAGCTGTAATATAAATAAAATAAATAAAGGATAGGTGAAATCACTGTCCATTCAGAGAATACCTAAGAAAATGATCCAGATCACAGATTGTTTCAGCCTCAACTATACACGTGTGGTTGTGTCATTTTAATCCACTTTTCAGTGTTGTTGATTATGAAATAATTCAGTGGTTGCACTAAACAGTATAAGGCCAGAGTCAGCCCTGGTACAAGCAACTAATCTCCTATGAAGAGTCGCGCTTGCTTATTCCAGAAATGAATTTGGTCTGTCGTCTTCAAATTTATATTGGTGTCTCAAGCTCCAAGGGTTATTTTGTTTTTCTTAAATGGTAATGTCAGAGGAAAACATATGTTTATAGAGCTTTTTTTTTTTTAACCTTCAGATGTTTGATTGCTGAAAAATACCACAAAAATATTTCAGGAAGAATTTGTTTTCTTTTTTTCAGATCATGCCAAGATAATCTCTTCTCTATTTCACTACTGGATTACCGATATCCTTCCTGGGAAGAACAGGAAATAAAGCATGTGTGTGTGTCCATCTGTGCAGAGTTAAAATTTAATATACCAACTGTAAGCTGAATAGCGAATGTTCAGAAATAGCAGTGTACGTGCTGTATATTCAGCAAGGTAAATGAGGTATTTTCCATATTGACTGTCCTCCAAAAGATAATGAGCAATATAAAAGTACTTTGATTTTGTATTTTGGTTGGTTGGCAACATCTTGCATATGGACATGCACAACCAAATCATTTAACATAGAGCCTGAATTGGCAGTTGGATCTGTGCAAACAGATACATCTTTTTGCGGGATTAGGGACATATGGGATGGTTTCTAGGTGCTCAAAGATTCAAGAGGTACATTAAACTTAAATGTTTATTGGTAATTTCTTTCTAGAAAATGTGCTTCTTAGCCATTATTGTTTACAGAGTGTCAGGATGTATTCTAGGTGTAATTTATAGCACCACCTATTGGTAAGGTAGCCCAACACTTCCCATATAAGACCCTTTTTTCAGTTGTGTTTCATTTTGCCAAACTTTAGTCATTTGAGCTGAAATTTTCCATGCTGGGTGACCTGCCACAGGCTGACTTTTTTGGAAAGTTCAGTCACAACAATTCTGCTGTTTTTGAGAAAGGCAAGAAAGAAAATAAAGTTGTTTTTAAAACTCTGAGAACATCTCCTTTCTAGCCATGCTGTTTTATTAAAAAAATAAATAATTTTAAATTACATATATATTTATACATTTATTTTTAAAAAATTCTGATTATCTTTTCTTTAGAAAGCTCTAATAAGTTCCTCCATACACTGTAGCAGGGACTTGAAATTTGGCAAGGGCTGGTGTTTGTGTCAGGGATGTGTCTGTTGTGGTCATTGTGAAAATCTGTCCAAATATGTCAAAGTTATAAATCTTTGAAATATTGCAGTTCGCAGTGCTCGGTAGAGATTTGCTAGAGTTTAATAGCTACCATCTCCAAAGATTCCATCTCCTCACAGTTCCTGTGTGTGACTGGACTGTGCAGGCTCCCTCCAGCCCAGAGCTACAGAATGAAGTCTGACTTCCCCTATAATGGCTACTCCGGGCAAGAGTGGAGCTGGGCACCAGAAGTGAGCTCAGGGAACCTCTCTCCTATGCCGTTAATAACCCCCATATTGGCACCCAGGCTTGGAATGAAGAGGTAGACCGGGACCCAACATAAGGAATATGAAGGGATGAGACTAGGACTTACAGTGCAACTGTCATTCAGCCCCCTTATGCATATGCATTATGATAGTCTTTAATTACATGATCGCATACTGTTTGTTCCACGATATCCCACCTTATTCAATGCACAGGATGGACCCTTCTGGGGATCGATCAAAGTGGTTTTGCAGAAGTGGGAAGGTGTGCAGTGAAGGAAGCAGGGTATTGTTGAAAGAGAAAGGATTGTCTCCTGGTTAAGGCAGCTGAATGCTGCCTTGAAGAACTGGATTTTATGACTGCCTCTGCCACAGAGTTCTTATGCTGGGCAAGTCACTTAAATCAAACTTTTCACAGGTGGTCACTAATTTTGTTCTTCATTTTCTGTTTACCTGACTTGAGAGGCTGGGATCTGTTTTGCAGAAATGTTGAGCACTGAAAGCTGCAAACATCTGCAAAGCCACTTCATTGACCTCCTTCAAATCCCTCCATAAAATTCTTCTTTCCTGTGAGGTCTACAAACTTGACCGTTTATTACGCTGACCAAAATTATCTCATAGTTTCCATGTACTCCCCTGTCGGTCTGTCTGCTCCATTGCTCTTGTCGTATACTTACATTGTAAGCTCTTTTGGGCAGGGCCTTTCTTTTCTGTGTTTGCACAGTACCTAGCACAATGAGTACAGGTCCATGACTGGAACTCCTAAGCTCTACTGCAATACATATAATGATGGTGATAAGTGAAGTCAGTGGGAGCTATGCTTTGAATGTATAAAGTGCTATACAGTGCTAAGCAACTTGAAAAGTCAGGCACTGGGTATCTCAGATTGGGCACACAAAATCAGTTGACACTTCTGACCTTAATTTCCTGTGCCTCAGTTCTCCACAGCTTCACATCACAAGGGTGTTGTGAACATTTGTGAATGTTTGTGAAGTAGTTGGATGCTATAGTGAGGAGCACCATAGAAAAGCCCATGAGGAAATTTAATAATTTATTTTTTCAGAGCAGGGTTTGAATAGTGCGCAGAAAACAAGGCATTGCACTGCACAGTAAAAACTAGAAGAAAACAAAATATTGAATAGCTGCTTATTAAGTGAGCACTGTCCATCCTGTGCAGTGAATGAGACAGGAGACCTAAGCACAACATACTTGTGTTCATGTAATTAAAAACTATATAATAAAGAACATGCACAAAGGGTCCAAATTAAGTTTGCATGAGCCAGCAGCTTTAATTTGGCTGCTTGCACTTTGGCAGCACAAAGGAAAGGAGAATTAGTCAGTGCTGCTGGCAGCACACCTCAGGCATGTTGGGACTGGATGGGGTGTGGTCCATGGTTCCTATCCATTTACTAAACATTCTGTTGCTGGTAAGATGGGCCCGTTACAGTGTAAGAGGATGGAGAGCACTGAGTGATTGGACGAGGGTGAGATGTATAAGAGAAATAGTTTCATATCCATTCCTCCCAGTGCTGGGACCTATTTTATTGAATTGTTCCAGATGGAAGAACATTGTATTAATAATGGTAGAACATTGATCAATGTATTTGATTCTCCAGAAACATCTTCTCTGTACTGTAGTATTAGTTCATTTTTAATTAATTAATCAACATTTAGGTGGATTAGCGAATTTTGTCCTCTATGCAGTTAGGATTGGAATGGAAAAGGTGCTGTCCAAGTAGGAAATGACCATAAGAAAACGAGCCAATAGTGAAAGGCTGTGTTCAGTATGATAGAATTCTATAGTTGGAAACTCTAAACCATGTCTTGTAATAATATTTCCGTTTTAATGCTTGGTCTGTTCTCTCACTGTAGAAAGGATTTGATCATGTGCAGTATTCATTTAAAACAGTATTCATTTAAAACTCAATTTTAAGTTGCTGCATACTTTAGGGGGCCAGACTCTGATACCCTCACTCACAAGGAAGAACATTTTACTCCATGTGTAATCTCAATGACTTCTGTGGGACTAGTCGCAGAGTAAGTTGCTACTCAATGTGAACAAAGCTATCGGAAGTTGGACCAATAAAAGATATTACCTCATCTACCTTGCCTCTCTCCTTTTTGTTTGACAGTTTGAATTCTAACCCTTAATCCAGAGGTCCCCAAACTGTGGAAAGCCCCCAAGTAATGTTTGGAAGGGTACAGCTGGGGCCCAATCCATCCCCCACAGCGGGGAGCACCACCCAGCTCCTCTCATGGCTCCGGCCCCATACCCTGGGTCCCAGCTGCTGGCCAACGCCCCTGGCCGAGGCTCCATTCCCAGCCCTACCCTTGCCTCCAGTTATGGGCCCAGGGTCAGACTCCTTACCCTGTCCATGTCCCCCCCTCCCAGAGCCATGTCCCTGCTCCTGTCCCTGATTTGGGGGGGATATAGACAGGGTAAGGAGGGGCATGAGGTAAAAAGTTTGGGGACCACTGCCTTAATCCATTTTAACTAACTGAGTTTGGTGTTTTGTCTCTTTTTCAGCCATGACAAGCTCCATTTAGACATTGGCATATTAGAATAGAATTAGGACAAAGGGAATATTTCACTCCTCTCCACAATTTTTGTAAATACTCATTAATTAATAAGATTCATTAACTGGTTATCCCTTCTTGTAAAATACTTTATGTTCCATTCCTCCTCTTCACTTTCAGAAATTCCCAAATGTTTGCTGATTGCTTCTTCAAGAGGCTCCACATTCCCATACACAGTGATGGTGATAGTGGACAGCACTAATCTTTGTCTTTTTTTTTTTTTTAAGAGACTGATCGTTAGAAAGTGGGAAAGTTCTTGTGTTCCACATTTTAAAGACTAGGAGTACTTGTGGCACCTTAGAGACTAACAAATTTATTAGAGCATAAGCTTTCGTGAGCTACAGCTCTGTAGAAAGCTTATGCTCTAATAAATTTGTTAGTCTCTAAGGTGCCACAAGTACTCCTTTTCTTTTTGCGAATACAGACTAACACGGCTGCTACTCTGAAACCTGTGATTTTAAAGACTGTTATGTTGGCATAGAAGAAATTGCTTCATGTGAGCATCTTCACTTTTGTCGTTTGTCATGAATAATTTCATGCAGTAGGGAAGAATTTCTATCTAAAGGAAGACATAAATATATATGAGATTAAGGAAATAGTGATAACTGAGAGATGGTGTATCACTTGAGGATGGTTGGTTATTCAAAGTTTGTTGTTCTTATGTACAACTTGTAATAGTATTTTAAAGCCATTTATTTAAAAATTGAAATGTACCTTCTGGGTTACACACTATGATATAAGGATATTGTCTTGTAAACTGTCTAGTCCCAAAAATCATAAGAAGTTCCTTGTTCAAAAAAAAAGTATTTAATATGAATTAGAAGTGGGGAGAAGGTTGTTTTTAATCTCTTAATTTGTTTTCACTGTAGCCACTGTAAAATACGTGCATTTTGTGTAAAAAAGTCAAGTACTGCAAACAAAACAAGCCTAAGAAACATTTAATGGTTTAGCCAGTTGGGGTCAATGCTGTTATCTTTATACATGATGTGCAATATGAGATAAATTGTACGCTAATCAAACCTGCTGCTGTTAAACTAACTGGGATTATAAACGCAGTTGAGGATAAAATAAAACTGCAGGAGATCTTGGAGAGTTATGAAATTTGGGCCAGTTTCAATCAGATAAAGTTCTCTGTGAATAAATGCAAGATTATAAGTGTATGTTTGTGTATGAGTGTATGCAGTAATGCCATACTAACATACAAGATGGAAGAAAGCTGGTTTAAGAGCAGCGTTGCAGAAAGAGACTCAGGAATAATAAATGTAAGTGCACAGCCAGACCATGTGGATAAATAAAGCAACCCCTGTTTTTTTAGTAATATGACCAGAGTAACTATTAAAGTGTCATTTTCTTCATAGTTTCCATTTTAACATTCTGTTTTTAGTTCTCAAAACTTACCAAAATTTTGACCTTTCAGGCTGAAATTTTCCAGGCTTGTGGTCACTGCCCAATTTCATTAAATTAAAAAGTGAGAAATTCAAAACCAGTAAAAGGAGTACTTTTTCACACATTAAACAGATTAAACTGTGGAACTCCCTGCTACAGGAAATCACTGATGCCAAGAATCTAACATGATTCAAAAAGGGATTGAACATTTATATGGATA
The DNA here is from genome assembly GCF_009764565.3 of Dermochelys coriacea. Taxonomy (NCBI): domain Eukaryota; kingdom Metazoa; phylum Chordata; order Testudines; family Dermochelyidae; genus Dermochelys; species Dermochelys coriacea. The sequence continues at coordinate 39,807,791 of NC_050070.1, read as the reverse complement.
ACAAGGATATGCAAAGTGATTATTATTAATGGTAAATTTTGGTTGAGACATTAAACCTTATGCTCTGTTACAGTTTAGCATAAGGGGGGCAGATTACCCCATCTCTGCCTGTGTTAGGGTTTTTAGTGTTCTTTCTGTGAAGTATCTGGCCACTGTCAGAGACAGAATACTAGATTAGATGCACCTTGGGTCTGGTCCCAACTTATAATTTCTGTGTTTTTAGGTGTTTTTTTTGTTTTTAAGTTTTAGCAAAAAGAGTTTATCTGTTTAGAATTCTGAGGAGAGTTGAGGGGTATACTCTCCCCTTTATTTTAAATACATCAAAAATCCTGGAACGTTTATTGTTTGTTTGTTTTTCCTCTTAAAAGCCCCCCTAGGAAATGCCAAAGAAAAATCAAAATCAGGAGAACATTAAGGACCAAATAGTGAGTGGCCCACACATGGCTGTGCAGGGTCTTCAAGGTGTGCAAGAAGAGCTGCTCGCAATTAGAGCTGGTTTGAACATTTTCAACAAAATTTCATTTAGCCAAAATGTACTATTTTGTCAAAGCTGAAATGTTTCATGGAGACATGTCAGTTTGAAAAAGTTTTCATGGGGAAAGACTCTCATGATGTATAGGCTGATGGTCTGGAATTGGCATTGGTCTGGAATGTGGGAGAATCAAATTCAAATCCTTGCTCTGAGTGATCTGGAATGAAAAACAATGTTTTTAATCAGACAGCAGGCTCTTGAATCGAGTACCGTAACCACCAGGCCACAGACCAGCCTTCCATCTTTATCAAATTGAAAAGCTCAGGTGATTCTTCCAGTAGTGTCCCTATAGGTACTCTGCTGTAGGTGTATTCGCGTCCCTGCACCTCAGATCGGAGATTTTAGATAGCTGTGTCTGTTTGACTTGCACATGCGCTCTCCCAGTCTCTTGCTCTGCCTTGCTGCTATATAGCACTGTGCAGGAAAACTGCCCTCAGTTCCTTTTCAACTGCCTTTGGCCTGAGAGAGAGCCTTAGCAAATCCCATTAACACAGTTTCTTAGTGTTTTCTTGTTTGTTTCCTTCAGTATTAGATGTAGTAATAGAGCTTCCATTAGTGAGTCTTAATACTGCCTTTTCATTTCTCTCCCCCCCTTCAGAAAATTACTTCACCTGTAGAATAGTTATTGTCCAAGCCTAAGTTAGTTCTCCTTAGTTTCTTCCCATTCAGGTTGTGAACCCTAAAAGGGTATGCCCAACTCCCCTGGATTTAAATGTTGCCTCTCCAGTGAAGAAACCTTTCCTATCAGCAATGGCCATTCCCACTGCATTCATTGCCTTGGAGAGTCACTCATGTCTCAGAAGTGCACATTTTGCCTCAAACTAAAATTGAGAGTTGGAAGGAACCATGGGCGAAAATTAAGACTGCTCATGATGGAAAGTTCATTCCGACCAACCTCCAACCCTGGACTCAGGACCCCCTGTACAGTGATCTATGACAAGGCCAATCCTGTCCACATCGTGGGCTAAGTACTCTCTGGTGACTTCAGAGAGGAAATCCTTCGATTCCTCTCAAAGTCTCAAACAGGCAACAAGTCGCCTGAATAGGGAATCAGCCAAGAGAAAGAGACCTTGACAAGGTCGACTACCCAACCCACCACTAGGTATCCATGAAGCTGCAGGATCCTCAGGTATCACTACCACTGCTAAGCCCAAAGATCCTAAGGGGCCAGGCTTGGGTAAATCGGTACCGGCAGGGGAAAGAAGCAGCAAAGAATGGTGGTCTAGTTCCTCTGAAGTGGCACTGACAGAGTCTTCTAGAGTCTCAGTCATGAGTACTTCAGCCCCGCAGAAGTCTAGGACATCATCTGCTGGTTATTTGTTGGAGCACAAAAGACCTCCGGTACCTTTGATTCTCTACACTTCAACAGTTCTTATTCAGCCGGCCTCAGCGGTACCGCTGGCTGTACTGGTACCACAGGAATTTTGGTTCCCTAAAGACTTGATGATCTCAGAGATGCCTGACTCACCTTTGCTAGGCACCAACATGACCGTGGTACCAGTTACGTCCTATTACCCTGACTTACGTGCGGTGCTGAGACAATCTCCTCCACCATCCATGACTGCTGTACCCCGTTAAGTGACAATAAAGAGCATGATGGGGATGACCTATATTAAGTGTCTGTGGAAATCTCTCCATTACAACACCATGGATCTAGCCACCTAGAAACTGATGCACCTTCAATCTACCATCAGGGGAGACATGGCCCATGCAGTTGGTATGGACACCCTTGGGTGCCATCACGCATGCCCTTTGTACTACCTCACTGGTCATACTGGGATCCAGAAGTGGCATATAGACAACAATTCTTGAGGACCTCTAGGGTCACCCAAAGGGATAAAGGAAGGTGAACTCCCTCAGCTTCATTAGCCTGATCCCCTGATCCTGAAGTGGAGACCTTTGAGGAACAGGAGGAGAGATTAGACAAGGAGGCTACTCCTGCAACCCACATTTCTTCTTCTCCTGATGAAGCTGTTATGCTTCCTCTACCTACTACAGCAGACAACTTGAAACAGTTCCAAGACCTCTTTAAGAGAGTAGAAGATTCACTACCAATCCCGCTTGAAGAAGTCAGAGTCACAGCACAAACTGCTTGACATCTTATAGATGTTGTCCTCAGCCAGAATTGCGCTCCCCATCAATGAGGCCTCGTCACCCGGCAAAAACTATATTGCAGACCCAGCCACAATACCCACAAACAGGTGGACAAAAAATATTATATGTCCTTTAAAGGCATGGAGTTTTTATTTTCTCAGGCATCCCCAAATTCCCTGGTCTTCAATGCTGTTAACAAATATGGCAGACAGCAGCACGCTAAAATGACCACATACAACATAGACTGGAAATAACTGGATTTATTTGAATGGAAATCATATTCATCAGCAACCCTACAATTTAGGATCGCTGATTACCAAGCCCTCATGGCAATTACTGTAAGTTAAACGCCTTTATTGAACATATCTCATCGGATCAAAGAGCAGTTTCAGGTGATTAGTGCTGAGAGCTCCATGCAGGGACAGCATTACAAGTATCTCTGGATGCTGCTGGTACAGCTGCTTGTTCCATCTTGACAGCAGTGGTCATGAGGAGAGCTTCTTCACTTCATCTCTACAGCTTTCCGAAGGACGTATAAGCCACTGTGGAGGACCTCCTGAGGGATCAAAATTACTTGCAAAAAGAATCCTCCACATATTGAAAGATTCTAGGGCCACATTAGATAGAGCATACAAAAATGAAAACAGACTACCTCACAACCATCGACATCACAGCCTTCTACATCCACGCAACAATTTGAATGTGTTGGTCGAGGCCCCGAGTTACCACCGACAATTTCATTTACTCCAACAACCCGGACATCTCCACCCATTCGGCAACCGCCTTATTTCTTTTCCTCAAAACTGGGAGCGTATAACCAAGACAAGTGGGTATTAGAGATCATCTCCAAGGAATATTCAGTCTACTTTACCTCTCTCCCTGTATCCACCCCCCTCCCTTCAGGGACCTCTCTCATGAGCACCTTTTACATGAGGGAAACAAACCGCCTCCTTAAACTAGGAACTATAGAACCAGTTCCCACACAACACAGAGGGAAGATGTAACAGGGTGGGGGAACCCCATCCAATGCAGGCCGAATCTGTTCCATCCCCTTTAGGGTGTAGGGGCGGGACATAAGTATCCCACGTTTATGCCTCTCTAGCCAAAGTTAGTGTTTTCACCCCTGTTAGAAAGGCAATATGGCCTAGTGGCCAAAGTCAATATATTTGCCCCTATTAGCAGGGCAGCAAGGCCTAGGGACCCAAGTCAATAAATTTGCCCCAGTCAGCAGGGCAGTAAGGCCTAGTGGTCAACAGCAATAGATTCTCCCCAGTCAGCAGGCAGTAAGGCCTAGTGGCCAAGTGGCCCCAGTCAGGAAAGGGGGGGCTGTCATTCACAAACGGGGGGGGGAGGTGGCAGCCCGGGTAAAGGGGCCTGGGCCCTCTCTCTCCACTGGGCCACAGCCTAGGGTCCTGGTAGTGGTAAGAGCACGTGCCAATGAGTCAGCAAGGATTTGACCGAAACATGCTGACTCCAAGTTCCAGTTTACTAACTGGGCCACTATCTAATTCCCCTGAGCTGCTTCCTACCATGGTTCCTGCTGCTGCGGTCTGGGCATCTCCACTGTCTCCCGGACTCTGTGAGGCCTCTGAGTATCTTGACGTCTACTTAGGTTGCAGCATTTCCAGCTCCTCCAGCCTCAGGCTTCAGCTTCAGCCTGCAACATGCATCCTTCCTCCCTGGCAGTCAGCTCAACTGAGCTGTGCTGCTCCCTTATATACTAGTGCATTTGGAGCATGCCCAGTAGAGCTGAGGGGGCATAGCTGCCTCAGATTTGTAAAAATACAACACTTCAAGCTGGTTACCTTGGCAGGAACCATCCCATCTCTGGATCAGGGGAACTGGTTCTCAGCCTACAAGACCCTTACTTTTATATTAAAATCCACCCATCCCACAAGAAGTTCATAAGATTCACTCTGGGTCAAGATCATGTTGAATATAAGGTGCGCCTGTTGGGTCTCTCATCTGTACCAAAGTGTTCTCTAAGGTCCTTTCAGTGATAGCTGCACACCATCACAAACAAGACATTATGATATTTCTGTATCTAGACAATTGCCTACTCAAAACAAAAGGAGTACTTGTGGCACCTTAGAGACTAACAAGTTTATTTGAGCATAAGCTTTCATGAGCTACAGCTCACTTCATCGGATGCATTCAATGGAAAATACAGTGGGGAGATTTATAGATTTCCTGAATAGGGAATCAGCCAAGAGAAAGAGACCCTGACAAAGTAGACTATCCAACCCACCACTAGGTATCCATGAAGCTGCAGGATCCTCAGGTACCACTATCCTGCTTCACAGCATATTCGTACGTTGGGGAATTCCAAAGACAGACCTATTTGCCACAGCCAAAAACAAGAAATGTTCCCAATTCTGATCCAGGGAAGGCTTGGGTCACCATTCTATCAGAGATGCTTTTATCCTCAAATGGAACAGACAGCTATTACATGCTTTATAACCTTGGATATTGGTGGAACTCAAGGTTTAAAAAAAAAAAAAAAAAAGGCCAGGTTTATTCTTATACCTGCCATGTGGCCAAGACAGACCTGGCTTCCATACCTTTCTCAGTTGGCCCCCCATTCCTCATCTCCTCTCTCAAGAGGCAGGCTAGAACCATCATCCCAATCTGCAAGTTCTCCGACTCAAAGCGTGGCTCCTCGGTGGTTCCAAACCTTAGAAATGAACTGCTCTGGGGATATGAAGGAGGTACTGTTACATAGCAGGAAAATAACTACTTGTCATACATACATTCAAAAATGGAAGAGATTCCAACTCTGGTCTGATGCAAGACAGGCTACATATGAATCCTCTTTACTGATTGTGCTATACTACATCTTACAATTAAAGAAATCAGGTCTATCTCTAAGCTCAGTAAAACTATATCTCAGCCATATCCACCTTCAATCAGAAGGCAGACGGACATTCTGTGTTTTCTCATCCTACGATGAAAAGGTTTCTTAAAGGTCTGAATAACCTCTACCCTCAAACCAGAGATCCTACACCAGCATGGGACCTTATCTTTGTCTTAACTGTCTTACAAAGATTCCATTGAGCCTATGGCCACTTGCTTGCTTCTACACCTCTTTATGAAAACCATCACGTCTGATCAGAGAATGAGAGAGCTAGGAGCCCTAATGGAGTACCCCCAACCCTTACAATTTTCTCAAGGTCATATTATGACCGCACCCCAAATGCCTACCAAAAATACTTTAGCCTTCCACATCAATCAGCTTATCCCCTTCCCAGCCTACTTTCCCAAACCTCACAGGGATAAAAGTGGGGAGGCAACTCTGCACACACTCAACGTCTGGAGAGCATTAGCGTTCTTTTAGGAAAGGACCAAACCGTTTAGAAAATCTCCAAAACTATTCCTCTCCATCACAGACAGATTAAAGATATCTGGTCTCTAAGCAAAGACTCTCTTTAGGTGGATATTGAACTGCATTTCCATTGCTATCACATGCATGACCTTCAACCTCCTTCTGGAGCTTGAACTCACTCTGCAAGATTTTTCTCCAATTCCATAGCTTTCCTCAATAACTTTCTGATCATAGAAATATGCAGAGCAGTGACTCAGGCATCTACTCGTACATTTGCTGAACATTATGCAGTCACCCATGACTCGGCATCTGATGCTATATTTAGCTCGACTGTACTGTCTTCAATATTGGACTCAACTCCAAAGCCCCACCCCATCCATTAGAGGTAGTGCTATAGAGTCACCTAGAGTGAAGCACCCATGAGGACATTATTTGAAGAAGGGGACAAGGTGGAGGTTACTCACCTTGTGCAGTAACTGTGGTTCTTTGAGATGTGTGTCCTTGTGAGTGCTCCACTACCCACCCTCCTCGCCTTTGCTTCAAAGCTCTTATCAATCAGCTATGTGGTAGAGAAGAACCTAAGGGTGGTTCACCCGCACAGCAATATAAAGCAGCGAGGCAGAGCCTGCGACACAGAGAGCACATGTGCAGGCCAAACGGACTCTGCTACCTAAAATCTCCTGATCTAAGGTGCAAGGACGTGAATACATCTACAGTGGAGCACCCATAGGGACACACATTTCGAAGAACCACAGTTACTACATAAGGTGACAGAGTCCTGTGGCACCTTATAGATTAACAGCTATTATTGCTGTTAGTCCATAAGGTGCCACAGGACTCTGCCACTTTTACTGATCCAGACTGACACGGTTACCCCTCTACTTGACTACATAAGGTGACAGAGTAGCAGCCGTGTTAGTCTGTATTCGCAAAAAGAAAAGGAGTACCGGTGACACCTTAGAGACTAACAAATTTATTAGAGCATAAGCTTTCGTGAGCTACAGCTCACTTCATCGGATGCATTTGGTGGAAAAAACAGAGGAGAGATTTATATACACACACACAGAGAACATGAAACAATGGGTTTATCATACACACTGTAAGGAGAGTGATCACTTAAGATAAGCCATCACCAGCAGCAGGGGGTGGAAAGGAGGAAAACCTTTCATGGTGACAAGCAAGGTAGGCTAATTCCAGCAGTTAACAAGAATATCAGAGGAACAGTGGGGGGTGGGGTGGGAGGGAGAAATACCATGGGGAAATAGTTTTACTTTGTGTAATGACTCATCCATTCCCAGTCTCTATTCAAGCCTAAGTTAATTGTATCCAGTTTGCAAATTAATTCCAATTCAGCAGTCTCTCGTTGGAGTCTGTTTTTGAAGCTTTTTTGTTGAAGTATAGCCACTCTAAGATCTGTGATCGAGTGACCAGAGAGATTGAAGTGTTCTCCAACTGGTTTTTGAATGTTATAATTCTTTACGTCTGATTTATGTCCATTCATTCTTTTACGTAGAGACTGTCCAGTTTGGCCAATGTACATGGCAGAGGGGCATTGCTGGCACATGATGGCATATATCTTTGAAAACTCGTGGCGAACGGGGGAAGTCCCGGATGACTGGAAAAAGGCTAATGTAGTGCCCATCTTTAAAAAAGGGAAGAAGGAGGATCCTGGGAACTACAGGCCGGTCAGCCTCACCTCAGTCCCTGGAAAAATCATGGAGCAGGTCCTCAAAGAATCAATCCTGAAGCACTTAGAGGAGAGGAAAGTGATCAGGAACAGTCAGCATGGATTCACCAAGGGAAGGTCATGCCTGACTAATCTAATCGCCTTTTATGATGAGATTACTGGTTCTGTGGATGAAGGGAAAGCAGTGGATGTATTGTTTCTTGACTTTAGCAAAGCTTTTGACACGGTCTCCCACAGCATTCTTGTCAGCAAGTTAAGGAAGTATGGGCTGGATGAATGCACTATAAGGTGGGTAGAAAGCTGGCTAGATTGTCGGGCTCAACGGGTAGTGATCAATGGCTCCATGTCTAGTTGGCAGCCGGTGTCAAGTGGAGTGCCCCAGGGGTCGGTCCTGGGGCCCGTTTTGTTCAATATCTTCATAAATGATCTGGAGGATGGTGTGGATTGCACTCTCAGCAAATTTGCGGATGATACTAAACTGGGAGGAGTGGTAGATACGCTGGAGGGGAGGGATAGGATACAGAAGGACCTAGACAAATTGGAGGATTGGGCCAAAAGAAATCTAATGAGGTTCAATAAGGATAAATGCAGGGTCCTGCACTTAGGATGGAAGAATCCAATGCACCGCTACAGACTAGGGACCGAATGGCTCGGCAGCAGTTCTGCGGAAAAGGACCTAGGGGTGACAGTGGACGAGAAGCTGGATATGAGTCAGCAGTGTGCCCTTGTTGCCAAGAAGGCCAATGGCATTTTGGGTTGTATAAGTAGGGGCATAGCGAGCAGATCGAGGGACGTGATCGTTCCCCTCTATTCGACACTGGTGAGGCCTCATCTGGAGTACTGTGTCCAGTTTTGGGCCCCACACTACAGGAAGGATGTGGATAAATTGGAAAGAGTACAACGAAGGGCAACGAAAATGATTAGGGGTCTAGAGCACATGACTTATGAGGAGAGGCTGAGGGAGCTGGGATTGTTTAGTCTGCAGAAGAGAAGAATGAGGGGGGATTTGATAGCTGCTTTCAACTACCTGAAAGGGGGTTTCAAAGAGGATGGCTCTAGACTGTTCTCAATGGTAGCAGATGACAGAACGAGGAGTAATGGTCTCAAGTTGCAATGGGGGAGGTTTAGATTGGATATTAGGAAAAACTTTTTCACTAAGAGGGTGGTGAAACACTGGAATGCGTTACCTAGGGAGGTGGTAGAATCTCCTTCCTTAGAGGTTTTTAAGGTCAGGCTTGACAAAGCCCTAGCTGGGATGATTTAACTGGGACTTGGTCCTGCTTTGAGCAGGGGGTTGGACTAGATGACCTTCTGGGGTCCCTTCCAACCCTGATATTCTATGATTCTATGATTCTATGATTCTATATCACATTGGTAGATGCGCCTCTGATATTCTTGTTAACTGCTGGAATTAGCCTACCTTGCTTGTCACCATGAAAGGTTTTCCTCCTTTCCACCCCCTGCTGTTGGTGATGGCTTATCTTAAGTGATCACTCTCCTTACAGTGTGTATGATAAACCCATTGTTTCATGTTCTCTGTGTGTGTGTATATAAATCTCTCCTCTGTTTTTTCCACCAAATGCATCCGATGAAGTGAGCTGTAGCTCACGAAAGCTTATGCTCTAATAAATTTGTTAGTCTCTAAGGTGTCACCGGTACTCCTTTTCTTTTTACATAAGGTGAGTAACCTCTTCTTCTGTCCAAAAACTGACTTTTGAGTCCCGTTGTATTTTTGTGTAAACATTCAAAAGGGTTGGTTTTGTTCCAGTGAGGAATCGTTCTAAACATAGTTGTTCTCCTCCAGTCAGCCCTGCTCACAATAGCGCTCTGGGAAGTTCAGGGACAAGGAGGAGGATGGGCCAAAGATTGAATAGATTGCAGTCCTCACCCCAGGCCCCTATGCACAACAACAGACCTGGAGAGACTGCAGCATAATCTTGCTAGTTTTTCTCCTGTGACAGGGGGCCTCTGCACCAATCACTTCTATGCAGAGATGTGGAATAAAAGCCACAATCTAGCCCTATGATTGCATGCATGGGTTAAACACTCAGAAGCTGGAAAATGCAAAGTTATCCATGAAGCCTGAATTCTACCCCTTTGTATGTATGCATTATGATGTAATCTTTCATGACATGTGATCACATACAATTTCAGTTTCTCAGATAAAAGTATATACCAAAATTGTGAAACACGTAGCATCTTTTATATCATAAAAAAGTCTAGGAAAGGAGTACAAAAAGTTCATAGCAAACTACTTGTATAACATGCCACACACTAAGTATAACAGAATAGTAGTCAAAGTTTGCTGACATTTTTACAGTGGGCCACTTAAGGTTGTAGCTAAATAAGCTTTGTAGTTAATTGCTTCAACCCTGACCTGTACCTAATGCGATTTGTACTGAATATGTGTGTGCAGCTAATTTTAGGATCGTAAACTGCTTTATCCTTCTGCATTGCACCTAAGCAATTCTGGTTGAACAGGGAATGTATAGTATATGAATGATGATAATATTTTCCGTATGGAGGGAAAAAAAATCAGATGTCTAAGCCAATAAGTATATACTATACTAAACCTTGATGACAGTGGAAACTACTATACATTTAAAAAGTGTGGAAAATTGTATAAGATGGGGTGTGTGTGCACGTGCGTGCGTGTCTAAAGTTACAGAAAAAATGAGAGATATATTCTATTATTTGAGAAATAGTATGTGATCATGCAATGCAATTGCATTTTAATGAATAGACTCGAGGTGTCAGTCAGGATTGTACATATAACTTTAAACATTGGCATTTCGTGACTTTAGTGCTTAAATGTGTTACCTTAATATTCTCATTTCAGTTTTTTTGTATGGAATCTATACTTTTATAAGACCAATCAAGTGACAATTTCTTTTACTCAGCCTTACTAAGAACACATTGTATAACTACTGCACTGCATCCGAATTATATAGAATAAGCATTGTTTGCTTGGAGTCAAAACAAAGGCTACAAAAATAAAGGGTTGTAGGACATGAATGTGAGACTGAAGGAACCAGATATGTTGTTTGTACAGAAAAGGACTCTCAAAGAGGGTATGTGACAAGCTAAAAGAAAGGGAAGAATTATGCAGGCTAGCCAAAGGACGCCATATATGGAATAGTGGTATGAACCTGTATAAATCAAACTTCAAGCTGGATATTAGGAGAAAAAGTTCCTACAGCAAGGTCAGCCACACGATAGGCTTATCTACTTAGGGAAGGTGTTGAAGCGCCATCAGTAGATGTACTTAAGAGAAAATTGGATTTGACCCTTGGAGAAGTAGAGCACATGAACTCCTAGATGGCTACTGGGACTCGATTTAATGACCCAGGCAGACCCAGTCCTGAAATCTATGGACATAAGAACGGCCATACTGGGTCAGACCAATGGTCCATCTTGCCCAGTATCCTGTGTTCCAGCAATGGCCAGTGCCAGATGCTTCAGAGGGAATGAACAAAACAGGACAATTTCAAGTGATCCATACCTTTTGGCAGTTGAAGGTTTAGGGAGACCTGGAGCATGGGGTTGCATCCCTGACTGTCTTGGCTAATAGCCATTGCTGGACCTATCCCCATAAACTTATCTAATTCTTTTTTGAACCCTGTTATTCTTTGAGCCTCAACAACATCCTGTGACATCTCCCGTGAGATCCACTTCTACGAAAAGTACTTCCTTATGTTTATTTTAAACCTGCTGCCTAATGATTTCATCATGTGATTTCGTAGTTCTTGTATTATGTGAAGGGTAAATAGCACTTCGCTATTCACTTTCTGCACACCAGTCATGATTTTATAGACCTCTATCATATCCACCTTTAGTCGTCTCTCTTGTAAGCTAAATAGGCTCAGTCTTTTTAATCTCTCCTCATATGGAAGTTGTACCTTCTGTTAATGTTATGTAACTTTTTTTTCTTTTTTTTTTTTTTTTTTTTTCCTGAGATGGGGAACTTCATGCAGTATTCAAGTTGGGTGTGTGAAGCTGGCAGACCCCATGCCAGTTCATATCAAGACCCCAGGCCTTACTGAACACTGATAGCTGCAAACCAGTCTGACTTGTGTGTTAGTATTGTTAAAACAGATAATAGAGTTATAAGAATGTGTTTAGTGTTTAGACATTATGGAATGCTTTATGTAGGATGCTGCATGTATTAATCCTACTTATAATATCTATATTCCAAGATAATGTTTAAATATTTGCTCTGTAACTATAAAAATGTTTGCTAAATTGTAAATCCTCACAGTCAGGACTCTACAAGGACTCCAAAAACTTTCTTGAGCAGTAACATCTAATTTAGACCCCATATACAGTTTGTATGTATAGTTGGGATCATGTTTTCCAATATGCATTACGTTGCACTTGTCAATATTTTGTCTCTGCCATTTTGTCATTCAGTTTAGTGAGATTCCTTTGTAACTCTTCACAATCAGGTTTGGACTTAACTACCTCAACTAATTTTGTATCATATGCAGATTTTGCCACCTCACTGTTTACCCCATTTTCTAGATCATTTTTTAATTTGTTGAACAGTACAGATCCCTGGGGGACCCTGCTATTTACCTCTCTCCGTTGTGAAAACACTTGTTTTGCTTTGACCAGATTTTGGTTGATAGGTGCTAGTCACTTGGGGAACAATACCCCCAGCTGCACCTTATCAGGGAGAGCTTCAAGCCAGAATGTGCCTCCCTGTGATTCAAAGCACTCAGGAGTAGCATGCCCACTTCACCAACCCTTAAGATGGTGCTGCATGCTCTCCCTATGTTACTGGTAAGATCTTCTGATGAGGGTTGGGTCCATGGGCCCACCTTCTCCTTCCCCCTTTCTGTTCCCTTTTGCATAACTAGTATCCCAGGGGGAGCTAAGAGAAAGTAGTCCAGTCTCAGGAGAGTGCAGGGGCTGCAATTATTCCTAGTCCTGGCCCAGAAGATGCAAAAGGAATACTTCTTTATGCCCTTCTCCTCAGTCCCCCTCTGTGCGAGGGGCAGACACAATCTGGCTCCAACTGTTTATCAAACTGCTTCAATAATAGACTGCTGTCAGATTTATGCCCTCTCCCAGTGACAATAATAAAATGGAAGTGAATACAAATGCACACCCATGAAGTAGCCATCACTAGAAATATTTAACTGGTTACCCTTTATTTGAGTTTAGAAAGTGAATCAATAAGTGAATATATAATTGAATAACAGAGGTCGTCACCAAATTCTGTAGACATAATGATAGCTGTTTGATCTTATCTGAGCATGTTGAAGGTCATAAAATGAAGGTCATGTTCAAATCCAATTGCAATCCAGGAAAAGTATTCTGGCTTATTAGCATTAGTGTAATGCTGTTTACACTGAACAGATTAAAATACTTGACATGTTGTTCAATTAAATGTGAGATTGCTAACTGACAGACCCAAGTGTATTGATTTTAACAGCCACATTAAACTAAATACGTGGCACAGCATTTCATTACTTTTTGTGCTTAATCCTTTCACATTAACCCAGTGTAACATATATGTGCATCAGATAAAATAATCTTAAACGTCTAAATTGGTAGGCATTGGAAAAAAGATGGATTCTTCTTGAGGGATTCGGATATATTTTTATCACTAGATGTGTTTAGCCTCTTCCATGAGTCATAGTGGTATCTAGATGGCCAAAGGCATGCAAAAAGACTCCATGTTCATTCAGTAAGTGGATAGATTCATAGAGTTTAAGGCCAAAAGGGACCAATAAATCATCTAGTTTGGCCTCCTGTATATCACATTAAATGTCATCCATTTAGTCCTGTACTGAGTCCAATACCTTGTATTTGGCTAATGGATATCTTCCAGAAAGGCATCCAGTCTTGATTTGAAGACATCAAGAAATGGAGCATCCACCATGGGAAACAAATATTTAATAACAGGGTCTTCCATCTAGCAAAGATATAACTCTATCAATAGCTGGAAGTTGAAGCTAGACAAATTCAGACTGGAAATAAGGCATATATTTTTAATAGTGAGAGTAATTAACCACTGAAACAGTTTACCAAGGATCATGATGGATTCTCTATCACTGACTTTTTAAATCAGGATTGGATGTTTTTCTAAAAGATCTGTTCTAGGAATCATTTTGGGAAAATTCTATAGGACACCAGATCGCAATGGTCCCTTATGGCCAGAGACTAAAAAATTAGGCACATTTTTAACAAGGAGGTGATTAGCCATTGGAACAAACTACCAAGGGATAAATAGGTATAGATTGTAATCAAATCACCCCTTAACCTTCTCTTTGTTAAGCTAAATAGATTGAGCTCCTTGAATCAATCACAAAAAGCCACGTTTTCTAATTCTTTAATCATCTCCAATTTATCAACATCCTTCCTGAATTGAGAACCACAGAACTGGACACAGTATTCCAGCAGTGGTCACACCAGTGCCAAATACAGAGGTAAAATAACTGTTCTGCTACTCAAGATTCCCCTATTTATGCATCCCAGGATGGCATTAGCTCTTTTGGCCACTGTGTCACGCTGGGAGCTCATGTTCAACTGATTGATTATCCATCATGATCCCCAAATCTTTTTCAGAGTCACTGCTTCTCAAGGTAGAGCCCCCCACTCTGTAAGTCTGGCCTACACTCTTCATTCCCAGATGTATACATTTACATTTAGGTTAATTAAAATGCATATTGTTTGCTTGCGCCCAGTTTACTAAGTGATCCAGATCTCTCTGAATCAATTACCTGTTTTCTTCATTATTTACCACTTTCCCAGTTTTTGTGTCATCTGCAGACTTTATCAGTGATAACTGTAGGTTTTCTTCCAACTCATTGATAAAGATGTTAAATAGCATAGGACCAAGAACGAATTCCTGCAGGACCCCACTGGAAACATACCCACTCAAAGACCATTCTCTGTTTACATTTACATTTTCAGACCTATCAGTTAGAATTAGTTTCTACTTTGAGTTTTTCTGGCTTCAACTTCCAGCTGCTGGTTTTATAACACCTTTCTCAGCTAGATTACAGAACCCTTTAGTACCCAGTATTTTCTCCCTGTGAAGGTCCTTACACACTGTAATCAAGTCACCTCTCAGTCTTCTTTTTGGTAAACTTAATAGATGGAACTCTTTAAGTGTCTCACTCTGAGTCTCCAGCCCTTGAATCATTTTTGTGGATCTTTTGTGCACCCTAACAATTTTTCCATATCCTTTTCAAAGTATGGACACCATAGCTGTGTGCAGTATTGTTTATACATCCAAAGATTGCATTAACATTTTCTGGCATAGCATCACACTGGAAGCTCATAATGGGATGCTTGTCCGCTATGACCCCTCAATCCTTTTCAGTCACTGCTTTCCAGGAGACAGTCTCCCATTCTGTAGGTATGGCCTATATTCTTTGTTCATGGATGTATAACTTTGCATTTGGCTGTATTAAAATGCATTTTGTTTCAGTGGGCCCAGCCTAACAAGCAATCCAGACTGCTCTGTATGACTGCCTTCTCCTCGTCGTCATTTGCCATTCTGCCAATCTTTGTGTCATCTCCAAATGTTATCAGCACTAAATTTATATTTACTTTCAGATCAGTGATGAACGTATTGAATAGCATCAGCTTAACATCAATCTCTGTGGAACCCTCCTAAAAACACCTTCATTTGATGATGATTTTCTATTGATACAAATTTTTTGAGATCTGTTAATCAGTTCTTAATCAGTTTAACCAGTTCTTTGTTGATATTATATAATGCCATATTTTTAATTGGAATGTCATGTGTGTTACTAAGTCAAATACCTTACAAAAGTCTAAGAACTAGCCCATATTGATGGTCATAATATACTACTACCATAATATTTTCTATGAGTGGAACATATTTTAAAAATGCAGTTTCAGGGAAAAAAGAAGAATTGAAAACTGTTTACAACAAACCACCTTTCAGTTACATCTCATGTGTTTATTTTAAATTTGCTGCTCTGCAGGGAATGGTTTGTGTTAGTTAAAAGTGTTTGTTCAGAAAGGTTCCATGCTTCCAAGCATCAAAGGAAAATTCATATTCATTTTCTTTCTTTGCAAGATGTGATCCATATCATTAACTCTGCTACAAGTAAGAGAGAGGGTGTTTGTTTCTAATGTTTGCAGTGTTCAACAAGATGATCAGATGAATGTGTCTAGTCTGTACATTATCTGTTCTGTTACATTCAGCTAATAGGGGAGGGAGGGACCGTTGAACTACACATTAAGTATGGATTAATGATAAAAAAAAATGAGGTCCAGAAATTAGCCTGAGAATCGACATTGGCAGTTTTTGTACTACGACAGTCTTTCAGGGCATGACAAAACAGTTGTGTGTGATAACTTCATGAGTGCAGTATGGCAGATTTCCAAAGTACAAAAGCAAAATGTTAGCTGTGACTGCTTGTGCAAAGTAACATTTTCTGCACTCAATGCTAGTGTTAGGGAACAAGTGCTTTTCACCACGGTGATAGTGGTTATTAGCCACTGAAATTGCTCAATGAGGACCAAATTGTACCTAGCCCCGAAGAGGTGGCAGCATGGGCCAGGCACAGTCATGGTAGGCAGCATTATTGCTTCTCTCAGCTGGTGCCAGGCAGCTGAAAGGGTGTCTGGTGTGAGGGCAAAAGCCCCAATTACCCTCTGCTCAAAGCTGCCCTAGTCCAGAGGGGAACACGGGCAGACTCCCAGGATGATTTCTAAGTCAGACAGAATTACTGTGGGGGTTCCCATGTCAGTGCAGTGCCTCCTCACCCAACCAACTCCCCCCAGTTCAGGCTGTGTCACAATCTGGCCCTGAAGCTTCGCTATGGAAAAACAAAGGAAAAACAGTTGCACAGTAGCACAGTAACAAACACAATCACAGCAGGACCAATTAAAACAGGAACTAAACTTGAAAGGGAATTTAAAACAAAATGTAACTTGAAGTATCCCATCCTTCCTACTGCAAGGGCCACAATTAGATTTGTTTAGTTTTAAGGGGGAAGAGAGAATTGAAATATTTTGCACCGTACACAGTAAAATAAAGGAAACAGAGGGACATGATTTTTACAGCTACATAATGATTGGTTTTCTCGATGTGGAGGATGACCATGAGCCAGTTTCTGCTGCTCTCAAAAGTCTCATTAACACAATAGAATTAGAATAGGATTTGGCCTGTTGTGGTCTATGTGTAAATGACCCACATGTGAAGATAGGAAAGAATGAGTTCCCCTAATGCTGGTCCTCACAAAGTGATTTGTGGGATTTGGCTCAGGCCTCCAGTGGAAGGTAAAAAAAAAAAAAAAAAAATTCTGCCAATATGGCCTGTGAGGGTTCCTTCCTGTCTTCAAATCTGGTTAGCTACTTAGTTTGTTTTATGTGCACAACCTATCTAAATTAATCCTCTAATCCTGCTTTTAATCAGGGGTATCCTGGCTACCCTAGAAATTGCCTTTTTACTTAAATCCTATGGAAGGGGATAGGGCCCTGACTCATCTCGTTTGGGAGGATGGCTTTTCAACCGCTTCAAGAGCATTTCCTTTGCTTGGAGCTAATCAGAAAAGAAACTATGAAACCTATAAGCCTATAAAAGCTATAAGCTGTAACAAACCCTAATCAAGTCAATCTTTGTCACTCTTCCTTTTTCGAGAACTGAGAGAGAAACATTTTGAATGAAAATTGTCCATGATCAAGCAGACCATCCAAAAGCCCTCTGGAGAAAGGCATCTTACAGTCAGTTCCTCTTCCTTCTCTTCTCTGGGCAATATCCAAATCCATGGGCCTGGATATTATCCTAGTCAGAGAACCATGGGCTTGCACTGCCCAGTGCTTCAAAAGCTGCCAATGTGCCCCACAGGAATATTAATTCCCATTCCTAAATCTGGCAGTCAATTCAACACTGTGCATGTGAATAAGAATCATCATAACTGAGCATTCACTCACTGTATACCCTGAGGCATGAGGAATATATACTCACTGTATATCCTGAGGAATGACTTGGGTCTGACTCTGGACCCAAGAATACTCTGCATCAGGAAAAAAGCTGTAAAACTCCCTTTTATTTTGGGGCAGAGATCCCTTCAAGGCATACATTGACAGCTTTATCAGTATAATGCAGTTCACCATTGTGCTGCAATTGGTAAGAAGCACAAACATAGTCTTTCAGCTATCTTTTTATAGAAACTGCTGCCCATCTGCACCAAGTGCACCTTCCATTTCTAGTGCCCTCTATATTTGTTGCTGTGCCTTGCTTTCCTTGACAATTAGCAACAGTTTAGTAAAGTGGTCTATGCACCTGTTTCACAGTGCCACATTCAGATTAGTGGCCCAGTATGTCTGTATTGCTGCCACTCTTGATTGGGTTAACCTTTGTCTGGGTATGGTGCTTCATCTTGTATGGTGCCAAACAAACTCAGGGAAGTTTCAATAGCTTCCTGAAAATGTGCACTTACTTTCAGCTCAGCAACTGAATTACCTCTGTAGGATAAAGGCTTTTAGTACTGCAGATGTTAGAAATAAATTGATCCTTACACTGTATCATGGAAAGTGTAAAGAATGAAACTTTTGTAAAACTGAACTGCTAGCAGGTTAATGAAGGGCAACTTTTGGCTAACAGTCATTTCAGCACTGTGCCTTCAAACTTGGCCTATGGATTCATCTTGACCCCATGAAGTTGCATGAGCCAAGGAACAATACCATGAATCACGCAGTAGCTTAATGTCTATCGTTGGCTCAGATGGGAAGAAGCTCATGCTTCTCGGGTCTGGATTTCGGAGCTGGCTTGAGCTGAACTGGTTGATCAAGTCATCAGAAAGCATCAGTGCCCAGTCGGTTTTTATAGTTACTGCACTGCAACAACAACAACAAACGACAGGTTTCAGAGTAGCAGCCATGTTAGTCTGTATTCACAAAAAGAAAAGGAGTACTTGTGGCATCTTAGAGACTAACATTTATTTGAGCATAAGCTTTCGTGAACTACAGCTCACTTCATCGGATGCATTCAGTGGAAAATACAGTGGGGAGATTTATATACACACACAGAGAACATGGAACAATGGGTTTTATCATACACACTGTAAGGAGAGTGATCATTTAAGATGAGCTATTGCCAGCAGGTGGGGTGGAGGGGGAAGGAAGAAAACCTTTCGTGGTGATAATCAAGGTGGGCCATTTCCAGTAGTTGACAAAAAGTCTGAGGAACAGTGGGGGGTGGGAAATAACATGGGGAAATAGTTTTATTTTGTGTAATGATCCATCCACTCCCCGTCTCTATTCAAGCCTAAGTTAATTGTATCCAGTTTGCAAATTAATTCCAATTCAGCAATCTCTCGTTGGAGTCTGTTTTTGAATTTTTTTTTGTTGAAGAATAGCCACTCTCAAGTCTGTAATAGAGTTACCAGAGAGATTGAAGTGTTCTCCAACTGGTTTTTGAATGTTATAATTCTTGACGTCTGATTTGTGTCCATTTATTCTTTTACGTAGTAGTTGGACCTATGTACATGGCAGAGGGGCATTGCTGGCACATGATGGAATACGCCACTAGCCATCACCTTCAGCCCCCAAGTAAAACCTCTCGAATGCATCATCAAGGATCTACAACCTATCCTGAAGGACGACCCATCACTCTCACAGATATTGGGAGACAGGCCAGTCCTTGCTTACAGATAGCCCCCCCAGTCTGAAGGAAATACTCACCAGCAACCACACACCACACAACAGAACCACTAGCCCAGGAACCTATCCTTGCAACAAAGCCCATTGCCAACTCTGTCCACATAGCTATTCAGGGGACACCATCATAGGGCCTAATCACATCAGCCGCACTATCAGAGGCTCGTTCACCTGCGCATCTACCAATGTGATATATGCCATCATGTGCCAGCAATGCCCCTCTGCCATGTACATAGGTCCAACTGGACAGTCTCTACGTAAAAGAATAAATGGACACAAATCAGACGTCAAGAATTATAACACTCAAAAACCAGTTGGAGAACACTTCAATCTCTCTGGTCACTTGATTACAGACTTGAGAGTGGCTATTCTTCAACAAAAAAACTTCAAAAACAGACTCCAATGAGAGACTGCTGAAATGGAAGTAATTTGCAGACTGGATACCATTAACTTAGGCTTGAATAGAGACTGGGAGTGGATGGGTCATTACACAAAGTAAAACTCCCTCCCCCCCCATCCTGCACTGTTCCTCAGATGTTCTTGTCAACTGCTGGAAATGGGCCACCTTGATTATCACCACAAAAGGTTTTCTTCCTTCCCCCTCCCCACCCCACCTGCTGGTAATAGCTCATCTTAAGTGATCACTCTCCTTACAGTGTGTATGTTAAAAACCCATTGTTTCATGTTCTCTGTGTGTGTATATAAATCTCCCCACTGTATTTTCCACTGAATGCATCCGATGAAGTGAGCTGTAGTTCACGAAAGCTTATGCTCATATAAATTTGTTAGTCTCTAAGATGCCACAAGTAGTCCTTTTCTTTTTGTGAACAACAACAAAATCTATAGATGAAATGCAAAATTGAAACATACAGTTGAAACCATTGCTTTGCTAAAGGCATTGTCCATCTGTCAACAGTGAAGCAGGTACCTTGACTGACATTGAAATTATTGTGTTTAGACTGCAAAATTAACAGTCTGTTAAAAGGCATGAGAGTATGAAATTCTCTGAAGGAAGTATCCCTGCAGTGCAGTCTCAAAGCACTGAGGTGGAGAGGAGTCTAGATCACAATCTTAGGTTCCCACTCTGTATGAAACTCACCACGCAGAGCCCATGCTTGGGAGTTAGTGAAGATCTCAGGGCCTTTCAAAGACATCTGATTTGTGTCAGGTGGCTAGCCCCTCTCACAGCTAATGCCACCATAGCTACATTTCTATTTTTAGCTTGTTGTGTCTTTGGAAATTGGAATTTACACCTCCAGTATAAACGTATATTTACAGTGCTTTTTTGCTGTTTGGGTTATTCAGCACTAGCTGTTTCACACCAACTATTTTGGGCTTTTTCCACCTTGTGAACAAGTCCTAAATAAGGAGTGAATAAAGGAGAAATCATGAATGAAGAGGGAAAGTAGAGGAATAAAGGAGAGTTTGGTTGAGTTTAGGGGAGAAAGTGGGAGTGGAGGAAAGTGAATGTGAGTGAAGGTCACAAGGACTGCATTTACCACTATAACATTTGTGCTTAGTCTGGTTGTCATTCTGCACACAAGAAAAATGAACATGGGTGCACGATGATTTGTAGCCATGTTGAAATCATTTGACACAGCAAAATGATAGAACAGTGGCATCTTTACAATCAAAAGGACTAGAAACTTTTTTTAAGCCTTTATCTTGGAGAATACAGCAAAATCTTAGAGAATCCCCTGTGGCTGTCAGAAGTGTGGATTTTCACTGTTCCTCCTCTTGTGTTACACTTTCACTCCACTAAGATATTTAAATTCTTTATATCATTTCCACCTCACCTCACAGTGAGGAGGCCTCAGCAGTCAATCAGAATAAAGGCTGTTTAATGAAAAAATAAACATTGTACAAATGTTTCACTTTTTAATTAAAATGTTTTCTATGATTTAGTTACCTCATGGGTTGTTTTACCCTGTGTTTAAGTTGATGTGAGAATCTTCCAGTGTTCAGCCATAGTGTGTACAGCATAATTAATGTACCTTTACTTGAGATTATACTTAAGAATACCTATCTAATCAAGTTAAGTAGCCAACAACTGTGCTGGCACAAGGCCATTCCAAAAATAATAGATGCCTTGTTAAGGGATTAGGACATTTAAATAAGAACACAGAATGGAAAAGAAAAGACCCATATGTAATCTACAATGTAGGAATGTGGAATGTGGAAAAAGCTAATGTACTCAATGCTTTTTTTGCCTCTGTCTTCACGAACAAGGTCAGCTCCCAGACTGCTGCACCGGGCAGCACAGTATGGGGAGGAGGTGACCAGCCCTTTGCGGAGGAAGGAAGTGGTTCAGGACTATTTAGAAAAGCTGGACAAGCACAAGTCCATGGGGCCGGATGCACTGCATCCGAGGGTGCTAAAGGAGTTGGTGGATGTGATTGCAGAACCATTGGCCATTATCTTTGAAAACTCATGGTGATTGGGGGAGGTCTCAGATGACTGGAAAAAGGCTAATGTAGTGCCCATCTTTAAAAAAGGGAAGAAGAAAGATCCAGGGAACTACAGGCCAGTCAGCCTCACCTCAGTCCCTGGAAAAATCATGGAGCAGGTGCTCAAGGAATCAATTTTGAAAAACTTTGAGGAGAGGAAAGTGATCAGGACAGTCAGCATGTATTCACCAAGGGCAAGTCATACCTGACTAACCTAATTGCTTTCTCTGATGAGATAACTGGCTCTGTGGATGAGGGTAAAGCAGTGGACATGTTATTCCTTGACTTTAGCTAAGCTTTTGATATGGTCTCCCACAGTATTCTTGCCTGTAAGTTAAAGAAGTATGGGCTGGAAGAATAGACTATAAGGTGGTGTGACAGGGTTGGGCCAGATGGCTACAGGAGAGTGATAGAAGGCAGATATATTAGCCCCAGGTTAAGAAAGTCTCTTTTCCCTGGGTAAGGTAACAGGGATGGTTCCAGAACTATCAGGAACTTTCTGAAACAATTAAGGCAGACAGACCGATTAGAACACCTGCAGCCAATCAAGAAGCTGCTAGAATCAACTAAGGCAGGCTAATCAGGGCACCTGGGTTTAAAAAGGAGCTCACTTCAGTTTGTGGTGTGTGTGAGGAGCTGAGAGTGAGAAGGTGTACTACTGGAAGACTGAAAAGTACAAGCATTATCAGACATCAGGAGTAAGATCCTGTGGTGAGAATAAAGAAGGTGTTGGGAGGAGGCCATGGGGAAGTAGCCCAGTGAGTTGTAGCTTTCACGCAGCTCCTACAGGAGCCACTGTAGACAGCTGCAATTCACAGGGCCCTGGGCTGGAACCCGGAGTAGAGGATGGGCTTGGGATCCCTCCATCCCCCCAGCTCCCTACTTGATACCGGAGGAGTTGAACTGGACTGTGGGTTCCACCAGATGGGAAGGTCCCTGGCCTGTTCCCTGATCCACTAGGTGGATCAGCAGAGACTGCAGGGATTGTTCCTCTTCCTTTCCCCATGCTGGCCAGTGATGAGGCTAACTGAGTGAATGGCAGATTTGAGCCATGAAAGTGGCCAAACTGAGGGCTGCCATGAACCTCTGAGGTGAGAAAATCTGCTAGTAAGGGCAGGACCCACCAAGGCAGAGGAGGAACTTTGTCACAGTGGATAGAAAGCTGGCTAGATCATCGGGCTCAAAGGGTAGTGATCAATGGCTCCATGTCTAATTGGCAGCCGGTATCAAGCGGAGTCGGTTTTGTTCAATGTCTTCATTAATGATCTGGAGAATGGCGTGGACTGCACACTTATCAAGTTTGCAGATGACACTAAACTGGGAGGAGTGGTAGATAAAGGAGTGGAGGGTAGGGATAAGATATAGAGGGAATTAGACAAATTAGAGGATTGGGCCAAAAGAAATCTGACGAGGTTCAACAAGGACCGAGTGGCTAGGCAGCAGTTCTGAAGAAAAGGATCTAGGGGTTATGTTGGACGAGAAGCTGGATATGAGTCAACAGTGTGCCCTTGTTGCCAAGAAGACTAACAGCATTTGGGGCTGTATAAGTAGGAGCATTGCCAGCAGATCGAGGGATGTGATCATTCCCCTCTATTTGGCATTGGTGAGGCTTCATCTGGAGTACTGTGTCGCGTTTAGGGCCCCACACTACAAGAAGGATGTGGAAAAATTGGAAAGAGTCCAGCGGAGGGCAACAAAAATGATTAGGGGGCTGGAGCATCTGACTTATGAGGAGAGCTGAGGGAACTGGGATTATTTAGTCTGAAGAAGAGGGAGGGATTTGATAGCTGCTTTCAACTACCTGAAGGGGAGTTTCAAAGAGGATGGAGCTCGGCTGTTCTCAGTGGTAGCAGATGACAGAACAAGGAGCAATGGTCTCAAGTTGCAGGGGAGGAGGTTTAGGTTGGATGTTAGGAAAAACTTTTTCACTAGGAGGGTGGTGAAGCACTGGAATGGGTTACTTAGGGAGGTGGTGGAATCTCCACCCTTAAAGGTTTTTAAAGTCAGGTTTGGCCCTGCTTTGAGCAGGGGGTTGGACTAGATGACCTCCTGAGGTCCCTTCCTACCCTGATATTCTATGATGCTATGTAAGGCAATTACAAGAGAACAGAAACAACAGTGAATGTGTCGAAAAAGGTGCAAAAATCAAAATTCAGCTGGCAAAGACCTCATCAAAACTCTTTAATTTAATGTAATGTTTTGAATCATCTTCTGTCACACTAAGAAGGCTACAGTACTTTATCTCTTGGTATGTTGTTGGAATGCGCTTTCTGTACTTTAGAGACAGCAAACAAATTCTCTGACATTTAATATTTTATTATTGGCCTGATTCACTATTGCATTCCAATGGAGTTAAATTGGCATAAAACTGGAGTAATACAGTGGTGATTCAGGCCCATGAATGTTTCCTAGGGTAGATACAAGCATGTACAGTTTCTAAATTAGGAAGTATTTGTGAAGTCTGAAAATCTCCTTATCAATTATTGCTGAATTTAAACAATTAACTTTCTTAAAAGATTATTTAGATACAGGGTAATTTAGGAGTTTTGCTCCTTGTTCCAGTACACTTTGCTGAAGCTGTAATAATTAAACATGTCAATATTTTCCACTTTGATATTAAACCATTGGTTAATTTTGACCTAAATCACATACAAAATATTGTCCATCCCTGCCCACCTCCCCCCACCCCCACAAAAAATATTTTTAAAGGCTTCTATAGCCTTGCTGATCAGATATTTTGGAGGTGACATCTAAACATGTATTGCTAGGTTAAAAAAAAAACTCGGATTCATGACTCACAACTTCTAAACCAAACCCACATAAAATACATTAACCCACACAATCTGTGTTGGTATGATAAAAATCTGAATGTTTAGTTTGCGGGGAAAAGTGACATGTGGGTTCCAAGAATGACTGGAATTAGGTATTTCTGGTATAAATCCGTGCTCTGGAATTACAGCGAAATAATGTCTATTCTGCTTCATCAATCTACTGCGTGCTCTTAAAACAGCTGCTGTGTTCCACCTGAAACATTTCAGCATTGGGCTAAGTGAATTATATACCATTTTGTAAAGCATTAAAATAGAATTTATGTGGTGTGTGGACCTTGTGCCGACCCTCTGCATTGGGGGTCATTTCATCTTAAAGGCATATAGCCCTGCATATTCACAAAGGCCTATCAGAAGAGGAGCTGAATAAAACAAAAAAAGATCCACTACCATACATCTTTAGTGAGCATTGAACAAGATCCTTATTTGTACTATTCAATCGTAGCAGTGAGTGGAGTTGAAGCCACATTGTTGCTGGAAGCCCTCTATCCCAAAATAGGGCTAAGAATTGAGCTGGCCAGAAAACAGCAATTCCACTTAGTGAACAATTCTGAGGTTTTGGATTTGGTTTTGGTTTTGGTTTTGATGAGGAAAGAAAATGAGATCTTTTTGATTTTTTTGTGTGTAAAAAAAAAAAAAAAAAAAAAAAAAAAAAAAAAAAAAAAAAAAAAAAAAAAAAAAATGGAGTGAGACCTACCCCAGAATTGTCAGTAGCTGCTGTTCAGGGCACTTGTCTGGGAAGTGGGAGACCAGGTTCAAGTCCCTGTTCTGTCTGATTTGAAGCAGGGACGTATACCTTGGTCTCCTACAGGTAAGTGCCCTAACCACCAGGTTATTGGCTGTTGTGAGGTCTCTCTCTGGCTTTCATTTTGACATGAGACATTTTTGTCAAACCCAGTACATTTCTGTGAAATATTTAGATTTTGAGAAAACAGCATTTTTAATGGAAAAAGGTTTCTTGAAAATTTTTTGACCCGCTCTGTCTATGAAATGACCCATTTTTCCATACCCTGCACTGTCTCAACATTGGAAGCAGATAAAAAATTGAGAAAATCATCATATGGTTTCTGCAGCAGTGCAACAGGTCCCTTGAGAGTTCTCAAAGCAGTGAAGCTGGTCTCTCTCACCAACAGAAGTTGGCCAGTAAAAGATATTACCTCACCCACCTTGTTTCTCCAAAAGCAATGACGTTCACAGAAGGTAAATGACATAGTTGGAACAAGGTTTGCTAGAGTGGCATTTATGGCTGCAGCTAGAGTCTCTCAGTAGAACATTGTACTGTAAGGCAACATTACAATGTAAAGTGTAGTGAGGTTGAACTACTTTGTTGCCAAAGTGCTGTGTTGTGTTAAGACGACAGACTGATTTTTGCTGGAACACTTTAGTACTGTCACATAACTGCAGAATCCATCTGCAAGTCACTAGAATAAAAGTAACATTGGAAAAAAAGCCACCTCCTGTCATATGATCCTTAAAATGCATGAAATTTAAAGCTCTGCTAATAATTTTTTTTTTAATATGGAGAGATACCTATCTCATAGAACTGGAAAGGACCTTGAAAGGAATAGAGTCCAGTCCCCGGCCTTCACAGCAGGACCAAGTACCGTCCCTTATTTTTGTCCCAGATCCCTAAATGGCCCCTTCAAGGATTGAACTCACAATGTTGGGTTTAGCAGGCTAATGCTCAAACCACTGAGCTGTATGCTTCCAAAAGGATGCAGTTCTTCTGCCTGATGATTTAGAGTGCAAGCTTTTTTGCGCAGGGATCATGGCTTTTTTTGTGTTTGTACAGCAGCTAGCACATTGCATGCTGCCAGAAACAACTACTAATAATAAGAAAGTAGGCTACCCTTGCTGTTTTTATAGTACAGATTCTATTGTCAAACTCATTTGTGTGTGTTCAGTGAGGCTAGAGATGCATTCTGTTTCAGCTGGTTTTTCCACTTACAATGAGAAGACGGGCGTGATCCAAAGTCCACGAACATCAATGGGAGTCTTTCCATTCACTTCAGTGCCCTTGGATCAGGTCCTGAATGTTTCCAATAATAAAAATGGGTAAAATAAGTCACATGGGGCTATATTCACAAAGGAACTTTGGTGTTGTGATTGCCAAGCATCACAGTGCCTAGCTTTTAGGTGCCCAGAAAATCACTGGGATTCACAAAGCCTGAATTAGCCTAGACTCCCTGTACAATAAATGGGGAGAGATAGGTGCCTAAGAATGAGATTCACATAAGCCAGCATGTAGGTGGCTCCTTGCCAAAGCTAGCCAATGGGGGATGCCAAGGCAACTGGTGTGTACTAAGTCCCACCCCTTAGAGAGTTCAGAGCCTAAGTGTAGATGCAGGGAAGTGTCTCCCTCTGGCTGGAAATCTCAGCTGCAAACCCTCTCTTGGCATTGGGTGCCTATGCTGTTTTTGCAAGAAACTGGGGAGGGGTAGGCCTTCCCTCATAATTTCTAGTCCATTGGTTAGGGTGCTCACCTGGGTTGTGGGAGACCCCTGCTTCAGGTGCACTCTTCACCTGAGAGGGAGAAGGGATTTGACCAGGGCTGTGCCCTCTCTTAGGGGCTTGCCCTAACCACTAGGCTATAGGATACTCTGGTTTGATGCAGGGGAGGCTGCTCCACTGTGGATAAATAATGAAAGAATCATTGGGCCAGACAGAGAGCATGAGAATGACCCGGCAGTCACCTGGGATGTGGGAACCCCAGAATCCAGTCACCCTGCTCCAGTAACCTTTGTTTTAATTATTTAGCCACAGTGAAGGAGGAGAGACAGGCCTAGCTCCATGAGAGGGGCTGGGCTTAGCATACACCTCTCAGCTTTGGCATCTCCCATTGACTAGCTTAGAAGAAACATCGTCTAGCCTGCTTGCTTTTGTGTATCCCATTCATGGGTGCTTGTTGCTCTGCATTCATTCTATAAGTGCCTAACGCAGACTTTGTGAATCCCTGTGATTTTCACTGTGCCTAAATGTTAGGCTTATCTAAGATCATGGTCTTACTGTGGGGCTAGGAATAATAAAGCCCATGACTCTGGGCTCCCAGGCTCCCAGCTGTAAGGAATATAGCAGACACCCTGGATCTGATTCTGCCCTCAGTTACATTTTTGTTAATCAAAAGTAACTCCACCGAAGTCAGTGGAGTTAAAGTGGTCTCAAATTGTTCAGAATGTGTTTTGTGGGCCATAGCATCAGCTAGTGGTCCTCTTTTATAGAAGTCTGGGGGCTTGTCTACAAAGAGCAGCAATGTGCACCACAGGGGTTTGATTTCTGAAGCACACTAACGTGTTGCACATGCATCATCATCATCAGCGGTCCCTCAATTTGAGGATGATCTCTACCATAGATTTACATACAGATCCTGAGATGACTCAGGAGTCTGATCCTGGAACCACAGATCTGCCCACAGTAGGTATAGAGATTTCCTGGCGGGTAGCTGCCTACTGAGAGAAAGTTCTCTCTTTTTCCTTCCTTCTCTCTCTTTTTTTGGCTTCAAGGGCAAGGTGCTTCTCCTTGAAGTGGGCCACTGCCTGATGGAGGATGTGGCACCATTTAGGTCAATTGATGGCTTGCTCCTCTCTGCTTGTGATGTCCATATCAGTTTTCTTAAGATATGCTTTCAGTGTGTCTTTGTGGCCTTTCCTTTGACCACCATATGATCTCTGACCATGGGTGAGCTGAGAGTAGAGGACTTGTTTTGGGAGGTGAGAGTTTGTCATCTGCACACAATGTCCAGCCCAGCGGAGTTGGTTCATGAGAATCATTGCTTCAATGCTAGTGACATTGGCTTCAGTAAGGAAGCTGGCATTAGTGCAGTGATCTTCCCACTTGATGTGAAGGATCTTCTGGAGGCATCGTTGGTGATACCTCTCCAGACTCTTGAGGTGCTGTCAATAGGTCACCCAGGTTTCGCATCCAAAAAAGAGTGTAGGAATAATAATTGTCTTATAGACATGGATTTTGGTGTCCTGCCATAGGTCATGGTCTGTGAAAAAGTGTCGGAGCAATTTCCCAAAGGAAGCACTTGCATTCTGGATCCTGTGCTGGATCTCACTGTCTATTTTTGTGTTTTGAGAAAGTTTGCTACCAAGGTAGCAGAAGTACACGATTGTCTCCAAAGTCTGTCCCTCGATGGTGATTTGTGGTGGGTCACGTGCAAGGCCTGAGGCAGGTTGATGGAGCACTTTAGTCTTCTCAATATTGAGTGCGAGTCCTAGGCTTTGATAAGCTTGTGCAAAAAAAAAAAAAAAAAAAAATCCAATGTGGCCTGTATCCTCTTAAACTGATTAATTCCCCTTGCTGAGGAAATATTGCTGGAATCTCAGTGTGGTTTTAGACCATCCCGCAGGATAACTGCCAAATCCAGGAAAAGTCTTGGGAGCAAAATCAGGATCTGTATATGGCCTTCATCAATTTGACAAAACCCTTCAACTCCATCAATTGTGAAGCCCTCTGGAAGATGCTGGCCAGATTTGGCTGCCCTCCAAAATTTTTAAGGTCTTAAGACTTCTTCATGATCAGATGACTGCCACCATTCTCTGTGATGGCCTGGAGATGGACCCTTTCATCATCAAAACTTGGGTTAAGCAAGGATGTGTTACTGCCCCAACCCTGTTCTCCATCTATTTAGCAGTCATTTTTGTCCTCATTAAAGACTACTTCCCCAATGGAGTTGACATTCAATACAGAATGGATAGACAGCTTTTTAATCTTCAACATCTCTGCTCAAAGTCTAAAGTCCCTCAGGGAGTCCATTACTGATCTTCAGTATGCTGATGACTCTGCCATCCTCACACACACTGAGAATGTTGCACTCTATCCGTCCCATGTAGACTCTTCTGGTGTGAACTAAAGGTTCCCTCAATTGCTTATGCAATTGACTTCGGCTTTATTCTGTTTCAATCAGTACTGCCTTAAAGTGCACTGAGAAACGTCCAGTGTGCACCAGCAGGGCCTACATGGACAAATTAGTGTACAACACATCAGCGCACTTTAGAAATCATACTCCTGTAGTGCACATTGCTCCTCTGTATAGACATGCCCTTAATTAAGCATCTGCTGAAAAGTAAATGAATTACGATAATTTCTGATAACTGGTATCATTCTGGAATACCTAATGAAGAATAGTTGGAAGGAGATACATTTCATGTTTTTGCTGTATTTAAGTGATGAATATTTCTTCATGAAGCATTACATTTCAATATTCAAGGGCAGATTGTGCTAAGATGGAAAGATCCTCAGCTGCTGTAAATCAGCCTAGTTCCATGGAGTATTTCATATCCTTAGCTGGTGTAAATTTGTGTAGCTTCATTGTGTTCACTGGAGCTATGCTGATTTGCACCAGCTGAGGATCTGGCAGTGAGAGAGAGAGAGAGAGAGAGGGTGTGTGTATATATATATTTGAGGGTAAATTCTGCCTTGCCCTTATTCATGGGGCACAAATTGATGTAAGGGATCTTCCCCATCCTTACCACAGTCTAGCCCTGAATATATCTATTTACAGAAAGGGAAATGAATTATAAAAGACCAGATTCTGCCACCCTTACTCACATAGAGTAGCACCTTATCTCATGAGTAAGGAGAGCAGCATTGGGACCAAAGTCACTACAGGTAGATGGCATCCACAATTAAGAGAAAATGTATTTGTATTATTATTATTTATTAGCATTTGAGTTTTAAAATTAATTGAAAATGTTCAGCCAAGTGATGGGGACCCAATTCTATGAGTTAAGGATGTAGCAGTAGAAAAAGGGACCATACCTATGCTGTGTACAGAATATAATAGAATACACATAGAAAAGAAACAGCCTACTTTTAAATGTTTACTCAAATTTGTATAACCCTAATATAGCACTTTCTTTTAAGTTGGATCATGGCTAAATTAAACTGACTACGTAGTAAATTGCCATTCAGATATAAATATATGTACGTAAGATATTAAATCAGTAGAATCCAATTTGCTTTGTCACTGCACAATGCTTCAGTGACCTCCTTCTTTATCTCAAATCCTATCTGTTAAACAGCTTAGGGCCTTTTGTTCTAAAGCAGGGCAACTGTTCCTTTGTTTTCCTAATGAGCTTCGGACATATCTAAAGAATTTTCAAGTATTGCAGACAGGCCTAGCCCCAGGCATGATAGTTAAGGTCTTCTGCCAACACGGAAGCTTTACAGATGGATCACATGTGACAACTTATGCAATTGACTAGGACTTTATATACTAGTAGGACACTGGCATGTAAAGGGCTTATGGAAAGATCTGCACCAGGTCAGGAAACGTGTACTTGTCCCTCTAATATTGCTTCTCAAAGTGCTTTGGAATTATAACAAACCAAATTTGATTTAATTTTTTATTTCATTAAGATGTCATCTTGTAAAGAATCCCCCAGAGTTTAGTAACATTGTGTTCTAAAATTTTAGGAACTGAAACTCCACAAAAACTCTGGTAAAATGGTTATTCGTCTGCGGAGGATCACGCCTGGGTATATAAGATTATTGCAGGTATGAAAATTCTCTCTTCTTCCTTTCTCTTTTAATTAGAAGTTTGAAATACTGATATCTGTCTTGCTCAAAGGGATTCTAGTTCATAACATCATGTGACCAACCCAAGAGAACATTGGCTTCTGCTGGGTTAACTTTCAGAAGAACTCATAGAAGTCTTAATTAAGCATCTGCTGAAAAGTAAATGAGTTATGATAATGCTTGATAATTGGTGTCGGTCTGGAATACCTAATGCAGAATATTTGGAAGAAGATACATTTTAAATTTTTAATGTATTTAAATGATGAATATTTCTGAGTGAAGCTTTAGACTGCACTAACTTAGAGTCTTTGAGACAGTAGAAAAATGCTAACGACAAAGAGAATGACAGCATTCCAAAACAGCTAAAACAGATCATTCATTAAACATGCCTATCTAGTTTGGTGATTTGGATGAGGAAGTCTGGAACAATTATGAGCTCCGGATGTGAAATACCTGGAGAAAGAATTCTGCCAATATATAAAATGCCTTTAAATATGTTTTAATACTTGGGAATAAAATATCAATATAAAGCAGATTGTGAATAAAGGCTGTTGGGGCATCCTCCTTAACCCAGTTCATATTTGCAATACTTACATTTTTTCATCAGTGGGTCCAACAGCTGTAACCAACATAACACACATACTCGAAAGCATAATGTATTATAGCTTACAGACAGTATGGTTAAGCTCAGGATACTGTTGCAGTCTTAACAGTAATTCCTTCCTGTTTGCCTCTGACTTGTGATATCTTCATATAGTAATTTTTTGTGTTGAAATCTTTCTTTTTACATGTTAAAGTATCCTGTTGTCTACGACATTTTTGGGATTAGAGCAGCGAACTCTGATTCAAGCATACATACAAAAACTACGGTCTAGGAGCAAAATCCTGGCTCCACTAAATGAGGGTTTTGCCACTAATTTCAATGAGACCAGGATTTTGCTCTAGGTGAGCAGGGAAAAGAGTAAAAGAGATAAATCCCTGAACGGTGTTTAAACAATATTTAATGTAACAAATGGTGCCACTGGAAAGATACGCAGTACATTTTAACTTATGACTGATGTTCGAATGACTTAATTAATTTCCATGCATTAATTTCTTTGATTCCTAAGAAGATGTATGTACCAGTCAGCTATAGTCTCCATTCCTTATTCAGACTTTCAGTAAAGAATTAATGTCTAACGTTGAAGGAAGTGAGATTGCGTAAGTAGCTGACTTGTAGAAGGGGAGAAATCTTAATATTTCTCAGTACAAGGAGGTTTTGCCTGATATTTTTCAGCAGAAAGCAGAGTCATGCCACATGAAATAATGTGAAGAGGGTCTGGGGGGAGACTATCTTGAAAGTTGTAATGAGCTATCTTAGTATCAGACTCAGCAGAATTGGTATGTAACTTGTCCTGGTTTTCCCATAGACTCAAGCTGCTGGAAAAATTGTTATCAACACAACAGACATATTGATGCAACGTACAGCTTTGCTCCTAGGAATGTTTGGGATCAGTATATCTGGTTATAGCGCACACCGGCTAACTCAAGAGAAGAGACTCCCCTTGAACCTTTAAACTCATGAAATATGATCCAAGAAATGAAAGTTAATGTCAATAGAACTGATGAATTATTTGTCTCTCCATTATCAGCTTCGAGGTCATAAGATACTTTTTAAAAGCAAGCTGGAAAAGGTGGAAGAAGAGTTGTAGATCTCGCCGGCAAAAAAATAAAATAAAAAAAGACTAATGATTTGGGGAAGCATTAGATTTGCAAGCAAGATGGAGTGTTTGTACATGTGATGGATTTTTGTCAATATACAGTATGAACACTGTAAATGTATGAAGTACAATTAAAATCAGAACAAGTGCAAACAGATTGATGGGGGGTGCTATACACAATTAGGGTCACCTTTTTTATTGCTTCTGCAAATCATCTGCAATACAAAGCCTTGTTTTGAAAGGGAGGGTTGGAAGCAATATATTTTTAATTATAAAATAGCAAAACAAGCAAATAGCAAAACACATCCCATGGACTGCTGGCACTGTTTTATCTATATATATATATCTATATATATCTATATATATATATATATATATATATCTATGTGTATTACAGAATTTGCAGGATCTTCCATCTAATATTGCATGTTACATCTACAGTCCTTTGGCTACCTTTGTCTGGAAATGTTTATACAAAAATATATTCAGATATTCCAGTGTAATAAACAAAAAAATGCTGCATATTAAATACCATGCATATAGTATGAAAAAGGAAGGATAATGCCAAAGCAAATATATGAATGCCTTTATTGGTGTTTTATGTCTTGATATGATTATTTTAAGTCTGGTTTGCTTCTGTGCATGTGGCTGTGTAGCTTTTTAAATTTTCTATTCTAGAAGGGAACAGTACAAATAAAGAATTGTCTCTTGTGCAGAGTTCAACCTGTCTGATCACATTCCTCTGCTTAGCCAGTTGATCCCACAACACATACTCTGATTAAAATAGAACTGGGGTTTGTGCTTTTCCCCTCCCCCTCTTGTGTTTCTGTGCAATTTTATTTAATGAGCATTTTACTCAGGCAAGCTCTATAACTATATTATTCATTTTGTTTTAACTGTTTCAGAGATTTTGTGCAAACAGCTTTGTAGGCACTTTTATGTATCGGAGAAAAACACAGTTCTCACTCTCTGGTTGGGTGCAGCAAGTCAGATATGTAAGTAGTTAGTATTTAAACTCTTGTGTTCTAATCTAATAACCAAATGTAATACTATTTTTCTTTTTTCAATGTTAAAAATTATTTCTTCTGTCAACAATATTTATAGTCTGCCACTAAGGGGCATCCTACACAGCTGAATATTTTCAGGTCTCAAGATTGTTCAACGCAACATTATAAATCACAGAGAGATTCAGATTTAAACCCTGCTGTGCTATTTTGTTTTTTGTTTGTTTGTTTTCCAGTATCATGTGTGATTAAATTCAAGCAAATTAGAAAATCAGTTTTTAGCGGGTGGTTTTCCGCTAAATTACCTAGCATCTGCTATCACTTTGTTTCTACTTAAAATATAAAATGGTGTGGTGGAATAGTCCATCTTTTGCCTTCACTTGTGAGGAAGTAGAGAAAACTTCATCTTTTAGGCAAAAATAAAAGTAATAGTGCGTTTGGAAAATATTTAATCATGTCAGACCTCTCATCTATCGCTGAGGGATTCAGTACATAGATTGGTTTCAGAGTAGCAGCCGTGTTAGTCTGTATTCGTAAAAAGAAAAGGAGTACTTGTGGCATCTTAGAGACTAACAAATTTATTAGAGCATAAGCTTTCGTGAGCTACATTTCACTTCATCGGATGCATTACATAGATTGTTGCACAAAATGTCTGTATCTCTTACGACTTTCTAATCAATGTACATTACATTGATCAACTGTATTTTTGTACTGTATCTTGTTTGCCATTATTCAGCGCCTGTGCAAAGGTGAATATAAGATAACTGGATATTACCACTTCCATTAACTGTGTTAAAATAAAAGCTTTTGCCTAGATACGTGTATCATATATTGGACCTGCTTTTAAGTAGAACTAACACAACAAAATAAAAGGAGTACTTGTGGCACCTTAGAGTCTAACAAATTTATTTGAGCATAAGCTTTCATGAGCTACAGCTCACTTCATCGGATGCATGCAGTGGAAAATACAGTAGTGGGATTTTATATACACAGAGAACATGAAACAATGGGTGTTACCATGCACACTGTAACGAGAGTGATCCGGTAAGGTGAGCTATTACCAGCAGGAGAGGAAAAAAAACCTTTTGTAGTGATAATCAAGGTGGGCCATTTCCAGCAGTTTACAAGAACGTGTGAAGAACATTAGGGGGGAAAAATAAACATGGGGAAATAGTTTTACTTTGTGTAATGACACATCCACTCCCAGTCTTTATTCAAGCCTAATTTAATGGTGTCCAGTTTGCAAATTAATTCCAATTCATCAGTCTCTCATTGGAGTCTGTTTTTGAAATAAGATGCTCAGAAGATATACTACAACTGTATAAAATGGCTATATTGCAGCTATAATTTCAAAGTTATGAAACTCATGAGGAATGTGTGTTCTTTTTCACAACATTTGCTTTTAATAATTTTGCCAGATTTATTTGGTGCTGATAAAAGTGATGGATTGACTGCACTGACGACAGGCAAGTATAGTGTGGGGAGATTTGATATAAGCATATGTCTCTAGAACCTCAACAATATCCAGTTATAGGCAACTTATGTGGCAACAAAAGTAGTTTTACTATAATCCAAAGTCTCTAGCAGTGCAAAATTAGGGTTGTAGGCAGGCTTAATTTTCAGCATGTTCTTAGGTCCCAATGAGGTAAAAGTGATTTAAGCATGTGCTAAAATGCCTTGCTGAATCGGGGTACTAATGTGCTGATCTTCTTGCCTGTCCTTGAACCTCAAAAAAAAATTGTATTTTTGACATCTTCACCTTTTTAGTGTATATGACTTTAAATTTGAAAACCTTGGCAATTCAGCAATTCATCAGCAATTTAACAGAGCAAAAGTGTTGAGTGCTTGTAAGTTAAAGATGCTTACTTAATTCTGTAAAGCTTTTTAGAAACACCAGAGATGTATTTAATTTGGCACATAATTTGTTAGTTTTGAGACATTATATGCCAGGAATTACTTTTTACCTTCCCTAGCTGTGTGAAAATATGTAAATAGCAGAGCTGTATGAGTAAACTCGAGACCTTACTCACTAATGTGTGTTAAAAGCTGCTTCACAGAAATTATCTCTTGTTTTTATTAACTCTCAAAATCAGGCACATCTAAATGAATGTCTCTTGATGCCAAACAATCTTTAACTAAACTAATCCACTTTGGTCAGCAATAACTTCTCAAGTCTGCATTACAGCTTGATGGTTCAAATTAATTATTATATTCTACCAGCAGCAACCTCAGAAGATTTTGTAACTGTTTAGTTTGCATGCATAGTTTGCATGCATAAGTGTAAGTCAAATATTTTCATTATTCTTCTCATCAGACAGAGATACTGAGGTTGGGAAGGGATCCTGTGGAGAAATACACTGGGATTGGTTTGAGCTATTTGAGATAAATGCTGTAGCCCATGTATATCAAAGAATGTCAAGAAGTCAGTATAGTAAATGACATTATTCAAGTTTCTGATGACTTGTGTTTATATGTGGATTTACTGAATATATCTTCTAACATAATGATTCTCAACCTCCTCCATATTTGGACCACCCCAAAACCACCACCTCAGCCCAGCTAGCTGGAATCTTGCTCTCCTTTAGCAATATGGGAAAGATAGTATGATTGCAACTTCCCTGCTACCGCTTCACAACCTCTCCTCCCCCCACCTCCCTGGGGTCACAACCTCAAGGTTGAGAATCCCTGCACTATAAGAATGCCAATCTGTAGAGACTCTTGGATATAACAGTAGCTATGCTAGTACTTTGCCTTGGAAAGTATGGGGTGGTACTTCAAAAGATTGCTGTGGTTGTGTATCTGTGGCAAACAAACTTGTGAAAGATTTGATCTTGCTTCTATTGAAGTATTGGTATTACCTTAATGGGAGGAAGATTGGGCCCCAAGTATCCAGAGATTGGCTAGAGAACTGCATGGAGACTGAAGGAAAAAGCAATGGAGGTTTTGGAGTTACAGGATATAATTTACGTAAACAGCTTGTTAAAATGTTGTCATAAATATAAAGGGAAGGGTAACCACCTTTCTGTATACAGGGCTATAAAATCTCCAAAGGCAAAATCCTTTTACCTGTAAAGGGTTAAGAAGCTAAGGTAACCTCGCTGGCACCTGACCCAAAATGACCAATGAGGGGACAAGATACTTTCATATCTGGAGGGGGGGAAAAAAGGTTTTGGTCTGTCTGTGTGTTACCTTTGCCAGGAACAGCTCAAGGATGCAAGCTCTCCAACCCCTGTAAAGTTAGTAAGTAATCTAGCTAGAAAATGTGTTAGGTTTTCTTTGTTTTTTGGCTTGTAACTTTGCTGTGCTGGAGGAAATGTGTATTCCTGTTTTTGTGTCTTTTTGTAACTTAAGGTTTTGCCTAAAGGGATTCTCTATATTTTGAATCAAGAGTAACAAGAAGGGTTTCTTCAGGTATGTTGGCAACAAGAAGAAAGCCAAGGAAAGTGTGGGCCCCTTACTGAATGAGGGAGGCAAGCTAGTGACAGAGGATGTGGAAAAAGCTAATGTACTCAATGCTTTTTTTGCCTCTGTTTTCACTAACAAGGTCAGCTCCCAGACTGCTGTGCTGGGCAACACAAAACGGGGAAGAGATGGCCAGCCCTCTGTAGAGATAGAGGTGGTTAGGGACTATTTAGAAAAGCTGGACGTGCACAAGTCCATGGGGCCGGACGAATTGCATCCGAGAGTGCTGAAGGAATTGGCGGCTGTGATTGCAGAGCCCTTGGCCATTATCTTTGAAATCTCGTGGCGAACGGGGGAAGTCCCGGATGACTGGAAAAAGGCTAATGTAGTGCCCATCTTTAAAAAAGGGAAGAAGGAGGATCCTGGGAACTACAGGCCGGTCAGCCTCACCTCAGTCCCTGGAAAAATCATGGAGCAGGTCCTCAAAGAATCAATCCTGAAGCACTTAGAGGAGAGGAAAGTGATCAGGAACAGTCAGCATGGATTCACCAAGGGAAGGTCATGCCTGACTAATCTAATCGCCTTTTATGATGAGATTACTGGTTCTGTGGATGAAGGGAAAGCAGTGGATGTATTGTTTCTTGACTTTAGCAAAGCTTTTGACACGGTCTCCCACAGCATTCTTGTCAGCAAGTTAAGGAAGTATGGGCTGGATGAATGCACTATAAGGTGGGTAGAAAGCTGGCTAGATTGTCGGGCTCAACGGGTAGTGATCAATGGCTCCATGTCTAGTTGGCAGCCGGTGTCAAGTGGAGTGCCCCAGGGGTCGGTCCTGGGGCCCGTTTTGTTCAATATCTTCATAAATGATCTGGAGGATGGTGTGGATTGCACTCTCAGCAAATTTGCGGATGATACTAAACTGGGAGGAGTGGTAGATACGCTGGAGGGGAGGGATAGGATACAGAAGGACCTAGACAAATTGGAAGATTGGGCCAAAAGAAATCTAATGAGGTTCAATAAGGATAAAGGCAGGGTCCTGCACTTAGGATGGAAGAATCCAATGCACCGCTACAGACTAGGGACCGAATGGCTCGGCAGCAGTTCTGCGGAAAAGGACCTAGGGGTGACAGTGGACGAGAAGCTGGATATGAGTCAGCAGTGTGCCCTTGTTGCCAAGAAGGCCAATGGCATTTTGGGATGTATAAGTAGGGGCATAGCGAGCAGATCGAGGGACGTGATCGTTCCCCTCTATTCGACACTGGTGAGGCCTCATCTGGAGTACTGTGTCCAGTTTTGGGCCCCACACTACAGAAAGGATGTGGATAAATTGGAAAGAGTACAACGAAGGGCAACGAAAATGATTAGGGGTCTAGAGCACATGACTTATGAGGAGAGGCTGAGGGAGCTGGGATTGTTTAGTCTGCAGAAGAGAAGAATGAGGGGGGATTTGATAGCTGCTTTCAACTACCTGAAAGGGGGTTTCAAAGAGGATGGCTCTAGACTGTTCTCAATGGTAGCAGATGACAGAACGAGGAGTAATGATCTCAAGTTGCAATGGGGGAGGTTTAGATTGGATATTAGGAAAAACTTTTTCACTAAGAGGGTGGTGAAACACTGGAATGCGTTACCTAGGGAGGTGGTAGAATCTCCTTCCTTAGAGGTTTTTAAGGTCAGGCTTGACAAAGCCCTGGCTGGGATGATTTAACTGGGACTTGGTCCTGCTTTGAGCAGGGGGTTGGACTAGATGACCTTCTGGGGTCCCTTCCAACCCTGATATTCTATGATTCTATGATTCTATGAATCTGACTGCCTGTAAGATTATCTTCCATTCTGATTTTACCGAGTTGTTCTCATCTCTTTTTTTCTTCTTCTAATAAAGTTCTGATTCTTAAGAATCTGATTGGGTTTTTTTTGGGTCTTAAAAATCCAAGGGGTTTGTGCTCATCTTGTTTATTCTCAAGTCTCCCCAGGAAAGGGGGTGTAAGAGCTTGGGGGGACATTTTGGAGAAATAGGAACTCCAAGTGGTCCTTTCTCTGTTCTCTGTCTAAAATGCTTGGTGGTGGCAGCGTTTTACCTAATCCAAGGGCAAAGACTTTGTGCCTTGGGGAAGTTTTTAACCTAAACTGGTAGAAATAAGCTTAGGGGGTTTTTCATGCAGGTCCCCACATCTGTACCCTAGAGTTCAGAGTGGGGAAGGGACCTTGACAAATGCATACACCATAGAACAATTATGCTGAAAACTCAGGAAAGGTAATGAAACAGATTACTTCAAAGGGGCTCTGTGTGGGCTCAGGGACCTAACTGTGATACAATTTGCCGAAGTGATGAACAAATGTGGGAAGAGAACTCAGAAAAAGTATTTCCTGAACTGTGAATCCACTGAAAACAAATTCATGGTGTTCACAATGTTAGTAACTATGATTGTTTAAGTTAGACTCCACAGTGCTCAATTAATAATCCTCATAAAGCTTAAATGGGAAAGTGCACGTTTCCTTCCCGGAATTATGTATATGTTTTCACTATGGAGAAGAGAAGCTGCAGTTTGAATAATCAAATCACTTGTCTAAGATATTTCCTGCCCCCCATACACTGTAGAATTTTAGACTTGTAAAATTGCTATCAATTTTCTAATTAAAAAATGAAAAGCCATGAGGGAGGTTTTATCTCTGTCAGATGCTTCACTTTTGTAACTGTATTGATAACACTACAGTTGCTCCAGGGATGATGATGACCCAGAGAGTCCACATGGGCAGTAAACAGGGAGGCAGTATTGGTCTAGTAGATAGGGAATTGGCCTAGGAGTCAGGAGAGCTGCGTTCTAATTCCAGTTCTGCCAGTGATCTGTGGCATGGTCTTGAGCAAGTCTCTATTTCGTCTCTCCCTTTTTTTCTTGTCTGTAAAGTCTGTAAGTCTTTCAGGGCAGGGATTTATCTCTCACTCTGTGTTTATTCAATGTCTAACATGGTAGAACTCTGATCTTGGTTGGGGCCTATTAGGTGCAACTGAAATGCTGCTTTATTACTACTAATAATAATCATAAAAAGGAAGCCCAGGTTAATATGGACTTATTCTGTGCAGAAGCTTCCCTTAGAAGATATACCTTTGCATATCATTTTCTGCATTGTTAGATGAATAGACTACATCTAAACTTCAGAGTACCTTTTAATGCTTATACAGGTGTTTGCTTTCAGAAGAGGCCTTTGAAATTTTATACAGATTACAGTGATTGCAGGACAAATGGTTTTTTGACAGTGTGTTTGATTTAGTGCTCATCATTTTATGGCCTTTACCTTTTGGTTTAAAAATAGTCAGCAACAGCACTAAGAAATAGAATAAGGGGATACAATTGTCTATCTTTTCTATACAACTCTCGTGTTATTGTTCTACAAATACAGTAGTTTAATCAAATAGTAGAGTAGTAAGGTTCAAGGAGCTCCATTCACTTCACCTTTTAACTGAGCATCTAATCACTTACTTCTGCAGTAATCAAGAGCCATATTGTGCCATTGATTTGTAAACAGTGCTTCTCACTGATTCTAACGGAGAATTCTGTTTAAAAATCAGTGACACAATGTGGCCTGAAAGAGATGCTTCTTCACTTTCATATTGGAATTTTATGTACACATACATCATTCTTGCCTAAAAGCTGTTACCCAGTAAGTTGTGAGTGATTTTACTTCAGTCTCTCTTGTGATCTTACAAAATACAAGCATTTTAATCTCCATCTTCAATAATAATAATAATAATAAGGATAAGCATTTTTCAACTTAAAAAATTCTAAGATCAATAACACCCCCAGAATGCACTGCAGGTGGGTAATGCTGACAGCCATATTTTACAGATGAGGGAAACTAAGACAGAGAGGTTAAATTGTGACCAGTGCCACAGAGGAGACCCAAAGTTAGAGCCATAGTATTAGATCTCAGAAGTTCATGGAACTCCCTTCTGTTCACAAAGCACTAGTCCATTCTTCCTTTGTCTAATGGAATGTGAATGTTCTTGCTATATGTGTAAATGTCCATTTGATTTTCTTTTAATCCTGTTGATCTTTTTTTTATAAAAGTAGAGGAAGAACATTGCTGCTAAGGACTTTGGCAACTTAAAAAAGGTATCAGAGTAAATAAGAGAATTGTCTGTCCTCCAGTGTGTATTGTACGCCAAGGAATTTACTGATTTGAAATTGCACACTGGAGAAGTGATGATGGTGCATAACTGGGCAAAGCACAGAACCTTGAGCAGAGTCCCCTCGCTATTGGTTGTGAATAATTCAGAGAGCATAGCTCATGCTTAGACTTGAGTTATACCTAAGTTACTACAGTGAATTCTTTCCCACATGTCTGACTGGTGGGTCTCGCTGACATGCTCCGGGTCTAACTGATCACCATATTTGGCGTCGGGAAGGAATTTTCCCTCAGGTCAGATTGTCAGAGATCCTGAGGCTTTTTCACCTTGCTTTACATCATGGAACATGGGTCACTTGCACGTTTAAACTAGTGTAAATGGTGGATTCTCTATAACTTGAAGTCTTTAAACCATGATTTGAGGACTTCCATAACTCAGCAAGAGGTTATGGGTCTATTACAGGAATGGATGGGTGGGTGAAATTCTGTGGCCCATAATGTAAATAAGATGATATTCAGTAAGGACAAATGCAAAGTGCTCCTCTTAGGAAGGAACTATCAGTTGCACACATACAAAATGGGAAATGACTGCCTAGGAAGGAGTACTGCAGAAAGGGATCCAGGGGTCCTAGTGGATCACAAACTAAAGTGTAACACTGTTGCAAAAAAAAAGCAAACATCATTCTGGGATGTATTGGCAGGAGTGTTGTAAGCAAGACACGAGAAGTAATTCTTCCGCTCTACTCCACATTAGACCTCAACTGTAGTACTGTGTCCAGGTTCTGGGTGCCACATTTCAGGAAAGATGTGGACAAACTGGAAAAAGTCCAGAGAAGAGCATCAAAAATTATTAAAGGTCTAGAAAACATGACCCATGAGGAAAGATTGAAAAAAAAACAGGTTTGTTCAGTCTGGAAAAGAGAAGACAGAGAGGGGACATAACAGTTTTCAACATAAAAGGTTGTTACAATGAGGAGGGAGAAAAATTGTTCTTAACCTTTGAGGATAAGACAAGAAGCAATGGGCTTAAATTGCAGCAAGGGAGGTTTATATTGGACATTAGGAGAAGCTTCTTAACTGTCAGGGTAGTTAAGCACTGGAATAAATTGCCTAGGGAAATTATGGAATCTCTATCATTGGAGATTTTTAAGAAGAGTTTAGACAAACACCTGTCAGGGATGGTCTAGATAATACTTAATCCTGCCATGAGTGCAGGGGACTGGAGTAGATGACCTCTTGAGGTCCCTTCCAGTTCTATGATTCTATGTGCAAGAGGTCAGACTAGATGATCACAATGGTTCCTCCTGGCCTTAAAGTCTATGAGTCTATGATCTGGATTTCTTTCAAAAAGATAGTAAGAATTCCATCTATTAAAAACTAGTGCATATGATTGTGCTATACTCTCTGAGCCAGACCTGTAGCAACATGAGAGCTCTGCCTGGCACAGATGGAGAGAAGGGGAGAGCAATGGTGCCTTAAGTCTGTCTTTGCACTACCTTGCTCCCTTGGGTTGCCAGAGGCCATTCAACCACTTGCATAACTTAGACCAGCCTCAGAGCTCTTCTAACATCTCCTGGGTTGTAACAGCCCCCTAAGGATTGGGGTTTCTTAAGTATTATGTGCTCTGGCTGCACATCAAGATACATCAGGGAGATTGGCACAGATCTGGCAATAGAAGCTCTATACTAGCAGGGATTCACCATACTGACTCCATGTCACCATTCCTCATATCAGCTGTCCTGTTAGAGCAGCTTTCTGGCCCCTTTGTACTTCGGGAGTAGAAAGAGAGATTGAGAGAGAGCATTCAAGGGCAAGGACAGAGCTCTGATACTCAAATTACAGAAGAGCTTAATAATGAAGAGGTGTGAAGAAGAATGCCATTATATAACCTACTCTTTGTGCAAATCCCTGACCCTTACTTATCTAGAAAACAAAAGCCTTCCTTAGTTCTTAGTTTCTGTCTGTAGTGTAGATGTGGTAAGAATCTGATCTTTCATCAGACAACTCCGATTCTTTTTTTCCTTTGTTTTCATTCACTTACAGATTACACACTGTGCTTCAGACCTGGAGTTTGCCTTGGTATTATTTTCACCTTTCATCCCTTACTGGAATTTGATAATATCAAGTTTCAAGAGGAGGTGTCTGAATAAAAACTTTAAGAAACTCTAGGGCAGTGTTTCCCAAACTTGGGACGCTGCTTGTTCAGGGAAAGCCCCTGGCAGGCCGGGCTGGTTGGTTTACCTGCTGCGTCCGCAGGTTTGGCCGATCGCGGCTCCCACTGGCCGCGGTTCGCAGCTCTAAGCCAATGGGGGCTGCCAGAAGCGGCGCGGGCCGAGGGACACTTCCTGCAGCCCTCATTGGTCTGGAATGGCAAACTGCGGCCAGTGGGAGCCGTGATCGGCC
The DNA here is from genome assembly GCF_009764565.3 of Dermochelys coriacea. Taxonomy (NCBI): domain Eukaryota; kingdom Metazoa; phylum Chordata; order Testudines; family Dermochelyidae; genus Dermochelys; species Dermochelys coriacea. Next base: position 39,764,079 of record NC_050070.1, on the reverse strand, counting down.
AAACCTGTGGACGCAGCAGGTAAACAAACCAGCCCAGCCCGCCAGGGGCTTTCCCTGAACAAGCGGCGGCCCTAGTTTGGGAAACACTGGTCTAGGGGTATTTTCTATATGTAAAATAAAAAGGGTCATTTCCCCCCATAATTTATAAATCATTGTTCATAACATTTTGAAACATATTTAAATCCCCCCCTCCTTTCCACCCTTTCTGTGTGTGTCCCTGTGTCTCTTTCCTTTGCCCTGTAAAAAAGCACAGAGGCCTCAACGGACGCTATCTTGCAAAAAGGAGTGAAAGGAAAGGAGATGACCATTATACTGTGAAGAATATAGGAAGCACAATGTGCACCCTCCTGTCTAGCTGAGATGAGCTCAGATAATCATATGCAGAGGGCCTTGGGATGAATTTGACTATCTAGTGCTGTACACACAGCAGTCTGGTCAAGTGAGGGAAATGGACCAAAGCACCACATTCAAAATGTGTATTGTATCAGGCCATTGTGGATAGAAAGTATTCAAGGTGAGAATATGTCTTTGATTTACATAATGGCATTATAATATTTTCTTTATAACTTATTATCCCTCTTTTAACACAGCCTGACTGCCATTGTGCATTAAACAAACATTTTCACTGAGCAGTCTATCAAGAAGCCCTGGGAGGCAAAAACTCAGAATCCTTGTGTCTGCAAAATGCCGACTAGCTAGAGATGTTCCAGATGGTGGATTAATTAGTGCATTCTCCCAGACGAACACATCCTGCTGCGTGGAACACTCAGCCTGTTTTTCAGAAAAGGTCAGCTGAGTTTGAGACTCTTTCCAATGGGTTTGAGGAACTGGAATCGGAGCAGTGGCCAGCAAACCCAACCTCTTCTTTGATAGCGGCTGCCCAAATCTCAAAACCGAAGGTTGTCAAGACATGAACAAAAATCTCTGCATATGAAATAGAACTATGACTTTCATGGTTGATGAATGCTAATGAGGAGTGCTTAGCCTGAAACCACTGCTAACTTAGACGGTATGTAAGGGGACTGTTGCCCCGTTACTAACATTCAGTGGGGGTGTTTCGGTTGGTTAGCTCCCAGTACTAAAAAGGGGGAAGGGTCGATGGGGAATCAGGATGCTGAGACTGACAGCCCCCAGGAACAATGGGGAGAGGCCAATGCTCCAGGTCAGCCTGAATGACAGTGCGAGCAGGCTAATCATGGAATCAGGAGGCCAGGGAGGTCCCATCCTCCATGTGAGCTGGAATTGCCTGGGTCAGACAGAGTGGGGCTGAGCTAAGAAGAAAGCAGGGGCCCAAGCTGAGCTGGGGAGCAGAGCTGTGCCAGATCCAGAGGGACCAGAAAAGCAGTCCAGAGAGAGCAGACCCTGTCCTGGGAGCAGAGCTGCAGCAACCTGTGGCAGAGGGGCCAAAGAAGCAGCCCAGGGAGCTGGAGGCAGAGCAGCAGCAGCAGTGCTGAGACAGAGTGGTGCAGCTGGGGTTGGAGCAGTCTGGAGCTGGGTGTGGTGAGCAGCTGGGGAGACTGAGGGGGACCCTGGGCAGCAGGCCTAGCACAGGGAGACGCCTCAGCCGAGGCTCTGCAGGCCAGGCTTGGATCATAACTCCGACAGGGCAGGGGCGACACTGGGAAGAAGGGTCCCACCACTTAGAGCCTGAAAGCGTGTGGCCACCACCAGAGCAAGCGTCCAACCCACAGCATCCCTGCAGCACAGCCAGGACCTGAGAAGAAGGCCTGGGACTTGCAGGGAACAGACTGTGAACTGCCCGGACATTCCAGAGACGCTGTTTGTGATGTTCCCTGCCACAGAGCGGGTTGATGTGTTTCCTTTAATCTTTCCCATTTTTCCTTATTCTTTTTAAAATTAATTGTTGAGTAAATAACTTGCATTTGCTTTAACTTGTATGTAATGGTCAGTGGGTCAGAGGAGTGCCCAGTGCAGAGAGAGTACCGCGGGGTGGGGACACCCTAGCTCCTGTCCTAGGTGACCACAGCAGGGTTGGGGGGTCGAGCTCCCCCAGGAATCCTGGGCCCAGCCTTGTTGGGATTATGAGGACTCTGCCAGACAGGAGAGTGGAAGGGGAGTCCTCAAGGGCAGGGAGGCCACTGGGTAAAGGAAGTGGGAACGAGGACTTAGATCCTTTTGCTAGCCCACTTCACTGGGGTAGTGCAGAAGCCAGGAAAGTTCCCCACAAGAGCGGGACTATTCCCCCGCTTACATGTAAATGCCCTTTTCAGAAATGACAGCCTTCCAACCACCCTGAAAATTTCAATAGTCCAACTACACCTCAGGAATCCACAACTCAGCACATACAATCTCATCAACTACCGCCTTGTCCTTTAGCTCCCCTTTTTGGACAAAGTTATCAAGATGGTGAACTGACTCTAACAACACCTGATCTTGCCATATCCTAATCTGAATCCTTCCCAGTCAAAATTCATACCAGGATATGGTATGGAGAAGACACTATTTACACAAATGGATAATCGTCATTCAGAGAGAGAGGGCAAACCTCCATCTAAGTGTTGTTAGATCTAGTGACAGCTTTCAATGCTATTCATCATGAGATGGTCCTAACTCATTTATGAGTCCTGTCAGGGGTGGCTGGAATTGCATTAAGCTGGCTTCCTTCACACCTTCATTTCCAACAATATGCTGATGACACCTACCGCTACATCTCTTTCACATTAACTGCAGGCATTGCCATTGGCCAACTATTTTAGTGCCAGAGAGAAGTAAGTGACTGGCTGAAAAGAAGCGGGATCCAGCTGAATGCATGTAGGACTGAAATAATGTTGGTACAAATGGAGTAGCCGTAAGCTGTCTTTGCTCATTCTTATTGGATAGATCCCAGAAAGTTATGATGAGTAATTGCTCATTGTGACTTTCAAGAGTTCTCACCTTTATGTTCAACCATTAACAGAAACAGGGTGATGCTGTGAGCTTTGATGCAAGGCATACCCTGACAATACCCAGCTGTACATAAATCTAGCAGAGACAGTGCCATTATCGAGCATCACAATTCCTGGGAAAAATAAATATCTGGATGAAAAGCAGCTGTCTGAAGTTCAAACCAGATAAAGCAGACGTGGCTGCTCACAAAATGGAGGAAGCAGGTTGAGAAACTGGCTGGGGGTCTGCCATCGTTGTTCATTGAGGGCATTTGCTTTCTGATTGTCAAGAGGGTGAACAATGCTGGATCTAGAATGATCTCTGGATCTGGACAGAAGCTCCCAAAATGTTGACCTTCTAAGCAGATGGAATCCTGGAATCATGTTTTTCAGAACATTAACAGCAATAAGGCACTTTGAGAGGTTCCTGTGTACCAAGAAGGGCAGCTTGGAGTAAACCACTTTGTCCTCCTGGAATGCCTTGAGCTACTGGATGGCCATTCTCAAAGTGTGCGAGGCACAGATTGTGATAACAATCTGAGTGTCCCCAGTTTGAATGATTGTTTAACAGCCCTTTCTACCTTCCAGGCCAGAGTAGTCATGAAGAAACACACTGACCTCCAGAGGCAGAGAATTAGAATAGGAAGCCACCACTGAGCCATATTTGCTGTGGGACAACCAGAAGTTGTGGGAGTTGGGGTTTAGCTTAGCGACTGAGGAGGTTCTTTGGAAGAATGGGTTCAGAGACAGGAGAGGCACAGCCTGTTTGCATTATCTTCCCAAAAGGCACAGTCAACTTTGAAGGGGTCCCCTGCGAGAACATAAAGTGCTCTTCCCCACTCGCCAAGGAATTTTCCTCCACTAGAGAAAGAGTTAAGTTTTTTGTCCTGTGGGAGTCCAAGTATCTGCACTTCTCCAGCATGATCTCCTAAGGTTTTCTGAGGTGTATTGGGGGGAGGGGAAGGTATTGTGCTAAAATGAACAGGTCCAGCTCTGATTCTAGCTCACCCTCTGGATAACTCTGTCTGAGGGAGGGAAGCAATAAAGGACAAGGGTTTTGTTGCTTTAGGGGTGGAAAAGAGGTACCTTCAGACGAAGCAGAATGGCCCATTTAACTTGCTCATTAAGCATGGGGAGCTGTCCTGGGAAACCTCTTTTGGAGAGGAGGAGAAAAGACCCATTGTGTGAGAGAGCTTGGAGCCAGCAAAAGCCCTTCATATCCAAGCAGTGGATCTTGGATGAAAGGCCTCCCTTGTGCTGATGGTAAGATAGGGCCCTCAGACTGTATACCCTGAGAGCCCCCCATTTGAGATGTAGGCCTCCTGAAGATCCATTTCTTTGGTGTTGGAGCATGGGGGGCTTTAAAGCAGCCCTGTGGGTACTGAGTCCTAGCATGAGGGCTAAATTCAGATATGTTCATTAGATTTAGAGCCATCATGTTTTGCACAAGACTGTGGTGAGCGATCTCAGAAACCATCTCTCTTTGTGTGGCCAACTATAACAGCTATACTCTACTGGGGCATTACTACCGTTGAGGGTCCCCAAAGTGAAACTATCAGAGGCTAAGCACTCTCCCTCAGGCCCTCAGCTATTCTCTACCACAGAAAATCAAACTGAACTTGAGTCCTGCCAACTTTAGGGCAAATGTAGGACACATCTATTTGTATTAGCCTTTCCTAAATCATGATGCCATGCTCTTTGCCAGACAGAAATGATACTATTATAATATATATCCATGGCACTTTGATTCAGTAATGATACATTTGACAGATGAACAGATACTGTACATTATCTTGTACTTGACTGTGTAGAAATTCAGCTGCCATTGGGCTGAATTTTGCAGTCGTTCGTGTGTTTTGTGGCCATTCCAAAATGGAATTAAGAAGGGAATTGTGCTGCACAGCTGACATTTTTGGTTCCTTAAAACTAGTCTTAAAAGATACCTTTTTATAACCCAGTAACCTGTTAAATTCAGCATTAATATGGCAATACCTTTTTTGTTGAATTCTTCTGTAAATGAAGTGTTTGCTATATAGGGGTTGTTACTTAATATTATGTTGTTCAGCCCTGGGTAATGTTGAAGGATTGTATATAAATATTTTTTTCATTTATTTTCAGTACATGCATCTGTATGTACATAGTTGTGTAATAGCTCTGTGGGTGATTACCCGTAGATCCATGGTGTACTGTAAATACAGTGCTGTGCCTTGTGCTGTGAGAGCTGACAAGATGCCAAGGACCTGCAATCATCCACTTTTTATTAAGGGAGAGAGAAATGGAGACATGGTCAATGGTGAGAAAAACTCAAGCTTTATATTTACTTCTGATCATGGAGATTATTCTTCGCCTCCCTTCCTCATTTGTAAAATGTGGATAATAAAACTTCCTTTCCCCCACTCTTTGTCTGTCTCATCAACTTGGTTTCTAATTTCTTTGTGTTAGGAACCAAATTTTCATGATACATCTGTACAGTGCCTGTCACAGTGAGGCCCTGATCCTTGATGGGGACTGCTAGGTTCTACTTTCATTCAAAAAATAAATCATTTTAATTATAAGTTCTTCAAGGCAGAGTCTCTTTAATATCTGTTTGTGCTGTGACTAGCACAATCACAGAATCATAGAAATGTAGGGCTGGAAGGGACCTTCAGAGGTTATTTGGTCCAGCTTCTTGTCCAGCTGAGGTAGGACCAAGAACACCTAAACCATCCCTGACAGGTGTTTGTTCCACCTGTTCTTAAAAACCTCTAATGATAGGGATTCCACGACCTTCCTTGGAAGCCTATTACAGAGCTGAATTCCCTTATAGTTAGAAAGTTTTTCCTAATTTTGAACCTTAATTTCCCTTTCTGCAGATTAAGTCTATTACTTCCTGTCCTACCTTCAGTAGACATGGAGAACAATTTATCATCAGTCTCTTTATAACACCCCTTAATATATCTGAAGACTATTATCAGATCCCACCTCACTCTTCTTTTCTCAAGACTAAACATGCCTAGTTTTTAGGATGTTAACCCCACAATAGAAAGGAAGGAGTTAAAAGCAACCTAGGGAAGCTGCGCAAGGAGCAGCCAATTGTCGAGAAGCTGCATGGGGCAGCCAGTCAGGACCCAGCAGGCTTACCTAAAAAGAGCTGCAGGGCCAGAGACAGTCAGTGGTTGTTGTCTGGAGCTCAAGGAGGGAGGACTGGGCTCCTAGAAGCTGGATGGAAGCAAGCACCTTAGACAAAGCAGCTGCTGGTGGGGTCTGAGGGAGCAAGAGGGAGCTCCTGGATGGCTGCCCAAACATGTGCCTGGAAGCTCTGAGAAGAGGGGGAAGAAGATGCTGGAGCTGCAGGGAAGTGGCCCAGGGAATTGAAGCAGCATTGGTGGAGAATTAAGGAGAGGCAACAGGAGTCTGCTCTCATAGATTCATAGATACTAAGGTCAGAAGGGACCATTCTGATCATCTAGTCCGACCTCCTGCACAACGCAGGCCACAGAATCTCACCCACCCTCTCCTACGAAAAACCTCACCTATGTCTGAGCTATTGAAGTCCTCAAATCGTGGTTTAAAGACTTCAAGGAGCAGAGAATCCTCCCTCAAGTGACCCATGCCCCATGCTACAGAGGAAGGCGAAAAACCTCCAGGGCCTCTCCAATCTGCCCAGGAGGAAAATTCCTTCCCGACCCCAAATATGGCGATCAGCTAAACCCTGAGCATATGGGCAAGATTCACCAGCCAGATACTACAGAAAATTCTTTCCTGGGTAACGAAGATCCCATCCATCTAATATCCCATCTCAGGGGATTAGTCCTATTTACCCTGAATATTTAAAGATCAATTACTTACCAAAATCCCATTATCCCATCATACCATCTCCTCCATAAACTTATCAAATAGAATCTTAAAACCAGATCGATCTTTTGCCCCCACTGCTTCCCTTGGAAGGCTATTCCAAAACTTCACTCCTCTGATGGTTAGAAACCTTGGTCTAATTTCAAGTCTAAACTTCCCGATGACCAGTTTATATCCATTTTTTCTTGTGTCCACATTGTTACTGAGCTTAAATAATTCCTCTCCCTCTCTGAGATTTATCCCTCTGAGATATTTATAGAGAGCAATCATATCTCCCCTCATCGCTCCCCATAAAACACCTACCACACAGCATAAGCAGTTGGGAAGGGAAAAATATAGAAACTAATAAAGAAAGATATGGAATATAGGGAGGTGTCAGATGGAATGTTGGGCTTAGAAGGTGGGGGTGGGGACTCTTGTGATAGATAGGACTGCAGGTGTCCAGAAGGTCACTAGTTCTAATTAACAGATTTTAAGAAAGAAAATTGTCAAAGGCAATTGTTTTTACAGTTGTATTTTTACACATTTTTGTATTACAGTAACTAACACCCTAACCAAGATCAGGGCTAACTGCGAAACAAAGACAAATCTAATGGAGTCCCATGGGGTCAGTCCTGGGTCTGGTCCAGTCATTATTTTCATTAATGACTTGGATAATGGAATGGAGAGTATGCTTCTAAAATTTGTGGATGACACCCAACTGGGAAGGGTTGTGCAAGCACTTTGGAGGCCAGTATTGGAATTCAAAATAACCTTGAGAAATTAGAGAATGGGTCTGAAATCAACAAGATGATTTCAATAAAGACAAATAGAAAGTGCTTCACTCAGGAAGAAAAAGTCAAGTGCACAGCTACAAAAGGGGGAATAGGATGAATTACATGTTAAAAATCAGTTGACTCATTTCCCTCCTTACTTCTGTTTCTCTCTGGTCTCCTCCCCTTCAGGACAGTTCTTATCTGTTTAATAACTGCTCTATCTTGCTGTTTGGTTTAGTTTGTGACTTACATCAATGGTTTATATTGTGCACAGCTGAACTCCTGCCTCCCAATTAAGTCTTTTAAACAAATGTAACTAAAAATACACCCAGAACTTGCAATTCCTTACCCACATGAGTAATCTTTACTCACTGGAGTAATCTCGTTGATTTAATCAGGCTACTTCTTCATAGAAAGATTGAACACATGAATAAGGTTTTGGAAGATTAGTTCCATCTAGTGAAGCTGTTCTACTTTATATGAGACCTGTACATTCACTGGTACAGAGACAAAGTGGGAATGACTTAATAGCTTAGTGCACTCTCCGGGAGACCCAGATTCCAGTCCCAGTTTAAGTTCAATTCGTGTTTAAGTATTTCATATCAAGAGGAACAGATTGAGCAGGAGAGATTAGATACCTAGCCCTATGTGTTTAGCATACTCATGTCAGAGGGGAGAGACATGGGTTCAAGTCCCTGCTCTGAATCCAGCAGAGGGGGGCATTTGAACTTCAATCTCCCAACTCGTAGGCAAGAGTTCTGACCACTGGGTTATTGGGAGGGAGGTGAGTTATCACCCCCTCTCTGTTTTGTACAAGGCCCCGTCCAGTAGGTGAGCTTTTATGTGGCATCTGAGCATGCCAACTGGATCAGGCCCAACAGGTGAGAGAGGCAAAGAAACTCCTAGCTTACAAATCCCACTGAGGCTTAAGCATGAGTTAATTGACAAGTGGCTTGGCAGTGTTAGGTGGCGGTGCACATGTCCAGCAGCAGAAATGTAGGCAGCTCGCTGACTTTACTGCTGAAAACGTAGCTATCTAGGGACCTTAGGTGCCTTCAGGGCTAGGTGGCAGTTGATCGGCAGTTCTGTGAATGCCAGTGGTGCCTAAATGTTGGACTGAGGTGCCTGAAGTGCCAGTTAGTCACCTGAGTCTCCCTTGTGAATCTAGCTCTTAGCCTCTCAGTACCTCAGTTACCTATCTGTAAAGTGGGGATAATAGCACTTCCTTGCCTCAAAGGGGAGTTGTAGAGATAAATACATTAAAGATTGGGATGTGCTCATATACTATGGTAATGGAGAGCACATAAGTCCTTAGATGGATAGATGCCTCTCCAACTTATGCTAGAGTTGTGCTCTAAAGCAATGGTATTTAACCTGTGGTCCGCAGACTATGTCTAAGGAGGCCATGGATGGTGACTATGAAAATACAGTTTCAGAACCCAGAAAAGGCATTCCATTTTTCTGATCAATCAAAAGTAAGTGAAGACTCACACCTACAGGTCAAAACCCAGCAGTGTTGTCGTTACCATAGAAGCCCACAGTTCAGTGCCCTTTCTCTTGCTGCATCAAATGCCATGCTGAGCATATGCAACATTTATAGTTGAACTCTGTTAGTCTAAGATGTCTATGGTAAGGGTCTGCGGACCACAGGTTGAATTTCCGCACCTCCATTTGAAATTTTGTAGGGATCCACAAATGAAAAAATGTTGAAAACCACTGCACTGGAGGATAAATGGAAATTAAGCTGTGTGTGGGCCTTGTGCATCCCCCCCTGCACAATGGTGAATTCCTCCCTATGACGGTAGACTGGAGAGTTCACTGTAGTGAACATATTTTTTTCAACAAAAACTTTTAAATTCAGATCTTCTGGTGAGCTTTCTAACATTCTCCTGGTTTTCCAAGCAATTCTAGTTAAACAATAAAAGAATAAAGTTGTTGCACTTGATGTTTCATTTATAAAAAAAACAACCACAATAAGTGCACTATTCTGACCAGTTTTCCAAAATTAAAGTTTACATATAGTGACTGCTTCTCCACTGAAGCTGATGTTTTATTTTGAAATTGCAAAGGACATTAATGTACTTACCTGTAGCTCACACATTAATATTCATGCTGTCCACTATTTAAAAATACATGCCACACTTGCCAGTTGTGTAGTTAGTATTCATGAACAAAATGTCATAATACAGGATTTTCAGTTAAAACATGTGTTGGTGACTATCTGGGATATTTGATGGGGTATACCTGCCCAGCACTGGGCAAGCAGGCATTAACCCCATGCTATGAGCTGAGGAAGCCATGCCCCCTCACACCTGCTGGACATGCTCTGACTGGAACCACTGTATAAGAGGGAGCAGCTCAGCTCAGCTGGGATGACCACTGATGAGAGCAGATGTGCCCTGCAGACTTCTTCTGGGAAAGTGCCAGAGACACCAGACACCGATACTAGCCAGGTTGGTGCCTCTACCAAACCCCAGCCGAGGCCGACAGGCAGTGATTGCTGAGGGACCGACCACATTGGAAGAAGGGGTAGGAAGCAACCCAACAAATGGGACAGTAGCAACGGGTGACTGAGACTGAGCAGTGAGTTATCTGCTCTCTAGGGTGCTGGTTCGGGACCTTGTGGAGAATGGTGGTCCAGCTCTCCCAACCGTCTGACCCACCATGGATACCACCAAAGAGAGGGGAAGTGAATTGGACTGCTGAAGGCCATTACATACTTTGGCCTTACTAGTCTCAACCCTGGGACATAAAAACATAAGAACGGCCATACTGGGTCAGACCAATGGTCCATCTAGCCTAGAATGTTGTCTTCCGACAGTGGCCAATGCCAGGTGCTCCAGATGGAGTGAACAGGTAATCATCAAGTGATCCATCCCCTGTTGCCCATTCCCAGCTTCTGGCAAACAGAGGCTAGAGATACCATCATCCTCCATGAATTTATCTAGTTCTTTTTTGAACAGTAGGGACAGCCCTACTAACTCTGGCCATTGGGCCATACTGCCCTGGGAAGAAGGGTGGCTACTTAGACTTGGGTCACTGGGCCTTCCTGTCCCGAACCCCAAGATAGCCCTATTGTCTCTGATTGTTGGGCCATACTGCCCTGGGGAGGAGGGCTGCTACTTAGACTTTAGCTACTAGGCCTTATGGTCCTGAAGCCCAGGCCTGCCTTAGTGACTTGGGCCACAGGGCTACAGTGCCCTAAGAGGCTGAAAGGGTTTACCTGCCCCTCAACAGGATGTTATAGCCATTTTGTTTCCTCCAGGCCATATTGTGATACTTTACTCCAATTTACTAGCACTTACTTATTGGTATCAGTAGGTCTACCAATGGAGGAAGGTACTATTCAGTGTGAGTTAGGGGATCAGAATCTGTTTTTTTTATTGGGGAGATGTTTTTAAAGTCTTTATGCATTTTATTGAATCTCATATTCATTGTAAATGCTCCAGGACTGGAACTGTGTTCTGTATAATGCTGAGTAGATTGTCGTTGCAAATAATAAATAATAGTAATGATTTCTGATGAAATAGACATCTCCAAATAAATATTATGCAATCCTGTAGTACCTGCAGCACTACACATATCATTTTTCAGAAAAATAGTAAGAGAAAATCTTTCCTCACCCATTAGTAGTGCTGCTCCAAAGGAGGATGCATTGATGAGGAGTTGAAGTGGCATATGTGAATTTTACTTGTAACTGTTGTGTTGGCCACATGTAAGTTGCCAAGGAAACTACGCATATCTTAGACTTACTGAAGGTAAAAAAGAGTTGACTTGGGCAGTCTGGATGGATCTGTTGCTTGGAGTGGAAGTGAAATCCCAGGCTTGCTTGAGGAGTGAACTGAAAGACTTGAAGTGTTACCTTTCACTCTCAGGGCGTGAGCAGCTGGCCAATTGGCAGGTTTGAGACTCTGGATAGCTGACATCATCCATTTTCAAAGCAAAAACTGGGAAGAGAAGCCTAATTTAGAGTTTGATGGGGTGTGGTGGCTGCTTGGAATTCAACCTAAAATTTTAGTTTGGTATCCCCAAAATATATGCATGTTCTTTTAATAATATATCATATTGTTATCCTTTCAAGCCTGCTTCAGTTCCTTTACTCTTTCTATGTATCTGTATATTGCCCAAGATCTAGTGTTAGACTCTCAGAGAAAATCAGAATCCCTTTTTTTTCTGGTTAAACCACCTTATGGAGATAATAGAATTATAGAAAGGGGGAAATGTAATCTAATGTGACTTCTTTTAAGGAACACGACCCAGGGAAACTGCCCATAGCCCCAAATATATTTAAACAATTCAAGGAGTGTTAATGGGCTATCAACAAACTTGTAATTTATTTTCCCTCTGTTGAAATGGTCCATTGAGTTGCGTTTCACAGATAATCAATCATCTAGGGACTGGAACGCATCACAACCTCTTTGTTTGTTCTTAATTCCATCTACACTACAAAATTAGGTTGAATTTATAGAAGTAGTTTTTTTAGAAATCGTTTATATATAGTAGATTGTGTGTGTCCTCTCACAAAATGCTCTAAGTGAATTAAGTGCATTAACTCGGCGGAGTGCTTCCACAGTACCGAGGCTAGCATTGACTTCCGGAGCGTTGCACTGTGGGTAGCTATCCCACAGTTTCCGCAGCCTCTGCCGCCCATTGGAATTCTGGGATGAGATCCCAATGCCTAATGGAGCAAAAACATTGCCGCGGGTGGTTCTAGGTACATGTCGTCAGGCCCTCCCTCCCTCGATCCCTCCCTCTGTGAAAGCAATGGCAGACAATCGTTTTTCCTGAGTTACCTGTGCAGACGCCATACCACAGCAAGCATGAAGCCCGCTCAGCTCACTGTCACTGTACGTCTCCTGGGTGCTGGCAGTGCGGTACTGCATTGCTACACAGCAGAAGCCCATTGCCTTGTGGCAGCAGACGGTGCAATAGGCCTGATAACCATCGTCATCATGTCCAAGGTGCTCCTGGCCGCCTCGATAAGGTCGGTCAGGAGCGCCTGGGCAGACATGGGCGCAAGGACTAAAATAGGAGTGACTCGACCAGGTCATTCTCTTTAGTCCTGCCGGTAATCCTATTGCACCATCTTCTGCCGAGCAGCCAGGAGATGAGGATGGCTAGCAGTCCTACTGCACCGTCTGCTGCCAGCCAAAGATGTAAAAGATAGATGGAGTGGATCAAAACAAGAAATACACCAGATTTGTTTTGCATTCATTTGCTCCTCCCTCCGTGAAATCAACGGCCAACAATCATTTCAGTGAGGTCTGTTAGGGGCACCTTGAAAAGTTTAATGGAGATTCAGTCCTGCCTGAAATACTGGGGGGAGGGATAGCTCAGTGGGTTGAGCATTGGGTTGAGCATTGGCCAGCTAAACCCAGGGTTTTGAGTTCAATCCTTGAAGAGACCATTCTGTGTGACAGTTGTTTTGTTTCTCCTTGATGTAAAGTCACCCCCTTTGTTGATTTAAATTCCCTGTAATCCAACCCTGTAAGCCATGTCGTCAGTTGCCCCTCCCTCCATCAGAGCAATGGCAGACAATTGTTCCGCGCCTTTTTTCTGTGCAGGTGCCATACCACGGCAAGCATGGAGCTTGCTCAGATCACTTTGGCAATTAGGAGCACATTAAACACCATGCGCATTATCCAGCACCAAAACCTGGCAAAGCGAAACCGGGTGAGTAGGCGACGTCAATGCGATGATGAGAGTGATGAGGACATGAACACAGACTTCTCTCAGAGCACGGGCCCTGGCAATGTGGGCATCATGGTGCTAATAGGGCAGGTACATGCGGTGGAATGCCGATTTTGGGCCCGGGAAACAAGCATAGATTGGTGGGACCGCATAGTGTTGCAGGTCTGGGATGATTCCCAGTAGCTGCGAAACTTTCACATGCGTAAGGTCACTTTCATGGAACCTTGTGACTTGGGTTCCCCTGCCCTGAGGCACAAGAATACCAAGATAAGAGCAGCCCTCACAGTTGAGACGCGAGTGGCAATAGCCCTGTGGCAATGCCAGACGGCTATCGGTCAGTCAGGAATCAATTTGGAGTGGGCAAATCTACTGTGGGGGCTGCTGTGATGCAAGTAGCCAATGCAAACAAAGCTCTGCTGATATCAAGGGTAGTGACTCTGGGAAATGTGCAGGTCATAGTGGATGGCTTTGCTGCAATGGGATTCCCTAACTGGTGGGGCCATAGACGGAACCCATATCCCTATCTTGGCACTGGAGCACCAAGCCAGCGAGTACATAAACCGAAAGGGGTACTTTTCAATAGTGCTGCAAGTACTGGTGGATCACAAGAGACGTTTCACCAACACCAACGTGAGATGGCTGGGAAAGGTACATGACGCTCGCATCTTCAGGAACTCTGGTCTGTTTCAAAAGCTGCAAGAAGGGACTTTCTTCCCAGACCAGAAAATAACTACTGGGGATGTTGAAATGCCTATAATTATCCTTGGGGATCCAGCCTACCCCTTAATGCCATGGCTCATGAAGCCATACATAGGCAGCCTGGACAGTAGTCAGGAGCTATTCAACTACAGGCTGAGCAAGTGCAGAATGGTGGTAGAATGTGCATTTGGGTGTTTAAAAGTGCACTGGCGCAGTTTACTGACTTGGTTAGACCTCAGTGAAACCAATATTTCCACAGTTATTACTGCTTGCTGTGCACTCCACAATATCTGTAAGAATAAGGGGGAGACATTTATGGTGGGGTGGGAGGTTGAGGCAAACCGCCTGGCCACTGGTTACATGCAGCCAGACACCAGGGCGGTTAGAAGAGCACAGAAGGGTGTGGTGCGCATCAGGGAAGCTTTGAAAACCAGTTTCAGGAATGGCCAGGCTACGGTGTGAAAGTTCTGTTTGTTTCCCCTGATGAAAGCCACCCCCCCTCTTGGTTCACTCTACTTCTCTGTAAGCTAACCACCCTCCCCTCCTCCTTTCGATCACCACTTGCAGAGGCAATAAAGTCATTGTTGCTTCACATTCATGCATTCTTTATTAATTCATCACACAAATAGGGGGATAACTGCCAAGGTAGCCTGGGAGGGGTGGTGGAGGAGGGAAGCACTGGAGGGGTGGTAGAGGAGGGAAGGACAAGGCCACACAGCACTTTAAAAGTTTAAAACTTTAAAACTTATTGAATGTCAGCCTTCTGTTGCTTGGGCAATCCTCTGGGGTGGAGTGGCTGGGTGGCCGGAGGCCCCCCCACCGCATTCTTGGGCGTCTGGGTAGGGAGGCTATGGAACTTGGGGAGGAGGGCAGTTGGTTACACAGGGGCTGTAGTGGCAGTCTGTGCTCCAGCTGCCTTTCCTGCAGCTCAACCATACACTGAAGCATATTAGTTTGATCCTCCAGCAGCCTCAGCATTGAATCCTGCCTCCTCTCATCATGCTGCCGCCACCTTTCAGCTTCAGCCCTCTCTTCAACCTGCCACTTACTCTGTTCAACCCGCAACCTCTCCTCCCGGTCATTTTGTGCTTTCCTGCACTCTGTCATTGTCTGCCTCCACACATTCGTCTGTGCTTTGTCAGTGTGGGAGGACAGCATGAGCTCAGATAACTTTTCATCGCAAGTGCGTTTTTTTCGTCTTCTAGCCTCTGGGAAGGAGAAGATCCTGTGATCCTTGAAACACATGCAGCTGGTGGAGAAAAAAAAAGGGACAGTGGTATTTAAAAAGATACATTTTATAGAATAATGGGTACACTCTTT
Source organism: Dermochelys coriacea (assembly GCF_009764565.3). Classification (NCBI taxonomy): domain Eukaryota; kingdom Metazoa; phylum Chordata; order Testudines; family Dermochelyidae; genus Dermochelys; species Dermochelys coriacea. The sequence continues at coordinate 39,748,895 of NC_050070.1, read as the reverse complement.
CACAGTAAACCTTGCTGTTAACATTACATACATAGCACATGTGCTTTCGTTCCAAGGTCGCATTTTGCCTCCCTCCAGTGCATGGATAGCCCCTCCACCCTGTGGCTAACAGCGGGGAACATTTCTGTTCAGCCACAGGCAAACAGCCCGGCAGGAACGGGCACCTCTGAATGTCCCCTTAAGAAAAGGACCCTATTTCAACCAGGTAACCATGAATGATATCACTCTCCTGAGGATAACACAGAGAGATAAAGAACGGATGTTGTTTGAACACCAGCAAACATACACTGCAATGCTTTGTTCTACAATGATTCTCGAGTATGTGCTACTGGCCTAGCATGGTAAAGTGGCCTACCATGGTGGACCGAATAAGACTGCCCTCCCCAGAAACCTTTTGCAAAGGCTTTGGGAGTACATCCAGGAGAGCTTTATGGAGATGTCCCTGGAGGATTTCCGTTCCATCCGTAGACATGTTCACAGACTTTTCCAGTAGTTGTACTGGCTGCGAATGCCAGGGCAAATTAATCATTAAACACACTTGCTTTTAAACCATGTCTACTATTTAAAAAGGTACACTCACCAGAGGTCCCTTCTCCACCTGGCGGGTCCGGGAGGCAGCCTTGGGTGGGTTCGGGGGGTACTGGCTCCAGGTCCAGGGTGAGAAACAGTTCCTGGCTGTCGGGAAAACCGGTTTCTCCACTTGCTTGCTGTGAGCTATCTACAACCTCATCATCATCATCTTCCTCATCCCCAAAACCTGCTTCCGTGTTGCCTCCATCTCCCTTGAAGGAGTCAAACAACATGGTTGGGGTAGTGGTGGCTGAACCCCCTAAAATGGCATGCAGCTCATCATAGAAGCAGCATGTTTTGGGGTCTGACCCGGAGTGGCTGTTTGCCTCTCTGGTTTTCTGGTAGGCTTGCCTCAGCTCCTTAAGTTTCACGCAGCATTGCTTCTGGTCCCTGTTATGGCCTCTGTCCTTCATGCCCTGGGAGATTTTGACAAATGTTTTGGCATTCGAAAACTGGAATGGAGTTCTGATAGCACAGATTCTTCTCCCCATATAGCGATCAGATCTCGTACCTCCGGTTTGGTCCATGCTGGAGCTCTTTTGTGATTCTGGGACTCCATCATGGTCACTTCTGCTGATGAGCTCAGCACTCACCTGCAGCTCGCCATGCTGGCCAAACAGGAAATGAAATTCAAAAGTTTGCGGGCCTTTTCCTGACTACCTGGCCAGTGCATCTGAGTTGAGAGTGCTGTCCAGAGCGGTGAGTCACAATGGAGCACTCTGGGATAGTTCCCAGAGGCCAATACCGTCTAATTGCATCCACAGTACCACAAATTTGACCCAGCAAGGCTGATTTCAGCGCTAATCCCCTTGTCGGGGGTGGAATAAAGAAATCAATTTTAAGAGCCCTTTAAGTAAAAAAAAAAAAAGGGCTTCGTCGTGTGGACGAATGCAGGGTTAAATTGATTTAACACGGCTAAATTCGACCTCAACTCCTAGTGTAGACCAGGGTTCAGATACCACAATGATGGGAGCACTAGAAGAACCAGAAAAGAAGAGAAAAGAGTTCTCCTGTAGAAAATAAGAAGTCAGCAGAGCTGGTCAAAATTGGCAAAAATGTTCAGTGAAAAGGTTCTGATTTTTTGGTCTTTCCTTGGATTTTTTAAAATCTTTTGGCAATCTCTAAAACTAGACAAAATCTTGAGGAGGCGAGGGGAGGTATTTTTGTCAACATTTTGAAACATGTTGATCAGCCTTCATAGTAGGGTCAGGCAAAGCAGCTTTAATTTAAACTGCTACTGCCAAGATTGTCCCCATTTTGTTGTAGTAGCAAATGTCAGTGGAACACCCTTGCCACAGTGAGGGTAATTACATCAGTGTAAATCCCAATTGAAATGTCAAGTCAGTATAAATAAGCCTTCTGAATTAGCACAACATTCCAGTAGGTTGCAAATCTCAGGAATGAAGTGGATTCCACAGCTCAGTGGGCCTAAGGAGTCTCATTAAACACAGCTCTTTGACTTGTAAAGCATTTGGCAATATTGCCTATTAAGGCTGTTCTATAAAAATAATCCATCTTAAATTAGCTCTAATGCCTAACCCATCTATAATGCCAAATAACTGAAGTTGAATACTCACCTTGAGAAACTACTGTTATGCATAAAGGGGTAGATTTCCAAACAAGCCTCCTAAATTGTGTCTGTAAAATATGTGCATGCAACAGTCCACATGTACAAATTTCTGTATTTGTAAATGTAAATGGGCAGGCTTTGTTTTCATTGACATTTTACTTTCAAAATAAGTTGCACAAGGAAGGAACAGCAACAAGTGGTGTTGTAGTGAATTCCTTCCACATCTATTTGCAAAACAAAAGAAGAGGCAGAGAAGAAGGAAAAGCCACAAAAAATAAAAATAAATTCCTCACCCAAAGTATTTATTATTTCAAATGATGAGTAAACCATCCTACTGGCATGTAAATACACCATATCACATTGTTTGAGATGAGAATTAAAAACAGAAAGAAAGAATGGAATTTTTGGGGTGTGGGGTGGGGGTGGGGGTGTGTGCATGTGGGTGGATGGAGCCATTAAAAGATATTACTTCACCCACCTTGTCTCTCTGGCTCTTTAAACAGCAGAGGAAGGTGAAACGAAATCTAATGGCTGGAAGCTGACACTAGGTAAATTCAGACTAGAAATCAGATTAAAACTTTTAACCCTGAGGGTGATTAACCATTGGAACAGTTTACCTGGGGATGTGGTGAATTCTCTGTCACTCAAATTCTTTCAATCAAGATTGGTATCTTTCTAGAAGATACACTTGAACCCAGGCAGAAGCTGTGGGCTTGAGGCAAAAGTCATTGGGAGGTTCTGCCCATTGTTATTCAGGAGGTCAGACCCCATGATCACAATGGTCCCTTCTGGCTTTGAAAAAAATCTACCTGTCTTTGAAAAGCATGCAATGAAATGTGCAGTATTATTAAGGGAGTGGAGGGATGGTGTGAATGGAGAAGAGTTTTCAAAAGCAGTCAGCAGTGGCCTACCTCAGTGAAGTAAATGGTGAAAATTTCATTGACTTCAGTGGGATCAGAGTTCGGCCAATGCTAAGCTCTTTTTGAAATCCCACCCATGTGTGGTTCTTACAGCTCAAGGAATCAAGGCCTCTCCCATGCTCCCCATGCTTGTTAAGTGGGGTCCTCTGTAGAAAGCATATCACATCAAGCCCCTCTGCATGCAAACAGGTTTCACTTAGGCAACTCCTTGAAAAATCTGACCCATAAATTTGCCATTTTAGATTTATTGGGCCAAATTCACTGTTGGTGTAAGTAGGCACAAATGTGATTTCAGTGGGGTTGTGTCCACTGATGCAAGCAAAAGAGTTCGTTTGTCATCTTAAGACTTACACATTTCCAATAATTTGGCCACTTCCCCATTTAAAACTCCAAACTGAAACTTAGGTCTCCTGAAATACCTCCATTCTTCTCTGGGAAGAATGGGCTTGGACAAACAAAATGCTGTCTGACCAAAGGTCTGCCCCGGTTTTCCCATTGCTTCTTATGCCCTTAGAAGCAACTGTTCTTTTTGTCTGAAGAATTTCTTCCACAGTCAGTGTAATTGAGGTCTGGGGTACTTAGGTGGCACTGAAAGTAGAGTCAACCCTAGGATAGTCAATAGGGCATTAGTGTGCTGAGCCAGCATAAGCCCCATTATGAGACATTGATTGGGTATAAAATGCTGTTCTCCATTTTATGCTTTTTACAGCTAGATGGGCAAGTGAAATGCAGAAAGGCATCTCTCATCGCATAAAAGCCACATACGTGCACATTGCAACTGTATCAACTCGAGGCTAAGAAAAAGAGCCTAGTAGTGAAGTACAGACATGTGATTGGGATTCAGTTATAAGATGGATCTGTGGTGACAAATTCTCAAGAGAAAACCATTAACAAGATCTTCTATATTAAGGGATATCCAGGGACAAGATGATCTATAATGAATTTCTGCTTTTTAGTAGCTATGAGCTTCCATTCTTTATTCACTAACACCATTTAATCTCCTCTCCTTTGGCTTCTCTTGATAGGTTTATGTATTTTTTTTATTAATGTGGCTTTTTTAGCCTGGGTTTCACGTTCTATCACTACCTAATTTTAGTTATTTCTCATAACATAACAAATACAGATCTTTCCAGTTCATGCCCATATGGAACCTAAAACTTGTTGCAGCATTTGTGAAAAATGACTGTTTTGTCTGAGGCAGTTTGGTAGACAGACACTTTGACATCAGTGTTGCTGGATGAGAAATGGTACTTGTTTGAACATCAGGGTTTTTTTTTATGAAATATGCCGCTATCTTGTTATCAGAGAATGCTAAAATTGTTGAAATGTGTCCCTTGTAAGCAAAAAGAACCTCATGATTTTTGAAAAATGTCAATTTCTAAATAAACCCAACATTGACTTAAGTCAGTTTGTATGAGTCCAGATTCTGACACTCTTATTTACATTTAATAGTATGTTACGCTTCCAGGAGCCTTATTGACCTCAATGAAACTACTTGGTGTTTCTTATGGTGAGGGAGGTGTCAAAATCTGGCCCATAATGTACATAATCTGTACAAATGTCACCTCCTGGTTTTGCCCTTTGACCTTGAGAAAGATGTGCAAATGGCACTTACTTACAGTCAATAGGAAAAAGAAAAGGAGTACTTGTGGCACCTTAGAGACTAACAAATTTATTAGAGCATAAGCTTTCGTGAGCTACAGCTCACTTCATCGGATGCATCCAATGAAGTGAGCTGTAGCTCACAAAAGCTTATTCTCTAATAAATTTGTTAGTCTCTAAGGTGCCACAAGTACTCCTTTTCTTTTTGCGAATACAAACTAACACGGCTGCTACTCTGAAACCAGTCAATAGGAAGAATCTTTCCTCCTAATTTTTTCTACCCTTATTCATGTATTGATCTAAAGAAGGCAAGCAGGCTTTTGTCTCACAGATCTTATAACTGTAATGAGAGAGATGCAGGAGTTGGAACAGTTAGGGTATGTCTACACTGGCAAAGTTTCTGCACCACAAGTTATACCATTTTTATTAAACTGCTGTAATTAAACTGCTGTTGCGTGTCCACACTGTGCTCCTTGTGACACTGGAGCGCATTCACATTAGCAGCTCTTGCAACGGCAAAGACAGCAGTGCATTGTGGTAGCTATCCCACTGTGCAACTGGCCACAGGGTGCTTTGGGAAAGATTTGCAATGCCTTATGGGGCAGGCACAACATCACATGATGCAGGTTTCCCAGTCCCATTGTTCCATGGGCATCTACTCAGGCCAGATTAACTTTTTGTGGGCCCAGCACCATACATATTTGTGGGCCCCCATTAGGGAAATAGGGCATGTGATGGGGGGCAGTCTGCAAAGCAAGGGGCCAGTTGGAGGCAATGTGGTGCAGAGCAGCATGAGAGCCCCACTCAGCCCAGCACAAGGGCACTGTTTACAAACCCACAACTGCTAGATGCACACTGGCCCACCCAGCCCTGCGCTGCCAGCATGCTCCTTCCACACTGCCCCCCTGCCCCAGTGCCCTGTCCTTATGCCCAGCACCCCTTCACCCAGAGATCTCCCACATAGATCCCTATGCCCAATGCTCCCGGAACTGCTATGCCCAGCACCTGCTCCCCAGAGACCCCTCCCACTGACCTCCCACCATAACTGCACAGCACCCTGCACACCATACCCCCTGCCCAGCTACCCCACCCACAGATCTCCTACTGTCCAACACCTCCTTCACAGTCCCATCATCACAGCTGTACAGCACCCCATATTCCTGAGGCAATTCTGCATCAAATTCTGTGCATAATATTTTAAAATTCTGCAATTTTTTTAACAATAAATAAATGTGGAAGCTCCACCATGGCAGTGGGGAGCACAGGCCACTGGCTCCATGGAGGTGGGAGAATACCCTGCAGCCTGCCCCGTCCCCCTGGGACAGGGACTTGGCAATGAGGCTGAACCTGACCCTCACACAGCACAAGGGCCACGCCTGCCACAGAAACACCCTGCACCAGGCACACCAGATGTGGGCAGGGAGGCTCAGCCTGGCAGCAGGATCCAAGTGCAGAGGGACTTAGTGTGTGGGGGATCCAGATGGGGGTAATAGGGTTCTGTGAGGGGAGGGGGGTAAGAGGGTTCTGTGTGGGGGCAGTCTGGGTGCAGGCAGCTCAGTGGGGGATCTGGATGCACAGGGAGGTTCCAGGTGCAGGGGAAATGAGAGTCTGCAGGGGGTGCCAAGTGAAAGTGGTTGGAGCTCGGTGGGGGAGAAGGGGGAGCTGGGTGCAGGGGAGGTGGGGTTCATTTGGGTGAGGGTCCAGGTGTAGGTGGTTGGGGGTCAGTGGGAAGGGTGTCTGGGGGGGGCTCATTGGGGTGGTACAGATGCAGGGGAGGTGGGGGCATGTCAGGATGAGGGTTTGATGGGCCTGCTTAACAGGGGATCCCCAGCTGCTGCCAAGCGGATCCACATGCTGGGCCCTTGCTTCCCCATCCCATGCCCCTTCTTCACCACTCCATCTCCTGTCCATCCCACCCCCTTCCTTCCTCCGCTTCCCCATCCCCTTCTCTTCCTCATCCCATGTCCCTTCCCCACCGCTCCATCTCCCCCCCAGGCTTGGAGGGCAGGGGGGAAACCGCTCCCAAGCATGAGCCAGAGGAGAGGGCTGGTGCTGGGTCGCTCCACTTCCTGCTGCCTGGTGATTGCAGCGTGGGCCCGACCCTGCACTCATGGGGCAGCGGGAAGTGAAGTGACCCAGCCCCAGTCCTCTCCGCTCTGCTCCCCTAGCTCCCAGCCTTGGGACTTGGGGAGCAAGGGGGAACCGCCCCCCAGCACTCACCGGCGGTGCGGTTGGGAGCCGGTGGAGCGGAGCGGGCTGGGGCCGAGTCACTCCAGTTCCCGCCACCTGGTGAGTGCAGGGAGGGCCCGACCCTGCAGTCACGGGGCAGCGGGAAGTGAAGTGACCCAGCCTGCTCTGCTCTTCTCCCCTCGCTCCCAGCCTTGGGACTGGGGGACAGGGGGAACTGCGCCCCAGCACTCACTGGTAGCATGGAGTGGGCTGATGTCAGGTTGCTCCACTTCCCAGTGCCCAGTGACTGCAGGGCACGCCCGACCCCTGCTGCAGTCCATTGGGATTTGCTCAGGGGAAGGGGTGGAATGGGGGCAGGGCTGGGGCGGAGCAGGGGTGGGAAGAGGCAGGGCGGAGCAGAGGTGGGGGCGGCTTTTTTGGCCGGCTCTGGGCCCGGCGCCATGACACCACTGATGCCATGCTAAACCCGGTACTGATCCTACTACATGGCCAGCTGCTTTTCAACTTAAGTGATTGGGGCAGTGTGTGTGTGTGTGTGGAGGGGGAGAGAGAGACAGTGTGTTTTGGGGCACAAATAGTGTGTCAGCATGCTGTCCTGTAAGTTCAGACAGGGGCAGGAAGCCAAATCAACACAGCAGGCAAGGGCTGTCAGAAATGGTGCTTGAAAAGGGGAGGGGTGTATGTCTCCAGGGCAGCCGAGTTCAAAACAATGAGCAGGGCGGTCACTTGAGGCATTATGGGACAGCTCTAGAGGCCAATTACAGCACAGAAAGCAATCAAGTATCTACTCTGGCACAGAGCACTGGAGCCTCTGTACAAATAGTCTTACGACTCTCGTCGAGGTGGTTTTTTTTGCAGTCCTGCAACTGAGGAGTTTCTGCGCACAAAGAGGCTTGGCAGTGTGCACACGACTGCAGTTTGAGCGCAAAAAAGCTGCTTTACTGCGCAGAAACTTGCCAGTGTAGACAAGCCCTTAGTTAGTAGTCAAACTCATTGATCTACAAGTATATGGGCCTGATCTAAAGTTCATTGAAGTCAAGGACAGTCCTTCAATTACCTTCAATGGGCTTTGGATTTGGATTTAAGTGCATTCTATGCTGCTGTCAAGGAAACATTACAAAAATGTAGCCAGTCCTGTGTGTTGAGTCCCCTAGGCTGATTTGAAAAAAAGAGAAAAGTTTGAGATGTTTCTAGAAATCAGGGAGGAGGAAACTATTTCATGTATTGATTTTTTTATATAAAAATATTGCTATTATAAAAGCAGTAAGAAAAATATCAAGGTAGTCTCTTAAGTAGACTTTATCTTTTTTTATTAATAAACTGAAGGCTCATTAATAATAAATAAAGGCTGGATTATGGAGAACCGTACAGGACAATTTTAGAAAACAAAACAAACAAATATCACTGGTCTGATCAGCTAAGTGTCAGTGTGGTTAGAAAATGGCAATATGCTCATTCTTTTTGGCAAACTGGAAATTTGTTTCTGGGTTTGGTTGACTGATGCTATTTCTGAAAATTCCAACCTGTGAAGTATTGGTCTTCTAGAAAATCTTTAGGTAATACATATCCTTCCTTTTTCAGTGCCTTCTGAATATTCTGTTTTATCTATTAGAGAATCCCAGTATCTGGTATTAGTGTCTGGAAGTTTAAAAAGCACATTCATTCTGAGAAATTTTTTTTACCCCTCTAACTACTCAGTCTAATCAGCTCTTCATTTACTTTAGTAAAGTATCTTCACAGTTGTGACAAATAGCAAAGTGAACAGTGCATATTACTTTTCTTAGGCTATGAATCTTTTATCTCCCTGGGAAACATAATAAACACGTTCTCAGTAAAAGAGCCACCTTTAGAAATCTTTGCTTGGTATTTAATCTTAGTCCACATTATTGCTTAGGAATTTAAAGTATTCCCCAAAGAAAAAATAAACATGGAGACAGAAATGTCAAGGTCAGTGATTCGCAGCAGGATGTCATTAAAAGAAATGGAAGCTTTGTGCTTTCATATCCACTGTTATTTCCTTAATAACAGCATCTTAAATAACATCTTTAACATATAACTGAAAAACCAACCCGGAAAAAGAACTAGACACCACAGTATAATTTCTCAAAATAAAAATAAATGGTGCTCTGCAAATGCTCATATAATAATACCTCTGATCCCCCATTCTCCTGCATGAAGAACTTGATCCTGTACCACTTGAGCCAGTTGCAAAACTCCCATTGATTTCAGTGGTTCACAATTGTATACTTCACTGGCTCTTGTCTTTATGCCTTGTTTCATACTGCCATTAAAGCTTAGTGCTATATGCCCCATCTAACAGCAATGTAATATCTTACTCTGGCATCGTTATTATATTTGCATAGCCTCTGATGATCATGGTGCCAAAAATGCATAAGGCCTGATATTTTTGCAGTGTATTAACTCCTCTGACCAGATCCTCAGGTGTGCTAGAATTCCACTAAGAAGAGGGAATTGAACAAGTGGCTTTAAGCATCTTTCTGTTATCCTGATCCCCAGGGCTTCCAGGAGCCAGGTCAGCCCGCTGTGTAAATTAGAGCAGCCTCAGGGCAGACTGTAACTACCCAAACTAGAATTTGGTCAAAATGGACACGTACTCCTGCCAAAAAGTTCCACAGGATATGAAATGACTGCAAATGGTCAGGACCTCCAGTTTTTCATCTCATCTGAATCACAGTACTCCTAGCAGCACAGTGCTCTTGGCCCTCGCACCATGTTAGGACTTTCATTCAGTTCCAATGAAGGAGTCGTCACTAAGATCTACAGCAACATGGGGTTTTCTGGGAAGTCCATCATCAAAGTACTAACAAGGCTCAAGCCTGCTTATCTTGTGAGAGTTCTTCAGCCTGAGACAGTAAAGCTGCAGGCTAAAGAAAGGAGCTAGCCTTAAGGCTAAGGCTTGCCTTATATTTTCCACATTACTATCTGGTACTGCAAAGTTTTTTTTTTTAAAATGTTATACATTTTAAGTTAAGAAATAAATATATAAGAAGCATTTTCAACAGCATACAATAGATTTGTTTAAAGTTATTTATCTTACTTCATAGTAAGGCCATGCTCCAATAAGCTTCCATTGTAAAGGTAGAATTACTAGCATTCTGCATGTTGGCATGTTTCATCGAGGTAAGGTTTACATTATGAATATGCCAAATGTCCATTTTAGGGTTTGTATTTGGAGCATAATGCGAAAGTTGGCAGATTGACAAACTGGCAGCAGAGTTTGTTTAATCAGGTTTATTGAGACATGCAAAATAATTTAAATCTCTTTTTTTTTTAAATAAAGAGAACATTTTCCCACAGAACCAGAAGTACACATGTAACATTCTCATTGGATCACATTTCTTCATCCAGGAGTGAAAGTACCCTTGCATTTTCATGGTAAGATTGTTTTCAAGAGACTTGTCCTCTGGAGAGCATAGTATGCCTCAGATTGGCAGTTTTGTAATCAGCTTGTGGTGATTATGTGCTTGCAGCTATACAAAACACAAAGGAAGAGCCAACTAAAATATCAACCAACCAATTCAGATCAACAAAGTACCACATGACCAGGAGATGGATCTATCACAAAGCAAAGCTAAAAACAATATACATGACAGCATAAAATTGATTAAAGCTTGTACTATAGGTTCCATGGAAGAAATGTGTAACAAGAAGAGATCTGGAGGAAGAGAGGGAGGCTATCTGGTGTACCCAGAGAGGAAGGAATAAGGGGCAGTGTGAAAAAAGGTGAGAAGAGAAAAGTGGGAGATGGATCCAAAGGAAATAGTAATACAGACGTGGCAGAGCAGAAGGGGTGAGTTAAAGAGCAGAAATAGATTAGAGTAGATATAGACAGGCACAGAACTGTGTAGATCATTGAAGGTGATTACACGACGTTTGTGCTTGATGTGGAAGACAATGAGATTTCTTGTAACCTCCTCATTGCATTCTGCAACTGGATCTGCACAGCACAGCAGGTGAGATACACAGGAAAATGGCGATTTTTCTGAATCTAGCTGTGGCAAAGTTTGCTCTGTTCTATATCTGATCACCAGTTTTCCTCTTCTGCTGCACTGAATCAGTATCTCTGAAATGAGCAAAGAAAAGAAAGCCTTGAGTCCAAAGATTCTGAGATTCATAGTGATGCTCTTCAAAGAGGGATGGGCAACTGCCAGTACTCGAATGTAATCTGAAAAAACGGTTATAAATAATATTACAAGAGTGAGGTGACATAGGGAGAGAGAGGAGTACAGAGGAGAAAGAAGGAAGAATTAGAAGAGATCAGAACCACTTCCATTCAGATGATCTACTATACCTAACCGAGAATTGTTTCTGGGCATTTTCGTGAGAACTCAAAAAGCTAATGTTAGTTCTTTCATTCTGAAGCCCACAGACATATTCGTATTACAGGGTTGGTTGAAACCAGAGTTTCTTTGTCTAAGATTGTCTATATACAAACACAATCCTGATTACTTAACATACATGATAAATAGATCACTTCCTTTATTCTGCTCTAATGGGGGCTTTTGCTGAATTCAATTACTGAATAACTTATTCCTTTGTTTCATTAGGTCTTCTTGGTCTGATTCTGCTGTCAATTACATTAGTGACAGGTTTCAGAGTAGCAGCCGTGTTAGTCTGTATTCGCAAAAAGAAAAGGAGTACTTGTGGCACCTTAGAAACTAACAAATTTATTGGAGCATAAGCTTTCGTGAGCTACAGCTCACTTCCACCAAATGCATCCAATGAAGTGAGCTGTAGCTCACGAAAGCTTATGCTCAAATAAATTACATTAGTGTAAATCAGGAATGACTCCACTGAAAATTTTGGAATTACTCTGGTGAAAACCTGAAGCAAGTAAGATTTGGATCAAGCCTTCTCTGGTCTCTCAAGCTGTGTCCTTTACTCAGAAGGCAAGTATGCCTGTCATTATGTTGATGGATATTATTTTTGTTGACTCTTGGGCCAAGTGGCTACCCAATATTTGGGGTGTAGCTGGGTTGGTTCTGTTAGGACAAAACATTGATGATAGAGTCAGATTTTTTTTGGTGCAATCCTGTTTATTTGCGAGGAATGGACACAAGGCCCTCTTTCCCTGAGCATATTGGGAACAAATAGGAGGCAGTTTTGTTGTTCAGAAATCCAGCCCTGTACCCCAAGAAGCTCAGTTGCTGCTTCCTCTCAGGACCATGCTACCAGTGCTTCTTTAGCCTTCTCCTAGCTTTCTGATTTCTTTCTGCTTCTGACGCTCACAGACACAAACTGCTGCAATCCAATCAGTGCCCCTGCCCCTGCATTTTGAGTCAGTTTCAGGGAAGCCCCCATGGTTCTCCCTGAGTTACTTTATGCTTAGGCCTTCCTTCGTGGTCTAGTGTTTTGGGCATTGGTTTCTATCGCTTCAGCTATAAATAAGTTTAATTGCTTCTTCATTTATCCTGAATGAAAGCTGGCTGGCATGCACGTCAGCTTCAGTGAGGTCCAAAGACACTCCCGTTGGCAATCTTTAACACATTATTTGCATCACAATAAATAATATACAAAATGGCTGTTCCACTTGCTGTACTGGTATAAAAGAATGATTATTTACCTTATAGTGATGTTTTTATCCATGTGGATCCCACTGTAAGTTCACATGAACCTCCATATATGCAAGATCCGACTCATTTGAAAAGCAGTATCCATTGGGCTGCACCTGCCGTCTGCATGACCCCCATTACCCTCTCTCAACCCCCAAAGGCATAAAGAGCAGAGAAGCCACAACAAACCCTCAGTTTCCTTGATAATTCAGAATCCCAGATAATAAGGACTCTAAAAGAGCAAGGATGGAGGCTGGGTCATGGATCCACTATAAAGTACATAAATGTTCTCTCTTCAAGTATGTGTCTGTGTGGTTCCCACTCTGGGCGACTGATATGCAGTGCCCAAGCTGGAAGGTGAGATTGAGTAGTCCGGGCACTAATTAAAAAGTTATTGCAGTACTACCCTCCTGAAATTAGCATCTGAACTTGCTGCCGGGGTCAAGGGCATAGTGTTTAACAAAAGCCAGCAGGTTATTTCATGTAGCTGTCTTGCAAATTTCAGATATGGAGATAGTTCTGAAGCATGCAGCAGGAGCTCTAATGAAGTGCACTTTAACATTGAGGAGAGAGGTATATCAGCCATGCAGTATGCAGTGAATAGCCCATTTTGATATTCTCTGGGAGGAGGTGGCTCGACTCTTTGAACTACGAGTGAAGAGATGGAAAGAGAATCTGAAGGCTATGTTCTGTCAAGGTATATGCTAAGTCCAAGATGTGGATTTTTTTCTCTCCTGGAAGAGAGGAACAAGAAAGTTAATGAGGGCCTGTGGAGCCAATGGGCCATGTCCCTACTCCACCTGCACTAGGTGTAAGACATGGAGAGGGGGGTTAAAGGGAGGAGATCTTGCCTAGTTCAGAGCTGTGCAGGAAGGAGAGCAGAGTTCTGCTACTCCTCATGTGAGAGAAGCTGGGTTGCAGCCCAGAGACTGAGCTGGTTTATCGGCTGGACAAGCCTCCTGCTAGAAGCTTGGCTGAAGTATGGCCTATGTGAAGACAAGCCCTGAACAGAAGGGTGGAGTGCCACTGATGGTTTATTGAATGACCCTCTTTTTGAGTTGTGGGGTTTGGAGGTTTTTTTGGTTTTGTTCCCAATTTCTTTAAAACTATAGTACCCTGGAAGGGTAGGACTGAAGTGTGCCTGGGCCAGGGGGCCAAAGCACTGCTACTTCAGACTTCACAGAGACAGCAGTCTAATAGCGAAAACTCATGGCTAGGTGATGCATGGCCTTACAGCAGATGGATGCAGGTGTGGAGTGACCAACTGTTGAGGAAGACCGTGGTGTTCTTTGAGAGTATATAGGCTTTTTCCTACGTGGATAATTGGAAGATCTATTCTGATGATAGGTAGTTGTGTTTTGCATAGACTGCCATTGGTACTTGAAGGACTTGTGGTGCAGGGCTGTGGTGCATATGCCCAAAGAATAGAAAACAGGCTTGGAATCTTTGAGAGAAAGCAGTGCATTGTCCATATGCATGCTGAGCAATTCTCTTCCCTCAGCTGGTAAGACCTTGGTAATGCCTTGCATTTCTTTTGGAATGCAAGAGGTTTGGAGTGATGAATCTCTGCACATGATCACAGTGGTGGCCATGGATCTAGCTGCTGTGTCCAAAGCATCCACGGAAGCTTGTAGTGATATTTTTGGTACTAAATGGCCTTCTAAGATAATATCCTTTAGCTCTTCTCTGGCATCTTGTGGGTGCTTAGAAATGAAGGTAGATACCCTCACCCATTTTGAAAATAAGACCTGATAACTGGTGATTTGGAACTGTAATCATAATGAATAGGCCTTTCTCCCAGTTGATGGCTGTTAGCATGGTGCTTGATGAAAGTATGCATTTTTCAATAATTTTTGATTCCAAGTTGATAGGCAGCTTGTAAAAATCTAATATAGACTACAGTAGACCAGATATACCTGACAGACCAGAAAAGGGAAATCCATCTGGTGTTTAGAGCAGAGATCAGAGAGCTATGACAAATGGGTTATATTCTTGCTTCAGCTGCTACCTTCTGGTGTGTCCTTGAGCAAGTTACCTCTCTCTCTGTGATTCAGTATACCAATCTAACATTCACAGGGGTGTTATAAAAAGTTAGTTGATGTAGTAAATTACTTTCAAGTCCTTGGATGATGTGCAAAATATTGCTATTTATAACAAAAAAGCTTGCATATTTCAAACTCTAAGAGTTTATTCAGGGTTATACTGAAATAGTATGGTTTCAGCTAATCAAAGCAGAGAAATTCTGTAGAGTTACACACCAACCTATAAAGTTATTTCTAATAAAGCAGTTCTTTGTACTCAGATTGACTGAAGGGTTCTGGTTTGCATAGTTATTATATAACTAATAACTATGTTATTAGTAGTATTTTTCACTGTTCAAAAATGTGAGGTGCTTTTGGATGCTGAAAATAAAATGAACAACAATTATTTTTCACTAACTATACAGGCTGCAAATCCCTGTACTATGAATAACTGAGGATTTTTATTAGCCAAATTGAGCAGAAGGATTTGTATAATCATATGACAGTTATTTTCTATCTTTTGGGCTTGTAACAGTAACTGCTGGAGTCTGTGGATGCTGACTTCTGTCATGTAGCATGTGTATTAACCTTTTCTAAACTAGACCCAGATGATGTGTCTGGGACCAAGAAATAAAGTTCAGTCTTCCCAGCATTCCTGGGACTCATATCTTTTATAACAGGCCTCTTAACTTGCTCCTGCAACCTTGGACTTCCATCTTTAAACTGTATGAAACTGAGTATTACAGTCTATAGGAAAACATACTGGTTACATAGTATTTTCTGGGATATGAACAACACTTGAAATACATGTACTGTATATGATCTGTCCTATCCTCTGGCCTGACAGAACTCCAGATTCAGGGCTGCTCTACTTTGTAGCTGGCTGCAGAAACCACAAGAGGTAATTCCAGCAGCTGGGAATCACTGGAGTGAAGCAAGAGAACTCCAGGTACAAATTCTCCATTGGCCATGCTCCTTATGTTTAGGGAGGGAGGGGACATAGAACCAATCACATCTACTTTGTACCACCAGAGGATTTCCTAAAGTTAGTTAAACTGGCTTTATAGTCCCTTTCAGTGACAAGGCCCAGTATTTGTCCCTATAACTGTAATGAAAAACCTCAGAAACAATGCAAGAGAAATAAACCAATGCATCATTTCAGTATTTTAAACAGCATTTCCTTTCCTTGCCATTAGATACAAGTGAATCATCTTTCCCATTTAATATTAAAGCAACTCAATGAGTAATACAGTGATGCAATCAATACAAGCTAAAATTCTGCTTTCACTTCTTCAAGCTCCAAAAATAAAGTGCAGTACCTATTGACTGATCATTTGTCACAACAGCTGCAGTTCAGGATAACATTTTAAAAGGCTTTTCATTTATCTTTTAAGACTCTTTGGCAAAAGGATTTTCCTTTCCCAGTAAAGTACAGGTTGCAGAATGCTGAGAATTTGTCTACTTTTGGCAATTTACCAAAAGAGCTATTCTAGCTATTATTCCGGAGTAGTTATTTCATTATAAGCCCCCACATGAATACTCTTTTTCTGATTTTTCTTGGAAAGTAAATTAAGCTAAATTGTAAAGAGACACACTTATTCTGGAATAAGCGTGTTCACATGGGGGCTTATACTGAAATAATATTCTGAAAAAATTATTCTGGAATAGTTATTTCAGTAAGTTTCCAACTCAGACAAGCCCTTAGAGAAGGTGATCCAAGAATTTCTTCCACTGGAGCAGGAGATGCCAAGTACTGCATTGTGGTACTGTCAGTTCACAGCTAAGAAGCTGCTCTGCACTGTGTATCATCATACCAAGGGCTGAGTTAAAGATACACACATAAGGGAATATTTTTGTCTATAGCAGTAGCAGAATTCAGAAGAAAGTTAAGAGCTGTAGAGGGCACACTATAAAAGAAAAGAAAGTTGATACTTGTATTTGCTAATATTTCCATAGGGCCAGATTATAAATCAATATAAGGTGGCTGGCACTGAGGAGTAAGATGCCCTCTCCTCCTCCCCACCATACAGGATGCATGGTAACACTCCCCACATCACAGCTTCAGCAGGTGAGCACGGTATGGGTGGAGTCATGGTTCTGCCTTCCAATGCCTTGAGCCAGCAGTGTTAAGACAGCACAAGGGAGGAAGAAAGATACTGTATTGTAAAGGACTTCAGTAAATAACTTTCTCATGGAGTGAGAGGAAGTAGAGAAGGAGCTATGAGTCAGGGGATATGTCTACAAAACAGCTGGGAGGTATGATTCCCAATGTGAGTAGATGTACATACACTAGCTCTGCTTGAGCTAGTGAGGCAAAACAAATAGCAATGTAGCCACAGTGATATGGGTGATTCACTGCCCGAATCTCATACAGGGTTGTTCTCAAGCAGAGCTAGAGCATGTACGTCTATCTGAGCTGGAAGCCAAACCTCCTAGCTATAATGTAGATGTACCAAGTGTCACAGGTCCTTCACAGGGCTCCTTGTGGGAGGTGCAGCAGCTGTGCAATGGCCCCTACCCAGGGGTAAGCCTAAGCCAGAGCATCTTTCATCCTGAGCAGCCTTGAAAACTTAATTGCAGATGTCCAGTTCTTAAACATGTATTTCCTCATTTTTGAACTGATGCGTATCTAGATTAATAACTTGTATGCAAGTTAGTGTCCACATCTCCTAATAATGCACTGTAATAATAATATTTATTATTTTAATAATAATAATATTTTAACAAAATGTTTTCCCCGTAGCCTACAATAAAACTCTATATACAGGTGCCATATCAGAACCAATTCAAAGCCAAGCCACTTCACCCACCCCCCAAAAGCTCCCTATTTTTCTGGGTCCTACATTACAGGGCCTAAAATTCAGGGTGTGAGCTTTTCATCACCACTTGCCCCAAGCTTCTTTACCGTAGTTTCTGGGTGTGGAAAGGGAAGGCAACAGCGAATGTACCCATAAATAGTGTGTTTCTAAAAAAAGTTCTGAGAACAGGGGATGGATCCGTTCATTTAAAAGGAGAAAGGGAGAACCCCATGAGCCCCAGCCAGAGCAAAAGCAGATGTCATAATTCTCTAAGGTGGCTTAAGTGAGCTCTGTCAGCACAAAATAGCTTGCAGCTGGAATATGATCAGGAAAAGAAAGAATATCAGTCTGTCCTCTGTGAGGTTAAGCTTGTATGACCTGAAGAGCCCTCTTTGGGTGCAGGTTTGGCATCATTGGCTGACCAGCCCTGTGGCATATGCTTTCAGAAGGAAGCCTGAGAGATTGGAGAACCTAACCATTTCCTCATTTAAACAAGAAACAGTGTAATTGTCCTTTTGCTGAAAAAGGTTATACTTTGTTCCTGACAAACATACTAAAGATACAAGTGATAATGTCAGAAAAATCTGAAGTCAAGAGAAGGGATGAAGGTATTTAAGGGGAATATGGGGGAACCTTTGTTGGGGATTTTTTTTAAAAAAATTCAGCTCCTGTCACAATCTAGTTCCATTCAAAGAGAAATGTTCACTTCAGAGTACTCATGAGTCTGAACAATAAGTCATTTCCAGTAAGGGTAAACTAAGGATATGTACGGAAGGGCTGAACTTTATCAGAGGCAGGGAAATCAGACCAGTTTTTCTGTCAAAACGATGCTACAACTTTAACAAAGTGGCCCCTATGAGACAGCTCCAGCACAGCAGTGGCTTTACCTTTATTGTAGCATTAATTACAATGTTACTTTAAAAAAGAAAGGCAAACCCCACTGCATTTGATGTATAAACCAAGATAAATTTTAAATAAAAAAAAGCCATTGGTGTTTTCCTTCAAAGGTTATGCTCACATTCTCAGTCCACCCCATCTGTTCATGAGATCTGCTGAGATTAAAAATAGTAAGGAAGATAAATATATCATTGACCTCAGCAATTTGAATGGAAGCACCCAAGAAATGATGATAGCTCAGTTGTGGACAGGAAGTATTACCATAATTTCATTATTTTGCCAAGCTGTGGCTACTGCTCTTATTCTCCATCATCCTCCAGGCTGTGCAGTTCCTGCCAGTACCCACAAATCAGAGGATTTGACACAATCCACATAATCTTCTTGTAACATATCTATTGCTGATCTCTTTCAAAAATCAAGAGAGAAGCATAATCAGGGGGATGGTCGTTAACTTTCACTCAACTGTACAGAAATATAGACATACAGTGACACAAATAAGAACTTCGCTACTGGGGCTGTAAATTATTGAGTCTGTAGAGGAGGCAGGGAGGCCCTGTAACAGACCTATACTGTCTGAAAATGAAAACAGAGCCCATATCACATCACATTGAAGGAGAAGAAACTGAGGAACTGACAGCTGTTTGCTTTATAAGTTAACACTTCAAGAAGAAGGAAAGCTATATCTGTTTTGTCAAATATACAACTGATTTTTTTTTGAGACTGTCATAGAAGAGAAACTCCTGCATGTCTCCCCAAAACAAAAATTCTTGGTATGGGGGGTGATTATCAGATGACAAGCTTGGGGGTTGTTTTCACTAAAGTTGGTTGGAATATTTTTATAATATTAATTTTGATTTAAAAAAAAACAAAAAATGGGAAAAATGCAAAATGTTTTTCCATTTTCTGAGTAGCTCTAGCTCTCAGCCTGTTATCTGTAGTGAGCAATACATAGTTTTATAGTAGGAATTAAAAATAGTGCTCACTTCTCTGTAAGTCTTTTTATATATCTGATTTTTATCTCCCCCACAAATGACTTATATTTTACAATTGTCTGTTTTCTATATTTTTCTTGTTAATCTATCCAACTATACTCTTAGCCCAGCAGAAGAATCTGTCCTATCTCGGGGCCTCTCCTTTTGCCCCTCCACCCCCACGAACATGATACAGTTCTGTGGTGACCTAGAATCCTATTTTCGACGTCTCAGACTCAAGGAATATTTCCAACACACCTCTGACCAACATATTAACCCACAGAGACCTTCCTGCCAACACTACAAAAAGAAGGATTCTGGGTGGACTCCTCCTGAAGGTCGAAACAGCAGCCTGGATTTCTACATAGACTGCTTCCGCCGACGTGCACGAGCTGAAATTGTGGAAAAGCAGCATCGCTTACCCCATAACCTCAGCCATGCAGAACACAGTGCCATCCACAGCCTCAGAAACAACTCTGACATCATAATCAAAAAGGCTGACAAAGGAGGTGCTGTCGTCATCATGAATAGGTCGGAGTATGAACAAGAGGCTACTAGGCAGCTCTCCAACACCACTTTCTACAAGCCATTACCCTCTGATCCCACTGAGAGTTACCAAAAGAAACTACAGCATTTGCTCAAGAAACTCCCTGAAAAAGCACAAGAACAAATCCGCACAGACACACCCCTAGAACCCCGACCTGGGGTATTCTATCTGCTACCCAAGATCCATAAACCTGGAAATCCTGGACGCCCCATCATCTCAGGCATTGGCACCCTGACAGCAGGATTGTCTGGCTATGTAGACTCCCTCCTCAGGCCCTACGTTACCAGCACTCCCAGCTATCTTCGAGACACCACTGACTTCCTGAGGAAACTACAGTCCATTGGTGATCTCCCTAAAAACACCATCCTAGCCACTATGGATGTAGAAGCCCTCTACACCAACATTCCACACAAAGAGGGACTACAAGCCGTCAGGAACAGTATCCCCGATAATGTCACGGCTAACCTGGTGGCTGAACTTTGTGACTTTGTCCTCACCCATAACTATTGCACATTTGGGGACAATGTATACCTTCAAATCAGTGGCACTGCGATGGGTACCCGCATGGCCCCACAGTATGCCAATATTTTTATGGCTGACTTAGAACAGCGCTTCCTCAGCTCTCGTCTCGTAATGCCCCTACTCTACTTGCACTACATTGATGACCTCTTCATCATCTGGACCCATGGAAAAGAAGCCCTTGAGGAATTCCACCAGGATTTCAACAATTTCCATGCCACCATCAACCTCAGCCTGGACCAGTCCACACAAGAGATCCACTTCCTGGACACTACGGTGCTAATAAGCGATGGTCACATAAACACCACCCTATATCGGAAACCTACTGACCGCTATTCCTACCTACATGCCTCTAGCTTTCATCCAGATCATACCACACGATCCATTGTCTACAGCCAAACTCTACGATATAACCGCATTTGCTCCAACCCCTCAGACAGAGACAAACACCTACAAGATCTCTATCATGCATTCCTACAACTACAATACCCACCTGCTGAAGTGAAGAAACAGATTGACAGAGCCAGAAGAGTACCCAGAAGTCACCTACTACAGGACAGGCCCAACAAAATAAATAACAGAACGCCACTAGCCATCACCTTCAGCCCTCAACTAAAACCTCTCCAACACATCATCAAGGATCTACAACCTATCCTGAAGGACGACCCATCACTCTCACAGATCTCACAGACAGGCCAGTCCTTGCTTACAGATAGCCCCCCAGTCTGAAGGAAATACTCACCAGCAACCACACACCACACAACAGAACCACTAACCCAGGAACCTATCCTTGCAACAAAGCCCGTTGCCAACTCTGTCTACATATCTATTCAGGGGACACCATCATAGGGCCTAATCACATCAGCCACACTATCAGAGGCTCGTTCACCTGCGCATCTACCAATGTGATATATGCCATCATGTGCCAGCAATGCCCCTCTACCATGTACATTGGTCAAACTGGACAGTCTCTACGTAAAAGAATGAATGGACACAAATCAGACGTCAAGAATTATAACATTCAAAAACCAGTCGGAGAACACTTCAATCTCTCTGGTCACTCGATTATAGACCTGAGAGTGGCTATCCTTCAACAAAAAAGCTTCAAAAACAGACCCCAATGAGAGACTGCTGAATTGGAATTAATTTGCAAACTGGATACAATGAACTTAGGCTTGAATAGAGACTGAGAATGGATGAGTCATTTCACAAAGTAAAACTATTTCCCCATGTTATTTCTCCCCCCCAACCCACCCCCCACGGTTCCTCAGATATTCTTGTTAACTGCTGGAAATAGCCTACCTTGCTTGTCACCATGAAAGGTTTTCCTCCTTCCCTCCCCTGCTGCTGGTGATGGCTTATCTTAAGTGATCACTCTCCTTACAGTGTGTATGATAAACCCATTGTTTCATGTTCTCTGTGTGTGTATATCAATCTCCCCTCTGTATTTTCCACCAAATGCATCCGATGAAGTGAGCTGTAGCTCACGGAAGCTTATGCTCTAATAAATTTGTTAGTCTCTAAGGTGCCACAAGTACTCCTTTTCTTTTTGCGAATACAGACTAACACGGATGCTACTCTGAAACCTATATTTTTCTAGTATATCCTCTTATATTGCTGGATGAATTTTTCATATTTTGTACCCTTCTCCTGTGAAATTGTTGCATACCTCCTGAATTTAGTTAGAATTTTCTAACAGTTTATGCTAATACACTGGCAATGAAGATGGATTTTTTTTGTGTGTTCCCAAGTGTAGGCTCATTTAATAAGTTTCATCTCTGTTAGAGAGCTTGAAGGAGCCAAGAAATGAATAATCAAAAGAAGCATCCTTCTTTCATGTATAAAAAATTAACAATCAGAAGTTATAGGCTGAACTAATGACCGAGTATTCATGCAGGAATATATTCTGTTTAGAAAACAAAATGTTAATATATGATTAAAATGGCTGCTGTCTACATGGTGTTATAGAATTTAAGGTCACATCTTCACTAGAAACTTTTGCCAGTATAATGATGTTGGTTAGTGGTGTGATTTTTAATACTAGCAAAAGCCCTAATGTTGATACAGTTATATTGGCAAAAAAGCATTTTCAACAGCGTCGTTTATTTAATTTGGAGAACTAGTATAAACCATACTGGCAAAAATCACATTTTTTCCCGTAGAAGTTGCATCTACACTGGGAGGGTTTGCCAGTATAGGTATACAGGTATAGCCACACTAGCAAACCACTTGTGGATGGCAGCAGGTGACAGCATCATGGTCTGTTGCCAGCAGAGACTTGTAATGAGGCAGAGGGTATAGTGGATCAAACTGAATGAATAAACAATGTGATGTGTTGTGAAAAGGGCACATGTTATTCTGAGATGTATTAACAAGAATGTCATATGTAAGCCACCTGAAATAATTATTCTACTCAGAATAGGCAAGGCCTCAGCTGGAGAGTACTGTGTCCACAGTACTGAGTACTGTGTTTTTGGTACCCCGCATTAAGAAAGATGTAGACCAACCAGAGAGGGTCCAGAGGAGAACAAAAAATTATATTAGAAAAATTATTTAGAAAACATGACCTAAGAGGAAAGGTTGAAAGAACTAGGCATGTTTAGTCTAGAGAAGAGAAATGAGAGAGGGGACCTGACAACAGTCTTCAAATACGTTAAGGGCTGTTATAAAGAGTACTGCAATCTATTGTTCTCCATATTCACCAAGGGTAGGAGAAGTAAATTAAGCCTATTACTACAAGAGACTTAGAAAGTTTCCATAATGTCAAACCTAACTATAAGGATAATTAACCTGTTCCAGTCCTTATCATGGGAGGTTGTGGATTCCTTGTCATTTGTGATTTTTAAGAAAAAGTTAGACAAACATCTGTCAGGGATGGTCTAGCTATAGTTCAATGTGTTGGCATTGGGGGATGCACTAGATGATCACTTAAGGTTCCTTCTGGCGCGGCATGATTCTAAGATGTCCCTCACCCACAGTAGACATGTTAGTTATAATGCATCTTTCTGAGAAATAGCTGGCTTAATAAGTACAACAGGCCTAATTTTCAGAGATCCTGAGAATCCCCAGCTCCCACCTAAGACAATAGTAGCTGGAGCTATTGAAAGATAGCTAAATGGAATTAATGTAAGTATGGATTTAGAGACTAATGTTTAAGTACCTAGATTGGAAAATATTGGCCTTCTTTCCTACTTACTCTTTTCCTTTTTTAGTATATGAACCTTACATTAAATCTTATGGCTAAATCCTATCTTCCTCATTCAGTCAAAATTCCTTTTGCCTGTGGTCTACAAAATTTGATTAAAGTGGATCACCACAATTCTTTTCATAGGAACAGACTGACAGTATAAATATAATTATAACTTCAATTAACAGTATAATAATACTTACTAATACTTTGCACTTCTACAAAGCCTTTCATTCAAGGATCTCAAAAGTCTTCAAACTTTGGGCCCAATTCAATCCAGGGATGAATTTGACCCATTCATTTATATTCAGAACACCTCTGAGAGGTACAAAATATCACAGCCGGATCATGGGCAGTCAGAGACTAGAGCTCACCGTCACGAGACAGGAGTCAGCTGGGTCAGCATACTGGCAGGTTGGAAGCAAGCGACAAACTGGAGATCAGAAAACAATGCAGGAACCAGTGTAGGCCAGAAGCAGGAAACAAATTAGAGGTCAGGAAACACAAGTCAGATGCCAAGAATCAAGGCACATTGGAATGCTAGAGGATCAAGCCAGGGAAGCAGCAAGCACAAGTCACACAGTCCAGAGCAGAGGGAAACTCAGTTTTTCAGACAGCCTCTTGTGTCTGCTGCTGGCTTAAATAGGCCAGCAAGCCAATCAGTCTGCCATTGGACCTTGGCCCAGAGCTTCACACTGGGGCTGGGCATCCTGAGTCTCAGGTAAGCTATTCCTAGCAGGCTGCCAGGTGGCAGACTGGAGTGTGGCTGCTCCCATTAACCTTACCAACCTGGGTTTGAAACCTGCAAACCATAACATGTAAGTATTATTCCAACTTTACAAATGACTCTAAGACACAACAAGAAATACTAGAACAGAAACAAAAATCTGGATGGTTGATAAAAATCTTTAAAAATCAAACAGAAATTTGGAGCCAAAAAAGTTCTTTTTGTAGATGTTCTCTTTTCCTGGGCAACATATTAGATCCTTCCCCACTACATAATTTTTACCTTCCTTCTCCCCCTCAAAGGCCCAATCTCAGAACATCCTGTCCAATCCTGAGGGCTGGACATAATTTCTTCTGCCATTCCTGGTTTGACAGGAAGGGGTTGCTTGAAAATGATATGAGGTACTCTCTATGAGCAGAACTTGCTGCTTTTGCCATGGTTCCAGCCTAAATTGATCTGGATAGTGGAGAATGAACTGGAACCAGGTCTCTTTTGTGGCAGCCCAGAGGCATTTCTCACAACCTTAATATAATTTAAATTTGTTTTACATGTTAATCATAGAATCATAGGACTGGAAGGGACCTCGAGAGATCATCTAGTCCAGTCCCCTGCAGTCATGGCAGGATTAAGTATTATCTAGACCAGTGGTTCTCAAACTTTTTTTTCGCGGATCACTTGAAAATGGCTGGGGGTCTCGTCAGACCACTTAATGATCTTTCCAGATGTTATTTGTACCATTAGATAACTATTGTAAAGCGCTTTAGATAAAAGCGCTATATTAAAAAAACCTTAATAATAATTAACATTTTTTTCCTACAAATAAAAGCACACAACTCATATTTTAATATCAGTAGTCTTACCATTCTAATGCGATGGATGTTCCCCTCTCTCCCCCACCGCGGCAGCCCTGAGCTGGGGCTGGGAAGGAGGGGGGGGTCTCTCCCTGCCTGCAGCAGCCCCCGTGCTTCTTTTCCAGGATCCAAGCACCCTTCTTCAAGGCCCAGGCACATCTGCGCAGCTCCACTAATTAGATGGGTGGCCCTTCATTCTCTCGTGTGCGGCCATCCAGGTGCTTATAGAGAACTATCCGTGGACCACCTGAATGGAGCTCATGGACCACTGGTTGTCCACGGACCACAGTTTGAGAACCTCTGATCTAGACCATTCCTGACAGGTGTTTTCTAACCTGCTTCTAAAAATCTCCAATGAATGAGATTCTACAACCTCCCTAGGCAATTTATTCCAGTGCTTAACAGCCCTGATAGTTAGGAATTTTTTCCTAATGTCCAACCCAAACCTCCCTTGATGCATTGCTTCTTGTCCTATCCTCACAGGTTAAGAAGAACAATTTTTCTCCCTCCTCCTTGTAACAACCTTTTATGTACTTGAAAACTGTTATCATGTCCTCTCTCAGTCTTCTCTTTTCCATACTAAACAAACCCAGTTTTTTCAATCTTACCTCATAGGTCATGTTTTCTAGATCTTTAATCATTTTTGTTGCTCTTTTCTGGTCTTTCTCCAATTTGTCCACACTTTCCTGAAATGTGGCGCCCAGAACTGGACATAATACTCCAGTTGAGGCCTAATCAGCATGGAGTAGAGCGGAAGAATTACTTCTCATGTCTTGCTTACAACACTCCTACTAATACATCTCAGAATAATGTTTGCTTTTTTTGCAACAGCATTATGCTGTTGACTCAAATTTAGCTTTCCTTGGCAACTCCGGCCGCTTTCTTTTTTTTTGCTTCAGCAACTCCGGCCGCTTTTTTTTTTTGCTTCCCCCCATGTGTCCCGATATTTTGTCAGTTTCATCTGGTCACCCTACAGCACACACTATTACTAAAAATGGCTTACTTTCTCAACCATATCATTATAAAATAAGTCAATTGGAATGTAAATATTGTACTTACATTTCAGTGTATTTTTTAGAGCTGTATAAACAAGTCATTGTCTGTATGAAATTTTAGTTTGTACTGACTTTGCTAGTGATTTTTATGTAGCCTGTTGTAAAACTAGACAAATATCTAAATGGGTTGATGTACGCCTTGGATGACCTTTGCGTACCCTCAGGCGGACCTGTATCCCTTGTTGAGAACCACTGCCCTGCCACACTGGCCCACTGAGGAAGCTGGACACAGTATGCCAAAGTGTGGTGCAACCTACACAACGGCCCTCCACCTCCTCACACACAATTGAGTTCAAAGAGATTGTGCCTCCTTAAGGGACAATCTCTCCCTGAACTCCCCAACATAAGGTTTCATTTTATAGGTACAAGTGCATCTCTTGAGTTTTGAAACGTTATATATAAAATCTAGTATTTTAAACAGTTATAATTAAAAGAGAGCACTATTGGATTTTCATTAACTTATAGAAAAAAGACATGATGTAATATAACATTTAGAATCCAAGCCTTGTTTTCTAAAGAAAAATATTTTCTTTTCAGTGCTGTAGTGTTAAGATCTGTTGTATTTAAGTTGGTTTTTCGGGGGGTTGATGACTGAGCTCGCCCATACCATCTGAAGCACTCTTAAATATTTGCCTTTAAAGGCAATGGGAGAACTGCTCAGCTGCTTCTTTGCCACTGACCATAGCCAAAAAAGTTTCACAATATGATTATAGCAGATGTTATTTGCTTTTTAAGTCCATTGGCATTTTACATACTGGGTTTTTAAGGGCAAATGGTAGCATGGATGAGATTACCAAAAAAAACCAAAACAGTTTAACTTCAGGATCAACACACTGGTAGCCTAACATGAAGATCTGAACATATATTTACAAAAACAGGTTTTAACAATTATAACCCTATGTTACAGCATTATAGGTGATATATAACTATTTGTTTCAGAGTAGCAGCCGTGTTAGTCTGTATTCGCAAAAAGAAAAGGAGTACTTGTGGCACCTTAGAGACTAACAAATTTATTAGAGCATAAGCTTTCGTGAGCTACAGCTCGCTTGCATCCGATGAAGTGAGCTGTAGCTCACGAAAGCTTATGCTCTAATAAATTTGTTAGTCTCTAAGGTGCCATAACTATTTGTGATGGTGAATCTTAAAAGTTTAAAGGTTTGAGCTTACTTCAGATTAGGTTCCAAAAGTTTTCATGCATGTCCAAACTTTCCAGAAGTATCTGAATTTCTTGGATGTAAGTAGATGATAAGAACAAATATTCTGAAATTTCAATATTTGTTGTTTAGATAAGGGACAATGATGGTTTTAAAAGCAAAGGGCTGGATTTTTAAAGATACTTAGATGCCTAAAAATGAAGACAGGTGCTTAATGAGATTTCCAAAAGAATTATTGATTTCAGTTGAGGCTTGGGGCCCTAAATTCCAAGCATTTTTAAATGCCTAAATACATTTAAAATCTGGCCCAAATTGCCTAAGCCTACAACAGGTTAACCATGGGAAAGACAGCAAATATAATTTGACTACATCGCCTGCTGCTTAAAAATGGGTAGTGGTGCGTTGGTGAAGATGGAAGGGCAAATTCAGGGGACTGCACCTCAACAGCAGAAGTTATGAATATTTGAGAAAGGAATACCAGAGGAAAGATGGAAAAGTAGGCATGTGGGCATTATGTGTAGGATCCATTCCTAATGAAATCCTAAAGTATCTCAGCAGGTTGTGGGATACTGAAGAAGAGTAAAAGTGATGCAACGCATCTGTGAAGTTACTATTTGTAAAATGATGGTCAATGGAGGATTGTTACACCACGAGGTATGAACATGGATCAGACTCAGAAAGGTCAGGAGTCTGTTAAAATATAGAAAAAACACATTTTTATTTCAAGGTCCTATAGGAAATACGATAATTTAAATTACAAAAATTATGGTAAGATCTTCATAAGAAATATTCCTGTATAAATTCCCCTATGAAAGGTATACAAACTTCTAATTGCAGCCCTTACTAAAATCTCCCAGCTCATCAGACCAAACTGAGCTCCTTAAACAGAAGCAAACTCCCAACCAGAGTAAATCTCTCAGGTTTCAGCCAAACTGAATTTTTAGATTGGAGTTAAACCACTTGTGGCTGAGCTTTATAGTTCCTTAGACCCACCCGTAAAAGGTTCAGCCCCTTCCACCTGGCTCACTGAGGAGTTGAACACAAATAACCAATTTAATCTCTTCAAAAACTCAGGGCCATTCTCTGTGATGGACTACTTTGTCACAGGTGATCTGATATACAAGTAATTTTTTTCTTGGAATTAAAAACTATAGGTGGCCCACAAAAGGGACTGGAACCAAATGTAAACTCTGGAATAGAAATGGGATAGAGGGAGACTCAGGGAACAGAAGAAGCCAGTGGAAGAGGCCTGGACACATCTGTAGCAGGAGATTAGCCTTATGGGAGGTCTGTCAAGCAGAATCGGGGTGGGTACTCAGCGTGAGACTAGCTTCATAAACCGAAGCAGGAAGAATGTTGCTGAAATTCTGATCCTCTGACTCCCGATGAGAAAGCTTTCACTTCCTTCTTTTTTTGGCAAAGAAGTTAACAATATTTAACCTGACTTTCTACAGAAACTAGGGGTCTGGTCCATCACCCATTGAAGTCAATGTCCTGTGTTCCTTACCGTGATCATTTAGTTAAGAGTCACTTAAAACAATTCCCACCAGGAGAAATGTTGCAAATATAACAGTCTCCATTCATACTTTGGATCTGAAGTTACTGCTGTGATCAAGAGGGAAGTGGGAGAAAATAGAATTACTCATTGTCATCTATATCTTGAAGCATATCAAATGAATCTTTGGGTATGTTGACACTTCAGCAGTACATGCACTATAGTGGCAGAGCTGTGAAGCTGGGGCTATGCCACTGCATTGCTGTAGTGTAGACGCTTGTCTTAGAAACAGAAGAGATTTTTCCATTGCTGTAGTAAATTCAGCCCCTCAGGAGGTGGTAGCTGGGTTGAGAGAAGAATCTTTCCATCAACTTGGTGGTCTCTATACCAGGCATAAATCGGCTTAATTACATTTCTTGGGAGGGTAATTTTTTCATACCGAGTGAAATGGCTAGGTCAGCCTAAGCTTAAGGTGTAGAGAAGGTCTGACTCCTTTGAACTTTACTTTGGTAACACAAGTTCACTTTTTACGGGTTGATATTGATGAATATATGTACAATGCTCAAGCATCCTGGTTGCATTGTTTTTTTAAACTGCATATAACAAAAAATAAAATAAATAAATTACAACAAACTGCATAGAATAAGGAAGCCTCATATTAAAAACTTCTCTCCCAATCCATCTATGCAAAAGCATTCTTCCTAGCAAACCCAGTAGTAAACCTCCTCAAGCATCTGAGTGAGTTAAATGGATGGACCTAAAGATTTGTCTACATGAAGAGTTTTCTCTCCTGTCTGAATCAAGATATTTTGGGGGTGAAATTCTGACCCCAATGAAGCAATGAAAGTTTTGTCATTGACTCCAATGAGTCAACCGGTCTCTCTAAGAATGGGACTTTAAAAAGTCTGTCATTTACAATAAAAAGACAGACATTCTGATTGAGACAGTCATATTCCAGTGAATTACTAGAAGAAATGGGAAAAAAATGAACAGGCATGCTACATTCTTTACGAAAATATAGGGGCATACCACTGCTATCCTATACACACTTACGAGAAAATTAGTTTATAATCATAACTATGCAAAGAATTTTTTAGACTTATATATAGTTCTCTTCCCTCTCCCTACCACTGACTCAGGACTCTGCCCTTATCAAAGGCTGCAGGACTACTGCAGTCTGTGATCACCTTCCTGGACTTCCATGTCACTCACTGTACAGTATTTCTAAGTAATTATATGGGCACATATTATGGGCCTTAACTCTGTACTCTATCTCTTGTCTCCCGATTGATCCAGCTGATTCTCTATTTTCCTCAGTTCAGCCCAGTCAATGTCAGATGAAAATTAATTGAAACTAAAACTTTTCCTTAATTTCTCCATCTAGATGGAATGGCATAATGTTTTTTCAATTCTCTGTAGAAATCTCAGAGGTCTACACTTAAAACGCTGGAGTGGCAGTTTCACCAGTGCAGCTGCAGCTCTTCAGTGAAGATGCTACCTATGCCAATTGGAGGGCTTCTCCTGTCAGAGTAGGAACTCCACCTGCCCGAGAGATGGTAGCTATGTATATGAGAGAAGCCTTTCTGTTGACATAGTGCTGTCTACACTGGGGATTAGGATTTTTTATACCCCTGAGTGACGCTCATTAAAAAAATGTGTTAATTAAATTTGTGACTGAACTTCTTGCAGGAGAATGTATGTCTCCTATTCTGTTTTATCCACATTCTGCCATGTATTTCATAAAAAGAAAAGGAGAACTTGTGGCCTTAGAGACTAACAAATTTATTTGAGCATAAGCTTTCGTGAGCTCGTTATCAAGCAGAACCGGTCATCAGTATGGACAAGTCTTCTGGAACGGTGGCTGAAGCATGAAGGGACATAAGAATCTTTAGCGCATCTAGCATGTAAATATCTTGCGATGCTGGCGACAGTGCCATGTGAAAGCCTGTTCTCACTTTCAGGTGATATTGTAAACAAGATTTGGGCAGCATTAATTCCTGCAATTTGTAACCAAACTTGTTTGTCTGAGTGATTGGCTGAAGTAGGACTGAGTGGACTTTGTAGCGTCTAAAGTTTTACATTGTTTTATTTTTGAATGCAGTTATTTTTTGTACATAATTCTACATTCATAAGTTCAACTTTCATGATAAAGAGATGGCACTACAGTACTTATATTAGGTTGAATAAAAAATAAATATAAAATGAGCACTGTACACTTTGTATTCTGTGTTCTAATTGAAATCAATATATTTGAAAATGTAAAAAACATCCAAATATATTTAAATAAATGATATTCTATTATTAACAGTGTGACTAATCCCATGATTAATTTTTTAAATCACTTGACAGCCCTATTTTAAGACCTTCCAGTATGAGAAGCAAGTAACAAGCCCCCACTAGGAAGCTGGGAATCTCCTCTTTTTAAGGAATAAAGTGCTTGTTTGTAGTGAGACAAGGCAGTGAGATACAATCTTTTAAGTCATAACATTTTTATGTATAGAAAAACTGTTTCTTCTTCAGGAGTAAACCTTGCTCAACCTTGCTTTAAGCCAGTTTTTCAGGGGAAAAGCAAAAACATTTTTCTAATAAGCTGATTTTTTAGAATTGGAGCTGTTTGAAGAGCCATTTTAATATCATGTCTGTGCAAGACTTCTGCAGGCATACCTATGTCAGTCAGGGGTGATCCCTGACTAACATAGCAACGCTGACGTCCTTAGTGTAGACGCAGCTGCCTTTTTACCAGTATAGCCTGTTTCATTTGTGGGCGGTGGTTTTACTATACTGGTACAAACCTGGATTACAAGAAAAGAGTTACAAATAAAAAATTATAAAACTCTCTAAATCATTTCTAAATTAGCTTCTCTGAAACAAATATGACAAACAGAACATGATGGTGTGATGTAATATAAAATTTTTATTAGTATGAGTTCAGAGTTTGGGAGACTTACATAACTTGTGTACTGTTGCCATCCAAAACCTGTTATTGTCCTGCTTATTACCCACGATCCTAGATTTTCCCATGAGGTGGATGTCATGGGAAAATGTCCAGTCCCCTGCAGGAGATTGGATTAGATGACCTATCAAAGTCCCTTTCAGTCCTACATTTTGATGATTTCTGTGATTACTGCCATGAGGTTGGGAAGAAATTTTCATTTATTATAGCAGTTTATTATACAGAGGCCTGTATTCTATGTTGCCCAAGGCAACAAAAGTCCAACTCAGCGCATTATACTAAATTGTGTAGAAGGGTAAGAAGAAGTTGGAGACAGAAAGACTGGTACAAACTAGATTGTTTAAGTTACAAGAATGGTGATATGGGGTCTTTAAAGCTCCTGACAGACTTGTGAGTTGATATGACAAGTTGAAATATTCTAAAAATGGGAGGAAATGTTTATAGCTGAAATCACCAAAATGTGTTTTGAGTGGTTAATTTTAATCGGATGAAGTTGCCACCCCTTTTTGAACATTGCATATTTGGAGATCCCTGAAAGGGAACAATGGGATGAATGGATTGGAAGGAAAGAGTTTTGCCATAATGGCTGCAACTCCCCCCGCTCTCCTCCTTCCAGAAATCTCTTGGCATCCTGCGATCTACCATAACACCACTGGGCCTTTTTTTGTCCTATTCAGACAGAGGTCTTGAACACTAAAAATTAGAGAGAAAAATGGGGGATGTTACCACCTCTACCAGCTTCAGCTGAAAAACACCTGGGATGTAAGCCATTGCTTCTGACTGTCATCACCGTCCTAGTCTGGCATTTTCCTTCCTCTACCCTAATTGTCTTCTTTCTTATCCTTCTCATTTTGCTTTCTACCTAATAAGAATCTGGACTGGTCAGCCAAAACAACTTCACCTTTTGCAACACTGCTGAGAGCCTGTGTTGAAAAAGCCAAGGTCAAAGCAATGCCTTACAGAGCTCAATGCTGGTAAAAAGTATGTCTGTTCTCATTGTGGTATATACGACCCTGTACTCTGCCTTCACTTTCCCAGCAGCTAGTATGCAAGTAAAAGTAAGGACCAGAGACAGAAGCTTAATTTTCTGTGTTTGTTATTCTTTTTTTGTCCCATTTGGCATATCTTTTCTTAAAGGAAACAGGATTGAATTTCAAAAATAATAATAGCTCAAGACCATATAAATGAACGTTGTCTCTCTTCTTCCAAAAAGAACTTTTAATACAATCTATAATGCTGTCTAAAAAGACTGTCAAACAGAGGTTTTTCCATATGGAGACGTTGCACATCTAAAGAAAATAAGGAAAATTGTTAAAATGAAAGCTTTCCTTAATTCTTAGTCTTGAAATGCTTTAAACATTTTGTTTATTTTTCTGTGAGTTTAATAATGGGTTAAAGAGATTTTAACTGGTGGTTGTTACAGTGGACATAAGCCAGCAATAACTTGGCATGAAACCCTGAATCATGCTTAGCCATTTAATGTTGCAACAGTAAATGATATTTTTTTAACATCCTATCCCTTGCTGGACCTATACAATAGGCTATTGACACTGATTTGTTATTGTTTTAAGAAGTTAAAGTTAAGAAGTATTTCCTTTTTATAATGGTTGCACTTACTACTTTATTTTCACCTGGGACAAAAGCTTTGCCCTAGTTGGAGACACATTACTAATGTGGGTGGATCAGATCATTTAGTATTTTATAGCAAGGCTTGACAAAATTTGATTTTTATTTTTTTATAATTTCAATTGATATTTATCTTTAAACTTTTTTAGGTTTTTATTGATTTACATTTTCACAGTTGTGCACAAATATGAATTTTAAGCATTTTTTCCTGAATTTTATTGATTTAAAGTTCAGTTGTGAAAAAGTATGGGGTGTCAGAAAATAATTATTTAATGACAATAGATGTTGAGATTCAAAAAGTTAAAACTTTATAAACATTAACACACAAATTGTCAACATCAAATGTCAAAATATACAAAGTACATAGCCTTAAATCAAACTAAGAATTTTTCAAACAACAATTTTCTGACCTCGCCTATCTGTACATTTTGATTATTTGTAGATGAAAATATTTTTGAATTAGTTTGAGTGTGTATGGTGAAATTGATTTTTACTAACATTTACTGATAAAAATCTAATCTTACCAAGCCTATTTATAGTTGCTATTGCCACTTCTCTTCTCATCAGTTGTAGACCTAGGTTTTTACTTCCAGGAAGACTTCATTGATGTTGGGGGCGGGATGGATGATTTGTTTTAATAATTAGATAAGAGCTTCTCCTTTTCTGAGGTGTGGAAGTGATTTGGGAAGTTGGGTTTTTATATATTATTGGTAGGGGACACTCACTATGGAAGGGGTATATTTTTAATATTTTTTCTTGAGTTAATATTTGAGGCATAATTGGTTATGTCTTGGTAGGATTTCTCCAGACACAATCTTCCTACATCATAAAGCCAATGCATTCTAGGAAATAAGTCACACTGCTAGGATGACCAGATGTCCCAGTATTATCAGGACCATCCTGATATTAGGGGCTTTGTCTTATATAGGCAACTACACCTTCCCTTCCCCTTCCCCTCCCCCCCCCAAATGTCCCAGTTTCTCACACTTCCTATCATCCTGCTGATAACCATCACTGAATCAGTTTTTAGACTATGCTGTAGCAGGATAAAAGAGAAAACACTGTAACTGAGTGTATCCCTTAGGAGTCTGGCCTCCCCTTCATACCAGGCAAGCCTAGTTTATGGGATGCACTTTCTAATCTGGAGGACAGTGGAAAAATGTTGATATTTTTATATAATTAGTTTTTAAAAGAGGGTGAAAAACCCAAAGGTTTCTAAACTTCAGAAGTCTGTAAACAAACTGAATTGTTTAAAGAAACAGGATTATGAAATATTGATACTGCCCAAGAGTGTGCTAGGCATCTCAGAACAAACAGAAAGCAAGGGGTGAAATCCTGACTCCACTGAAGTCAATATGAGTCTTTCCATTAACTTCAATGAGACCAGGATTTAACTCAAGGTCCCTGCCCCTGAGGAGTTTGCAGTCTAAGGCCTGGTCTACACTGGGGGGTGGGGGGGGGGAGGAGGAGGAGGAGGGGATTGAGCTAAGTTATGCAACTTCCTACATGAATAACGTAGCTGAAGTCGACGTACTTAGTTCTACTTACTGCGGTATCTTCACTGCAGTAAGTCAACAGCTGACACTCTCCCGTCGACTCCGCCTGAGCCTGTCACCTTGGTGGAGTACTGGGAGAGGGCTAGACTAGATGTGATAAATCGACCCCTGCTGGACTGGTCCAGCAAGTAATGTAGACCAGCCCCAGGCCCTAATTCTGAAAACATACACATGTGATTAATTTTAGTCATGTGAGTAATCCAGTGGGTTCACTCATGAGAGCAAAATTAAGCACATGCATAAGTATTTTCAGGGTTGGGACCTAATCTTAGACATGATGTTTCAAGTTAGGGTAACAAACAACAGTGAGGGGAAAGGGTGAAGAAAAACATAAGGTTAAAACTGTAGGATCATGTATTCATAACTATTTATTTATATAGCAACTAATATGATCAAATGAAAACTAAATTAAATAACTTAAGAATCATTATCTACTATTTTAATATGAGATAATATAATTAAATGTAAATTGGAAATGTTAGAGATTGTCTCTTGCACTTGATTAACCTTTGAGTTTTAGATATGAATGAGGAGTAAGAGGCTAAAAAACCAGTTACAAACCAGCCTGCTCTTTTAAAGGGAACTTTCATGCTAAATCTGATCTGTCTTTAATAATTGAAAATGTGCTTTGTCTTTCAGCCCTCTCAAGTTTCAGTTAATATTAATGGAGGATGTGGAAAGGAATTTTACCATATACTGTTAATAGATTTAATTCTATGGGAGATGGGGATAAAAAAGAAAATAAAGCAGACTTGGATGGAAAATCTATTATAACATGTAAGGCCCCAGTTCCACAAACACTTATGCATTTTAAACTTACCACATATGAATGCCATTGAACTCAATGGAACTCCTCAGGTGCATTTTCCAGGTTGGGGCTTAAAACAGTATTGCTGCAGATTCTATGACTGCAGGTTTAAGGGAAGTGCATGCATGTGTGCGCGTGCTTAAATTATACATTATAGTTAACTAGAAAAATCAGAAACCCTACCTTCAGTCATAACAGACCAGCACTATGGTTAGAATGATGATACATCTTTCAGTTCATGTTATTCAGACACTATTTTATGACACAAAATGTGATACTGCTATATTGAATTTGCAACCTTTGATTCAGTGTGGGATCAGAATCCACTGGCATTGAGGTAAACTATCTCCCCTTTTGTATGTACAGCATGTTGAGTAACAGGCCTTGGGGACTCAGCATTCCATCTTAAATATGCCCACTTTTCCTGATAGGCAGGTAAGAGTACATTGCAGCCTAAAGGGCCCTAAGGAAAACACTGTTATATGTACTTATAATTGGTTCAGAAGAGCAGAGCAAGTAGGCTACAGATATACTCACCTAGGCCTTGATGCTGCAAGTCCTTGTATGGTGCACAATAGGGAGTGCAACATTGTCACTCTCCATTGTGAGTAAATGTGCTGGTATGTGTGATTGCATTAAGGATAAGCAATTCATACAGTCTCAAATGGTATCAGTCAGCTTCCAAGAGCACTGTGACAGATCTCTAGACATCTATCCCTAATTCATGACAATGGAAAATGAGTGCCTGTGTGGGAATTTCTATTGAAGAAAATACCCATCTATTTGAAAAAGACAATACAGAAACTGTCTGGGACAGACATGCAAACTAGTTTGTGATTTATGGTATTTAAGCTTGATTGTTCAACTTTTGAAAGGTGAATATTAATTTACATGAAGGGATTTTGTATCCACAGGGATCATCTCTTGGAGAAAGCACTGGGTCCAAACCTTATTTCATGCAGATGTGCCTGGAGAAAAGAGAACCCTGTAACTTTCAAGAAGACGTACTGAAGGGTAAAGAATTTCTGGAACCTACACCATCCTCTTAGCCTTGCTGAACAGGCGTAGATAGAGATGTTCTCTCCTAGAAAGGTGTGCTGCAAAAGGCTCTGGCAGGTAGTACACAGAGGATTTAATCTTTTAGTGTCTCAGTTTCCCTATATGTAAAATAAGTATTAGAATAAATAATAATAATGATCCCACCTTCCCAGAATTCAGGGAAGACTGATGAGTCACCTAGATTCTCCCACATACTTGTCCCAAGGTTTAATTAACATTTGTAAATTTTATAATTACTCAGATCTTTAAATTTAGTTTTGATTTGAAATATTAAGTAGATATTTTGGGTGAAATTTGAATGAATATCTAAAGGAAAAATTTTATTTACTGTTAAATGTTGTTATTACTGTTGAGCAAAAGAGCAGTGAGTTTTCCTTCAATGGCAAACTCCTGTTTCTGTCACTAAACTTTTCCATTAAACTTTAGCTCATGCTGTTGGGGAAAAAAGTTAAAAGATATTTGCCTGCTTATGTTTTATCTATAAAATATTAAACATATCAAATCTGGTATTTCCAGGTTGAACATATAGAGAAATGCCATCGAGTTGAGTGTAAGATCTCACTTTGATCAGCTAATTAAAAATTTGAGTATTTTCTATCTTGGAAATCACTATGGATGGTTGAAGAACGAGTGGGATGAGTGGGAGGTAATGGCATGTGTGGGGACAGTGGGTGGAGTACAGTCCCTGCATGAGTGAGGAGGCTACTTTGTGTAGAAGGTGATGTTTGTGGGGTGATTGGTGACTGGGTGCTGACTGTGTGGTGGTGACTAAGTGGAGCGGGGAGGACACTGTTAGGGATGCTATGTGTGTGCAATGAGTGAGAGGTGATTGTGTGTAGAGCAGTGGTTTTCAAACTAAGGCCGCCGCTTGTTCCGGGAAAGCCCCTGGTGGGCTGGGCTGGTTTGTTTACCTGCCACGTCCGCAGGTTCGGCCGATTGCGGCTCCCACTGGCCATGGTTCACTGGTCCAGGCCAATGGGGGCTGCAGGAAGGGCCGGGCAGCATATCCCTCGGCCCGCACCGCTTCCCGCAGCCCCCATTGGCCTGGAGTGGTGAACCACGGCCAGTGGGAGCCGCGATCGGCCGAACCTGCGAACGTGGCAGGTAAACAAACTGGCCCAGCCCGCCAGGGGCTTTCCCTGAACAAGCGGCGGCCCTAGTTTGAGAACCACTGGTGTAGAGTACTGTGGGAACTTGTTCTTGGAGTTGTCTGTGTGGGGTTATTGTAATGGGTGGTGGGTGATCAAGGGGAAGTGACAGTGTACAGGTAAGGTCGGGGGTTAGAGTACTGTCTGTGTGGGAGTAGTGACTGTGTAGGTTGCTGTACATGTATGTATGGAATGCTGTGGGGCATACTGTCTGTCTGTGAGGTACTTTCTATGGGAAAGTATTTGTGTGCAGTGGCATACTAATATAATAATAAAATGATACTGATATTTCATAAAGTACTTTTCATCAATAGATCTCAAAGCACTTTACAAAGGAGGCAAGGGGAACTGACTGCGTAGCATGCTATATGTGGGGAACTGTGCTGGGTGCTGTCTCTGTGAATGGTTTGTAAGGGGTGCCATCTCTGTGTTTAGGGGGTAGTGATGGGTGGGGTGCTGTGTGTGTGGAGGCTGTTGTGAGAAATTCTCTCTGTGAAGATTGCTTTGTGTGTGGAGTGCTATGAAAAGTTGGGGTGTGTTGTAGGGTGCTATGAAAGGGTGAAGTGCTCTCTGTGCGTACGGTAGCCCAGAGGTCTTGTCTGTGTGGTGAGTAATGTGCAGTTGCTCTTTGTGTGGGGTGTTCTGTGTGGGTGTTGTGTAAGGGTGGATGGGGTTGCTCTCTGTGTGGGTGGTGTGGGGGGTGCTGTGTAGCCTGCTCACTATGTGTAGTGCTCTGTGTGGACATGCTGTGAAGGGGTGGCATGCTGCTGCTTGTGTGTGGGCGGTCTATGTGGGATGCTGTCTGTGTTTCAGATGTGAAGAGGTAGTGTGCTCTCTGTGCAGGGTGCTCTATGCATGGGGGTGCCGTAAAGGGGTGAGATCATAGAATCATAGAAGATTAGGGCTGGAAGAGACCTCAGGGGGTCATCTTGTCCAACCCCCGGCTCAAAGCAGGACCAACACCAACTAAATCATCCCAGCCAGGACTTTGTCAAGCCGGGCCTTAAAAACCTCTAAGGATGGAGATTTCACCACCACCCTAGGTAACCCATTGCAGTGCTTCACCACTCTCCTAGTGAAATCGTTTCCCCTAATACTATGAAAAAAGAAAAGGAGGACTTGTGGCACCGTAGAGACTAACAAATTTATTAGAGCATCAGCTTTCGTGAGCTACAGCTCACTTCATCGGATGCATTTGGTGGAAAATTTTTTTCATCCGATGAAGTGAAGCTGTAGCTCACGAAAGCTCATGCTCTAATAAATTTGTTAGTCTCTACGGTGCCACAAGTCCTCCTTTTCTTTTTGCGAATACAGACTAACACGGCTGCTCCTCTGAAACCTAATACTCTGCTGTCTGTGCCAGGTGTTTTCTGCGTTGAGGCTGGTCTACCGGTGCTTTTGAAGGGGTGGGGTCCTCTCTGCAAGGGTGCTTTCCAGGGGTGAGGTGCTGTCCGTGTGGGGGTGGTCTGGGGGTGCTGTGAAAGGGTGGCCGGGGTGTTGTCTGCGTGTGGGTGCTGTGATGGGGTGGGGTGCTCTGTGCGGCATGCTCAGTGTGGGATGCTATGAAGGGGAGAGGTACTCTCTGTGTGTGGCGGGGTGGTCTGAGGGGATGCGAAGGGGTGAGATGCTGTCTGTACAGGGCTCGGTATCTCTCGGGGGGCTGGGAAAGAGTGAGGTACTATTAAGGGCTGGGGTGCTGTCTGTTTGGGGGCGGTCTGAGGGTGCTGTCAAGGAGTGGGGCGCTCTGTGTGGGGGTGCTGTGAAGGAGGGGGTGCTGTCTGGGATAGCGGGGAGGGAGGGGCGGCTCTCTGTGCGTGGGGCACCGTGAAGGGGGGGCGCTGTCTGCGTGGACGCTCTGGGGCGGCGAGCACGTAGAGGGCCGCTCCTCTCCCCCGGTAGGCCCCGGCGGGATGTGGGAGGCCGGGCGGAGCCGCGCTGGTTGCCGTGGTGACCGGAAAGCCCGTGCTCCCCCCGCCCTCTCCGGCAAACAGGGCAGCGGCCGCTCGGCGGCTCCGGGCCGCGGCTCTGGTGGGGGAAGGTCACAGGTGAGAAGGGGCCAGAGAGGCGGCGGCGGCATTTCCCTCCCCCGGCCACCGCCTTCCGGGCCTGTCAGCCCCGCGCTCGGACCGCTCAGCCGGCCGGGGGCGGGACCTTCCCCGCCGAGCTGCTCGCCGCCGCTGCGACCAGGGGACAGAGCGGCCGGCGGGAGGGGCCCCGAGAAGGCGCAGCCCCCTGGTACGGAGCCGGGGTGGAGGGGGCCGCCTGGAAGCGGGTGCGGGGAGGAGGGGGGCCGAGGCCGGTTTAGGGCCGGAGGGAGGGGAAGCTCTGCCCGCCCGGCCGGCAGCGAGTGCCCCAGTGCTCTCGCAGACGCGTCCGGGGCGGCGGAGTCACTCCCTTCCCCCGTCCCAGGGCTGAGTGAGGCGGGACCCCCACGCCCCGTCATGTGGAAACTCAACAAGAGCAGCAAAGTTCTCCTGGATGATCCTCCCGAGGAGGAAGAGACCCGGCTCCGGGATCCGCCTCAGCCAGCAGCCAGCGCCTCCGCCGCGCAGGTAAGCGGAGCGGGGGACTCGGTTAATAACAAGAGCGCCCGGCATCGCGGCACCCCGGTGCGCTCTGTGGGACCCGCCGCCCCCGCTCGCTTGTCTGTACTCGCTGGGTGGCGAGGCTTGGCGCGACTCGGGAACGACGGGGCGTTTGTAGCGGGGGTATACATTGCTGCTGCTGGTTGGGATTCTGTGATTTCCCCCCCCTCTTGCGGTGCTGGGACCTGCCGCCCTTCCTTCCCACGGCTTCATACTGCACAGGGTACTTTCTTTCTCCCACCCCCAAGCACGGCCACTGCAACTCCTCCACTCAACACAGCAAACAAATGATCTCCAAAGGCATAATCCCCATTAAATATAAAGGGGGGGGGGATTTAGGTTATGGCTGGCGTGTTTTTATACTTAAAGAGGGGCCGCTGTTACTATTATTAAAGTAGACACAATGTTGTTTGAAGACTTTTCCCTGTTGGATATCCCTCAGCACACAAAAGATTGCATAAATACTACAGGTTTCAGAGTAGCAGCCGTGTTAGTCTGTATTCGCAAAAAGAAAAGGAGTACTTGTGGCACCTAACAAATTTGTTAGAGCGTAAGCTTTCGTGAGTGAGCTGTAGCTCACGAAAGCTTATGCTCTAATAAATTTGTTAGTCTCTAAGGTGCCACAAGTACTCCTTTTCTTTTTATAAATACTACAAAGATACATTTACAAGATGGAGTAAAGGCTCAGTTTGGGTAAGGGGCAGGTATTGGTCAAATGTCAAACAGAACAACTAAAGTAGTTACTGATTCCATTAGTAATTGTGAGTCTAATGGCTTACCACTATTATTAGTTTTAATAAATTCTTTTTTGCAAGTGCCTTGTAATTATAGGTTTCAGAGTAGCAGCCATGTTAGTCTGTATTCGCAAAAAGAAAAGGTGTACTTGTGGCACCTTAGAGACTAACAAACTTATTAGAGCATAAGCTTTCGTGAGCTACAGCTCACTTGAGCTTATGCTCTAATAAATTTGTTAGTCTCTAAGGTGCCACAAGTACTCCTTTTCTTCTTGTAATTATAGCATTTGATTGAATAGTTTGAATAGTTTAATTGAGTTGATTGATTAATTTTACTGGGTGGGGTGTGCCAGCACAGGAGTATTCCAAGTTATTCATTCAGTAACTCTTGATGGCTTCCCGTTGGTGTGTAGTTAGAAATTCTTTACCCTGTCTGTTTATATATTAGTACAGTAATGATAGAGAAGTCTGTAAATCAATATAAGCTATGATTGCTTGTTGTTTGAAATCAAAACAGCTTTGATGATTGTAGTAAAATATTAAATGTAATGTAAAACATTTGTTTAGTTAACAAGGATGTCCTTTATTTAAATCTTTTATTATATGAGAATGAGAAAATGAAATGTCAGAGTATATGGCTAAGGCTGTTTTGGATGAATCTATTTTAATTGTAATGAACAATCTGGATAGAACATCACTCAAAACAAAGATGCTTTATTTTTACAACTCGCTATTTAGGTAAGTGTCTTAAGGAGGACGTATAACATAAGGAAATAAGGTTGTACAACCAATTAGATTGGAGTTGACATGGTTTAGGGCCTGATCATGCACCATTGAGATAAATGCATTTTGCCACTAATTTTTCTAGGAACAGGATCAAGCTTCTAACATACAGCTGTGGAGTTGATTCTGCTTCTGCTATGAATTCTGCTTGAATCATAGAATCATAGAATATCAGGGTTGGAAGGGACCCCAGAAGGTCATCTAGTCCAACCCCCTGCTCAAAGCAGGACCAAGTCCCAGTTAAATCATCCTAGCCAGGGCTTTGTCAAGCCTGACCTTAAAAACCTCTAAGGAAGGAGATTCTACCACCTCCCTAGGTAACGCATTCCAGTGTTTCACCACCCTCTTAGTGAAAAAGTTTTTCCTAATATCCAATCTAAACCTCCCCCATTGCAACTTGAGACCATTACTCCTCGTTCTGTCATCTGCTACCATTGAGAACAGTCTAGAGCCATCCTCTTTGAAACCCCCTTTCAGGTAGTTGAAAGCAGCTATCAAATCCCCCCTCATTCTTCTCTTCTGCAGACTAAACAATCCCAGCTCCCTCAGCCTCTCCTCATAAGTCATGTGCTCTAGACCCCTAATCATTTTTGTTGCCCTTCGCTGTACTCTTTCCAATTTATCCACATCCTTCTTGTAGTGTGGGGCCCAAAACTGGACACAGTACTCCAGATGAGGCCTCACCAGTGTCGAATAGAGGGGAACGATCACGTCCCTCGATCTGCTCGCTATGCCCCTACTTATACATCCCAAAATGCCATTGGCCTTCTTGGCAACAAGGGCACACTGCTGACTCATATCCAGCTTCTCGTCCACTGTCACCCCTAGGTCCTTTTCCGCAGAACTGCTGCCGAGCCATTCGGTCCCTAGTCTGTAGCGGTGCATTGGATTCTTCCATCCTAAGTGCAGGACCCTGCACTTATCCTTATTGAACCTCATTAGATTTCTTTTGGCCCAATCTTCCAATTTGTCTAGGTCCTTCTGTATCCTATCCCTCCCCTCCAGCGTATCTACCACTCCTCCCAGTTTAGTATCATCCGCAAATTTGCTGAGAGTGCAATCCACACCATCCTCCAGATCATTTATGAAGATATTGAACAAAACGGGCCCCAGGACCGACCCCTGGGGCACTCCACTTGACACCGGCTGCCAACTAGACATGGAGCCATTGATCACTACCCGTTGAGCCCGACAATCTAGCCAGCTTTCTACCCACCTTATAGTGCATTCATCCAGCCCATACTTCCTTAACTTGCTGACAAGAATGCTGTGGGAGACCGTGTCAAAAGCTTTGCTAAAGTCAAGAAACAATACATCCACTGCTTTCCCTTCATCCACAGAACCAGTAATCTCATCATAAAAGGCGATTAGATTAGTCAGGCATGACCTTCCCTTGGTGAATCCATGCTGACTGTTCCTGATCACTTTCCTCTCCTCTAAGTGCTTCAGGATTGATTCTTTGAGGACCTGCTCCATGATTTTTCCAGGGACTGAGGTGAGGCTGACCGGCCTATAGTTCCCAGGATCCTCCTTCTTCCCTTTTTTAAAGATGGGCACTACATTAGCCTTTTTCCAGTCATCCGGGACTTCCCCCGTTCGCCACGAGTGATTCAGTCCTCACCCCCTAATAATGTGTACCTCCTCACTGCACAGCCTGGCTAATCATGCTGTACATAGCATAAATATTTAGCCCTGATAAGAGTTAGCTCAACAAGAACTAGGAGCCAGGATCTCTTCAATTATCAGTCTTGTGGTCCAGCCACTGGATCATACATTCAGATATTTGTTTGCATGCTTGTAAGTAAATGAGAGAGTTCAGTATTGTTTCTTGGCATAGACTTATTTTTCATGATGACAAAATAGATCCCCTTAATGTGATCATTATTCCCTTTCCTCAAATGTACATTTTCTTTTGCTAATCTTCTACTTCCTTAAGAGAGAATCAGTTTTTTCAGGTTGTGTTACAAGAATATTTCAATCTCACTTTGAATTTGTGATATATTGTCTTCCCCATGCATTAAAATCAGATATCTATATTTTTATAAGTCAAGTCTAATAGGATTTTCAAAGGCTTCTGCATACAATTTACATAATTAGTGTTAACATTTATAACTATTATAGTTTCTTACTTTAAAAAATAATATGAAGTAACGTCTATATTGTCGTAGACAGAGCTGGTCAGAACATTTTAGACAAAATGAAATCTTGTAAAAATATGCTTTTTGTTGAAGCTTAAACATTTTGCAAATATGTATCTGTTTTGAAAAAGTATTTTGGAGAGGGAGCTCAAGCTCTCACCCTATAGCCTGATGGTTAGGCCACTAGCTTGGGATATGGGAGATTGGGATTCAGAGTTCTTACTCTACTTGCTTCAGAGTGATTTGAAACTGCTTTGAATCATCCAGAGCAGGGTCTTGAATCTGGGTCTCCAACACTGCTGGTTAGTGCCCTAACTGCCATACTATAGCAGCTAAGAGGTATGATCCCGTTTGCTTGGACATACACACATTTTCTTTGCTAACCTCCTGATTATATATGTAGGGAGTCTGGTGGGTGCAGTTAGATGGCTGGCCTAAGCTGTCTTCCATGCTGCCACAGCCACGCTGCAATTTTATCCTGCTATCTTGAGCAGAGCTAGCATGAGTGCCTGAATGGGAATCGTAGCTTCTAGCTGCTGTGTAGACATACCCTTAACAGACACCAACCTAACCTTATCATCCCAAGTCAAAAAGCTTAGGTTTTGATCAGAAAATGGAT
Source organism: Dermochelys coriacea (assembly GCF_009764565.3). NCBI lineage: Eukaryota > Metazoa > Chordata > Testudines > Dermochelyidae > Dermochelys > Dermochelys coriacea. The sequence continues at coordinate 39,704,239 of NC_050070.1, read as the reverse complement.
ATTTTGACACCATTTTCATGAAAATGTTGAAAAGATTTTCATTCCAATGCAATTTCAAAGGTTTCTTAAAACAGAATCATCATCCTTGAGCTACCTGAAGATGGAAGTGCCTGCATAACACAAAGGCGGGTTGGGTTGGGTTGGGTTGTTGACGCTGTTTAAAACTGTTTCTCGAGAGTGAAAAGACAGACAAACTCTGAAAGATTAGTCGGACAATAAATTTGATTTCATGTACTTTTTACTAGACAATTCTTCCTTAAATCACAAAAATGACTTTAATTATGTGTATAAACCCTTTTGCACACAAAATGTACTTTGTTGGCTAAAGTAAGAATGAATACAGGAGTAAATTTTAATACAACTAAAGAGCACAAGTATTTCGTAAAATGTAATGTATTCTCCTTAACTTGCTCTTTCTACTATGTTTTCAAAGAGCTCTTCAACTTTGCATGATGAGTATAAATTTACTTTGTAAGATACTCATTGTGATTCAAGTTGTAGTCAATTGTCTGTACTTGAAAATATGTTTTGTACTTTTGTAGGACTTAATGCGTTGGCATTCATATTGAGTAAGTGCTCATTGACTAAAGGTCTTATATATGTTATATACTATACTTTTAAAAATATTAATCAAATGAAACTCTAAGATGACAGTGATGTGTCAGTATGATATGCAGCTTTAATACATGAGATGTTATTGACTGTTTTAGTAAGATAGCTGCTTACATATTGGCGGGAGGGAGAATCGAACTAAATTTTCATTCTTAAATTAAAGGAAGAAAATAAAGACAATATGAAATACTGGAGTTCCTCTTCCTTGACCTGTTCTCATTTGATCTTAATTTCTATTATATTCAAATAGAAAGAAATGCAGAGACATGTTTCATGTTAATTACAGTTTAGACCTGTTCACTGAACATTTCAAAGCTGGGCTTTACAGAAATTTAGTTATCTTTTTAATTAATGTGTTTAAAAGTCTTTGGTACAGTTTTGACACAAGCTTTCATGTTAAATTAATAAAACTTACACAGGCCCTGAAGGAGTGGATAAGAAATAAGTACAGCTTTCAGATGTATATTAGTGAAATAAATCAAATAAGGGCAATGACATCAGTTTTTGATGTTAAGGATCAAAAAATAATAAAGCTCCGTGAACAGTTTGACTAAGTTGACTGATGTGGAGAATGAGATCTTGGTCTTTTTGCTTCAGAGAGGAGATTCTGCTAACAGGCACGTTCTGATTTAGACTGTAAGCCAGACATATTTCTACTTTAATTTCATTCTTGGTTCTTCATTTAGAGATTTGGGGTACTCTACTAAAAGTCAGGAATGGACTAAAGTATTTCAGTTTTGTTTATAATTAAATCTAATTATTTTTGTTAAAAAGTGAAAGCAGTAAATGTTAATCCAACTAACTTCTCCCCTTCATTTTCCATTTCCTCAAATTATGTCGCTTTCAACGTTACCTCATTCCTGTCTTTGCAATTCCATCCTGGGTCTCCTCCATTCTAGCTTCAGTCTTCTCCACTTCAGCAAAAATTCTCCTGACAAGTTCTTCCTGGCCAAAATTGAAGTCTTCTATTCCATCCTTATCATTCTTGAACTCTAATGGTTTTGACTTTGTCAGTTGTACACATTTTCTTGAAACATTATTTTTCCTTGGCTTTCATGACTGTCCTTCCATGGTTCTCCTCCTACTTCTCTGATCCCTCCTTCAGCAATTCTTTCAGTAAGTCCTCCTCCTTTCTCCAACTCTCCATAAAGTCTGTCCTATTTGCTCACATTGTTTCTATTACCATCTTTACATTGATGGCTTGTAGGTCAGGAGAAGAGAGGTAGATCAGTCTACTTCAGTCCAATACTGCGTATTATTCTTTCTCTTTGAAATCACTGCAAAATAATTTTCTTTATCCCCAAACCTCTACTTCCTGCTTTCTCCCACAGTTGCCAACACTACCGTCCTTACTGTCACCTGTTACATTTGACCTCTTCCTTTCTTTACACTGCACAGTTCGTCTATGTCCAAATCTTGTTGCTTCTTTCTCAGTAACATCTCTAAACTCTGCCTTTTTCTTTCTGTCCAGACAACAGAAACTCTTCTGCAAGCCCTTATCTCCCATCCTGATTACTGTAACCTACTCCTCTATGGCCTCCCTAATTATGGCCTCCCTAATGCCAACATTGCTTCCCTCTAAGTCCATAAAAATCACAGCTACTGACAATGAGGCCATAGCTACACTACAAAGTTTTACTGACACCAGTTATGTTGGCAAAGTTAGTGCTTGTGCACAGGCATACTTGGCTCCTTTCGTTGGCATTGTGCATACCCACGAGGAGTTCTGTGTTGATGCAGAGTGTGGTGCACCATGGATAGTTATCCCAGTGTGCAACCTGCCACCATTCAGTGCAATGTCTTTTGAGTAGTTTTGGCAATGTATGGTGGGACAGAACTGAGTCACACGGGGTGACTGGGAGCAACGGATCAACTTCCTATAATGCAATGTTCTTCATCCCATAATTTTTGTGCCTATTTTCAAATTCCCATGAATCTGCGTAAGACTTGTCGCTGCCTGCTGTCTCTGGCAGAAGCATGTAGCCTGCACAGCTCTGCACTATTGTCATGAGCATTGCAAGCACAGGATGTACGCTTCTCTGTTATTTGCAGAGCTTCAAGAACCGCAGGGAACATGATGGCAGTTGTTGTTGTTCCTGGCAGTTGTTTTGCTGTGGGACATGGTGAGAATTATTTCAAGGTTATTGGTGGCATTCACTGAGCAGCTGCTTCTGGGCCCAAGAAACGAACACTGACTGGTGGGATCTCATCATAGTGCAGGTTTGGGATGATGAGTAGTGGCTGCAGAACTTTTGGATGCTCAAGGCCACATTCCTGGATCAGTGTACCGAGCTCACCCCAGTCATCCAGTGCAAGGACACCAAACTGAGAGCTGCACTGACAGTGGAGAAGTGAGTAGTGATCACACTAGAGAAACTTGCAATGCCAGATTACTACTGGTCCATGGAAAGTCATTTTGGAGTGGGCAAATCCACCATGGGGGCCATTGTCATGCAAGTGTGCAGGGCCGTTAATTGTCTCCTGTTACTCAAGACTGAGATTCTCAGCAATGTGCGGGATGTAGTGGATGGCTTTGTATCTATGGGGTTCCTGAACTGTGGTGAAGCAGTTGATAGCATGCACATCCCTTTTTTGGCCCCAGAGCACCTTGCCACAGAGTACCTCAACAGAAAGAGCTACTTTTTCATAGTTGTGCAAGTGTTGGTGGCTCACTGTGCATGCTTCACTGACATTAGTGTTGACTGGTGAGGGAATGTGCACGATGCTCACATCTTTAACAACACAGGCCTGTTCAGAAAGCTATAAGCAAGGACCTTCTTTCACAACCTGCAGATTACCACTGGCAATGTTAGAATGCCTATAGCGATCCTGCGGAGGTCCAGCCTACCCCTCACTCTTCTGGCTTATGAAGCTGTACACTGGCCGTTTCAACAGGACTGAGGAAAGATTCAACAACTGGTTCAGCAGGTGCAGAATGACAGTTAAATGTGCTTTTGGTAGATTGAAAGGGCACTGGTGTTGTTTACTCACCAGATTGGATCTCAGTGTGAGAAATATCCCAATGATTATAGTTGCCTGTTGTGTCTTACTTAATATCTATGAAGCAAAGGGGGAAAAGTTGCTGAAGGGTTGGAGGGCAGAGGTGGAGTGGCTGTCGGCTGTGTTTAAACAGCCAGACACAAGGGCTATTAGAAGATCTTAGCACAGAGCTATACTCAGGGAGACTTTGAAGGAGAGCTTTAAAAGAAAGCTACATTAATGTGCTGCAGTGTACTGTGCTCAACCTGGCACTGCAGTTTGGGGGCCTGTTAGGAATTGTGCAGTGCTCGATGCACATCTGTGCATATATCACTGACAGTGGATCTATTAATATTGGGGTGCTTGCTGTGTGTTTATGATGACTGCATTGTTTGGCACTAATTCTATGGGTTTTGAGTGTACAAGACCACTACTTTCACTGCAAGCAGGCTTTATATACCATGTGTTGTAAACCAACAACGACTAACTTTCAAAACAAGAGTTTTATTTACTTACAAAAAATACCTGAAGAACTTACAAGTAAACACACATAAATTTAAAAAAATTGAACCTTAATAAATGAAAAGAGGAAGGAACACTGATGTCCACTGTAGCTACACATACATCAACTGTGGTTCTCACAGATCAGTATATGTGAAGCTGTGGTTGTCCATGTTTCCCCAGGTGTGGGGGTACGCATGCGGGTGCTGAAGCCATGTGGAATGCTGAGGTGGGATGAAGGGAGGTACTATGCTTCAGTTCTTCACAGACTGCAATGGGAGTCGAGCCCAGGATTATTGAACCTGAATGTCTACAAGAGTCTGCAGCATCTAGTTTGCTGATGGAGAAGCTCCATTATGTCCCGGTGCATCTCACTCTCTTCCTCCTGTGCCCCACATTCCCCTTATCTGGGTCAGTCATTCCACTAGTGTGGAGGGGATACCCCCTCAAGGCTGCAGTGGCCACAGCTGGCTTCCCCTGCTTCATTACATTAAGTTCAAGGCCCCTCATAACTCTGCTCTTGTCATGTCATTTAGTGTGCCACTTCTGCTCTGCTCCCAGGCATGCCAACCTTGTCAGATTTTCACAGAAATACTTCTGTGGCTTCTTCCACACTGGCCTTTATGCATAGAATGCTCTATTAACTGATCCGTAAAGCCACTATCCTCTTCTCCTTCAGTTCTCTCCTCAAGATTCACCTCCTCTATCCTGCCCATAAGAAATCAGCTAATTAATGTCTTTCTATATGTTTGTACAGTGCATATTGTTTGGGGCCTCTTGGTGCTATTGTAATACATATAAAATAATGACTTAGAGGAAGTACATTAAAATACCCAATTTCTGAAAGTGAATTAAGCTTTTCCATCTGGGTTAAACTTTTAATCAATTGAGGATTCAGTAGAAGATGATGGTTTAAAATAAAAAATGAAGTTAGTAATAGAGTAAAAACCTTTTGCCAATAATTGCGCACACAAGTTACAGATTCGCTTATGGAGACTAATTAAACAAAACTAGTGAATGAATTCTGCAGCAAATAAGTAGTGTCTGATCTTCTCGTCCTTACTTAGATAAAACTCCCAAAGAGTTCAGTAGGAGCTTTGCCTGAGAAAGGACTACAGTATTAGGTCTAGTATAGAAGTACAGTACAGATAGGCCTATGTTAACACCAACATTGGTACTAAAAGCAACATACCAAACAAAACAGTGGATTTGATAATAAATCTCCAAAATAGTGTGTTCAGCTTCAGCATTTGAAAACTTCTTTTCAGATGCTAAACTGACTCATGTTGCCAGAACTGATGGAGGAGAGCTTTTGAGTTTTCACATGTAGTGTTTATGTCTTGTCAAAATGCCTCTGGGCGCTTATAAATATATGCGTCAAATGCTGTGTTCTTTCCAAATGGTGTGACTGCATTATCAGCTTTGGAGGGTTTATTTTCTGGATCAGGAGGCATGTAACAAATATGCACTTTACTGTGTGGGTGAGATGTCACCTTTCAGGTAGAGCGTAGCTAAAAAATTTTGATAGAATAGCGTTCCCTCAGAAAATGTTTGGTAAAATCAAAATGTTTCAGAATTTCCAATCCACAAGATATTTTAATATTTTTACTTTTTATCCTGATTTGAAATGTCAGAATTTCCAGCATCATACACATTCCTTTTTCTGACCAGCGATACTTTTAGTTTTGTATGGTTCAATGGGGTTCCTTTTTTAAAAACATTCTATAATGAGAAAAGTCTAAATAACATAATCTTTTGATCCTAACTCTACTTGAGAAAGTTGAGGTGGCTCAATATAGAGGTATGCAAAATAATGGGAAGAATTAAAATATGTAATAAGATCAGAGGGGAAGCCATGTTAGTCTGGATCTGTAAAAGTGGCAAAGAGTCCTGTGGCTCCAATACGTCTGTTAGTCTATAAGGTGCCACAGGACCCTTTGCTGCTTTTAATTAAAAAAAACGCCTCATATTGATGGAAAAAGTCTGTCAACTGAAATCACAACCGATTTTGGCATTCAGGTAGAACTTTTACAATATTTCACATAAAGTATTAAACCTATTGAATTAGTGCGCAAATAAGGGCATTTAAGCAAATAGTTTAAAGGAATTTGAGACTTCTAGATGCTTTTGTTAAGAAAGAGTGAACCAAAGAATTCAGCAACCAAACAGGAAAGTGCAGAAGAGATATCCTTAAAGGAATTGTATACGCCAATTCAGTAGTTCTCAACTTGTGGCCCATGAAGCATTTTCTGGTCACAACATGCTGGTCTTCTCTCTTCTTTGCATCTGCTAAACAGCATTTGAAAAGTGTTAAAATACATTAAATACTTATTACAGTTAATATTCTTGCATGTGATAACGACAGTAAAGTTACACAATTGTGAATGGGAAAGGAGGTGGTTCATGCAATCTGGAATGAAAGAGATGGTGATCCATGAAACTCACTCTATTAAAATGTGGTCCACATATGAAAGAGTTTGTGAGCGTCTGTGCTTGATCACTTTTTCCCCTCCAACAGTCTTTTGCTGTTTTTCCTCACCGTAAGGTCAAAAAGTGATCCTTGAAGATGAAACATCAATCTCATTGTCAGCAATGAAACAGTACCAGTAATGTGGTGGTCTGGGGATTGGAAGATGTTTGTAGTTGTGTTGTCCAGTGCTGTGTTGTCCTGTGTATGTGCACACTGATATACTGCATGCGTGATGGAGAATGGAAATTGAAAATGCAGAAAATTATTATTTAAACTCTTGGTCTAATAATACTTTCACATATCTATCGTCTTTCATCCAACAATCTAGAACACTTCACAAAGGTAGACAAGTATTAATTCCATTTGATAGATGTAGAAAACTGAAATGCAGATATGCTGAGTGTCTTGCATAAGAACACGCAGTAAGCAAGTGGAAGAGTCAGGAATTGAGCTCTTGTATCCTTACTCTAAGTCATCTTTTCTAACTTCAAGCAAACAATGCTGCCTCCCATTCAAAGATGAAAACACATAAGGCAAAAATCATGTGGAAACACAATGTAACTTAAGACAATGTGAACATGATCAGAAGTGGCAACAAACAACTATACTGGGGCTCTGCTACTAGAGCCTCATCTGCATCAGAGAATTTCTGCGAAAATTGTCCATCAGTGCTGACAGACATTTTTGTAAAAATTCCATACAGTAAACAAGGTTTTCATAACTAGATCAAGGTAAGACTTCAATTACTGCTTTTCAGGCTGGTAGAGCTCTAACTGTGTGATGACTTTCCATAGGCCAGTCTTCTGAACATAAATAGTCACATTTAAACATGGTTTTAAAATATGCTTATTACCCAGTTGCTTTACAGTAGTTTCTTTTATGCTCTGTATGGACAGAAAAAATTGTTTTAATCTAGATATTTACCTGTGAAAAAACACATTTGTGGGCAGAATAAAGCATGTTACAACATGTTTTATTCACAATCAAGATTAAAGATGGTTTATTTTGGTAGTGTAGATATGTTTTAGGTTTGATCACGAATAGCTCGGGGGGTGAAAAGTATTTTTTTTTTGTATAAGAAAACAATGGTTGATCCCTAATGCATATCTTGAATCTGCTCTTCCTCTGAAATAATCTAGTTAATATTTTTCACCAGTGATAGTCATAGGTAAGTCTAAAGTTGTATAGTCTGTCCAAATGGATTTTAGCTACTTTGCTCTGAAAACAGGCAAACGAATCTCACAAAATGAAGCCTAAAATCTTGGCTTATAATTAGACCACCTGTTCTAGTTCTCATCCATGGAGGCTAGTAGAAGGATCTTTGATTTATGACTTTTCAGAAGGCTGGCACCTTACAATGCACCACCTTTAGTAGTCAACATTGGATATACATCCAAATCATTGCATCGCACTTGAACATGTAGTCTTATGTCCTAGAGGTAAAAAAATTATGGCTGAGTAATATTGATACATACAGCCCTTCTTAATTTCTTCTGAAATGTGCAGATCTAGTTTTTCTAACATCTGTATGCTCGGTCATATGACAGTGCTCATCTCCAACCCAAGTTAATTTTATTTCAGGAAGTGGTTGTAATATTAAATGAAATATGTTACTAAAGCTTTTACTATGTCCGTTCTTTCTGTGTTATTTAACCATGATCGCTCATCTTCTAATGTTGATTTGACCTCTTAGTTTCATGACTGTAAATATGTATACCTGCCTGCACAGTCCCTTTTCAGATATAGTCATGCACAACGAACAAAATGAGGCATAATGTCAATGTCACTCGGCTACCTCTTGTTGCTTCCTTTGTACCTAAAACTGTATACATTTACCATTGCCTTTTGTCTTTTGAAGCCAACTCTTAATCCAGACAAGAAATTTTGCCTTAATAATATACTTAGCACTCTGTATCTTTTTTGATACTGTACCAAAGCCACCTTGAACTCCAGTAAACTACCTACTACTTCACAACAGCTCTCGCTGTCACTTCTTTGAAAAAGTTAATCAGGTGGCATGACCATGTCTTCTAAATCTGTGATGACTGTCTCTGATCAGCCTATATAGTTGTTTTACTTTACTTTTACTTTGATCTGTAATCCATGACTCTGGAATCTTTCCAACTATAGAGGCTAATTTGCAGGCTTGTAGTTTCCTGGGTGATTTTCAGATCCCTTTTTCTAAGCATGTTTTCGGGCATGGAGGGAGGCTGGGAATATTCTTTGCTATTTTCCCTGAGAAATTAAATATCTCAAGTTTTTAACCTAGCCTACACTTGTAATCACCGCAGTGTAGACATTTTAAAATTACAATGCCTAATTCCTTGATCAATTGTGGGGGGAATAATTAAGACAGATGAGCAGGAGAGCAACAATTTACATTTAAAGGATTTGCAGTAAAAGTGATCGTTACCCAAATCCGTTTTACAGATTTTCTTTTTGCTATAAATTGTTTACTTTGTTCATGCATTTGATTTTTGACATCCAGACTTATATTATGAGGTTGACGCACTGATTGGAAATAATTAATAATTTGACATTTGTGTAGTAGGGCAGCTCTTGTCCTGTATGCCCACCTTTTGATACATTCTTTGTGTTTAACCAGGTTTCTCAGCTTAGATTTATTATTAAAGTGAATGATCAAAAGAGGCTAGTTTATTACTTAACCACGAGAAACTGAGGAAAAGTAGATCAACAGTATAATCTTTATACAAAAAAGTTTGTAGCTTATTGAATTAATCCCTTGAGTACTTTATGGTTTGCAGTATGTCCAACAAAAGGACACTTGTGTTTCCTTGTGGAAACGTTGTGTGTACTGACATTCTATTGCCAAAGTTGCTTTTAAGTTGTTCAGAGTTTACCAAATGCATGGAACATTAGCATTTAGTTACCTGTTCAGCAACAGAAACTGTAGCCCTAAGATGTAAGTGAAACGTGTAAGTGAAAAGAAATAGTGTAATATTGTACATTATACAAACGTAAATTACAGTGAATAATTCTGAAATAATTAGAACATCAAAAATTATTGTATAGGAAAAATTGGCATGATAAAGGAAACTGAGTATGAAATATGCAGGTAGAGAAATTCTAGAATAAAAACTTTAAAAAAAATCCTTCTAATCCCTTCCCACCTACAATAATAGGATAAATAAATATATACTATTATTTATCAATCACAAAAGCATTTAGTAATGTGTGGTGCTGAAAGAAAAAAAGCCGGGAACGTAGTTTCATTAATAGTAATAATTGTCATCTTGAAATCACTGTGTTCAAAATATATATTTATAAAGATATAAGTGTGGAGGGAAATGTTTAACTGGAGTTTTTCCTCATCCATGTCTTTTCTAGGGGTTTCACTGAGCTAACTTGAATTTGTTTAATTAACTCTGTGGTGTTCCCCTACCCTGCTCACATCTCCATTGCATGAGCATATTGTGTGTGTGAACACATACAAAGTATCCTACTTCTCAGACTGCAGCAAAAGATCAGCAGAGTTTTGGAGTAATATTGGTATTAATTGTGTGCCAAACTCTTAATTAAAATACTAGTAGGCCACACATTGTTGCTTGTTTAGGCCAAGTTCATTGCAAACAGCAAGGGTTCCTTGCATCCTTCCACTCCCTTGTGTCAATCTCCCTTGCCTCTTTAGACTCCCTGCAGATCCTCACCCCATGCTAGGAGCACCCCCCTTCCCCTCCCCCCCTTATTTTTCTGTCTAAATTGTAATGGGAGAATGGGCTGAGCTGAAAGGAGGAGTATTGGTATGATGGACTGTGTTTACTGGCTGCCATCAACTGGTTCTTTGCTCTATAGACTATGAAAGAGGTGGCTGAAACTGGTAGCTCTGCTAACCAGATGCCAGGTGCTCTGTGGGTCCCCCATTTCCTCCTTTTTATTTTTTTCACTTTTCATCAAAATGAGTAGGTTTCTCCCCATTGATGCCTAGAACATTCTCAGAAATTTTGAGTTGATTGGATGCAGCATTACATCTAAACATCAACAAAGAGACGTGCCATCAAGTAGAGCGTAAGGCCTTGTAAACTGGGCCAACTCTTTTAGAGCTGACAAAGGAGTGAGGTGAAAATGGGGGGACTTTATTTTTAATATAGCTCCTTTTCAAAACCTCAACATTTTTAAAAAGAAAATTATTAACCATTTAATAATACTTAGAATTTGTATAACATTTTTTTCATCATTAAAGTACTGTATAAGTTGTAACTATTTAATCCTTTCAACTCCCATCTGTAGTAGTATTCTCCCATTTTAAAGGTAGCTAACCAAAATGCAGAGGTTAACTGACTTGCCAAAAGTCCCAGCAAGTAATTTTTTAGTTATTTCTCATCTCAGGAGTTCCTGACATTGTCCTGTACTCTAACAACTAGGTCTGCTACTGCTAATGTAGAGATCACTATACTTATCTCCAAAATGCAGCTTTCTCTGGGATATAACAGCCAGTGTAATGGTTCCAGAAACAGGTTTCAGAGTAGCAGCCGTGTTAGTCTGTATTCGCAAAAAGAAAAGGAGTACTTGTGGCACCTTAGAGACTAACAAATTTATTAGAGCATAAGCTTTCCAGAAACACTACACCACATTTAGGGACAGGAACTGAAGTAGGAGAATATAGCCCATAGTGGGGAATTTGGGCAGGATGTTAAAGAAGACATGCATAGAATCTCTAGTTAGCACAAGCGATTAGGATCTTACTTTGTCTCATTCTGAAGACAGTACCTGTGGCAGCATGGTATACTTGTGGCCTAGTAGGATAATAGTTTTCTCTGAGTTGAAGAGAAATGTGGTACCACTTCCTGCAGTACTTTTGGTTTTCCTTGGAAGCCTCCAGTCTATATAATGAGCAGGCTTGACCTGTTGAGCAGGCTTTATCTTGCTTAACTTGTGAGAACTAGTAAAATTACATCCAAGGAAAAAAATAGCTCTATATATGAGATAGTAATGTATAAAACATGGTCATCAAAACAACATCAATAGAATGCTGAGGTAAAGATAATCCCCGGTGGAAGTTTATTTCTTTACTTTTATATATTGTGGTGGTTTGGCTATTTATAACTTTTGACACACAACTTGGCATTGATCTGAATGAGGTTTTGTTTACATCTTTCATTTTTCATTAAGTTTTATAAACATTTGAGTTGTATATCATATCTTCATAATAAGTTACCATTGAGATGAGCTGTGTAAAATAAAGACATCATAAATATTCTGAAACAAGTATTCCATATTGTTCAACTATAACTGACTAGTATTTCCTTCCCCCTCTTCCCCCGCCACACCCCTGGAAGAATAAGGACCAGTTTCTTCATGATGAAGTTACATCTTCTGTGTCACAACTTGCAACAAAGGTAAATATTTGTTCCTTCGGTAATGAAACTTGTTTCATGTTATGCATTTTTCTGTTAATGCATGTTAGGAAAATCCTTATTTCTTTTCTGTCCCCTGAGTTGAGCTTTTATTTGCTATGGCTTTGTACTAATTCTTTTATTTATTTATTTATTTATTTATTTATTTTAAGAAAAATATTTTTAACGTCAATTCAAGTCTTTTACTAATTTTTTCTCCAGCGTTGGAGTACTATTTAAAATAAAATAAAATAAAATAAAAAAAGCAAGTAACCAAAGGAATAACTGAAGTAGAGGGCTAAGAAAATTTTTAAAGGGTACGTATAACAAGCTATAAAAGATAAAAAGTAAAATGGATGTATCTTAACTATAGTATAGGTACAGTTTTCCAAGTTTGACTCTCCCTCTGACCTCTCTCCCTCTGTTTTTCATCTTAAGCAAAAGCAAATTAAACCAATTTCTGCAGCCAGTAAAATTTATGTCTTTAAACCTCCTCAGAACATATGCTCTTAAAAATGCATGAGTTGAAGGTTAAAGGATCAGAAGCTGAGCTTAATTATTGCAAGTAAGAACTTGTTTTGAAATTCCAAATGAATTGAGCAAAGTGATTGAACTATAGTTTAATTAGTGTAAAAGGATACTTCCTATTAATAATGTATGAAAGTCACTTCTTTGCCTCATCTTTGTTGATCAGTGGTTTTCAAACCGTGGGTTGCGACCCAAAACTGGGTCGCAGAATGGAAGGGACTGGGTCGCAGCGGCTTTGGTCAGCACCACTGACGGGGCCATTAAAAGTCCTGTCAGTGGTGCTACCTGGATAAGGAAGGCTAGTCCCTACCTGTTCTGATACTGCGTTCTACCCTAGAAGCAGCCAGCAGCAGGTCCAGCTTCTAAGCTGGGGTTGCCCCTGCCCCGAGCTCTGCAATGGGAGCTGTGGGTGGGAGTCACGCGGAACCACTTGTGTGCCTCCGCCTAGGAGCTGGACCTGCTATTGCGTTTGTGGGGCACAGCACAGTCTGCAGTGCCAGGACAGGCAAGAAATCTGCCTCTGCACCCCCGCTGTGCTGCTGACTGGGATCTGGCTGAGGTAAGCCCACACCCCAACCCCGTGCCCCTGCCCCAGCCCTGAGCCCCCTCAAACCCGGAGCCCCTTCCTGCACCCCAAGCCCCTCATCCCCAGCCACAGCTCAGAGCCTGCACCCCCAGTCCAGAGCCCTGACCCCCTCCCACACCCCAAACCCCTCATCCCCAGCTCTGTTGGGTCGTGGGCATCAACAATTTTCTTTAACTGGGTCGCAAGGAAAAATATTTTTTACTGAAATTATAAGTTCAAAGTGTACTATAATTTTCCTGTTTTTTTTTAACTTCATGGAAAATATGGTACTAGAAAAAATTGACTACTTGTATCACAGATAAGTTTTAATGGATTTCAGGCCAGATGTTAGAAATTCAAAACAATGAAAAATAATTCCTTAAAATTGTTTCTATTTTGAGACTTTTTATAGACTTTCTTAATCATTTGTAAAGACTTGTAATCCGTGTTTTGGTTTCAGGGAAACATTTCACCAGCTAAATCAGTGAGCTGTCATTATCATACAAACTTTTGTTAAACAGATACATTAGAGAAATCTTTTGGCAACCCTGCCTTTTCCCTTTATTGCCTTTTTCTCCAACTGTTAGTGTCTATGGAATCATTTCATTTCTTTATTTGGGTAATCTAAACATTTTAAAAATGTGACACAGTGAGGTTCTTTGGAATATTTAATCTTTGATAAAGAGTAAAAGAATTATGCATGTTGGGAGGCCATTCATGTACTTCATGGCTATAGCGGAATCCCTGTACTGAATCAATATAACTAAGGACAGTAAAGCACAGCTGGAAGTTTTGTGTGGTTGGAGAGGGAATTTGGTGATTCCCACTGTGACTGACAGGACAGTTTTGGAAAAGATGGAGTGGAGCTGGTTTGTGGGGAAGTAAGTAAGTCACTTTTTACCATGTGTATTGGAAATTGCAGCACATCCAGGTGGATATGAAGTCAGCATAGGCTGGAGCTCCAGCCTACTCAAACCACAGAGCAGAGGAGCAACTTTTGTCAGCAACTGAGTCCAGAAACAATGTTTTTCTTGTCTTTTGGTATTTGGGGGCATGTTCCAGATTGGATAAGAGATTTATTTGGTATTATATTTAAATTCATCCTTGCAGTAAAGCCTAATGTATTTATTATAGACAGTGGAATTAGCAACACTTGTAGTTAATGTTGCCTGACACTTTCCATTATAAGACCCTATTTTCAGTTGCTTATAACTTTGCCAAACTTCAATCATTTGGAGCAAAAATTTCGACGTCGGGTATCTGTATCAGGCTGAATTTTTGTGGAAACATTTCTGTGCAAACAGTCCATTCATTTCTCAGATCATAGTTAGTAGAAAATACATTATTTTGTCCAGGTGAAAAAAATTCTTACAATTTTTCACTGAAAAGCCCTAGTGCATCTATGTGTTGGGGAATGGGCCTGGAATTTGGCAAAGGGATTGACCTAGTGTCAGAAGTGTGCCTTAAACTATTCCAGTGAAAATATGGCCAAATTGGGTCAAGTTATGAACCTCTGAAAAACTCAGTTCACAAATGCTAAGTAGAGGCGTGTTAAGAGTTTGGCAGCTAAATTCTCTGAAGATTCCGTCTGCACAGAATATTCTCCATCCTATAGCTGTGGGGACTGAGCAAAACTTTTCTCCAGTTGTTACTCTTGAAAGCCAGGGACTGCTGTGGCACCAGAACTGAGAGCAGGGAGACCCTCTCCTGTTTTCTCAAAGCTCCCTGCACTTAGAGTCCATGTAATCAGGCGGAAGAGGAAAATGTCTGGGTGGAATGCAGTCAAATTTATAACCAATGTTTACTTTAAAAAGGAATTATTTTTTTTGTAGTAAATCCAACAACCCAAACATATTTTACTCTCCTGTTTTGACACCTTATTTGTCTCCATCTGCCACACACCTTATTCTGTATATTTTAATGACTGCCATCCTACCTTCAGTTACATTTACAAATTGTCTCTCATTTTTATTTTTTGTTTAATTTAATTTAATTTAAATATTTTAGTGGAGATTCATCATGTACTCAATGTGTCAGACTTCTAGGTAGTGTTTTTCAATTGCCTTTTTAATACTTAACCACTGTCAGAATTCCTGCTCTGTTTCCTTTTAACTGTGACTCATTCTTATAGCTTCCATTTCTTCATGCCCATTCTGGCCCTCTGGCACAGTTTTAATGATGAATTATGTACCTTTGGCAGTAAAATTAACTTAAAAGGGACTCTTCAGTGATGATTTACTCCTTCTCAGAAGGATGTTATGTTGTTTCATTTCTTGCTTATTGGCTAATAAAGGTGCATGCCTAGTATAGAAATCTAGCATAATATGCATTGTCATACTACATTGAGTAAATATTCATATAGTTGTGGAAAGCTGTTGTTTATTTCTGATAGCGCTCACTAAGTGAGCTTTCTAAATGCATAAGGACGACAGTCCCTCATCTGAGAATCTTATAATCTAAGGGAAAACAGTAGACCCAAATAAGTAGACAGAGAGGTCTGAGGAAAAGGAATAATAGTAAGCAATATATATGCAATTTATATAGAAGTCAACTTGAATCATTATAGTCAACATAACAGAAGGTATTTCAAAAAGGACTTAAAGGAGGACAGAATAGGGGCCTGTGGATGAGTTCAGGGAGATCGTATTGTGCAGAGGATGCTGTAAGAAAGAGGGCACAGAAGACTGTGAGAATCTAATAGATAGGTGATGAGGTTGGAAACATTGGCAGAGTGGAGGAAACACAACTAGACTATGGAGCAGCAGATTGCCTCCTGTTGTGGAAATGACTGTACAAGTTTCCACTTTCAGCTATGCCAATTAAAGGCAGCTTTTTCATGGTACAGAAAGTAGAGTACTGCTGGAGTTGGGGTTTTGGCCAGCTGAAGTGGAGGAATTTGCTCTGAGGGCTTCAGGTCCTTAGAAACCTGTAAAGAGAAGATGGTTTCCCTGATGCTAGTTGATTGACTTTTAATCATTAGTCCTGTTGATCTTGAATGGTACAGAAGGAGGACTGTGTGGGACACTGCATTACAGCAGGACAGTCCTTTAATCACCTAAAATGGCAGATAGGGTAAGTAAGGGGGAGTCTTGCAGTGGCTGGTTTTTCTCTGAAGGGAACGCTTCTTGCTTTTATGAGTCCAGCCAACATAGGTCAGACCTTCACATACCTCTAGTTCTGTTGGTGAGTATTGGACTTCAAAGGGATGCTCCTTCATTAGTTTCTGCTTTGCTCTATGAGAACAGTTGACTGCAGTCTGTAAGATGGATCCTGGCCCCTGATGGGTCCACTTTAAAGTTACCTTTCTAAAAGGCTAATATCACAGGCAAATACAGACTTTAATAGTATTCTATTTTCTTGTCAGACAAAAGATTTCAGTTGAATTATAGCTTTGTTAAATTACATCTCTTTAATTTTAAAGGTCAGTGTTTGAATATATAACTGACTTTGTGCTAACGATACCAATAAACTATGGAAATTAGATTGTTTCCTGTTCATCAGAGATGTGAAACAACACTCAAAGAGATTGGGGATCTACGAATCATCCAATTACCCTTACAATGAATTTTTCTCTCTAAATACATTACGGAAAAGAGATTTCTAGGGATGGGAATATCCACTTCTGACCTTTACATTGACAGTGGAGACTTGCAAACTTACTATGAAATCATTGGTCATAACTTGGTAGGTAAGGTTGAGTGAGAATTTTTCTGTTTAAGTGAAGCTTTAAATCTTTATTTTGTAAAAATGTCATTACAATGACAAAAATTAACAAAGTAAATTTTTACTACTATGACTTTTTCATGGTGGTTTGAAAATTGGGTTTCTACAGAGAAAATTATAAGGTTTGCAAAATGACCTTTTTAATTTTTTTACTGGATGTCTTACCTCTTTTTCCGACACCCGTTGGAAATCTAAGTACTTTAGGATTTGTGCTTTTCTTCATGTGCTGCTCTTCATGTTCTGGTTAATACAATACCAGTTATATGTTAGGTAATCTGGGTCATGATTTTTCACTTTCTCTCCATAACTGAAAAGAAATGCAGCAAGTCAAACCTATCAGATTTATCAGTAGGCGTGGAAGGATTAGTTTTTTATTGGTAAATGTCAGTAAATGTCGATTTCACAGTATACGCACAAACCTATTAAAAATATTTCCAGCGATGGTCATTGAAATTTACAGATAGACAAAGTAAGAAGAATGCTGCTTTAAAAATTAAGTTTGATTTAACAGTATTTAATTTGTGGTTTTTGACATGCAATATTGACAGTTTGTATTTTAAAGCTTTATAAAATTCTTAACTTTTTGAATATCATCATCTATGGTCATTACATCATTATTGTCTGATCCCTCCCATAATTTCCCCCACTGTGAAAATTTCAATTGATAAAAATAGTAAAAAAAAAAAAAAAAAAAAAGCTTAAAATAAACATTAATATTATCCATCAAAATTGCAACCAAAAGAAATCAAATTCTACCACGCCTTTTTATCAGTAACAACATAACATGATAGGGAGGTGGGGTAGACAGTGACACTCCCCTACTAAATACTCCAGTAGTTTAGGGGAAGGTTTGAAAGAGGAGTTCATGAGTTTAAATCTCATGTGTACGGCTGGGGTTTATATTAGGACTGATGGGAAAACAAATTTCTGTTTAACAAAAAATGTTGACGTTTTGACATTTGTTTTCCTCCCTCATTGGAGGAATGAGACCTTCAGAATGTTGGGCATGTTTTTGTTTTGTTTTTTGTGGAAAATCATGAGAGCAGCTCACTGCAGAATAGTCAATAGCCGAATAGTTGGAGCACTCACCTGGGATGTGGGAGATACAGATTTAAAGTTGCTGCTCTGAATCAGACAGGTGAGATGCGTGTCTTGACTATTCTGGGAGGGATCTCTTTGTCTCAGACCAGACATTCCAGCATCAACCTGAGAAACCTTTCCAACAAAATTTTAGTTGAAACCAATATGTTTCCACAAAATATTTTGGTTTTGATTGGCAAAATGTTTCATAATTTTTTTTTGACCAGCTATAACTTTTATTCCCTTATGCACTTAACTGCTCGAGAAAGCAGTCATGTATGAGCTGCCTACCTATTCTAGAAATAAATTATAGTGGTTACCTCAGGTTCCTGTAGGTAAAGAATGCAGAACTTTAATGTGATAGACTCAAATCCTAGCTATCCAGCTGCAGTTGAATACATTTTGTTGTTCCGATTCTAACTGCTAAACCACACTTTTTTCCTGGTACTGAACTAAGAATTTCTGATCTTCAGTATACTACTGTTGTCTAGAAAATAGATGTATACAGTGGGAGAGTGTGTGTAAAATGATGCGCTAGTGGCTGAACTAAGTAGAGACTAGCCGTTACTCTTGTAGGTCAAATGGTAGATTTCTGGTCTGAATGTTCAAATCCTGCTGTTGACCTGAAGAGGTGTTATGGCTGTACGTGACAAATGTTGTTTATAAAGTTTTTTCTTTTTAAAAACAACGGATTTTATTTAATTCGCACAATGAGAAAACACCCTGTAACACACATTTGTAGTTTTAAGAACTATTATGTGTAAATTGACACATTAAAATGCAGGTGTTTTCACATTTCAGTCATTTGTCAATTCTCCCTCTAATCTCCCTGATCCTGGGGAACTATTTACTAAGGTTCATCAACCCTGTGCACGTGTATGAATGAATGTGTGTCTTATATATAAAACACTAAGAAATAAACATACATTATCTTCATTTAGTAACAATTAAGGTTGCATTAGGACACAATGCAAAACCTGAAAACCATGGAAATAATGTGATGGGCAAAAAACCTTGTAAATTCCTTGTATTTCTACTTCCAAGAGATATGAAGCAACATGTGTTCCAACTTAGTTATACTCTGATGGTAGTGCACCACTCTAACAATGATCTCAGCAAAGTTAAGGTAGAATAACTTTCCAAATGAATGGAATGTGTGATAGTCAATGTGTTGATACAATTATGAATCATGTTTATTACAATAATGTCTAGGGTTCAATTGAGAACAGGCTTCGATAGTAATAGGCACTGTACAGATACAGAACAAGAGACAGTCCTGCCCCAAAGCACTTACAATGTAAATAGAAAAGTCATACATAGGGTAGGAGAAAAGGATAGAACTTTCAAGCAGAATACACAATGAGTTGGTTGCAAATGTCATGTTAGTTCTACAACTTTTTGGTTTGTTATTTCAGTGCTTTCAGTGAGGTTATGTTAGGAAGGAATTAGCTAGACAGAGAGACAATGGAAAGGAAAGGAGGAAGAGCATGATGGAAGAGTGGGAAGGGCTTGGAGAAAACAGCACGGTGGGGGGAATGATCAACATTGGGGAGAGAGCATCTGCGCAACAGCATTTGAGGTCACTATTAAGGTTCTGCGCTACAGTGCGAGTTTGAGGAAGTTGAAGTACACATTGTTTTTTGGTTTCTGTTGGAGGTGGAAATGAAGGCCTTTTGGAGGGTTGGGGAATTTTACTGAGCGAGATGTGAATTTGACTGAGTAAGACAATGTGAAAATGGCAAGGAACACAGGAGACTTTACCATTAACTTATTTCCTTGCTTTTTAGGTTTTGAGTTGGTGAGATGTGTCCTGATTCAAATTTAACTGTCATTAAATGAAGTTTGTGTGTGTGTGAAACTTTTTAATCCTAATGGTTTTTAGGGATTCCTTTTTTACACATACTATTATTATTGATTTGTATTATCGTAGCACCTAGGAACCCTAGTGATGGATCAGGACCCCATTTTGATAGGTTTGTAGAATCATAAAGTATCAGGGTTGGAAGGGACCTCAGGAGGTCATATACTCCAACCCCCTGCTCAATACAGGACCAATCCCCAATTTTTGCCCCAGATCCCTAAATGGCCCCCTCAGGGATTGAACTCACAACCCTGGGTTTAGCAGGCCCATGCTTAAACCACTGAGCTATCCCTTCCCCCAAACACACAAGAAAAAGACTCTCCCTGCTCCAAAAAGCTTACAAAGCCAAGACAAGAAAGAAACAGATACAGACATTCCTATGGGCGGGGGGGGGGGGGGGCGGGAGGTACAAGGAAACTATAAAACGCTGTTGGTGAGCATGATAGGCTGTGGTCTCAATGCACCAGCAGCCTAACTGTTGTCAAGCCTTTTGTAGGCATCATGGCAAAGGAGAGTTTTGAGGAGGATTTTTAAGGAGAATCATGAGTTAGTATTGCAGATATTTACTGGGAATAGGGTTGCCACCCAGACAGTCCAGTTTTTGGCTTCTGTGTCCAGGTGCCATTTAGAGTTGCCAGGTGCTCGGTTTTAAATGCATTTGAACCAAAAGTCTGGTTACCATGGGGTGGCGGGGAGGCGCGGGGTCATTAACCCTAATCAGCTGGGGCTGCCTCTTGCCTGAAGGCAGGCTCCTTGAGATGATCCAGTGGGGTGGGGGAAGAGGAGCGAGCAATAGGGATAGGATCTTGGCGGGGAAGGCAGAGCATGGGCGGGGCTTTCGGGGAATAGGGTGAGAAGGGTGAAGTCTGGGGAAGACGCGGGGTGGGGCCTTGCGGTGGGGCTCAATGGTCCAGTTACCAGCAATTAGAAGGGTGGCAGCCCTAACTGGGAGTTCCTCCCAAGTATGAGGGGCAGTAAGGGAGAAAGTACGAAGATGCTTCTAGGAAATTTAACAAGTGGGTAATAGAGGCTGAGATCATGGCCCAGTTGTAGATGAGGGCTGAAGTCTATATAACAAATGAGAGATGGTAGGTAGGGAAGAGTCTTGCAAATGAGAACAAACATCTTATGCTTGATGTGATAGCGGGTGGTGGAGTGGGAGTGGACTCTGGCAAAGAGAGAGGTGACATGGTGAAAGCAATGAGCTAGGCAAATGATCTTTGCAGAAGTATTCTGAATGGACATGAGCTGGGCAAGGTTGTATTTGTGAAGGATGAGAGAAGGATGTTGTAATAATTGAGGTGTAAATGGTAAGAGCTTGAATGAGAGTTTTAGTTTTGTGCATAGGAAAGGATATATCTTACAGATGATTAGCAAATAAGTATGTCCATACTGGGTCAGACCAATGGTCCATCTATCACAGTATCTTGTCTTCCAACAGTGATCAATGTCTGGTGCTTCAAAGGGAATGAACAGAACAGTCAATCATTGAGTAGTCCATCCCCAGTTATCCACTTCCAGCTTCTGGCGGTCAGAGGTTAGGGACACCTAGACCGTAGGGTTGTATCCCTGACTATCTCTACTAATAGCCATTGATGGCCCTATCCTCCATGAACTTATCTAATTCTTTTTGAACACAATTATATTTTTGGCCTTCACAGCATCCCCTGGCAATGAGTTCCACAGGTTGACTGTGTATTGTGTGACAGAGTACTTCCTTTTGCTTGTGTTAAACCTGCTGCCTGTTAATTTCATTGGGTGTTCACTGGTTCTTGTGTTATGTGGAGGAGTAAATAACTCTTCCTTATTCATTTTCTCCATACCAGTCATGATTTTATAGACCTCAATCGTCTCCCCCCTTAATCATCTCTTGTCCGAGCTGAAAAGTCCCAGTTCTTTTTAACCTCTCCTCATATAAAAACTATTGCATAGTCTCTAATTTTAGTTGCCCTTCTCTGTACCTTTTCCATTTTAATATCTTTTGAGATGGGGTAACCTGAACTATGGACATACTAGGGATTTATTTAATGGCATTATATTTTCTGTCGTCTTATCTGTCCCTTTCCTAATGGTGCCTATCATTATGTTAGCTTTTTTGACTGCTGCTGCACATTGAGCAGATGTTTTCAAAGAACTATTCACAATGATTCTGAGATCTTTCTTGAATGGTAACCACTAATTTAGATACCATCATTTTGTATGTATAGCTTGGATTATGTTTTCTAAAGTGCATTTCTTTGCATTTATCAACATTGAATTTCATCTTCCATTTTGTTGCCCAGTGACCCAGTTTTGTGAGATCCTTTTTATAACTCTTTGCAGCCTGCTTTGGACTTATCTATCTTGAGTAATTTCGTATTGTCTACAAATTTTGCTATAGAATCATAGAAGATTAGGGCTGGAAGAGACCTCAGGAGGTCATCTAGTCCAACTCCCTGCAGAAAGCAGGACCAACACCAACTAAATCATCCCAGCCAGGGCTTTGTCAAGCCGGGCCTTAAAAAGCTCTAAAGATGTAGATTCCAGCACCTCCCTAGGTAACCCATTCCAGTGCTTCACTACCCTCTTAGTGAAATAGTTTTTCCTAATATCTATCCTAGACCTAACCCACTTCTACTTGAGACCATTGCTCCTTGTTCTGTCACCTCCCACCACTGAGAACACCCTAGTTCCATCCTCTGTGGAGCCCCCCTTCAGGTAGTTGAAGGCTATTATCAAATCCCCCCCCCCACTCTTCTCTTCTGCAGACGAAATAAACCCAGTTGCCTTGGCCTCTCCTCATAAGTCATGTGCCCCAGCCTCCTAATAATTTTCATTGCCCTCTGCTAGACTCTCTCCAATTTGTCCACATCCTTTCTGTAGTGGGGGGGCCCAAAACAGGATGCAATACTCCGGGTGTGGCCTCACCAGTGCCGAATAGAGGGGAATAAACTTCCTCAGTTGGCTGGCAATGCTCTTGTTAATGCACCCCAATATGTCGTTAGCCTTCTTGGCAACAAGGGCACACTGTTGATTTATATCCAGCTTCTCGTCTACTGTCCTTCTCTTCAGAACTGCTGCTTAGTCAGTCGTTTCCCAGCCTATAGCAGTGCATGGGATTCTTCCGTCCTAAGTGCAGGACTCCTGCACTTGTCCATGTTGAACCTCATCAGATTTATTTTGGCCCAATCCTCTAATTTGTCTAGGTCACTTTGCCCTCCAACATCTCTCTCTCTCTCTCTCTCTCTCTCTCTCTTCCCCCAGCTTAGTGTCATCCACGAAATTGCTGATGGTGCATTCCATCCCATCATCCAGATTGTTAATGAAGATATTTAACAAAACTGGCCCCAGGACTGATTCCTGGGGCACTCCGCTTGATACCAGCTGCCAACTAGACATTGAGCTGTTGATCATTACCTGTTGAGCCCGACAATCTAGCCAGCTTTCTATCCACTTTATAGTCTATTCATCTGATCCATACTTCTTTGACTTGCTGGCAATAATACCTTAGGAGACCATATCGAAAGCCTTGCTAAAGTTAAGGTATATCATGTCCACTGCTTTCCCCATATCCACAGAACCAGTTATCTCATCATAGATGGCAATCAGGTTGGTCAGGCATGACTTACTCTGGGTGAATCCATGTTGACTGTTCCTGATCAACTTCCTTTCCTCCAAGTACTTCAAAATTGATTCCTTGAGGACCTGCTCCATAATTTTTCTGGGAACTGAGGTGAGGCTAACTGGACTGTAGTTCCCCAGATTCTCCTTTTTCCCTTTTTAAAAGATGGGCACTATATTTGCCTTTTCCCAATCATCCGGGACCTCCCCTGACCGCCATGCGTTTTCAAAGATAATGGTCTGTGGCTCTGCAATCGCATCAGCCAACTCCCTCAGCACCTTCGGATGCGTTGCATTCGGACCCATGGACTTCTGCATGTCCAACTTTTCTAAATAGTTCTTAACCTATTCTTTCACCACTGAGAGCTGCTCACATCTTCCCCATACTGTGCTGCCTAGTGTAGCAGTCTGGCAGCTGACCTGGTCTGCGAAGACCGAGGGGAAAAAAAGCATTGAGTACATTAGCTTTTTCCACATCATCTGTCACTAGGTTGCCTTCCCCATTCAGTAGGGGTCCCACGCTTTCCGTGACCACCACCTTGTTGCCAACATATGTGTAGAAACCCTTTGTGTTACCCTTCACATCCCTTGCTAGCTGCAAAATCCAATTGTGTGTTGGCCTGCTTGATTACACCTCTGCATGCTTGAGCAATATTTTTATTCCCTTCCCTAGTCATCTGTCCAAGTTTCCACTTCTTGGAAGCTTCCTTTTGGTGTTTAAGCTCATTGAAGATTTCTCTGTTAAGCCAAGCTGGTTTCCTGCCATATTTGCTTTTCTTTCTGCACATTGGGATGGTTTGTTCCTGTGCCCTCAATAAGGCTTCTTTAAAATAGAGGCAGCTCTCCTGGACTCCTTTCCCCCTATTAGCCTCCCAGGGGTTCCTGCCCATCAGTTCCCCGAGGGAGTCAAAGTCTGCTTTTGTGAAGTCCAGGGTCTGTAGTATGCTGCTCTCCTTTCTTCCTTTTCTCAGGATCATGAACTTGACCATCTCATGGTCACTGCTACCCAGGTTGCCACCCACTTCTACTTCTCCTACCAATTCTTCCCTGTTTGTGAGCTGCAGATCAAGAGGAGCGCAGCCCCTGGTTGGTTCCTCCAGTAGTTGCATCAGGAAGTTGTCCCCCAACACACTCCAAAAACTTCCTGGATTGTCTGTGCACTGCTGTATTGCTCTTCCAGCAGATGTCAGGGTGATTGAAGTCTCCCATGAGAACCAGGGCCTGTGAACTGGAAACTTCTGTTTGTTGTCTGAAGAAAGTCTTGTCTACTTCTTCCTCCTGATTTGGTGGTCTATAGCAGATACCCACCAACGACATCACCATTGTTGTTCTTGCCTCTAAACTTAACCCAAAGACTCTCAACAGGCTTTTCTCCAGTTTCATACTGGAGCTCTGAACAATCTTACTGCTCTTCTGCATACAGTGCAACTCCTCCGCCTTTTCTCCCTCACCTGTCCTTCCTGAACAGTTTATACCCATCTATGGCATTGCTCCAGTCATGTAAGTTATCCCACCAAGTCTCTGTTATTCCAATCACATCATAGTTCCTTGACTGTGCCAGGACTTCCAATTCTTCCTGCTTGTTTCCCAGACTTCTTGCGTTCGTGTACAGATAAGATAACTAGCTGATTGCCCTACTTTCTCAATATGTGTCAGGAGGCCTCCCCTGTTGCACCCTTCTCCTTGTGTTTCCTCATGGTATCCCCCTTCCCCACTTACCACAGGGCTTAGGTCTCCATCCCACGGCGAACCTAGTTTAAAGCCCTCCTCACTAGGTAAGCAGGTGAAGATGCTCTTCCCTCTCTTTGTTAGGTTGATCCCATCTCCTAGCAATCCTCCTTCCTAGAACAACATCCCGTGGTCAAAGAATCCAAAGCCCTCTCTCCGACACTACCTGCGCAACCACACGTTTACTCCCACAATTCGATGGCCCCTACCAGGGCCTTTTCCTTTGACCGGGAGGATGGACGAGAACATGACTTGTGCCTCAAACTACTTTATCCTTCTTCCTCGAGCCATATAGTCTGCAATGACCTGCTCAAGGTCATTCTTGGCAGTATCAATGGTGCCCATGTGGAGAAGTAGGAAGGGGTAGTGGTCCGAGGGCTTGATCAGTCTCGGCAGACACTCTGTCACATCCTGAATTCTAGCTCCAGGCAAGCAGCACAGTTCTCAAGTTTCTCGGTCTGGACAGTGGATGGATGACTCCATCCCCCTTAGGAGGGAATCCCTCACCACCACCACCACTTGTCTTCTCTTCTTGGGAGTGGTGGTGGTGGAACCCCCATCCCTAGGACAATGTATCTCATGCCTTCTGGTCAATGGAGTCGTCTTCTGATCCCTTTCCTCAGAAGACTCTTCCAAACCATTCTCCACCATAACACCTGTGCAGAAAGGTTTCCTACCTCTATCTTCATTGGAGGTAGATCTCGCTGTTTACTCCTTTTTCCAGATCATTTATGAATATGTTGAACAGACCCTGGCGGGGGGGGGGGACACCACTCTTTACCTCTCTCAATTCTGAAAACTGACCATTTATTCCTGTCCTTTGCTTCCTATCATTTATCCAGTTACTGATCCATGAGAGGATCTTTCGTCTTATCCAAGGACTGCTTAGTTTGCTTTAAGAGCTTTTAGTGAGGGACCTTGTTAAAGGTTTTCTGAAAGTCCAAGTACACTATATCCAATAGATCACCCTTGTCCACATGTTTGTTGACCCCCTCAAAGAATTCTAGTAGATTGGTGAGGCATGATTTCCATATTGACTCTTCTCCCCTAACAAATCGTGTTCATCTATGGGTTTCATAATTTTATAGTTTACTATAGTTTCTACCAATTTGCTTGGGACTGAAGTTAGTTTTACTGGCCTGTAATTGCGAGGATTACCTCTGGAGCCTTTTTAAAATATTGGTGTCACATTAGCTATCCTTCAGTCATCTGGTAGAGAAATTGATTTAAGTGATGAGTAACATACCACATGTAGTAATTCTGCAGTTGCATATTTGAGTTCCCTCAGAACTCTTGGGGGAATCCCATCTGGTCCTGACATAATACTATTTAATTTATAAATTTGTTCCGAAACCTTCTCTACTGATATCTCAATCTGGGACAGTTTCTCAGATTTGTTACCTGAAAGAAATGGCTCAGATATGGGAATTTCCCTCACACCCTTTGCAGTGAATACTGATGCAAATAATTCATTTAGGTTCTCTGCAATGGCTTATCTTCCTTGAGAGCTGCTTTTGCACTTCAAATGTGCAGTGGCCCCACTGATTATTTGGTAGGCCTCCTGCTTCTGATGTACACTTATATATTTTGCGGTTAGTTTTTGAATCTTTGGCTAGTTGCTCTTCTGATTCTTTTTTGGCCTTCCTAATTATGCTTGTACACTTTACTTGCCAGAGTTTGTGCTTCTTTCTGTTTTCCTCAGCATGATTTTACTTCCAATTTTTAAAGGATGCCTTTTTGCCTCTAATCACTTCTTTTACTTTGTTGTTTAGCCATAGTCCTCTTACTATTGTTTTTTAATTTGGAGATATACATTTCATTTGAGTCTCTATAATGTTTTTAAAATTTTTCCATGCAGCTTGCAGGCATTTCACTTTTGTGACTGTACCTTTTAATTTCCGTTTAACTTGCTTCCTCATTTTTGTCTTTTTCTCCTTTCTGAAGTTAAATGCTACTGTGGTGGGCTTCTTTGGTATTTTTCTCTCCACAAGGATGTTAAATTTAATTATATTACACTCACTATTACCAAATAGTTCAGCTATGTTTACCTTGTGAACCAGATCCTGTGCCTCATTTAGGACTAAATCAAGAATTGCCTCTCGCTTTGTGGGTTCCAGGACCAGTTTCTCCAAGAAGTAGTCAGTAATGGTGCCTAGAAATATTATCGCTGCATCCACATCCAGTCAACATGGGGGTAGTTGAAATCCTCCATTATTATTGAGTTTTCAATTTTTATAGCCTCTCTAATCTCCTGGAGCATTTCACAGTCACCCATCACCATCCTGGTGTGTGGTTGGTAGTATATACCTACTGCTATATTTTTAATATTCAAATAAGAAATTTCTATCCATTCTATCTGCCAGATTTAGACATGGCCTGGATGTGAGGATCTAGAGAGAGGTCCTAGTCAAAGATGATGTACAGCATGTTTAACTTTCAGTAAAAGTTATATTCATGCTGTTTTGGATGTTAATACTGTTCTATAAATTGAACTGGAAGTTTTAAATTTGGAAATTCTGAATAAGCTTTAGAAGTTTCTGTTAAGGGATGGGAAGTATAGTAAATAATTTTTGAAAGACTTCTACTACAGAACTATTACCGTAGCTATATATCTGCCAAGAGCAGAGGCTTGTGTTGAAGGCACCTTTTTTTTGTGAACATGTAAATTGCTACGAGTTGAAGAATAGCTCTCTGAAGAGGATGTTATATTCTTATTGAATAACACCATGACAGATAGGAGAATGGCTGTTCATTCTTTCTCTAAAGTGCATCTGCAGATATATACATTTTATCAGTTTGGAGTACTAGACCTGTTAATTATTCCAAATGTAGATCTTTAAATCGGTATCAAGTTCAGTGAAATTAATTTAGATATTTTAAATTGAAAATAAAACACAGAAGAGATAACCAGGCTTTCACTTGGAAAATTACAATTTTGGAACATTTTGTTCTTTGGTCTCTGGGTTATCATGCTAGAGCAGTTCTCAAAACAGTGCAAGGCAGGTTAGGGATGCAGAGGTTTCAGCTGTACATCTCAATTCTGAATTGAGGAATAGTACTGGTAAAAGGTGAGTTTGGAGCTGCAAAATTCTTGTTTTAATTCCTACAGTTCCTCTTTAAACCACTTGTAATTTAGGCTGGATTGCATATGAGTTAGACTGCCATTTGGCTAAGGAAAAATATAAATTTATAATTAGATCATATTATAAAAGATAAAAGGCGATTGTAATAATTTTCTCTCTCTTTTGACATTTTGTTCGCTACCTTGTGTGACTCGGGATGCCTAGGGCAGCCCTCACTGGAAATGCCAAGGTCAGGGCAGGTTGCAAAAGGGAGGGCAGACACTCCCAAGACTGGTGGGTAACACTGAAGTTATTCTCCTCAACCAGTCACAAACTCTGCTTCTGATTGCCCACACTGGTTATCAAGAAGCAAAAAAAGAAACCACACAGATCCCTTTACTACATTCTAGTTCTCAGGTTCCCAGTCAGCATGTAGTAAAGAGAGAAGTTATTTTAAAAACTCTGCTCACATATACAAAATGTTCTTCTGACCTCAAAGGGTCAGCCACATTACCAGATCAGTACAGGTTTGGATCTTACCCAGAACACCATACTGCCAGCCAATCCTTGAGTGTCTAAAACTAAAGATTTATTATAATGAAAGAACAAAAAGAGAGATGTTAAATGGTAAAACAGTCACATACAAACAAAGACTTCAAAATCCATATATCAGGTTCCTAGCAGTATTGGCGAGTTTGCTGGCTTGAAAGTCCCCCTGGAATACATTCACAGCTTGAATGGGTCATTCAGTCCTTTGTTCAGAGCTTCAGTTTGTAGCAGAGTTCCTCCAGAGGTAAGAAGCAGGATTGGAGACAAAATGGAGAAGATGCAGCTGCCTTTTATAGTCTTTTTGCCATGCAGCCTGTGCTTCCTTTGTTTCAAGCACAAGCTGCCCAGCACATGTCTTGAAAACCTTAGGGTTCTGTCTGTACTGGAGCTGTCTGCAGGCTTGGGAAGACATCATTTTACACAGTGGTGATTTTTGGAAGATTATCTTCACAACCAGAGGGCTAAGAGCCAGTCTTTGGTATATCTGTGTAGGACCACAGCACAGATGGAGAGAGGCTGACAGGTGGCTTTAAACTGTCTTTGCATTCCCCAAATCCTAAGGTCATAAGACTGCTGGGTTATGTTTCTGGCATAAAATAGCCTCAGGCCCCAAGAAAGGGGTCTGGTAGCTATGAATGCCCAGATGTAGAGACCCCTTAGGTACGCCCATTGTGCCAGAAAAAGAAAAGCGGGATGGAGGTTGTGACGTTGCACTCTATATGCTTTATGGCAATATGCTTATGGATATGACATAACTGGAATATGCTTTATGCTAAACACCCCTTATATGCTGTCATTAGAAAGCTTGTAATCTACTAAGTGTGTTCATCCTATTTGCATGCATTATTTCTATATCTGGAGTTAGGAAACCAAGATATAAACTTGTATCACTGATGTAAACATACTAAATGGAGGCCATTAAGGGTGCTCCAGAAACATTCAGTTGTAAATGGCCTTAGTTATTTGAAAGCCTTCCTATGTATGTGTGGGCCAACCCAGGAAGAATGGAGACTAAGGGTTTTACAGTGACATGTGACCCTGTCACCTGATAATGAAATCCATCTCCAGTCATGAGAAAACCCCTACTTACCACCTGAGATGTCTGCTGGAACTAACAAGGCCTGTACCAGGGGAAAGGATTGGTCTGTGCATATCTCTCTCAGTGATATAGAGGGTGAATAATTTACAAATTTACCCTGTATAAGCTTTATACAGAGTAAAACGGATTTATTTGGGGTTTGGTTCGCATTGGGAGCTGGGTGTCTGGGTGCTGGAGACAGGTAACCCGGTGAGCTGTTTTTAGTTAAAGTTTGCAGCTTTGTGGGCGTGCCCCAGACCCTGGGTCTGTGTTGCAGCAGGCTAGCGTGTCTGGCTCAACAAGGCAGGGTTCTGGAGTCCCAAGCCGGCAGGGAAAACGGGCTCAAAGGTAAATTCAGCACATCAGGTGACAGTCCCAAGGGGATCTCTATGACCAAACCTGTCACAGAGGTGTCATAGGAGCCACTACTTTTGACCTCACTGGCCAGCTCAGCTGGTTTTAAGGTGCAAAGTAGCTTTAATGGACCAGTGAATTTGGCCCAGGATATGTCTTTAAGAAGGATGTGTCTTTCTCTCAGAAGGATGATAGGGAGATGGGGGGAAGGAAGAGAAAGAGGTTCTGTGTAAGCTCATGGTAACTACCTGGAAAAGATTTATTTATACTTGCCGTAAGGGAGTGGGCTTTTCAAGCCCTGGAAGTAAGTTTGTAATGCATTTTCATTGGTATTTTTACTACCTTGTGTAGGTTCAGAGTGCAAGTTTTCGGGGTTGGAAAGAAGTGACCTCTATGTTCAATAAAGATGATGAACAACAATTGCTAGCAGAATGCAAGTCTCCAAAATCAAAAGGGTAAGTAAACCTTAGTGGCAATTAGAAAATTAGAGAATTAGAAAATCAGCAAGCTGAGGAGAATAGCTGCAGGATCACTGGAGTTAGTAAAGGTAGGGCCTAAAGAACCAATTTAGAAAAAAAAAATACTAATCTATTGAAAGTTTCAGAAAGCTAAATGGTTTATATTTTTGGAACTGTTAAATTTGCATTCTTCAAATTTGATCTCTTATTTAAGCTTTGAACTTAAAATGTGTAGGGCCTGCTCTACTAGGCTGGGCGATTTCCTATACATATTGGGGGACAGCCACAATAAATGTAGTTGGAATAACAGCCTTTTACTGTAGAATGAAGCTACTGTAGAAAGTAATTAAAAGTTTTTGAAATTTTTTTCCCTCTTAGGTATAGTTTAGCACTTTAAACTGTGATCAAGCCAATATGTATAATATCTATTGCCCTGTTATTCCTCCTCTGAGTTGACTAAATTTCATTTTGTAGTGAAAAAATCAGTTCAAAGCTTCTTTTAATGCTCTTGACTGATTTTTCTGTTTTTAAATCAAAATTAAGTAACTAATTGGGGGTGCAAGTGAAGTGCTGGATAACCAATAGCAGCCCTCTGAAATTTTAAGCCAGTATAACTTTTTTCTTTAAAAAACACAAAAACAAAACAAAAACCCTCTCAAATAAGTCCTTATAATGTGGTTGGACACTGAAAAGGGACTGTGTAAAGTGGTACTTTCTAATCCATCATATCTGATCCTTGCATATAAAGATTCAGTTTAGCAATGAAAATGTTTTGACTGTTTTTATTCTTAATAACACTCCAGAACAAGCACAGCTTAGAAAGAATCAAACTTTCTCTCGCTCTTGTGCTTCATTTAATATAATTGTTTTCTAAGTTCCAGTGACAGGGCCAATCAAGTTACACCTGAAGACAACAGTTACACTGACACTTTGAGCCCAGATTACTTACGGAATGCTAATGTGAGAAGGAAAGAACCCAGCTTAAGTCTAGATTCTCAGGTTGAGTTTGTAGAATTGACAATTGCATAATATCTTCTGACTTGTAAAGCGAGCACACATGATATGGAAATTGAGATAGTGTAAACATGGAAAAACATGGTCATTTTTAATCAGTTTTCAGAGTACAACTGAACTTTAAGGTTAATTTTGATGTAAACAGCTCTTGATTTTTTTATTTTTATTTTATAGAAAATGAAACTAAGTGATCATGCTATGAAAAATGAGGAAATCACTGGGAAATCTATAGTTGGGTATAATTAGATTTGGGGTTGGAAAGGAATTTTCCATTGGATCAGATTGGCAGAGACCCTGAGGGTGTTTTGTGTTCATCTGCAACATGGGGCACCGGTCACTTGCAGGTTTAAAGTAATGTAAATGGTGGATTGTCTGTAACTTGAAATCTTTAATTAATGATTTGAGGACTTCAGTAACTCAGCCAGAGATGTTGGGGTCTGTTACAGAAGTGGGTGGGTGAGGTTCTGTGGCCTGCAAGGTGCAGGAGGTCAGAGTAGATGATCATGATGGTCCCTTCTGACCTTAAAATCTATGAGTCTATGAGATTAAAATAGCTAAAACAGATTTTTGGTTTTAACAACAGAGGAAAGATTTCTTAAAGTACTGATATTCAATCACTTCTATTTAATTGGGATATTAATAATTTCCCTATTTCAGCGTTGCAAGCTGAAATTAAAACAGTGTTTTCATTTTTAACCCCCTCTTCCCCAACTATATTCAATGGTTTACTTTAACTGCAATAAGGACATTTGACTGTGCATTATTAGTGGGTAATGGAAACTTTGAATCTGCTTCACTTTATAACTCACTGCACATCAAAGGTTATGTATACATCAGCACTACTATCTGATTGTCTGTGTTTTACTATTTAATTGTATACAAACTTACTTGTATAAACACTTGACATTTTGCATTTTTAAATGCTGTACAGTGCAAATATTAAGTTTATTAATCTATACACAGCTGAAAATCTAAATTCTTATTTCAGATACCCTGTATATAGTCCCTCTTTTGTTTGAAAGAGAAATGTAGCTAGCAGAGATTTCATAAGGTGATTTTTATGGTAATGCATTGTGGCCAATATAGTACAAATCTTTTCAGGAAAGCTGGTAACTATAAAAGCATTTCAATGCACATTAAATATTTTTGGACATAACCTGGCAGGGTGACAATTGATGTATGAAACTTAGCATTACAGTGACCGAATACTAAAGCTGGTTGGCAAATGATAAACATTTTCATAATTTATTTCCTTTTAACACTGGGGTAAATTTACCTAATTGAATGCTATAATGTTGTTAAGTATAGTTCAAAAATAATGTATACAAAGATATAAACCATCAGATTTGGTTGAATTGTAACACCCAATATGTCTTGCATTCACCCACTTAGCTTGTTCTAGATTATCATATCATTGTATCTTGCTTGGGACCAGAAGTCTGGCGAGCTGCTCTATCTGAAGCTGACAGTAATGAAGCTTGAATATGTTAGCATGGCATGGTCCCCATCACGGGCTGTGAATGTGTCTGCATGCTCAGCTTTGGATAAAGTGCAAACATAATTTTAACATATAAGAATTACTGCATGACCTTATTGCTATTTCTGTAGGACAAGATTTTCACTTTGAAATGTAACAGTTACATTAGTATTATAAATAACCATTGTACACTTTGCTTAATTAGAGAAATGAAATTACATAACTTCATAGACATGTGTTATGTCAAACAAAGTAGTTTAGATAATTGAACTTTTCTCTATGAACTGCTCAAAGAAAACTGGAACAAATTATATTTAGGATGCAATGTGTTCCGCAAACATTGATGGTTATAAATACACTTTTAAAAGTCTTTAGAACTTGGTTGAAAACAAAATTTAACTCTCTCAAAACTTGGCTCCTTTAAAAAAAAAAAAAAAAAAAAAAAAAACCCATACAAACTCTGGTTTAGTGCAAGGGTAAGTTAGGGCATTAAATACAAAGGGGTACAGAGTATCAGGTTGAGTAGCACCTTACTTAACAAGTGATTCCACTCATTTCAGCGTGATCATTCATAGAGTAAGGAATCCTATTCTTTATTAATAAAGATAATGGAATTTGGCGCAAAATATTTCAAATGCTCATATTGATGGCTTTGGTTTTTTGCGTCAGAGTATTTCTTTGGAAACTGGGAAAAAATCTCTTGTCTCTTCCCTCTTTTTCTCGTATCTAATTTATTGAATTCCTCAGTCAACCTGAAAAGTTTTAGTGGTTGTGTGTGTTTGCTCTTCTTTTTTAAAATTTTGTTCATGATCTCCCAGTGCACAGATCCTGCAAGTTGTTCATATTGGGAGACTCGTATGCACATTCAGTGCTCCATTGACTTCTTGGAAGCTTAGCATAGGCAGAGGGGTCAACTTGTGCAGAACAACTTCCAGGCCTAATCTCTTCTTTGGTGTGTGAAAATCATCTCCAGACTTCTTTCTACTGAAAAAATGTAGAGATTTGATTTGTTTGTGTGCTTAAAAATATTCTTCTCTTGTTCAAAAGAAAAAATTTGCAAGGATAGCTTTGAATTTTCCACACTCTCATCAAGGGTGTTGCAAACATATCCTTTTTTGGTAGCTGAAGATATGAAAATATAGTAGAGGAATGAAGTCCCATATAATAATTATAAATAATTTAATGATACAAGGAATTGTTACATATTTAGATATTTATTTTATGGTAGCTTTGTATAAAACAAAGAGGATTTTTTAAAAAAGCTGTTCAGTTTAAAAAATAGTCCTACACTTAAGGAAATCTTCTGTTTTTGTGAGTTGATTTGGCAGAACCAGTTTAGGAAAATTTATCTTTTGCTATCTTGAATAAATTTGTCCTCTAAAGAGAGTTTGATGTTTTTAATGGGAAGAAACATCAATGTTTAAATACATTTTTTGTTATTCTCTAGAACTAATTTAAAATTAAAAGAAGATGTGAAGTCAGAAAAGAAATCTGGATTTTGGGACAGTTTGGCAATAAAACAGAACACCCAAAGCAGGAAACCAGATCAGATTGAAGGGTGGGAACCACCGCAGATTACTACTGGAGACCCCATCAGTGATGCAGGCAATACTGTAAGTGACTATCCATCCTGGTCAGGTTGGGAAGATGAGACCAAAGGCTCCACAAAATACACCAACCTTGCAAGCTCAGGAAACAGTTCCAGGTGGAGTATCAAATCAGCGGGAAAGCTGGTTAGTATTAGAAGACAGAGCAAAGGTAACCTTACTGATAACTGGGAAGAACTAGAATGACACAAATAATGTGAAGTACTTTACAAATAAGAATAGAAAAGTTCCATGATTTACATGTGTATTTAAACCAAAATTAAATCTGCTCAGTATTGCACCTTTATACTGTACTTTGTTTTATTCAAATTGTTAGAGATTGTTTTCTCACATTTTCTTATTACATTGTTGGATAGTTAGGTTTTCCACACTGAAAAGATGAAGAACCTATTTTGTGCCTATATTTCATATTCAGACTCTGAAGTATGTTGGAATGTTGGTTTAACCAAAAAGTGAAAAAAAAAAAAAAAAGTAATTCCTTAGCAAATGTAAAGTACAGGTTGTGAATTTTGACTGCCTTATGTAGGAACTTCCATGAGCCTGGGGTCCTGGGTTTTCTGATTCTTAAGGATCACTCGAGATTTTATTTTTGATTCTGTCTCTTTAAGTAACAGTTCCAATATGCAGCTTGCCACAACAATGCTTCCATTTGATAAATGGTTTTCCAGATCTTCAGCGTGAGTACATGCTTCTCTGATTTGTCCATACAAGATGCTACATTTTCACAACGTGCTATGTTATAGTACGTGAAATGTGAGAACACCAAATGAGTCTTCCAAAGTTTATACTGAACGGTCCTTATCGTTGTGAAAAGTTGGCAGTTTTTAAAAACAAATTTGTCATGCTAAAAATAAAGATAAATATTTATTAAACATCGGGAAGCAAACATTACAGTTGGATGTAAGGGGAATTCAATATTTGAAACCCTTACTTTTCAATCTAGGGATATATTGCTCCTCATGGAGGTGGTGAATGTTCTTGTTTTTACAAAAGCTGGTCCTTGTTCAAATTGTTTAATCTTGGTCCTACATTTATTTTTTGTAAGAAAGGATCTGATGATGCCCTTTGGCATTTTCAGTGTAGCTAAGCAATTGCAAGTACATTCACACACACACAAGTTTTAATGCTTTTTTGTTATAAGGCTCCATCTTATTAGCTATGGATACTTTTATTTTTAGTGAAAAGGGGAAAAGCATGAAACTTTACACTAGAGATGTGAGATGTACATAAACACTAAAAGTGCCTCTTTATAACATGCCATTATTTTAATGACATAATTAGTATTATGTCCAACATCAGATCTAAAACCAGTTTCCATTTTGTTTTATATATACTGTATAAATACTACTTTAACACTTAGGGAAAAAAAAACCCTAATGTTTCATCAAATACAGATGTTAGGATTTTTCTCTCCTGAATGTTAAACTGGTATTATAGTTACAAATTAGATAGAGTATAATATATGTCATTTGTAACTCTTTCTATATTATATATTCTACAGCAATATGACTACCATGAGTAGGAAGCTCAAATACCCATTTCAAACAAATCAAAACCTTTATAAGAAATTAAAATGTACTGTTAATATGCTAAACATGTCTTGTTGTATAAATATTTTTCACAAGAAGTCTCTGCTAACCAAAAGGATGCTTGCAATTTTCTTTAAACGTTTCTGCTGGTGCCTGTCTTTCCACTGCCACATTTGCCCCCCAACATATACACTGATGTATGTCCTTCTGGTTTGCAGTATCCAAATGGATATTCATTTGAAATCAGTGAAATCTCTGCTATATAGATCTGCCTGTATGGAAACAGTGTGTCAAAACATGTCCTTTTTTAAAAATAGAATGTTACGAGACACTGTTTTAAAATTATATAAAGGAACATCAGTGGTTGGCTGCTGCAAAACTGGGTCTCTTGGTTTGTAAATTTATTATTACAAAAATTAATAGGGGAGAAAGGGCTGGAGTTACATTATGCTGTATACGAGTTAGGTATTATTATTATTTGGCTCCATTAGGAAAAATACATATTCACCTTAGGCAAGAAACAGGTTTATACAAACTTCTGTTCTGGGCATGAGTATAGAAAATCCTTGCTAATTTTTGTAAAAGATGCTCTGTTCTGCAGTTTATGGAAAGCATTTATAGAGCAGGAGCAAAAGTGTGGCGTGTTGGCAGTTAGTGCTAACATAAAGGGATTGAAGCAAATCTACTAGGAACCCTCAATATTTTACTGGGGGAGAAGAGTCAAGGATGCCATTTTTTCCTCCAGTGGAAGCTCCGTTTATACTGTTACCAGTAAAAGTTATGTCTTGCACATTATACTGCTAAGTGCCTGTATTTCACTTTGATGATGTATTTGTGATGCACAGCTGAACTGAGAAGTTAATTTTCATTTTTTGTTTTTAAATTTCCAATAAAGGATATAGTCTCAAGGCAGAAATTTATTATAAAAGAAAGCTGTATCTAAATGAGAACTTGAGATATGTAAATGTAAGGTCTGACTTTCTTAACTATACAAATGTTTTTTAAAAAGTGG
This sequence comes from Dermochelys coriacea, assembly GCF_009764565.3. Classification (NCBI taxonomy): domain Eukaryota; kingdom Metazoa; phylum Chordata; order Testudines; family Dermochelyidae; genus Dermochelys; species Dermochelys coriacea. The sequence continues at coordinate 39,667,098 of NC_050070.1, read as the reverse complement.
TTTCCTCAGACATAGTTCTTTAATTATAAAGACAAATATTAAATTTAATATAATTTATTGTTCTGCTTTGGTAACATTTCTGTTTTGAGAACACAGTGGGGTGATATTTTCTTCTGTAATGTTCATAGACTTTTTGTTAAATATCTATCCAGAGATTGATTTTTTTTTTTAAATGTTTAGCTACAATGTACATTCATGGACTTATGCTATACATAACTCCATGTGTGGAACAGGAGTAGAATATGCCCCTTAAAGTTTGTTTTGAAATTGCATTTCAATCCTATGTGAACTGGTTTAGAAGAAAGATAGCATCAAAATTGTATACTAAAATTGCACAAAATGAATAAAATGTTTATATTGTTTTTTCATTGCCGATCTGCATGATTGTTGTCTTAAACTTAATGGGAGTAAGATGCTCCGTAACTGTAACTAGTCACTTAATATTAAATAAAAGTTCTTTTCTGGGTATTTTTATTTATTAGCATCACTTGCAAAAATATAGTATTTTCACATCTTAATAAAGAATCAATTTGAACTGAAATGCCTCATTCCATAATTTTTGTTCCATATTCATGCCTGTATATGTGATCTGATTTGCCGTAAAGCTATGTGATTAGTGTTTGTATGTAACTCTCAGGTTCTTGAGTCATCTTAGAATTCATTCAAGGAAGTAATAGATATGTCTAAACAAATACGTGTGTATATAATGATGCATGTCTGAATTCTCCTAGAAGTAGCAAATATCCTAGCTATGAAGTGTTGCCTTTTGTTTTTGTAGTGAGAGAATTTGACTTGTCTTGACTGATACTCACTTGTTTATTAATAATTCCATAACTGTTGTGAAAGCAAGAGCAGAATGGTACCCTACTGCATTCTGAAGATTTCAAAGTTAGTAATATGCTATCTTTATGTAGGAAGGACATCTCAATATGCTGATTCCTCCTTGTTTGTTTACTGATTTTGTTGGGATTGTGATATATAACAAAGGACTGAGAGATGTTTGGTGGGTTTTATTGTATGTTTTGTTTTGTTTTGGGTCTTTTGCTTGGTTGTTCTTGCTGACTGTTTTTCCTGGCTACAACTAGAAGGACTGTAAGAGTGGTATCTTTTATCATTCCATGCTGGATAATCAACAAATGCATAAAGAGCACAAAGTTGAGAAACAAAGGATATTGAACGTAGTGTACATTTTACTTTAATTTCAGATTTGTCTGTCGGAATAGGGCAATGAAGCGTGTGGTGAAAAATCAGGCAAAAGTGACTAAAATATTTGTATACTCTTTAATCTCATGTAAACTCTGAGCTAGATTCACAGAGAAGGAGAAGAACTGCTTGTAAAGTAAATTTCAAAGACTTGTCCTCTATCTCAGATGGAAGAGGCTATTTACTTCAGAATTTGGGAATCAGAGACATCAAATTTTAGCATTCACTGAAAGACACAAGAAAACAATTATTTTGTCTTACCTTTACCAGTTTATTAAACGGTTCAAGAATTTGTCTGTTTAAACTTTTATGCTGCTAGGAGCAGGGTGCATAAAAATTGATTGATTTATAAAAATCAGATTTTTTAATACAAATTTTTCTTTTAAAAATCTATTTTAAAGTAATTTTTTTAAATCGATAACCTGTGTTACAGCCTAAATTTAATCTATTATATTAATTTAAATACATAAAAAAATTAAGCAATACTTGTGTGACCCTTCTGCCAGGTGGCGCCGGCAGCAACCAGGACCAGGTTCAATACCTAGGGGCTGCTTTCCATCGATACAACACAGAATCAGCTCGAGCCCCCACCCAGTAACCTGGGAAAATTACACAGCACCCTTGGGCATCTCTGAGAGGCAATACGTCCCCACTCACAAGCACAGAATCTGAGAGTAGAAAATAAACTTTTAATGAAAGGAGGGAAGTCACCTGACATGAATTAGGGAAAACGCTACAAGCAGGATTCATAATCATAAAACTGTTATAGGACACCCACCCCAGTGCGTGGGCAGTGTCTTTTGCCTCATGTTCCTGAGTTCTACAACCAAAAGTTCCTTTTCTGTGCCCTCTGCTCCCTCACCATACCCCACTCACAGTGGTTGTCCTTGGTCAGTGAGGCATATCTGTGTGAGTTCACCTCCCACCAGGGGAAGAAAGCGCCTTGCTTGCTCTGAGCAGTTGTTCTGGCTGGCCGTCCTACCAGCCACTCGTTCCACTCCGCTGGTTTCCTGCCAGCCACTCACTCCGCCCGCTGCCTCCCCATTTCACTCACCCGTCATCTTTTGCCACCTGCTTCTCTGCTGTGACCTCTGCCAGTCAGTCTCTTGAGGTTTCACCCAGCTCTTAGTGATTTTCAGCTCTTAAGTTGGGCAGAAACATGGTCCCACCACAAATGATTGTCAGATCTTTTGAGCACCTAAAATAACAAAAGGCTCCTAATGGAGCTTATTTAGCTCTGTCTTTGAAAAGCGGGGAGAAACAGGTTAAACCAGACTGGGGACACTCCTCCTGGCTGCTATCCCCATTCCTCTTATTTTCACATGGATCTGGTATTCAAGCCACTGGCTTAATCACCCTTTCAACTGAGGACAACCCCCTCATTTGGGACAGGTTAAGCACAGTTCTGCCCCCCTTTATTCATATAATACAGACAAAAAGGAAAGGAGTACTTGTAGCACCTTAGAGACTAACAAATTTATTTGAGCATAAGCTTTCGGGAGCTACAGCTCACTTTGTCGGATGCATTCGGTGGAAAATACAGTGGGGAGATATATATACACACACAGAGAACATGAAACAATGGGTTTTATCATACACACTGTAAGGACAGTGATCACTTAAGATGAGCCATCACCGGCGGGGGGGGAGGGGAGGAGGAAAACCTTTCATGGTGACAAGCAAGGTGGGTCATTTCCAACAGTTAACAAGAACATCTGAGGAACAGTGGGGGGTGGGGCGGCGGGGAGAAATAACATGGGGAAATAACTGGTTTCAGAGTAGCAGCCATGTTAGTCTGTATTCGCAAAAAAGAAAAGGAGTACTTGTGGCACTCCAGAGACCAACAAATTTGTTAGTCTCTAAGGTGCCACAAGTACTCCCCTTCTTTTATGGGGAAATAGTTTTACTTTGTGTAATGACTCATCCATTCCCAGTCTCTATTCAAGCCTAAGTTAATTGTATCCAGTTTGCAAATTAATTCTAATTCAGCAGTCTCTCACTGGAGTCTGTTTTTGAAGTTTTTTTGTTGAAGGATAGCCACTCTCGGGTCTGTAATCGAGTCACTGGAGAGATTGAAGTATTCTCCGACTGGTTTTTGAATGTTATAATTCTTGACGTCTGATTTGTGTCCATTTATTCTTTTACGTAGAGACTGTCCAGTTTGACCAATGTACATGGTAGAGGGGCATTGCTGGCACATGATGGCATATATCACATTGGTAGATGCGCAGGTGAATGAGCCTCCGATAGTGTGGCTGATGTGATTAGGCCCTATGATGGTGTCCCCTGCATAGATATGTGGACAGATTGGCAATGGGCTTTGTTGCAAGGTTAGGTTCCTGGGTTAGTGGTTCTGCTGTGTGGTGGCTGGTGAGTATTTGCTTCAGATTGGGGGGCTGTCTGTAAGCAAGGACTGGTCTGTCTCCCAAGATCTGTGAGAGTGATGGCTCGTCCTTCAGGATAGGTTGTAGATCCTTGATGATGCGTTGGAGAGGTTTTAGTTGGGGGCTGAAGGTGATGGCTAGTGGCGTTCTGTTATTTTCTTTGTTGGGCCTGTCCTGTAGTAGGTGACTTCTGGGTACTCTTCTGGCTCTGTCAATCTGTTTCTTCACTTCAGCAGGTGGGTATTGTAGTTGTAGGAATGCATGATAGAGATCTTGTAGGTGTTTGTCTCTGTCTGAGGGGTTGGAGCAAATGCGGTTATATTGTAGAGCTTGGCTATAGACAATGGATCATGTGGTGTGATCTGGATGAAAGCTAGAGGCATGTAGGTAGGAATAGTGATCAGTAGGTTTCCAATATAGGGTGGTGTTTATGTGACCATCGCTTATTAGCACCGTAGTATCCAGGAAGTGGATCTCTTGTGTGGACTGGTCCAGGCTGAGGTTGATGGTGGCATGGAAATTGTTGAAATCCTAGTGGAATTCCTCAAGGGCTTCTTTTCCATGGGTCCAGATGATGAAGAGGTCATCAATGTAGCGCAAATAGACTAGGGGCTGTGAGCTGAGGAAGAGTTGTTCTAAGACGACCATAAAAATGTTGGCATACTGAGGGGCCATGCGGGTACCCATCGCAGTGCCGCTGATTTGAAGGTATACATTGTCCTCAAATGTGAAATAGTTATGGGTGAGGACAAAGTCACAAAGTTCAGCCACCAGGTTAGCCGTGACATTATCGGGGATACTGTTCCTGACGGCTTATAGTCCATCTTTGTGTGGAATGTTGGTGTAGAGGGCTTCTACATCCATAGTGGCTAGAATGGTGTTTTTAGGAAGATCACCGATGGATTGTATCACCAGTCGGGAAGTCAATGGTGTCTCGAAGATAGCTGGGAGTGCTGGTAATGTAGGGCCTGAGACTAACAAATTTGTTGGTCTCTGGAGTGCACAAGTACTCCTTTTCTTTTTTGCGAATACAGACTAACATGGCTGCTACTCTGAAACCTGTTGTTTCTCCCTCCCCCCCCCACTCTGTTCCTCAAACGTTCTTGTTAACTGCTGGAAATGGCCCACCTTGCTTGTCACCATGAAAGGTTTTCCTGCTTTCCCCCCTCCCCGCTGCTGGTGATGGCTCATCTTAAGTGATCATTGTCCTTACAGTGTGTATGATAAAACCCATTGTTTCATGTTCTCTGTGTGTGTATATAAATCTCCCCACTGTATTTTCCACCGAATGCATCCGATGAAGTGAGCTGTAGCTCACGAAAGCTTATGCTCAAATAAATTTGTTAGTCTCTAAGGTGCCACAAGTACTCCTTTTCTTTTTGCGAATACAGACTAACACGGCTTCTACTCTGAAACCTGTCATAATACAGACAATAACATTGATAATATTTCACCACCCCTGCATTCAATACTAAAGTGATTTGTAACCCAACACCAGCCAAACTTGATCACTTGGAGTTACACAGCTTCTGTCTGCTGGACACCTATGCAAAGTAGATGTGTTAAATACAGTTTGCTCCTGAAGTCTCTCCTCCTGCCAGATAGTTGTCAGGGGAGAACTCGTTTAGACCCAGATTACATCTGCTTGCTGCCAAAGTTTTAAAGCAAGCCAAACTAATGAACAGGCTAAGCACATGAAATCTGTTGGGGTTTTTTTGTTTTTGTTTTTTTAAATCAGCTTTTGATAGCAATGTCTTCATTTCACTTATTCAGGTAGTTCAGTTCATTTAAAGTTAAGAAACTGATTGGGAGTTGAAAAAGCAGGAAAGCTTGTTTTCCTCTTCCAGTCTATGAATAAAAACTAGGTGTGAGGGGGTGAGATTGACAAATTCTAAAGTCTTGGAGGACATGATGACCAGAAATAATCAGCTAGATACAGGTAATACTACTTTTGCTTAATAAATAAGTTAGCTTTAAATGCAATCCATTCTTTTGTATCCAACACGTTTAAGATAGTTTAATAAAAGTTTTAAATGCTATTTTTATAATTTTTAATTGAACTCCCAATTTCTATCCAAACAGAGCTTGACATTAATCATCTAATAAATAAGAAATGCATCATTTACCATTTTTGTAACATAATACAAAATTGTAAAAATTTAAGATTTTGAATAAATGTATGTTTATTGTATGCTAAATGTATATTAGCTTAAATAAATGTGTATACATGGTATGTCCTCCTGGTTAGCAGAAAGTACCAAGTTTAGTGTAAAGTCTATATTTAGTTTCAATTCAACACATTTTGATGGTTACCAACCAACAAGAATCAACCTTTCTTTAGGAAAATTATTCAAATACACATGCAAAAAAAATTAAAATTGATTATTTACCTAAGAACAGCCATATTGGGTCAGATCAATGGTCCATCTAGCCCAGTATCCTGTGTTTCGACAGTGGCCAATGCCAGGTGCTTCAGAGGGAATGAATAGAACAGGTCATCAAGTGATCCATCCCCTGTTGCCCATTCCCAGCCTCTGGCAAACAGAGGCTAGGGACACTTCAGAGCATGATTTGGCTAATAGTCATTGATGGATTTACCCTGCATGACCTTATCTAGTTCTTTTTTGAACCCTGTTTTAGTCTTGGCCTTCACAACAACCTTGGTCAAAGAATTCCACAGGTTGTCTTTGCATTGTGTGAAGAAATACTTCCTTTTGTTTGTTTTAAACCTGCTGCCTGTTAATTTCATTTGGTGACCCCTAGTTTTTGTGCTTATGAGAAGGAGTAAATAACACTTCCTTGTTTACTTTCTCCACACCAGTCATGATTTTATAGACCCCTATCATATCCCCTCTTAGTCATCTTTTCTGAACTGAAAAGTCCCAGTTTTCTTATTAATATCTCCTCATAAATCAAGATTTCCTGCTTGCTGATTTTTAAATCAGGATTTAAATCACTTTGATTTAAATCAATCCATTCTGTCTGAGCGTAAAAAATACAGATGAAAATTAACTACTGTAACTTGAATATGGTTCTGACAGCTTCATTAGCTTCCATTTGTGGAGGTCTCCTATTTCTCCGATTCTAAGGATACAAACATTCAACATGGCCAACTGCTCTCGTTCTGGAAGCATGACTACCGAAGGATTCCAATGGCACCGTAGCAGTTCCCCACATTGCCTTACCAACAGAGCTGGTACCTGGCTCCTTGGACACAGGCTCAACAACAGCAGGATCAACTGGGTTAGTCATAAGTATCAGAGGGGTAGCCATGTTAGACTGTATCCACAAAAACAACGAGGAATCTGGTGGCACCTTAAAGACTAACAGATTTATTTGTGCATAAGCTTTTGTGGGTTAAGGCCATAAGCTTAAATCATTTTTTACCCACGAAAACTTATGCACAAATAAATTGGTTAGCCTTTAAGGTGCCACCAGACTCCTTGTTGTTTTTGTGGGTTTGTCATAGTGGAGCTCATGGCCTCAGTATTCGCTTTCAGAGTGCTCCTGTTCAACTCGGGAGGACTCCCCCATCTTGCCCCCACAAGCTTTGTCTTGTAGACATTTGGAAATGGGCTAATCGGTCCATCCTGTAGCCCCAACTCTGATGGTACCAGCAGATCTGGAGAGACTCCCTTTGTTATCTCCAGATGCTACCTTGTCATTGACATTTTCTCCACCAGATGACTACTGACAGTTTCAAGAGCTGCTACGGATGATAGCCAGTGCTTTTGAGAGCCACTAGAAGAGGTGCAGGACAGTCAGCATCAGTCACTAGATATCCTGCATGCATTGGTACCCACAAGTGTGACTCCGTCAGTCAATGAGGCCATTATTCAATCATTGCACACTCTGTGGCATACCCCAGCCATGTGCATGCCAACCTCAAAGGGGGTCAAGAAAGATACTATGTCCCCCCATAAGAGATTTGAATTATTTTCACATCCTCCACCTAACTCCTTGGTGATACAGGCTGTGTCAGCACAATCCAAACACTACCACCCACCCTTAATTTGGCAGGCAGGTAGGATGAGAGACTGCACCTCATGGTTTGAAATGTCTTCTCCTTGGCTGGACTACAGTTCCAGATCTCTAACTACTTGGTATTAATGGCCAATTATAACTTTATAAACTATGGCTAGATGGAGGAATTTGCAGATAAACTATCTCTGCAGGATTATACTAGATTCCAAACAATTTTACAAGAGAGAAAATTGGTTGCTAGGTCTATACTTGAGGCTGCAGTTGATTCCGCAGACATGTCCTTCCGTGTATTGGTGACTGGAATTGTCATGAGGGATAGAATCCTGGTTACACGCCTCTGGTTTCCCTAGAGATGTGCAGAACACAACTGAGGACCTTCTCTTTGATGAATCTCACACCTCTTCGACCAGAAAACTGATGATTCCTTTCACTTTCTAAAAGACTCTACAGCCACCTTAGGCATATATATACCGGCACCAAAGAGAAAATGTTATCACCCACCACCAGTCCAATGCTATAGAACTCACTTCTATTGCCAAAGGGCCTATGAACCTCCTCAGAAGCACCCTAAGGTATATATAGCCCATTCGCCTGTTCCGGCAATGCTGACCTCTGCAGAACACACTCAGTCATTGCAAAAATGATGCCTAGAGAGCTGTCAACCACTCTGTATACCAGTGCTTCTACCCTCCACACCTTTTGGGGGTCATCTCAAACTTTCTACCAGCTTGGAGAGCCATAACAATGGACATGTGGGTCTTAGACCTCGTTTGATGTGGCTACACTAGAGGTTTATGATGATACATCCACATCTCCCATTATAACCCTCCTCAGAGATTCCTCTCATGACAGTATTCTTAACCTAGAGGTAGACTCCCTTCTACAGAGAGGAGCAGTGGAGCCAGTCCCTGAAGCCTTTTGGGGAATAGGGTTCTATTCCAACTCTTTCCTGGTACCCGAAAGGAAAGGGGGATGCAGACCAATCTTGGATCTCTGAAACCTTAACTGCTTGATTAGGAAACTGAATTCTGAATGGTCATGCTTGCGGCCATCATTCCCTCACTAGAAAAAGGCATGTGGTTTACGGCTCTCAACATGCATGATGCCTACTTCCATACTGACATACATCCGACCCACAGAAGATTCCTGAGGTTCAAAGTGGGGCATTGACACTTCCAATACAGGGTTCTCCCATTCAGACTTACCACCGTCCCACAAGTTTTTACAAAGGTTTTATCTGTGGTAGGGACGCATCTATGACATCAGGGAATCCTTGTCTTCCCATACCTAGAGACTGCCAACATGGCCCAGAAAGGAAGCTCGTGCATCAACCTCCCAGCTTCTTTTACTCCTCTCCTCCACAGGAGTGAGCATCAATGTGAAAAATCAACTTTACTCGGTCCCTGGAATTCATAGGAGCTTGCATTGATTCGACCTCTGCACAAGCTTATCTGCCAAAGAACTGATTACTGGAACAAATAGCCCAGTTAACATCCAACCCTTTGGTCTCAGCCAGGACCTGACTCTCCATCCTAAGTCACATGGCAGTGAACATATGCCTTTTGCCTGCCTATACCTTTGCTGTCTACAGCTATGGCTGCAAAGAGTCTATTCTCCGATGTACCAGTCAATGAACATCATACTCAATGTTCACTGGAGGTCATCTCTTCTCTCTGTTGATAGATCAAGTCTGGTCTGGGATGCCCTTCCTCTCATCCTTGCTGATCATGACAGTCATAATGGATGCATCACTCTCAGGCTGGGGCGCTCACATTGGAGATGACATGACACAAGGCACCTGGACCACAATAGAGGCCAGGATGCACATAAACATTCTTGAACTTTGGGCAGTACACAAAGCATGTCACGTGTTCTTACCAACTATCCTCTATCACCACATCCTCGTCGTTTCAGCTAGCACCACCACCACAGTATACTACATAAACCAACAAGGGGGCACGAGGCCCCCAGTGTTGTCTATGGAGATGATTCACCTTTGGGTATGGTGCATCAAACAATATTGTCAGCAGCCTACCTTTCAGGCACCCAGAATGTGATTGCAGACTCTTTCAGCAGGAACTTTGCAACTGACCACAAATGGAAGTTGCACAACACTATAATCATGGAGATCTTTGGTCACTGGGGTACACCAATCAGAGATCTCTTTGCATCTCACACCAATACCAAGTGCACCCAGTATTGCTCCAGGGGAGGACTCAGTGCCCACTCATTGGACAATGCTCTGGTTGTCAATTTAGTCAGACCTGACAAACTATACCTTTCCTCTCCCTCACCCCCCCCCCACCCTGTGCCCTCCACAAACTCCAGCAGGACAAAATGACAGTCATTCTGGTTCTGTTTTTCCCAATTCTGATTCCCTCTTCTTCTCCACATGTTGAAACGACCTCCACTCCTGCTGTAGCCATTTCCGGAGTTGCTGATGCAACACAACGGCAGACTCAGTGATCCAGATCCATGGATGCTACACCGGACAGCATGGTTTTTGAATGGACATCTCCATTAGAACAAGAATGCTCACTGGTGGTGCAAGACATCCTCTCCAGTAGCTGAAAGGACTGCATGAGGTGATCATATCAGGCCAAATGAACATGGTTTGCCTCCTGGACATCCCCATGCTCTTAGACTATTTCCATCATCTGAAAACTCTGGGACTTGCCCTCAGCTCTATCAGCACTTTCCATCCTCCAGTGGAAGGGCATTTGATTTTTAACCACCCCTTGACCACTTGGTTCTGGAAGGGCCTTTTACATAAATATCCATCCATTCAACCCAGTGCTCCCCAATGGGATCTCAACCTAGTTCTTACCTGTTTAATGAACTCTCCCTTTGAACCCTGGCCTCCTGCCCTCTCTCCTCTCCATGAAGATCCCTTTCTTATTGCCATTACCTCAGCGAGAAAAGTTGATGAGCTGGGAGCCATGGTGACAACCCTCCCTACCCTTCCACCACGTTCCATGTGGACAAGGACTTTATGACTGAATCCCAAGTTTCTGGTAAAAGTGGTTTCCCAATTCCATTTGAACCCACCCATACATCTGCCAACCTTCTTTCCAAAACCACATGCCTTGAATGAGGCATGGCGGCTTCATTCCCTTGATGTGCATAGGGCCCTGGCCTTTTATCTACAAAGGACAAAGCCATTCTATTAGTTTCCCAAGCTATTTATCACCAGAGCAGAAAGAATTAAAGGACACGCCCTTTCCACCAAGACGATCTCTAAGTGGGTCTTAGAGTGCATTACACGCTGCTATCAATTGTCAGGGTGTTCCCCACCAGATGGGTTATGAGCCGATTCCACAAGAGTGCAAGCATCAACTATAGACATGCTCTGCAACATGCCACTTGTGGACATATGCAAGATGGCCACATGGAGTTTGGCACAGACCTTTCCCTCCCACTATGCTCTAGTATGTGATCTCATTATCCCTAGCCTGATTCTTGCTTGCATATTTATTGCTGCCTCTGGAAATTTCCACTACATGCATCTGACGAAGTGGGTATTCACCCATGAAAGTTTATGCTCCAATACGTCTGTCAGTCTATAAGGTGCCACAGGACTCTTTGCCGCTTTTACTTTAAGAAGGAACTTTATGTCTCAGAAATGATATGGTTCTCTTCGGCATGTCTGTGCCAACTGTTATTTTGGAAACCTGCATACCTGTTCCTAACTTGGCTTGTGAAACCCCAACATGACTGAATCTGGGAAAAGAGAATTTAGTTACAAACGCAATAGCTGCAGAATGATTGTGGAATATGAGTTTTGTAGGCTGAAATCTCAGTGTCTGAAATGTCTGGATGCCAGCGTGGCCAGTGACATTCATATAACTGTTGGCTGCTGCACTCCCCATAATGTTTGTGAAGGTAAAAGGAAGTGCTTGCCTCCTGTGTGGGCACAGGACAAGTCAGATTTACAAACTCTGTACAGGCAGCTAGATCTCACCCACATGCATGCTGGCCCTGGGGCCCAGAAGGCAAGGGAAATCAGAGATGCCATATATGCACGTATCTTGGCACAGCAGGGAGGCAGTGGATGACATCTACCTGTGCTGAGGCACAGTGTCACCCACTATGCAGCTGCTGGAAAAGCACCTGATGGAACATTGCATATACTTGTGAGGCTACATGGTTTTGTTCACTTGTAGCTGGAGATCATTAGCCCTTCGTTCCTGTGATAGTTCACAAATCACAGACAATTATAACAGGGAATCTCCATTGTGTTATCATCTTCGTGTTTGGGTTAGTTCTGTGCAGGGTGGTGGGTGAGTTGTACTGTAGTCATTGTGCAGAGCTTTTATCTTAACTTTTCACACTTGTTTCCAAACCTCTGGTATCGGGAGCACTCAATCTCTCCTAATGACCTTATCAACATTTGCTTTATGGGGATCCGTTTTTTTTAAACTATTCTTTACAGCAGTGCTACCTGCACTTAGCAGATGTTATCGAGCACTAATCCCAGAATTGAAACTGCTTAGAGTTTGGAAGGGGGAGGAGGAAGAGGGGCTATTTATCACAGGGTAATGGCAGAGGCCTATATTGTTACTTGGACTGTGCTTTGTTTTCTTGCATGTGAAGCAAGCCGGAAAGACATTTCTCTACCTATTTTTAGTGCTGTGAGTTCTGTTGATTTAAAACTAGCAGTGCTGTCTGTAAGCACATAACACTAACCACACTTTCACCATTCCTCCCTTATATCCTTGGTACTGTGGCTATTTCCTAACCTAGGGGAGGAGCAGGTTGGAGTTGTCAGTGTGGGATGGGCAAAATCATGCTTGCACTGTGATGGTACCAGACAATTACACTATTCCAATCGTGCTGTGATTCATGTGACCCAGTCCTGAACCTGAAAACATCTTACATTCATCACAGTGAAGGAGGTTCCACAAACAAGTTAAGGGAAGTGTAACATCTATTAAAAGTACTGTACAGAATGTGTAATTGAAATATTTTTAAAAGGCAATGTAAACCAGCAAAACATAACGGGACTGACTCATTGAGCAACAGCCAAATTTTAATGTCTATCTCTTTGCTCTCGCCCGATAAGGGGGGAATGATTGAGGACAAACAGAGACACCTCCTGTCTGGGGATTGGGGTTGGGCACTTGGTGGGGTTCAGGGAGTCCTCCTGGCTCATTGTTCTCCTCCTGGTTTAGGGTGCCAGTGGAGGGTGTGGTCCTGGAAATCCTGTAGGCTCCTCCAGGTTGTTCATGGGGTGGACTGAGAGCAGGAGGTTGTGGTGGTTATTCAAGGAAGATGCTGTGGCTATGGTAGCAGGTGGACCCGCAATGCATTAGGCCGCCAGTTCTATCAGTCTTTCCATTATGGCATGCTCCTGTTTTCTATGGTGTAAAACCTGCCCTATAAACTGATGCATCAGTGTCTCTTCTTGCTGAAAAGCCTGACCCTCCATGCCCTGTGGCACCTAGGCTGTCCTAGTTTCTCCTGTCCATGCCAATTAACAGGTCATCCAAGGTACTCCTTTCTCTACGGTGCTTCTCCTGCCCGCCTGGTGGAATGGTTTTCCCCGTGGGAGCCAGACATCCTGCCAATCCAAAGACAAGGGCAGCATTATTTTTTGTCCTTTGGAAGAAGCCCAAGACATTCCCCCACATAAGTTTGCTGTGAAAGGCCACAATATTGATACTTTTCAGCATTCCAGAGCTGCAACTGTTAGACTACCCTGATTTTCAGACTTTTGCAGCCCATGAGGAAGGAGCAGTGGCTACGAAGGGTAAGATACATGTACTAATGTTTTATGAAATTTCCAGTGTGTCAAGGGGTGAGGTGGGGTGGGGTGTGGGTGACAGTTCCTTCCAGAGGCTAAGTTACAAGTTTGCAATTTCTTTTTTTTTTTTAGGCTGGGCAACTTTTGGAGAACATAGCATGTTTTCAAGGTACCCAGGCTGAAAAGAGAGGTGGCATTCCACTTCTGTGGAGGAAACCTACGCTAGAGAGATGTTTCTACTAAGGGGCAATGTTAGAGGGCTTTCCTTTCACACTCTTCCCTGCTTCTTGTCACGCAGACAGAAAGCAGAAAACCAGAAGTCTGAAGTGTAGACAATGCAATGTTTATTGAGGTTAGTTTCCAGCAAACATGTTCCATAACTCTTGACTCTGCAGAGCCTTTTTTCCTAGTGTCTCGCCCCCCCCCCCCCCGGAGGCATACTCCTAGTCCCACCCCTTACAATTTACGGTCATGTTCCATTTTGGGTCTGGGGTCTTCATCCTACCTCTTTTGTACCCAATGGGAGGGGTAAGGAGTGAGGTTGTGCGCCAGGTCAGGCATTTCTTTGGTCTTTTAGTGTTTTTATACCTCCCCCACAAGTCCCTTTGCCCCTCCCGACTGGTTGCTTGCTTTTGCTTTGATAGGGGTTGAGACAATCTGAAAGTGTGCTCTGAGTAACACTTTAACTGCTCTTATCTATTCCCATTGTATTAACAAACCTATCTGACTAGGCAGAAGCAACAACACATTGTCTTTGTCTACATATATTAGTACAAGAGTATCAAAATTCTATCCCAGGCTAACAAACAGACCTATATACTACAAGCTACCCCTCTATCTATTACTGAATGGAGGGGTTTGGTCACCTACAACAATGGACCAAAATGATTTGCACTTCTATTGAAGTTCAAGATGCAGCTGGAGTTTCTGCTACAACAAAAGTTTGTTGTATATACTTCCAGAACTGGGAGGTAAGTCAACTGGAACTTGACTATATTCTCAGCTAGCATATGGAGCTTTGATGGAAAGGGAAAGATGAACAATGCACACACACCCCCTCCTCCACCCTGGCATCACCAGAAAATCTTGTCCTATGCCTGCCTAGCAATGATGAATTAAACAGAGAAAGAAAAAAAACACAGTACAACTTTATTTTTGTACCCTGATGTTTTAGGTCAGCACCAGATCACTCTTGCCTCTCCACTGCAAAGGGACATCCTCTTGTGTTTATGAAACTGCCAGGCAGGATCCTCCTGCTCTCAGCCCCATTTCCTGCATTTCCTACATGTCTCAGGGTGGGGCAATGACAGACTCAGGAATGGTAAAAATTCTGTTGTCTTCCAAGTGAGAAAGGATCGCTGTGACTTTTCCTTGGACAACCAAAAAGCATTCCCACATCTAACCTGCATCTGCCACCTCAACCCCATTCTCTGTTGTTTCTGTTTGTAAGGGAACAGTATGTTTGGGGTTGGCTGCGAGAACTGAAACTGTATAATCTTCCAAGGGACAAGAGCTGTTGCTAGCTTTAGATAAACAACCATAAGTTTTCTATAATGACCATCCCCAACTGGGAATCTTTCTAAACCCACTCCCTCTGATCCACACAGCACCAGGACCATCACTGCCTGCATGTTGGGTGAGAAATGAACAAAGATTGTTTGTTGATCAGCTTTATTGCTTCTGCAAAATGCATAATGGCTAACTGGCAATCAATAAAATGACTGATTTAGAGCTGTGTTTTGCTCAAGGACCCTGTAAAGATGGAAGTGGAGTAGGGAGCTGGGCTTAAAATCAGGACTATAGCTCTAGAGTAAGAGGGGATATTGGCAGGGAGGGTGGGGCAGTCCATTCTAACTCACCAGCCTTGGTTCCTGCTGTGGTTCAGGTTTGGCAGGGGTGGGGTGTGTGTGAATTTTGTCAACCAGCTTCTTTGGGTAGAGGGGGCAGTCCCATGCTGCATGTCCTGCAAGTCTTCCATGACTTCCTTCATGGTCCCTGTTGCCACCTCACCCTAGCCTCCATTGGCATCCCAGCAATGAGGCTGGCAGTGTTGGGTGTGTGTGTGTGTGGGAGCAACTTCAGGCTCTGTCCTGGCAGCCCTGGACGGCACCTGGTCCAGCTCATCATAGAAGGGGTATGAACAAGGAGCCTTTCTGGAGTGACTTTTGGAGTCTTTACTTTCCTGTATAAGAGCCTCATGTGCTTGATATGTTCCCATCATTGGAACAGAGTCTTCTCTGCCCACCTGCACCAGCCTGCATGAAATCTCCAAGTACAGATGTATGTTCCTGTTGCTCTGGGAGAAGTTGTAGAGGATGCTGTACCCCAGCCACACACTGATGGGGCCTGGGTGTGGTCAGGGGGCCAGGTGGCTGCTCTCAGAACAGGCTCCAAGTTCACGCGTACTGGTAAAAAAAAAAAAAATGCAGTGGAGAACTGGTGTGGTCAGCACAGCTCGCTACTACTGCTGAAAATGGGGCAATAGACAGAGATCTTTATAGATAGGGTAAAGGACAGACAGAAAAGATTTCAGTGCCTTGTGGGTACTGGAGGACTATTGAAATGCAGAACCAGGTACATGCCCATTGCCCGTATCCACCCAGCCGCCTGGCACATGTATGGGGCCATGCCACAATCCAAGATGGGTCCTTACATACACCCCCTCAAGCATGCTAACTTACCCCGTACTTACATTCAGCTACATGTTTCCAGGGTTTGGCGGTGGAAAGTAGGGGGCTTCTGGCATGATCACATGCATGGACATGTGTACAGGCACTAGTGATGTTGTAACCTATAAGTGTGAGATTTACTCAACTTTTGTAATGCATTGGACACCTCAGCTGAAAGCACTGTGCAAAGTAAGCAGGCAGCTATTATGAGGTCAGATAATCTGTGCAGTACTGTAGCATGTCAAGTACGGTGAAACATTTAATAAATATTTACTGTGCAATGCGCCAGAGGCCAGAGCACACGTTTGTTATAATTTGTGCTAATTCTCTAATCGAATGACAAAGTCTCTACTTTTGCCTTTGAAATGTGAATTTAACCCTCCCCTCCCCCCAAAAAAACCCCCCAAACCATCTAAAGTTAGGGTGACCAACTCTAGAAAAAAAAATCACCCTTACCTCTGACTAAGCCAAAAGTATTTGAACAAAGGAGCTTCCAGGATCAAGGGCTAAAAATTCACCAATATTAGAAGGGGGCAGAGAATAAAGTACTGCAGTACCAAGTAAAGTGAATGAATCTACTTGAATACCTGGATCATATAATAGCTCTTAAGGTTTTGCTGTATCTCCCAATGCTGTAGTCTCTACCCTTAATGCAGATTAATGCAGCATCCCTCTACTACCGTCCCCTCCTCTTCTCACTTCTTTTGTTATAGGAGGGGCTGCTTTAGTTAAATCATGCCAGCTATGGTGTGAAAGCTTTCTGAAAAAGGAGACCCTTGCCTTATGTCCTAAAAGTGGTCAGAGGATCTGACTTTCTTGGGGACCTGATTCATAGTCAAATCCCTTAATGAGATGATTTTGTGAAAAATCCTGTAGCCTATGAAGTCAATGGCAAAACTCCCATTGACTTTAATGGGCCCAACATTTAAGCCTTTAATCTCTGGTTCTTATATGCTTTACCCTGGTCTTAGTAAACTGCACTATCCCAGAGAACAAACTGGCTTGACAGCTTGTGCATGGAGATAGGGTTACTAGAACTGGCAACAGAAGCACACAAGTGCAGTGGAGTAATTGGAGCCCAAAGGTCAGTATGTGTGTATGGTGGTCTGTCCTGTAGAGGAGGTGGCAGCTGCATTTTGCACCAACAGTAAACCTTGCTTCCTTACCATCATTCCAAGCATCCCAAGTTAAATGTTAGACTCAAAACAAACACCAACACAACCCCAAAACCAACTGCATCAAGGAGGGAGTCTTATGAGCTCAACATCTGATTTTTATTTATTTCAGCTTTAGGGCAAAAAGGTTTGTTACCTTTCACATTAATAAGGACATGTCATCAGTATTAAACCCAGGGAAGAATAGTTCACTTACTATGAAGAGCTAACTTTTCTTTTCAAGCACTTAAATATTCTCTTTCCTGCACAATCCACCAGTGCTAAAGGTCTGGCTCTGTTAATATAAATTAAAAATGATATGGGAACAGTAGATATCTACATTTTTCTTGTTCGGTTAGCAAATGCTAACCTGTATTGGTGATGGACACAGAAGCCAGTGCTATAAATTCAAACAGACACATTTCTAAATGCAAAAGAAATTGCTAAAGAATAATAGGTAAAACATGATTTATTACATTGTGTACAAAACTAGATTCAAAACAAGCAATGTGATATATATTTTGTATTTTGTCTTTACATTACACAGTTGGTAAATGATCTCTCCACAAAACTTTGTGAACAACTTTGTTATTTTTTCCTGTCTCTGGACAGTGCCCCTCCCCTCTTCTGTAATTTACAAGGTATAAGAAGGTAGCTTCCTGCAGAATTCACGTCACTATGGGGTTAGTCAGCAGGAAGTGCTCCAGATCAACTAGCGACATTTTAGTGCAAAGAATTTCCAGCTCAGAGCCTCAGTTACTAGAATAATGTAATACCACCACTGTACCAGAGGCCTAGCAACATGCTGTATTAATTTTCTGCTCAGTAATTTAAAGCTCAGTAATGTGTCCTTTCTTGAGGATGTCTAAAAGTCCTTCTGCAACAGTTTAACACCAAATGTAAAATAAAAATTAAATAAAAATAAAAGACAGTGGCTACCTTTGGAAAAATCCATCATTCTTCAGCAGCTACTGAGCAGCCTCCCATACTATTTAGGATGTCTTTAAACAGGTTTGATGTAGTTAATAAAATACCTTTTAAGAAAATAAATATTTTGCATAATTATGTACAGAGGTTGGTTTCCTTCATAACAGGTTCAACAACAAATAATCACAACTCTTTATTTTATTCACACGCAAACTCACAATGATTAATGCCAACTTGGTAATTGACTTGATATTTATGAAGGAGTCCAAAAAGGTATCAGAGGAATATTTATAAATGTGCAAAGTGTACGTAAGTACTTGGAAAATGGTGGCATAAAAAGAGTGAAGGATTAAGACAAATTGCTTTTGGTCACTCCAAGAATAGCCCTTCCAACAACTCTCTCCCCCAAGTCTCAACAGGCTTAATGAAATGTTAAATCAGTACAAAATGGACTTAAAGGCAGGACTAAAAATGTACTCTTTCTTGGATTCAAAAAAGCCTTTTGTAGACATGCCTACAGAATGTGTCTTCGTTGGAAATATTTATTCCTCTTCAGTTCATTTCTGCACACAACAACATTTGGAATACACCTCTCCAATTTCCCCCCTCCCTCCTAGACATCCCTTTTTACTATGAAGTACATTTAAAAAGATATTGCACACAAAGCATAATACATACTGCATGATTCTTCAAAAAGATGACCAAAAATAAGAACAAAAACAAGGCCATTGCACCTCTTAAAATTTGAAGAGATCAATGAAGTGCTGAGGAGAAACTGGCATGAAACAGGTATCTGGATCATTGGCAGTGCAGGGATGTCCTGTATCCTAGCAAAATTAAGAAGAGGGAAAAAAGTTATTTTCTCCTTTTTAAAAAAAATCCACAAAAACAAAAAGCTGCTGAGTATATTTTAAAAGAAAAGAACTGCAAGAATTCACACCTCAGTTTTACATTTTAAAAAGACAAATTAAGTAGCTGGACACCAGTTTTTAAGTCACTGGCCTTCTGGAACTCTGGTTCAAAGCCTACGAGGCCCTTACTAAGAAAAAATTGCCAAGAACATATAGTTACTTAGATTGTAAGCTCCTTGGGACAATGACTGTCTCTTTTGTTATGTGTACACAGTGCCTATACAGCAACACAATGTGGCTGCAAGTCCTGATTGGGATTTCTAGGCACTACTGTGATACAAACAAGAAATAATGGAACAAGTTTCTCCACATTCCCTCTCCCTTTGTCCCAAGGGCTTTTGGACCTGTATAAAACAGACAGAGACAGCCTGTACTCCAGCAAACTTAAAAGCAGAAAAGATGCACTGGGTGGTGAGGAGGAAATAGTTACCTTAGATCCTTACTCTTTAATGTTGCCTGGCTTTAGGCCTTAAGGAAAATGTGGACCTTTATGATGGATATGAAAGGGGGATGGGGAGGGGGCAGGACTGCATACTGAAATAGGGATGACCCACCATGAAAGTAGGGGGTAGCAGCATGGAAAGTAGGGGTTTGCAAGGCTGGTGGCACTGGAAGAGAGAATGGGGAATACAATAAGTGATTAGATCTATAGGCAGACAGTTGTGTGGGACTCTGAAAGTAAGGTCGAGAGGTTTAATTTTGATGTGAGGGCCAAGGCAAAGCCAGTGAAGTGATTCAGATATGGTCTGATCAACCAGCAAGGAGTATAATTTTGGTGGTGACACTATGAATGGCTTGGAAGGGAAAGAGAGAAGTGCTAAGGCAGTGGTGGTGGGAGTCGCACTAAAGGCCAGAGATGGCCTGGGTATGGGTTAGTATTTTAGCTGATATGCCTTAACTCACTTTTGGGCAGATCATTATAGAGAGGAGAGAGTACACAAATAAATGGGAGAAGAACTTTAATTAGAGCTTCAGGATTGGATACCATACATTACAATATTGGCTTTACACACACATGCAAACAGTAACATAAACCCACATGCAGTATGGTTAACATTCTTAAGGCAAAATGGGGAAAGGAAATGGAGAGAAAATGTAGGGACAGCTAAATATAAGTAGCAGCATTTACATTTTATCAATCCGAATGACCAATTGTTTATCTGACATGGCTGGTGGACAAATACATTTTGGAGCAATATCATTCTTGGAGAATTGTACAGTAGCACTTCTTCTGTTTCTTTTTTCTTCTTCCTCCCTATATAATTATTCCCCTCCCCCCCATCTTCTCTCACTTTAGTGCTAGCTGTGTGCTCAACAAGACAATCCCTACAACAAACGTGGTTACATGTGAAGAAACAGAAATACTGGAGACATCTGTTTCTTGTTTTACTTTTTTCCTAGCTGTTTCCCCCTCCCCACTTTCCCCTTCTAGTATTAACTATGGGGAGGGGGTTGTAACATATTATTTTTAAAGAAGTAAGAGCAGGAGCAATGTGGAACTTTACAAGTGGAAAATGCTGCAGAATCAGATTCTCCTTCTGCAATGGACTCCAGTTCTAAAGAGCTTCAGTGCTACTTGCTTTCCTCTTCTTCAAGGGAGGAAGTGGTCAAGTCATTGAAGGCTACTTCAAATTGTTCCTCAGATCTGTTGGGAAGCTAGGACAGGAAACTCAGGGCTCTTCCCCTCTACAAATACCATGGATTTGAAGGAACCAGTTACAACATAGTTCTTGTGTTGGAGCTAGCTGTATTTGTAGTGGGGAAAAGGCCCTTTCTTGTGCATGCCAAGAGGCTTAAAAGGCCATGGGGATTACCACATATATCCATTTAGGAGAAACTCTCAAGGAGTACGCATTGCTTGTCATTTATAATTTCAATAGCATTACTTTTGAGTTTTAAAGATTTAAACACTCTTAATGCTTAAGTGGTAAACTGGACAAAGCCCTGTGTGACAGCACAAATTGTAACAGGAGACAGAGGTGAAAGCAGCTACTTTTATTGCTGATCCCCATGCTGCTTCTAAATCATAGCCAACAAGCTGTGCTGTTAGTTTTTCCATTTCAACATTTCCTTTATCTTCTGAAAAATTACTTTCAGAAGAAGGATGATAGGAAACTGAAAACAAAAACTGTCAAAATGTATTAGTTATAATTAAACTGGGCCACATCCTAATTTCCATGCTTTGAGCTGTAAGGAGACCAACATGCATGCTTCTGGGTAGTTTTTAAGAACTCCTTCCCTGCCATGGTTATTTTACTATTTTCTTATATTTCACTGTACCAACATAAAATGCAACAGCATTCAGAAAGAATGTGAGACACAGTGTGTTTTAAAGTTATGTGCATTTTGGTTAATATATCTTGCAAATACTCAACCATATACTAAGCATGCATAAAATGCCAATCATACCTTCAGTATTTTATCATGCATAATTATTTTCAGTGATTAGATTCAACAAGTCTAAAATATCCTAGCAAAGGCTTGCTAAATTCGGCACTTTAAAATGCAAGCTTTCATAACAGTGGAAAAATCACAGAAATTGAATCACTCCTCCTCTCCCCCTCCCCCCGCCACTGTACTGTATTTAGTTATTTGGGAAGATACAAGGTTGATGTCCCATATGCCCCCCCCACACATATACACACAAAAGAAGGGCAGCAGCAGAGCAAGCTTCCTACACTGCCCTGGCCCTTGTTCTAGGCAGAATATTTGTAGCAGGGGTGAGGAGAGTGTAATTCGCACCCAATTCTCAGTTTCTCCGCAGATACAGCCAGTTGGGACACTGAAGGAATGGCTGACAGATCTCCAGTTTGTTTTGCATTTTCAGTCACTGACTTTTGATCAATACTGGACTGGTCAGGGTTTAAATTGGTGACATCAAGTTGAAAGGCCGTCAATGCTATCCCACTGAGCCATCTGGTCTTGCTTTAAAACTAATGTTATTGAGAGCCTAGCCTCAGCATGAGGCTCTTGTATTGCTGAAAAACATTTAGGATTTGAGTTAATTTTATGATTAAATGCTCACATCCCTTTTGTAACCTATAACCACCATTACCAGAAGGAAATGCTATAGCTGCAGTAAGCACAAAGTCCTGAACAAGTCTGGATAGTGAGGTTAGTAAATAACTTAAAAGACAATGTTCATAAAGCTCATAAACACCTGCTTTTTAGTGTACTTGCTACATATAACCATAAATCCAGTGTGTTGAGCAGAAAGGCTCAAAGAAGGTAAAAACACGGTAAAGAAATCATACAGTCTCTACCATTAACGTTACACACTACTGCTGTCAATGGAAGTATTCCACTGACATTTCAATGAGGAAAAAATGGAACTGTATTTCACAGAAAGCAAGAACTTAAAATGGGAGCTCTGAATTCAAGTCCTTAAAACCTAGGGATGGAAGCACACATATGTAGGCACAATAGTGCAAGCTAAGGATGAAGCATCCATTTTAAATGGCGATCTAGATGCCATGGAACTTTTGAAAGGGAGAGTCTCAGTCTCTAAAAATAAATACCTTAGTCTAGGTTTAAAGAAAAAAAGTGTGAAATGAGATTTTAAAATGAAGATCTTTTTATGTCCCTTCTTTTGCTTACTGTCGAAAGACAGAGCCTGAGAGCAGGGTGCTCTTTTAATGACATGGGAAGCAGGGAGAAAAGCTGTTAAAAAAGCGAACATCTAACAATAAGGTCCCTAACTGAACTGCCTTCAGAGACAGGGAGGACAGGAGATGCTGCAGTCAGCAGAGAAAGATGCCAAGGGCTTGGAACAGATGAAAGCTGAACCTCACTTATTCTCTTGAGAAGGGCTCTTCTACAAACTGCAATGACAGAGGAGTCTTTCTCCCTGGAAATCAGATACCGTAACTAGCCAACTAGCACCCAACTTCTCCCCATTGCCACCAGAACTCATTTCCCAGCTTTGGGGACCACTCCCTACCTGAGCTAGATTCTTGGAGAAGAGTTAGTTTTGTTTCGCTCCACAGTCTTTCTAAATGTAATTCTAAGGTACAGCCTGCCAGGTGTTGTCTGTTTTGCTCGTCACAACAGCATGAAAAACACCTTCCCAAGTTCCTCCTTTCAGTCAGAAAGAGAAGCCTGAAGAACAATCAACTAAAATCCATTTTTGTTTTTTAAACCCAGATAGCAATATTACTATGGAAGAGCCTTATGGATTTGAAGAGCTATGTGCATGTTTTTATCAGAGGTAAGGCATTGCATATCCACTGGTGAATCTGAATGCTCTTGCTTCTGAGAGTTATTTTAAAATCTTGCTCATACATAATGATTCACTTCCAATCGAATTTCAAGAAATCTATTTAACAAGATCAAAATAAATGTAAGTTGAAAGAAAATGTGCACTGCCTACAAGGAGCACCGAATGACAAATATTACTGTTTTCTTCCCAAAATTTCAGCTTAATTGCAAATTATGACATTCCCATGACAACCACAGGCCTCCAGTGCTCTAATTTGTAATTCTTTTCTGTAAATGTCTCATTCAGAAAGCAATGTCATCATTTCCTTTTCCTCCAATCACAAGAGGTCTTTTTTAAAAAACTACTATTTGTAGAAGGTCTTCGAGTAAAACAGGTTAAAGTGTCATTAAATTACTCAGTGGGGTAAAAGCAATTTCATTACCTTTGTTCCATACTGCAGAGACAGAATTCTGTGATGTTGCCTTTACTGTTCTTAGATTTCAGTGCTGAACTAAATCCATTAGAATGTGGAAACAGCCATTAATGCCTACTTTGTGCAAAATTCATTCTTTGTGTAAGAGGGCATAAATTTTTGAGTTCAATGACAGCTGCACCTGCTTACATCAGAGGCTGAATTTAGTGCCTTGGAGTTGAAACAGTACAGTAAGGAACACTGCAATAAAAATACAACAACAACAACAAAAAGTGCAAAGCTGAGCTTGGAAGATTACAGTATCTAAATAATGTCAACAGCTGCAGGAATAGCTTGTTCTTAGCCCATCATGACAAACCGAAACATCAATTACAATTGAACGTCTCGTTCACATCAACATTACAGAATTGGCATCGATAAAAGCAGGGATGAAACACATATGAAATACCTTGAATAACAAAGCAAGGTGGTAGTCCTTTGGGATCATGAAGGAAGAAGCAGGAAGAAGTGCAATAAAGTAAAAGAAAGGAAACATTAAGATTTATTGGCCTGGCAGTCATTTGGAATAAGAAGCTTAGTACATGATTTTGATTATTATTTGCCATAGGAATATTCTGCACTAGATTATTTTAATCAGTTGGCAAACAAAGCCCACATACAAACTACTGCTAAAACTCAGAGGAGTAAAAACAGGTGTTAGAGCGCATCATCTGCTTGAAATAGCTTTTAGTCACTGCATAGTGCTTCAGTGATCTGCTTATCGCTGAAAAAAATACCATTAAAGAAGGACAAATACTCCATCAGAAATGTCCATCTCTAGTCCTGCTGAAATGTATTATCCAGTTAGCAATGGAAGAAATTTACTCACATTGGTGACACCACATAATAGTATGGAAGAGTTATGATATAAACAAAAAGCGCTCACAAAAATGCATCACTTAATAGTACTAGATGCCAGCACTTTTACTCCACTGAGTAAATTACATATTTAATCTATATTAAAAATGAACATCAGTCTTTTTTTGTAAAATCACTTCTCAAAGTATCATTTGAGGTGACGAGTGTGCGCTATATTCATTTCCTCTTTTAATATTAAAAGTACAAGATATTCTTTTATATATTACCACACCTCCTATAAAGTAGTTAGTAATGATTTCACTGCTGTATTTAAGTTTTCTACGATCATTTGTTTTAAAGGAATGCTATCAATAAAAATAACCCTATACATTGCTGTCTGAAGTTTTTTAAAACTATTGTTACAAATAACAGCTATGATTACTAGAACTGAATGACTGAAAAACTGAAAAGTGAGAAATAATTTTCTTTACTGTGTGTGTCACTGTTTCCATGTATAGTCAGCCATTCTCCTTTTTGTGTGAGTTTTTCACATAACAGGAGATAAAAACTTTTTTTTAAGATAGGAAAGCAACTATAAAACAAAAACAAAAAAAGAGCAAAGGGTCCAAAATTACTTTGAACTTTTAAAAAATTGACCAGATTTTGAATTATTGGTATCCAAATAAGAAAATATCTTCCTTTATTTTCTTCATAGTATGTACTGATAATATATAATTTAACAAAGTCTTATAAGTTCCCCTTCCCCCCCCCACAAAATTTAAAGTAACTAGTTAGCATTTTTCCTTTAAAAAAATAAAACACATGGAAATTTTGAAGTTCCAGAATAAATCAAACACTTAAAGTGTCCAAAAGCATTGTAAAGGATCAAGTTTCAGTCTGGAAAAAATAGGTGTTAATTACAGATACTATAATGATATTAACCAACCACTGTACTGTATGCAATTTATTGACACCAAGTTAAAACCATATACCACACTGAACCCTAACAGAGAGTTTGTCACAACTTGGGTTACTACCATTAATATATTTAAACTGGTATACTTCTTTTTCCAGTTAAGATAGCTGTTTCCAAACATGGTTTCCAAAGAGCACAAAGTCTCATCAGAGATGACAAGACCAGAAGTTTCATTTCCCTTGGTTGATTTCTCTTTTTTTGGTTAAAAAGCTTTGAAAGCGTCTGAGTAAGAAGGCAATTTAGGCTCCACGCTGATCGAGCCTTTGGCAGGCATCTCTGCCAACAAGGGTGCCACTTATAGTGTAGAAATCATCCATTTAAAAATGAAGTAACACAAAAATTATTTCAGCATTGTCAAACATTTATCAGATGGTCTTGATGTGGTTCACATTCCAATGCTGTAGAGGAGATAAACCTCCATATTTTATCACTAATCCCATGCTTATTCCACACCAGAAATCATAATCCTATCTGATATCACGATCAGTTGCTATGGAGGTGATTATGGTGTCAAAAAGATTACTAAATTTGCATTTGGAGAAATGTGTTTATTAACTCTGCAGCCATACCACTTCTACTAGATCCCTCAAGTCAGCAGGATCAGGCATGGTCACAGTACTGGAATGAGAAAAGGAGGACCTGTGGCACCTTAGAGACTAACAAACAAATTTATTCCGAGTACTGGAATGGTAATTCAGTCTTCTTAGCGTATGCGCAACATGAATCTTGGTCACGTGTCACCTGAGGCACCACCGAATTTGGTCCTCTGGTTGGATCATTAGCTTCCCCTGCTTGGGCTGCGTACTGACCGGGTCCACCTGGTCATACCAAATGGACTGAAGGTGAAAAATCCATTGCTATCTACATACTGCACAGATCACAGTGAGAGATTATGCCACACACTATTAAAGAAATTGAGGAAGAACCTGATCAGCATCCTATACAGCAAACAGGAAAACATCAAAAAAGAGCTGTCCAACCTGGAGACTCTCATAAATAACCAACCTTCCATACAAACGGACTTTACTAAAATAAAACAGGAAATCTACATTACATGCTTCACCTCTCTACAAAGGAAAAGGACTGTAAGCTGTCTAAAATCCTACCTGCCACATGGAGCCACAACAGTGGTACCCCTAACTCACCCAGCAATATCGTCAATCTACCCAGCTATTCACTCAGCCTGGAAAAAGAGTCTGTCCTATCTCGGGGACTCTCTTTCTGCCCCGCCACCCCCACAAACATGATACAGTTCTGTGGTGATCTGGAAGCCTACTTTCGCCGTCTCCAACTCAAAGAATACTTTCAAGATAACACTGAACAGCACACTGATACACAGATACCCTCCCAGCAACAGCATGAGAAGAACAACTCCACGTGGACTCCTCCTGAGCGTCGAAATGACACACTGGACCTATACATAGGATGCTTCCGCTGACGTGCACAGGCAGAAATTGTGGAAAAAACAACATCGCTTGCCTCATAACCTAAGTCGTGCAGAACGCAATACCATCCACCGCCTCAGAAACAACCCTGACATTATAATCAGAGGCTGATAAAGGAGGTGCTGTTGTCATCATGAACAGGTCTGATTACCAAAAGGAGGCTGCCAGACAACTCTCCAATACCAAATTCTACAGGCCACTTTCCTCAGATCCCACTGAGGAATATACCAAGAAACCGCATCATCTACTCAGGACGCTCCCTACACTAACACAGGAACAAATCAACATTCCCTTAGATCCCCAACCGGGGTTATTCTATCTACTACCCAAGGTCCACAAACCCGGAAATCCTGGACACCCCATCATCTCAGGCATTGGCACTCTCACTGAAGGACTGTCCGGATATGTGGGCTCTCTACTCAGACCCTAAGCTACCAGCACTCCCAGTTATCTCCATGACCCCACTGATTTCCTGAGAAAACTGCAATGCATTTGTAGTTAGTCTCTAAGGTGCCAAAAGTACTCCTTTTCTTTTTACAATGCATTGGTGATCTTCCAGAAAATGCCATCCTAGCCATCATGGATGTAGAAGCTCTCTGCACAAATATACCACACACAGATGGAATACAAGCTGTCAGGAACAGTATCCCTGATGATACCACAGCACAACTGGTTGCTGAGCTCTGTGACTTTATTCTCACGCACAATTATTTCAAATTTGGTGACAAAATATACCTCCAACCATTGGCACTGCTATGGGCACCCGCATAGCCCCAACATTTTTATGGCTGACCTGGAACAATGCTTCCTCAGCTCTCGTCCACTCATGCCCCTTCTCTACCTCTGCTACATTGATTACATCTTCATCATCTAGACCAGTGGGAAGGAAACCCTGGAAGAATTCCACCACGATTTCAATAGCTTCCACCCCACCGTCAACCTCAGCCTGGACCAATCTACACAGAAGGTCCACTTCCTAGACACCATGGTGCAAAAAAGTGACGGTGACGTTAACACCACCCTATACCAAAAACCCACCAACCGCTATGCCTACCTT
The DNA here is from genome assembly GCF_009764565.3 of Dermochelys coriacea. NCBI lineage: Eukaryota > Metazoa > Chordata > Testudines > Dermochelyidae > Dermochelys > Dermochelys coriacea. Next base: position 39,639,177 of record NC_050070.1, on the reverse strand, counting down.
CATTCCTCCAGCTTCCATCCCAGACACACCACACAATCCATTGTCTACAGCCAGGCGCTGAGGTACACCGCATTTGCTCCAAACCCTCAGACACAGACCAACACCTACAAGATCTTCACCAAGCATTCTCAAAACTACGGTACCCACACAAGGAAATAAGGAAACAGATCAACAGAGCCAGACATGTACCCAGAAGCGTCCTGCTGCAAAACAAGCCCAAGAAAGAAACCAACAGAACTCCCCTGGCCATAACGTACATTCCTCATCTAAAACCTTTCCAGCGCATCATCAGTGATCTACAACCAATCCTGGACAATGATCCCTCACTTTCACAGGCCTTGGGAGGCAGGCCAGTCCTTGCCCACAGACAACCCACCAAACTGAAGCATATTCTCACCACCAACTACACACCGCACCATAGTAACTCTAACTCAGGAACCAATCCATGCAACAAACCTCGATGCCAACTCTGTCCACATATCTACACCAGCGACACCATCACAGGACCTAACCAGATCAGCCACACCATCACCGGTTCATTCACCTGCATGTCCACCAATGTAATCTACACCATCATGTGCCAGCAATGCCCCTCTTCTATGTACATCGGCCAAACTGGACAGTCCCTATGTAAAAGGATAAATGGACACAAATCAGATATTAGGAATGGCAATATAAAAAAACCTGTAGGAGAACACTTCAACCTCCCTCGACACACAATAGCAGATTTAAAGATAGCCATCCTGCAGCAAAAAAACTTCAGGACCAGACTTCAAAGAGAAACTGCTGAGCTTCAGTTCATTTGCAAATTTGACATCATCAGCTCAGGATTAAACAAAGACTGTGAATGGCTAGCCAACTACAAAAGCAGTTTCTCCTCCCTTGGTGTTCACACCTCAACTGCTAGAAGCCGGCCTCTTCCTCCCTCGTTATCCCTCGCCTGATTCTTGCTTGCATATTAATACCTGCCTCTGGAAATTTCCACTACATGCATCCGACGAAGTGGGTATTCACCCATGAAAGCTTATGCTCCAATACGTCTGTTAGTCTATAAGGTGCCACAGGACTCTTTGCCACTTTTACAGATCCAGGCTAACACAGCTATCCCTCTGATTCTGACCGGGAGTGTGACATGAATGCTGATCCATGCTCCCTGGTAATTCAGTAAGTTGCCCTCTTCTCTCAGGTTTAGTGCTGAACCAATAACCCACAACAAAGTTTTGAAGGTAGAGATGTGTGTGTGTGTGTGTATGTGTGTGTGTGTGTGTTCTGCTACAGCTACCATCTTTTGGATGATGTAAACCAGAGATTCTGAGTCACTAACAGTCATACTACATTTCCTACAAGAAAAAAGTATTAGCGTGGGTACACTGGCCATACCCCTGGTTGAAGGAGTTATCTAAAAGGTGCATAAAACACAGAAGACACTCAACTTTACAGCACCTTCACATCAGACACAAACAGCACATTATCCCAGCTACCCAACAGCTCGGCTGACATCAGCAACTGGAGGAAATGCAGCTGTCTGAAGCAGAATCCTGGAAAGACTGAAATGATGCTGGTGGAATGACAGAAACACCCCAAAAAACTCACCATTTTTACATCACCATCTTCCTTTGAGGGCATTTGCTTTAAGATAGTTCTAGTTCATAGCCTCAGTGGCCATTGGGCCTGTGGAGGCCAAAATTGCCACTGCTGCAAAAACCTCCTTCTTCATTCATAGCTGGTGGGAAACCTATTCAGATTTAGCCACGGTGTCCAATGATTGGCATGTTCATCACCTCCAAGCTTGACTATTGTAATTCTCTGCACCCAAGTCCAAAACCCATCAAATAAAAAAGCTACTACTGGTTCAGAACACTTTAGCCTCTGTGCTCAGCCACAACACTTGCCCAGTGCTCTGCCTCCTGCTCTTGCTCCCCTTGGATTCAAGGTTTTCATCCACTGCTTCAAATGTCTTGATGTGACTGTAACAAGTTAATAACAGGATCTCTCCATCCTGCATGATCATGACCTCCCATCAAACCTACATTCCAGTGGAACTGGAAACATCAAAGTGAAACATGCAGAAGATGTAGGTTGCTTGCCCATAGGATCATGAATTTTGAACCTGCTCCCTCATGACATCAGGGTGCCAACAAACTTCAGTACCTTAAGAACCAAATGCAACCCTCCCCGCCCTCCTCCTTCTTTGACCTAGCCACCTTTAGATAACACAACAATAAAAAGTCCCACCAAAACAGAGTTAGTAGCACTAAGCTGAGCTGTTAGACCACTTTGCATAGAGAAAGAATTAGTTCCCCACTACCGTCAAACTTTAGTAATTATTTTAAAAGGTGAAGATTTTTGTCACAGTCCCATATCCGCTTTTTCTGAGAGCCAGAAAACTAAAGCCACTCCTTAATTTGAGAACAGTTTAAAAACTATCTGAAAGAAGTTATGAAAATCCACAGTCAGCCCAATCAAACAACTCACTTCTGTGTACGAAGTCTTGCAACAGCAAATCACTAGTGCCAGTGCCAGCAAGAAATTATTAAAAAAGAAAAGGAGTACTTGTGGCACCTTAGAGACTAACAAATTTATTTGAGCATAAGCTTTCGTGAGCTACAGCTCACTTCATCAGATACATTCGTTGGAAAATACAGAAATAAGAATAATAAGAAATTATTAATAAGACTTAATAATAAGAAATTATTGTTACTCCTGCCTGGGAATTGATCTGCAGAACAGCACTCAGAACTCCTACCACAGGAGGAAGGAATCAATAAGTACACTTGCATGGAATACTCCACAATTCTTAGTATCTAGCCATTCTATCCATGTACATGGCATTTCTGCTTCCTCCTATACTCCCCCATGATCCTTGAACTTAAGCTCCAGACTCTTAGGAATACCACGAATTTGGTCTTTCCCAGCATTAAATGCACTACACTCTAAAGCACAACAGAAGCAAACATCGTAGATACGCTGGAGGGGAGGGATAGGATACAGAAGGACCTAGACAAATTGGAGGATTGGGCCAAAAGAAATCTAATGAGGTTCAATAAGGATAAGTGCAGGGTCCTGCACTTAGGATGGAAGAATCCAATGCACCGCTACAGACTAGGGACCGAATGGCTCGGCAGCAGTTCTGCGGAAAAGGACCTAGGGGTGACAGTGGACGAGAAGCTGGATATGAGTCAGCAGTGTGCCCTTGTTGCCAAGAAGGCCAATGGCATTTTGGGATGTATAAGTAGGGGCATAGCGAGCAGATCGAGGGACGTGATCGTTCCCCTCTATTCGACACTGGTGAGGCCTCATCTGGAGTACTGTGTCCAGTTTTGGGCCCCACACTACAGGAAGGATGTGGATAAATTGGAAAGAGTACAACGAAGGGCAACGAAAATGATTAGGGGTCTAGAGCACATGACTTATGAGGAGAGGCTGAGGGAGCTGGGATTGTTTAGTCTGCAGAAGAGAAGAATGAGGGGGGATTTGATAGCTGCTTTCAACTACCTGAAAGGGGGTTTCAAAGAGGATGGCTCTAGACTGTTCTCAATGGTAGCAGATGACAGAACGAGGAGTAATGGTCTCAAGTTGCAATGGGGGAGGTTTAGATTGGATATTAGGAAAAACTTTTTCACTAAGAGGGTGGTGAAACACTGGAATGCGTTACCTAGGGAGGTGGTAGAATCTCCTTCCTTAGAGGTTTTTAAGGTCAGGCTTGACAAAGCCCTGGCTGGGATGATTTAACTGGGACTTGGTCCTGCTTTGAGCAGGGGGTTGGACTAGATGACCTTCTGGGGTCCCTTCCAACCCTGATATTCTATGATTCTATGATTCTATGATCTGAATGGAGGCAAAATGTCAAACAGTATCCGGTTATCCCCTTACTCAGGAATACCCCAACAACAAAAGCCTTTAGAAATTAGAAAGAGAACTAGTATACACAAGAACTAAAAAACCCAACTCTCTCATAACTGCAGTCATCTAACCATCAACATTTTATCAAGGGAAAACTGTCTCCTACTGACTAGGTAGCAAGTTACGGGACAGTCTCTACTGCAATGGACAGCTTTTATTCCCTAGCAAACCTTTATCAGAAGTGAAAGAACTATACATCAATAGTTTGTCTAGACTTTTTTAAAGCAGAAGCCTATACTGACTGCATGTTTTTGTATTGCTGATGTAATTATTAGGGTCTGCAGGTACAGACAAGATAACAAGGATATTCAAATTCAGAATGGCATGATTCATACATTGCTATTGGCATACAAGCTATTACTCCTCATTGGACAAATTACGAAGTCATGCAGAGGACCCATAGTCACACAGGAAGAATTATCTTCTTTGGGAGGAGAGGGAGGAAAGAACAGAAAAGGAATCTTACACAGTCTTGCTTTCATGTAAATGTCTTTAGAAATTCAGAATAATGGAAAAACAACAAAATATAATGTATAAAAGCAAAATGATTTCTCAGGAGAAGATTTTTCAAGGTTTCCAAGCAACTCTTGCTTCTTATTTTCCATTTAAAATCATAATCTACTGTAGTCTTTGGTTGCAAATTGAAGTCAGTCAGAAAAAGGCATCTAATCCACTTTTCCAGCCATCAAATGTTAAACCAAAATAGGATTATTATGACTTCAGGTGAGAGTTAAGAAGCAGATTACCCAAAAGAAACAAAATCCTCCTTCAAGGCTAAATATGCTTACTACCAAACAGCAAGATAAGGGAAACACAAAATGCATGTTTAGAAAGATCATTTCTAACATAGATTCATAGATATTAAGGTCAGAAGGGACCATTCTGATCATCTAGTCCGACCTCCTGCACAGCGCAGGCCACAGAATCTCACCCACCCACTCCTATGAACAACCTCACCCATGTCTGAGCTATTGAAGTCCTTAAATCATGGTTCAAAGACTTCAAGGAGCAGAGAAGCCTCCCTCAAGTCAACCATGCCCCATACTACAAAGGAAGACAAAAAACCTCCAGGGCCTCTCCAATCTGCCCTGGAGGAAAATTCCTTCCCGACCCCAAATATGGCAATCAGCTAAACCCTGAGCATATGGGCAAGATTCACCAGCCAGATACCCAGGAAAGAATTTTCTATAGTAACTCAGATCCCATCCATCTAATATCCCATCTCAGGGGATTTGGCCTATTTACCCTGAATATTTAAAGATCAATTACTTACCAAAATCCCATTATCCCATCATACCATCTCCTCCATAAACTTATCGAGTAGAATCTTAAAACCAGATAGATCTTTTGCCCCGACTGCTTCCCTTGGAAGGTTATTCCAAAACTTCACTCCTCTGAGGGTTAAAAACCTTCGTTTGATTTCAAGTCTAAACTTCCTGGTGGCCAGTTTATACCCATTTGTTCTTGTGTCCACATTGGTGCTGAGCTGAAATAATTCCTCTCCCTCTCCTATATTTATCCCTCTGATATATTTATAGAGAGCAATCATATCTCCCCTCAACCTTCTTTTAGTTTGGCTAAACAAGCCAAGCTCCTTCAGTCTCCTTTCATAAGACAAGTTTTCCATTCCTCGGATCATCCTAGTAGCCCTTCTCTGTACCTGCTCCAGTTTGAATTCATCCTTTTTAAACATGGGAGACCAGAACTGCACACAGTATTCTAGGTGAGGTCTCACCAGTGCCTTGTATAATGGTACTAAAACCTCCTTATCCCTACTGGAAATGCCTCTCCTGATGCATCCCAAAACCGCATTAGCTTTTTTCACAGCCATATCACATTGGCAGCTCATAGTCATCCTATTATTAACCAATACTCCAAGGTCCTTCTCCTCTTGCGTTACTTCTACTTGATGCATCCCCACCTTATAACTAAAATTCTTGTTATTAATCCCTAAATGCATAACCTTACACTTCTCACTATTAAATTTCATCCTATTACTATTACTCCAGTTTACAAGGTAATCCAGATCCTCCTGTATAATATCCCGATCCTTCTCCGAATTGGCAATACCTCCCAACTTTGTATCATCTGCAAACTTTATTAGCACACTCCCACTTTTTGTGCCAATGTCAGTAATAAAAAGATTAAATAAGATTGGTCCCAAAACCGATCCCTGAGAAACTCCACTGGTAACCTCCCTCCAACCTGACAGTTCTCCTTTCAGTAGGACCTGTTGAAGTCTCCCCTTTAACCAATTCCTTATCCACCTTTTGATGTTCATATTGATCCCCATCTTCTCCAATTTAACTAATAATTCCCCATGTGGCACGGTATCAAATGCCTTACTGAAATCTAGGTAAATTAGATCCACTGCATTTCCTTTATCTAAAAAATCTGTTACTTTTTCAAAAAAGGAGATTAGGTTGGTTTGGCACGATCTACCTTTTGTAAAACCATGTTGTATTTTGTCCCATTTACCATTGACTTCAATGTCCTTAACTAATTTCTCCTTCAAAATTTTTTCTAGGACCTTGCATACTACAGATGTCAAACTAACTGGCCTGTAGTTACCCGGATCACTTTTTTTTCCTTTCTTAAAAATAGGAACTATATTAGCAATTCTCCAATCATTCGGTACTATTCCTGAGTTTACAGATTCATAAAAATTCTTGCTAATGGGCTTGCAATTTCAGGTGCCAATTCCTTTAATATTCTTGGATGAAGATTATCTGGGCCCATTTAGTCCCATTAAGCTGTTTCAGTTTCGCTTCTACCTCTGATATGGTAATATCTACCTCTATATCCTCCTTCCCATGCTACCATTATCCCCAAGATCCTCTTTAGCCTTATTAAAGACTGAGGCAAAGTATTTGTTTAGATATTGAGCCATGCCTAGATTATCTTTAACCTCCACTCCATCCTCAGTGTTAAGCGGCCCCACTTCTTCCTTCTTAGTTTTCTTCTTATTTATATGGCTATATAAATATATACACATGTTCTTCAATGCTTTTCACAAGACAGAGCTGGTTACTAAATCATGTAAAATATTACATCACTGCTGTGGAAATACTGTGGTAAAATGTTTTTACTATTGATCCTTTTTATTGGCTGCCATAGTGTTGAAGGTAGTCCTCTGCCTACTTTCCCCACATCCCTGAGCATTTGTGCATTACAGCTGTCTAACAAAAAGGCTGCTGGAAGGTAGGGAGTAACACTCTAATCATCTTTCTTTATAAAAACACAGAGTATCAATTTCTGGTACAGATTTTAAAACTATATATAGCACAGAATTGAACTTTTGATTTCTCATTTTGTTTGGAAACCTCTTTTGGAACAACACACCAACCTATGTAGGTGCGACCACTTTACTTAGTTTGATTTAAGGCCCAATTACTTTCCACCTGAGATGGCACACAATTATACAACACTAACATTTTCCCTGTCAACTATATTTTTTTCAGTAGCTAACTCTCAAAGTATTTTCTAATGTTAAATTATACATTTCCAGTTCTTACCTTCCAAAACAGAATACTACAATGTCGACAAAAATGTAATGTGTCCCCATATTGTTCCTTTATTGGATAACATTTCTGAAGTGCAAAGTACATCAGCTTCCAGTCAATGTGACCTTTTTCCGACAGGATCAAATGCCTACAGAACTGAACATAAAATTAATATTTTAATTTAAATTGTTAGCAGAAAATAATCAAGCCAATCAAAGGCTGAAGTATAAAAGAATAGTTCAACATAAATTATTTTATAATTGGGGTTCTCTCAGGCTAATATTCTGACTCATATACACAACTTCATGGAGTGTCAACTTGAAACTCTGAAGCACAGTTTTAGAGACCCATCCATATAAAAGGTGATTTATACCATATTCTAGCCCATACCCCTCTAAATATTTGAGACTTTCCCAATCAAACTAAGTTAGGTAGATCAATACAAAACAGAAAATACAGATTTGTAAGCTACACTGGGCCATACTCATCGTTGGGGCAACTCCATTGACTTGAAAGAGCCAAGTTAATAATTCTCTTGTTGCATATGAGTACTATTTTAAGAGTTACATAGAAAAAAATTGCACTGAGTATTTTCTTCACTTACAAATTGATGAAAGATGATCATGTATTACAACTAGTGGCTTATTGTGAGGACTGTAGCTATAAAATACTCCCCGTAAAGTACAGACAAAGCAACCAAGGCTTTAGACTTTATAAATGTAGTCTTAGGCTATGTATTTTTCACAATTAAGGCCTTTTACACAATTATTAGAAACTTAAATAATTCTTTTCTTTTAATTTTAAATAAATGCATGTTAGTCTTACTTGCACATGCTTTGTATATCTTTTTTGGAAGCATGGGACATTGAAGCACATGGATAGATGTACTGCCTAATTTTTCCAAGCAACAGTGCAAGAATCCTTCAAATCAATGTGGTTTCTACTAGTGTTTTGAGAAGACAACAGAAAACATTGGAACATGGTGAAGGTTAAGGTCTTATTGCTGCTTGTAAAGTGACACATTTTTAACATGAGGCAAATTACAGTGAAATAGCCGCCCAAAACCCCTACAGATTCAGTTAGGTTATTAGTCCACTTAAAAGCTGCTTGGAAACTACATATTAGAGTTCAGAGAGATTTATTTTTACGGAAGTATTTTTACACGAGTATTTAGAGATCCTGTATGACATGTTACACTGATGTGCTGGAGTGATTTTTATTTCTTATATAATCTTAAGATAACAGCTTCCTCTCCAGCCATTGTGATTGTTGTTCAAAATCCTTCTCCTCTTCCCCTCCTCAAAATTCCCTGTCCTTGTACATCAAATTCAAAATGCTCAACCCCACCCTGCCTACTTCCTTCCTATGCCTGCTCCCATGGCCTATATTTACCCCTCCTGAGCTCTCCTACTATTTCTATTCTCCTGCCTTTGCATCTTTTGCCAAGGTGCCATGTCAGTTTGAGACTCCTTCCATCCCTCTCTTGTGAAACAATCACCATTTATTTATTCGTTAAGATCCATTTTGAGCTCAGTGCTATACAGTCAATCGCAGCTCCCACTAGCCGCGGTTCACTGTTCCAGGCCAATGGGGGCTGCGGGAAGCAGCATGGGCTAAGGGATGTGCTGGCCGCTGCTTCCTGCAGCCCCCATTAGCCCGGAATGGCAAACCATGGCCAGTGGGAGCTGCGATCGGCTGAACCTGCATACACGGCAGGTAAACAAATCGTCCCAGCTTGTCAGCGGATTTCCCTGAGGGGCTGGGTGCCAAAGGCTGCCAGTCCCTGTTCTACACTATTCTCCTCTTTGACTATTAGGAGTGGAAGGAGGGTCAATTTTTCTAAGTTTGGTCTAAGGTCTTAGAGTTCATACAATGTAGCAGGAAGAGGCTATTCTGACTCACTTCCAACAAGTACGGTATTTTCTTTGACAGTTGTTTGGAAAGCAGCTCAAACTCTTAGCCTTGTGTGTTAAAGGGCAATGGTATATGTGTACACATATACACATACACCCCACTAGTGGGAGTTTAAAGAATGGGTAGGTTCAAGTCCAGATGGTCATGAATATCAATGTTATGAGGTGAACTCTGAGACTAATGAATGCGTGGTAAAAATTACTTGTATGCAAGAAAATCTACTCAGAATAATATAGGTAGAGAAATATAATCTAGAAGATCATGGCTGACTATTCAGATTTGTATAATTTATGAAAAATCTTAGTTTGAAACACCTATTACCTTTGTATCTAAAATGCATATACTGAAGCTTTAAAAGTCCAATCTGCCAGAGTTGGCAGGAAATATGGAGGAAAAAAAGCTTAGTGTAGACATTGTCTCCACTGCCCTCCCCACCACTGCATGGGAAACATCCGGATAAAGTCTCTTGGGTTGATGTACAGAGCACACTTCTCACAGAAATCAGTGGGAACTGAGGGTAGACACCACCTCTGAAAAAAACAGATCACTTTCCCGTTACCCACACTGCTATGGTTCAATGTGAAAGCAAGGGCAAATTCACTGAGGAATTCATACTGAGATCATCTTCATCCAGTATGACAGAAAACAGTATCAGATTTAACATACACAACTCTCTCTCGTTACCTGTTTTTCTGCAAAATGGTACTGGCAAAGTTTTTTCCATAACTGCCTGTCTTCGCTGAGCATGTACAGTGTTGGGGTCACTTGACCTAGGGTAATAATGTCCCAGCCATCTGAGAACCTGTATAAAATGTTATTCAGCATATGCAGAGGAAGATCGCTGAGCGTGAGACCATTGTTGACTTGCTGAAAAAAAAGTGTTAACTTTTAACTGCATGGAGTTGTTAGTATAACATAAGAAGGGTTTTCAATGTTAGGTTTAAACCAATATAGCTACCTCAGTTTTTTTATTTCACCTTTTTAAATTTTATATATTTTATAATTATGTGTATTATGTGTGTTTCCCTGAAAAAATATGGACCCGTTTTGGGTTTTTTTGCCAGTTTGATATTTTGATCATATGGTTTTCAGCATTTGTTAGATTATTCTGCAAGTTTGTTATTGAAAATTAAATATCTCAAGCAACAGAAGTTGAATAATGTGGTTTTGCAGCTCTTAGTTTTTCTGGTGTTAAGTGAATGAGAATTCTTAGAACGTAAAGTTATGCTTTGGATGAAAAAGCTTTGGAAATTAAAAGCAAAAAAATAAAAATAGAAATAAAAAATCCAAAATATGCAATGTGAAAATTAGTTAAAAGTTGCATACAACACCAACTTTTAGAAAAATGCACACTCTAAGATGTTAGTTAAAGACTCAGAGAAACCATTGTTAAAAAGCACTGAAGTTTATGTCAATTACTCACAGGATGTGCAATAGATATGAAATGTAAAAGTCAGAGGGAAGAGAGTAGGACAAATCCCACCTCTGCAGAGCCCCCCCAACAGATGAAATAGTGATTCTGCCACACAGATAGGAGAGCAAATATAGAGTGGGCGACCCAAGGGAGTATGTATACCTGACCAGAGTCCTCTTCTATGGGGTCTCTGTGCAGCAGCACCTAGGGTGGGGACTAGAGAGGTTCTCTTCCTTGCAGCAGGGGCATGGGAGATGTAAAAAGTGCCTCTCCCTTTCCTCTACTTGAACCTACTGAAAGGGGGCTGGGCACAAGAAGAGACACGGTTAGGGACTATACAGAGCTAGCACTACTGTCCGTGTTTTGTGCAAGGGATGACAGTGGCCCCACCTAGTGGAACTGACCAGATGCAAAGGGAACATATGCAATCGTATTACTACAGCTTCAATTGTATTACTACAGCTGCACTCCTAGGATAGCTGGGTCCAATAGACAGCTTTAGCTTAATGCCACAATTTAGTTCATTACACTCATTAGTCTTGCTTATAGAATATACTTTCTGTAGTGACATCTTGTGTATAGTTTTTGAGAGATCATCATGCTCAGGCATCTGTGAACATAATGACTCCAATCTTGCATTTGTAATACATAACTAAAGCAAAAGCACTCAGTGGAAGTTACTGATATAAAATAAAGGAAACAACAAGTCAAGCACCTGTCAAGCAAAGATGGTGTTTTAGTTTGTTGGCCATGTGTCAAATATTTTCAAGGCTGAATTTCCCTTTTTTTTAAATGTTATCTATCTTCTATTTCAAAATTTGTTGTGATTTATTCAGGGCAGAATGATAAAGTAACAAGACAGAGGAATGTATTGGCTGCTGCTTCCTGCAGCCCCCATTGGCCTGGAACAGCAAACCGCGGCCAGTGGGAGCTGCAATCAGCCGAACCTGCGGACGTTGCAGGTACACAAACCGTCCCAGCCCGTCAGCGGATTTTCCTGATGGGTCACATGCCAAAGATTGCTGATCCCTGTTCTAGGTGCTTAGCCAGTGACTTCTACCAGTTGGTTTCACTTTCTTTAAAACTTCACTAGCAAATGTGTTCTGTTAAATATTATTTATTTAAATGTAGATTATAATAAATGATTTAAAGAGAGTATAATAAATGTAGGCCTTAACATATGTAGTCCGTTTCAAATTTAGTTCTAAACAGGTTTAGTTTTAAAAAGAAAAATGTATTCAATTTAAATCCGATTTAAACCAAAACAATGTGATTTAAGTTAAAAAAAAGATTTTTAAATAAATGTGTATCCCCCATGATTATCACATAGACCCTTAGAAACTCCAGACATCTTATTTTCAAAAATTGCCATTGTAAATGCTTAAAGTGATGGACACAGCATTGGGGTGGGTAGTGGAACTGGGTGAGATGGGGGGCTAGTACTCCACCCCTAAGTAAACTTGCGCACACCTGAGGGAGGAGGGGACTGGCGGAGGCAAGAGCCCGGAAGCAGAGAGAAATACCTGGGACTCTCCTTCCCAGCCTGCTGCTGACTGCCCTTCCTCCTACTCCCTCACCGAATCTCAGAACCTCTCTTTGCTTCCTCTCCTAACCCTCTGTCGCCCCCTACAGTATGCTAAAAAAAAAGCTGTGACCCAGATCCAAACTTTAAAGCTTCCAGAAGTCCATAAGTTACCTAGTTTCATAGAAAAAACCCTGTTTGATTGCAAAGCTTTGGAATCGCTACTTCAATGCTTTAGTCATGTTTTTTGGTCCCTCTCTAATCTTGGATTTCAGGTCTGTCTCTCCTTAGTAAGGTAGAGTAATCGTATGTCTCTGACCAGTGAATAATTATCTCTAAATAGCCAGATTAAGGTCGACAGCGAGCTATCCATTTTGAAATTTATGGTTGGGCTATCAGAAAATTAAGTCTGTGAACATCAGTTAGGAGTCAAGTTAATGCATGTTGCTAAAGTTACTGTTGTCCTTTTCACAAAAAAAAAATATTAAAATACTTAGTGAGCGTAAAAAAATTTAACTTTAATTTTATATCTTTATGTCATCATTTGTGCTGAATAACTAATGAAGTCAAGTAAAAGTGGCTTTAGACATATTTAAAACTTTGCTTGTATACAGATCAAAAGCCAGTATTCAAAGCACCTTCTCCCTCTTTACCTCATATTTCTGATTTAACTAATTTAATATACCTTGTTCATCTGAAGATTTTTTAGTTGTTGTTGCCATGTAAGGATAGTTTCTAATCGGCAAATCCAAATATTGATGTTCCCCACCAACACAGATTTCCCTACTCCCCTAATCAGTATACAGAGAGTAGAACTCAGATCCTGAAGAAGATCTTTGATTAAGCGTGGATTGTGTTGGTCTTCCAAAACTGAAAAAGAAAAATAAGAGGTACACTTCTGATTTGTTACATTTAACCCAAGTTATTGACATTTCCCTATCTGAACTAACTCAAACTGCAGCTGAGCCGTGGTTTCACTTCCAAACTAAATGTCCTGATCCCACAATGGAATTTGTCCTGGCAGGTCCCACAGGTGCAGGATTGATACTTAAGACAATACTGCTATCAAGGCATCAGTGCAACATTTTGTGCCATGCGTTAATAAAATTAATGCTGCATCTTAGTTTTTCAAGTGGATTTCCTATTTTCAGTAGATAGCATTAAATGTCTTCCAAATACAATGGTCACCTTTAAAAAAACCCCCAATGTTTTCCAACATTAATATGCAAGAGCCCAGTTTTCTTATTATACACACTGGGAATAATTGCAGTTTCTTCCATACCTCTGTTGGGTAACTTGGCAAATCTGGATTAAAATGTTTTAGTTCATCATGTAAAGGAATTTTTAAAAAAAAGACATACATAGGTATTCATGTTAATAAAAACAGGAATAGTTTTGTTCAGAACTAAGAAATTTTAGATTTGATAAAAAGAGTACAGACTAGTAAAAGGATAATCTCTGATTTCACTTTATATATTTGTTTTGAATGATATTCTTCAATGTGAAGAAACTGGTTAAAAGGCATATTAGATTTCCACTAATTAAATATGCCATTACCTTTGTTTTGTGTCATAAGCAGTACATATAAAAATAATGAAACTAACTGAAAGGTCAGAAAAGTAACTCAGTCTATGCTAATGAACCACAAACATACCCTTTCGTACAATTTTGTCCAAAATATTGAAGTAGTTCTTCTGTGCTGCACCACTCAGTGAGGTTAGCTGAGATTTTGCAATTAACTGCAACAACTAAATCAGAAAAAATTAACATTAGAATGAAGGACTATAAAAATCAAGCATGCTTTAAATAATGCTTTCTATGAAAGACTGTAGCATCATAGTTTTGGCTTATGAAAACGTTAGAAGCTACAGTTCTAGGGAGAGAAAAAAATGATATAAATTAAAGAAAACTGAAAGTGTACATCAGGTTCCACTTTTTAAATAACCTCCCATTAGTAACTCATATTGAGACATATATTTTCAGTGTACTGTACAAATATTAATTATATTTCTGAGGTTACTACCAAATAGACTTCAGAAAAAAAATCCACATAGTCTAAGATTAGTAAAATATAGTTACATTTCTTGCAGCTCATGGGGTAATTCCTGTCTTCACCTTAGTTCTTAGAAAAGCTATCATGTACAAGAAAAGCTACCATGTACAAATGCAAAGGGCGCACAATTCAAAACTTGCTTTAAGCGGTAAGTTTTCTGACAGAGCATGTACACTGATGGTCATAATTTTTTCCCTTTTTAATCTTAACATTCTGATTTTATTTTAAATTGCTATGCCAAACTGAAAATTCCACAGCGATCAGATTGAAGGACTTACTCTAAACAAAGTTAACAGAAGCCATATAGCTGTCTGAAAGGTGCTACTGCTGAGAATTCTCAGAAAGGGTAGCTGTGCATCTAAGAGCTTTCTGCAACTCCATCATCGCAGTATTCAATTGCTCATGAGATAAATTACATTTGCCTAGTGAAGTCCACTTAACATCATGGAGTTGTATTACTTTAGATGGAATACACAGGCCAAAGATATTAACATAACTCAGTCACTATCCAACATTCAAATAGTTTAAACAAGGTTCAGGATTTGGTGTGCAGAGACCTCAGCCTGCATAGTACCATAGCAAACAAAATTAAATATCCTTTAAACTTTTTACTGAAGTTACAGAAAAGAAGGAAAAACAGTTAAAGCTTTTGAAATGTAGAGTATTACATAAGGCTTTCATTTTAACAACTTCCCTTTCTCTGTAGCTGCAGAAAGTTTTCAGAAGAAAAATATACCCTGTGTTTGACTGCCTTTTTTAGAAGATATCAAAGATGGCAATAACAATCCTTTCTGATAGAGCCCTGCACGGATATGTAATTTGTATCTGCATCCGATCTGTGGATATCCATGTCCCCGGATGTGGAGATCTGTGAATATAAGTGGATATCTGCAGATTGCAAAGCTGTAATTTTTGGGAAAAGAAGTTACTTGAGATGGGCTGAAGCTGTCATTGTTGCTGTTAAAGTATAGAGAAAGGATCAGCAAGGACAGAAGATGCAGCTTCTGTCTCTGAGATGACTCTCATTTGCAACCTCACTGCTGGAGAAACACACGTAGAGCTCACAGAGTATGTCTTCACTACCCGCCGGATCAGCAGGCAGCGATCGATCCTGTGGGGATCGATTTATCGCGTCTAGTCTAGATGCAATAAATTGACCCCCGAGCACTCTCCTGTCGACTCTTGTACTCCAGTGCTGCGAGAGGTGCAAGCAGAGTCAACCGGGGAGCGGCAGCAGTCAACTCACTGCGGTAAGTCGATCTAAGTACGTCGACTTCAGCTACGTTATTTACGTAGCTGAAGTTGCGTAACTTAGATCGATTCCACCCCCCCCAGTGTAGACCGGGCTCAGTCTTATCACCATTGTGAGACATGCAAAACATAAACCAGCATCAGGCTCTTTAGGGTATTGCTCTTAGTTGCTCATTCTTGGTTACAGGCTTACAGTAGTATTGTATAATATACAGTCTTGGCCAGATAAGCCAGACTCTTATTAGACAGAAGGAAAAAGGAGGGAGGGTAGGAAAGAGAAAAAATAAGGTGGGGGAGAAAAAGGATACATGTGGGCTGGGGGAGACAAAAGTCTCATATCCCAGGTGGTGTTTGAGATTCAGGCAGAGGTGGCAGTGTCATATGGATGTCTCTCTCTAGCCTGGTCTGGGTAGGCCATCGCACAGGAAGATGAAGGCCTGAGGTCCCAGGTGGCAGTGGAGGTAGCAGCCATGATGGTGAAGCTCATTCCAGTAGCCAATTTTTCTCCCAAAGTCTCTTTCTTTAAGGATTCTAAAAGGGAATGGTGGGTGGAATAGCCCATCCCCTCATTATTTTCTCCACCATTTAAGGCTAGTTTCTGACACATTAGTTTTGACGCTTTTTGGTTCCACAGTTCTTTTATTCACCATGCATGATTTTAAGAGTCCTTGGTTATGTCAGCAGGCCTTTTGTTTGTACTAATTCAGTCTGTCTCCCTTTCATATCTTTTCCCATCAACATTTGTAATAGGCTGTTGTGACATCTTCTGAACTTATACCTCACTTTTTACAGTTGAACTCACACTTAGGATAAACCTGTAGGCTCAATTAGTACAGAATCTACTGCTCTTTTACCTTCCCTAGGTATAGGATGTCCGCTTTGGTTACATATCTTGATTTAAAAAAAAAACAAAACAAACCATACTGATAATGTGGGAAAGCTCTTTCAGAAGGTCTTGTAGCATACACAAATGTGGCCAGGCTGATGTCCAGTCTCCTCTGGAAGCTTGTTTCACAGGAGCCGCTTCACTGAGAATACTTCATCTCTGCTCTCACATATTCCATCATAGTCTTTGTAAGCTATAGGGATACAGAAAAGTCTTGGAGGTTCATGGATGGAGATGTGGACTCTGATACGTATGGGTCCTGGCTCATTGAAAGATTTGAAGATCAGGTTTTCAATATAAAATGGTAGTCAGTATACTGATTGGAGCACGGGCATGATGCGCTTATCATGGTGCATCCTGCTCAAGAGGGAAGCTGCCACATTCCTCATGAACTGGAGGCCCCAGCATTGCTTTCACCTTCAGCCCCAGGAAAAGATAGCTGCAGTAATCTGAGGATGAATGGTGTGCATATAATCATATTACCACAAGTTATACAGTACTTGAATAGAAGCCAAAATGGATATGAAAATTCATAAATATTAATTTGAGAAATTTGCAATAATATTCTAAGAATTAAACCCCATCTCTTGAAACACAGGTGAGTCTGGTGCTGATCTAGAGCACACTGAAATGCAGATAGAGAACTTTGCTTTTGACCTTAGTGCACAGTTAGTATTTGAAGTTAATAATCATAGCTACTGACTGATTTTCTCACTTGTACAAATGATGAGACTTGCTGTTATTTTCCTCCTATTTCAGCTCAAATGGTCTCCACACCTCAGGCTAGGGAAAACTGTTGTTGGAACGACCAGAATGCAGTTGCATGGCAGCCCACAGAATTCCCTCTAAGAAACTCTCAATGATAGGTGGGTGGTGAGAAGAAGGGTTGGGATTGCCTGAAAGGGGATGCAGCCAGAGATGATCAAAGTCCTTCTGCACATGAATGTCCAGCTTTTAAAAAGTCAGGAGCCATTTTTCCCATGTGTTTTTTCTTCTTCTTTCTTTAAAGTTGTAGCCTTCCCTTGTTTTGAAGCTGAAGAGTGTGCTATCTCCTGGACAAATAGACAGGCTGCTCTTAGCCCTTAAGCAGTGTAAAGAAGATTCAATTTGAATGCATGCAAGGGAAATCCTGGTGCAAGAGACACCACTAAAACTCATTTCCACTGAGCTCTTAGGCAGTTCTATTACAAAGAACAGGAGGCACGTCTAAGAAAAAAAATGCATTTTGTCACAATGAACATCAAATTGCATTAAAGATAAGGTAAGTTAGATGTTGGGGCCTACATTAATGATAAATCAGAAGTTGGAGATGGAAATGAAACAGTATAGAATTTTGATACTGGTGCAAATAATTTATTTGCATAGTGAGACATCAGAACAAAAACAAAAGACTTATTCACAGCTGCAATCACTATATTAAAATGCTTTTACAGATCAGCTTTCTAGATGAGTTGACTGAATTCACACTCATCTCCTACCATTACCACAATGGGAAAACTAGGTAGTTTGCTACTCACTCTACTGACTCTCTTAATTTCTCAGCGGTTTTCTGTATTCATAATAAAAGAGCTATATGCATATGAAGAGCTTGTTTAGATAGACTTTTTCCTAAAGGAAAAAGGTAGAGGTTGCAATTTCCAACATTTATAAGCTGACGTTTAACTAATGTGCACTAACTGTGCTCAGCCATTTTAATTTCATTACTTTAAAAAGGAGATCCAGGTCAATTCTTTTTGACTACACTGTAGTTAAGTCACATTATGAAAGAGAACTTTTTGAACTTGGGACTGGACAATTTCAGCAAAGCTCAATCAATCATTTTCCAGGATCTCACACTTCAAAGGTGGTATTCCCAATCCCCTGAAAAGCTGTACAGAGAGTTTTATTCTCTACTATAGTACCTTCCTAATTGGTGCTAAATAAGTGGGAAGCCCATTGCCATTTTGAAGGTGAACAAATAAAATGCATTAAAGCTTTTAAAGTACATTTAAAAATACATTTTATTGTTCTGAACTATGGTGGTTGTTTTGTTACTGTATAATATATGAAAGCATATTTTACAAATATAAGTAATGTAATAAGACTTTATTATAAATCCTCACTACAAAACTCTACTATATACTTGCTTGAGAAGTAGGGGGAACAGACTGCTAGGTTTGCTGGGGATTTTTAGTACAGATTAGGACTGTAGTTTTTTTTTTTTTAACAGGGTTTACATTTATGCTCCTAAAATATTAATCTCGAGCTTCCTCTCAGAGAAGATAAGATCCTACCAAAGGGGAGATGCATTAGGTCATTAAGTAGGAATTAAAAAAACAACAGAGATAGAGAATACCCTTCTGGCACCTAAGGGGAAGAAAAAGGAGATCACTTCATGTCACTTCATGAAACACTAACTCAATTAAGATAAAATTGGAACTGTGAGCTACTGATAATTGGGAACTATTTTATTTCAAGCAAGTCCACATGAAGCCTTTGGACCTTGCTGCAGCAAATGTGCAGGCAATTTGTGGTGACCAGCTATGGAGATAAGAGAGTCAGCAAATCCTAGACCAGAACAACCACTATCTGCTGAGCTAACGGCTGACTGCTTCTTCTCTCCTCCCTTTGACACCACTGAATGCAAATGCACAAGATGTGGCTGTTTTTTAGGAATCCAAAAGCACAGAGCACAAGAACTTAAAAGATGTATTTAGGATGAGATTTTAAAACATTTTTTTAGACACTCCTATAAATTCCACTGCAGAATGGTGCAGATAAGTGGAGGAAAATGAAACTCTAAGCTTTCCTACACAGCATGACCCAAACATTCTTGCCTGCCCCACCCCTTCCTTGACTCCCCACTCCTGCCTTGCCCCTTTTCTGAGGCCCTGCTCTGCTCATTCCATCCCCCCCTCCCTCTGTCGCTCGCTTTCCCACACCCTCACTCACTTTCACCGGGCTGAGGCAGGTGGTTGGGGTGTGGGCTCTGGGCTGGGGCTGAGGGGTTCGGAGTATGGAAGGGGGCTCTGGGCTAAGCCTGGGGCAGGGGATGTAAACTATGAGAGGGAGTTTGGGTGCAGGAGGGGGCTCAGGGCTGGGGCAGGGGATTGGGATGGAGGAGGTGAGGGGTGCGGGTTCTGGGAGGGAGTCTGGGTGCAGAAGGAGGCTCCAGGCTGGAGTAGGGGTGCAAGAGGAGATGCAGGCTCTGGAAGGGAGTTTGGGTGCAGGAGGGGGCTCCAGGCTGGGGGGTTGGAGTGTGGAAGGGTATGAGAGGTGCAGGCTCCGGCCGCGTGACACTTACCTCAGGCAGCTCCTGGTCAGTGGTACAGCTTGCCCTGGCTCCAAGCTGCTCCTGGAAGCGCCTGGCACATCTGGCAGCGGCTCCTAGGTGGAGGTGGGGCCAGGGGGTCCCTGTGTGCTGCCCCGGCCCTGAGCGCTGACTCCATAGCTCCCCTTGGCCAGGAACAGTGGCCAATGGGATCTGTGGCGGCGACATTTGCGGGTGCGGAAAATGTGTGGAGTCCCTTGCGCCTCCCAGGGGCTGCAAGGATATGCCAGCCACCTCCGGGAGCAGCATGGACCCAGGGCAGCCAGGGAGCCTGCCTTAGCCCTGCTGCACTGCCAGACTTTTAGCAGCCTAAAATCTCCCAGTTTGGCTTCAGTAGCCTCCGGGATATAGAGCCTGATTCCGGGAGACTCCTGGAGAAACTAGGAGGGTTGGCAACCCTAACTATAAAGAATGGTGTCTTCCCCTTCTGGCCAAAAAAGCTTTCCTGCACATTCTGCTCACCATCCCCATGCCAGGACAATAACTTTGCCTATATTAATTATTTTGGAAATAAAGTCTTAATTGAGAGAGTTGCAGCTCTGGCTGGAAAATGCTGTTTCTCACAAAAAGAAAAGGAGTACTTGTGGCACCTTAGAGACTAACAAATTTATTAGAGCATAAGCTTTTGTGAGCTACAGCTCACTTCATCGGATGCATTTGGTGGAAAAAACAGAGGAGAGATTTATATACACACACAGAGAACATGAAACAATGGGTTTATCATACACACTGTAAGGAGAGTGATCACTTAAGATAAGCCATCACCAGCAGCAGGGGGGGGAAAGGAGGAAAACCTTTCATGGTGACAAGCAAGGTAGGCTAATTCCAGCAGTTAACAAGAATATCAGAGGAACAATGGGGGGTGGGGTGGGAGGGAGAAATACCATGGGGAAGTAGTTTTACTTTGTGTAATGACTCATCCATTCCCAGTCTCTATTCAAGCCTAAGTTAATTGTATCCAGTTTACAAATTAATTCCAATTCAGCAGTCTCTCGTTGGAGTCTGTTTCTGAAGCTTTTTTGTTGAAGTATAGCCACTCTTAGGTCTGTGATCGAGTGACCAGAGAGATTCTCCAACTGGTTTTTGAATGTTATAATTCTTGACGTCTGATTTGTGTCCATTCATTCTTTTACGTAGAGACTGTCCAGTTTGGCCAACGTACATGGCAGAGGGGCATTGCTGGCACATGATGGCATATATCACATTGGTAGATGCGCAGGTGAAGGAGCCTCTGATAGTGTGGCTGATGTGATTAGGCCCTATAATGGTATCCCCTGAATAGATATGTGGACAGAGTTGGCAACGGGCTTTGTTGCAAGGATAGGTTCCTGGGTTAGTGGTTCTGTTGTGTGGTGTGTGGTTGCTGGTGAGTATTTGCTTCAGATTGGGGGGCTGTCTGTAAGCAAGGACTGGTCTGTCTCCCAAGATCTGTGAGAGTGATGGCTCGTCCTTCAGGATAGGTTGTAGATCCTTGATGATGCGTTGGAGAGGTTTTAGTTGGGGGCTGAAGGTGATGGCTAGTGGTGTTCTGTTGTTTTCTTTGTTGGGCCTGTCCTGTAGTAGGTGACTTCTGGGTACTCTTCTGGCTCTGTCAATCTGTTTCTTCACTTCAGCAGGTGGGTATTGTAGTTGTAGGAATGCATGATAGAGATCTTGTAGGTGTTTGTCTCTGTCTGAGGGGTTGGAGCAAATGCGGTTATATTGTAGCGCTTGGCTGTAGACAATAGATCGAGTGGTATGATCTGGATGAAAGCTAGAGGCATGTAGGTAGGAATAGCGGTCAGTAGGTTTCCGATACAGGGTGGTGTTTATGTGACCATCGCTTATTATCACCGTAGTGTCCAGGAAGTGGATCTCTTGTGTGGACTGGTCCAGGCTGAGGTTGATGGTGGGATGGAAATTGTTGAAATCATGGTGGAATTCCTCAAGAGCTTCTTTTCCATGGGTCCAGATGATGAAGATGTCATCAATGTAGCGCAAGTAGAGTAGGGGCATTAGGGGACGAGAGCTGAGGAAGCGTTGTTCTAAGTCAGCCATAAAAATGTTGGCATACTGTGGGGCCATGCGGGTACCCATCGCAGTGCCGCTGATTTGAAGGTATACATTGTCACCAAATGTGAAATAGTTATGGGTGAGGACAAAGTCACAAAGTTCAGCCACCAGGTTAGCCGTGACAGTATCGGGGATACTGTTCCTGACGGCTTGTAGTCCATCTTTGTGTGGAATGTTGGTGTAGAGGGCTTCTACATCCATAGTGGCTAGGATGGTGTTTTTAGGAAGATCACCAATGGACTGTAGTTTCCTCAGGAAGTCAGTGGTGTCTCGAAGATAGCTGGGAGTGCTGGTAATGAAGGGCCTGAGGAGGGAGTCTACATAGCCAGACAATCCTGCTGTCAGGGTGCCAATGACTGAGATGATGGGGCGTCCAGGATTTCCAGGTTTATGGATCTTGGGTAGCAGATAGAATAGCCCAGGTCGGGGTTCTAGGGGTGTGTCTGTGCGGATTTATGCATGCATTCTATCATGCATTCCTATAACTACAATACCCACCTGCTGAAGTGAAGAAACAGATTGACAGAGCCAGAAGAGTACCCAGAAGTCACCTACTACAGGACAGGCCCAACAAAGAAAATAACAGAACGCCACTAGCCATCACCTTCAGCCCCCAACTAAAACCTCTCCAACGCATCATCAAGGATCTACAACCTATCCTGAAGGATGACCCATCACTCTCACAGATCTTGGGAGACAGACCAGTCCTTGCTTACAGACAGCCCCCCAATCTGAAGCAAATACTCACCAGCAACCACACACAACACAACAGAACCACTAACCCAGGAACCTACCCTTGCAACAAAGCCCGTTGCCAACTCTGTCCACATATCTATTCAGGGGATACCATCATAGGGCCTAATCACATCAGCCACACTATCAGAGGCTCGTTCACCTGCGCATCTACCAATGGGATATTTGCCATCATGTGCCAGCAATGCCCCTCTGCCATGTACATTGGCCAAACTGGACAGTCTCTACATAAAAGAATGAATGGACACAAATCAGATGTCAAGAATTATAACATTCAAAAACCAGTTGGAGAACACTTCAATCTCTCTGGTCACTCGATTACAGACCTAAGAGTGGCTATCCTTCAACAAAAAAGCTTCAAAAACAGACTCCAACGAGAGACTGCTGAATTGGAATTAATTTGCAAACTGAATACAATTTAACTTAGGCTTGAATAGAGACTGGGAATGGATGAGTCATTACACAAAGTAAAACTATTTTCCCATGGTATTTCTCCCCCCCACCCCACCCCCCACTGTTCCTCTGATATTCTTGATAACTGTTGGAATTAGCCTACCTTGCTTGTCACCATGAAAGGTTTTCCTCCTTTCCCCCCCCTGCTGCTGGTGATGGCTTATCTTAAGTGATCACTCTCCTTACAGTATGTATGATAAACCCATTATTTCATGTTCTCTCTGTGTGTATATAGATCTCTCCTCTGTTTTTTCCACTAAATGCATCCGATGAAATGAGCTGTAGCTCACGAAACCTTATGCTCTAATAAATTTGTTAGTCTCTAAGGTGCCACAAGTACTCCTTTTCTTTTTTCGTTCCACATGGCAATGGAAGAAATTCTTGAATTACATCATACTGCTTTAACTTGACACAGCAAACAGAAGTATGTTACAAATACACTGTATAAACATAGTCAGCATTAGGTCCATTGACAACTAAACATTACTCTTGGACAACAGAAGAAGACTGCAACATAGGAACTGTCATACTGAATCAGAACTGAGGTTCATCTAGTCCACTATTCTGTCTCCAAGAGAGGCCAACACCAGAAGCTTCCGCAGAAGATGTAAGAAATCTGCAACAGGAAGATGTGGAGTAATCTGCCCCCCTTCATTAGGTCTTTTTTTGATTTCCAATAGTTAAAAGATAGGCCTAAGCACTGAAGCATGAGGTATAATACCCCTTCCAAAATTTATCATAAAATATCACTACTTCGGATATTCTTGATATCCATATAAATATCCAATCCCATTTGAGCCTTGATAAGTTCTTGGCCTCAACAACTTCCTGTGGCTGAGAGTTCCACAGCTTAATTACAGGTTATGTGAAAAAAGTATTTCTTTTTATTGTTTTTTTACTTCCCCAACTCTTACCTTAATCCAATGTTCCTTTGTTCTTGTGTTATAAGACAGCAAAAGCCTAGGTTCCTAGTTACCATTTATTATTTATTTTATATACTTTTACCTTGGGTCACAAAAGGACATTCTGTAGTCACCTGCTACACACTACTGCAATGATAATTGTACAAAATATGTGTTGTGAGGTATCATTTGAAAATTAATATCACAGTGGTCAATATCATCATTATAAAAATATATGTAACCTTGTATGTAAAGTTATGAATTCTCTCTGTGTGATGTTACTAGAATGTGTTTAAAACCAGGCGGTCTAGCCTGGGCAGAGGCAATAAACAGGTTTGTCCTAGATAAAGAAATGTGGGTTTACCTCAATTTACATATTAGCAATAAACAAAGCCATCAAGCTAAACCAGCAGGGAATATCCTGAGACTGAACTCAGGAGATGGAGAATTAGCATGGCTCCTGCACCACAGAGAGACATAGGAGATTGAATCCCTAGGAGACCTTCCTGACTTTCAAGACAAAAAAAAATTCTGTTGGGAATGTAAGGGACAGATAGAGACTCCATCTTTATCTTACCTCGCAGGAGAAAAAGAAACCAAGCAGTCTGTGTTCCATTTGTTGGGTCCTGGCCAGAGTGCCTGCTCAAAGAATGACTGGTGAGAAAACTACCTTGAGCAAAGTCTGTAGCTTTTTAAGGTAGGTCTTAGCCATTAGAAAGCATATTTTAACTTTGGTTTGTTTGTAACCTGTTCTACCTTCAATATTTTCTACTTTGTATCACTTAACCCATGTCCTTTTGTTAATGAACTTGTTTTACTTTTAATCTAAACCAATCTAGTGCTGTATTTGGATTTAAGTGATTGTTAACTCCAGTTAAAGTGATAAGCTGTATTTTGGTCTCTTTAAAAGAGCATCAAACCTTATTATTTCTCTGTGTGTTCCAGGAGAGGGCTGGACACAGCCCAGACCAGGGAGAGGTTACATCACTGCCTGTCATGGTCTTCCGCTATGGCTCACATCCCGGATACCAATAGCCAGCTGATAAGCATGTAGGTAGTTCCCTGAGTCTATGTGCTGTACAGCCCTGATGCAACACGGACCCCAGCAGCCTGCTTATAACAAAACAGTTGCCCATGGTCTTCACCAGTCTTCATTACAACTTGCAGGGTGATTCCAGTGCACCCCCAGTCCCAATTTCCCCACAACCTTCTGCCCTGAAACACACCGAGAAACTTTAGAGCCTACAAGTCCACTCAGTCCTACTTCTCATTCAGCCAATCGCTAAGACAAACAAGTTTGTTTACATTTACAGGAGATAATGTTACCCACTTCTTATTTACAATGTCATCAGAAAGTGAGATCAGGCGTTCGCATGGCACTTTTGTAGCCAGCATTACAAAGTATTTATGTGCCAGATATGCTAAATATTCATATGCCCCTTCATGCTTTGGCTACCATTCTAGAGGCCATGCTTTCATGCTGATGACGCTCGTTAAAAAAAATGTATTGATTAAATTTGTGACTGAACTCCTTGCGGGAGAATTGTATGTCTCTGGCTCTATTTTACCTGCATTCTGTCATATATTTCATATTACAGTAGTCTTGGATAATGACTCAGCACATGTTCATTTTAAGAACACTTTCGCTCCAGATTTGACAAAATGCAAAGAAGGTACTAATGTGAGATTTCTAAAGATAGCTACAGCACTTGACCCAAGGTTTAAGAATCTGAAATGCGTTCCAAAATCCGAGAGTGATGAGGTGTTGTCATAAATATAAAGGGAAGGGTAAACACCTTTAAATCCCTCCTGGCCAGAGGAAAAACCCTTTCACCTGTAAAGGGTTAAGAAGCAAGATAACCTCGCTGGCACCTGACCAAAATGACCAATGAGGAGACAAGATACTTTCAAAGCTGGGGGAATGGGGGAAACAGTCCGTCTGTCTGTGTGATGCTTTTGCCGGGACCAGAGTAGGAATGCAGGTCAGAACTCCTGTAAAGAGTTAGTAAGCAATCTAGTTAGATATGCATTAGATTCTGTTTTGTTTAAATGGCTGATAAAATAAGTTGTGCTGAATGGAATGCATATTCCTGTTTTTGTGTCTTTTTGTAACTTAAGGTTTTGCCTATGTTTTGATTCTGATTACCCTGTAAGGTATTTACTATCCTGATTTTACAGAGGTGATTCTTTTACTTTTTCTTTAAAATTCTTATTTTAAGAACCTGATTGCTTTTTCATTGTTCTTAAGATTCCAGGGTTTGGGTCTGTGTTCACCTATGCAAATTGGTGAGGATTTTTATCAAGCCTTCCCCAGGAAAGGGAGTGTAGTGCTTGGGGGGATTTTTTGGGGGGGCGGGGAGGAAGACGTTTCCAAGTGGGCACTTCCCGTTATTCTTTATGTAACACTTTGGTGGTGGCAGCTTTTAACCTAAGCTGGTAAGAATAAGCTTAGGGGGTCTTTCATGCAGGTACCCACATCTGTACCCTAGAGTTCAGAGTGGGGAACGAACCTTGACAGGTGTGGAGCATGCTTTCAGAAGTCTTAAAAGAGCAACACTCCAATGCGGGAACTACAGAACCCAAACCACCAAAAGAGAAAATCAACTTTCTGCTGGTGGCATCTGACTCAGATGATGAAAATGAACATGCGTCAGTCTGCACTGCTTTGGATCGTTATTGAGCAGACCCTGTCATCCGCATACACGAATGTCCTATGGAATGGTGGTTGAAGCATGAGGGTCATATGAATCTTTAGCGCATCTGGCATGTAAATATCTTGCGTCGCTGGCTACAACATTGCCATAAGAACACCTGTTCTCACCTTTCAGGTGACACTGTGAACAAGAAGCAGGGAGCATTATCTCCTCCAAAAGTAAACAAACGTCTTTGTCTGCGTGATTGGCTGAGCAAGAAATAGGACTGAGTGGACTTGTAGGCTCTAAAGTTTTACATTCTTTTATTTTTGAATGCAGTTATTTTTTGTACACAAGTCTACATTTGTAAGTTCAACTTTCATAATAATGAGATTGCACTCCATTATTTGTATTAGGTGAATTGAAAAATACGATTTCTTTTGTTTTTTTACAGTGCAAATATTTGTAATCAAAAACAAATATAAAGTGAGCACTGTACATTTTGCATTATGTGTTGTAATTGAAATGAAATACTTGAAAATGTAGACAATATCCATAAATATTTAAATAAATGGTATTCTATTACTGTTTAACATTGCAATTAATTGGGCAATTACTTTTTTTAATCGTGCGATTGATGGCTTGACAGTTCTATTAGTAACATTTTCAAATGTTACTATTTCATTACTTGCTGCCATTTCCAGATCATTAATAAATGCATTAATTACGGAACCTAGAATGTAACCTTGAGATACCCTGCTGGGAACCTTTTGCCACGATGAAAATTAACCATTTAATTTTACTCTTTTTGCTTTCTGTCTCCCAGCTAGTTTTTAATCCATGGCAATATGTTGCCTGTCACCCTGTGACTACTTCACTTCCTTAGTAGCCTCTTGTTTGTGACCTTGTCAATCGCTTTTTGGAAATCTGAAGAAATGGTTATACACAAAAACTACATCAGAAATATTAAGATTACAATTCAAGCACTGAGATTAAGAAACGCTGCAATTAAGGTTGACTGTGCCAACTTTTAATGTAATACTTTTGAATATAGTTTCCTAGATTTTTAACAAAGAAAACTGAAAAAACAAATATCACATTGCATCCTACTGATACCAGCATGGGTCAGTAGCAGGGTTGGAACCTTTAGATCCAGAGCACAGACCTCTAACACTTGAGCTAATGGAGTAAATCAATTGTAGTAGGCTGTCCTCCTGTGTTGTTATGGCAGGGTGGACTAGGTCCAGAGGCACCCTGCTCGAGGACTCACAGCCCTGCATCACCCTGTCCCAGAATAGAGCAGCGCGAAGTTCTCCAGGCAGCCTAGAATTGTGTTTGCAGGCAATATCGGCCAAAAAAAGGGGGCACACATGAGAGGCAGGTGCTGACTCCGTTACATTATGGTATCAAAAGTAGGATCTTCAGACCGACCTTGTCTAAAAGGGGTCAGGTCAGATATAACTGTTTTACTGGGGCAAGCTTTTAACTGTTTTATTGTGTGAGGCCAGAGGCAGAGGTCAAAGGAGGACCATTGGCAGATGCAGCCATGGAAAACAGGCAAGATTTTAATTATTTATTGAGCAGAGGCCAAAGTGAGCCAGAGGCAGAGGTAGCCCAAGCGGACTACCACCTGACTAAGGGGGACATGAGAAAAGACTGAGTGGAAGAACCACCACCCCAAGTCTGCCTTGTGGCCTGCGTCACCCTGTCCCAGAATAGAGCAGCAAGAAGTCCTCCAGGGAGTGTAGAGTGGCTGCAGAAGAGCAGCTGCAGAAGAGCGGCCAATCAGAGGGGCTGCTGGAGCGACCAATAAGGGGCCAGAAGAGACAGATAAAAGGCAAGGAGCAGAGCAGAGCCTTCAGTTGCTGGAGCTTGATGAGGCAGGCTGAGTTCAGGACCCAGCCAGACCAGGCAAGGGCATGAGATGGGCCCTGCTGGTCTGGTTTCAGACTGAGCCCAGGGAGCACTGCTGCAAAGGACACCACTGAGGGTACTGTGATGGACCCCGGCTGGGTGGTTGAAGAAGGCAGTGCCTCTGGGAAGAAGCCTTAGAGCTATGGCCACATACCAGGGCCAAGAAAGAACTTGGACTTTATACATCGGAAGGGGGGGATAGGGTGCGGCTCAGCCAGAGGACTGAGCAGCCGAAGGCCAGCCGAGAGAACTAGCAGCTGGGGGTGGTGCTCACGAGAGGCAGGTGCCAGCCTGATGTAAGACCAAAAAAGAAAAGCAGGCTCACACCTAACCGAGAGACAGGGAGCCATCCACAAGAGGGGGGTGGCCCCCCCATGAGAAGAACTGTGTTTGCAGGCACTATCAGCCAGACAAAAAAGGGGCATGCATGAGAGGCGGATGCTGGCCCCGTTACAGTAGTCCAGTACTGGAGAAGAACTGGGACACACACTTTGCCAGAGGCTTTCAGAGAGATTTGTTGACAGAGGAATGGTAATACTATGGAATCTTGGGTTCTATTCCAGGTTATGGAGGGGAACGGGCACAGATCTTTGTGCTACTGTTCCACCCACCAAACCTGAACCCTCCTGAATCAGTCCCAGTCTTGTCGCTCCCCTTCAGCGTACAGTTAAATTTTGGAAAAGCTATAAGCCACTGAAAACAGGTTCTATAAATGGGAAGAATTATGTAACCTTAACTAAGGCAGATCTGGTTGCACTGCTTATAATGCCAACCAGTTCTCCTTTATTTACTACTTTTGACATGTTCTTTGATTAGTTGTGTGTGGAGAGTCAGCTGCTTAGACTTTATTATATCATGATCTTCAATGTACTTTGTTAATCTTTTGCTAAAATTATTGTTTCAACCAATCTGACAGGTACATATGTAAGGCTTACTAGATTGTAAATTCACTGGATCAACCTCTAGAGCTGCTTTTTTTTTTTTTTTTAAAGCTTGCTACCTACAGTCCTCTGAACAGTGGCTATTTTTCATTATTGCATGTTTTTGTTAACAGCTCAGCTGCTTCTACTTAGACTTCTTCAGAACTCTTGGTTTACCATTTGGGCCTGATAACTTAATGTTTTTTAAATCAACAATTTGCTCCAGCATCTATTCTGACACATCTGAATATATCACCTTTATTACAAGAAAAAAACAGGTCCGGACTAAGAAGCTCTCCAGCATTCTAGGTGGTGAAGATTGATGCAAAGAAATGTCCTTATCATTCTTAATTGCCCCCTTCAACTATTGATGATTCAGTGGACACATTGATTCTTCTGCAGGCTTCCTGCTTTTGATACACTTTAAAAAAAACCTCTTCGTTTTTATCTTTAGCTGTTTGTTCTTTGAAATCCATTTTGGTCCTTCTAGTTCTATCTCTTATTGGCTGCTGTAATTTATGCGCCTGTTTATTGGCTTTACTACGGTCAGATTTCCAAGTTTTGAAGTATTTCTGTTTGCTCAAGTAGCCTCTTGAGCACTGTCATTTAGCCAGATTCGTTTAAACACTCTTCGCTTTTTCGCAGTAAACATTTTCTGAGATTGTTACTGTTTTTGAGTAACATCCCTGCATTCACCAAGGATTAAATTCCTTTATTTTTACTTCAGGGCCTTTTTGACTAACCTTCTCATTTGATTGAAACCTCACTTTCTCAAGTTTAATATCACTGTCACTTTATAGTACACTATCTGCCTCTTGGCTTTTGAATCTAGATACAGTGTGTTACTTAAAACTAAGTTAAGGCTAGCCTCTCTTGTTAGATGCTCTAGAACAAATTGTTCTAGAAGCAATCACTAAAAGGTGTTGAGAAATTACTTCTCTAAAACTTTGCCCTATTCTGTCATTTGTGAAATAAATGAAGATAAACATGGCAAGAACAGCTTCCCACTAAAGTCATTTTTGGAAGATGGACAGGCTGGAAGATTTTTAAAAATCCGGATGCTGTTCCCAGAGTTTTAGAGGAAATAATAATAGTAGAAAGGGAATAACACTTATCTCACTAAATGCCTGCCACTTATAAAGCATGTGCAGCAGCAAAGATTGACAGAGTGGTGTAATGACACCTCATAGCTAGGGTTGCCAACTTTCTAAGTACAGAAAACTGAACCCCCTTGTTCCAGACCCTGTTTCTTCCCCCAAGGCCCTGCCCTCTGCTCACTCCTCACCCCCTCAATTGCTCGCTCTCCACCCCCCCATTTTGCCCACTCCCCCCCTCACGGGACTCACCTGCTGCCTGCAGAGTCAGGTTGGGAGGAGCTGACATGGAACCTGCCCACTTGCAAAATCGGGGCACAGTGGTGGTCAATTCCCAGAGCAAGAAGCCGGAGCGGGGTCGGTTCCTGTATTGAGGGGTTAGGGCTGGGGCAATCAGGGCATGCTGGGGTAGAAGGGGGGTGGACAGGATCCCTCCTCCCCCTGGGTGGCGGGACCTACCTCTTGGAACCTGGTCCGGAAAAAACCACGACTCTGTCAGGCATCAGCAGCTGAGCAGAGAGCAAGCTCTTCCATGTGGCTCCAGCCACGACAGCTCCTCTTCCCACCCCCTAGCGGCGGAGACCAGTTACTGCGGCCAAGTGGACTTTTAGTGCCCGGTCAGCTGTGCTGACCAGACGCTGCTAGGTTCCTTTTCGGACAGACGTTCCCGTCGAAAACCAGACACCTGGCAACCCTACTCATAGCACTAACACTTCATTGTTTTTAAAAAACAATATGCTACAGAAAATTTTCTAATTCATAATGCATTATCAAAAATTATTAAAATTGCAGTTGTGAAAAGTTAAATAAACATGTATTATAGTTTATTTTGCAGAATATTAATAGTGGGGTCTTAATTTGCTGTTTTATGAATTTTTTATAATGCAAAAAAGTAACTACTGAAGTTACCATCAACATTTCTCTGAAAAGCCATCAGAAAAGAGTTATTGGCCTATTTTCTTCCTTCTGCAATCTGAGGCGTTTCACAGTATAATAAATCAGTTTTCAACACACAAAAATAAAAGTTTACTCCAGAACTTAGGTATTTTTATATATATTTTTAAATGCACATTTTTATGCAAACAGCTTATTTATGTAGTTGGAAATTGCCAATGTATAATTATACTAGACAAACCAGCAAAACATTTATGAAATATATAATATAAACAGCTTACTTTGACCACATAATTGAACCTTCTGATGTCCTGAATTGCACTTGAAAAATCTAAGCGATTAAAAGCTTCTCCCAATGTGCAATAGCCATGTCTCTTGAAAAAGAAGAAAACATACTTTAAGAGTAAACAAAGAAAAAAATGGTTCAGTTAATCATCACTAATGTTCTGAATCAAGAAAGCTCTTAAGCATGTATTTAAAGTTAAACATATGCCTAAGCACCCTTATGGAACAGGGATACTTTCCTGAATCTAGGCCAAGCATTCATTTGATTCCTTAGAGCAGGAATCAGCAACCTTTGGCCCGCAGCCCGCCAGGGCCAATGGGGGCTGCGGGAAGCGGTGGCCAGCACGTTCCTCCGCCTGTGTCTCTTCCCGCAGCCCCCATTGGCCCAGAACGGCGAACCGCCGCCACTGGGAGCTGCGATCAGCCGAACCTGCGAACACGGCAGCTAAACAAACCGGCCCAGCCCGCCAGGAGGTTTACCCTGGTGGGCTGCGTGCCAAAGGCTGCCGATCCTGGTCTTCGAGAGAAAAGATGAGGAAATTACAACTGCTCCATTTTGAACTAAAAGGTATCGAAGTGATGCCACACATTATTAGTGAGGCTTTATCTTCATGACATGTGAATACTACTGGTATTCTGTGCACAATACTTTAAAATTCTGCATATTTTATTTGTCAAAATAACACAATTTAATCACACCGGTTTCAATTTTGGTAATTTATTTCAAAATACCTGTTAGCAAGTATGTCTGTAACAACAGAGACAACAAAAAAGATTCAGGAAATGTTTTTTGACAAATAGATTCCTTACAAGGTATATTATTACAGAAATTGATGCACCTTTGTTGACTGTTATCTTCTATTTCAGTGAAATTAAATATTTCATTTAAATAAAGTCATTACACAAACGTACTGTAATGACCTGGCCTAAGGGGGTGCTAGCATCCTTAAGGACTGTTTTGTGTCTGTCTGTCATGTCCTGTTCAAGTTCAAACTTCTATGTGTATTGTAAGGTTTTAGGGTCAAGCCACTGAGGCAGGAGGGGGGTTGGTGAATTAGCAGTAGTTTAGTTGTATGATAGTGGTGGTTAGCATGGGGAAATGGAGAACTCGGGTAGTATGTATGTGTTGGGGCAAATGTGCACATAAGTGTGTTTGTATGGACCTGGTCGTGTATATGGTTCAGGCTCATGAGCATGCAGACGTTACGTGTATACATAACTAATACATCTGAAACATGCAAAACTGGAAAATGGAAACAATTTGGTGGAACTCACAAATTCTGCATGAAAAATAAAATTTCTATGAGCAACATTAATTCTGCACAAAATCTGCATTGTGCAGTGGCACATAATTTCAGCAGGAGTACGTGCAAGCCATGGGATAAGTAAACATGTGCCTGGTAGCCTACCTCACTACTACACAATCATTGTGGACATCAGTACATTGCGGTCATGTCCCATGTCTGTACTGTCATTGTATATGGCAGTGACAAGCAATACAGTTATCTTGGCTCGTATCCTGAGATTGTGTTACTCTGTGCAGGGTCCTGTAGGACAACTTGTCTGTTCACTCTTGGGATTGTGGGAGGAAATGGTCTAGGCCCACAAAATTCATTTATTGGCAGTAACCAAGCAGTAATTAAGATGATGTAGTGGTGTGCCGTTTGGCTCCCTAATCACCACGGCCAAGAACTACTGTTTTTTAAGGATGCAATGTTTTCTTTTTGTGCCTCTGCACCAGCTGCTAGGAGATGTGGGCAGGAATTTCAGAGGCTGTTTTGGGGCTAGAGGAGATTGAGGTAGCAATATGCAGTCAGAAGTAGCATAAAAGCAATTGGACAGGGCCAAGTGGACACGGACTGAGATGATGCTGTTTTTAAATGGCAGATAATCCCTACTTCCGGGTAGGAACACACCCACAAACTGGTGGGAGCACATGATGATGGAAACATGGGATGACTAGTCACGAGTAAGGCTGCGAGGCTGTCACAGAGGTCACTGATTCCATGACTTTCTGTGACCTCCGTGACTTCTGCAGCAGCAGTTTGGGTGTGTGTGGGGGGGTATGGGCTAGGAGCAGAGGGTGGGGGGTGCAGGGCTCCCCAGCTCTCGCTGTTATGGCCCTGCAGCTCCTACGTGGAGAGACCGGGGGCTCCACGTGCTGCCCGCGCCAACAAGCCCCACCCCCACAGCTCCCATTGGCTGCAGTTCCCAGCCAATGGGAGTTGCGCAGATGGCACTTATGTTGGGAGCAGTGTGTTGATCCCCCAGGCCCCTCCGCTGCCTAGGAGCTGCAGGGACATGTGGAGACAGGTAGGGAGCCTGCTAGCCCTGCCAACCCTCCCCTCCCAGCATTACACGGCCTAGACCATTTCCCCCCCGAGCACCGCAGCCCCCCCGACCATCCCCCCAGAGCACTCATGGGACTCCAGGAACACACCCTCCCCCCAGAGCACCCGCAGGCTCCCGCCGAAGTTTTAGTTAGGGGTATATAGTAAAAGTCATGAACAGGTCATGGACCATGAATTTTTGTTTACTGCCCATGACTTTTACTAAAAATACCCATGATGAAAATGTAGCCTTAGCCATGAGGCCAGAACTTTACACAGACCACTGCTTCTGGGTAGTGTGACAAAGCTCCGAGCCCGTATTGGTGGGTCCCATGCTTCCAGGCGGATTCAGTGGCCTCAGAAGCTCGCTAAGGCCCTCAATATGATCTCTCTTTCCCAGTATAGCGGCAAAGGTCACAGCTTATTGAGCTACTTTCATCAAAGGCCAGTATGGGAGGTGGGAAGATAGAATACCCACAGTCTCTGTTGCTCCTTAGAGGTCAGTAGGTGCAGTTTGTCCTCCCTCCTGGACCAAAGTCTGCTTCCCCTCTCAAGGGGATCTCTGTAGAACATGGAGGGGGGAAGGGGGAACCCAGGATCGCCCTCTACTCCGGGTTCCAGCGCAGGTACCCTAATGGTAGCAGCTGTTGGCGGCTTTCCCTTCACCACTGATGCTGCTTTGATTCCTTGGGCCACTTCCCCATGGTCCCCTTTTCCAAGCTTCACCCTTACCTATGGATTTAACAATGCTTCCTCTCCTCCAGCTCCTTTCACCTGGGCTTCTCCCAAGAGAACTGGAAAGGAGAGCTTTCAAGCAGTATAAGTGGGACCTTAATTGGTTCCAGCTGTCTCCATTAGCCTAACTGCCCCTTTCGCCAGTTAATTGAGGTCAGGTGCCGGCATTAGCCTAATGACCTTAACTAGTTAAATTGGTGTCAGGTGGCTTGATTGGCCTGGAGTAACCTTTGTTTGGCTATCCTGGGAACAGGGACCTGCTCATTCTGAGGCGGATATACCAACCTTCCACTATTCTCTCATATCCTTCTGGTCTGCATCTGTCACAGTAGGAACACAAGCATATTATGACGGAAACATGGGATGACTAGCCATGAGCCCAGAACTTTCACATGAAGAAACACACATTCATGGAACTGAGTAAGGTGCTTCCCTGGCGTTTAAGAGACAGAGCACCCAGATGCGAGAAAGAATAATGGTTTAGAAGAGCGTTTCTATTGCCCTGTATAAACTGCCAACTTCAGACTGTTGCAGATCTGTTGGCAATCAGATAAGCTGCCGAGTTCTCCCCTACTTCTTCAGTGTGGATACCTTCTACCACACTGTGCTCTTCTAGGGATGTTTAAGAGAACATCTCTTGTGAATCGGACACAAGCTTGTGGATGAGGCTATAGACATCCACATCTCTGCCTCTCCCTCTCCTTGCTGGCTGGGCTAGGTCACATCTCCATGGACATCCAAATTCTGAACCCAAACCCCTCCTAGCGCCACATATGAGTCCATGCTGAAACAGGTCTATGTGCTCACAGGGCTGCTCAGAACACAGTCCATTTCATTGTAAAATGAACATGTTGCTGGGGCACTACCACACTTCTTATTCTTTTTCCTGGTCTTCCAATAGTTCACCTCGAGCCCCTGTATTCTCTCTCTGCACTGCTGTTTGGTTTGCTCAATTCCCTGATCAGCCAGCAGCTCCTCAGATATACCTTTTGTACAGTTTGACATTCCTCTTTGTACAGTTAAAGATGTGAGTTTGGTTTACTTCATCCCAAAGCCGCACCAAGATTCTGGTGCGTTCATAAGGCCAGGAGGCTGCATGCCAATATGCATGCTTCTTAGGGGCCATTGTTCTGCTGTTTCAAACACTGGGGATAGGATAGCTGGGGAAAGTGCAAGCAGGGTGGGACTATGCACTTTCCTGAGCAGAGGGAAGTGAAGGTAGACCATTTCTGGTCAGGGCTCAGGGCACAGGGAGATGGAAAGGTAGAACACATGAACAGGTGCCCAATGGGCTTATGGGAATTAATTGAAGGACTATGATATCTCAATTGTTGAGCAGCTACGGATACCCTTGTTTTAACTACATTGACCTTGTGGTAGCAACATGTGCTAAAAGCTACCTTGTGGTCTGCCCTATTGTTCAGAGTGTGATGGCTGCCCCACTGTAAGATTGTCAGAATATATTTGGGGGTGGGGGAGGGACCCAGGGCTGAGCATGAGGTTAGCATGCAGTGAAGATAAGGTTTAAGATGTGTACTTAAATACCACATGTAATCAGGCAGCAAATAAGGATTGCAAGACAACATAGGACACTTACTTCTCTGGTGCTTTCTTTGTGAACATAGATCCATTTTTCACGATAAAAACCTAAAAACAAATAAATTAATGTAACAATTTTAACTTTCAGCACATTGGGTAATATTTATTAAATAAAAAGTTACACAAATGTATCATTCTTGATAAAACTCTTTGCAAATGAGAGGCGGTTTTTAAGATAGTTTTAATGAAGGCTACTTACAAAAGTTTGAAACAGCTGATGGAGAAACAGTTCCAAAAGAATCTAAGTGACTTAGGCACTTACAAAAATTTTATCCTATGTAGTAAATTACACATACAAAAAAACTAAGCAAAAGAAAATTATTTAGGTTGCAAAGCCAAGCATTCAAAGTAAGGAAACTCCAGATTTTAGGCTGCACCAGCAACCTATGTTCTGCCCTCTTGTGAGTATACATTAGGATACAGTTTTAATTACATGATCGCATATTTTACACAGGACCCCACCCTCATTTTGTGCACACACTCTGCTGTCTCCCCAGGAATATTCTATGCCCCGGGGTTCCCCTGTGTTGTCCCCTCAACCCTGGGCAATTTGTGCCTCCCACTCCCACCCCCAGTGTTCTCTATGCCCCTTTCTGTCTCTCCATGCTCTGTGTCTTCAAGGACTGTGAATAACTGTATCCCCCACAGGTTTTTTTTTAAATCACTAAGTATTCTAGATGCTGTGATTAAAAGTAAAGAAAAAAATTCAATAAAAATTCATTTTTCCAAGAGCTGTTTCACTACTGATAAGTTGAATTAAAATTACATATAAGATTATCTTAAACTTATAAAGACAGTAACTAAAAAGTAAGTTTACATATTCAGAAGAACCTCAGTTTAAATTAAAAAAAAACAGAAAAAGAAAGTAAAAGCAGCATTGATTATTAGAATGATATCACAATTCACAAATGTATTTTCATTAGAATCACCAAGATCTCATGCTCGCTGATTAATGATAAAGTAGTTTAGAAAAGCTGTATCATTTATGTATGCATTATTAATACTGAGTGTTTGTAGAAGCAGGACTAATAAGGATTAGTGAATTATGCCCTTATGAGTAAGCTTTATAGAAATATTTAAATACTTTAAGGTTATGAAACATCCTCCAAACTAGAACTAAAAGCAATCTAGTCTTACATTGGGATTTTGATTTATTCCGAAAATGGTCTTTTTTCCTTTTCTTGGCTGCAAATTCACAATCTTCAGTTCTGTATATTTCTTCTTCATCATCATCATCAGTTAAGATGCTGAAATAAACATACATTTAACTAAAGAACCATCTAATGATAAATATTTAATTATAGAGAGCTTGCACCTCACTCTGTCAATTGGAAACTCACAATTGCAAGAGAACGTTATGTCAGGTGGTCCCCAAATATTACCATAGCAGGGATCTTAGCAGAGAAATTGTCATGTTCAGCACCTCCTCTCTCATAATTGTGTAGTATTCTTGTTTCAAATATAGTAATAACTTCCATAGGAAATTAATATTAGGAACATATTTAAAACTTTTAAAAGTGTAATTTAGGAGGAGGAACGAATGAAGAGCCAGCACCATATGATCAGGCACCTTTCTTCAAACCGCTATTGCGTGCACATGGATCACCACTGGCTGATGGACTACAGTCTGGAAACCACTGCAGTATATCAAGGTTCTCAGATTCCAAGGCCAGAAAGAACCACTGTGTTCCTAGAGCATATGACTCATGGGAAAATTGTTTCAATGATTAATTACCCTCACTGTTAAAAATGCATAGCTTATATCCAGTCTGAATTCGTCTAGTTTCAACTTCCAGCCATTGGAATGAGGTTATATCTTTCTCTGTTAGACTGAAGAGCCCATTATTAAATATTTGTTCCCCTTGTAGGTACTTATAAACTGTAATCAAGTCACCTCTTCTTGTTCTCCTTGTTAGGCTACATAGATGGAAGAAGCTCAATCTATCGCTATAAAGCATATTTTCTAATCCTTTAATCTTTCTTGTGACTTTTCTCTGAAATCTCTCCAATTTATCAACATCTTTCTTAAACTGTGGATACCTGAATGGGACACAGTATTCCTGCAGTGGTTGCACTGGTGCTAAATACTTAGGTAAAATAACTTCTCTACTCCAATTTGAGATACCCATTAATGGATCCAAGGATTGCATTAGCCACAGCACTGCATTGAGAGTTCATGTTCAGCTGATTATCCACCATGACCTCCAAATCTTTTTCAGAGTCACTGCTTCCCAGGACAGAGTCTCCTGTCCTGAAAGCATGGCCTACATTCTTTGTCCCTAGATGTAGGCATTTATTTTTAGCCATACTAAAACACATTGTTTTATTGCACCCAGCTTACCAAGTGATCCAGATTGCTTTGTGTAAGATACCTGTCATCTTCATTATTTGCCACTCCCCCAATTTTTGAATCATTTGCAAACTTTATCAATGATGATTTTATGTTTTCTCCCAGGTCATTAGTAAAAATGTTAAGCAGTATATGGCCAAGAACCAATCTCAACACCCTTAATACCACACCATTTAAAGATGTTTCCCCTTTTACAACTACATTTTGAGATCTATGAATTAGCCAGTTTTTAATCCATTTAATGTGTGCCGAGTTAATTTTATCTCATTCTAGCTTTTTTAACCACAATGTCATGCACTACCAAATCAAATGCCTTACAGAAATCTAAGTATATTAAAATTAACACACTATTTTCTTTATCATAATAAAAAAAGGTAACAAGTTAGTTTGATGGGATCTGTTTTTTCATAAACCCATGCAGACTGGCATTAATTATATATTCTTAATCAACTCGCATATCAGCCGCTCCATTATCTTGATTGGGACCAGTGTCATACTGACAGGCCTATAATTACCTGGGTCACCCTGTTTACCTTTTTTAAACATTAGCACAACATTAGATTTCTTCCAATCTTCTGGAACTTCCCTAGTGTTCCAAGACTTAGTGAAAGCAACATTAAGGTCCAGTAAGCTCCTACGCCTGCTCTTTTAAAACTCTTGGACACAAGTTACCAGACCTGCTGATTTAAAAATGTCTAACTTTGGTAGTTGCTATTTAACATCCTGCTGAGATACTAGTGGAATGGAAAGAGTGATATCAGATATGACTACATAATCTGTTCCACCCCCCTCACCAAATACAGAAGAGAAATATTTATTGACCCTTTCAGCCTTTTCTGCATTATTACTGATAATTCTATTATTTCCATATAGTAATAGACCAATACCATTGTTAGGATTCTTTTTATTTCTAATATACTTAAACTCCTTCTTATTGTTTTTAATTCTACCAACTATAGATATCTTTGTGTCCATTTGCTTCCTTTATAAATTTTTTAGAATTCTTAGTTTCTCATTACTATCAACTTCCCTTTTCTTCCATTCACATATATTATTTTGAAGAAGGCCAGTAACAAGCTTTGGCACTCTAAGGGAACATGATCTCTTGCAGCAATTCTGACGAGAATACGTTTTTTTCCATTTACTACCATTGTCACAGAAACACAGTATATGACTGAAATGCCATTGCTACAATTTAGCATCACAACATGAGTTATTTTAGGCTATCACTACAATATTGAGAAAAGTGTCATTGTACTAGAGATTTTCGGGGGTGGGATGGGGTTGGAGGGATAGCAATCCAATTGCAAAATGCCATCATTATCCTCAACAATATATGTCTGCACCGATACGTCCATATGAAGTAACCAAAACAGGAGAATCGTTTTTCTAAAAATCACCATGCTTGTGTTGAAATGGGAAATTAATTTTAGTAATGTATTTTGACTTTCACATACTAACTTTGTGTGTGTGTGTGTGTGTGTGTGTGTGTGTGTGTGTGTGGTGTGTGTGTGTGTGTGTGTGTGTGTGTGTGTGTGTATGAATACCAGGTAGCAAGAATATAACAGTAAGATAACAGTAATATAGAAACACGTACCATAATGGACCTTAAAGTCTATTCTTGAACAGTAATTCACTATACAGTTAAGCTTCCCTGCCAAAAAAATAGTTGAAGTATTTGTTAACAATTAAAGCAAGTTTTATATTCCCCCCAAATCCTAGATTATTTTTTATCTTCTCTACAATTAATAAAGAACTGTCAATAAGGTGTTGGGAGAAAAAACTCTGTAGACCCTAGAGCTGAATTTTTCCAAATTTTGATTTTTCAAATAAATTTTTACAAAAAAAGTTTTTTCTGCTCTGCTAAGTGCAAAGAACAAAATGTTAATACAAACCTCTTCACTTTGTAACACAATGCACATTTTTATGCCTTGATCTAAGTGTTTCATCCACTATTTGAATACGTGTTTTGTGTATATGTATTGTGTGCTAAGCTGTGATTTATTTTAAAGCAAAGGTGTTACAATTATGTCTAAGGCACAAAAAACTTAGCAAGACTGTGATACAATTCCCCCAAAACAAAGACTTAGAGTTATTTTGCAGAAGGGAAATTTCTGACTGAAGGGTAGTTTTTACACAACTACGGCTTAAGAAAAACTAGTAGTTGTATTTACTTTTAAGGTAGTAAATCCTTCTTGGAGCGTGATCAAATGAGAGACATAATACATATCACAATACATATTTCAACTTTAAAAGCAGGAATTCTGACCAAGTGCAGAATTTATTGCCTGATTTATTTAATTACTCAGTTATTTTACAGCCAATAATGTTGAATAGTAAATCATATGAGACTGCTTCAGCCAATCAAGAAACTGGAAATGTAATATTATACATTAATGTCAAAACACAAATAAAAAACCTCTTAGTTTAAGTTACGCAAGTAAGGGAGTAAAGGTATTTACAAATAAACAGATCTAATAAAATATCTACCTTATTGATAAACATTTGAATACCTGCCATGGATTTCGTTGAGCTCCCCCACCTGGACACTTGCCAGTCTGCTGTGAGGAGGATCCAACCCCGAATCCCACCTGCCCATAGCTTGATGCTGCTAGGCAGAACTTTGGCCAGTGGTTCTCAAACTTTTGTATTGGTGATCCCTTTCACACAGTAAGCCTCTTATTATATATTATATACCCCCTTATAAATTAAAACATATTTTTTATATTTAACACTATTATAAATGCTAAAGGTGAAGTGGGGTTTGGGGGTGGATGCTACAGCTCGCGACCCTCCCCCCATGTAATAACCTTGCGACCCCCTAAGGGGTCACAACGCCCAGTTTGAGAACCCATGTCTTAGGCACTGTCCCAGGCTTTGAGCCTCTAGGCCCGCACTCCAGGTGCAGACTTCATGTCTCACACCACTCTTTATAGTGGAAATCCTGCAGTCCAATTGCCTAAGGCCCTGCAACTAGTGCTGTCTTCCCATTGCCTTCCCAAGCAGTTTTTGAGTGTTTCTCAGAATCTCCTCTTCTGGTTTGCAGTTTACCTCTTCAGGGGTACAAAATAGTGAAAGCAAACAGACAGCTTTGTACAAGATCATCAAATATCATTACTCTTCACTTATGTAGCATAAGAAATATACAGATCTATAAAAAAAACAATGAACATACCCATGTGTTTTTCACTGCTTCAGGTTCCTTACCACTCTGGAGAGTTCTTTGGGCCTGGCCAGAGCTTTCTGCAGTGTTTGGGATCCTTTTCCTGCAGCTCATGGGTCTCTTCAAAATTATGGAACGTTCCTAGGTCGGCTAGCTTTATCTACCTTGATTGGTTCCGCAAACGCATACAACCCTCCCACAAAAGCATGCCAATTTCTTCCCATCTCCTGCCCAAAGCTTCCTGTCTCAGTGAATCTCTTGAGTTTATATTTATATGTCCCACCATCAGCACCTGGTTCCTTTGTTGTGACTGCTGGGAATTTTCTTTTCTCCACTTCTCCAATCTCCTGTAGAGAAAAATGGTTGAACTGGTTCTCCTAGGCTTCAGACAACCCATTGTACCAAAGTGCTTCCACCTAAATAGGTGACCATTACAGGACTAACAATCCACCACTGTATGTAGTCTGGGAGAGACATGCTACAGATGTCACCAAATGGTGGATTTCACATCTTCATAGAAGCATTTAATAGTACAACTACCACTACAATTCGTAAGTCCTACATAAACAGATTCCCCAAATTGTCACAACCTTAAATGATGTATATATAGTCCAGTGATAAGAGGGTGACCCAAGAAGATTATCTGAATAACTATATTAGAAGCTCTGATCATGCTGTTTGCAATGGTTTTACATACTTGATATATTCTGAAGAAGCAAAAAATTAAGAGTCTCTCTGGCTCCCGTTCCTCTTTTTATCACATTTATATATATTAAAAAAAAAAAAACCAACCCCAACCAACCAAAGAAAAAAACTACTCACCTGTACATTAAAAAAGCTTTTTTTTTAATTTGAGAAAAAACTCCAGAGCCCAGCATAAGGTTTCTTAAAGTAAGGCTTTGCTTTCCAGGTCAGCAGATAACTAGAGGAAACAGCAACACTAACCATACAAAGACATAAAGATAAGCAAGAGTGCTTACTTTTACAAAACACTGATAACTAAGATTGTTTTCACTGTGAAAGCAGCCAACCTTGTGTAGATAAACAGAATTGCTAAAGCTATAGGTCAGTGGTTCTCAAACTAGGGCCACCGCTTGTTCAGGGAAAGCCCCTGATGGGCCGGGCCGGTTTGTTTACCTGCTGCGTCCGCAGGTTTGGCCTATCACGGCTCCCACTGCGCTGTTCGCCGCTCCAGGCCAATGGGGGCTGCGGGAAGGGCGGCCAGCACATCCCTCGGCCCACGTCGCTTCCCGCAGCCCCCATTGGCCTGGAGCAGCGAACCGCGGCCAGTAGGAGCGGCGATAGGCTGAACCTGCGGACGCGGCACGTAAACAAACTGGCCTGGCCCACCAGGGGCTTTCCCTGAACAAGCGGTGGCCCTAGTTTGAGAACTACTGCTATACGGCACTGAAGCTCAACGAGTAAAATTGCTTTTATTTCCCCAGCATCATTCTTTGACAGAAAAAGTGTATACAAGCCTTATACCACTCATGAGTATTCACTTATATTATAACAGCTGATATAATATAACACTTATATTATATTCACTTATATTATAACAGCTGAGTTTGCCATATGAATCTATTTTTCATTGTTAGTTTAGACGTAAGAAGCATCAGCAATAGGCTAGATGTTGTAAGTCACCAGGGCAAGTAAAAGTGCATTTGAAAACAACCCATGCCTAGGCATTAAATGGCAAACATTAAATTATATCAATCCATGGCTACTGGTTGATACTAGTTAAATCCAGCATTGAGTGTTAATCTGTCTTTTATCAAAGTGACATAACACAGGACACTGGAAGCTTTCTTTTTAACACCAGAAATATTGTCCTACTCAGCAAAAACTATGTTTAGCTTTTGCCTTGCAGAAATTCAAGTCACAGAAACAGACTCACAAAGCAAGTTAAACAACTTCAGTCACCCACATTCACTTCCATTCCTCTCCCAGTGATGGATTTTAGAGAGAGGGAAATAGCATCACAATGACCTTTTACTGCAGTTTAAGCCTAAGGAAATAGTCCATTACCATTACATAGCAACTGTCCTTGAAAGACTATGTTTAAATTTTATATATAAAAACCAATAAAAGTTCTTATTTGAAACTGATGTTCCCCAAAGCCAGCAAACATCCATAATTAG
Source organism: Dermochelys coriacea (assembly GCF_009764565.3). NCBI lineage: Eukaryota > Metazoa > Chordata > Testudines > Dermochelyidae > Dermochelys > Dermochelys coriacea. The sequence continues at coordinate 39,595,203 of NC_050070.1, read as the reverse complement.
TGTTATTGTAGATTTTTTAAAAATTTTTTGGTAAATCCACTTTTGGAGAATAGACTTTTTTTTGATAGACTTGTTAGAAACCTGTCTTAAATGAGAAGTATAGCTCTTGCCTACCCACTTAAACAGACTGCAAGGGAACAGTTAGACTGCTAAGCACAATTGTCCCTTTATAAAGAAAGCACACAGCACATTCATGGATGCAGTAAAATATAATACTACTCAAGGACCACTTATAACATGCTACTTCCATTAGCTGGAATTAAATTGTCCCACATTTTATCAAGCTTTATTTCTTCCTCATTCAGTGCTACATTCCATTTTCTAAAGTAAAAAGGAGTTGATGGGATTAGTTGTCCTTCAATTTCTGTATTTTTTTTTGTTTCAAAGGAACTTAAAGTGCTATAGTAGAACCAGTAAGCAAAAATGGATGTATTGTTTCATGTTGCATAAATAACTACATATACGGTGTTTAACAATGAGAATGGAATTCCATAGATGGACATTCAAGTTTAAAAGGAATTCAACAAATTATTACAGGACAGATGCAAAGTCCACAGTAACTCTAAGTATTTCATATCAATCACTTGGAAGTGTCTTAATTCACCACAGCGTCTGTTTAGAAACTTAAAATTATCCTTCTATAACTATATCTAGTTTCATGTGAAGATTAACAGATACTTAAGAAAAAATGTTTCAAATAGCAGCAGATTAGTTCCTTTGAAAAGAAAGCTATAGAATTTCAAGATCAATAGACTTCTAAGAGCTCAAGCTGGACCATTTCCTAACTGTGAAAAGGAAACTAAGTACAAAAAGAGAAACTAAGTTGTTTTTTCCAGTCAACAAGGGAATCAAATAAGATATGAAGATACAAACAGAACAAAGTCCTTGACAATTTAAATGTTTGCTTACAAGAACAGAAAGATATAATTCATATATATAGTACTAAGAAACTTCCATTAAGTTAACACAAAGAAATCTCTACAAGTACTACATAACAATTACATAACATTACATATAGTGTCTTTCACAAAATGCCACAGAGTTAAGTCTCCTGTTTTTATTTTTCAACTGCAACTATCATTTAAGGGATACAGGCAAAGGAGAAAGGATCTGTTTCAGAAGACATCTGAAGGCAAGAGTTGATAAGATGAAAGGATAACTGAATACTGTTCCAGACAACAAGAGCAGTTACAGAAAAGGAGCCTTTCACACTCATGCTAGGGAAGCTGTCTGAAAAACCAGAAAGGTCTGTGGTAGATAAGCACAGAGAGTAGGATGATATGTAGAAAGCAGCAACATCTGAGATGTAGGCAAGTTTCAAGACAGGTTTAAAAGAGACGGGCACACAATTCACTCTTTGGTCACTCAACAATTTAGGATTGCATTTTGCACATGACCAATTGAAAAAAGAAAAGGAATACTTTTGGCACCTTAGAGACTAACAAATTTATTTGAGCATAAGCTTTCATGAGTTACAGGTCACTACTTCATCGATGAAGTGAGCTGTAGCTCACAAAAGCTTATGCTCAAATAAATTTGTTAGTCTCTAAGGTGCCAAAAGTACTCCTTTTCTTTTTGCAGATACAGACTAACATGGCTACTCTGAAACATGACCAATTGAGGCATTTTTAGAGCATAGGGTGCACATCTACGCAAGATTTTCCATATTTGCTAATAAATTACCTTTTCAGTTATTTTTTCCACACCCAAATCAATTAACATACTGTGCTCATTGTACATTAATTGCAGTTTTCAATGAACTAACAACTTGAACACTGTATGCTCCCCTTCCTCAGGATGGTAAACTGGTTACACTGCAGGTCCTAACCAAGAGCACTGTCCTCTGACTAATTTTTGGGGAAAGGAACAAATATAAATTCAGCAGGAACAGAACTACAGAAAGACAGATAATTTATTCCATAAAAGTTTACTAAAATTTGCAATATATACTATTCCACTCTCAAATTAGCTAACACATTAAACAGGTTTATTTCTCAACAGATCTGAAGAGCCAATGCTTGACTCATTGCAGAGAATTTCCAGTAATATCAATGATGTTTGCGTATGGGTTAAAGGCACTATGTGGCAGCTTTAAATTAGGGTCTGATCAAATGCAAATTAAAGTTAACAGAAAGTCTTCCAGCTCCCACTGAAGTTGGTGGACCAGGGTTTTAATGCCTAACATTTGAATCCTGAAAACCCTATCAATTGTGTCTGAGGATGAATTTGGTAAATAAGTCAGATACAAACAATGGTACCTAGAATCAGACCGAATGTGGGCAAGAGTTCTGAAAGCTTCACACTGCACTATTAAAGCATCTTAATCTGTAGTGCTCCTACGTAGAATACATTTCAATTACTGTCCTAAGAGAAGACTGTAGTTGTAGCCATGTCAGTCCCAGGATATTAGAGAGACAAGCTGGGTGAGGTAATATCTTTCATTGGATCAACTTCTGTTTGTGTGAGAGACAAGCTTCAGGTCAGAAGAAGAGCTCTGTGTAGCTCAAAGGCTTGTCTCTCTCACCAACAGAAGTTGGTCCAATAAAAGATATTATCTCAACCACATTGTCTCTCTAAGACAGTGGTTCTCAACTCTGGTCCACCGCTTGTTCAGGGAAAGCCCCTGGTGCACCGGGCCAGTTTGTTTACCTGCTGCATGTGCAGGTTCGGCCAATCGCGGCTCCCACTGGCCGTGGTTCGCCGCTCTAGTCCAATGGGGGCTGCGGGAAGGGTGGCCAGCACATCCCTCGGCTCGCGCCACTTTCTGCAGCCCCCATTGGCCTGGAGCGGCAAACCGCGGCCAGTGGGAGTCCCGATTGGCTGAACCTGCGGACGCAGCAAGTAAACAAACCAGCCCGGCGCACAGGGACTTTCCCTGAACAAGCAGTGGACCAGAGTTGAGAACCACTGCTCTAAGAGAAGACTGCCATTCATGACATATTGCCTGGCATTTCTGATCTGGGCAACATTCCAATAAGGGTTAATATGAGGCCACCAACTTTCACTTGTAACAGTGGCTAAATTTGACCCCAGTTTTCCAGAGATGATAAACTAATACCGTATTCCAACTTGTCCCAACACATGAAAATACTAGAAGTATTGCAAAAGTTGTATACCTTTTAGTTGTAATATACTATTAAGTATGTAAATTATCCAAGTTTACTAAGATATCTAGAGCAGCCATTTGGCAAGTGTACATCACCCCAAGGTGGACAGATGTTACTTAAAAAAAAAAAAAGTAAATTTTACCAACTACCTTGTATTATTGCTATACTCTAGACAATCATATCATCTTCATTAAAATACTGATTAAAAGTTATTGTAATGTTTTCCCATTATTCTAGGAGACTATAAATTTTGAATATAAGAATTAATCACATATCAAGTGAGCCTCTTCCCTGCCTCCCCCCCAAAAGTTGGAGTTTCAAATAATTTCCTGTCATCAAAATGCTGATTGACATTCCCTGTCCAAGGTGCTTATGATTACAGCTCTGCATTGTTAATGAGTGCAGATGAGAAGAATGTGCGGAACACAAAAAAAGTTTCATTTTGAATAAGACACATCTTGTTACAGCAAACTTTAAACTATGAACACAATCCCTCCTACTTCCTGGTTGAATTTTATTAATCTTTGTTCTGAAACTTACACAGTGTGACTGATGTTGTTGAGCTGGCTGCTCTCATCCTCAAGTTCTGGACTGAAGGAGTCACATCTTTTCCAGCCATCTTCTGTTTTAATCCATCTCCATCCTGGAGATCTCCAGTCTTGGCCCAAAAATGGCATGGTTTCCCTATAAGCAATAAGTAGTTTATTCATGACAGGTATGATATTTTAAATTTAAATATTCCTGGAAATGTTTCAGAAACTCCCTCACACTTCCTAATTCATTACTCCACCTTCCCCCATTTTAAACAGAGCAATCAAGTTTTGGAAAATTAGGTTTCTACAGTTAACAGTGTCTGGCAAAGAAAAAAATGTTCCTTTTTCTCCTTTGTGATGCATAAAAGGATGACCTGAAATTTTATAAAACAAACTTTTTACTACATTAGAAATTCAGGAGTCATGTACCTCCCCCCAAATTCTGAAAGAGATGGAGAACTAGTAAGGTTGACAAAGATACAACAGAACTGAAAGCTGATTAAATTGAGAAAGGAAATGATTTATTCAGATAATTTAAGAGCTGTTTTGTTAACATGTATTTAATGCAAACAAGTCAAAAAGATGAAAGAAAAACTTGTTAAAGATACAAAAGCTCCTTCCGTTAAGGAGTTAGTGAGTTTCCAATCTACAATTCTTGATTTTCCAAGTTCTCTCTCCAGAAAACAGGCAAGATTAAACATGACATTCATGATATTTCTAAGGCACAAATGCAGCATATATGTTTGAAAATTGTGGGGGACTTTTTAGACTCAGTTATTTAATAAATCAGCAAGAGGGCACACACCCAAATCCCACCTCTCTCAACCCCAGGTTCCTTTAAAAATACCTACAGTAAGAAATGAAGTGTTTCTCCTGTTCATGCATTTTACACATGAAGGATTGTTAGGTCACAGATCATTACTGTTCTGGAAGTAAGAGAACTTCATGAAAGATAGTAAATTGGAGTTACTACAAGTGAGGATACAATACAAAGAAACTTGAGAGAGAAATTAGAAACAAAAACAAAAAATGGAAAACTACATGCTAATAAATCTTGGGAATTTTCCACCTCCCCATATTAAAAAAAAAAAGTGAAAAATCTATGAAAGATTTATGAACAAAAGATACTATGTGATTCAGTGGATGTTTATTCCTGAGACATACAAAGAAAGATATATTATTCAAAATAAAACGATTATGAACTTTAAGTGAAACACAGGAGTTCCCAGTCAATTAAATACTAATATCATGTCTACACTATCCCACAGTTTGAACTAAGAAGGTGTGAACAGCAGTGCGCACCAAAGAGCTGCACTGTAATTCCTCTGTGTGGTCCCCTTGGGACATTTAAGTTTGCACTTCCAGGGCCAGAGCGGAGTTATAGTGCAGCACTTTTGCGTGCACAGCTATTCACATCCCCTTAGTCCAGGGGTGGCCAACCTGTGGCTCCGGAACCACATGCGACTCTTCAGAACTTAATATGTGGTTCCTTGTATAGGCACTGACTCCGGGGCTGGAACTACAGGTGCCAACTTTTCAATGTGCCGGGAGGTGCTTATTGCTCAATCCCTAGTTCTGCCACAGGCCCTGCCCCTACTCCACCCCTTCCTGCCCCCTCCCCTCAGCCTGCAGTGCCCTCGTTCCTCCTTCCTTTCCCCCAGAGCCTCCTGCATGCCGATACAGCTGATTGGGAGGTGCAGGGAGGGAGAGGAAGGTGCTGATCGGCGGGGCTGCCGGTGGGTTGGAGGCACTGGGAGCAGGGTAGGTGGGGGAGCTGCTGACATATTACCGTGGCTCTTTGGCATTGTACATTGGTAAATTCTGGCTCCTTCTCAGGCTCAGGTTGGCCATCACTGCCTTAGTCCACACTGCGGGGGACGTAAACATGCCCTAAATCTGTAAAAATATATTAGAATAGGACAGATACAGAACTTGTTTTTCAGCATCTTATCTTTGTATTAAGAAGATGTTCAATAAAGTCGTGAGCTGGCTGGACAGAAGTGCAGATTTTGTAAAACTGACAATTATAATTCATCTCTCCTGGCTTCCATGAATTTGCTTATACAATTTTGCACCAAACTGGTTGAAGGAAATATGCACGCTAAGTGGGGGATTGGGTTCAAGTCCCTTCTCCAGAGTGCGGACCTGAATCTGGGTCTCCCACATCAGTTCCCCAATCACTGGGCTACTGGGTATTAAGAGGGTGGTGCCATCTCCTCCTTGTTGGGTTTTGTGAATGATGCCTATATGCTCTCAAGCATCTAGCCCCCAAATTTGAAATGTTTCATTTTGATGTTTGGTTTGACATTTCCAAAGTTCTCTTTTTCTGTTTTGACCAAATAATTTTGGCCAGTTCTACTCAGGATTATGCTTCAGACACCACATTTTAGTCTCTTATTATGAGATCAATCATGTTGGCTAAGTAATAGAAAAGTTCAACACCTTTTCCTAATATATTTTCAGTGTTGTCATGTATACTTCCAGTTCTTCATTGTTAACTAGATCAAGCCAGATTTCAATTGAGAGTCCCACAGTAGCATTAGCAAATTGTAAGGTGCTGCCAAAACATCCTTTGGCTATGTTTTTAAATGCAGTAGTTCTCTGTAGAGCTCGTTGTTGTTTAATGTGAGCTGTGATCAAAGCCCCTTCATATGAACTGCAATACACTTATGATAGCCGGATACTAGTATAGAGACACAATCATCCTGAGAGTTCTAATATGTCATAAGGAAATTGAGCCATTAATATCTTTATTCGGTCAATTAAACATGAGACTGAGGATGGGTTATATTTATTTAATATTTTTGAAATTCTACAATCTGTTGTAGAGATCTGATAAAAAACTGAAAAAGAATTTTGAGACATGTTAAGAATTTCCCCATTTTGTAGGATTTCAAATGGACCAGTTTCTTTATTCCAAAATTTTAAACAAAATACTTTTGGAAAAAAAATGAATTTTCTAAATATTGGCTTTGTTTTTCTCTCTTTCTTTGACAGAGTGGCAAATTTACTCTGTTTCATTCTTCCTTTTGCTACTAATTTCTCCAACTTTGGAAAAGGTTTCAAAATTTACAGAATGGCAAAAGGAAAAAGTCTAGATTTCATTTTATTGTTTTCAATAGCAAAGAAAACAAAAAGAAAGGTGAGAAATGGAAAAGACAGAAAGTCCAAAACTCTAAAAAAAATAAATTTGATTTTCAAAACCTGAAAACCAAACAAAAAATTTCAATTTCAAGTGAAAAATTTCCATTTTGATGTTTCCTGATTTTTGCAGGGGATCATACACCTCAAATTTGTTTAATAAAACACCCTTCATTTTTCTAATGGGAAAATGTTTTGGTTGAAAATATTAAACAGTGCTATGTGTGAGGTGTTACCCATATTTTCCTCCATGAGTTTTAAATAGTGTACTAAACAACTACATAGTATAGGTTGTGCAAATGGCATAAGCTGCAATTATATTTTCCTCGATTCCTTAATGGCAATTTGGACACAATATTCTGTAGGGGTTTTTTTTTTGTTTGTTTTTTAGGAGAGAGGGAGAGAGAGAGAGAAAGTCAATTAGGGCTATCAATTTTGGTTGGAGGTTCCTGGAGATTTCATCACATGACAAAATCTTCAATTAAAGATTACTCTTTAATTCTTGGAGACTCCACGACAATCCTGGAGAGCTGGAAACCCTAAAATCAATAGCATTAAATAGGACAATCGGAAGCCTTAATCAGGACGCTTCTTGTATTCAAACCATCTTGTATTAATGTCAATGTTCCTGCTTTTAGTTCTGCCTTTAATTTCTCCTGTTTCTTCACTTGCAGCTTCTAGTAGGTGAACTTCAATTTTTAAATCTGTCTGCAGGAGTACATCTCTCTCCAAGGCAGAGTGTTTCAGTCATTTCTTTAAACTGCATACGTTGTGCTGCACTGAAGGCAATGTTGTTCCTATAAAAGGCTGTTTTATCCTTCTTATCAAATATCTGGCTTTCAGGTGTTTGTGACAGTCACCATCTGAGCTATGCCACTAGAGTGTCAAAGGAAAAAAAAATAGATCCTACTACATTAAGTCAATGTGTTAAGTGCTACAGAAAGAACTGGTTTCAGAGTAGCAGCCGTGTTAGTCTGTATTCGCAAAAAGAAAAGGAGTACTTGTGGCACCTTAGAGACTAACAAATTTATTAGAGCATAAGCTTTCGTGAGCTACAGCTCACTTCATCGGATGCTGGAACATAGACGAAGTAATCACCAGTTAATGTTTGTTTTTGGGCATCTCATTACCAGAAAGATACCGACAACATGGGAGGAGTTCAAAGCATCAAAAGTCATTACAGACTGGATGGAATGCATGAGAATAGTCCCACTAAAGTTATGAAGACATTTAAGAACATGAATGGGAATGTTAAGGCAGCAAAGAAATTCAATACAGAGAGATTCAGGTATTGCTTTGTGATCTTGTGTAGGGCTTGATTAGTTACTACTAGTATCACATTGTTTTAAAAAAGAAAAAATTGAACTCTCTTTTTAATGTTTGACTTATTTACTTTATTGGCAGCAGAAGTATTGATATTAAAGACTCTAAAGATGACAAAGAGCTGCATTGGCTTCTGGGATTACCATAGTTTTCTCCACAAATAAATGTAAAGGTTTGTTCCCTCCTCCCTCCCATATCAAGCAATGGGTTTCCTCACATCCATAAAGGTAAGCAGCTGTGCAAGTACGGGTAGGACTGGAACTTAAAACTGTGTCATTCAAATTTTACATCAAACAGGAAGGATATAAAGTGGAACAACTGATTATCAGTGAAACCCTAGTAAAATAGTGAATAAATTCAATTCTTTAAAAAAAAAAAAGTTAATTTTGCTTTTTTTAAGCTCTTGATCTTTGAGAGACTGAGTCAGTCAGATTGAGTCAATACAATTATGCATAAACACTCCTATAAAAGTTGTGTCTGCTTCAAAACAACATGCCTTAGTATACATGGTCAATAAACTCTTGATTACTTTATAGCCTTAAAGGTGACCTGCAAACCAATGGGACTGAAATGAAAGTCTTCATTAGGAAATAAAAATTCAGTAAATGTTTTCTCTACCCCTATAAAACTGACAACTGGATTAAAGGTTTTAAAAATACTAATGGAAGTGGCAGCCAAATGCACACATCAGACAATACTTTTGCTGCTCCTACATAAACTTTAGAAACTTGTATCTAGAATCTGGATCACTTAGGGCTTTCTTTCTTACACTTTTATGACCTCCCATGTTTAGGGCAAGTAAGCACATTTGTACTTCAGGGGTGGAAAAAACAAAAAATCACTAGGAAACCACCAATTTAATTAGCAACAAAACTCTTGTGTAGAAAGCCATAGTGAGACACAGCCACAGAAAGTCAATAACTCCATGTGAGATTAGCACATGATGACCTGAATTTTCTATTAAAGAGAAGAAAAATATTGTTGTTCTATTAAAAAAAGAGAACATTTAATATTACACAAGATGAAAGTATCTGTCTAGCTCAGGGGCGTGCAAACTTTTTGGCCTGAGGGCCACATTGGGTTTCCAAAATTGTACGGAGGGCCGGTTAGGGGAGGCTGTGTCTCCCCACACAGCCAGGCATGGCCTGGCCTCTGCCTCCTATCCGACCCCCTCTGCTTCTCGCCCACTGACAGCTCCCTCAGGACTCCTACCCCATCTACAACCCACTGCTCCCTGTCCCCTGACTGCACCCAGAACCTCTGCCCCTGACTGCCCCCCGCCACCCCATCCAACCCTCCCCCTTCCTGACTGCCCCCTGGGAACCCTGCCCCATCCAACCCCCTGTTCTCTGCCCTCTGACCACCCCGACCCTATCACACCCCCAATCCCTAACCCCCCCCAATTCCCCTGCCCTCTATCCAACCCCCCCCACCCGCTGCCCCCTTACTGTGCCGCCCAGAGTACTGGGTCAGGTCGCGGCTCTGCAACTGCGCTGCCTGGCCACCCAGAGTGTTGTGCCAGCAGCGCGGCATGCTGAGGCTGTGGGGGAGGGGGAACAGCAGGGAGGGGCTGGGGACTAGCCACCTGGGCCAGGAGCCGGGCAGGAGGGTCCTGCGGGCCAGATGTGGCCCATGGGCCGTAGTTTGTCCACCTCTGGTCTAGCTCTAGCTGAAAATGCTGCAACATGCTTCTCACCCATCTTTATTTGAGATACAGTAACTCCTCACTTAACGTTGTAGTTATGTTCCTGAAAAATGCGACTTTAAGTGAAACAATGTTAAGCGAATCCAATTTCCTCATAAGAATGAATGCAAATGGGGGGGGGTTAGGTTCCAGGGAAACTTTTTTTTGTCATACAGTACAGTACTATAAGTTGGGAGGCGCCCCCGTCTTACCCCACACAGGCACAGCCCACTGGCATTGGAGACAATGAGGCAGGCAAGGAGGCTGAAGGTGCTGTAGGCTAGGAGAAGCATGTTGCGCAGCCAGGAGCTTCCCTTACTCTGCAAGCATCAGGAATGGGGGGGCTCAACCCTCGGCCCACGCACTCCACCCCTTCCCCCAAACCCCCACCCTTAACCTGCCTCTTCTTCCCCCTCCTTTTTACTCTGCATGCCACGTCCTTGCTCCTCCCCGCTCCCTCCCCTGCCTTCTGCCCACGGCAATTAGCTGGTTTGCGGCATTCAGGAGGGAGGGGGAAAGAGCGAGGACTTGGCACGCAGGCTCCCCCTCCCTCCCCTGCCTCCCAAATGCCGCAAGCCAGCTGATTGCCACGGGCAGGAGGCAGGGGGAGGAGGGGGAAGGCACTGATCCACGGGGTCTGCCTGCGGGCAGGAGGCACGGTGGGGGGGAGGAGGAGTGTAGGGGATCTGATGGGGGGTTGCCAGCTGTGGACAAAGCAGGCAGCCAAACAATGTTATAGCGAAGCATTGCACAATTTTAAATGGAGCACGTTCTGTAACTGAGCACGGACATAAGATTGAAACAATGTTAAGCGAGAAGATGTTAAGTGGGGAGTTACTGTAAATAGACCATGGAGATTACAACCTGCTATGCAGTGATCTGCTTTTGTGAACTTGGCTTCTCTCCTGGAGCATCTCAGGCTCAAAACTCTTACAGATATGCCAGAAAACAAGAGAAGCTGCATTTAAGGAAATTAGAGCCAATGGGGCCCTACATTAGAAAATGGTCCAGCTGCAGAACTGAACTTTGATCCTCCTCCTCATCTCCTGGAAAAGTACTAACATAGCCCTCAGCTGAACAAAGTTTGGCCATTCCTGAACTCACCAGTTTTAAGAGCTGCCAGCCCATATGAACTTTATACAATTATACATACCTCTTACATAGAATTAGGTTTTCATGATCCCATTACCTCATGCAGAGAAAACTCCTTTGCACCACCACAGCAAGAACAGAGTTATCTAGACTTCTGAATGTTGGACGCATTATGTTTTGTTTTCTCACATCTTTCCCTGAAAAAACTTACCCTCCAACTTCACACAACAGGTAATTTACAATAAACTTGATTATTTGATTTGCAGTGATTGGCACTATAGAAAAAACAGATATTGTTTAGCTTCTGGGTTTCCAAGCACTGAAAGCACAAATGAGAGTTGGTTTCTTGGTTTTTTTGGGTCTGCACCCTTTCCTCAAAAGAAATGGGAAATCTTGACAGGCTAGAGAATTGCAAGGCATTTTTGAGATTGTTTTGCTTGTGGTGGGGTGGATAAAGCATCACACATGAAACTGACAGCACTTAAAGTCCCATTCAGAACAGAAAATCCCTCATCAGACAAAGTTAGAAAGATGTGATCCTACACTCCATCCCTACCTATTTAGCACTCTGGACTCTGCATCATGAGGACTTCCGTGCTGAAAAGCCATCTCCTCATTTTCTATCACCAGCCCTGCTCACTCCCTGGATCCTTCTCAGCAATCAAGGAATATGGCATCCTCCCTTTAATCCCCAGAGCTTTCATGGCCTCCCATCCCAAGTCTCCCATGCCTCCCCATGACAGACAGCTGCCTTGCTCAAACCCAGAGACCCATCTGCCACTTTCTACCCTGGACCACTAAGTCTATACCTCTAATTCACCTCTTCCCTAATCTGCAGGCTCCTAAATGTACCCTGTTTCTAACTCCAGCAACTCCTGCCCCCAGCAACCTAGGGAAAAATCTGTTCCGCCAACTGCCTTCACTTCCCTCATTGCCCAACCACACAGCCCACTGCTATCCTATTCCTTGCTCCTCTAGACATCCCCAGCCTAGCGCAGCCCCAGCCCCTTGATCCCAGCAACCCCCCTCCACGTTCAGCCCCATCCCAACAACACTGTTGCCCCCTACTGTCCCGTCCCAGCCCCCCCGATCCCTGCCACTCCCATCCCAGCCCCCAATCCCTGCCCCAGGCCCCAATCCCTGTCCCTCCCAGCCCCCAATCCCTGTCCCAGCCCAGCCCCCCAATCCCTGTCCCTCCTGCCCCAGTCCAGCCCCCCCGATCCCTGTCCCAGCCCAGCCCTCCCGATCCCTGCCCCTCCCAGCCCCCCAATCCCTGTCCCTCCTGCCCCAGCCCAGCCCCCCAATCCCTGTCCCTCCTGCCCCAGCCCAGCCCCCCAATCCCTGTCCCTCCTGCCCCAGCCTAGGCCCCGATCCCTTCCCTCTCCTATTCCCCCCCCCACTACCTCAGCCCAGCCCCCTCTTGCCCCAGCTCAGCCCCAGCCCCAGCCCCCTCCTGCTCTGGTTCCAACCTCCCCAGGCCCCCGCCCCATTCAGCGCCAGCCCCGCCCCCAGCAGCCCTACCCGGCAAACCCAACCTGGCTCCCGCTGCCCTGGCCCCGAGGCAGGCCCGGGGAAGCGCGGCGCGCAGCGCTCACCTGACGGAACCCAAGCAGCTCCAGGGCTGATGCTGGAACTAACAGCGAGGCTAACCTCCCCACCCTCCCACGCCCGCTGATTGGCCGCTTGCCGCGGCGCTTGTTGCTACCCCGCAGTACGATTTTCGATTGGTTACGGCGTTTGTGACGTCATCGCTGTCGAAACCGGCCGCATCACGTGACCGTGGAGAGCGAGACGCACATGTCAATGTTTTGGTTGGCGGCGGAGAGGGCGTGTCTGAGGCTGTAGGAGCTGCGTCACCCCTCGAGTCCGTTCTCCAGGGGTCCATTGTGACGTCACCAGGCCAACCCCCCCCCCCCGCCCTAGGGTCGCGAGCTGGAGGCTCGGCCTCGCCCCAGGGTGACTTGGGTGGGGCAGCGGCTCCCGCTGAGCCCCCGAGGGGTAAGGCTGGGGCGGGAACGGGCCACCCCGGTTGTGAGAGCCTTTCTGCTCCGCTCGTTTCCAGCCCGCCCGTGGCCTGGTGCCTGGGCTCCTGCGGGGGAAAGCTGGGCGCGCAGAGGAGTGGTTTCCCTTGGTAGGGGCGGTTTGTTGGGTTTGGACTATCCCACGTTGCTGTCTGTGTACTTATGTTAGAGAAGGTCAGAACAAAGCGATGCGCTTGGAGCAAGAGGTGGTGAGGTTTGTGAATGGCCTTTGTTCCTGGGGTGGTTAGTGCCACGCTTTCAAACCTGCCCTGAAAGGTGTGTCTGCACTGCAATTAAAAGCCCAGGGTTGGCCCATGCCAGCTGACCAGGCCTCCCAGCGTTCAGGGGCACCATTTCAGGTTGGGGGGGCAACTTTAACTGTGATTCCAAATACTAGTTGGGCACCCCAAAACTTTCTTGGTTTTTTTTTTTTAAGATAACTTAGATACAGTGCTCCTGTCAGATAATAATGTCTAATTCCTATATAAAGAAAGAAAAATAAATATTGGACCCACTCAGCTCTAATACTAACATGTTCTGACATCTTGTGTCAATTCACTTAAGGGATGCTGGTTAGGTCTGAAAAATTAATGTATATTTTTACTTTGTTACTAACTCTTGAATATAACAATTGAAACAATTGTAGAAACGACTAGATTAGATTATTTTCTACCACATTTTTGCAGTTCATCAGGTTTGGAATAGATCATTTAACTTTTGGAAACATCCAATTGGGGCAAGGCCCAGTGGGTTTATACTGCACCAGCTTGGGACTCTAGGGGTGTTATCCCACTACAAATAATAGACTAGAAAATGACTTTAGCAGGAGTGAAACTGACACTTCTAAGTTATTTTCATAGTATTGCCAACCCCAAATGTTCAAAAATCAAGAATCAGGCTCACCAAAAATCACAAGATTGGTTTTAAAATAATGAGATTATGTAAAAATAATAGATTTGGTGTTCTTTTTATTTACATTCTGCTTTTTGAGCCTTTAAGGTGCACTGGGGTCACATTTTGAAGCTTCTCCACAGCCACAAGGGCTAGAAACTTCATTTTTTTTTTTAAGGAATGAAGGCTGAAATCATCACATATCACTTGACTCCAGGAGCTGGGACTTTAAGGAAACAGTTATTATGAGACTCATGACAAAATCATGAGTTAGCAACACTGCTTTCTGTTTAAAGGCTAGTTACTTTCCAGAAGGCTCTTAAACACAACACTGCAGTGATTGAGTTGCAGTTTTCACAGGAGAATATTTTAAATCAAACACCAAGAAAATTCAATGTTTTGAAGTTGGGGAAAAAATTGAGACTTCTGAGGTATATCAGGGCCACTGCAGGCAGGAAAGGAAAATAAACAGGCACGGAGCTCTGGGCAGCTCCTCTGTGAAAGAAAGTTGGAGGATCAAAGCTTCTAGTCCTTAATCAAGTAAAACTTCTATTGCCCTCAGTGCCTCCACTCATAGAGATAAACATCACAGTGACCATGTGATAACGTGTGGTCAATAACTATACACTTCATACTTATATATCTGAGCCATTTTATACAGAGTTACACATCTTGTATGCATTGGACTACATTTTCTGGCATATTCCAGACAGTGCTGAGCAGATTGTGCCCAGTGAATAACACAAATCATGACAATAATGGTCGACTTTGTGGATGCAATTTCTGTTCTTTGGCCTGAATACAGCTGAAACCCTAAGAATTTGATGTATAATTACATCTGATACTCAGACGACACTTTCTTATTCCTTCCTTTTCTCAAACTCGGAACAAAAAAGGACAAAACAAAATGGTTTTCAGTTAAAATCTAAAATTGCACAGCAGACATTGCTGTACAACTCAGCCTGGGGCAGAACCTGCCACCCATTGGCAGTTAAATGCTCTCCTCTCATCTGATTCTCATTCTCTTTCTTTCTTCATCCTTCCTAACCTCTTTGTTGCTTTTGATACTGTCAACCATGACGTTGTTCCCAATCACCTGGGACCGTGTGCTGGAGTCCCAGAGAACTGGCCTTGGTTTTGCTCCCATCCATCAGAGACCTCTTTTACGCCGCATACAGCCAAGAGAAAGGCTGGTCCAGTGGGTAGGGAGCTAGCCCTCAGAGACCTGCGTTCTACTCTCCCCTCCACCCCCATGGACTTCTTGCATGACCTCTGCCTTAGGGACAGAGTTTAACATGTTTTTAGGCACTCAAAGATGTAGCTAGGTATCTAGTGGGGTTTACAAAGCACTTAGCCTTCTAGGCACTTTTGAAAATCCCATTAGGTGCCTAAAGACCTTTGAAAATCTGGCTGTTAGTCTCTCTCTGCCTCAGTGCCCATCTGTACAGTGGGGATACTGCTCTACCTCGCTAAGGGGATGTGATGTGAGGCGTTCAGATACTACAAAAAGAAAAGGAGTACTTATGGCACCTTAGAGACTAACAAATTTATTTGAGCATAAGGTTTTGTGAGCTACAGCTCACTTCATTGGATGCATTCAGTGGAAAATACAGTGGGGAGATTTATATACACAGAGAACATGAAACAATGGGTGTTATCATACACATTGTAAGGAGAGTGATCACTTAAAATGAGCTATTATCAGCGGGGTCGGGAGAGGAAGAAAATCTTTTGTAGTGATAATCAAGGTGGGCCATTTCCAGCAGTTGACAAAAACGTCCCCACAGTATGCCAACATTTTTATGGCTCACTTAGAACAACGCTTCCTCAGCTCTCGTCCCCTAATGCCCCTACTCGTGCTACATTGATGACATCTTCATCATCTGGACCCATAGAAAAGAAGCCCTTGAGGAATTCCACCAGGATTTCAACAATTTCCATCCTACCATCAACCTCAGCCTGGACCAGTCCACACAAGAGATCCACTTCCTGGACACTATGGTGCTAATAAGCGATTGTCACATAAACACCTCCCTATACCAGAAACATACTGACCGCTATTTCTACCTACATGCCTCCAGCTTTCACCCAGATCACACCACACGATCCATTGTCTACAGCCAAGCTCTATGATACAACCGCATTTGCTCCAACCCCTCAGACAGAGACAAACACCTACAAAATCTCTATCAAGCATTCTTACAACTACAACACTCACCTGCTGAAGTGAAGAAACAGATTGACAGAGCCAAAAGAGTACCCAGAAGTCACCTACTACAGGACAGGCCCAACAAAGAAAATAACAGAACGCCACTAGCCATCACCTTCAGCCCCCAACTAAAACCTCTCCAACGCGTAATCAAGGATCTACAACCTATCCTGAAGGACGACCCATCACTCTCACAGATCTTTGGAGACAGGCCAGCCCTTGCTTACAGACAGCCTCCCAACCTGAAGCAAATACTCACCAGCAACCACACACAACACAACAGAACCACTAACCCAGGAACCTATCCTTGCAACAAAGCCC
Source organism: Dermochelys coriacea (assembly GCF_009764565.3). Classification (NCBI taxonomy): domain Eukaryota; kingdom Metazoa; phylum Chordata; order Testudines; family Dermochelyidae; genus Dermochelys; species Dermochelys coriacea. The sequence goes on along the minus strand of NC_050070.1, from coordinate 39,578,881 downwards.
GTTGCCAACTGTGTCCATATATCTATTCAGGGGACACCATCATAGGGCCTAATCACATCAGCCACATTATCAGCGGCTCATTCACCTGCACATCTACCAATGTGATATATGCCATCATATGCCAGCAATGTCCCTCTGCCATGTACATTGGTCAAACTGGACAGTCTCTACGTAAAAGAATAAATGGACACAAATCAGACGTCAAGAATTATAACATTCAAAAACCAGTCGGAGAACACTTCAGTCTCTCTGGTCACTCGATTACAGACCTGAGATTGGCTATTCTTCAACAAAAATACTTCAAAAACAGACTCCAACAAGAGACTGCTGAATTGGAATTAATTTGCAAACTGGATACAATTAACTTAGGCTTGAATAGAGACTGAGAGTGGATGGGTCATTACACAAAGTAAAACTTTTTCCCCATGTTATTTCCCCCCCACACACTTCCGACTGTTCCTCAGACGTTCTTGTAAACTGCTGGAAATGGCCCACCTTGATTATCACTACAAAAGATTTTCTTCCTCTCCCCCCGCCCCTCCTGCTGGTAATAGCTCATCTTAAGTGATCACTCTCCTTACAGTGTGTATGATAACACCCATTGTTTCATGTTCTCTGAGTATATAAATCTCCCCACTGTATTTTCCACCGAATGCATCCGATGAAGTGAGCTGTAGCTCACGAAAGCTTATGCTTAAATAAATTCGTTAGTCTCTAAGGTGCCACAAGTACTCCTTTTTGCGAATACAGACTAACATGGCTGATACTCTAAAACCTGTCAGATACTACAGTGATAGGGCCATATAAATACCAGAGGTAGAGTAGGAACTTCTCTATACCACTGCTATCCCTTCCCTGGGTTTTGGCCCCTTCTTTTCACTTATGCCCCTCATATATTCCTCTTTTCTGAATGTAACCACCTTGGCTCAGAAGGCTTGGCTGTATCTCTCTTCAACTCCATTTCCCCCCAAGGGATTCCTGTTTTACAGGTTCATCTAAGGACTGTCAGATCTTTAACTTAATTATCAGCCTTTTCTTATCTTAATCACCCTGCCTCTGTTTGTAAACAAAACACTGACTTCCTGACCCAGGGACACAAGCTGGGAGAAGCGCCTCTCTGCAGAACTCATATTCCACACTATTTCTGAGCAGTTAAGAGCTCTGCCTGGAAGCACACCTCCTGTATGAAACTCCGGGGGAGGTGGGTCAGTAGCCCCCCTCTGCCCTATCTAAATGGTGCCCTTGCTGGTGCTTGGGCTGTGAGTAGGGTTTCCACCTGGCCGGTATTTGACTGGGCTGGCTGGTTTTTTATGAAGTTGCCAGAAAAATAATTTAAGCTGCCTTTTCTTTTCCCGTGGATCTAAAGATTTGCATTATCATTACAATACACTGGGTTTTAGCTAATGTTAAAAGTTTAGTATCAGAGGGGTAGCTGTGTTAGTCTGGATCTGTAAAAGTGGCAAAGAGTCCTGTGGCACCTTATAGACTAACAGACGTATTGGAGCATAAGCTTTCGTGGGTGAATACCCACTTCGTCGGATGCATGTAGTGGAAATTTCCAGAGGCAGCTATAAATATGCAAGCAAGAATCAGGCTAGGGATAATGAGGTTTGTTCAATCAGGGAGGATGAGGCCCTCTTCTAGCAGTTGTGGTGTGAACACCAAGGGAGGAGAAACTGCTTTAGTAGTTATTTAGCCATTCACAGTCTTTGTTTAATCCTGAGCTGATGGTGTCAAATTTGCAAATGAACTGAAGCTCAGCAGTTTCTCTTTGAAGCCTGGTCCTGAAGTTTTTTTGCTGCAAGATGGCTACCTTTCAATCTCCTATTGTGTGTCCAGGGAGGTTGAAGTGTTCTCCTACAGGTTTTTGTATATTGCCTTTCCCAATATCTGATTTGTGTCCATTTATCCCTTTACGTAGGGACTGTCCAGTTTGGCCGATGTACATAGCAGAGGGGCATTGCTGGCACATGATGGCATAGATTACATTGGTGGACGTGCAGGTGAATGAACCGGTGATGGTGTGGCTGGTTAGGTCCTGTGATGGTGTCGCTGGTGTAGATATGTGGACAGAGTTGGCATTGAGGTTTGTTGCATGGATTGGTTCCTGAGTTAGAGTTACTATGGTATGGTGAGTAGTTGCTGGCGAGAATATGCTTCAGGTTGGCAGGTTGTCTGTGGACGAGGACTGGCCTGCCTCCCAAGGCCTGTGAAAGTTAGGGATCATTGTCCAGGATGGGTTGTAGATTACGTGTGCATGTGAGAGGGTTTGAGTCACCGGGGAGTGAGGAGATGTGCGATGTTATCAATCTTCATCTGTACATTTTGTCTCTCTAGATATGATCAGTGGCTTGTGAAGGAGGGGTTTGTGGAGTTGGCTTATGGTTTGGATTGTGGTGGGTTTGCCTTACGTGGGGGCGTGCCGGATTTTTTGCATTTCAAAGGTGGTAATTCTAGCTGTGGGGCTGTTAAACTGCAGTGTAGACATTCAAGGTTGGGCTGGAGACCAGGCTGTAGGACCTTGTGAGGGTCTGAGAGCTCAGGCTGGAGCCTGAGGCTGAATGTCTACACTGCAATTAACTTGCATCTTAGCCCGAGCCCTGTGAGCCTGAGTCAGCTGGCATGAGCTAGGCACACGTTATTAGCTGCAGTATCGACATACCCTAAGACAGACTACTGTACCCCTTTCCAGACTACCCCTTTCAGGTATCTGATTTGTCTTGTGTACCTCCAAGTTTTACCTCACTTAAAAACTACTTGCTTACAAAATCACACAATAAAAATACAAAAGGGTCACAGCACATTATTATTGAAAAATTGCTTACTTTCTCATTTTTACCATATAATTATAAAATAAATCAATATGAATATAAATATTGTACTTACATTTCAATGTATAGCATATAGAGCAATATAAACAAGTCATTGTGTGAAATTTTAGTTTGTACTGATTTCTGTAGTGCTTTTTATCTAGATGAGTTGATGTACTCTCTGGAAGATCTCTGCATACCCCCAAGTGTACACGTCCCCCTCGCTGAGAACCATTGCTTGAGAAAGTTCTGTTTACCACACAAACGAACTTTACCCATCTTGTGGAGAGTGCCATTGCAACAGAGGAGCATAGTTGTCAACCACAGTCTTCATCCCAGAGCTTTAGGCACTTTGACATGTGCTGTCCTTTCACTGTGGTACCCATCCCCAGTTCTGCACACCAGAACACTGACTGTGTATAGTGAATGCTTGGCAAGCGTGTGTGTAGTCCAAAACAAGGACTAAAGGGATGTGTAACTGGAGCTATATAAGCAAATTAGTGGAGACACACAAGCAAGAAAGGGATATATAAATGGAATATTTTCCCGTAAAATTTAGCATTCTACTACCAAGCCCTATTTGGGTATTCTGTGTGTCACCATTCCCATGCCTAGCCATGTTTGGATTTATTGAATAAATCAAATACACAAATACAAAAATATATCCAGTGTTGCCAGTCACTCAACTGTGTTGTAAATTTTACAGAATGTGGTGATTTTCTGAATGCCCCAGCTCTTGCAGTCGTGATTATGTGAGAATCTCAGTTTTCATTTCAAAAATGAGTTTCTAACCCTTATGGTGTGGAGAAAAAATTGAAAAGATGAAGTCCAAAGACTCAAAAACCAGAATGTAATTAAAAATCATGCGAAATGTATATTTTTTAAAATTTCATTGTTAAGTCAGTCTTATGTTTTCTGTGGGGACTGACTCATATACTTGGGATGCCAATACTGCTTTACTCCATCTACCAGTATAGTAGGCCCCAATACTGCAACTAAATCCTAAAGGAAGTATCCCTGAATTTTCATGAAGCCCCATTGAAATACAGAGCTGTAGCTCACAATCTTGCAATGAGCTCCACAGGGGTATAGAAGTGTGCCTGCACGGAGCTCATTGCAGAATCAGGACTTTAATGTATATCTATACTTGAAGATGGGGTGTTATTCCTAACTTGAGAAGACATATTTGTGTTAGTTCTGATCAAGCTAACATGCTAAAAATATGTAGCCCTGGCACCACAGAAGGGGCTCGCCACCCTGAATATGTACCTAGTGTCTTTGACAGGCACTCACTTAGGGTGGTTAGGCCCTCCTGCTGGTTAGGCTGCCACAGCTACATTATATTTTTAGCACACTGTTTCAATCAGAGCTAGTGTGAGTATGCCCCCTTGAGCTGGGTATCACACCCTTAACGTATAAGGTCCTTCTCACTGTGTGCAGGCCTGATCTTGCAATCTCTCATGTAAGTAGGTCTCTGTAAACCAGGATTTACAGGATCTGTTCCTCATCATGACAGTTTTATTACGTACTTGAATGTCTGATGGAATATTTTAACTATCTGTGAAAATACTGTTCAACTGAGTAAAGTAGTAAAAGTTACAAAGATAGCATGTTAATATTTTTAAAGGATAGATGTTAGTGCTGTTTTGCTGTGGATTTTTCCACAAGGTGGATTACACATACCATAACAGAGGAATTCTTTAATTTGTATCAGAGTAGCAGCTGTGTTAGTCTGTATTTGCAAAAAGAAAAGGAGTACTTGTGGGACCTTAGAGACTAACAAATTTATTTGAGCGTAAGCTTTCGTGAGCTACAGCTCACTTCATCGGATGCATGTGACATGCATCCAATGAAGTGAGCTGTAGCTCACGAAAGCTTATGCTCAGATAAATTTGTTAGTCTCTCAGGTGCCACAAGTACTCCTTTTCTTTTTAATTTGTATGTATTTGTCATTTTTGTCTGATCATAAATTCATGGATTTTAAGACCAGAAGCGACTGTAATGATAATCTAGTGACCAGTGGCTCTCAACATATTTACCATTGGGGGCCGCATCCAATACTATCTGTATGGTCCTGAGGATGTCATGTGGGCTGCAGATGTGTGCTGATTGGGCTGCAGGTTGAGCACCACTGATTCTAGTCTGACCTCCTGCATAACATGGGCCATAGTACCTCCTTCAATAATGGCTGCAGCGGAAAGAATTATTCTTTCCTGCTTTGTAAATTTTATGTAAGTTGTAATTATTGTATTGTTTATAAAATCAATGAAATATTTTGTAAAAATTGTAAATCCTATTATTTTTAAGAGTAATAATTTTCTAAATCCAGTCCAGGGATGACCAGTTTCAAAAGTGATAGAAAGTTGTTGATCTTTGGTGGCTGATGTGAAATAGTTTGATGATCTGACTCTTAGTTCCTGGTGGACTAGCATCGACATTACCCTCATATTTGATGTAACGGTGGATGCCTCAACAGAGAGGCCAATGATTAAGTGGCCATTACTAATATTTAGTCTTCAGACCCATAATTCCCTTGGATATTATGAGAGATGAAGGGAAAGAAATGGGATCTAGAGGATATTATTATTACAGAGGGTATTGTTATTACAGAAAGTAAAAGAACTGACTTACTCCGCTGACTTACACAACGATGTAAATGAAATTAGAACCAGTCCCATTTCAGAGAATTATAGATTTTTAGGGCCGGAAGAGACTATTATGATTATCTAGTCTGACCTCCTGTATATCACAGTCCATAGAACTTCTCCAAAATGATTCTTAGAGCATAGCTTTTAGAAAAACATCCTATTTTGATTTAAAAATTGTCAATGGGTAACTATTGTTAATTATTCTCACCATTAAAAACTTACTCCATATTACCAGTTTGAATTGGTCCAGCTTCAACTTCCATCTCTTGGATTCTATTATACCTTTCTCTGCTAGATTGATGAGCCCATTACTAAATATTTGTTCCTTATCTAGGTACTTATAGACTGTAATCAAGTCACCCATTAACCTTCTCTTTGTTAAGTGAAATAGCGTGAGCTCCTTGAGTCTATCACTGTAGTAATTATAATCTTTCAGTCATTCTTGTGACTCTTTTCTGAACCCTTTCCAGTTTATCAACATCTTTCTTGAATTGTGGACAACAGAACTGGACACAATATGCCAGCAGTGGTTGGACCAGTGCCACATACAGAGGTAAAATAATCTCTCTACTCCTACTTGAGATTCCCCTGTTTATGCATCCCAGGATCACATTCCCACACTGTCACACTGGGAGTTAATGTTCAGCTGATTATGCACCACAACCCCCAAATCTTTTTCAGAATCATTGCTTCTCAGAATAGAGTCCTCCATCCTGTACGTATGGCCTACATTCTTTGTTCTTAGATGTGTACATTTACATTAGCCGTATTGAAATGTATGTTGTTTGCTTGCACCTCATATACCAAGCGATCCAAATCGCTCTGAATCAGTCACCTGTCCTCTCCATTATTTACCACTCCCTCAATTTTTGTGTCATCTGCAAACTTTATCAGTGATGATTTTTATGTTTTTGTCCAAAAATGTTAAATAGCGTAGCACCAAGAACCAATCCCTGTGGTATCCCACTGGAAACAGATCTGCTCAATGACAATTCCTTGTTTACAGTTACAGTTTGAGAACTAATAGTTAGCCAGTTTTTAATCCGTGTAAAATGTGGCATGTTAATTTTACATCATTCTAGGTTTTTAATCAAAATGTGGTTTGATACCAAGACAAGTGCCTTAGAGAAGTCTAAATATAGTATGTCAATACTGTAACCTTTATCAACTGTGATAAAGTTCCTCCTCTGCCTTGGTGGGTCCTGCGCTTATTGGTGGATTTGCTTGCCTCAGAAATTAACGGCAGCGCTCAGTTTGGCCAATTTTGCTAGTGGCTCAAACCTGACGTTCACTCAGCTAACCTCATCACTGCCCAACATGGGGAGAAGGAAGGAGAACAATCCCTGCAGTTTTTGCTGGTCCACCTAGTTGGTCGGGGGACAGGCCAGGGACCTTCCCCTCTGGTGGGACCCACAGTCCAGGTCAACTCCTCCTGTTTCCAATAGGGAGTTGGGGGAATGAGGGGAACCCGGGCCCGCTCTCTACTCTGGGTTTCAGCCCAGGTCCCTGTTGATCACAGCTGTCCATAGTGTTTCATGTAACCCCTATGTTACCCTATATCACACAAGTCCTGTGTGATAGTTACAACTCCCTGGGCTACATCCCCATAGCCTCCTCCCAACACCTTCTGTATCATCACCACAGGACCTTCCTCCTATGTTAGATAGCGTTTGTACTCCTCAGTCCTCCAACAGCACACGATCTTACTCTCAGCTCCTTGCGCGCCCCCCACTGACTGAAGTGAGGTCCTTTTTAAACCAGGTTCCCTGATTAGCCTGCCTGTCTTAATTGATTCTAGCAGCTTCTTAATTGGCTCCAGGTGTCCTAATTAGCCTGCATTAATTGGTTCCAGCAAGTTCCTGATTATTCTGGAACTGCCCCTGTTACCTTACCCAGGGAAAAGGGACCTGCTTAACCTGGGGCTAATATATTTGCCTTATATCACTCTCCTGTAGCCATCTGGCCTTACCCTGTCATACAATCAAGCTTGTAATCTCATCAAAAAATATATCAAGTTAGTTTGACAGGATCTATTTTCCATAAACAACGTAAATTAACATCAAATAACATTACCCTCATTTAGTTTTTTATTAATTGAATGTCATATTAGTCACTACATTATCTTGCCCAGGATCGATGTCAGGCTGACAGGCCTATAATTACCCAGGTCAGCTCATTCACCTTTTTTTAAAAAATTTGCACAACTTTAGGTTTCTTCCAGTCTTCTGGAACTTTCCAGTGCTCCAGTTCTTATTGAAAAGCAATATTAATGGTCAAGTGAGTTCCTCAGCCATCTCTTTTAAGACTCTTGGATGAAAGTTATCTGGACCTGGTGATTTAAAAATGTCTAACTTTAGTAACTTCTGTTTAAGATCCTCCAGAGATATTAGTGGAATGGAAAGAGTATTATTACTATATGATGAGACTATATCATCTGTTTTTTTCCCAAATGCAGAACAGAAATGTATTGAACACCTCTGCTGTTTCTGCATTATTATTGATAATTCTTCTATCTCCATCTAGTAAGGGATGAATACCATTGTCAGGATTCTTTTGATCCTAATATATTAAAAAACCTCCTTATTTTCCATAATGCATTGATTTCGCCTTGTGTTCCTTGACTTCCCTTATCAATTTTCTACAATTAATAACCTCTGATTTATATACTATCAGCTTCTCCTGTCTTCCATTTGTTATGTATGTTTTTTACACCTGCCTTCTCTTTCCCTCTAAATGAGGTCAATTTTTTAAACCGCACAACCTTCTTCCTTGATTCTGGGATTGGATTTTTGGGCTTCTAGTAAAGTGTTCTTAAATATTTCAATTATCATTCATATTTTTCTGATTAAATTCTTCCTTCCAGCTGATTTGGCTCATAATTGTTTTCATCTTTGTGCAGTTGGCCCTATTAAAGCACCAAGTATATTTATTACTGGTCTGGATTTTATTCTGCTTGCACAGTATAAATGTGATCGAGTCATGATCTCTCGTACGTAAGTGTGACATCCCCCAGGTACAATCTGGACTGCTGAACTGCTGTGTCCCTTTAACTCTCCAGCCCAGGGTGCCTTTTACATTGTTTTGCAAGTGAAAAGCAGACCTCTCCAGGCTCTGATCACTCACAGCCATCATGTAAAGTCAGTCCCAACTAAGTTACACAAATGCTGTCCCAGCCACTCATGAACCTACATATAGGATGATCCCTGAAAATTCTTATTCCCAGCCATGCAGCCCAAAAATGTACATCTTGTACTGTCCAGTGCACTACTGAACAATGCAAGCTCATTAATAGTCTATCATTTCATCAAAGGAAACGATTATGCACCAGCCTTTGTTAACCTGAGTAGAGATTCCCCAAACACTTCAATCAAATACACTGGTTTAGATAAAGCAGTAGAACAAGTTTATTAATTAGAGGTAGATAGATTTTAAGTGATTAAAGTGTTAAGGCATAAAACTTAGAGTAGGTTACAAAGGAAATAAAAAGATAAAACTAATATAAATTAATTTAATTCCTAAACTTTACCAAGCTAAATGAGATTTGAAAGTAAAAAGGTTTCTCTCACCCAAAAAATCTTCAGCAGTTCATACTAACTGGAAAGCCTTCCCGCTAAGACCACTCCCCCCGGTTCAAAGATGCTCCTATTGTCTTTCAAGTAATCTTGCTGTCATGAGTAGAGATGGGGGAGGAGAGGTGGCCAGAGGCCTTTTTTCCTCCCTTCTTGTTTCTGACCCTTTGTACTGGAAAGTCTTTGCTGGGTCATGGGGTCAGCAGTTCCATTGCATATGTGCACTGCCAGCAGTCCTTCAGGTGATTTGTAAATACTTTGTTTATAACTCTCTGATTAAACAGTTAATGGCCTTTTAGCACCTAGCTCATGTGCCAATATGCCTTCGTCTTTGAGAAAATGCTCTGAGGGCAATACCCAGAACTACAGCATATTTCAGTAACGATCATAAATAAAATCTCATAGCTCCACATACAGTGTTGATGCACACTTTTTAACAGGACAATGATGTTCAGTAGATTATGCGTTTTAAATGATACCTCACAAGGCATAATTTTGCACAAAATATATCAAAATCATATAACGGGGTGAACACGGGGTATAGGGTATCACAGTAAGCTACCATTGATTGTAGTAGAATTTTTATGTACAGAAAAATCTTTTGCAAATGAAAACTTTGAGAAGCTGCTAACATCAAACCTTTTCTAGTCAAACCTCGCAGTCATAACCAAATAAACAAATACCCCAAATAACTGGTAAGGTGAAAGGTAGATGTTTGCACCCTTTATAGTTTTATGCTTCATCCAATAACTGTGATGAAAGCAGTAATATAATATTCTTGCACACATAGTATGCTATCTTTTTAATTATCTGGAACAGGCTATTACTTAATTGTGTCTTTGTTATAATCTTGGCAGAACTGTGAGTGACCTGAGTGAATAATATGTTTGAAATTTAAATATAAGCAGGCAAATTGGTATTGTTTATAGGATAATATGCTTTATGCTTTCCTTTTTTCCTTTGACAGTTGTTGAATGAATATGTTTGTGGCTGCTATTAATTATTGACTTGCTGGAGTGACACATTTGTGCCAACTCCCTTCCTCCTTGATTGTAGACAATAATTAAGAGGTTTGACTTCATGCCAACTATTACAGTATTTTTCCCTTGTCTTCAGCCTTCTAACACTAGTTATAAATTTGTGGGAATTATAACAACATGCCTCTTTTGGTAATTATATTTGTTCTAGCACAAGAATGTTAGTTGTTTGGGACAGTAACTTTAATCTTTTCTGTGTCCAGGATTTTAATCCAAATGGATCAAAAACTTTTACCAAATAAATGTTCTTATTATAGAACGACTGTTGCCAACACCATAGTTAGTGTTGAGACATCCTTTCCATTTTAAGGATAATTTTGGCAATCTTTGTATTCCAATAAAAGTCCTTTCAGCTTCAAATTTGTTATATGTGTTCTATCAGCATCTGACAATATTTTGACTAAATTTGACATTCTTCAGAAAAGTCATTTTTGAGAGATAGGACATAGAAAAAAAATCAGTGATAATCATTTTCATGTTTGAAATTCTAATACTTTTTTGCCAAATCCTAGCTACAAAACAATCTGTCTAAGTGTCTTCAAATAAAATGTATTTGAAAGATGTTGGCAAGATGTAGAACACAATGCCTGAGATGTAGAAAAGCAAATGTAATAAGTCATTCATTTTCAGTTTGGGAGCATAAGAATAGTCTATTGGTATTTGAGAAATTATTAAGAGGGCTCCAATCAGCATTAGAAAATTTGCCTGATTCCTTATAATATTTGCCAATCCTTTGTCTTAGATATAGTGTCCCTTCTAAAATGCATATGAGAGCTAGGTTGGGGCTGGTGAGTAGGGGATCCTGGATAGCCCTAAGGAGTCAGATAATACAGAAATTTCAGTCATGCTGGAGGAAGGAATCATCCTGGAGCTCCTAACTCCAAAGAGGCAAGTGGTCTGAGACTTAGTGACTATTCTTCCATTCAGGTTCATTCGCATGTATTCTCCATTTAAAGTCTGCAGGTGTGGGTCTAACCTCCAGGAGTCCCCAGCTCCATGGAAGAAAGACTTTGCTTCTGCAAATCTCCTAAAGTTCTCAGAAATGGGATGGCCTCCAGTTGACTTTCTGTTGTCTGCAGAAGTGTAGTAGTCCTACTATAGACTTACACAAGTTTTCAGGAATGGGGTTCCCTCTGAAGGCTTTCTGCTCACTTTAGGAGTTCCACAGTATTCTGGATATTGGGGAATAGCCTTTGGCCCCTGTCCTCACTTTGACCAGTTTCCTAACTTCAGTGACTGCTGCTTCAGCCTCTTCTTGGCTCTCCTTCTCCTCCTCTTTCCCCTTTGATCCAATACCATAGCAATGAGCATGTGTAGGCTTGCTGGAGCCCTAGGCATAACTAACAGTGTGAAGCAAAAGCTGTGAACCGGAGTAGGCCTGGCTTTGGTAAAACAACAACACACTAGGTATTGGCTAACCAAGTAAGCACATTCCTGACCAGAAAGGATGGTACAAGAACACCCAGAGTTCCCAATTAACTATCTAAACACATTCTTAAGAGATGGTACAGATTAACCTTTTGTGGGCCCAGCACCAAACATATTTGTGAGCCCCCATGGGGGCAAAGGAGTATGGCGTGTGGAGGTTGGTCCCCAGAGCAAGGAGCCAGCCAGGGGCAATGGGGCATAGCATGCTGGGGCTGGCCCCGCTCCACCCAGCCCAGTGCAAGGGCACTGTATTCAAACCTGCTGTTGCCAGACACACACTGGCCCACCCAGCCCTGTGCTGCCAAAGTGCCTCTTCCCCTTGGGGGAGGGCCCATGCCATGCCCCACAGCCCCCGACTCCATGTGCCCAGCGTCCCCTGGAACTGCTATGCCCAGCACCCCTTACACAGACCCTCCACCACAAATGCCCACCACCAGACAGTGGCCTGCACAACACCACCCCTGCCCAGCACCCCCTCCCACAGCTGCACCACTACTGCCCAATGCATTTCCCCACAGCCCACCACCACAACTACACAGCTCCCTACTCAGACCCCCCACTGCCCAGCATCCCAACACACACACCTCCTCCACCGCCCCTCAAGAGACCTCCCCATTGGCCAGCAGCTCCCCCACATACACCTCCAGAGACCCACTCCCTCACACTCTGCCCCCTGGCCATACTCACAGGTCCTGCTGGAAGGTGATGGCATCTGCCAGGTTGAGCTGGCAGCGTGTCCAGGACCAGTCCAGTGCCAGGGTGGGGAATCACTCTGGCATCTCAGGAGTGGTGCGATTAGCCAGGCCAGGGTCTGCCCCCACCCTCAACGGACTCCCTCAGGACCCACTTGCCTGGAGATAGGATGACCATACGTCCCCGTTTGGCCGGGACAGTTACCTTTTTAAGCTCTGTCCTGGCCATCCTGACTTTTTTTGACAAAAATGGGCATTTATCCTGTTTGCTCTTGCCAACTGATCAGTTGGCAAGAGCAAATGAACAAATGCCCAGTTTACCAAAAAAGTCTGGTGCACCCCCCTAGTGGGGTGTGGAGGAACATGTGGGGGGGAGGCTGGCAACATGAGGTGTCAGGCAGCAGGACTTGGGGAGTCAGCCCCAGCCCCAGGTAGAATGGAGCTTGTTGGGGTTAGGGGCCAGCCCCAGCTCCTGGGGGTGGTGCGGGGAGCTGGAGCGAAGGAGGGGTCAACCCCGTCCTGACAGTGGCATGCGGAGCTTGGGGAGGGGGTCGTCAGCCCCTGGCTGCGGCGTGGGGTGCTGTGGGGGATGGGTCAGCCCCAGTGGCGGATTTAGAGTTAGTGGGGCCCTGTGCTCAGCTTCATTTTTGGAGTCCCTCCTTGGAACCCAGCCAAGAAAAAGAACATTCTCTCTTATCTCCCCCCGTCCCTGTTTTTCCTTCTTTTTTTCTTCATCCTCCTCCTATAAGTAATAGCAAGTAAATGAAAATAAAGTGAGGTACTTTGGTTGCTTTTGTAGTCTAACTTATTTTTCCACAGACCACTTCAAAATCGCAGGGGGTCTCGGCAGACCTCTTAATGATCCTTTCAAATATTGTTTGAACTATTAGCTAACTAGTGTAAAGCGCTTGAGATAAGAGCGCTTTATAAAAAAAATGTAAAAAAACATTGGGGTGCGGGGTCTGGCCAGGACTTCGGGTGTGGGAGGGGGCTCAGGGCTGGGGGTGCAGGGTCTGGGAGGGAGTTAGGATGAGGGAGGGGGCTCAGGGTTGGGGTAGGAGGTTGGGGTGTGGAGGGCTTACCTGGGGTAGCTCCATTTGGTGCGAGGGGTGCAGGTGGGGATGTGGGGGGGTGTAGGAGCTCCTGTTTAGTGCTCAGGGTGGGGATGGGGATGTGGGGGGGGTTCAGGAGTCAGGGCAGGGGGCTGGGGTCTTGGGGTGCTCGGTGCTCCATGCTCCCAGCCCCACCCTGCACCACCCCAACCCCCTGCCCTGAGAGGCTCACGGCAGGGGGCTGGAGGAGGTATGTGTAGGGGGAGTGTGGGCGCCCTGCCTTTGCTCCGCCCTGCCCTGATTCCACCCCCTTCCCCAAGGCCCCCCCATGCCTCTTCTCTGCCTCCTCCCCAGAGCGTGCTGTGGCCCCACTCCTCCCCCTTCCTCCAGGAGCACTGGAAAACAGCTGTTCGGCGGTGGGGGAAGTGCTGCGAGAGGGAGGAGTGGGAACACGACACATATTATGATAGCATAATATTTCCGGGTCACACAGATTAAGAAAATAATAAGGGTGATAATGGCCCTTTAAGAGAGAAGAGGCTAGTGCGCTTGTGACTGGTCAGCTGACTGCCAACTGGGCTTCAAAGATGACACCTAGGTCCTAGAGGGGAGAGATTGGCAGGTGAGAACTGCCAGAGATCAGGAGTCATAGAGTTTAAGACTAGAAGGGACCACTAGATCATCCAGTCTGACTTCCTCTCACAGGCCACCAACACCACCCAGCACCCGCACACTAAACCTGACACCAAAATGAGACCAAAATATTACAACCCACAGGAGATTAAACTGTTACGTGTCACAGGCAGAGAATAGGGGGTGCTTGTGTCCCTGATAATGGCAAGGAAATGATTAAGTGAGACTTATACAGATAAGCCTGGTAAGTAACCTGCACTCACACATTTCAAAGGAAGGTGAAAAACTCACACGGTCACTGCCAATCTGGGGAAAAATCCTTTCCAATCTCACCTACAGTGATCAGATAAACCCTGAGCATGTGAGCAAGAACCAGCCAGCCAAGCACCTGAGAGAAGAAATGCTCAGTGCCACCTCAGAGCCCTGGCCCACCCTGCCCAGTGTCCCATTTCCAGCCATTGCCATCCTAGTGCTTCAGAGGAAGGAGATAAAACACCCTCCCAGAATATATGGATGGGGGAGAGAATCCCTTCCTGATCCCAGTAGGTGTCTGGCTGAAACCCTGAAGCATGAGCTTTAGGAACATAAGACATAAACTGGAAGTGAGCCCAGGGATGTTGAGCCCTTCGCCTTACCTTCACAAGCAAACTTGTCATACAACTGCACTCATAAATTTGTCCAGCTCTATCTTAAAATTAATTAGATTGTTTTCCCTCACAACTCCTATTGGGAAGCTATTCCAGAACCTCATCCCTCTGATGGTTAGAAACCTTCTAATTTCCCACCTGAATTTGTTCATGGCCAGCTTATATCCATTTGCTCTTGTGCCAACATTGTCCTTTATCTTAAATAGCTTAAATTCACCTTCCCTGGCATTTACCCTTCTAATGCATTTATAGAGAGGAGTCATATCCCCTCTCTTTCTTTTTCTTAGACTAAACAAGCCAAGTCTTACAGTCTCCTCTCATAAGATAGGCTCTCCATTCCCCATGTCATTCTAATAGCTCTTTCCTGCACCTGTTCTAGTTTAAATTAGTCATTCTTGAATATGGGTGACCAGAATTTTACATACTATTCCAAATGAGGTCTTACCAATGCCTTGTACAATGGCATTAATACTAATCTATGGAAAATGCCTCGCCTAATACATCCTAGGATCGCATATGCCTTTTTCACAGACATATAACATTGGTGGCTCATAGACATCCTGTGATCAACCCACACACATAGGCTCTCTCCTCCTCTGTTGCTTCCTATTGATGAGCTTGTTGCAGAAATTCTTATTATTAGACCTTAAGTGCACGACCTTGCGCTTTGTACTATTGAATTTCACCCATTTCTGTCTCTCCTGTCTTCAAGGTCATCCAAATCTTTCTGTATAATATTCTGATCCTCCTCAGTCTTGACGATGCCTCCCAATTTTGTATCATCAGCAAATTTATTTAGCACACTCCTACTTTTTGTACCAAGGTCTTAATAAAAATATTGAATTAGATTGGTTTCAAGATGGATTCTTGAGGCACTCCACTACTAACCTCCCTCTAGTCCAATAATTCACCTTTCAGCACAACCCCTTGCCTTCTCCCCTTTATCCAAATCCTTACCTATCTTACACTGCTTGTACTAATTTAACTACTAATTCTCCACGTGGTACTGTGTCAAATGCTTTACTGAAGTCCAAATATATTAGATCTGCTGCACCTGCCTTATCTAAAAAATCAGTTTTTTTCTCAAAGAAGGAGATCAGGTTAGTCTGGCATGTTCTACATTTGGTAAACCCATGTTGCATTACATTCTCTTTACCAATTACTCCTATGCATTTAATTATTCTTTTTCATGCAATTTGTTCTAAAACCTTGCATTACTACTGCAAAATCTTGCAAGACTAACAGGTCTGTCACTGCCTGGATCACTTCCCTCCCCCCCATTTCCTACATTTAGGTACAACATTAGGCATTCTCCATTCATATCATACTATCCCCAAAAGATAGATTCATTAAAAATCCTTGCTATTGGACTGGCAATCCCATGTGCCAGTTCATTCAGTAGTCTGAATTGGAAATTATCCAGTCCCCCCAGCTGAAGCTCTTTAAACTCATTAAGATTTTCTTCCACCACAGATGTGATAATTTCCATTTCTAGACATTCATTTCCATCAGCTGGACTGCCTTCATGTACATATTCCATATCGTCATTATTGAAAACTGAGACAAGGTATTCATTTAGTTTTTGGGCCATACTTAGATTATCTTTAATCTCCTTTCTATCTCCACTCCAATAGCTGCCCAACCTCATCCTTCTGTCTTCTCTTTTTATTTATATCACTAAAAAAACATTTATTATTTATTTTAATTTCCTTGGCAAGAGCTAATTCTCCTTGAGTTTTAGCAATTCTCACTTTATTCCTACATTTCCTAATCTCCACAATGCAGCTTTCTTTGCTGACTGACCCCTTTTTTCAATTCCAAACAGGCTCTCTGTCTACTCATAATAACCTTTTGGGGGTGGCTATTCATCCAGCAAGGTCTGGAGCCTTTCCCTACAAGTTTTTTTCCCTTGCTTGAGATGCAAATTTCAGATAGTTTTTGTATAGTTGATTTGAAGAAATTCAAAACTTCCTGCACATTTAAGTCCTTGAGGTCTTCAGTCCAGCTGGCTTCTTTATCTAATTCCTTTAATATCCCAAACTTGAAATGAAAAGGTGTCTGTAGGAGGGCTCTGAAGGAAGCTGTAGGTGGTTCTGCGGAGAGGCTGAAGACCAGAGACCAGAGAGTTCCCTGCTGATTTCTAAGATTGAGAGGGCTGAAGGCAGGGGATCAGCAGAGGGGCTTACCTGCTGATGCTCCATGCTGGAGCCAGAGAGGTGTAGAGAGGTCTGAGGACCAGCGGGAGTGAGGCATGCTCCCCTGGTGAGGATGAACTCAAAGATGAGAGGCTGTGGGGGTACCTATTGGAAAGAGCGGGGTTGCAATCTAGCTGGAAGGGCTGGGGTGGGTCCTTTTAAAAAGGACAGGAGAGGACTGAAGAAGAGCCTAGGTGTGGGGGAAGATGCAGGAGTGTGATATATGCTATATTCATGGACTAGAGCAGTGGTGGGCAACCTACGGCCCATCAGAGTAATCCGCTGGCGAGCCTCCAGGCAATTTGTTTACATTTGCACAGCCCACCCGCAGCTCCCAGTGGCCGCGGTTTGCTGTTCCCAGCCAATGGGAGCTGCGGGAAGCAGCGGCCAGCACGCCCCTGCAACCTGCGCCACTTCCCGCAGCTCCCATTGGCCGGGAATAGCGAACCATGGCCACTGGAAGCTGCGGGTGGCCATGCAAATGTAAACAAACTGTCTGGCAGCCCACACACCGCAGGTTGCCCACTACTGGAGCAGAGGATGTGGAGTTTTAAGGACTATACACTCTGGGTGTGAGAAATGGACTATGTCTGGAACTTTTGTTATGGATTATTTGAACTATATTTTGGTAATAAACTGGCTCCAAAGAGGGGTATTATTAAGACAAGAAAGCCTGTGTGTAGTTTCTGAGGAAACTGAGGCAGGCATGCACCTGTTCTGTCTCTGAAGGGTGCTCAGGGCAGAGCTGCCCCATGATACTCTGCCAGGATTGTTAGCAATGCCCTCTATCCCTTCTTGGGTAAGACCCTTGGTATACCTTTTCTCTATATAATTCAGTGGAAAAGTCATATGTTAACATTTCAAAATTAAATAATGAACAAAGAAAAAATATACTACTGTGTTGATTATCCTAGTCAATTTCAACTTTCCTCTTTCTAAATTTTATGGTCAAGTTTTTCTTTGCTAATTGAAACTTTCTGTGAATTAACACACACGTAAATAAAACTTTGCCTAGTCTAAACTTTGTCCCCATTTCTAATATGTCCCAAGAAATCCAAGTTTACCCACAATGCATTGGTCCAATATTGTCGCCACTCTGCCCATAGATTTTCTATTGAATTCAATTAGAGTTCTATGAAAGAAGCAGCAACAAAATAGGACCCTTAAAAGCTGTAAAAAGGGGTTTTCCATACATTTCTAATCTCTGAAAATATCTGTGCTGCAATTCTAAGAGTTATAAACTGCGAGGGAAATGGGGTATCCTGGGAATTCTAAACTTTATATAAAAATATTGCAAAAAATGTCTAGGGTAAAAAAAATTACTTAAAGAAAAGAGAAACTGTTGTCTAAGAGGAAAATAATTAATAGCAAACATACCAAAGAAAGTTAGAGCTTTGTAAGTTTTTTTGTTTGTTTTTGTTTTTAAATCCTAATAAACATTGTGTCCTGAGGGGCATTAAGAGTTATCAAAAGATGCAAGTATTTTTGGTAATAATGCATAAATAAAAGTATTGTAGGTAGGATTTAGTATAAAAGGAGGTTTATTAGAAATAACCCATGGCTGGATGTTGACTTGTACTGATGGGAAAAATTAGAGCTAAGTATTGGGCAAAGATTTTTGAGAACTGATGATTCTTCTGAGAGTAAATTGTCAACAACTTGCAAGGGAAATAGTAGTAAAGGTGAAGCAGAGTGAGTCCAGTAATGCATTAGGAACCCTGGTTCCTCCCTGAGAGGCAGGGCTTAAATTCAGCCTGAGCTGCCTGGAGTAATATTTTCAACTCCGCTGGAAAATACTCTGTGAGAATTTAAGCCCTGCGGAGAGGAATATTGAGAGTAAAACACTGGAGAAAATGTTAAATACAGTGAGTATTACCTGGAAAGACATATTAAAATGAAAGTACTGGGAAATTAACAGAAATCGCACAGGTTGATAAAAGGCAGGGTGCATGGTAACACTGGTTAATTCAAAGTAAAAAAATGGGATATGAGAAATGATTTAGAGCAGAAATTTTAAACTTCCCAGATTAATGTCTGTATTGATGCTGTAATGAAATAACTGTATTTTAAGAGCAGCAATACATTCTTCTAGAAAATTGCTATGCTGGGTGGACTGTGGCTGGATTCAGTGGAGAAATCAATGGGAGTTAAGTTACTAAGATTCATGGTTTTGGTGCTTATGAAGCATAGCAGGAGCTTCCCCTGTGACCTACATAAAGTACAATATTATCTTCTCTCAAGATACCAATAAAAAATCTTAGAGCCACAGTATTTGATTGGATTTGACTACTTCCTCTAGATTTTTACACATTTGATTCTAAAAATTCATCCTTTGAACCAATAAATCTATCTTATGGTCAAAGACTTAAAATGTGTTTCTAAAGCATTAACAGCTGGTAAAATTGTGTCAAATGTTGCTTCAGATTACAAGATGGAGGGGTAGAATGATAAGAGGCCAATTTATCAGCAGTGGGAAGAGGGGAATGTGATTGTGATGGGAGAATGAGTGCCGTGTTCAATTTTACCCTATTACTTTTGGAAGTTGCAGGGTCTGAAACTACAGATTTTCTCTTTGGGAGGCTTGGAAATTGTTTCTTCCGTTTTGGAGGTGACAGTAATGAGGAAGCAGGGTTAAAAGCTTTTCTTTCTGTAATTTTCCCATTTAAATATTATGATTTCCTGGGGGGTCTTTACTGAAATAAATTATATCAGTTTTGGCAGCAGCAGAGCCTACATTGGACAATAGATTTTAGTGGTGTGGTGAGTGTTCCTATATTGTGTCAGGTTGTGCTTAAAATATAATCTTTTATCTTCTTTCTCTCCCTCTCCTTTCCAATCTAATATCTCTCTGTCTCTAAAGAGACAATTAAAAACAAAAAAGTATGTATCAAAGACAGTGTACTATAATTAAGATTTCCTTGAATCACTTCAACTTCCTCCAGTCATACACTTTTAATTCCTGTTCTCCTGCCCCTGCAAGAGGTACTATTTTTAATTTATTTCCATTCATACTGTATTATTTGCTATATCTAGTCATAATTAAAGTATCTAACCATATCACGTTTATCTCCTATCTAGTAATCTCTCTTCTAAAATAACCATTGCTTAATGGAATAACGTAAAACCAAACTGGTAAGTATTGTTATGAGTGATGCTATCAATGTCTCAAAGGTTGTAACCATATCTGTTACAGTAGAATCATTCTCTAGATAAACAGGATCAGACAGGAAGCAAAATGACAACAATGGAAAAAAAAACATTTGTAGCTGTAATCAGGGGCTGAATGAGCTCTTCCCTGTCATCTGTTGGTGAACTGGGGGAAAAGACCACAGGAGCAGACCACATTTGCATAAACACACCTACTTTACCTAGGTGATCAACAGATAGACCTGCTTTGTTAAAGTGATCAATTTTGGCTGTTTTGGGTTAAAATTCAATTTAGTTATGGATGTAGGGGTAATGAAATGTTGTTATCCTTATTGTATGACTAAGTGCAATAGATTTAGTGTGCTCTACTTGAGGAAGTCACTTTAAATGTAACTTCACTCACTAGGTTGTCATAGAATACCAGGGTTGGAAGGGACCTCAAGATCTAGTCTAACCCCCTGCTGAAAGCAGGACCAATCCCCAGTTTTTGCCCTAGATCCCTAAATGGCTCCCCTCAAGGATTGAACTCATAACCCTGGGTTTAGCAGGCCAATGCTCAAACCATTGAGCTATCCCTCCCCCTGCAAAACCACTCAAAAGTCAGAGGGATAGGTGTTCCCAATGCTTAATTTGTAATGAAAGAGATGCTGGGGTTCAAGCAATTTTTTTTACGTTCATAACTGATGCAGCAAGCCCAGAGGTGCTGGGGCTATGAACTGCCAAGCCTTGAGGTGCCAGGGCTCAGCCCTGGGAAGTCCTGGAATAAATTAAACACTGGGTGTTCCTACGTGGCAGTGTAAACTCGGTTTGATTACCATCCTTGCCCCATTTGCCTACACTCCCCTTCCAGGCTTTAAAGACTGAGCTGATCAGAGTCAATTTAGACTTCTGGCTTCTGCTCAGGTATAACTAGAGGTGAAACAACTGATGGACAGGTCTAGGGTGCTGAACCTTAGACTTGGTGTTGGGACAGTGTTGCAGTGAAAGACATCACAGAGGCTGCAGTGGCAATGCGGTTCCCCACTACCTGCTGAAATCATTAAGAGCTGAAATCACCAAAGAGCTAGGTTAAGTGGTGGAACCTCAGAACATGGCATTTTAACAGAGGCAGCATGAGCAGTGAGTGGTGGTAGCAGTTGAGTAATTGCTTGACACTTCCCCACCCTGTGAATGCACTCTTACATTCTGGGATTTTGCTGACCTTAGACAACAAACCGTGACTGGGGTGCTGCGGAGGGAAAAGGGAAGTGGTGTGTTAAGGGGACATTCACACAGATGATGGGAAACTGAGGCAAAGGATACTGCCCAGGTAATGTAGGGCAGGTGTTTTACTTATTGTTACTTTATTGTTGGTACTTACTTTTGAGTTGTTGTTCAGTGTTTTTCCTAATTAACATAGTATTTCCTTTTATTTTTAGGAAGTTTTCTTTTGTCATGCATGGACTCAGTGCTTGCAAGTGGGGAAGTATTGCCTCTTAGAGGCACCCTGGGTTGGTGTTTATTTTTCCAAGATTTCTGGGTGGGGGTCTGAGCCAGTTTTGTTTTGTAATGTTAAGAGTAACCCCTAAATATTGAATTTGACTGTTGCTGCCAATGCTACATAGCAGGAGGGGTACATGATTATGAACCTTTTACTGCTTACACTTCAACTGATGTAGCTCCATTGACTTCAGTGAAGTTATTCCTGACTTACATCAGATGGGTGGGAATAGAATCAGGTTCTATGGCTTTTCCCAAAGGTTTATGACAACAAATTGGACTTGTGCTGCTGATCATTTTTATTTTATTGGAAAGGTAACAAATCCCCTTGGTTATATTTATTACCTCACCTTAAAATTTTAAAAAAATCAGAATGAGTGGCTTTGTAACAACCCCTTATACAATTGACATTTCATTGTAAAAGGAGCACTGAGTGCTGATGCTGTCATTGTAGGAATCTCACTATCTTTCAGATTCATTTTCGTTGCTGCTCTTAAGGATGCATTATTGTTGTTGTATGCAATGACAGACAGATACAGTTTCTCTTCATCCCCCACCACCCAGGAGTCCATTGAACCACTTTGCAGCCTCTTTCCCTCCCATTTTTACTTTCTCCTTTCTCAGAAGGTGTGGAGTTATGACAGCCTTCCCTCCAATGATGAAACACAGATTAGTTCAGTCCTGAGTCCTTCAACACTGTTAGGGGCGTTGCCCAGAGGATTCACTTGCAAATATAAAGAGGTTCTCATTCCCTCTTGGGGCTAAGTGCACTGTCCCCGCAATCTCTGACAGCTGTGGGAGACAAAGGGCTTGGCTACACTTGTGAGTTACAGCACAATAAAGGAGCCCCAGGTGCACTAGCTCACTGTCCGTCCACACTGGCAAGGAACATAGAGCGCTCTGACTCCGTGGCTACAACAGTGCTGGTACTCCACCTCGGTGAGTGGAATAACATTTGCTTCACCCCCGATGGAGCGCCACGGAACCAGTGTGAATGAGGTGTTGCTTTACTGCACTCTGATCAGCCTCCGAAAATGTCCCATAATCCCCATAAATCAAGTGGCCACTCTTGTCATTGTTTGGAATCAGCTGTAGGAATGTGGAAATGCCCATTGAAAGCTCCGTTTCTAACAGCCGGCTGCTTATCTCCTCTGAGACAAAGCAACCATTACTGTGGAATGCTGTGTGTGAGAAAGAGAGATGGGGGGAGGGGGTCTGCTGCTGTCTGAACTTACAAGACAGCATGCTGACATGCTCTGAGCACCCCAAAACCCACTCTCTTTCCCCCCACATACACACAACACACTCCCTGTCACACTCCACCCCCCCATTTGAAAAGCACGTTGCAGCCACTTGCATGCTGGGATAGCTGCCCATAATGCCCCGCTCCCATTGCTGCTGCAAGTGCCACAAATGTGGCCATGCCAGTGCACTTGAAGCTGTCAGTGTGGACAGACTGCAGTGCTTTCCCTACTGCGCTCTACGAAGGCTGGTTTAACTCAAAGCGCTCTACATCTGCAAGGTAGCCATGCCCTAAGTATATCTGATCTTTATATTCATATAAACCCACCTATTAGTCTTTAAAAGAAATAAACTGTGTTATAATTAACATTGTCAAGTTGTTTTTTAAGGAGTAACTTGCAGTGCTGCAGAAGGAGAGCTGTGCTAGTGGAATATCAATCTCACCAGAGATGAGAAAGTACAGAGAGAACAGGCAAGCTGATAGATGCAGTTCATAGAATCATAGAATATCAGGGTTAGAAGGGACCTCAGGAGATCATCTAGTCCAACCCCCTGCTCAAAGCAGGACCAATCCCCAATTAAACATCCATATCCCTAAATGGCCCCCTCAGGGATTGAACTCACAACCCTGGGTTTAGCAGGCCAGTACTCAAACCACTGAGCTATAGTGGCTGATAAGCTTTGAAGGTATTAAAGTGAAGAAGTTCAGAATAATTTTAGTCTCTCTTTGAAAGACATGAAGATAAGTGATTCTAATTAGAATGAAATTAAAACCTGAAGGTCAAATAAGATACGAGTTATGGTATGTGAAGCTAATTAGACTGCTTGAAAACCCACTGCAGAAATACAGTAATATCTTATGGTTACCAACCCTATAAACTCTTGCAGCTGTAATAGAGTTCCCCTTTGGAAGTGCTGTATCGAGAAAGCATTTAAAGTAATATACATTTAAAAATTGGAATACAATATACATTTATTGTCTTTATTCCCAGACTCATTCACCATTTAATTACAGTCTCTAAATTCCCATTGCCTACTGAAGAGTGTAGAAAGTTGGCTTTATTATTATTGTGAGTCCAATAAAAAAGTCACCTATAACTCCCTGGGTTTTAGTTGCTTATTTTCTGCTTACTGTGTTAATATGGTCACCACTTTGCATCTCATACTCTCATAAGAACTACCCCACTCCCATTGAGGTCAGTAGAAGTTTTGCCCTTGATTTCAGTGGAACAAGATCAGGCTCATGATGTAATAAACTTAATTGCACACAGATGGGTTATTTTTGCAGTTCATTGCTGAGTGCCTGGCCCTAAGATACACCTGGGTTGCAGCTACACTAGTAAACTTTGTATCTGTAATTCAACACTAGCCCAGCAGTGGTGGAAGCTGTAGGGTTGACAAAACTCAGTTGGTGTAAAAAAGCTTGTTTCATCCTGGGAGCAAGGCAGAAACAAGGACCAAATTGTGACTCTGAGTCACAAATAAGTTCCTGGTCTGCTCCTGGGGCCACACACATATATGCTGCACCTAGCTTAGGGCACACTCGTCCCCCATGAGTACAGGGGACTGGACTAGATGACCTCTCGAGGTTTCTCCAGTTCTATAATTCTCACGCTCTAGCCTTAAATAGGGGTCCATAGCAGTTGATCTTGAATATACATTCTCTCTCCCTCTCAACTGGTATGTTTAGAATTTGATTTTTACATGTAGCTTTTAAATATGCAATCACTATCTTATTAAATGGAAATGAAAGCTTAGAAACTTTTAGGGGAGACAGTCCAGTTTCCTTGGCCCTATACAATGTAATCCCTTTTCCTGGCATACCTTGGTAGAAAGGAAAATGTGCCAGTTAAGTAAATCCCATTGTCAGAGGCTCCTAATGTTAGGAGATAATGACTCTTACTTCATTAATTCTTTTAAAACACAGCAATGTGCAAATATTAAATTATTTTTTAAAATTAAGATAAAACTGACTCATTTACAGCCATATTAGAACAGAGAAGGAGCATGAAGTGAACAAATTGCCTTAGAGTAGGAAATTTATGCTAGCAAACACCAATAAACAACTGTGAATAGGCATGCAGATAGCATCAGGCATGCCATTTAAACTGACTTAGCACAGCTGGATATTCAGTTCTCCCACAGTCTAGAGCCACTGAAATACATTACATTACATTTTTTGTCTTGTATCCATCCCAATTAAGTGAGCATACCATTTGTCAAAGTGCTGGTTAAATTCTTAACTCCCAAAGGATGCATAAACACATCTTTACAGGTCTAAGGTGAGGGACAGAAGACACATTTCATGGCTTACCATTCTCTTCTTTCAGAGTAGCAGCCGTGTTAGTCTGTATTCGCAAAAAGAAAAGGAGTACTTGTGGCACCTTAGAGACTAACAAATTTATTTGAGCATAAGCTTTCGTGAGTTACAGTGAGCTGTAGCTCATGAAAGCTTATGCTCAAATAAATTTGTTAGTCTCTAAGATGCCACAAGTACTCATTCTCTTCTTGTCTACCTGCCCTGCTTCTCTCTGACAGCTGAACCCCGAAGCTTCAGGAACTTCATGCTGATGGCCCATCTCCTCTGAGCTGTCTGTTGGCCTCTGGAAGTATGTCTACACAGTAGATGAGAGTGTGCCTCCCAGTGCAGACAGACAGACTCACTTGAGCTAGTGTGCTAAAAAATAGCCATGTGGATGTTGTGGCTCTGGTGGTGAGTTGAGCAAGCCACCGAGCTCAGACCCAGGGGGTCAGACAGGCTCGGGCTCAGGTGGGGAGCCTGAGCCTCTGCTGGAGGTGCAATGTCCACACTGCTATTTTTAGTATGCTAACTTGAGCTAAGCTAGTGTCTACCCACCCTGGGAGGCTTGCTCCCAGCTGCAGTGTAGACATGCTCTAGGTTCCATGGTGGATTCTCTTCTTCATCAGCCTACCCAGAGAAAGGGCAGGCTACACGAGACCAACTTCCCCCCACACTCCTTCTCTCACCATAGCACCTCTTGTACAACTCTTAAAAGGCTGGGGGGAGGTTGTATTTTGGGTCAAGATATGCCATCCTTACTTGAGCTGAGTAATATGAGACTACACATAGAGTAAGATACCACTCAACTTGATAAAAGATGGCAAGATCTGATCCTCTTGATTTGGTTATTAGCTTTAAGGTTAAGGATCCAATTCTGCAGTCCTGGAACCAGGAAAACCTGTATTAAAGTTAACGGGAATTTTGCTTAAGTAACAGCTACAGGATTAGGCCCTAATTGGATTCTGCTGTATGTGATCCATCTTATTTTTAAATCAATATGTTTAACAGAACATATTGACATTTACACTAGAACTTGTCACCATTAACCTCAACCATCATATTAATTCTTCAACTTTGGAAAGATGCAGCAATTACATATTGATAATTAGATTAATCACATCTTCTTGATTTACAAATTTGAAAGATATTATGTGTTTAAGCAAAATAAAGGAGAAGTTTCTCAATGTTAAATTTAAAAAGCCTGTAATTGCTTTCCTGTATTTGTTTGTATTAAAGAGATAATTTTCTGTTACAAATGCTGAGTTTCTAAAATGTCAACATACACAAGGTACTATTTTTGTATGCTTTGGAATATGTTTATATTTAGATATTCGATCCAACTTAAATAAAATCTGAAGAAGGAAGTTATCTGAATCCTACATACTGGATCTTCTGATTCCAATCCTTGGATCTGGACAAGCTGTGCATAGGAGAGTGCCTGGAGGATGGGAGACAAGGTTAGCCCATCTTTCTGCTTTCTCAATCCATATGGCGCTGGGGGATGGTCTGACGCCTCCCATAAGTCGGAGCAGCCTCAAAGCTACTCTAGTTTATGGTGGCACATGGGTTGCATGAATGTGGAGATCACTAGAGAGCAACAGAGCTCTGAATATGCCCCTTCCCGGGCAACATTTGGCACGCACCCAGTATGACATGTCCCCTATGCTGAAGGATACCACAAGACCGTGGTTCTGTCTGTTCAGCTCTGTCCCACCCAGGTCTTCCCCAGAGCAGGGGGATTCTCAGCTGCCTGGTTATAGCAGGAGCCACACCAACCCCCAGCAGTCATATGGATTGCGGAAGAGCAAAGGAAAGCACTAACTCCTAAGAAATTATAAAGGAGGAAGCACTGCCTATGTGAATCCCCAAAAAAACAAACCAAAACAAGACAAAAACAATGTTTGTGATGCTTCTGCTGTCTCAGCAGTTAATTAACAAACATTATTCCCAGAATTGTGCTGACGTCTGTTAACATTGGGCCTGATCCAGCAGTTCTCACTCAAGCATAAAGTCCCATGACAGTCAATGGGCTGATTCCACTGCTGGTGTAACTTGGTACAATTGTTTTGCCAGTTTACACCAGTGGTGGTATTGTCTCAGTGACTTTAATAATTTGTTAAGGGTATTGAGGAGAAGTCATATCATTCCCTACACTGGCTATTGTTGTAGAAGGGGCAGGGAACAGTGAGTCTGCATCTGTAGAATTTCTATCCCATTGTTCTGCAGCAGTGGGGAGGGTTTGTGTCAAGATAACTGAGAATTTTGCACTCAAAGCCAGTGTCTCCTGTAGTCTGTGGAGGTGAGGCATATTCACATGGAGACTATGTATCGTCACAATAGTTCCCACCCCCCTGCCATCTCCAAGCTCCATGACAGCATGGCTCCTCCAGGAGCTGCACTTCCACTGACTGCTGCCCATGAACCCTCTCAGGGAATTAACCATTACAGGGGAATCAGCTGATAAATACGCGCTGAGAAAGTCAACGCTAACTCAGCGGGTTTGCTAGGATGATGATGCAATGGATGGTGGCCCCATCCACTGGGCCCTGCCCTGGCCCAACATCCTCCCCTATTTCAAATCCAGATCCCTGCAGAGCACACACCTAGGGGCTCTCTGGGCTCAGTGAAAAAGGGAGAATGATACAGGAGAGCACACACTGTGTACTTCCACTGCTTCTTCTAATCTGAATCTATTGTGGGCAGGGGGGAAGTGTTCTTATCTCCACCTCCTGTAACACCCTTGATTTTTTTAAGTATTATTGGAAAACCAAGAGTGGCATGTTAGTCCCTAGCTGGAAATGGTGGAATTGTCCATAATGCAGAAAAGGCAGAAGTGTTCAATAAATATTTCTGTTCTGTATTTGGGAAGAAAAACATGATGGAAGCATATGATATAATGATGAAACACTTATCGCTCCAACAGTAACTCAGGAGGACGTTAACGTTAGAAGTTGCTGTTAAACATTTTAAAATCAGCATGTCCAGATAACGAGCATTCAAGACTGTTGAAAGAGCTGGCCAAAGAGCTCCCTGGACTGTTAATACTGAGTTTTAATAACTCTTGGAACAGGGGACGTTTCAGAGGACTAGAAGAAAACTGTTGTGCCAATATTCAAAAAAGGTAAACCGGATGACCTGGGTAATTATAGGCTTGTCATTCTGATATTGATCCTGGGTAAAATAATGGAATGGCTAATAGGGGATTCGATCAATAAAGGATTAAAAGAGGGTAATGTAATTAATGCCAATCAAGATGGGTTTATGGAAAATAGATCCTGTCAAACTTGATATCTTTTTTTGATGAGATGAAAAGTTTGGTTGATAAAGGTAATAGTGTTGACATATGTTTAGACTTCTGTAAGGCATTTGACTTGATATGACAACATTTTGATTAAGAAGTTACAGTGATACAAAATTAAGATGGCACACATTAGATGGATTAAAAGATGGCTAAAGTATAGGCTTCAGAATGTAATTGTAAACGGGGAATAATCATCGAATGGGTGTGTTTCTAGTGGGGTCTTCTAGAGATTGGTTCTATACTATTTAATGTTTTTATCAGTGATCTAGAATGAAACATGCAATTGTCACTGACAAAGTTTGCAGACAACACAAAAAGTGGGGGTGTGGTAAATAATGAAGAGGACAAGTCCTGATACTTTGTAAACTGCAAAAAGAATGAGGAGTACTTGTGGCACCTTAGAGACTAACACATTTATTTGAGCATAAGCTTTCATGAGCTAAAACCCACTTCATCGGATGCATGCAGTGGAAAATACAGTAGGAAAATATATATTGTGACAAAGTTCCTCCTCTGCCTTGGTGGGTCCTGCACTTATTGGTGGATTTGCTTGCCTCAAAGGTTCATGGCAGCCCTCAGTTTGGCCACTTTTATGGCTCAAATCTGCTGTTCACTCAGTTAGCCTCATCACGGCCAGCATAGGGAAAAGGAAGAAGAACAATCCCCGCAGTCTCTGCTGATCCACCTAATGGATCAGGGAACAGGCCAGAGACCTTCCCCTCTGGTGGAACCCACAGTCCAGGTCAACTCCTCTGGTATCAAGTAGGGAGTTGGGAGGATGGAGGGATAGGGGGAACCCGGGCCCACCCTCTATTCCGGGTTCCAGCCAGGGCCCTGTGGATTGAAGCTGTCTACAGTGGCTCCTGTAACAGTTGCGTGACAGCTACAATTCCTTGGGCTACTTCCCCATGGCCTCCTCCAAACATCTTCTTTATTCTCACAACAGGACCTTCCTTCTGATGTCTGATAATGCTTGTACTTCTCAGGCCTGGTCTACACTAGGCGGGGGATCGATCTAAGATACGCAACTTCAGCTACGAGAACAGCGTAGCTGAAGTCGACGTACATTAGATTGACTTAGAATCATTTACTTCGCATCCTCGCAGCGCGGGATCGATGGCCGCCACTCCCCTGTCAACTCCGCTTCCGCCTCTCACTGTGGTGGAGTTCCGGAGTCGACGGCAGAGCAATCAGTGATCGATTTATCGCATCTACACCAGATGTGATAAACCGATCCCCGATAGATCGATCACTACCCGCTGATCTGGTGGGTAGTGTAGACATGGCTTCAGTCTTCCAGTAGTATGCCTTCTCACTCTCAGCTTCTTGTGCCTCTTGCTCCCAGCTCCTCGCACACACACCACAAACTGAAGTGAGCTCCTTTTTAAACCCAGGTGCCCTGATTAGCCTGCCTGTCTTAATTGATTCTAGCAGCTTCTTGATTGGGTGAAGGTGTTCTAATCAGCCTGTCTGCCTTAATTGTTTCCAGAAAGTTCCTGATTGTTCTGGAACCTTCCCTGTTACCTTACCCGGGGAAAAGGGACCTACTTAACCTGGGGCTAATATATCTGCCTTCTATCGCTCTCCTGTAGCCATCTGGCCTGACCCTGTCACAATATATACAAACAGAACATGAAAAAATGGGTGTTGCCATACCCACTATAATGAGAGTAATCGGTTAAGGTGAGCTATTATCAGCAGGAGGGAAAAAAAACCTTTTGTAGTGATAATCAGGATGGCCCATTTCCAACAGTTGACAATTTGGAAATGGGCCATCCTGATTATCACTACAAAAGGTTTTTTTTTTTCCTCCTGCTGATAATAGCTCACCTTAACTGATCACTCTCGTTATAGTGGGTATAGCAACACCCATTTTTTCATGTTCTCTGTGTATATATATATATGTCTTCCTACTGTATTTTCCACTGCATGCATCCAATGAAGTGGGGTTTAGCCCATGAAAGCTTATGGTCAAATAAATTTGTTCGTCTCTAAGGTGCCACAAGTACTCCTCGTTCTTTTTGCTGATACAGACTAACACAACTACCACTCTGAAATTTGTAAACTACGTGCAAGCACACTGTGCATTTCAGTGTAGCCAAATATAAATATATACATCTAGGAACAAAGAATGCAGGCCATACTTACAGGATGCGGAGACTCTAGTTTAGGAAGCAATGGCTGAAAAAGATAAGGAGGGTCATATTCGATAATCAGCTGAACCTGAAATTGAGCTTCCAATGTGTTGCTGTTGCCAAAAGGACTAATACAATCCTTTGATGTATAAACAGGCTAATGTGAGTAGGAGTAAGAGGGTTATTTTTATGTCTGTATTTGGCACTGGTGCAATGGCTACTGGAATACTGTGTGTTCACAATTCAAGAAGGATGTTGGAATCAGATTGGAAAGGGTCCAGGGAAGAGCCATAAGTATGATTAAAGGCTTGAAAAAACATTCCTTATAGCAAAAGACTAAAAGAGATCAATCTGTTTAGTTTACCAAAGAGAAAGTTAAGGTGTGATTTGATCACAGTTTCTAAGTACCTACAGAGGGGGAACAAAAATTTGATAATGAGCTCTTCAGTCTAATAGTCAAAGACATAATGCGATCTAATGGTTGAAGCCAGACAAATTCCGACTGTAAATACAGTGTAAATTTTAACAGTGAGGATAATTAATCATTAGATCAATTTATTTAATGTTGTGGTGAATTCTCTATGACTGGCATTTTTAAAATCAAGTTTGGATATTTTTCTAAAAGATATGCTGTAGTTAGTGCTCTGAACTTTCCAGACTACTGTACCCCTTTCAGGAGGCTGATTAGTCTTGCATACCCCAAGTTTCACATCACTTAAAAACTACTTGATTACAAAATCAGATAAAAATACAAAATTGTCACAACACACTATTACTAAAATATTGCTTACTTTCTCATTTTTACCACATAATTATAAAATAAATCAACTGGAATATAAATATTGTACTTACATTTCAGTGCGTAGTATATAGAGCAGTATAAACAAGTCATTGTCTGTATGACATTTTAGTTTTTACTGACTTCACTAGTGTTTTTTATGTAGCCTGTTGTAAAACTAGGCAAATATCTAGATCAGTTGATGTACTCCCTGGAAGACCTCTGTGTACTCTCAGGGGTATGTGTATGTGTTCTCCCTGGTTGAGAACCACTGCTGTAGTTCAGGCAAGAAGTAATTTTGGGCAATCTGTGATGTGTGCAGGAGGTCAGACCAGATGGTCATAATAGTCCATTCTGATTTTACAATCTATGACTATATATTACAGCTCCATGGAGGGGAAGTCAAGATTTGTTAAATAGGACTTAATCAGTATGGGCGTAAATGTTTTTATTTTCATGTTATCTAGAGTTATTGAATTAAAACCAATTTGAGATTTTGTACATTTCCCTGCAGACAACTATTTAATTTATAGCAATACTGGCTTCTGAATTGATTTTTTAAAAGTTGTATTTGGTACATCCATAACTTCAGCAGGTGGCATAAATTAACACAGCCTTCAGAGAAAGGTTGTTAAGAAAATATATCCAACATCAGCAAGATGAAATGAGTCACAATAACTGGAGGCCTGAGTGATGGCAGAAATTGCATCTCTAATCCATCCCTGACGTGGCAGCAGTTCAGGGGTTGTAAAACTCTGAAGTCAGAGGATGAAAAAGCATTAGGGAAATGCAACATTCATTCATCAGTTCACTTCTGGAGAGTCTGGAGACTCCTGCTCCTTTCATGAAGTCATCTTTTAGTAGC
This sequence comes from Dermochelys coriacea, assembly GCF_009764565.3. Classification (NCBI taxonomy): domain Eukaryota; kingdom Metazoa; phylum Chordata; order Testudines; family Dermochelyidae; genus Dermochelys; species Dermochelys coriacea. The sequence goes on along the minus strand of NC_050070.1, from coordinate 39,546,921 downwards.
ATCAGCACAAATGTTTTGGAAGAAGATTTAGACAAATGTTTGCGCTGATGTTGCTAAAAGGTGACTTCAATGACAAAACTCCCATTAACTTTATGAGGCTAGGATTTCACCTTTAGTGCACACAGAACTGTAAAAATCTCATTAGAATTAATGGGAGGTATCCATAGCCTCTGTCAAGGCCAAGAGAGAACAGATCTAGATTCACCAGAGGCACTAAAAACAGGAATACATAGAGGTGCTTAGTTTTACTATAAATGGAAAATATTACTTAAGTACATTGCTTGGTTTTGACACTAGATGGCAACAGCATACGCTGGAAATAATCATTTACTAAATCAGAAAAAATAAACATGCTGTAAAGAAGTGAACTGAGTAGAAAATCAGCCAGTTTTGCAAAGTCGTTTCTGCATGAAATTAGAACAAATTAAAATAAGGCTTAAGTACCATATGTTTCGGCAATCAGTTTAGAGATCCTAAAGAGATTCCGAGACCTGCCAGTCATATATTTGAGCTGTTTATACTTCCTTTAGGTCAAAATATGCCCTCATTTACTCCCATTAAACAGTCTTTATTGGGGTTTTGTTGGTTCAAGTAAAGGCAGAATTTAGCCCTTAAATGTTGGAATATTATGGAACCAGATATAGGGTCTGATGATCAGTTGCTGGTGTACCTAAAATTCCTATAAAAGTCAGTGGATGAACCAGTGTCTGGCTCTTAAAAGCATGTTAATGAACAGAATGACGGCAAATGTTTTACAGCTTAGTAATCAAATGATAATAATCTACAACAGGGGATAGCAGATATCTATTGTACGTTTCATTTACAAAACTACTTATCAAGATATTCAGGACTAAAAATATCTGTGAAGAGTTTGGTAACAGGCCGGATTGTGCCATTCAGGAAGAGTCTTGGGTGAGGGAGGATAAAGGCTGTACACTCATTGCTAAGATTAAGATTTTGTCACGGATAATTTTAGTAAAGAAAAATTCATGGAAGCCTGTGACCTGTCCATGACTTTTACTAAAAATATCCATGACAAAATGAGGAGCTCAGCTGCAAGGTCCCCACACTGCCCCACTGTGGCTAGGCAGCTGCGGGGGCTGCTCGGAGCTCTGGGGGTCCCTACTGCCTGCAGAAGCTCAAAGCTCCAGCATGCTCTCGCCGTCTGCGGCGGCCTGGAGCTACAAGGGACCCCCGCTGCCTGTGGCAGCTGGGAGCTGTGGGAGGTGGCAGGGGATCCTGCAGCTCCCGGCTGCCATGGGCTGAACCCACGGGAGGTCACTGGAAGTCATGGATTCTGTGACTTCCGCAACCTCTGTGGAAAAAATCGTAGCCTTACTCATTGCCTCATTTCTTTGGGGATACAGCTCACACCCTCCTTCACAGCTAATCACCCCCCACTTGCATTGCATAGGGATGAGGAGTGAAGCCATGGGCACTGCCAGCTTCTTTCCCATCCCTGACTCATTAGGGGCACTGTGCAATCCCAGGGAGAGGGACTGGAAATCTCTGGGGCCCTACCCAGTTGCTGGAGCATAGTGGGGAGAAGAAGGATCCTTGCATACTTCTCCTCCCTACTGTTCATCTGTTTAAGGCAAAATCTGGCCCTTAAGAGTATAAGTGTACCCTCATTTGCATGTGCATGACTCCCACTTCAATGGGAGACTCAAGTGCAGGGCTGGACTGGGGCCCTGTGCATTATGGAAATTGCGGGACTCCCACCTCCACTCCAATTTGGCCCTGTCACCCTTCCCCTATCATGATGGAGGGGTGTCTGGGCCAAGCCTGAGTGGCACTGCAACCTTGCTCTAGCTCTGCTCCGGCTGCTGCCACTCCCTGCCCCATACAGATCCCTGAATGCCCGTCTCACCCCACATATACCCCAGCAACTCTCCAACAGTCCCCACTTATCCAGTTGCCCCACATATCCCAGAAGCCCTGACATACGTCCTACTCACAGCAGTCCCTAACACCTCAGCCCCCAACAGTCACAGTCTCCAACAACTGCCACTGACCCCCAACATTCCAGTCCCCCATTCCCCCAAGAAGCCTCCATTCCCACCACAACCCCCACAACTCACCCACATCCCCGCAACATCCCTCACTCGCCCCTCCCACAACATTTCCCACTCATCCCCTAGTCCACCAACAACTCTCCCGTAGGCCCTCATGCCTCTGAGACCTTCCTGGCTGCTCACTGGTGTCCCCATCCCCTCGCTCAGCACCTTTCTCCTGATCTGGTCCTGATCCTGATCCCCACAATCTCAGCCACTCAGTGGCTCTGCTCCCATCGCCTGCCCCACACTCACACGACATAGGCCAAATCTGAATGAGTGGCATTGCCAGATTGTAACACCACAGACTCAAATTTGGCCTGGTTGCCACTCGTCATGATGAAGTAGTGGCCAGGCCAAACATGAGTGGTGCTGTGATCCTGCACCTCACAATGCCACTCATTCAAATTTGGCTTGGCCACCCCTCCATCACTGGGGGCAGCCAAGCCAAGTTTTAGTGAGTGATATTGTGACTTGACTTGTGGGGTTGCAGCACTGTTCAGGTTTGGCCCTGTGCCAAGTGCTCTGAGTTCTGCTCAAGTGTTGACACTAGGTAGTTTTGTGATGTTATTTTGGTATGAGCTTGTTTTCTTAACGCACTGGGAAATTTGGGTCTGTGAGGAATGCAAGGCTGGGCTCCCTTGAGGATAACCGATGTGTGGGAGTAACCTTCCAAGTCCACACACAGAGAAAATATTTCCTATAAATCTGATTTATTTCGTATGTTATTGTGATGGGGAATAGCCAAGTTTGCTGAAAAACCAACTGATGAGTGAACACATCAACATAAAGTAGACATTCTTATTTGGGGCTCATCTGTGCTTGTGCTTTTATGAGAGACTGTATTTTCAAGATAGGGAGATCAAATTTTTCATATTTAAATGGACCATTTAATTCTTTTGAGGCAAAAATCATACAGTAGAATGCATTGTGAATATAATTCTGCATAGCCACAATACTTATTAGTAATTCTATAAAAGGAAAAATGTCTACTATAAAAGCTTAGACACAAATATATATATGTATAGAGAGAGAGTGTTTTTCGTACCTAAGGATTCCAAAGTGTATGTACTAATAATAATACTTAGCATTTATATAGTACTTTTCATCTTCAAAATGCTTGTCTAATTCTCACCTCCCTGTTGTGAAGCAGGTAAAGTATTATCATCTTAATTGCATCTAAGAAACCAAGGCAATGAGGTTAAGTGTCTTGCCCAACTTGACAGAGGGTAAGTGTCAGAGCCAGAATTACAACTCAGGAGCACCTTGCTACAGTTACTGTGCTCAGACCATGAGATCGTATCTCTTTCATATAGAAAAGACTGCACCACTGACATGCAGACATATCTGGGGTGAAACACAACAACAGTATTAGGACAGGAAGCGAAGGACATTGTATCCCATTAAAACAACAAAGGAAGTATTAGGTAGGCAGATTATAATTACTAAAATTGAACTAGGACATGTCAGGGTGAGCAAGAGTGTCTGAACCTGGCTCTAAGTAATTAATCTTCACAACATGGCTTTGCTATGGGCAAATAAATATTTCTATCTTTATTGTACAGACAAGGATTCTGAGGCAGAGAGGTTAGTGAACTGCTCAAGGCAACAGACCATTTGTAACAAAGCCCAGATTAGAAGGCAGGAATTGCTGACTCTTAGTACTGTGCTTTAATACCTCTGTCTGGGGTAACAAGCCTATGAACCATCTTAAAAGCTAACAATAGTGCTTTATGAGGCTCACCATTGCAAATGCTGTGGTACCGGTGAGGGGACTTATTGAAGAATATACAGTAATAACAATTCTTAGCACTTGTATTGCATTTTTCCATATTCAAAACTCTTTAAAATCCAAATCTAACTGAACATGCGTGTTCACAACCCCATTTTCCTCAGAGCTGTCCATGGGTCTGCTTTTATCCAAAAAATCTTCTTACTATTGTTGCTTTGCAAAAAGTAGCTTCCCAAGGCTATGAAACTGTCTCTGAAGGTATGTCAGCATGCTGAAGCTTCCTCTCTTCCCCCACCCCCTCCCTAAAACTTATTTGCAAGATGCAGTAAACTTCTCAATGGCAGCAGTGCACAGAGAATAAAAGCAATCTTAAGGTGGGTTGTCATTTTTCAGTCCATGTCTCCATTTGGCTCAGATTGACTGATAATAGCAGCTTTTCTCAGTGCTCCTCCAGATGTGAACAATTTGATTCTCTCTGGATGGTGAATAATGTGTATGGGGATGGGAGGAATCCTGCCCATTTGCCCCTCCTCTGCTGGCTGATCCACTGGAGCAGAAGGCTCAGGATAAGGCTGAAATGGTATGTTTCACTGCTTGGAGAGGGAAGGAGAATTTGGGGAGTCTGGACAGGGTGGAATGGATCTCCAGGCATCTATGGAGGGGGAGATGCACCAGCTGTGGGGCTACTTCAGCTTTTAGGGCCTGATTCAGTAAAGCATTTATGCACATGCTTAACTTCAAGCATGTTAAAGTCCCACAGATGTCAATGGGACTTAAGCACATGCTTAAGTGCTTTGCTGAATCGGGACCTTAGGCAACAGTAACAATGTGGGAGGACTCCATCTCCATGCAAACTTCTCCAGTGCACAACATACTCACCTGGGCTGTGGCTGGGCTTTGATGATTTAGACTCTAATATTTATGGTAAAAGGAAAGGAGAACATATTGGCAATATCTCAGCAAATGCCTCCGATTGAAGTTCAGCCAGTTTTGCTTCTTGAGATTTTAAAGATACTGAGGGAGCTTTGGCTTGCGATCTGCAGGTTGGACCCACACCTTACATGGCTGGCACAGGACTGCACTGGCTTCTTATCTGCTTGCAAGGGTTGACTGACCCATAAAGCCTTGTATGGTTTGAATTCTGATTACCTTTTCCCCAATGTCCCACCACTGGAGTTGAGGCCAGATGGGTTCCCTTGATTAACTGTCCCTGGATTTGAACATCTGAGGGTGGAGTCAAAGAGCATGATTTTTTTCTGACTTACGCCTGTGTAAATCAGGAGCCACTCCACTGAAGTCAGTGGAGTTACAGAAGTGTGAGAGGGGAGTCAGGTCCAAAATCTTCCCAGGGTAGATTCCTTGACTCTCAAATTCACTTTCCTAGCTGAACTGACAGAGTCCTAGTTCACTGATCTTCAGGGGATACACTGACTTAGTCCCCAAATAGATAGGTTTTATGTCCCTCTGTTCTACATCACTCCTGTCCCAGCCCTAGCATCGGAGGTATATCAGGGTCATGGAGCATCTTATCAGGGATGTGGCTGGAGCATACTGTGCTCTAGTAATCCCCAGATGGTAGATGGCCCCTTAGAGGCCATAGTCAGATGGCATAGATTGGCTTGATATCAGGACAGGGGTCAGAGCTGGCATAGAACTGACTCCAGGATCAGGGACCCATAATCTACTCCCTTGCACCTCCCCCCACCTCCAACTTGTGTCTATGGACCACTTTGCTCACATGTAAATGACTACATAGCTGCAAGGCACTGGAGAATCAGTCCTACTGTAGCTATCATAGTCTATTTAGAATATTTGCATGCATAATATAAAGCAAACTACCTGCACAGTTAAACAGCTTAACACATTGTACATGACCACATTCACATTTAAGCTTCAAACAAAACAAGAAGGTCTATATTGAATACAATAACATGAGTGTTTGACATTTTGGAGGCCTCTGTCTGACAAGTACGGCACTGCCATCTTTTGTCTGGAAACAAGAAAGGGTTTTCTGTATTGTTAGTAAGTTATAACTTGACTTTCAGACATGAGCTCATGCAAACATTTAACTAGAAAATCTGCACAGGCCTGTTTCCATACAAACAAACATTAGAACTTATTAGCTTTAACTCTTTAGATAATCGTTTCAATTTTTAAAGTCACAATGTGCATCCTTAATATTTAATCAGAATTATATTGTGCACCCTATGACCGCTTGACCATTATTGAACAGAGATGTGCACATATATATCTAGCAACCTATATAATTAGTCCAGTTGAAGCTAACACCAGTTGATGACTGACATACATATTTATAATGAACATGTGTTCTTGACATTTGAAAAGATATCCTGAGGCTCCTTATATATTCAATTTTTGTTTGTATAGATGCTAGGATAAATTATATTTCCAATGCAAACATGTACCCACAGTAATTGGTGTTAGGCAGTATCCTCTAGTGATTAGGGCAAGGAACTAGATGTGCAAGGATGTGGATTCTAGTCCTAACTCTGCTACTGACTCACTGTTTGACCTTAGTCAAGTTGCTTAAATGCTCTCTTAGTTGTATAATTCTCAGATTTGTTAAACATCATAAAATGCTCAAGTGAATGTATTGGTATAATACACTGTAAATGCCAAGTATTTGACATATTTTAGCCAGTATCTATAAAGATTACATTTCTATTTTGGAATAAAACAGAATAAAACAATAGAACAAAACTTTATGACTAATACAAGGTATCATTGCATCTTCTTCAGTGGCTTTGTAACTACTAAATATCACCTGAAACTGTGATCTTATTAAATTTAAACAGCCAAGTGGTTTGGACTTAGTTAGTATTTGGAGGAGAAGCCACGGGTGCTATAAAAAGAGATGCTGGTGACTCAGTGACCCTGTTTCTGCTCTTACTTACACTGTTGTAAAAATCAATGTGACTCCACTGGCTTATTTACACAGGTGTAAGAGGAGAAGCAAGCTCTGAAGGAGGAACTCTTTCCTCTGAATTAGGATAAGTCTACACTGGAGCTGGAGGTATAATTCCAAGTGCAGGTAGACATACCAGCACTACCTCTGATCTAGCTAGCATGCTAAAAATAGAAGTGTAGCTGTGGCGGCGTGAGTGGCAGGACTGGCTAGCTGCCTTGAATACCATCCCATCTATGATGGAGTCCTGAGGGTGCAACCTGGACTGTGGGACCACTGAGACCTCCAAACCCACCAACCTGGGTTGCCTTTCACACTGTGATGTCAAGATAGAAACTTCTGACAGGCTCTGTACTTACCACTGATATCCAGAGGCAGGGACACACACAACTGTGTTACATGAATGATCTCCCAGCCACTCACAAACCATCAATACAGGAGCTCCAGCCAATTCCCCCAGCTCTCCAGCCTTACACCCCAGAACTGTACCATCTTGCACTGCTCAGAAGCCTGGCCAGTATCAGTTCATTACCTAGTTCACCACTCCGACAAAAGGATAGTGGCTGTGCAACAGCCCTTGTTAGCCTGAGCTTAGATTTCCCAAGCACTTCAACCAAAACACACCTAACATATAAAATAGATTTATGAACTACAGAAAGATAGATTTTAAGTGATTATAAGTGGTAGGCATGAAGGTCAGAGATAGGTATTGTGACCGGGCAAGGCCAGATGGCTATAGAAAAGTAGTGGGAGATAGATATATTAGCTCCAGGCTAAACAAATCCCTGGTACCAGGATAAGTGAAATGGCAGCTGCTCCAGGTCAATTAAGACACCTGGGGCCAATTAAGAACTTTTCAGAAGGCAGGGAGAAGGCTAGGTTGATTGGGACACTTGAAGCCAATCAGGGGCTCGCTGAAACTAGTTTAAAGCCTCCCAGTTAGTCAGGTGGGTGTGCATGTCAGGAGCTGTGGGAAGAAGTTGTGCGGTTGGAGAGGCTGAGTAGTACACACCATATCAGGCACGAGGAAGGAGGCCCTGAGGTAAGGGTGAAGTGGAGCTTGAGGAAGTGAGGGCTGCTGTGGGGGAAGTAGCCCAGGGATTTGTACATGTCATGTTTCTAAAAGGTTAGCTACCATAGCTGATACTATTAGGGTCCCTGGGCTGGAGCCCGGAGTAGAGGGTGGGCCCGGGTTCCCCCCCACCTTTGCCTCCTGTTTAATCACTGAGACTGGGAGACAACAGAGACTGTGCAAGGAAGGATAACTTCTCCTCACCTCCCTCGCTGGCTTCTGATGAAAATGGCTCAGTAGACTGTGACCCTTGTCTCTAGAGAAAGAAGGGTTATGTGGAGGGTCACAGTGAGCCTCTGAGGCTAGCGAAATCCACCAGGAAATGTGGGACCCACAGAGGCAATGACAGAGCTTTGTCACAGTATCTTAAGAAAATAAAAAGTAAACATGCTTTCTAAATCCTAAATTTTTAGTCTAAGCAGGAGTTGAATGGAACAGCTATTGAGAATTTTTAAGTGAATAACCCAAAATATTTATACTATAACAAAACACCCCCAATAAAAGACCTGCCTGCTTAACCAGGAAGAAGCTTAGTACATCTAGTTCACTTACATGATTCAGTTGGTGTGGCCCACTATCCTCACACAACAGTTATAACCTATGATCTGCTACTCTGAAACCTATGATCTGCTTTTCCTCACACAACAGTTATAACCTATGATCTGCTACTCTGAAACCTATGATCTGCTACTCTGAAACCTATGATCTGCTACTCTGAAACCTATGATCTGCTTTTCCTTTGCTTTGCACCTTTGGTGGCCATTTGCAACTGTGCAATGTGAGTGCAACACTCTCACAAATAAGAATTCTCCACTCACCAAGATTATGTCTGTCAATTTGCATTCGTTTTGAAAAGTGTAAATGCCAGATTCTGATGTCATACACGAGTGTGACTCCAGTGAAGTCAATGGAATTACTCCAGATTGACCTAAATGACTATACAAGGTGCAGAGCAATGTAGAATTGGATGCTGCAAACTCTTGGAAACTATGTACTCTTATCCATTTCTGGTGTAGCCAACTTAGTCATTTAGCAGCCATTACAAGGAGTGTAAGATGATGAGAGGGACACAGGCAAGGGATGTATGCTGAGATATAGAGCTTACATATTAGCAATACCACTGCAGCTGAACAGCTGCTGAAAAAAGGTATGAAATTTCCAAGGGAAGATACATTGTATAGATGTGAACTACTGTTTGGTAGCAACAGAAGCTTGATATTTCATGAAATTTGTGGACAGACACAGATATACAGAATGTGTTCCTGATCATGTCTTGATCAGTTTAGAAATTATGAACTGTCCCTATTAAAAATAAAAGCTGAACTGAAGAATTCAGTTACAGTTGAAATAATAATTTCCAGTTCCAAATTTTAGTCATTAAGAATATTCAGTGTTATTTTTTTATTTCAAGGGATTTAACTTCTTTCTCCTCCCACTGAGCAAGTGTAGGCTGAATTCACATATTTACATCCTATAGATGATTCATTTGAAAGAGAAAGAGAAGATGTAAGATCTTCAAATGATCTTCAGGTTGCACGGCCCCAGGTTTTCTAGTATCCAGCTGACCTACAATACAGAGTAGTTTTCCATGGGCAAGCAGTGGTATCTTTTAAAAACTCATCCTTAATTCAGTGCTCTGTGCAAAAACATTTCCTCCCTCCCACATATTAGAATACAGGGCTCTCACAAAGCGTGCCCATCCTAGGGCCTGAACCACATTCCATTGAAGTCAATGGGAGTCTTTATATTGACTTCAGTGGCCTTTGGATCAGGCCATAGTCTGCAAATCAGTACAGTTGGGTAGGGCTAACCACAGATAGCCAGAGATTGCCAAATTAGGCAATCTAAAAGTGAGGTGTTTGCTTTCCAGAACTTGGAACAGCTTCCTTAGCTATGGAATTCAAGAATTTCAGGCCTTTGTGGACTAGCAGCAGGGGTGAAAATAATATTAAATTCTGATCAGTATGGGGAGCTGGCTCTGGTCAGCGACATTAAGGAGGGTCCTTTTCCATGGCAGCACTTTAACATTGGCTGGGGAAGGGCCGGTACCGGCTTCTTACCGGTATGCCGTACTGGCCCATACCGGTCCACTTTCACCCCTGACTAGCAGCTCAAGAGGCTGCTTTCTGAAGACTTGTCTCCTTTGTTTTAGGACCACAGAAGTGGTACGAAATTTTGGCCTGAGACTGCAGTGAGAAATTATTATTTTAACTTTTCAGTTAAAATTCAGGTACTTTTCATTGCATCTGTCAGTAAAATTATGTTCTAAGAAGCATATTTATATGAAACATGACTCACTTCTTTTAATTAGAAAAGTTGGCAAAACTAATAGAGAACTTGTCTTCTGGTAACATTCATTTTGCAAATTACATTCAATTACTGCCAAACTTTGTGTCATCTCAGTTGGTTATGAAGGTCCATTAGAAACATGTCTTTTGGTTTATCAGGACTTTAAGGGCTTACTTTCCCAGCGATACGAGGGTGATATATGAAGGTAACTCCCTTTAGTACTAATTGAAATTAAGGGCCCAATCCTGTGAGATGCTGGGCCATTAGATTTCATTGGGAACTGAAGGTGTTTAGCACATCACAGAATTTGTCTGATATGCATAAATTTCTCATGTATCCAGAGGAGAATACCCTTTAGAATATATTTATCAATGTTTTTAAATGACAGAGCCATTTTTGAAGTATTTTTGTAAATCATACTTGGCTGTGTTCCTTTGTGCAGGTTTTTAAATGACCTCTGTACATTGTATTAAGAAAAATGTTAGTATACAATATTATTTTAAAGTCATTTTTACTATAAACCTTTCCGGGCTTCAGTCTGTGGTTTTTCTTTTAGCATTCAGATGATAGAGTGTTCAGAAAAAGTACTGAAGATAAGAAGTGCTCACTAAAGAAAATCCACTGGAGTGCTGAGTATTTTTTCCAGTCTGCTCTTGTATGGTTCCATCACAGTCTAGGGATAGGGATTATTCTGGGGATTATCACTCCTATCCAAGTAAGAATGCGGTGGCTTTGGCTATATGGGAAGTTTCCAAGAACTCTGCAGAACGGTCAGCCTCCGACAGAGGTGGCCCAGCTGAAGTCACACATGGTGCCTACCTAATCACTGTTCATATTTTTTTCTTTTTTGACTTATCTAGCCCTGTTTTATTTCCCTACTCTCAATTTTGTATTTTGAAGTTTTTTTCATCTTTATTGTACACTTGTGCATTTGCTAATAATAATAACGGGAGAACTGGGCCATTGTTATTGCAGCATGTGCATGCACATGGAAATGAATACATACATATATAATACACCTAACTAAGATGAACCAGAGATGTCCAGATAATAATTAGAATACATTTATTTGGTTCTGGTAGCATTCATGTGCTTTCCAAACATTCAGGAAGGAGTGGTCCCTGCTGCTAAGAGCTCACAGTCTAAGGACAAACAGGCAAGTAGAGAAAGGGTACGGAGAAAAGGAACAATAATAGGCAATGTAAATACTACACAAATCAGTGACTGTAAGCCACATACCAGAAGTAGATTTAAATATGAATTAGGTAGAGGCCTTGCAGATGAGCTAGGGAAGTCATACCATGCATAGGGACTGTGTGGGTGAAAGGTAGAGAGGTGGTTATATGAGAAGTTGGGAAATAGAGGGATGAAGCTAGGAAGGCTAGTGGAGCAGAGGGGAGACAAAATTCTACAAGGGTGGCTAAGCAGAGAGGGGCAATATTATACAAAGCTTTTAAAGCTGTGACAAGAAGCCTAAATATCATACAATAGTTGATGGGGAGCCAGTGGGGGGATTCAAAGAGAAAAATGACATGGTTGAATTGATAGACAAGGAAGATGACTATAGTGGCTCCATTTTGTTTGGAATGGTGGGGGGCAATATACAGAGTGTTTGGGCTGGGGAGATGGAAAGAAAAGGATGGATCTTGGAGATGCTGAGGAAGACAAAGCACTGGGATTTGGATACGGCTCGGATGTGTGAGACGAGGAAATAGGAGGAGTGAACTCCCCCTCTCCCCTTAGATTGTGAGTCAGAATGATAGGGATGAAGGTGGTGGCATTAAAAGACAGAAATACCTAGTGAAATTATGAAAGTAAATTAAAATAGATGCAGTATCGAGAAGCCATCAAGCCCAATAGTTTGTAACATAGAACATTTTCGTGTTAAGTGAAAATGAAGAGAAAAAAATGCAATAGACCTTACAGAAAAGTCAAAGGACGCAGAAACAGGTAATTGTCTTATACAAAATATTGTGAGGATCAGACTGTGAGGAACTATAACTACAAGGAGAATTACATGAGTTGTGGTGCTATGTTTGTCAGTTAGTCATGATGCCTAACTTTATCAATTGCTTCTGTCCTTTTGGAAACATAGAAAGAACGGTAATAATAATAAGTCAGTAGAAAGGACCAATAACTAGGTGGTAAATGAAAGTTTTATAGTTTTCCTATTTGCTGAGTAAAGTCTGGGAATAAAGAACATTTAGTTCACTTCTTGAGCATTGCTAAAAAAAATTGATAGGGGAACTACTGGTAAAACACCTGCCTAGGTATATTTGGTCCTGCCTCAGTACAGTGGGATGGACTAGATTACCTCATGTCTATGATGCTAAAACACCAGGAGAGGCCTTAAGAATTTTCCTTCCTCAGTGACTGTGAATTTGTCTCCCTGGCAATAATTTCAAATGTAAGGTGGAAGTATTGTTTTACTTTCATAGCTAGAATTCTTGGAATGTTGGGCCACATATAAACACAGTATCAGAGGCCTAAGACATTTTCATTTCTTAAAAAGAAAAGGAGTACTTGTGGCACCTTAGAGACTAACAAATTTATTAGAGCATAAGCTTTCGTGAGCTACAGCTCACTTCATCGGATGCATTTGGTGGAAAAAGCAGAGGAGAGATTTATATACACACACACAGAGAACATGAAACAATGGGTTTATCATACACACTGTAAGGAGAGTGATCACTTAAGATAAGCCATCACCAGCAGCGGGGGGGGGAAGGAGGAAAACCTTTCATGGTGACAAGCAAGGTAGGCTAATTCCAGCAGTTAACAAGAATATCAGAGGAACAGTGGGGGGGGAGGGGAGAAATACCATGGGGAAATAGTTTTACTTTGTGTAATGACTCATCCATTCCCAGTCTCTATTCAAGCCTAAGTTAATTGTATCCAGTTTGCAAATTAATTCCAATTCAGCAGTCTCTCGTTGGAGTCTGTTTTTGAAGCTTTTTTGTTGAAGTATAGCCACTCTTAGGTCTGTGATCGAGTGACCAGAGAGATTGAAGTGTTCTCCAATTGGTTTTTGAATGTTATAATTCTTGACGTCTGATTTGTGTCCATTCATTCTTTTACGTAGAGACTGTCCAGTTTGGCCAATGTACATGGCAGAGGGGCATTGCTGGCACATGATGGCATATATCACATTGGTAGATGCGCAGGTGAACGAGCCTCTGATATTGTGGCTGATGTGATTAGGCCCTATGATGGTATCCCCCGAATAGATATGTGGACAGAGTTGGCAATGGGCTTTGTTGCAAGGATAGGTTCCTGAATTAGTGGTTCTGTTGTGTGGTGTGTGGTTGCTGGTGAGTATTTGCTTCAGATTGGGGGGCTGTCTGTAAGCAAGGACTGGTCTGTCTCCCAAGATCTGAGAGAGCGATGGCTCGTCCTTCAGGATAGGTTGTAGATCCTTGATGATGCGTTGGAGAGGTTTTAGTTGGGGGCTGAAGGTGATGGCTAGTGGCGTTCTGTTGTTTTCTTTGTTGGGCCTGTCCTGTAGTAGGTGACTTCTGGGTACTCTTCTGGCTCTGTCAATCTGTTTCTTCACTTCAGCAGGTGGGTATTGTAGTTGTAGGAATGCATGATAGAGATCTTGTAGGTGTTTGTCTCTGTCTGAGGGGTTGGAGCAAATGCGGTTATATCGTAGCTCTTGGCTGTAGACAATGGATCGAGTGGTATGATCTGGATGAAAGCTAGAGGCATGTAGGTAGGAATAGCGGTCAGTAGGTTTCCGATATAGGGTGGTGTTTATGTGACCATCGCTTATTAGCACCGTAGTGTCCAGGAAGTGGATCTCTTGTGTGGACTGGTCCAGGCTGAGGTTGATGGTGGGATGGAAATTGTTGAAATCATGGTGGAATTCCTTAAGAGCTTTTTTTCCATGGGTCCAGATGATGAAGATGTCATCAATGTAGCGCAAGTAGAGAAGGGGCATTAGGGGACGAGAGCTGAGGAAGCGTTGTTCTAAGTCAGCCATAAAAATGTTGGCATACTGTGGGGCCATGCGGGTACCCATCGCAGTGCCGCTGATTTGAAGGTATACATTGTCACCAAATGTGAAATAGTTATGGGTCAGGACAAAGTCACAAAGTTCTGCCACTAGGTTAGCCGTGACAGTATCGGGGATACTGTTCCTGACGGCTTGTAGTCCATCTTTGTGTGGAATGTTGGTGTAGAGGGCTTCTACATCCATAGTGGCTAGGATGGTGTTTTTAGGAAGATCACCAATGGACTGTAGTTTCCTCAGGAAATCGGTGGTGTCTCGAAGATAGCTGGGAGTGCTGGTAACGAAGGGCCTGAGGAGGGAGTCTACATAGCCAGACAATCCTGCTGTCAGGGTGCCAATGCCTGAGATGATGGGGCGTCCAGGATTTCCAGGTTTATGGATCTTGGGTAGCAGATAGAATACCCCAGGTCGGGGCTCCAGGGGTGTGTCTGTGCGGATTTGTTCTTGTGCTTTTTCAGGGAGTTTCTTGAGCAAATGCTGTAGTTTCTTTTGGTAACTCTCAGTGGGATCAGAGGGTAATGGCTTGTAGAAAGTGGTGTTGGAGAGTTGCCTAGTAGCCTCTTGTTCATACTCCGACCGAAAGCTTATGCTCAAATAAATTTGTTAGTCTCTAAGGTGCCACAAGTACTCCTTTTCTTTTTGCGAATACAGACTAACACGGCTGCTACTCTGAAACCTTTCATTTCTTAGTATGCCTAGGGGAGGAACACTGTTTACATTATTATTTTTATACTACCTGCAAAAAGGAATGCAGAATGGCAGCAACAGTAGCAAAGATGGTCTCATGCAAAACCCCCACAATGTGTTTCTCTCAGAAAAAGGCAGCAGTTTCAAGGGTTGTATTAGACTTGGGGTAGGAAACACTGTTTCCATCACTACACAGTTTTTATAAATGGCACAGATCTGTTGCCATTAAATACATAAAAACTGAACTGAAAATTCTACACAAGGACCAAGCTGTCAAAGCAGCAGAAGGTAGACACTGGTACAAGTCTGGTGATTCTGATAATTGTATCGTGCCATCTCATGAATAGGGTGACATTGAAACTGATGATGGGAAAGCCATGAGACTGGATTCAGAGTTGTGGCTAGTATTGGCTGGGTGCAGCAGAGGAAGGGGACTGCAAAGGAGACAGCTGTAGCTCTCTGACTGGGGACAATTCTGTGCCTGCTTTGCATGTACTTTAGAGCAATATCAGGTCTGCTTTTAAATTGTGCCAGACTGTAACAGCTCCCAAAGGTGTGTCTGTTGGCCAGGGATCACTGGAACACAGTAGTATTTTGGCCACCCTCCCTCCTGCCCCCAACACATCCTGTAAGCCAAGGTTACTGAAATGCTGCAATGCAAATTGTGGAAACTGGCTACACCACCTCTACCCTATCTGGGGCTAGACCTGATTTTGTGAGATGCACAACACCCTCAACTTTTGTGGAAATCAATGGAAGGTGAATGTCCCTAGCAACTTAAAAAAGCTATCTTCTAATTCTTAACAATGGCACCACAACGTTATTGAAAATGCAGACCTAATATGGAAGGGCAGGAAGAATCTCATATTACTAGGGGTTGACACTAGCATTGTGTGGCACATTTATGTCATATGTATAGAGGATATGGATAGAGGACCACACTCCCAACCAATGTGATACCCTGTATTCAGCATTTCTCTCATGGTATTGACTGTGAAAATTTGATGCAGCAGTCATTCAGAATTTCCAGGGAAGCCTATTTAATGCTGTTGAAGTTATCCCAAAATAACCCTGTTGTCATGGGTAGACTCTGGTGTTGAGAAGTCTGGGACAGCTGGCCCAATTCATCCTTTGTGTAACTCCACTGAGATAATTCTAGCATTTTCAGTTTCTCTTGGAATGTGTGAAGTGTGACCACAATGCACAAGCTATACTGAAAAAAAAAAGTCAGGATGCCAAATAATTATTGCCGTTACGGTGGATAGGTCCCACTATAGCATGTGGAGGAAAGCACTAAGAAATTTAAATATATTGTCAAACTTTAATGCTAGGGTTCAGTTGGTTATTAAATGAAAAGAAAATTTTATTTAATTGAACCATAGTTTAATTGAACCATAGTTAAAGGAACCATAGTTCCTTTCCTCCCTCAGAAAGACATAATTCACCTTGTGCTGCATTGTGGAAAATACTCTTCAGATTCACCAAATGTTCCTCTTCTCTGAACGTATCTTGATAATTGCAGCCTGCTGACCGCCTGTCTTTAGACAAGGAATATATTTAATATGTTAATTTTTCAGTTCTTAAAGGCTGAAGGGATTTTGTAGACCATTTTTCTTTTCACTCATGTCTAAATTAATGTTAAGGGCTGCTGCTGCTGCTACCTGAAACTTTTTGTTTAATAACTCAGGCATCATTCAGATTACAATTACAACTGACTCAGAATTAGCATCTATCAAGTCATAACTTATTCCAAATCTGACCTTTACTTCTGAGGCATTTCAATGACAAATTGCACACAAGGGGTCAGATCCACAGCTGACTGAAATCAGTAGAACTCAATGAAGGTAATGGAGGAGTGCCAAGTTACACTGACTGAGAATCTGTCCCATGATTCCTTTTTCTATTTTTTCCACCGTGAAAGTCTGGAGCTTTTGTATTTCTCAAATGTATAAGGCAATAGATGGGCACCTGGTGGGCAGAACATGCTAACACCTTCTCCTTTGATTTATCCATGAACAATTATTATCGGGAATTCATATTTAAGCAAAATTTTTATATCGTTTGTTTTTGTTTTGAGAACAGGGAACTTCTGGCTGACTGGAAGTCTATTCCAAAGCTATTTGGACAACAGTGGGACAAAGTCTGCCTTGCTGTAACTACCAAGAGTGGAGTTACAACCAGGATCACTTTGGCTAATGCTCCTTTGTGGATTGGTTGGCACCAGTGCTCTAATGAAGGGGCTGAACTTCCAGAGTTCAACTCCTATTGATTTCAGTTGATGTTTGGGGCATTAGCACCTTGAAGCAGGTGCCCAGGACCTTTTAAGATGGGACCCTAACTAGTTCTCTCAAAAATGGCTCCACAAACCGGAAAATTTCTGCCAAGAATTTTTTTGGCATCCAGTGAGGAATGTAGCTGTTTCTTTAAAAATCCACTTGCATTCAAGCAGTATATTATTTTCTCCTTGATGCATGGAAGATTTAACACAGAGAACTCCCATTTTTACTATGGGAAGTGCCATATATAAATTCATTTTACATGCAGAGGAAAATAGACTTGCAAGTATGAGTAGCAGAGCTGGCAAACTGAGGAGGTAAAATTCACCCCAGGGTGGAAGGCTCACTTGAGCTCTTATGCACAAGTTAACACGTGGTGCCCTTGATTTAGGGTTTACCTGGGGCTCAAGTGGTGAGTAGGGCCTTGTGTGAGACTGCTGCACAGGGTGAATTTCAGTCACTGAGAATTAAAAACAAAACAGAACTCTTGTATTCAGGTCTGTATTTATCTGCAACATTCTCCACAACTGCAGGACTGTCTGATTAAAAACAAAGTCCTACTCCTGAGTACATGCTGGATTTCATCTCTGAAATTCATGAAATTTCTATTGACCTCAGGGCCCTAAAGTAATTATATCCCACATAGGACCTCTGAAGTGAACATGTGACTGATCAGTTAGGCTCTAAGGTTATTTCTACTCTAAAATTAGACATCTCTAGCTGTCCTGTGCCAGTTGACTTTGGCTAAGGGGCTGTTTAATTGTGGTGTACATTTGGGCTCAGGCTGGACCCCCATTGGGAGTCCACTGGGAGTTTGTATTGATCAGAACTTCTCAGAAGTTAGGCCCTAAACCTACAAACACATGTAGTTATCTTTAAGTATATGAATAACCTATGGTGAAAGATTGTAGTGTTTGCAGGATTGGGGCCTTATTGATAAGCTTTATGCTAATCCTCTGAAGCAGTAAAGGCAGAAATATTGTTATGCCCATATATAAATTTATTATATCCCAGTATAAATTTGCAAACTGACCCCGGAATGGTTTAGTGACTTGTCTAAGATCACACAGTTGGCTATCAATGCTTGAAGCTCTGACATGTCTTTTCTTCTACCCAGTTCCTTGCCATAAGCTGTAAAAGATCTGTGCAACAAAAGCTTAGTATGTGAAAAGGCTCTTGTCTTCACCCAAAGGTATTATGGCATGCTTCAGAACCTAGGATGAAAACAGAAACCAGCCCAAACTGCAAGCAGAATGATAGAATTTTCTCAGGGCAGAAATAGGATTCAAGGGAATTGCATTTATTTTATTTACTATCTTAACATGCTCATAGCTAACATGAATAAAAATAGAAGAGATCTTACATGGTAATAAAAAAATAAGGTGCACAGTGAGTGCAGTTGGGGAGAAGACTTAAAGCATAGCTCACAGTTCATCTGGCAGAGATTTTCTGATGGAGTTTGGATTTTCTGGGAAATATAAGAGATTTTCTCTGCTCTTTAGCCCTCCTTTAACTCACAGCCCTGTCCTACTCAAGACAGAGCCCATCTGGTCAATTTGGGACTGAATAAATGTCTAAACTAATGATCAGCAACTGGTTTATGTGGCTTCTCTCTTCAAGCACAGGGTTGCTTGAAAAAATCTCACAGAAACAATAAATGCTGCTAACATGTTCTTGGGCTTTTGTCCAAACTTCTTTGAAACCAAGGTCATAACAGTAGTTAAGTATCACATTCTCATGAGCATCCCAGTGGGGCAGTCATTGTAGATAACTAGGCTATCTGAACCTCATGATTAATGAGAGTTGTGAAGGCTGACAGGAAGATTGTTGGAGGTTGGCTATAGCTTAATTAACTGTGACATCACCTGGAAAGATTCATAAGCAATGGAATGGTATTTTAAAACCTGTCTCTGGGTTTTGGTCTGACCCATAAATAATTACGTGTTTGCAGGCCAGTAACAAACAGACTATGCATAGACAAGGTTATCACCTTTTGGTAGTTTGTCCTGCAGGATAAATTCACTTCCCTGTATGTTGCAATGAAGTGTCATAACATCACTATGCCATGTGACAATGTTCAAAAAGCAATCCTTGGCAGGATGGCATCACAGCATGATTGTGCTGTGACACAATGTCAGAAACTTATGATATCATGCTGAAATCCTATTTATGGGACTGGGGAGTGATCCATTGTGTCGGGGACAGTCCCACTGTGTTCAGAGTAATGGCAATCATGTCTGCTTAGTATGTCTGAGAGGAAAAAAATACGATATATAAATGGACAGACAAAATATACTAATTCTTGGAATTATGTTCAGGAATTGTCTCACACCTGAATGGTAAGGGACAATAAACTTGTTGATCAACAACAATAAAATGCATCTAATGCAGAAATAGGCTTGACCCACAGGAAATTAACCACAGAACTGCACATGCCAAAACTAACCACCTTTTTGTTCCATGAAGTGTCACTTTACTCTCAAGTT
Source organism: Dermochelys coriacea (assembly GCF_009764565.3). Taxonomy (NCBI): domain Eukaryota; kingdom Metazoa; phylum Chordata; order Testudines; family Dermochelyidae; genus Dermochelys; species Dermochelys coriacea. Next base: position 39,527,387 of record NC_050070.1, on the reverse strand, counting down.
ATGGAACGGGGTAAGAAATGGAGGGGCTCCTTAGTTTTCAGCACACCCTTGCTGATTTGGAATGCTTCAGTTAAGACCTTGTAACTCTTCCACTGTGGATCATAAATAATTCCAGTTTTTGCAGTCTCCAAATCTGTTTTACTCTACCTAAACATCTAATTGTTCTTCTCAGACCCTTTTCTAATTCCACAAGCATCCTTATGGTGAGAGGTGACCAGTTTTGCAAATCAGGAATGATGCATTTACATTGTCTAATTGTACAAGGATCAAGTTAGACTATTTAATCAGACAACATTGCACAGAAATGATTCAATCTTGAAAACTAATGGTAAACATGACAAGAATTTAATGACAAATGTTGAAATAAAAGTTATCAAGAAACAGTCTTTGTACATACCGTTGTCTGATATTTTTTTCTACATGGTATACTTAAAAGAAAAGGGACAGTGACATTCCCAGAGAGTAGTTATCAATGGTTTACAGTCATGCTGGAAGGGCATAATGAGTGGGGTCCCACAGTTATGCGTCCGATTCTGTTCAATATCTTCATCAATGATTTAGGTAATGGCGTAGAGAGTACATTATAAAGTTTGCTTATAAGTGGGAGAGATTGCAAATGCTTTGGAGGATAGGATTATAATTCAAAATGATCTGGACAAACTGGAGAAATGGTCTGAAGTAAATAGGATGAAATTCAATAAGGACAAATTCAAAGTATTCCACTTAGGAAGGAACAATCAGATGTACACATACAAAATGGAAATGACTGCCTAGGAAGGAGTACTGCGGAAAGGGATCTGGGGGTCATAACAGACCAGAAGCTAAATATGAGTCAACAGTATAACACTGTTTCCAAAAAATGAACCTCATTCTGGGAAGTATTAGCAGGAGTGTTGTAAGCAAGACATGAGAAGTAATTCTTCTGCTCTATTCCGCGCTGATTAGACCTAAACTGGAGTATTGTGTCCGGTTCTGGGCGCCATATTTCAGGAAAGATGTGGACAAATTGGAGGAAGTCCAGAGAAGAGCAACAAAAATGATGAAAGGTCTAGAAAACATGGCCTATGAGGGAAGATTGAAAAAACTGGGTTTATTTAGTCTGGAAAAGAGAAGATTGAGAGGGGACATAAAAGTTTTCGAGTACATAAAAGGTTGTTACAAGGAGGAAGGAAAAAATTATTGTTCTTAACTGCTGAGGATAAGACAAGAAGCAATGGGATTAAATTGCAGCATGGGAGGTTTAGGTTGGACATTAGGAAAAAAATCCTGTTAGGGTGGTTAAGCACTGGAATAAATTGCCGAGGGAGGTTGTGGAATCTCCATCATTGGAGATGTTTAAGAGCGAGTCAGACAAACACCTGTCAGGATGGTCTGAATAATACTTAGTCCTGCCATGAGTGCAAGGGACTGGACTAGATGACCTCTCAAGGTCCCTTCCAGTCCTATGATTCTATGATAAATGAGCATTCCTCGACCTTGATTCTTTTCATGTGAAATATTTGCAATTTAAACTACAACACTGATGTGGTCCTATGCAAAGCTACCTAGAAAATGCTGTGTGCTATATTAAATGTTAGCAGGTGAGAGAAAGTGACATTTCTCAAAATGCTGACACACAAAAGAAGTAATAGCATAGGACTTTAAAAATATACAAGATTTATTTATTATTTAGGCCATGCCTTCAGCTGATGTTAATCAGCATAGCTCCTTTGACCTTGATTTAGCTACATCGATTTATACTAACTCAGAATAATAATACCTTGCTATTTTCATCAGTAGCTCTTAAAGTGCTTTACAAAGGAGGTCAGTATCATTAACCCCATTTTACAGATAGGGAAACAGGGAGGTGAAATGGCTTGCCCAAGATCACCCAGCAAGCCAGTGGCTGAGACAGGAATAGCAGCCAGATCTCAGTTTATCCATCAGGTCAGACAGTGCCTGCCCCTAATAACATAATCTTGTGTTTACACCACATCAAATTGTCATATATTAATCTATAGCATACCTCTTCTAAGAGCACAGTACTAAAATTAGAACAACTCTCACTTTAATTTATTTTCAAAGAAAAATTTGATAACTGAAAATGAAATAGCATGTGTCCCAAATACTGTATTTAGTAATACAGCTTCCTTGAGATACTGGATCAAATTAAGCTCTCAGTTACACTGGTGTAGATCCTGAAATAATTCCAGTGTAGTTAATGGAGTTGCTCCAAATGTTACACTGCTGTAATTAAAGGCTTGTCTTCCCTACGGGGGTAAATTGACCTAAGTTATGCTACTTCAGCTATGTGACTATCCTAGGTGGAGTCGACGTAGCTTAGGTCGACTTACCCTGGTGTCTTCACTGCGCTGCATCAATGAGAGACGCTCTCCCGTCGACTTCCCTTACTCTTCTTGGAGAGCTGGAGTACTGACCGGAGAGCGCTCTGCCGTCAATTTAGCAGGCCTCCACTAGACCAGCTAAATCAATCCCTGCTGCACTGATTGCAGCAGTGTCGATCGATCTCCCCATAGTGAAGACCAGCCCTAAGGGCCTGATCTAGCTCCTGCTGAAGTCCGTGGAAGTTCTTCCACTGGCTTCAGTGAGCATTGGATCAAACTCTAAGAGCAGAATTTGTTCCGCAGGCTTTAGACAATACAGTTGTTCTTCAAGAAGGCCAGGTGCCATGTCTTTTTCTGACAGGTGCCCATTCAGGGGCCAAGCTGTGGCATTCCCCCAGGCAGCTGATCTGGTAGGGATCATGTACAATCTCTCCTTGAGTGGACCAGTGCACAGGGGAACTGCAAACATGTTGGTGGAGCAGTCCACTTGCTCCCTGAACTCAGGGTCTGCACCTGTGTCTTTGTGCAGGGGCTCTTTGCACCCTCCTGGACCTGTCTTGTCCACTCTCTTTGCACCCATTTAATGGGGATCCTCTTAGTCTGGTCCTAAAGATGGCTGTTTATACATCAGCACATTCAACATATATTATTAAGGCAGGTATCACACATGTCTTTCAATTTCTTTTTCTTAGCATGCGAGCAAACATTCAGGCTTGGGAAGTCATGCTTGGGAAGTATGGTGGCGTTAGCTTTGTTAATGCAAAATTCTGGCTAGAGGGAGCTGTATGAGCAGCAGGAGAGTTTGCTCTCTGCCTTGGTGTCTGATTAGAGTAAATGCTTAAGGCATAGTTACTCCTGGGGAACTAGGCAGTGGTGTGGGCTGAAATTCCTGAAGGAATTTTGATCACCTCTGTTTGACCACTTTTGTTCCATGGAGGGTGTAACTGTAAAAAGTATCCTATGTTTTATACCCAGGTTCTGTCACTAATTCCTCCTCCATTGGGAAGCTGATTCATAAGACCCCAGCATCTGCTAGCACTTGGTAGAGGTGCAACAGTATGAATAGATGGCCCAATTTTGAACTATGACTGCCTAAAATTAGATACCTAAACCCACTTCAAGGAACCTTAATCCATATTTAGGTTCCTAGAATAAGTATTTAGGTGCCTAAATACAGATTTAGGCACTGAACTTCAGGTCAAGTTGAAATATTGGTCACCGGTAAGTGATGTGTTTAAGTATCTTATTTGGTGCATTTTCACATGGTTTAGCAGGTTCAGACTTCTCAGCAAATGGATAAATCATTTGCCCTTAAAATACAGAGACTGTCAAGCCAGGAGAATTCCATTTTTAACAGGTTTATTCATATTTCCAGGATTAATTAAAGTTGTCATCTCCCTCTGTGGTAATTGAAATGATGCTATTAAACCAAGCATTATATCAAAACATTTGTTAAAACCTTCAGGTGGTGTAAGGACAAGGGGCTGGAGTTGTGAGTGGGGTGGGGAGTTTACAGTGCCACAGTAAATCCCTTGGGGAAGGATTCTGCTTCTCTCAGCATCCCAATCCCTCCGGTACTCTGAGGCACTGCTCTTCACAATGTACCAGGCACATTCCATTTACCAGTACACAGAGGGAAGGGCTGTGGCTGCCCTGAGAGCCTGTGCAGGGAGCATTCCCTGTACTGTGATTGTGACTGGCCTTTGCTCAAGTACATGAGTAGGGGAGGCTTCTTGTACACTATATTTACTGGTGTTCACAATGACAAAATACTTAAAATGATAAATGTGTTTGGATCTCACTGACACTTCCCTGAGTTATTGCTGTAGCCCTGAAAAACACTGGCAGCCTAATGGTCTCTAATTTGGAAAATGGCTTCTAATTTCAGAAAAAGTTCTCCTTCCTCAGCTGAATTGTAGTTTGGGTGGCTGTTGGAAGGAAGAGGGACCAAAAATAGCTAATGACCTTGAAGATATAGTGCAGTGTTTCAAAAAAATTCCAACTGCTGGACAGTGCCTTGAAGATATGGACTGCATAGTGGGAGTGGTGCACCTGCATTCCTTTCACTTTCCACTTACGACACCTTGATTCAAACACCAAGTTCTATCATACCCTAAGCATGGGGTATAAGTTAAAGGAGTCGAAGGGGAGAAGGAGAGAGAGGACATCTGGTGAGAAATACTGAGCACAGATTATCTCATGGCATTTCAGTACTTGTGTGGCGTACCCCAATTTGAATTTCATTCTAAGAATGGGTAAAGTATCAGGACAGAAAGAAACACAGTTATTTTTTTATGATCCAAACTGGCCATCTTACCCTATTCTCCAGTAATTTGCCAGAGAAACTCTTGACCTTGTGCAAATCACATAAGAATTTCCACATTTCTAAAATGATGGCAATAATACTTTACCTCACAAGGGTGTTGAAAGGTAGTCTGTAAAACACTTTGAAATCCCTGGGTAGACATAGCTATGGTAATGTGAAATATTTATACCCAACAGTAAAAAAGTGATAAAGGCGGACTTGATGTTTGAACTGAGATCTGGACAGAATGAAGTGATGGTGGCTAAAAATGGAGAATAGCCTTCCACGAGTGTGGATTACAAATCATAGAGAGGAAAAAGCCCTCAGTACCTCCACAAGTACACTCTAAAACTTTCTATTTGTTCTGGAAAAAAGCCACCAGCGCTATTATGAAGTAGCTATTCATGGAAGAACTTTCTGGTTTCTGACATGCAAATGATCACACAAACATTTTTCCCTTGCTTCTGAATTCCCATAAATCTAGTGCTGCCATAAAAAGTACCATTTAAACTGCAGCAGATTTTACAGTGGCCAGATATGCAATGTACATTCCTAAACTCAGGTGTTTAGGGGATTTTTCTACAAAACCGCAGCACTTTCAGCAACTGACACTGACGTTCTGGTTGGCAACATTTGCAGGCAACATTCTTTAACTGTAAGAAGGGTTATTGAATAGAACAGAGGAGAAAGAGATCTTGTTCAAGGAGCACATAGGTCCTAGAAGAACACTTTTTGAGCTCTGTCTTCCAGATTTACTTGGGCATTTTTATTTTTAATTAGGAAAATAAAGATACGTTTGATGTGAATCCTTTTTCAAATGGCAGAAAGAGTCCTGAGTAAGATGATGGGGAGAGTGGTAAAGGCATCACCTGAGAGAAAATCTCAGGGTTTTCAATTTCCCAGGGTAAGCAGCTGTGGTTAGATATTTAAAATAGCATGCTCACTTTATGCCATGTAATAGACCAATCTGACATTTGTCATCAATAAATGAAGCCTCTCTTTAGTTTAGTGAAGCACAGATGTTTTTTGGGCAGGGACCATCATTTGGTTCTGTGCTTGTATGACACCTAGCACACTGGTCCTTGACTGGGACTTCTAGGTGCTACCATAATAGTTATAGTAGAAACTCAGTGATACAAACACGAGAGTTATGGACTGACTGGTCAACCGGACACCATGTGAAACCGGAAGTAAGCAATCAGGCAGCAGCAGAGACAAAAAAAAAGCAAATACTGTACGGTGCCTGTATTGCATCTTAATGATAGGCACATCTGGGCTGCCTGTTCCCACCCCCACATGCAGGGCAGTCATTTACAGCTAGGCAGTGAAGATGCTGATGCTGCCAGCCCCAGGCAGCTGGAGACAGTAGAGCAGGAGCAGCACTGGGGGCTGCACTGCTTTCACCATTCCTTGCCCTCAGCCAGGAGAGGGATGTGCTGTTCTCTCTCTCTCTCACACACACACACACCCTCCCAGGAGGGGGACAAGCTTGCAAACTCAGTCCAACCCAGGGAAAGAGGTTGCCTGCAAGGAAGCTGCCGGCACTGAGGAGGGAGCTCAGCTACTGGTGGAGCCCGGCTTGGAGTGTCAGCTGCTGGAGCCCAAACTACGCTTTGTTCAGAGTTACAGACAATCTCCATTCCCAAGGTGTCCGTAACTCTTAGGGTCCACTGTATATTAATCCAAACAAAATTATGTATTTTTTAAATGAGCTTGGCACCTTATAGGTAACTAAAAGCTCATATCCCTGTCCCCAGATGCTTACAATCTAAGTTGAAATTACCCTTTTATTGGTTTAAGTCTATATAGAAATGGTTGGACTGATTTCAGCTGTGGGGAGGGAAAATGTCTCTGCTACCCTAAAAACCTGTTTAAATTTCAGCCTAAGGCTAATTTTAATGGTTGAGATATGAAACACTGACACTGAGTAATACTGCAGATGTTAATGTACCCTTATCTGGGAGCTGCTGCCAGGAGCTGCTGTAATATTACCCATTTTCTAAGTTTCTCATTTGAAAAATCTTGTGATTCTATTTGTGTGGATAGGGAAATGAGAGTCATTACCGTCACAGGAGGGCTAATCAAGAAAGTCTGTCTTTGTGCTCCCATCACTAAGCAGAATGGAAAGTGGGGATTTAGTGAATGATAGGAAACCACATCTCTTCTGGGAGCTCCCATTTTAACAGTAATAGCAATTTCCAATGCTTTGTTTAATATCAAACGGCACCCCTATTTACAATTACTATGCGTGCCTATTTGTTGTGTTGCAGTCAGACTACACTGGGCTAATCAATAGGTGGACCACAGGCCAAATTCAGACGGCCAGATGCTTTTGAACAGACCACCAAATCTTTTTATTTACTTATTATTATAATTATTGTTATTGTGGTGTGAAAAATGTTTCTCTGGCATCTGGACCTTGGCTATACTTTGACTAAGAAATTTGGACCTTGACAAAAAATAATTGAGTACCCCTGGACTACACCCTTCTACAGAGATTCATCAAGAAGCAGGGCCTGCAGCAGAGCCAGTCTCTGGGCGACCTAACGAGCACAGCTGGCCTATAGTAGGCTGCCCGATTGACTACACGGCCTGATTGGTTGGAAGAGTCAGGAGACTGGCTCTTAAACCCAGCAGCAGCACTTGTTCAGTGGCTGCTCAAAGTATTTGCCCACTGCTGTGATCACTCCTGTGCTTGCTTATTCCTAGTCCTGCTCCTGCCTTGGCTCACTCCTACTAACCTGGTCCTGACCTTGGGCGCTAATCACTGACTCTGACTCTTACCCTGAGCCTGGGCTCTGAATCCTGACGACCTACTCTTGTACTAATCACAAGGGCTGACTTCTGCTCTAATCACTGGGCTGAACCGCCCACTTCTCAGTCACTGACACAATGCCCTGGAACGGTCTTATGTTTCCCTTCCAGGGCAAGAGAGATGAAAGATTGTAATTCCGATGTCTAAGGCAGTATTTTATCTCCTTTATTTTAATGAAGGAAGAACAAAACATAAAGTCTCAATGAGAAAGCATAGTGAGTGAGTCTCCTCTTTTACATGCTGATATCATAATGGCTGCTGAACTCAGCACAATGGAAAAATGCATAGCAATTTAAAGGTGCTATGGTGAGAATACAAAAATCAGTAATGTAGTTACAGAGTTATAGCAGCAGGGGTTGTGGGAAGGGTCACGGTCCAGGAAACTGAAAGTTGGGACTGTTCTCTGTTTGCCCACATTGAATGTTATCAGGTCATGATCACTCATCCCCACAGAGTTCCAGTCCAGTGATTAATTTATCTGTATCTGTCATAACCAAAATAAAGTTACCTCATGTTGGGCGCAGTGTTGCCAACTCTCATGATTTTTGTCATGAGTCTCATGATAATTATTGTTTTCCTAAAAGCCACAGCTCCTGGAGACAAGTGGATATGTGATGATTGCAGCTTTCATTCTTAAAGAAAAATGAAGTTTCTAGCCCCTGTAGCTGTGGAGAAAGCTTCAAACTGTGACCCCCAGTGCATCCTAAAGGCCCAAAAAGCAGAAGGCAAATAAAAGAACACTAAATGTATTATTTTTACATAATCTCATGATTTTAAAGCCAATCTCATCATTTTTGGTGAGCCTGACTCATGATTTTTTAACATTTGGGGTGACAATACTGTGGGTATAAAAAAATTATTACCTGTAATTTTAAAAACTCTTATGGTGTTTTATTACTGGCTGCATAACTCCTCCAATATGTCTCCCAAACTAGCTGCTCTTGAAAATTGTACCCTAGTTAACACTGGCTTGAAGCACAATATATTATATAACTGGAATTCCTTGTATGAGTCTAATTAATTTGTTTAATTATATTATTTATATGAATTAAAATACTGATCCTCAGAAAATTAATAAAAAAGTAAGAAAAATAGAAAATATATCATTCATAGATTCTAAGGCCAGGAATGATCACTGTGCTTCAGTTCTTCTTTTAACCCTGTTTCCAAAGCACAATACGTTTTAAAAGTACAGTATAGTACAACAATAAACGCTGACCTCTACATTATCTTTAGATCAGTTGTTGCTCCTAAAACCAAGTGTATTTTTCATCAGACCACAATTTACCGAATTACCCACAACACTTCCTGAAGCACACATGGATAGCTGTTCTGTCAACATCTGACATACATGGGCTGACCTGACCCAAACCTGCTTAGCTTGACAAGATCAAAGCATAAAGTGACCTGCCTGCAGGCCCTTTAACAAAGGCTGTAGGTGGAGGGAGTGGGAGGGTTTGTTGTTTCACACTTTGGCTTTGCATTGTGGTGGAAATTAAAGGTCTATTTACAAACCAGTCCACTTTATGGACTGGTAAAGTGATAAATGATCGCATTGTATCTCGCCTGGATATTTTTTTTCAATTATTTTTCAAGATTAAGTAAGCGGAAAGGTTTATTAATATCAGACAGCAACAGAGAAAACATAAATACATAATATGAGTGCATGCTCACCTCAGCAGTCAAAGCTTACCCGACCACATACAATTTCCCCATTTGTTGGTCCCACACATCACACAAACATGAACAGATCCTTTGATACCTTGTAAACCTACCAGAAGAAAGTGGTTGTGCCCAGAGAGTGTAGTGGTAGCTCTGTCAGTCCCAGGATATTGCAGGGACAAGGTGTGTGAGGGGATACCTTTTATTGGACCAACTTCTGTTGATCAGAGAGAAAAGCTTTCGAGCCACACACACACCTGAAGAAAAGCTCGGTGTGGCTCAAAAGCTTGTCTCTCTCACCAACAGAAGTTGGCCAATAAAAAAATATTACCTTCCCCATCTTGTCTCTCTTGTTGTGCCCATGCAGTCATGTTCCAACACTGTTGATTCCAGATGCATTATTATATCCCAAAGGTATATTAGTCATATACATTAAACAGCAAAAGTGTAGTCATTTTTTTAAACACAGTGTTCTAGCTTGCCATTTATTTTTTCTGTAGTTCAGCAGATAGAGCTAGACACATAGAATGATCATGAATAAAACTTGGACTATGACAACAAAACAAACAAACAAACAACAGAAGGGTGGGGGTAATATGGCAAACATACTTCTAAGTAGCATATGTAAAATACTTGCAGTAGCGAGTTTGGGTTTGTTTTTAATAAAATGTGTCAAATTCTTAAATGAGTTACAGCTTTGATGTGCCACTCAGGTAGTACGAAAGACCTGTAATCTGGCTGCACATTCCCAAAAGAGAAGTCTCCTGGCATAGGGGAACCCTCTGCTGGGCATAACTGTAGCAGATCCGTACCTCTGGGCTCTGCTCTCCCAGGTATAGCTGGCTGGCAAGTAAGTGAGATACACTATGCCAATCCTCTAGCAGAATGCTGGGAATCACTAAGGAAGGGATAGATAATAGGACATAAAATATCATATTGCATCTCTACAAATCCATGGTATGCCCACATCATGAATACTCCATGCAGATGTGGTCACCCCATCTCAAAAAAGATATATTGGAATTAGAAAAGGTTCAGAAAAGGGCAACAAAAATAATTAGGGGTATGGAACGGCTTCCGTATGAGGAGCGATTAATAAAACTGGGACTTTTCAGCTTGGAAAAGAGAAGACTGAGGAGGGATATGATAGAGGTCTATAAAATCATGGTGTGGAGAAAGTAAATAAGGAAGTGTTATTTACTCCTTCTCATAACACAAGAACTATGGGTCACCAAATGAAATTAATAGGCAGCAGGTTTAAAACAAACAAAAGGAAGTATTTTTTCACACAATGCTCAGTCAACCTGTGGAACTCTTTGCCAGAGGATGTTGTGAAAGTCAAGACTATAATAGGGTTCAAAAAAGAACTTGATAAGTTAATGGAGGATAGGTCCATTGATGGCTATTATCCAGGATAGGCAGGGATGGTGTCCCTCGCCGCTGTTTGCCAGAAGCTGGGAATGGGTGACAGGGGATGGATCACTTGATGATTACCTGTTCCATTCATTCCATCTGGGGCACCTGGCATTGGCCACTGTCGGAAGACAGGATCCTGGGCTAGATGGACCTTTGGTCTGACCTAGTATTGCCATTCTTATTATTTTATTTTTTAAAACAGTGTTTCTCAATAACTGGCACTGGTCCCTGAGATCACCCTCACACAGTTCAGGAAGGCAGCAAGCTGGTCCCTGGTATCCAAAGGTTGAGAAACACTGCTCTAAAAGACCCTGTGTCAGTGGCACAATTTACAGTGCCTAGCAGCAGCTGTAAGTGGGCTCAAGGCTGAGGTCAGTGGGGAGCAGTTTCTAACACTACACTCCCAGAAGCAAGGAGCTATAGCCAGCTCACCCATTCCTCTCTGCCAGCTGGCTGGCACTCTGGGCAGGGTAGAATCTACCTACATTCATTAGAGCCCTTTACTCAGGATTTCACTTACGTGTTAGAACTTGCCTTTTAGCTCAGGTTCATCAACATAGAAAGCAGAAGAAAAGCCCATAATACTGTAGTCTAACTTTATAGCACTATCTAGGGTGAACAGATATATATTTGTATAGGGACACCCCTGATATCTGGGGCTTTGTCTTATATAGGTGCCTATTTCTCCCTCCCCCTCCGTCCCAATTTGTCATGCTTGCCTTCTGGTCACCCTAGCACTATCCCAGTGACAAACAGGATATCATAACAGCAAACATTTGGAAAGAAGGGCACCTCAGACATTACAGATCCCTCAAGCTTTAAGCAGCTTTGCGGCTCTTTGCTAAGTTGCTCTTTGCTAAGCAAGTAAAATGAAAAACAGAGCTCAGTGAAAAGAAGGCGCTCCAAATTATTCATCTCACCTCCTACTGCTTGCACCAGAGATCATGCAATCTGCTTCTTTTCCACCAGCTGTTCTTTACCAGGAAACATTTTGTGGTTTAGCTGTTAAATATTGCTGCCTTACAAAAGTAATATGAGATCAAATCCCTCCATTTGAGCCAGAAGCACCTTTTCCTGTCTCACTGTGGAAACTTTTTCAATGGTTAGACCCACTCATGCCAAGAAAAATAATAAAATATCCTGCATTTCTATATATTCCATGCAAAGATTTCAAGACAAGTTACAAAAAACAACTAATTAGAGCCAAATCCTGCTTGCCTTTCTCAGATAAATATCCTCAGTAAAGGAAATGGAGCTTACTTATGGGAATAAAATGAGCAGGATTTGATCGGTAGGCCTCATAGCACCAATGTGAGGTGTACAGATGAGGATGGTGAGGAATAAAGGTTTCAAAGTTAGTTGTTTAGGTTTGGCGCCTAAATCAGTGTCCTTCAGGTGACTGTAGATAATAGGGATGCTTAGATAAGGGTTCTATACATCACCGCCATTAGAGAAACGTGGTCTAGATCAGTGTTTCTCAGTGACTGGGTCCACGGACCGGCAACAGTTCCTGAGATCTTCCTGACACAGTTTAGGAAGGCAGCAAGCTGGTCCCTGGTATGAGAGGTTGAGAAATACTGGTCTAGATGAAATTAATTCTAGGTGGGTGCACAGCAGGTTGAAAGACTATACTCAAAGAGTAGTTATCAAAGGTTCATTGTCCAGCTAGGTGGGTGTATCTAGGGATGGCCTGCCAAAATTTTAACAACTGGTTCCCTCCTCACCCCATGGGAGTCGTTGCCCACCCCCGCCCCCCGGGACCCCGCCCCCATCCACCCCCCTCCCCTGTCCCTTGACTGCCCCCAGAACTGGGCAGGGAGGGTCTTGTGGGCCACCGTAGTGGATGTCCATCCCACCCCTAAGAGCCAGAGGGACCTGCTGGGGGGGTGAGGTGGGGAGTCCCGGCGGTGCTTACCTGGGGCAGCTCCCTGGAAGCATCCGGCAGGTCTCTCTGGCTCCTGGGGCAGGGGAGTGTAGCTGGGGGGGGAGCAGGGGGAGCTGCTGCTTCCCACACTGATCACATCAAAAGTGGCATCTTAGGCACTGACTCTATGGGTGCTCTGGGGTTGGAGCAACCACGGGGAAAATTTGGTGGGTGCAGAGCACCCACCGGCAGCTTCCCATCCTGCACCCGGCCCCAGCTCACCTCCTCTCCGCCTCCTCCCCTGAATGCGCCGCCCCGCTCTGCTTCTCTGCCCCCTCTCCCAGCTCCCCACGAATCAGCTGTTTGCATGGGAAGCCTGGGAGGGCTGAGAAGCGGGCAGCGGCTTTGCGCTCAGGCCCAGGGTGGCGGAGGTGAGCTGAAGCGGGGAGCAGTTCCCCTGCATGCCCCACCCCCGCAGGGTTACCTGCTGTGGCATGGGAGGCCCTCCTCGTGCCCCCCACCCCCAGCTCCCTTCCACTCTGCCTCCACCTGCTGCTTGCTTCTCAGCCTGCCCCGGCTTCCCGTGTGAACAGCTGATTCGCAGGAAGCCGGGGGAGCGGGAGGCGGAGAAGCAGAGTGGGGTGACACGTTTAGGGGAGGAGGCAGAGCGGAGGTGAAGTGAGCTGGGGTCGGGCGGGGCAGGGAGCTACTGGTGGATGCTCTGCACCCACCAAATTTTCCCCTTGGAAAATTGGCCACTTTTGGCCGGTTGTTAAATTTTCCCCTTGGAAAGGTGCCACTTTTGGCCGGTTGTTAAATTTAGAAGACCTTTTAGAACCGGTTGTCCAACAACCAGTTCTAAAAGGGCTTCTAAATTTAATAACCGGTTCCAGCGAACCGGTATGAACCGACTTCAGCTCACCACTGGGTGTATCTAGTGGGGCCCCAGAAGAGTCAGTTCTGGGTCTGCTACTATTCAATATTTTCATTAATGACACAGTTACTGGAGTGAAGAGTATGCTTATCAAATATGAAGATGTCACTAAACTGTGCAGTTGCAAGCACTTTGGAGGACTGGATTAGAATTCAAAACAACCTTGACAAATTAGAGAATTCCTCTGAAATCAAGAATGTGAAATTAAATAAAGATAAATTCAAAGTACTATACTTAGAAAAGAAAAATCGAATGCACAATTACAAAATGGGGAATAGCTGGCTATGTGGTAGTACTGATGGAAAGGATCTGGGGGTTATAGTCAATCACAAATTGAATATGAGTCAACAACAAGATGCAGTCGTGAAAAGGCTAATATAATTCTGAAGTGTATTAACAAGAATGTCATATTTAAGACATGGATGGTTATTGTCCCACTCTACTCAGCACTAGTTAAGCCTACTTTAGTATTTAGAAAAGAAGACTGAGGAAGGACCTGATAACAGTCTTCAAATATGTTAAGGGTTATTATAAAGAAGATGGTGATCAGTTATTCTCCCAGTCCACTGAAGGTAGGACAAGAAATAATGCGCTTAATCTATAGCAAGAGAGATTTAGGTTAAATGTTAGGGAAAATTTTCTAACTACACGGGTATTAAGTTCTGAAATAGGCTTCCAAGAGAGGTTATGGAATCCTGATCATTGGAGATTTTTAAGAACAGATTGAACAAATACCTGTCGTGGATGATCTAGGTTTACCTGGTCCTGCCTCAGCACAGAGGTCTGGACTTGATGCCCTCTTGAGGTCCTTTCCAGTGCTATATTTCTATGATTAGGGGACTATAATCCATGTAAAGACATGTAGTAAAAACTAGAACACCACAGGTTACCCATTTTCTCTCCAAGTTTTATACCATACCATTTTTTTCTTATTATACCAGGCCCAGACAAGCTGCAAAGTAACAAGTCCTGAGAAGGCAGCAGAAGGGAATAGGACCTAACCTAAAGCCCATTACATAAATGGAAAGACTCCCATTGACTTTGGTGGGGTTTGGATCAGGGCCTAGACCCCAATCCTGCACTCCTTGTTGTTGTTGCTGCTGTTGTTGTTGTTTTCAGAGGAAACTTTTACTGAGGTCAAAGATAGTTTTGCTTGTGAAAGGACATCAGGATCAGGTTCTAGGCAAGTGCTTGGAAAAGGTCTGGGTGAATACTTCTGTTTCCAGCTGCACTATGAAAAGTCAAATTCAGAAGGGGAGGTACCCGGTCCAGGAAGGCACTATGAAGTTCAAAGGGGTTTGTGATTTTTGCTTGAAGCTAAAAAGAAGGAAACATATCAAGTGTCAGATAAATTTCCCTTCACTGATCAGAATTTTATTAACTGCCTGTTTTCATTTTTAAGTGACAGAATATTTATGCTTCCCTTGGCAAGATCAAGCAGGTTTGTACATGGATATATGGAGATACATTTTGTCCTGGCACAATGACTGATAAAAACCCACACAGAATGACGTAGAAGTAAAAAAATGTATAATTAGATTTTTTTTCTTGTTGGTCCCTCTTCCACAGACTTGAAGTAGAGCTAAAAAGCTTGAAATATTTTTTATGTAATGTTAAAAGTTTTTCAAATGTTTTCATGCATTTTGGGTCAGATGCTGCCCTGTTAGAGGAAAATGGTGTCTCACTGAAACATTCTGACATTTCTCTGTATACTAGAGGCTAAATTCTGTTCTTAGATAAGCCCCTGACAACTCTTATTGATTTCTTTGGATAGAATGTGGCACCATAAATGGAGGAGAAATTCCAATAGATTATGTCCTCGTACAAACTGGACCTCACTAGGTGGGCTGTGAAAGGTTTTCACTTTCAGTGAGCACTTCAGTTATAGTCCAACCAGTAGGTCACTTTTATAGCCTCTGAGTTTAATGATGCTGGAAAGAGTCAGATCTGCAGGCAATGTAGATCAACAGAGTTTCTTTTGCCTCAGTGGAACTATGTTTATTTATATCAGCTGAGCATTTGGTCCATTATTATAACCTGGTAAACTGGAAGCACCCTCAAATGTTAATTTAAACCCAGATTTGGCAAAGCACGTAAGCACGTGCTAACACAGAGTACCTAGAATCATAGGACTGGATTCTGCAAGGGACCTCGAGAGGTCTTCTAGTCTAGTCCTCTGTACTCATGGCAGAACGAAGTATTATCTAGACCATTTCTGACAGGAGTTTGTCTAATCTCCTCTTAAAAGTCTCCAATGATGGAGATTCCAAAACCTCTCGAGGCAATTTATTCCAGTGCTTAACCACCCTGACAGTTAGGAAATTTTTCCTAATGTCCAACTAAACCCCCCTTGCTGCAATTTAAACTAGTTGTTTCTTGTCCTGTCATCAGAGGTTAAGGAGAACAATTTTCTCCCTCCTCCTTGTAACAACCTTTTATGTACTTGAAAACTGTTATGTCCCCTCTTAGTTTTCTCTTCTCCAGATTAAACAAACGCATTTTTTCACTCTTTCCTCATGGGTCATATTTTCTAGACCTTTAATCATTTGTGTTGCTCTTCTCTGAGCTTTCTCCAATTTGTCCACATCTTTCCTGAAATGTGGCACCCAGGACTGGACACAATACTCCAGTTAGGGTTGCCAACTTTCTAATTGCATAAAACTGACTGAACATCCTTGCCCCGTCCCTGCCCCTCCCCCTGCCCCTCCCTGAGGCCCTGCCCCGCCCCTTCTCTGAGGCCCAGCCCCCACTCACTCCAGCCCCCACTCCCTCCGTCGCTCACTCTTCCTCACCCTCACTCACTGTCACTGGGCTGAGGCAGGGGGTTGGGGTGTGGGAAGGGTAGAGCTCCAGCTGGGGGTGCAGGAGGGGGCTCTGGGCTGGGTATGGGGATTGGAGTGCAGGAGGGGGTGAAGGCTCCGGCTGGGGGTGCAGACTCTGGGGTGGGGCTGTGGATGAGGGGTTTGGGATGCAGGAGGGGGTCCAGGTTGGAGCCAAGAGGTTTGGAGTGTGGGTGTGGGATCAGGGATGGTGTAGGGGGATGGGGTGTGGTGGAGTGCAGGCTCTGGAAGGGAGTTCGGTGTGGGATGGGGCTCAGGGCTGGGGAAGGGGTTGGGTGTGGGAGAGGGTTTGGGGTGCAGGCTCCAGGAGGTGGTTTGGGTGCGGGAGGGGGCTCAGGGCTGGGGCAGAAGGTTGGGGTGTAGGAGGGGTTCAGGGTTCAGGCTCCAGGAGGGAGTTAGGGTGCAGGAGGGGGCTCACAGACCTTGAGCAGGAGGTTGGGGTGCAGACTCCGGAAGGGAGTTAGGGTGTGGGAGGGGGTTCCGACCTGTGGCAGGAGTTTCAGGGTGAGGGCTCCGGCCAGACAGTGCTTACCTCAGGTGGCTCCCGGTCAGTGACGCAGTAGGGCTAAGGCAGGCTCCCTGCCTAGCCTGGCTCCATGCTGCTCCCAGAAGTGGCCAGCATGTCCGGTCCCTAGGTGGAGGTGCGACCAGGCGGCTCTGTGCAGTGCGCGCTGCCCACACCTTCAGACGCTGCCCCCACAGCTACCATTGGCCGTGGTTTCCAGCAATAGGAGCTTCATAGCTGGCGCTTGAAGTGGGGTTAGCACGAGGAGCTTCTGCATGAATCAGGCAGATAATTAATATTATATCAGATAATTAATATGTAATTACAATAAATTATTCATTCAGCTCTAGAGGTCACAGTTTTGTTGTATAATGCTGGATTGGATGAGACAGGCTGAAGTTTTTTGAGAAATCAGAGTGAAGTGATTATATGCCAGCTGTGATTTGAATGAGGGGTCAGGCAATTTATTAGCATTGTCAAGGAAAGGAACATGGTATGCTTGATTGTATTATGGAAAGCGCCAACAATGGGGAAAAGTAATGACCAGGAGAGAGCAAAATGAGGGACAAAGTTTAGCCCTGAAAAGACAAAGGTTTGGAATGATTTATCTGCAGGTGGTCACAATACCCAGATCTGATGCCAACTCTTCAAGTTTTGAGTTTAGTGGAGCTTATTACTCATGCTGAAGTCTTCCACATTCCATTACATTTCTGCATGGTGTGTTTTGTGCAGCCTGCAAATCAGAGTGGAGCTGAACTGCACTCTGTGAACCAGAAAACTCACTTACTCTCACAGAATGTTTCTCTATATGGATGGTGCTTTAAAAACAGTCCACTGAACTGTGCTTCTGCTTGAGCATATTAAATCCAGTGTGAGGATTTCAGACAAATGAGTAGACAGTACAATGAAATGACTGAAGGCACTCAGCGCCTTCCAGGAGATACTCAGCACCTAAGAGAACTGGTCTCTTCAGGAGGTTGCTTCTTGGACATTAGATATGAAAAGGTGAAATCGTTAACCCCTTCTGGATATAATCTGAGGTATTTGTTAGTTGTTCTTCCAATACAACCTATTAAAGCAAAGAGTGCACCTTTTCAAGACCTTTCGAAGAACAGACTCAAGCCAGAAGGTAAATTTTCCCATTTTGGCGAAGTGGGTAAATTTATCATGTGAGATTAAATACCCCCCTATTCTTTCTGAACAAGTGGGGTCTGATCACCTCTCATGCACAGTGGTTTTATACCAGTACCACTGACTTCAATAGAGATACTCCTGATTTGCATTGCATTCAGAGAAGAATCATTATATGTATCACAATATAATTTATCACTATATACAACGTATATAGCCATAGAGTAAAGAAAAATAAAATCAGGGATTTGTGCTCGATGAGATATGTGATGGGTTTCGGTCACAGAGATCCCCTTGGGACTGTCACTTGATGTGCTGAAATGACCTCTGAGCCCGGGACTCCAGAACCCCTGGCTTGTTGAGCCAGACTTGCTAGCCTGCTACAACACAGACCCAGGGTCTGGACCACACCCTCAAAGCTGCAGACTTTAACTAAAAACAGCTCAGCAGGTTATCCATCTCCAGCACCCAGACACCCAGTGGGACCCAAACCCCAAATAAATCTGTTTTACTCTGTATAAAGCTTATACAGGGTAAATTCCTAAATTGTTTGCCCTCTATATCACTGAAAGAGAGATATGCACAGCTGTTTGCTCCCCCAGGTATTAATCACTTACTCTGGGTTTATTAATAAACAAAAGTGATTTTATAAAGTATAAAAAGTAGGATTTAAGTGATTTCAAATAATAACAGCCAGAACAAAGTAAGTCACAAAGAAAAATAAAACAAAACACGCAGGTCTAAGCCTAATACATTAAGAAATTGATTACAGGTAATATCTCATCCTCAAGATGTTTCAATAAGCTTCTTTCACAGACTAAACTACTTCCTAGTCTGGGCCCAATGCTTCCCTCTGGTACAGTCTTTATTAGATCCAGCAGACATCTAAGGTGGTAAGCAGGGGTTTTCTCATGACTGGCAGCCCCTTCTGTCCTGCTCCACCCCCTTTTTATAGCTTTCCCGAGGCAGGAATCTTTTTGTCTGTGCTTGTTTACACCCCCCCTTATCAAGGACAAAAACGCAATAGGCTTAAACTACAGCAAGAGAGGTTAGGTTGAACATTAGCGAAAACTTCCTAACTATCAGAGTAGTTAAGCAGTGGAATAAATTGCCTAGGGAGTTGTGGATCCCCCTCATTGGAGATTTTTAAGAGGAGGTAGATAAACATCTGTCAGGAATGGGTCTAGATAATATTTAGTCCTGCCATGGAGTGCAGGAGACTGGACTAGATGACCTCTCAAGGTCCCTTCCAGTTCTATAATTCTGTGGTGCACACACAAGTCATCAAGACTCACACAGTCCTGCCAGCTCTCCACCTCCTGGGTACGTGAGGTACTATATTTTCAAGTAACTTCTGCATGTGCTGGTGGTACTTCTGTACCAGCTGGAACAGGAAGCAAAAGAGCTAAAATACAATAAGACAGGCCCATTCTCACAGTATGTTGGTCACTGGATGCTGCTTTGACCCGGACCTCTACCCTTTTCATTTGTGCTCATCACTAGTTACTCAAATATTTATGAGGGAATCAGTCCCATAGGTACTGGATACTAATCTGACCCTTAAATGAGCAGGTACTCCATAGCTGGGACTTACCCAAAGTTGCTGAACAACTAAACACGATGTCCTGTATTCTCATCAGGCTTCTGAAAGTATAATCAGCTAGTTTTGCTTAGGCTGTGTGTTTTCACCACAGGGTGTGCAGGGAATGCCGAATGGGGTGGACCTAATCTTGGAAAGTTGGAGACTGTGGATATGTGGATCATATTTCTGCCATCTGCTCCCAGAAAGGCTGTGGCTGCACTCTGCCAGTCTGCTCATTCTGAACCAGCTGCCCCACCTGGGTGTGTTTGGTCTCCATGTTCATGATGGATCCCCTTTGGCCCTTAAACTGAAATGGCCTCCCCTCTGCAGAGGAGAAGGGCCAGAAACAACAAGGGGATCAACTAATTCCAGGGGACAACAAATGAAAAACAGGCAGGGAGTATGTGTCATAGGTTCAAAGCCAGGGTCACAAAGTGGGGACACATAGCAGAAAACCTCAGACAGCACCTACTGCTCCTGGAAGGAGTCCAGGGAGCTACATGGACGTCACCCAGTGAACCCACCTAGGAGAGCAAACAATTCAATACAAGCTTTTACTGGAGGAAGAGCCACTGATCACAGCTAAGGAGACTGGAGGGACTTCTGCCTACAAATGTGGATAGTTGCTTGGGGGATTTCTCCCTTGCCCTTAAAATCAGAAATAGTTCAGGAGGGGACTGTTCCACATGGCAATGTTGCTGCTGCTGTCCTCCCAATTCTCTATCTTTTGTTCTCTTCTATTTATGTTGCGAAATATAAATTATTTATTTATTTATTTTTCTAATTGCCCCTCTGCAGTTTTTCCAGCTCAACTGCTTCCTTGACAGTGCTGGGGGAAGAGTGTATGTGGGAGAGAAGCAGGATGGTATTCACCGATGCAAATTAAAAGCCGGGACAGAATGGCAGCTTGGCCAAGGAAGGCTGAAGAGGACTTTACAAAAACAAACACATAAAGGCCATAAGAAGAGCTGGTTAAAAATTAGAAGTTCTGTCCCACAGGAAACACCAATGTTTGTTTTCATACCAACTTGGGATGAAAAGTAGAAATATCAAAATTTTTCATGGAACAGAAGTTCTGAAAAATTTGATTTGAAAATGTTAAAGCATTTAATTTCAACTCAATTAGACATTAAACTTTGTCTTCTTCAGAGCTGTGGTGACTTTTGGGAGTTGCAGTTCACGTACCTCATGCCCCTATTCTCTCTTATGGGCCAGGATCCTGGCTGGATTACTTTTCCCATGCTGCAGAGGTGATGTGTAGCGGGGGAATGTGGGGTCAAGTGGCACCCAGATTGGCATGCTGGAGGGGAAGGAGAGGGGCTCTGTCCTCCCGCTGCGCCTGCCCCCCAGCACAATCAGCCGCTGTCCCTGTCAGCCAGTCGTGGGATGGGAGCAGAGCCAGCAGGATCAGCCACTTCTCACACAGGCTGCTCCAGTGACTGCTCTGTGCAGTGCAGCAGCTGCCTGAAAGAGCCGGGCTGGGGAGATGGTAGTAGGCTGCCCCAGACCTGGGCCCGGCTGCTGGGACAGGGGCTGAACGAGCTAGAACTCCTTCTCTCTCCTGGCACATTTCTGGCTTGCTCAGCCCGTCTCCAGCAGCCAAGCCTGTGTGATGAGCAGGCTGCCGCCGCCACCTCCCAATTTGTCTCTCTTTCAGGCAGCTACCACGCTGCACAGAGCAGCAACCTGGAGCGGCCATCTTGAGCCACATGAGAAGCGGCTCCATCCCACTCCCCGCCCAGACCCAGCTGCCAGGGAGAGCGGCCAAACGGGCCAGGGGGGACGCACAGTGGGAGAAAGACACAGCTCCCTACCCCAGTAATATGGGGCAAGGAGAGCGTGGTGGTTCCGGGCTGGGTGCAGGATAGGGGTGTGTGTTGCTGGGCAGAGGAGACATGTGGGGTGGTCATGTGTCCTCCCCTATACATTGTGCTCACCAGTATGGGGAGGCATTACTCATTTATGCATGATGTGTCATAATAATGCAATTCCTATGATGCACCATGGTGGTTCAGTCAGAGAGGAGAACATAGCATCATAACAACATAAGAACGGCCATACTGGGTCAGACCAAAGGTCCATCTAGCCCAGGATCCTGTCTTCTGACAGTGGCCAGTGCCAGATGCCCCAGCGGGAATGAACAGAACAGGTAATCGTTAGGTGATCCATCCCCTGTCACTCATTCCCAGCTTCTGGCAAACAGAGGCTAGGGACACAATCCTTGCCATCCTGGCTAATAGCCATTGATGGACTTATCCTCCATCCTGGGAGATATAGTTTGGCTGGGGATCCCAACCCATAATGGAGAATGGGGGTCTGGGGCTCCCAAACAACAACTCCAATGAGGCAGCATATCAGCTCAGGTAGACACAAATTAATGTTGAACTGACTGCAACAAAATGTTTTGATTTGGGACAACCATATCTGAAATTAAACATTTTGTTTCAATTTTTCTGACAGAAATTAATTTGTGTGTGCACAGAAACCACATTTTCCATAAAAATAAAAAAACCCCACTTCAGTGGAAAATTCCTGACCAGCTCTAGTCATAAGTGAACATAATAATGAGTGCTCCAGCAAAAAAGTGCATGCACCCACTTACTTGTTAACAAGCTCTTGCACTAGGGCTTGTCTATATGAACACTTAGTGTACACCAAGCTGGGATGTCAATGTACTGTCTGTGTGGACCCTCCTGCCACACACTAAATGTCCCTAGTGCACTTTGATCTACTACCATTTCAAAAGTGGGTAGATCAAAACTCACTAGGAATATTTAGTTTGTGACATTTTCACATGGGCACATAATGCATGGAAGGCTAGCATGGGGTAGCTTGCCTTATAGTAAGTCTTCATCTAGATAAGCCCTTAAGCTCCCATTTACAAAGGCAAATGCCTATTTGTATATCCAAATGTGGATGTCTGTAGGCATATCTAGTGTCAACATTTTTGAATTTGAGACCCTAGAGAGCTAATAACCAGTGTCTGTCCTTGCTTAGTTCAAAGCCAGTATTGCTGACTGTAGATTCATCTGAGTGTCCTCAGTGCATTCATTCTATTTTGAAATAAAGGTCAGAAACATTTGAAAAATTCTGTGTGTCTATATGTTTTGTATTGATAATTTTCAAAGAATGTATGTTGTAATACTCCTACAATCAGCCTGCAAAAGGCAGTGGCGTCCAAAATGTCATACCAAAATGAGGAGTACAAATCTAATGATCCTTTGACAAACAGAGTAGCAGCCGTCTTAGTCTGTATTCGCAAAAAGAAAAGGAGTACTTGTGGCACCTTAGAGACTAACAAATTTATTTGAGCATAAGCTTTCGTGGGCTACAGCTCACTTCATCAGATGCATTTGGTGGAAAATACAGAGGGGAGATTGATATACACACACAGAGAACATGAAACAATGGGTTTATCATACACACTGTAAGGAGAGGTTTCAGAGTAGCAGCCGTGTTAGTCTGTATTCGCAAAAAGAAAAGGAGTACTTGTGGGAACTTAGAGACTAACAAATTTATTAGAGCAGCATCTGATGAAGTGAGCTGTAGCTCACGAAAGCTTATGCTCTAATAAATTTGTTAGTCTCTAAGGTGCCACAAGTACTCCTTTTCTTTTTGCGAATACAGACTAACACGGCTGCTACTCTGAAACCTCTCCTTACAGTGTGTATGATAAACCCATTGTTTCATGTTCTCTGTGTGTGTATATCAATCTCCCCTCTGTATTTTCCACCAAATGCATCCGATAAAGTGAGCTGTAGCTCACAAAAGCTTATGTTCTAATAAATTTGTTAGTCTCTAAGGTGCCACAAGTACTCCTTTTCTTTTTACTGTAAGGAGAGTGATCACTTAAGATATGCCATCACCAGCAGCAGGGGGGGAAAGGAGGAAAACCTTTCATGGTGACAAGCAAGGTAGGCTATTTCCAGCAGTTAACAAGAATATCTCAGGAACAGTGGTGGGTGGGGTGGGGGGGAGAAATAACATGGGGAAATAGTTTTACTTTGTGTAATGACTCATCCATTCCCAGTCTCTATTCAAGCCTAAATTAATTGTATCCAGTTTGCAAATTAATTCCAATTCAGCAGTCTCTCGTTGGAGTCTGTTTTTGAAGCTTTTTTGTTGAAGGATAGCCACTCTTAGGTCTGTAATCGAGTGACGAGAGAGATTGAAGTGTTCTCCAACTGGTTTTTGAATGTTATAATTCTTGACGTCTGATTTGTGTCCATTCATTCTTTTATGTAGAGACTGTCCAGTTTGGCCAATGTACATGGCAGAGGGGCATTGCTGGCACATGATGGCATATATCACATTGGTAGATGCGCAGGTGAACGAGCGTCTGATAGTGTGGCTGATGTGATTAGGCCCTATGATGGTGTCCCCTGAATAGATATGTGGACAGAGTTGGCAATGGGCTTTGTTGCAAGGATAGGTTCCTGGGTTAGTGGTTCTGTTGTGTGGTGTGTGGTTGCTGGTGAGTATTTGCTTCAGATTGGGGGGCTGTCTGTAAGCAAGGACTGGCCTGTCTGTGAGATCTGTGAGAGTGATGGGTCGTCCTTCAGGATAGGTTGTAGATCCTTGATGATGCGTTGGAGAGGTTTTAGTTGGGGGCTGAAGGTGTTGGCTAGTGGCGTTCTGTTATTTTCTTTGTTGGGCCTGTCCTGTAGTAGGTGACTTCTGGATACTCTTCTGGCTCTGTCAATCTGTTTCTTCACTTCAGCAGGTGGGTATTGTAGTTGTAGGAATGCATGATAGAGATCTTGTAGGTGTTTGTCTCTGTCTGAGGGGTTGGAGCAAATGCGGTTATATTGTAGAGCTTGGCTATAGACAATGGATCATGTGGTGTGATCTGGATGAAAGCTTGAGGCATGTAGGTAGGAATAGTGGTCAGTAGGTTTCCGATATAGGGTGGTGTTTATGTGACCATCGCTTATTAGCACCGTAGTGTCCAGGAAGTGGATCTCTTGTGTGGACTGGTCCAGGCTGAGGTTGATGGTGGGATGGAAATTGTTGAAATCCTTGTGGAATTCCTCAAGGGCTTCTTTTCCATGGGTCCAGATGATGAAGAGGTCATCAATGTAGCACAAGTAGAGTAGGGGCATTAGGAGAAGAGAGCTGAGGAAGCGTTGTTCTAAGTCTGCCATAAAAATGTTGGCATACTGAGGGGCCATGCGGGTACCCATCGCAGCACCGCTGATTTGAAGGTATACATTGTCCCCAAATATGAAATAGTTATGGGTGAGGACAAAGTCACAAAGTTCAGCCACCACGTTAGCCGTGACATTATTGGGGATACTGTTCCTGACGTCTTGTAGTCCATCTTTGTGTGGAATGTTGGTGTAGAGGGCTTCTACATCCTTTGTGGCTAGGATGGTGTTTTTAGGAAGATCACCAATGGATTGTAGTTTCCTCAGGAAGTCAGTGTTGTCTCAAAGATAGCTGGGAGTGCTGGTAACGTAGGGCCTGAGGAGGGAGTCTACATAGCCAGACAATCCTGCTGTCAGGGTGCCAATGCCTGAGATAATGGGGCGTCCAGGATTTCCAGATTTATGGATCTTGGGTAGCAGATAGAATACCCCAGGTCGGGGTTCTAGGGGTGTGTCAGTGCGGATTTGTTCTTGTGCTTTTTCAGGGAGTTTCTTGAGCAAATGCTGTAGTTTCTTTTGGTAACTCTCAGAGGGTAATGGCTTGTAGAAAGTGGTGTTGGAGACTAGTCGCCTCTTGTTCATACTCTGACCTATTCATGATGACGACAGCACCTCCTTTGTCAGCCTTTTTGATTATGATATCAGAGTTGTTTCTGAAGCTGTGGATGGCATTGTGTTCTGCATGGCTGAGGTTATGGGGCAAGTGATGCTGCTTTTCCACAATTTCAGCTCGTGCACGTCGGCGGAAGCACTCTATGTAGAAGTCCAGTCTGCTGGTTCGACCTTCAGGAGGAGTCCACCCAGAATCCTTCTTTTTGTAGTGTTGGTAGGGAGGTCTCTGTGGGTTAATATGTTGGTCAGAGGTGTGTTGGAAATATTCCTTGAGTCGGAGACATCGAAAATTGGACTCTAGATTCATAGATTCATAGATTCATAGATACTAAGGTCAGAAGGGACCATTCTGATCATCTAGTCCGACCTCCTGCACAGCGCAGGCCACAGAATCTCACCCACCCACTCCTATGAAAAACCTCACCCATGTCTGAGCTATTGAAGTCCTTAAATCATGGTTCAAAGACTTCAAGGAGCAGAGAAGCCTCCCTCAAGTCAACCATGCCCCATGCTACAGAGGAAGGCGAAAAACCTCCAGGGCCTCTCCAATCTGCCCTGGAGGAAAATTCCTTCCCGACCCCAAATATGACAATCAGCTAAACCCTGAGCATATGGGCAAGATTCACCAGCCAGATACCCAGGAAAGAATTTTCTATAGTAACTCAGATCCCATCCATCTAATATCCCATCTCAGGGGATTTGGCCTATTTACCCTGAATATTTAAAGATCGATTACTTACCAAAATCCCATTATCCCATCATACCATCTCCTCCATAAACTTATCGAGTAGAATCTTAAAGCCAGATAGATCTTTTGCCTCCACTGCTTCCCTTGGAAGGCTATTCCAAAACTTCACTCCTCTGATGGTTAAAAACCTTCGTCTGATTTCAAGTCTAAACTTCCTGGTGGCCAGTTTATACCCATTTGTTCTTGTGTCCACATTGGTGCTGAGCTGAAATAATTCCTCTCCCTCTCCTGTATTTATCCCTCTGATATATTTATAGAGAGCAATCATATCTCCCCTCAACCTTCTTTTCGTTAGGCTAAACAAGCCAAGCTCCTTAAGTCTCCTTTCATAAGACAAGTTTTCCATTCCTCGGATCATCCTAGTAGCCCTTCTCTGTACCTGCTCCAGTTTGAATTCATCCTTTTTAAACATGGGAGACCAGAACTGCACACAGTATTCTAGGTGAGGTCTCACCATTGCCTTGTATAACGGTACTAAAACCTCCTTATCCCTACTGGAAATGCCTCTCCTGATGCATCCCAAAACCGCATTAGCTTTTTTCACAGCCATATCACATTGGCAGCTCATAGTCATCCTATGATCAACCAATACTCCAAGGTCCTTCTCCTCTTCCGTTACTTCTAATTGATGCGTCCCCAATTTATAGCTAAAATTCTTGTTATTAATCCCTAAATGCATAACCTTACACTTCTCACTATTAAATTTCCCTATTACTATTACTCCAGTTTACAAGGTAATCCATTTCCTCCTGTATAATATCCCGATCCTTCTCCGAATTGGCAATACCTCCCAGCTTTGTATCATCTGCAAACTTTATTAGCACACTCCCACTTTTTGTGCCAAGGTCAGTAATAAAAAGATTAAATAAGATTGGTCCCAAAACCGATCCCTGAGGAACTCCACTGGTAACCTCCCTCCAACCTGACAGTTCGCCTTTCAGTAGGACCCGTTGCAGTCTCCCCTTTAACCAATTCCTTATCCACCTTTTGATGTTCATATTGATCCCCATCTTCTCCAATTTAACTAATAATTCCCCATGTGGCACGGTATCAAATGCCTTACTAAAATCTAGGTAAATTAGATCCACTGCATTTCCTTTATCTAAAAAATCTGTTACTTTTTCAAAAAGGAGATTAGGTTGGTTTGGCACGATCTACCTTTTGTAAAACCATGTTGTATTTTGTCCCATTTACCATTGACTTCAATGTCCTTAACTAATTTCTACTCTAGGTCACCACAGAACTGTATCATGTTCGTGGGGATGGAGGGGCAAAAGGAGAGGCCCCGAGATAGGACAGATTCTTCTTCTGGGTTAAGAGTATAGTTGGATAGACTAACAATATTACTGGGTGGGTTACGGGAACCACTGTTGTGGCCCCTTGTGGCATGTAGTAGTTTAGATAGCTTAGTGTCCTTTTTCTTTTGTAGAGAAGCAAAGTGTGTGTTGTAAATGGCTTGTCTAGTTTTTGTAAAGTCCAGCCACGAGGAAGTTTGTGTGGAAGGTTGGTTCTTTATGAGAGTATCCAGTTTTGAGAGCTCATTCTTAATCTTTCCCTGTTTGCTGTGGAGGATGTTGATCACGTGGTTCCGCAGTTTCTTTGAGAGTGTGTGGCACAAGCTGTCAGCATAGTCTGTGTGGTATGTAGATTGTAATGGCTTTTTTACATTCAGTCCTTTTGGTATGATGTCCATCTGTTTGCATTTGGAGAGGAAGATGATGTCTGTCTGTATCTGTATGATTTTTTTCATGAAGTTGACAGATTTCCACTCTATATGGCTAAATTCAGTGCCCTGCATAATGACAGGTTTCAGAGTAGCAGCCGTATTAGTCTGTATTCGCAAAAAGAAAAGGAGTACTTGTGGCACCTTAGAGACTAACAAATTTATTTGAGCATAAGCTTTCGTGAGCTACAGCTCACTTCATCGGATGTATTTGGTGGAAAATACAGAGGGGAGATTGATATACACACACAGAGAACATAAACCAATGGTTTTATCATACACACTGTAAGGAGAGTGATCACTTAAGATAAGCCATCACCAGCAGCATGGGGGGGAAAGGAGGAAAACCTTTCATGGTGACAAGCAAGGTAGGCTATTTCCAGCAGTTAACAAGAATATCTGAGGAACAGTGGTGGGTGGGGTGGGGGGAGAAATAACATGGGGAAATAGTTTTACTTTGTGAAGATATATGCCATCATGTGCCAGCAATGCTCCTCTGCCATGTACATTGGTCAAACTGGACAGTCTCTACGTAAAAGAATAAATGGACACAAATCAGACGTCAAGAATTATAACATTCAAAAACCAGTTGGAGAACACTTCAATCTCTCTGGTCACTCGATTACAGACCTGAGAGTGGCTATTCTTCAACAAAAAAACTTCAAAAACAGACTGCAACGAGAGACAGCTGAATTGGAATTAATTTGCAAACTGGATACAATTAACTTAGGCTTGAATAGAGACTGGGAATGGATGAGTCATTACACAAGGTAAAACTATTTCTCCATGTTATTTCTCCTCCCCACCCCACTCTCCACTGTTCCTCAGATATTCTTGTTAACTACTGGAAATAGCCTACCTTGCTTGTCACCATGAAAGGTTTTCCTCCTTCCCCCGCCCCCGCTGCTGGTGATGGCTTATCTTAAGTGATCACTCTCCTTACAGTGTGTATGATAAACCCATTGTTTCATGTTCTCTGTGTGTATATATCAATCTCCCCTCTGTATTTTCCACCAAATGCATCCGATGAAGTGAGCTGTAGCTCACGAAAGCTTATGCTCAAATAAATGTGTTAGTCTCTAAGGTGCCACAAGTACTCCTTTTCTTTGACAAACAGTTATTTATAAATGCTGTTGAAAACCCTTTCATATATTTTTAGGTGGTTTGGAAGTTAATGTAACCAATGCAGGTTGATAATTCAGTTGAGAGAAAATATAAGAAAATGCAAAGAACGAGAGCTGTCAGAAAATGTTGTAGAATTCATTGTTGTCTAGTAATTGTCATCAGATTTCAGTCCTCTAAGCAGCTTTTCCTCATCTTTACTCTATAGGGATTTTCTAATTTCTCCAAGCACATGATGTAGTTATGTCCATCCATGATATCAGCTTGGAGTTCAAACTTACCTTTCATTTCAGAAAGCAGAAGTCATTAAATATATTTCGATGTTGAATTACAATATGGAATGCCTTAGACGCTGCAAACAATGGGATTTGGATGCCAGAAGAGTATGGCAACTACAATTCCCTGTGCAGTTCATTAAATTTTATCCACTGGGAAATCCTGAAAATGTGAACTTGCCTTGAAAAAAGAAATGCATACCATAGCACAGAAATAGGATTTTCAAAACCAGCTGATTGAAAAGAACCACACTGCAACTCAACTATCGAAAACACTGTAGCCTTAAGCTAAAGACAGGTTTCAGAGTAGAAGCTGTGTTAGTCTGTATTCGCAAAAAGAAAAGGAGTACTTGTGGCAGCTTAGAGACTAACAAATTTATTGGAGCATAAGCTTTCGTGAGCTACAGCTCACTTCATCGGATGTATGATGAGTGCATGAAGTGCATGTAGCTCACGAAAGCTTATGCTCAAATAAATTTGTTAGTCTCTAAGGTGCCACAAGTACTCCTTTTCCTTAAACTAAAGAAGACACTAGAAATGGTTATCTTGCAAATCAAACTATTTTAGTAACTATATAATTGATTTCCTGTAAAGTGAGAGGAGGAGAGGCCTTTTGAGTTTACCAGACACTGAGGTCCTTACTTAGTTTTCAATCTGTCCTTCTTACTCTGACAGTTCAGAAATATGGATCTGGATGGGAATTTTGATCTGAATTCTTCAGAAAGTAGGTGTGTTTGGAAGCAAAGAACCAGATCCCTGCATCTGGCTGAGCTGCACTCTGTGCAAGACTTGCGATGTGTGGTGGGGGAAGGTGGCTTTATGCCAGCCTAGGGGCTGTCCTAAATTATGCTGGCTAAAGGAATCCCCTGCAAGATTCACCCATACAAAAGTTTGAGTGTGTATACAAATTTGCAGTACACAGTTTATGGTACACTTAGTTAAACAGTCAAAAAGTAGGCAAGTAAATTCAGAGGCTGAAGCTGAAAATTTTGGTCCTAGATGGCTCTCTCACTTTCACCTCACTTCAGAATTTGTTAACTTTGCTTTAATGTCAAGGTTTTCTCTCTTGGTAGCAAACCTCTCTATTCTATTCCCTCTTAGCTGCCCAATATACATCCCAATATTTTATGCTTCTGATATTTTATCTGTCTTTCATTCTTTTACTCCTGCCTTCTTTGTGTCTTTTGCAGTTATCTTCAACACTTCTCTAACTGTATCCATGATCGCTCTCTTTCCTGCTCCTGCTCTCTCACCCACGCACCATTGTTTTCCTCTTTCCATATTGGCTTGCATATATCTTTTTCTTTCTTTTGTTTCCCAAAGCAGGATGAAGTACTGCCTGTAAAATTGTTCATAGTTCTGATACTTTCACAATATTTCCTCTGGTTTTCTAATTTTTTAAATCCAAAAATATAAGGAACACCTTACTCATAAAATCTTTTTAAGTTCCAGTGAAAAAGAAAAATACCTGCCCCAACTCCTCATAGTTTCTGCCCTGTTTTCAATAGGCACCTGTGTCCATAAGCACACATCTGTCCAGGGTCAGGTTACATGCTAAAGAAAACATCTAGATCAGGACCGAGCGAATGGTTTGACAGATGTTATTAAGTCTGTCTCAACATTGTGGTTTCATGTTTGGCACTTAGCTTAACACGTAACAGTATAATTTAATTTGATCATGATGTTCCCCCAGAAGAGCTTGTGCTGTAGTAACCCAATTCAAGAGTTTGGATATCAAGAGAGGCCTGGATACATAGGCAGTATATGTTCATATCTAATAATCTTTGGTGCCTTAAAAATACACCCACCTTTCATCAATGAATTATTTTTCTCCATCTGCATTGTCCATAATTGACAAGACCATTGTTCATGGTCTCACAGAAAATTTGTGGCAGAGTATTCTGATCTCCTGACTTCCAGGCTGGTGTTTAGGTACATGATCATGCTTCGTCTCCGAGGGATTAAAATACAATGGAAATCAACGTCAGTCAGTGATCAGACTTTTTTTATAAACCATTTTTTCAACGGCAGCAAGAGTTCAGTGTTTGCAACTGCAAACTGATAGCTATGGTCAGACAGCACATAACTCTGACTTTCTGTGCAATATGCTCAACTATCACCTCCCGGGTAATTTATTTTCTTCCAGGATATTATTCCTTTTTTTTTTAATCTGAAGAATTGATGTATACTTAGTTTGACTAGGAGTATCTACAGACACATGAAACCTATGAAAAATATGTATGAGATCTGTCTTAAAGCTTTAAAATAACCCATTGCTCACACATGCTTTGCACAAGTATGTTGCTTCTTGTTCACTAGATTATTACCCACCTGCTTAATGAGAACTGATGTCTCCAAGTCTTCCATGACTGGAAGGTCTACTGGCTGCAAAGCTGTAGGAAAACTAAGGGTTGAATAAGCCCTAAAAAGAAGCCAAGCCAATTAAAGAGACATCCCTAGCTCCAATACCTGTACTCAGTTGCATGTGAAGATATATATATATAGTCAATAACCCATATCATTGATACGTATGTAATTTAGTAATGCTGAAGGATGCAATAGATTAACAAATGACTTAATGTATGACTATATAACAATTGTAGAAAAAAGTTTTCATTAGAGCTGTCAATTAATCACAGTTAACTCACACAATTAACTCAAAAAAATTAATCGTGATTAATCACACTGTTAAACAATAGAATACCAATAGAAATGTATTAAATATTTTTGGATGTTTTTCTACATTTTCAAATATATTGATTTCTATTATGACACAGAATACAAAGTGTACAGTACTCACTTCATAGTATTATTTTGATTACAAATATTTGAACTGTAAAAATGATAAAATAAATAGTATTTTTCAATTCACCTCATAGAAGTACTGTATTGCAATCTCTTTCTCACGAAAGTGCAACTTACAAATGTAGATTTTTTTTGTTACATAACTGTTCTCAAAAACAAAACAGTGTAAAACTTTAGAGCTGGCAAGTCCACTTAGTCTTACATATTATTTTTCAATTCACTTAATACAAGTGCTGTAGTTCATCTTTATCATGAAAGTAGAACTTACAAATGTAGAATTATGTACAAAAAAATTCCATTCAAAAATAAAACAATGTAAAACTTTAGAGACTACAATTCCACTCAGTCCTTTTGTTCAGCAAATCGCTCAGAAAAAAAGTTTGTTTACATTTACAGAAGCTGCCTGCTTCTTATTTACAAATGTCATCTGAAGGCGAGAACAAGATTCGCATGGCATTTTTGTAGCCAGCATTGCAAGGTATTTATGTGCCAGATATAATAAACATTAATATGCACATTAGTGCTTTGGCCACCATTTCAGAGGATATGCTTCCATGCTGATGATGCTCATTAAAAAATAATGCATTAATTAAATTTGTTACTGAACTCCTTGCGGGAGAACTGTATGTCTTCGGCTCTGTTTTACCAGCATTCTGCCATATATTTCATGTTATAGCAGTCTCAGATGATGACCCAGCACATGGTTGCTTTAAGAACACTTTCACGGCAGATTTGACAAAATGCAAAGAAGATACCAATGTGAGATTTCTAAAAATAGTTAGAGCACTCGACCCAAGGTTTAAGAATCTGAAGTGCCTTCCAAAATCTGAGAGGGACAAGGTGTGGAGCATGCTTTCAGAAGTCTTAAAAGAGCAACACTCAGATGCGGAAACTACAAAACCTGAACCACAAAAAAAGAAAATCAACCTTCTGCTGGTGGCATCTGACTCAGATGATGAAAATGAACATGCATTGGTCTGCTCTGCTTTGGCTTGTTATCAAACAGAACCCATCATCAGCCTGGAAGCATGTCCTATTGAATGGTGGTTGAAGATGAAGGGACATATGAATCTTGCGATGCCCTCTACAATAGTGCCATGCAAATGCCTGTTCTCACTTTCAGGTGACATTGCAAACAAAAAGTGGGTAGCATTATCTCCTGAAAATTGTAACCACATTTGTTTGTCGGAGCGACTGGCTGAAGTAGGACTGAATGGACTTGTAGGTTCTAAAGTTTACATTGTTTTATTTTTCAATGCAGTTATTTTTTGTACATAATTCTACATTTGTAAGTTCAACTTTCATAATAAAGAGAGAACACGACAGTACTTGTATGAGGTGAATTGAAAAATACAATTTCTTTTGTTATTTACAGTGCAAATATTTGTAATAAAAATAAATAAAGTGAGCACAATACACTTTGTTTTCTGTGTTGTAATTGAAATCAATATATTTGAAAATGTAGAAAACATTCCAAAAATATTTAAATAAATGGTATTCCAAAATTCTTTAACAACGCGATTAATCGCAATTAATTTTATAATCGCTTGACAGCCCTAGTTTTCATTACTTTTTTCCCTCTTTTCTTAGTAATTTGGGTTATATTCTATTTTTGAATTATTATTGTGTGTTACTGTAATATAACGTCTGGTTCTAGAGCTGTGCATAGTGATACAGACCCCTTCTGCTGACTGAGATGAATGGCAGGTGCTAACAAGTTGCACGAAGATGAAGAGGTATCTCTGTTGACTCACCATAGCAGACAGACCTAGAATATACTCTGAGCTCCAATCCAGAAGTATAAATGGGTTTAGGACAGAGGAAACCTAGGGCAGGAAAAAAGTGATCCATCAGAGAAAAAGCCCTCAGGAGCAGCCTGCCCAGGAGCAGACTTACAATGAGATTTATGGTTTGTTGTTAAAATTAACAATAATCAAACCCCAGGCAGCAGATTAGTTTGGACCAGCTCTGCGTGGGTGTATTGTGCTGAGAGTGAGGCGGGAATGTTGCCTTCTTACAATTATTGAAATATATTTAACATTTTTCGTTTAAGATAATGGCCTAAATTCAGAGGTGAAATAAAGTGGTGGTATTAGTGGCATGCTGACGAATCAGAGTAAGACAGTATAAATGAGTAATTTTTACACACAGAGGCTGTAGTGTAATAAGCAATGATTAGGAAGGTGTCAAATGGAGTAAAATATATCAGGCCTCCATCTTATATCCTCCCGGACTTCTCATTTGCTTCTCCTGTCCTTCCACCATTTCAGCATGTTTAATTATATCAGCTTACTTAGGCTGGTATAATTATACATATGCTCATTTTTGCTGATTTACTGATATTTAATTTATACTATATGCTGCCATTTACATCACCTCTGAATTTGGCCCAGTAATTATAAAGTGTACAGTGTCAAATATCTATATCTATATTGTATATATAGAGAAAGAGAGAGAATATTGTATTCTTAAAAGCAAAAATACATGTCTTTCCAACCATCTGGCCTATTGAGAAATTTGGGCTGTTATTCCATCCAATTTTCCTTGGTCATTTCTTCTAACTGTTTTTTTATTTGAAGAGAAAATAGTTTTGTTCAGTGGTATACTGTCCTGATACTGCAAAAGGAATGCAGCAAAATTAACTGTTTAGGTAGAGTGCACTTCGTACTGTTTAAAGCAATTCATAGCTGTTTTATCTTGGAAGCAGTAATTATTGATCATCTTTTTTTCTTGTACGGCTGAAAGTGTCAGTAAGCAGCTGCAGATGTGGAGAACTTTGCCAGGTATTCTTATCAGCCTCAGTTCAGTTTCAGCTCTGCAAAGCTCACAAGACTTTATTTTACTGAAGATTCATTCCGCTGACCTTCAGAACCAGGAAGGTTATAAGCTTCACCAGCTTGGTATGAGAGTTTCACTGAACTGGAAATATGGATATTTTCAGCCTTGTTCATTATAATGCACAATTTTAAAGTTTAGTTGCTTGCATAAATATTGAAGAAATCAGTATAAAATTTCCAAGGCTATAAGAAATAATTTTCTGTGACTATTCAGAGAGGTCAAGCTATTTTACCTTATACTGTGCAGTCTGTGCTGCCACTTTGTTAGCTAAAGACGCATTCTTTTAATGATGAGAAAAGCCTTGAGTTTTCATGAAGAATGAATCTAATCCTCCTTCGACTATACAATCTTTTCTCATGGGATCATTCAGCAGACAGATCAGAAACACCTGGTCTGGAAAGGAAACTGAAAATAGATAGCGTGGCTTGTAATAATCTAAAATAAACAATACCTTCAAACTAGTCTATACATTTAAAAACCTTTATCCCTTTATACATGATATATCATCTTCGACTGGAAGGTCATTAGGTTTAAAATATAATTCTTTCCCCCTGCATCATATGCTTATAACTTGAGTAGTGCTGGCAATCAGACTTATAAACCTGCTTATATTGTTCATAAACTTGTTGTTGCTCTTTTGTGACTAGAAATTAAGGGAGCAGTTTTCTTTTCCTTTCAGTGAAATTTAGCATTTATGAAAGGTGCTGAAGCGTGAAGTCCTCTGATTACCCTCTGAACAGAAATGGCAGAGGCAACAATAATACATGCGCACCCTCAAATCACTCCATCGCTCCATCAATCCTGAACCACCTCTGTAAACTGTACTTCATTTCTTCGAGGCCCATTCAAACCCTGAGCCCCCTCAGGTAAAGGTACCAACAAGGATGCCAACTTTTAGGATATAAATACTTATCCATAAGATATTGGACAGATGCTTTCAGTTCACAAAGAGAATCAAACACCTATCATATGGTAATGACTATTTGTCACTGGTGAGTTGGGCTGGATTTGAATCAAGGACCTTAAAATGGAAAAGTCTGTTTCCCTTTGTTACTATTTATTATTTACTTATGGTAGCACCCACTATGTACTCAGCACTTTCCACATACTCAAAGGGGATGGTCCCTATTCTGAGGAGCTCATAAGAGAGAGAGAAGGATGCTTCAGGTATATTGTGGGGTGGTTGGGGCTATTATTATCTCATCCCTTTGGCTCCCTCTTGGGAATTTCTCACACTTCCTCTGAAAAATTGGTAGTACCATCATTGCTTCTCTCTGTTAACATATCTCTTCCCCTGAAACTCTTATTTCACTTTATAAACTCTTTTAGGATAAAGATTTTTTTTAAAAGGACCCTATGGAATTATTTATTTGACCCTCATGAAGCAGTTTATCTTTGCAGAATGTGGAAGGTGAGAGTAGCATTTTTGCTGTGCTGCTGATACTGTGGGCCATTTAACTTTATGAAAATAGTATATGTACCATTCCTGGAGAATGAAGCAACCATTTCAAGTGACTGTTCATAGAATCATAGAAACGTAGGGAGGGAAGGGACCTCAAGAAGTCATCAAGTCCAGGCCTCTGTGCTGAGGCAGGACCAAAACTAAAGGTATTTGTTCAGTCTGTTTTTAAAAATTTTCAATAATCGGAATTCCACAACTGCTTTTGGAAGCCTATTCCAGAACTTAACTACCCTTATAGTTAGAAAGTTTTTCATAATATCTAACCTAAATCTCCCTTACTGCAGATTAAGCTCATTAGTTCTTGTCCTATGCTCAACAGACAGAGTGAGCAATTGTCCTCTTTATAACAATCCTTAACATATTTGAAGACTATTATCATTCTTCTTTTCTCAAGACTAACCATACCCAGTTTTTGACCTTTCCTCATAAGTAGTTTTTCTTAAATCTTTGATCATTTCAGTTGCTTTCCTCTCTGGACTCACTCCATTTGCCTACATGTTTCTTAAAGTGTGGCTCCCAGAATTGGTCACAGTACTCCATCTGAGGCCTCACCAGTGCAGAGTAGAGTGGGACAATTACCTCCCATTTCTTACATAATGATCCTCCAGTTATGCACCTCAGAATGATACTTTTTTTACAACTTCATCACATTGGTGACTCATATTCAATTTGCAATCCAGTATAACCCCTAGATTGTTTTCAATAGCACTACCACCTAGCCAGTTATTCCCCATTTTGTATTTGTTCATTTGATTTTTCCTTCTTAAGTGTAGTACTTTGCACTTATCTTTATTGAATTTCATCTTGTTGATTTCAAGCCAATTCTCCAATTTGCCAAGGTCATTTTGAATTCTATTCTTGTCCTCCAAGGACTTACACCCCTCCCAACTTGGTGTCACCACAATATAACTCTTCACTCCAAGACTTAATGAAAATATTGAATAGTTCCAGACCCAGGACTGATTCCTATTGGACTTGTCTAGATCACCCTTCCAGTTTGACAGTGAACCACTGATAACTACTCATTAGTATGTCTTTCAACCAGTTGTGCATCCACCTGATAGTAATTTCACCTAGACCATATTTTCCTAGTTAGCTTATGAGAATGTCATGTGAGACTGTGTTAAAAACCTCCCAAACTCAAGATATATCATGTCTACTGCTTCCCCTTTATCCACTTGGCCAGTACCCTGTCAAACAGGAATGAGGTTGGGTTGGCATGATTTATTCTTTATAAATCCATGCTGGCTATTCCTTATAATTCTATTATCTTCTAGGTGCTTACAAATTCTGCTTAATAATTTGTTCCAGTATCTTTCCTGGCATTGAAGTTGGCTAACAGGTCTGTAATTCCTCGGGTCTTTTTTGTTCCCCTTTCTCTCCCCTATCTCTCTATCCTCCATGAATTCTCAAATAATTGCTAATGATTTCAAGATTGCTTCGTAGCTCTTTAATTCCTAAATTGAATTTCATTACATCCTGCTAACTTGATAGCTAACTTATCTAAATTTCCTTTAACCTATTCTTTCCCTATATTGGCTTGCATTCCTTCCCCCTTGTTGATATTAATTTGTTAAGCATCTGGCCACCATTAAGCTTTTTAGTGAATTTTTGCAAAATAGGCATTAAACAACTCAGCTTTCTTGATGTCATCAGTTATTAACTCTCCTTCCCCCTGCTAAGTAGAGGAAGAATTCACCTTGATTGGGAAAGCTTCCAGACTTTTGGTAGGCTGTACGTCCAACTTAAAAAATATTTTGACTGTAAGCCACTTCATGGACCACATGTATCAGTAAGCACCCCTTTCACTACTCCTGTGTTAATCAATGATGATTTCCTGCAGAGCTTTCTCTGTGTACTGAAAGACAGTTGTCCTAGTTTTAATCTTTCCATTTTAATTTTTTTTTTATTTTTGTTTTTGGCACCTTAAGTTGATGCACATTGCTTGAAACATATTAACACGTACTGTGTCCCTCCTTTCCAGAGGGACGTATGTAGTTAAGTAAATGTGGCAGATTACTTAGGTGCAGAGAATGCAAAAAAGCCACACTAACTGAAGGCTGAGATCAAGCACAGTGTTCGATAACTCAAACCTGGACTGACCTGGTTATTACATTATTATAAATGAGCTCTTTTGCAAACCACTGCAAGGAGTAATTATCCTAAGAAACCTTTTTTTTGTCCTTGTGCCATATTCTAAAAAGTGTGGCAGTTATTGGTAATATTTATCTATAATTAGGAATAATAAATATGCTGTCAGTTTTGGGCATACCAATTTTAAATGGTGGATTATTAGGTATACTCCTCCATCTAATCCTTTCCTAGGACAGATAGATCATAGACATATAACTATGTTCAACATTCAGCATAACTGTATTTAGTTTCTGATTTGCTTGAGTAGAAAATGGATGGCATTGATAGCGTTCTGCTCTCAGTTACCTTGGAACGTGAGAGGATGTACCTTAAATAAATCTGACTTTTTTCGTATAATTAGGCTGACCTCATTGCAGGTTGAATTATTCATAGGGTGAAGCTGAATTATTCATTGGATGAAGCTAAATTATTTATGAGCTCAAGTTGAAATACCTTTGACCTATGACTATGCTCCAAATACTAAAGGGTATATAATCAGATAGATTACACGAGTTGGTATTTAAACAAGTGATGCTTTGATGTTCAAGACTTAAATTCTACCCTCAGACAAGTGCTTGTAGTTGGGAAGAGTATTATTAACCCATCAGTAACCAGCACTAAGTGCAGAGAGGACAGCTGGAAGAAGAAGGCAGCAGTGAGAAGTCAATGGAAAATTAGTTTTGATTTACATGGAGATCTGATTCTGGCCCTTAAGTATGATTCATAGACTTTCCCAAATGGAGTCTCTTCCATGTCCTCACCTGCAGATAGAGGATGTGGTAATAGATCCTAATGTTTAGCTTGTACCTGGCACTTACATGTACTACATGAGTACCTGGCACTTATTTTATAGTTCCCAGAATATCTGTGTTAAGCAGATGTTCCCTTTTTCTTTTTTAGGGTCAGAAGGGTGAAGGAGTCTTAATGTGGATTTGCCTGATTCTGTTCTCAGTTACACTTATATAAATCAGTTCACACTTATATATGAAACTAATGGAATTACACCAGTGTGAGTAAGATCAGAATTAGATATGCATGTATGTGTAGGTATGTCTACCCTACAATTAGACACCATGGCTGGCCCATACCAGCTGACTTGGGCTAAGGGGCTGTTTAATTGCAATGTAGACATTCTCAGCCCAAGTTCTGGGACCCCCCCACCTCTCAGGGTCCTAGAGCCTGGGCTCCAGCTTGAGTCCAAACACTTACACCACAATTAAACAGCCCCTTCACCCTAGTCCTGCAAACCCAAGCCAGTGGCAAGGCCACAGGTTTCTAATTGCAGTGCAGACATAACTTGTAAGAGCAGTTTGCTATTCTTGCACACTGATTCCCTACTTAGCCTCATACCGGGCTGTAAGAGAGAAGAATAGGTGTAGTATACCACATTACATTTACAAGAAAAGCAGCTTTCACTAGGCAAAGTTTGCCAGTATCTTACAGTATCTCCAGTAACACTAAAGGCAAATTCTGAGTATTTACTACATTGTGGATAGCTCAGAAGAGATTATTAATTTTCACTAAAGTGAACAACAACAAACTTCTCTGTCTCCCAGGCAAAAGGCTAATCCACTTTCTACTGATCAGGATATGTAAGCAGTTTGCTTGGATGATTTTATAATCTTATGCTAACTTTACGGTGACACATTGTTAATCTCTAAAACAACGAGGAGTCCGGTGGCACCTTAAATACTACAGATTTATTTGGGCATAAGCTTTCGTGGATAAAAAAAACCCACTTCTTCAGATGCCAGTATTAAAAGTATTAATCTCTAGACTATCTTTTCTAGCATATTTCATAAGATACTGTCCACCCTGATTTACCTATTTATTTGTCAGTTTGCAAGATAGCAATTTCCCTCAGAGCCTCCTGAAATCCATTAACCACCACAGCCAGACTGTCAGAACAAAACCTTTGCACGGACATGGGACAAAGGGCAACAGCCTATCCATATACTCAGCCGCACTTATGCATAGTGCGGGCAGCGCTACATTCATCGATGTTACAGCTGGGTATTACTGTGGTTATTGCTATTGTCCTTAAGAGCATTCCAGAAATGGTGAAGCAGATGCAAGTCCTATGGAAGATTATGGGTCAAAATTCTCCACAGGTAAAAATGATGGCGTAGGTTAAAAGTCAGGTGTCATCTTGTCAGACAAGTGGGTGTAGGAAAAGGAGCATGATTTACCATTCAGTGGGTATGCAAAATTTATTTTATTTACCTGCATTATATGTATACAATTTACATGGGGCAAAAGGGTGTAGAGCAGTTAAACATTTAACAGGAAAGTGTAATGTAATGTAAGCCATGCCTGCTTGATGGGGCACATTGTCCCCCTCTCATGGTGGCCAAGCCAGCTAGAGGGGGACAAAGTGCTGCACCTAGCAGGCTTGGCTTACTGTATTATGATGCAACCCTCGTTGTCCTTATTGTACATCATTTTAATAGTTAATTTCCTGCTACATCACCCCACTCCCCTGATATATAGATTGCTCTGATTTTGCTTGTCCTCTGACTGACTGATTGGTGCGAATTATACTGTTGGACTACTTACACATGTTTTCTGATCAATAAACTCTAATATCATCCCAGAATCTGGCTCATTTTATTTAATGAGATTTATTTGGAATGCATCTGAGAGCTTGGGAAGCGAAGAAAAATGCTCATCTGGGCTCTTGCTCTGTGTTTATGTGGATGTTCTTCTAGTGATCTTTGTCTGCATTAGGAGGGTGTCACCCCTAACAATGGGCTTGATTTTGATCACATTTACACCACTGTAAATCTGGAGTAATTCCACCGAAGTCACTTGAGTTACACTACATAAAGCTGGTGTTAGTGAGATCAGAATCAGGCCCACAGTATTGACAATCTAGTTATTCTGCAAAGGAAACATAAGATGTTTGCAAAGTGCATAAGGTGTGCATGGTGGATATAGCCAGCATCCCTTAGTGCAAAACCATCTTAGACAACTTTAGTGAGACTGCAGTTAATTGTGTGTGGTGATGATGCTGACGACGTGTGGAATTATTAATTGCTGCCTTCTGGAATGAGAGAATATATGCACACAATACTGCTTACTCACTCACGTGCTATGTGTTATGTGGTGCTGTATGTACTCACAGTCACAATATGTGGCTTATTCAGAGATAAGAGATTTAGTCAGAAAAGTTCATGGATGCTAGAAGACTCAAAGCCAAAAATCCCCTACAAAGCCAGAAATTTTCCACATTTTTGGTGTTGCTTCATTTTTCTTTGCGTTGTTTTCTTCTAAAGCCAAATGTTTCTCCCATGGATATCAGTGTGAAAATTCCCATTGGCTTTAAGATTTCAGCTATAGTGTGCACCACACCAAGCAAACATAATATTCCAGGGCTTGATTCAACACTGCAGTACTCGGTGGAGTTACACAGTATAAAGCTCGTATAATGCAGAGGTGAATCAGGTCCCATAGGTTTATTCATTTCAACTGCATAAAATCCTCCAGTCAGAGCCTCACAGGGTAACTTTGAAAAGTGCCTTTAGGCAGGACTGTTGTGGGCTTCTGCTATAACTATATCAGACACATGAAACTAAACCAGAATGTCAGGACTTGTGCACATCCAAACTGAGGCAAAATGTAGAGTTTCTTTCTTTAAGGAAAAGCCTGTTAATGTGCTGCCTTTATTAGGTTAAGCAAAGGTATCGCAGTACATGATGTTTGGTTTGTAGTACACAGAAGGGGCTTTTATTCTACATGAGGTCAGACTAGATCTAATGGTCCCTTCTGGCCTTAAAAATCTTGGAATTTATTAACTTAATGACTTAACACTTTAATGCCACACTCAAATTTTGGTCTTCTGTCCAAATCTTCCTAGCAGACCACTGTCTGTGTTCTACTGCATCTCTATTCCTACCTAACTGCTTTTCTGGAGACCCCCAAATCCCACAGGGTCCTTTCTGAAAGGCTGCAAAGCTCCCAAGACTGTAACTGCATCTCAGGAAGTCCTAGTGGACTCAAACCTGGCCACAACAATCCAAGCATTCCTGAGCTCCACTCTTGATTATTGCATTTCATTATAGCTTAACCATTGTTTGCCATAAACCCAGAGTAAGGGGAAGTGCACTGTTGTGGTGCCCCAAAAGCAGCCTGGGAGGGCGACTGGGACTCCCTGAATCACAAATTTCCCTCCTGGCCTCCTGACTGCTCTGGGGAGGGAGGTAACTGTGCCAGGTCTACACCTGGCATAGCATCCCTTCTCCAACATGCTGGTACAACTGCATTCCCTGGCATGCTGGTACAAGGATTGCAGAATTTGGCCCAGATAGCAAAATAACATCCTTGCCTAGGTGGCAGAAACAAAGCATTAAAACAAGACTAAGACAAGACTTTATGTACATGCACCACACTGTGAGCTTTTATTATCTGACTGGTTTCAGAGTAGCAGCCATGTTAGTCTGTATTCGCAAAAAGAAAAGGAGTGAAGTGAGTTGTAGCTCACGAAAGCTTATGCTCAAATAAATGTGTTAGTCTTTAAGGTGCCACAAGTACTCCTTTTCTTATTATCTGACTGTCTAATGGTTGAGCTGCCAAAACTAGCAGCCCGCATAGAATAAGTTATGAACAGTTGAAGAATTCTCTGTTCCTTGTATGACAACCCAGATTTTTCTATCTATAAATGATGGTCCCAGGAGATAGCACT
Source organism: Dermochelys coriacea (assembly GCF_009764565.3). Classification (NCBI taxonomy): domain Eukaryota; kingdom Metazoa; phylum Chordata; order Testudines; family Dermochelyidae; genus Dermochelys; species Dermochelys coriacea. The sequence goes on along the minus strand of NC_050070.1, from coordinate 39,484,463 downwards.
TGAAGATAAGGAACACAAAGATGATGAGAAAAAACAGTGTGAAGTTCATGGCCTTTTGTTGGAATGATTTTTGTCACGACAAAATAAAATCTGTAGTTTTTCAGATCAGTGACCAACTCCAGACCAGACGGATACATTGTGCATTAAATATACCTGGCCTACTATATAATGCTTGGTATACGGCATGAGTCCTCAGATATGTCAGTTTCTACTTGTGTGCAGCTCTACAGTGTATAATGTCCATAAGAGGTTCTTCTTGTATCCCAATTGTATAGAAAAATTCTATTTCCAATACAGATCTTCTTGAATATAGATGTGAGATTTGCAAATACCTTCTTTTTTTAAAAACACAAAGGCACTGTACATCCACATAGAAGATTTCTACTATCGCCCAGAAAATGGTAGTTTTCTCAAGGTGGTTGAAATCAAGATAGGTTTGTTTGTTTTTTTCAAAATCACTGTTTTTGCACACTGTTGCAACTCTTGGAAGTTTGAAAGTAAATGTTTCCTTACTGAAATTTGTTATCTTCCATCATGCACCTGTGATACTGTTTAGTTTTGTAGGTTGCTCTTGAGTACATCAATTGTGCAGGTTGCAACTATATTTTGGCAAAAGAGAGATAACTGAGTGAGTAGCAGAATAATCATCTTGACAGATTTGTGGTGTTTAATTTTTTCTTAAATTTTCTGGAGCATCTGTCACAGGCCTACCACAATAGACAAGTTTGTTTGTTATTGCTGTTTGTTAAGTTAAGGGTCCAGTCCTGCTCCCAAAGGCAAAACAACTTTTGACTTCAACAGGAGTGGGATTTGGCCCTAAATTAGTACCTTGGGTTAAATAAGAGTAGTAATAGGATGAAAGAAGAGAGAAAGAGAGAATATGAGGAATATAGTAGAGGAGCAGAGAAAGATGGAGACAGATAGAGAATGGGTAGAAAAGAGGAAAGTTGACAAAATAAAGAGAACTATAGAACTGATATAATTAGACCTTGGTAATTGTACATTATGAGCTATGGTACCTTACAGAAGCTTGCAAGAGAAAAATAATTGATATAGCTGATCATTTTTGAGAGGTGGAATTTTGCCATGTTAAGTGCTATGGTCTCCTGTCCTCTTCACAGTGTCCTTTTAGAAAATTCGTTAACTACGGCCTGCTTCAGACACCTTCATGAACTCAGTCAAGCAATACATTTGTTTAATCACATATTGAAAACCACCACTTATAGTAAGTCATGCCAGGCACCTGCCTTCATTGAGTAACCATGTACGCTTATCGATGTTACCCACATCTTCCCTCCCCTACCTGCTTCTGAACCTCTCCTTATGTCATGTCTAATGTAGCCTGATTTTGCAATTAGTTCCACTCAGATGGACCTCCGTGCCCTCATGGAACCCCAATAAATTCATTGGGAGGTAGGATCGTGTTATTTTTTAGTTTCTGGGAACTGAGCATTTAAGAATAATTAAAATAATAATCATAAAGAATATGCATATACATTATTTAATTTTTACATATTTATTTCTCACCTTATTATGAATCTCAGTTATTAATTCTGAAAAGAAATTCCACTGACTTTTAAAGGGCTTTTTTGTGTCCTTACTTATGGCTTCACACTTAATTTTGATTTCTATTAAATCTGAGGGTAAAGCTGCATACAGCCAAAAGTAGAATTTAGCTCCTAGCCAATATTTCTCATTTTTTCTGTTTGCACATGGACTTAACAGTTTTTCTATGTTTGATTGAGTACATTGTGCAACAAGAGTCTAAATGAAATCTAGGGGCTGAAGCATACACATAGCATTAAAATCCAGTGCATAGACATTACAATGACAGATGCTCTATCAATAGATAGATCAATTTTTGAGCTCAAAATCTTAGTAGCAGAATATGCTTTTGGTTACAGATCAACGTATCAAGTTTGAATTTTATGAAGATTTTTCACTCATGTAACTTATGAAGATCAGATAAACTTGAAATCATACAACATTCCAAGGCTGTAAACCTGTGATCATTTCCATCCTGCATGATCATAAGAATGCAGAAATGGTTCAGATATGTTAAGCAATTATCATGGAGAATGATGCCTTCCTTCTGAGAAATCCTGGATGGGTCTGGGATAAACAGTAAGTGTCAGATGTGGGACAAACAAGTGAAATTAAACTAAAGTTGGAAAAAATCTCACTTTTTGGCTGGTTAAAAAGGGTAAACTAGACTATGACAATAATAATTGACTTACTTTTTGATAATGTTAGTAGGAAAAGAGTACTAATTATTTACATGAGTAAATGGCATTTTTCCATGACTTGTAAAAATAAGTCTCTGAGGGTCAAATAAACTAACTTCTGGAACCTGATGGAGCTCAGAAGCTGCTGCTACAATAAACTAAGCATAAATGCTTTTGCTCTGGGTGAAAGTTAGAAACACAGAAACTCCTGAATGATATTTCTTCACTGTTTAAGACATGTTTCCCACATTGCTTTTTCAGACTATTTATATTAATTGCAAGTTAACTTATAACCAGCAGCTGAAACAAACAAGAATGAACTAAAGTCCTAATGAGCTCTCTTCCCCTAATGAGCTTGGGGGTGCAGCTGAGGAAAGAGAGCTCATGCAAATAAGCTACCTCCCTGTACCATTTCACAAGTCCCTATCTATGATTTAAAGAAAAGGAGTATTTGTGGCACCTTAGAGACTAACAAATTTATTGGAGCATAAACTTTCGTGAGCTACATGCACTTCATGCACTCATCATACATCCGATGAAGTGAGCTGTAGCTCACGAAAGCTTATGCTCCAATAAATTTGTTAGTCTCTAAGGTGCCACAAGTACTCCTTTTCTTTTTGCGAATACAGACTAACACGGCTGCTACTCTGAAACCTATCTTTGGTTTGTTATTCCAGCCCCAGCTAGTGCCAAAGAGCTGTTCCTAGGGCTGGAACAATATCTTTGTGCAGGAGAGATGGGCTGGCTTTGGTCCAGCTTATGGGTAAGTTTTCTTTAAAAAAAAAAATCCTGCTGTTGGAGACCCACTGATCACTAGAGGTGAACAGTGGGAAGGCTTCTGCCCTCAGTCTCTAGAAAGGGCTTGGACTTACTTCACCACATCAGGAATTATGACTGTGCCTTCCCCATTGCTGTTGTTAGTGGAAAAACTAGGATAATGTTGAGTTGACAAACCCATATTCTTCTCCTTGGATATGAGCATGTCGGGTGACCCATTGTCTACCACAGGGCTCCATGCAAATCTTCCTTAGCTCACTGTGCAGTTAATCAGGGAAGAACCACTTCCCTGCCTTAGGGCATCCTGATAGATACACAGAGTGGAAACAAAACATTTATAGGCAGGCATGTAGGATTCAATTAAATGACCATAGGTGTAATGTAGAGTATCCTATGAGGTATTTTAAATTGTGGAGGCTGTAATGATTTCATAACAACTGCTGTGCCAGCCAAGGATCAGGAAGAGGGCTGTGTACTCCTCCTGGGAAGGTCACCCTTGTCATGGCATACTCCCTGCCAGGGGGGAATCCTTGGATGCTCCTTCGAAGCTGTTTTCTAGCCAATTTGCGCTGCTGAGGCAGCCAGATCAAGAGCCTAGGATTGGACTCATAGTAATGCCTTCAGTGACGTAGATCTCTGCTACTGCCAAAAAGGAAAATGTCATTTTGGAATCATGAGCAGTAGCTGTGGAGTTTCCTTGGAACAACCACCCAAGAAACTGCCTTCTTCCTGCAGAGGGTCCTGCTGTTTTTCCAGATGTGCAATGTGGAGAAAGCCAGAGAGAGGAGAAAGAAGAGAGCTGACATGCTGCCATTGTTTTGGGGCCGTGGAAACATATTAGGAAGTTTAGTGCAGTATGACAAGATAAATAAAAAGTGACTGATAGTGAAATGTTGAAGTTTGTGGAGGAGGTAAAACTATAAAACAGACCAAATACATAATGCTCATGCTTGGTGTATTCACCTTCAGTGTAAACTTAAATTCTTGTAGGTGGAGGTGAGGTCTGCAGTGAGTATTGGTTGCCAGATTTCAGGTAAATAAAACAGTCTTAAAGGAAAAAGACTGTTGCCATAATTTTCTCTTTGATGCTGGCAGACAAGCAGAGTGGCCAAGGATTTCTGGAAGGAGATTAGGGTAATCACATGCACTCAAGAGATGTCTTCCCAGGCTAAATTACTATTAGGATGTATTTGGTTTGAAAACTGTGGATTAGTAGATTAAAACCCAGTCAATTTCTCTCTCTTGGGAAGAAAAAATTATATTCCATCTACTCAATGGAATAATTCAAATTCTGAAAAGTAGGCAGTTCAGTACTGAGTAGTTACCCATCTGTCTTCTGTGAGAAATAGTTAAAGTAAACTTTAATGATCTCAACATCAAAAGTCTGCACCCAGTCAATAAGAAGAAAGAAATGCCCAATTCCAGAGCCAGTTTCTGCTATCCTTACACTGATCAAGAAATCCCATTGATGTATAGAGCTGGTCAAAAAAGGGATTATTAGTTTTAAATGAAAAATGTGTCCTTTTTTGGGAGGGGGGATTCCAGATAATCCAGATTTAGAATTTATTCTACTAGCGCTGGGGTCTGATCAAGTATCATGAACATCAGTGGGAGTTTTACCATTGAGTTCAATGAGGGAAAGATCAAGGCCTTGTATAGGCCAACGTGTAAGAGTAAGATTTTGCTATATGGGCTGCCTCCAGGGCCCACTAAGGTCAGTGGTAGCCTTTTTATTGACTTAAATGGGCACTGAATCAGGTCCAATGGGAATAAGAGTGAAAGAATTTGAGTGGAAGAAGTGGCTCCTATATTTCTGTAATCTGATTGAAAATGCACACTGCTTTTGGCCAAGAAACTTTTTTATTTCCACAAACCTTATTGTGAACAAGCCAACCTACATTTGTTTCCCAAAATTTTAAAAATGAAGTAGTGACAAACTTTGCATGAATTTTCATGAAAAAAAATTACAACTGTGACCAGTTTCACCCGGCCCTAGTATTTTTTATTTTGTATAATTTCTTTCATCCAACTGTATCTCAAAAGACTTTGCAAGTTTGATAATGCTGAATTATACAAAGGGTTAACATTGTGCATGTGTAAGCTTTTTTTTTGTCAGTGAGATCAGTCTTCTAAAATCTTTGCCTACCAATTGCCAATCTCAACAACATACGTGTGTATTGTAAATAATTTGATTTGCCAAAACTGAATTGGAGGAGCACAGCACATTTGGAAATCAGGCCATTTTTATTCAGCTGCCTAAATATGGAAGATGGTGCTTAAATTTAAACACTGAAGTTTACAAATGTTGGCATAGGATTTTTTAAAAGATTGCTTGTCACTTGGTTAGAGTATGCTCAGAACACTGTTTCACAACAGAGGCAGGTCAACAGAGAAGGTATCATCTCATCCACAAGTGACTAGCCAGTTGGTAAAAAAGGAGAATGAAGTGATTCTGGCAAATGGCATGGCGAAAGTAGCACTATAAATGCATGCATTCAGAACTTCAAACGCTCAGTTGCTCATTGCAATGAGCAATTTTCAGCTGAGAAAATCAAGCACAGCTCCTATGAGCTCAGAGAACGGTTCCTTATTGGTTCAATTGATATGGCTACTTCCCACAGAGCAGGGTCTTGTTTTGAATCTTGAGTGAGGTAATCTGTAAGATGCATAGAGGGAAAGACAGATTAATAGAGTGGGCTGGTATAATTAAAAGCATAATCTGGCCCAGTGAACTGAATCCAGGCACTAGATCTAGGATTCTGCAAATTAGTTATGTTTGCTGTAGTGTCTTCAGACAAAACACTGACTATTAGAATTCTTTTTAATGAAAGTATTCTGTACTGCTTATTGAAAATGCTGCTAATAGGTGTGAATTCCCAGAACAAGAGCAACATCAGCTTCTTCTTTTTTTTTAAAAATGAATCACTAGGACATATTTCTGTGAGGGGAGATGAGTGGGAGACCTGTATTTAAATAATTGCAGTTTGCGGGTGATTAAACCTTAATTAGCTAACTGTTCTAAAACGCCACAGCTCTAGGTCTGAAATGGTGAGTAATGACTGCTTAAAGTGCCAACCAAGATGGGTTTTCATATATATATATGAAAATATATATATTATATATAAAAAATCAAAAGTCCAGAGAGGGAAGAAAGGTATTGAAATGTTGGGAGCTGAATTATGGTGTCTTTATTGAAGGCAGAATCTGGCCCTAAATCACATCAGTGCAAATCTAGAATAAGTCCTTTGAAGTCAGAAACCTGCCCTCCAGTCCTTAATCAAGCATAATTTTACTGAAATCAATTAAAGGTTTTTCTCTATAAGATTTGAGTGAGGATTTGGTGCAAGGAGACCATCATGTATTAACTTACCCTTGCAGCTACAAGCAGAGACTTCCTTAGTGTGCATCAGATAGTCCTATTTTATTGAGCACTTTTCTGTCACCCAACTGCCTAAATGTCTGGAAAAAATAATATTTGGAGGGGGAAATACTTTGAAAGATTTCCAGAAATTCATGATGGCCCCTACTTATCAAAGTGGTGTACAGGCTTGGCGACAGATGACTCAGTCCTAGACCTGGATAGCTGGGTCGCAGAAGTAGACACAAATTACTTTCTCGTTTTTGGAGTGGCAAGAAGATGGTGCCCACTCCCCTTGTGATCCCAGAGTGATCCATGTCATTGGCACTTCAGGACTGGAATACTATGATGCGCTCTACCTCTACTCTACTAAAAGAGTTCACCACCCTTGAAGGAGAACCATTGCCCAGAGTTGCTGTGAGATACACTTGAGTTTGGATCTCAGCAGGTGAAAAGAGACACCATACAGTTGGCCTCTTACCCTCACCCTGATGAACTCCTGGAGGAGCAGCAATGGCCAGAGCCACTTGGCAACATACTTAGGGATACCTTGGCTTTGCTAATATAAACACATAGCATACGTACATATAGTTTTTTACAAGAACAGCAATGCCACCAAAACAAAACACTACTTTACACATACAATATTTCCCTTGGGGAGGATAAGTGTGTGATGGTGCCCCCCATAAGGCTTTATGGAAATATGCTTACGAATATATATGACATAACTGGAATATGTTTTATGCTAACCTATCTATGTAAAGGTTATGATCTACTGAATCTATTAATCTATTTGTATGCATGTATCATTTTTATATTTGAAGTTATGAATATTGGCTTTGTACTGGCTTGATTTTTAAGTAGCCTTTGTAAAGCATTTGGTCAGTTTCTTGAGAAAGGAATGTGCAAATTAAGTGCCCAATCAATAAGTGCTTAAGGAACAATGGATCTTAGAATGCTCCAATCCATATTAGAAGTCTACTTGAGGATGTTCAAGGTAGCATGTGAACCACGGCTGCTACCTGTAGTTCTGAGTCATGCAGGGACATGTGACTGGCCCATGTGACTACAAAACTCCATATTGTAGCTGGGATTCTACACAGGAGAAGGGAGGGGTATCCACCCACAAGAGAAAGTCTATTTAAACCCGTGGGAGACCTCTCCATTTTGTCTTCAGCTGGCTAAAGAGATAACCTCTCCACCCCAAGGGATACCTGAAAGAAACTGGAACAAAGGACAGTAACTACAGGGGGTGTGAGTGATTGCTAGACCCAGACTAGAAGGAAACTAGTCTGTAAAAGGAAGTTTACTGGGTGAGGATTTTATCTGTATTCAGTTTTATTACTGTAGTAGACTTAGACTTGTGTGTTTTATTTTATTTTGCTTGGTAATTCACTTTGTTCCGTCTTTTACTACTTGGAACCACTTAAATCCTACTTTCTGTATTTAATAAAATCACTTTTTACTTATTAATTAACCCAGGGTATGTATTTATACCTGGGGAGGGGGAAACAGCTGTGCATCTCTCTCTATCAGTATTATAGAGAGGGAAACAATTTACCTTTATACAGGGTAAAACGGATTTATTTGCGGTTTGGATCCCATTGGAGTTGGGTATCTGAGTGTTAAAGACAGGCACACTTCTGTAAGCTGCTCAGTTAAGCTTGCAGTTTGTGGGACGTGGTTCAGACCTGGGTCTGTTTGTGGCAGGGTTCTGGAGTCCCAAGGTGGCAAGGGCAGAAGTAGTCTTGGAACATCAGGTGGCAGCCCCAAGGGGGTTTCTGTGGTCCAACCCATCACAGAGTGAAAGGAATGAACTATGTGACAGGTTAGTCATAGATTCATAGATACTAAGGTCAGAAGGGACCACTCTGATCATCTAGTCCGACCTCCTGCACAGCGCAGGCCACAGAATGTCACCCACCACTCCTATGAAAAACCTCACCCATGTCTGAGCTATTGAAGTCCTCAAATCATGGTTCAAAACTTCAAGGAGCAGAGAAGCCTCCCTCCAGTCAACCATGCCCCATGCTACAGAGGAAGGCAAAAAAACCTCCAGGGCCTCTCCAATCTGCCCTGGAGGAAAACTCCCTCCCGACCCCAAACATGGCAATCAGCTAAACCCTGAGCACATGGGCAAGATTCACCAGCCAGATACCCAGGAAAGAATTTTCTATAGTAAATCAGATCCCATCCATCTAATATCCCATCTCAGGGGATTTGGCCTATTTACCCTGAATATTTAAAGATCAATTACTTACCAAAATCCCATTATCCCATCATACCATCTCCTCCATAAACTTATCGAGTAGAATCTTAAAACCAGATAGATCTTTTGCCCCCACTGCTTCCCTGAAGTCACATTACTTAATGCACTATGGGAAGGTGCTCAGATTACTAAAATCATGAGAGTGATACAAGAGCCTGTATAGAATAGAATAGACCATATGGTCCTCAGACTCTGGGTACTTTGAAGGTATATGGTGTTTTCTTTTAACTGTTTCACAGCCACAAGAGAGAATCCTCAGTGAAGGATGAGAGTGAAGGGGCACAGTTCAGGGCCCCAGGTTAGACAAAGAGGGGAATGAACAAAAGGAGTGGAACTTGTATTTTCAACCTGTTTTTGAGAAAGTTAAGAGCTAATTCTTCCCTAATTATTTTTGGAGAGGGGAATGTAATTATTAATAAAGATAAAAAACAGGGAAGGGCAATGAAACACTCATGGAAATGGAACTTTAACATATTTAAGTACTTTTCTGAATGGGGTGGACTCAGGTACCTACTTAGGCATATTCTTAGATCCTTAAAATGCTTACAGAGTTATGTTCAGCAGCACTTATGTTAGAGGTCCTCTCCATGAGGCTACCTGTCTAAGTACTATTGAATATGTGTTGCAGAATCAGCCCTTAAGTAGTTATCAAAGCTACCAATTATTATTCAACAAATATATCCTATTAACTATGAATGCAAGGGTTACACTCATTCGCACACACTACATTTCATAAAGTGTGTTTACGGCTACTTAAAGGGTAATCTTTTAAAAACAGATCACAGTTACATAAATAGGCAGTTTAGTGGCATGTCCTTTGCAGCTTCCCTGAGGTTTTAGAGTAGCAGCCGTGTTAGTCTGTATCCGCAAAAAGAAAAGGAGTACTTGTGGCACCTGAGAGACTAATACATTTATTTGAGCATAAGCTTTCATGAGCTACAGCATCCAATGAAGTGAGCTGTAGCTCAGGAAAGCTTATGCTCAAATAAATTGAAATGTTGTCTCTAAGGCGCCACAAGTATTCCTTTTCTTTTTTCCTGGGGTTTTACTAACTTGACCTTCATGAGGTTTTATGTGGAATGAATGCTTACATTTTGTATATTAAAAGGGGATTGTTCAGTTTCTTCCAGCTGATTTGTATAAGATACTCTGAAACCTGTCATTATGCAAGGCACTGAATTTAGCCGTATGGAGTGGAAATCTTTCGAATACAGACTAACACGCAACAACTCTTAAGAAATATAATAAACTGCATACACTGCTTTTTGCACAAGTGCACTGGATGTTCAGTATTTCTTGGATAAAGCAGGAATACTTGGCAAATGCATACACCTCAAGAGACCCATTCCTTGCTATCTTAGAAGCAGTCTGTTGCTTTTCCACAAATTATCTAGCAGTAAAAGCAATAATGCATTGTTTTATTCTCTATAAAGAAAAATGCCTTTTAGACTTGTTGGATTATCTTGATGTCCTTTGAAATTTGCCACAGTAATTTTCTTTGTACTTTGGGAACTCACAGTAAGAATGAAAGCAGTTCATTAACTGCTTTCAAAGAGTCTGAAACTTAGCTTAGCTAAAGCCTGTTCATGAATCCCTTAAATAATCAAGAGCATCAGTGGAAGAGCAAGGTTGCACAGACAAAAGCCTATAGCTTGATTTAAATTTTACAGTTTATACAAGTTAGGAAACTGACCCTTACATTTGATCTTTTAAGAGGATGGAGAAGAGACGTTAGACTTGCATTTTCTTTGTCTCTTGCCATTTCACCTGTGTACAAGAAAGATGTTGGAAGTGGTGACTACACGGCCAACATTATATAAATGAGCAAAGCTAATTTACATGGTTCATATCGTGGTTCCACACTCTTCTTCTTTTGCTGCCATTGCTGTGTCTAGTATTTGGCTTGAAGCTTCTGTGATTTGGCCGAGAGGGCCTCTGTCTATTTGTGTGCAAAGCCAGCAGATAGTCTCTCCACTTTATACTGAATGAGGAACATTATTATCTCTATTCACACAGGATTAAGCACCTATGTTTAACTGCTGTTAATAGGGACTGCTCATCCAGTTCTCTCTCTTCATGTGCTTGATTCTGCAAGGCACTGAGCCCCATTGATTTAAATGGAAATTGAGGATCTATGGTACTTCACACCACCATGTCAATGCTGAATCCCCATTCTGTCACTCGGAGTGCAGAAGTGGGGGCCTGCAAGGATTTTAAAAATTAATACTTGCCTCTCCAGGCTTGTATTAAACTCCCAAGATTACAGCTTCTCTCTGACCTTGGCTTGGTAAACGCTGCCACCACCCAAATGCAAAAAAACCCCTTTGAACCCAGGAAGGAGCACTTGGGAATTCCTCCCTGTGGGGTACCCTCAAGCCCTTTCATCCCCCTCCAGGGAAGAGCTGAAAAAGAAAACAAAGGAAATTAGCAGTGGCTATCAGCTAATCAAACAACATGCACAAACCTCTTAGAACACCAAAAATCCAATCCTGTTCTTAAAAAATGATAAACTTTATTAAAAACAAAAAGGGAAAAAATACATCTGGAACTCAGGCTTTTTGCTAGATCTTAAAAGAAACAATTGTAAAAATTAAGCACCCAAAACAGCTTTCTTGGGGGGTTCAGCTTAAAGGTTACAAACAAACAAAAGCCTCAGGGGTTAGCACAGAGGAGATCCACAAGCCTTAAAAAGAAAACAGAAATAAACCTGATAGCATCTAGCTAAACATTCTGATCTACTTACGCATTTGGAGTTCAGATAAGTAGTTCTAGGTATGATCATACCTAGCTTAAAGCTGCTTATAACATGGCTGCTCTGTCCCTCCACCCCAGAGAATGACAAAGGGAAAGTTTCTTTCCCCATTTTAAAAAGTTCTAGACTTCCCATTGGCTTTTTGGTCAGCTGCCCACTTTTTCCCCCCTTCCTTTACCTGGGGGACTTTTTAACCCTTTACAGGTAAAGCAAATAAAGAACAGCTACCAAGAGGGATTTTACAGCTAACCGGCTGGCTGGATGTCCATCAAAGGGAGCTCCCCCCCACACTTTATTTATCACAGAGCCCCATTGATTTAAATGGAAATTGAGTATCTATGGTACTTCACAGGATCTAGGCATATAGGCCAATAATGATTACTTCTGAGGTGAGCTTCAAAAATATACAAGGACCTCTACTTAATGGGAAACAGGAGACTGGAGTAGGCTGTTGAATATGAATTTTCTTATGCAATGGGCATGACTCTGCTTTTTGATGTTTGATTTTTTTTGGAGGGAGGACAGTGATGTCCCTGCTCTCAGCATTGCTGCCTATAATACTAGCAAAAATTGTCCATTCATTAACTCACCCAAATTGTCCTTCCATTTTTCAGACATTTTGAAAGGTAACTATAATAGTGCAGATTCTTTTACATGGATTGGTTAATTTCATGATAATCAATAAGGTTAATCACATGCATTTTTAGTAAAAGTCATGGAGAGGTCACAGGTAATAAACAAAAATTCACAGCCTGTGATCTGTCCATGACTTTTACTGAATATATGTATATATATATCCCTGATTAAAACTTAGCAGCTTCTGGGGACCTGGGGCACTGCTCTGGGGGACCCTAGGGACCAACGGTTAGCCCCTGCACTGGCAGCAGGAGCTGAGTGCCCCCTGCCACCTGCTGCTCCAAGGCCCCTGGGATCACTGCTGCTCCTGCAGCCCTGAGGCTGCTCCGGTGGCCCAGGGAGAGCCGCCTAAGGCTGCTCCGGCTGCGGCTGATGTGGCTGGCCCCAGGGACCACTGCTCAAGAACTTCCCAGGGTCAGCTGTCCTGGGGCTGCTGCTTGGGCACTCCCGGGGGCCACCTCAGGACCACAGCTTGGGCACTTCCCAAGGCCAGCCACCCTGGGGCTGTCTGAGCAGTGGCTGGTGTGGCTGGCCCACGGCAGCCCTCAGGACCTGCTGCTCAGGCACTTCCTATGGCTGCTTCCAGGACCACTGCTCAGGAGCTCCCTGGCCCCCCACCCCAAGCTGCGACCGGTGTGGCTGGCCCCAGGGACTGCCTGAGCAGTGGGCCCTGGGGCTGCTCCAGCAGTGGCCAGTGCGGCTGGCTTCATGAAGCCCAAGTAGCTGGCCCCGGGGCCAGCTTCTTGGGCAGCCCTGGAGTCAGCTGCACTGGCCAGTGCAGCTGCAAAAATCATGGAGGTTGAGGAAAGTCACAGAATCCGTAACTTCATGACAGAATCGCATAATGATAAAGCTAGATAGTAATCTAACTGTTATACATACCTTGAATCCAAGTAGGACTTTTGTTTGCTTATGTCAGTTACCAGAATGCCCTTTTCCATTTGACAGCTATTTCATTACTGCTGGTGTCTGAGTTCTCTGAATTAGATGGAAGGTTTCAATTTCCCTGTAGATGCACTGAGGGCCAGAAACTGAGAGGTTTATCTTGATTTTAATGGGGAGCACAGCTGCTGAGCATCTCTCCATATCAGGCCCTGTGTTTGTCTCTGTAGACGTGTATTGCAAGCCAGAAATACAGAAGGATTTCCACACATTTAGCCTGCAGACCATTATTGTGTTCAGTTACTTCCACAGACATTTGAAGAGTCCTTCTAAGTACCAAAGTCGAAGGGATCAAATCTCTTTTTCTCTATGATATGCTGGACAGAATGGGAAATAATCTTATACTGTATTAGTGTCAAATATACTGCTGCTCTTTCATTGCTATGTAGAGATTCAATGTAAAGGAATGTATCTCCTTCATTGACCTTACTTTAAAAGATAATTGTTTTTTACCTGTTGATGAACCTTAGACAGTCCAAGTAACACAAAGCTGCAGCTGTGATGGAACAGCAAACAAAAACACTATTCCCATTAGGCTGTCTGAGCTCTTTCTTCCCAGGGTGGGCTGGAGAGAAATGAAGTCAGCTATTATTTGGTGCTGATTCATATAACACACCAATTCTTCTCTCTTAGGATTCTCCAGTCAACAGGGTTAACTTTGATTTTTTCAGTTAATAGATTGACATTTTATTTAAAAATTCCATTTACAACCAATAGAAATATGACAAGTTGTCAAGGTTCCTTCCCCACTCTGAACTCTAGGGTACAGATGTGGGGACCTGCATGAAAAACCCCCTAAGCTTATTTTTACCAGCTGAGGTTAAAACTTCCCCAAGGTACAAACTATTTTCCCTTTTTCCCTTGGACTTTATTGCTGCCACCACCAAGCGTCTAACAAATATATAACAGGAAAAGAGCCCGCTTGGAAATGTCTTTCCCTCCCTCCCAAAATCCTCCCAAACCCTACATCCTCTTTCCTGGGGAAGCCTTGATAAAAATCCTCACCAATTTGCATAGGTGAACACAGACCCAAACCCTTGGATCTTAAGAACAATGAAAAAGCAATCTTAAAAGAAGAATTTTAATTGAAGAAAAAGTAAAAGAATCACCTCTGTAAAATCAGGATGGTAAATACCTTATAGTGTAATCAGATTCAAAACATGGAGAATCCCTCTAGGCAAAACCTTAAGTTACAAAAAGACACAAAAACAGGAATATACATTCCATTCAGCACAACTTATGAGCCATTTAAACAAAACAGAGTCTAACACATATCTAACTAGATCGCTTATTAACCCTTTACAGGAGTTCTGACCTGCATTCCTGCTCTGGTCCCGGCAAAGGCAACACGGACAGAGAGAATCCTTTGTTTCCCCCCACTCTAGCTTTGAAAGTATCTTGTCTCCTCATTGGTCATTTTGGTCAGGTGCCAGCAAGGTTATCCTAGTTTCTTAACCCTTTACAGGTGAAAGAGTTTTTCCTCTGGTCAGGAGGGATTTAAAGGTGTTTACCTTTCCCCTTTATATTTATGACACAAGTACAACATACAAGATCAGGAGGAAACCCCAGCATTCCTTTATAATTATATTTATAAATCCACAGCTATTTATATGCAAAATATAGAGCCTAAAAACTAAACAATGGAGGTAATTAAGTACAGTGCTTCTCAAGTAGCAAGAAGACACCTTTACTGACAAATAGTTGAAGATGTATTTGAATGTCTTTTTTCAATATTGGGACCATTCAGAACAGTCATTACTGTAGTAAAGAACCAGCTCCAACTTCAGTCAGAATATATTATGTTTAGTTCCTATTGCAGATTCTGGCAGGTTTGACAATTCAATATTTAAATTTAGTTACAGGTTTAATGTATCCCAGAATCCCAATTCCCAAACCATTTTAACACTCAACAGAATGGAAGTCTATAAATATTATGTGACAAGCTGTTTTGTCTGAGTTTTCTTTTTCTTCCCCCCCCCCTTGCCCTCAGAACCAAGTCTTGAGTGAAGGGCAGCGTGTCAGCCTTCACTCTGAATTTCCTGGCTTTTGTTGATTTATGTCCCAGCCTCAAGGTTGTCCAAATGAATGGGATATTTTTGCCTTTTAATTTCCTTTAAAACAAACCCAATAAAGAAGGAAATATTCCATGAAAAGCTAGACATGTTTACTTGGAAAATGTAAACTGACCACAAATGGGTAAATATGTATTTAGATAGTTTGTTGTATCAGATTGTGGTATCTAAACCCCAGAAATCTATATGTGTATAATATTTTTTAAAAGGAAAGTCATTATTTAACTAGCCCCATATTGAGATCATACATGCCAACTCTCAGGGTATATTTCTGGTCCTGTTTGAAGCCAGTGAAAACTTTGCCACTGACTTCAGCACAGCCAGGATTTCACCCTTAATACGGAAGAATCATTTGGCTAATTATAAACCTTAAAAACCAGACTACATCACATAATTGATTTTGAAGCTGATGTCCCTGTTGTTGGGAGGTCTGCTTAAAATTTGATCATGCAGTATGGCTTCAGGAGTTTATGATAGATGTCTCATTTCAACTGTCATTCTGCAAGCACCCCGCTACTAAAACTATAGCCGTTTACAACTGAAGAGTCAGCTACTTGTCCAACTTCAACCTCAGCCTCTGATCCTACGGTGATGCTGGCAAATGGTGCCAGCTCATGCCGAGCCCCCATGTCTCAGTTGAACACTGACAAATACATAGCTGGAATTAGTCTGGCTCACCTGTGTATTGGTATTGCTAAAATAGGTATTAGAGATATAAAAATGTACTTGGTATTTAGACTTTATTGAATGTTTGTAAATTGCTGCATGCATTCATCTCTCTTAAAACATCTGTATCCTACATTGTAAAGTCATATTTAAGTGTCTGCATTATAAGCTTCTTTAAGTGTGTAAATCACCAGACATGAAAGAGACATGAATTATTGTGAAATGCTGGCTTCCAACAGAAGGTGTTAGGTCCAGCCCAAGAGAGAAGGCCCATTGACACCCAACCAACTATTGTGGAACATCAGAGGACAAAGATTTTGTTGATTACTCTCCCCTCATCCTATGAAGAGGAGACATGAATTCCTCCCATAAGCTAAGGCCTTGTCTACACTGCAGAGTTTTGTTGTCAAAAGGCAGCTTTTGGCAATGAAATACCAGAGGTGAACACACTCCAATGCATTGGTGACAGAATAAAACCACCTCGACGAGTGGCATAAAGCTTTTTGTGGCAAACTTAGGGCATGGCTACACTGGAAACTTCAAAGTGCTGTCACGGGAGCACTCCTGCAGCAGCGCTTTGAAGTGCGCGTGTGGTCACGTGCAGCGCTGGGAGAGAGCTCTCCTAGTGCTCTTGGTAATCTACCTCCACGAGGGGATTAGCTCTGAGTGCTGGGAATGCGGCTTCCAGGCAGTGCTTGGAGCCTGTTTACACTAACGCTTTAAAGAGCTCTGACTTGCTGTGCTCAGGGGGGTGATTTTTCACCCTCCTGAGCCAGCAAGTTAGAGCACTATAAAATGTAAATGTAGCCAAGCCCGTAAAGTGACAAAGGGTCAGTGTAGATATATACCCCACCCCTTGATAATCTGTACCTTATTTCCTGATAACCAGAAACTTCTATGCTTAAACTCTTTTTACCATTTTCTTTTTTATTTTAACATCATCTTAATAAAATTATTAAATCTGCTGTTTGTTATATCACCAGAACTGTCCTGCCCAGTATCCTACAATGCCCGCCGTGACCGCTCTTCTCACTGTTTTGAACTCAGCTGCCCTGTAGGCATGCACTCCCC
Source organism: Dermochelys coriacea (assembly GCF_009764565.3). Taxonomy (NCBI): domain Eukaryota; kingdom Metazoa; phylum Chordata; order Testudines; family Dermochelyidae; genus Dermochelys; species Dermochelys coriacea. The sequence continues at coordinate 39,467,695 of NC_050070.1, read as the reverse complement.
CACTTTCAAATCTCCGGGAAGTTCTGACAGCTGAGCATGCCACTCTGCTCCAGCAGCAAAGAGTGAATCATTAACGTGGAACGTTCCTGCTCTCCCCTGCACTATAAACACAGAGGCAGGCAGGTATGCGTGAGAGAGAAACTGCTGTGCTGGGCAGAGCCAGGGAGGGAAGCAGGGGCTGATGTAAGGAGCTAATTCCCTCTGTCACAGTGCAAGACTCACCCCTGCTGCACCTCCTGCTGGTCTCTCAGGGAATTAGCTCTTCCAGCCTCCAGAGTGCCCTCTGCGGGCCGGTGTTTCACTGCCAATGGCCCCCGGATCCCTCCTGGACCCCGGTGCCCCTTTACCCCCCAGGGTGCTACCCCCTGGCAGTACCCTCACAGTCTCTGGGTCTCCCCTCCCCAGGGAACCCCCTATCCCCACCTCACCTCAGTTTATGGCTACTGCCCAGTCACCATCTAGCCCCCGCACACTGGGTCAGATGGCAATGTATAAGCCAATCATCACAGGCAAGGGAGGTTTGGACCTGCTGCCTCTGCCTACCCGTGGGCTGCCCCCTGCAACCACAGAACCCTTTTTGGCCTTACACTTGGCCTGCATGGTTTCCAGGCCGGAGCTCCCCATTGCCCTTGGCCTTCCCCCAGCACTGCTCCACCCTCAGGTACTCCCCCAGCAGCCAGGCCTGTCTTCCTTCACAGCTAGAGGAGACTCTCTGCTCCTGGCCCACTGCCCTGTTATAAGGGCCAGCTGAGCCCTGACTGGGGGATGGCCACAGCTGAGCCTGCTTCCCCCAATCAGCCTGGGAACTGCTTGCTCCCAGGCACAGCCCTCTTCTGGACTGTTTTAAGCCCTTTAAGGCCAGATCATGACCACCCTGCTATACCTTCCCACCCCCAGCCTCAGGACTGGTTGCTTCTGGCGGCTGTCTGAGCTTAAAGACAGCATGCCGACACACTCACTCTCCTACAACACAGACTCCCCCAATACTCGCTCTGTCTGTAGGGTTGCCAGGTGTCCGGTTTTCGACCAGAATGTGCGGTTGAAAAGGAACCCTGGCAACTCCAGTCAGCACCTCTGACTGGGCCGTTAAAAGTCTGGTCATCGGCACAGCGAGGCTAAGGTAGGCTCCCTGCCTGCCGTGGCTCTGCGCAACTCCAGGAAGATGTACCCCCTCTGGCTCCTATGCGTAGGGGCAGTCAGGGGGCTCCGCACACTGCCCCCTTCGCAAGAGCCAGTTCCACAGCTCCCATTGGGAACCGTGGCTAATGGGAGCTGCAGGGGCGGTGCCTGTGGACAGGGCAGCACACTGAGTCACCTGGCTGTGTCTCTATGTAGGAGCCAGAGATGGGACATGCTGCTCCTTCCAGGAGCTGCTTGAGGTAAGCACCACCTAGAGCCTGCACCCCGACCCTCTCCCAAGCCCCAACCCCCGCCCAGCCTTGATCCTCCTCCTGCCCTCTGAACCCCTTGGTCACAGCCCGGAGCACCTTCCTTCACCCCAAGCCCCTCGTCCCCAGCCGCACCCCAGAGCCCGCACACCCAGCCGGAGCCCTTACCCCCTCCGCACTCCTGTCTCAGCCCAGAGCCCCATCCCACACTCCTAATCCCTCAGCCCCAGCCCAGAGCTCCCTTCTGCACCTCAAATCCCCCAGCCCCACACCAGAGCCTGCACCCTCAGACAGAGCCATCGCCCTCCCCCCAACCCCCTGCCCCAGCCCAGAGCCTCCTTCCATACTCCAAACCCCTTGGCTCCACCCCCCCAGCCTGGACCCCCCTCCTGCTCCCCAAACCCCTCATCCCTGGCCCACCCCAGATCCCACACCCCAACCCCCTGCTCCAACCCAGTGAAAATGAGCAAGTGAGTGAGGGTGGGGAAAGCGAGAGACAGAAGAAGGGGGAGATGAGTGAGTGAGAGCGGGGCCTCAGGGAAGGGGCATGACCTCAGAGGAGAGGCAGGGCAGGGGGCAGGGCAAGTGTGTTCAGTGTTGTGCTAAAAGAAAGTTGACAACCCTATCTGTCTCTCTCACATACGCGCTCCCTCCCACTCTCTCTGACTCCCCCCCCATGCTCCCTGTCACACTCTCACCCCCACATACTTCAGTTGAAAAACAGCTGGCAACCTAGTAGGATGACCATGGAACAATGGTATTGAGAAACCTGCATCATGTGATGCTATACCTGTCCTATGAGGCATTGTAAACCCTTGCAAAGCATCCTGCGGCCAGTTTCATAGTGGGATAGCTACCAATAGTGCACTACTCTCTGTGTCAATGCAAGAGCTGCTAGTGTGGATGCATTCTGCCAACATGTGGACATGCAACAGCGGTTTAATTAAAGTGCTTTAATTAAAGCAGCATAACTTTTGGTGACTGTCGCAGGGCAAGTGCACCCCATGCCCTCTTGTGGTCACATCCTGATAACCAGCCTTTGTCTTGGGATGGTGAGGGCTAATTGTAAAAGTCAATATGGCCATTCTCCTCTCAAGGTTGTGTGGCCCAATGGCCAGAGTCAGTTACAGTGGCCCTTGCATTCAGAATCAATATAACAGCCTCCAGATGCAGGGCAATGTGACCTAGTGGCCAGTACACAAGGGACCATCCAAATCCACCAGGCCCCGACCCAGGACCCTAACAGTGACAGAGTGGTCCACCACTGGGTCAGTGGGAAATCCCAACGAAACATGCTGACCTCACTTGGGTGAGAGATACCACTCACTCACTCTCCCTGGGTCACTTCTCATTGTGTTTCCCAAAGCTGCAGTCCATCAGGTATCAAGGGTCTCCAGGCTCCTCAGCGAGGATGATTCCCTAAGACTCTGCTGGCCACAGACCTCCAGTCTGACTCTCAGGATCTCTGGCTCCTGCAGGCAAGGGCTGTGACGGCTCTTCAGCTGAAACCTCCGCCCAAGGTCCTTTCCCTCTGGTGGCCAGCCCTGAATGAGCTGAGCTGCTCTCTTTTATACATAGTCTCCAGCTGGAACATGTCCAGGGTGGAGCAAGTGCTCCCCATCACAGCGACAAAAGTCTGCAATGTAGACATAGCCTTAGTTTGTAACTTGAAGCAGCAGTGGGAAAAGAATAAAAAGCTCTAACAAGGAGGAACAGTATTTCTGTGCAGTTTGGACTCTTGAGGGCAAGTTTTTCTAGGTATAAACAAAAGATCCTCACTATTTAGCCTGGGTTAGCCCTAAGGGACATAGAGAGCTTGCTCATTACAGAAGCTTTTGAAACTGAAGACTGTAACTCTTTTTTGTGTGTATATGTTTATCTGCTTTAACCTTGTAAATAACTCTTGTTTCTCTTTCTTGTATAATAAATCTCTAGATAGTTTATTGTAGTATTGGCAGCAAGTATTGTCTTTGGTGTGAGATCTAAAGAGCAATTGGCTTGGGTAAGTGACTGGTCCTTTGGGACTGGGAGTAACCTGAATATTGTTGTGATTTTTGGTGTTAGAGACTATCTACCACAAAGGCAAGCTTGCCTTGGTGACAAGATAGATCAGAGCACCCAAGGGTACTGTCTGTGATTCCATGGTTAGGCAGTTATAGTGCCTGAGGAGTTTACACTTGATGCGTGAAATTGAAGTACAGAACTCACAGCCAATTGGGGGTTTGTGCTCTGTCTCTTAACAGTCTGCCCGGATATTGATATTCATACTCTTGAACCACTACAGGACAGTTTGACATTTACAAGCCTTATTTGTGTGAAGCCCATTGTCTTCCATTGGACTACTCACATGTGTAATGGTTGCTCATGCATGCAAAGCCTGCAGAATTGTGGTCTGACATATCAAGTAATTTATACAAATGATCTATTTTAATGTACCATCTTCCTTTTGCCTTTAGGTATATTCGACAGATTAATAATCATTGGGTTTGTTGGGAGGGGCAGGTATCCCTACTAGTTACCAGGGTAGAAATTGTTTCTGAGAACTCATAGACTCATAGATATTAAGGTCAGAAAGGACCATTATGATCATCTAGTCTGACCTCCTGCACAATGCAGGCCACAGAATTTCACCCACCCACTCCTGCAATAAACCTCTCACCTATGTCTGAGATATTGAAGTCCCCCAATCATGGTTTAAAGACTTCAAGGAGCAGAGAAGCCTCCAGCAAGTGACCCATGCCCCATGCTACAGAGGAAGGCGAAAAAACCCCAGAGCCTCTTCCAATCTGCCCTGGAGGAAAATTCCTTCCCAACCCCAAATATGGCGATCAGCTGAACCCTGAGCATGTGGGCAAGATTCACCAGCCAGATACCCAGGAAAAAATTCTCTGTAGTAACTCAGATCCTACCCCATCTAACATCCCATCACAGGCCATTGGGCCTATTTACCATGAATAGTTAAAGATCAATTAATTGCCAAAATCATGTTATTCCATCATACCATCTCCTCCATAAACTTATTGAGTTTAATCTTAAAGCCAAATAGGTCTTTTGCCCCCACTGCTTCCCTTGGAAGGCTGTTCCAGAACTTCACTCCTCTGATGGTTAGAAACCTTCATCTAATTTCAAGTCTAAACTTCCTGATGGCCAGTTTATATCCATTTGTTCTTGTGTCCACATAGGTACTAAGCTTAAATAATTCCTCTCCCTCACTGGTATTTATCCCTCTGAGATATTTATAGAGAGCAATCATATCTCCTCTCAACCTTCTTTTGGTTAGGCTAAACAAGCCAAGCTCCTTGAGTCTCCTTTCATAAGACAGGTTTTCCATTCCTCAGATCATCCTAGTAGCCCTTCTCTGTACCTGTTCCAGTTTGAATTCATCCTTCTTAAACATGGGAGACTAGAACTGCACACAGTATTCCAGATGAGGTCTCACCAGTGCCTTGTATAATGGTACTAATACCTCCTCATCTCTACTGGAAATACCTTGCTTGATGCATCCCAAGACTGCATTACCTTTTTTCATGGCCATATTACATTGGCGGCTCATAGTCGTCCTGGGGTCAACCAATACTCCAAGGTCCTTCTCCTCCTCCATTACTTCTAATTGATGCATCCCCAGCTTATAACTAAAATTCTTGTTATTAATCCCTAAATGCATCACCTTACACTTCTCACTATTAAATTTCATCCTATTACTATTACTCCAGTTTACAAGGTCATCCAGATCCTCCTGTATGATATCCCGCTCCTTCTCTAAATTGGCAATACCAACCAGCTTTGTATCATCTGCAAACTTTATTAGCGAACTCCCATTTTTTATACCGAGGTCAGTAATAAAAAGATTAAATAAGATTGGTCCTAAAACCGATCACTGAGGAACTCCACTGGTAACCTTCCTCCAGTCTAACAGTTCACCTTTCAGTATGACCCGCTGTAGTCTCCCCTTTAACCAATTCCTTATCCACCTTTCAATTTTCATATTGATCCCCATCTTTTCCAATTTAATTAATAATTCCCCATGTGGCACGATATCAAACGCCTTACTGAAATCTAGGTAAATTAGATCCACTGCATTTCCTTTGTCTAAAAAATCTGTTACTTTCTCAAAGAAGGAGATCAGGTTTGGTTTGTCATCTTTTGTAAAACCATGTTGTATTTTGTCCCATTTACCATTGACTTCAATGTCCTTAACTACTTTCTCCTTCAAAATTTTTTCCAAGACCTTGCATAGTACAGATGTCAAAATAATAGGCTTGTAGTTACCCAGATCACTTTTTTTTCCTTTCTTAAAAATAGGAACTATGTTAGCAATTCTCCAGTCATATGGTACAACTGCTGAGTTTACAGATTCATTACAAATTCTTGCTAATGGGCTGGCAATTTCAGGTGCCAATTCCTTTAATATTCTTGGATGAAGATTATCTCCCCCCCATTTAGTACCATTAAGCTGTTCGAGTTTTTCTTCTACCTCAGATATGGTAATATCTACCTCCATATCCTCATTCCCATTTGTCATGCTACCATTATCCCTAATATCCTCTTTAGCCTTATGAAAAACTGAGGCAAAGTATTTGTTTAGATATTGGGCCATGCCTAGATTATCTTTAACCTCCACTCCATTCTCAGTGTTTAGTGGTCCCACTTCTTCCTTCTTTGTTTTCTTCTTATTTATATGGCTATAGAACTTTTTACTATTGGTTTTATTTCCCTTTGCAAGGTCCAACTCTACTTAACTTTTAGCCTTTCTCACTTTATCCCTATATGTTCTGACCTCAATAAGATAGCTTTCCTTGCTGATCCCTCCCATCTTCCACTCCCTGTATGCTTTCTGCTTTTTCTTAATCACCTCTCTGAGATGCTTGCTCATCCAGCTTGGTCTACAACTCCTGCCTATGAATTTTTTCCCCTTTCTTGGGATGCAGACTTCCGATAGCTTCTGCAGCTTTGACTTGAAGTAATCTCAGGCCTCCTCTGCCTTTAGATCCATAAGTCCTTCAGTCCAATCCACTTCCCTAGCTAATTTCCTTAATTTCTGAAAATCAGCTCTTTGGAAATCAAAAACCCTAGTCACAGATTTATTTTAGTTTATCCTTCTGTTCAGTTTGAACTGAATTAGCTCATGATCACTTGAACCAAGATTGTCCCCTACAACCATTTCTTCTATGAGGTCCTCACTACTCACCAAAACCAAATCTAAAATGGCATCCCCTCCAGTCGGTTCAGCAATTACTTGATGAAGGAATCCATCAGCTATCGAATCTAGGAAAATCTGAGCCCTCTTATTATTACTAGCACTCGTCCTCCAGTCTATATCTGAGAAGTTAAAGTCTCCCATGATCACGCAGTTTCCATTAGTATTTACTTCATTAAAAACATTAAAGAGGTCTCTATCCATATCCAAATTAGATCCCGGCAGTCTATAGCACACCCCAAGTACTATCACAGGGGACGCGTTAGTAGTTTTCTTCCTCAATGTGATTTTTGCCCAGATGGACTTAGGTATGTACAGATACTCATGTAATCTGTACATACCTAATATTTCTAGTGTTTCTGCATCAGTCTGGATATTTACTCATGCAATCTACAGTTTTGGGATTATTACTCAGAAAGACAAAAGAATCAAAATGCTTTAAAGGAAGAACGAACTGGGAAAGAAACATGTCATCTTCAAACTACAGGGCTGGGTCTTCCAGACAATGGTATTAGCAGCCCAAACAATCCTTTATCTACCTAGAAATAACTAACACTAAGATTGACAAGATTGCTGCCAACATGGGCCCTATAACAGTAACCACTGGAGCTAGGTTTCAGAGTAGCAGCCGTATTAGTCTGTATTTGCAAAAAGAAAAGGAGTACTTGTGGCACCTTAGAGACTAACAAATTTATTTGAGAATAAGCTTTCGTGAGCTACAGCTCACTTCATCGGATGCATTCAGTGGAAAATACAGTGGGGAGATTTATATACACACACAGAGAACATTTTATCATACACACTGTAAGGAGAGTGATCACTTAAGATGAGCCATCATCAGCGGGGGGAGAGGGGAAGGAGAAAAACCTTTCTTGGTGACAAGCAAGGTGGGCCATTTCCAGCAGTTAACAAGAACGTCTGAGGAACAGTGGGGGGTGGGGGTGGGGGGGAGAAATAACATGGGGAAATAGTTTTACTTTGTATAATGACCCATCCACTCCCAGTCTCTATTCAAGCCTAAGTTAATTGTATCCAGTTTGCAAATTAATTCCAATTCAGCAGTCTCTCGTTGGAGTCTGTTTTTGAAGTTTTTTTGTTGAAGGATAGCGACTCTCAGGTCTGTAATCGAGTGACCGGAGAGATTGAAGTGTTCTCCGACTAGTTTTTGAATATTATAATTCTTGATGTCTGATTTGTGTCCATTTATTCTTTTATGTAGAGACTGTCCAGTTTGACCAATGTACATGGCAGAGGGGCATTGCTGGCACATGATGGCATATATCACATTGGTAGATGGGCAGGTGAACGAGCCATTGATAGTGTGGCTGATGTGATTAGGCCCTATGATGGTGTCCCCTGAATAGATATGTGGACAGAGTTGGCAACGGGCTTTATTGCAAGGATAGGTTCCTGGGTTAGTGGTTCTGTTGTGTGGTGTGTGGTTGCTGATGAGTATTTGGTTCAGGTTGGGGGGCTGTCTGTAAGCAAGGACTTGCCTGTCTCCCAAGATCTGTGAGAGTGATGGGTCATCCTTCAGGATAGGTTGTAGATCCTTGATGATGCGTTGGAGAGGTTTTAGTTGGGAGCTGAAGGTGATGGCTAGTGGCGTTCTGTTATTTTCTTTGTTGGGCCTGTCCTGTAGTAGGTGACTTCTGGGTACTCTTCTGGCTCTGTCAATCTGTTTCTTCATTTCAGCCAGTGGGTATTGTAGTTGTAAGAATGCATGATAGAGATCTTGTAGGTGTTTGTCTCTGTCTGAGGGGTTGGAGCAAATGCGGTTATATCGTAGAGCATGGCTGTAGACAATGGATCGTGTGGTGTGATCTGGATGAAAGCTAGAGGCATGTAGGAGGGAATAGTGGTCAGTAGGTTTCCGATATAGGGTGGTATTTATGTGACCATCGCTTATTAGCACCGTAGTGTCCAGGAAGTGGATCTCTTGTGTGGACTGATCCAGTCTCTCCAACGCATCATCGAGGATCTACAATCTATCCTGAAGGATGAACCATCACTCTCACAGATCTTGGGAGACAGGCCAGTCCTTGCTTACAGACAGCGAGAGACTGCTGAATTGGAATTAATTTGCAAACTGGATACAATTAACTTAGGCTTGAATAGAGACTGGGAGTGGATGAGTCATTATACAAAGTAATACTATTTCCCCATGTTATTTCTCCCCCCCCACCCCACCCCCCACTGTTCCTCAGACGTTCTTGTTAACTGCTGGAAATTGCCCACCTTGCTTGTCACCATGAAAGGTTTTCCTCCTTCCCCCCCTCCCCGCTGGTGATGGCTCATCTTAAGTGATCACTCTCCTTACAGTGTGTATGATAAAACCCATTATTTCATGTTCTCTGTGTGTGTATATAAATCTCCCCACTGTATTTTCCACCAAATGCATCTGATGAAGTGAGCTGTAGCTCACGAAAGCTTATGCTCAAATAAATTTGTTAGTCTCTAAGGTGCCACAAGTACTCCTCCACTGGAGCTAGCAAACACTGATCCTGGTAACCATACTTATGCAAGTGTTTCTTGAAATATATTGTGAGTTCATGCACAAGATGGTACATCAAAGTAATGAACTGTATCAGCAGTAGCTTCCTTCTAGACATATAGATTAAGGGTGAAATCCTGGCTCCACTGAAATCAATGGCTAACCTCTCATTGAATTAAATAGAACCAAAATGTCACACTAAAAAGTTCACTATTGAGCAGGACCTATGACCACTTACACCAGCTGAGGATCTGCTCCTGGGGCCTCAAGTCAGCTAAACATTCAAGCATATGTTTAACTCACATAGATGTCAAAGGGACTTAGACACATGCTTAAAGTTAGGGACACACTGACCAGCTTTGCTGAAAATAGATCTCATTCAATATTGTAGAAAGGTTGTTAGCATGTGCCAATTATGTTAAAATGTTCTACAAATGTAATTTATTTGGCAGTAATATGTTTGTACTCAGCAAATTTAATTAAGCATTTCCACTAATTTCATACAATATATAAAGTGGAAGAGTTTTTAAACTTTTGAATGAGGAAAAGAAAAGTTTGTTTTAAGCTTGACTGTTATAGATATATTTTTGGCTTGTATATTAGTGCTCGAGATATCACATAATGAGTTTCTTTTGGATTAACATTTTAAACACCACAGTCTATCTGAAGCTTGTAAGCAAAGATAAAGTGAAGAGTACTGAAAAAATTAAAATACAGGCATGCACACACACACAAAAACAAAACAGTGAGGCAGTTTGGTTTCTTGAGGCTTTAAAAAAGAATACAAACAACTTTTATTTATGGTTGTCTTTGAAAATGTTTTATCTACTTCTCCCACTTATGTATTATGGAAACAGATAGAAACAATTTAAAAGATTCCAATAAAAACAATTTGGCTTTGATATATTGCCCCATATTAGCCGTTCAGTCTCCTGTGTCAAAACCAGGGTTCTCTAGAGCAATATAATAAAACATTCTGTTGCAGTTTTTATTCTTGACTTCTCAACAGTCATATGATTCTTCAGGAGAAGCAGCAATTCTGAGAGAAAACTTCAGCTCATATGAGTCAGTTTCAATCACAGAGTCATGAAAAGGGATTGTATATGGCAGCCCATGCACCAGACCCTAACCACAGTGTAATGGTGGGTGCCAAATGCGTGCCAGTGCAGTTTGGAGGCTTTTCTGAGTGTATATGCTTTCAAGACCTTGCCTTCTCTGAATCCCATGATTTTTTCTCTTCCATCACAAATCTCATATTTCTTTCTACATCCAGTCACATCTTCCCCTTTCTGCTACTTCTCCTGGGCCTCTTGCAGTTCCCCCACCATTCTGATATCTATAGGGGTCTGAGAAGGTTTTTATCTATATACCCCCATCACTACAGTGTGTGAGTGACTCACAATCTTGGAATTATTTATCCTCACAACTGCTTTCTCTTACTCCTACTTACACATCTTGTTGATTCTGCTACCAGTCTTTCCATCCCATACACTGACTTTTACTTACAAGGCCAGATCCACAGTTGGTTTACCAGATGAGGATCTGGCCAGCAGCGGTGGGTTATTGATGTGTTATTTACACCATTTAAAACTCCTCTACAAGTCACTCTCTGTGGTTAACTTTTACCCTGTATTGTTTTATCCCCTATGGGATAGAGAAGTACTATCCCCATTGTACAGATGAGGAAGCGAGGCATAGAGAGACTCAGTGATTTGCCCAAAATCACACAGGAAGTCTGTGGCAGAGCAGGGAATGTCCCAGACTAGCATGCTAGCCAGTGGGGCAAACTTCCTCTCTTTGTGAGCTAAAATCTGGCATTTTGTAAATCCTGGCCAAGAAATTTTGTGTGCTCTACCAAGTTTCTCCAGTTCTGAAAAACCACAAAGGGCTCTCCTCCTACTAGTGCTGGGGAAGCCCTGGAACTTGCAAGATGTGATGACAGCATATGCTAGTGTACCAAAAATTGCCAGCTCTGCAGAGATCCCAGAATGGATTTGAGCACAGATAGGAGGACTCCTGTGGTCCTTTTAACAGAGGTGACAGAGAGGGTATGACCTTTTAACCTTTTCAAACCTAAAAGACTTTCTGGTTCAGTTCAGTTTGAAATTTGAGCTAATCTATAACAAAAGGGTAATAAACACATCCTTTGTCTGGCTTTTCTCTTTGGATTGTGAGAGCCACTTTTCTCATTTGAGCTTTCATGTGTAGGTTTCAGAATCCTGGGTGACTTCAGACCTGAAATGAATAGTATTGTAAACTAAACATTGGTAATTCACTGTAAGATTTGTTAAGCTTCTGGGTGTGCTGCAAGGCCCATATTCTCTGTCAGACACTTGAGGAGGAGGCAGGTTGATCTCCTGGGGTTGTTTGTCATTCACATTGTTCTTTTGTGGCACATGAACACACTCAAATGTTATAAGTTTATATTTTTTTGCAAGAATGTAACTTCTAAGTCCCTGAGCCTGGGACGGCCACTTATTAATTGAATAATTCAGACCTTTACTAATCAAAATAAATATTATTTATTTATGTATTTATTATTAATTGTATTGTGGTAGTTTCTTGGAATCCCAGTCATGGGCCAGGGCCCTTTGTATGAGGTGCTGTACAAATACAGAACAAAAAGACAGTCCCTGCTCCAAAGAGCTTACAATCTTAAATACAAGACAAAGCAATGGATACAGACAATCTTACAGGAGAGAATACAGGAGCAGTACGACAACATTGGTCATCCTGGCAGGCAAATAAATAGGATAATTAAATGGATGCAAATTAGCATAGTCTACATGCCGAGGGGGTGAAAGGGTTTAGTTGTAGCAGGAAAAACAAACAATGGGAGGGTGTTTGATGTCAAAGAACAAGACAAAATGTGTCAGTAGGCAGCTTCATCTTATACTGTCTCTGATAGCCTGCTTTCTCTTATTCCTACTTACACACCTTTTTGATTCTGCTACCAGTCTTTTCATCCCATACACTGACTTTTGCTTACAAGGCCAGATTCACAGTTGGTGTACCAGATGAGGATCTGCCAGCAGCGGTGGGTTATCGATGTGTTACTTACATCATTTAAAACTGCTCTACAAGTCACTCTCTGTGATTAACTTTTACCCTGTCTCATTTTAAAAGATTATTTAAATACTCCCCTATTACTAATATGGCTGTTTTCATAGATAACATGTTTTATATGACCTGAACTCTTTTAGTTCTTACATTGCTTTTTTTTTTTTTTTGGTGTGCCAGTGAAATGTATTGCATCAGATAAGGCTTATAGCTACATCTGCAAAATCATCTGACTTAGTTGTCAGGTGCTGAAAAGGGATATTTAATTAAATAGCAACTTCACCAGAGTTATACCTTGACATTCATAGATTCTAAGGTCAGAAGGGACTATCATGATCACAGACCATTGAACTTCCCCAGAATAATTCCTAGATAGGTCTTTTAGAAGAACACCCAGTCTTGATTTAAAAATTGTCAGTGATGGAGAATCCACCACAACCTTGGTAAATTGTTCCAGTGGTTAATTACCCTCACTGTTAAAAATGTACGCCTTATTTCCAGACTGAATTTTTCTAGCTACAATTTCCAGCCATTGGATCATGTTATACCTTTCTGTGCTAGATAGAAGAGCCCATTATTAAATATTTGTTCCCCGTGTAGATACTTGTAGACTGTAATTAAGTTACCCCTTACCTTCTCTTTGTTAAGATCATTGGTTGAGCTCTTTGGGTCTATCACTATAAGGCATGATCCTTTAATCACTCTCATAGCTCTTCTCTGAACCCTCTCCAATTTATCAATATCCTTCTGAATTTTGGGCACCAGAACTGGGCATAGCATTCTAGCAGCAGTCACACCTGTGCCAAATATAGGGGTAAAATAACCTCTCTACTCCTACTCAAGATTTCCCTGTTTATGCATCCCAGGATTACATTAGCAATTTTGGCCACAGTGTCAGATTGAGAGCTCATGGTCAGCTGATTTTCCACCACAACCGCCAAATCTTTTTCAGAGATTTATTTGCTCAAATTCTGTTCATGCCTATGTTCTGGTAGAACAGCGCCACTTACTGTATAAACGCCATGTTTAAGAAAATTCTTGTGAATAGTCTTTTTGTAAATGACCTGATGCATGCTGTCTTTTTTAGAGTCAACTCCTGCCTGCATTTGATATGTGCTTTTCTGATACTCAAAAACCCGAGCTTCTGAAAAGTCCATTGCAAATCTCCCCAAAAGACATTCAGCCTGGAAACGCACCCAGAAATTCCCAGGTTTACCTGAACTATTGAACTGAACTGTTTTAGTCTGAAAATTTGGCTGGAAATCTTGTGAGAAGAGGCTATCTCAGGAGACTTCTGGTAATTCCAGCTTTCACTGGAAACAGACACTGAAAGGTGATCAGCTGTCCCTTAGCATTCTGCCCCGCCTGTTTCTGTACTTTGCCAGCACCACAATTGCAGATGCATCTATGAAAATTAAAGTAATAGGTTGGAAAATATGAACTGAGCATTTCAGAACCTTCAAAAAGATCCAGAGTCAGATTCTTCAGTCAACACTGGCAAGGTTTCCCCTTGCTGCTCTTATGCCAGCCCCACTTCTGCCCCCTGACTCAGGATTGTAAACAGGGAAGAAGCGATTTGGCTAAGGTACATCCCATTGATCTCAGTCCCTTAAGCAGCTGCTGCAGTTTAAAGCCACCTCTGAACTGCTCTAAGATGTGTTGAGAGACCAGTCTGGCACTCAGCTATCACAGTTAGACCTGCAGTTGAAGGATCTGGGGACCAAAGGATTCTTAAAGTCCTCTTTGCCCATTTTTGTTCTAAAAAAAATGAGAAAAGGTTTCAGACAGGACAGGGAGTGGTTCTTTTTGCTATCAAAATGATTACAGCCCCTTAATATCTTAGAAAAAAATTTTTATCTAGATTTTAAGTTTTGCTGCTTAAGAAAGTTATTTAACAAAAGACACTAAATTAGCAGTTCTCAAACTGTGGGTTAGGACCCCAAACTGGGTCACGACTCTGTTTTAATGGGATCATCATGGCTCAAGCCCAAGCCTCACCTCCCAGGACTTCAGCCCTTGGTGGCGGGCCTCAGGTTATAAACCCCCCACCTGGGGCTGAAGCCCTTGGGCTTTGGCTTTGGTCCACCAGCACAGAGTGGTGGGACTTAGGCTTTGGCTTTCGCCCCCTCCCCTGCTTAGGGCGGTTGGGCTCGGGCAGGGTCAGGCTTCAGTCCCTGTAGTAATTTTTGTTGTCAGAAGGAGCTCACAGTGCAATGAAGTTTGAGAACCACTAAATCATCCAGAAACATTGAAAAAGTGATATGGGATATCACAGGTTTTTCACTTTTCAAAACTTTCTCTCTCAAATGAGAAACTAGGTGTGAGTAGCTTTCTTTACATTTCATTTAGTTTTTGTAAAGTGAGTATAGCTGTGATATGCTCTATGGTAGCTTTCTGGGCACAAAAACTATATTAAACATGGAAACAGGGCCATCCTCAGGCATACGCAGCATACGTGGCTGCGTAGGGCACCATTACATTTGGGGTTCCACCAGGACAGGACAGCAAGCAGGTAAGAGTGGAGTCAGGTTGTAGACACAAATGCACTGGCGTGGCGCATTCTGAGGGAAGGTACTGCTGGGGTCTCTGGGAGGGGGCGGTGGAACTCACCTGTGTGACTCTCTACCCGCTGCCGTTGAGGTGAGGTGGGCTGGGTGGCGCCAGCTCTGGTGGTATTCTTTGCTGCCTGGATAATGCATTCTTCTTTTCCTCTCCCCTGTGCTGAGCACAGCCCCCACATCCCTGTGGAGTGGCCAGCCCCCCCCTTCTGGCAGGGCTGGATGGGGTGCAGATGTGTGGGCTGTCTGGCTGCATGCTGAGGAAGTGACTCACTTCCTCGGCAGCCAGCCCGAATGCCTCCACTCCAAGTGACCACACAGGCTGGAATGCGCACAGCTGGCTGGGCTGGGGAGCGCGTCTCTCGCCCGGTAGGTGCTGCACCCTTGCAGCGATCCATCCGATCCGGGGGGAGCCATGCAGGGCAGGAGAGCTGCCGCTGCCCCCCAGGTTCCCCAGCCCCAAGATGCTGCACTTCACTATGGTGCCGGCGGCTGTGTCCGGTGATGTGACCTGACCTGAGGGTTTGCTGCTGTTGTTGCCACTCTGCACCCCAAGAGGTGCATTTTGGGGTCCCACAGCTTTCACCTATCTCTTCTACTGCAGCTGTTGGACCAGTAGGCCAGGGAGGAGCCATGCATGAAAGCAGTACTGTGTAGTCATTGATCAGCTTTGAGCATGAACATGTTGTTAGCAATAGAACATTATTATCAGATCAGAGCTATTTTTTAATTGTTTTTTATTTTTTATTACTGATTATTTTTGTGTTGCTAAGAGCAAGTTGGGCATAGGGGCACCAGTTTAATAATAATGCATAGGGCACCATAAATCCTAAGGACGGCCCTGCATGGAAAGACAGATTCTACTGTTTACACTGATGTGATATAATGTGCATGTGAAAGCAGAGTAAAATTTTGCCATCCCATTGAAATGCTCTTTGTGGGCTTGATGTTGCTTTCACTGCATTCAATGAGAGCACAGTTGGAATCTGAGCCACTGAAGTATTAAAGTATAAAGTATTACTCAAACATTTCCTCGGCCAATCTACGCACTGGTTCAAAATTACACTCTCAGTTATGCTGCTGTACAAATGAAATAACTCCATTGAAGTCAATGGAATTACGCTGTGTTTATACCAGTGTAATAGCAGCATCCAACGTTTGGAAAAACAATTGCTGAGATAAAAGGTAGGGAGTGTTCTATTATTTTGTCTAAGTAATAACTTGATATCACATTGTTCTCTGAAAATTGCTGCAAAACTTGCTATTTCTTGAATCTACCACAGCACCTGCAGGTCTTACATATTTGCAGTGGGTGAGACATCTGGTTTGGAATAAAGCCATTTTTTAGCCAGGAATAAACTTCACTTTTTCTTCAGCCACAAATAACAGACTGAGGGTAGGGATGAAAGCTAAGTAAACATTTAATAATGCAATATCAAACTTGATTACCACAGTAATAGCTTACAGGGCATATGATTTCATTACTTCTCCAGAACACATGGAATTTAACAGCTTTTAATTTTTGTAGCCACTGGGTTGTGGTTAACTAGGCACGATTTACTATCTTAGAACAAGATTGTGGCCTCTTATAAACCTATACAGGGTAGTAAGGGGCATAAAGTACCTCCTTATGTCCCTGTACCACCTCCCTGCATTAAGTTAGTATGAAGCAACCTCCACAGAGCCGCTTCTGACCCTCCTATGCAAATGGGCAGGGAATGGGCGGTGCATGGGCTCTGTCTCCATCATGTGTACTAGAGTGCTGGGGAATGTACACTATGGCAGGTGGTAGGGCACAGGGTAAGTTCCCTCCACCCCCTTCTGTGTAGGGGGGAACCAGAAGACAGAACTCTGATTTTCTGGTTGGGGCTGCCCCTGGGGCAGTGCAACCAATGCACTGTCCCCATACACTGGACTTGTGCCAAAGCCAGGATTGAGCCCTGAGCCTGCCAGATGCCTTTATGTCCCTTAAACAATGTGATGGGCTTTGACAGCATCAAAATAGGTGATTGGCCCAACTGGTTGAAATATTTTTGGATACTTAGTAAATTAGAGATGTTTGGGAGACTATCCTTCAGTAAATGTGTGATTGCTGCCATTGTGAATTATATCATTTCTGATAATACATTTGAGAAATATTATATATCCTTGGAGGAGTGGTGTTAAAATAATTTGTTTCTGGTGCTTGGCAACATGGCTACAGGTAAGATGGGTATTTGGGGTGTGTAACTGACCCTTCAAGGTTGAGCAAGGAAGACTCCATGGCCATGCTACTCTGCTCCAGGAGTTGTGTCTCACAGGTATTTAGACTCCTAACTTCCCGTGGTTTAAATAGGCATTAGGAGCCTAAATACCTTTGAGGATCTGGGCCAAAGAAAATAATCACTGAGAAAGAAGAAGTGGTCCTAGGGTGACAATTTACGGGTTGGAAGAGAACATAAGCTTCTGACTCTGTCCAGGGCTTGGGATGAGAACCTTGAAGTGTGGTGGGGGAAGGGTCCTCTCTTTCTTAGCCAAAAGGACTTTTGGGAAATGTAGTCCCAGGCGCTACTGGGATTTGCAGACTTCCATAACAAAG
This sequence comes from Dermochelys coriacea, assembly GCF_009764565.3. Lineage (NCBI taxonomy): Eukaryota > Metazoa > Chordata > Testudines > Dermochelyidae > Dermochelys > Dermochelys coriacea. The sequence goes on along the minus strand of NC_050070.1, from coordinate 39,450,420 downwards.
CATCCTGGGAAGAAGGACAGGATATAAGCAGCTTCTTTGGTGAAGGCAGGAGAGAATGAAAAGAGAGCTGGAGGGGTTGCCAGTTGTTCTGACCTCACTGCGTTTGCACACTGTATGTTAGGAGGAAATACCATTGTAGAAAAAAAAGGGGGGGGTCATATATGTATCCCCATAATGTGAGGTTATGGATGCACGTGTATCTATGTGGTTTGCACATGTTCCCCCCATAACGTTAAGGAACCTGTATTCGATGTGGATTAAAGGTACAATTTGTGGAAATGATGAATATCCTGCTGTTTATTTCTTTGCATATGATGTATGTCCATGTGTCGATATGGTTTAATGTGTATAATATGTGTGTGTTTAATGTGCCCCTGCCACCAAGCGATAAAATTTAAATTCCTGTGCATGCCCCTACCTGGTTGTTATGAAGGCCATGAGATCCCGAGAGACTATGCAAGAGCTAAGTAACAAGAAGGAATTACAAACAAAGCAATCACAAAATCCTTAAAGCAGACTGTTATCTGAAGGTGTAGTAGTGAGTCATGGTCCTCTAGTGGTGACCCTGTGTCACAGTAAGTCACATGATGTTTATGTGTAGATGTGTATCTAAAAGTGGGTAGCTGCTGTTCTTGTGAGGGTGGACTAAACAAGCCCACCTTGAACAGCTGCATATCTTCTTTCATAATATTTTGTGCAGCATGATATGGATCTTGATAATCTTCTTTGGTGATCCATTATTACCATAAACATATCCCCATGGTCAAAGGAAACTCTAGGTGCTGTGCAGTGGCATAGGCTATGTCTACACCATCACTTTTGTTGGTAAAACTTTTGTTGGTCAGGGGTGTGAAAAAACACTGACAAAAGTTTCCCTGACAAAAGCACCGGTGTGGACAGCACAATGTCGGTGGAAGACACTCTCCTGCCAACATAGCTACCATAGCTCTCTCCTGCCAGCATAGAGCGGTTACACAGGAGACCTTACAGGGGCATAGCTGCAGCAATACAGCTGTGCTGCTGTAAAGTCTGTAATGTAGACATAGCCATAATGTATTAGAGCATAAGCTTTCGTGAGCTACAGCTCACTTCACGAAAGCTTATGCTCTAATACATTTGTTAGTTTCTAAGGTGCCATAAGTACTGCTTTTCTTTTTGCGAATACAGACTAACACGGCTGCTACTCTGAAACCTGTCAAAATAGCCATAATGAGTGTAACAGACTTATCTGGAGTGGTGTTAGTCTACTATACAGATTTGATTCTGGGAACAGCACTTGAGATATTTTTTATCAGAGGTCCCAGGCAGGGAAGGCAGTAACACAACAGTCAATGCATACTGTGTCCTTGTTAAACACACATAACCTGTAAAGTTACCATTAGCATTGTTACACTGAGTAAAACATTTCAGCCTCCTTTCCTTTATTTTCCAGGCACTTGGCAAGAAGAGCTCCTGAGGCTATGAAGTGAGTCATGGGGAAGCCAGTTTAGCTATAGTAAATAAAGGCTTTATAATAGGTCCATTGAACTGTGATGACAGCTGCTGCTAGGAGTTATTAAAACATGTGGTAAGTGCTGTGCGATGTAACAGGAAGAAAACAAGGAAAAACATGTTTAAGTTTGCAGGGAGTCAAGTCAGGTGAGGACTCCAACATTCCAGGAAAGAAATGGTACAGAGGAGAAGGTATGTCACAACTTATGGCATAAATTGTAGATGGTTTCTGTCGCCTAGATGTACATGTAGAACCACTCTACACGTAAAGAAGGTTTGAAGCTGAAGCAGTAGCTGAATCCCTACTGTATACAACGGGCAAATTTGAAGTGTAGCACAACACTGGCACACAAAGCAATATGGGCATAAGAATTGAATATTCCAGCATCTGTATCAGCTTGTTTGTTTTTGTAGTTCTCACGTCAACAGTTAGAAAAAATGCTTCAGCCCTTGGCAGGATGTGTCAGAGCAGCCATATCGGAAATGGGTGAGCTAGATAAATGCTCAGATCAAAGAAGTGACAATCAAAGTGAAATGGTTTGCCCCTGTGCCAGACCGGTTAGTTCAAGTTAATTGTGTTGGATTAGACTGGTTGAGATTTTGGGCCAGAACCTGTAGCTGAAGACAGTGTAGCTACAGTGACTTGCACTAGCTGAGGGTCTGGCCCTTTATTTTGATTTCAAGTCAGTGCATATTATTGTATGATACTTCAATGCCTATTGATAGCTGCCTTACAAGCATATTCAGTAGTTGTAAAAAAATAAACATGCAAGATCCTGATTGACTTACTACTTTCTTACTTTCCGCAATTATGAACAGTTCAATGAAAACATTTCATACACACAGTGTTGTGTTACTGAAATATGTGAGAGCCACACAGAGCAAGAGTGAAGGCTTTTAAAAAGTCAAAACAGGGACAGGTTTGATTTTTTTAAGAGACAAAGGCAGTGTTAAAAACAATTAAAAACAGGTGGCAAAACCAGAAATCATGCAGCATTTTAAAATAAAGGTAGAAAAAAATCAATATACAGTAAGCAACTTTGAGAATTTTGAAAATGTAAAAAATTTTCCCCAAAATTTTTAAAAAACGGATCAGCTCTGCAGCTCGTTGTTAAAAAAAGTAACAATTTCATAAACTTTTGAAATTCTTACTACATTTTTACTAATTTAAATTCTTAATTTAAAACATTCCATTTTTTCATCAAACACTACAACAGTTTGAGTTAAAAACTAAATTAAAAATTTAGTTATGAGTTTAAAAAAGAACTAGGGAAATCTGGGGTTAGTAGATTAATAGGTTTTTTGTTTGGTTTGGTTTCCGGGCCAGAAGAGACCGTAAAATCATCTAGTCTGGGTTCTTTTTTGTTTTTTGCTTGGTGAGCCTTTAGGGTTCTCCTTTTTTAAGCTTTTCTCTACCATTATGAGGGCATGTGTGTGCATGTCTGTAATATATATGATTTCTTTCAGCTAAGTCTTCTCTATAATCACTTGACTCCAGAATCTGGGGCTTAAGAAAAACACCAAATATCATAAGAGTTGTGATTAAAATCATGATCGCTGGCAACATCAGATCCTCTGGCAGAATTCAATTTTATTTTTTGTAATTTCTGCAATTAATATTGATTTTTATTTTTAAGCATTTTTATTTGTAACTATGTTAATTTTCACAGTTGTGAGAAATTAAGGGAGGTTAGAATTGGGGTTAGGATTAGTGTTATGGCAATGCTGACAACGGGGCTGCAGGGGGATTTCTGTGCAGCTGAGGGGTCCAAAACACCCAGGCACAAGATGAGAGGGAGGCTGAGGTTTTGGCTGATGCAGTGAAGATGCCAGGCCAGGGCCATGAGGAGAGGCAGCAGAGTCCCCAGCTGTGGGTGAGGCCTTCCTTGGGCATCCATATTCTGTACTCCTGGCTGGTGAGTCAGTGGGACTGTGACAGTGGGGCTGCAGAGGCCTCCCTTCACAGCTGTGGGGCCAGTGTGGGGAGGTAGCAGTCCTGACAGGGCAGAGCAAAGACACTCAATCAGGGCTGCAAGGAGGAGGAGGCACCCTGGCTTCTGAATGGGTCCTGCCCGGGGATGACCCCCATACTCTTGGCCATTAGCAAGCAGGGCTGTGACAGCACGGCTGCAGAGGGCTCCCTGCCTGGCCATGGGGCCGATGACATCAGATCCCTATGGGCACTAGGTTTGGGGGAGGCTGCGGTTCCTGACTGTTATTGATGGATTGTTTTTTGTTGATTTTTGGGTCAGATGAAATAATCGTTTCCAGGTGACTAATGATTTAAACTGAATCCTGCTTAGACTACTTATGAGGCCTGACAGCCAGCAGTAACTTATGGCTGCTAGCGTATGCTGTAGATGGGAAGCTCAGTGACCTTTGCAACTAAGGTGCTTAACTAGAAAAGCAGGAAATTGGTTTTAAAAAAAGACTTGTAAAGCAATTCTCCTTTTCCCATGGTGTCCTGTCCAAAGCATATCAATATCGTAACAGGAAAGACAAACCCATTGACTGGATGGTCTTATCTCATTTACAAAGGCCCTTTACACTTGAAGAGAGAGTTACGGTAATATCTTTTTCCAAACAGGAAAATCTGCCAAATTAATTGGCCTGTTTGTTTGGCTTCAGAAAATACAATTCCCCTCTTCTGCTGGTGCAACAGCTAAGTGATTTAGATAATAAGCTGGTTTTCGTTCACTTCCTATCAGTCCAACACTCCTGTGAGAGAAAACAGAACCAACCTCCTGTCTGGAAATTCCTAAAGAACTGGGGGAACAATTCCATGAGGGGCCCGGCATGGCACCTACTATCTGCCAGATCCCAGTTACCACTTGATAAATCCTGCCTTTACTAATAGAAGAATTAATGCAGCTTACACAAGGTATTTCGTTTACAGTGCAGACAAACAAAAACGGATTAGTTAAAAAAACATTGTGCTTAGTGGAGTCTGATTAACCTTCTGACCTGGCGTACTGCAGATGTCGCCATTCCTCTTGGTGTGATGGACAGGGGCACAGTTTTACATTGTCGTGACATTACATTGCATAACATTATTTGTGGGGTATCATAACAATGAATCTCATGATTTTTAACTCCACACTTGAGCTGTTTCCTCCTCTCAGTTGATCTGAACCCCGGTGCTCATCTCAGAGCAGTGAAAGAATCACTTCTTCAAATGGTCATGAAGAGAAGGGTTAAAAATGGCACAAACTTACTATAAAAGTTAGAATAATAAGTGAATAAATGTTTAATATAAAATATTATCAAGTGGCTATTCTAATCAATAAAACACAGAACTTCGGCTGGTTGGCAACTGAGGTAAGGGAGCACATCTGCTTTTACATTTAAGAAAGTCAACCATATGGAGGATTATGATTAAACAGTAATAACCTTCAAGAGGATCAGTTGTCATAAGTATAAAAATGGAAGTGTACTGTATAGGTTGAACACACTGTGGAGGGCAAGAAATGTTATTGTGTGTCTGTGTCTTTGTGTTAAATGAGCAGTTCTTATAACCAGAAGCACCACATCGTTGTTACTGGGCCATACACAATGCTTTACTCAGATGTGAAAGTGCTTTTGGACATTAGGTGAATATATTAAATGTGGCACCCACAGCCATGGCACCTTGCTCCCTTCCAACAGTTAAAACACAATACATGCTAATAGTCTGTCAGAGGTGACTGGATTGAATGAATAAACTAGCTTTGTGACGATAAAGTCAAGGTTAATATAAACCACTATAAAAAGAACAGGAGTACTTGTGGCACCTTGGAGACTAACAAATTTATTAGAGCATAAGCTTTCGTGGGCTACAGCCCACTTCATCAGATGCACAGAATGGAACATATAGTAAGATACATATACATACAGATAAGTTGGAAGTTACCATACAGCTAGCAAAACTTAGGTTCAGTCTGGAGGACTGCCAGAAAGTAAGTTGTGTAGTGGGGGAATCTCCACTGAGAATATTCTGCCATTGCCCTGGACAATTAAACTACAAGAACCAATAGCAAGAGCAGGAAAATAAATCTTAATTGCCATTGAGTCCTGGACCATTCAATTCTTTAAAGATCACAATCAACAAATCCCAGATGAGATGACTCAAAGGGGATAGTGATATGTCACAGACTTTAACTAATCAATTTCTAGAGGCTGGCAGGACAAAGCATATGATAGACTATTCTATAGAACCGTACATAATAGAAATTAATGAATAAATGTCACTTTTCACCTTAACGGTGACTATATTAGACTACTCCTGCAGAGGAATAATGTCTTATCTGTAGCTAACCCTGTGGTCTGGATTCATGAAAAGAATGAGTGCATGCCTTTCCTCTGGAGTGAAATTTCCTCATGTGTAGAGGGCCATCAAAAAGTCTAAGCCCCACTGAAGTTCTCCTTGAGCCCTGTTTTGAGAATTTGAGATCGTAAGATGGAGGTGTGCCTCTTGCAGTGCTACTGCACAGGGGGTGAATTTCACCTTTCCAGAGCTTTAGCAGATAATAGAATCCTTGTTTAATATTTAGCCACTTTCCAAAGCGTTGCAGCAATTATTTCTGATGTGCTATTTTGTATAAAGAACGGATGTGCCGTTGACTTTGGGTTATGGATGGGTACACTTTCCGTATTCTGGGTGGGGATTTTGCTATACAACTTCCATTAATTTTAACAGGGTTCTCCCATCATACTGAACATTTACACCATGTGTAGTCTTTAAGTATGATATTTGTTGTTTGTATATCATGCCAGAGACCTGTATGGCAGTTTATAGACTAAATAAGGGACCTGGTCCCCAGCCTCAAGGCATTTGCTTGCAGTCTATCTTGAATATGATCTCAAATGACACAGGCTGAGATGCCATTTACAAAGCGGCAGGGAAGGAGACCTGCACAAGCCATTTATGAAGTTGCTTGTTTTCAAAATGCACAGCGCGTGCTAGCACCACTCTTTTTATGATGAATTTAGATTTTATTTCACTGACATGGGCATGTAGAGCAACATAAAGAGATTGTCCAGATAAATGTGTTCTGAGGAAGGTCCTGAAATAGAAGGAAGGTTTGTGGCATTCAGGATCAGAGAGAACAAAATTAAAGTTATTGTTTAAGCTCTGTGTCTGAATTCTGAATGAGCGATATAGCAAACAGGAATGTCCCTGCTGTAATCCAACCACTGATTTATAGCTCCCAAATTATTCATAGTTTATTCTGATCACATCAAATCCTGGTCCCACTGAAATCAGTGAGTGTTTTGCCATTAACTTCAGTGGGGCCAAGATTTGATCCTACATCCATCTGAAGGAGTGTGACATTTCAGTTCCATCCTTCTGATGAGATATTGGAGCCACAGTATATTTAGGGTTGCCAACTTTCTAATTGCACAAAACCAAACACCCCTGCTCTGCCCCTTTTCTGAGGCCCTGCCTCGCTCACTCCAGCCTCCCGTCCCTCCGTCGCTCACTGTCCCCCACCCTCACATTCACTGGGCTGGGGCAGGGGCTTGGGATGTGGGAGAGGGTGCAGGCTCTGGCTGGGGGTGTGGTCTCTGGGGTGAGGTTGGGGCATAGGTGCTGACTCCGTGGGTGCTCTGGGGCTGGAGCACCCATGGGGAAGAATTAGTGGGTGCTCTGCACCCACTGGCAGCCATGCTCCCCTTCTTACACTTAGAATCATAGAATCATAGAATCATAGAATATCAGGGTTGGAAGGGACCCCAGAAGGTCATCTAGTCCAACCCCCTGCTCAAAGCAGGACCAAGTCCCAGTTAAATCATCCCAGCCAGGGCTTTGTCAAGCCTGATCTTAAAAACCTCTAAGGAAGGAGATTCTACCACCTCCCTAGGTAACGCATTCCAGTGTTTCACCACCCTCTTAGTGAAAAAGTTTTTCCTAATATCCAATCTAAACCTCCCCCATTGCAACTTGAGACCATTACTCCTCGTTCTGTCATCTGCTACCATTGAGAACAGTCTAGAGCCATCCTCTTTGAAACCCCGTTTCAGGTAGTTGAAAGCAGCTATCAAATCCCCCCTCATTCTTCTCTTCTGCAGACTAAACAATCCCAGCTCCCTCAGCCTCTCCTCATAAGTCATGTGCTCTAGACCCCTAATCATTTTTGTTGCCCTTCGTTGTACTCTTTCCAATTTATCCACATCCTTCCTGTAGTGTGGGGCCCAAAACTGGACACAGTACTCCAGATGAGGCCTCACCAGTGTCGAATAGAGGGGAACGATCACGTCCCTCGATCTGCTCGCTATGCCCCTACTTATACAACCCAAAATGCCATTGGCCTTCTTGGCAACAAGGGCACACTGCTGACTCATATCCAGCTTCTCGTCCACTGTCACCCCTAGGTCCTTTTCCGCAGAACTGCTGCCGAGCCATTCGGTCCCTAGTCTGTAGCGGTGCATTGGATTCTTCCATCCTAAGTGCAGGACCCTGCATTTATCCTTATTGAACCTCATTAGATTTCTTTTGGCCCAATCCTCCAATTTGTCTAGGTCCTTCTGTATCCTATCCCTCCCCTCCAGCGTATCTACCACTCCTCCCAGTTTAGTATCATCCGCAAATTTGCTGAGAGTGCAATCCACACCATCCTCCAGATCATTTATGAAGATATTGAACAAAACGGGCCCCAGGACCGACCCCTGGGGCACTCCACTTGACACCGGCTGCCAACTAGACATGGAGCCATTGATCACTACCCGTTGAGCCCGACAATCTAGCCAGCTTTCTACCCACCTTATAGTGCATTCATCCAGCCCATACTTCCTTAACTTGCTGACAAGAATGCTGTGGGAGACCGTGTCAAAAGCTTTGCTAAAGTCAAGAAACAATACATCCACTGCTTTCCCTTCATCCACAGAACCAGTAATCTCATCATAAAAGGCGATTAGATTAGTCAGGCATGACCTTCCCTTGGTGAATCCATGCTGACTGTTCCTGATCACTTTCCTCTCCTCTAAGTGCTTCAGGATTGATTCTTTGAGGACCTGCTCCATGATTTTTCCAGGGACTGAGGTGAGGCTGACCGGCCTGTAGTTCCCAGGATCCTCCTTCTTCCCTTTTTTAAAGATGGGCACTACATTAGCCTTTTTCCAGTCATCCGGGACTTCCCCCGTTCGCCACGAGTTTTCAAAGATAATGGCCAAGGGCTCTGCAATCACAGCCGCCAATTCCTTCAGCACTCTCGGATGCAATTCGTCCGGCCCCATGGACTTGTGCACGTCCAGCTTTTCTAAATAGTCCCTAACCACCTCTATCTCTACAGAGGGCTGGCCATCTCTTCCCCATTTTGTGTTGCCCAGCACAGCAGTCTGGGAGCTGACCTTGTTAGTGAAAACAGAGGCAAAAAAAGCATTGAGTACATTAGCTTTTTCCACATCCTCTGTCACTAGCTTGCCTCCCTCATTCAGTAAGGGGCCCACACCTTCCTTGGCTTTCTTCTTGTTGCCAACATACCTGAAGAAACCCTTCTTGTTACTCTTGACATCTCTTGCTAGCTGCAGCTCCAGGTGCGATTTGGCCCTCCTGATATCTTTCCTACATGCCCGAGCAATATTTTTATACTCTTCCCTGGTCATATGTCCAACCTTCCACTTCTTGTAAGCTTCTTTTTTATGTTTAAGATCCGCTAGGATTTCACCATTAAGCCAAGCTGGTCGCCTGCCATATTTACTATTCTTTCGACTTCTTCCAAAGCAGAATTTTTCTGCCTCCCACCCTTCCCACAAAACAATTTGTATTTTTGACTTTGTCCCAATTCAGGATGGAAAAACTTTCTAAAACGCAAACTGCTTCATAAGAATAGCTTTTCATTTTCTGGCTGACTCTAAAGAGAGACAGTATGGCCTAGCGAACAGAGCACTAGAATGGAACTCAGGGAATCTGGCTCAGTCACTGGCCTGCTGCATGTACTTGGACAAGTCACATCACTGCTCTGTGCCTCATTTTCCCCATCGTAAAATGGGGATGATGATACCAAGCTCTTTTGTAAAATGCTTTGAGATCCACTGATAAGTGCTATATAAGAACTAGGTGGTATTATTATTTCTAGGAATATCTCCATTTTGACATATTGAGCATCCAATGAAGACAATCAAATGTAATCTATTATTATAAACAAAGTCCAGAAAAGAGTTGCTACATTAAAGGAAACTTCTGCTGAATGTCAGAGATTTTCATTAAAACAGGGGGAATGTATCAGTTATTTATACTTACAAACACCAGCAATTTGTGGGAATAGTGCTTTTTTATTAATTTCTGGCTAATTATTTTAAAGCTAAATGTATTATTTTCAGCTCCTTTTCCATAGCTGAGTATAACAGGGATGGGAAGAGAGCACAAAGGAAAAAGAGAAAACAATTAAAAATTTGGCACAGCAATAGAAATTTGGCACATACAGTGCTGTCAGCTACCAGAAGGGAGTTAAAAACTTCGTCCCCTTCTGCCCCCTCCCACTCCCTTCTGGAAAAAATGAATCAGATGAAGCCATGAAGAAGATGTATATGTGTGTATATGTAAGACTCCTGCAAAGACCTGTGTGTGGAACTTGCAGGAAAGCATCCCTGTTCCTGACAACACTTAAGTACTTGCTTAAGTCCCACTGAAACCTGAATAGGGATGGAATTAAGCATGAGCATAAATGCTTTGCTAAACTGAGGCTGCCATATGGTGAATTAATCACATACATAAGTCTTTGTAGGACTTGGACCTCACTGACATCTGGGTGTTATTGTAAGTCTTGTTCTTCCTCTTTTTTGTGCTGTGTGTAGGGTGACCAGGTGTCCCGATTTTATAGGGACAATCCCGATTTTGGGGACTTTTTCTTATATAGGCACCTATTATCCCCTACCCCGTTCCGATTTTTAACACTTGCTATCTGGTCACCCTAATTGTGTGAGACCCTCACTTGTTGCTCCATGACTGAATTTAGGCTGTCAGTTATTTGGGAGCTACCCTCCTCTGCACCAGCCTGATAGCTGATTGTCAGGGGAATTTTACCCCAGGGGAAGTGGCACTACTATTGCATCCCCCTGTTCTCACCTGTGAAATCTGTATAGTATAGGGTAAAAGCACAAAAAGACCAAATTTCACAGAGGGAGACCAGATTTCACATTCCGTGATGTGTTTTTCATGGCTGTGAATTTGGTAGAGCCCTACTCATAGGATTCTTATTGATGTCAGCAGGGATGCTATGAATGGGCTGAGAGCAAGATATGCCCGATAAGTTGTATGGCACTTTCGGGAACTTGCAGATGAAAGGTACTCACAGTTTCAATCTGGCAAAGCACTCAAGTGCATGCTTAATTTTAGTGCACGCTTAATTTTAAGCAGGTGAATAGCCCCAGTGACTTTGGTGGAAAAACTCATGTGCTGAAAGTTAAGTTTGAGGGTAAGTGCTTTGCTGGATCAGGGCCTGAATGTAAGACAATAATTAATAGTTTTTATCTATTAGAAAGCCTGTAGGTCTGAAGAAAAGGGAAGCCCATTCAGCCTTCCATCCCTAACATGACTGCTACTTAACTAGTTTGGGGGCAACAGTTAATTACTGTTGAAGATAGAAAATTATCCTCTGTTTTCAGTAAAAGCATGTTTCCCCGTTTTGTTTTCCTCACTCACTTTGGGACATTTCATGCTACTGTTTTGTATTTGTCTTACCTACCATCAGGGCTTTCCCATTTGTTTTTTCTCTCTTGTCTCACCGTTCTGGGAGTTGGAGTTGAAAGGAAGCAGAAGCTCTTTGAGGTCACAGCACATTGCATTAGTGAGACATGCAGCTCCCCCCCGCTTCCACCCGCCCTTTCTGAGATGAGTGATAACATCAACAGGACCCTTGTTCCTTGCTGTGTTCCATGTGTTCTCTCATCTTCTCTCTGCCTGTCACTAGTTTAATTCCACATGCACCAGTGAACAGCAGCCACTGATGCTTGATCTAACCATTACATAAAAATAAAGGCTGTAACTTGAGCTTCCTGCAAACATACATTTTTAACTTTCCAGCTAGTCCAGCACATCTCCTCACGTTTCACATTATCAGTGAGCTGTACTGAACCAAGCAGGCCGTTTGCTCTAATCTCTGTGCAGCCTGCTGCCCTGTGTTATCAATGGCAAGGGTTTATATTGGAAGTTACTGCCCAGTAACTAAGCATGAGGTACTGGTACCTTGTGTAAGAAATATCATGTCTGCACTAGGTATTCAGTGTTAATATGGGCTTGTATGATCTCTCCTGTGCACAAATGTGCAGACAAGACCCAGTTAATGGAAGAATTCCAACCTCTATCGGATCCTGCAGTCCACAGCTCTCCCTCTGCTCAGGGCAAATCTACACTACAGTACTACACGGGTGCAGCCGCACTGATGCAGCTGCATGGTTGTAGAGCATCTGGTGAAGATGTACTATGCCGACAGGAGAGCGCTCTCCCATCGGCATAATTACTCCAGCTTGGTGAGAAGCTGAATGCATCCAATGAAGTGAGCTGTAGCTCATGAAAGCTTATGCTCAAATAAATTTGTTAGTCTCTAAGGTGCCACAAGTACTCCTTTTCTGTTGGCAGGAGAGTGTTTCCAGTTGACATCACGCTGGTGTGGACAGCGCAAAACTTGTGTCACTTGGGGTGGGAGGGTGACTTTTTCACACCCCTCAGTGACGTAAATTATATTGACTTAGGCTGTAGTGTAGATCTGCCCTATTCGAGTGACACTGCTGGATGGGGGCTAGCAGGGACAGAGCCAGAGAAAGGAGAGAGAACCAGGATGCTCAGCTGCCCAGAGGGACTTCCTCGCTTAGCCACAGCCTCTGTTGCAGCCTCCACCCTACACCATAGTAGCAAGATATGGCTGGTAGCCAGGATGCCCTGAAGTTGTAACTTCCTCATTGCCCAGTGCTGAGCTTTTCTGTGGAAAGGAGTCAGATTACTCAGCAGGAGTTAACACCTGCCTCATTAACCCCCAGACCATCCTGGGAGGGGAAGGAAAGAAGAAACACTGTGAAAAGGGAGGTAGGAGGAGAAGGAAAGAAAACATACCCACCCACCCACACAGAAAGAAGGAAAACACACACGCTGCACTGGGGAGGCTGTGAGAACTCTGTTCTTTTGGATAGGTTTCAGAGTAGCAGCCGTGTTAGTCTGTATTCACAAAAAGAAAAGGAGTACTTGTGGCACCTTAGAGACTAACAAATTTATTTGAGCATAAGCTTTCATGAGCTACAGCTCACTTCATCGGATGCATCCTATGAAGTGAGCTGTAGCTCACGAAACTTATGTTCAAATAAATTTGTTAGTCTGTAAGGTGCCACAAGTACTCCTGTTCTTTTGGATACATGCTCAATATTATCCTTAATTGCCTAACACAGAGACCCCATGGTGCCAAGTACCTTAAAGCTAAGATAGATAGACTGCATGTTGGAGGTGGCACATGCCCACTACAGTGGCTGTTTCCATACTCATTGCCCGGTCTGTTTTTTCCATGTAGTCCCTGGACTGCCTGGATATTTAGCGAAGGGACAGAAGTGGCTTTGTGAATGGGCACCATCACATATTTCCCCTGGTCAGGGCCTTACCATGGTTTTCTCATCAAGTTCCCCCCCCCCGCACTGCACAGCTAAGGGGGAAAATATGGGCCTGTGTGTAAAAGTCATCATATTATACAAAGCACCTGAATATGGTGCAGTCTGACAAAATGCACTGGCTTCTATGCAAGTTGAATGGAACTGTGGATATTCCTATTGCAAGATGCAGCTGCCTTATCAATTTCCTGGTTCTAAGAGCCTCAGTCAGATGCCTCAGGTAAGGCAATGGCCTATTTAAAATACCACATTAAAAATTGATGAATTTCATATCCCTCTGACTTTTGGAAGAAAAAAATATTTCACAAGCAAAATGCAAATTTCATAAATGGTTGATCCAGCTTTTGCAGAAGGGGCTTTGGCAAAGGACTGAGAGATCCGTCCTTATTTTAAACAAATAAGGGCACCCAGAGCAAGACTGATGTTTGACCTTCAGCATATATAGTAACCCACTTAACTGGAAGGTAAAGGTATTACAATTTAGTTCTTGGGACAAAACTCTATTTAATTAGGCCACCTGGGGGATCCCTTAGGGTTTCCTTCAAATATTCTCATTACTAGCAGGGATTCTGAAACCAGTGGGGCCCAGTTCCCCCATCTTCCCAACAGAGCAGCACTACCTCCTGAAATGCTGTCTTTTTCATGTGCAGTGGCACAGACAATCAGTCATCCTGTGCAGTGATGAAATTGTTGGTAGCATTGCTTATAACGGATGGACTAATGATTGACTTTAAGTGGATGTCCACTATTGTCATTGCACTGAGAACTAAGGGATCCAAAGCCCAATGAAGTCAGAAGACCCTAAACACAAAATTCACCTTTGTGACTTTCCCTCTTAAGCTTTTTCTTTCTTATGTACACACACAAAATAGCTCCCTAAACAAACAACAAACTCTCATAAATAAATCAAGCTATTCTCCCTATTGGCTGAAAAGGAAGGAAGAAAGAGAGAACAGTATTATTTTTGTTTTTTAGCTACTTGTGAGGCAATCAGGCTCAGCTCCTTATAGGGTAATTAGGTTTCTTGCTCTCATTGCTTTCAATGGGAGTCCGTCTGCCTAAATAACTTTAAGGAACTGGCCCTCAGATGCTAGGTGATAGTGGCCATATAAGAACATAGCTAGATGGTGAGATAAATAATTTCTTTGTAACTATGCATTATGCCCACATGTACTGGAATAGATCGAGCATCTGCTAGCTATATCCAATACAGCAAGCACTCACCTAGCACATTTATCTTGAAAGCAGTTGAATTCATTCAAACTCTACCAGGATGCAGGGATCTGTCCATTAAGAACTGTTTGTAGGATCATAAAAACATAAGAACAGCAATACTGGGTCAGACCAAAGGTTCATCTAGCCCAGTATCCTGTCTTCCGATGCCAGGTGCCCCAGAGGAAATGAACAGAACAGGTAATCATCAAGTGATCCATCCCCTGTTGCCCATTCCCAGCTTCTGGCAAACAGAGGCTAGGGACACTTCAGAGCATGGTTTTGTAATCCCTTCCCCTCCTGGCTAATAGCCATTGATGGACCTGTCCTCCATGAACTTATCTAGTTCCTTTTTGAACACCGTTATAGTCTTGGCGTTCACAACATCCTCTGGCAAAGAGTTCTGCAGGTTGACTGTGCATTATGTGAAGAAATACAATTGGGCAGCGAGGTATATATTTGTATTGTGATGATGGCCCATAGATCCCTTATTCCCAAGACCCCATCAGGTTCCAGAGGAAGAGAAGTGATTGTTCATCGACATTACTATCACAATAGGGAAAAATACTGAGAGCAATGAAGGAAAAACACTAATGATTTTCAACCGAGTAATAAAAATCTTCCAAAAACTGGCAATGTCTACCCTTTGAAAATGTACCAAAGAGATGAATCGCCAAGAAAAGAGGACTGAGTTTAGAGGAGAAGTAGTGATCCAGATACAGAAGAACATGATTAGAGTATGGTTAGGGCATTATATTTTTTATGGTTATAATAATAAAAGATTATAGTTAAATAGAAACAGTGAGTGGAAATTGAACAACAGGATTTTAAATATAAATTTAGTGCACTGAATTTTTTTACCTAAAAGATTTAGATCAGAGGTTCTCAAACTGGGGGTTGGGACCTCTCAAGGGGTCACGAGGTTATTACATGGAGGATTACGAGCTGGCAGCCTCCATCCCAAACCTTGCTTTCCTTCCAGCATTTATAGTGTTAAATATATTTAAAAAGTGTTTTTAATTTATAAGGCGGGTCGCATTCAGAGGCTTGCTCTGTGAAAGGGGTCACCAGTACAAAAGTTTGAGAACCACTGATTTAGATCAACATAAAAATATCAGAATGACACTTCAGATATGGAATTTGATACAGAAAATGAGTCTAGGAACATTATTTATGGGAAAGGCCTGGTCTCCTCATGGTATACCAATTGTTACTGAGGAATCTAGAAGATAAGACTACTTTTATGCAAAAAGAGAAAAGGCTCTAAAGGAAAAGTCACTTTGGAACAATAGGAAAATATCTGGAGGAAGATCAAAACCCTATCTATTTGTGTAATCAGTAAGGAAAATTATTGCAAAATCCTGTATCAATGTACCTTGCTCCGACTAAAGAAAGAAAAATATATAAAAAGGAAGTTATATATTCTGGAATGGACGGTGGGCCTGCCCTAAGATAATTGTATTTTGGAGGAAAACAGCAAACAGAATTTTCAAGATACTAAAGACAGGCTACTCAGAGAAAATATTGGTTCTGTTAGATTACAGTTCAAAGGAGGTTGCTGACTCAGGGAAAAACCCACTGATAACTCAGTTACTACCAGCAGCCAGATAATGATAGCTCATTTTTAGAAAAGGACACATTTGGAATGGACACTGTTATAAATAGCAAAAATATTTACAATTACTTTAAAGAGCAACTTCTTTCTGCTTCTGTAACTCACTATTTTTGTTTGTCACTTCCCTTTAAGCTACAATTTTGCTCCATATTTTCTAGCTTTTCTTCAAAGGGCACAGCATAGAACTTCTAGCCCAGGGGGAGGAGATGCTAAGGTGGCTTTAAGACATTTTTGCACCCTCCATATTTGGGCCTGCAATAGCACACCCAGTGTAACTTAGTCTTGGGGACTTGGTTAAATTTTGGTAGCCTCCCAGAACTAAGATAACTGACTCTGTGGATGAGAGGAAAGCAGTGGACTTGTTATTCATTGACTTTAGCAAAGCTTTTGATACTGTCTCCCACAGTATTCTTGCCAGCAAATTAAAGAAGTATGGATTGGATGAATGGACTATACGTTGGATAGAAAGCTGTCTAGATCATCAGGCTCAATGGGTAGTGATCAATGGCTCCATGTCTAGTTGGCAGCCGGTATCAAGCGAAGTGCCCCAAGAGTCGTTCTGGGGCCAGTTTTGTTCAATATCTTCATTAATGTTCTGGAGGATGGTTTGGATTGCACCCTCAGCAAGTTTGCAGATGACACTAAACTGGGAGGAGAGGTAGATACGCTGGAGGGTAGGGATAGGATACTGAGGAACCTAGACAAATTGGAGGATTGGGCCAAAAGAAATCTGATGAGGTTCAACAAGGACAAGTGCAGAGTCCTGCACTTAGGACGAAAGAATCCCATGCACTGCTGCAGACTAGGGACCGAGTGACTAGGCAGCAGTTCTGCAGAAAAGGACCTAGGGGTTATGGTGGACAAGAAGCTAGATATGAGTCAACAGTGTGCCCTTGTTGCCAAGAAGGCTAACGGCATTTTGGGCTGTATAAGTAGGAGCATTTCCAGTAGATCGAAGGATGTGACCATTCCCCTCTATTCGGCATTGGTGAGGCCTCATCTGGAGTACTGTGTCCAGTTTTGGGCCCCACACTACAGGAAGGATGTGGAAAAATTGGAAACAGTCCAGCGCAGGGCAACGAAAATGATTAGGAGGCTGGGGCACATGACTTATGAGGAGAGGCTGAGGAAACTGGGATAATTTAGTCTGCAGAAGAGAAGAGTGAGGAGGGATTTGATAGCAGGCTTCAACTACCTGAAGGGGGTTTCCAAAGAGGATGGAGCTAGGCTGTTCTTAGTGGTGGCAGATGACAGAACAAGGAGCAATGGTCTCAAGTTGCAGTGGGGGAGGTCTAGGTTGGATATTAGGAAATACTATTTCACTAGGAGGGTGGTGAAGCACTTGAATGGGTTACCGAGGGAAGTGGTGGAATCTCCATCCTTAGAAGTTTTTAAGGCCCAGCTTGACAAAGCCTTGGCTGGGATGATTTAGTTGGGGATTGGTCCTGCTTTGAGCAGGGGGTTGGATTGGATGACCTCCTGAGGTCCCTTCCATCCCTGATATTCTATTATTCTATGAACTGCCCCATGAGCTGCAGCACTGCCAAGAATCTCTGTAGCAGTGTGTACTGTAGCCTTGCCCATGGCATACCCCTTCCCCAACCCCGCCTTTGTATATTGCCAATGCAAAGACTTCTGAGAGGATCCTTAGGAGGCAGCCTAATGGCAGTGTGCACAGTGTCCACAGCCCCACCCCAGATCCCGCACCCCCAGCTGGAGCTGGAGCTGGAGCCTCCCTGCACCCCAACCTCCTGCCACAGCCCAGAGGCCTCTCTTGTACCCCAAACCCTTCATCCCCGGTTCCACCCCAGAGCCCACACACCCAGCCAGAGCCCTCACCCTGTTCTGCACCCCAGCCCACTGCCCCAGCCTGGAGCCCCCTCCCACATTTCAAACCCCTCGACCCCATTCCTCAGCCCAGAGCCCCCTTCTGCACCCCAAAGCCCTCATCCCCGGCCTCACCCCAGAGCCCACATCCCCAGTTGGAGTCCACCTGCTCGTCCACACCCCAACCCCCTGCACCGGCCCGGCACCCCCTCCCACACCCTGATCCCCTCATTTCTGGCCTTACCCCAGAGCCCACACACCTAGTC
This sequence comes from Dermochelys coriacea, assembly GCF_009764565.3. Taxonomy (NCBI): domain Eukaryota; kingdom Metazoa; phylum Chordata; order Testudines; family Dermochelyidae; genus Dermochelys; species Dermochelys coriacea. The sequence goes on along the minus strand of NC_050070.1, from coordinate 39,432,441 downwards.
AGAGCCCTCACCCCTCCCGTACCCCAACCCCCTGCCCCAGCCTGGTGAAAATGAGTAAATGAGGGCAGGGGAGAATGAGCGACGGAGGTAGGGGGGATGGAGTGATTGGAGGCAGGGCCTTGGAGAAGGAGTGGGCATGGACAGGGCCTCAGGGAAGGGGTGGAGCAAGGGTGTTCAGTTTTCTGTGATTAGGAAGTTGGCAACCCTAAGTGGGGGGTGAGGATCTCACTCACCCTCTGTATTTTGGTGTTTTAATGTTGGTTTATTCTTCATTGTACTTTAACTATAGTGCTGAAGTGGCATTTTGAAGGCAGGTTTTGGATTGGTTTTCAGCAGCTATAGCTTTGTGTCAGGAATCCCAAGTAGATATATGGGTATCATTTTTATACATTTATGTCTATTTTACATCAGAAATAAGAGATGCTTGGCTGTGCATTTCCCGGGTATTATTGCACTTCACAGGTGGCTTGAGGCATTCAGTCTTTGGTCCCTTACTGTGCAATGCACCCATGACATTCAGTAATTCCCTTGTAATGCCTTGCCAATGGGGTTTGATTGCTTAATTATTTTACATGCCACCCATTAATTAGATGAATCTAGTCTGTACATGCTATAGCACTGTTGGCAAAGGAATCGGCAAATGCCTGAGTATTATAGCTCATGATTAAGGGTAAGTTCTTCTTAAATGCTATTTGTGCATGTAGAAAATTTGAGGTAGAGGTAGACAGGTGACCCAAATTGCCTTGTGGGTGGTGGCTGCGGGGAATAATTAACTAAACATTAGCATTTCTAAATCACTTTTTCTCTTGGGTAGGAGTGAGTTAAAGCCGAGTCTTGCCAATTCATACAGAATCTAACTTTGCTTTGGGGTGTGGCAAGTCTGTGCATTTTCAGTTTCCCACAGAAGAGTAACAAATGACCCCGCCTTCATCTGAGCTGAGTGTGAAATAATAATAAATGGATTGGGCAACTTCCTCATGCTCAGGCAGGTGAGAACACTCATTAGTTGAGTCTGAGTTTGGATCCTGCCATGGGAAGTTTTCTCAACCTAGCTGCATATTAAAGACTTCGTAGTAGCTGCTACTACCCACACTTGGTACATCCAGGCAGAATGTACCTCTTGTGCTGCTCATTGTGTTTGGTATGTTCTCTAGGTGGGATTTTCAAAAGTGCCTAAGAGAGTTAGGTGCCTAAGTCCCACTGAATGTCAATAGGATTTAGGCTCTCAGGAGTCCTCAGTATATTTGAAAAAATTCTGGCCAGTTTTCCAGCAAAATCCTACTGAATCAGAACGGCAGCAATCTACACCCACTCAGCCCTCGCTTGGCCCCGATTTACATGACTGCACAGTGTGCAAAGCAGTGGAGAAAGAGGCCTAGTATATTATTTATTAATATTATCAGACACTTGTTAAGAATTATCAGTACAAGGTTGCTGTCTACCTGTAGCAGGATGTCTCCATGCTATTCATCATCACAAACTAGGGTGTCTCACCAACAAGTTAGAATGACAGAAAGTCTGTGTAGTTGAGAAACCTTCCTGTTAATTTTTGCATGATATTCATGACCAGTGAAAATAAGCTAAGAATGGACAATGCACATGAGGACAGTCATAGTCGGATGGCCCTGTGGTGTCTGCTTCCTATGTCTACCAGCAAGAGACAAGGCGGGTGAGGTAATATCTTTTACTGGACCAACTTCTGAGATGGTGAGTCCTCTGAGGGTGATGTATGTTTTGTTTCTTGTATTTCCTCAGGAAGTAGAAGTTGCTGTTAAGTTTTGCTTCCTTTTCTTTCATGTTGTGGAGTTTCCATTTCAGATGGCAACATTCGATATCTTAGTTGTTTGCAGTGTTGTAGCCGTGTGGACCAGAGGATATTAGAAAAGCAAGGCCAGTCATACTTCTCTGAAAAACACAAGTTTTCATCAGATGGTGACTTGTGCAGCGGGGACCAACATGGCTACCAAAATACTGCATTCACCAGCGAGAGTAACATTGGAACTGGAAAAGAGGCCACGCAGAATGGAGCCAAGATGAATGGCTTATTTATTGGCCCTGTGATCATTTTTAATAAAGATGAATACATCCACCATTAAAGAGTATATCAAGCCACCCTTTCTCTTGGCTTGTTGCCTAATTAGGAACATGTATTTCTGAATGTCATCCACATCAGTAAGTTTTGGTATTGCTGTTATGTAAACACCTACATCGACTACACACATCCCAGTGATTAATGAACTCATTAGATACTTGAGAGCTCCAAAACTGGCTGTATTTGCAATATTTATTTTAATTGCTAGTGAGAAAATGTTAATGTGGGGAAAACCCATGATAATGTAACAGGCATGTGCAACTATGGCAGCTTACCTTGCTAGTGAAATCCACTCATGAATGTCACCAAGGAGCTCTGAGGGGAATTTGCTCACATCTGGGCTAAACAAATAACTGAATGGGTGAGGAAATTGGCATGTGTCTCTTTGATGCTGCTAAGCACTGGAATAAATTGCTCAGAGGGGTTGTGGAATCGCCATTATTGGAGATTTTTAAGAGCAAGTTAGTGTCAGGGATGGGCTAGAAAATACTTAGTTCTGCCATGAGTGCAGGGATCGGACTAGATGACCTCTCAAGGTCCCTTCCAGTCCTATGATTCTATGATTCTATGAATACTTTACTTTTGGAACTACCAACAGACAGGATCTGCTTGTACCTTGAGGACTGGGAATCAACAATACAGATTCCGTCTGCAAACAGATGTGATCTCTGCCCCTTTATGGGAGGATGCTAGTACAGTGTATGATTTCCAGGAGTCCCCAACATATTTCACAGAGTGCTACATAATATTGGTAATGTTGCACTGCACAGTGAGTGTCTAGAATTGTTGGGTCTGTGTGTGTGTGTCAGAGAGAGAGAATTAACTCTGCAATTTAAGAGCAAAGAATGAATGGATTATTAATCCTTTTTGTAATTGTAATATGGGGAGGAATTTCAGAAATATCAGCAAAGGACATCAAGGCTTATCCTTATGACCTGATATATGGCATCATTTAAATTCACCAAAGCTACCTAGGGGTCATACTCTGTTCTCCCTTCTCTTTTTAAACTGTTTTTATGCACTTAGTTCCATTATTTATTGTGACATTTGTTCTTCAATCCAGCCTTTCTTTATTTAGCAAAATTCTGCATGAATATCTATCTATCTATCTATCTATCTATCTATCTATCTATCTATCTATCTATCTATCTATCTATCTATCTATCCCAATCGCTGAAGTATCTCAGCTAATAGTTTGTTTTCCCCTTATGTATTAATATGTGATATCTTCTTTTTAAATTGGCTATATGAAAAGTAATTAAAAAAATATCTCTTTGCCTGAGTTTCCCCTTCTGGAAAATAAGGATAGTAATGTTTACTTACCTCAGAAGGCTGTGGTGAGGTTTAATCCATTAATATTTGTAAGGTGTTTTGAGATCCTTGCATGGCAAATTACTATATAAGTACAGAATATTATTATTATAAAGATATTTTACTGATAACACAGCAATTACTACACATTACATCTGTTGGGAACAGAAATAACTACAGCTAATTCACCTTGCCTCTACCTCACTGTTTGCTGATAACTGTGTATTTAACATGAGTTACCACTGCACGTACAAACATTAAGACCTTGCTTTGCTGTTGCCAACCACAGGAGAGGCGGATCAGCCTCAAACAAACCCAGATTCGTGTTCCAAAGTGTTTTCCAAAGTGTATTAGTTATTTATTAACAGCCACAGTAGTTGTACATTCATATATGCAGTCACCATCTGACTTTTAAGTTAATATGAAAACTAAGGAGGTTTTCTGCTGCGAATTTCAATACAAACAAATTTATTTTTGTTGAAATTTTGTTAACAAAAACTTTAATTTTTCACCAAAATATTAAAACAAAAAAGGTTCAGTGGAAACTATCAGGTGAAAAAAACAAAACAAAACAAACAAAAAATGATTTGGAAGTACTTCATGGGAGCTGTAATTCAATTGCCTCATGTCCTCATTGTGATCTATGGGCAGGGTTCTCTGGCCAGATTACATCCTCTGTGATGCACCATTCTCTTCTCTCTTGCTGAGCCCCTGCAGTGCACTATGGGAGTCCCTGACTATGGTGCATTATGAGAAAAATCTTTTTGGATTGGGGGTGGGCTTTTTTTAAAAAAAAAGTCAAAAATTTCCATGGAAAACATTTTTTGTGAAAAATTCTGTTTAGTCAAAAAACTCAATTTTCCATCGTAAACCCAGTTTTGATTGAAAATAGTTGACCACCCCTAGTGCTAAAGTGGCTAGATTTATGCAAAATAATTCCTCACCAATCCTATTTGTTGCTGTTTTTCAACACCTCTGCTAATGCAGCTCAGCAATTTGTTTCCCCCTTTCAGTCTGGTAAAGGCAAAGGAATCTTGCTTGCTTGCTTTCACTAACATTTGCTTCATTTTTGGTCTCCAAACCAGTTCTCTTTGCTTTCCAATATTTCATTTCTTTACCCTGCAGATTTGTGTTTTGTGTTGTGCTCTGTCAAAGAGATATAATAAGTGTCAGTATGTCTCAGTTAATACTGCACTGAACAATGGGCCCAGAGTTTAATAATAACTCAAAAAAGTCAATGCGCATATCAGATAATGAAGAGCTTGTCTGGGCAGCTGAACTTTCCAGAGTTAGATTAATATTCCATAGGTCTGTTTATTTTTACCAACATGTGTATTCCTAAAAGTCAATGCACATTTTATAACTGTCACTGCACATTTGTGTATCACTGTCACTGCACATTTCTTAAGCCCCGTCTGCCCCACATGTCTGAGGGTTCCAATCCCACCTAGGATGACCAGATGTCCCGATTTTATAGGGACAGTCCCGATTTTTGGGTCTTTTTCTTATATAGGATCCTATTACCCCCTACCCCATCCCGATTTTTCACACTTGCTGTCTGGGCACCCTAATTCCACCTGTCCTCAAACCCTTGACAATGCTGATATTACAGTGCTCTTTTAGGTGTATGTGCACTTTAGAGTTGCCATACTTCATACAGAGCTGCCATATTTCACACCCAGCTGAAGCTTCTTCTACTCATCTCAGCTAGCTCTTTAGCTGAGACCTTTCAGAAACAGTAGATATCCTGGCCAAAATACTTCACCTCACTAGGGGCCTGAGCAAAGGCACATTGAAAGTCATTGGGAGTTAAGTGCCTAACTCATGTAGGTGCTTTTGAAAATCCCACTAGTACCTATCTGCATCTTTAGGTGTCTAAATGCCTTTGTAAACCCTGGCCCTAATTTGTTTTTGAAAATGGAGTTTAGGCTCCTAAGTCACATAGGTGCTTTTGAAAATTTTACCCCAAAGCTATGTATGAGACATTGGGAAATGTCTTAGAACTGCTCCTTTTGTCTTCACAATCACACAGCTCCCTTAATATAAGAACATAAGAAAGGTCATACCGGGTCAGACCAATAGTCTGTCTACCTCAGTATCCTGTCTTCTCACAGTGGCCAATGCCAGGTGCCCCAGAGGAAATGAACAGAACAAGTGATCATCAAGTGATCCATCCCCTGTTGTCCATTTCTAGCTTCTGGCAAAGAGGCTAGGGACGCTTCAGAGCATGGTTTTGCATCCCTGCCCATCCTGGCTAATAGCCATTGATGGACCTATCCTCCACAAACTTATCTAGCTCTTTTTTGAATGCTGTTATAGTCTTGGCTTTCACAACATCCTCTGGCAAAGAGTTCCACAGGTTGACTATGCCTTGTGTGAAGAAATACTTCCTTTTGTTTGTTTTAAACCTGCTGACTGTTAATTTCATTTGGTGACCCGTGGTTCTTATGTTAAGAGAAGGATAAATAACACTTCCTTATTTACTTTCTCCACACCAGTCAGGATTTTATATATGTCTATCATATATCCCCTTAGTCATCTCTTTTTCAAGCTGAAAAATCCCAGTCTTATAATCCAAAAGTATTTCCTTTATCATTACTCAGTAGAGCACTTTGAGAGAGCTTGCACATGAAAAGCACTACATAATATAAACTCAATTTCCATTCTCTGCGATTACATTCATAATTTCCCCAAAACTCTGTTTTATTTAAAAAACGTGTCAAATTTGTAAAGCATAGTAAATGCATGCTGACTGTCTCTAATGAGGCCCTAGCAGTCCAGGTGACCTCTCAGTTTATCCCTGATGAATTTTTCTTATATCTTCCACACAGTTGAAAATCTTATCATGTTTACACACATAGTTTTTTTCACAGTCTGCAAACTCTCTATTTCATCTTGGTCCTTTGTTTTTGGTTCTAATGCATCCTTCTTGAACTTTTGATTACATTTGTGACTTCCTTGTTAATCTATATTGATTTTGTTTTCTCTCTTTGTGGCACACCTTACCCATGGGATATACTCATTTATCTTTGAACACTCTGTCTTCTTTCTTTCCATTGCATTGTCTCATTTGATTTCATTCCAAACTGTCTGGTTTACATCCTCTTGAAATTCAGTGTCTTTATTTGTCCCCTGGATGCTGTCACTTTTAGTCATAGCTCAAGGATAACTAATTTAAACATGGTCATTATTGTTCAGAAATTCTCTGTCTTCAATTGTGTCCTCTGTGTTACTCAGAGCAAACCCTGGAATTTTGGAATGGCTGTTGAACTTGCTTCAAAAAGTAAACAATTTGGGAACCTATCTCAGATTTTATAACTAAATAAATAAAATACTAAATTTGTAGTTTGGTAGCACCTAGAAACCCCAGTAATAGACCAGGACCCCGTTGTGCTAGCTGCTGCACAAACATAGAGCAAAAAGGCAGTCCCTGCCCCCAAAGATCTCACTATCTACTCATCTTCTGACAACAAAATCCTCAAAAAGTGGACATGGCCTATCCCAAAGCTCTGTATGGGAACACCCTGAACTTTAGTGAAGTCTTGACTTGAATCAAAATCCAACCTTTATGACAGGCTCTTCCTCTGTGGTGCAAAAATCTGAGATTTGCACTTTCCTGAGTTTGGATGGTTTAGATCTGGATCAGAAATTTGCAGCTAGAGCACCTCCATACCTTAACCAATATCCAGAAAAACTCTTGGAAAGATCAAAGGTGAGCTTTTGTCAACAGATGCATAGGAGGAGCTCTCAGTCAAAGCAGTGAGGGACACACACACACAGAGGGATCCAAATGTGACTTTAAGTGAGGGGGAGGGTTAAATAAGCAAATTTAAGTTGCCCACCTAGTTAGATATATATTTTTCAGTCTGTACACAAGGGTAAACACAGGGCTATTTGAAACAACAGTGTGTTCACTTGCACAAAGAGGAATCCCAGTTCTAGCTCAACCACTGTTCTCTCCTTTTAACTTACTCAGTGGCAAGTGTATTTTTTATTAAAGAATAAGGCAAGGCACAAACTGACCCTAAAGCTGCTGTAGGAGAATAATGTCAGTGTAAGGGAATGAGCAAGTAATTCTGTCACAGCAGCTCCTACAAACCACCCTTCCTTTCTGTTAGGGTAGGGGGCATGGTGAAAGGAAAGATGCGTAGCTCTAAGTCCTTATCTACACACAAGCTTGCGCCATTTTAGTTAAACAGGTGCAAACCCTTGAGTAGACACTCTTATTTCAGTTTAAAAGTGCTTTATTTTTCTTCAGCTTAATCCTGTCAATTGACTGAGCAAAACCAAAATAAGCCACTCTTCAGCTGCAGTCAAAGCATCCACATGGGGGTTTGCACTGGTTTAACTAAATTGGTTTAAATTCAGACCCTAAGTGGGGCTTTCTTTATGCTGTGAGAGGGGACCATACTTTTGCAACTCGCTCCCCCAGATCCTGCCAGATCCAGATTCTGGGTAGGCTACAACGCCTATCTTTTTATAGCCTATTAAGGAGGAAGTAGGCTTAGGGTTGGGAAGATTATATTCACAGGCAGAGCCATCCCTAGGGAGGTGCGAGGTCCGTGGCGGTAGTAACGGATTCGTCTCTTCCAGGACCGACCAAGCCGGCCAATTGCACTGGCCTGCAGGGCCCCTCACAGTGTGGGTCCTGGAGCAGTCACCCTGATTCGTCCTACCCAAGGGATAGCTCTGTTCACAGGCAGTTGGGTTGCACTATTTGCTCTATTTAAACCTATGGAATAGGTGTTTAGAGCATAGGATTTATGTTTTATATTTTATAGAAAGAAAGAAAGAAAGAAAGAAAGAAAGAAAGAAAGAAAGAAAGAAAGAAAGATTGTTGGGCTCAATGGGTAGTAATGTAGGGCTCAATGTCTAGTTGGCAGCCTGTATTAAGTAGAGTATCCCAGGGGTCAGTCCTGGGGCCGGTTTTGTTCAACATCTTTATTAATGATATGGATGATGGGATGGATTGCACCCTCAGCAAGTTCGCAGATGACACTGAGCTGGGGGGAGAGGTAGATACACTGGAGGGTAGAGATAGGGTCCAGAGTGACCTAGACAAATTGGAGGATTGGGCCAAAAGAAATCTGATGAGGTTCAACAAGGACAAGTGCAGAGTCCTGCACTTAGGACTAAAGAATACCATGCACTGCTTCAGCCTGGGGACCAAGTGGCTAAGCAGCAGTTCTGCAGAAAAGGACCTGGGGATTATAGGGGATGAGAAGCTGGATATGAATCAGGAGTTTGCCCTTGTTGCCAAGAAGGCTAATGGCATATTGAGCTGCATTAGTAGGAGGATTGCCAGCAGATAGAGGGAAGTGATTATTCCCCTCTATTTGGCACTGGTGAGGCAACATCTGGAATATTGCATCCAGTTTTGGGCCCCCCACTACAGAAAGGATGTGGACAAATTGGAGAGAGTCCAGCAGAGGGCAAAAAAAAATGATTAGGGAGCTGGGGCACATGACTTATGAGGAGAGACTAAGGGAACTGGGCTTGTTTAATCTACAGAAGAGAAGAGTGAGGGGGAATTTGATAGCAGCCTTCAACTACCTGAAGGGGGGTTCCAAAGAGGATGGAGTGAGGCTGTTCTCAGTGGTGGCAGATGACAGAACAAAGAGCAATGGTCTCAATTTGCAGTGGGAGAGGTCTAGGTTGGGTATTAGAAAACACTATTTCACTAGGGAGGTGATGGTATCTCCATCCTTAGAGGTTTTTAAGGCCCACCTTCACAAAGCCCTGGCTGGGATGATTTAGTTGGTGTTGGTCCTGCTTTGAGAAGGGTTTTGGACTGGATGACCTCCTGAGGTCTCTTCCAACCCTAATCTTCTATGATTCTAAGGAAGAAAGAAAGAAAGAAAGAAAGAAAGAAAGAAAGAAAGAAAGAAAGAAAGAAAGAAAGAAAGAAAAGGTTAAAATTCTATGGAAATTAATTAGAGTTCTATGGCAATTAATCTAAAAACCTATAAAATTCAATAGAGATGATCCTATTCCTTTATGTTTCTGTGAATTCCATAGGAGAAATACAATTCCCTATTAAACTCTATAGGAATGTTCTATAAGGCAATCTGCCAGCTTCATAGCCAGGTTTTCCTATACATCATGTACTCGTGCACTATCCCAATTCAATTTGGGGCTATAATAATGACAGTTCTTTGAATTGACTTAGGCATGATCAGTTCCGGCCACTCCCAAGTAACCCAAGAGTCTCACCACATGATGATACACTTTGATTTGTATTGTAAACATTTGGGATTAAAGTGGGTTACAAATGCAGATTGAGGACCCGATATTGTCTTTTGTGTAGCAAATAGAAGCATGATTGTAAAGCTTTAAACAAAGTGATTATGAAAGAAAACCCGCCTGTTGCATATGATGTGCTTGTGGAACTTGGCATCAAGTTGAAAACAAGGAACATTCTGACCAGCCCATCCATCTGCTGGCTTCCACAATATTCTGAAAGCAGCACAAGATAACAGATGAGTATGTCACGCTACAGGGCAGCCTGAATTTTGACAGGCTGATTTTAGTGACTTATTATGGAAAAGACAAGAATTTTAATCCCCCAAATCACTTTTCTTCTTTGGAAATTATATTTAAAATCTCAGAAATCACAAGTATCTTTCTGGTGTGAGAAAGCCAAATCCAGCGCTGGCATAAGTGGGTGAAATTTCTATTGACTTCAGTGAAAATTGCACCACTTCAGTGAAAATTGCAACTCTTTGTAATTATGAGACCCCAGCAGTGTTTGGCAGGGGTCAGGTGGAAACCCTCTCTCAAAGCAGGGAAGAGAGAATTGGTGCCTGCTCCCACTGCAGAGACTACAGTGGAACCTCGCCATGGGAAGGGGTGTGATAGGGATGATTTCTCCACTGTGATCCTAACTGAGTTATAACAGAGTGTTCGGGACATATGCTTGATCTGAGAGCTTGAAAGGAGAAAGAACAAATGTTCCCTGGAGACAAATGGAGAAGAATAGAAAGACTTAAAAAGTCAGATGGAGTTGACCTCTCGTTGGCTAAGAAGCATTACTGCTTCATGGGAGAGCTGTTGACTGACAACCCCACCTTTCTGAGAACTATTGGCTGGAAAAAATTACCTTATTTTGCATTTGCAGTGGGACACACTGGGCTGCATTATTGTTTCCCTCATGTTTATACTCTGGCAGTGAGAAGTGCTGACTTTGAATATGACTCTGAGCACAAGAGGCCTTACTTTGCTGAAGAAGCTGGTTGCTGAACAGGGGTCAGTCCCCAAGGAATAAGAGGGGCAGGCTATTCACTTCCAACAAATTTATGAAAAACTATGATACATTGGACCTGATCCACAATACCCAGGACCCTTTCCCTCCTCCATGCTAACACTTGTGCAAGGCTTGTATTTTAGTACCCAGGTGACACATTATTATTTTCACTGGCCAGCCATTCACTCTTACACTTCTGTGCTGCAACCTTCTTAAATGCTTTGGAATATATTTCATCTTTAAAAGCTTTTTATGATTTATTATTTATTTAGCTCCCAAGGTGCCCATGGCCTTTCCTGACATGTAAAGTGACAACCCCAGCCACAGGGAACTTACTATCTAGACTAGCTACAACCTAACAAGGGATGACATTAAACAAAGGGAGGGGATGTGGCAGGAAAAGGGCTAAAATAGTAAACGTTCATGCAATACCATTCTGATTAACTATGCAGATCCTGGGCTCTTTGCTTGTTTTGTTTTCATATAGTTGAGGCAGTGTCTACAGCAGTGGTGGGCAACCTGCGGCCCATGGGCGCATGCAGCCTGTCAGGGTAATCTGCTGGCAGGCCACCAGACAGTTTGTTCACATTTTCACAGCCACCCACAGCTCCCCGTGGCAGTGGTTTACAGTTTCTGGTCAATGGGAGCTGCGGGAAGTGGCGGCCTGCATCCCACGCTGCTTCCCACAGCTCTCATTGGCTGTTAACGGTGAACTGCAGCCACTGGGAGCTGAGGGCAGCTGTGCAAATGTCAACAAACTATCTGGCGGCCTGCTCTGACATGCTGCATGCAGCCCGTGGGCCGCAGGTTGCCCACCACTGGTCTAGAGTTAAGGCAAGGAAGGAGGATTTTTTGTCTCTCTGGAAAATGTCATTCATAAGAAAATAACATGCAACACTTACCATATGATAGTACTCAGGTTGTGTATTCATTGTCTGGATGAATTAGCTTGAAATGTAAACACAAAATGGGACTGTCAAGGCCAGCATAAGCTGAGCAATTAAAGCTCACAGATAACTCTGGAACAGTGAAGGGGAAATGGTTAGACTTTCAATGACCTAGGTTTTCAGTGAAAAAGAAATCAAAGAGGATAAGTTAACAGGAAGAAATGAGCAATACCAGCTAAACCCTATCAATATCCTTGCATTTGTTTCTACAGTTTAGCTCGTTAGTGGCGGAAGATCTGTTCAGCACTGATTTACAGTCATCACAGTTATGTGACAAACAATCAGATGGTTTAGTGATTTAGTGTCAGTAATTACTATACCCATCTTTTCGCTACAGGTGACGCTTCTGAAAGGTGATTGATTTTTGAAGCATTTTCCAGGCTCTTAGCTCCCTTAATCACACTCCTTGCTAAAACAGCCTAATGCTTCTCAAATTATCCAAACTAGTTTTACAAGTTTTCATGTCCTTTCTTGCTGAACTACTGGATGGGGCTAGGGATGTCTGAAATCATTGAAACTCATTTTGGTGTTGGTGATGCTGTTGCCTTTTGTCTTTTTTCTTGTTTATTTTTAAGCTATATGTGGCAAAATTTTGGCAAGTGTAAATGGGCAAAATCCCACTGAAGTCAATTAACTTGGCCCACAATATGTTAGGTAGTAAATAGCAAATGAAAGCATGTGCAGCAGAATCCAATATCAGAGCTAATCAATGGTGTGATTATACGCTTCACTTAAACATCACCCAAATGTATAAAAGACAGTGTCCATGAGTGGCACACACAAAAGTCCTGATGCATGCACATAAGTCAGTGTTGTTTGTGAACAAAGGTATTTACACATAACAATCCCCAGTTTCACATATGTACTGAGTATCTGATCCTCAGTTGGTGTATGACAGAGAAGTTCCATTAACTTCAGTAGAGTTCTGTTAATTTACACCAGTTGAGGCTCTGGCCAATAGTGTTTTGCATGTAAAATCTTGCACATGCAAATGTGTGGCCTTAACTTTGGGTGCAGACTTGTAACCCAACTTGTAACCATTTGGGCCCATGCATGTAATGCATACACAGTGTTCATGACCCAGTTTGTTGTATGTGATTGAAAAGAAGTCTTGTTTCCCAATTGAGATCTTTAATAAAAAAAATTGATAACAATTGAATAATATTTCCTCTGCATGCAACAGTGGGGAAAAGCACAATAGAATGACCAAAGAGAAACAAAAAGAAAAGGAGTACTTGTGGCACCTTAGAGACTAACAAATTTATTAGAGCATAAGCTTTCATGAGCTACAGCTCACTTCATCGGATGCGTTCTCACGGAAGCTTATGCTCTAATAAATTTGTTAGTCTCTAAGGTGCCACAAGTACTCCTTTTCTTTTTGCGAATACAGACTAACACGGCTGCTACTCTGAAACCTGTCAAAGAGAAACAGAAGTTATGACTTTGCTCATCTGCCAGTGCTGCCTGAAAAGCATCACTGCCTAATTGTGTGTAGTGTGTAGGAGATGGTATGAACTAAGGCAGGGGTCTCAAACACGAGGCCATTTATGTGTGTTATCTGCTGCGGCCCGCCATAGGCGCCGACTCTACTGGCAGCCAAGCTCCCCTGACCCCCCGTCCCACCGTCTCTGCCCCCCAAGCATGCTGCATCCCCACTCCTCTGCTTATCTCCCAGCACTTAGGACTTTCCAGGAGGGAGGGGGAGGAGCGGGGATGTGGTGCGCTCAGGGGAGGAGGCAGAGAAGTGGTGAGGCAGGGCGGGGATTTAGGGGAGGGGCTGGAATAGAGGGAAGGAAGGGGCTGAGTTGAGGTGGGGACTTTGGGGAAGGGGTTGGAATGAGGGCGGGGAAGGAGTAGGAAGAGGCGGGGCAGGGGCAGGGCCTCGTGGAAGGGGTGGAGTGGGGGTGGGGCGGGGTGGTTGTATCTTTGTATGAAAAGGTGTCAGTGATGGGGCCCTCGGGCCAATGTCCTAATCCTCATGTGGCCCTCATGGTGATTTGAGTTTGAGATCCCTGAACTAAGGCTAGGTGAACCTCTAGGAGGGTGAGCTTTTTCAAATCTATTTTTTGGGGGTTGGAAAATTAGTTTAAAGTAGCCAGGCTTTTTAACTCTGTAATTTAAAAATGTCTTCATTTTCTTTCAAGGATAAGCTTTCATGAAACTAAGAAGAAGGATGATCCAGTGTTTGCAACACTCTTCTAGGGCTTGGGGGACCTGCATCCAAATCCATGCTGTGCCACAGACTTCCTGTATGATCTCGGGCAAGCCACTTAATCTCTGTGCCTCAGTTCCCATCTGTAAAATGGGAACAATAACAATTCCCTACCTCATGGGCAGGGAACGGTGGTTGTGAGGATAATCGTATTAAAGAATGTGCTCAGATACTAAAGTAAGGAGGGGGACATAATGTACCTTATTGCACCATTTTTTAAAAAAGAGAGAAACTGTGTTAGGAGGCTTGTCTTTGCAGGGTTGTGTAAGTCACACATGTGCTAGGGCGTCTAGCACAGTGGCAATTGCACAGAGCTTCAGAGAATGCTTTGTGAAAAGCCCTTCAAGATCTTATACACTGTAATGTTCAGTAGACACCAGTCTGTGTAAAGCTGCAGCAAAGGGTCTTGTTCTCCACTGTAAAATCACCACAGGCTCTCTTTTCAATAGCTGTGTTTTGTAAACTGTTCACAGATGAGCAGAAAGAAGAGCATCTTGCTGAGTAATGTGTGAAATTTAAAAGGACTGTTTATCCACACTGGGCCGTCTGTGAACCTGAGCCTGCAAATCCTTATTTGTGAGAGTGGTCCAGCTGAGTTTACAGACTTGCATGAGGAAGGCCTACTTAGGTGGAAAAGGACTGCAGGGTTGGGTTCTAATACAATAAAGATGTATGTAACTGCTTTGCTGGACTGGGACCTCAGGAAGTACAGGTTTCAGAGTAGCAGCTGTGTTAGTCTGTATTTGCAAAAAGAAAAGGAGTACTCGTGGCACCTAGGAGACTAACAAATTTAGACAAATTTAGACAAGCAAGGTGGGCCATTTCCAGCAGTTAACAAGAACGTCTGAGGAACAGTGGGGGGTGGGGGAGAAATAACATGGGGAAATAGTTTTACTTTGTGTAATGACTCATCCACTCCCAGTCTCTATTCAAGCCTAAGTTAATTGTATCCAGTTTGCAAATTAATTCCAATTCAGAAGTCTCTCGCTGGAGTCTGTTTTTGAAGTTTTTTTGTTGAAGGATAGCCACTCTCAGGTCTGTAATCGAGTGACCGGAGAGATTGAAGTGTTCTCCGACTGGTTTTTGAATATTATAATTCTTGACGTCTGATTTGTGTCCATTTATTCTTTTACGTAGAGACTGTCCAGTTTGACCAATGTACATGGCAGAGGGGCATTGCTGGCACATGATGGCATATATCACATTGGTAGATGGGCAGGTGAATGAGCCTCTGATAGTGTGGCTGATGTGATTAGGCCCTGTGATGGTGTCCCCTGAATAGATATGTGGACAGAGTTGGCAACGGGCTTTGTTGCAAGGATAGGTTCCTGGCTTAGTGGTTCTGTTGTGTGGTGTGTGGTTGCTGGTGAGTATTTGCTTCAGGTTAGGGGACTGTCTGTAAGCAAGGACTGGCCTGTCTCCCAAGATCTGTGAGAGTGATGGGTCGTCCTTCAGGATAGGTTGTAGATCCTTGATGATGCATTGGAGAGGTTTTAGTTGGGGGCTGAAGGTGATGGCTAGTGGCGTTCTGTTATTTTCTTTCTTGGGCCTGTCCTGTAGTAGGTGACTTCTGGGTTTCAGCCCTGAGACTAGAATACCAGCTGCAGACTGCTAAGGCGGCTTGTCCCACCCATAAATTAAAAGCATGAATGCCTTTCCCTGCCCAGCCTTTGCCTAGTACCTTGCACAAACACCAATTAATTAGGATTTGTGAGAGGGGTTGCATGTCAATGATCTCAAAATTGCTTTCCGTTTTGTGCTAAAGACCTTAATCCTACTGGCTGCATAGCAGTGAACTGAGTTGTGTTCAAACTCTTGTCAGTGAGACTATGTTTACATAAGTAGGTCTACACTTGTGGTGATGTGTAGACTGAGCTAGCAGAGGTATAAGTAGCAGTGCAGACTGAGGCACTGCTTTGGTGAGTTGAACAGAGTGCCCTAAATGTCTGAACCCTAGGGTATATATCTTACACGGCTCTCTATATCCGTGGCCCCACCAAGTCATGGGACCTCCTGATCAACCTCCTCCTGGCCCTGGCTAAAGTGGCCATCTATAAAACCAGGGTGAGGAGATTGACCGATGGAGTCTCCTGTGACTGTGGGGCCTATTTCCGATCCTCCGTCCGTTCATGCCTCCGGGCAGAGTTCCTCTGGGTGGCATCCACTGACTCCTTTGACACCTTCGAGGAGCAGTGGGCGCTGTCTGGGGTTCTCTGCTCGGTGTCCCTGTCCCGTTCCCTTCGTTTGACCCTTTGACCGCACTCCTGTCCTTGTTGTTCATTAGTTGTCCCCCATAATTATTTGGCTTTCCAGATCCTGTGGATCCCCCTCGTAGGCTGTGGGGGGATCCTTTAGCAGGGGACGGGCTTTGCCCACCCACTTCCTGGATCCCAATATGACGGCTCTCTATATGCCCAAACAGTGCCTCCCATGTCTACACTGCTGTTGCTACACTGTTGTTACTATTGCTACTTCCCTGCTGCTGGAGTCTTTCCCTGCCTTGGTGAAAGACTCCAGCTGCAGAGAAAGGCTCACGTAGCAGGGAGGCAGCAGGGAAAGGCCCCGGCAGCTTCCTGCTCCTCCCCTTGCAGGAGCCTTCCACTGTTGCATGTAGTCACACATACACTACACCCTGTCACAAGGGTAGACCCGGTCTAAGAACATTAGATTATAGAATCATAGACTTGTAGGACTGGAAAGGACCTTGAGAGGTCATCCCTGACAGGTGTTTGTCTAGTAGTTTGAAGGGCAAATGATGTCGAGACCCTAGGATGAGTATGTATTAGTTTCAGCAAAAACTTACTTTAAAAACCATTATTTCACTTCTTCCCACAAAACACACATTTATTAAATCTAGTTTGTCTCTTTCAATCCATTAAAACAAAATTATCTCAGTAAGATTCCTCAGATAGAGCTTTTCCTGATAGACCCAAACACCCAGCTGTTCTGGCCAGTTGGGTGTGAGGGTAATGGCTCTAAAATATTGCCTGAGGCACATCCTAGTTTTTGAGATTGAACAAAACCAAATGTAGGTAATACCGAAAATTAGGGTTGCCAGATGTCCAGTTTTCAACTGAACACCTGGTCGAAAAAGGACCCTCCCCAGCTCTATGAAAATGACTGAGTGAGTGAGGGTGGGGGAGAGCACACAACAGAGGGAGAGGGTATGATGGAGTGAGTGGGCGGGGCCTCAGAGAAGGGGTGGGGCAAGGGTGTTTGGTTTTGTTCGGTCAGAAAGTTGGCAACCCTAATTAGTTTGAAAAAGTTTTGTTTGCTTTTAAAAATAAATGTTACGCCACTTGAACCATGACCTAAAATGGGAATACTAAAATTATGAGAAAGATTAACTTTGTAAATATCAAATTTACTGATACCCGAACCCATTATCCATTTTATGAGAGAGATCTTAAGAGATTGCCCGCTTGGTTCTTTACGCAGGGATTGGGATATGTTTCAGAGAATCATCTGCACCTTTGAATGTTTCTTGAAACCAAAGCTTTGCTCACCACCACAAGAAGCTGCTGTCCCATAGCAATTAAACATGTGACAAGGAGTCTGAGTTTTAAAAAACTATAGTAACAGTAATGTAAACAACAAACAAAATAAAACTACTAGCTACCAAGAACAAATTACAAACTTTCAGTTGTGTTTTTTTTTAAATTTGTATGCAATGAAATAAAATACAGATTTGTTTTTTTATAAGAATATAAAATGTAGGAACCTAGGAAATTCCATACTAGGTCAGACCAGTACCCAGGACCAGATGCTCCAGACGAAGGTGCAAGAAACCCCATAACAGACAATGATGGAATAACATGCTTATAGGAGGCAGTTTCTTCTTAGTCCCCATCAATTAGTAGTTGATTTATGCCCTGAAGCATGAAGATTTATATCCTTTTAAAAAATGTGTGTATATATATATATAGAACAATCTGCACTATTGTTACACAGGTTTCAGAATAGCAGCCATGTTAGTCTGTATTCGCAAGAAGAAAAGGAGTACTTGTGGCACCTTAGAGACTAACAAGAAGTGAGCTGTAGCTCATGAAAGCTTATGCTTAAATAAATTTGTTAGTCTCTAAGGTGCCACAAGTACTTCTTTTCTTCTTGTTACACAGATTCCAGTACATGGCTATGTACAATATACTGAAGGGATCATAGTTTACACCTGATGTCTTAATTGTAAACACCAGGCTCTCGCCATAAAAGTGGACTTTGTATCTTTTTTCCTGTTAAATTAAAACTATGAACTTTGTCCCTTTTCACAGTGATAATATTAGCTTTAAAAAACTGGTTATGAAGAGCACTGGACTGTTAAAATTAAGCTATGCAATAGGGTTGCATCCAATGTGTCTGTCTTGGTTTGCATGGTTCCAGTCAAACAAAAACTAGTGGGTTAATTTGTGATCTTCTCTCCGCAATCCTAGTTTTATGTTTGCATGAAAAGAAAAGGTAAGTCCTGGCCCCACTGATGACAATGGCAAAACTCCAATTGACTTCAATGGGGCTGGGATTTTACCCAAAAGCACTTAACAAAACTTGTGCAACCCCTTACAAAACACATCAGTTTCATAATGAAATAGATGAGTTTCCCAGTGCATCCCTTCCTTATTTTAAGGGTTTTTGTTGAAGGATAAGGAGAGTCAAAAGATAAGGAGAGTCAAAGGATAAGGAGAGTCAATGGCCAACAGTAGCCATTGGGTTCCCTATCCTCATGGGGCAGGTCAGCAACAGAATGAGGTAAAAGGCTTTATAAGTAACAGCAGCAATAGAACCTTGGCAGAATGTACTAATCCCCACTGTTCAGGATGAGCGTGGTAAGATGTCCACTCCCAAGAGATGTAGGGATAAAGGGACTGTCAGCTGTCCTCTTTCCTGGTAAGGTGGAAAAGGGTACATCTGCTCAGAAGACACTTAAAGGTAAGGGGAATTCATAGCTTATTAGGTGTAAGAAAAGGACTTGGGCAAATCTTCTCTGACATTCATGGTACCTTGGAGAATTTGGTGCTCACATCCAAAGTTGAACAAAGCCAGGTGCATTTGCTCTGGTGTTGGTGTGAAAGGTCAACAAAGCTCCATTAAGCAGCTCATAAAGGCCAAAGGTGGGATTTTCAAAAATGCGCAATCCTGGCATAACTGATCCCACTGACATCTGTAGTAAAACTCCCACTGACTTCAATCGTGACAGAATCAACTGATTCTCTATGCTTTTGAGAATCCCACCTAAGTCCTTTACATATCTCTTCCTGTTATTTAAAGTCCATGGCCAATTTATCTCACTACCATCTCTGATACAGACCCAATGGAAACTTGAAAGAGAAATCAGAAACCTTTCTAAAAACCTGGCCCCCCTTCCATTGTGTTGGTGCACTGGTTTGTAGCTGTAGGATTTCTCATGAGTTCTGAGCTGTCTACAGTGGTTCATTCGTATTTCCAAGAAAAAGCATTCAATAGCTTTTGATAAAACATATACATAATTCCATGCACAGTAATTTGCAAAGTGAGCATAAGAATACAGTGGGTCACATTGCTGATTTATCAATCTTTACAATCTCCCTTTAAACAACTGCACATCAGTGGATATCTCTAACCATATTAGCATTGATGGTGTAGTCTATCGTGAATCAAAACCGAAATTTAGATTATTTGTTTTGAAGGTGCTAAACTCTAAATCTACAGTAGCTCACTAGTACCCCCTTGGTCCTTCCTATTCTCTGTCTGGGGCACATAATAGTCTATTCTCCTGTGAGCTGTAATATTTTGGAAAAAATTTTGGTTGTTGGTTTTGGTGTGTGGGTGCTGGGTGGTGTTGGTGGCTTGTGATAAAAAAGTGGTCAGAGTTGATGATCTGGTGGTCTCTTCTGACCTTAAACTCTGTGTCTCACTAATACAATCATTTCAGTTTCCCCTGTGTAGAGCAGATTCAATAAATACTTTATTTGGAAATGTTATTTTATATATATATATATATAGACAATTTAAGACGGGTATGTGAAGTAACACTAAACCAATATGGACAAATGCCCTACGTGCTCAAATGGTTACTGGGAGTGAGAAATAGTGACAAGTATGTTTTTCTAATTAAATAAGGTTAGCCTGACTCATAAGTCTATTGTTAACTTGAAGTCAACTAAAAACTATTAAATAGCACTTAAAGTGCAGTATTTTGGCTCACTATATTTGAATAAATTAAAATAGGAAATATTTGATTCTTATGGTTAGAGTGAATGCTCTATAAAAATGCCATCACTCAGTCCTTCTCCTCCCTCTCTCATAGTTATGTTACAAGACTAAGTCTTTTATAAGATGGTAGAAGTGCTGATTCGGTGTTCATTCCATCTTCTCCTCTATGCCTGTGTCTGGTTCACTTTGTTGGGTGGGGGCATGGCAGGTAATCGTTGAAAGGGGCTTACCGCGTATAACCCTAATGGAATGTTGAGAATGGAATCTCATTTTCCTGTACTTGTTACAGTACAGGTCTGACAGTCCAGTGCTGTAAACAGAATACTATAGCCATGGTAACCTGTGGTTCAACTTTTAACCTTTCAGCACATTGAAATATAGGGCCAGATTCTGATGTCTTTTTTATCAGTTCAGTTATTCCAGATTGACGCTGCTATAACTAAAATCAGAATCTGCTCCCTACTTCATTTCCCCCCCACCCTTCTTTGTGATTTATGGTATCGGGAATAAATAACTCAGGGAAGGGCATTTTCTGATAACTAATGACTGACTGGGCTAAGGATCTGAGGCATAGCCAAGGGCCATAAACTCACATCTACATCCACAATCAAACTGAGTGACACAAATTATTTTTAAACAGTGTTTAAACACAGTTCAAATAAAGTTTTCTTGGTCAGTGCAAAGTAGATGTAGTTGTTATAACAATTATGTTGACATGGTGCTGTCTATACTACAAGTCGAATAATCTCAGCACGTTTGTCTGGTATGTTGCGATTGTGTCCTAACATGCCTTCTTGTTTACAGTGCAGATAGGACAATGCTATTATAGATTCATGCTAATCAGCCGTAACATTACATATGCTGTGACACTATTACCTAACATGAGTCAATAAACATGTCGCCCATCCTCAGTACAAAAATAAATGTGTTAGATTACAGACAACCATGTGCTGGCAGGGTCTGAGATGTAGTATAAGAAGAGCCGAAGGGCCTACCTAGACTACATATGTTACCATGCTTGAGTACTGTTATAGCAAAGAAGAGTCCTGTCTAATATGGAACGTGGATTGAGTTTCTCTGTGTCATAGCTAGGCTTTGGGAGTATGCCCAAGACCATATGTGAAACATGATTTTAGCCATCCATTCCCACTGGCTGATCAGCCTGGTCTAGTTGGAGAACATGGTTCTCTAGTTTGCCTTAAATCTCAATCTAGACAAGGCCTAAGAAGGAAGCTACTGTACAGCTGGCTTTAAATACTGTTTACAAAACTGTCATGTTTGGTCCACTGTCACCAGCCAGGCAGAGTGTGCTGAAATCATGTCAGTGTGAGCCAGGTTTAAAGTCCTGTTAACACACTTTCTTTGAAAGTGTAGGTGGAGTCTCCCTGCAAAGAAATGCCTGACCCAGAGGTCATTGCCACTTAGTTCCCGCTTTCTCCTCCCTGGGTCTTGCTGATAGATTCGCTATCAGTCAGAGCCAGACATGCCACACCAATCTTCCTTCACATTTATGATGACATCCTGGTGCACTGACCTCTTTCTGGATATTACCAGATATTTTATCACGTAAACCTGCCCCTGCTCTTCCAGAAGCTTTAATTTCCCTCCATCTCAGTTTGTAACTTCCTCTTGCTGTTGTACTTCTGTACAAACATATGCCTGTGACAAAGAGTGAGCCTGCAGACGGGTGGGAGGGCAACAGGAAGTTGATAAACTTGCACAGATTTATCATAAGCCAGATGATAGAAGAGTTTGCTTTGGGTCTATCTGTCTGTGTCCTGTTTAGTCAGCCGCCATCTCAGGGAATGTTTTCAGTCTAAGGAAAGAAAAAAGTGCTATTTAAAACACTTAATGCATCATACTGGTACAGGGTAAGCTTTAACACTTCATTCCAACTGCTTACAACTACTACCAACATAATCAATTCCTTTCCTGAGAAACCCACCCTAAAAAGGAGCATTCTTTTTTTAAAAAAATGCTTTTGAAGCTCAGGCTGATATGAACTGCATAATGTTGATTACAATCAGAGAGGAGGATGTTCAGTTCACCCCTTTTTTAAAGCTATAACCATCATTAAAGCAATGAGGAGCAAAACTCCCTGAAAGCCCATAGAGTTGTGCTCCTCCTAATGCCATTGGTGAATTTGGCCTTTAAGACTTTGTAACTTTATAATGCTACTTATCTAGGCAAAATCTAGTCAATTACCTTTGGGTTATTTTGAGGCTAACTATAGATAACATGGCTTCTTAATTATCATCCTGCTAAAACAAATGTGTTAGTTCACTTCATGTCTGGTGTAGCTGTTTTATTTATGCAGTGTTTTACCAATCATAACAGAATTCATGAAAAATTAAGCTAGGAACATAAAATATTAATAGGAGCATCTGACTCATTAAAAACCTGCAGTTTAAAAAAGCTGTTCTACTCAGAATGAACATTAGAGTCTAGGAAACATGCACAGAGGGTTTGTTGGTTTTTCTCTTTTTAAAAATATGGTGCAACAATTTCAATATACCAGGCCATGCCAGGGGCTTTAAGGAATATGTCTAAAAGTTCCAAACAGTAGGCTGTTGAAAGGCAAAGAAAGCACCTAGATTCCATGGGGCAGGTTTCCTGGGTCTAGTCCATTAGCCTCCCTGTGCCCACAGCTGATAAATACTGAGCACTTTGTCTACACAAAGGCCAAAGGGAGCTGAAGGGCTAGCTTCTATTTTCAGCTTATCTGTCTAATCTCTGTTTGGTGTAATCCTCCCCACTCAGGTTCCCAGAATCTGGGGTGCACTCCAAGCCTGAATGTCTCCTCCCACAATTTTACAGCCCTGCAGCCTGACACCACCAGTCCAAGTCAGCTGCAGGTGTTTAACTGCAGTATAAAAATACCCTGTGAGCACTGCATTTTTTGCAACAAACATGATGGCCTGTGGTCAGGATAACTGTAGCATTGACAAGAAGCTAGCTTGTGGGTTTGTAGGAAACACAAGTCTCAGAACCAGAGTCAACTTCACTGATTGTCTGGTGATGACTACTTTAATTCATCCTATTTATTATTAAATATTTATATGAAGGTAGCTCCAAAAGGCCCGAATCTCTTTGTGCTGGGGACTGTACATTGATATTTGTAGGTGAGTTTTCTAACGGTTATTGGGTCTGTTAAAAGTAATGGCCTAAAATCAGCATTGTTGGGTTTTCCTTGTTTTTCATTAATTGTGGACCAGCTCCTCTGCTGGTGGAAATCAGCATAGCTCCATTACTAATTTACACCAGCTGAGAATCTGTCCCTATATATTTAAAGACAGGTTTACGGTATAAATCTGATGGACTAGAGTTTCCTAAACTGCAAAAACAGAGTGTCCAAAATATTTGCCTGGGATGGAAAACATAATGTAGTGTTTCAGAGTAGCAGCCGTGTTAGTCTGTATTCGCAAAAAGAAAAGGAGTACTTGTGGCACCTTAGAGACTAACAAATTTATTTGAGCATAAGCTCAAGTGATGAAGTGAGCTACAGCTCACTTCATCGGATGCATTTGGCAGAAATGTAGTGTGCCCCTCTGAATATCATTCCAAATTAAACTCAAGATGGCATCATTTCTGGGAAAGCAGCTGAGGAAAAAGCTACTTTCAGCCACACAGTCCCTAGGTTGTTAGAGTTAGAATGGCCATATCTAGCCTATGAATTTAGTTTTTAACCAATAGATATCCAAGTTCATGCAGGTCCTTCTCCTACTCTGTTAAACCATGGGCTGTAAATAGCATCAGTTTCGAACTGTTTATTTGACACCTTCATTGGGTAATTAAATACAATTAAATCACATGTGACTGAGCAGATGTCAGGCTCAGCAGTTAAAATCTCTTTCTACCCCCTGTCTAAAAATAAGCAGATTATATGATCTGAGTTGCATACTCACTCACACACTCTACTACTCAAGTAATTTGTTACCAATTCTAGGTTTGTACTATACTTCTCTGCATATTATTGCCAAGAGAGTTAGAGTACTCGTGTCCCAGTCATACTCATTCCCATGCGGATTAGTTTTGCCTTTGTAAAATTCAAGGGATCAGTAATGCTAGTAATGAATGTCTCTGTATGCTTTGTGGATCACATCCAATATTTTCAGAAAGCCAGGATGCATTGCTTCACTTCAGGAAGTTCTCTGCATTGTTTCAAAGGTCCTAGGCTGAAGGCTTAGCATGTGAGTGGTTAATTTGTCTCCCTGCTGGCTCATCTTCTGATTAACCAATTATGTAAACACGTGATGAGTTATAAATGGAGATTTTGTGGTTTAGATTAATACAGAAGATCATTCTGCTAAGGGTTTCTTTTGTACAGAAATCTTAGTACCAAAAAAAGAGCCAGTTCTTAAATCTGAATGAAAGTGTTAAGGTTTATATGTATTTTTGAGGCCCAGTCAACCAATCTTATTTCAGGTCAATCATGGAAGGGCTTGACACTTTAGATGACATTTGTTACCATGAATTTTCACATGGTACCCACATATTTTCATATTTCCTCTGAACTGCTAGCTGGAACAGAAAGCAATACCAATAAACATTTCAAATGTGTCTTCCATCCACTCTAAAAACATGATTAAAATCTCACAACGCCCTGGGGAGGTAGGGAAGTATTATTTCTCCGGGGCATAAGCCAGGTTCAAAGAGGTTAAACCACTTGCCCAAGATCAGACAATAGGTCAGTGACAGAGCCAATAACAAAAGCCCTATCTCCTAAATTCCTGTCATGTCCCAATACATGGATCTGTTTTGAAAACACACGAAAATACATGTACAACTATGTTTAAGCAACTTTAAAACTGTGACACAAACTCACAGAAAAGGCAGTTAAGGAATTTTAAATGTGTTTGACACCATGTCCTCAAAAAAACAAAACAAAACACAACCCTGTTCCTATATGGATAAGAAGAAATAGGTTATAAAACAACATGTAATTCAAAAGCACAATGGGGTGTCAGTCAATACTTTGAATTTCTTTGTCTTTACTATTAATGATATTACTTAAAAATTTCTGTTGTATGCTTCCTATGTATTCCCTCTTCCCCAGACCAGTATCAAAAGATATTAAGGAAACAAAGTTTAAAAGTAAATTTCCCATCTTAAAATGAGAAAAATTGTGGGCTACAATTTTTAAAGACAGAAGCATGAAAACATTTGCACACATGTATGGGTCTATATTTATGTAAAGTTACCCTACCTGTATGTGCAAATTGGGCCATTGCATGTGCAAATGGCTATTTAGGTAGCTATTTGCCCAATTCTCCTTTTATACAAATCAGATCTATGCATGTTTAATGCCATTAACTTAATAAAATTAGCACTGATTTACACTGGTGTAAATGAGAAAAGAATCAGGCCGTAAAAGTCCATTTGGGCATGCAAAAACCCCATCTGCACAAGCAATTGAGATAATTATATTAACAAACGTAGGCACAGAAATGCGCTCACATGTTTGGACAAGATCCTTTAAAGAGCTGACCCTGGATAGCTTGAAAATAAATTAGTATGCCATTGTAAAATCAGAATATTATTTTTTTTAAATCCATTTAAAATCTGCTATGCTATTTAGAACCCAGTACTTTCATTTACATAAAAAATTCTATGTTTTTGAAAAACCTGTCATAGCTTTGGCCCTGCTTTTGTCTTTCCTTTGCATACCCCTCTAAAATGCAACAGAAGTATAATTTATCTAAAGTCCTGCTCTGTGGATTATTAACATGACAAATATTAAGGGTCCAGTCAAGAAGAAAGTCTCTTTGGCTGCAAAAGCATCTACTGCCTCAGATGCTGACTGTGTGATGGGTTGGTCAACGAGCAGAAAGAGAAAAAGGCAACACTTGATTCTGCACCAGGGAGTTGCAGAGCTTCTGCAAAGGTGGGGAGCACATGTGAAGGTACTTCCGGCTTTCCATACATTACAGCACCCTTTGCCAGACATCTTTTTATGATGTGTGCCTAGCTGGTTTGTAGGCTCTTTGGAGTAGGGATCATCTGTCTCCTGTGTCATTTGCAAAGCTGAACACACTGATAGCATTTCACAAATAAATAATAAGAGGCCCAACAGTCTTCTCCCATTTGACAAGGCCCACGAGAATTACCACAGTTCTAGTAGGAGAGCAACCTCACAGCTGGCCCCAAGAGCAGTGGCAAAGAGATCCTACAGCCAGATGTCTCTTGTTTCCCTTTATACAAAGACAGTTGCTTTATACAAAGCCAGTTCCAGATTCCTGCACCCAGTAGCAGGAGATGGTCAAAGGCCCCACCTTCATAATTGTGTAAAGTTCACAGCTGCAGAAACTTTTGCAAACCCCCATATCCACCATCTGTTTTATGTGGCTCCCTCTCTCATCAGCTCTGAAGGGTGAGGGAGGGGAACTCTTCATCTCAGAGAAACCCTCTCTTCTCAGTGACTGAATTCAGGCATGGAGCTCTCACCCAGTGACATATCTGTGGGTTGACAACATCACACATGACAACTGTCCCTATTCTGGAGGCACACTCTAGAGCTGATGAAAAATATTTTGTTGAAATGATTTTGACAAAAATCAAAATTTTTGAGTTTTCAACATTTCAATGACAAAACTAATTCTATGAAAAATGTAAATGAAAATGCATTTTTTGTTTTTCTCAAACAAATGCACAACCAGAATACTTTTTTTATCCACCTCTAAAAAAGGTCTGTTTTTTAAACAGAATCTGTATCAAGTTTCCATCTTGTGCCTTCTAGATAGCTCTCTCAGCCTAAAAGGTGTATTCCTCATTAGGAATGCTCAGAAGTTAGTAGGTACTGTATGCTGCATCTTTCAGACTCTTTACTGCCCTACGCTGTCAGACAACCAAGCTAGAATCCACCACCTTGTTAGCATGTCAGGAGATGCAGTGAGTATGCTTAATGCATATCCCAACATTTTCATAACCCTGAGCCCCCAGGCAACTGCGTGGGATGGAGTCACAGGGTCTTACTCACTTCCTACCTACACTAATGTAATCTGGGATTAATTTCTTTGAAGACAGTGGATTCATACCACTATAAAATCGGTGCACCCCCCAGGAGAAATCTGGGTAACAGTTCTTGATCCACTAGGAAATTGGCTCAGGCATTATAATATCCATGTTCTTTTGGATAAGCCATGGACTCATTTCAAACAACTGTGCTAAGGGCTAATTAGTATCCTCTTAATATACAGATTATGAACATGATAAATTCACAAAGGGCACATGTAGCTCATCGTGTCAAGGATCAGTTAGCACAATTTAAAATAATACTGTGTAAGAGGTCCAAGGCCTAAGGGATGCATGTACTTGGGTCAGTAAGATTTTCATATAATGGATTCTTTGGGCAATTTGCATGTAATGAATAGCTACTAAAGTTCCTAGGAAAATGGTTCTTGCCGATAGACAAGACTCACTGCAGGCATAGGTGCAGCTCTTATTAAAAGTCAATAGGAAGTGTGCCTACTTACACCAGGAGTGCATTTGGCCCATTTCTCTTTGTGAAGTAATAGCTTTCCAAGCCTCTCACATTTTTATTCATTGTTTTAGTTTTTAAATATTGGCCTGGCCCACCAAACAAACCACATCGCTGACTTCCAAAATCTGCTGCTTGAATTGCAGTAGCACAACCATGTGGGCAAAGCCACGAAAGTACTCCAACGTCAAAAGAGCCACACTGATTACAATCGACGTGAGCAGAAAGAGCAGTCCCACTTCCCCGCAGAGCTTGTGAAATGCCAGGCATCAGCTGGCAATTCCTACTGCCAAGGCAGAAAGCTCTGTGAGAATGGGATCTCTAGAAGAAGCATGGATATAATAAGTGTCGGCAAAGTGGGAGAGAAAGAAAGAGAGAGAGACAGAAGGGGAGGGAGGGGAAAATTGTACTACTACACGGTAAATACAGACTACCCCTAAACGTTGAGTGATTCAGTTCAGTTTGTTTGATCTTACCTGCTACAATTAAGGGCTGAATTATTTTTCTGGGGTTTGTCTTTAGTTTAACATAGCAGAAACTGGTGAAAACAAGTCATTTACAAAGCAGGAGACTGCAAAGGGCAGACATTCCTTGTAAACCCTGACTGTTTACTTTCATTTGGGGATCTGATCCAAGCTTGCAAATTACAGTAGGTTTCTCTCTTTTTTTTGTTGTAAACCCCAGACTCCTGTTTTACAAGAACTCCATTCCCCCAAACTAGGCTCTTAGGTGCTACTGTAATTATATAAATAATAATAATAATAACAATGTTATGTGCAGAAAGCAGCTTGTTCCTGCCATTCATAGAACAGACATAAACTCAGATAAATCAACAGTGTTTTAATAAAAACATAAATATAAATGGGCGTGGCTGGGCTTTGCACACACCTTGAGTTTACCAGGCTGTAACGCATGCTGAAAGGAGAAGCCTTCACGCAAGCTCTTGTAGCATGTTGTTAGTCTCCTTGGCTTTCTTACAAGTATACAGCCATTTGATTATCCGAGCATTGCGCTCAATCACTGACGTAGTGCTAGGGACCTGCTCAGTCAGTTCTTCCTCCAGCAGCCCATCGTCCCCACTGTGCCTTGTGAAGTCACTCTCAGATGTTGCCAGGCTGATGCTGCAGATCCTGAAGGAGATGTCAGAAATCACGGAGAAGTTTTCTCTGCCCAGATCCTCGACTACCTCGGGTTCGAGGCCGCAGTACTTAAAAAAAGTGTCAAACTCAGAGAAAGACTTGGAATAGCGAGAGCTGATATCAGACTGGGAACGATGTAGCCCTTTCCTTCTCATGTCCTTGACCTCATCAGGTGCAACAGTCAGTTGTGAGGAGTCCTCACACTCATGCTCAGGAACAGCTAGTGCATCTGTGTTTGCAGGGGCAGCGTGCTCAGCTACACGGCTGTTTGGTCCATTGGCGGCGTGTTTGGTGGATACTGTCTCTTCAATTTCTGGTGTGAGGCCCTCCCCAGTCAGCAGCTTCTCCTTCATGGACCCCTGGAACAGCCGCCTCACCAGGCCCCCTCGTGACCTCTCATTGCTTTGACCTTTCACAAGCTCACATTTCTGGCGGTAGATCACTAGGGAGTCTGGCCGTACCTGCTTCTTGGAGCTGCTGCGCCTTGCTATGGGTGGATCAGGTTCCAGGGGAGCACTGCAGGAATATATTGCTTTAGTTGGCTCCAAGTTTTTTGTGCCTTTCTCTCCACCAACGTCCCTGCTGATTTTTTTGTTTTCCACTGAACAGCTCTCACTGCTGCTCTCTGAGGCTGAGCTCAGCCCGATGACGGGTTCCTGCTTAGTGCTGATTACATGCTGACTTTTTACATACTTGGCCTTATCAGCTGCCAGTCTTTCCACAGCACTTTTCCTGCCTGGGGTGCCTGCCTCCATCTGTCTGCGAAGGTATTCTGGCCCCTTGCTGAGGAGTCGCACCGTCAAAGGGAAGTCTGAGATGGCGTGCATTCTTACAGCAAGAGAGATTTCAGTTGGCATATCAGTTTCAGGTACACTTATTCCACTTATGGTTCTGGAAAAGAAAAAAAAAGCCACTCTATGGAATCTGCAGCTTGCACTCTTCCTGCATAAGTGCCCAGTGAGTCTTTCCAAATTCCAAAGTCTGCTGCTGGTTTGTTTATTTACCTATGAGAAATAAAAAAAGCTCCTCAGCCTCAGTAAAGCCCCACCGTCTGACTGTGTCTGCTGCTAACACTCTCTGACTACACACCTCCACGCAGGCTTCCTTGCATATTCACCTTATAGCTAAGCCGGCCCCTGCAATCCAAACATAGCCAATCAGGTCTGTGTGCAGAAGGCCCGGCTGACATCACCAGTAAGCTGGCTCATTGACGTTAGAGGAGTGTCTCAGATCATCAACACTCCATTGCCTCCAGCAAGGACAAGCACTAATTAAAATATTGTTTATGAGTATATGCTTTCAGTAGTCTCCTCCTCCAGCAATCTGAGTCAAAACACTAGAGGAGTCTTCCTAAGATTAATGGGGCCACTACAGATATTTGGATTTTATGGGAACAAAACTTCAGAGATGTGTTTCTTCCAGGAAGGCCTCTCTAGGACTATATGGTTCCTGTACTGTACATGCACCTAGAACTATAAGCTCCAAAGCGTTGTTAATCAAAACATTTCCCCTAGCTACCTAAAGCATTTTCTCCAGTGCCTGCCACTTGAGATAAGCAAGAAGATACAGGGCCTGATCCTGCAAAGTGTAGTGTGTCCCTGAGAAGAACTGAGGACCCTCAGCCCCACACCCAGCACCTCTGATGGGATACTTGGTGCCTTGCACAATCAAGTCTTTAAACCTGGACTTTCTGGGTCCCATATTAAAGGTGGGGGGGGGAGGTTAAGTAAAGAGCACATTCAGGCTTCAAAAATGCAGAGATTTAACTCAGCACCTTGCTGTTTGAGATTTCAACCAAAAGGCTTGTGAAAGTCATGTGCTAAACTCTGCAGGCACATGCAGGTAAATGCACCTGCTGCATTGCTGAATGTACCAGGAAAATCCTAACATTCCAGTGATATCAATAAGACGCTTATTTGTGGATGGCACCAGCAGAGTAGAGGGTGGGTGGTGGAATGGTATAAGATACTATGGAATTACACCAGCTCTAATTTCATCTTCCATCATTTTTCTGCTATTAAATGTAGGCCAGATTTTCAAAGGAGCTGAACCCTAAAGTGGGGCCAGAAGTACTAGTCCAAGCATTTTAGAGAAGTAGCTCCCTAATTTGGAAGCACCAGCCATTTGCACAGACAGATCTGCCTGTTGTCTAAAATCAAATAATGCCTACAAAAAGTGCATATACCTGTTTTTAGCAAGGTTCTTTCTGTGTATCATTTCATTGGGGATTAGAGTGCAGAAATGTTTTTGTAAAGACTGACTCAGATTATCATTTTTGCCATCACTAGAAGTGTGGTGGATATACCATCAGTTACAAAAAAGGGAGAAGGTAGATGGTTGCTCTCTATCCCAACCTTTAGCTATTGCAACTTTACTTTTAGGGGAAATCCTGTCCTAGCCTGTGTGGTATAGAGCAGTGGTTCTCAAAGCCAGTCCGCTGCTTGTTCAGGGAAAGCCCCTGGAGGGCCGGACTGGTTTGTTTACCTGCCGCGTCCGCAGGTTCGGCCGATCGTGCTCCCACTGGCTGCGGTTCCCTGCTCCAGGCCAATGGGGGCTGAGGGAAGGGTGGCCGGCAAGTCCTTTGGTCAGCACCGCTTTCCGCAGCCCCCATTGGCCTGGAGCTGCGAACCACTGGTGTAGAGGGTCCCAGCACCAGTGCAGTTTGCTATACAATGAATATTTGTTGGAGATCAGAATATGATGCGTGCTATGCAGCATGAAGATGAGC
The DNA here is from genome assembly GCF_009764565.3 of Dermochelys coriacea. NCBI lineage: Eukaryota > Metazoa > Chordata > Testudines > Dermochelyidae > Dermochelys > Dermochelys coriacea. Next base: position 39,401,109 of record NC_050070.1, on the reverse strand, counting down.
TCTGTGGAGCCTCCTTGCACACATTGGGCAGGCTGAGGCCACAGGCTCTGTCCACTGCTACAGGAATCCTCTGTCCTCCCCCAGAAAGAATGTGTTAGAACTCCATGAGCAGCCCTGCAAGCTGCTCCACGGATTGAAGGCAAGGATTCTTTCTCTCCCTTCCCCTCAGCACTCACCCACGCTACTCAGTGTGAACAATGGCCTGAGGATTTTCCTCTTAGGGTACGTCTTCTCCACAGAGTTAGCCCAGCTGATCAGTGCTTGGATTAGCCTATCCCAGGTGTGAGCAGCCACACTGCAAAGCCAGATCTGAGTTACTCTGTCCACACTGATGCTGTGTTCCCCTGTGTGTGTCACTAGGACTCCTAGGGTACGTCTACAGTGCAATAAAACACCGGTGGCTGGCCATGTCAGCTGACTCAGGCTTGTAGGGCTTGGGCTGCAGGGCTATATAATTGTAGTGTAGTTGTTTGGGCTTGGGCTGGAGCCTGGGCTCTGAGACCCTGTAAAGGGGGAGGCTCCCAAAGCCCAGGCTCCAGCCTGAGCCCAAACTTCTGCTCTGCAATTTTATAGCCCAGCAGCCTGAGCCCTACGGGCCCGACTCAGCTGCCACTGCTACCCACAGGTGTTTTATTGCAGTGTAGACATGCCGCTAGGGTCATATCCCATGGTTCTTAATGCTGCAGTAAGCTGAGCTGATGAGCCACTCTATGTTTTTCCCAGAGAATTGTGGGAGAACTTGTCTGTCCTTCCGAGCACAGGGGGAAAATTGTGGGAAAGCATTGGAGGATTATTGGCACTGAAGTGGTTTAGCCTTCATCTTCACTGCAAAGTGGGTGGGTTACCAGCCCGAGTGAAAGCCTGACTTGGTTTTTAGCCTATGACCTCAGACAAGCCAGCTAGCCCAGGTTGGGGAGGGCACTGGGCGTAACAGCCGGGAAGAGTTCGGGCTATCTCTGCAGTGAAGACATATTCTTAACAGCAAAAGACCCAAACGTAGTAACATCAAGCAGACATGTTCTCCTAACACAGTTATGTAATTGCAGTGTAGTCTTTTGGGCTGAGGCTAGAGGAGGCTACACATATAGGTCCTGACTCAAGAAAGCACTTAGACACATGCTTAAGTCCATCTCTGTTCAGCAAAGCATTTAAGCAGCTTAACTATAAGCACATGCTGAAGTTCTTTTCTGAATAGGATGGTTTTCTGAACAAAGGCCATGGATTGTAAAGTGCTTTGAGATTCTTTGCACGAAAGTCTTTGCAAATATGTAAGTCATATTTTTTTACAAAGACATTCTTTTCTCGAAACATATAGATATAGCTGACTCCTGTAACTGCTAGACTAAAAAAAGAATGCCCTCACAAATAAAAAAACATGGCCATAAAAACATAAACACCATTAATGACCATGTAGCATCTGATTATTAAAGCTCTTTACCTACAGATGTATCTCTGTCCAGTTACAACGATTATTCAACTGTGCCATGGAAGGTTAGTTTCTTCTCACAATCAAGCTTGACAATAAACCACTTAAATCTGCTGAATTAATACTGATGAGATCCAGGTTTCATTCTGGCCCCTACATTGATTTAGATTTTTATTTCCTTGATAGTTTCAGGCTCTAGGACACTGTGAATCAGACACATTTTAACAACAAAAACAAAAGCTGTATATACTGATGTTAAAATGAGTGAGGTGATTAAGCAATTCATGATACAGCAATTATAAAGTCTATTCTTCCTTTGCTTTATGCAAGAACTACTAGTAGGAATAACCATTATGTCACAGATCCTCAGGTGCCTAGCTCCCGTGGATTTCAAATAACTTTATATCATTAGAGAATATACCTAAATCTATAGAGTTAATAAAAAAGATTGTTAAAACATTTTTTAGGGAGAAAGATGGTTGATATTTTCTGGGTTTTGATAAAAAAAAACTGAAAACAAGCCTCAGATATTTTTACTGAAAATGGAACATTTTTTCAGTTAAACTTTTAACCAAAAACATTTTTTTCAAAATCCCAAAACTTCTCACGTTTCAATTTTTCACTGAGAAACTGAAAATTTGTCCTGGAAAATGTCCCTTGAAAATCAATTGTAATTTTTCAACCAGCTCTGCTGATGTGTCAACCCCTAATTGCACTGCTGTAAACACTGGTGATGAAAATGGATGGCATCACATGAGCCAATTGTCACGCTGTCTGATAAGGGACACAGCTAAGAGTGCTGATCTCAGGTCAGACTACCAGAATACAGCGTATATACCCCAGACTGGTGGTATACTCTGTCACGGAGATAGGCAACCTTTGCCACGCAGCCCATCAGGGAAATCTGTTGGCAGACCAGGACGGTTTGTTTACCTGCAGCGTCCGCAGGTTCGGCCGATCGTAGCTCCACCTGGCTGCAGTTCACCGTCCCAGGCCAATGGGGGGCTGTGGGAAGTGGCATGGGCTGAGGGATGTGCTAGCTGCCACTTTTCGCAGTGCCCATTGGCCTGGAGCAGCGAACCGTGGCCAGTGGGAGCCGTGATTGGCTGAACCTGCGGACTCTTCAGGTAACCAAACCGGCCCAGCCCGCCAGCAGATTTCCCTGATGAGCTGCGTGCCAAAGGTTGCCAATCCCTGCTCTATCATGACTCAGAAGTGGATTACGGGTTTGTGGGGTCTTGAGCCAGAGCAAGTGGGGACCCCTCCCAACCCCTTCTGCCTACAGTACTCCCCCCACCCCTGCCCGTGCTCCTGCAGGGGAAATGGGGTCTGGGTGTGGGGACTTGCCCCACCCCACCCAGTACTTCTTCCAGGGAGCTGGGGCGAGGCACGGGGGCTTCCCGTACCTGCCTGGTGCTCCTGCTGGGAAGCGGTGTCGAGGCGCGGGGGCTTCCACCTCTCCCTGGCAGGAGTGCCGTGGGGGGGACGAGGGGGGCTGCAGTGGGTTGGAGTCCTGGGGCACCTATTTTTCCAGGGGCCCCCCAATTGGCCGAGGCCCTGGGCATGGGCCCCGTTGGCCCAGTGGCTAATCCACCACTGATAAGATTTCACCAAACCAGTAACAAATGTGTGCTCCCAAAATACCGTACTAATTATTATGGGGCCACAGAAAGCCCTCGTCAGGCCCTCTAGCCCCTCATGCAAACCAGTCTTCTGTGATAAATGATTATTAAAACTAGAAATCACATATATTAGGTTCTTCCAGTTTCAAAGAACCAGACGCCTCACAGATCAATATGTACTTCTGGATCTCACCCCAAAACCAAACGAGTAGCCAATCCTTTTGTAACTAAAACTAAAGATTGTATATATATTTTATATATTATATTATCTATTGTCAGTTTCCCTTGCTGTGTGTTGGGGTCATTCACACAGCAACAGCTGAGAGAAAATAAATAAATTATTATTTTTTAAATAAGAAAATGTGATGTTTAACCCAGAAATTGAAAGGGGACTCAGTGACAGACATAAATGGTCTGAAATGAATATAAGACAAAGTAGGCAGGTTAATATCTTTAATCAAACCAATTTCTGTTCTGTTGGTGAAAGAGAGAAGCATTCAGAGAGCTCTTCCTCACATCCTGAACTCTCCTCAAGATACCTAGTGGGGCAGGCAATGATCTTATGCTAATAATAACTCTGGGTCTGACTCAAAGCCCAGTGAAGTCAAGGCTTTAGCTCAGGTTGGGTATACACTTAGGAACCTGTTTATACTACAAAGTGGAGCATGCTTTAACCATGTCAGGGCACAACTGTGTTATACCTGGATGCCTTGACATTGTTCGCTATGTAGTATAAACAGACCCCCGTTTAACAAAACTAGTTAAAGCCCTTTCCTCCCAATTTCTGAGTGCTTTGAAAATGGACCCCAACATCCCCTCAATTTTGCAGAGCTGGAAAAGAAATGACTTGAAAAGACCTGTTTTCTATTGCCTCCAGAAGGACAGTCTATTTTTCTTCCTCCATTATAAGAATTCATCTGGCAAATGATAACAGACTTCCCCTAATCAGACTGACTCGGAAGATTAAATAATGTTTTGGATAACAAGAGTAAAATGGCTCAGCTCTTCTATTATATAATGATATCAATTCCAAAGTAATACAAACCAAATAAGCTTAAGCCTGAGTATTCAAGCCTCATTAGGTTTATGTTGCAACTGTTACACTAAACAAAAGCACAGATGTAGGCAGATCTTATCCTACTGGTGTTGTAGCAGCAACTGCTCTGGACAGGACCAAAAAGTTGTCCCATATTAGGGACTGTCAAGTTTCTCAGAGGCATTGTGGTCCAAATTTGTTTTAGAAACAAAACAACGTCTGCATTTTAGAAATAAAACAACAGTCACATATGCAGGAGGTATCCGTTAAGATGTTCTGCCTTGTTCAACTTTATGTCACTTGAGATAGGTGCAATTCAAGCATCTGACAAAATAGTAGGACAGCAACCTTCCAAGTTAGTAAAGTAAACATCAGGCTAGTACAACCTAGGATCCCACTATTGTGCTGCTCTGCTGGAAAGAATGACAAAAGATTAAAGTTCACAAAAAGTACAACTCCAAGGAACTCCGAGCTGCCCAGCTAATCCCTGAATGTTACATTGTAAGAATTCACATGCAAATCCCATTTGCTTGATTGCGAAAGAGGAGGCCATCGGTGGGAGAGGCCTGGGAGCTCTTGAGATGTTAATAGTTCATGTCTGTTCCAGTATTCAGTATCAAACCAGGGCTTTCCCTTTCAGCAAACAACCACCGCATCTACTTATTTCTCTGCATCGTGCATGTTGTGGCTAGATGATGATCCTGAGTCACTTGTTACTTTACACAAGAGAAACCTACATTTTAAAGAATTATTTCAAGTGGGACAATAAAACAGGCATAACAAACTTTCTGCTTTTCTGAGGTAATAGCCCCAAAGTTCTCTATTATTTAACAGAGAGACTGAGCTGAATGCTGGAACTGGAGGCAATATGATATTCAAGGGCTTCTGGGGAGAAAGAAGACGTGGCTCTTGGAGCCTCTGGGTCTGATCTAAAACCCACTGAAATCAGTGGGAATTTTTCCACTAACTTCAAGGTGGATCAGGCCTCTGATAACAAGAGTAACTTTTGTAAACTTCTCATTTCTGGGGCTGGAGCAATGTACTGAAATAAGGACATGATTGCTGGGGATGGAAGAGATACAAAGATATAGGATGAGACGCTTACAGATGTCTGGGCTAATAAGGGTGCTTGGTGGTGAAGTCAGATAGGGGATATGTGTAAACGAGCTCTTAAGCTAAGAAGTGGGGGCTTAGTAGGTTTTAACACATGAAATAGTTTAAAACAACAGGCAACTGTGTGTGGATTGTTTGTAAGGAGTCTATCTGTTTAGTAATGAAACAAAATCATTTCAAATTTAGAAAATGTGGGAACATTTTAGATACAAACAGGAAAGGGAATATAAAAAACTGTATAGATTTTGCAGAACACAACGTGAACCTAACAAGTAACTGTGTCGCCTGATTTTTGTATCCTCCTCTTCCCATTTCCTTATTTCGCCCTCATTGTTTGTTACTATCATTTGGTGTCATTTTTTATTTAGATCCCAGGCTCCTTGGGCTAGTGAGTCTATTTTATTTGTCTGCAGAGCTCCTACAACATTTTTGGACACAGAATACATAATAAGTAATAATATTAATAATAATTGCCAAGTGATATACAAACTTAAATGTGATAGATAATATATAATGATCACTTCATCAACTACTGAACTGCAGTCTTCTCTTGGGTGAAACGTAACATCCATGTATTCTAGCAGTGTGCACAGATTTTGGACAAAAAGTCCTTCTCTAGCTTTTTTAGTTTCCAATTGAGTTTTACATGGGCATAATAAAACTCATTTATCATAAACAACAATTAAACAATATCCAACAAACAATAACCACAGAAAACCCTTAAAAAGTAACCTAGTTAATATATGTACAAATATATCTTGCTGACTATCCATGCAATCTTATTATTGTAACCCTCCTTGTGATCTTATTATTGTGAACTTTGTCTTTGCTTTCCATGACCCTCTTTTTCATCTGTTTATGACCATGGCTGGTTATGTTATGTCAAGTTTAGATTGTCTCATATTTTTCCTTCTCCAATAACATGCTTTATAGTTAGCAAAGGGATCTCACACACACATGCAATGACAGGGCCGGCCCACAACATTTCGCACCTGAGGCGGGGAGCTCAAATGACGTCCCCATGCCCCCTCACTTGGGCCAAAACCTTGAAAGGTCTGAATTCTGCCATTTTCCTGTTCTACTCCTCTCATGGTAATGCTCTGCTACCTACCCCAGTAAAGGAGAACTAACAACTTAAAATGCCTTGTTCAAAAATTTTAAGTAACACTTAACTTTCAAAGCCTGAACAGCAAATGTATCTTTTCTTGTCTGCATAATAAACACTGGCATTTTTATCTGTTTGAATAATCAAAGTGATGCTTTCCGTACCTTCTTGGTTGCAAAGATTTGAACTGATTCCTGCTGAAGGTCCACAGTCTGGGCCAACTCATGCTGTACTGAGATGGTTGCAAGGCCGACCAGCCTCTCCTGTGTCATTGTGGAGCATAGATGTGTTTTTATTAACTTCAGCTTGGAGAAGCTGCGTTCTCCACTGGCAACTGTTACAGGAAGTGTTAGAAGTATGCGCATAGCAACAAAAGCATTTGTAAAGAGGATGGTCATCTTATTTGTGCACATATATTCCAGAACAGCCTTTGGAGTGGATCCTGCTGAAATGTATCTTGAAAGGGCTTTCAATTCATTACCTAAATCACTCGCATCAATATTGCGCATGTCATCATGTGTCAACACTGTCTCTAGTACCCTGCATTGCTGGTGTAGGTCTTCTTCAGTTATAGTGAGAAGTTTTGGAATATTATACAACATCCCGAATATACTGCTGTGTTCCTTGAGCTGCATGAAACGTTCTTCAACTGACTGTATTGCACAATCTAGCACCTGGTTAAAGAATTCAACTTTGAATTGTTGTTTGGGGTCTCTTATGGGATTATCCCGTGCTTGTAATCAAAATGTCTTCTTCGGTGACTCTTGTATTCTTGAATGGATGGGAAAATAGCTTCAGTGTGAAGTTCCTCTGCCAACTTCTGTGCACTCTTCAGAACATTTTGAAATCCCTCCTCTGACTGGTAAGACTGTAGGTATGACTTTGCTTTGTCCAATTGTTCCATTGCTCCAGATATATCAAGGTCAACACCTTGGAGTATCTTGTTTACAACATTTATTTCAAACAGTATATCATGCCACAACACTAAGCCACACAGAAATTTGAAGTTATGTATGTTTCTGGTGATTCCATTTCCCTTTGCCACTGTTCTCCCATGAACAGTTCCTGTCATAGCATTATCCTCCATAATGGCAACTATGGCATCATCTATCTTCCCAATTTGGTGTTTGATAGGCTTTATCGCCTCCACTCGACTTTCCCATTGTGTGGCACTCAGTGGTTTCAGTGTCAGAGAGGATGTTCCCAGATGTTGCTTCAAAATTTGCCATTGATGAGTTGATGCAGAGAAAAATACATAGATGCTTTGCATTACATTACAAAATTCAGCAGCCTCACTAGAAGCTGATGCTGCATCACTGACCACCAAGTTCAATGAATGAGAACTGCATGGGACAAAAAAAGCTCGAGGGTTTAACTCTTTGATCCGTGTCTGCACTCCTCTGTTCTTTCCTCTCATGTTGGCACCATTATCATAGCCCTGACCTCTCATGTCAGCTATTGCAATTCCCGTATCTTCCAGCTTTTTAAGAAGCACATTTGTCATACCAGCTCCTGTAGTCTCATCAATGTCAATAAATTCTAGGAAATGCTCTCTGACAGTCACCATTGCAGGGATATTTTCACTAGGTTCTGTTGTTGTTACAAAACGCACCATTAAAGTCATTTGTTCCGTATGGCTGATGTCAGGTGTGCAGTTCAGAATAACAGATTAATATCTTACTGACTTCAGATCTGCCATCATCTTTTGTTTGACTTTTGTTGCCAGTAACTGTATGATTTCATTTTGAATTTAATTCATACTTTCCAAGGTAGTAGTGTGTGTACATTTCTTGAGTGGTGACTTTTCTTAGATGCTCCTGGAGTACAGCATCAAACTCAGCCATCAGCTCCACAATTTTAAAGAAGTTTCCATTGTTTGGCACATACAGCTGATCTAAGTGCCACGCAGTGCTATGTTTTGGGTAGCAAGCATTCTCACAATGGCAATGAGCCTTTTCAGAACATTTTGCCAGTAAAGAGACTCTGATGCAATCATCTCTTGATGCTGATCAAGTGTGATGGCCTTTAACACTAGTCTCATCTCAAACTCTTTCCACTTATGGAATGCTCTCTGGTGATTTGCTGCCTTCTCATGGAATAGCAGATTTCTAGCCAGAGTTTTCCAGTCCCCTTGTTCCTGTAGAATCTAATGTGGCTGGAATATCAGACTGGAAAAGTTTGCAGCAAAAACAGCATGCAGCATTCTGTGTTTTTGAGTACATAAGACATGGCCTCTCCACTTTGTCACCATTGGGGATTTCACGTCAATAATGTGTTGGATGGAAATGTCTATTTTCATTGTCTTTGGGGAACATGAAGTTTTTCACTTGCTGTGGCCCATGTAGTACAAGGAAGTCCCTCAGGCTACTGCTCAAGTGGGTCCACAGTCCTGGATCATCTAGACTTAAGGAACTAAACTCAGCAGCAGCTGTTTCTTTTGCCTCCACCACACTCTTCTCTGAGCTACACTTTTCTTCAGGAATGTGCATGGTTACATCCATTTGAGATGGAGATATGGATGCTGCAGTAGCTGCCAGGTCACCTGCACTCTGATTAATTGGAAGATCAGGCATCTCCTCACCACTCACATCCTCACTGGGGCCGGAAGGCTCACTGTGAACATTTGTGTCTATGTATCTCAGGAGAGCTCCTTCCTGCTTAGATAGAAAAGCTTCCTTTGCTTTCTTTCTTTTTCTGAATGCTGCCCCAGAGGGGCATTTTATTCTTTCACTCATGACTGCTGTTCTGTGCCAGCTATAGTGGCTCTCAACACTCAGCTGAAAGGGACAAATAAGCTGGCTGGTAGCAGGGCCTGAGTGAGGGAAGATATCAGCGTCTTAAAGGCCTAGCTGGCTCCTACTATTTCAGCTGACTGCCTGTTCTCCTCAAGTGGCTTCAGGGAAGCAGCAGGAAACAGGAAGCTCTCTGAGAAGCTGGTGTTAATCAGTCCAGGCTCCTGCGGGTGCTAGAGAGGTACTTAAGAGGCTCTTCCTCCTCTCTCTCTCCCTGCAGCTCCTGCTGCTTTCTGTTATTTCCTCCCACCTTTTCTCCTGCCTGCCTGTTATGTCTCTTGTGCCTTCCTTCCTCCAGCACAGCACTCCACCATCTCTGTGCATCTAGAGCAGAGAGAATCCATATTCACCAGCAGCAGACACAATTTTCTATACTCTGGGTCCTAGTGGTGCCCTTCTCCCCCCACAGTCTGGCACCTGAGGCGGCTGCCTCAGTTTGCCTCATGGTAAGGCCAGCCCGGTGCAACGACTAACACCAACGAAGCAACCTCATCACATTTGCATGGTTACATTGCATTTTTCCCTGTAATTTCATAAACAAATGGTTAATTTATTTAATTCTCTTCTTTAGGAACAGTGTCTGTGACTTTTTGTTCAATCAGAGAATTTCAAACTTCCATCATTAACACACAAACACACATGAGAGAATATGTAATTTTACACTGGATGGTCAGCTGTAATCTTTGAGTTTGTTGAAGGGTAGTATGAAGAAAAGTGATTGATCAGGATGTTTTAATTATTTGCATTTCACATTATAAGAGGCGATGTGTCGGGGGGGCACATGGGATGAAGTTACCCGCCAGCAGCTAGATCGGGTGGGGAGTGGAAGGGCCAGGACCAGAGCTGGAGTGGATGGGTTGGGACCAAAGCCTCTTCTGGCCTGGGATGCTGCCCGCTGCAGAGAGTGCCTGGCTGAGACGTCAGGCTGCCCACCCCACCCAGGCTCGGCTTCTGGGGACATCAGCCGAGTGAGCTGGAGCCCCTCCTTTCCCCCCGCTCCTGACATGTTTGGCCCCTGTTTCCGGAAGTGAAGCTGAGCCCAGGCAGGGAGTGGGTTGCTGCCCCACCCCAGCCGGGCTCTCTCCCAGGAATCTGGCTATGCTGCACAGAGAGCGACTGGGAGCGGCTCCATCCCGCTCCCCACCAGGGCCTGGCTGTCAGGGAGAGCGCCGAATCTGCCAAGGGAAGGGGAGAGCCGGTGCAGTGGGAGGACGGAGCCCTTCCCCGCAGGTAACGTGGGGCAGGGAGGGGGTGGGAATAGTGAGGGAGCCCCAAGCTGGGGGTGGGGTGGGGAGGAGACACAAGGGTGGTCACGTGCCCTCCCCTTTAGCTGGTGCCCCTCCAGTATGAGAAGGCACCAGTCGACATTGCCATGAAACACCACAAGATTCTGGACTGGTCATTCTAGTGCCTATGCTTTGTGCACCTTTAGCAAGTGTTTTTTCCTGATCACCCAGACTTTAAGGAGCAAATTCGATAGCTTCACTTTCAGCAGGGTGGTGCCATCGTTTCCAAATGGAAATATGACACTCTGCTGAAGGAAGCTGGCAAGGCAGTGGATAAATGAACACAATGGGCCTGATATGTCAAAATGCTGAGAATCCTCCATCTCTCTTGCTGTCAGTGGGAGTTAAAGGGAGTCAGCCCCTTGCATGGTCAGATCCTTTGTCGTTATTGGTGGAGAGATGCAGGGGTAGCTATTGTTTTTAATACCAGTCCCTCTCTAATTCTTCACCATGCTAATCTTGAAGACTAAGGCCCTGCAAAGCTCAAGGAGCACACTGTAAATCATTACAAATGTTTCCCTTCAAGTGCTTGAAGCTGCTCTCATCTGGTTCAGCAATGCCGGCATTTGCTGAGCCATTTGTGACTCATCTGACACTTGCACAGACTTGTTAAACACCAGAGTAACCTGAAAGACCAAAATGATCTACAGCCTTTTTTCCTGTCCTAGCCCTTCTGGTTCACTACGTTAATCTATATGAGCATGCCAGGGGTGAGAAGAAAGGGTATAGTGGGTGAAATTGCAGTGTGTTCTCTTCCTAGCTTTTCATCTGAGAATTAAACTCTGCTGTGTGATCTATGGCTCAATGCTGGAAGGTGGTAAGTATCTTCCATAGCACTGGTTTCAATGGGAGATGAGGGCACTCAGCACCATGCAAGTCTGGTTACTTAATAGATATATCCAGTCCAAAACAAAAAACAAAGAAAACCCAACAGTGATCTAGCTATGCTGTGGGTGGGAATATGCAAGCAGTCAAGCAGTACAAACACATGGGTGCATTGTGGTGCCTTTTACAGGGACACTCAGCAGGTATTTAATAATTTAAATAGATTTCTAATTAACTTTTCTTTTAAATAACCCTTACATACTTAAAACTGTCTGTCCCCACAGTGTGTACAAACCGGTCTGTCATGGGATTGCCTGGGAGTCCTTTTTGTCTGGAAAATACTGTATTATTTAAACATTTCTATTTTTGACTTTGCAAACAGCTACATTAAACCAAAGAGGCGTGTTCCATTTCTGACTTACTAATGTCAGCCGTGTTCCTTCTATAGTGTTCCTTTGACAGGTTGAGATTGCATGTGCTGTAATATGTTGCTCTAATATCTTTTTAATGCATTGTGTGATTGAATTAGGGCTATCAAAGCTATTGAACGATTGTTAAAATCAACTTTTAATTTTTCACACAGTAGCTTACGGCAAATAAGAATTTTAACTCCTCTTCCCCAGATGAAACACAGCAGGGAGCAGATAACATTTCTTTATTAACATTTATATCATCTTATATTTAATTTCCCCTGAAATGGGTAAAATGGTCTCCCCCTCTCCCATGGCCCATATGGTATAGTGGCAGCTGCTAAGCTTTGTGATCAGTTTTTGTCCTCCTATTTCTGGTAGCAACGGATTTCACTGTGTAGGTGAAATTCACCCCTATGGAAGGACAAGGTCTATGAATCACATAAATCTGATTTATCTTTCCAAATGGGGATTAAGTGGTACCTAAGCCTGTGAAAGCCTTTGCACAGGGGTGAATCTGCTTCTCATTTTCTCTTAAACCAGGCTCCGTTTTTATCTTTATAATCAAACCAAATTTCTCTCCTGATGACTAGTGTTGATTATCTAATTGAAACATGTGCTAGAAGCTGATGCCTAATCTGATGTGTACAGTATGTTTTCGGAACCTGCCCCATGACCACTATTTATCATAGTTCTTTCTTTGGGTTTCAGCATGGAAAAAGGAGGCAAATTAAACCAAGTGAGAAGGGAGAATGGGCCTGCTAGCATTGTGGCTGACAGCACTTTCTTCCCACACTGCAAGACGTGTATATTAATCCTATTTTTATACTTGCATGTGTTGAGGTAATAATCTCCAGGACACCTGTAGTTTGATTCCAGTGGGGAAATTGGGTTATTGCCAAAGAAACTATGCCGATGAAACCATGCGACAGCAACCAGGGGGAGACAATGAGGGCTTGTCTACATGGGGAAACTGACCAGTATAGTTACAGCAGAATATACAGGGGGGAAAACTATTCTGCAGTAGCTATATCAGAATAACTCCCTGTGTGGAAACTCTATTCTGGAATGAAGGTGAGTTTAATTCTGGAGAATAGCTTATTCCGCTATAGCTATGCTGGCCAGTTTTCTCATGTAGACAAGCCCTGAGATTGTAGGATGCTGTGATGATTTTGTCAGCACCCAGTGATTTTATCCCAGTCAGATCACATTCCTCCATTGTCTTTCTTTTCCATTCCCTTCCTTTTTCTGCCTCCTCCTTCTCACACACAACTATTCTTTCCCCTCTTACACAGCTGTCTCTCTCCCTTGTTTCTTTTGCCAGGACCTTAATGGAATGAAAAGACACACCATCCCCTATCCCACTTGTGCTAATCGTAGCCTGATGAGAGCCATTTGTCAGCCCCTTTCCACTCTCCTGCCACCCAGGGCCTCCCCGGTGGGATTCAGATGGTGCTTTTTGTGCCTCCCAGCTGTTTTAGCAGGGCAACAGAAGTCACTTTTGCTCACCCACTGAGAACAGCTGGCAGCTGCCACTGCAATATAGAGCAGTCACTTGTGTTCTGTGCCACCCCACCTGGCCACCACCCCTGAGTCTCAACTCCAGGGCTGTGGGCAGTTCCCTTTCTCCTGGGAGAATCTTGCACTCTAGTAAAAAATATTATTTTCTGCTGAAGCTAGAATGTCCAGGTTTACCTCCAGTGTGATTTCAGTTGTTAAAGACAGCTAAAAGAAGGCACTCTAAATATAATTTCTAATAATTGTGCTGCTGAAGATCAACCTGCCACATTACAGAGAGCCAAGATTTGGGCTAAAACTGACTTTTTTTCATTTTGTAATGAGCACAACCAAGAGTACGGATTCTGAAGAAATATGGGTATATACCATATGGGCGAGATTGTGACTGGGGAAGATGGGCATGGAAAACATCCCCTTCCCTTCATACTCCCTAAAGAGAGGCCTCTTACAATGACAATCTTTGCACTGCAAGGACCAAGAAGAACTGATTCTGATCAGCATTGCTGTTGGGTCAAACTTCCTAGAGATGACAGGGAAGAACTGGAAGAAAAGGACCCGGGCTCCAATCTCAAATTCCATGCTGCCTAGCAGAGATTGCCCCACACTGTGTGTGTGTGTGTGTGTGTGTGTGTAAAACAACGGAGGCCCTGGAACAGACTTCCAGTGTGTGGGGGTGTGTGGGGAAAGAGGGTGGAGTGGGAGTGGGGGACAACCTAACTGGATTTAAGATGAATCTTGATGAGTTTATGAATGGGATTATATGACAGGATTGCCTGCAATGGCAGGGGACTGGACTTCAGGACCCAGGAGTTCAACCAGTCTGATGTGTGCAGCTGCATGTATCTCAAGGATAGTATAGTAGCTGTGCTATATCTCTGTTCGTAGAAGGACCATGCCTCCAGAAGCTTCTGCTGGGGCAATACAGCTGCAATATCCTTTATCCGTATACCCATTTGTTTGAATTTTTTAGCAAGGTTTTGTAACATCCTTCGATTATCCACTCTTGAGGACAGATCTAGTTTAAATACTTACGATTTTGGAAAACTAATCTTAACTGTAGGAAGGTTCAAATATTTCCTTGCAATTGTGTGAGATATAAAATCCAGCATCTTCAGCCTTTCTCCTGCTTATCAAGCAGACTGTGGCCATAGGATCTGTGATCAATAAACACAAGTATGTCAGGCTCTATAACAACCCATGGGGTTAATAGTGTCCTCATCACAACTTCCCACCAAATCTAAAGAAGTGACATGCTTCTGTCAAGAAGAATTAGGCATTTCATGGATGCAGTTTGGAAGGAGATCAGGGTGAAAGGGAGAAAGCCCTGATGTAGTTCAGTTTTAAATGTAAAATATATCACCCAGGTTTAATTGGTTAATTGCTTAACTATATTAAAGCAACACACTTTACCAGAACATGCTGACCACAACTTTTGAACAATACTTGCTTTGAGTTAATCCTGCAGCACTCACTGGAACACAATCAGTAAAAATAATATCTCATGGACTTGTACAATGACCACTTAAGGATATTATGATGTCAAGCACGAACCCTAAACTAGATCTTTCAAAGTAAGGGCTGTGCACTTAATCTTAAATCTCCCAAACCTGGCATTTAAACAGAAAGGGGAAAATGTTAGCTTTGTGCTTCAATCACAAGTCTGTAATGTGCACTGAAGAGCTTTAAAGCAGCATGGTTTGAACCCCTTTGATAAATGTATTTTAAGTGGTCAGCTATTATTTATTTATTTATACACACTGGCTTAATATACCTTGTCTTTTACATAAAGGGCTTATGAAATCTAAAGAGATATATCCAGCTGTAAGTAGTGCTAGATTGTGTCTTGGCTGTGCACCCACTCAGGGAATACTCCATTACCACTCTGCACATCTGTTACTGCAGTTAGCTATGCAAAGGGCAGTACATGGCCCCTGTGGAGGCTGTTCATGTGAACGGGGACTGTGCAGAAAGGGATAAGCAGTAGGTGCAGGCTTGGTGGGACATTTCTGGCACAGGATACATTCCCTTTTCAGAAGGGGAAACCAGGAAGGAGATTTTGTCTCTCTCTATCATTTTCTGCTTCCCAGTCTTTGCGTGGGGCCGTATAACTACCCACTGGTCCATGGCCAGGGCTTGTGGCAAGCTCACAATCTATCCCATAATGACTTTACTTTCAGCTAGTAAAAAGCGTGATGGAGAAATTGCTGGAATGTCTATAGAATGTCACTAAACACCACAAGATTCAACTCAACCCACTGCCTAGGTTCTTCCAAGGTAGCCCAATTCGAAAGCCTGCTCCCTTGTCTTTCACTCCATCTAAGTGGAAGTTCTCGAGGCTTGGTGTTGCTGGAAGGTGTTGCAGAATGGAGCCTGATTCAGTGCGTGTCTAGGATAGACTATTAACCTCTTCCTAACCTGCTACAGTTGTCCATCTCATCACACCTACCAAGCAGTAGATAATCTGATTTTTATTGGACTATCTAGGGAAAAAGTGAGGTGGAGAAGCTTTTAAGGATCTCACACTTTTCACAAGACTATTGGGAAACTATGGCCATTGGAAGAGAGCCCAGTAGCTTGGAGAAAAGAGCATGATTATTGAAAGTTCAGCTCCCATTTTATTATCTTTGTGATGACGACGTGTTATGTTGTCCCATGAATAAAGAACAAACAGACGCTTTCGGTCTGAATGCCCTGTACTGTACTGTATTTTAGATTAAGAGAATAACAACAAAAGATAACAATCATATCTCTATGAGAAAACACAGTATGTGTGGGTGTCTCTGATGACAGTCTTCATTGAACTCCGAGAACCTACCGTACATGTGTTGTTTCAGATAACAGAGTCCTTAGAGGTCCCCAATGGAATTATTCAGAGAAGACCACATCTTCATTCTTTGACAGTTTCAAGCAAAAATGTGTGTGCACGTGCATTCACACAAACACACACACACACTAGGGGCCTGATCACTGAAATCAATGGGACTATTCATAAGAGTAAGGGCTTGACCAGTTGGTCCATTGATTCGTGTGCCAGACACCACACCAATAGCAGACACCACACCTGAGCAATTTGTGTTTGTAGTTACTTAGTTTGTAGCTTCATGGGTTGCACAATCACTGTTTTATTCCTATTTATATTTTTTTATCCTTACATTCTCACTATTGACATTAAATATAACAGTCTCTTCCCTCTGACAATTCTGTCTCCATCAGTCATCGCTTACTCTGCACCTCTTTCCTCCTGCTTGCAGAAAGGCCTTTTCTTTATTAGCCACCTCATGAGATAAGTTCAAGTGGGAACACCTGTAATCCAGCTGGCCTTGGGGCCTTAGTTCACTCTCAGAAATTAATGCTTGGAATGCCACAGTATCTGGCCTTCCCCTTCCCTGCTGCAGCCAGAGAGTGAACCATAGTTTTCTTGGATGTCAGTTTGCATGTGGTGCTTATATCAGTTTAGTTTATTTCTGTCCAAACATTTACAGGAGTAAACTATACCACTATAAACACCTTTATACCGGTATAGCTGTGTTCCCACTCAGGCATTGTAGTGCTTTAATTATATCTGTTTTTAAACCCATATAGAAAAGGAGTACTTGTGGCACCTTAGAGACTAACAAATTTATTTGAGCATAAGCTTTCGTGAGCTACAGCTCACTTCATCAGATGCATTTGGTGGAAAATACAGAGGGGAGATTGATATACACAGAGAACATGAAACAATGGGTGTTACCATACATACTGTAAGGAGAGTGATCACTTAAGATGAGCTATTACCAGCAGGAGAGCGGGGGGAGAGGGAGGGAAGGGAAGAAAACCTTCTCTAGTGATAATCAAGGTGGGCCATTTCCAGCAGTTGACAAGAACATCTGAGGAATAGTGGGGGTGGGGGGGGAATAAACATGGGGAAATAGTTTTACTTTGTGTAATGACCCATCCACTCCCAGTCTCTATTCAAGCCTAAGTTAATTGTATCCAGTTTGCACATTAATTCCAATTCAGCAGTCTCTCATTGGAGCCTGTTTTTGAAGTTTTTTTGTTGAAGAATAACCACTCTTAGGTCTGTAATTGAGTGACCAGAGAGATTGAAGTGTTCTCCGACTGGTTTTTGAATGTTATAATTCTTGACGTCTGATTTGTGTCCATTCATTCTTTTACGTAGAGACTGTCCAGTTTGACCAATGTACATGGCAGTGAGGCATTGCTGGCACATGATGGCATATATCACATTGGTAGAGCCTCTGATAGTGTGGCTGATGTGATTAGGCCCTATGATGGTGTCCCCTGAATAGATATGTGGACAGAGTTGGCAATGGGCTTTGTTGCAAGGATAGGTTCCTGGGTTAGTGGTTCTGTTGTGTGGTGTGTGGTTACTGGTGAGTATTTGGTTCAGATTGGGGGGCTGTCTGTAAGCAAGGACTGGCCTGTATCCCAATATCTGTGAGAGTGATGGGTCATCCTTCAGGATAGGTTGTAGATCCTTGATGATGCATTGGAGGGGTTTTAGCTGGGGGCTGAAGGTGATGGCTAGTGGCGTTCTGTTATTTTCTTTCTTGGGCCTGTCCTGTAGTAGGTGACTTCTGAGTACTCTTCTGGCTCTGTCAATCTGTTTCTTCACTTCAGTATGTGAGTATTGTAGTTGTAAGAACGCTTGATAGAGATCTTGTAGGTGTTTGTCTCTGTCTGAGGGGTTAGAGCAAATGCGGGTTAGAGCTTGGCTGTAGACAATGGATCATGTGGTGTGGTCTGGATGAAAGCTGGAGGCATGTAGGTAGGAATAGCGGTCAGTAGGTTTCCGGTATAGGGTGGTGTTTATGTGACCATCACTTATTAGCACCGTAGTGTCCAGGAAGTGGATCTCTTGTGTGGACTGGTTCAGGCTGAGGTTGATGGTGGGATGGAAATTGTTGAAATCATGGTGGAATTCCTCAAGGGCTTCTTTTCCATGAAGATGTCATCAATGTAGTGCAAGTAGAGTAGGGGCATTAGGGGACGAGAGCTGAGGAAGCGTTGTTCTAAGTCAGCCATAAAAATGTTGGCATACTGTGGGGCCATGCGGGTACCCATCGCAGGGCCACTGATTTGAAGGTATACATTGTCCCCAAATGTGAAATAGTTATGGGTAAGGACAAAGTCACAAAGTTCAGCCACCAGGTTTGCCGTGACATTATCGGGGATACTGTTCCTGATGGCTTATAGTCCATCTTTGTGTGGAATGTTGGTGTAGAGGGCTTCTACATCCATAGTGGCCAGGATGGTGTTTTCAGGAAGATCACCAATGGATTGTAGTTTCCTCAGGAAGTCAGTGGTGTCTCGAAGATAGCTGGGAGTGCTGGTAGCATAGGGCCTGAGGAGGGAGTCTACATAGCCAGAAAATCCTGCTGTCAGGGTGCCAATGCCTGAGATGCTGGGGCATCCAGGATTTTCAGGTTTATGGATCTTGGGTAGCAGATAGAATACCCCAGGTCGGGGTTCCAGGGGTGTGTCTGTGCGGATTTGTTCTTGTGCTTTTTCAGGGAGTTTCTTGAGCAAATGGTGTAGTTTCTTTTGGTAACCCTCAGTGGGATCAGAGGGTAATGGCTTGTAGAAAGTGGTGTTGGAGAGCTGCCTAGCAGCCTCTTGTTCGTATTCCAACCCATTCATGATGATGACAGCACCTCCTTTGTCATCCTTTTTGATTATGATGTCAGAGTTGTTTGTGAGGCTGTGGATGGCATTGTGTTCTGCACAGCTGAGGTTATGGAGCAAGTGATGCTGCTTTTCCACAATTTCAGCCCGTGCACGTCGGCGGAAGCACTCTATGTAGAAGTCCAGTCTGTTGTTTCGACCTTCAGGAGGAGTCCACCCAGAATCCTTCTTTTTGTAGTGGTGGTAGGAAGGTCTCTGTGGGTTAGTATGTTGTTCAGACGTGTGTTGGAAATATTCCTTGAGTCGGAGACATCAAAAATAGGATTCTAGGTCATCATAGAACTGTATCATGTTCATGGGGTGGAGGGGCAGAAGGAGAGGCCCCGAGATAGGACAGATTCTTCTGTTGGGCTAAGAGTATAGTTGGATAGATTATACTATACTATAACACCCATTGTTTCATGTTCTCTGTGTATATAAATCTCCCCACTGTATTTTCCACTGAATGCATCTGATGAAGTGAGCTGTAGCTCATGAAAGCTTATGCTCAAATAAATTGGTTAGTCTCTAAGGTGTCACAAGTACTCCTTTTCTTTTTGTGAATACAGACTAACATGGCTGCTACTCCTAAACCCATATACTTAAAGTCATACAAAACCTGTGAGTATAGAAGCCCTGAGAGTCAAGGGACTGTGGTTCTTGACAGTGCCATGAACTAGTTGTATGAGCATGAGACATTCTACATTTTGGGGTGCAGTTTCACAAGCTGGGCTCCCAAAGTTGAGGCATTCAAAATGAGTGGATATGTTTGAAAATTTTGGCCTCAATATCTCTGAGACTCAGTTTCTGCATCCATCTAATAAAGATAACAACTCTTACCACGATTGTAAAGTGCTTTGAGATCTATGATAGAAAACACTAAGGGACAAATTCCAATAGCCTTACTCCACCAGTAGCCCCACCTGAGTCAATAGAAGTATTCATGGAATAAAGTGCTGCTGAACCGGAATAAGAGCATTAGAATCAATGAAGTGTTTTTGATGTAGCTATTTAGCTAATGTAGAAATGTGCTAAATAATCTTGTTACATCAGTATTTTTCTTTTTGACTTCCTATTTTAGACTTATTCCTCACACACCTGTTTAAGAGGATTCTGCTCTTTAATGCATCGCATGTTAGTCTGATCCAGTGAATATAAATTAATGTAGCTATTCATGTAGTCTATTTTCTATGGCATTTTACCCTTAGTTCAATGACAGCCTTTTCCTTTAACAAATTTAGAGTCTGATCCTGGATTCCTTGCATATCCAAAACTACCATTTAGGTAATCATATAGACTATATAATTTATTATATATTATATAACAGAGATATATTCTATGATATATATTGTTCTAGCTGGTATTTAAAATGGCTTCACTGTACTTCTGTATATAGTTTGGGTTCTCTTAGAAAATGTACTCTTTAAAAACACTACTAATCCTTTTAGTATAGCTATTGGTTTAGCTGGCCTTTGTGGTGAAGTGTTAATGGTATTAGCTGGCCTTTGTGGTGACGTGTTAATGGTATTAGAGCGGTGCTGTTCTTTTTTCACATACCAATCAATTTTCAGCTCTTTATAATTCTTTGAACTTAGATCGACTAAATGAGAAAATCCAATCACAAACAAAAGATCCTGGGTTGGTGCAGCTACAGGAAATTATTATCTTTAAGGATATTTGGTGTAAGTAAGTACTGCAACAAAGACAAATGGGCAAAGAGTGGTAAGAATTGTTAAACGTTTCCTAATCCTGGCTTTGTTTGGTCAGTTTCTTAAAGCCTTTGTAGTAGATGGTTTCATTGACATTTGTTTGGTAATTACTTGTCTCCAGTTGAGATTTAAAGTGAAGATAAAGACAGGGCTTTGCACAGCCTTGGGCAATGCACAGTTCAAAATCAGGTACAATATTATATAAATAGTTACATAATACCATAACTTGGCATCAGATATTTAAGTAGAACTCCTCAAATCAAACAAAATCAATGAGGAATTCCACCTTAAATTGATGGTATACATACAGCCCATAGATAAGTAAGATGAGAAAGAGCTTTTCCCAGCCAAATTCAGAAGTGACATAAATGATGGTGCAAGTCAGGGATTCTCAACCTTTTTCTTTTGGAGACCCCCCCCCCCCGCTATAAAACCTCCATGGCCTGCCTGTGCCACAAGAAATGTTTTTCTGCATATCCAGTAGATTAAAAGCCAGGGCTGGAGTTATGGGGTAACTCATGAAGCTAAGTTGTTCGGGCTTTGGCTTCAGCCCCATGCGGCAGAGTTTGAGCTTCAGTTTCAGCCCCACACAGTGGGGCTCGGGGTCTAGCTTTCTTTCCTGGGTGCCAGCGACTCTTAATGCTGGCCCTGCAGTCTGATTTATTTTGGTGGCCCCCTGAAACTTGCTTGCAGCCCCTCAGGGCACCTCAGACCTTGGTTGAGAAACTCTGGTATCAATTGTGCATCCAGGATCAGGTATGGAAACCACTGAAATTTACATACTCCAAGGGCAGGATTGTAACAGCAAATGTAGCCAACTAATGGGTGTAACGAGATGTAACGGCTTCCTGTTCAGTGCTTTTCCTGCTACAACCTCATCCACACACACCTTTGATATGTCAATTATACTTGCTGTCACACCCACTTACACCAATTTACTGATGTGTAGCTTGCACAATGACACCCCTGAATTTAGTCATCCCTTGCTGACCACTCAGCCATCTCTAGCATACATAATGAACCCTTTTTTTTTAATTAAACTTTTAAAAACTCTTTGGAAAGTTATCACTTTGTGCAGAGAAGGGAAGAAATACTCCCATGTGCAAAATCCAAAACCATAGGAAAAAGATCATGATCAACAAAATATTAAAGAGAGTTTTTAGGTAAAGTCTTTATCTACTGCCATCTAGATAACATGAAGGAATGGTATTCAATAGATGAATGTTGACTGTAGCAGTGTTTTGACATTCTTAACAAATTCAATTGTAATTTGGCACTTATGACACAAACTGGTACCCCTGAATTTTAATGAACCAGCTACTGATTCAGTATCAAATTCATATAGCAAGAGTAAAGGCAGAATAGCTCACCTTGCCTGCAGTTTTGTTTACTGACAGATGTCTGCTACTAATGCCTTCAGTATTATAGTAATGCTTACACAGCTCAGTGCTAACTATTTTCTGGAATGGGGTTATGAGTTCAACTACATTTTTACTAAGTTGAAAATCCTATCATATGAAAGGATAAACACAAGAAAACTGGCAGAAAAAGGACCATCTAACTGCTGTTTATTTCATACAACTTGAAATGACACACAATAGAAAATATCGGTCTCTTGCTTTAACACTGACAGCCGGGTCATAGCACTTGTGTGTTAGATATAAAATTGGAAATGATTTTGTAGATGGTAAATGGAGCATTAACATTACCTGGTAGATAGGCTGTCAGTCTTTTAGAATCTGTTTGAAAAATGCCCACAATATTATATTTCTGCAACCTTTAGCTGAAGAACCAAAACAGATTCCCCAACAAACTCTATTTATATGCCTATAAAGGGTATAGGCAAATGTGTGTTAGTGAAAATGCCCTGTGTTGCCTACTCCAACATATTTCTCAGGCATACTCATAGGCCCAGATTTGTAAAGGTGTTTAGGTATTGCTGTGCTCAGAATTGCAACACCTAACTGATTTAGGAACCTAAATCTCATTTTCAAAGGGATTTAGGCAGTTGGAAGCCAAAATCCTATTGACATTTAGGCTATTAAATGCCAAAACCAGTTTTTATAATGAAATGTAGGCTCCTAAATCGGTTAAGCATTGCAATACTGAAGTTGTAAATACCTTTACAGATCTGGGCTGCCGTGCCAGCTTATACTCTTGCCTGGTGTGCAAACGAAAGGAGGGGGCCACAAAAATAACATTTATGCACTTATATAGCATTTTTTATCAGTAGATCTCAAAGCACTTTACCAAGGAAGATAAGTATCAGGATCCCCATTTACCACATGGGAAAATGGAGGAATTAAGAAGAAAAATGACTTGCTAGGTCAGTGGCAGAACTGGAAATGGAACTCAGGCATCCTGCTGCTCCATCCACTGTCCCCTGAACTACAAGAAGACTTTTCCCTCCTACTTGTCTAGCACGGGTGATGGGTACAATTGCAGTCTATGCACTTGTCTGAGCATAGAGAATGCTCCCTGCTTGCACCTTGTGGGGTGGAGGCAATGGGGAAAGGGCTGTGACCAGCTTCCTGGGCCTTTCTTTGGAGTGGGATGTCTCTGCACTACTACCAGTGTGGATCTTTGCCTTAATAGTGCAATCAGAGCCACAGAGGTGTTGAAAATATACTCTACAAAAGGCATCATGTACCTATCTTGGCTCACCAAGCACACTGCTACAAAATACAAAAGGATTTTTTCTCTCTCACCATGCTCTGAATGAGAATGCACATTCAAACTTAGACCCTGATCCCTCAAAGATACATGTGTTTAAAGTTACTGTATGTGCATTTAAAATTAAACACTCAATTTAATAAAATCACCATAAATAACACATCATGGGGAGTGTAAAGAGACTTACTCTGCAATATGATAACACCTATTAAATAGAGAGAGCTGATGGTTATATCACTGTTTTTTTTTCTAAACAAAAGTTCTCTGTTGTAATGATCAGCATTTTTTCTTTGATATTTACATGGCAATTATTTGTAAACCTGTTAAAACTTCCTAAATACAAATATAGATATTTTTTAAAAAATTAAGACATGTGGAAGTGTTTGCAGAATTGGGTCCTTAGTCTCCAGTTGTCCTATGTATCCAGTATTTTCACAATTGAACTCACTCCACTCCTTTATACAAAAATAAAATCTTTAGAATTCAAATAAAATGATTTAATTGAAAAAAATAATGTTGCTTTAAATTAAGAGTGATATGAAAAGAAACAAAACTGCGGAGACTTTACGCAATTTACTAAAGTAATCAGAAACACTTTGTACTGTAACACCCTGTTAGAGAGCCATCTGATGTTTACATTACTGTATGTTTCTCTAAACAAAATCTCACTGCTGTAATGATTGTTTTGTCTCTGCTATTTACATGGCAGGGATTTGTAAACCTGTTAAAACTTCTTAAATAAATAAACTGTTTAAAAAGAAAACATTTGTCCCCACAGATGCTGGAAAATATACGGGGGCTCATGTGAAATCCAGTCATGTCGATTTCCTTTGTCATGATGCTCTATTTGTGAATCAAAAGTATTGCAGACCTGTATTTGTACCCCCTGTTCATTGGTATGCTACATATCACATTGCTGCGAGCTGCTACAAGGCTACTGCTATTTCTCGTGTATCCTTCTTTCTAAAGATTTTTAAAATTGACTCTGCTCTCTCATCTCTGGAAGAATGACAAATACTTTACCTTCCTCTACCCTTTGGATTGCGTATTCCTTGGGTGCATAGCAGTGGCAAAATAAACTCAAAAAACTACAGGTCCTAATTCTTCTCTCACTTTCATCAGTGTGAATCAGTAGCACAAGAGAAGAGAATCAGCAGTAAATCTGTTTAAGTCTAGGACCCAGATTCTGGGCTGTGTGTTAGCTACATTTGATGCGTCTCAGAATGGGAGTGGTCACAAGCCACCTTTATGCCCCAACTCTGATGCAGGCACAGAGCTTGTCTCTGACCTAAAATAGAGCAGCCTCAGGGCAATTCTGCTTTTGCCCAGGCTGGCAATCACCCCCATAAGTTGTGCCAATAGCTGAGGATTGCTGAGGCACAGGGGGTCTTAACACCCTCTCCCAGACACATCCTGTGTGTCACGGATCTGGAGGAGGGCTGGCATAAGATCTGCTGTGATGGTTCTATACCACTTGCGTTCAACACCACTCCCCAGGCATGGGGAATACTCAGGGATCAGTGCCACCAGCTTTTTGGAAGCTTTGCACCAACAACAGGATCTGGTGCAGTGGAATTACACTGGTGTAAAAGAGAAGAGACTTAGGAGAAAAGATTTAGCTGAAATTACACATACATCTGTTGCCAGGCAGCACATCTTTAGCTCTTGCACAGTTTTTAGTGGATGCCTATGAGGATCAGTAAAATGAAAAAAAACCTCTTCAGATCAGAACTGGAAATGCAGGACTATGGGAGGTACTTTGGTTCATATACGGTGGAAAGTATGTGTCTCAAATTATGCATGTTCTAAGAGGGGTCAAGGACATAATTCATTCTGTTCTGTGATCAGAAGTTTTATCACACGAACATTAGGCTTCATTTTCTAACTCACAGACACCTCAAAGATAATCGTCACCAGCAATGCAATGTGCAGCCATCCTCGAGCCAACTAAGTAGAAAAACTGGTAAGCTATTACATGTGTGGGGCCAGTTCGACCATTTTTTCTAATTATAATGATAAACTCAAGGCCTATGTAAACCTCTGCAAATGACGCAAAGGAAAGACGCCAAGTTATTATTGTAAAAGTTATTTCAACAAAACCCTTTGATCTTAGTAGTGTAAAGGAAAAAGAATTAAGTGGATCTGCAGTAGCTGTAAAATATGTCAAGCACATTCACTACCTCTAGTTCTGTGTTACTCTATGCTGATGTTTACAACTCTCTAAAAAGAAAAGGAGTACTTGTGGCACCTTAGAGACTAACAAATTTATTAGAGCATAAGCTTTCGTGAGCTACAGCTCACTTCATCACTTGCATCCGATGAAGTGAGCTGTAGCTCATGAAAGCTTATGCTCTAATAAATTTGTTAGTCTCTAAGGTGCCACAAGTACTCCTTTTCTTTTTGCGAATACAGACTAACACGGCTGCTACTATGAAACCTTACAACTCTCTGTGCATCTAAAATAATACCCTGAAACTGTTACTATCAGATAATGTGTTAAAATGGGGAACTATGTTATCCGAAGGAAAATAATAAATTGGAGTTAGCATTTTGAATAGTGTACAGAATAAAGTATGTCAATGATTATGAACAAGGCTAGGGAATGAAACTTCTCAATACTTCCCTTTGAAAGTTTTTCCCTTGGAATCTCCAGCAGTGGAAAAATTTCTGCAGAGAAGTGTTGGAAGAGGCAGAAGGGAGAGAAGAGTTTTTCACTCTATCCACTTCCTCAGATGTTGCCTTAGGTGAAAAACACAGCTGGCTTATAATCGTGACCAGAGAACTCAAGTCAAAATAGTAAATTCTCTTTACTGAAACACATTTTGGATCTTAGTGTTACCCGTTTGATTCTGTGTTAACTCATAGAGTTTGTAGAAGGGAAGAGGAAAACTCATGGTAAAACAAATTTGTGATTGGCAATATGTGCCTTCTTTTAAAGGGAGAAAATGAGGGGAGAGGGGGAGGAAGCAACCAGCTAACAGCAGAGATGTTAAGTACTGAAGAAGGGGAATTGCACTCTCTTAATAGACATATCCTGACCTATACAATAACCTCCATTTATCTCTGCTGTAGATTAGGATTCGGAGATATCCTCTTCCTTTCATGATACATAACTTAGAAAAAATGTACTTTAAAATATTGATTGTGTCAAACAGTGAAAAAACTAATTATATATAAAGCCTATTATAAAGGTTCCCTTTAGATAACTAAATTTCTCAACCAGGGGTCGACACCACCATGTTGTGCAACAGACACTTGACAAAATTACCATACCTAGTGACGGACATGGGGTGGGGGGAAAGGAGGAGGAGGTTATGTCATTCAGTCATTCAATTTTTTGAAAAATTACCACAGACCTCAAAATTGTTCACTTGTGTCCATGTACGGACATGTTGCTGACCCCTGTTCTCAACATGTATTGTCCACAGTGCATCAGAGAAAACCCTTTTTGCCATTAGTAAATGATAATTCAGTACCAAATATTATATGTAGCTTAAGAGTGTTCCTTGAACAAAAGAAAAAGAAAGTAAAAGTTAAAATACAACACACTTAGAAAAAACACAGTGAGTGCATGCACTCATCTGCTTCGGTCTACTTTGCTTAAGGATGACAGTGTTGGGTTTAGTCAGGTAAGAGAATCTTCAGAAATATTTTCTTATTCTGTGGCTATTTAATATATATGCATATATTTACCATTATTATTTTTAAATTTGTGAATGTGGTGATGCTGAAAGAGTACCAGGTTGGGAGACCAGGTAGTCACCTCTATTTATACAGACAAGGAGTACTACGTGAGAAACAGCAAAGTAAACCTTCTCCTCTCACTGTTCCATCAACATACCTCAATCCTGACCCAGAGAGAGCACATTTTAGGATAAGGAGTCTTCACTCTTGTAGGCCATTCAGAGCTCGGCCTCACTGCTGAGCCTGCTGCCCTCAGAGTTTGTGTCTCTAGGAGCTAGACGCAGACAGGCCTTACCAACTTGCAGTCACTATTGACCTTGCCTAGATTGGAAATGACAACCTGGAAGTGGAAGGTTCCATATTTTGTTCTGGGCTCCTGACTGCTGTTAATTGATAACAACAGAACAGTAAATCATACCTTTAGCCCAACTGTACAGGATGCAGAGCCTGAAGAAAGGACTGCCATATTTAGCATAAGGGCTAATGAGTGTTAAGACTGCTAAACCACTGCTTTGTAATTGGCCCAGTGCTGAAGAACTTTGATTATCGCTAATAAAAGCTCTGTAGATAAAAAACAGCCCTTGCTTTTTGGATGTGAAGGGGGAAATGAAGAAAGCAGCAGATGTCTATGACTGTTAACATGTGAACTCTCAAAGTGCTGTGGTACAGGAGGACTAATGTTAATAGATATCTTATGAAAGATACCCTTTAATATGGGGAACTGGTCACACAATTATGTGTACAGTACAACCAGATTTATGGGAACAGGTAACGTGTATGTTTTCTTATTTTTACGATTCCCTCAGGGAAGACTATAGGAAAGACTTTCTTTTAAAATTACCATTATTTGTGTTAAGGTATTGCCTAGAGGCACCAGCTGACACTGTGGCCCCATTTTGTTAGGCACTGTAGAAACACATGATAATAGACCATCTGAAGAGTTTACAGCCTAAATAGATAAGGTGGAGAAGGGGCTGATTTACTCCAGGTGGCACAGGTCAGTAGCAGAGCCAGGAATAGAATCCAGGTCTCTTGTGTTCCTGTCCAATGTCCAACCTATTAGAGCATGCTGCCTCTTGAAGAGCTGGACTCACTAATTAATGCATGGATGGGCTATTAAGGGAACAAGGTACTAGTAAAATGTACTGTTCCATCCAAAACAACAATATTTTGGATACTGCTGCAGCTTTCAGGTTCACATTATTTTGATTGATTCAAACTTGGTAATAATTTACATCAACCAGCAGCTTCACCTTTAATCTGGGAAATGAAAGACTGTCTTTAAGTTATGCATATAAAACTCTCTTCCCGCCCTTTATATGTTGTCTTAGCTTGAAATTTTTCAGGGTAAGAATCATGTTATATGTATTTGTATAGCATTTAGTACAATCAGGCCTTGATTCTGTGTGTGGTTTTGAATGCTTAGTATTAAATAAAAATAATAAGGTAGAACTAAATACAAATTCTTGCTTGTTTGCCTATTCCAAAATAAGGGGCTTGTTGGGGGAAAAAACAGTAAATATCTTGTTTAACCTACTTCAAGTTATGTTTATAAATAACACAAGGTCTAATTTTGATTAGACCTTTTATCTATGCTGTTTTGGATAAAAGTATTAACATTTAAATTAATAATTACTGTATAAATGTAGATGAATAGAACTAAGCTTAAATTAATGGATCATCCTCAGAACTATTTGACTCTAGTTAGAAAGAAAAAAGTGGAATTGAAGTATTGAATTCATGTTAGAACCCTAAGAAGGGAGTGAAGTCTTTTATTTTTTTCTTATTTTTTTTTTAGTATTGCCTTTACAATAAAAAAGTTCTGAGAAGGATTAAATGAGTAAATGCTGTTTTAAACAGTGATATCCCTAGAGACCCAAAGACCTTTGAACTACATAACCCTTAATCTTGTCAGAGGTCTGCATACTTCTTACAAACAGCTTTTGTTGTGAGCCATTCCCATCTTAATGTAAGCCTTTCCCCCCTCCCCCAAGGGAAATTCATCAAAAAACAAGTTTACAGCTCAATAGGAACATGTGTTATTCAAACAGTTCTTTTTGTTTGAAAAAAATTCTTGCCTTGCTTTTGGGGAATACAGTAAAAGCACATTCAGCAACCTGGAAATCGTGTTTTGCTACGTTCAAACCAAGCTCAAAGGTTCAAGTCCAGTTCTAAATCTAAAATCTAGCACTTTTGAATCAACTCCAAATTTGTGAAACAGATTACCTCATCGTGATTGAGCAGTTTTTCAGGTGCCAGGTGGCTCATGGTAAATTGCATATCTGAAGATCACAGACTGATCCAAAGGTATGAGTCACTTAGCATATTTGTTCAATGAAATATTACAAAAAACCCACTGAATATGCACAACATAATTACTGTAATAATGATTCAGTTTTATATATCTAGTAGTTTTTATTTTGTAATTTTTTCTCATTTCATTACTTGATTTTTATGTATATTGCTTTTTTGCTCAATACACTTCAGGGATGACGCTGCTCTGAGCCTTCCAAAAGTAAACTGATCCAGGATTGTTAGTCTCTAAGGTGCCACAAGTACTCCTTTTCTTGATCAGGATTGTCTTTCAGAATCAGCAGAAAGTGTTAGACAATAGTTACAAAAGATGTGAACTTCCTCATTCACTGAAGTGGAGTGTTGACCCTGAAACCCGATGATAAATGCTTAAATGTCAACATCATTAACTTTTTCCTCTATTGATCGTTCTAGCAGAAATGTCCATCCAATTGTGAGCTGTTCAGGGTGGGAATGGTCTCTTCTTATATGTTGGTATAATAGTAGAACAATGGGGCTTTGACTCTGGTTGGGGACATGGGAATGGAGAGCAGTATAAATCTTAACTCTGTCCTGTAGTGACACCAAGAGGGGAAAAACATGAAAAATGAATATCTGTAAAAATGAGATCACAAGCACTTTATTGTACTGATTTCATAGCATCACTGCAGGGCAGAGTTAAGGTTGCTCGTGTGCCTTAACGGTGCATTTCTGCACCTGAATATGTCTGGATTTCTTTTAAGTATAACCTTAACTCTGAATTTCCTGGGTTTGTAATGCATGATTCTGGGATAATTAGAGCATCCAAGCAAGATATTTTACCCTCAAATTACTGCTATGTACTGTCCACCGTAACTCCATGTTCAGCTAGTTTTTTGTTTGGAAGTAAACAAAGCTTGTGATTATCTACTCTTGTTGACTGCAGTGGCAGATATTGCAGGCGTGGGGATATAGAGCCAATAAGGAGCAGTACAATCCCTTAATTTGAGTTCCCTGCCTCCTACCCAGAAAGGGGGTATTGGTGGGGAAAGACAGATTTTTCCCCCCTGTGATTTGGCCCTTCAGTCAGTAGGGACACTATCATGAGCATCAGTTCCCTCTTGTTCTTTTACACTGCTT
The DNA here is from genome assembly GCF_009764565.3 of Dermochelys coriacea. NCBI lineage: Eukaryota > Metazoa > Chordata > Testudines > Dermochelyidae > Dermochelys > Dermochelys coriacea. Next base: position 39,370,835 of record NC_050070.1, on the reverse strand, counting down.
CCCCTCTTGTTCTTGGCTTCCGTACTCAATGTATGGTGCAGTGAGGGGATGTGGAGGACAGAGAAGGGAATCAGAAGGGAAGTTCAGACAAAGGTCAGGGAAATAGGAAATAGGAATCTGAAGAGGGGAGGTCCTACAGCAGCAACTATTTCTCCCATTTCCTCTGGCTGGTGGATATTCCTAACTACCATAGTCAGTCTAATTTCAACACTGGAAAGAAACTGGAGCAAAGTATTAAACAATCCATTTGTAAGCACCCTGAAGATAATGAGTAATGGCCAACATGGATTTGTCAAAAACCAGTCACGCCATACCAATCTAGCTTCCTTGTTTGACAGGGTACCTGGCTTAGTGGATGGAGGAAGCGATAGACATGATATATAGGGACTTTAGTAAGGTGTGATACAGTCCCACACGACATTCTTATTAGCAAACTAGGGAAATGTGATCTAGATGGAATTACTATAAGGTAGGTGCCCAGCTGGTTGAAGGATCTTACTTAATGAATAGTTATCAATGGTTCACTGTTGAACTGGGAGGACATATCAAGTGGGGTCCTCCAGGGGGCTATCTTGGGTACAATACTATTCAATATTTTCATTTAAGACTCAGATGATGGAGCGGAGAGTTTGCTTGTACAATTAGCATTTAACACCAGGCTGGGAGGCTGTAAGCACTTTGGAGGATAGATTAGAATTCAAAATGATCTTGTTATACTGGAGAATAAGTCTGAAACCAACAAAATTTTTCAGTTGTCTCATAATCAGCTGTAACATATTTATCACACACACACACACACAAAAGCAGAGGGTAAAAGGAAGGAAGATATGAGGACTCATTTAGATCAAAATCAAGATGTTGAGAACAAAATTAATAAAGAAATCAAAGGACATGAAGAGAAGAAATTCTTTAATCACCTACACACCAATGTTAGGAGCCTAGGGGCTAGTCTGAACACTGAACACTGAACACTTACATCAGCACAGCTATGTCTCTCAGGGGTGTGAAAAATGTCAACAGAAGAATTCATCCATCAACCTAGCTACTGACTCTTGGGGAGATGGACTAACTACAGCAACAGGAGAACCTCTTCTGTCACCATAGTGTGTATCTACTGTGCTGTATTTTAGTATTTTAAGTGTAGACATAGCCTAAATAATAAATGAAAGGAATTGGAGTTGCTAATTTGTGAGCAAAAATTTGTTCTAGTTAGTATTACTGAAACCTGGTGGGATGATTGCATGACCAGAGTGTAAAAATCAATGGTGACGATGTATTTAGGAATTTTAAGAGGGCAAAAGGCGAGGGGGAGAGCCACTGTATGTCAAAACTGGTATTATTTATTTCTGTGTCTTTGATAACTAAGAAGAAAGAGATCTTGAGTGCTTATGGATCAATGGCCTCACAGATAAGGCACAAGATGGGGTATTCGTTGGTGTCTGCTACAGCCCATCAAATCACACCAAGGAGCAGAATGACTGGCTTCTTATGCACCTATTTATAATTTATAGGGGAAAAAAGAGTGATGATGGGGGAACTTCAATTTGAGTGATATATGCTAGAGGTCTCATGCTGCCAAGACTAAAACATCCTTGGAATTTCCAAATATTATAGATGACAATGTCCTAATAATGTTGCATCCAACATGGGGGTTAAACCCCCATCTTTACAGATGAGGAACTGATCACAGAACTAAAGATTAATGATAGCTTAGATACAATGTCATGACTTAATCACATTTATATCATACAAACAAAATCAAGTTCAGACCAGTAATATTTATACTCAGTGCTTTAAAAGGACCAATTTCACAAAGCTGAAAACAATTATGAGCCAAATCAGCTGGGAGCAAGAATTTAATCAGAAAAAAATGTGAATGACAATTGGGAAATGTTTAAGAACATTTTACGAGAAGCCCAAAAGACCACAAATCCAGAATAAAGGAAGAAGGTTACATTGGTTAAAAAACTGACCTGGTTTAGAGGGGAAATGAAGGCAGCTAAAGAAAGTAAAAAATGTAACATAACTGGAAGAAAGAGGAAGTTGATAGTAATGAATATAATTTCAGAAGGAATTGTAGAAAATTGATAAGAGAAGCAAAGGGACACAAGGAGAACTCTAAGGGCAGCAATGTTAAAGACAATAAGGAGTTTTTGTAGGTATATTAGGAACAAAAAAAATCCTAACAATGGTATTGATCCATTAGCAGCTGGAAATGGTAAAATAATCAATAATAATCCAATAAAGACAGAAGTGTTCAATAAATATTTTTGGTTTTGTATTTGGGGCAAAACTGATGATATAATTATATCATATGATAACACTCTATTCCACTAGCATCTCACGACGATGTTCAATGGCATCTACTAAAACTGGACATTTTAAAATAAGCAGGTCTGGCTAACTTGCATCCAACAGTTTTAAAAAAGCTGGCTGAGGAGCTTGCTGGACAGTTAATGCTGATTTACACTAAGTCTTGGAACACCAGGGAAGTTCCAGAAGACTGGAAGAAAGCAAATGTGCCAATATACAAAAAGGGTCAACAGGTGACCTGGGTAATTACAGCCTTGTCACACTGATATCAATCCTGGGCAAGATAATGGAGCAGCTGATACAGGATTTGATTAATAAAGAATTAAAGGAGGGTAATATAATTAATGCCAATCAACATGTGTTTATGTAAAACAGATGCTATCAAACTAAATATTTTATAAGATTATTACTTTGGTTCACCAAAGATAATAGTATTTATGGATTATACTTAGGCTTTTCTAAGGCATTTGACTTGGTACTGCATGTCATTTTGATTAAAAAACTAGAATGATATAAAAGTAACATGGCCCACATTAAATTGATTAAAGGCTGGCTAAATGTAATTGTAAACAGGGAATCATCATTGAGCAGGTGTGTTTCTAGTGGGGTCCCACAGGTATCGGTTCTTAGTTCTCTGCTATTTAACATTTTTATGAATGTTTTATATGTTTTATGAAACATACAAGTCTCACTGATAAAGTTTGCAGATGACAAAAATTGGAGGAGTGGTAAATAATGAAGAGGACAGGTCCAAATTAGAGCAATTTGGATCATTGGGTAAGCTGGGCACAAGCAAATATGCATTTCAAAACAGCCAACTATAAATGTATTCATCTAGGAACAAAGAATGCAGCCATGTTTAGAGGATGGGGGACTGTAGCCTGGAAACAGTGACTCTGAAAAAGATTTGGGGGTCATGATGGACAGTCAGCTGAACATGAGCTCCCAGAGTGATGCAATGGCCAAAAGTACTAATGTGATCCTTGAGTAGGAGTAGAGAGGTTATATTACTTCTGTATTTGACACTGGTGCTACCACAGTTGGAATACTGTGCCCAGCTCTGGTGTCCACAATTCAAGAAGGATGTTTGTAAATTGGTGAGGGTTCAGAGAAGAGCCCTGAGAACATATTAAGGTCTAAAACTGACTGAAAAGAATTACAGGGGGATCTCACAAAACCGGGTGATTGGGCAACAAAATGGCAGATGAAATTCAACATTGATAAGTGCACAGTAATGCACACTGGAAAAAAATAATCCCAGTTACCCATATATAATGATGGGTTTTAGATTAGCTGTTACAACTCAAGAAAGATCTTGGAGTCACCATGGATAGTTCTCTGAAAACATCAACGCAGTGAGCAACAGCAGTCAAAAAGTCTAATAATATGTTAGGAACTATTAAGAAAGGATAGAAAATAAGTCAGAAAATATCACAATGCCACTATATAAATCCATACTGCTCCCATATGTTAAATACTGTGTCCAGTGCTTGTCATCCATCTCAGAAAGCTATTGTGCGACTGGAAAAGGTTCAGAGAGGAGCAACAAAGATGATTAATGGTTTGGAATGGTGTTCATACAAAGAGAGACTAAAAAAATTAGAACTGTTCATCTCAGAAAAGAGGTGACTAAGGTGACTAAGAGGAAATGATAGAGGTATATAAAATCATGAATGGTTTAGAAAAATTGCACAGAGAAGGATTATTTACTTTTCCCCACCATACAGAAACCAGGGGTCATCTGACAAAATTAATACCAGCAGGTTTAATACAAGCAGGACATAGTACTTTTCCCACACAGTACACAATTAACCTGTGGAACTCATAGGATGTTATGATGGCCTGAAGTATAATTGGATTAAAAGAAGAAATAGATACGTTCATAGAGGATAGGTCCATCAATGGCTCTTAGCCAAAATGCTCAGGGATACAACCCCAAGCTCAGGGCAACCTTCAACTTCTGCCTGCCAGAAGCCAGGAGGGGAAGATAGGGATGGATCACTCCATAATTGCTCTTTTCTGTACACTTCCCCTGAAGCTCTGGTATTGACCACTGTCTGAGATAGGATACTGGGCTAGATGGACCATTGGTCTCACCCAGTGTGGCAGTTCTTATGTTCTAATGATTAATTGAATAGAAAACATGCTTTGTAGTGATAGACTCAAGGAGTTCAATCTATTTAGCATAACAAAGAGAAGGTTAAGAAGGCAGCATGAAAACAGTCTGTAAATACCTACATGGGAAGCAAATATTTGATAATGTACTCTTCAGTCTAGCAGAAGAGAGTATAACATGATCCAGTGTCTGGAAGCTGAAGCTAGACAAATTCAGATTGGAAATAAGGCATACATTAATTAACCATTGGAACAATTTACCAAGTTTTGGCATGGATTCTCTGTCACTGACCATTTTTACATCAGGATTGGATGTTTTTCTAAAAGATCTGCTCTAGGATTTTTTTCAGGAGGAGGGAGCAGGAAGGGGTCTTTGGCCTACCTTTCACAGGAGGTTGGACTAGACGATCACAGTAGTTTCTTCTGGCCTTGGAATCTATATCATATTTTTCCAACGAGATATCCTTTCCTAAAGTCTAGAACAGAAGTGGACATCTGTGATAATGATAGGAAGAAACTTCTCCTAGGGGCTAGTTTTTCCATAGTTGCCACTTTGGGATTTCTTGCTCCGTCCTCCGAAGCATATGGCACTGGTCCTTGTCAGAGACAAAATAGTGAACCATATGAGCATCTGGTCTGAGCTAGTATCACACCTCCAAAAATGAAAATATTTCAGATTTGCCTCATACCCATGTATGCATTTGGCTCACTCTTGACTATAACTAGTTCACATAACCTTTTCATCAATTATTCTTTTAGACTCTAAGGGATAAAACAGTGGCAAAAGTAAAAATAAATTATAATGCTTTATACAAATTCTTCAATCTGGTGTTTTATTTCTTCAAAATATAGGTTTCAGAATTACACTAGCAATGCTAGCAGTCCAGGAACATTGTTAAACCTCTTTGGCAGCAAAAAAAATATATTTGCATATGCTGACATGTTAAAGGCCTCATTTAAAAGTTAGTGTGTTGAACCACCTGTCTGCAATTTCTTGGGAAAAAATAACAACTTTCTTGTGTCCTCCAATTTAATTGGGCATATGACATTTTTAAAGGCACTTCATTTTCTTTCCCTTTGATAAGAAAATGTCCATGGAAGGGTAAGATAAACTTTTCAAGGTGAACAGACAAAGCGGTGATATCAGGAGAAGTAAATTTTATACACTGACAGAAAAGTTGGCAGTTCTTTACTGTTAGTAAAAAGTATATATGTTTTATATATATCGTGTGAGTGTGTGCCAGACAGCATGCATCTTTGTATGTGCCTGTGTGTATATTACAATTGTATTATAGATATAAATTATATATAATATGCATATGTGAAAATAATGACATACAGTAAGATCTCTAAAGCTCAAAAAATCAGGGTGAAGTCTACCACTCTAGTCTTAATTCTCCCTGTTGTCATGCTTAGTTTTTCACTCAATATGATTATGTGACAGACGTGGTGAAAATATACAACATAAATATTAAGATTTTAATTTTCAGGGGTGTTGAAAATCCTGTCACATGTTGACTTTGTTGTGGGTTCTCTGCACCAATGAAAATTAGGCCCACAATCTGTAAAAAATAGGAATAGCTAAGAGTTCAAAACATTGTAGACTAGTTCCAACTAAAATAAAGAAAGTTGGCTTGTTACAAACTAACTACAACAAAAGCTACTTGGAAGTAGTATATTTTCATTATCCTGTATTTCTGAAATAGCTGTCTGACAACCCAGCCTCTCAGCAAGAATGGAGTGACAGATAAATAAACTTCTTGTTATTATATTCATCACATTGCTGGCTTTAAAGAGAACAGGTCACTGACACTTGAATCCAAGTGCAGTTCCATTTGTATTGTGGAGGGACCATACAAAAGGAGGCACCAGGCTAGTATGAAGTAAGCAACTTTCATAATCATAGAAATGTAATTTGCTTATGAGCTAAAATATCTCCCTTAACAACAAGGGAAATAAGGGCTCTTTTAGGGGGGAGTTTCACAACACAAACTTTTTGGAAACTAAAGAAAGTGTTACTGGAGTTGAACTGCACTAAGACAGGGGATCTGTTCGTGCTCTCATTAAAATCAATGACAAAACTGCTCCAGCAAAGAAATAACAAAGTGATCTCTAAAACACCCTTGCTCTAGTTTGAGCCTGTGCTTTGCTGTTTTTGATGTTAAACATCCAACTCTGGTTAACAGTCTTTGTTCAGCAGGAACTGTACACCTTGTAAATGAAGTAGACCAGTGTCTACAATCCTGGGTCTGTAGCCTCTCCTTTCTCTGGCAGAAGAGAAATAACTCACTGATGTAGTGTAAAGCTTCTTATTGTACTTGGTCAGAAGTTGTAATAATGTTCAGAGGAGTCCTGGCAGAGGCAAATGTAAGCACAATAGCTTTAACTATACATTTTGCTTGATTTGGCTCAATTTTTGACATAATGTATCCCAAAGCTATATGTCACTGTAATGTGGTAAATGCCAATGCATCAGCCAACATCTGCTGTTATGGCTAGGTAGATTTGCAGATAGTTAGAGGTTACAATGCATGCAGCATCTGAATGTTTTACTTTGACATCATTCTATCTGGGCAGTGGATTTTTTTTATTCTGTTAAATCCAGGATTCATTATTTCTAGTAATTTCTGTTAAAATTAAAATTTAATAACAGCAAATAGCTTAAAGATTGTAAAAAGAAAAGGAGTACTTGTGGCACCTTAGAGACTAACAAATACATTTGTGAGTCTCTAAGGTGCCACAAGTACTCCTTTTCTTTTTGTGAATACAGACTACCATGGCTGCTACTCTGAAACCTGTCATTACTTAAAGATTGTGGATTCCTATGCATGTTGAGTGTGAAGTGGCTATTTATCAGTTCCCAACTATATACGCATATTGTTTCAATTTTTCGTAAGCCTCTATGTTGAGTTCTCCATATTAAAAGCCATGTATGTGTAAGCATAACTGAGAAAATATTTAAAGTTTTACTCTGATTAGTTATTCTTATATTGATGTATATGGATGTTCAGAGGAGCATTGATGTATATGGAAATATTTAATAAGGACTTTTACATTTGCTAGTGCTTTGTCAGAGCTATTAAACAATGGCATGTTCATGGTTTTTATATTGGACTTCTGGGTAAACTAAGTTCTAGAGAAATTAGGTGACATAGTACAGAGGTGGTGGCCTCTGTCAGACACCACTATGAAGGGATCTTGAGTCTACAGCACTTATTCATGAAGTTAAATTGTGTCTGTAAAAATAATCAAGCCATGTTTCATCTGTACAACGTGGCACTAAAATATAAATACACTTTTAGCATACTCTGTTAACCTGTAAGTGGACATTCTGGGTCAGATCCTCAGCCAGTGTATTCTGGTATACATCAGTTGATCTAATCTTCTATATTCAATAGATGTCCATAGACTTTTCTCTTCCCACAGTTAAAATGCTTACACTGAGTCTACAAAGGTGTATAACCTGTTTTGCCCTGCATATTGTTTATGATCCTTCTTGGTAAATTAGCCTATTTTCTAGGATGAAACTGTCTTAGCTGGGAAAGATTATGTTTGGTTAGACAGGACAAGAGAAATGAAAACAGTTTGCTTTTTCATTTAATTCAGCTTGACGCACGAGCATGTTGTTTACACTCAGGTTATGATAGTTCTCCTTTATCCACTAGCACACACAGGCATGTTGATAGATTGTGCATTTCTGCTTATTTATTGCAAGCTCAGGCCTCACTCCTTACCAAGGCTGAACAACACTGATGGCTCGATTTTCCTATAAAAGAGATTTATGTACATGGTTTATTTAGACTTGCTTCCAGTCCTTCTTCTTGTGGAGCAAGGTAAATATTTATTTTTCCATTGAGACATATTATACTCTTGAAATGTTTTCAAGCCCTTACCGTGGGAAAGGTGCTGAAAGGCCTTGGGCCAGGTTTTGCTTTAAACTGATTACTCTAAAATGATTCTATATTATCCAGATTTATTGTTGTAGGAAATTCAGGATTTTAGACCAAACTAAAGTCAACACCAAATGAAAAGCACATTGCTATATATTCAAGTTTTATTAATGGCTTATTTGCATGGTCTAGTGGTTTCAGCACATAAATTGGCACCAGGATCATCTGAGTTCTAATCCCAGCTCTGAGAATACCTCATTCTGGGCCCTCTTTAAGGGATTTTGAGCTTGATTTTCAACTCAAAGTTGAAGTCAATTGAAGCTGTGGGTGCTCAGCACTTCTGAAAGTAGGCCCTTAACTAATCTTCACAATACACTTGTGAAAAAATTGAACTGGAGTTTGTAAAGTGCTTTCAAATGTAAAAGACCAGGGCCACTGGAAAATATAAAAAGGCCTGATTTTTTAGTATTTTAGGCATAAAGTTCCAGAGTGAACTGTGGTAATTGTTCACATAAATTAGTCTTTATTCTTTCTTTGCTTCAAATGAGAATAATTCCATCTACTAATACTTACCTCTTATATAAGGTTTACCATCCATAGAGCTCAAAGCACTTTACAAAGTTGGTAAAATATCAATATCTCCATTTTACAAATGCAGAAACTCAGATATAGGTGGGTGAAGTGACTTGCTCAAGGTCACACAGCAAGTCACCGGCAGAGTGGGAAATAGATACCAAGTGTCCCAGTTCCCATTCCAGTGCCCTCTCTATCGGACAATATTGTCTCCCATCATCAATCTCAGTGTTTGTGCATATGGGTGCCTGAATGTAGGAATTGAAATCCATGACCTCAGTAAATGGCCTGTTTCTCAAGGTGCTGAGCACCCACAGCTCCCAATGAAGTCATGTCCTTATGCTCAGTACTTTTGAAATCAGGCCTGTTAATTGATGCTTATCACTGTTTGAGATGGGCCTTTAAGAGAAGCTCAGGCTCCATCTTTCATCTGCTCTGTTTTCATCCCCATCATGTAGCTATAGTCTACAGCAAGGGCTGCTACAAAAGAGGGTGAAGGACTTGTCTGTGATGAATTTATTATATTTAACTTTTTGTTTCTCCCACAAGAGGAAACAATTTTGGCCCTCTAGCCAAATCAAAAAGAACCCACCAGACAGAGAGAAGGAGACTGCAATTAGAGAGGAAACTGAGGCAGAGCTGTGCTCCGAGGGTGGATGAGGTAAACTGCACCCTAAATATGGTTTTAGGTGCCTATCTTTAGTCACTCAAGTTTAGAATAGTTCACACAGCGGATTTACAAAACAAAAATCTAAGGAAATTTCTAGCCAAAAATGTACTAGAAAGAATCTTCTTTAAAAAAGTTACTGAAGATATGTTTACATTGATTAAATAATTAAATCCTGGAAGGATAGAGGGAAGAGACAGCAAGCAAGTCCGCATGAGTGACTTTGTAGCCTGGTGTTAGGGCACTCACCCATGATGTGGGTGATGCAGGGTGTAGACTTCCTGCTCCAGTGACTTTATTTATCCAAAATGTAACAGCTTCAATTGCAGAGACTGAGGAAGCCCCCACATCAGTTTATCCCATAGCCCAATGGTTAGGGCATTAGAGGAGTGGCAGATCCCTGTTTAAATCCCTTCTCTTCATCCAGTGGAGTAGGGACTTGAACAGGGAGGTCTCCCACATCCCAGGTGAGCACCCTAATCACTGGGCTAAAAGTTATAAGGGAGGGCCTCCCTACAAGCTGTTTTGTGTGATCTTTCTTGACTGAGCTGCCCAATCTGGTATATTTGCTCTGAGTATGCCTCCTGGATCGGGCCCCATGTTTGAGTTAGATGGCTGAATGCCTATCTTTGCTGGTTTTGTGAATTGCTTTGGGGGCATGGGCAGCGGGTGAAGCTTCCCCTTGGGGAGGCTAGCCCCCGACCTACCTCTTCCCGCTGAGGCCCCACTCCCACTCGCTCCTCTCTGGGGCCATGGGGGGGCTGATGCCCTTCCCTCATTCTGCCCCTTCCCCTGCGGCCCCACCCCATTCCACTCACCGGCCTGCCCCCGTTCTGCCCCCAGTCTGCCTCTTCCTACTGAGGCTCTACTTCCTGCTCACTCCTCCTCCTGACATTGCCCCAAGACCAGGAAAGCTCTGTGCCCCAGGGTCATGGCAGGGAGCGCAAGCTCCTCCAACCCTAGGACCATTGCGGGGGAGATTTTTCGGGGTCCCCAAATCCACCACTTTCCCCTACCCCCGGCCGTGCAAGGTTTGGGGAGGCTTAGCCTCCTGGCCTCCATTACATGCCGTCTATGCTCTGGATCTTGGGAGCATAGACTTGGGAGAAGCAACCAGTTGCCTAAGGGTGGCAGTAGTGCAAATGCCCAGAGGCAGAAGCATAGGTGCTGAATGAATTTAAGCATCTACAAGTTTCTGCGGGAGTTTTGTGAATTGCACTGGAGCCTGAAACTTAGATTTAAGCACGTAAATCTCTGTAGCGACATCGGGGCACGCTCCCTGTACAAAGTCCAGTTCTGGCTGATTACGATAGAAGAAGAAAAATCAAACATTCTACCCATTATGAGTGTTTGTATGTGTGTATGTATGTCAGTGCTTTTCTCTCTCTGTCCCATAATACATAGCAGCTCTTTATGGCTCAGAGGAGGATCCATTAGAGAGAGAAATATTAACTAAAATGCATTTTATCAGACAACAGTGCCAAGCAGGAAAAGATAATAAGGCTCCAAAGCATCTCAGTTTACACCAGCTGGATCCTAGCACTGAATCTCTCCTGTTAGCAAAGGCAGGGGGCCTATGGACTGGGTGCTGGGAGTCTCTTGTGTGGGAGCACTGCAGGCTCACTCAGTTGTGGGGGCGGAGGTGGGGGAAGCAGGATTCTTCCTAGGGTGGGGTAGCGGTACAGGAAATCAGAAGCCTGTATGAGTATTGGAATGGCAATGAGGGATGGTCCCAGGGCATCACCATTCTGTTGGAGAAGGCTGTAGGAAGTCAGAGCTGTGGGAGCAGGGATCTAGCCTGGTTCATGTGCATACTGTGGAATCCAAGATCCTACTGGAAAAGGCATAGGGTGACAGGAGCCAGCTGGATGGGGGAGTTGTGATGGCTGTGGGTATCCAGGAGTCATCTGAAGTGGTGTTACAGGAAAGGAGCATCATGGGGAGTGTACTAAGGAGCGATGCGACGTCCAGGACCTGCTGATGCAGGGGAGCTGCAGTGCTGTTAGGGAGGCTGAAGAAAGGGAAGGGAAATTTTGGAGTGGAGTAACATGCACATTTCTTTAGGATGATGCAAATCAAATAGACATGGAACTTTCCAATGCAGTCTGAAGGAGGCATTTTAATTCTTTTAGTCAGATGACTAAGATGAGCATTCTAATCATTCCTTCTCTTACTTCCTTAGCTTTTGATTTCCTAATACTGTTCCTCGTCTGTCTGCACAGTGCAATGCCTAAATCTCAGCAAATGGGATAAAAGTGTCATGAGTCATTGTAAATCAGGACCAATATGTACTCTGGGCACATATTTTAATGAATATTGTATTTTAATATTTAATGTTTCACATCTATGCTCTGCCTTTATTAGCACAATGAGCCAAGCAAACTGAATCTTTAGTGCTACTTGTATGTGAAAATTAGCATATTATTGAGGCCTGTTTTATTTCTTAGGAATGTTAAGAAAAGCTTTGTTTCCTCTTGCAAAGGAATGGAGACTATAAACTAAAAATCTTTATATTTAAAATTCAATCAAAGTTTCAGCTCTGCTCCTGGCTCCCTGCCAACCTGATAAGGATTAAGATTTTGAGATATCATTTCTCTGAGTTTATTGGAAAGGAAGTCATGAAACATTCATGTGAGTACATTGCAGCTCCACACCCGATTAATCATAAAGCTGGTAAATAATTTGAAATATTGGGGATAAGTAATTATTGAATAAGGAGTAAAAATGTATGAAAGTGAGAACTGTACATTTCACCTCCATGGTTTTGGTAAATTACAACTGTGATCATTAGTAATTGTTTGTTCAGTGATTTCAGGGGCAGTAATGAAAGAGAAGCAGAAACCCTGAGTACTTCAAGAGGGTTAGATCTTTATAACATAGCAAAGCCAGAGAATGCAACAGACCAAAGACCAGAAAAAAGACCTTAGGCTCAGATCTGATCAGCCCTACTTGAGCTTCTAACTTCCACTGAAATCAATGAGAGTCAGGTGCCTAAGCACCTTTAGGGATTTGGGTTTTAGATAAAACAGGTGGGGTTCTTATGTGAACCTTCCAGGGGTGTGTGTGTGTGTGTGTGTGTGAACTGGTTTGTTCACTTCCCACTTTTGGATTTAGTCATTGGGTCTTATTAAAGACAGCTGAGGTGAGGTATGAAGAACTGCATTCCCCATTGTCATGCTTCACAATGGGTTTGAGTCCTACACCAAGACCTACTGACTGAAAGAAAAGATTAAGTGAAACAATAGGACTAAGAAACACCCCGTGTACTTTGAATGAACAGAGTAAGAGAGACGAGAAGAAAAGGGAAAGTTTATATACTCTCCCAAATAAAACTTCCAATAGCCAAGGAAGGGGAAAAAAAGAAGAAGTCTCCATGAAATCTATGAGGAACCTCACAACGAAGATCTAATTCACCTGGGAAGCACTTAGATACACAGTGACGGGCAATATAGATTTCAAAGTAGCAGCCGTGTTAGTCTGTATTCGCAAAAAAGAAAAGGAGTACTTGTGGCACCTTAGAGACTAACAAATTAGAAAATCCTTACACAGACAGAGGTTTAATTTCTAAATGTTATTCTCTATAACCTTTACATTTTCTTGAGTTAAATACAGATATACACTAAAATACATAAGGGCTCAATTCTGAACTGCATTATGCTCACATTCAGCACAGCAGGAAAAGGTGGAGCTAAGCCATTTTTATGCTTCCCCTTATCCTCAGCCCACATAGTGGCCATAATGGTCCTAACATGAGTTAGAGAAGCTTATGGTTTACTGTAAATCGCACCACATCCCTGCCCAGGTTTTCACTATTGACGTTTTCTGCTAGGGCTGGCCCATAGAGTGCATACAGAAATTGGAGAATATGTTTTTGAATAAGATCTGGTCGCACTAGTACAGTTGGCATAGTAATGTCATTTAGAAGGGATGGTCTTTTTAACAACATTTTTATACCAGTAAATGCCCTGCTATAGACACAGTTATTCCGGCAAAAAAAAAGTGCTTTTGCTGCTATAGTTTGTGATATAGAGAACTGACATAAGGATACCAGCAACAGTACTTCATTGCCTGTAGTCTACACCAGGAAGGTTTGCTGGGACAACGATACAGGTATAGTTATGCCAGCAAACATTTTCTAGTGTAGAAAAGGCCAGCGAAGCAAGTTCACTCTGCTGTTGGAAATACAGAATGATATTCTTCATCATTTCCCACTAACCATCAGTGCACTATTTGTTATTCATCAATAAATACCTGCCTATTTAAGATGCTTCCACTTAGAGAGTAGAAACAATTACATGTAACTTAGGGCACATCTACACTGACAAAGTTACTGCGCCGGCAGTTACAGCACCGCTTAGAGAGTGCAGAAGGAACACCGCTGTTGTGTGTTCACACTGACAGCTGCCTGCTCAATAGTGTGTTCACACTTGTGGCACTTGCAGTGCTATTCGGAGCAATGCACTCTAGGCAGCTATCCCACAGAGCCTCTCTTTCTGTTTTGCCACTAAGAATTGTGGGAAGGTGGAGGGGGTCGCAGAGCATCCTGGGTCCTGTCCCAATGCCCCATGATGCATTGCTTCGCGTCCCAGCAATCCCTGTGCTTCCTTCCGCATTTGGCGCCATCTTTCAACGGTTTGTGTACTGCGCACCCTTCCTCTTTGGGCTACAGGAATGGATCCCGAACTGCTGACCAGTATGCTGCTCACTCTGACTAACATGTCATGAGTGGCAGTGGAGTTATTCCTTAAACGACAAAGGCAAGAGGAGTGAGACATTGATCTCGGCACACGTAGTAGCTATGACACGAGATTGCTTGTGACATTCATGGAGGTGCTGACTACAGTGGAACGCCGATTTTGGGCTTGGGAAACAAATACTGAGTGGTGGGATCACATTGTGATACATGTCTGGGATAACAAGCAGTAGCTGCAGAACTTTCGCATGAGGAAAGCCACATTCATGGAACTGTGTGATGAGCTCGCCCCAGCCCTGTGGCACAAGGACTCAAGAATGAGAGCTGCCCTGTCGCTGGAGAAGCATGTGGCAATTGCACTGTGGAAGCTGGCTACTCCAGACTGCTACTGATCGGTTGCTAACCAGTTTGGAGTGGGAAAGTCGACCGTTGGAGTCATGTTGATGGATGTGTGGAGGGCCATTAATTGCATCCTGCTCCGAAAGACTGGCTCTGGGCAACTTGTGTGACATTGCGGATGGCTTTGCACAAATGGGCTTCTCTAACTGCGGAGGGGCGATAGATGGCATGCACATTCCAATTTTGGCACCAGACCACCTAGCCACCGAGTACATTAATCTCAAGGGGTATTTCTCAATGGTTCTCCAGGCACTTGTGGATCACCGTGGGCATTTCACAGACACTAATTCAGGCTGGTCTTGAAAGGTGCATGACACACGCATCTTTTGGAACACTGGCCTGTTCAAAAAGCTGCAAGCAGGGTTTCTTCCTGGACCAGAAGATCACTGTAGGGGAAGTAGAAATGCCCATTGTGATCTTGGGAGATCCTGCCTACCCTTTAATGCCATGGTTTATAAAGCCATACATGGGGCAATTTGACAGCAGCAAGGAGCGGTTCAACATCTGGCTGAGCAAGTGCAGAATGACTGTTGAGTGTGCATTTGGCCATTTAAAAGCCCACTGGCGATGCCTATATGGGAAGCTGGACCTGGCCGATTACAATATTCCTATGCTTGTGTGTATTACAGCTGTATGCTGTAAGCTCCATAATATTTGTGAAGGGAAGAGTGAAAGCTTCACTCAGAGCTCAAACGCAGAGGCTCAGTGCCTGGAGGCTGAGTTTGAACAGCCAGAGACCAGGGCTATTAGAGGGGTAAAGCGCGGGGCCATAAGGATCAGTGATGCCTTGAAGCAGCAATTTGAAGCTGAAAACCACTAATATTTGTTGCTATGCTTGGGATTGCAGTGCTTGTAATGTTAGGAGGTGATTGGTGCATATGATGCAAGAAGGGGGCTTAACATAATTGTATGTTGCTTTGCAGTGCTCTTTTTGCTTTCACTTAATAGAATTAAGATTGCTTTCAAACCAACACAATTCTTTTATTAAAGACAACCAGAGGAGAGAGTCAAATGAAAAAATTCATCAGCAGGGAGGGGGATGGGAGAAGGGAAGGTCTCAAGAGGAGGAGGGGTCCCGAGATGGCTACAGATTTGTGTATGTCCAGGGATCATACCCAACCTTCTCCTTTGGCGTACAGTTCAGAGGGTGTTGTACTTCAGTAGGGCCAAACTGCAGCGGGATGGGTGTTGAGTGCAGTGGGTAGTGGGAGTCTATAGTGCTGGACTGTGAGGAGGGAGAAGTGGAATGCTGCCAGTACAGAATGGAGCCATGAGGTTGATAAGAGTGTTTTGGCACATGGGAAAGAGTTTTGTGACAGCGGCTGCAGGGGAGGGTGGACATGGAGCTACTCGGTTTGAAGAGCTAGTATTGCCTGGAGCATGTCCACTTGGCGCTCCATAACATTTAAGAGCCACTCTGTGACTTCATTCTGGTGTGCCATGTTCTCCTTTCGGTCCCTCTTCTCACTGTCCTGCAACTCCTTCAATTCCTGTTTCTCGGCGGCACAGTGCATCATAACATCACGCAGAAAGTCCTCTTCGTTCTTCTTGGCCACTTTCTAATTCTATGCAGCTGTTCAGCTGATAACATAGAGGGAGGCTGGGCTCCCAATGCCATCTCTGTGAAGTTTAAATACAACATTTTACAGAAGCAGTATTGTTTGCAACACAGACAACACTGGTTCAGTGCTTTAAAACACAGCCAGTACTCACACACTTGTCACTAACTGGCTGACCCCACGCAAGCACACATGAGCCACAAAACCCCCAAAATGGTGAGTAGCTGCAGGGTAGGGTAAATCACTCTTCCCGGACCCTGCTGTACACTGGGCATGTGGCTCTTGGGGAGAGCCAGCACTGGGTGGGGGGTGCTGATAATCATTCCTGTCCCCACACTTTCCACAGGATCTGATCATTATGAAAGATATCTTGCTGCTGAGGGTGAACAGGGAATCAAGGGTGTATCTTCTCCAAGCCTGCAGCTTCCACCCTGGCCCCTATGCAGCTCGCCTGTGTGCAGCAATGGTCCCGTCCCCACACTCCATGACGGCACAGTGGCACGAGCAAGTTACCATTAATGGGGGCAAGAAACAAAGCAGCTCTGCCGAGGAACCTGCGGCAGCGGATGGCCCAGTATCTCCACAAGAGTTTCCTAGAGCTCTCTGAGGGAGATTTCCGTGAAGTGAGGGAGTCTACCAACAGCCCGTTCTGCCACTCAGACTAGGCATTCGGTGGGAGACAAGCCTGCTTTCTGCAACCCTCCTGCCCCCAACAACTTGCTTCAGCAATTCACAAAATCAGATCCACTTACCGGGGCCTCCTCTCCTGTTTCTGCTTCACCAAGATCCGACTGCTATGACTGGCTAGGCTCCTCCGGGGTAGAAAAGAGCTCCTGACTGCATGCATCTCTGACCTCTGAGTCATCCTCTGCCTCTGGGTCCACCTCTCCCTCTTTGTCAAGATTTCCTCCTCCTGGCTCGGTCCACTCTTGACTGGCACGCCTTCACAGTGAAGGTGGGGTATCGCGTCCAGCTCTTTGTAGAACAGGCAGCTCATGGGCACAGCACCGGAGTGGCAGTTTGCCTCCCGTGCCTTGTGGTAGGCATTTCACAGCTCCTTCACTTTGTCCCTGCACCGCAATGTGTCCCGATCATGGCCCCTTTCTATCATGCATTGTGAAATCTGTCTGTAAGTATCATAATTCCTACGGCTGGAGCGCAGCTGGGACTGCACAGCCTCCTCCCCCCAAATGCTGATGAGGTCCAGCAGCTCGGCATTGCTCCAAGTGGGGGATTGCCTGGTGCGTGGAGCAGGCATGGCCAGCTGGAAAGATGCGCTGAGATCACTGCACGTGTCAGCGAGCAAACAGGAAGGGGACTTTCAAATTTGCAAAGGAATGTACGGGGTGGGGATGACGGTTGGTCACCTGAGGGTAGGGCAGTAGAGTTCAAACCGATGACCTGAGAGGTGAGAACAGGCATTGTGGGACACCATCCGGAGGCCAATCACAGCACTGCGATCGCCATGGTGCCTACACTGGGACTGCAGCACTGTAGCCCCGGCACAGAAAGCTCTACGCCTCTCGTTGGGGTGCTTTTCTAGAGAGCTACAACTGCACAGTTTCTGCGCACTAAGGGGCTTGGCAGTGTGTGCACCTCGGGAGTAACAGCGCAGAAAGCTGCTTCACTGTGCAGAAACTTTCCAGTGTAGACAAGACCTTAGGTGGCTAATCAGAGTAAACAGTTCACAAACTATTCACTGATGGAAGTTTGTTTGCGTAAGTTATTTGGCAGATACATACACACAACAAATAGGTGGGTAGAAATCAGGTGTGGTTTGAGAACACCTCCCGCACAGAAAAGCAGGTTAATTTGTCAAATACTATATTCACAATGAATAACTTGGCAGTTTTTAACCCAGAGCTGTAATCTTGAACACCAAGCTGGGTCTGTGAGTACAGGGAGTATTTTGCAAATCAGTTTACAATGCTGCCAACTAGGCAAAATTGCAAAATTACTGATCCAGTGTTGCAAAATTACCGATCCATTGAAGTCATTCCTCTACTATTGCCTTTCAGTGTCAGCACATCAGGGAATGATAAGAAAAGAAAAATGAGGAGCTGGTCAATTGAGTGCCTGGTCTTTGGCAGGGCATTTGTAGGACACCTACAGGCAATGTCACCTCAGGCAAGGGCAAACTTATATTGGCCCATATACACTGGTTAAAGTAGATTGAACGGGGGGGAGGGGCGCCCCCACTGCGTCAGCCATCAAGGAAGGGTGTGAAGGAATTTTGCTCCCCCTAAGCCAAAGAGAGGAGGGGAAACTTGCCTCTGCATTTAACCCCTGTACATGCAATATATTTCTCCTCCCTTTGAACCGCTGCTTACCAGCATATACTTCTGTTACATATACTTTATATACAATGGCAGCCATTCTGCTAAAACACTTGGAAGCAAAATGATGTCCAAGAAAGCAAACATGCCCCCAGTGGACAGAATGAAACCAACCCAACACTATCAGCAGTTAGACTGTTTGCACGCAAATGTTTTTTATCCCATGCTTAAAAAGAGACCACGGGATAAATTCTAGACCAATCAATATTTGGCTCCTAGGACATTTTGGAGTTTAACTCTCATATGCTGTCCACCCAGCTGAGCCCATCTATAAAAGGTAGTGTAGAAGAAGCATCGGTGATGAAGAGAAGAAACAGATCAAAGCTTGGATTCAGTGAGAAGGATTTCAGGGATCAAGAGTGGATGTGAGAAGATACGTTAGGAATTGGAGGAAACAGAGAGGGGCACAGAGGAGTGGATGGGAAAGGAAGGAGCCTTGTGAGGGGTTAGATGGAGTGCAAACCTTAGAGCTCAGTAAAGGTTCAGATAATCACCAAGACTTTTCTAGGCCTGTAAGCTTTTGAAATCCCCCCCTCCCTCTCTGCTCTAGAATGCCTTGTCTCTCAGTCAATGCAGCCGTAACATCAGATACAAGCAGGACACCGCTGAAAAATGCATGGCACAGTTAAGTAGCTGCATTGCCTAAATAAACTCTAAAGAGAGAACGGAGTCCTAACTAGCTTCTTATGTCTCCTGCTGAGTGCAGTATATTCTGGCAACATCTGTGCCTCTCCTCCCCGGAGGGATTAGCATTGTGTTTACATGTGCCTTTTCAGGCAAGCTCCTAATATTGCTAAAGTGTATGTGAGTTTTTGACAGCATTTCATAATAAAAGCTTTCCCTAACCAGCCTTTAGTGTGACATTTTAGGCTTTACTCAATTCTGTTTCCTTACATTATTTAAAATATGAATTATTGTAAATGAAGGTACAGTGCAGGAGGGCTGTTTTCAACTACAATTCGTTCAATTGCAGACTGATTCAGGTGATTTCTCTCCACAGCCCCTCAACTCTACTCCACAAAAAGAAAACAGGGACGGACAGATGGTGCTATTTGTTTCAGAGAGGCATGGCACTATAAACATGAATGCCTTTCCGTTAGCCCATGGAATGAATAGGAGAATAGGAATAGCTGGAGGGATGGGAAGTGGGGTGACCCAACATTTCCCCTTAACCTGAAATTCTTCTTGAATCAGCTGGTTATTAAAATGTTCGTGTTGATTGCTGGTATATTAGGGTAGCCTCTAGAGGTCCCAATCATGGTTGAGGACCCATTGTGCTAGACACTATGTAACCACATAGTAAGGCACGGGCACTGCCCTGAATGGACTGAAATTAGGAGGGTATTCCATGCATAAGGAGGCACCACTGTTGTTGGATCAAACGTACACTACTGAGTAAAATAAAGCATAGCATGATACAACAAGGGGTTCAGTCAGTTTCACTATTGCATATAACCACTAGAGAAGTTTCAGCATTTCTTGCATAGTTTCCCTTCATGCCATATTCTTGGCTCCTTATGCTTAGAATGGCCTCCCTAAATTAGTCCATAGCACCTTTCAGCTCTCGCCACAAAACCCATTTATTACTTCCAAGACACCAACAAGAACCTTGCTAATGGATACTGTCTGGGGAGAGGGGCAACTTTGTATGTTTTATCACTCTCCTTTTCCCTTTGTCTTTTGCTTTGTTTCTTCAGGGAAAAGACTATGTCATCTTATGTTTATGGACAGCGCCTAGCACTTGTGGGCACTACCCGACTTCACATAACTAATTCCGATAACTGAAGTAGGTTATTTTTCATACACTATTTTTTATACATTAAGGTGGCTAATAAGCTCTGTTCCCTGGGAATATGCTAGATGCCCAGGAAACAACAACAAGACTCCAGTAGGCGGTGGCTGAGATCAAACTTGGGACCCTGGACTTAATACATGAGCTAAAAGCCAGGGCTGTAGCAGGCTCATCAATCTCTACTGGTCTAGGTGCCACTAGAGGGTGACAGAGTGCCACACCAAGCAGGCATGGGTTCTCCTAGATGAGGAGCACGTCCTGAGACTTCCCAGTTGATATGCCAGACAACTGTCAACTTGTAACACTGTCAAGTCCTTGGTCAGCATTAGCTGTGATCAATCCCAGATCCTGGGAGCTTAATGCATGAGCTTAAAGATACATGTCTTTTAGCCAGGGCTTTAGCAAGCTCATCAATTGCTAGCTGGTCTAGTACCACTAGAGGGGGACGGAGTGCCACACCAAGAAGCATGGCTTATACCTGCACAGCAGGGAACCCTCATCATCTACCAGATTCATCCTGTTATTCAGAACACTTTAGAGAAAATGGGCATCATGACAGGGGGAATCAACTGGTATTTTTTCCTCCAACCTTTCCCACTTTCTGTCAGCGTCCCACCTGATTTCTGCCTTCAGTCCTCTCCTCTTCTAACTGTATAATCTCTCCCCCTGCTTGAGCTCACACAGTTTCACACACTATCTCTACACAAATGATTCCCCCATCTTCCTCTCAAAACTCAATTCAATCTTAGATGTCCAGATGCCTCCCAGACACCTCCTTCTGGATGGCCTGTCATCACCTCACACATCGCATGGCAAAAACCTTACTTAGCATTTCTCCTCCAAATCCTTCTGCTCTCCCTCTATTCTCCACCACTGTGGAGAGCTCCATTCTCCTGTCCATTGCACAAGCTCACAATTCTGACATCAAAACTGGCTCATCTCCCCACCCAGGGGTGCTGGAACAATTTGTGTAGTGGGGGTGCTGAGAGCCATTGAACCAAATAGTAAGCTCTGTATATGATAGAAACCTCTTCAAACCAGGAGGTGAGGCAGCACCACCTGCACCTCTAGTTCCAGCACCTATGTCCTAGGCCCATCCAAGCTCTCACTAAATGATTTTTGTGTGTGCTGAGTTCTTGCTATGCATCTGTACCAATACATGGCTGCCAGTCTGGTAGCCATTCTCATTTTCCTGTGTTTTCAGATGCTTCTCAGTAGGCCCATTCCTGAGATAGTGAGCAACTGAACCTACCACAGAAATCACTTTACTGTTCTTTACTCCTTTTTCCTGCTTAGGTCTTTTGAGCAAGAGGTAAAGTTTTAAGGCCCACATACAAATGTGTTGGTAACGTTTTAAGGCCCACATTCAAACGTGTCTGTAACTTTTGTTGACTCAGATCTTGGCCTGAATTCCAGAGGTGCTGAGTGTTCAACTCCAATTTCACTCAGCAGGAGCTGCTGGTGATCTCTGCTTCTGAAAAGCAGCTGCTAAGTATCTCTGAATACATACCCCAAAATGGAGGCCCCCAAAACTAGTGAACTCTTGAAAAAAAAACCTGTCCCTCCCCCTTTTACTCATTCCCCATTTCACCAAGAGGTTACCAGCCCCATAAGACCTAACAATCAAGATTTAATAACACCAATACAGAAAAGTGAAATACCAGAAAAATCCTCAGCTGTCACATTCAATAAACTGTGCTGTCATTTAAATAAATACAACATAGAAAACCTTGAACTAAAAAGTTCCTTATTGCAATTGGCATAGTTTTTGTTTTAAATGACATCGCTTATCAAGATCTTATTTTGGCTGGGCATGGTAGGTGTAACTTTACCTCTCCAGCACGGAAATCAGCACTTCAGTTTATCAATGCTCTAAGGAATACATGTCCTGATAAACTCAACCTACCCAAAATGGCAATATTAGCAGCAATGATGACTCCTCAGATAGAACGGGCCACTCCTCTGCAGTTCTAAATGAAGTAACACCCGAAATTCATTCCATGCTTGGACACCCCTCTTCTCCATGCAATGGAACCACACTTCCCACGGGTCTACTGCAGGTAGTAAAAGGTCTAGTGACCAATCTAAGGCTAGAAAGGCTGGAATACATTCCCTTTTCATGACAGCTGCAGGTCGCCTGCAGGATCTGGATTAAATTTCACATTAAAAATGCAGGTTTAGATGTTTCTAAATTTGTTGCCCACTGCAGCACAGCAGTGGCTACTGCATCCGTTGATTCAAAGGGTGTGATATAGCCACAGCTCTTTCTACAGACTCTTGGTTAGAAGATAGAATCTTCATCAAATATTAATAGGGCCCTACCAAATTCATGAGCCTTTGGTTAATTTCATGGACATAAGATTTTTAAAATCATAAATTTCATGATTTCAGATATTTAAATCTGAAAATTCATGGTTATGTAACTTTAGGGGTCCTGACCCAAAATGGGGTTGTAGTGGGGGGTCACAAGGTTATTATAGGGAGGTTGCAGTATTGCCACCCTTACTTCTGTGCTGTTGCTGGCAGTGGCGCTGCCTTCAGAGCTGGGTTCCCAGTCAGCAGTCACCACCTCCAGCAACCCATCTCCAAAGGCAGCCCTGCTGCCAGCAGCAGCGCAGAAGTCAGGATGGCTTGGTATGGTATTGCCACCCTGACTTCTGCGCTGCTGCCTGCAGAGCTGGGCCCTCAGTCAGCAGCCACCACTCTCCAGCCTCCCAGCTCTGAGGGCAGCAGCACATGAGTAAGGGTGCATGGTATGGTATTGCCACCCTTACTTCAGTGCTGCTCCTGGTAGGGCGCTGCCTTCAGAGCTGGGCACCTGGCCAGGAGCTGCCGCTCTTTAGACACCCATCCTTAGAGGTTTTTAAGGCCCAGCTTGACAAAGCCTTGGCTAGGATGGTTTAGTTGGTGTTGGTCCTGCTTTGAGCAGGGGATTGGACTAGATGACCTCCTGAGGTCTTTTCCAACCCTAATATTCTATGATTCTGTGAAGGCAGCACAGAAGTAAGGGTGGCAATATTGCAACCCCCCTACAATAACCTTTCGACCCTCCTGCATTCCCTTTTTCGGTCCAGACCCCAGTTTGAGAAACGATGGTCCCCCCATGAAATCTGTATAGTATAGAATAAAATTACACAAAAGACCAGATTTCCCGGTCCGTGATGCATTTCACAGCCGTGAATTTGGTAGGGCCCTAAATATTAATGGAGATGAGTACAGCTTGTATGCAGTGTGGTTGTAGCCATGTTCAGCCCAGGATGTTAGAGATACAAGCTGGGGGGGTGGGGGGGATAGGGGAAGGGGAAGGAAGAGGTAATATCTTTTATTGGATCAACTTCTGCTGGTGAGAGAGACAAGATTTCGAGTTTACACAGAGCTCTCCTGAAGAATCTTCTGAAGAAAATTCTTTCCATGTGTGCATTGAGATCTGCTAAGTGGAAGGTACGAGCCCACTGGAGCTGCATCTCTTCCATATTGGGACTAGCAAACTCAGAAGAGTTCATGTTTTGGTCACATACCAGTACATCATTTTCTTCCACCTTGATACTAGCTCAGGAGAGGTCAATTCAGGTGAAACAGTTTTTCCAGCCTTTGGGTAAAATAGCTGATATGCAGCAGCTTCCTCACATGTGAATCCTTTAAGGCTCTCCTTAAAGGATTCACATGTGGATATATGTACTTTCATCTATATACTACACCTGCAAATGGAAAGATCCCAGGGCAAATATTAACATTCAACATTGTATGGATTTGGGACAAGGAGGAGGATTTAAATTCCATTTAATAAATGGCAGTTTGCTATAGGTATAATCTGGTTCTTCTGTGTTTCATTCTTCTTAACTGGAACCTTCACTAATCCCCTCAGAACCGCACTGGGAAATCATAGAAAAAAGACAAGTAGTTCCTTTCAGCCTGACTGAACTCAGAAATACAGATGCAAATGCATTTGACATCAATGCTTTGAAGTAGCACTCCGGGGATGGAAGCCTGGAGCACAAATAGGAGAAAGCAGAATGGCAACTGTTGTATGTAAAATGTGATAAAATGATGGTGGTGTATACAGGGCACATCTGCACTATCGCTGGAAGTGTAATTGCCAGTGCAGGTAGACATATATGTGCTAGCTTTAACTGAGGTAGTGCACTAAAAATAGCAGTGTAGCCACAGCAGCATGGGCGACTACCTGAGTACTCACACAGCATCTCAATTGGGATTGTCCGCAGGCAGCTAGGTGGGTGCTTTACAGCATTTAGAGGGAATATCGGAAAATCCTGATAGTAAAGCTAAAGGCACATCACACACTGACGTATTGGTCGAGCTATGCCACACATTGGTGGTAATACGTCATATAATACAATGCAGCAGTTCATCCCCCATTCTTTTGGAACCACATTCCTTGGACACAAGTCCTAACCTCTCCTCTATGGCCTGGAAGGGCCTTACCTACAGCAGAACTATTGCGGTTCCTCTACATTTGAGAAACAGAATTTGGGCACTTCCATATGACTCCCTTTGTGGGGCAAAAGGTTGGAGATGGGTTGGTTCTTTTGTTTGGGGCGGAGGGTTATAGCAGAAACAGTAACTAGGCCACATTAGCATCCAGAGAGCAGTTCTGCTGCTGCTGCTCCTCCAGAGACTGGAGGAAGCATTTCCAACCCCTT
The DNA here is from genome assembly GCF_009764565.3 of Dermochelys coriacea. Taxonomy (NCBI): domain Eukaryota; kingdom Metazoa; phylum Chordata; order Testudines; family Dermochelyidae; genus Dermochelys; species Dermochelys coriacea. The sequence goes on along the minus strand of NC_050070.1, from coordinate 39,345,837 downwards.
CCTTACTACAGTGAACCTGTCACCTTAGCCTGGCCTTTTTGTCTCTGGCCTTTTTGTCAATATTTGCTGCAGAAGTTCCTAGCATGAGATGTCTTTTTTTTTTTCTATTGGTCTTGGCGAAACCAATAATTTTCTCCTTTTGGGTCCAGTTCTCCAATCTTCACTCTGCAAGACAAAATCTGGCCCTTTGCTAGCTGTCATTGAGTCCCCATCATAGACAGTTTCTGTTTGGGTAGGACAGTTTCTGTCCTGGAGCAGGCTCAGTCACTGTGGCCTGCTCAGTTAAGGAGAATCCCTGGACAATATGGGCCCTGCATAACAATCTTTCCTTTTGGAAACTTTTCACTATGAATATTGGATAAGAAATAAGAATGTCTGACAAAATGTCAGCAACATCAGGGCTTTTTCCTGGCACATACTGAGCAGTACCCTGGAATCTCATTAGTGAAATGAGACGATTAGTTGAATTGCCCTGTTTACAGTATGGGTTTAGAAAGTCTCACTGAAGATGATGTTTATGAATAGGTGAGAGGCATTAACAGATTTATTATGAATTTATCAGGTTTTTTGGTTTGAATTGTTTAACTTGTATAATCAGAGTCAATTTATTCTGCAGCTGTGTTAGGTTTCTGTTCATCTTCTCTTTCCTTTATAGGGAGGGGAGCGTGGTCAAGTGAATAAATCAATAGTCTATTATACAGAAGAACTGGGTTCTAGCCTTATCTCTGCTTCTGTATGACATCAGTAAGTCACTTTGCCTTTTTCCCATCTCTTGTCTGCTTAGATTTTAAGCTTTACAGGGTAGGGACTGTGTTTCACTATGTACAATGCCCAGCACTATGGGGTCCTGATTTTGGCTGAGGCATTACATCATAACCTAATACAAATGATAATAGCGTCTGATGTTTTTATTCAGTAGATCTAACCACCCTTTACTCTTCTTCCATGAACTTACTCTGAAGGCTGATTTTTCTCCCGTTATCTTGTTCATTATCTCTAGCTTGATGGTTCTGTTATTAATATTAAACTTGTACAGCAACCCAAATTGTGCAAGTATTTTACAAACCTGAAAGAAGATGAGTTCCTGCCTGAAAGACCTTACCATCTTGAGACTCAGCAAGCAAACATATAAGCATGTGTATAACTTTACTTATATAGATAGTCCCTAGTAGAGCAGGTCACAAATGAAAATCTAGTTTCGTTAAAATTTCAGAGTTTTCATTTGGAAAGGTTTACTATGGACTCTTGCTTCTTTTCTTTTTCCTCTTTTTAATTTTTATGAATTTTTTTCTTTAAGTTTCCTTCTAAAGGTTATCAAAATGGTTATTGAAGTTATTCCTTATCAAAACAGACATTTGATAAGTGAACATTTTGGAAACAATTTTTTATTAAAAATAGTGAGAAAAAAAACAAAAAAGCATAACACTTCCCCCTCCTCCCCCAAATATGGAAAATGTCAACAATGCTGACAATGTTCCAGGAAGAATTTCATTTTTGAAACGAAGACCCTTTTCCAACCAAACTTTTTGTTTAAAAAAACCAACATTAGCTCTAGCTCTAATTCTCATGGAGTCCCCTTCACAAATGGTGCCATCCATGCTATGCATTGTATAGTTCTAGTTTTGCGTTTGAAGAGTGGTTTCCATTTCCTGAATCTATTGCTACTAGACAGGTCCTTTGGGCACTTTAACCTACAGCAGAGATATATTTTTCTGTCTTATCAAAATGTTTGCATTCTTTTTGTCTCTGCTTTGCTGTATCGTCCATAGAGTTTATTTTATTCATTGTGTTGTTTTCTTTCTGTTTGAGTGTTTGCAGACAAGGTACCATAATTCCCTAGAAATCCATTCTCTTTGACATCAAGGTAAAACTGTGAAATTTTTATTATGAATTATGATGGGACTACCATGGAGTAAAATACTATCATAATGAGTAGGGGGCTCATAATGTGGCCTTTAATGCTTAGTTGCACTCATTTGGGTTTTGATTTTTTTCTCTGTGTAGGGCTTGGTCCTTTGTTATTATCCTGTGGCTCTACGGTCTTTGAAAACTAACAATTTGCATAATTAACAGTCACTTTGGAGGCTTCATTTCTTTTAAGTACCATTCAGCCTGCAGGCAGCTTATGTTCCTTGTTGATTCACTCCTCTTTAAGACACTCTGCTTTGGCAAATTTCTCCACTTACAATATTCTCCCCTGGATTTTCTTTTCAGCTAATGTTCAGATACTCAAAGTATGCCACGGGGTAACCCCACTCTATGTAAACTTTCAGTATGCAATAAGGTAAATTATTAGCGTGAGTAGTCGGTGTCTGCACTGAGAGAGATAGAGATTCTGCAGTTTGTATAATTTACATCAGGTTCTGACGAGGCCTTGATGCTATCTTACAGCCCCTATCTAGATCACTGACGGGAAGATGCTTTCTCTAAGTTCTGTTTTTCTTGACCAGACTGACTCCACACAAAAAGACATATTGTACTAGATCAACAACTAGTGTAAATAGCTGCAGCTCCCTTGAATTTATGCCAGCCAAGGCTCTGGCCTGAAGATTTAGGAACTATAACTACGTAACCATGCAAGGCTCTTTCATGCACCATTTAGATAATTTAAACATTAGCTTCTTCCATTTGAGGAATTCTACTTCTGCATTCAGAAAAGAAACATTACTACATTTGGGATTGTATTATTATTTACTTATTAGTATTTCAACATCACCCAAAAGAGTGCCTCATGCTACAGATAAAACACAGGAGCCCTGCCCTGGGGAGGTTCCAAATAAATCTCCGACATGGTGCAATACGGAGGGGAAGAAGATTGTATGGAGGTCAAACAGGAGCAACATCATTGACATGGTGTGTTACTCAACAAAGGTTAGTCTGCAGCATGATGGCACAGAGGGAATTTTTTAAAAAATAGGAGATAAACCAAGAGAATGAATAATAAATAAGTAGAAGACTTAATCAGCTGGTTTCTTATGAGCATCATTACGAGTTCCTATCTCAGTAACGTAAAGAGAGATTTGAAAACCACAAGCTGACACCCCACCCCCTCTCCTGGCATTCCAGGGTACATTTCTCCTGAAGACGAATATCAGTTTAGCCTGCACTAATGACAGTCTTACACTGTAACTACAACTAGTGGTTTATCTAGAAAACTGCCACTTCCCTCTGCTTTTACATGAGGGGAAGCTGGAGCACTGGTTATTATAGAATGTTAACAAACACCTCAAACTAAAACTACACTGTAATGGATCTAGAAAGGTGTAATATTCTCATTTACATATCAATTAAGCAACACCTGCAATATGAGCTGAGTCAGACAATTCTGCATCAGCTATCCCTGTATAAAATCTGTACACCAAGCACTAAAGGACCTATGCATGTAGAATAATATTGCAGCAGATACCTGAGTGTTTACTTTTTTATTATAATGCTGATAAAATATATATATATATATTCTTGTGTAGAACAAGTATCTGTGTACTTGTGCAGAACAAGTATACTGTGTACTGTGCATCTTGAGTATAACAAATATCTGTGGTATTACCTGTATTTAAAAATCACACCTAAAACCCATACAGCTACAGGACTTATATATTTAACATGCATATTTACCTCTGTTGTCTGTAAGTATCTCTAACACAAATAAAATGTGTAAAACAAAACAAATGAGGAATATTGCAGATACTCATTAATCTCAATTACTAAAGAAATAACATGGTTTAGTAAATCAGCTGCTAGCCTGGGCTTCAAAAGACCTGGAATTTAGTCTCACTGCTACTACTGCCCTATTGTAGCCTTAGGCAAATCACTACATGCTTATTTCTCATGTGTGTCTGTCTATATTGTGAGCTCTACAGGGCATGGACTGTCTCTTACTGTATGTTTGTATAGTGCTGAGCACAATGGTGGTCTTTCAATGCTACTGTAGTATAAATAATAATGCTATTCCTCAAGATGAATATCCGGCACAAACAAATATAGTTTACATATGTCATTATCTTTATAGCTGATAGCTATATGAATGCAGCAATGTTCTCTATTCTATTCCCCTTCTGTGCACTCTGCCCTTTGCTTAAGTGTTCCATATTCCGGTTAGGCTACACACCTGCAGTTGGTTTAACTTCAGCACTCTCTCCATTATTTGCAAACTCATAAATGTAATGGCAATCATAATCATAGCCTAAGCCAGTGGTTTTGAAACTATGTGCTATTGCCCAGAGGTGGTCCATGGAGCATTTCCAGATGGTCCCTGGAGCAGCTTCCATCACAATTATGAATACTGTATAATTGTAACAAGTAGTGGTTTGGCCATCATAGGGCATTATAACTGTGCATGTGTCAGAGTAGCAGCCATGTTAGTCTGTATTTGCAAAAGGAAAAGGAGTACTTGTGGCACCTTAGAGACTAACAAATTTATTTGAGCATAAGCTTTCGTGAGCTACAGCCGGCTCACTTTCGTGAAGTCGGGAGGGGAGGCCTTTGTGCTGGGCGAGGCCTCGGGCTTCGTGAAGGATGGGGACAAGCTGTGCGTGGTGCTGGGCTCCTGGGAACCTGAGTGGCAGGAGAATCCCTACCCCTTCCAGTGCTCCATCAAGGACCCCACCAAGCAGATCAAGTTCAAGGGCATGAATAGCTACATTGCCTACAAGCTGGTACCCAGCCACACGGGGCAGCAGGTACACCGCCGCTACAAGCACTTTGACTGGCTCTATGGGTGCCTGGCTGGAGCCAGCCCTCCCCTCCCAGGCAGCCCGGCCACTTCCCCGTGCTACCTGCGGCGGTGGCGGCGGCACCACCTTCTCCTCCCCTGTCTCCCGCCCGGGGCCGCCCCTGCTGCTGCCCCAGCAGTGGGGGCGAGCAGCTGGCACTGCGAAGTGCCCGGGCTGCGCTCACAGCGGCGTCTGCCGCCCGCCTGCGGAGCCTTGTATCGGATGAAGTGAGCTCTAGCTCACAAAAGCTTATGCTCGAATAAATTTGTTAGTCTCTAAGGTGCCACAAGTACTCCTTTTCTTTTTGTGCATGTGTCAAATTTTAATCAGAGCTCCCTTGTATATTTGCAAGAATACCAAGTGTATGCCTTTGCCTGTTTGAAATGCAGCATAGATTCTGAAGGCTGTTAAAACATTCTCTGTCAGGTGTATCTTCAACTATACAAGATCAAACTTTTTGAAAACATCAAAGTTGAAGAGTAGCAGCCGTGTTAGTCTGTATTCGCAAAAAGAAAAGGAGTACTTGTGGCCACAAGTTCTCCTTTTCTTTTTTCAAAGTTGAAGGAATTCCAAACTGGCAGCAAGAGAAAACCAAGTGGCAAAGTCACCTATACAATATTGCCAATCTCAAGCATTCAAAAATAATGTCAGGCCTCCAAAAATCTTGACAGCTTTACAATCATGAGATTTAAAAACACAATTACATTGTTGTTCTTCAGAGTACACTCAAATCATGTTTTTAAGATTTTCTTTACAATCATTTCAGCTAGAAACTTTTAAAAAGTGAAAGTTGAGATTATCTCATTCACATGACTCTAGGAGCTGTGGCTTTTAAAATCCATTAAAATATTGCAAAACTTGAATTACAAGAAAGAAAGAATTACAAGAGTTTGCAACACTGCCTATAAATTTGGGGACTGTGGACAACAAAAGAAGTTTTAGTACAAGAGCTGTTTGGAAAACAGAGTTTCCATTCCATGGAAAATTCAGCTTTTTTTTTTTTTTTTGAAATGTCAATTTCTGAGCAGTGAAAGTAATTAAGTATTGGAAGTTTACCTAGTGAGATGGTAGATTTACCATCACTTTGAGTCTTTAAGAAAAGATTTTTCTGAGATATGCTTTAATCCAACTTTGGGGTGGGGGTAGGGCTGCCTGGTTGTGGTGGGCCCATTTTACAGTCTGTGAATCTACGCATTCCCCTGTTCATCCCCTTACTTCACAGGCGTTGGGGCAGAACAGGATTACACAACACATTGCACCTCCCTGGCTACAGAGCATGAGCTGCCATGCCCAGTCTTTTCAAGAAGGCCTATGTCTTTAAACAGAGATTATCAAACAAACAGAAAATATTCTTAACTCAGTCCTTGGCCCCAGGGCCACCCCTCTCCAGGATCGCTGGCACTCCAGCTGCCAACCTCCCAGCCTCAGTCAGCTCTGCTCCCCTCCTGGAGCTGCAGACACAGATCTGCTTCCCTGAGCCCTTGCTCCAGAGACCCATCTGCACTCCACTGTGGCTTTTCCTCCCCAGGACTCAGCCCTTCCTCCCCTCAGCATCCTACAAACAGAACCTTTTACAGGCCCAGGTGTAGCTCAGCCCTCTCTAATTAGCTGGATTGGGCTCACCTGCTCCAGTCAAAGGGAGCTGGGCTTAGTCTATCCACAGGGAGAAGGTACCCGGTGACTCTGTATTTGATAATGACTCTAACTAGGGCTGCAGGTTTGTCACAGTGGGGGAAACGTCTTGGATACTGTGATTTTCCCATTTGTCCATGACTTGCCTTTATGTCCATGATTTTTATAAACTCACTTTGCAGCAGCAGCTCTTGTGGCTGCTGTCTCATGGACCTGGGCCCAGTTCCCTGTTCTAGGCATTCTGACCTAGCACACGGTTTGCAGAGCCACTCAGATTTGGTCTGGCCACCCTTCCATCATGATGGGGTCAGCTAGGCCAAATTTGAGTGAGTGTTTTGACAATCTGGCACATGGGGTCACAGCCCCACTCAAGTTCGGCCTCCATCATCATGATAGTGGCACAAATGGGCAAAATTTGAGTGGCACTGAGACCCCAATTGCCAGGTATAATTCCTGAAGGGTGGATCCAGGCCCCGCCCTGCAGGATAGGTGCTGCAGGAGATGTCGCTGTGGAGTGAGTGCTCAGCATGCTTGCTCTCCAGCCCATTTTTCCCTGCGGCTCTCCTCCTCATTTGTCACAGAATGGTTTTTTATCAAAATGCATGAAACCTGTGATTTTTACTAAATTTGCTATGACTGCTCCATGATTTATGATAATCAAATGCCATGACAAATCTGCAGTCCTATATATAATCTAATCTCATATTTATCTGAAGCATGAGAGATCTTCCACAGCTAGAGATGGGATACCAGTTGGGTTGGACCAGTGCTCTGAGGTGGCACAGACAATCCTCTTCCTTAGATGCTTAGCCGGTGTGTTCTGCTCATGTGCTCAGGGACTATGGTATCACTGCATTTGGGGTCAGGAAAAAATTTTCTGCCAGGTCAGATTGTCAAGGATTTTGAGGTAGAGGGGAGGAGGAGATGGGTTGCTTTTGTTTGTAGCATGGTACATGGTTTAACTCCTAGGATCATCTGGCGATATCTTACCTAGTCAATTCCCTGCCTCAGTCATTGGTGGTGCTTCAGTCTCTCCTGTTCTCTGCCTCTGGCACACAACAATTTAGTCTCCTGAGGACTCAAATGTTTTGGTTTAACTGAAGTTGTTGGGCTCAACATCAGGGTGAGTCAGTGGAATTTAAAGGCCTGTGAGATACAGTACAGGAAGATAATTTAATCTGACCTCAAATTCTATAAAAATAATGTTTTAATATTATATAAAAGTCTAAATTAAATTAAATGAATTGAAATAATAAAGTCAAAATGAAACATTTTACCTCATTGAAAAGAAATATTTTGACACTATCAAAACAAAATGAGAAAAATCAAAACAATTTGTTTTGACTTTTTCCCCACTGAAAATTTCTTGAAATTGACAATACATTTTAATTCAGACAAAATTGCATTTTCCAATGGAAAACTATTTCACTGAAACATTTTAAACAAGCTGAATTCACTACCAATAAATGGAAATGGACTAGAAGACCTCCTGAGATTTCTTCCAACCCTAATCTATGATTCTATGAAAGGCCTACATCTATGGTGAGGATCAAACTGAACAGATGCAAATAGATATGAAGTAGCTTTGATGCAAAATGAAGGGATGAACTTCAACAGCTGTTAGTTTATTATTGTCTTGTCTCCTTTTCTGTGTAGCACTCTTTCATATAAGCAGGCACCATAATTGCAGCAGGGTAGATTTGGTAGAAGGGAAGGTGTTTATTGAAACAGAACTGTAGGGCTGGAAGACCCCTTGAGAGGTCATCTAGACCTTCTTCCTGAACTGATGTCAGGACCAAGTATACCTAGACCATCCCTGACAAGTGTTTGTCTAACTTGTTCTTAAACCACCAATGATGGGGATTCCAGAACTTCCCTAGGTCATATGTTCCAGTGTTCAACCATCTTTATAGTTAAAGTTTTTACTAACATTTAACCTGAATCTCCCTTGCTGCAAATTAAGCTGATTATTTCTTGTCTTTCCCTAGAAGTTCACGAAGAACAATTGATCACCTTCCTCTTTAATAATGTTTTATGTATTTGAATACTTATGTTGCCCTTCAACCTTCTCTTTTATTCATCTCAGAAGAGATAAAATAATGAATAATAATTAATAAGTATAATAATATCATTAATAATCAATATGATCTCAACATGATCTCATTTTTACCTGTATGTTCTTGCTAGGAAATCCCCTCAGTTTTCCAGTAGGGGACTAACATTCTAATTTCATCTGTTTAAAAGAAACTTAATCAGGAGACCATATGCAGCCATAAGGGCACAGTCTCCCTGGGCAATATTTTAAGATTAAAATGTTTGTAATAAACATCTTCATGTCTAACATTTTTCAAAAATGCCTTCTCATGTCTGTTATTGGCTCTTTCAGCTGCCTTTTGTTGTTGTTACTTAGATTTATTTAGACAATTTGCCTGCTGAAATGATTTATCTTGACTGCTAAAAACTTCCACCTATACAATACCTTCCTACTGGCAAGGACTGCTGGTTTCCATGCTATTTCAGACCAACATGTTGAGCTAATAAGAATTTTTGGACAGAAGCAACCACTTCACCCATTTTCCTCCTAGAAGCTAAATCCTGACTGTCTCAAAACTCTGAACACAGCGTCAGGTTTTATCAATGTGTGTGTGACATAAGAGCTGGCATTATTTGGAAGCACAGTCTAACATCATTATTAAAATAGATAAACACTTGGAAAAAGAGAGAGACCCCGTCTACAAAGTACCAGAGTATTTATGTTTCATTTAGTTCCCATTTGACTCTGATAAATAAATATATTAATTTTGCATATTTGTTAAACTTTTTGGAGCGTAGCAATATGCCTGTAAAATCTACATGCTACCGATAATGTCAGATCCTTCTTGCCTCAGTTCATCTTTGAAAAAGTGCCCAACCCTGTATATGGCTTTGAGGCATAACAGCCAACAAAGATGAGTCAAGCTTTAAACCAGTTCTTTCACTGGGAAAGTATTCCTTCAGGCCAGACAGTCAGTCTGTACTTATTTACTCTGTTCAGTTAGGTTTATGACCCAAAGATGTATAACTGAGGATGTCATTAATCAACAATGACTAACAAAGTGCTTCCTCAAATAAAATTCTATAATCTCTGACCAAACAAACAGATACATAAAAAATCACTGCTATAAATTTACTGCCGTACTTGAAATTCTCCTTAAAGTACATGTACATTTTGGAGGGAGATAGTTGATAAAGCAGCTAACATACATTCTCTTTCTTGGCAGGCCTTTTGCATAATAAGTCATGTTGGCTTGTTGTAACTGGAAGTAATTTTAGTTCCATTCCAGAGAAAAGAGATTAGTATGGAAATAAAACTTACATCTCCAATAACACAAAGAATATAATCACTCTAGGGGAAGGTACAGATAATGGGTCAGACTCTGATCTCATTGGTTTCAACACACAATTACTCTGTATTTACACTAGTGTAAATGAGATCAGAATCTGGCCCCACATTACCTCATCATACCATACTCATGACGCGATTCTGTTGCATATATGTTTGTCAATATTTTCATTAGAAATGCCTATTTTCATTTTATATAAGAATCTGAATCTGAGTAGTGTGACGGGGCAAGACCAGATGGCTATGGAAGAGTAGTCCTTTTAGGATCCGGGAAGTAGGCGGGCAAAGCTCGTCCACTGCTAAAGGATCCCCTCCAGCCTAAAAGGGGGATCCACAGTACCTAGATTCCAAATAATTCTGGGGGACAACTAATGAAATAACAGTGTGGTCAAAGGGTCAAACGAAGGGAACAGGGACACCGAGCAGAGAACCCTGGACAGCACCCACTGCTCCTCAAAGGCGTCAAGGGAGTCAGAGGACGCTGCCCAGAGGAACTCTTCCCGGATACATGAACGGATCGAGGATCGGAAATAGGCCCCACAGTCACAGGAGACTCCATTGGCCAACCTCCTCACTCTGGTTTTATAGATGGCCATTTTAGCTAGGGCCAGGAGGAGGTTGACCAGGAGATCCCGTGACTTTGTGGGGCCATGGATAGGGAGTGTATAAATAAGAAGGTGAGGGGAAAAGTGCAACCAAAAGCGTAATAAAATACTGGTGAGGAGCTGGAATTGGGGCTGCAACCTGGCACACTCCAGGTATGTATGTGCCAGGGTTTCCCTCACGCCGCAAAAGGGGCAGGTGTCTGGGATTGAGATGAACCACGCCAAATACACGCCCCTGCTCACGGCTCCGTGAAGGAGCTGCCAACCGACATCCCTGGTGGGCCTCAGGACTAAGGTGGAATATAGGCTGGCCCACCGGGGCTCCTCACCCTCCAAAGGTGGCAGGAGGTCCCGCCATTCTGTATTGGGGTGGGACAGGAGGGTGAGGGCGTGAAGGGTATAGAGCACAAGCTTATATAGATGTTTTCTTGGTGCAGTTTGAAAGCAGACCAGCTGCATCTCGTGCAGCCAGCTTACAGTGAAGCGGTGAGGGGGTCAGTTGGGTCCACAGGGCAGGGGTCCAATTAAAAGGTCTGGCAGGCCTGGGGTAGGGGGTGGGCAGGGCGTGCTCTCGTGCAGGACCCGGTCGAGATAAACCCGAGCAGCAGGCGGCAAAGCGGCCTTCACCTCCTGAAGTATGCTCCGGGGAGTATAAGCTCTGGAGAGCCCCATGCACTGAGCGAGCGTCAGGGGATCCAGCCAGTCTCCCTGGTAATAGTCCAGGAGGTCTCCAACTCTTGTGACTTCTGCCAGGACCAACCTCTGGCACACCGAGTGGGACTCTGCCACCTGCACACGGAGCTGGGGGTTGTGTAGCAGGGGCTCCGCGAGAAGATATGCCCCCTCGGTGGCCGCCACGGACCTGGTCGTTGAAAAGAGACCGGCAGCCTGGAGAGGTCTCGCGGAAAACCTCTCGGATGGAGATAAAGGAGCTGCCGGTCATATCGGAGCCCTCGGAAGCGGCGCAGGAAGGCGTGCGCCAGTATTCCCCATGCTGGACTACCTGCACCATAAAGGAGCCTCTGCAGGGCCTGGAGGCGGAAGACATGGACCTGAGTAAGTGGGCATTTCAGGCCCTGCCCTCCCTCCTCCAGGGGTAGATGGAGAACGTTGCAGGGACCCAGTGCAGTCCTGACCAAAAGAACTCCAGAATCGATGTCCGGAGGTTGGCTAGGAAACCTGGGGCCTGGACCAGGGTGTTGAGCCGGTACCAGAGCATGCACAGGGACTAGTTGATTAAGCACCAGTGCTCTCCCTCGAAGGGAGAGGCACCAGAGTAGTCCTGTCCATTTCTGGAGCCTCTCTGTCTCCCCGCCCTCTAAATTCTGCCAGTTCTCCGGCAGAGAGGGATGCGTGGCAGAAAGGTAAACGCCGAGATAGAGCAGCGGACCCGTGCTCCACCGGATGGCCTGATGCACGGGTGGGAGGGAGCTCACCTGCCCCCAGTCCCCTACCACCAAGCCAGAGCTCTATACCCAGTTGACCCGCACGGACGAGGCTGCCGAATAGATGGCCTGGCAAGCCTCCACCCGTGCCAAGTCGCCCGGGTCCTGGACCACGAGGAGCATGTCATCAGCGTATGCCGACAGGACCAGCCGCAGCTCCGGCTCCTGAGCACCAACCCTGTCAACCTCCTTCGGAGGAGACAGAGGAAGGGCTTGATCACCAGAGCATACAGCTGGCCCAAGAGGGAGCACCCGTGCCGTACTCCTCGCCTGAAGCTGACTGGTTCAGTCAGGGTCCAGTTGAGCCTGACCAAACACTCTGCGGAGGCGTACAGCGCCTGGAGAAAACCCACAAACTGGGGTCTGAAGCCAAATGCCAGCAGAGGGCTCAGGAGATACCCGTGATCCACCCTGTCGAATGTTTTCTCCTGATCTAAGGACAGGAGGGCGAACGACAGACCATCCCTACACCCGAGTTCCAAAAGGTCCTGGACCAGATATAGGTTGTCGAAGATGCTGCGGCCCGGGACGGTGTAGGTCTGGTCTGGGTGGACCACGTCCGCCAGCACGGACCCTAGCCACAGCGAGATTGCTTTTGCCACGACTTTCTAGTCTGTGCTGAGGAGCGAGACGGGACTCCAATTTCGTAGATCACGGAGGTCCCCCTTCTTCGGCAATAAGGCGAGCATGGCTTGCCTGCATGAAAGAGGGAGGACCCTGCTCTGCAAAGACTAGGCCCAGACGGTGACTAGATCTGGGCCCAGGACGTCCCAGAACATGCGGTAGAACTGCACGGTCAGCCCGTCCATGCCCGGAGATTTATTGGTGGGCATGCGACGGAGGGCTTCCGAGAACTTGGCCAGAGCGAGAGGCAGCTCTAGCCGGTCTTGGTTGCCCGCGCTGACCATCGGGAGCTCCTCCCAGAGCACTCTGCAAGCATTAGGATCGATTGGATCTGGAGAGAAAAGGCTTGTGTAGAAGGCTCTTGCCCTCCTGCACATCTCCACAGGATCCGTGAGGGGGGTGCCATCTTCTGCCAGAAGGCAGATGACATGTTTTTTAGCCCCCCTCTTTTTCTCCAGGGCGTAGAAGAAGCGGGAACCATGATCCATCTCCTGAAGGAGACGGATGCGGGATCGAACAAAGGCATCTCGGGTCCGATGGTCCTCGAGAGCCCGGAGCTCCTCCTGCTTCTCCCGGCACGCTCCGCAGAGGGGCAGATCCTCGCGGTTGGCGGCCAGATGCCTCTCCAGCTCTAAGACCTCCCATTCCAACTGCTCTATCACCGAATCCCTCCGTTGGCTGGTGCCCGGGGTGTAGTCACGGCAGAAGAGCCGGGCGCACACCTTCCCTAGGTCCCACCACCGCTGCGCCGAGGGAAAGGCATGCCGCTGCCCTCGCCAGGCCAGCCAGAACTCTCAGAAGGACGCCATGAAGCCCGCATCCTCCAGCAAGCTGTTGTTAAAATGCCAATAGGCCAGCCCCGGCCTCTCTGCACAGAGGGAGGCTGTCATGGTGGCTAAATGATGGTCAGAAAATGGAGCCGGCCGAATGCTGGAGGAGTGGGCTCATGAAAGATGAAAGCATGATAAATGAATGCGGTCCAACTGGGAGTGGCGCGACTGATGGGCCTCCACCTGGACAAAGGTGAACGTGGAAGTGTCATCCGGGTGGTGGTCGCGCCAGATGTCCACCAGGGAGTGGTGTTCGACTATCTCCTGGAGGACGGCAGCGGTGGCCGGGCTCTGCTCAGTCCCCGAGCGGTCCCGCTCCTCGAGGCACTCATGAGGCACCAGGCACTCATGAGGATCCAAGGTGCCGAGGAAGGTGGACGCCTGCTGATAGAATTGCAGCCGCTCCGGACTCGCTGCCAGGGCATAGATGTTGACAAGGTTGACTACGAGCCCATCCATGCGGACCCGGAGGTGCAGCAGGCAACCCGGCACAGCCTCGGTGACACCCAGCACCTCGGGCCGTAGATTGGGGGAGAACAGGGTCACCACTCCAGCCGTACGAACTGTGAGGTGGCTAAAGTAGACCCTGTCCCCCCAATCCAGCCGCCAGCTGTCTTCGGTAGTCGGATCCGTATGGGTCTCCTGCAGGAAAACCACTGAGTACCTCCCCTCCCGAAGGAAGGAGAGCACCTGGGACCTGCGGAGACCCATCCTACAGCTGCAGGTGTTCAATGTTGTGATGGTAAGAGGTGCCATGAGGAGGGCTGGGGGGATCCTCGCCGGCAGGGACACTCGCGGCTCCCGATGGGCCGCGCAACAGTCCGTGACCCACCCCGTAGGTGAGTAAGGAGTCACGGAAGAGGTGGACCCGCTGGTAGGCCGCGGCGCCCTGCCTCCTGGTCCTTTTACCCTCCCCTATGAGGGCCCTTGCGGCCTGGAGGATTTGATTAAAGTCCCCCCATCTCTGGAGAGCAAGCTGTACTTTGTTGCGGGAGCCACGGACGTCTTCTAGAAACTCCCGCAACTCCTCTCACAGCGCATGGGGGGATGGGGTTACGGTCTCCTGGTTACTCCCCGGCATGGCCCTTGGTACAGCCCCGTGGCCCACCGAGACAGGCAGACAGGGTGCAGACCCCCGACGGGGCTCCTGATAGGTTGGTCTGAACGCTGGGGCGATAGGGGATGGCGGAGGGAGGATAGCAGCCCCTGGTGGGTCGGGACGGGTAAACACAAAGGCCGCTCCCTGGGGGTCATCTGTTGGCAAAGGGAAGAAGACAGCCCCAGGAGCGGCAATAACATCTCGGGAGGTGGACGGGATAGGGGCAGAGGTAGGGGCAGGGTTAGAAGTGAGATTCTGGGAGGGGAGAGGGCTCTCAGTGATGCCGGGCGCAGGCTCTATGGTGGATTTGGCAGCCACGGCATCAGGAGGTGGACTCTCTTCTGTAGGGCCCTCTCCCGGGAAGGAGGTCGAATGCTCCTCACCAACGAGGGGTGCCCCTGGTGGCTCGGGTCCTGGCCGCGTGGCACTGGCCGTCGCCTCAACAGGCTCAGCGGCTCTCAGCGGGGTGCCATCTGCAGCCGGGTTGATGGAGGAGTCCAGGGGCTCCTCAGAGGTGGGAGCGGAAGCAATCCAGGGGGAGGGAACATGGGGAAAGGGGGGCTGGACTGAAGTCGCCCAGATCGAGGCCCACTGGCATAGGATCGTCCTCCCCCTGGGTGACCGGGGTCAGACCCAGGGCCTCGATCTCCTTATAAATGGATGGGAAATTATTTTCCGCCACCCCGGGATTCTCCTCACCGGCACCTGATGCAACGGTTGCCTCGGGGCACACTGAGGTTTCAGATGGCGCCTCGGGGGCCTCGGAGGGGAGGGACTCCCGTGGAGGGGAGATACCGCCTTCCAGTGCTGCCACGTCTTCCCCAGCCGGCTCTGGTGGATGGAACACACCCGTGGGTAGAGTGGAAGGCTCGGCATCGGTGCCCCCCTTCCTGGTCTTCCGGGGGGCCTCCACATCAGATGGAAGGAGCGGAGCTTGAGCCTTCCGCTTGCCCCGCTTCCCCTGGACTAGGGCCCAGCCCTCCATGGCATCATCCGGGGACTGACTAGCAGGGGTGGTGTCGGGACAGAGGCGATGGCTCAGGGACTCGAGGGGATAGCGGTGGGGCAGCACAAGGGAGGGAAGATTCCCCTTGGGGCGGGTCCTCTCCCATGCCCGGCGGTGTCCCTGCCACATCCTCCTCCACAGGCCCCGCCAGATTGCAAGCAGTGGGGGCGGGGCTCTCCCGCTTGTCTGGGCATAGATAGGGAGGTGCCCCTTGAGCCCGAGCGGGAGCAATGGTGGACTGGGAAGGAGGAGGGGTGGTTTCGGGCACCGGGCAGCCAGGGGCGCCGGCGATGATGGGGCCGGTGCCCTGCCGGGGCTCAGGGGTCCCGGATGCCCCTCCTTGCCGGGCCAAGGGGCAGTCCCTCCGGACGTGCCCCATTGCCCAGCAGAGGTAGCACCGGGCCTCCCCTGTGGAGTAATGCACCCGGTAATGGGCCCCCTGGTAGGGGACTAGGAAGGACCCCTCCAGTGCCTCTCCGTCACGCGCCACTGGCGGCCGTTGAAGCTGCACTTGCCGGCGGAACGAGAGGACGTGACGGAGGACGGGGTCTTTGCAGCCCAATGGGAGAGGGCTGATGACAGAGATGGGTTTCCCCAGGGTAGAGAGGGCAGGTAACAGGATGGCATTGGGGAGAAAGGGAGGGACGAAGGTCATGACCAGGCGGACGCCCAGGTCCTCTAGCGGCTCTAAGGGGACAAACACGCCCCCTACTGACAGGCCCTTCTCCACCGCCTCCTGGGCGGCGGCCTCCGATGTTAAGAAGAAGACGACCTTGCCATACATTTTGGAGGCCGCCACAATGGCCGTGGGCCCCACCATCCTCACCAATGCCTGCACATAAGTCTCCGCGTGGGGCGAGGCGGGCACCAGGAGGCAACGGATTCCGTGCTTCCTGGTCATGGTGAGAAAGGGGCCCCGGCCGCTGTAGATGGTAGTGGAGGTGGTGGGCAGGAGACATGACGTAGCGGCAAGCGCGGGGGCTGCCGCCACCTGGGCGTACGCCCTGGGGGCCGGGGGAGGGACACCCTCAGAGCTGGTGGAGGGAACAGCGGGGAGGGATGCCCCAGCCGGCAGTGGGGCCGGGACATTTGGGGCAGCCCCTGCCATGGAGGGCCTGGTCTTTTTAGCGGGGCCCTTCCCCTTCTTCTTCCCCGGCCCTTCCCGCCGGCTGGGGGGGCTCCCCCCGAATCCGAGGGGGTGAGAGACGTGGAAGCAGTGGAGGTCACCCCAGTGCCCATCGCTGCTGGTGCCCCAGTGGGGGTGGTGGCAGATGGTTCGGCAGCAGAGGTAGAAGCTTGGGGGGGGTGACAGAGGGGCAGGCGGGGGAGGGGTAGGTCGGGCTGCTGGAGGGGCCCCACCTGTCTCATCCCCCGCCATCATGAGCAGGGAGGGAAGGGGGGATACCAGAAAGAGGAGGGGAAAGGGGAAGCAGGTCAACCACTCCTGCCCGCTAGGCTGCAGGCAGGGGAGGAGGGTGCCAAAAGGGGTGGGCTGGACGGGGGGCAATCAGGGGTTAGGGGTCAGTTGCCGACACAGGGTGGAATTCCGGCTCCTCTTGGTGCACTAGGGGAGGGGGGGATACAACAACATTCGGGGTGCAGTGAAAAAGGTTGAAACTAAAATGGGGAGTTGCACAAGCGCATGGGAGGGGGAATGGGCACACGGAGCAAGGGGCTAAGCAGGCTGGAGGTAGAACAGGGAAACCAAGGGGCTAGCTTCAGAGGCTTGGGCGGGCCAAACAAACAAAGGGTGCAGAAGGAATGGATGGGGCAGGCAAACAAACTGAAGCTAGTAAGGGGGCGGGGGCAAAGCTATAAGTGGCAAATGGGGCAGGTAATAAAGGGCAAAGCTGTGGGGTGGGCAGTCTGGGGGGGGGGCACATGCACCCACGTGCGCTTGCACAAGTCTTTTTAGGCTGACTGCTGCTTCTGGCCCAAAGGGTGGAAATAGGGTGTGGCAAGCCAAGCAAGCAGCTGAGTCCAGCGGCAGGAGCTGAGGCAGATGGTATACAGCCAGTGGGGGTAGTGGAGGGGGCAGCAGTGGTGGTAGTAGTGGTGGGCATTGGGGGGGGGGACACACAGATGGATCAGGGGGCAGCTCCACGTCACACTCCCTGTGTCCCTAGAAACACACTCAAGACCCCCACCACAAGAGCACAGTTTGAAAATTACTCAGTCTGAGGGCCCCCTCCATGGTGGTCTGCAAAGTCTCTAGGTGCTCCCCCACTGGTAGATGGTCCTCTTCTTCTCCTCCTCGGGCTTCAGCAGCTCCAGGGAGCAGACTCCACAGCAGCAGCAGCAGCTCCAGGAACTCCAGGTGGTGGTCCAGGCAGGCAGAAAGGACCCCTCTCAGATGGTGGTGGTGGTGGTGGTGTCCACAACAGCAGTGGCTGGGGTCCCTCACTCCTCCTCTCTGGGGAGTGGGCTAGCAGTCCCCCCCCAGGGCTGCAGTTGGAGCAGTAGCAGCACCCGAGATTGGGGGGTCCAGCAACCAGGTAGCGGAGAACGGGGCGGGGGGGGGGGGGAAGTCTGGCCCAGCCAGGGGAACAGCTGGAGCAGCAGGGAGAGCTTAGGGCCTAGCAGCAGAAGTAGCAGTTTCCCACCTCCCTCCAAGCTAGAAGGCTATGGGAGAGTCATGGGAGAGAGATAGATTCGCTCCAGGCTAAACAAATCCCTGGTACCAGGATAAGTGAAATGGCAACTGCCCCCCGTCAGTTAAGACATCTGGGGCCAATTAAGAACTTTTCAGAAGGCAGGGAGAAGGCTATGTTGATTGGGAGATCTGAAGCCAATCAGGGGCTGGCTGAAACTAGTTAAAAGCCTCCCAGTCAGTCAGGTGGGTGTGCATGTCAGGAGCTGTGGGAAGAAGTTGTGCGGTTGGAGAGGCTGAGTAGTACACACCATATCAGGCACAGGGAATGAGGCCCTGAGGTAAGGGTGAAGTGGAGCTTGAGGAAGTGAGGGCTGCTGTGGGGGAAGTAGCCCAGGGAATTGTACATGTCATGTTTCTAATAGGTCAGCTATTAGGGTCCCTATAGTATTATAAAAAGAAAAGGAGTACTTGTGGCACCTTAGAGACTAACAAATTTATTAGAGCATAAGCTTTCGTGACCTACAGCTCACTTCATCGGAAGCTTATGCTCTAATAAATTTGTTAGTCTCTAAGGTGCCACAAGTACTCCTTTTCTTTTTGCGAATACAGACTAACACGGCTGCTACTCTGAAACCTATAGTATTATAGGGAGCCCGGAGTAGAGGATGGGCCTGGGCTCCCTCCCCCACCTTTGCCCCCTGTTTAATCACTGAGACTGGGAGACAACAGAGACTGTGCAAGGAAGGGTAACTTCTCCTCACCTCCCTCGCTGGCTTCTGATGAAAATGGCTCAGTAGACTGTGACCCTTGTCTCTAGAGAGAGAAGGGTTACGTGGAGGGTCACAGTGAGCCTCTGAGGCTAGCGAAATCCGCCAGGAAACGTGGGACCCACGGAGGCAAGAACAGAGCTTTGTCACAGTAGCTTTAATTAAAAGTTCACTCTTCAGCTATGACACCTTGGCATGGGACTCTATGGTAACCAGAGTCACTGTCAATATAGGAACCCTCCAAGGAGTTCCTAGGTCCTGTTGGGTGATTCACTAGGTTGCACTCTTCCTCTAAGGACCTAATTCATAGAAATGCTTAGTGCTCGCATGCCCCATTTATGTCAATGTCAGTTGTAGGTGCCCAGCACCTCTCAGGATCAGATCATAAATCAGAATTGAAACAATGACATAGACACTGTTAGGGAGCACATTGTTGCTGGAAGTGCTGTCTTTCAGAAGAGAGCTCTTGACCACTTTCTCATTAGAAATACTTCCACACCTTTTAAAGCCTTAGGTTCTGGCATCCTGGCTGAATTTATATTGAGAAATTATGTTGTGCCTACCTAAGTTCTTCCTGCATTTTTCCTGGCAATAGGTGATATACCTGCAATACACAGTGCCCAATACTCATCTGGGTACAAATGAAGATCTGCAGCTCAGTTAGATTCTGAAGCATTAAGGGGCTACTCTTTATCTTGATGTTGCCTAAGGCAGCGATATATAAAACTTGTATATGGCCAGAAATCTCACTCCACATCATGCAGACTTTGTACTAGGGATGGTTATTCCAGGCAAAACTGAGATAATGTAGGTGAGCTGGGGGAAGCAGCTGAAAGGAATGTATATTGGCTCCTGCTGCTGACGAGTGTGGCTGCTACTTGTCAAACAGGTGTACACTTTGGGATGGTTGTTAGATCCTGGTCAACTCCTGGGTGCCCAGGTGGAGGCTGTAGCCCAAAGCGCACTCCCCGTTCCCCCATCTGCAGCTGGCAAGTCAAGTGAGATCTGTTCTCCCTGACATGGACCTTGTCACAGTTATCCATGCCTCTGTCATCTCAGGACTGAATTGGTGTAATGCGCTCTACATGAGGCGATACCTTTGTCAACATTTGGAAGCTGAAGCTAGGGCACAATGCTGTAGCCTGCATATTAAGTAGAGCACATTAGACCAGTGCTCCGTGATTTGCACTGACTTCCTGAAAGCTTCCTGATGGAATTCAAGGTGTTGGTTTTAATGCTATAAAGCCCACAATAGTTTGAGGCTCTTCCCCATGATGTACAACCATAGTTGAAATCAGCAAAGGTGATTGAGCTTGAGCTCCCTCGATATAAATGAAAGGAAGCAATTTGTATGGGGTTCACCAGGAACTCTCCTCCCACACAGTGAACTGCCAGAGCCTGGATTTGCTTTAGGCATGCAGCAAAGCACATATTTTCTCCCTCTCTCAAGGCTGCTGAGGAGTGTGTGGGTTGAAGTGGATATATTTATGGGCTGTCCTTTGCCTGTGTCTGTGCTGCAGTTTTTTGTGGCTGGGGCAGCCATCCAGAGCACTGGATCGGTGCCTGCAGAGGCATTTTAAATAAACAAATAACTAAATAAATGCCAAGTAAAAGGAACTTTTCCCATCACTTCCTCTGATGCATTGCCTCACAATACCTCTGCGTTCTCTACACTGTTGAGATAGCAAGTCGGGGAGATGAGTAAGGCTGTTTGGGGAGAGCATGTATGTGAGCTCTTGACCCCTGTGTTAGCTCCAAAACTCCCACATGCAGAGTTGGGTGTAGTTCATCTCCTTTTGAACTCATGCCATCAGGCTCAGTTTTACCAAGTTTGGTATCTATAATGAATATAGCTATATTTTGCCTCAATCAGTAATTACAGTATAAACAATTTTTGCAAAAACTTTGTTTTACCTATTGTTAATTTGAATTTGGGGTTTATTAAACAATATGGCCAGTTTGGCAAATTTATAATTTCATTAAAATATAACCACCACAAAATAAATGTGGTATTAATAGCTATATAACTACAATCTGTTATAATGTAACAATATTGTGACCATGGTCGCTGGATAGGCCACACTGAAAATGCTTAATCAGGGCAAACTGCCAGTAAAGGGGCAGACAATCCCCCAAACTGGTGTTATTCTTGTAATTAAATTCACCAAGCCAGTAACAAAAAAGCTTCTATAATACCTTACTGGTTCCCAATCCAGACAGCCAAGTCTAATATAGTGAGGATTACTTAATCTTATTCACCATATATGAAGTTCTACCAGTCCCAAGAGATCAGGCACATTACCCAGCAGGTCAATGAATATTTCAGATTTTACCCAAATACATGCTTAGCGCCAATTCTTATTAACTAATCTAAGATTTATTAAAAAAGAAAAAAGAAAGCATTACTGTCATTAATAGATTATACATACAAATATGAATAATGTTCTCAAGTCAGTTTCATAGAGATTTCATTGAGATTGTAAGATGCTGATTTTAAAAGTCCTTCTAGAATCAGTTCAATGGGTTGTCCAAGAAGCAGTCCATATGTAGAGTTTGTTCAAATTCTTTCGTGAGAATTAGCAGGGTAATCCAGGGTACACCTGGAGACCTCAGTCTTGCAAATTGGGGTGTAACTACTAAGTGTTGAATACTAAATTTACAGCATGAACTAATGAAACTGCATTAACCTTTAGTAAGGTGCCAATTTGTACATCAGGAAGATATAGATTAGGTGTTTGCTTGGTTTTAGACAAACCAAAAAGTATGTGTTGTGGATATATATTCAATAGAATGTTGAAAAGAATCCCTGAACATGAAGATATATTCATAAAGAAGTTTCAAATGGTCAAATTGTTTTTCCTACCCCCTATATCTAACTCAAATGAGCAATGCCCAAAGAAGGGTTATCAAGTTGTAAAGGGCATATTCAGTGAAAGTGTTACCTTTAGTTAGAAATTAATGGAAGTAACAGTGTTGCCCTATAAGGTTGACAAAAGGTCTTCCCCTAATTAATAGCTCTCGGAGGGGGAGAATCCAAAATATATATCACAACAGGAAGTGTTTCAAAGGTGGTGGGGCATAAAATTCCTTAAGGAATATGGAAAAACAAAATTATATATACAAATTCAATATTGTAAGGAACTTTCATAAATTCAAATATGGAAATAAAGGGAAATATGAAGTGCATATCCAAACTAAAAGTCTGGAAAATGTGAAATGTAAAATAATTAATAAGTATTTTAAATTAAGATTAGAGATACCAGTGGTGGATTATGACTATGATGATCCACTACAAAATCCTGTTAAATATCCTGTTTCAAACAAAGATCGTTTGAGTGGCCTCCCTGCTTCACCTATGCCTGGAGTATTAATTTACCAGGTTCAATTTATGCACATCCCTGTGGTGTTCAATCTGTTACATTAACTGAATTTACTTATTTGCCATTGTAAAAACACAAAGGTGGCTTTTTTCTTTTCAGTACTCCTTGTTGATAAGATATTGTAAATTCAAATATTCACATTAAATTTGTAACTTTGTTAGAAACCATCTGTATTCTCCCTGAAGAAAACAGGAAATCAATCCTTGGGAATTGTGGGGACAGTGTCAGGATTATTTGGCACTTCAATGTCAATTTTAAATAGGGTACATGTCAAAAGTGTCAAAAGGAAAGTAAATTATGCATTGGAGAAAGGCGCCAACAAGGAATAAAACATTCAGCAATAAAGAAAAGGCTTACAATATAAACTGAATAGCACAATTATTTAATAAGACTCATATTAAAGTTAACCAGCTAAAAATATAATAATAAAAAATCAGTGTATGAAAAAGAAATAATTTGTTCATATGGTAAATATGAGTTAAACACCATTTCATTGAGTCCACTCACTGCTACAGCACCTTCTTGTTGCTCTAGGATTAGCTCTTTGCAGGTTGAGTGCCCCCTTCTAGTGGTTCCTCTCCCCATGGTCTCTCATTCTCTGGAACTTGGGGTGCTTCCTTGTGACTCAAACCTCCAGGCAGGTCACCTCCTTTTCCAGAGGGAGAAAAATCCCTCTATACAAAAGGGCAGTTTTCCCTTAACTGCTCTGACAGTGCCACCACTCCAATGGCTGCTGGGGGTCAGCCCATCTTCTACTCTGGGTTCCAGTCCAGCAACCCTATCTTTATCAATGATGGCCTGGTCACTCCCAGACTATGTTGCTCTTTTCCTGAAGTCCTTCCTACTTCTCAGCTCTACCTTCTGACTTCCCATACTCTCTGGGTTTACCAGCCCAAACTCCCTCCTTCCAGGGAGTAAAAGCAGGCTACCTGACACTATAACCCCAAACACACTTTCCTTCTCCCAGGGAGTGACTGCAGACTACTTCCCCTT
Source organism: Dermochelys coriacea (assembly GCF_009764565.3). Lineage (NCBI taxonomy): Eukaryota > Metazoa > Chordata > Testudines > Dermochelyidae > Dermochelys > Dermochelys coriacea. The sequence continues at coordinate 39,322,769 of NC_050070.1, read as the reverse complement.
CAGCCCCCTTCTGCTGCCAACTTTCTATCTTTATAGCAGACCCTCCCATTCCTTCTCAGCTGGGCTCCATCTCCAATCAACCTTTCCATCCCTGGCTCTCCCTCAGGTGCAGACTTTCAAGTTAATTGGCCCCATTCTCAGCCTCATTTACCCTTCCAATGCTGGTACGGCGTGAATATTCTGTCACAAACCATCACTAGTTCCCTCCCCCCGCTTCCAGCTACACACAAATTGCACTTACCCAAGCTTGGACCCAGAGTCCCAGAACCCCATGGGAGTGAAGGATCCAAACCTGAGTCAAGCTGGGACTCAGGGTTCAAGCCCTATTTCTTTGTAATATAAGATGCAACCCAACAGGACTTGAGCTCTGGGACTCTGCCAAAAGTACACCCTAATCCCATGGGCCAACTTTCTTTGTCCTCTAGACAGTCAAGTTTGGTGGACAGCCAAATTTTTCCACACTGAACCACAAACAAAGGGCTAGAGTGGCCATATTTTGGGAGGGTGTAGGAAGTCTGGGATATGGGTGGTTGTACTCAAGCCTGCATAATGCAGTGCATATCATGGCCCCAGGGTTAAACAATTCCTAACCTAGGGTTATAATTAGGTCTAGATGCTTGAGCCCTAGGTTAACACACCCAGGATCTGTTAACTTGAATTCTACTATCCTGGGGCTAACATTGTGGTGTAGATATATGTTCAGGGCCTACAGGCTTCAGGCCTTTAGGAGTATGTCTGCACTGCAATTAAACACCTGTGGCTGACCATGTCAGCTGACTTGGGCTCATGGGGCTATAAAACTACAGTTAGGCATCCCAGCTCAGGCTGAAGCCTGGACTCTGGGACCCTCCTACCTTGTGGGGTCCCAGAGCTGGGCTCCAGCCTGAGCCTAGAAGTCTACATTGCAATTTTATAGCCCCACAGCATAAGCTCCACGAACCCAAGTCAGCTGACACAGGCCAACTGCTGGTGTTTAATTGCAGTGTGGCCATACCCTAAGATATTTAGTTTCGCCAAAGAAGGCCTCAAGCCTAAAGAGAGGCTGACATGAGTAGCTAACTGCTGTGTGACCCTATGTCACAGGATAAAACAGTTACAGTAATAGATGTGTTAAGTACTGATATTTAGGAAATATCTATCATGGTGTACCTGTTCAAGCCAGTTGAAGTATTTTGGGGATTTTTGCAGACAAAGGGTATCAGAAGTGTGCTAACCACAAGTTATTATGATGACTGAGTAATGTAAATATTAATGAGTATAACAAGTGGAACTAACAAGTTAGCCTATGAAAAACTGGGCACCCCAAGGGTAGTGGTGTGTAGAAGTATAGATAATGAAAAGGGGTTGAAACTTTCATAAATATGTCCAAACCCCAATGGGCATCAGCGTGAAACATAATTCAAATTGTTTCCCAGTTTACATACTTTGGGAGACATCAGGATGACACCCATTGGTGATGATGACAGTGAAGATAAGAAATATGATTGACATTCTGGGTTCCCAGCAGGAGATATGAGAGAGAGAGTACAAAGCATTCAGCCCTATCTGCTGTTGTATTTCAGTGATCGTGGGACTGTGCTTAGTGAATTTGTTAATAAAGGGACTTGTGATAAATTGTTTCTCATGTGCTCCTTGGGTCTCTCAATTAAATAATATTGGTAATAATCTTCCTGAGGCTGTAGCCTCTAAGAAGACCAAACCCTTATTAACTATGGTGGTCTAAGAGATTAATCAATAAGCAATACACCAATCCATCAATTAAGATGCACTGGCACATAATCTGTCTTCAAAATTGGGCCTTTCATCATCAGCATGTGCTCACACATACACAAACAGCCTGATTCTCCTCTGCCTTGCTCTTGTGCAGACATTGGTGCTTGAGCAACATGAATGTAAAACACTGTCAAATCAGAACCGTAGCATTTAATACTTTCCGAAGCTGACTACACACAGGGCTCTGAGTACTTGTTTGAGATGGTTGGAAAACTTTATTCAAACTATGATTTTGATGAAAAGCAGGGGCATTGGGGAAAATTCCTTTTTTTTAAATCATTCCCATTTTCCTAGCCACTCTGCGGTATAAATATGAATATAGCTTTAATACATTCTCCCCCAATTAGTATCTCCATGTATAAATTGACAAAAATGTGTTTACAAGATAATAGTTTGCAAATGATTGCTGTAAAAATAGATTATTATTATTATGCATGAAATTCTGTAGGCATGATAGAGAGACTTATAGAAGAATTTTAGAAAGAAAAGAGATTCAGATAAAAAAGATAGATGCAACTGAAAATTTCTCAAACTGATGTAGGAACTTGTGCCCCATTTTCAAAAGTGATTTAGGATTATAGGGCAGGGTCTTTAAAGGTATTTAGGTGCCTAAAGATACAGATAGGCACCTATTGGGATTTTCAAAATGTATGTCTTTAGATGTCCAAATACATTTAAAAACTTGGCCCCAAGCAGTCTAAGTGCCACTGATTTTCAGTGAGATTTAGGTGCCCAAGTCACTTTTGAAAATGGGATTTAGACTCCTAAGACATCTAGATGGTTTTGAAAACTTTATTCTATATAAAAGTTTGATTTTAAAAGTATGGCTTAAATTACTGAAGCCAGCAAATGCAAAGCCAAGGCTGAAAATCAATCTGTTATATGTGCAGTTTTGCCTACAATAGATCTTGCCGCACACAATGGTTTAACAGCTACATCCTTCTCAGGTGATATCTGAGATCAGAAGAGGCTGCTGCTATGATATTTTATAGATGAAGTGCTAGATTTCCTGTGAGAAAGCTAGTGTTCCTGAGATTTTCTGGATGATAAACCCTGAATAAGCCACATCTTTCCCTCCACGCCATGTAAAATGCTCCTGCTGAAAACACGTTTCAAGCTCATTGTTTTGAGCACATCACTGCTCCTCCCCCATTTAAATTCTTCTTATGGGTTCTTATGGCTCTGCCTCCTGCTATCACATCAAAGTCATACTTCATGTCACTGCCTTCAAAGCTGTGCATGGCTCCATCTTTCCCTAACTATCTGTCTCTTTTCAGTTGCCCTTGTCTCCTCCATTCAGTGATGTCAGCTTCATCTCCCCATTTCCCATAATGACCTAATCATCACACTTCTTCCATGCCCCTAGTATGTATGGTACCCCCTTCCAGAGCTGATTTTAAGACTTTATCCTTTCCACATTTAAGTTTCACTTCTGCCTCCAAGGAATCTAGCTAGCTCATGGCCGCTAACCTAAGACTCAGCCAAGCAACACATTGATCTCTCGGTTTATATGTTGTACCTTATTCCTTTAACCTTACTGTGTTCACCAGTCTGTCTGACCTCACCCCAGAAGCATCCCAGGGCCAAGGTCATGTCCTACATCTTTTTGGAATGTGCCTAGCACATCTTGAGTGCTACCATAGGCAGATAAATATGAATAATGGGGCAGCCCTTCTGCCAGGTGTTGACAGCAGCAGAAGGGGCTGGGTTCAATTTTCTAGTGGTTTCCTTAACAACTTAACTAATACTGGCTCAAGCTCTATCTCTATCTACCATCGTGGGTGCCTTGATAGGCAGTATTCCCCACTCAAAAACACCGAGCCAGGGATTTAAAACAAAGAACTTTATGAATGTGAGGTGAGACAACAGAACAAACTCAGGAAATCCAGCAATTAATAAGTCAACAAGTTCTATGAGGTAAGTCTTCCACCCTTCCACCCAGAGGGCCTTAACAATAGTCCCAAACTCGGTCCTCCTGGTAACTGAGCTGCGGCATTTTAGTCACTGCCCTCCTCCCCAGCTCCCCACTCACAGTTAGCTGTCCTGAGTTGGAGAAGTCCAACGATGCTGGCAGGCCAGAGCTGCCTGGGCTGCTCTGAAGGCTCTGTCACCTGACCCAGCTGAGATGATTTCAGATGCAGTTGCTGTTAGGGAAGCCTTACGGAGACTGCTGCTCTCTGTGGCTTCAGCCTCAGCTCCGTTCCAGCTGCAAGGGCTCTGAACTGGCCATTGTCTCTCAGGATATGTCTGCACTGGAATAAAAGAGCTGTGAGCATGGCCATGGCTGGCCCAGGTCAGCTGACTTGGGCTCCTTGGGCTAAGGCTGTGGGGATAAAAATTGCTGTGTAGATGCTCTTCAGCATGAGCCCAGACAGACTCCGGGACTTTTTCCCATCACAGGATCCCAGAGTTTGGGCTCTAGCCCAAGCCCGAACATCTACACTGCAATTTTACAGCCCCGGAGCCCCAGTCCTATGAGCCTGAATCAGCTGACCCAAAACAGTCTCAGGTATTTAACTGTTGTGTAGACATACCCTAAGCCAGTGGTTCTAAACCAGGAGTACACATACTCCTGGGGGTACGCACAGGTCTTCCAGGGGGTACATCGACTCATCTAGGTATTTGCATAGTTTTATAACAGGCTACATAAAAGCACTAGCAAAGTCAGTACAAACTAAAATTTCATACAGACAATGACTTGTTTATACTGCTCTATATACTATCCACTGGAATGTAAGTACAATATTTATATTCCAATCAAGTTATTTTATAACTATATGGTCAAAATGAGAAAGTAAGCGATTTTTCAGTAATAGTGTGTGCTGTGGCACTTTTGTATTAAGTCTGATTTTATAAGCTAGCAGTTTTTAAGTGAGGTGAAACTTGGGGTACGCAAGACAAATCAGGCTCCTGAAAGGGATACAGTAGTTTGGAAAGATTGAGAGCCACTGACCTAAGCCACCTTCAGCTCTGTATTGTCTGCTGCTGTACTACAGTCTCAGCTCTTTAGATAGGTTCCAGTTCAGCTATTTAGAAAGGGTTTAGTGGGTGTCTAGTCTCACTTTATAGAGTACTTACCACCAGGAAGGCACTCCCAGAAGAAAATGTAGAAACTCTTCTTCCCCTTACTGCCTCACCTAGCTCTGTCCAGACTCCCTTACCAACCATGTCTGTAATCATGCACAGTTGCTGTAGATCCCTTGCCCCTTCATCTCAGAATGTGCGCAATTGAATTTTATTGCTCAAAACTTTACCAAATTTTCATCAAAATGCCCCAAACTGTCATGAAATAAAATGAGGCCTGGCTCATTCAGTCAGTTCCCCTTGCTCTCCCACAGATGCCAGCCCAGAGCTCCCTCACCACTGGAATCCCTGCCCATCTGCATTTCTTAAGCTGCTCTGGGCTGCTTGTCTCCTGTTTCAGCAACAGGCGACATTAGCGAGCTTCCTTCTCTCTAAGGCTCTAGGCCACAGGGTTTACACTGGCAATACCTCTTGAGGTTAATCCATCTCTAAAAGAAATTCATTTGATCCACAGATCTTATATAAGCTACACTGAGGCACAGCTATTGCCTTCACAATATTAGCATATCACCAAAGGCCATATTCAATAATAACTAAAATCAATTCATTTGGAAGCTTGTGTGACCTTGCAGGAGACCAAACAGATTGTTTTTTATCGAATCTGGTCCTAAATAAGCTGTGGTCATTGAATACTAATTAAAACATTAGGTAACATAATTTGGTATTTCAACGCTAGTATAGGGCATTCTGCAATGCAATGGTGTGAAATTCCATGATGTAACACAATATTTGTGTTGTTTTTCCCCTTCCTCCATATGTGAATGGATGACAGACATGGGAATGAAATTCTTTCATATATGCAGCAGACATTAGCCTGTGGCTTTTATGTTATATACCTCACGCAGTGTGTAAATATTTTGTGTTTTTAAAATTGGGCATTCAAGAGGTTTCCATGCTGAGGCGAGACTTTGTATCCCTGCCAAAGTGTATGTATTGACTGCAGATGGAAACCAAAGTAAGGTTTTTCAACAGACTGATACTGTTTTTTTCATATTACTGTACTTCTGATTTTTTAAAATAGAAAAATACATTTTTTTTAAAGCTGAATTGGTGGAAACTGTAAAGAAAAACTGTTGTGATCTCTGCTGCTTCTTTATTAGATGTATAGTTGGCATTCAAAAGAAATATTTCTCTGTTTTTGTTACAGTGGAAATAAATATCAGGTTCTACTTCCAGATGCTGCACCGAGACCATAGGGATCAGGTGAGGAGTTTTAAACTAACCCCTCAATGCTTTACAGGAATAGGCTGGCTGCAGAGGAAAGCACAACTGCATCCTCTTACAGATTGATACTGTGGCTGTTCTCCCCAAAACATCCAGGAAGCACTAAGCCCTTATGAGGCCTATACTTCTTATAGCTCTCGCTGGAGCACTGTAACTCCATACTCATCATCGCCGTACCAGAATAGAATAATCTGGCTCCAGTGCTTTGGGTCTGGGTCTGCTACTACCGACGACATCCTCTGGCTTAGTGGTTTGTGATATATACCCATTGTTGGTTGTTGTACACCAAACAAGGTATTTATGGATTACACGGCCATGTATGTACCCAACATTCATGCTTCTAGATTAGTCGAAATCAACCTGACTATTATCACCTTCTTCCTTTGCATTGACCAGTCCTCTGAGCCTTGCATAACCAGCAGACATTACCATCCTATCACACCAATACCAGGTGATATTAGACCAACAGCTCTCATATATCAGAAGTGTCAGCAGCTGCTAAAGTGGTATAAAATATTGTGGTTGAAGCAGTCTTACACCCACTTCTCATGAAGCTAGGCAATCTGCATGCCAATAATGATAGTGCGATAGCACAAATAGCATGATGTAATATTATATGTTGTATACTTGGTGAAGAAAACACAAAGAATCAATGTGAAATAATTCCACATTCAAAACATAGCTTTGGCCAAAACCCTGCTAAGAATCCAGTTAATGGGCCACATCACCTTGAATGTTCCCTTGAAATATCTGTTAACTACTTATGCTAAACTATCTGTTCAAATTTTGTATTTAGCAGTGACGTGTTGAGTTAGTTTCCCATACCTGAAGAAGAACTCTATGTAAGCTTGAATGCTTGTCTTTCTCACCCACAGGGTTGGTCCAATAAAAGATATGACCTCACCCTCCCTGTCTCTCTATAAATCCAGTGTCAGCCATGTATTTTGGATATTATTGGGCAGAAAAGTGGGTTACCAATCTATATGCCCTGTGAGGGAAAAGGTCCAGGAGAACAAAAGATGCACACATGTATATCAAACAACCCAGAACATAACCCTAAAAATACCAACCCAGATACTCAGCTGGTGTAAATCTGTCGAACTACACTGAACTTACCTCGACCATTGTGTTTAACCTCTTACTCACATTTTCTCCAATAAGAGTGACAGCCATTCCGAATACATTCCTCGCATTATTTTGGTTACAGTTTCATTCCTGTCAAAAAAAAAAAAAGTCTGGAAAAATATATTGACTCCAAAGGTGTAGAAATTCTGATTCAAAAGTTGTTTTTCCAAATGTTCTCACTGTGCTTGATTCTGATATCTTAACCACAGTTTTCTTTTAAAAAGAAAAAAAGTGTCACCACAGGAGCTCAACAATTAACACTCCATGTTCTTTCTGTTCATGACATAGTTTGACTGTCCCTGAAGCATCCCTGAATTTGTCTTCTGATGTGAATTTGGAACTTGTAAAAATGTGCTAAGTGTTCTGGGATATATTGCTTTAGATTAAATAAAACATTATCCAGATGTTTTTGAACAGACAGATGATTTATTATCACATGTAAAAAAACATTGTCAGACATACCCCACCCTGCCGTAACCACACAATCTTTAAAACCAACCTCATGGCCAAATTCATGGTCCTTAGTTGAGTCAAAATACCATGGAAGTCAAAAGGAGAGTTTGCTGATTAGGGCTGCAAAATTTAGCCCTCAAGCCAAGAGGTATGTTTGAACTAATAATATATGTGAAACAACTCTGTGATATTTAATCTACCTTATTTTTAAAGTAAAATTATACATGATTAAAAACAGTTGCACAATAAAATGTGCCAACAACAGGCATCTAGTTTTTATTGCAAATTAATTCAACTCCAGTAACTCTCCTAAAAGGCTTTATGACAACAGGACTCTGGAAAGGGTATGCCCATATTCACTGTACTGCAAAGGGAATTAGACTGCTAAATGCTCTGAAAGATGGCTCACTGAATGTATAGTTCTGGACACCTCTTTCAAATCATTGTTGCATTTAAGAGATTCGTAGAACCTTAGGATTTGGCTCAGTCTTTTTAATTTTAAATGTTCTCCTGCCAAAGATAAAACAAACCATGGGTGTTGCATACAATTCCCTTTTGTACTTTGCACTGGAGGGGAAAGATAACATAAGTTCCAAAGTGGTCACACTAAACATCACATTTGGATGGGGAAAAAATTCAAGGTATTTTTTTAAAAGTATTGTGAGAGGAACTAACACGGATGTCAAGATACTGTAGTTGAACCTGTTGTGTAGCTAAAACCCCAACAAAGTGATTTGTAGCTATTTGTTCTTCTGATGTGGTGGAAGACATTCATCTCATCCTATAGATGGTTGGAATAGTCAATCAAAACTGATTTGTGGATAGGACATTAAACTGGTTACGTACAAGATAGATGAAGTGGAAGGTAAGAAAGTGTAATTGTCTTTTCTCATAGATTTGTTTCACTGGAGAATCATTAACCAGTTAGAATTCTTAGAGAAAATTATCTATTCTTTTCTATTTCTCATAAAAAAAATGGACAAACCTTGTTTAGAAGGTTTTCCAAAATATGAGTAATTGTTCTGGATCAAAGGGTCAAAATATAAAATAACTATCTACATGCTACATTCAAACTTTGGGTTCTGAAATACCCAAATTTACTTTTAATACATCTTCAGTAGCAGAGATCTGATATTGCTATTGTACCAGGACTGGGAAATTTTAGACCCCAAAAAGCATGACACTGCAGTTAATAGTACTCAATTCTATTGTACTGCATTTGGTGTCACTACAGTGAAAAGATAACACACACATGCCTAGCATCCTGGTGGTTAATTGAAAAGGCCTATAAAATCATTTAGGCCATGTCTCTGCAAATGTGGGATAGTCCCCTACAGTCAATTTTCCTAGCATCTTGTCTAAGCTAGTTTTAAAAGACATTTTTAACTAAAAATTTCCTTCTCTTAGATGCTAAAGAAATATCTTGTCAAAAACATGCAAATTAAACAGCTGATGGGATTTTATGAATCACACAAATAACAATAGTCAAACATCAAAATTATGAATATGCACTATCTGAAATTTGGTCCGCTACTATCAATGGATGCTAAGTATTTATATGAGGTGAAATTCTGGCTCCACTGAAGTCAGTGGTAAAATTTCCATTGACTTCCATGAGGACAAGATTTCACCTATGGCACCTATGGCTTTATATCATCATCATCTTGGTATCTAAACACCTCAGATTTGGGTGTCTTCAAGCCATTGTAACTGAGAGCCTGATCCTCCCTACAGGCTCTTATTACCAGAAAGAGTACTTCACATCTTGAGCACTCCTCCTACACTATACCTAGTAGTACGTGTCTGCAGAATCTGGTCCTAATTAACACTTGGCTTGACTGTGTGGTTTGCTGAGCCTGGAATCAGATGATGCCTGAGCCTGGAGTCCTTGGGCCTAGCTCTCAACTACCTTGCACTTTGTGAAATAATTTAAATCTGTGTGTAGTAGGTGTCAAATCAGCTAGTATGCTGCTCTGATCGTTTTTTTATATCTGTGTTGCACTTTGCACAAATGTAAAGGACTCGGGACAAGGCAGTCGAGGTTGAGGACCCTTGACCTTGAAGTCAATGGGAAATGAAGGTGCTCACCATTTCACAACACCAGGCCTTTAGGTCAATATTTCTAAAGTTTGCATGCCTCAGTTTTGGATTGCCTAGCTTGAGATACTAAACTTCTACAGACTTTTATTTAGTTTGTGGATACTCAGCAGCACTTCTGAAAATCAGGCCTTTAGTTTTAAGCTTCAAGTTGGATTCCCCAAATTAGTGTCCACTTTTGAAAATTTCAGCCTTATAGTTTAGTTAATCAAAGCAGTTGGGAAAACACTCCAGAAATTAGTTTCTGCACTAATTCTAGTTTCTCTCACTTTTGCATGTTACTTTCAATTTCTTTGGCCAGATAACGATTAATGTTTAAGGAGAGAGTTTTGAGAGACAGAGGGTTTTTTTCATTATTTCTCATCCTTTGGATCATGAACATTTCACTCCACTTGACTCAGAAGATAAATTATAAGGCCTCTGATGTGTTTCACAATAAACACAATTCTTTTAAATCACTATCTCCTAGATGACCTCTTATATAACTTCACCATTTGTTTAGCATCCACCGAGAAAGTACAGGTACTGTGTACTCTCTGCTTGGTCTCAAAGTTTAGTAAGGGAGAAAGGGGAAAATTTTGAATCTAACATGAGTCCAGGTTATTTGGCTTTATGGGGCTGTCTTAGAGAGGACTTGAGGGGAAAAATTAACTACTAAACAGACCAGGAACCAGAGCTGTGCCAAACTTTAACGTGGGTTCAATGATGACTTTGGGTAAGTTGTTTCAGTCCATGTGCTCATAACACTCTCAGTTTTACTTGAATTTGGGGCATGATTAATTCATGTGAAATATCAATTTGACTTTGACTTTGGGTACAATCTCTGAGTTTCAAATGTTTTTTTTTTCTACCAAAACTGGAAGTACCTTCTCAGAAACTACGAAGAAACTTCTCAGAAACTACACCTGAACTATAGACTAAATGCAAGGCATATTATATATATATATTTAGGCAAGCTAATTTAATCTTTTATACATACCTATCTATCCTACAGCTGAGGTGGAAATACGATTCCACATGATGGACAGCTGCAGCGGCACAGGAGCTAGCAAACAGAGCTGTAAACAGGGGAGTTTGAAAGGGGAGTTTGTATTGTGGTGCTTGTTTGGGGTTTGTTTTTGCTGTGGGGGGTGGTCTTTTTGGTGTGGCTTGTGTTTCCCAGATTAACAGGACTTAGGTGGGAAGGCTATGACAGATACAGAGGCAGCAGTGGAAGTGACTCGTGTAGTGGAAGACACAATGAGGATGACTGGATGTGGAAGCTGTGGTATGTACATGATCCTGGAGGGGGGACCTGGTAAAAGTTTTTTAATGCATGAAATACCGTCTGATAGACCTGATGGAGGAAAAGATCCGAGGTCTGGAGATGCAGGTGGAAAGTCTGGTTGAGTTTAGGAAGGAGTTTGAGCAGATGATGGAGCAAAGACATGAGGTATCTGAAGGGAAAAGCTCAGACTTGCAGATGGAAGCAGGGCTGGGGAATTTTGAGGGGAGACTGGGTGAGGAAAGTGGTCAGTGGAAGCACGTGACTAAAAGAACCAGCCAGAGGAAAAGACGGGCTACTGAAGGAGAAATAGAGCTTAGGAACAGGTTTGCAGAGTTGGAAAATGAAGAAGGGGCTCAGCAGGTAGCTGCTGAAGGTGGAAGGGCAAGGAAGAAGAGAAGAGAGGCTAGTCCTATAGGAAAAGGGGAAGAGTCAAGGCAGACTACACCAAATATGAGCCCCAGGAGGATACAGGATGGGTTGAAGGGAAAATAGGAATGGAAAGAACTTGCAGCCAGAGGGAACAGGGGAGAGACTGGAGAATAGCATCGTCACCAGGAAAAGGCAGGTCTATGTGATCGGGGACTTAATTGAAAAAGAATAGACAGGCCTGTAACTAAAGCTAATCCAGAGAATAGAAGGGTGTGCTGTCTTACGGGTGCTAAGATACGGGATGTAGACCTGAGGTTGAAAAGGATGCTAAAGGGAGCGGGAAAGAATCCCCTAATTATCCTTCATGTGGGAACAAATGATACGGCTAGATTCTCGCTGGAAAGTATTAAGGGAGACTATGCTAGGCTGGGGAAGATGCTTAAGGAAATCGAGGCTCAGGTGATCTTTAGTGGAATCCTGCCTGTTCCTAGAGAAGGGCAACAAAGGTGTGACAAGATGATGACTGTCAATAGATGGCTTAGGCAGTGGTGCTATAAGGAGGGCTTTGGGATGTATGGCCACTGGGAGGCATTCATGGACAGAGGACAGTTCTCTCGGGATGGACTTCATCTGAGTAGGGAAGGAAATAGACTTCTAGGATCAAGGCTGGCACAACTGATAAAGAGAACTTTAAACTAGGAATTTGAGGGAGATGGTTGGGAGATGTCCAGGTAATCTCCATCCCAGATTTTAGCATTGAGAGGGAAGAAGATGAAGTAAGAAAGGATACAGCCGTAGGTAGGAGAATGCATATAAGGAGTGAGGGCAGTGTGGATACTGGTCTAATAGGTTATACTGGCTGTAGAATGACTGTGCCTAATAGGGTACAAAATATGAGCGAGGACAAAGAGCAAAAATTAAGATGTTTGTACACCAATGCGAGGAGCCTAGGTAACAATATGGAGGAACTAGAGCTACTGGTGCAGGAAGTGAAACCAGATATTATAGGGATAACAGAAACATGGTGGAATAGTAGTCATGACTGGACTACAGGTATGGAAGGGTATGTGCTGTTTAGGAAAGACAGAAATAAAGGTAAAGGTGGTGGAATAGCATTGTATATCAATGATGAGGTAGAATGTAAAGAAATAAGAAGTGATGCAATGGATAAGACAGAGTCCGTCTGGGCAAAAATTACATTAGGGAAGATAACTAGTAGAGCCTCTCCTATGACAGTGCTTGGAGTGTGCTTTAGAACTCCGGGATCTAATTTGGATATCGATAGAGCCCTTTTTAATGTTTTTAATAAAGTAAATACTTATGGAAACTGTGTGATCATGGGAGACTTTAACTTCCCAGATATAGACTGGAGGACCAGTGCTAGTAATAATAATAGGGCTCAGTTTTTCCTAGATGCGATAGCTGATGGATTCCTTCATCAAGTAGTTGCTGAATCGACTAGCGGGGATGCCATTTTAGATTTAATTTTGGTGAGTAGCGAGGACCTCATAGAAGAAATGGTTGTAGGGGATAATCTTGGCTCAAGTGATCATGAGCTAATTCAGATCAAACTGAACGGAAGGATTAACAAAAATAAATCTGCAACTAGAATTTTTGATTTCAAAAGGGCTGAGTTTCAAAAATTAAGGAAATTAGTTAGGGAAGTGGATTGGACTGAAGAATTTATGAATCTAAAGGTAGAGGAGGCCTGGGATTACTTTAAATCAAAGCTGCAGAAGCTATCAGAAGCCTGTATCCCAAGAAAGGGGAAAAAATTCATAGGCAGGAGTTGTAGACCAAGCTGGATGAGCCAGTATCTTAGAGAGGTGATTAAGAAGAAGCAAAAAGCAGACAGGGAGTGGAAGATGGGAGGGATCAGAAAGGAAAGCTACCTTATTGAGGTCAGAACATGTAGGGATAAAGTGAGACAGGCTAAAAGTCGAGTAGAGTTGGACCTTGCAAAGGGAATTAAAACCAATAGTAAAAGCCATATAAATAAGAAGAAAACTAAGAAAGAAGAAATGGGGCCATTAAACACTGAGGATGGAGTGGAGGTTAAAGATAATCTAGGCATGGCCCAATATCTAAACAAATACTTTGCCTCAGTCTTTAATAAGGCTAAAGAGAATCTTAGAGATAATGGTAGCATGACAAATGGGAATGAGGATATGGAGGTAGATATTACCATATCTGAGGTAGAAGCGAACTCAAACAGCTTAATGGGACTAAATCGGGGGGCCCAGATAACCTTCATCCAAGAATATTAAAGGAATTGGCACCTGAAATTGCAAGCCCATTAGCAAGAATTTTTAATGAATCTGTAAACTCAGGAGTTGTACTGAATGATTGGAGAATTGCTAATATAATTCCTATTTTTAAGAAAGGGAAAAAAAAGTGATCCAGGTAACTACAGGCCAGGTAGTTTGACATCTGTAGTATGCAAGGTCCTGGAAAAAATTTTGAAGGAGAAATTAGTTAAGGACATTGAAGTCAATGGTAAATGGGACAAAATAGAATATGGTTTTACAAAAGGTAGATCGTGCCAAACCAACCTGATCTCCTTCTTTGAGAAAGTAACAGATTTTTTAGATAAAGGAAACGCAGTGGCTCTAATTTACCTAGATTTCAGTAAGGCGTTTGATACCGTGCCACATGGGGAATTATTAGTTAAATTGGAGAAGATGGGGATCAATATGAACATCAAAAGGTGGATAAGGAATTGGTTAAAGGGGAGACTGCAACGGGTCCTACTGAAAGACGAACTGTCAGGCTGGAGGGAGGTTACCAGTGGAGTTCCTCAGGAATCAGTTTTGGGACCAATCTTATTTAATCTTTTTATTACTGACCTTGGCACAAAAAGTGGCAGTGTGCTAATAAAGTTTGCAGATGATACAAAGCTGGGAGGTATTGCCAATTTAGAGAAGGATCGGGATATTATACAGGAGGATCTGGATGACCTTGTAAACTGGAGTAATAGTAATAGGATGAAATTTAATAGTGAGAAATGTAAGGTTATGCATTTAGGGATTAATAACAAGAATTTTAGTTATAAGTTGGGGACGTATCAATTAAAAGTAACGGAAGAGGAGAAGTACCTTGGAGTATTGGTTGATCATAGGATGATTATGAGCTGCCAATGTGATATGGCTGTGAAAAAAGCTAATGCGGTTTTGGGATGCATCAGGAGAGGCATTTCCAGTAGGGATAAGGAGGTTTTAGTACCATTATACAAGGTACTGGTGAGACCTCACCTAGAATACTGTGTGCAGTTCTGGTCTCCCATGTTTAAAAAGGATGAATTCAAACTGGAGCAGGTACAGAGAAGGGCTACTAGGATGATCCGAGGAATGGAAAACTTGTCTTATGAAAGGAGACTTAAGGAGCTTGGCTTGTTTAGCCTAACTAAAAGAAGGTTGAGGGGAGATATGATTGCTCTCTATAAATATATCAGAGGGATAAATACAGGAGAGGGAGAGGAATTATTTCAGCTCAGCACCAATGTGGACACAAGAACAAATGGGTATAAACTGGCCACCAGGAAGTTTAGACTTGAAATTAGACGAAGGTTTCTAACCATCAGAGGAGTGAAGTTTTCGAATAGCCTTCCAAGGGAAGCAGTGGGGGCAAAAGATCTATCTGGTTTTAAGATTCTACTTGATAAGTTTATGGAGGAGATGGTATGATGGGATAATGGGATTTGGTAAGTAATTGATCTTTAAATATTCAGGGTAAATAGGCCAAATCCCCTGAGATGGGATATTAGATGGATGGGATCTGAGTTACTACAGAAAATTCTTTCCTGGGTATCTGGCTGGTGAATCTTGCCCATATGCTCAGGGTTTAGCTGATTGCCATATTTGGGGTCGGGAAGGAATTTTTCTCCAGGGCAGATTGGAGAGGCCCTGGAGGTTTTTCGCCTTCCTCTGTAGCATGGGGCATGGTTGACTTGAGGGAGGCTTCTCTGCTCCTTGAAGTCTTTGAACCATGATTTAAGGACTTCAATAGCTCAGACATGGGTGAGGTTTTTCATAGGAGTGGGTGGGTGAGATTCTGTGGCCTGCGCTGTGCTGGAGGTCGGACTAGATGATCAGAATGGTCCCTTCTGACCTTAGTATCTATGAATCTATGACTGTGTCCCTGGAGGGCTGATGGAACCGTAAGCTCCTTGGACTGAGCAGCGGCTGGCTGCTGGGACTGAGCAGCGGCTGGCTGCTGGGACTGAGCAGCTAAGTGCCTTCAGGTGAAAAGGAAGAAGGACCTGGGACCATGGGGAAGTGACCCAGGGAAAGAGGAGCAGCAAGAGGCTGCTATTTACAGGGTCCCTGGGCTGGGGCCTGGAGAAGTGAATGGGCCTGGTGTCTCTTCACCTGCCCCTGCCACTCACCACTGAGGAAAGGGCTAGGCTATTGGACAGAGGTACCCCACCCTCTGAATCTTCATTCTATAGGGCATGAAGATTGCAAATGATGGCATAGGCCTTGAGCTAATCCCCAGAACAACCAGGAGGAGATGCCAGTCTGGCGAGGAGGGCTGCACCCTGTGACACCTACACCAAAGAGCATGTTCAGATTTTCAAATTTACATTATATATTATGGGTCAGCTCCTCAGCTGGCACAAATCTATTTATACCAGCAGAGCATCTGGCCTTATATTTTTTAATATATTTCAGTCTATTTATCATAAGAGCTTCTTCTCTTTTGAACTTCTGATTTCTAGGCTGAATAAATACATCAAGTTTTCTTGTAATGTATATGTGTGTTAGTAACTCAAACCTAGGTTGGTGTTCATGATTAGACATCCTGTCAAATTCTCCTCTCATTTACAGTAGTGTGACTCTAGAGTTATTCTACTAAATTCTCTTGACTTCCTCTGGACATACACTTGTGCAGTTCTGACAACAGAATTTGGCCTAGTGTTAAGCTTTTTCCTTCAGCGCTTAAATGAATAAACATACTTAATATATTTCTTTATTAAGTAAGCATGGCATGTGCTAGATGGAATAAACTTATTACCTATCAATGTCCATCATTATGAAAATCTTTCCAGTACTGTAGAGAACTTCCTGGGGGTGCTAGTTCAGAGCAAGCAGAGAGCAATTTCATTTGGTTCATATTTAATTGCCTGGTTTACTCATCTAAGCCAAGCTGTGTAGGTATATTAAGCACCTGAGCCTGTTTAAAGAAGATTGTTGACAAATCAATCTAATGCTTCCTATCTGACATTTACATTTGCCTGATAAATTGTTAGCTAAAATTGTCTTAGTAGAAAAAGGACTGACAGTCAATAATGATCATGTTAAATTAATCCCTTAGACTCTGATCCTGCACCTAACCTCACACTGATGAACCTTTGTGCACATGTGGAGCCCTTCTGAAATCAATGTGGCTCTGAGTAAGTGTGGAGGGCTGCCTGCATGCAGGCAATTATAGGAATGGGCTATATGTACTCATCCACCCTTTTGAGTACTTAGCGCTTATCTCCTAAATATATCACCATTGCTACTCAGTCCTTCTCTAGTGTTGTTGCTTTGTTCCTTGGTATGATCCAAGTTTTGGCAATGCTTTCACTGATCTCACTATGTTACTTGCCAAGTGTAATCAGTTTTGGAAGACTACCACCCCAGCTCTGTTTTATACACACAGGAAGATGACTAAATGGATGTTCATTTTTTGTTAGGCAGCAGAGTTTCTACCTTAATCTAGTTGAGCTCATTTTACTCTTTCAATTTAGTAGATTTTTAAATGGATTTTAGGAAGTTATGCATACACTTGCCATATGTACTCTTTCCAAAAGTCTCTGTGGGGAGTGGAAGGCGCATGTTCAGTAACATGTAGCTATCATATGCAATTCCTCTCATTTTCCCCCTTTTTCCCCACTTCGTCCCCATCAAGGCTTTTGTGAAATCTTGCTGGTTTTTCCTCAACAGTAGCTTCAACAATTTGTCCCTTTGTTTATCTTGATCACAAAAATCACAGCCCATGTCATGGACACCTCGTGCCTTGACTTCAGAAACCTCCTCCTCACAGGTCTCAAATTCTTGTATTGAACATTTCAGGCTTATTCAACATGCTACCACAAAAATAATTACCTTCCTCTGCTTCTCTGACCACATCACTCACTCCTTCTTGAGCTCCTGCATTGGCTTCCAACCTCCCTATATTTTATTTCTTTTAGCCCGGTTCTTGTGGCAACTTAATATAGGGCAATATATGATTGCCATTGCAGTATAGTTCGGGTTCCTAGAGCCTTTGCCTCAGTTTTAGAACTGATAAATTTCTGCTTTGATCCAGGACTGATATGGTTCCTGGATTACTGGGGAGGGGAAATGGCTTTTATGTCACACATACTGGATTCAGTTTTCTGTTATCTAATTCGGCCAGTGTCTGACATTGCAGCTGGAAGTGAATTAATGAAGTAATGTTACCTCACCTAGTCAACCATTCACTGACTTCTGTTGGGCAATTATTCAGAGTTCATTAGGACTTAATCTGAGACTTTCTTGGAGTACTCATATGAGAAAGACAATCAAGATTTGGCCCAATATCTACTTGTAGACTAGTGGCACCAAAGACGTAGAGAAAGATTAAATGCAAGGGAGTAAGGAATTATAATTCACCCAAATAAATTCTTAAGGAGAACACTGCAGTGTTCTTGAAAATAATCCAATTGATTCCCATTTCTTTTGATCTTTTCTGTTTTCCCTGTATCAGGAAATTCAGAGGCATAAAAATGTTTCAAGTTCAGCTCATTCCAATTTATTACTGCATTTATCTGTATTCTACAAAGTCCCAAGCAGGGAAGTTAATCTTTTATTTATCTGAGGAACATTTTATATGTATTATACAGTAGCAGCCTTTTCTGACACTATGATTTTAAAAATTCTATCAGCGGTGCCATTATAAACCCATTACTAAGGCTTTTAAAAATGTTGAAAAAATATGTTGTGGGCTCAGACTTGATACACTATGGCAATTGATTTTTTTCTTCATATTTTTGAGGGGAGTAATTAAACCAAGAAAGATTTGAGAAGTAGGGCTGCAAAAAAAAAAAAATCCTGAAAATAATACAGCAAATCGGAACTACTGAAGACATCCACAAATTGCTGTAACATGGGAATCTGCAGAAGAAGTTAATAACCTCTGCAAATGCACCTTGTTCCATATTATGTTGAGCTATCTGTGCCTTTGAACTTTATAGACTATTAATAGCATATTTCAGTTCTTGTTCAATATTTCAAAAACAGGAATGGGAGTAAGATCTTCAACCAAAATTTCATGCTACATCTTTGTGCTCACAATCTTCATAGGGGATGACGCAGCCTTGAAAGAGCAATGTCCTTCTAAAAGGTATGCTTTAGCTCAGGGTTTATCAACCTTTTCAGGCTGACAATCCCTTATCTGATGTGGAAAAAAAAAATCACATCCTCTTGCATTTACTATAATAAAAATAAAAACTGTATCAATGATAAGCCTATAAAATTTATTTGGGCCTCTTTGAGAGGTTGTGAGAGAATACTTGATCCTTAAGAGCGTGGAGAGTGGGAAAGTAAGATAAAATTGTCAACACTCATGACCCCCTTCCCCACCCCCATTGCCTTTTTTGAGTGCCCCTCACCTTAGCAGTTGTGACCTCTTGATTGGGAAACACTGCTCTAGGTCAACCAAAAGTCAGGGGCCTGAGGTAGGGATCACTTAGTGAAATTCTATGGCCTGTGTGATGCTGGAGGGCAGACTAGATGATCAGTCATCCCTTCTGACCTTAAAATCTATGGGGGAAAAAAGGAAAATTGAAGAATTTTTGAAAAGATTTTTAGAGACAAACCTGCACCAATCCACATTTTGAAGAAGTGAGGAGACTAAATATTGATTTAGTCATAGAGAATGTCTATAAGGCTTGGTAAACGTGGTCCATTCAAACAAACTCTTTTAATACAGCCAAATGCGAAGTTATACACATAGGAGCAAGGAATGCAGGCTATACATACAGGATGAGGGACTGCATTCTGGAAAGCAGTGACTTTGGGAAAGAGTTGGGAGGAGGGTAGCAGATTCAAGGCTGCCTTCTCCCTCACAGTAGACAGACACTGAAAAGAAAAGGCTCGTCTCTAAGCTTTGTCTCTTAGATTGGAAGGCTAATTGGGAAGAGTGTTCATCGGAAGGGAGCTGGCAAAAGCCTTGGAACTGACTAAGCTAAAGCAAGAGGCCTGAGACACAAACACCAGCTTCACAGAGACGGCTGAGGGGAAACTCCTGTTAGAAGTAAGTTAACATTGACTACTCTAAAGCAGAGTAGCTAGCAGGACAATCCTGATGCAGGAATTGCTGAGATTGGCTTTTAGGAAATGCCTCTGTTGTTGGTCTCAGAAGAAGCTGTGAGGACCCACCAAAGTCAAGTGGGGATGAGGATGGGGGGAGGGGGGAAGCAGAGCCTATAGATCTCGTGAAGATTCCACTGAGCAGGGTAAAGGTAGGAGGAGTCCAGGAAAAATGACTGAATTGAAGGAACAATCCTTAGCTACCTAAACAGGGCCCCCTGGCTGGAACCCAGAGGAGAGGGCAGCCCTGGGTTTCCTTTACTTTCCCCAGACCAAGAGGGAAAGCAGAGGCATTGTCAAGGTTCCTTCCCCACTCTGAATTCTAGGGTACAGATGTGGGGACCTGCATGAAAACCCCCTAAGCTTATTTTTACCTGCTTAGATTAAAACTTCCAAGGTACAAACTATTTTACCTTTTGCCCTTGTACTTTATCGCTGTCACCACCAAACATCTAACAGATACATAACCAGGAAAGAGCCCTCTTGGAAACATTTCTCCCCCCCAAAAAAAATCCTCCCCAAACCCTATATCCCCTTTTCTGGGGAAGGTTTGATAAAAATCCTCACCAATTTGCATAGGTGAACACAGACCCAAACCCTTGGATCTTAAGAACAAGGGAAAAGCAATCAGGTTCTTAAAAGAAGAATTTTAATAGAAGTAAAAAGAATCACCTCTGTAAAATCAGAATGGTAAATACCTTACAGGGTAATCAGATTCAAAACATAGAGAATCCTCTAGGCAAAACCTTAAGTTACAAAAAGACACAAAACCAGGAATATACATTCCATTCAGCACAGCTTATTTTCTCACCCATTTAAAGAAAACAGAATCTAACGCATCTCTAGCTAAATTACTTACTAAGTTCTAAGACTCCATTCCTGTTCTGTTCCCACCAAATCCATCCATCCATCCATCCATCCATCCATCCATCCATCCATCTCTCTCTCTCTCTCTCTCTCTCTCACACACACACACACACACACAGAGCTTTTGTTTTTCCCCTCTTCCAGCTTTGAAAGTATCTTGTCTCCTCATTGGTCATTTTGGTCAGGTGCCAGAGAGATTATCCTAGCTTTTTAACCCTTTACAGGTGAAAAGGTTTTTCCTCTAGCCAGGAGGGATTTTAAAGGGGTTTACCCTTCCCTCTATTTATGACAGGCATCAAGAATAAAAGAAGCCAAGAACACCAAGTGTCAGACAGGGAGCCAAGCTTGAAGGCCATTAGATTTTGAATTTTCTGTTAATCCCTGGAAGGGGGAATGGAATGAGTGGTGACCTGGCCAAAGGGCTAGGCCATGTACAATGACAGACCACTGTGACACCAAAAGGACTATAGGGAGTGCTAAACCAGAAAGCCCTGCGACACTGCACTCATATAGGGATGTGCTCTAGAGGTGAGAGGCATGATGGCAAGTTACAAAAAGGGAGTGAATTTAGCTCATTGAGTGCATAACTAAGGCCCAGATCATCAGGAATATTTAGGTGCCTAAGTCCCATTGAGTTCATAGGGCTTAGGCACCTAAATACCTTTGAGGTTCCAGGCCTAACTTCCCATCCACAATAAGTAAAATATTTAAATCATCAGCATCACTAAGCACCCGCAGCCCTCACTGAAGTGATTGAAAAGTGACTAGGAGCTCTGAGCTTCTAAAGATGCACCCCAGTGGACTCCCTTCCAACCTTGTTCTATGTGTAAATTAAGCCAGAACTACAGAGTAAATTTAAATGATATCAAGCTTTAGATAAGATCATTATAACAAGCTCTGGCACTGGCTAATGTGCTAGGAAAAACCTTGAACACTTGTGAAACCAGCCCAATTACCTTTTTAGTGAATGATGGTTTCTAGGGTGATTTGTGATACTTTGCATTAAGGATGCTCGTAAAACATTTTTTCTTAAATAGGCTTTATGTGATTTACAAATTCTCTTGGAAATATGTGACTTTTATTCTTTTTTTGTTTGGAGAATAAACATCATTTAACATATGTTTCAGACTTAAATATGATTTTTGTTGTTTGTATGCTATTACGTTAGCAGTTTGAAAATAAAAGTTTAAACCTTATAAGCTTGATGTAACTTCTGTGTTTAAGACCTCTAGATTGGCACTTTATGTAATTCCTACAGGTTTAGGAAATAAAAATATTTGGTAACAATGTATATGGGACTTCAATAAAACAGATAAATCAAAATGAAACAACTTTTAAAACTGAAAATATGAAAATCTAAATACAAGCTTCTTAGCTCACCTGAAAAATTACTATCTGCTACTAGAATCAAGCCTGGACCAGAGCAGAAGATATTGGCCTACCTGCTGAAATTGGAGCTCATTTTAAGGGAATACTTTGAAGAAAAGTTTTTTACTATATCACAGTTTATAGTTTGGTCCTTACCAGAGTTGCTTCCAAGGCAGAATTAGTCCTGTTCCCTTTGCACATGTGTTTGAGATGATATGGAAGAGACTGAAAATAAAATTAAAAACCACAACAGTAGGTACTACTGTGATACAAAAACATAAAAATAAAGTTTTAATTTACAAATCAGTCAGGAGGATAAGCTGGTGTAATTTACATTAAAAGAACATTGGAAGAAAAGGGATGAAAAATAAACCTTAATCTCAGAGTGCGGTACAGTCATTATAGCTAATACACATCATGGAATAGATGGAGTTTGAGATATCTTTTCAACAAAGATTTTCAAAGCCCTCCACTATAGTAGAGTTTGCCAAATCTAATCATTTATTGCAATCAATCTTATGTTACAGTAGTTCAGAGGACTGCAGATACAGATGTCAAATGCACTATGCTGCCTGTTTGAATCTGAGTGAGCTGTGTTTCTATGAAAGGACTGAATAGGTCCATATGATTTATAGGATGCCTTACATTGTTGATAGTGCTAATGGAAAAAACTGATATTCTGTTTTATGTTAAAATGTCTCTCAAAGTGAAAGACAAGGCTTTGTTCCTTATTCCTTCAGGATTTTGTCAATACTCCAGTACTGTTTCCCTTCAAATTAACAGGTGCAGGGCCTGCACAAACTAGTATCTAGGGGCTCAGCATCAGGAGGATTACTGTAATTGAAACTGATATAACTTAGTGTGGAATTTGGCCTGTCCTCCTTTCAATAACTCTAGGCCTGATTTTCAGAAATGCTGGACACCCTCAACAGAAGGCCGTGGGAGCTGTGGTTTATAGCACCTCTGAAAACCAGTTCTTCTGTGTTCTAGGGTATCTCAATGGTGTCACCATCTGTAAATACCTAAATGGGGAACAGAACACATTTTTGATAATGGGCTTTACAATCTAGCAGAGAAAAGTATAACAAGATTCAATGGCTGGAAGCTGAAGCTAGACAAATTCAGACTGGAAATAATTAATTTTTAGCAGTGAGGGTTAATTAACCACTGGAACAGTTTACCAAGGGTCGTGGTGGATTTTCCATCGGTAGCAATTTTTAAATCAAGCTGGGATGTCTTTCTAAAAGATACACTCTAGTGCAAACAAGAATTATTTTGGGGATGTTCTATGGCCCTGCTTTGAGCAGGGGGTTGGACTAGATGATCTTCTGAGGTCCCTTCCAACCCTGAGATTCTATGATTCTATGGTCTGTTATACAGGAGATCAGACTATAAGACCACAGTGATTCCTTCTGGCCTTAGCATCGATGAATCTTTTCAAATGGTTTTGTGCCTTATTTTAATTGGCACACTGCATTTGTTTTCTTCTGAATTATCTTTTCTATTGTACATGGTAACATGGAGAAAATGTTCTCCTTGTGAAAAGGCATCAGGCCCACATTGGCTGGAAAGATTTGTGGGCCTTGGCACTGGAATTAAATAAATTGAACAGTATGGGAAGATCCTTAGAGCACTGAGGGTGAAAGGGAGAAACAATGACAAACTAGTTATAATTCTGAAAAGAAGGGAATTTTGGTCTTGCAGATATGAAAATATTTATAGGGACTACAATAAATCCTAGGTTTAAAATGAACAGTGTTTCACAGTGAGGATTTCATAAAACTTCAACAATATGCAAAGATCCAGAAGATGAAAGGAAAATACAGCCAACCTGGTAACAGGCAAACTATCGTCATGAAATTCTCTCTACTGTGATGCATTTTCTTTTAATGGAAATTGTGTTTCTTGCCATGATGCTCCATGACATGGGCTCAGGACAACTAATAGATTTCCTAAAGCTCCACGCTGAAGACTGATTGCTTTTGCTCCTCTAGCCCAAGGGAATTCTTTACAATAATGGTAATTCTCATCTGTGCAGGAGACACAACTTTTTCAGGAGTTGGGTTGAGACTGGAGTGAACTCCCCCAGGAACTGAGGACCATCACAAACACCACCACTTTCTTCTTCAAGAGCGAAGTGTATTCCTTTGACCTGGCCTTCTCTACCATAAATACAAAACAAGGGTTTTTTTTAAAGCTGAAATTCTGTCAAAACAAGACACTCTATTGCACTCCTCTTGGGGAGAGGATGAAAGAACAAGCACATTACAGATACTACACAATGATCCCAGTATAAGAACTTGAAGTAGAAAAATAATAGTATAGACTACAGTCCTTCTCTAACCTTGACAAATGCAATCTTGTCCTGCTCCTGTCCATTCAAATACCACTGCAAAGATCATTTCTTCACCCTCTTGTTACCAGTATGGCACCCCTCTCTTTGCAGCTATCCACTGGCTCTTCTTTCTCCATCACATCAGACATAAGCTAGTTGTGTTCAATTTCAAGGCCCTTCGTGGCCTTTCTGCATCCTATCATTCATTTCTCATACACTACTGAGATGGCGATTCTCGATCCCACACACATACACAGATGCCAACTTTTATTGCCCACTTGTTAAATTTTCAAACAAGCAGTATTGCATTTTGTCCCATACTGTTCCTTGCACAAACCTCTACAAAGCTCCGTCATTGTCCTCCTTCAAATCCCTCCTTTAAAACCCTCCTTTCCGTGATGCCTAAATAAAACTTGACAACGATTAGGCCACTGGTGTGTTTATCATGCTCACCAATATTGTTACCTTGTGCTCCCCTCTCTGTCTGTGTCCACCTATGGTCTCTTGTCTTAGTCTTCAATTGTAAGCTATTAGGTGGCTACACTATATATTTAGTCTATATATAGTCTTTTTGCTGTATGTTTGTACAGTGCCTAGCACAATGGGATGCTGGTCCATGAGTGGGCCTCTGGGCAGCACAGCAATAAAATAAATACACTAAGTCTAGGGAATGGTGGGGCAGGACTTTGGGCTTTTAGTCCAAGCAGTGTAGATACTGTGTACCTTACTACTCGCTGAGTCCCAGTGCTTTGAGTCAAAGGAACTTCCAGTCACCTAGGACACACCTCCTGCTACCTGCTTTCCCCAACAATGATTTGTTTTATTCTTTTCTTTGCAAGGTAATAGAAGCAATATAGGAGGTACATTAAATTGCTCTAACCTTGTCTATGTAGACATAGTCCTGACAAAGATAGACTAACAGTACTGTTCCAGGGGTGCCAAATGAACACAATAGGAGATAACTGAATTAGCAGTGAGGGATGGAAAAGAAAAGTTTGTATACAGAGCTAAACTCCCACCATCAGAACATACTGAACAAAGTACTTCCCAATAGAAGACAGTATAGCTTCAGGCAAGATATGATATGCCACACAAAAAATTACAAGATGACCTTATCCTCCAAATAAATCTAAAGAACAATTTTTTTTCCTGTCAGTGAGAAGCGGCTGTTTGAGAAACTGAGAGTCTGCAGCGGTAACAGCCAAATCCATCTTGATATTCCTTTAGAGCATCCTTTTGCTTCACATTCACCTTTCGGTAAGCACAAAGCACAGCTGACTTTTTTTCCACTTTAAATTGGCACTTTCTGAAGGCGTATCCAGAAGGCTTTACAAACATATTGCCACTGCGGGCAAGAGCCCTTTGACTCTGGGCCATATAACTTGAGCATGGCTATTCAAGATGCCATGCTGGACTTGGGAAGCAACCTGATGGCCAAGGACAATAAGTTAATGGGATCTCTTTTCTCAGATCTGCTGTTCCCTAGCCAATTATTTTTTGGCATTTGATTGTCACTGTGAAGATTGATTCCCTTGGCTTCATATAATTCCAGGTTTCCATAAATAGCTATAACATTTGTCTGTTTCCTTCCGGGAGGCTGGGTTTGATAAATTTATAATGGAAGATGGCAGATAAGGAAAAAGGAGGTGAAATGAAACTTGTAACAGAAAGTCAGGCAAAACTTAGCAGAGCCTACTGATTTTCTCAGGTTTCAGAGTAGCAGCCGTTTTAGTCTGTATTCGCAAAAAAGAAAAGGAGTACTTGTGGCACTTTAGAGACTAACAAATTTATTTGAGCATAAGTTTTCGTGAGCTACAGCTCACTTCATCGGATGAAGTGAGCTGTAGCTCATGAAAGCTCATGCTCAAATAAATTTGTTAGTCTCTAAAGTGCCACAAGTCCTCCTCTTCTTTTTTTTACTGATTTTCTGTTCCTCAAGGTCCTGATCCCTGCATGTAGCCCAAGTAAATGGGATGTGTGAGAGAGGATTCCTTGAAGTCTGTGAGGAGACAGAATCCTGAGGGCTATAATAAACTTTGCAGTTGCTACATCCCTTTTTGTGGGTGGAGAAAGTTGACTGGCAACTTGGTACAGTTGCAGATACACTTGTAACACCACAGGCCTTCTCAAACCCAACCCAGCATCCATATGCTAGGCCACAGGGAGCCCCCATGGAGCACAGATTTGGAGATGTGGAAGGGGGCATGTCAGTCTCTGCCAGACAGAAGAAACACCAATTCTGTGGTTTCCAGGGCTTTTCACAACCCGTATTGGGCTGGAGAATTTGGATCTAACTGCATATATTTCTCCTCCCTTTGGGGAGCAGAAGCCTGAGTTGTCAGCTTGGCATAGACAAGCCAGAAGAGATCCCTGTTACCATAAACCAAAGAAGAAAATTGAAGGGTGGTTTGTCAGAAGTACCCAACTAATTCTGCCCCATGGAGTCAATGGGATTTGAACATTGTCTTGAAAGGCTGTTGGCTCAGGCCCTGAGTGACTGCTGAAAGTCACACAGTCTATAATAGAACCCAAATATATGTATACAATTTTTTTGTTTTATAATCCATCCTTACAAGATTGCTCTTTGTACTACTTATTATATTCATATTTGCATATTTTCCATTTGTATTTATTTCATTAACTGGATTTTTTTTAAAAAAAATCTAGATCTGGCAACTAGGAATGATCTATATTTGAAAAATGTGAAGGGTGACATTGATGTAGAACTTCGTTTTTTCATTTTTAAACCATCCATGGTATTTAGTGACATCTAGGGACTAACTTTAATACTACACTTTCTGAAACTTTGGTATCAAACATTAGTATGTATGTACAGACAGCAGTCAAAGATTTGAAACCTAGATCACCACATCTAATTGTGGTTGTGAGCATATTTAAACTGCAGATAGACATTTTCATCTTTATGATGATTGAGAAATATAGTTGATGGTCTGTGGGAATAAATAGATGCTCAAACATATATCATACATTATATCTGAAATCAAGACTTCTGAGTTATTTACATCCTGAAATTTATGACTGCAACAGGAAACTTTCCCTGCAACTTTGACTATACATTTTTTTTCTCCTATGAAATTACATGCCATATACCACTTGCGGGTTACTTTTAAAGAAATGTCATAATAATCCTAGAGACAAGATGGGTGAGATAATGCCTTTTAATGGATCCACTTCTGTTGATGGAAGACACAAGCTTTCAACCTGAAGAAGAGCTGTGTGGAGCTTTGTCTTTTCCACCAACAGAAGGTAGTTTATTAAAAAGCATTACTGCACTGACCTAGTATATTCTGACCAAGCTATTTACATTTATTAAATATTTGCAGTGGAGAATGTGTTGTTCCCCCCGATAATTCCATTGAATAGAAGAAATAAATACTTCTCTATACAATTCTAAACTTCTGTGACCAATTAGTATTTTCTTCCAAAGCTAAAAGAGCTGTCCAGAGAATTCTGAATTGAATATATATGTTAGGTTTTAAAAAAAAATGCAGCAGAGTACAGACTCACTGGGATGTACTATAAAAGACATCATACATGTCCATTGTGGTTGACTATGAAAAACATTTCATTTTTAGTTCAAAGAAATGAGATTTCTGTACTTCAGGATCCTAAAATATGAGCACCCTTTATGCTTATGAGTATGGATCAACTTTATTTTATTATGAATTAGATATCAAACAACCTAAAAATATTGTTACTACTTAGGCAGCCACCACATTTATGTATACTGACTCATAGATTGTAAAGATTATTCAATCTATTTTAATCCTCCACAGTTTAGAGAGACACTGTTAAGTTAAAAACCATATTTTAGAGAAGTCGAGAACTCCCTTTTGGGCTGAACACAGAACTAAGAGCCAGGTGATGCTGAGAGCTAATCTCAGTGATTTGCTGTGTGGTCATAAGGAAGTCATTTAACCTCTTTGGTCAAATTCTGTTCTTAATTACCCCGATGAAAATAAATTGAAGCCAGGGACGTTGAACAGTGTGATTAAGAGAAGAATGTAGCCCACTGTATCAGTGTTTGTTTAAACAGCTTCCTCATCCATAAAATGGAACTAGTAATACTACCTCACAGGGTTGGGATCTGGGTTACTTATGCTTATACCGTATAGTGTGTTGGATAAATACTATATGTGTTAAGTGTTAATGTTTAAGTCAGAAGCGTGTGTGTGTTTATACACATTCTTAGTTGTGCTCCTACATCTACCTTAAATTATTAAACATAAAAAATAAGTCTAATTTTCTTTTCACCATTATTTGTCTCGTTTTCCCCATCACACCACTCAGCTGGGACAATGAAAATAGCAGCCACCTTTCCTGTATGGGTGTACTACTTGGGGACAGGGACAGGGGATGCTATTCTCTCCCTAGAGCCTCCCTGAAGAGGTCAGCAGGTATCTGGCTCTGAGAATGAGGAAGCTCAATGGGCATCGAGTACCAATTTATCTCCAACTGCTGCATAATTTGGTGCCTGAAGGCTAAAGCTGCCATTAATGCTAATCAGCTGAGAACAGGCATTTCTGGGCAAGGCAAGACTGAAGGAATGTCCGCTCACACCCAAGCATCAGAATAGTTACACTGGAGGTCCCACAGGCTACACCTGTCATACAAGTGTAGCAGGTGTTGTACATACAAGTATAGCGGGTTCCTGGGAGCGTTAGGCCTTGCACAGACATCATTTCTGCAGAAACAGATACTTGAGAAGCAGGTCTTCTTACCTTCCCAGCCAGTATGGCACAGGCTTCCAAGAGCTATAATGGAGTTCTAAATTTTTAGCTTCTACAAGACCTCCCACCAAAATGTTTTTTCAGTTAAATAAATTAAACGATGCAGGGATCTGGAAGCAGCACTTACAGCCCATCCCGAGCCCAGAAATCTACACAGCAATGAAACAGTTATCACTCAAAGAAAGAGATTGTGAAGTCACTGTACATAGGTCTATGAAAACTTCAGCTCAATGCGCAGCATCAGTGAACAATGTTAACGCTGTTGGGAACTATTTGGAAAGCAAAATAAAATATCATAATACCACCATATAAATCCATGGTTTACCCATACCTTGAATAATGTGTCTAGTTCTGGTTGCCTCATCTCAAAAAGGATGTAGTGGATCTGGAAAAGGTTCATAGAGGGACAACGAAGATGATCAAGGGTATGGAACATCTTAAGAATGGAGAGACTAAAAAGATTAGGGCTGTTCATCTTAGAAAAGAGAAAACTAAGGTGGGGGGGACTATGATGGAGGTCTATACAATCATTAGTGGTGTGGAAAATGTGAATAGAGAAGGGTTATTTACTCTTTCCCCAAATATAAAAACCAGGAGTCACCCACTGAAATTAATAGGCTGCAGATTTAATACCAACAAAAGGAAGTACTTTTTCACACAAAGCACAATTAATCTGTGGAACTCATTGCCATGGGATGTGATGGACAAAAGTATTAACTGGGTTCAAAAATGAACATGTAGGATAGGTCCAACAACCTTATTAGCCAAGCTGATCAGGGAATGTAACTCCATGCTTGGGATGACCCTTAATTTTTGACTGCCAGAAGTGGAAGATAGGGGTAGATCTCTTATACTGCAATTTTGGGAGCATGGGCAGTCAGGCCAAGTGGTCAGAGCAGAGGTCAAAACCAAAGACAGCATCAGGTATCACGCCAAAGTTCAGAGCCATAGACCATTGGCTCTCAATCTTTCCAAACTACTGTACCTCTTTCAGTAGTCTGATTTGTCTTGTGCACCTCACTTAAAAACTACTTGCTTACAAAAACTAGATACAAATGTGACACAAAACACTATGACTGAAAAATTGATTACACTCTCATTTTTACCATATAATTATAAAATAAATCGATTGGAATATAAATATTGTACTTACATTACAGTGTATGGTATACAGATCAGTATAAACAAGTCATTGTCTGTATGACATTTTAGTTTGTACTGACTTTCCTAGTGCTTTTATTGTAGCCTGTTGTAAAACGAGGCAAATATCTAGAGGAGTTGATGTACCCCCAGGGGTATGTGTACCCCTGGTTGAGAAGTATTGCCATAGACTATGTCCAGTGCTAAGCCAGGGTCAGAGCCAGAAACAAATTCAGGTGGCCAAACCAAGGATCAGGGCTGGAAACAATGTCAGGGATAAGGCAGAGGAGCAGGGAGATGGGAGTCTGGGATAGGAAGACAGGAACCAGGATCTGGCAGGAATGGAGGGCTCAGGAGTCAGGTAAGCAGGAGGCCACACATGCTTTCCACTAGTTGCTTAGACAACTTCCTGTTGGTATTGGTTTATATACTCCTCAGACGATTGCGGGGGGAGGGGGGCTGGATTTTCTCCCAATCGGGAGCTTGGGGGTGGGGCCCTCCATAAGCTAACACTTCCCTAATTATCCAGGGGAGCTGCTGGGTGGTGGCTGTGGCCTGGGAACCCATGGGATGCAATCTGAGGTCTGTAATCCCTTACATCTCCAATGCATAGGGAACAACTGCAGACTTGAGGATGCTCTTTGGAAACCACTTGTTGCACACTTGCATTACAGTGCACTCATGTTTTCCTGTTATCTGTCTATGACTGATGAATTAATTCTGTTTATTTTGAATTTAGTTTTCCACATTTTTAGAGATGCATTTTTAATAGTCAGATGGAAACTGGTCAGTCCACTGCCAGTAATCCCATATTGAAGTAAATTACTCAAGGCTCAGATTGAAACTGTTCTTTTTTGTACCAAGAAGATACATTCTGGAATTGATTACTGCCTTTGATTTATACCGTTCTAGCTTATTGCTTCCCGAAAAAATGATATATCCAATTTAAATGAACAGGCTGTGACTGGGTAGTTCCAAACCTATCTTCAGATGCTAAACTTCATTAGTTTAGATGCATTGCTTTAGTCTTAATCCAAGAATTTCAGGCACTAAATGACATTCGTTAGCAACTGGAGTATCTATCAACAGAGAAAAAAAATTAAAAAACCTCCCTATTGATGACTGGATTTAGTGTTCTTT
Organism: Dermochelys coriacea; assembly: GCF_009764565.3. NCBI lineage: Eukaryota > Metazoa > Chordata > Testudines > Dermochelyidae > Dermochelys > Dermochelys coriacea. The sequence goes on along the minus strand of NC_050070.1, from coordinate 39,291,461 downwards.
ATTTTTTTTTGTTTGGTTTTGGTTTTAAAGTATTGACTAGGGATAAAAAAGTCTAAACATTATTATCAGGTTGCTGCTTTACAATTTTTTTTAAAGAAAATGTGAGTCTGATTTTGCATTTTTGTTCCCATTGTGGATTTCCCCCCACCCCCGCCCCACCAGTAACCATGCCAGATGTCTGTCCTGTTCTGAAGCTCAGCAACTGGACTTCTGTTCTCATCTAAGATCCTCCATATAGAGTGTGTCATCACTGAAAAGTAAGTGGCTCACTTTTGCTTATATTCCAAGAAATCTGGTTCAGTCCTGCGTACCTCATACAAGTTTCTAAAACTTTGTTTCAGTGACTTATGTCAACCATTTATGTCTATTTCTTTGAATAATTTGTCATAGTTCATTTATTTCTTCCATATGGAGGGGAAGGATTGTCCATTGGTTAGAACACTAGCCTGGAACTCAGCAGACCTCAGGTCAATTCTCTGCTCTACCACAGACATACTATGTGACCGTGGGCATGTAACTTAACCTGTTTGGACCTCAGTTTCCATCTATAAAAAGGGATAATAGCACTTCCCTACCTCACAGGGATGTTGTGAGGCTAAATACATTTGGGAGTGGGAAGCCCTCAGATTCTCTCATAATGGAACTATAAAAGCATCTAGATTGCTACTTCCTATTGTTTAGAGGTCACTAAGACCTAAGTTTCTGGCTCTTCTCCCTCCTACTGGCTGCTTCAAACAGTCTTTTCTCATGCTAATGACCAGCCTATTCATCTACTTATGAATAAGATGCTCGCAGTCCAAGGTTCCCTCAGAAAGAAACCTTTGGCCAGACTCAATGCAAAGAATTGCCCTGCCACCACTGTAATAACTAAGCGATGAACAAACTCTAGACTATTGCAGTTTAGTCTACTTAACTTATCTTTCTGATGGTCTGCTTTACAGTCGCTGTGCCCCTACTCTCTGGAATAACTTTCTGAGAATTCCTTGTCACAGAGAACACAAATGATAGCCTGGCTTGCGTTTAGCAATCGCAGTTACATATATTTCTTAGCTGACTGATCACCTCCAAAGACACCCACCACCAACCACGATGGAGCAGGCTGCTGGATAATAATAGTTAGGGTATTTTTGCCAGCACTGACAATTTATAAATACCAGTCAGCTGATCAAAGATTGTATCCGCTGGAAAAAATACCAGAAAAGAGAACATGATGAATTGTTTCATTAGCGTGCGGTGCACCCAGATCTCCAAACATCAATGATAAGATGTGCAAAAGATTTTCTTTGGCAACTTCAAAGGCAAAGTACTATTGGACTGTCTTAAACATAAAACATCACTGACTTTGTTTATTCAGTTGCAGTTCTGTTTACAATTGGATTCCCATATTTTTCCCTTTTGACCATACAACTCATAATAGAGAACTTCTTAATCCCTAAGAGATAAATTGATGCTCTTACATTATCATAATTAAAAACTAACTTTATTTCAGTCCCTAGTCTAACAGTTGTGTCAAAAATAGCACAGAGCTCTGGGCATACAGGAGATTTTGGTATAATATAAACAGGTTAATCTCAGGTTAATGCTGTTGCCTCTATGAAATTTAAAAAGAGGTTGGCAAAAATGAGTTCCCTTCCAATTAATTTCAGATTATTTTTTTTTCTTTTGAACACAAAAAGGTTGTATTCAAGAACTTTCATCAACGCTGTTTAATCAGTTTGCCCTATATTTTTAAAAAGTCTGTTTTATGTTATGCTTTCAAAATTCCATCTTAAAAATGTGAGTTCTCTGTAAAATAAGACAAATGTGAAGAGACCAGTTGAGCGGTATTTTGTAAACACACACGCAGGAAAAGTATGATTTAATAATGCTAATGGTTTGTCTTAAAGATAGCAAAAACAAGCACTTTCTGTACAGACCCCAAACTTCTGTTCTTATTTCACACCTGTGACATGGTATTGCAGCTAGAGTGAGAGATCACCTCCTGGTCTGACTTCCTTGCTAAAGGTACACATCAGCTGTTGCAATATGCAAATTTAAACCAAAGTGGCTGCCTAAACCATTTTACATTTGGGTCACATTAAAATACTTGCACCCATCTTACCAAGTTATCCAGATCCTGTCCTCTTCATTATTGATCACCCCCCCCAAACTCTGTGTGATCTGCAGACTTTATCAGTGAAGATTTTATGTTTTCTTCCAAGTCATTGACAAAAATGTTAAATAGCAGAGGGCCAAGAACCAATTTCATCCCTCATGCAGGACCCCACATCAGCACAATGATGATTCCCAATTTACAATTACCTTTTTAGAGCTGTCAGGTAGCCAGTTTTTAATTCATGTAATGTGTACCCATGTTAATTTTGTATCTTTTTAGGTTTTTAATCAAAATGTCATGTGGTACCAAATGCCTTACAGAAGTCTATGTATATTAGGTCAACCCTACTACCTTTATCAACCAAACTAGTAATCAAAAAAGCTATCAAATTAGACAGGATCTATTTTCCATAAACCCATGTTGATTGATATTAATTATATTACCCTCCTTTAATTCTTTATTAATCCAGTCCCAACTCAGCCATTCCATTACTTTGTCTAGAATTGATGTCAGTCTGACAGGCCTATAACTATTCAGGTCATCCTTTTCACCCTTTTTTAATATTGGCACAACATAAGCTTTCTTTGAATCTTCTGGAATGTCAAGAGTGTTACAAGAATTAGTGAAAATCAATATTACTAGACCAGCAAGCTCCTCGGCCAGCTCTTTTAAAACTCTCACATGTAAGTTATCCATGCCTGTTGATTTAAAAATGTCTACTTTTAATAGCTGCTGTTTAACATCATAATTCATTTGCAGTTTTGTACCACCTTTTTATATGCAGAACTCAAAGCATTTTGCAGACTGTCATAACCATACAGATAAGGGTAGTATAAAATCCCTCCTTTACCTGTAAGGGGTTAAGAAGCTCAAATAACCTGGTTGGCACCTGACCAAAAGGACCAATAAGGGAAGAAGATCCTTTCAATTCTGTGGGGGGAGGTTTTGTTGTGCTCTCTTTTTGTGCGTGTGTTCTCTTGGGACAAAGAGGGACCAGGCAGAAAAAAAAAACCTCTCCTAAAACCCTACCTGAAATAAGCATCTAGATTACAAAAATTGTAAGTAAAGCAAGGCAATGCGTTAGATTATCTTTTGTTTTAGCTTGTGAATTTTCCCTACACTAAGAGGGAGGTTTATTTCTGTTTTTTGTAACTTTGAAGTTTTGCCTAGAGGGGAACCCTCTGTGTTTTAAATCTTATTACCCTGCAAAATTACCTTCCATCCTGACTTTACAGAGGTGCTTCTTTTACTTTTTTCTTTATACCAAAGTACTGTTTTTAAGAATCTGATTGGGTTTTAGTGTCCTAAAAACCCAAGGGTCTGGTCTGTGCTCACCTTGTTTACCTATTTGTTTGGTAGAATATTCTCAAGCCTCCCTAGGAAAGGGGGCGAAGACGCTTTACGGGATATTTTGGGGAAACAGGAACTCCAAGTGGTTCTTTTCCTGAATCTTTGTCTAACTCACTTACTGGTGGCAATCCCATCCAAAGACAAGGAAGGATTTGTGCCTTGGGGAAGTTTTTAACCTAAGCTGGTAGAAATAAGCTTAGGGGGTCTTTCATGCGGGTCCCCACATCTGTACCCCAGAGTTCAGAGTGGGGAGGGAACCCTGACACAGACCATAATAAAACTTTGCACAGAATAGATGTTATTATAATACTCATTTTATAGATCAATTATATTAAGGTCCATAGAAATTCAATTACTTGCCAAAGATCTCACAGTAATTTCAGATTCTTTTTTTCTTTTGAACACAAAAAGGTTGTATTCAAGAACTTTCATCAACGCTATTTAATCAGTTTGCCCTATATTTTTTAAAAGTCTGTTTTATGTTATGCTTTCAAAATTCCATTAATATGTAGATGGAATATTGAATATTATTCCAGTAATATGTAGATGTTTAGGATATTACAGGCTAGATCACCAGGTGTGCCTTTCCCCATTTCCTCCTGGTCCTGGTAACTGTTTTGATCCTAAATGCAAATTGCAGTGGCTTCAGACCATGTCCTTTCTATGCTCCCAAACTGGGAACACCTCCTGCCATCATCAGAGCATCACAAAGAAGAATTAGTGGGAGCAAGGAATTAGTGGGAGCCAGGGGCAGGCAAACTTTTTGGTCTGAGGTCCACGTGGGGTTTCTGAAATTATATGGAGGGCCGGTTAGGGGAGGCTGGGTCTCCCCAAACAGCCAGGCGTGGTCCGGCCCCCACCCCTATACGACCCGCTTTGCTACTCGCCCCCTGACAGCCCCCCCGGGACTTCTGCCCCATCCGCCCCCCCCTTCCTGACTGCCTCCCGGGATTCTTGCCCCCTTCAACCTCCGTGTTTCTCGCTCTCTGACCGCCCTAACCCCTATCCACGCCCCCATCCCTGACCACCACCCCGAACTCCCCTGCCCTCTATCCCTGCCCCCTTACCACATTGCCTGGAGCACCAGTGGCTGGCGGCGCTACAGCCGCACCGCCCAGAGCACCAGGACAGGCAGCCGCACCGCCCAGCTGGTGCCAGCCATGCCACGGCGCAGCACAGAGCACCGGGTCAGGCCTTGGCTCTGCAGCTGTGCTGCCCAGCAAGAGCTTGGAGCCCCACCACCCAGAGCATTGCGCCGGCAGTGCAGTGAGCTGAGGCTATGGGGGAGGGGGAACAGCAGGGGAGATGCTGGGGGCGAGCCTCCCGGGCCAGGACCTATGGGGCCGGGCAGGAGGGTCCCACAGGCCGGATGTGGCCCGAGGGCTGTAGGTATTTGCCCTAGGTATCCCCATAGGTATCTGCCCTAGGTATTTCTCTATCCAAAGAGTTTTGAACAGCATAAAATGTGCTTGTTAACTAATTTGATGTCATGCTCATTACATTGTAGATGAACAAGTTTAAAAAGGTCCCACTTGTCAGTTCACTTTTTGTGATCTTTTGTGTCAGTGTGCATTCAGGAGAGTTTTAAAGTGAGATCTGGATATTAGAGACTTTTGAGTTAGAGCCATGAATGCACTTGCACATCAACATTCAAAACCTGCAGCCCTTACTCAGGCAGAATCCCTATGAGATCTCACATCCTCATACTAACATTTCTCAGAGCCAAAAGCTGCTCCTAATTCATTGCCCAAGTAGCTGGGCTGTGGTGCAAGGGAAAACCATGGAACTCCTGAAGGGCCTGGGAGGAGAGGAACCCTCCCACAAGCTGTGGAGCAGCTGTAAATCCATTCTGTGGCTGTGATTGCAACCACGTGATTGAAAGAGGGAATGACTGGAGGATAGTTATAATGGCAGGTCGACTGTCTCCTTTCCCACCCCATCTGCATCTCGCCCCACCCTCTAAAGCACACTGAGAACAAGGTAGCTATAGAGCCTCAAGAAACTCTACATCCCAAGATGCTGGTGCTCTGCACTCCCTGCTCAGATGCCCAGAATTCTACTTCCCTATACAATGATCCCATTGGTTCGATTGCCATGCGAGCCCTCTGCACTGATGTAGGATGGCCACAGTATTCATACCTTCCAGAATATTTGGTGCAAAATCTCTCAGACACAGAGTCACTCGTGTTTTTCTAAACTTCTGTCATTTCATTATACATGGATCTTTGTTTACCTTGGGCCCAATCTCGCAGTCCTCACATGCATTGAAGTCCAAAGGAATTTTGGGTGCAAATGAACACAGGATCAGGCTCAATGCCTGCAAAAATGATATATTTTTTTAAATGTCATTTGAGTTAGAACACTGAAAACAGCTGAGACTACTGTCTCTTTTATATGTAATTTACTGACTGAATTCCTGCAGTGTGACGTACAAATGATCAAACCTATTTTTGTCAAATTTAATAAAAGTAATTCTCTCCTGAACGAAGAACTTGAAAGCCAAGTTTCTGACTGGATCAGATCCTGGGGTCAGATCCTGGATCAGATTCTGATTAACCTGGAAATACAGGTTTATAATGTAACAGAGTGAACTCTAGCCACACAAGTGGGGATCTTACACTGCTTTTTCATTTACATTTAAAAGATACAGAGTCCCGACTTTTCCATTGTCCGTTAGCCCCACCCATGGAAGGAAGGTTTTGATTAAATCTGTATTAGGCAACACAGCTCCATCCTTTCTCCTAAAAAAAGGAATTTTCTAGAACTAAATGAGACAAAGGGAGTCAACATAAGCACAAGGTCATATTTTCCCTTGATGGTGCCTTTCTACTCCTAAGAAGAAGCCCTGAAAATGCCACAATTTCCTCCCATTTTATTCCTCCTGTGGACTAACGGTATCTCACTGGAGAGTAGAGAGCTATGAATGCATTCCAGAAATCCTGCCTTTGAAAGATAAAACTGTGGAGGCTTCTCAGTCCCTGGAAAATATCTGTATAGAAAGCAAAGGGCCACATCGTTTACCTACTTGTCAAGATGACCCCATAAATCTTTTTCTGTGTGTGCGCATGCACTGAGGGGAAGCAATGTGGATTAGTGGGTAGAACACTGGGCTGGGACTTGGGAACTCTGTGTCTTGTTCCTGGTTGTGCCACAAGCAGGCTGGATTGCCTTGGGCAAGTCACTTTAACCTCTCTGTGCCTCAGTTTCCCCATATGTAAAATTGTGATAGGATTACTGACCTGCTGTGAAGTGCTTTGAGATCTACTGATGGAAAAGTGCTATATGAGAGCTCAGTATTATTATAGACTTGGTCACTTTTCAGCCACCATCCCACTCCTTGGTATGTCCACATTCCATTTTGCCTGTCTCTTCCATTTCTGTATATTTCTGTTTCCTCCACAAGTGGAGATCAGTGGCTTTCCTAAACCTACTCCTAGGCCTATCCCCTTGAAAGGACAGAGCATGAGGCAGAAAGAGGGAGATCCTTTGTAATTCAAGACAACAGCAAGAATGAATGACCTGCCTTGCCTGCCCCTCTCTCAGCTCTAGGGGAAACAATAAGCTGACTACAGTAGTCTTTGGGACGTGGGGGTAAAAGTGATAGAAGTTTTCTAGAGGAAGTGGCTCCAATCCAGAGAACACTGCATACTACTTTTTTCCCTTTGCTGCACAGCTTCTCTACAGTGCAATTAAATAATATGCAGAGATTTTATGTTTTCACTATGGGAAGCATGTTTTTAAATTATTTAAATAACAGTGAAAGCAAGTGCAGGACTATGTAATCAGTGACTGCTCCTGCATAATTCCCATTTTGCAGCAGAAGCCAGCACAGCAATGCTGCATAAAGAGATGTGCAGAGATAGTTCATTATTTTTTGTCAAGGTCCAAACTTCTTGCTCAAGGTATTGTCAAAGTCCAGCTGTCAGCCCCACACCTGGCAGGGCTCCCACTCAGGGATGCCACTTAGGAAGGGGGGGCACTTGCCCCCTGCCCCCACAAAGTTTTGTGTTAGCCCCAGGTGACTGGGGCTCCCGCTGTCAGCAGGACTCCAGCAGATGCAAGGGGCTGACAGTGGGAGCCCTGGCGGGGGGGTGACATGAAACCCGGAGGGGGGACAGGTCCTCCTCTGCCCTCCCTAAATGGTGCCTCTGTGACCCCCCCCCTTTGATCAGGGGCGCACAAAGCCTGGTTGCCACAGTTGGGCTGAACTGTGGGTGGGACTGAGCTGAGGTTGTGCTTTTGGGCCACTTCAGTGTGCTGTGGAGCAGGCAGTTGGGCACCTTGGCTTGTGCTGCTCCTCAGTCACAGGCCGGTGGTGGCTGGAGGATGGTGGAAGTGGCAGCAGCAGGGTAAGTGTTGGTGCCAGGCTCCTCCACCTTACCCTGCAGCCCCAACTCCCCAAGCCCACCAGCACGCTGCCAGTCACTCCTCTCCCCACACTAGCCCTCTCCCCGCACTAACTGCCCCCGGCCCCGAAGAGTTTCCTGGTCTGGTCAAAAGCATCTGGCAGTCTAGATTTGGCCAGCAGTCTGCCTTTGACTACCCCTGGTGGGTAGGAAAGGGATGATTTTGTGGCATAATTTAGGTCTAATGTGTCCACATAGATCCTGGACCCCGTCTATGGGAAAATTATCTGGATACCCACAGTTAGTTGGGAGGGCTCAGCAAGCCTGTGTAGGTACATCTCCAATTGTCCTTTGACAGTGTATGGCCCATTTGCTGTAGTTTGTGCCAGTTTAGGGAGAAATCAAAGGAAGTTTGTACTTGTTTAACAAATGGAGACCTGCCAAGCAATTCCACAGCTAACTATATCAGGAGTATACACAATTTCGTAAGTATTTATAAGTGATCCGAGGAGAGAGAAGTTCTATTCTTACACTCAACATGTGCCAAATGGAATTAAAATGATCACACACTGGTCAATCTATGAACAAATTGCATCTACAATTTTGGCATTAGCCCTGCTTTTGCTCTGGAACTCAAGCAAGTTTGTTTCTTATTTAAGAGTAAGAGCAAGTTTGTTTCTTACTTGCAACTTACTTAAACATATTGTGCACAGAAAAGGAACAGAAAAACAAACACTTTCTTTGAGACCTAGAGTGAAATCTGACCCTACTGAAGTCAATGGCAAAATTCTCATTGACTTCAGTGGGTTCAGGATTTCACTCTTAATTTTTGGCAGTGTTGAGCATCTGAGAACTCCCCTGGACTTCTACTGGAATTGCGGGAACACAGCACCTAGGAAAATCGGGCTAGTTTACTATGGATCTCTATTTACTCCTTTGGCTTGTAATGCTTATAGGTCTGGATCATGAAAACACTTAAAACTTACCATGCTGAGTGCTCAGACTGACTTTGGTCAGGGTCCCATTTAGAGTAAGTGTTCAAAGGGAATTAATAAGAGGGGAGGGCAGTTAGCACATCATCTGAGCTGGTCCCATAATGGAAATGGAATGCAAGACATGAATTGATTTTTAGCCCTTTTTCAGTCCTGTTTTCCATTTTTCTTTTCTTGCGTATTTGGTCCATTTATTTTTATTAGCCTTTGCCTTTTATGCTCATCTGCTTTTTGACAGTCAGTTTCCTTGTAGTCCTTTTCCATTGGTTTAACTGATTTTATGCTTCCTATTTTCAAGTGGTTTTCTTTGTAACATTTAAACAAAATTGAAAATAGGTTAACCGTTTCCTAGTCTCAATTGTAAAAATTTTCTTTGTCTTCTTTAATTTTTTAACCTGTTTTTAACTATGTGCTTTTAGAAAGACAAACACTTTTCTATTTAGTGCTAGTTCCTGTAGGCCCCAATTCAGCAAAGCACTTAAGCACATGCCGAACTTTAAGCACATGCTTACGTCCCACATATGCACATGTATATATGGATTTCTATATAGTGATGGACTTTAATGTGCTTATGAGATTTTCTGAATCAAGGCCATAGTTATTAATACTAGTACTTCTGTGTGCCAATATCCCTGACTTTGCATTGATCCTTCTCCTGCTGAAGTCAAAAGGACTACTGTCTTGTACTTCAGTGGGGAACAGCATCTATCCATTTAATAATTGTTCAATATGCTACATGTTGGTGTCTGGAACTCATCTCTCGAGGAAGAAAAAATCTTGCAGACTCTAACACCACTTGAGGAATATTAAAATTAAAAAAAACTTAACAGAAGTGGGTCCTACCACTTATCTTCTATCTGAATCTTAGCACATATTTGCCTTTGTGATAAAAGAGCAATTCAGACACTCTGCATTTTATTAGCCTTTAAAAACCTATAAATGTATAAATTTTAGGTACAAATTTACATAAAAAATGACAGTTTCCCCCCCAAATAAATAATATCCCATTGTAAGTGCAGCATGGATACAACATCTTCAAACACACTGAAGCTGTAAAACCTTCCTTTCAAATTCAGACTTTCAGTCTGTTTCATTAGTGCAAAGTTTTCTTCAAAGTTACAGTGGATAAAAAAGCTTTCAAAACTGTTTATCAACCAGAATGGAGAAGGAGAGAATCCATTTACTGTGGGATAACTTGGCCACCCCTATGTTATCTGCCACTGACAGATCAGAAAGTTTAGACTGCTTGATTATAAGAATCCCACCAAAATGAATGGAGCCATTAGAATTTTTACATTTTTGAATGTCAGCCAAACTATAATCAAAATTTACTTTCATTTTGAAGGTTTTTCCCTTTCCATATACTTTTTCTTTAGTAGATCCTGTTATTTCAGAATTTGAAGTAGAGGCATTTTTAATTCAAAAGTTCACTAGGGCCTGTAAACAATGTAAAGTATTATGAAATTAATGAATCTATAGAGAGACAAAGTGGATGAAATAATCTTTTATTGGACCAATTTCCTTTGGTGACAAGCTTTCAAGCTACCCAGAGCTCTTCTTCATGAATCTATGAAATTCATATTAAGCTCAGCCTATTGACAACATATCAAGTTACCAGAAAGGCTGTGATGCCAAAACTTGTCAGTGTAAAACATTAGTTATCTTCAATTTTGAGTAATTTTAGGGTAATGTAAAATGCTAATATGCTCTTCAGGTTTCTGTTTGCGAAAAACTATGTCCCCAAATCAATGTTCCCAATGTTCCCATCCATGTGCGGAATAAATTTTGTTATGTGCACCGAAGTATGTGCCTATGTGCGCCACCAGTAGAAACAAAAAACCTAGATATAATATGTATTTTTTAAAAGTTACCATAGGGATAATTACTCCAGCCAGGACAGGTTAGGCATTTTAGATCTCACTACTCAAAGAATTAAATTTAAGTGTAAGAGAAATAAAAATTATGAAATGCATAGACCAGTCAAAACACTAAAATAACACACTTTGAAAGAATAAAATTACAGAGAATATATGTGCATTGCAGAAAATACCAAGAAGTAACAACAGCAATAATACAAGTATGTGTTGGGAGGTGAGTGTGACACAGAGACCGTGTGTGTATGTGTGACACAGAGACCATGTGTGTGTGTGTGTGTGTGAGAGAGAGAGAGAGATACAGAGACTGTGTGCAACACTGAGACAGTGTGTGTGCTGGCTGCTGGGGAAAGCCATGTGCTGTCTCTTTAAGACACTCACTGAAAGCCCCTGTTCTGTCCTGAGCCCTGTTGTCTCCCCACCCCGTTTTTTTGCGGTGATGGGGTACATGGGTTGGGAGGCAGGGGAAGAGGGAGAGAGACTGTGTGAGCTGTCTGCTGGGGAAATCTCAGAAAGAATGCACTGTCTCTTTAAGAAAGGCATTCAGCCACTCACCATTCAGACCTTAGACTGCAGCAGCTCCAAGTCTTCCTGAGCCAGGCTGTCCCCCCTGCCCTGCTCTGGGGAGATGGGGTACAGGAGAAGGGGACACCTTGATATCAGCACCTTCCTCCCTCCCCCACCCCCTCTTCTGCACAACCAGCAGGATAATCCCGAGAGTAGGTCAGGACGGAGCAATGTGGGGGGAGGGGCACCTAAATGTTGCTGGCTGTGGGCTCAGCTAATCAGCTGGCTGGCACTTAAATCTTTCCTGTGTGGCTGCCAAAGCATGCAGCTTACAGGGAACACAGCTCCGGATACATATATAGACTCATAGACTGTAAGGTCAGACGGAACCATCATGATTATCTAGGCTGACCTCCTGCACATTGCAGGCCACAGAACCTCACCTACCCACTCCTGAAATAGACCCCTAACCTCTGGCTGAGTTACTGAAGTCCTCAAATCATGGTTAAAGACTTTGTGTTACAAAGAATTCACCATTAACACTAGTTTAAACCTGCAAGTGACCTGTGCCCCATGCTGCAGAAGAAAGCAAAAAACCTCAAGGTCTCTGCCAAACTGACCAAGGGGAAAATTCCTTCCTGACCCCAAATATGATCAGTTAGACCCTGAGCATGTGGGCAAGACCCAGCAGCCAGACACTTGGGAAAGAATTCTCTGTAATAACTCAGAGCCTTCCCCATCTAATGTCCCTTCTCTGGTCATTAGGGATTTTTGCTACTGGCAATCACCGTTGGGCCACATGCCATCGTAGGCAGTTCCATCATATCATCCCCTGCATAAACTTATCAAGCTCAGTCTTGAAGCCAGTTAGGTCTTTTGTCCCCACTGCTCTGCTTGGAAGGCTGCTCCAGAACTTCACTGCTCTGATGGTTAGAAATCATCACCTAATTTCGAGCCTAAACTTGTTGATGGCCAGTTTATAGCCATTTGTTCTTGTGCCCACTTTAGTGCTTCACTTAAATAACTCTGCTCCCTCCTTAGTATTTACCCTTCTGATGTATTTATAGAGCACAATCATATGGCTCCAATCATCATAGTACTCAGGCCCAGATCTGTAAAGGTACTTAGTCATTACCTCCACTCAGCCTAACCCCTAAGGGTATGTCTACACTGCAATGTAAACCCAGGGTTAGTGGGACTTAAGTCAGCTGACCTGGGTTAGAGACCCTAGGCCTTGAGCGTCTACACTGATTGTTAACCCTATGTTAAAAATTTTCTAATCTGGGCTTGAACATGGGGCTCTGTGTTCATACTGTAGCATTTAGACCTGAGTCAAACCAGCCACATCCCAGACTCCCCTCCCAAAATGTGGCCACTCTAGCCCTTTGACTGTGGTGTACTGTGGAAAAACTTTGCTATCCACCCAGCCTACTAGAGGAAGTCTGAACAGCCCACCAAGCAACATGGTGGAGGCACCTTTAAAGAAGTTCTCTTGCTTGCACTTTCACTTCATACTTCATTCAGAAATTGGGTAGAGCTTCTATGAGGAACTGGTGGACATTTTGGTGGTGTTTTCTGACCCACTAAAGGCTGACAGAGTTTATGATGGAGCAAGAGAGAAGAACCCAGGCATGGCAGACTAAAACTGGTTGATGCTGCTCATCATACTCCATATAGCCACTCATGCTCCCGGGACAGGGCCACAAGCACAGACTGATGGGATCACATCATCGTGCAGACCTGGGACAACCAGTACTGGGACCAGAACTTTTGCATGAAGAAAGCTACCTTTCTGCAGCTTTGTCGGCAGCTTGCCCCAACCCTCCAGAGTAAAGATACATGCATGAGGCCACCCTTGCCAGCCCAGAAGTGGATTACTACGGCCATCTGGGAGATGGCTACTCCAGACTGCTATGGGTCCATTGCCAACTAGTTTGGTGTTGGAAAGTCGGCTACGGGTAAAGTTGTTGTGGAGGTTTCTGATGTAATCAGGCATGTGGTTTACCCCAGTGTGGCAGGTATAATAGATATTCCTGAAGTAACTGCTGGCTTTGAGAGAATAACATTTCCAAATTGTGTCGATGCCATAGTTTGCCCTTCTCAAGGAGCACAAGAGTACATAAAATGCAAAAAAGTACTACTTAATTGTTATGCAGGCCCTCATGGATCACAGGAATCTCAATGCTGGCTGCACTGGGAAAATTCATGATGCCAGTTTTTTTGCTAATCATGAGGCTACATTGATGGATAGGCTGGGACACTATTCCCACTAAATGACATTGTCATAAATGGAGTTACTGTCCCCACCATTATTCTGGGGGACCTGCATACCCCCTTTTGCCTGATTTCTAGAAGTTCTGGCAAAAGACAGTTTAATTACACTTTCTGCAGCTGTAGCATGGTTGTTTGAATGTCCTTTTGGCAGACTGAAATCCTAGTGTTCGATATGTTTACATGGATGCCAGTGTCATGAATGCTTCTGCATTACTGTGGCTTGCTGTGCTCTTCTCCCTGAATGGACCTATGACAGCGAGGGGCTACTGAATTGTCACACTCAGCCATAAAGTGCACCTGCCACTGCTGGAACAGTATGTACCTGGGCAACGGAAGTGAGGGCTCCTTTGTGCTTCCACATTATGGACTTGCATGGCCCAATGGATGAAGGGGAATAGTTTGTGATGGGTTGGGCCACAGAAACCAGTGAGCTGTAGCTCACGAAAGCTTATGCTCTAATAAATTTGTTAGTCTCTAAGGTGCCACCGGTACTCCTTTTCTTTTTGCGAATACAGACTAACACGGCTGCTACTCAGAAACCCCTTTGGGACTGTCACCTGGTGTGCCTAGACTACCTCTGAACCCGTTTTCCCTGCCAGCTTGTGACTTCAGTACCTTGCCTTGTTTGAGCCAGACACGCTTGCCTTCTGCAAACACAGATCCCAGTCTGAACCATGTCACCCACAAGCTGCAGGCTTAATTGAAAACAGCTTAAGAAGTGCTCCTGTCTCCAGCACTCAAATACCCAGCTCCCAATGGGGTTCAAACCCCAAATAAATCCGTTTTACCCTGTATAAAGCGTATACAGGGTAAACTCATAAATTGTTCACCAGTTATTCACCAAGCTGACCAAATGCTTCACTACATTCTACTTAAAATCAAACAAGCACATAGCCAATATTCATAACTTCAAATATAAAAATGATACATGCATACAAATAGGATGAATATATCCAGTAGATCATAACCTTTGCAGAGATATGGTACATGGCATATCTAGCATAAAACATATTCCAGTTATGTTAATAAGCATATTTCTATAAAGCATTATGGGGTGCAACGTCACATAGTTCATCTATAAATGTGTTTGTGGGGGGTGGGGATGAGGTTAATAGATTGGGGGGGCATTCAGTGCTTGAGGAGGGGTGGGGCTTGATTGCTATGAAATGTATTTATGAATGATATGGCCACTTATGAAATGGGGGATGAGGCTGATTCACAATTTGGATTCATATGAGGAAGTGATTGATGTGCCCTGCCTCTTCCCGCCCAGTTCTGCCCCCATCCCCCAAGTGCGCTGTTTCCTTGCTTCTTCCCATCCTTCCCAAAGCATCCTGCATGCCGTGAAACAGCTGATTGCTGCGGGCGGAAGGCGCAGGGAGGGAGAGGGAGGTGCTGATCTGTGGGGCCTGCCGGCAAGTGAGAAGCACTGGGGAGAGGGGCTGGGAAGAGCTAATAGGGGGGCTGCCGGTGGATGCTTAGCACCCACCATTTTTCCCTGTGGGTGCTCCAGCCCCAGAGCACGCACAGAGTCGGTACCTACGGCACCCAGGATTGGGTCAGAATTCATGAGGGAATCATCAGGATGCTGCATTAGCTTCAACATGACTTAGCTTGTTATGGTTTCATGCCAACACACAGAACTCCATAGCCTTCATGCTCCCTATCCCAGGAATATTTCTGGACAAAGTTTCAAACCTCAGTCGTATTTTATCATCTATGGATTTCATGGACTACCTCTAACTGAAATGGGCTAGATTTGTAAATGGAACACATTTCAACCTTCCCCATCTCCACACAGTTCACTGTTTCCAGGCAGCTCAAAAGATCATTGAATGGTTACAAAGCGGCATATTTACAGACATGGCAATGTACAGTTATTATTATTAAGAAACAGGAATGGCCCTAGCAAAAATCCGTGCCTGTCTAGTAAAAATAGATTTGAAAGGTGTTCTTTACTGTTTGCATTTTCCGGTCACCATTCTGAATTCCATGTGGTGTGGAAGAGAGGAAGCAGGGGAAGCCAAGGAACGGGCATAAAATCCACCATTAGTGGATACAGGGCTGCCCGGAGGATTCAGGGAGTCTGGGGGCAATTCAGGCGGTAGGGGTCCTTCCGCTCCGGATCTTCAGGTCACTTCGCCGAAGACATGGACGGAAGGACCCCCCACTGCCAAATTGCCACCGAAGATCCGGAGCGGGAGAAGCGGTGGCGGGTCCTTTACTCCAGGTGTGTTCGGTGGCACAGAAGGACCCCCCGCCGCCGAAGTGCCACCGAAAACTCTTGTGGGGGCCCCTGAAAACTCTTGTGGGAAAGATTTGCCCCGCTTGAGCCCCCGCGGGCGACCCTGAGCAGATATACACTGCTAGCTGGAGTTTCCCATAACTTTTGCATGGGTTTACACAGTGGAAATCCCTCCCATTACTCTGTTAATAAACATTAAAATGGAGCCAGAAATGTATTGGGCTCAGTGGCAGCTTCTGTCCATTCTGCGTTTGCTGCAGGCTTCATGGCAGTCTGTTCCTCACATCAAACAGCTCCTCCAAGTATGGACCCAAACTGTGCTACTACTTCTGCTCTGGTACCAGTTTCAGCAACAGAATGATTTCATTGTCCTCAGTCAGTGCCTGCTGCTGGCTCCCATTAGTCACCATGTTGGATTCTGGGGCCAGCAGGGACCATCCTAGCTGACCAGATCATTATGCATCACCACTGGCTCCATGCTGAGTGCAGTTCCCAGCAACAGGTCAAATGCTTCATAAAATGGGCATGATGTCAGCGAATTGACAGAGGTGTGGTTCTGATCCCTGGTTTTCCAATATTCACTTGTGAGCCACTTAATCCACTCCCTGCACTGGTTGCCAAATTTGCAAAGTTGCCAGCTTCTTCAATATTTAGTGGTATGTGTGGTTATTCCTGGTTCTCTTACTAAAGTTCAGAGTTTTGCTAAGCTCGCACCAGAGATGTACCAAAATCTGGCTGTGCTCCTGTAACCATGAAGCAGCACGCTTTGCAAAAGACTTGTTCTGGGCAATATCCATTGCAAATATAGAAATCTCTGTGCTGTGTGTTTGCAACTCGGGGGTCAGAAGAAAATGGGAGGGTTAATGCTGACTCACTGAGCTGCTGCTGTATGCCAATGGGGGGGTTGCTTCTGTTTTCACTGGAGTGGATTGGAGATTCTTGGGCTAGAGAGGATAAAGGAAGCTGGCCCAGAGGATTGTGGGACACTTTCAGTGGACATCCAGGACCCAAGTCAAGGTGGCTGCGTCTAAACTTCAAAGCAATAGGGATTGAACCTTGGGAAATCACTTGACTTGAGCTTGACCCTGCAGACCGACAGGATCCTGGGACCCTCGTTGGACTCCTAGGTTAGCATGATTTGTATGTGGATGGAAGGACGATTAGGCTTGAGCCAGAGTCTGATCCTGGGTTTATATTGCAGTGTAGACATACCCTAAGTCAATGTTTCTCAAATGTGGCCACCACATTTTCTTGTGGCTACATCTCCCTGGGTGGTGATTGAGGTGGAGGGGCAGGCGCAAAGCAGTGGCCCTTCCCCAGGGGCCACCAGGAGTGGTTGGGCCCTGTCCCCCTGTGGAGAGACACAAGCTGGAGGAACAGGCAGTCAGTGAGTTCCCCACCTTCCTGGGGGCAGTAGGATTGGGCGTCAGCCCTGGGGTGGCAGGCTCCAGCCACGGGGCTTCAGGCTCTGTCCCCTGGGCATGGGGCTTCGGGCTCCATTCCCTGGCTGTGTGGTGACGGTCTCTGGCTCTAAGCTCATCCCCCCATCACCTCTGTCCCAATGACTCCCCCAGTGCCTCATCACCCTGAGCCCCTGCTGCCTCTGTACCGTTTGTCCCCAGGCTTGCCGGTGCAGAGTAAGTCTGTTGTGAAAAGTGATATTTGTATGTTTGTTAATATCACTTTTCACAGCACACTTAGTAACTAACAAGTTTTAAAAAAGGCAACCAAAAAAAGCAATAGAAACAATAAGAAAAATGACAAGAACGTTCAAAGCACTTTATTTGTGTTTCTATTCTAAGTCCAATAAAGAATAGAGACAACTATACACTGTTTTTATTACTGAGTCTGTAAAAAAAACCCCTCCCTATATAGATAGACTACAATTATTTGTTTCAGAGTAGCAGCCGTGTTAGTCTGTATTCGCAAAAAGAAAAGGAGTACTTGTGGCACCTTAGAGACTAACAAATTTATTAGAGCATAAGCTTCGAAGTGAGCTGTAGCTCACGAAAGCTTATGCTCTAATAAATTTGTTAGTCTCTAAGGTGCCACAAGTACTCCTTTTCTTTTTACAATTATTTGGACATGTACCTCTGCATATTTATTTGTTTTTCCTAAAATTAATTAAGCATTTAGGAAAAATTGTCAGAGTGACCACCAGCAAGAGTTGGTGGCCGCACTCTAAGGCCACCAAAAAAATTGTTGTGAGAACCCCTGCCCTAAGTAGCCTATTGTGGAATTTTCCGCCTCAAGTTAGGCACCCAGGCTCCCCATACAATGCATGGGGAGAGTTAAATGCCTAAGAAAGGGATTTTCGGGAGCCAGGGCTGAGCAGGGATATACCTAAGCTAGCTAGGAGTCAGATGCTGAGAAGAGGGGCAGAAAGGGAGGGGGGAGAAGGGAGGGATTTAGGCACCTAAATGGCTGACCTGATGTGACTGACTGATAGGTCTGAAGTAGGTGCCTGTCTCGACAACGAACCATCTCCTGGAGTGAGGCACCTAAGCCAAGCCATATCCTTAGGTTGCTTATGCCCTAGCAGCCAAAACCATCTGTCTCTTGCTCATGCTTGATAGCTCTTTCACACTCGCCATACATTTTCCCCTGTACCCAGAGGTGAGCTGGAGCCAGTTGGCAGCGATTCGCGCAAACCAGTTGCTAAATTTTGAAGCCGGTTTATAACCGGTTGTTAAAGGGGTGGGCAAACTCCGCCCCGTGGGCTAAATCCAGCCCGGAGGACCATCCTGTCCGGCCCACCTGAGCTCTCGGCTGGGGAGGCTCCCCTGAGAATCCCTTTTTAATTTTTACTCTCCCGGCGGCGCTCCGTGTCTTCGGCGGCACTTCGGCGGCGGGTCCTTCAGTCTCTCCGTGTCTTCAGTGGCACTTTGGCGGTGGGTCCTTCAGTCGCTCCGGGTCTTTGGCGGCACTTCGGCGGCTGAAGGAACCGGTTCTTCAGCTTTTGGCAGCTCATCACTGCCTGTGCCCCCATGTGTCTCTTGTGTGGGTGCTGTGCTGTCCCTCCCACTATCATTGGTTGGCCTCCAGCCCTCCTCATGCAGAGGCTGACAGGTAGCAGGTGATCAGTCTGCTCTGCGCACATCTACACAACTGGGCCTCGTTTTCAGGATAGGTATTTCCCTCCCACCTAGTTTGAGAATCCTACTTTGGGGTCTCTAAGGCTTTGGGCTGAGCTAGGGTTCCTAGCTATTCATTAGCTGTGACATGGCATCAGTGCGTAGACAGCTTTGTAATGCTGACAAGTAGAAACCAGGGCCAATCGGGGGTGGGGAGGCAGGAGGGCCATTTGACCTGGGTCTCAAGCTCAAAAGGGGCCTCAAATTTAGACACTTGTTAATTTTTTAGTATTTGATAAGTTTCACAACTTGTTTTTATGCGCATCTGTATCGGACCAAAACGTGACACACTCGTTCAGCTTAGAGTTGCACATTTAAGCCAATAAGAGATGTGATTTGGTAAAAGACATAATTTTTTTGTTAACTGATATAGGTTTTGTCATATTAAAGAGTTAAAATGTTCATAAATATTAATAAAAATATATCGGTTCTGATGGCACAATATTAGACCGTGTGTCGTCGGTTATTATGTTTATTATGGGTGGGGCCTCAAAAGCTGGAAGCGGTCTGGGCCTTTCTGGACCTCTCAGAGGGCCTGGTGGAAACATAAGTGCCCAGGGGACTTAGGCCCCTACAGGGCTAGGCAGCAGCTGACTGCTGGCTTTGGAAATGTCAATGGCACCTAAAAAGGAAGATGAGTGCCTAAGTGCCTTTGAGGATCTGTCTCTTAGTGTCTCACAAGTATTTAAGAATAGAAATAACAAGCCTTTTCTCTCGTCTGGAAGATAAATTGTGTGATTAGCTTAAAAGGGTGTTTTTCTTTGAGGAAGCAAGCAGGTGTGTTGTGCGCAATAAGGAATTATTCAGGGAATGCCAAGTTTGACAACAGGAATTTTATATTTAGATCTCATGGCTTGGGAAATCACAGATTTGGGGATATGTATATGAATACCAAGAGGATAATTTCTTCACTGGAGATCTGTACGTTTTCTTACTAGCATGTTCGATCACAGCTGAATGGTTTCTGTTTACTATTCATTCCATTATAGCTGGCATGCTTACTTTAGCTAAAGCTCATGGCAGCTATTAATAATCAACAGAAGGCAATGCTTTGCTATTGAAAATTATAAACCGTTCTAGCTGAGACACTGTTTCTCTTTGGAGGGCCTCTGACTTTCTGGGTTTATGAACTGAGGATGAGCAGGAAAAGAAGGGAGTTTTATAGGATCCAAGTCCTTTGGGGTCTTTCCCTGCTTAATTATTAATATATGGAAGGAATGTGACCCTATTTTTAATCAATCCAACCCCACCGCCCCAGTAATGGAGAATGAATCCCAAAATGAAGCAAATGAGATTTCCATGCAAGTTGAAAAACACTAGGCCAAATTCATCCCTGCTATCCTTTGACAGGTCTGCAGCTGCTCCCTTGAACTTGTATCTCCTCCAGCTCCAGCTCTTCATTTTTCCATCCCTCATCAGCTGGCACACCACTCTTCTGATGGGCATGGCTGGGACACAGCAGCTGCTTCTTATTAAGGCCAGCTGATAAATCCCTGTCAGCTGGCCAGATGTTTATTAGTCTACCTGCCCAGCTGGCTGCATAAACTGCTGCTACTTCCACATCTTACTTTTCTTCTCCGTCCCCTTCCATATCTCCCACTCCACCTCATTCTGACCTGTCATGCCTCTCTCTTTGCCTGCAACAATCTTCTCCAAAATACCTCACCCTATTTATCTGGACATCTCCTTCAGGAAGTTCCCTGCTAGCATTGATTTTCTTCTCCTCTTTGCCCCTGAATTAAACAAAATGAAAAGAAATGAAAAGCTTCACAATACTTCAAACACTAGCACTCCACCCTTCACATTTGCTGTACCATATCCCCAGTCATCATGTCCCTTTTGGTTAATAGGGCCCTATCCATAAGGGGTTTTATTTGCAGAGTCCCACAGAGCTTCATCTTCTGACTCCTCCTGTACAATGTACGAGAGGAAACAGTCATATGTTTTGTAGTATCATATATGCTATGTCATATATGTTAGATCTACATCTGATCTGCTTCTCATGCAGCCCAGATGTTTTCCCCATGTCTTATGGAAGTGGAGAGATGGAGATGATTAAACTAATTTAAACTTAATCCAGGTAAAATGGTAGAGATGCTGGTTAGCAGAGGAAAACCCCTAGCACTATGGACTAGAACTGTGATTATGCATTCTGTTCTTCCTGTGGAGGCGTGTGCCTGATCTGTGCCAATATAGTCCACACACTTGTGTGACAGGGTGTGCATACCCCGCACTGGGCCAGAAAGGGTTAACATCACACTATGGGCGGAGAAAGTCCCACCCCTCGGACCACACTGGGCAAGCGCCAAGTGCTATGCTAGTATAAAAGAGAGCGGCCTGGCTTCTTTGGTGGAGTCTCCAGCTGAGGAACTGTCAATAGTCCTTGCTTGGGGGATCTGGAGACCCTGAGAATTGGACTGGAGATCTGTGGCCAACGGAGCCCCAGGGAATTACTTGCACTGAGGAGCCCAGTGACCCTGATACCCCATGGACTGCAACTTCAGAAAGCATGGTAGGAAGTGACCCAGGGAGAGTGAGCGAGTGATATCTCCCACCTGTGTGAAATCAACATGTTTCAGTGGGATTCCCTGCTAGCCCAGTGGCAGACTACTCTGCCACTGATAGGCCCCAAGTCAGGGCCTGGTGGAGTCAGGTGGACCTGGGCCCCCCTACCAGGGCTGCCAATCCCTTCTCCCCAGTTTCAGCCCCTTGGGTATTGGCAACTAGGCCATGCTGCCCTGAACACCAGGGCTGCTGTATTGACTGGCTGCTAAGCCACGCTGACCTGAACACCAGGGATTTCACTCTGACCCTTGACCTCAGTGTGGTGGGGTCTGAGACAGTTGGGTAGACAGTAATTGCAGTGTCAACACACTCACTATCCATCCTGGCAGGAGATGGAGTGTGCCTACACCACCACAATTTTAGATACTATTGAATCATTGCTGTTCTTCACAACATTGATGGTCTTTTACCTTCTGTGGTTTGCCTGGGGCTGTGACCATTCCTTGTATTAGGATCTCATCGCAATGACCTATTCTGTTTAGTTTAACAAAAAGAAGGGTTATGGAGATAAGGATCAAAGTTTGTAAATACCTACATGGGTAACAAATATTTAATAATGGGGTCTTCCATCTAGTAGACAAATGTATAACACAATCCAATGGCTGGAAGTTGAAGCTAGAGAAATTCAGACTGGAAATGAGGCATAAATTTGTGACAGTGATGGTAATTAACCATTGGAACACTTTACCAAAGGGTTGTGTGGATTCTCCATTACTGGCTATTAGATTGGATGTTTGACTAAAAGCTATGCTCTAGGAATTATATTGGGAAATTTCTATGGCCTGTGTTATACCAGTCAGACTAGATTATCATAATGGTCCCTCTTGGTCTTGGAATCTGTGAACTTACAGCTTTGTAAACTAAAAAGGACAGATTAAAGTGCTTCATTTTTAAATGTACCCCAAAATTTCCACCTAGTACTTAATATAGTGGCTCATTTCTTAAGTGGAGCATATCATTAGCATCTGATCCCAAGTCCACTGAAATCAATGGAAACACCACCACTGACTTCAATGGGTGTTGGATCAGACCCTATAAACATATGACATTTGTTGTCACTGATTGTGACTGTGCAACTTTGTTTAGGATCTGTAAAGCCCTCAGTGGCAGTCGGAGGGTCCCATCCATTTGAGAGCTCATCCCTGCCTGAATACTCAATAGCAGTGGAAACTCATTTTTCTGGGTTCATGATGTTACAGCATTTGTGGAATATAGAGATTTCCTGATGTCCGTTTTAGGGTAGATATTTCCATACTAAAATAGGACCATAGCAGAAGGTCCATCTCTCTGGAAATTGCTTTCTCTTCCAGGCTGCCAGACCCCAACCTGGACAAGCTGTAGGTACAATGTAAGATGCAGCTCTTTAGTCAGGCCTCCAATTGACTGTAGGACCATTTTAGTAGCAGGGAATGGAGATTTTTGTATAGTCTTTTAAAAAAAAACCCTATTTATGTAGAGGTTTGTTTTATTTAGTATAAAGCAGACAAGTTTTCAGGCAATGAGTTCACCTATAAATAAAGTCAATACATACATGGCTGCACTTTTTTTAGATTTTCATATTGTTGCAAAGGAGAATTATTAAATTCACTATTTCTTTTCTTTTTCCTTTTTTTCCCTGCAGGTTCCCACAGTTTTTGATGCTTATTTTAAACTTATTTTCCTTTCCCATGTTCTTGTTTCTTTTTGATAACATGTATATAATTATGAAAATGGGCCAAAGGGTTGCTTTTGGAGCAATGGGTGTTTAGGACAGCTGGAGTTTGCATGAGATTGCAATTCTACTTCAAGATAGGGTTTTGTTTATAGTGTGGGAATGTAGTAATGCTGCAAATTCTGTAATGTAGAAAATAATGTCCTGTGAAATTTAGGTCTGCAAACAAGTGATTAGTCATTGCATGGGATGAGTGGAGTTTTGAACAGTACCTAGTATGTCTCTTTGCATCTCATAAATGGGGCATCAAGTTTAGATATACAGCACAATAGACTGACTGCCAATGAAGTCTGATCCTATAAGATGATGAATGTCCTTAGCTCTTATAGACAACATCAGTGCTTAGGGAGCTCAGCACTTTACAGGACTGAACCCTAATAACAGACCAGTCAGGAATAGTGTAGAGAAGTACTGTGCAAACTTGGCAAATTGTGCAACTTTGCTCAGTCCTCTACACAGTAAAATACAATAATGGTTCATTACAAATAGACAGAATGAAATGATATAGCAGTAATGCATTGCACTAACATAGCAATTTTCATCTTAGTTCTCAAAGTGCTTTACAATACAAGTGGTATTATTTCCCTCATTTTACACATGAGGAAACTGAGGCTCACAAAGGTTAAATGACTTGGTCGACATCACACATCTCATAGGTGGCAGTCAGAAGCTGAACACAATGTCCAGCCCCTTTCTCTAACCATGTCACTGATCCGCAAGCACTCTAGTATTTCACTCCTAGATCTCTTGAGCAGAGATTGCCAATCACAGCCAACTGCTCTGTGTTTTGGTGATGTAGATTCATTTCCACTGGAGACTAAGATAGCAGCTCCCAATTTATTTCTACTTGTGGCCAAGGCAGGATAAGACCCCAAAGTATTCAGATATGCAAAATGGTGCATTAACTCACACCACCATCTAGCCTCTCCGCCACCCATGCCCTCACAATAGGTGAAAAACATTTGTTTAAATTTTGGATTGTTAAAGGAGACAGACTGTCAGCCCTGGAAAAATAAGTCTTCTATTTATGTATCGATCAGGTATACCTTTATTAGGGGCAATATGAGTCATTTCCCTTACTCGCCTAGGTTCTACTCTTACCTAGAGGACTACCTCTAGGGATAAATGAGAAGTTCATTCTCTATATCCATTTGATCCTTGATGTCACTGCTGAGATGGCTAACACAGTGCTAATTTGGAAGATGTTTCATGTTTGGTTAAAGTATATAGGTACTGAAATGGATTCTTGAGAATGGCAAACAAATATCATTTGTCAGTTCTGGCCTCGGATACACAAGTGAGTCTCAGAAAGGAGTTGTGTCCATAAATCTGAAGGCAAAATAAGACCTCTACATATCAGCATCCTGAGATCATTATCGTGGCAAATCCCAAAGGGATATAACTGTCTTGCACATCAAGTGTCACCCAGATTGATCTCTAACTGGAATGGTCCATTTGCAAGGTTTCTTTGGTCATTTTCATCTTGGTGGGAGAGAAACTCTTGATTGTTTGGACTACATGGCCAACTGAGCAGATTGTTGCAGGCTTTAGCATAAACACCATCACAACATGAACTGACCTGAGAGGGCTGTGTTCTGAGATGTGCTTGACAAATGGAAAAGTATTCTGATAATCATGAAAAGTGCCTCTATTTTTATTTTCAATGTCTAAAGGCTTTTAATACTGTCTCACGGGACCTTCTCATAAAGAAACTAGGGACGTCCAACCTAGATGCAGCTACTATAAGGTGGGTGCATACCTGGTTGTAAAACCATTCCCAGAGAATAATTATCAGTGGCTTACTGTCAAGCTGCAAGGGCATATCAAGTGGGGTCCCGCAGGGATCAATTCTGGGTCCGGTTCTGTTCAATAACTTCATCAATGATTTAGATAATGGCATAAAGAGTACACTTATACAGCTTGCGGATGATACCAAGCTGTTGGGGGGGATTGTAAATGCTTTGGAGGATAGGATTAAAGTTCAAAATGATCTGGACAAACGGTCTGAACTCAGTAGGATGAAATTCCATAAGGACAAGTGCAAAGTACTCAACTTAGGAAGGAACAAATCAGTTGCACATATGCAAAATGGGAAAGGACTGCCTAGGAAGGAGTACTGTAGAAAGGGATCTGGAGGCCATAGTAGTCCACAGGCTAAATATGAGTCAATAGCATAATACTGTTGCGCCAAAAAAAAAAAAAAAGGCAAACATAATTCTGGGATGTATTAGCAGGAGTATTGTAAATAAGACATGAGAAGTAATTCTCCTGCTCTACTCCGCACTGAGTAGGCCTCAGCTTGAGTATTGTGTCCAGTTCTGGGTGACACATTTCAGGAAAGATGTGGACAAACTGGAGAAAGTCCAGAGGAGGGCAACAAAAATGATTAAAGATCTAGAAAACATGACCTCTGAGGTAAGATTGAAATAATTTCATTTGTTTACTCTGGGAAAGAGAAGACATGATAACAGTTTTCAAGTACATAAAAGGTTGTTACAAGGAGGAGGGAGAAAAATTGTTCTCTTTAACCTCTGAGGATAGGATAAGAAGCAATGGACTTAAATTGCAGCAAGGGTGGATTAGGTTGGACATTAGGAAAAACTTCCTAACCGTCAGGGTAGTTAAGAGCTGGAATAAATTGCCTGGGGAAAAGTGGAATCTCCATCACTGGAGATATTTAATAGCAGGTTAGACAAACACCTGTCAGGGATGGTCTAGATAATACTTAGTCCTGCCATGAGTGCAGGGGGCTCGCTTAGATGACCTCTCAAGGTTCCTTCCAGTCCTTTGAGTCTATCATTCTATGGATAGGGATAAGGATTCACAATGTATTGATATTATTACTATACACCTTGTCAAGGCAACCATCATTGGGGTTTAGAGCCACTCTACACTGTTTGTTTAAACTGGATTATTATCATTCCAAATGAAGGGGAGCAAAAATCTCACATAAGATTATCTTTTGTGGTCTACTTTTTTTACGTGGGTCAAAGTCTCTGGCTGACTTTCCAAGCATCTTACACTGTAAGTTAAAGCTGAACCCTTAATCATGCAAGTAAATCAGTGGAACTACTTGTGTGAGTAAGGACATGTGATTAAAGGTTGTGTGATCAGGCCTTTAGAATTTTGATGACTTTTAGCCATACAATCCTCAAACTTAACTCAACTCATCCATTCTTCTTTTTATTCCATTACTAAGGAACATCCCCCACATATTACAACATTGTACTTTAAAACAGACTTATTTACACTGCCATTGTAGTAGAAATACAATTATGAAACAAAGTAAACATTAGTTCAGAATATGAGCCAAATACAATACAAACAGCCAAGGATATTCATTCCGGCATTGTCTCTTTACAAAATACCACACACAATTAAAGTGCCACACAAAATCCACTTCTCCCCACCCTGAAATCCCTGCTTACTACATACCCGTTAGAGTCTTTTGACATTAACAAATACAATAAGTATTTATAAAAAGCAATTAAAAACAGCATAGTTTGAAGGACTTTACTATTCAGCACACACAACTCCAATTGACTTACATATGCTACATATAGATTTGAACTGTGGTGTGTCTGAGCCAGCTCACAATCAAGACAGTAGGCCATGTCCTCTGTTTGTTTAGTCTTCAGCATACCACTGCTGCTCAATAAACAAACATTAATAACTAAAGAAGCTAATGGCATTATATTGCAAGAAATGTGTAAAACTAAATAGTGCTTTAATAACTTGTGAGCTTGATTGTATTTTTCATGTACTTCTATTTTGTTTTGGACTACACAGAATATATTTCCTTCTATATGCATAGTCTCTCCTAACATAATTCTTTGGGAACTCTTCTGCAGTGCCATATACTCCTCCTTTCACCTTTGAGGGTCTCCTACCTGCAGTCTCTGCAGATGTCAGCCAAAAAGGGAGGAGAAAGGGAATAGTATTAGTTGATGTCTTGCTGGCTGAAAGTGAGGCTGCCAACTTCTGTCTCCTAGTGTGATTGACAGGTGTAAAGCCCACTGAATATACCAGCAGTGAGAAGGTCACTCTGGGCATGAGAAATTGAGTTGGAAGCTATTAGAACCAAAAAGGCAACTATTAAGTGGGCGGGAAAGGCAGACAACTTCAGGCCAGGAAAAAGTCATTCTCTGGTGGCTGCTGTGGTGGTGGTGGTGGGGGCGAGGGAGGGATGCAATTCTTTGTGGGCAGGGAAAAGGGAAAAGACTATTTTGAGTTAGACAGGAAAGGGAGAAGGGGAACATGATTAGCAGCAGTTTATTTATAACTAAGTCTCTGAAGCAAAAACCTAATCTAGAAACTTCATTCACTTTTCCTTTGACTAGTTTTTTGACTTGTACTCTACACAAATCCAGAAATGCATAAAGACAACTTGTAGCAAAAGTAAACCCCACAGCTTTTATGCATGAGGAGCACTGTACAGTGATTCTCAGTGAAAGTACTTACATCATGCAAAAAACAAACCCCAAAACTATTTAAACAACTCAGCTTTTCAGGTGAAAAATGAAACCTAAAAGGAACACATTTTAAGATTTTTAAAAATTGTGTGTGTGTGTGTGTGTGTGTGTGTGTGTGTGTGTGTGTGTGTGTGTGTGTGTGTGTGTGTGTGTGTGTGTGTGTGTGTGTGTATATATATAATGAAAAAGTCTCCGTGCACTAAAGTCTATTAATTAGAGCTGGCGGGTGGGGGGGCACGGGGGGCGGAGAGAAGGGAAGAAGAGGGGGCATCTGGGAAAATTTTTCAACAAAAATGGGGAAAAATTTAATTAAAAAGAAACTCCAAAAAATTTTGGGTTTGTCAAAAAACAAAATATCAAACATTTTTAAGTTGCTGAAAACCAAAATATTTTCAGTTTTGTTTTTTTTGGTTAAAAACCTTATTTTATGCAAATAGATTTCCACTTTGTTGAAAAACCATTTTCTGTCCCTCCCAAAAAATAAACAACTCCACCCACCACAGCCATTTTGTTCACCATTTGGACTCTGCATCCTCTTGATTATCCAGAAATAAGGTTGTAAACTGGGAAGGAAAAAATGTTTCATACAGAGTGAACCAAAGTCCACAAGATCTCACCGTTCTGAAATTGCTGAACTTTTCATAATGCACCAAACTGTGAGGTAACCTTTCAAAACAAAATGAAACAATGTGAAGCCCACCTGCTTTCTGGTGACATTAAAATTTCAAAGCTTTGTCCAGGCTTGTCATGATATTCATTAAGGTTTGTGAACTTTTCAAGTGAACCCAGATCCAATTCAATGTTAACCTGGGTAGAGCTATGTTTTTGCATTCAAGCCCAACTGAGATTTTTGGTTTTCCATTATTTGGATGGAAAACCACATAGTAATCTGCAGTTTTGTTGGAATTTTGTTTTGAGGTTTCTTTGAAATACACATTTAAAGTAAAAATTAACAAGGCATTCTTCCTTTGTATACATCACAACTCTAGGGTGACCAGATGTCCCAATTTTATAGGGACAGTCCTGATTTTGGGGGCTTTTTCTTATATAGGCACCTATTACCCCCCCCCCCATCCCTGTCCAGATTTTTTTATACTTGCTATCTGGTCACCCTACACAAGTTGATATCTACATTTTTCAGCTATCTAACTGCTACATCATCGAGGGCAGAATCCACCCTCAAATAATCTAATTGTGCACTTCTCAACCACATTTGACCATCTACATTGCTGCCCCACAGTCACACTGTGAAAATTGGGCTAAATCAAATGGGGGGCGTGTTCCCTTGCCTTCTTGGGGCATCCCCCATGAGGAGCATAAAGTGAAACAAAAGTAGAGAAAATGCAGAACACAGGGTTGCATTATAAGTGAACATGGTATGCATCTGCTGAATCAAAAACAAAGAAAAGATTTCTCTGAACCCTTGTGAAGGAAGCCTGTAGAGTTTCACCCAGTTTGGTTTAACTTCTCAGTCATTTAATGATCTGTATCCCACCTACAGTGCTCTCTCTGTTTTCTGTTTTAGGATTTCTAGATGCTTATAACCCCATTAAGACAACTGAAGACTTCCATACACTTATGTCTCTAGCCAATTCTTCAGATGAGTTCTCCGTTCCCTTTAGAGCTTAACTCACCATTCTTGGATCTGCTCCCCAAGAAACACTCTAACATCCTGGATGGTATCTTTAGTAAATATTTAGACACTGGCAGAATGATTTGTGAAATTAATGCACGAGTTCTTCGATTTGCAAAGTCCATAGCACTCTGTGGAAGGATAAGGTTAGAAAGGACAATTCAAGTGCCATGTTTCCAGAAGGACCCCACATGTTCTTAAGAGGCCCATCCTCTTAAGTTGGAATTCTATCCTCCTCAGACCCCTTAATACAGATGTGGGTATAGCACCCTGCATTTCTGCTTTCTTCATTTATAGCCCAACCCATAGTATGCCCCTTCCCTGCATGTCTGATATAGTTGTAATCTCCTCTGTGACAGAAATGAGTAATCAGTGGCAAAATATATTTGTGAGGTAGTCACATTTTGCCCTGCCCCACAACATCCTATTTGCCTTTATAATGCTCTTCAAACCCCTAAAAATAAAATTTCATGTTTGTGTAAAACAGTTTGTGATGGGGTTGCCCCCCCCCCTTTTTTTGTTTGTTTGTTTTCCCTTTACTGGTCCTTTCATTTCCTCTGTCATGCTTCCTCTCTTCAGATCCCAGGCAGAATAAAGACATAAAATGCTTCTTGCTAATACAGCATTCTCCTTACTTCATCCTTGGGACAATGATTTATTTTACCTTTTTCCCTGGATTCCCTCTGCCTAGTGCTAATTATTACTTCTTGTGGGGAGAGCAGAAGATGTATTCCCTTTATCAATTGGGTCTCCAGTCGTCTTAGCATACGCACAAACTGCCTTGTGCCTTGGCACATGACCAGGATTCATCACCGAATTTGGTCTGCTGGTTGGATTATTAGTTTCCCTGGCTTGGGCCAGGTATTGATAGGGAGTGCGACATGAACGCTGCTCCAAGCCCCTGGGTCTTCAGAAATGCTCCCAAACAAAATATTAACACTATTGCAAGATATAAGGTGTTGGACCATTTTTGTAGATTGTTTTAAAAAAATAAGAAATCCTTATTGATGGGTCTATGGAAAGTGATCCACAATTCCTCCAGCAGAGTGTTGAAAGAATGTAGTCAAAACTCTGCTTTCCATACCATACACATCACATTTAGACAAGATAGGCTCCTGTCTCTCTTCTTGTAAGTGCCATCTTTACTAAGCAGAAAGTTTAGGTGCAAAGCAAACACACTGACAGAAATCTAACTAAGCATCCTTTATTTAACAATATTGTTAAGACGACTTTGTCAGGCTGCCCACCGCTGCATAATTCAGGACCAAAACTTTACAGAGGACAATAACTGTAGTATCCTGCAGATAAATCTGGATTTACACAGAAAGATTGGTTAACCAAACATCTCCCCTATTTGACCTAATTAAACAATCTGTGACATGAACCAAACAATTCTAAAAATTAGTGATAAAGAATGTATAAACTGTACTTAGAGGTAAAATAAAACCACACTATTAAAAGCAGAATTGGACAGAGTTTAGTGGCTTCAACTCTCTAAAATCATTAGACTTTCAAGGCAGTTAATATCTCACAAGGTTGGTCTATTACTGTATTAAACAATTTTGCCTCACTGTAATATTTGCCTTCCTTTGTAGCGATCACTGAAATAAAACTCCAGAATATTGACTGTGGGCAGTTAGGGTCTGATCCAAAGCCAGATGAGCTCCATGGAAAGATTCCCATGGATTTCAATAGCCTTGGGATCAAACCCTTCCATAATGCTGAAGAATGCAGTTTGTCAACCCTTAGAGAAAACAGTACATTGACAAACCAAACCATTTAAGCGAATAAGGGATACAAAATGATTTTGTTGAGGGAGTAAAGCTTGGGGTAGAAAGGTAATTGGAGAAAATCAATCTATGGTCTATATGAATGCCTACTAGGCATTGTTGCTTTTCTAACTTTGTCACACTTCCTGGCCAATGTCAATATGCGTATACTGAATAAGATAAGTGTATTAATAAAAATTAGTGAGTAATAGATGCACAGACCAAAAAAAATAAATCAAGGCAAAACAAAAACAAACCATTCATACCAAGGAAGCAATTCACAGCCATTTCATTAATGTACGTTCAAATTAGTCCAGAGACAGGGATGTCGCTACAATTCTGGAGTACTCAATATTTTATTAAAGGCCTGCTTGTGGTTCAAATCAACAATCTCACATCCTGCAACAGGCTTCTTTTGATCTACCTGTCGAGGTGCTTCTATAGCCCCATTGCTGTTGTATCTCAGCACCCAACAGCTTTATTTCCTCTTCCGTTCAGGCCATCTTCTTTATATTTTGTCACCATGTCCAGGCCAGTCTGGGATTAAGCTGCTCCATTTATAGCTTTCTTCCATGCAAACACTTGCCCAAACCTTTTAACATATGTGTGAAGGATTTGTTTAAAACACACTGTCACTTTGATGAAAGTTAAATTTAAAATCAACTCAAAAACATGTGGTAATAGTCTATGTCGCTATTAACATTTTATAGGCTCAGAGTGGGTTTACAAGGAAGGAACAAAGGGCCCCTTTCTACAAGGTGTTGAGAGTTTTCAACTACCAGTTACTTCCAAAAAAAATTGTGCCGTAAGGCTGGAATTTTCAAAATTACCTATGGGATGTGGACACTCAGCTCCCATTACAATTAAAGTGAATTGGGCACCTGGATGGTGTGGAGAATAAGCGAGCTATTAGTACAATTTTTTTAAGGAATAGTATGTATCTCAGTTTACCTGCTTGATATTATTCTGACTACATGGAGTTGAATAAAAATGGGAGGTTAGGAATAGCAAGCAGAAAAGGAAAACGGTAGAGATAAGGCATATGAGGTAAACAATTTAATGGGAATTAAGATGACAATGGCTGGACCATTAATTGGGAAGATGATGTTTTCAGGTGCCAGGACAGTTATACAGCTGTTTTGCCAAGGCCTGAGGCTAGAGATCATAAGGATCATAAGCAGTTAAAAGCACCCCCCTGGAGAGAGTAGGACGAGAGTAGGTGGAGGGTGGGAACTGAGTGGTCAGCAGCTACCGAGGCTGTGGGGGAGAGAGAGAAGTTGCAGCAAGGAAGTCTCTGCCAGCCCACAGAAGGTGGTATCTGGGCTAAATGGAACTTAACAAAACTTACGAGGAAATGATAAGATTCAGGTAATATAAGATGTAAACAGATGCTTGTTGTTTTAACTCTCTCTGCTTGTTACGTACATTTGGATGAATAAATAAGTTTCTTTTGAAGGAGCTGTTCAGTCACTTTAATCAGCAACTGATCATAGGCTCCTAAGGGGAAGTTTCTTGCAGATGCCAAATACTTGGGTTTGTCATGCTATCAGAGGTGGGGAACAAGGGGGTTGCAACCCAGAGAGCCAAACTAAAAGTGATAGAGTCACAGGGTTCTGTGCACAGACAGGTAAAGGTAGCAAAACCGGTTCCATGAAGGGTGCACTCAAGAGAGTCTGCAAAGGACCCAAGTACAGGTGGTCCTGTCACCATGACAGGTGGCTTTGAAAAGCTTTCTATAATTTTCATGTAAAAAATTAAATGCATGCTGGTTCCATGGACTCTCAGGACCTTTCCATCCGACTCTGCCTCCATAAGTGACATAGAGATGGGGAAGTATTAATTCCTCTTCCCTTCTGCTGCTGCTTCTGCTTGCCATACGGAACATTCAGGACTCTCTGCCAGAAAAGTCTTTGTGATATGTAATCGAATTCTTGATAGTCTGGGCAGCCCTAAGCTCCTTTCCATGATGCAGAGCTAAGAAGAGCAAAAGAGTGAAATACAGGCTGAAAAGAAAAGGAGGGGAGGGAGAGGAACATGTGCGAGATGCACTCGCATCCCTGCAAACACAAAGATACTCCATCATAGCATGTTCTCTTCAAAAACCGGTATATTTCACAGTGGAACTGCCCCACGAAGTTATTGCTGCTGCTTGTAACATTATCTCCCCCTTCTGAACTGCAGGCTCTACTTCCTGCAAAGAAGGTGAACCAATGGTACCATGGCCCTGTTTCTCCATGGCTTCCTGCCAGGAGAAACAGGGAGCAGGAGCTTCTCAGTAGCGATCCAACATCTCGTACGAGGGAAATCAGATTCTCTTGTGCATCTCAGAACACATGCCAAGAGGGCCATTTCCCATATGGAAACCTGAACCAAGCAGCAAAGAGAGCCTGAAAAACTGATTATTTTCCATGAACCCTATGTAAGAGTTAGTCTTTCCTATATATTAATAAATTAGTGAAATGAACTGAACATTTGTGTTCTGTTCTCTAACAACCTATCCTGTCCACATTGAAGCCCATGGCAAAGCTCCTTTTGACTTCAGTGGGTATAGGGTTAGGATCTATCTAACTGGTAACATGGATGATAATACAGTGTATACTTCAACAAATATGTAGGAACCCAGTTACTTACTGGGTAAGGACTTCAGCCATACTAATATTTTGGTTCACTTCGAACTAATAATTTAGTATTCTTTCAGTCCAAATGGTGGCCTTTAGAAACACTTTTTTTGTTATCTATATGCTATACTTCACTCTCTGTAGAAACCTGAGGTTATGTAGGTGAAAAAGTTATGTAGTTATTGAAGACAAACGGCAAAAGCTTAAGGGCCACCTCTTTACTAAGCCTAAAATTTATTTTTTTCTACTCTAATTTTGTTCCAACATCTACTATTGCTTTGAGGAAGTAACTTGCAAAATTATTTCATGCAAATCTGGAAAGGAACTTATCTATTCTAAAGGTAAAGAACTTTATTTTTTAAAAGAAGAAACAGCCTAGGATTTACTAGTGAAGAATGACTTTTTATAGTTGTGACAAAAATCCCGTTTGACAGCCTTGTTTATGTTGGAGGAAATAATGATTGCTGACAGTCTGAAGGACCACCCGGTGTTTTATTTACATTCAAAACATTTGAAATCAGCTCTGTTTAGATAATGTTTACGTTTTGCATCTGGCTTGCCTGCACACATTGCTTGCATGCTGTATTAAAGTTAGTATATCACATTTGAGTTGTAATCAGTAATGTCAAAATTTCACACTGTCAGCTGAGAGCTATTAATGTGAAGTTGCTGAGTCTCCCATTAAACATTTTGTTCACTTAGATCTGGAAATCTAGCTGTTAATGGAAACCTCTTCACATTACAGAAAATAATTGTGGAGGTTTTTATGTAAGAGAATGAAATGCCTACATTCTAATTTATTGCATATTCCTCCTCTAGAGAGTCACAGAAATGTATTTATTAATGTAATAATTTGTAACAGAAAGGGATTCCAAGATGCATGAATCGCTAGGATTTGGAGAGCACATTTCTGAATATATACTGTAGAAAATTAGCAGTTTTAAATTAAGTAACCCTGGGGTGAGACCATCCATTCAGCGGCACATACCTTTACAACTGCTTAAATAAGAAAGATGCTTTGATGTGATCTGTACCAATGAAGAACTTCTCCCTTCATTTTATATCGTTTCTCTCTTTGTTTTGCCAATCAGTTCAGAAACGTTAAGTGAACCATAACCTGCTGGGTATTTTGGCAATCTGAATGAAAGGCTTGGACACAATTCTTCTGAACATAAAGAGCCAGGGGTTATATTTTTTCCATCCAGCTTCCATCTTAGTAACAAAAACAGAACCAAAAAAAAAAGAAAAAGAAAGAGGTAACAACTTTAATGTGTCAAAAAAAGCAACAGGAATTAATAATTGCCAGTATCCTGCATCATTTTCTGTTACTAAAATAGATATAGTTTATTTTTCCCAATATCTTTCCCCTCCATTGATTTTTCATTCTTCACTCAGGTTTGCACTGGAATATCACTTTGATGTATGATCCAGTTATGGAACTTTTGTTACTAGAAGTTTGAAATGGGGTCGCCTTGAGCAATTTAGTGGGTCATATGAAGAGGAAAGGATGGACATGAAACCTATACATCTGAACTGAAAGAACAACATTTGTGTATGGCACTTATCATGTAGACTGATCTTAACTGGCTGAAGAAATGACAGTCTAGAAGGACAAGTAATCTTCAATAGTATAGGCTTTGACACTGCATGTTTCATGTAGCGCAGGTGCTCTTAATATGATGGATTTATACTTCACTTCATGACACGAACACTGAATTACATTTATTGCAATTCTTGAAAGGCTTTCTCAGGTATGAAAGCACTCAGCAGTACAGAAAACTAAAAGCAGCCTTTTGGAGACTCCCTATCATAAAGCAAACCCTTTATCTGACAAAGTGTGGGGGAAAATGGTACCTTGCTTGTCCCCCCCTCCCCCGGCCCTTTATGGTGAGGACAAAGAAACCGCTTTCTTGCTCAGAGGGCAGCTGCAGAGTGGAATGAAACTAGTCAGTATTTTTGACAGATCTTCAAATTCTTCATGTAGCTAATAAATATTTAACTGCAGAGGATAAATATCAAGCTGGGTACCTTCAAACATTTCAATGAAATGGACAGAATTTCTTTGGTGATGCAAGCTCCAGCCCTGGAGAATAAGTAACAATTTGACAATATGGTGATTGTAACCATTCAGATAAAGGCTAGTATGTAAACATGTAGTGAGGAAAAATAAATACCTTGTCTGCTGCTCCATATGAGATACTGGAAAACTAAATTGATACGTGAGGCTAGTGAGTTTGCTCGCTCTAAAAAGTATTCTGATTGGATGGATCCTCAAGATTATGTAAACAGATATCCATAATGATTTTCTCTATATTGTGTTTACTTGAACAGGATCCTGCTCCCATTGAAAACAGAAATAATCCTAGATTTCAAATGATAGAGAGTTTGTTCCAAAGCCCATGAAGTTAATGGAAGGAATCCCATTGATTCCAGCGGAGCTGGATTATGTCCATGCTGTTAGTTATTTTAGTTTTGCTAAAAGGAAACTTAATTATTTTCAAATGTGGACCTTAAATCAGATATGCAAAAGAAGTGACCCAAAACATATCAGACATATTTTACAGCTGCTATGATTTATAAAGGGTTTTGATTTTATATATATATATTTATCAGAATTTGATTGCTGACAAGAAACCAATTCTAGTGAGAGTGCCACTTTGGGTTTATGGCTGAAATGTGGCCTTAATTTTGAAATTAAATATGAAGGAAGGAAATTAGGAACATTTAAAATACAAAGGACACATTGAAGGAAATGCCAGACTGAGTGCAACTGATAACGTGAGTCAAATTTTAAAGTGTAGTTGGCAGGTTTGTGTTTTACAGAAAATGAACACTCTGAAGAAAGTCTCGCTGTAACTTAAATCAAGATCAATCCTCAAAAAGACTGCATCTCTGTTTAAAGGAAATTCGTTTTGGCTAAAACTTAGTTATAGATGTACAACGGTACCCATGTATATGTGATACTTTGTAAACCCCAAATATCCCCCAGGAAGCTGTAGGAACTGAGGCTGTCAATAGTAAAAATACACTTGTATCTCTATATTTCCTCTTATGCAGCTCAACAGTATTGCCCAGATATTTTGGGAGATTTAATTCATGTAATTAATTACTTAACTAACAATTAGAATATAAAGTGATTTGACGTTCGAGGATGAAAGACACTATATGACTGGATAATGAAGAGGAGAATATTTTGAAGTATAAGCAGATACTGCAAATATCATGGAGAAAATAAATTTACAAAGACTATAATATTATGTGCCCAATGGATGATCTGGTTTTAAAAGGCCACAGTTAGTGTCTATAGATAACCTATGTACTTCTTACCATTAGTAAGAATTTATTTATTTAACCAAACTTTTCAGGAGAACTTAGCCACTCCAATGAGTAATAATTACCTATTCACTGCTGAGAGGGGAAAGTAGTACTGTTTAAAAAACGGTTACTTACTTTCTCGTAACTGTTGTTCTTCGAAATGTGGTGTTCATGTCCATTCCACATTAGGCGTGCGCGTGCCGCGTGCATGAGCATCAGAAACTTTTTGCCTTAGAGGCTCCCGTCGCACTGGCGGGGCCCCCCGAGTGGCGCCACTATGCCGTGCATATATACCCCCACCGGCCTAACCCCCTCAAGTTCCTTCTTGCTGGCAACTCCGACAGAGGGGTAGGAGGGTGGGTGGTGGAATGGACATGAACACCACATCTTGAAGAACAACAGTTACGAGAAAGTAAGTAACTGATTTTTCTTCTTTGAGTGCTTGTTCATGTCCATTCCACATTAGGTGAATCACAAGCTTACCTCTGGAGGAGGGTAGGAGTCACGGAACAACTGCTCGGAGGACTGCTCTGCCAACCGCCGCGTCCTCTCTGGCCTGCTGGTTGACCGTGTAGTGGGTCGTGAAGGTGTGCACCTAGGACCAGGTGGCTGCTCTGCAGATCTCCTGGACTGGGACCTGTGCCAGGAACGCCGTGGAAATCACTTGCGTCCTGGTCGAGAGGGCCGTGACCTCCAGGGCTGGAACATCTGCGAGCTCATAACACGCCCGGATGCAGCTTGTAATCCAAGATGAAATCCGCTGCGCCGACACTGGGAGGCCTTTCATCCTCTTGGCTAAAGCCACAAACAGCTGCGCGGATTTCTGAAAGGGCTTGGTGAACTCCAAATAGAATGCCAGCACTCGACGCACATCTAGGGGTCCATATGGGGTTTCAGAAAGAACACCGGCAGACACATGTCCTGGCCCAAATGGAATTGGGAGACCACTTTAGGGAGGAACTTGGGGTGCGGCCGGAGCTGCACCTTGTCCTTGTGAAATACTGTATACGGTGGCTCAGAGGTGAGGGGCCCTCAGTTCGGACACCCTTCTGGCCGAGGTAATGGCAACCAGAAATGCCACCTTCCAGGAAAGGTGCAGGAGGGAACAGGAAGCGAGGGGCTTGAAAGGGGGTCCCATGAGTTTAGAGAGGATCAGGTTAAGGTTCCATGGAGGGACTGGTGGGCGGGAGTATGGGAACACCCTCTCCAACCTTTAAGGAACCGTTCCACCATTGGGTGGGAAAACACCGAACCTTCCCCTTGAACCCCGGATGGAAGGTGGAGATGGCCACCAGGTGCACCCTGAGTGAGGACGGGGCTAGCCCTTGCTGCTTGAGGTGCGGGAGGTACTGCAGGATGGCCTGCACCAGGGCCTGGCATGGCCGCACCTGTTGGGGTTCACACCAACACGAGAACCTTTTCCGCTTGGCCATAAGGGCCGCCCTGGTAGAGGGCTTTCTACTGCCAAATAAAATCTGCTGCACTGGAAGGGAGCACTGGCTCTCCAGGGCGTTTAGCCACAGAAGCTCCATGCTGTCAGGTGCAGTGACTGTCAGTCAGGGTGGAGAAGCTGCCTGCTGTCTTGTGTAATGAGGTCCCTGTGTAGGGGCAGAACTACTAGGGCCTCCACCGACAGCTCTAGGAGCGATGTGTACCAGTGCTGGCGGGCCCAGGCTGGGGCGATGAGGATCACCACCGCCCTGTCCCTGCGCACCTTGAGTAGGACCTTGTACACCAAGGGGAGTGGGGGGGAAGGCATACATCAAATACATCCGTGAACGAGCCTGGGCTGCGGCCCTAGAACGAGCAGAACTGCGGGCACTGGGCATTGGCCCTGGTGGCAAACAGGTCTACCCAGGGAAACCCCCATCTGCCCAAGAGCAAAAGCACGATGTCTGTGCTGAGCATCCACTTGTGCATGTGGTATGACCTGCTGAAGGAATCAGTCAGCTTGTTTCGTACTGCTGGGAGATAGGACGCCTCAAGGTGAATTGCCTGGGTTATGCAAAGATCCCAGAGGAGGAGAGGCTCACGACAGAGTGGCGAGGAACGAGGCCTGCCCTGTTTGTTTATATAAAACATGGCAATAGTGTTGTCTGTCAGAACGGTCACGCTGTGACCCCTCAGAGTGGTGTGAAAGGTCTGGCAGGTGAGACGAACCGCCCTGAGCTCCTTCATGTTGATATGGAGCAACTGCTTTGCTCCAGACCACAACCCCGCGTGATGAGGTCCCCCAGGTGAGCCCCCATCCGTGGTCTGACGCGTCCGTCACCAGTGTCAGGTCTGGTTGTGGGGCGGCAAAAGGGATGCCTTTGCAAACCACAGGCTGGGACTGCCACCACTGCAGGGAGTCCAACACATCCCTTGGGGCTGTCACTACCAAGTCCAGGGGGTCCCTACCTGGGCGGTACACCCGAGCAAGCCACGCCTGCAGAGTCCTGAGTTTCAGTCTGGCATGCCTGACCACATGCGTGCATGCTGCCATGTGGCCCAGCAGGGCTTCCTCTGGGTCACCGGGGTGTGGATACCCAGCGACTTAAACGTAGCTCGTGAGTCCTTGAGGCTACGTAGCCTTGTGTCTGTCTGGTCTGAGAAGAGCCTGGACTCTTCGAAGGGGAGGTCCTGGAGTTTATTCTTGACTTCTGGCGGCAGGCCTGACTCCTGGAGCCACATCGAGCACCTCATGACCACCCCTGACGCGATTGTTCTAGCTACCGCGTCTGCCGAATCCAGGGAGGCCTGGAGAGAGGTCTTGGCTACTGCCTTGCCCTCGTCCACCAGGGCCATGAACTCCTGTTGGTAACCTTGTGGGAGGTTGTCCTTAAACTTCCCCACCACTGCCCAGGAGTTGAAATTGTGCCTGTTGAGGATGGCCTGCTGGTTTGCAATCCTCAACTGAAGGCCCGCAGATGAGTACACCTTTCTACCAAAAAGATCCAGACATTTCGCCTCCTTGGCCTTAGGGGTCTGGGCCTCCTGTCCATGGCTCTCCCTTTTGTTTACCGCTGAGACTACTAGGGAGCATGGATTCGGGTGGCAGAACAGGAACTCATAGCCCTTAGACGGGGCGAAGTATTTATGCTCCACTCCTTTAGCCGTTGGAGCACTGGAGGCCAGGGTCTGCCATATACTCTTATAGTTGGACTGAATGATCTTAATGAGTGGAGCGCTATTCTGGATGGACCTTCGGGGCTCAAAATGTCCACCATGGGGTCTTCCTGCTCAACCATCTCCTCTACTTGCAACCCCAAGTTTTGGGCAACCCTGCGCAGCAATTCCTGGTGGGCTCTATGGTCTATTGGCGGAGGGCTGGACACCTCTGTACCCGCCACCGCCTCATCGGGGGAAGACGAGGAGGTTAGCTGCTGCTCAACCCCCTCTGGTTGGTCCTCATGCTCCCCTTCTCCCGTGGGAGGGGCCTCCGGCTCAGGCCAGGGTGGGAGTCCATGGGACGGCACCGGGCTTGGTGCTGGTCTCTCCGGTTTATGCTGGGGGGGGGGTGCTGGAGGCCTGGATACTGTAGCCTCCGGCACCATCTGGCATCGGTGCAGGGACAGAGACCTCTGCACCGAGTAACTTGCCCTGGATGGGGCCCCTTGGCGCTCCTGACAGGCCTAGGGGGTCCAGAAGGGCCAATGGCCTGGCAGCCCCCATTGGCGTTGCCAGCTCCCCGGAGGGTCTCTACTGTCCAGGGCCCGGTGTGGGTAGCTATAACGGCCGGAGTTGGTGCTGGACTGCGGCGATGCCGATCGCAAAGGCCATGGCGGTGCCAATGATCTAAGCCAGCAGGAGAATGAGTGGCTCCTGGCTAAGAGGGATTGGGAGTGGTACCAGTATCCCCGGGACCGGTGCCGGTGCCGGCGTTCCCTGGACCGGGACCATCTGCGGGAGTCCTCTGGTGAGGGCCGTCTCAACCCGTCCTGGTGCCGGTCTCT
This sequence comes from Dermochelys coriacea, assembly GCF_009764565.3. Taxonomy (NCBI): domain Eukaryota; kingdom Metazoa; phylum Chordata; order Testudines; family Dermochelyidae; genus Dermochelys; species Dermochelys coriacea. The sequence continues at coordinate 39,250,626 of NC_050070.1, read as the reverse complement.
GGGTGGTGCTGGAAAGCGGCTTGCCCTTTCCGGTGCTGCTTTGCGCCGACCCGCTGCAGAAACCTCCTTCTGGGCTGCTGGCAAGTGAGAGTTCATGGAGTCGGAGCTTGCCCAGGACCAACTGCGGGAGCAGTGCCGGGACGGTGTCCTTGAGCGGCACATCATTGCCGGCTTACCCTCGACGGCACCCGTGGCACGGGTGCCGAAGGGTTCTCCCCATACAGGAGGGGGCTCGCTGCCGACAGCTTGATGAGGTCCTTTGCAGCCTCAAAGGTACCAGGCGTAGAGGGCTGATCTGTTATGCCCTCGAGCCCATTGTCCGTACTGAGCTCACTTAGGTCTGGGCTCGGTGGGGCTTGTGCTGCCAGGACTGCAGGTGTCAGCGCTGGTACCGGGGCCTTCCCGCTCTTATTGGCACTCAGGGCCTTGGGAGACACCGGCCTCCTGTGCAGGGAATGACCGCGCCTTCCTTTCAGCTGCGCTGGGGGCCACACCGGGAAGGAAGAGTGATGCTGGGGTCTAGCCTGGTGCTCTGGGGCCGACAGTTTACGGTGCTTAGCTGGTGCTGGGTCTCTCGATAGCTCTGGGGCACTACGCACCAAGGAAGCCTAAGCTGGCGTCGGGCACTCTGGGCCCAGTGGCTGCAGAGCGGCCTCCATCAACCGTTGCTTTAGATGAAAGTCTCTTTCTTTCCTTGTCCTTGGCTTAAACACATTGCAAATCCTACACCATTCAGTTTGATGTCTCTCCCTTAGGTAACGTAGACACGACTCGTGGGGGTCACTAACTGGCATAGGTTTGCGGCACTTGGCGCAAACCTTGAAGCTGTGGGCCTGAGGCCCGGGGCGGGTGCTGGAGGCCTCCATGCACCTAATGACTTAAGTGTCCACAATAGGTATGTTAACAAACTGATAAAAGCTACTCCAAAGGCTAAAGGACTGCTCTTCTATGGGTCGGGTCAGTGAGGTATATATGCACAGCACAGTGGCACCACTCGGGGGGCCCCACCGGCTCGATGGGAGCCACTAAGGGAAAAAGTTTCCAATGCTCTTGCACGCGGCGCACGCACACCTAATGTGGAATGGACGTGAACAAGCACTCGAAGAAGAACATTTATACTGGAGGCCTCAATAAGTTTGGGACCCCGTTGTACTAGGCACTATGCAAACATGCAGTATCTGAGAGCCTCTGCCCCAAAATGCTTACACAGTCTACAAAATCAAACATAACAGATGGATGAGATAGCAAGTGGGTAAAAGAGAATACAGGATAACAAAAACAATAAGCACAGGCTAGCTGTGCGTAAATTTCTTAGCCAATCAATAGTTGTAATCATGGATAAACTATAACATATGGATGAAGATACAGTATTCAGCTTGTGTTATTTATAGCAAAATTTCATAAGCCTAAATTGTCTTTCAGACCCACATCACAGAGGTGATGTCAGAATCACATCATCCTCAAACTCAGCAATCAGGTGATTCTCTACCATGATGCCTGGATCTTAACTCAGCCAAAACTTTTATTGGTGTAAAATATAACTGCATACCAAAATGAAACTCTGCCTGTACTTTTCTGCATTCCTTTTGCACTTTTTGTATTTGTACTTTGAACAAGACAGATTCTCAGCCTTGGTGTTGCAAACATGTCAATGAGCAGGGACAATCCTGACATTTCCATATGGTTAAATGAAAGAAGGGGCTCAGCTAGATAAAGGAAGATCCTGGTAGGTAAAAGATTGAGAACCACTGAAATAAGCATTTACATAACCTACAACGCCTTTTAGTTGTTAAAAAGTCAGATCTAAAGACTGCTCTCACTGATGCAGATGTAATTATGGAGTAACTCCACTGAAGACAATGAAGTTACACTGTATTTACAGCTGTGCCACTCCTTCATTTGTGCTATATACTGTAGCTATAAAAATGAATAAAATCTATTCCAGTATTAGGATTAGAAGTAGATGACTTGGTATATACCGAACAACATTTAGACCAAATATTTCCACAGAATTGCAACCAAAATTGGTGAAGGGTGAAGCGGGTTAATTTTTTTTATCACATTTTTTTATGGCATGAAAAAAAACCCCAATGAGCTAAAAAACCCTAAGAAGCTTTCTTTGTAATATTTTGAACCCAATCAAGACCAAGAACCAATGGAAATCACATAGGCACACCTATCCCCATGACATTTTCAGACTAACATGTTTCTAGTAAGTGTTGGATAAGTCTGAATGCTCAACCAAACAGTTTACAAGGTCATTTTGGCCAAGATTTTCAAAAATTGATGCCTAAGGTTAGGCTCCCACATCCAACTTTAGGGATCATAAATAAGTGGTATAATTTTCTAAAGTGCTGAGCACCCATGACTCTAATTAAAGTAAATGGAAGCTGCTGGATACTCAGCTCTTTTGGTGATCAGGCAACTTATTTACGTGCCTAGAATATGGATTGAGGAGCTTAACCTAAGGCACATTTTTGAAAATCTTTGGTTTGGGATTTGTACAAATGTAATTACAGATACAGTAAAGAAATACCTACCAATCTGCTTGAAAAAGTGCAATAGATTGCCCAGTCCCCAAGAAGCCACCACTCAACTCTGAAGATCTCGCCAACTATTTTCCCCTCTCCAACATCCTATTCCTTGGGAAATAGTAAGGATGTTATTTAAGCCAGGGAAGGTTAAGTAGGTTTGAGCAAACCTCTATTAAAACACAATTCTTAAATAATTATTTATTTGAACAATTAAGAAAAGTAGATCTGATAGCGATATTTTTGTGTAAATTCCAAAAGATGGAATGCTCACCTTGGCATGAAAGTCATGGATGGGATTATTTTCTAATTTGTTGCTGAAATGCAGGAGATGTTAGCCTCATGGAAATTTAAGCCTGTATATAAGGAAGGATTTGTTATCATCAAGGTTATGAAAAGGCAAAATCTGATCAGAAGTTATGTAATTTTTATGTTGGTTTATGATTTAAAACTAATATCCAAAGAATGACAATGCTATAACTCACTGAGGAAAACTCTATGTAATTAACATACATTGCAAAGAAGAGTTTAACCATCCTCCCCAAGACAATGTACCTGTACGCTTTAAAATGCGTGCACACTTTCAAGTATGTTACTAATTATTTATATACTATTATTAAGGCTATGTTTTAGTCATGGGTATTTTTAGTAAAAGTCATGGACAGGTCACAGGCAGTAAACAAACATTCAGGGCCTGTGACCTATCCATGGCTTCTATTATACACCCCTGACTAAATCTTGGAGGAGGGATGGCCTGGGGGCGCTGCGGGTGGCGGTCCAGGGGCACCGTGGGTGCTGGCGGGGGGCGGGTAACCCAGGATCTCCGCTGGTGATGGGGGTGGTGGTGGCGGTAGGGCTGGCAGGTCCTTACCTGCCTCTGCACCTCCCCAAAAGCAGGGACATCCCTCTTGCTCATCTCCTAGGCAGAGGCCTGGCCAGGCAGCTCTGAGTGCTGCCCCCGCCCCAAACGCTGGGAACTGCAGCCAAGGGGAGCTGCGGAGGTGGTGTTTGCAGGTGGAGGCAGCCCGCAGAGCTGCCTGGCCACGTCTCCGCCTAGGAACTGAGCAAGGGGGATGTCGCTGCTTCTGGGGAGCCCCCCGCGGTAAGCGCCACCCAGAGCCCACTGTGCCCCAATGCCCTGCCCCCTCCCACACCCAAACTCCTGCTGTTGCTGGGGTTGGTGGTGCAGTGGCCTGAGACAGCCCCAGCAGCAACCGGTACTACTGGTGCAGGGGCTACCTGAGCTGTCCCTGGACCAGGCACACCGGCTGCTACAGAAGTCATGGAGGCCACAGAAAGTCATGGAATCTGTGACCTCTGTGACAAACTTGCAGCCGTAACTATTATCAAAGGCATAGCACTTTACTCCTTGTAACTATGACTAACAGCCTTTCCCCTCTCTCCCTGAACATTTAACTAACAATACTATAGTTGGGTAATGTAAGTATTTCTCAAGCTCCCAGTTAAACATGGCAAGACCTGAATGTAGGGCTGAGGAGCCACAGATTGTCAATTCTGTTTGCCAGATCACACTATCCTGTCTATTCACTCAAACTGTTACTCTTTGGAGGAAGTACTTTGTGCCCTCCAAAAAAATAACAAAAGCAAAACCAAAACACATGCACAGGTTCAACACTGCAATTGAGTGTGGTTCTGTCTGAATAAATCACAAGGGTGACATTTGAAGAAATCTTCTCCGGACTAGGAAATCAATCTTTGTTTGACTTTTGTGGAAGGAAAGATGGAAATAATGAATGCTAAAATGAACTGTAGTGACAGGTTAACTGATCATCTTACACATACTGCATACAGGGCTGATTGAGTTTTTTTTTTTTTTTTTTTTTTTGCTTAATAAGCTTCTGATATGCGCCCTGAGACTCATCTAACAATAGAGAATTTGGAAGCTCTCTTTCTACCTATTGCTGGATGGTAAAGCAATCCTTATGAAGGCAGTTATTTCTGCTGTGTGAAATATTGTGAGGATGTTTGAGTCCCAGTTTTTCAAATATTGGGGAAAAGTCTTGAGCTCTGCAGAGGGCACGTCTGTATCTTTTTTGCAGCTCTGGAGACAGAGAACTGAAGAGCTTTTCAGTGGAAGAAGCTAAACTGACATCCAGAACCTACATATTTGCCTCTGTTTCCAAAATAGCAAGACCCATTGTCAGAATCAGTGAACCTGGTGGAGAGAAAGGATTATAGCAACCTTTGCAGGCGTGACTGAAATAAAACAAAAGTCCTAAGGATGGGGGAATGATCTCTCCTTATCACATTTTTTTGGCTGATAAAGAACCACCTATAAGGAAGTATAATTATATCCTTTGATGCCTTAGGAAAAACTAACTTAGTGTCAGGGTGGTTAAAGCACTGGAACAAATTGCCTACGGAGCTTGCAGAATCTCCTTCATTGGAGGTTTTTAAGAACAGGTTAGATGAACACCTGTCAGGAATGGTCTAGTTATTACAGAGTCCTGCCCTGAGTGCACAGGACTGAACTGGATGACCTATTGAGGTCCCTTTCAGTCCTACACTTCTATAATTCTATGCCAGAAATTAAATAATGTTAATTATTTAACATTATACCCCCCAAGGTAAGCGCCACCCAGAGCCCACAGTGACCCAATGCCCTGCCCCCTCCCACACCCAAACTCCTGCTGTTGCTGGGGTTGGTGGTGCAGTGGCCTACACTTCTATAATTCTATGCCAGAAATTAAATAATGTTAATTCAACATGGACCAATGGATAGAATGCTGAATTCTTAGTCAGAAGACCTGAATTCTATTTCCATCTCTGCCACTGACTTGCCATATTGCCTTGGGCAAGTCACAATCTCTCTGTGGACAAAATTTCCTGCATCTATAAAATGGGAATGATCTTACTTACTACCTTTTGTAAATTAAGTGGAGCTCTATGGATAAAAAGTGATATGGAGATGCTAAGCATTGATATTTAACATTATTCATACACCCCCAAATAATGTTTCTTCTATTCATTCATATTAATCCTATCTTTTTATTTCCCCCCAGTTATCCTTTCCCTTAAGACTAAGTGTATACAAATTTTTCTAATGAACGAGGATAACTGTACAACTTGAACTTTTTTGCTAACTTACATTCTAATGCATTCTAAATTGCATTCTAAAGCTTATCTGTACAGAAGACAGATTTTTCAGAGAACTGAGGACCATCAGAACCCCCACCCCATTCTGCTTCAAATACAAGATGCACTTCTTCAACCTTGCCTCTTCTCTAATATAAAAACACACAATTTTAAAAAAACCTACCAAACAAAACACTACAGTGCACACACAGTTCTCCCTCTAGGAAGAGGATGAGAGAAAGAACGAATCACATACAACAGATTTTAGTCAATTCTTTTAATGTACTACGGGAAAGTGCTTGGATACTACAATGATTAAGGCTATATAAGAATCTGTATAGAATTATTTGTCCTATAACTAAATATATTGATATTAGACTTGTAAAAATATATTTATCTAACCAGTACACCTTGGGATGAATGTATTAGAGATATGTAACTAAAATCATTCTTAAAAAATAACATCCAAAATGATACTTTTAAAAAAAAAAAAAAAAAAAGGAAATTTCTTCTGTCATATAGACCTTGTTCCACAATCTCCCCTGAAATAAATGCTCACGCATTTTCTGAGAGACAAGCAAAACTACATCTGAAAGGTAGCTTGAACAGAGTTTAATTAGAAAATATTTATTATGGATTAAGGAAAGAGAACATTAGAGACAAAATAAGTTATTAAAAATCAAAATATTCTTCTAATATATCTTTTTATATTTATAATTTTTTCCATACAAAAATCAACTCTAAAAAAAGTTTGTTGTAATTGGAAGCAGAATAAAAACATTTTTTATAGGACAACTTGTTAAAAATACAAATTGTAAATTGATTGTACATCATCCAGTGGATATTTCAGAAAAGAAGTTTAGGAAAAAAAAAAAACAAACATTAAGGCCATTGAGTGCATTTTAGTTACAGTTCGTGGTAACATAATTGGCTGGAAAGATGCCAGTTTGTCCTCGGATGCTTCCTTCCCACCAGTCAAACTGTGAATTTGTTTTGGTTTTGACAATTATTTTATCTCCAGCTTTGAAATTCAAGTCACCTGGTTGGTGTCCTTCAAATGAATAAAGCGCTGTCACTTCCATAGGTTTACTCTCAGAATTCCCTAAAAAGAAAGATCAATTGAAGTTTTATTTTATTTTAAAAAGATTTTATTAACATGTTGAATTTCATGTATTCTCAAAATTCAGTATCCCTAAAAGACGGAAAGAACCACTAATGAGGGTAACAAATTCAGTGTATTATAGTTTTACACACACATACTCTCTTTCTCTCTAACTGTACATGTGACGAAGCTCATTTTCAATACATTCTCAGACTGGTGTATCATAGGGATGATGTCCCTAGCCTCTGTTTGCCAGAAGCTGGGAATAGGCAACAGGGGATGGGTCACTTGATGATTACCTGTTCTGTTCATTCCCTCTGAAGCATCTGGCATTGGGCATTGTCAGAAGACAGGACACTAGGCTAGATGGACCTCTGGTCCGATCCAGTATGGCCATTCTTATGTTCTTATAATAAATACGCCATGACACGACTCTAAGAGCACAATACACAAATTGCTGGTCTTCCTCTTCAGGGCTGAAGTCGACGTACTTAGATCGGCTTACCGTGGTGTCTTCACCGCGGTGAGTCGACTGCTGCTGCTCCCCCATTGACATTGCCTGAGCCCCTTGCGGCGCTGGAGTACAGGAGTTGATGGGAGAGCGCTTGGGGGTCGATTTATCGCTTCTAGATTAGACGCGATAAATCGATCCCCGCCGATCTTTTTTGCTAACTTACATTCTAATGCATTCTAAATCTTATCTGTGCAGAAGACAGAGATTTTTCAGGGAACTGAGGACCATCTTTTTATTTCCCCCCAGTTATCCTTTCCCTTAAGACTAAGTGTATACAAATTTTTCTAATGAACGAGGATAACTGTACAACTTGAACTTTTTTGCTAACTTACATTCTAATGCATTCTAAATTGCATTCTAAAGCTTATCTGTACAGAAGACAGATTTTTCAGAGAACTGAGGACCATCAGAACCCCCACCCCATTCTGCTTCAAATACAAGATGCACTTCTTCAACCTTGCCTCTTCTCTAATATAAAAACACACAATTTAAAAAAAAACCTACCAAACAAAACACTACAATGCACACACACAGTTCTCCCTCTAGGAAGAGGATGAGAGAAAGAACGAATCACATACAACAGATTTTAGTCAATTCTTTTAATGTACTACGGGGAAGTGCTTGGATACTACAATGATTAGGGCTATATAAGAATCTGTATAGAATTATTTGTCCTATAACTAAATATACTGATATTAGACTTGTAAAAAAAAAAATTTATCTAACCAGTACATCTTGGCGCTGCCCGCCGATCCAGCGGGTAATGAAGACATATCCTAAGATATAGCTGAACACAGTGTGCAAAATCTTAAGAGCTATTATGGAATAACAATAAGTGTCAGGTATATTTTTTCAAGCTCTGAGTTCAATCATACAAATAGCACCCCATCTCCCAAATAATATATGGGTCTCTTTCCCATGATATTGGGTCATTATTATACAATCAAATCCATCTATAAAATAAGACAGCAGTATGTGTAAGAAGATGTACATAAGAGCTATTCCCTCTACCTAGGTGAACATGGCAATGGAATAATATGTATCTAAAATAAGGAATAATTCAGCAATGAAAGGAATTAAAACAAAATAGTAACACCAAAAATTGTTTTGTATGCAGATCATATTACATGAATATTATCTTACCTGAAAGTCTCTGACAAAATAAAAAGAAACTGAAGGTTTGAAAGAGTCCAGTTTTAAAGTAAATTACATAAAATTGGAAATTGTGGCAGTTAATCAATCATTTAATTAATCAATTAATTCAATTAATCGCAGTTTTAATCCACACTGTTAAACAATAGAATACCAATAGAAATTTATTACACATTTTTGGATGGTTTTCTACATTTTCAAATATATTGATTTCAATTACAACACAGAATACAAAGTGTACAGAGCTCACATTATAGTATTATTTTTATTACAAATATTTGCACTGTAAAAATGATCAACAAAAGAAATAGTATTTTTCAATTCACCTCATCCAAGTACTGTAGAACAATCTATTGTGAAAGTGCAACTTACAAATGTAGATTTTTTTTGTCACATAACTGCATTCAAAAACAAAACACAAAACTTTAGAGCCTACAAGTCCACTCAGTCCTACGTCCTGTTCAGCCACTCATTAAGACAAACAAGTTTGTTTACATTTACAGGAGATAATGCTGCCCACTTCTTATTTACAATATGACCAGAAAGTGAGAAAAGGAGTTTGCATGGGACTTTTGTAGCTGGCATTGCAAGGTATTTGCAAGATATGCTAAACATTCATATGCCGCTTCATGCTTCGGCCACCATTCCAGAGGACATGCTTCCATGCTGATGATGCTCAAAAAAATAATGCGTTAATTAAATTTGTGACTGAACTCTTTGCGGGAGAATTGTACATCTCCGGCTCTGTTTTACCAGCATTCTGCCATATATGTCGTGTTATAGTAGTCTTGGATGATGACTCAGCACATGTTGTTCATTTTAAGAAGACATTTGACAAAACGCAAAGAAGGAACCAATGTGAGATTTCTAAAGATAGCTACAGCACTCGACCCAAGATTTAAGAATCTGAAGTGCCTTCCAAAATCTGAGAGGGATGAGGTTTGGAGCTTGCTTTCAGAAGTCTTAAGAGTCAGATGCAGAAACTACAGAACTCAAACCACCAAAAAAGAAAATCAACCTTCTGCTCGTGGCATCTAACTCAGATGATGAAAATGAACATACATTGGTCCGCACTGCTTTGGAATGTTATCAAGCAGAACCCATCATCAGCATGGACGCATGTCCTCTGTAATGGTGGCTGAAGCATGAAGGGTCATATGAATCTTTAGCATATCTGGCATATAAGTATCTTGAGACGCTGGCTACAACACTGCCATGCGAATGCCTCTTCTCAGTTTCAGGTGACATTGTAAACAAGAAGCAGGGAGCATTATCTCCTGCAAATGTAAACAAACTTGTTTGTTTAAACGATTGGCTGAATAAGAAGTAGGACTGAGTGGACTTCTAGGCTCAAAAGTTTTATATTGTTTTATTTTGAATGCAGGATTCTTTGTACATAATTCTACATTTGTAAGTTCAACTTTCATGATAGAGACTGCACTACAGTACTTGTATTAGGTGAATTGAAAAATACTATTTATTGTGTTTTTACAGTGAAAATATTTGTAATAAAATAAATACAAAATGAGCACTGTACACATTGTATTCCATGTTGTAATTGAAATCAATATATTTGAAAATGTAGAAAACACCCAAAAATATTTAAATTACATTGTATTCTATTATTGTTTAACAGTGCAATTAATCACAATTAATTTTTTTAATCGTTTGACAGCCCTAGTGGCTACTAATATTACACAGAAAAAGTAAAATCATGTAAGATCTCATAAATTGAAATGGGTGCCTCATTTTGTGCAACTGTGAGAAATAAATATTCTAATCAACTTTGATAAATTGTAAGAAGTGATATCACAAATTAATAAATTAATAAAATATTGGCACTGAAAATTTCATGGTTAGGAATGGTGGCTACAATCAACATGGAATTGCTCCTTATACATGGTTTACTATTTCTAACTCTCCCTTTAGAAGTCCCCAGAATATTTTAAAATATCTGCTAAATACTATTTCTAACTTTGTAAGGAAGGATAAAGGCCATGAGACGTTTGAGCCAATTTGCTTGAGCCTAACTGTAATATCCTTACACACATTTGGTAGTACCTTACTCTGCAAATAGTCCAAATGATATGAATGATTTTCACACCGAGTATCATACTACTCAATCTGAGTAGGGTATCATCTTCTGGCCTTTTATGGTCTGATTTTTACTGGTGGCTTGAAAGCATGCCAAGGAAGTTAAAATTGGATTTTTGATAGAAAGTAAAACAGCTTAATTTATCAGCTATCACAATACATTTTAGCACACATCATTTAAAGAATGTTTATAGCTTTAAAATGCCCGATTACCAGTGCAAACACGTACTACATGACAAAGCAATCAAAAAAAGCACATTTACAATTCTGAGAGAAACTCACCAATTTTTTCAGTCAACATTCTGGTACTGAAATGACTCAAACCCCAATAAAATGATATTCTTAAGTATTTTTTCTACTTTAGAGGCTTCACATTCCTGAATGTTATGGTGGTTTAAAACATTGAAGAAAAAAAAGTAAAATAACTCAGAGAGGGAAAAATAGAAATGCAAGTGTCACCTAACAAATTACATTTTGAAGAATTAAAACAGTTATAACTTCTTTGGAAAGTTAGTTCAAATTTAAATGTATAATTTTGTCTATTAAATGTAACAATAGCACATTAGCATTGCTTATATGATCTACTCTTATAAATGTAGAACTCATGCTCCGAGCTCTTTCTCCAAACACTGTGTCATGTCTCATTTGCTATATATTTAATAATTTCCTCCCATTTCCCTGCTTGGTCTTTACAGTTTGCAGTTAAACCTGTCTTTGGGCACTGAATAGCACAGTCAGAGTTTGTTAATGGAGACAGGTGATGCTATTGAATTAAAGGAGACACCTCAAAGGGAATGGTTAACACCTACATGGCCTCCACTGGACCCCTTAATATCATTTGTATACTCCTGTTCCCACTGTAGCCAATGGCAAGACTCTATTTACTTCGGTAGAAACAGGATTAGGCCATAGGTTTTCTCCCTACTTGCTGTTTACATCATCTAAATACTTGTGGATAATTATATCTCTCCAGCTCTGCTGTCATTGTTTAGCCAATGTATAAATATTTTAGTACTGTCAGGGTTCCCTTCCCACTCTGAACTCTAGGGTACAGTGTGGGAACTCGCATGAAAGGCCCCCTAAGATTATTTCAACCAGCTTAGGTTAAAAACTTCCCCAAGGCACTTCCCCTTGTCCTTGGATAGATACTGCTGCCACCACTAAGTGAGTTAGACAAAGATTTAGGAAAAGAACCACTTGGAGTTCCTGTTTCCCTAAATATCCCCCCAACCCCACCCCCTGGGGAGACTTGAGAATAATCTACCAAACAAATAGGTAAACCAGATTCTTAAAAAGAGATCTTTATTATAAAGAGGAAAAAAAAGTAAAAGAAGCACCTCTGTAAAATCAGGATGGAAGGTAACTTTACAGAGTAATCAGATTCAAAACACAGAGGATTCCCCTCTAGGCAAAACTTTAAAGTTACAAAAAAACAGGGATAAACCTCCCTTTTAGCACAGGAAAAATTCACAAGCTAAAAACAAAAGATAATCTAATGCGCCTTGCCTTATTTACTTACTCTTTTTGCAATACTGAGACTCATTTTAGGATGATTTTAGGAGAAGGAGTTTTCTGACCTGATGCTTCTCTAGGGAACACACAAACAAAAAGCACAAAAAAGGCCTCCCTCTCCCCGCATAGATTTGAAAGTATCTTCTTTCCCCATTGGTCCTTTTGGTCAGGTGCCAACCAGGTTATTTGAGCTTCTTAACCCCTTAAAGGTAAGGAGGAATTCTAGGCTACCCTTAGCTGTATGGTTTTGACATGCCCCTCAAATCACAGACGGTGCTAGGCAGCCTGTACCACACTGGCTCCGATTTCTTCCTGGAGCTCTAGGAGAAAACAGAGTTAATAAGATACATGCACCTCTAGATATACTACTGATTATATAAAAACTAACAATAATTTCCACATTTCAAGGACGATTTCCGATAGGAAACTTTCATGGGAGAGAGCATCAGCCACCTTGTTAGAAGCTCCTGAAATGTGTTGTATTTCAAAATCAAAATCTTGGGAGAGCTAAACTCCACTGAAGAAGTTTTTTGTCATTGACGGTATGAAGCCACTTCAGCGCAGCATGGTCGGTTTGCAGGTGGAAACGCCATCCCCAAACGTATGGGTGTAGCTTTTCCAGAGTGTATACAATGGCGTGACATTCCTTTTCGCTGACTGACCAATGGCTTTCCCTCTCAGTTTTTTTGCTGAGAAACACGACAGGATGGAATTCTTGATCCGGTCCTTCTTGCATTAAAACTGCTCCCACACCACGTATCTGTGGTTTCTCAGAAAGGTTTTTCAAAGTCTGGGGCCCTGAGCACAGGGTCAGACATGAGTGTCACTTTAAGCTGGTTAAATGCCTTCTGACACTTTTTAGCCTTAACAGTTAGTCCTGCCTCTCGTATTCGCTCAAAGACCTTCTGGAGATGGTCCAGGTGTTCTGTCCAGGAGTCAGAAAATATGGCCACATAGGCAACTGTAGATTCTCCCAATACCGCTAGGAGACTATCTACAAGTTTCTGGAAGGTGGCAGGTGCATTTCGCAGCCCGAAAAGGAGCACATTAAATTCATGGGTGATGAAGGCTGATCTTTCCTTGGCAGGTTCATCTAGTGGTACTTGCCAGTACCTCTTGGTTAAGTCTAAGGTAGAGATGAACTGGGCACATCCCAGTTTCTTCAATAGCTCATCTGTGTGAGGTACTGGATAGTTGTCTGGGCAAGTCACAGCATTTAGCTTATGGTAATCCATGCAAAAGTGTATTTCCCCATCTAGTTGGGGAACTAGAACCACTGGAGATGCCCACGCACTGTTAGGGGGCAGATTACACCCATCTATAGCATGTCCTGGATCTCCCGTTCTATAGAAGTTTTAGTTTAAGGAGACATCCAGTAAGGCTGAGCTCTAATTGGGCGAGCATAACCTGTGTCAATGGAGTGGTATGCCTGTTTGATCCATTTGGCTGAGAACATCAGCGTGAAGCTAGTGCACAACTCCTTGATCTGCTGTTGCTGCATACGTCTGAAGGTCATTGGGAGGTTCACCTCTTCCACGCCACCGTCACTTTTTTCTTCGTAGCAGACACCTTCAGGCCCACTCAGCATCTTCTCCTCCCTGGGCTGTAAACTGACAACCCTTTAATTCTCTGGAATAAAAGGGCTTTAGAGAATTAACATGGTACACCTTAGGCTTTAAGTTTGAGGTGGGGGATGCTATGAGATAGTTAACAGCTCCCAGGTGCTCTTGGACCGTGAATGGCCCTTCCCACGACACTTTCATCTTATGGGCCAGGAGCGCATTCAAGATCATGACCTGGTCCCCTACTTTGAAGGAAGACTCTCTGGCATGTTTATCATATCAGGCTTTTTGCTCTTCCTGAGAATCTTTTAGGTTTTCCCTAGCAAGAGCTAAAGAGGTTCGGAGGGTGTTTTGTAGGTTGTTGACAAAGTCCAGAATGTTAGTTCCTGTAGAAGGCGTAAAACCCTCCCATTGCTGTTTCACCAACTGTAATGGCCCCTTAACCTCGCAGCCATACACAAGTTGAAATGGTGAAAACCCTGAACTAGGATGTGGTACAGCCATGTAGGCAAAGAGCAACTGCTGCAACACTAGTTTCCAATTGTTGGAGTGTTCATTCACGTATTTACGTATCATGGCCCTCAAAATTCCATTAAACTTCTCCACCATACCATTTGTTTGATGGTGGTAAGGGGTGGCAACCAAGTGGTTCATCCCATGAGCTTCCCACAGGCTTTTCATGGTCCCTGCCAGGAAATTAGTTCCCAAATCCGTAAGGATATCAGAAGGCCAACCTACCTGGCAAAAATGTCTGTTAGTGCCTGGCACACACTTTTAGCCCTGGTGTTCCTTAGAGCGACTGCTTCTGGCCATTGGATGGCAAAATCCATGGAAGTCAGTATATACTGCTTTCCTCTGGGTGTCTTTTTTGGAAAAGGACCCAGAATATCCACAACTACTTGCTGAAATGGAACCTCAGTTATGGGAAGTGGCTGGAGAGGGGCTTTGACCTGGTGTGGGGTTTTCCCACTCTTTGGCATACCTCACAAGACCAGACATAAGTAGAGGTTTCAGAGTAGCAGCCATGTTAGTCTGTATTCACAAAAAGAAAAGGAGTACTTGTGGCACCTTAGAGACTAACAAATTTATTTGAGCATAAGCTTTCGTGAGCTACGGCTCACTTCATCGGATGCATTTGGTGGAAAAATGTCCTTGCCCATTCCCTCCCAGTGGAATAAACTCCCCAAATGGTCTTTGGTCCTTTTCACCCCAGCATGACCACTAGGATGATTGTGGGCTAAGCTCAAGAGCTTTACCCACTACTTAGCTGGAAGAACCAACTGTCTTTGAGGATGCCAGTCCTCCTGGTGCCCACCAGAAAGAGTTTCCTTGTATAAACGTCCTCTTTCTACAAGAAACCGGGATCGATTAAAAGAGCTGAGAGGCGGTGGGTTGCTCCGTGCCACCATCCAAGCTCCCTGGAGGCTTTCATCTGCTTCCTTTTCGGCCTGGAACTGTTCCCTTGATGCTGGAAACATCAGTTCCTCACTGGATTGTGGACTTGGGCTTGGTCCCTCTAGAAATGATGCAGGTGATGGGGCTGTTTCTGTGGACTATGAACCGCTCTCCGCTGGTGCACTAGGTTGTGTTTCAGGCTCCAGCTGAGCCTCTTGCGTAGGTTTATCTGCTGCTTACAGGGAAGGCTCAGTGGTGCTAGTACTTTTAATCTTTCCTCATAAATTAATCCTTCCAACCTCCTCCTGATTGTTATTGCTCTTCTCTTAACTCCCTGAGCTCTGACTCTGGACAGCTTTACACAAAATAGTTGCACTGGTTTAACTAAAATCAGTTTTTAAATTGAATTAATGAAACAAGTGCAAACCCTCTGTGTGAACACACCTAAATCAATACTCAAATGGCTCAGATCAATTAAGTTTATCTCAGGGAGTTCAGAGAAGAGCAAGAGAAATTATTAGGAGGTTGGATGTGTGGACTGACTGAAGAGGAAAGATTAATTAAACATTGACCAACCAATGACAACAGGGTTGGGAAGACATAATTGGCAACAAAATCTTAAAGAACATAAGCACCTAGGGAGGAACTTCATGGCCACATCCTACTTTCACTGAAGTTGATGGGAGTCTTGCCACTGACTTCAGTGGGAGCAATACTGATTTCTTAGTAAGTGTGGCATAAGGGAATACCAGAAATTGCCTCTTTCCTGGCTGAAGTTGCAGTGATGTCTAAAGCCATTCCCAGGAGCCAACGCCCCGTGCTGGCAGCTTCTCCGGCGCAGCTGTACCGCCCCCCTAACAGGAGACACAGACACCTACGTGGAAGAGATGGGGACAGGGCTGGGGGTGGTACAGCTGCGCCGGAGGAGCTGCCAGCGTGGGGCGCTGGCTTCTGGGAATGGCAGCCCCGCATTCTGCTCCTTTCACCATTCCCAGGAGAGCCCTGCAGTTCTGTGGATACTGATTTATACTTGTGGATATCCGCACCCGTGGATATAAATTTGTATCCGCACAAGGCTCTACTGAAGTCTGTATTTAAAAGGACTGATGTCCCTGTTTCAGACTTTACTGACTGTACCAAATTCAGGACCTAAATCAATCTTGCTTTAGAAGACCATGAATTCCATGTATTTTTAAAGAAAAATATTTACTTTTGTAAAGAAAACATTTTAAAATACCCCTTGGCAGTCCCCCCTTTTCGGTTCTCATCCCTACCCCACCACAGTGCCCAAACTCAAATTTCATGTACACATAGGCCACTTTTGAAACTGACTAATTAGACACAGCCTTATTCTCCATACCCATCACAACCTAGCTGATCAACACTGCCATCAGCTAGAACTGTTAAATTCTGTCAGCTACTTCTGGTTTTGCTCGCAGCCTGCCTCACCAGACCTACTCACACAGAGCAAAGGCAGACAGGCTGAGCAGCAGGGGATGTAAACTGGGCCTTTAAGGGAGCACAAGGGCTGAGCAGGACTGTCAGGGAAGAGAAGCAGGAGGAGGAGTGCAAGGAAGCTAAATTGTGAGAGCTATGCTGTGCAAGATGGGCTGGAGTCTATGTGGGGGAAGAGGTACTCTGGAAGGTGGAGGGGACCCAGTATGTATGCACCACTACTGAATGCATTCAATGAAGTGAGCTGTAGCTCATGAAAGCTTATGCTCAAATAAATTTGTTAGTCTCTAAGTTGCCACAACTACTCTTTTTCTTTTTGTGACTACCTCAACTCTTACTGACAAAACCATCCCTTACCTCTGGCCCTTCAGAACTCTTCACTGGGTCTCTGCCCCACAACCCTTCCTGGCTGTCCCTGACATACCACCTGAGCTGGCTGCATGATATCCAGCTGGTCCAACTCCAAACCGCACCCAGAGAATGTCTGTATCTGCTCGTGCCTCATACCATCCACTTCCTCACCCTTATGTCCAGCCCTGATACCAAGTGATGGGACCTGTTGCCACCTAATAAAGGCAAAGAACCCCAGTAGGCCAGCTTGTACTCCACTCTGGTTCCATGGGCCACCAGGGAAATTAGATGGCAGCTCCTCCTTGGAGCCATGAGCACAAGTGTGTACCTGGTGTGGTTTATGAACTCTCCCAACAGCTGTCCCTTTTGTGATGAGAGGGAGACCCTGGAGCACATCTATGTAGAATGCATCAGGTTGCAGTGCCTCATCTGGCTCCTTCAGAACCTTACTGAGGTTCTGGCTGCACTTCTCCCAAAATCCTGACTTATGCATACCACATTTGTGGCCCCACAAAATATTGGGACCGCCTCATCAACCTACTTCTGGTGCTGGCCAAGATGGCCATCCATCATATCAGGAGGAAGAATTTGGACAAGTGTCAGGGAGAACTTTGTGACTGTGGGACCTATTTCTGGTCCCTTATCCAATCATGCCTGCAGGCAGAGTTCATCTGGGCAGTATCCATTGACTCCCTAAATGCCTTTGAGGAACACAGGGCACTGTCGGGGGGTTTCTGCTCTATGTCCTCTTCTGCTTTTTTTAACCTTTGACCTCATGCCCTTCCTGTTTTCTCCTTTGTTATCCCCTGTAATAAACTGGAGCTTGGACTTAGTGGTTTCTCTCCCTTCGATGAGGGGCAGGGCACTTAATTTTGGGCAGCTCACCGATACCAGTACTTCAAAAAGTACAGACAAAACGCTACCTCTCTAGTGTTCCTAGTGTCTAGTGGGTGCCTGGGACCTGAGGCAGAAGTATCTCATGGATACCTGGAAGCATGGTGTTTCGCCACTGCTGCCTCAGCTCTAGTTCAAGACATCAGAGCAATCTGGGGGGTGAGGGGGAAGGGAGAGAGTAATGAATGCATGTTTGTGGGGAATCTGTAGCTTTCATTAGTTATAACTCCATTTATCCCTTCCTCCAGACAGTGAAGGCAAGATATGCCTTTTACACACCCCACTTTTTAAAAAAAAAAAAAAAAAAACTTTTCTATACGGGCATTCTTCCCCACACTCAGATCCCCAGAGTGCTACTGCATTTGGATTATTACCCATACTGCATTGCAAACTCATCGACTATTTGTTATCTGCTATGTCTCCCAAGCCTTTTCCAGATTTATTACTTTCTAACACTCTCTCATACATTTAATGCAGAATTATTCTTAAATAATTTATTTCACCTGAGCTTGCTTTTCCTAGTTCTTAATTTCTTTTTATTTTTTGATAAATCTCTAATCTTGCTCTTTTCCTTACTTCTCTGTCCTCACTTGTTTTAACAGCACAAAACAGAAATAATTCAAATGTACATATCAAGATTACCTACAACTCTTGCCTAAACATTGTGTTGAACCATATCTAAGTTTTGTGCATTTTAAGAAGTGCTATATTTGATGATGTAAACTGTAAGGAAAAATCTTAAACTTGTTTTTCCTCTTAATTTCCATTGGACAGAATATGGTTTGAATATCTACTGCACTATATATTAGTTTGATCAATATGATATAGACATAAGAGACTGATATACTACAGTGGAGAACATATTATATTTTGTATTTCAGAGACTCAATTGTAATAAAATATTCTAAAGTTTACTGTCAAAGTTAACACTGTTCATTTTATAGTGGAAAAATGAAAATTTCTGAATATATGAAAACAGAACTGCAGTTCTTTGAAACAGAACTGCATTTCTTAAAACATCAGCTCACACAAGATGGTGCTACAGTGCTACATTCAGCATCGGATGTCTAGATCATTGAGACTTTTGTATCCAATACATTGAAGCTTGCAGATGAAATAATGGCTAATTATATTACAAAAACTCTCCATTTTAATTAGACTATTTTAATGCATATATTATCCCAACAGTTCACTTTTCAAATTAGGAGTTCTTTGAGTTAATATAAGATCTTATACTAATGGAAGAAAAAAATCCACAAGATTCAGCTTATTTTTAACTGTAAAAGAAAGGAAAGGCTGGACGGCACTGTACAATGAGCAGGACACCACCTGCAATAAAGACTTAAGGCCTGTGCAGATACATAGAACCCCATGCAACCAAGAACCATGTATTTGGTTCACACAAGCCTGAAAATCAAAAACTCATTTTAATCAGTGTAAAGAAAATATTTGCACATAGACCTGTGTACCAAAAACTTCGAGTTTCACACAGCTTTCCTTGTCAAATATTTTCCTCATTTCTTTTAGTGCAAGAGACCAACTCGAATACTACTTATTCTCCACCTAAAGTCATGATCTCTGTTTCAAATCTTTACAAAAAATAAAAGAATGTTTTAAACCAGAAGAAATAAAAAATTCAACACACACAGGATTGTCTTGAAGTAAGATGTTTTCTTTGAGGAATCTGAAGGTTTTTAATGGGCAATTGTTCAAGACTTTTGGATGGCCTTTAGTATGTGTGAATAGTGTTTTTGTTGCTGAAGTCAGTCTTGAGAAACAGCACTCAAGTTATGAACCTCTACGTCCTCTAGTGTTATGAGAGAAGAGGACTCAAATGGCTGGCCCACATGTTTAGTATGCACATTTGTGTTTAAATTGTGTCTCCAGCATCAGGGATAAGAGCTGTTTAGAGCACTTAACCATACAACCTCATCCCAAAAAGTATCCAGGTATAGGAAAGCTGCAGTGGAATACCCTATTAGCCAAATGGTGGCCTACAAAAACAGGAAATGTGGGACCCAGCAATCTATGCCCTCGTGTGCCAAAGAAATAAATAATTTTCATAAAAGTAGACCTATTATACTAAGCTTATACCATGAATAATCTTTTAACCACACTAGTTTCTATTCTATTGAGCAAACAAATTTCTGTATCAAAATAGAATTAGCAAAAAGCCCAATGTTTTCTGATTTTGCTCCAATGGGCAAAAATTTTCAAATGGTTATCAAGTGTTATCAATTGCATTTATTGCATGAATGTGGACTTTCACAGTTTTCTAGTAGCGTAACATGCTTTCTTATGTGCCAGTATTAGGATTTAGATCTTCTGTGCACTGTAACCACTAGAAGGTGATAATCACACCTATTCGAACATGTCCAACATTCCATCCAGTAGAAGACAGCGTACAAAACACTGAGGGAGAACAGATGGAAAACAGGCACTGTGGTAGATGTAGAGTACAAACAGACAGAAAAAGTTGTGCAGAGCCTTGAAATGGAGAAAAAGGACTTTAAAACCTGATAAGAAAGGTGACCGGTAGCAAGTAAAGGGATTTGAATGGCCTTTTCAATCTAGCAGACAAAGGTATAGTATGATTTAGTGGCTGGAAGTTAAAGCTAGACAAATTCAGATTGGAAATGAGATGTACATTTTTAACAATGAGGTTAATTAACCATTGGAGCAAGGGTCATGGTGAATTCTCTGACACTGGCAATTTTTAAACCAAGATTGGATTTTTTTTAAAGATATGTTCTTGTTCAAAGATCCATAGATTTTAAGGACAGAAGGAAAAGACAGTTACCTTTTTCCGTAACTGGTGTTCTTTGAGATGTGTTGCTCATTCCATTCCATATTAGATGTGTGTGCTCACCATATGCACCGGTGCCAGAAGTTTTTCCCTCAGCAGTATCTGTAGGGGACCAGCTCTGGTGCCCTCTGGAATGGCGTGCACATGCTGTGGTATAAGGGGTGCCGCCGGCTCCACCAGCCCTCAGTTCCTTCTTGACAGGCAACTCCAACAGTAGGGGAGGAGGATGGGTCATGGAATGGACATGAGCAACACATCTTGAAGAATACCAGTTATGGAAAAAGGTAACTGTCTTTTCTTCTTCTAGTGCTTGCTTATGTCTATTCCATATTAGGTGACTCCCAAGCAGTACCAATGGAGGCGGGTAGGAGTTCACGGACGTGTAGATTGCAATACAGCTCTGCCAAACCCAGTGTCATCTCTGGCCTGCTTAGTGATGGCGCAATGTGCCATGAACGTGTGGACAGAGGACCATGTCGCGGCTCTACAGATGTCCTGAATACGGATGTGCACCAGGAAGGCTGCCATGGACTCCTGAGCTCTAGTCGAGTGGGCTCTGATGATCGGCAGCTGCGGGACCCCCACCAGCTCATAACAGATCCCTATACAAGAGATGATCCTGTTGGAAATCCTCTGCGAGGACACTGGAAGGATCCTTCAACCTATCTGCTGTGGCAATGAAGAGCTGAGTTGATTTATGGAATGGCTTGGTATGCTCTAGGTAAAAAGCCAAGGTCCTTCGGACATCCAGCACTTGAAGACGCCTCTCTTCACTGGTCTTGTGCGGTTTGGGACAGAACACAGGGAGGAAGATGTCTTGGTTCACAGGGAAGGTAGATACTGCCTTCGGCAGGAAGGCCAGGTAGGGCCGCAGCTGAACCTTGTCTTTGTAGAATAGGGGTCTCCAAACTTTTTGAATCGCACACCCCCAGGGCCAGCTCTGGGGAAGAAAAAAAAAATAAAAAGAACTGCCACCAGCATGCCGCTGAAGATGGAATGGGGAGAGCCGAAGAATCAAAGGTCCAGGAGCGCTGCTGCCGCCGTGTCGGCGGCACTCCTCCTGCCACGCACCCCCACCAATGGTCTTGTGCACCCCACTTTGGAGACCACTGTTGTAGAGGACCGTGTATGGCGGTTCTGAGGTCAAGGCTTTAATCTCAGAAACTTGTCTCGCCGATGTCACCACCACCAGGAAAGCAACCTTCCATGACAGGTGGGAAAGGGAGCAGGAGCCCAGCAGCAAAAAAGGTGGACCCGTGAGCCTAGAGAGAACCAAGTTAGGATCCCAGAGTTTTTAGAGTGGTACAGGAGTCTTTTAACCCATGCAGCTTGCTGTCTGTTTGCTCTGCAAATAGGGCCTGGCCATCAAAGGGAAGGTCCTGCATTGACTGCTGAGCCTCGGCAGACAAGCCAGAGAGGATCACCCAGGAGGTGTGCCACATGAAGATGGTAGAAGCCATGGTGCGAGCAACAGAATCCACTGCATCTGATGCCGCCTGGAGGGCCGCCCTGGCTGCAGTCATGCCTTCTTCGAGGACTGCTTGGAATTCCTTCCTGGACCCCTCAGGAAGCGAACCCTCAAACTTGACCATGGTTTGGCACATGTTGAAGTCATATTAGCCAACGAGGGCCTAGTGGTTGGCCACTCTTAACTGAAGGCTGGAAGATGAATAAACTTTATGTCAAAAGAAATCCAGTCTCCTTGAGTCTGTGTTCTTGGGGGGTAGCCCCAGGTTGTCCTTGCCTTTCCCTGTGGTTAACTGCCTCAACCACAAGGCAACTGGGGGCTGGGTGGGAATATAAGTACTCATGCCCCTTAGCTGGGACAAAGTACTTGCGCTTGGCCCTTTTGGAGATGGGAGGCAAGGAGGAGGGAGTCTGCCACAGGGCATTAGTAATCTTAGATATCCCCTCATGAAGGGGTAAAGCCACCGTAGCAGGAGCTGAGCAGCAGAGAACGTCAAATAGGGAGCCCCGAAGGCTCCTCCAGTTCCTCAACTTGAAGCCCCAGATTAGATGCAACTCTCTTCAATAATTCCTGGTGAGCCTTGGCGTCATCCCCAGGAACTGGGTGAAGGGGCCCTGTGATAGCCTCGTCTGGCAATGACAAGGACGATGCCAGTGCCATGGGATCCTCAATGACCATTGGTGGTCCAGCAGCTTGTTCCCCTAGGTCCTCCTGGCCCTGTGAGGTCTTTCCCCATAAAGCCTCGAGCACTTGAGGGAGCCGGGATCCTGAGGCTGCTGGCCTCCCTGAGGCTCCTGACACCAGATGGGCAACCTGGGAAGGCTGGGTGAACCCCCAACGGTTCCATGGATACCATGGCGCCGGCCATTGTGCTTGGAGCCATGGGACAGGTTTTGGTGCTGATGATGTAGATGGCACTGCAGGCATCAGAACTTGTCTGACAGTCAGGGAACCCTGCTCCATGCCAGAGCTATAACTGGAGCTGTTGGTACCAGGCGACCAAGCTCGGGCGGAGCAGTGGCTCTTGTCTGACTGGTGCCGGTTACTGCGCCTCGAGGTAGACCTGTCCGAGCGACACGAACGTCTTAGTTGGGGCCTCGGGGATCAACTGCATTTGGTGGATTGGCTTCAGAAATCCGGTGATCTACACCTCACGCTACACCTCAACCGGTACTTGGATGTCAAGCGGGACTGGGAGCTACCATGAGCTGGTTGCTGGGAGGATTTTCTCGAATACGGCGATCTCTGTCTCAGAAACAAATGATGATGGGCTGGTGATCGGTGGCTTCCATCCCCCGATCAGTCCCATGATCAGTACCCATGATCAGGCTACTGGCGAGGTACACCTTGAATCTCACTGTCGGTGCCCAAGGACTGGGGCTCCGCTGAGCCTCTGAGGTGTGATGGCTTTGGGTGGGTGGGTGATGGCAGAGCGTCTCTTGCGATGGGGAATGGTGCCACTGAGGCGGAGACATAGGCGGAGGTCCCAAGGTGAGTTTATTCCGAGATCACAGTACTTCTGTAGCCGGTGTGGGCGGCACTGGAAGAGTCAGGATCTCCTGAGCTGCCTGTAGAGCTTCGGATGTCGACAGCACCTGAAGCTGACAAAGGCCTGCACCGCTATCTGGAGTCGCAGGCAAGGTATGGGATGGGCTCGACTTAAGCTGGAGCCCGACTTCCTGAAGGAGGCATTGGGTTGCCCAGAGCAGGTCTTGGCTCACCCCTAGCCCTCTCCTTTCCCTTGCGGGAAGTAGGAGATCTCCCCTCCCTGTCTTCTTTGGCTTCTTGGCCAGAGCCTTTGAGCAGGATTGGTGCCAGCTCATGGACGGCACTGGCTGAGCACTGCGCACTGATGCCATGGTGCTCAGTGTCGAGTCGAACTGTTGCTCCAGTGCCGATTCAATCAGGAGCGCTTTAAGGCGGTTGTCCTGCTCCTTTTCCATCCTGGGTTTGAAGGACTTACAAATACAACACTTGTCGCTTATGTGCCCTTCACCGAAGCACCTTAGGTAGCTATTATGTGGGTCGCTCATGGGCATAGGTTGTTTGCAACGATCGCAGGGCTTAAAGACTGGGGCATGTCCCGTCCCCCGGCTGAGTCCCGTTCGAGACTAATGAAGACTAAGAACTACTACTAAGAGTAACTAATTCAACTACTAACTACATACAACTATATTTCAGGTTTTATAAAGTTCACAAGATGGAAGAACAAAACAATGATAGCCGAAGCAGCAGATGTTCCAACTCCGTCACTGGTGGCAACAAGGAACGGAGAGTGGGGAGGAGCTGGCAGCGCCCCTTATACCACAGACTGTGCACGCCACTCCAGAGGGTACCAGAGCCAGTCCCCTATGGATACTATTGAGGGAAAAAATTCCGGCACTGGTGCATGTGGTGAGCACATACACCTAATATAGCATAGACATGAGCAAGCCCTCGAAGAAGAACCTTTGTGATCATGTAGTCTGATCTGTATAGCACAGGCCACAGAACTTCCCCAAAATAATTCCTAGAGCACATCTTTTAGAAAAAAAACATACAAACTTGATTTAAAAATGGTCGGAGATGGAGAATCCACCACAACCCTTAGTAAATTGTTCCAGTGGTTAATTACGCTCCCCCATTAAAAAGTTATGCCTTATTTCCAGTCTGAAACGGGAATTATTCTGAGGAAGTTCTATGGCCTGCCTTAAACAGGGGGTCAGACTAGACAATCTCAACAGTGCCCTTGAGCATGGCAATCTATGAAAACATAAACAAATAAATAAATAGATGCATTTGAGCCAAGGTGATCTTTTATGTTAAAAAAATCCCATATTGTTTAAGTTTTGTAACAAGCTTTTGTTTAATGATTTTTGATGTTTTAGGTGTTAATCTAACCAAATTTTTGGAGAGAAGATTCAGAGCTCACAGTAATTGCCTCTGGTTCTAAGACTGGAATCATATAACTGTTCATAATGTATTATTTGAAAGATGGGGCAGAATGAGGATTATCAAAAGACTTGCTAGTAACAGATCTGTGACACATTGGTATCACTAGCCAATTTGTGCAGATAAAGACTCAAAGTATATATAACATACACTGTTATCTTTTACACTGTATTTATACTAATTGTGAAGATAAGGTAACATACAGGCTTCTTTTATCCATCTTGCTTGTGGATCTATGACTCTAGCCTCATCCCACCACAGTGCTGCTGGCAATATCTTCCTTCCCCTGGCTTTCTGTGTGTCCCTAATATACTAATACAATTCATTGAACTGTTTCAACTTTATTGAAAATTTGGTGCGGAAGTCTTTGCTGCATTCAGGACTATGAATGCAAACGATGCTATCGATAGAACAAAATACAA
This sequence comes from Dermochelys coriacea, assembly GCF_009764565.3. Taxonomy (NCBI): domain Eukaryota; kingdom Metazoa; phylum Chordata; order Testudines; family Dermochelyidae; genus Dermochelys; species Dermochelys coriacea. The sequence goes on along the minus strand of NC_050070.1, from coordinate 39,225,341 downwards.
GAGATGGTCTGCAGTTTGGTGTGTACCTTTTTCATTTTGAGACATGTTATAAAGCAGGATTGGGGAATTATTCTGTTTTAAAATTCAATTCAAATATTTAGAAATGATCTGCAACATTTTCTCTCTTCTGATTACATTGATAAGTCTCTTTGAATTTTCTCTCAGTACATATCTAATTTATACTCATCCTGTAGCAATTGCTGACACTGTTTTATAATGAGTCTCAATTGATGTCCCAACTTTGCTGTCTGCTTCCTCCATTCTCCCTTTCTGAAAACTCCTTGCTATGTCTCTGTAGAATAATCCTTGAGACACAGTAGGGTGAATTAGTTCAGATAAAATAAAATACTTTACCTTTACCCAAAACCTGAACTGAACAATTTTTGAGGTTAAAAATAGAAGGGCTAGCTATTTTATTCAATTTAATTTCTGTTTAATGTACTGTAGTTAAGCATTTGACACTGTAAATTCAGAAATCTTAATTGAAAGATTAATTCAAGTACACCTGGATAGGAAGACTTATCTGGACTCAAACTTGGTTAAACAACAGTACATAATAGTTATTTATAAATGGCATCCAGCTGTAATCCTGTGGCATCAAGTTGATTGAGTGTAAAGTTGGCTACTTCAGTGATCTGTGCTAGACCTTATCTTAAATATCCCCTTTAATTATTTGGAAAAGGCAATATATGGCATTTTAGATGCATTTGTACATGATACTAAACTGGGAGAAGTTGAAAACACCAGACTGAGAAATAATACAAAGGTATCTAGAGATATCAGAAACATGGGCAGAACATGAACAGTAATTCAAAATGGAAAAATACAAGCTAATACATCCAGAGAAAATTAATGCATGATATTGTTATTCTGTGGGAGAAAGGAACTTGGGAAAGCATAATAACTGAGAGACCTAGGGCCTACAATCCAGAGCAAATTTTATGTGCGTTCACAATGCCGTATAGCTGTGACTTCGGGCTGAGTAAGTAAGAGCATCACATCATGGTATATGGAGATATCAATCCTTCTGGTCAACTGCCCCTGAAATAATCTTTTGTGACATACAGGAGGCCAGACCAGATCACCACAGTGATCTCTTCTGGCCTTAAACTGTTTGAATAATTCTATTGTAACAGAGAATTCTATAAAACTGATTAAGTATAAAGCTATTTATAAGACCTAAATTCAAGGAGTTAAAAACTGCTTCCCCTACCAGTGCTGATGACTTCTTGAACAATTAACCAGAGTATTCCTTGTCTTGCTTTTTCTATTCCATATAAGCTCTTACACCATGCTCATTGCCACAGTATCTGTATCAGTTATTTCGCCCACTGTCACAGTTCAGAACTCAGTGAAGCAATAATTTTCAATTATAATCTACAAATCTTCATTTAAAAATTACAAATAAGTAGGTTTTAAGTCTACATTTGCATTCCGTTAATTAGCCAGGATATTCAACAACTTGTTGTATTTTTTAAGATGGCATTTCAGATCACCTTCAGCAATTACTCAGAGAGCAATACTGACACTAAAAATAGCATTAAAATCTATTTTTTCCATTACTATAACATCACTACTAAATACTGAGGATCATTTCATTATAGTAATAGATTGTAATTCAATCTCATTGACAGCATCCCAGGAATCCAATTATTTCAAGTATTACAAATAAGATTTCTTTTCTAATGTATCTCATTTAGTTGAAAGCAAAGTGAAGAAATATACCAAAAGTAGCTTTTAAAAGCTCAAAAGTTTATTACAAAAGTTGATGATATTATTGTAATACCTGTGGTAAAGATAAACGAAACAATCCACAGTTCTCCTTAGGATTTCAGAAAAAAATGTCAAAAAAAATCTCAGTCTTTAACACTGTTTTCTTGATGTAGTTGGCAATTTAATGGATTTAAAAATGCCATTTGGGTAGATACACTAGGGCTAGATTAGAGATAGATTAGAGATAGTTTAGGGACTAGGGCAAATTTCTATCAGCTGTATCACTGAAGGAAGTCTAGTTAGTCTTAAATACTGCTTTCCTAGTGAAGAGTAGACTGTTTTAATTTTACCTTCTTCCTGCCCTTACTTGAAAGACTAGGAAAAAGCATCACTAGCCTCCTACAATACATAGTTCTGAATTGCCATTTTAGCATGAATAAATATTCTGAAGAAATACTATATACTGACTACATGGCACTTAGACAAAATGCTTGAAAAAACACCCCAAAATCAAAATTCAGACAACAAGAAATCAGCTAATATATTATGTTATCAGATTTCTCCAAAGCCACACAATTAATTTCACATATTTTACCTTTTGTAAATTAGAAATAATACATTAAGTACTGCCTTGCTCCCAAAACATATTATTGTATTGGAATGTGTGCTGTGATTTACTAGTAACCATTTAACATTTTTAATCAAAACATTATTAAAAATTCTGAGACAAAAGTTAAAAATTCACACAATTTCAGATTCCTGAACAAATGCATTTACTTCATATATTTAACAAAATACAAGCTTTCCATTACATTCATGAATCAAATTTTCTAATTCTAGCATGTCCTGACCTTAGTCTCTTTATATCTTATAATCAGCTAGCTCAGAATACTATATGTGGTTTATGAGGTATTTGCTCCAATATGACCAACTGAGTCACACGTTACATATTTTTGCTCAGTTTATCACAACTGAAGCCAAAAAGTATTTGATTATTTGACTGACTGCATACAACCTAAGAATACTGTGATCCTAGTAAAAGTGAATCCCAAATTAAGAGAGTCTGAAATAGTTTCCTGGGATTTCCTACTTTGCTATCAGTGTTAAGATACAGTTCTTAATGGCAACAAAATTAATATTGAGGGACCACCAAATGGATTTTTATTATTCCTGTAACTAAACATAAACATGTCACAAGCCTGGCCAGGAAACCACAAAAATAGATCAGGCTTGAATAAAACCTTTAAAAACTAAGTATTTTCCAGGGGTTAACTCCCGAATGTTTACTAAATTTGTACACGTCACTAAGGCTTATGATAGATATGCCACATTATCCCTCTGTGTAAGGATCTTCTAAAACAAATATCTGTTAGTCACTTTGGGCTGGCTTGTTGCTTTTACAGGTTATAATCTGCTATAAATTGCTCCACATATTACTATAAAAAGGAAGAAGATACTACTGTATAGGTTTGTGTATGAACACTTCTGCTTCCATCATGAAGTGCTTCTGTTTGATTCTGACATTATTTGCCCTTTCCTCGAGGGTAGATTTATTATTCTAAAAATATTATGCTTTCCATAATTCTCCTTTTTAGTCCCAATTTAATATGCAGTTTACCCAAATACAGACATATGTCCTATTTAAGTGGCTATATACATAGGTACAAATTAATGTTATGAATATCAATAATTTTATTAACATTAAGTAGTGATACTAAATATTTGATTCAACTTTCACTGAATTATTGTTATTAGTAGCTAATCATCATCCTATTTGAAAAATGTCTGCTCTGCTGCACCTTGAAATTATACAACAGAGATGACAAATTTATTTACAAAATTAAATGGAACCAATACATCTCCTATTCCACAGTAAACTGTAGTCAGGGAGTAGCAACAACAGAGGGGAATGACAGAAAAAGGTCTATGATAAAGTTAATATGCCTACTATACATGGCATCGTTTCAATTTTTATATAGCATTCTGTAGGCCTAAATCTATTCTCATGCTTATGTTAATCAGAAGTAAATACACTGAGATCACTAGTTTTTTTTACAACCAATATAATTCTATTGTACATGAAAGAAAATTCAGACCCATCATTTTTGAAATACCTACCATCCTTGATTCTATAAATAGGTACATCCTGATCATGTTAATAGCCTCTTTCTGAATACTGCACAGACCTAATCTTATGAATTTTCATTTACAATTCTGTTTAATCAAAATGCCTGTGTCTCTACCAGCTTAAGAAAGAGATATGCTGGATTTTTCAAGCATTTTGGACTTTTCCCTAAGATCTTTAGAAAACCAGTCTTCTACCATAGCGATTACCACATTTCTGATCCAGATAAAAATGCTTAAATCTCAAAACAGTCATCTAAGCTGCACCTGTTGCCATGCAAATGTATCTGCATTTCAATTTTGACCAATCTTAGTTAGTACAATTTGAAGCCACCATTTAAAATTTCTTGGGCCAGAATGGAGAGAGAAAAAGCCATTCCTCTCAGAGTAACACTGCTAAATTGACTGTGTTCTGTAAAGATGAAAATTCTCAAGGGCATGCCCCCTCAGGATACAAGGTGAAACTCCAGATATCACATGCTACAAAATCTAGTGCAAAACAGGCAGTCCCTGGGCATTTTTTGCTTTGAGGAGGCAAAAGTCTTAGGTAGAGTGGACCTTAGCCATGTTCGTGATCAAAATTCTGAAGTCCTGTGAGGAGACTGCCAGCAACACAGAATTTGCAGACACTTGCATCTCTCCCATGCTGGTCTTTGTCACTGTGAAAGTATTTCTACAGTAAAAAGAAAAGGAGTACTTGTGGCACCTTAGAGACTAACAAATTTATTAGAGCATAAGCTTTCGTGAGCTACAGCTCACTTCATCAGATGCATTTGGTGGAAAAAACAGAGGAGAGATTTATACATACACACACACAGAGAACATGAAACAATGGGTTTTATCATACACACTGTAAGGAGAGTGATCACTTAAGATAAGCCATCACCAGCAGCAGGGGAGGAAAGGAGGAAAACCTTTCATGGTGACAAGCAAGGTAGGCTAATTCCAGCAGTTAACAAGAATATCTGAGGAACAGTGGGGGGTGCGGTGGGGGGGAGAAATAACATGGGGAAATAGTTTTACTTTGTGTAATGACTCATCCATTCCCAGTCTCTATTCAAGCCTAAGTTAATTGTATCCAGTTTGCAAATTAATTCCAATTCAGCTGTCTCTCGTTGGAGTCTGTTTTTGAAGCTTTTTTGTTGAAGGATAGCCACTCTTAGGTCTGTAATCGAGTGACCAGAGAGATTGAAGTGTTCAACTGGTTTTTGAATGTTATAATTCTTGACGTTTGATTTGTGTCTCTACGTAAAAGAATGAATGGACTGTCCAGTTTGGCCAATGTACATGGCAGAGGGGCATTGCTGGCACATGATGGCATATATCACATTGGTAGATGCGCAGGTGAACGAGCCTCTGATAGTGTGGCTGACGTGATTAGGCCCTATGATGGTATCCCCTGAATAAATATGTGGACAGAATTGGCAACGGGCTTTGTTGCAAGGATAGGTTCCTGGGTTAGTGGTTCTGTTGTGTGGTTGCTGGTGAGTATTTGCTTCAGATTGGGGGGCTGTCTGTATTTCTACAGTGTGGAACAAGATGAATGAGAATAAATAGATGAACACTGGATCCCTGGTTAAACCTCTTCCCAGTCAGCTCTGAGACTTTCCAAGACAGTGTCAGTGTTGTCATACACAGGATAGGTGAGTTGAAAATAAATGCTGAAGCAAGTGAAATAAAAAGAGTGTCATCCAGCCCCTTGTGGAGAAAGCCTACTTTCGAATTTCAGGACTGTGGAACTTCTGGGAAAAGAGTATTACTGTCTCTAAGGTTCTAAATACAAATGTTTCCTATACCAAACTTGCAACGTACTTCATCAACACCACCAGTACATGTAATTTGAGGTATTTGTGAATGGAAAAATTACAATGCTCTCAAAGATCCACATCACATTTGGTCTTCCCTCTGAATTTGCCCAGTAGCATCACCTAGGAGAACCATTTCAGCTATATCCCAGACACTGATGTCTGTGAATAGACTTGATCTTGACAAAAAAATATAGAAAGGCTGCTGATTTTGAAATAAAATTGGTTCAGAGTAAATTTAAAGAACAAGTGGCTACTAACTGTAATTCTTCATCAGACTTTTCAAAATTTAAATGCCATCAACTTTGTTATGGAGAGTGCCAGTGATTAGGAGCTATTTTCCCCAATATAAATGCAATTATGATTTTCACCACCCCAAGCACAGTAAATACCAGAACTCTCCAATCCACGTGTAAAGTCATGATCAGGATCTTATGACAATGGAGGTTTTTCTGGAAGGTTTAAGGATAACCAGACAAGTCATTTGTGAGATGCACGAGTTCCAAATCTGAGGTGTAATTTGCTTTTGGGGAAGCTTCTGAAGCCCCCTCCCCTTTTTTTACTTTGTGTCTCAGGGCTTGTCTTCGCTACTGGGGTAAGTTGGCCTAAGTTATGCTACTCCAGCTATGTGAATAACGTAGCTCGAGTCAATGTAGCTTAGGTCGACTTACCCCGGTGTCTTCACTATGTTGCGTCAACAGGAGACGTTCTCCAGTCGACTTACGTTACTGTTCTTGGGGAGCTCTGTCTTTGATTTAGCTGGTCTTCACTAGACCTGCTAAATTGATACCCGCTGAATTGAATGCAGCAGCGTCGATCTCGCCGGTAGCGAAGACAAGCCCTTAGAAACAGGTAGGCCTACAAACTCCAGATTTATTGGTTTCTGTTGGCCTTAAAGAGCATTGACTAGTATCAGACCGTGTGGGGCAATGGATTATAAAACTAACTTGTAGTTTGGGAACCTTGTATGCTACCAGTGAACTTCCTGAGACACACAATGTTTAAGGAGACATTAAAGTCATGTGTGTCTTTGCATACTCACAACATATGGACTTTAAAATACATATTGAGATTTGATCTGGGATTTCAGAGACTAGTGAAAGGCTGCTAAACAAAGAAACAAAGAAAAAAAACTCTTCAAACATGGATGCTCTAGTGAATTGAATTTAGGGCTGGGAGTTCTTGAATTCTAATCTCTCCTCTGTCACTGAATCATGTTGTGAATTTAATAATTTTCACACTAACTGCACTTTATAATACTTACATAAACTTCACAAATATCCCTTTAAGATAGGAAGTATGCTTTCTATTTTACAGAGGGGAAACAGATTAAGAGTTAAGTAACTTTGATTTAGTACTGCACAACATTCTAATTAAAATATAACATTATACAATATCAATAAAGCACATATTAGATGGATTAAGTACTGGCTGACAGTAAACTTGTCTATCTGGCACTCTCCCATGGCTCTCACCACACCCCTCTTCTGCCTTATACCGTTTGTCATCCTCTTCCTTCCCTCATTCTTATTACCATCAACAGTCTACAGCCCCCACAAGCTCTACCTTCTCCTCTTTCCTCTCCAAACCAATTTTCCCAGTCCTTCCACCAACACAAATCCAGATCTCACATCCACTCCCTTCTCACCTCTGGAGACATTTGTCCCAACCCTGGCCTTCTCTGGTATACGAGTCATTTCTCAATCAATTGTCTCAGGTAATGATGTGATCTACACATGATCTTTTTGGTCTAAAGCCTGCTTGCTCATTACATCTATTACCAGTTTGATTTTGTTCCACAGTATGCTGTAGAACACCTTTCTGGGACATGAAAGTAGTATTATTTCTTGCCAATTATCGCACACCAGTTGGGTGACTTTCTTTGGTAATTTACAGATCACACCTTTCTTCCAATCCTCTGGGCAGAGTTCTTTCTCCTAAACAATATTACACAGTTTATGTATTTCATGTTCTATTTCCTCACCAGCTTTATATATTTCAGCAATGATCCTGAAAAGAATCAAACAGAATCCTATTTCTGTTTCTGAAATTTTTAACAGTGAAATGTTCAATTCTTCACCTACTTTTCATCCATTAATTGGAATTGTTGGCTCTAGTTGGTTGACCATGTCATTAAAATGTCCTCACTCTTGTTTCTTTTGTTCTGCTTTCATTGTTAACAATTTTCCTTCTCTTTTCCAGTACCACTGTAACTCTGGGACGATGCTGACAATTGCTTTTACAATTGAAAGTTTCTTTGGTCTTGTCTACACTACCACAGCAAATCGATCTAAGCTACGCTACTTCAGTTACGTGAATAACGTAGCTAAAGTCGACGTATCTAGATCCACCTATCACATGCTGTGTAAACGAGAGACACTCTCTCACCAACTTACCTTCATTTTCTCGAAGGGATGGGGTACAGAAATTGATGGGAGAGCGCTCTCCCGTCAATTTAGCATGTCTTCACCAGACCCGCTAAATCGATGCTGCTACGTCAATTGCAGCAGCATCGATATAACTCCATAGTGAAGATATGCCCTTAGAGCAGGAGTTCCCAAACTTGGTTCGCGGCTTGTTCTGGGTAAGCCCCTGGCGGGCTGTGAGACACTTTGTTTACCCGAGTGTCCGCAGGTATGGCCGCTTGCAGCTCCCAGTGGCTGTGGTTTCACTGTTCCTGGCCAATGGGAGCTGCGGGAGGTCCGGGCCACTACTTCCAAGTTTGGGAACCCCTGCCTTAGAGTCACTTCTCACTGATGCTTCTTTGGTTTCTCTTGCTTTTTTGTCAAGTGACTGTTTCTTACTTTTCTGACATAACTTGTTTATTTCCTTGTCTTTCTCTACATGCTCCTGTTGCAGCATGCATTGCTCTTCTTGTTGCATTATCTGGGCTTGCAGTCATCTAGCATTCCCCCAATCAATCTTTCTTTCTGATTTCAACTCCTGGTCTCTCTTCTTCTCGCAATCTTCCACACTCACTCTCTGAGACATCAACTTCCATACTGATGACTCATCCAACTCTTAGATGCACATTTCCTTGCCATCACCTCTTAATTCAACCTGCAGCCTTGGTTCAACTTGCCCACTCACCAAAAGGACCACTGACTTGACTTCATCTTCATCAAGCTCAGCTCTCTGATTTCTTTGTTGCCAAGTTCCCCCTCTCTGACCATAACCTGCTCCGTCAGAATTGCTCATTAGCACTTTCTTTAAACCCCGTCACTCAGTCTTTCCATGACTTCCAGTCCATCAATACTGATGACTTCTGATATGTTCTGAGCCTTATCCTCTCTTCCCTTTCTTCCATTTATATGGTTGTTGGTCTTCTTGCTTCACTCTCCTGCAAACTTGCCCTCCTACCCCCCAGTCCTGGCTCACCCCCCCCCCCCCAATATCTGCTTCCTGCTCTCCCACTGTGGAGCGTCTCTGGCAGAAGTCCTGTAGCCAGGCTGATTTCCTCTATTACAAATTAGCTCTCTCAGTTCTGCCATATTCCTTGCTAAATAACACCACTATTCCAACTTAATTGACTCCCATGGCCACAATCCTAACCCCCTTTTTGCCAGCTTTTACTCACTCAAATCGTTTCTCCTTCTACCTGCACTTCTCTCTCTACACAGGACCTGGCTGATTTATTCCAAGGGAAAATTCACAAAATAACTTTCTCCCTCCCCTTGGCTTGACTGGGCTTTCTTCTTCCTCTCCAACTCTTGCCTCCTTCTTCCCTATCAGAAACAAATTCTCATCTGCTCTCCTCCTCTAATTTTTCTCTTGCCCCAGTGTCTCCATCCCATCCAATCTCCTGATCTCCCTTGTACCCACTCATCTTCTCCCTTACTCTTCTCCTTCACCTCTCACTCTCCTATGGCTCTTTCCCCTCACAATACGAGCATGTTTACGTCGTTCCTATTTTAAAAAACCCACCATTGATCCCACTTGTCTTTCCAACTGCTACCCTATTTCTCTTGGGTTCATACACCAAACATAAAAATCCCTCCTAGGAACAGAGCGAGAAACACTAAGTTCTCTTCTTGTGCTCATTCTTGCTACGGCTGAGGGTGTATGCACCTAGTATTTTTTGGTTTGTAGCAAGGATCTCTAAGTCCTTCTCCTACTGCCCGATCTTACTATGATGGGGGGGTATACCCACCTCCCAATTATTCCACTCCCAGCAATCCAGGGTAGAGAGAGGGATGCTAAACCTTTCTCCTTTTCCTCAGCCATGCTACGACTGAGGGTGAATATACCTTTTAATCATCAAAATTCTTAATTCACAGAATACCAACACTGAATACAACTGGTTTCTTCTTTACTGCCTGGTATCTTTATGACCAGGGATGTGCACACCTGAATGATCGATCACCTTTAAGCATATGGTATACCTTGTTAGCAGTATTGTCAACAATTACAGAGCATATTCTTTCCCCTTTCGCAATTTTCCACCAAAAATGTTATGCTTATACAAAACACACAAGATCTTTTTATAGGGGAAAAGGTAACACGCCGCATTTATCGAGAATACAGCAGTTAGCATATGCTTTTCAGTCACGCACATCATGCACACAGTCCTGCCAGTCGATGTTTAGTTACCAGTCCAGAGTCTGGATCAATCTAGTGACCAACCAGATTGGTCGCAGAGGGGAGCTGGGTTCTGTCAGTTGCAATCCGATGCTCCTGGAGTTGTTGGCAAGATGACCCCAAAGCCCCATGGCAAAGCACCCTGTTCTTATAGTCCTTTTTCTCAGTTGAAGTCTATGGATTTTGCTGTGTCAGTTTGTGACCAGTTACTCCTCACTGGGTGTTATCTTTTGATGGCCAAAAACACCTCCTGAAGGGTCATCCTGTCTGGTTTTGATTTAATCAATTATTTTGTGTTTTAAGGGTGCCAGCCTTCACCTCAGGATCGTCAGTCTGCCATGGATGCGCCTTAATGGTTCTCTGGAGTCTTTAAGTCTCTTCAGTCTCTTCATTCCTCCTTCCTTGGCCATCTGGCTTTAACAATGGCCTTCACACCTTATCTTTTCCTGATGCATGCATTCTTCATTCACACAAACAGTTCTTTGAAGAGATCTTCAAAAGGTAACAAATAGCATTGTTTTATATTGAACAAGAAAGGCATCACAAATTAGACCGTACTAAATCTTGTAACTATCCTTTCCCAAGTTGGGGCCTGGGCCTCTGAAATTCCTCTAATCTAATTAACATAGACACAGACAAAATCCTGTCCGTTACTTACAAGGCATGAAAAGAAAATGGCTAATATTAGTATCCACTATCCTATTCATTTATTCTAATATCTTAATTTTTACTATACATACAATGTATATAGCCAAAACAATCAATTATATAACACAGTACCCATGGTACAACACCTTTAATTTATAAACTCATTGTATACATCTTCTATCATTGCTGCCTGCAGTTCCTCTCCTCCAATTCCATCCTAGACCATCTCCAGTCCAGCTTCTTCCTCTTGTATTGCACTGAAATTGCTCTTGCCACAGTCTCTAATGACTTCTTCCTTGCCAAAGTGCAGAATCAGTACTCCATCCTCATCCTCCAAGACCTGTCACGCACCTCCTTCAACACACTCAACCATGTTCCTCTTGAAATCTTGTCTTCCCTTGTCTTCTGTGATGCTGCTCTCTTCTCGTTCTTTTTTCCCTAACTGCTTCTTCAGCATGTTCTTCAGGGAATCCTTCTCATTCCTCATCACAGGGTGTCTGGCCTCCTAAAGGTAGATGGGCCCCAGTGCAGCTGAGACAAACAATGCACCTCCCAGGGTGTGGAAATTGGGTCATGTGACTCAATCAGGTCTGTGATAAGGGAGAGACCGGTGTAAAGAGAAGATGAAGGAAGGGAAAGGCTCCTGGATAGTCCCTGGGGAAGGAGGATCAAGTGGGAGTGCCAGGCAGGACAGAAGTCTGGAAACTGCAGCTGGTCTGAGGCAGAAGGCTGCAGAGAGGGGCAAGGCTCCTCCAAGAACCCTGAACAACAAGAGGAGGGTCAGGATAACAGCACAGGGGTTTGATTTGCTGACTTATGAGTAAGAGAAACTTGGAGAAGGATGCAGGAGTGGCAAGGCTCCTGCAGGGACTCTGAGAAACTCAGGGAGGACCAGGAGAAGGTATTAGCCTGCTGACCTCTTGTAAGCAGAGAGTTGGACGAGGCTAGCAGAGGCCTGTGGAAGGACTCCAGTTAGAAAGGGCTGGGAGGGGCTTATTTTGGAATTTTACTCTGAATATCATTTTGAACAGTTTTATTAATAAAACTAGATCCCCAGAAGGGCTGTTATTGGACTTGTGAGAGCCTTTTTGTGAGTTACTGAGGAACTAGGAGGAAAAGTTGAGGAAGGGCACCACAGAGCTACTGAAGGCCACCAGGGGATCCTTGGGAGGCAGACAGCCTTCCACTTAAACTTTCTGTGGGGAGGGGAGTTCCACAGACCATAGTCCTTGTCCCCCTTCTCTTCTCCCTCTACACCTTATCTTTGGGTAATCTTATCTGCCAACACACATTCAACTACAATCTTTATGGTGACAAATCACATCTCTACCTCTCTACTCCAGACTTGTTGTCTTCTGTCTAAACTCAAATCTAGCAATCAGCTAAAGCTCTACATGACCAATCATTTTCACCATCTTACCCCTCTTTTTCCATCTCTCCCTTGGCTCCCCTTTCTCTGTTGCACCAAATGTAAGCTGCGTGTCTCCCCTTTCAAGGCCCTTCACAGCTTATCCCTGCCCTACCTATCATCTCTCATTCTCTACTGAAACATCAACTCCATCCTCTACTTGGCACATGTCAGCCTACTTGTTAAATTTTCAAACAAGCACCTTCATGCTTTTTCCCATACTGCCCCTCAACTTTGGGAGGATCTCCTGGTAAACATCTGCAACACTAACTCATCAACTTCCTTCAAAACCCCCCTTAAAACTTTTTTTGAATGATGCCTACAAAAAAACAAAAAACAAAAAACAAAAAAAACAAAACAAAACTTGACAGTGGTTAGGCTGCTACTGTGCTGAAAGCACTACATATCATGTTAACTAGTATTAGCTCATTGTTTCCTTTTACTCCCAGTGTGTCTGTATCCATCTGTTGTCTTGTCCTACACTGAGCTTGTAAATTAAACTGGAGAAGATGGGGATTAGTAAGGTGACTAACGAACGGGCCAAAGAGGAGATTAAATCAAGTTGTGCAGAAAGGGAAATTATTGGGCTTTAGGGAGGTTACTGGTGGAGTTTCTCAAGGATTGGTCTTAGGGTTGATCTTATTTTTTTCAGACGACACCAAGTAGGAGAGTGCTAATAAAATTTGCTGATGACACGAAGCTGGGAAGCATCATCAATACAGAGGAAGACTAATATTATAAAAACAGACTTGGATGACCTAGAGGACTTGAGTAACAGAAACAGGATGGAATTTAATAGCGTTAAGTGCAAGTTCATGCATTTAGAGACTAAGAAAAATATGCTATAAGCTGGTAGCTCATCAGCTGGAAATGAAAATGGAGGAGAAAGACCTGGGGTTATTAGTCAATCACAGGATGACAATGAGCCATCAGTGTAATGTGGCCATACAAATAAAAGCAAATGTGATCCTAGGATGTATCAGGTGAAGTATTTACAATAGAGACAGGAAGTATATTAATGCCATTGTGTAAGGCTCTTGTGAGACCTCATTTGGAATACAGTATACAATTCTGGCCACCCATGTTTAAGAAAGATGAATTCAAACTGGAACAGGTGCAGAGAAGGGCTATTAGAATGATCAAGGGAACGGAGAGCCTATCTTATTAGAGAAGACTAAAAGAGCTTGGCTTGTTTAGCCTAGAAAAATGAAGGCTAAGGGGGAATCGGATTGCTCTCTAGAAATACATCAAAGGGGGAGGAGGGGAGAACACACCAGGGAGGGAGAAGAGCTTTTTAAAATAAAGGACAATGTTGACACAAGAACAAATGGGTATAAACTGGACATGAATAAATTTAAGTCTGGAAATTAGGTTTCTAATCATCAGAGGACTGAGGGTCTGGAAAGGCTTTCTAATATGAGTAGTGGGGCCAAACAGCCTAACTAGTTTTAAGATGGATCTTGATACATTTATTAATGGAATTATATGATGGGATTGCCTGAGAAAGCAAGGGACTGGATTTAGTGACACAGGAGGTCCCTTGAAGGCCTATGCTGTAAGATCTTTGGGCCATGGCCATGTTCTGTTTTTGTACAGTGCCTAGATCATGACTAGGGCTCCTAAACACTACACTAATAAAAATAAAATCTCAAAAAAAAAAAGTTGTCAATGGGGAATCATCGACTGTGGTATTTCTAATGAGGTTTCTGAAGGGATTGGTTGAAGGTCCAATGCTATACAGTCATTTTATTAATGATCTGGAAGTAAATAAAAATTACTGCTGATAAAGTTTGTGGATGACAAAGATTGGTGAAGTGATAAATGATGACGACGACGACAGGGCAGTCATACAGAACAATTTCGATTTAATACAACCAAATGCAAGGTCATACTCTAGGAACAAAGAATTCAGGCCATACTTACATAATGGGGGACAATATTCTGGAAAGCAAAAGAATTTTGGGGTCATAGTTGCCCAACAACTGAACATAATCTCAGTGCAATGCTACAGCAAAAAGAGCTAAATCCTTGGATGTATAAACAAGGGAGTAGTGAGGATGAAAGTGATTTTACTTCAGTACGTGGCATTGGTGAAATCTATCCTGGAATATTGTGTCCAGTTCTGGTGCCCATATTTTAAAAATAATGGTGAAAAATTGGAGAGGGGACAGAAAAGATCCACAAAAATATATTTGAGGACCAAAGAATATGCCTTTCATTGACAGACTTAAAGCTCAGTCTGTTTATTTTATCAAAAAGAAGACTGAATGGTGACTTGATTCCAGCATCTTCAAAGGGAGAAAATACTGGAAACTAAAGGGATCTTAATCTAGAGGAGAAAGGCATAAAAAGAACCAATGGCTGGAATCTGAAACCAGACAAATTCAAATTAAAAATGTGTGCTTTATTTTGAATAATGAGGGTGATTAATTAACCATTGGAACACACTGTCAGGAAAACTTGGATTCTCCCTTATTGAACACTTACAAATGCATAGCTGGAAACCAGTCCCATTTACCTGTTTGTTAGCACTATCAAAATAAATATTAGAGTTATAACAACATGTTTAGTGTTTAGACTTTATGGAATGCTTGTAGGAGCTACATGTATTACTCCTACTTACAATATCTGTATCCCATATTATAAGGTAATGTTTAAGCATTTGCTCTGTATGTAAGAGAGCTGTATAATTGCTCAGAGCTCCAGTATGAAACTGGAGAAAAGCCTGTTGAGTGTCTTTGGGTTAAGTTTAGAGGCGAGAGCAACAAGGGTGATGTCATGGTGGGCATCTGCTATAGACCACCAGACTAGGAGGATGAGGTAGACGAGGCTTTCTTCAGACAACTAACAGAAGTTTCCAGATCACAGGCCCTGGTTCTCATGGGGGACTTCAATCACCCTGACATCTACTGGGAGAGCAATACAGCAGTGCACAGACAATCCAAGAAGTTATTGGAGAGTACTGAAGACAACTTCCTGGTGCAAGTGTTGGAGGAACTAACCAGGGCCAATGCTCCTCTTAACCTGCTGCTCACAAACAGGAAGAATCGGTAGAGGAAATAGAAGTGGGTGGCAACCTGGGCAGCAGTGACCATGAGATGGTCGAATTCAGGATTCTGACAAAAGGAAGAAAGGAGAGCAGCAGAATATGGACCCTGGACTTCAGAAAAGGACTCCCTCAGGGAACTGATGGGCAGGATTGCCTGGGAGGCTAACATGAGGGGAACTAAACAGCAGTTCTGCAGAAAAGGACATGGGGATAACAATGGATGAGAAGCTGGATATGAGTCAGTAGTGTGCCCTTGTTACCAAGAAGGCTAATGGCATATTGGGCTGCATTAGTAAGAGCATTGCCAGCAGACTGAGGAAGTGATCATTCCCCTCTATTTGGCACTGGTGAAGCCACATCTGGAGTATTGCGTCCTGTTTTGGGGCCCCCACTACAGAAAGAATGTGGACAATTTGGAGAGAAATCAGCGGAGGGCAACAAAAATGATCAGGGGGCTGGGGCACATGACTTATGAGGAGAGGCTGAGGGAACTGGGTTTATTTAGTCTGCAGAAGAGAAGAGTGAGGGGGGATTTGATAGAAACCTTCAACTACCTGAAGGGGGGTTCCAAAGAGGATGGAGCTCAGCTGTTCTCAGTGGTGGCAGATGACAGAACAAGAAGCAATAGTCTCAAGTTGCAGTGGGGGAGGTGTAGGTTGGATATTAGGAAACACTATTTCACTAGGAGGGTGGTGAAGCAGTGGAATGGGTTACCTAGGGTGGTGGTTGAATCTCCATCCTTAAAGTTTGTATGGGCCCAGCTAGACAAAGCCCTGGCTGGGATGATTTAGTTGGTGTGGGCCTTGCTTTGAGCAGGGGGTTGGACTAAATGACCTCCTGAGGTCTCTTCCAACCCTAATCTTCTATGATTCTATGAAAAGGAGTCCAGGAGAGCTGGCTGTATTTTAAAGAAGCCTTATTGAGGGCGCAGGAACAAACCATCCCAATGTGCAGAAAGAATAGCAAATATGGCAGGCAACCAGCTTGGTTTAACAGAGAAATCTTTGGGTGAGCTTTAACACAAAAAGGAAGCTTACAAGAAGTGGAAACTCGGACATCTGAATAGGGAGGAGTATAAAAATATTGCTCGAGCATGCAGGGGTGCAATCAGGAAGGCCAAAGCACAACTGGAGTTGCAGCTAGGAAGGGATGTGAAGGGTAACAAGAAGGGTTTCTACAGGTATGTTTAGCAACAAGAAGGTGGTCAGGGAAATTGTGGGACCCTTATTGAATGGGGGTGGCAAGCTAGTGACAGATCTGGAAAAAGCTGAAGTACTCAATGCTTTTTTTGCCTTGGTCTTCACAGACAAGGTCAGCTCCCACACTGCTGCACTGGGCAGCACAGTATGGGGAGGAGGTGAGCAGCCCTCAGTGGTGAAAGAACAGGTTAAGGACTATTTAGAAAAGCACAAATCCATGGGGCCGGATGCAATGCATCCAAGGGTTCTGAGAGAGTTGTCTGATGTGATTGCAGAAACATTGGCCATTATCTTTGAAAACTCGTGGCGATCATGGGAGGTCCCGGATGACTGGAAAAAGACAAATATAGTGCCCATCTTTAAAAAAGGGAAGAAGGAGAATCTGGGGAACTACAGACCAGTCAGACTCAACTCAGTCCCTGGAAAAATCATGGAGCAGGTCTTCAAGGAATCAATTTTGAAGCACTTGGAG
Source organism: Dermochelys coriacea (assembly GCF_009764565.3). Taxonomy (NCBI): domain Eukaryota; kingdom Metazoa; phylum Chordata; order Testudines; family Dermochelyidae; genus Dermochelys; species Dermochelys coriacea. The sequence goes on along the minus strand of NC_050070.1, from coordinate 39,208,345 downwards.
GAGAGGACGGTGATCAGGAACAGTAAACATGGATTTACCAAGGGCAAGTCATGCCTGACCAACCTGATTGCCTTCTATGATGAGATAACTGGCTCTGTCGATAGGGGGAAAGTAGTGTACGTGATATACCTTGACTTTAGCAAAGCTTTTGATACGGTCTCCCACTGTATGCTTGCCAGCAAGTTAAAGAAGTATGGGCTGGATGAATGGACTATAAAATGGATAGAAAGCTGGCTAGATCATTGGACTCAACGGGTAGTGATCAAAGGCTCAATGTCTAGTTGGCAGCCGGTATCAAGTGGAGTGCCTCAGGGGTCTGAGGGGCCATTTTTGTTCAAAATCTTCATTAATGATCTGGATGATGGGATGGATTGCACCCTCAGCAAGTGTGCGGATGACACAAAGTGGGTGGGAGAGGTAGATATGCTGGAGGGTAAGGATAGAATTCAGAGTGACCTAGACAAATTTTGGAGGATTGGGCCAAAAGAAACCTAATGAGGTTCAACAAGGACAAGTGCAGAGTCCTGGACTTAGGACAGAAGAATCCCATGCACTGCTCCAGGTTGGGGACTGTTCTGCAGAAAAGGACTTGGGGATTACAGTGGATGAGAAGCTGGATATGAGTCAACAGTGTGCCCTTGTTACCAAGAAGGCAAATGGCATATTGGGCTGCATTAGTAGAACCGTTGCCAGAAGATCGAGGGAAGTGATTTTCCCCTCTATTCGGCACTGGTGAGGCCACATCTGGAGTACTGCATTCAGTTTTGGGTCCCCCACTACAGAAAGGATGTGGACAAACTGGAGAGAGTCTAACGGAGGGCAATGAAAATGATCAGTTGCTGGGACACATGACTTATCAGGAGAGGCTGAGGAAACTGGGCTTCTTTAGTCTTCAGAAGTGAAGAGTGAGGGGGGATTTCATAGCTGCCTTCAACTACCTGAAGGGGGGTTCCAAAGAGGATGGAGCTAGGCTGTTCTCAGTGGTGGCAGATGACAGAACAAGGAGCAATGGTCTCAAGTTGCAGTAGGTGAGGTCTAGCTTGGATATTAGGAAAAACTATTTCACTAGGAGGGTGGTGAAGAACTGGAATGGGTTACCTAGGGAGGGTGTGGAATCTCCATCCTTAGAGGTTTTAAGGCCCAGCTTGACAAAGCCCTGACTGGGATGATTTAGTTGGTATTGGTCCTGCTTTGAGCAGGGGGTTGGACTAGATGACCTCCTGAGGTCTCTTCCAACCCTAATCTTCTAGATTCTATGTAACTATAAAAATGTTTGTTAAGACTGTAAATTCCCTACAGACAAGGGAAAAGCATTACTAAGTGTGAAATATAAGTTTACCCCAAGAGGTGTTATTTCCTGCCCACCAGGAAAGGCTACAAAATCCAAATTGGCCATTGTGAAAAAAAGACTTTGTCGATTGCTCCCCACATCCCTCATGAAGAGGTTATGTGTGGACAGCTCACCCCATGACCTTGGATTCTGGGGTAATGAGGTATAAAAAGGACAAGAAGAAACTGGATCTTTTATGCTGTCTGGACTCTGAGGGGCAAAGATTCCTAAATATAAAGCAAGAGATCCCCATGCTGCATGGCATGGGTCAGCCCTAAAGGACACAGAGCTGCTTATTATAGAAGCTGATACTACCTTTCTAAACCTATGACTGTAATTCATTTCTGTATGTATGTTTCCTGTTTTAACTTTGTAAATAACTCTATTATTTCTTTTCTTAGTTAATAAATCCTTACTAAGTTTATTACAGGACTGGCTACAGGCATTGAGATCTAAGTACAAATGACCTGGGGTAAATGACTGGTCCTTTGGGTCTGGAAGTAACCTGAATATTTATGAGATTTTTATGTTAAGTGACCATCTATCATATAAATTCAGCTTGCCAAGGTGGCAAGATAGATTGGAATGCCCAAGGGGACTGTCAAACTCTGTGGTAAGATTGTTATAGTGCTTTAGGAGTTCACACTTTTTACTGCGTTGATGAAACATAATTATAGAACATACAACCAGTTTGGGGTTTCTGCCCTGCTTTTTAACATTCTGCCCTAGGGCTGACACTCATTTTCATTAACCACTCCAGATGATGTGACAGCCTCTATAGAAGATACGCTTTAGTTCAACCACCAGTTATTCAGCTCAATACATGAATAACTGGGTGAAATTCAATGCTCTGTGCTAAACAAGAAGTCATATTATATGATCTAAACTGGGACTAATCTAATGGTTCCTTCTGGCCTAATATGTGAGAGTCTATGAAGAAACTTTCATAAAATCAGACAGCAAATCTGTGGCAGAACTAGGATTACAACTATGGCCTACCAATTCCCAGCTCCATGACTAAATCAGTAAACTACAGTACCTCTGAGATAGGTCAGTAAAATTTCTGTCTCAGCTTCTTCAATTGTGGAATAGGAAATAAGGATTCTTATCTACCTCACAGGATGTCCTTAAGAGCCATTAATATCTTCATAGTGCTTTGAAATTGTAAAGCAATTGGTGAAATGGTATTCACTGTGTATTTAAAGTTGTAACTAGCTTTCTGTTTCAAGTAAGATCTTGATTCCCCACTTCTATTTTGCACAGACTGTACAAGTCTACCTGAAATATTCTTTGTACGACAGAACAGCTTAAAAATCCAATCCAGTCAGAGCCAAAATGAGGCCATTATGCCTCGACCTTGTTCCAGGTGATCTTTGAGCTCCCTAGACTAACACAGCTTGGGGGAGGAAGGCTCTGAAATTATTCCCTTTTCTCCGCTATCCCAGCTGTTCCCTGATGGTTTCGTAACTTGGAAAATAATCACTTCAGTCTGCCAAGGCAAGAGCCAGTCCTCCCCAAGTAGTCTGAGTTGGAGCAACTCCAGCTTCAGACTCCATTCCCTCTCAAATTTCAGTCAGTCCTCCCAAATTTCAGACCTCAGTGCATTAGTGGGGACACCTGACCATCACTAGCATGAGAACCCCAGCCTGATACATGTGAGATCCTGCTCTATTATCCTTTCCCTCATTTGTTTCTTTCTATCCCCCACTATCTTTCTCCTGTCCTATCTCTCGGCTTTTCGCAAATGTCAGCCCTATACACACCGCATGAGGTTCAGTGCCGGTGGTAAAATTAAAATGGCCTTCTCTTCACTGCGTTTTTAGCTCAGGATCGCTCATGTGCATTAAAAATAGATTTTTTTAGCAGTAAAGAGAAGCCCTAAGATTGCTGAAGAAACCCTTCAGATGTCATTTGTGCAGTTGCAATAAAAAAAGCTAGTGCGTGAAGGAAGATTGGAAGCACTGGTAGGTCTCTCATAAGCTCAGGAAGACACCTGGGGTGTCAAGCTGGAACACAAATAAATTGAAAAATCCCCTTTCTACAAATGTCTGCTTCTAGTAGGGCAAGGAGGCACATGTGGATGTTTGGTCAGTTGGCCTACGTGCAATTACAAAATCTCTTTTCTGGTCTTATCTCAATTATCTCCAAAGTATTCTAACCTCATAGGGTGGAATAAGGTGTTAACATTTGAGGATGTGAATCAGAAACACTAAACTTCCCATACCATGGCGAATGCTTCCAAAATGCAAAAAGACTAAGGAGGAAGTTAATGGTCTCATCATATGAGCTGTAATTGACCATTTGTTTCTTAGATACCTGGTAGAGTAAGACATGCTATTTTGTGACAGAGGAGGTATAGGTTCTTTTGCAAGATGGCAAACAGGAAGTAAGACAAACAAAAAAAGGTAATATAACATTTTTCAAGAAGAACATATTTTTTAAAAACTAAAAGATAACGACTCAAAGCTTCTTTTTGAAAAATCAGATTAAAATCAGTGACTTCTTCCAGGAGATGGAGAACTGGTTTCTGCCAACCACAATGGTATTTGCTAGGACAGGGAATTTCAAAGGAACCTAAGGGAGTTGTATGGCCAAATCCATGAGATTCCTTTGATAATCCCAGCCTATTTAGTTAATAATGGTACTACTGTGATGTTTTACGTTCAGAGTTGTAATAATTCCTAGTGATTTACAACAGTTTAAAGAAACAGGCACTAAAATATGCAATATTTCCCATTTCTGATAACTTTTAAATCTTCCTTTGGAAACACCATTTACACTTTAGTGTATTAATCTAAGAATTAGTCTTGACAGAATTGAGCTGTATAAAAACTCAGTATGCTCTGCTTGCATATGAATCAAGTATCACAGTATCAGTTTAGAGACATGTTTTTAATTTAATATTCTGTCTTGGACTTGAAACAGGTTATATTACTTTACTCATCAAGATAACTTCAGAAGGTTTCCATAGTAGATAATTAAAAATGTCTCAAACACAAATCAAATTCTTCTTTCATGTAACATCATAGAAGTATAAAATGTTTCAACTCTTCTGTTACTTTTATCATTTTTTTTTTGCAATTAATTCCTTCCTACTGATGACAATGGACATACTGTTGCTATATGCTAAGGTCCAGTATTCCAGCAATAATGTTTATGATAGCATCATAAAATCTAAAACATGGCTTCTAGAGGATTCATTTTATTTCTTCTTCTATGTGTTGTCTAAAATTATTGTAGTTTTCTTCATTGGCAACAGAAGAGATTTATGTTAAATGTTGAAACCATATATTACTACTTAAGGACCTGAATAATATAACAACGGGCCTTAACCCTGCAATGGTAACTTGGTAGCACAGGCCTCTGCTCCTAGGTGGGGTCTTGTTTAAATCAGTCTTGGGACTACACATAAATACAGGGGTCAATGTTAAAAGACCAGGTTGCAGGATCAGGGCCTTAGTCTTAGCAGCAATTTTCTTATGTGCCACTTATCTCTTTACTATAAGAATAAGATATCAGCATTTTAGAGCTTAATGACAGAAAATATCCATAGTTTTCAGAGCTGCATAATACATATAAGGCTGCAGATATCCCCTGGATGACCGGATAACTATGCAAGGAAAATTGGTCTGCAGAGTAGGGCTTGTCTACACTGGCAAGTTTCTGTGCAGTAAAGCAGCTTTTTGCGCTCAAACTGCAGACGTGTGCATACTGCCAAGCCACTTTGTGCGAAGAAACTCCTCAGTTGCAGAGTTGCAAAAAAACCACCTTGACGAGAGTCGTAAGACTATTTGTGCAGAGGCTCCGGCACTCTATTGCCAATGTAATTACTTGATTGCTTTCTGCTCTGCAATTGGCTTCCAGAGCTGTCCCATAATGCCTCAAGTGACCGCTCTGCTCATTGTTTTGAACTCAGCTGCCCTGGAGACATGCACCCCTCCCCTTTCAAAGCACCGTTTCTGACAGCCGTTGCATGCTGTGCTAACCTGCTATGGAACACAAAGCAAACCATTAATGTAGAATGCTCATGCTGTTGAACACAGAGGTGGGTGGGTGGGTGGGTGGGTGTGTGTGTGTGTGTGTGTGTGTGTGTGTGTGTGAGAGAGAGAGCTGTGCAGAGAGCCCAGGGAAGGAGGCAGGGGCTGATGTCAGGTTTTCCCCCCTCCCCCTGCCTTAGGAATGGTTGCTTTCTGCTGATGTCTGAACTTACAAGACAGCATGCTGACACACTCTCTGTCCCCCAAAACACAACTCTCTCTCCCCCCACCCACACACACACACACTCTTCAGTTGAAAAGCAGCTGGCAATGTGGTAGGATGCCCATGGAACAATGGGATTGGGAAACCTGCATTATGTGACACTATGTCTTCCCCAGGAGGCATTGCAAACCCTTCCCAAAGCACGCTGTGGCCAGTTGCACAGTGGGACAGCTACCACAATGCACTGTTCTCTTTGCCATTGCAAGAGCTGCTAATGTGGATGCGCTCCAGTGTCACAAGGAGCGCAGTGTGGACACGCAACAGCCGTTTAATTCCAGTGTTTTAATAAAAGTGGTATAACTTATGGGGCAGAAACTTGCCAGTGTAGACATACCCTAAGCAAAATATCAGCCTACCCCCAACTCCCTCTCCCCTTTAGAAGAGGCAGAACAGAAAGTTCTATTTTAGCAGCCTGACTCTGACAAATGTTTGTCAGGGCCCAATGTTTCTAAAAAGGTTAGAGAATGTGTGATGTTTCTGTGGGTTTCCAGAAACCAAATATTACAGAAAAAGTAGAATTTTCCTATCTTTTTTCCACCTCTGTCTTTTTCCCTGCGTGCATTTCTCTCATTTTGGTTTTCAGAAGTAGGACTGGACATTGCCAATGAAACCTGACACCTATCTCCTAAATTGAACACTTTTCCCCAACAAGTATATGTATTACTATCAGAAATTACAAGGAATAGCTTTTCCTTTTAAGAAAACTACAAACAGAGAGGGCAGAGGTGAAGGAATAGGGAAGGTGGTTAAAAAGAAGATTAAATATTTTTAAGTATTATAAGTTTTAACTTTTTTTCTCTTTTTGTGTGTTTAAAAATGCATCGTGTTAATTTATTAATGATTTGTGCACGTGAGATAACATAATTGGGACATTGGTCAAGACCTTGAGGTTAAATTAAATCATACTTCATGGATGTTTTGAACACCACAACTAATTTGTTTTTGTAATGGTCTTTAACGTAACTGGATCATTGTGATTATTTTTACTTGTAAATTTTTAAATTGAAAACACGTTGGAACATTCTGGTGAAATATTTTAATTTTTTTAAGCATTGTGTGTATGTGAGAAATGTGTATGTTTATGGAGTACCAAGGTTTTGAGTCTGATCCTTGCACTGACCAACACTTACTGTCTGTATAAAACTTCATGGTTGACAAGCAGCTAATGTATTTTATAGATCAAAAAGCCTATCCAATTTATTTGGATAATATTATATTTCACTGCCTTGCAAAATAGTTTGTGGACCTTATAAGTGGTTTCAGGGGATCAACGCAAACTTGCTTTTTCCATTGGAAGGGTGAGACATACTTGGGGAAACGAAAGCCACATGGGCTTAAACATTCTCTAAGTGAATTACCACTTTGTCCATAGGGTTCTGCCAGGTGCAGAAGAAAGGTTAAACTGTTTGGGCTTCAAAATTAGTTCTAATGATCTGTGATGGCAAGCTCTCACAGTACAAACTCCATAAACTACAAGTGGTGCTGGGTGCCACAGAATCATAAATGAGTTAGGCATGAAAATGAGCCACGCCCTTGTTTTGACCTCAAAAAACTTGACAGTCCAGACCACAGCACAAGTGATCTCTGTGTTAAACCAAAAAGCAGATTTATAATCTCAAACCACTGCATAATCCTGTGAAAGGATGTAAATGCAATGGCAAACTAACCTTATGATGCTAATCAGATTTGACCATTGTGGGTGTTTGGTTATTAAAAACAGGATTTACACTACTTTGTGCACAGAGAAGAGAGGGTAGACTTGGACACAGATTATGATATCATAGTGATCTCCTTTGCCTCATTAAGGTGGTATGATCAAATATAGTCTGACTATTTATAGGACTGAACATGTAGATTGAATGGGGGAAAAGAATTTTTGAAATGTAAGAAGTTAGGCCACAAGGAGACAGAAAGGAAGGTGAGATTCACCTGCTGTCTGAGCATAAAGCCAGGGAACAAGATAAAGGTAGATGTTTATAAAACATAAAAAAAACCAGAAGGAAATCTTGATTTGTTTAACTCATGGGATGAGTCTGGATAATAAAGATAACAAAGGGATGCAGCACAGAATTTTTTTTTTTTAAAAGTATAATGTTTTCCAAAATAGTCCCATGCGGTCTCACACCCATTGCATGTGGCCTTTATAAAATATATTCAAAATGTAGTACTTACCCTCCGTGGCATGGTAATTGCGAAGTTCAGGATAAAGTTTGTGTGGATTTTTTACAGCTGCAGAAAAACGTAAATAATTAATTTCTATAACATATCAATATAGGTCAATTTACTTTGTTTTCTGCTCTTGTAATATGTTCAGTATCCACAAAATTATTGTAGTTAGCCAAGAAGTGGTGGTGGAGAGTAGAAATAGCTATTTACTGCACTAGAACTGAGGAATGGAAATCTTGATTAATCTCTTTCCCAATGGAATAGGAAAGGCGCTTCAGGGGAAAAAATATCAGCAGGAGCATCACATGCCTTACTTGCTGTGTGGCAGAAGGAAGACTAAAATAGAGTAAGGAATTAAGATAGATGAATCTTTCATTAGGATACTATCTATTTGAAGAGGATGATGAAAAGAGGCAGCCCATTGGGCCTAGACCAGAAGAGATTAACTTGCTCCTAAAAGTCAGTAGTTTTTACAAGAAAACATTCCCCTTAAATAGGAAAAAAAAAATCCATCATTCAAAGTGGACCATTTTGTACCCAATTAACTTTAATATCCCTTTTGAGCTATTACATACATGACTGTAAAATTGGCACTAATTTCTATATTCAGCTGTCATCTACAATATGTAGTAATAATACAATCAGCCATTTTGTAGTGTCTATTTAGTAAACATTTTGTTGCATTTAGAAACTCGATAAAAGTACATTAGAAGTTAAACCATAAAAATTTCACCCATTATCTTTCATGAAGCTATCCCAAAATACTTTTACTTTTTGACAAACCAAGCTGTTATAGAGAAGTTACCATCTCACACAAGAAAAGGGGGTTGAATAGCATAAAAACATCAATACTCAGAGTATTTCTAATACTTTTCTTTCACATATAGCAACAATTTCATGTAATCATCAAAACACTTTCATACCTGCTGTTGCAGCATACACAGGTGGCTTACGTGATTGTGGCCTCGACGATGGTTTAACAGGTGGATCATTAGCCTAAAATAAATAATTTTAAAAATAGCAAAAATCACTCCTCACTAGCAAGTGAGGTTAATGTAATTGAAGGCCTGGAGATAGTCCAGAAGAAATTAAGAAGCACCCATCACATATTTCCTTTTGATGACATTACATTTCAAACTATAAAACTAAAAACGGATTTCGATAAATTATATATATTATAGTCTCTCTCAGTAGCATCACCTGTTACATCTAAAGAGATAATATTACCTAGACATTGATAATGTCTTTTCCCATAATTCTCAGCATCTTCTCAGTGATTAAATATGATGGCCCAATCCAAGAGTTGTAATTTTGGATGGGAAACAGAAAGAGCAGAACACTCAACTGAAAAACCCTGGTTTGTTCCAAATATTCTTAAGAATTAACATTTTTCTTGAAGATCAAGCTGCAGCTGAAAATAATATTTTGAATATTTCTGATTGTAATGCATCAAATATAGATATGTCTCTCTAAGTTGGTTGTCTTCTCGGAAACAGTGTAATGAAGAATTATATTGTTAGACTGGAGTATGCAAAACTTAATGTAATAGTAGGGTTCTTCTATGGAGGAGGTTCCCCTGGCAATACTGAACAGTGCGCTTGAGTGAATATAGTATACTCAAAAAAGACACCCTACCCTTCCATCAGTCAGCACTCAACATATCCAATGACTTCAATGTGAGTGCCATCAACACAGCAATATTAGGATTAGGTCTAATTGTAGATGAAAGGATTTAGCAACAGAGAGAACCAATATGGAAAAAGATATATGTGCAAACCTTCCTTTGTTCCCTTGCTGCTTTCCTTGCACTGTTTTTCTGCTCCTCATTTTCATATTGTTCAGTAAAGGAATCCAGAATTTCATGCAGATCTTCTGATTGAGTAAGACGAGGTACATCACCAAATAAAATGGCACTAGCTCGAATATCTTGACCATAAAATCTAGCACAAAAAATTATATCAGTTGTTTTAATCATCATCTCATCTATACTTCTAGTTTAGCCTTTAGTTTAAAAGGCTCCCTATGTACCGTGCCATTTCGACATGTTGTATAAATACTTACTTGATTTCTTAAAATGATTACCCATGAAGGAATGGCAGAAGTTGTTCTATGTTCAATATAAATTGAGAACAATAAATTATGGGGAACAGACTTGTTTCCCTTTATTATTACTGCAGTTTAATTTTCACCAATATTTTGTTCCAGCTCATTTTCTACAGAAAAGCATGGTGGTGTGCAAAAAATGAAACATTAGGATTTTTGTGTGTGTGCCCGCACTATCAGATGTCAGCTGCAGGATCATCTGCTGCATTGAAAGTCAGCATTAAACAAGAAAAGAACAGTGATTTCACAGAAAACAGTTATAGCTTAAAAGGCTTTTAATGTGGCCTTTTTAATATCGACCACAATAACTCTGGGTAACCACAGAAAACAAATGGTACCAACTTGCTAAAAAACTCTTGCTATATTGTGATTACAGATTTTATTTATTTATTTAAAGAGTCCTTTCATATTAGAACAAGAAGGGAAACTGGACTCTTGGTAATCTTCAACAGCATCTGTTTTCACAAATATGCCACAAACATTTCAGCGGATGTGTTATTTGTTTCTAAGCATGTACAATTAACTACTCACTGAGTGGCCTAATTCACAGACTTAGACTCCTTGAGTGGCCTAGTTCACAGGGTACACAAATCTTTAGGACCCACCCACTAGCATGGTCTGCCTGTTCCAATGGGAGACATATCCCTAACCTGTTCTTCTCCCTGCTGTGTGTGCATCTTGCTTTCTGGCCTTGCCTCGGCTGTACAAGGGGAGAACCTGCTTGCATGCCTCCCCACATATCTTCTACATGTACTCACATAAGGGCCTGTCAAAACCATGCTTTTAAGAAATATGAATTAATGCCTTTGCTACTGTACAGCTTAAAATTGGTACAATACATTTAGGATTTTAAAAAACCTTTATTATTATAAACAGCAATATTAGGATTGGAGATTTTTAGAAAAAGGAGACATTCAATTTAAAATTTTTATTGTCTCCAACTCAGACTGGTTTGATTTTAATGTACTTTTCATCCAAGTGGTCTGACTCGAATAAGATTTCAAACCTGTCAGAAAACAGCATGGAAAACCTCATTTCTTTGCATTTTAGTGTATCTTTGGAACCATGTGTTAAAGTAAATGTATAATTTTCTTGGGAGGAGAATAAAAAAAGTATTTTGGAAAGATTTTAGTTTTATCATATTATCTATGTATAATTTTGATTTTACAGTATTGCTATCATCTTAGAAAGCAGCTGACAAAGTTAAAGAAATCTAGTATGTGTATGTTTACAACAATGGCACCAGAATGGAAAAGAATTTTAAGATTTAGAAAACTGGACCTAAATCTCCCATCAATTCTGACAGTTTTGATAGCTATGGGTAAAACAAAACAAAACAAAAAAGTAAGAAGCAGCTCTTGAACATCTTTAGTGAGGCTCTAAACCACAATTTATTTTTTAAAAAGACATTGAACCAGATATCTGCCATTCCCTGCCAAATCTATTACCTCAGAAGTTCAAAAACTTCTTGTTTTAATGAAAAAAAAAAAAAAAGACATAAATAACTCACATCAGAAATAAACTCTTGGAATGGTGCAGTGGAATAAATGTTCATACGGAGGCAATATAATTTCAATACTCAAATTTCACCATTAATACTTCTGGAGATACCATGGGCCCAATTTTGCTTTCGATAATCACCTACAATCATTCCAAGGAACGAATTTGTTCCACTATACCAGTGGTAGGCAACCTGCGGCCCATCAGGGTAATAGACATTTTGCTGACATTGACCGTTCACAGGCATGGCCCCCCGCAGCTCCCAGGAGCTGTGGGAAGTGGCGGGCCAGCGCAATCAGATTACCCTGGTGGACCGAATGCGCCCCATGGGCAGTAAGTTGCCCACCACTGCACTATACCAATATATATCAAATATTCACCTATTAACCCTATAAGTACAGTAGACATTTAAAGCATCTGAACAATGAATTACCTTACCCTGATTTGTTTATAAATTATGGCACTGGTTATGAACTCAACAGAACCAAAAGTAGTACATCAGAGCATCTCAATTCTACAAAGTTAACTATAAGATTTATTTTGAATATTTTCCTAAAAGTCCATCCCACTAAAATTCCAGTGTAACCCATTTGATGACGCAGTACAAACTATGGAAGAAACACATATGAACAATATAGATTAAATCTTAGGAAAAACTTCCTAACTGTAAGAACAGTAGGACAATGGAACAGACTGCCTCGGGAGGTTGTGGAAGCTTCTTCACTTGAGATTTTCACAAAGAGGCTGGATAGTCATCTGTCTTGGACAATTTAGACACAAATCCCCCATCTTGGCACGCAATTACACTAGATGACCCTTGCAGTCCCTTCTAACTCTATGATTCTACGATTTTGAACCCGACTTACTTGCGATTAGTTTCTTTCCTTTCAATTAAACATGTTCCTTCTAAAGATACCCCTGCAAACAACCCTCGCGATTTGCAGTATGTATAGACAGCAGCTGAGCTTCGTACGGCAACATCGCCTTCTAAATTTCTACAAAAAAGAAAAAAGTTTGCATGGCTCTTATCAACATGCTACTGTAACAAGAACAGCAATTGACAATTGCTCATTCTAAATTTTACAATTCTGGCACAATGATCAAATTATTTCTAACAATCTGCATATCTGATTGTCCAATTACTTCTTTTTTTGCTACAACTGAACAAATGCATTCCTTGCTTATTTTCCACATCTGGATTTTGAGGGGGAGTAAAAAGTAAAAGTGAAAGTGCACTATGGATGACAAGTACCATGCGTAGGAAAATAAAACAGTAATTAAATTATCCAGTCTCTCAGACAATGAAATAAAGAGCCATTTTGGAAATGTGATAAAATTGTACAGAAAGATGGCCATTTTCCTTTTAAAAATATAGATTTTCAGATTTAAGCTGCAGCCATATGTTCACCTGTAATGTAAGTATTTTTTACCTATAGATTGTAAGTAGCCTTTGATTCATGTCTATCTGTTCTTTTCCCTCTGATCAATCCTATTATTTCCATTGAAGATTTTAAAAAAAAATGTAAACTAGTGCAATATAAATTTAAATTGGTGTTTTTAAAATATTGTCAGACAACTCAATGCATTATACTACTTCTATTTTAAAGATAAAATAGCTATTTTCCATATTATACATTGTTTGAACTGCAGTTTTCTAGAACACTAATCTTTAGACTGTTGGCATACAACATTTTTTGCTATGCTAGGGAGCAGAGCAGTAAGCAGGAATTTTGTTTTGCAAGGGATTATGTAGAAACATAAGAATTGCCCTACTGTCTCTGGTCCAAGGTCCATCTAATCCAGTATCCTGTCTCCAGCAGTGGCCAGTACCAGATGCTTCAGCAGAAGGTTTAAGAACCCTGCAACAGGCAATTCTGGAATAATCTGCCCCCCACATTAAGTCTCAGCTGAGTCTCTAATATTTAAAAATCACTTAAGCCCTGAGGCATGAGGTTTAACATCTCTTCCTCAAAATTTGCTATCATTAATAAGGCAACTCTGGATATTCTTGATATCCATTAGAAATATTCAATTCTTCTTAAATTGGATTAGATTTCTGACTTGAACAACTTTGTAAAGCCATGATTTCCAGAGTTTAATTACATGTTAATGTATGAAAAATATTTACCAGTTTTGAATTTCTCATCTTTTAATTTTATTGAATATCCCTTTGTTTTTGTGTTATCAGACAAGTTAAACAAAAATTCCTGATCTATCTTCTCTCTACCATTCATTATTTTATATACTTCTCCTGCGTTCCCTCTTATTCACCTCCTTTCTAAGGTAAGCAAACCAGTCTTAAGTCTCTCTTCCGATGATAGCTCTTTTTATGCCCTTGATCATTCTTGTTGCTCTTTTCTGAACCCCTCTAGTTCTGTAGTATCCTTTTTGAGAGGGGGTGACCAGTAGGGTAAACAGTATTCCAGGTGAGGTGGCATTAGAATATTCTCTGTATTATTCATCATCCCATTCCTCATACAACCTAACATCTTGTTTGCTTTTTAGACCACATTAGCTGCACATTAGGCAAAGGTCCTCACTGAGCTGTCAACAATGATGCCCATGTTCCTTTCCTGGATTGATACAGTTAATTCAGAACTCTGTTAATGTGTATGAGTAGGTTAGATTTTCTCCTTCAATATTTATTACATTTTATTTATCACATTACATTATTTATTATTTGTATTATGTAGCACTTAGCAGCCCCAGTCATGGACCAGGTCCCCACTGTATCAGGCTCTGTATAAGCAAAACAAAAAGATCTGTGCCCCAAGAGGTTTACAAACTATGCACAAGACAAGAGACAGGTGGATACAGACAGATGGACAGAGGAGTACAAGGAGACAAAACAACATTGGTCAGCATGATACAGGGTTGCAGTCTCATTTGTTTGTATAACTTTAGCTATTTGCTCTTTGAAATCCACTTTGGCCCTTCCAATTTCCCCTTGTATCTACTGCCTACTATAATTTATGTTCCTGTATATTAGCTTTACTAGGGTCAGATTTCCAGATTTTGAAGGATTTCTGTTTGAAGAGACTCTCAAACCTTGCAGCGAAGCCATATTGGTTTACACTCCTTGCCGTACACTGTCTTTTAACAGCATGCATGTCTTCTGAGTGCTTATCTTCATTTTAGTTTTCAGAGTGGTAACTGTGTTAGTCTGTATCAGCAAAAAGAATGAGGTGTACCTGTGGCACCTTAGAGACTAACAAATTTATTTTAGAGTTAGCTCAACGTATAGCTCAAGTTCCCCCCCATAACATGACTCCCATCCACACAAAAACATCTCTAGCTCAAGTCAGGTGGTGGTTTAAACTTGAGCTAGCTGCTCTGTCAGGAGGCGAAGGTTGAAGCTCATGTGCTACTGCTGCTCAAGCTAGTAACGCAGTGGCAATGCAACAGCTGAAGCCACAACTATTCATCAGGTGTCAGTCCATTCCCTCTGCTAATCTAGTCACTTTGTGTAGCTCAAGTGTGTTGTTTCAGAAGGCAAGTCTACATATGTGGTGGCATTTAAAGTACAGACACTGAATACTCAGCTAGCACGGGTATAAATATCAATGTTGATGGCGAGACATGACTTACGCAGGTAGAGTAGAGTGCCCTACATATGTAAACACCTAGAATACATACCCTACATGTTCTTTACATGTCCATGCAGTGCCTCCCATGTCTACACTGCTCTTTTTAGTGGTGAAACAGCAGGGAAAGAAGGAACTCAGGTGAACATACTTGATCTAACTGTTGTAGTGAAGATAATCTGAGACTCTTATTGTATTTTTAGTACTATCCATGCCACCTCTAGGAATTTTTCTTCCTTTACTTTTAGGATTAGGGCCTTTTTGACAAACAAACATTCTCATTTCATTTAAAATTTCCCTTTCTAATAGTAAGTGTCACTATGACTTTATGGTGCCCTACTTGCACTTTGGATGTTGAACCTAATTTTGTCATGGTCATTATAGCTCAGTGGCTCAGCTAATGTCACTTCTTGAATTAGCTCCAGTGTATTACTTACAATTAAGTCAAAAATTGTTCCTCTTGCATGTTCGGCAAGTAGTTGTTCCAAGAAACAACTAGCTAAGGCGGTCAGACATTTTCTCTCAACTTTGTCCTGTTGTGTCATTTTATATTGGGATCATTGAAAATCCTCCATTACCATCATTTTGTTAGATTTTGGCTGCCTCATTGATCTTACTCAACATTCTGCACACTCTGTTTCATTCTTGATCCAGAGACTGTAGTATAGCCCTACTAATATACACCATCTTTAATCTCGGGTTTTGTATCCATTCTACTGCGTGGTTCTCTCCACTCAGAATTTTCATCTGGCTAAATTCAATGGAATCCTTTAGAAACAGTGCTACTATTCTAGCTCTACGGACTAGTCTATCTTTCCGGTATAGTTTGTAACCGGGTATTATAGTATACCATTGTTTTGTTTTGTTGTCATTTCACCAATAATGTCTATTACATAAAGGTCCTAGTACACTGAAAGGCATTCTAGTTCACCTATTTCTGATTTTAAACTTCTTGAATTTGTACACTGTAGATGTCTTTGTGTTATAGACTAAAAGGAGTAATTCCAAAGCAAATATAGCCAACGTCAAGCACTAAATGGGCAGATAACAGTAGTGCCAATCCCAAGAATTAAAAAAATCATAAAATTAAAGTCTGCCTTCCCCAAAAATGAAATTAGCTTAAAAAAATCATGAGACTGTACAAGTTATAATTGTGGGGTCTTTTTAGTGCTTTATGGTTTTTAAGCTCTCAGAGTTCATGATTTCAAGCTTTTCTTTGCAACCATAAGGGCTATTCTGCCTTTAAAATAAAGGGCAAAATTCTCACGTATGCATGATTCCAGGAGCAGGAACTTTATGAACCCACCCCCAGCAAATATCATGAGACTTGTGTTAATATCCTTGGAAACACTGTAATAAATTTTAGAAACACAAAAAACCAAAACCCTTGCTAATTACTCCCAGCTTCTGACAAACAGAGGCTAGAGACACTCAGAGCATGGTGTTGAATCCCTGCTCATACAGCCTAACAGACATTGATGGACGTATCCTCCATGAACTTATCTAGTTCTTTTTTGAACCATTATAGTTTTGGCCTTCACAACATCCCCTGGCAAAGAGTTCCACAGGTTGACAGTGTTGTATGAAGAAGCACTTCCTTTTGTTTGTTTTAAACCTCCTACATACTAATTTCATTTGTTGACCCCTAGTTTGTGTGTTATGTGAAGGAGTAAATAACATTTCCTTATTCACTTTCTCCACACCAGTCAAGATTTTATATACCTTTATCATATCCACCCCTTAGTCATTTCTTTTCCAAGCTGAAAAGTCTGAGTCCTTATCATCTCTGCTCATACAGAAGCTGTTCCAAATCCCTAATCATTTTTGCTGCCCTTCTCTGCACCTTTTCCAATTCCAATATATCTTTTTTGAGATGAGGCGACCACATCTGCATGCAGTATTCAAGATGTGGGCATACCATGAATTTATATAGAGGCATTATGATATTTTCTGTTTGATTATCTATTCCTTTCTTAATGGTTCCTAACATTTTGTTAGTTTTGACTGTCACTGCACATTAACAGGTTTCAGAGTAGCAGCCGTGTTAGTCTGTATTCACATTAAGTGGATGTTTTCAGAGAACTATCCACAGTGACTCCAAGATCTCTTTCTTGAGTGGGAACAGTTAATTTAGAACCCATCATTTTGTATGTACAGTTGGGATTATGTTTTCCAATGTGGATTACTTTGTATTTATCAACATTAAATTTCATTTGCCATTTTGTTGCCCAGTCACCCAGTTTTGTAAGGTCCCTTTTTAACTCGACAATCTGTTCTGGACTTAAGTAATTTGAGTAACTTTGCAAAATTTGCCACTTTTCCAGATCATTTATCAATATTTTGAATAGCACTGGTCCTAATACAGACTCCTAGTTCAGACCCCTGCAGGAAACCACTATTTACCTCTCCACATTCTGTCTTGATCCCTGTTTGTCTCTCCCACAATCATTTTCATATTTTTCTCATGCTGTCCTCTCAAATGGAACAGCTATTCCTGAGCTGGTCTACTATGCCTCCTCATTGAAATCCATCCTTAATACTCACTTCTGCCATTATGTTCAGACGAAGGGTATCAGATTTATTTATTTTTAAAGAAAACTGCCCTGCCAGATTCTGTGCCATAACCTATAACTGGCCAAAGCCAGGGTATGACCAACTAATGGGTGTAGTCAGATATCATGTATAGAATGATTCTAAGCATATGGCAGAACCAAGGGCAAAGCAAGAGTTCTAAATTTTTACTGCAACTTTAAGCGTACTACTCTTAAATGTCAGAAGTGAAAAGTTGTAATCCTGGAGTTCAAAGGGAGGTCTCGCTTTGGGCTCCAATATAGATGCCCACAAAAAGTCAGTGTACCAAGATATTTTTCTTATTGCAAAGTATTTCTTTGATATTCATATTTATTAAACCTACACAAGAACTTATTCAGTCAGCCACATGCCTTTCCTGAATAACCACATATGCTTTTTCCTGTGACTCTAGTCTTTTCTCCTCTATCCAAACCCCAAGCATTTTGCTATTGCTCCTTTATCACAGTATATGTATACAAAGTCTAAGCTATTTCTCTGTTTTTTCCACCAAATGCATCCGATGAAGTGAGCTGTAGCTCACGAAAGCTTATGCTCCAATAAATTTGTTAGTCTCTAAGGTGCCACAAGTACTCCTTTTCTTTTTGTGGATACAGACTAACACAGCTGCTACTCTGAAACCTGTCATCTCTACAAAGATATCCTGGCATTAGAAAAGGTTCAGAGAAGGGCAACTAAAATTATTAGGGGTTTGGAACGGGTCCCATATGAGGAGAGATTAAAGAGGCTAGAACTTTTCAGCTTGGAAAAGAGGAGACTAAGGGGGGATATGATAGAGGTATATAAAATCATGAGTGGTGTGGAGAAAGTGAATAAGAAAAAGTTATTTACTTGTTCCCATAGTATAAGAACTAGGGGCCACCAAATGAAATTAATGGGCAGCAGGTTTAAAACAAATTAAAAGGAAGTTCTTCTTCACTCAGTGCACAGTCAACTTGTGGAACTCCATGCCTGAGGAGGCTGTGAAGGCTAGGACTATAACAGGGTTTAAAAGAGAACTAGATAAATTCATGGAGATTAAGTCCATTAATGGCTATTAGCCAGGATGGGTAAGGAATGGTGTCCCTAGCCTCTGTTTGTCAGAGGGTAGAGATGGATGGCAGGAGAGAGATCATTTGATCATTACTTGTTAGGTTCACTCCCTCTGGGGCACCTGGCATTGGCCACTGTTGGCAGACAGGATACTGGGCTGGATGGACTTTTGGTCTGACCCAGTATGGCCGTTCTTATGTTCTTAATGTAAAGTAATAAGTAGGAGATAGCATGTTACTATACATATTAAGAGTACCTCTGGTAAAGGGATGGAATGGCACCCTATCTAGCTCCTCAGGTAAAGGCAAGAATAAATTACATGGAGAAACTCAGTCTTGCATGAAATCTTGGTATGCAACCACAGCTACAACCCCAAGACTTGTGTTTGTTCATTCCTTGGAGTAACTAGGAGGCTCAGAATGGAAGTAAGAAGACTTCAGAATGAACAGGTAGGAGCTGGCAAAATATTAAAGTTAGTCTTTAAATTAAATTACAGTTAACATTTGTAACCACAAAAAAAACCATAAACATGATCTGTTATCAAAATATGGATTGCATCCTGATTTAACAACCTAACCATGGGGAAAATCTAACATGTTACAGAACATATTTATGATTAATATTAATTGATAAATCCAGTAAACAAACAAAGAAATGGCAAAATGTTCCCCATATAACCTCTGATATATTAGGAAGAGAGTCCAATTTAATATTAGAATAAAAAATGTGATGTTGTTTAAAAGGACACTTAAAACAGTTACTGATATTATAAAAAGTGCTCTGTAACAGGCTTTTAAGGATCCCAGAAAAACTCTACTATCCTTTCTCTTTGGTAAATTCTTTTCACTCTTATACTGAAAAATAAAATAAAATTGATTTTAAAAATACAACTTACTGTATACAATGACTTGCTATAATAAATCTTTTTGTATCAGCATCACTTCATGTCAGTACAGCTCTAGGAACATTGTATTAAGAGGTTGTGAAATGTGTATTACACAACCTCTGCACAGAGATTTTTTTTTTTTTTTAAAAAAAAAGGTCAGAAAATGTTTTTTTCCATGGAAAAAAGTGACTTTCGTGAAATATTTGCGTGAAAACCAAAATATTTTTTAAATTGGAAATGCTGCAGTGGTGTCTCATAGGAGCTGTAGTTCAAGTGCCTCATACTCTCATTCTCTTCTATAGGTTGGGTTCCCTGGCTGCACTCCAACTCTCATGATGCAGCACTCTTTCCCCTCTTTGGGGGTGGTGCATCATGGGAGTCTCAAGGCTGTGGTGCATTATGAGAAATGAGATCCAGCTGGGGAATCTGGCCTAAAGAGGAGAATGGGGACTTGAAACAACAGAACTACAACTTCCATGAGGCAGCAAAGCATAACTGAATCAAAGTTTTTTAGTTTGGCCCCATTTTTTTTCTTCAGTTTATGGTTATTTGTTTTGGGGGGTTTTTTTTGACCAAAAATCTGTGAAAGCAAACACTTTTCATGAAAATCATTTAATCAATACCCAATTTTCTGTCAAAAAATAGGTTTGACAGAAATTTTTTGACTTCTTTAAAACAGTCAAACAATTGGTCAACCCAAACAAATGACCACACAGGAATAAAAATTAGAATATTCCCCGAAGTCATTTCTCTCAAGCAAAAGACTGAGTGAAAAAGAGGAGTCTTAAACTGGCCCAAGGTTAACAAACTTGGGGGTCCGATAGACCAACAAGGTAATCTAATCCTAGAACTCAGGGCCCTCCACTAAGAACTTCCTGTACTAGTTCCCAGATGTTCAAATCTAGGGCCTTTGTGAACCTACCTTTCCTCAATCATACACAGAAAGAGGCAATCAATTCTTCTTTCCACCTACAAATAATCTTCATCTAAGCTAGACTGAAGTTCTATTAGTTTCCTCTTTCCCATTGCTTTTTGTAGGCCTGGTTGAGAGAAAGACAAGACCTGACTGAGACTGCACAATCTGTATCTAATTAAAGTGGCATAATACTATGAAGACAACAGTGGCCAAATGAACGATAGATTTTCCACAAAATTATTGAGCAGTTTGTTAGAATATACTAAATAAAACTTACAAGTATATTTTAAATAGGATTATGGAAGTACTTTTTTGTTAATACATACATTTGAGACATGTTACTTGAATTTTATATTTTAATGCTACTCACCTCCCCAAAGGCCCAATTGCCACTGTAAAATTTCCTCCAAGTGTAAGATTGCCACCTTTTGCAAAAGCTTCAACTGCTCTTTCATGGTTCAGTATTATTACTAAATCTGACACCTAGAAATCAAGTAAAAAACAACTATATTTGCTTGAAACAGATATTTGAAAGTTCAAATATCTCAAGAAGGAAAGAACACAAACATGCAAATCTGCAGATCAGCAAAAACACAAGAGTATATAAACCATGGAATTAGCCAACTTCAAGATATCCTCCCACTGAAAAATTACACTAAGAAACTGAGCTTTTTTTTTTTTTTTTTTTTTTTTAAACTCTTGATCATTTAAGTATTGTGGCAATATGGCCAAAGATGCAGCTAGAGGGTTTTGTTGTTGTTTTTCTCTCTCTCTCCCCTCTTTGTCTACTATTCACCTGTCCTGAAAGAAGGAAGCAACAGGAAAAAGAAAAAAGTCATTGAGGAAAATACCTAGGATTACAATTTCCCATTATCAATGGAAACACATTTTCTGGCCACAGCAAGCCGAATTATGATGCTTTACCAATTAAATGTTACCCCTGTCCGACACTGATTGCAGGAAAGATAATGGAGCAGCCGATATGGGACTCTAATAAAGAAATAAAGAAGGAACTATAATTAATGCCACTCAACATGGGTCTATGAAAAATAGTTCCATTCAAACAAACTTGATATCTGTTTTGGTTGAGATTACAAGTTTGGTTGATAAAGGTAATAATGTTCATAAAATATATTTAGATTTCTGAAAGACATTTGACTTGGCACTGCACAACATTATGATTAAAAATTAGAACAATACAAGGTTAACATTAAATGGATTAAAAGCTGCCTAACTGATAGGCCTCATAATGTAATGGTAAACAGAGAATCAGTATCAAGATGGTTGTTTCTAGTAGGGTCCCACTGGGATCATTTCTTGGCTCTATGCTACTTAACAATTTTATCCATAACCTGGAAGAAAACCTGAAATCATCACTGATAAAGTTTGCAGATGACACTGTGATGTTATTTGATTAAAATATGACCATATAGCTCACTGTTGCAACCACTGTTATATATTTGCAACAAATCTTGTACAAAGGTTGTCAAGTAAGGTGTCTATGGAAAGGTTATGATTTGCTGAATATGATTATGCTATTTGTATGCACATATCATTCTTGTATTTGTAGTTGACAGTATTGGCTCTACACCTGGATTTCAAATGTTTGTTCCTGGGGTAATGCCCACAAGGTATTTAGCCTGTACATCTTGAAGGGACTATTCAAATTAAGTGGCTAATCAAGGAGCATTTAACTCACAGTGGAAGACCTCCCATCTACCCTGAATGGACTTCTACTGTGACTAAGTGGAACCATGTATGGACATGTGACTTGCCTGTGTGACTCCAGACACCATCTTTTAACTTGTGATTTTCCACTAGCTGTGCTGAGGGCTTTGTTTGAAATAGTGGGTTTCTCTCCACATGGCAGAAGCTATAAAAGCCCCTGGAAACACTTCCATTTTGCCTCTTTCCTGCTCCAGCCTCTGGACTATGGACCTATACTAATGGAAGCATTCTAACCAAGGGATCGAGGACTTTCCAATGATTTGGAAGCAACCAGAGACTTGACTTAAGCCAGCAGTTTATTCCATCACTGCTACAAGCCTGACCCAAGAACTTTTTAATTGTTGTATGTATTCGATTCCTTTTACCAATTTTAACTCTCACCTTTCTTTCTTTCTTTTCCTTCTTTCTTTCTATAAATAAACCTTTAGATTTTAGATACTAAAGGATTGGCATCAGCATGATTTTTAGGTAAGATCTGAGTTGTATATTAACCTGGGTGTGTGCCTGGTCTTTTGGGATCAGAAGAACCTTTTATTTGATGAAATTATTTTTAAAGGACCACTCATCTCTAAGTCTAGTGTTTTTGGTGGGGATACAAGGACTGGAGTGCCTAAGCAAACTGCTTTTCTGACTTCATATTAGTCAGTATGGTCAAACAGAAGTTTACTTTTGTTGCTGGATTGGTATATCTTAAGGAAGAATGACCACAGCATTTTGGGGTGTATCTGCCCTATTTCTCAGCAGTTTGTCCTGAATTTCATATTCTCAGTTGTGACCCACAAAGGGATGGTTACAGATGCAAAAACTGGGGGAGTCATAAAAAATGAAGAGGACAGGTCATTGATACAAAGAGATCTGTATTGCTTGGTAAATTGGGCACAAGCAAATAACATTGATTTTAATATGGCTAAATAAAAATGAATGCATCTAGGAACAAAGAATGTAGGCCATACTTACATGATAGGGGACTCTATCCTGGGAAGCAATGACTCTGAAAAAGATTGGGGGTTGTGATGGATGACCAGTTGAATATGAGCTCCCAGTATGATGCGGTGGCCAAAAGAGCTAATGAGATCCTTGGATGCATAAACAGGGCAAGTCCAAGTAGAAGTAGAGAGGTTATTTTACTGCTATATTTAGCACTGGGGCAACTGCTGCTGTTATACTGTGTGCCGTTCTGGTGCCCACAATTGAAGAAAATGATAGAAAACTGGAGAAGGATCAGAAAAGAGCCACAAGAATCATTAAAGGATTAGAAAACCTGCCTTATAGTGACAGCCACAAGGCGCTCAATCTCTTTAGTTTACAAAGGAGTGACTTGATCACAGTTCATAAGTTCCTACGTGGGGAACAAATATTTAAGAATAGGCCTTTCCATCTTGCAGAAAAAGGTACATCATGATCCAGTGGCAGAAAGTTGAATCTAGACAAATTCAGCCTGTAAATAAAGGTTTATGTTTTTAACAATTAGAATAATGAACTATTGGAATAATTTACCCAGGGTCCTGGTGGATTCTCCCATATGGACAAATTTTAAATCAAGATAGGACATTTTTTCTAAAAGATGTGCTCTAGGAATTATTTGGGGACGTTCTAAGGCCAGCATTAAACAGGAGGTCAGACTAGATGATCACAATGGTCTCTTTGGCCTGGGAATCTCTGAATCCTCCTGTATTTTTTTTCTAAGTAATATCAATAAGAAGCATTATATAAAAAGAAAACTTGTCTAAAACCCAGGCCTGGTTCTAACAGGATGATTTAGACTGGAAAAACTACAAGGCAAACAGTTTAATAAGCAGATCTAAATAAATTTAATTTTTTTTAGGAAAAGTGGTGGAAGGGTCCTATACTGGGTCGGGGTCCTAAACAGCAATATCATTATATTTCAAAATTTTACAAATCTGTTTTATAACAAATCGGAATACATAGCTTTAGGGACCAGGCAGACTGCTCTTAGCTCCAAAAATGTTGCTATGCATCTCTGTTTCTGGTTAATAAGCTTCCCAGAAGATTTCATGGAAATATGGGTTCTGTACTCCAGTAGGCTGGCATCCATTGTTACCTCTAAATGAGGTGGGTGTCTTAAGCAGCCAATCATTTGACTCATTGGATATCCCTGGTCATCCATCAGGTTAAGTACTTGACTGATGGTGGGGTTGGGAGAAACTTTTCCAAGTTTCTTCAAGTGGTCAGAGCAGGGATGGCAGAAGGAACTGCTGGATGATTTGGGAATGAAGTATCATGAAGAATAGGAGAGAGGTAACTTCACTGGCCGGAAAGAGGTGGCCAGCAATTGCAGCTTCTGAATCATTTCCAGAGATGGAGACAATCAAGATGTTGATTTCCACGAGCTGGGATCAAGGAGCTCTTTTCTTTGTTCACTTATAAATCTCATAAATATGAACATCTTCAGAACAGAAGCTACAAATATAAACTTATTCTGAATCCATCCTAGGAAGGCCCTCTCTTGTAGCTTGTATAATAATATAGATACACACTTATACAGCCACATAAGAAAAAAATAACCTAGAGAACATAGGACTTTTTAAAAAGTAATATGCCATAAGCTGTAGTTCCCATTTACTTACTGGCTAAAACACTAAGAAAGCATGAAAGTAAATACTATTATTTGTGAAATTAAAGATCTCAAACTATGAGAAAAGACATATACACAGACAAATATACACAAAACACATGCATATAATCAGCTGTATAAATATGAAGCTGAATACCTGAAGGAGGCTGTTGTAGATTCTGTGGGTAAAATTTTCAAAAGCATCCAACTCAGGGCACAAAATTGTTCAGAATGATTGCTATATTTTCCTCATTTTTTTCAGAACTGATTATGTAAATTAAAATATTTTTTGTATAAAAATCAATAGTGAATGGCTAGAATAGTTATAAGATGCCAGATATGATTAATTATAAAGATTTCTATAATGAGTCAGTACATCCAATAGTATTGACATTTCACTTATAAAGGGAAGAAATGTAAAAAAGTAAGCCTAACAATACCATGCACATTTCTCAGAGAGTCCTGTGAAAGTAAAGTCATTAATGTCTGTGAAGGACTCAAATATTATAGTGATGAGCCTACAGAAAAGCCCAGGAGGAAATTAGTAATTCTGTGTTCATGGCAGGGTTTGAACAGCATGCAGTAACAAGGTCTGAGGCCACACATTGAACAATGAGGAATATACAAAACACTGAATAGGTGCTTATTAAGTGACCACTAGAATGCCTTGCAAAAAGCACAGGCTGGCTGGGAGTGTGCCAGGGGCAGGGCTACAGCACACAGCACTGCATCCCACAGGGCAGTCCAGGGAGGCTGCTGTAATTTAGACAGGCCCCCAAAGCTCTCTAAATTACATTTGTGGCATCTCCAGTCACTCAGCTGGCCCAGGATCAGGAAGGTAGTAAGGTTGATTAAAGCCACATTAACCTCCCTATCCTTTGGGCTGTGAATCTCACCCAAGGAAAGCAAATGTAGCACCAATACTAAAACTTTTATCCTAACTAAAATAATGGAACAAATATAAAGGGACAACAATTCTTAAGAGGAGGAGACTTGGTCTACGCTACAATGCTTTTGTCAACCTAATTATGTCCGTGTCTACACTACAGTGCTGCTTCTGCCTAAGTAAGTCGCCCACTATGCCGACATAACAATTCCACCTCCACGAGAGGCGCAGTGCTTATGTCGATGTAGTTAGGGTGACCTAGTGCCCGTGTAGACTGCATTACTTACATTGCCTGTTGGCTGTCAGTCCCGAGTGGGGCTGACAGCTGGAGCCCCTACATCTCCCCAATCTGGTGCTGACAGCCTGAGATGTCAGACAGGCACCAGACTGACAGCAAGGGCTGTCAGCACCAGGGCAGGGGAGAGAGCCCGGCTGACAGCTGGGGCTGTCGGTGCCAGGGCTGCCAGGCTCCAGCTGTCAGTGCCCTATTCACTACAGTCAGTGGAAGCGCTCCTGGTGAGGATGCACAGCACCAACAGAAGGAGTGTAGTATTGACGTGGACAACCGCTTTAGTTACTGCGGTGGCAGTATGTCAACTTAAGTCAACTTAATTTTGTAGTGCAGACAATCCCTTAGAGAACCATGACCAATAAGCAGTCTAAGCTTTTTTTAAAACACAAACCTGTATTTAGATATCATGTTATAGAACAGTGATTCTTACCAGATAAAGCTGGTTGTTTGGGAATGTTGTGTTATGCAATTATATTATTATTGAAGGAACAGAACACTGCAGCTGTTACATATTTGATTTTTAATTAGGTATTTGACAGAGGTTCACAAAATGTACCCAAAAATAATTCAAGTTGACTTGTGGAAGAAAACTGCCATGGAAACAAAGTCTGTAAGTAAAGGATAAATGAAATAGCAATATATTGACACTGAGGAAGCAGACTAGAGGAACCACAGGAACACGTGTTAAGTCTTACCTAATGTAACATCTCTATTAATGATCTCAAACAGAACTAAAATCTAATAAAATTTAGATAGGGTACTTAACTGAAATGTGTTACCAAAAACTAATTAAGTAAATAAATATAAATAAATTATAATAAATGATAAAGAATTAATACAAAGGGACCCTGACCCCAATCAGGCAAGGCACTTAATCCTGTGCACTGTAATCGGGCCCAAATAGGTAGAAATATGAAAAAGAAAACTAAACAATTTGGAAAATTACAACTTTACTATATTAGGTAGAAAATATATAGAGATATTTAATTGTGGGGAGGAGGGGGAGAAACCTAAGAAACACTAAAGAGGTACAAAAATAATTTAGGATAAATTTCAGGAAAAGAAAACTTCCTAACAGTGAAACCCACTAGGCTGTGAAACAGTTTCCCATGGAAAATATTTGAAGCCCTATCAATTGGGCATATAAAACTAAGACTGAACTCTACACCACTACATATACACAGAGCAACAGGTTAGATGATCTAATAAGTTTGCTGCCTCTTTAGCGTCTTTGGTTTTAGGATTCTAGGATCACAGAATAAATTTCTTGAACAATACACAGAGCATTTAAAACTATGGTAACAGATAAACCGAGCAAAGCTCATAGACTAACTGAAACATGAGAAGAAATATATTGACTAATTTGAAAAATAATAAATATTAAGGATGTTGGACTGACTACATATATAGCAATGGAAAATGCAAATGAAAACATCACATTTTATTGAAAATATAAAAAACATGGCTCCCTGAATGACTGACCTTTAGGGAAAAAACATCTTTAAGAAATAGTCCCTTGTTTACTCCTTCACTAGTGGTAAGGATTCTATCAGGTGCAGAACTACATAACAGAAGCACATTACCGAAGAACAGAATAAACTGTTATAGATAGGCTTGGCAGAATTTGATTTTTATAATTCTGACAGATAATATTGAGGTTTATTTTAAGGACATTTAAATATTTTTATTGATTTTAATTTTCACAGTTGTGGGAAATTATGGAGTTCAGACAATTTAATGCCAAATGCTGAGATTCAAAAGCTAAAGCTTTATAACCTTTAACACACAAATTGTCAACATCACGTCTAAATATATAAAGTAAATATTCTTAAATCAACAAATCATACCTGCTTGTACTAATCTATTTGTTAGTCCATTTGTAACAAACCTAATTCAAAAGCCTAAATCACTGGATTTTTTATTCTAATAAAACTTCTCAGGCAGCATTTTTCTTACTTTATCTATAAATTTCCATGATCATCAATGGAAATTTTTTTTTATCAGTTTGTTTGCATACAGTAAAATTGATATTTACCACACTTAAGTACAATTAAGTGATATGAACTGACTAATTATTGGAATATAAGGTGTGCCATATGAGAGGCCACTTGCATATATGGAAAGTGTACCAAGATACTGCAGGAGCTAGGGAGAAGAAATTTCTGGAATAGTTAAGTGCTAGGTAGTTTAACAACTTTCAACCATAAATCTGCATTTCCTGGATTGCAAGTGCTTTGATGTGTCAAACTTAACATTACATTATTGTTATAGGAGGGAGGAGGACGTCTATCATGTACTTTAATCTAAAGAAGTGCACATACACATTATATTGAGAACGAAAGAAAGAGCAAGTCCTGTTTGGCTACAAAAATACATATACACATATGTATAAACTAGAATTCCAACTATAAGGCATTTTTTCCTAGTCCTGATGGCTCACGTGCACCACACTTAAAAAGTTGTCCCTCTGCTGAGAAATGTTATTTTTGGCACTGCTCCAAGACTCAATACAACAAGTCCTGAGCCTGAAACCAGTGTAAATTTAAATCCTTGACTGTTTCAGCAGGTTTTGCAAATCCGGTAAGACTAAGAATCAAAATATATGGTTTTCTCTAGAGAGCACTGTAAGAAACCTGACAGGTTTTATACTGGGTATCTCTCACTGTAGCAGACAATGTTTCACCAATGCTACTGACAAGTTTATTACTTCATTTTCTAATGTTTAGAAACAGCATGCTCTATGCTCTAAGCACACTTACAGTTGATATATGCTGAAGTAAGTGATTTGAACATAAAACGTTTTGTTAATTAACATAATCCATGCATCTAGTGTGCTTTTAACACTGTTTTCACTTAGTTAGGTTTAACTTTAAAAGGGGGCAGTTCTACCCATTTGTTTTTATGTAATTTACCTTCACTTGTGTCCATCAATCCTTTTTTTTTTTTTTTAGCACTATGCATTTCCTCTTACCAATTAGCACACACAGCTATTCAATTTCAGCTTATCTGCAAACACAATCTGTATATAATCCTATCAAGTCCAACTACAAAATCTTCTATCCCCTTTATCCCATTTCTTTATTCCAGGTACAATATGTTTGTTTATCAAACAGGTCGTTAGTTTCTATTCTTCAGAAATGCATTAATTAATGCTTAATACTTCAGTTAATTAGCAAACAGATCAGATAAGCTCAGTTAACAAAGAGAACTAATAATGTACCAATCTTCATTGCTCGATTTTTTACATCCCATTCAAAATAAACCATTTTATGAAAAAGTGAGAAAAATTCATACTGCACATGCAATATTATAAAATAAGTTTCGAGTATAGTTTATGTACACTGAAACAGTGCATATTTCAATACATCAATGGACGTAGCATAGAAAACTCTACTTTTGTAAGATATTACGAATGTATTTAACCCTTACCTCAATTCCAATTTCAAATCCACCACCAAGGCCAGCTATCCCTATTGCAGAAGGAGAAGACCAACCTGACCCACACAAAATAAGATACATATTACTAAATTTCAGCCATATCACCATTTAACAGGAATAAGTTCTCCCCTTTACAGAAACTAATGCTCAACTAATACAAATATGAAACATATTACAAGTCATTGCATTTGACATCCAAATTTTCAAACTGAAACCTAAAAAATTATACTGCTAAATATATTTTTTCCTCTTGTTTTTAAAATGTGCCTCAAAATTTTCAGTGCCATCCAAAACTAAGTTTGAAAGTCATGTTTGCAAAGTAAAAACTGCTTTTCATGGAAGGCACCTGAAGAACTGGCCATATCAAGTAGATAGCAAATGAAAACAGTACTGCCTGAGGACAGTTTGTTTGATAAATAATATTGCAATAGTAAAGAAAAAATTCCAAATTATAAATTTGCATTTCAATAGTTAAAAGGACATAATTACTGAAAAACAAAACTGCACATTGGAAATTTTTACTGTAATTCTGATTACCATATCGAAGGGACACTTCAGAGACAGCACCATTTACACTGAAGAACTCTTATTTTAGGCCTGCAATTTTTTTAAAAATATATTAATGTGCATGTTTTCAAAAGCATTTTTCAAACATCATATATTTAGGTTCAGTTAATCTTCTGGATACCAAGGCTTGTTTAAAAAGGTAACACAATACTTCACACAACATCAGAGGTTTGAAAATATGAAGGTTTATAGGGTGCATCAATGTAGCTAAATTTTTTTTGTTCGGTTACTTTTAGTAGTGGTCATGTATTTCTGCAAATAGTTACTTTCCATTGCATGCCTTTGTGTGCTTCACAGCACTTTTATAAACAAGGAATTAGTTCTCACATTTAAACTGACCAACAGAGCAGAAATCTATTGCATACTAAATATCTTCCTTAGCTAAGGAACTATTTCGTAACACTGTAGTGAGCTACTGCATATTGAATTCCTAATGCCTATTACCTAATGCTACTTACTGTAATACTTCTACTGGTAAATACTGATTTTAAACACAAACAACACTATTTCTAATTATAAATCAACAGAGAGACAGACAAATAAGCCTCGGTAACTTAGTAACAGAATAGGAATGATGAGTGTCAGAAACACCATTGAGCATTTTGAAATATTATATTCCCAGGGTCGTAACCAGGATGGGGCAAGCGGTAGCTGCCCAGGGAGCAAAGTCATAGAGGAGGAAAAATGGACAGAGAAATGCCCCAAAAAACCAGCAGGGGGTGCAAATATGCTTGCTTACCCCATTCCTAAAATGCCTAGTTACATCTCTGCTTCCACCATTTCAGTGTACTCGGTCTCTGATTTAGGATTTTGTTCTTGTTAGAATTCTTGGCATTATGTAACTAAGAGTTGAACTATAGCCTCTCATCTGAACACAGGTGAAGAAATATTCAGGATATCAAAATGCCTAAAGTTTTGACATCCAGTACGCAGAACCTTCAGTTTAGCACTCCTTATAGCTATTTTACAGTTTCTCTTCTGGACAGGATTCTTACCTGCCCCTCCAAAAGTCCCCAAGCCAGTTCATTTGGATGTAAATTGTTGCCACGCCCATGCCCGCTGACAGCAATTCTGGGCCCCAGGGCAGAAAAGTCAATTGCCCCCCTAGAAAGGGATGGCTGAGGTTTATGACACTACTTTTTATCCTATTGATAACACATTAGAACCCACTAGGCGTAAGTTGTGGCATTGCTTGACCTAGTTAACTTTTTTTTACAGCACCAGTATTAAACAAACTGTAAAACTAAATGTAAGATGTATAATTTGTTATTTTGAATTATATATTTAAATTAAATAAATACATTATGGAATGAAATTAATACATAAAACATTTAAAAAACCACAAAATAAGAAAGTACTTAAAGTACCAACTAGGCGAATTAAACACCTAATCATGATTCATGTGTAATCTAAAGAAAAGGAAAAAACTGATATACAAGATGTAACTGAATATGATCAACAATGTTAAAATATACAATACTTGCACTACTGGTGTTGTGGGACATCAACACCCAGAGCAATGAGGAGATGGCAGACATGGTGCGGCCACATTTATTGGGAGGCGGCCGGGGTGAAGGCAGAGGGAAAACCCATGCCTCGTTCCCTGGCTGAGCAGTGGAAGTGGCCCATCATAATGCGCTTCTGATAGCATCTCGTCAGCCAGAGCTAGAG
Organism: Dermochelys coriacea; assembly: GCF_009764565.3. Classification (NCBI taxonomy): domain Eukaryota; kingdom Metazoa; phylum Chordata; order Testudines; family Dermochelyidae; genus Dermochelys; species Dermochelys coriacea. The sequence continues at coordinate 39,176,822 of NC_050070.1, read as the reverse complement.
GCAATGAAGCGGGGGGCTAGCCCCAGCTGCCTCTTGGCAAACTTAGGGTGGCTCGATAGGGTGGCTGAACTTGCTGGCTTGTGTTTGGTGAGGAGCTGCAGCCCTGGGGGAGGAAATCTGGTAGTGCAGAGGGAGCTTGTTCCTCTTCAAAGTCTCCCTGTGCTCGCCCAGCAGCCAGAGAGCCAGCACGGCAGGCACAGCGGCTCCTGAGCAGCCAGAGGAGGCAGCAAGCTCCAAGGTTCCCAGGCTGCTATTGCTGATGCTCTGCCAGACCAGCAGGGTGCAGCAGCGCTCTAGCAAACTATTACTGTCACAGGGAGGGATGGCGCTCTGTACAGAGCGGCAGGAAACCGGATTTGTTTTTTGTAATCTTAATTTTTATTTAAAAAATACGTTATCTATCCCATCCACCCAGGGCCTTTTAAACCACCGTGCTGCTGAGCAATTCATCCCTTTGCCCTCCCCGTCGGCAGGCCTGAGATTTCCTAGAACAATCATCATGTGTGTAAACTCCATAAGTAGTGATGGAGATTGACCTGTAAAAGGTTTTCTTCCTAAGAAGTGGTGCAAGGGGCTGCAGTGAGACCTTCAAAATCAGTCCACTGAAAAGTAACAAGTTTAAAACTGGATTGTGTTCCCAACACAACATATAAAACTTACCCATGAAACTCATTTTCAAAAGATCACACACAAACATTAATGATAATATATAGATACCCTACTCGGTTAAACATATTACAAGAGATATTAACCTTCATGCTTCAAAACAATTCTAAAATTGTTCACTAAGGGGATATTACACATTGTTCTGAAGGCTCTAGCACTAGCTATTGTTACACTGCATGTGCATTAGAAAATATCATGCTGTTTCCCAGCAAAGATGCTGAAAAACCTAAGTCTAGTCAAGGGTAGTGCTTGCAGCACTACTGCTGCAATGTTGCTGGAGAACAGATACAAAATTTTCTAATGTAAAAATCAGCCTTAGAGAGAGGCTACTAGACTAGACAGATCGCTGGTTTGATCCAGTATGGCATTTCCTATGTTCTAGTTTATTAAAAGAGGAAAAAAAAAAGAAAGAAAAATGAATTACACTTATTCTGAAGTTTCCCCTGATGTAGAAAAGGAAGATACACACTCTAATTCTTTGTTTGATTGAGAAAACGTCAACTTACTTCCATTAGGAAGACGTGCTAATACAATCCCGCTGCCTCCTCGAGCAGTTACCAAAAATCCAGCTTTGATAACAGACAGAACTGCAAGGCCTTTAGCTTTAGCTATTACATTGGCTGAAAACAAAAATTAATTAGTTAAAATTAACATTTTCAAAAGAGCATAAAGAACATACTAAAACACAATCGTGACTTAAAACATAGCCATACATTTAACAATTTTGAATAAGAAAGAGATAAATTTATAACAAAATAGTGAGCTAAATTAGTGAAATACAAAAAGAAATGGAGACTCAACATCCCTGCCTCAACGGCTTTTTCAGGTGGAGGATTTTAACAGTAACAGAGTACATGTTAATCTGTAATCATTTTATAAAAATGATTAACATCCCCATTGTTATTCAATACTTAGGATCATAATAAAATGACATCAAAAAAGAAAATCTAAAGTTTTATTGTACATCTTTTGGAACACAACTCGTTTAAAATTCAAATAAAACTTGGAATATGGGACAAGAAAGGAAAATTAGAACTCAGAGGAAAAAATAAAAAAAGAGATGGCAGAAAAAAAAGGATAGTGGGAAAAAGAGTCAGATGGCCTGATTCTCCTCTAATACCAGTTTTATACTGGTGTAACTCCATTTACCTCCCTTTTGATTTACAGTAGAGTCACAGGAAAATCATTGAAAATAGATTACCTTTAGCCGCATAACGCATCTTAAAAATCTGTATATCAAAGCTACAATTCTATCTTGAAGATTCTGGTGATATTAACAAACTACTACAGATGTTCAGGTTGTAATTACTATATCTGGTCCTCCCTATGTGCCAGTCTATACAGGGCAAATATGGAGCCTCGATCCACATCATGCAGATGTCCACCAACATAGCCACTCTTACAGTGACTTCTGCTAGTGGGGGGTAGGAACAAGGTGTGAGAAATATTCAACACAGGACCCCTGGACGAGAATGAATTTTACCTCTTAAGAGTAAATTCATTTCACAAAAATTATAGCTGTAGGGTCCAGGTCTTCATTACCCTTGGAGAAAATGCACATTAACACAGTAGGTAATCATGAAGACAATGGGAGTTTTGCCCAAGTGAGGTCTGGAGAAGTGGGCCCCTTCAATTGCAACAGATTTGTATCCTTACTAACCTGGTATGATCTTATCAGGTCCATTTCTGGAAGTTATTTCTGTAAATTCTCGTAATATTTTAGCTGCCTTTTTTGCTTCTGATTTCAGGTTGGAAGGTATAGGATTATTCACTGTAAAACACAATAGAAAAATATATAATGTGACTATTGAAATTATACTCTTGGAGTCACAGTTTAAGAGAGTTTATCCTTTTTTACTGGTTTGCATTTTTAAAGTGACAAGAGCTATCTAACACAATAAACTAATGCAATCAGCATATATTTATATATAGGAATCCTAAAAAAAAAAATACCAACCACCTAATAACGATACAGTAAAAACCAAGAAGAAATGGTCTCCACTTTCTCTATACTTTACACCACAAGCACTATTCTCTTCCTCAGAAGACCTTTGAATAAAAAGGTCCTGAAAGTGAACAAATTCAGACTATTGTGGACTAAAGGGCAGTGGGAGGGTGGCGGGGAGGAGCAAAATTCCAAAGGAAAAAGGCTTTCACAAAGAATACCTCGTCAATAGCAACTTCTCTTTTATACCAAAAGGAATCCAGCTGAAAAACCTCTGTAAACTTCAGCTGTGGAAGTGCAACACAGGTAGAGGGACAGACTCACAGGAAGGAAGATACCAAGTCATTTAGGGTTTTATATGTCAAGCATCAGCTCCACTCTGGAAACCCACAAATTTTTAGTAAGAATGACAATTATATTCAAACCTTTCCATAAGTTAATTAGATTTGTTTCATTTAAGCAATTCATGGACAAAATGTTTGTCACCTGTTTGCTAGCAATTATTACTCGTTTATAGCACCCCAAAAATATGCTAGGTGCTTTTATATATATAAATCTATCAAATCACTGACCCTACCTAAAAGACTGTAAAATCTTAGGCTCCAATTCTATAAACACATACTTATGTGAATAACTTTACATATGTGAGTAGTACTGTTGTGTCCACACATCAAGGAGGGCCAGCACTCTTCCCTTGTGTCAGATAAAAGAGTAAAAGCCAGTACTGGTTCTCAAAAATATTGAAGGAAGCAGGAGTATAATGCTACTTTTCCCAACATGAAATATTCCTGTCTCTCACGATTTCTGGTTTTACTAGCAGAAAATGATCTTAGAACAAGCAATCCTTTGGGCATTAAACCCAGAAAAAGTTTAAACAAAAAGAAAAAAAAAATCACATTTGCAGGGCAGTGACTAAGTGAAAAGTTATCCACTCTAATTAGAGTGCCTAAAATTTTCATTCACTCCTTTGCTCTACATAAATTTTTTAACCCATTGCCATAGCACAGCTAGTCAAACTTTCAATCAACAAGGAAGACACATCAATGACTCGAGTAGAATTTCTAAATTGGCCAAACAGTACAAGAAGTGTCCCATTATCACTAAGCCCTACAAGCCTCAGAACGAGATGAGACATTAGGCTGAAAAAAACCCCAACACCTTAAAGTGATGATTTTACACACATTTTATGATTTTCAATTAAATACAAGATGTTTCTACATCAAATTTTTCTTCTTATATGACAAAACTTGTGATTATCTGGTTAGATGTCTTCATGTAAGCACCTAATTTTGAAAGATCATCATTCTTCCTTATGAATGTGCTCAATAGTATGACATTTCCATCATTCTATGATGCTTCTTGTAGAATAATGTTTATGTTCCAGTCCCATCACTGGATGTGGAGAATACTTGCGTTTTGTATTAAAACCAAAGCCTAAACTCTGAGGTACTTCAGAAAAGTCCATAAAAACCTTTGGCTATTTATTCAGTTTTATGACAAACAAGCCTGCTGTAAAAACTGCTAAAGATACATTTGGTCTGTATTTTAACCTCCCTTTATAGGCGGCATAAACTGTGGATTTGAAACAAACATTCAACTGTAAATAAATTAGTCAGGAAAGGTTATGTGCTCTTACTAGAGCTGTCGATTAGTTGCAGTTAACTACATGATTAACTAAAAAAAATTAATTGCGATTAAAAAAAAATCAATCATGATTAATCACACTGTTAATAGAATACCAATTTAAATTTATTAAATATTTCTGGATGTTTTTCTACATTTTCAAATATATCGATTTCAATTACAACACAGAATACGAAGTGTACAGTGCTCACTTTATATTATTTTTGTTACAAATATTTACACTGTAAAAATGATAAACAAAAGAAATAATATTTTTTCAATTCACCTCATACAAGTACTGTAGTGTAATCTCTTTATAATGAAAGTGCAACTTACAAATGTAGATTTTTAATTACATAACAGCACTCAAAAAACAAAACAATGTAAAACTTTAGAGCCTACAAGTCTACTCAGTCCTACTTCTTGTTCAGCCAATCGCTAAGAGAAACAAGTTTGTTTACATTTACAGGAAATATTGCTGCCCACTTCTTAATTACAGTGTCACCTGAAAGTGAGGACAGGCGTTTGCATGGCACCGTTGTAGCTGGTGTCACAAGATGTTTATGTGCCAGATGCACTAAAGATTAATATGCCTCTTCATGCTTTGGATATCATTCCAGAGGACTTGTTTCCATGCTGATGACACTCATTAAAAAAAATAATGCACTAATTAAATTTCTGACTGAACTCCTTGGGGGAAAATTGTACGTCTCCTGCTCCGTGTTTTAACCCACATTCTGCCATATATTTCATGTTATAGCAGTCTCGAATGATGACCCAGCATGTTGTTCCTTTTAAGAACACTTTCACTGCGGATTTCACAAAATGCAAAGAAGGTACCAATGTGAGATTTCTAAAGATAGCTACAGCACTCAACCCAAGATTTAAGAATCTGAAGTACCTTCCAAAATCTGAGAGGGATGAGGTGCGGAGCATGCTTTCAGAAGTCTTAAAAGAGCAACACTCTGATGCCAAAACTATAGAACCTAAATAATCAAAAGAGAAAATCAACCTTCTGCTCGTGGCATCTGACTCAGATGATGAAAAATGAACATGCATCAGTCCGCACTGCTTTGATCGTTATTGAGCAGAACCTGTCATCAGCATGGATGCATGTCCTCTGGAATGATGGTTGAAGCATTAAGGGACATATGAATCGTTAGTGCACCTAGCATGTAACTATCTTGCAACGCCGGCTACAACAGTGCCATGCAAACACATGTTCTCGCTTTCAGGTGACATTGTAAACAAGAATCAGACAGCATTATCTTCTGCAAATGTAAACAAACTTGTTTGTCTAATCAATTGGTTGAACAAGAAGTAGGACTGATGGGACTTGTAGGCTCTAAAGTTTTATATTTTATTTTTGAATGCAGGTTTTTTTTGTACATAATTCTACATTTGTAAGTTCAACTTTCATGATAAAGAGATGCACTTTTGTTTTTTAAAATACAAATATTTGTAATAAAAATAAATATAAAGTGAGCACTGTACACTTCGTTTTCTGTGTTGTAATTGAAATCAATATATTTGAAAATGTATAAAACATCTACAAATACCTAAATACATGGTATTCTATTATTGTTCAACAGCCCGATTAATTGCACGATTAATCACAATTTTTTTAATTGCTCGACAGCCCTAGCTCTTACTTGTACATTTTTAATACAATTTTTTTGTGGTTACCAATTATTAAAGCATTTTAAAAACTGTCTATGAAGACTTCTACAAAGGTGGGGCCAACTCACTATCCCTTGATTAGAAGGTCTGGTTGTATTTCTACAATTTAGTGGATGGAAAATCTCCTTGAGAAGAGAGGAAGGAAAATATGGAATAGGATGCATCTTCCACAGAATGTCTTCTCAGGCCTTGCTTAAATGGGAAAGTTTTTTCAATGTATCTTTAGTTTATTCCAGTATAAACTGCCTTGCATCCACATAAGTGATTTTTCTTCCCCCTCCCCCCCTTATTTTGCATTTTATCCTGCTATAATTGCTTTGAAGAGAGAGAGAGAACTATTTTGGAATGAGTTATACTACGACAAGACGTATACTCCAATTTCAAATTAACTATATAACTTCAGGTAGAATAAGATGGACACACACTACCATCAATGCTCATAGAGATTTTGGGAGCAAAGTTCCAGTTTTCATTGCATCTAGTTGCTAAAGTTCCTAGCACCATGGACCACTCCCCACATTAAATTTAGTTAACTCACCATTGTGATTAAGCAAGCCTTGTATGATCATGAAAAAAATACCCCTTTTTCTGCTGATGAACTCCAAGGCCTGTTTGGGGAGTGTATGGGAGGGGAGCAAGGGGACAGACAAATAACAGACATGTGCATCCCATCAGTGGCTCCTATACAATTCCATAACCCCAAGCATTCACCAGCGATTACTCACAAATTTGCATTGCTAAACTTTATTATCCAGGGCAGCAGCACACATCTCTGTGACAACAGTTCCAACAGTTGATTTTCAAAACCAAATGAATTAGCTATTGACTTGTAGCAAACAAACAAGGCAAGCTTCTGTAGGGTGATGACCACATGTTTCTCTGCTTTGAGGGGGACCCACACATTGGTGCTCTGTCACTGCAGCGCCATGGCGAGCTCTACACACATGTTGAGGAAAGTGGCCTTCCACATCCTAAATTCCAAGGATATTTTGGTCATCCCATTGCCAATACATCTGGAGCACCATGTCCATATAAAAAACGATCATGACTGTGGTGCTCAGGAGTGTGTCCTCCACATTTCAAACCCTTGTCAGGCAAATTTGTTTGATTATGAAAGTTTCTACTGCTACTGAGCGAGAAGGAAACAGATGGACTGAGCACAGGGAAGAATGGACTGAATGGGAGTTAGGCACTACAGGGAAGTATGCTCTAAATTTAAATTTAACAAAACAGCCTGGTAGAACAACAAATTAAACCTCTTAAAAACATAAAATCTTGCCACTGAAATATCAATACACCACAAAAAGGGAATCAGGAAGGCAAGGAGGAAACAATTATGACTAAATGGCAAGGTTTGAGAGCCTATTTGAGCCAAAACAGAAATCCTGCAAAATTTGGAACTTTGACTCTTGTGAAACCAGTAAACAGAAGCCTCAATTATAGAAAGCATTAAACAAGAATGAAATTAAAGGGCTAAAATGGAGTTCAAACAGCAAACATTTAAAGGTATGCGATCACTGATGTGGGTGTTGTCTTCCTACTTCTTGTTCCTGGTTTGTTTCCTGGTTCCTGTTTTTGATTAAGGCTGTATGCATGCATAGCATAGAGTGTACAGGTATTAAAGGCCCCCTGCTACATATCTGCTGTTCAGACTTATGTTTTGTTCAGACTGTTGCTAATCTAACCAGTTCAGGCTTATAACATATTTTGATTTACAACCTACCTGCAGGTCTTGCTCGTTTTGGGTGGGGAAGGAGCGAGGAGAAAGAGATGGACTGCTATTCTGGGATGCATCAGAGCATAACATTCTGGCAACAAGTGTTTTTAACGTGCAACCTATGCTGCCTGGACATCCTTAGGCTATTGACTAGCCAGACTTTATTCAGAATTTTGAAAACTGTGTGCAGATCGTGTAACTCTCTGATGCTGCTAATTTACTTTGCTGCAGAACTAGTTAGGCCATGTTGACATTAATATTTATTATGTACTCTTGGAGCCCAAGTCCTCCTTTGATGCATCTGTGCAGTGCCTCAAGTATTTCAGCACCGAAGATTCTGTTCTAATAAAAGAATTTTTTTTTTTTAAACTCACCAGCAGCTCAATGAAACCATATGTGAGCTTGCATGTCATTTGTGGAGTTGGCACACGATTGTGATTTTGGGAATGTCATGATGATCATGCTTAGGGATATTTTTGTGACTGGCACAGCCAGTGACAACCTGGGGGACCAGTAAATGACTGAAGATGCTAGAACGGTAACTTTTGATGCTGTGGTTCCTAAGAGCAAGGCATTGGAGAGGGCTCAGGCTGAAAGGTTGTGTGTATTCAGACTGCTGCTACCTTTGTGTCTATGCTTAAACCATCAGCTGTTCCTCCTACTTCTGTAGTCCAGAGTCATATGACACTAATTATTCCTACTCCATGACCATGGCAGTAAACGTTGCCACGTCGGCAGTTTCCTGTGTGGTAGTCTGGATAACTTGGTCAATTTTTCTCCCTGTCCAGATAGCACCGCTATATGTTGCGCTTGTGGAAAGGAAGGACACTATGCAGAGGTACACTGGTTCACAAAGACAAGAGGCATGAAGTGCATGTGAAGCTGCAGGGTACCACCTTTACTGGGATCCCTGATGTTTCCTTTAGTATGATTTTCTCAAGTGGCAAGGCACTGGAGCTAGTATTTGCTATCACAGATATTAATGGCCTTCCACTGAAGTGCATGGGGGATATCGGTGCTGAAGTTAACATTCTCCCTTCTGGGTTAGTTCATATGCTGGACATTTGCCTGCCTACAGTGGTTAAAAATGTTTGGGATTTGTAGACAGTAGGATTTTGTAGACAGTGGCTGATGTTGTAATATTCTGTGCTCTACAAAAGGCATAGTTTTGCCTGCAACATTTTTACATTGTTCAGTGCGCAGCTGTGAATGTCGTTCCATTATTGTGCTATGATCCATGCTTACAGTTTGATATTACCTATCAACTCACACAGGACACCTCAAGTGTGGTTATGACAGCTAGAATAGAAAGTGATACTCAAAACTATCATTCAGACACACCATGGTGATATGCATCCGATGAAGTGAGCTGTAGCTCACGAAAGCTTATGCTCAAATAAATTTGTTAGTCTCTAAGGTGCCACAAGTACTCCTTTTCTTTTTTGCGAATAGAGACTAACACGGCTGCTACTCTGAAACCATGGTGATAGTATTCTGTCCCTGGAATATTACTCCTGGGGGAATTTTGCACCAAAAAATTAAAAATTCTGCACACAATATTTTAAAATTTTGCAAATTGGCATAATCACGCCAGTTTCAATTATTTTGGTAATTTTGGTAATTTATTTCAAAATACCTGTCAGCAAGTACGTCTGTATTAATACACACACAAAAATTCCTCCAGGAGTAGAAAGAAACCCTTATGACAACTCATTACCTGTTTCGCTGCCCCCCCCATACACTCAACCCCCCTCAGAGCCCAGCTGTGAGGTCCCCTCTTGGATACCCACACCCTCGCAACCCAGAGCCCAGCTGCAGAACCCCCTAGCCCAGATACCCAGACCCCTTCCTCTCCTCCCCCCCAGAGCTTAGGGATCCAAAGGGAAAAACAGCCTGATGCTTGGTCCCAGGCTTGTGTGGAGTTGCCTACATGCTGCCATTGCCTTCTCTCAGGATGTGCAGGGAACTACAGCTGTCGGGAAGCCTCTAATTTCCTCCCCCGGCAGTGTCTTCTGTGTGCGAGCTGGGCTCTGCCAGGTCCAGCAGCCTCTAGTTGCGGCCACCAGCAGTGCAGCCCATTTCTGTAGGGGAAAGGATATTCTGCACACAACATTAATTTCTGCAAAATTCTGCATTGCACAATGGCACAGAATTCCCCCAGGAGTAGAATATGCATGCTTTCTACAAGTGCATTTGAGTACCAAGCCCTTTGCACCACCTGCACCTTGTGTATCTCCTGTATTTCTGGACAAGATCCAAGCAGAAATGCAAAATATGAAAATGTATAATTCAGGAGGTGAAAGGACCTATGGATAAGAGCTCATTTCTTGTTTAACCACTTTATTTGCTACTTTTGGCTTATCTGAGAGCATTGTTTCAGATAATAGGACACCTTTTGTATCAAGACGGTTTGAAGGCTGACGAATATTGGAATAGCACATTACCAATCTGCTGTGTATCTTGCCCAAGGAAATGGGATAGTAGAGAGAATGCATGGGACTTTAAATAAGTAAGTATGTAGCTCACATACTGGAGGAATATCAAGATACACTATTCCCTATTGCATTAAGTCATGCTTTATATAATATTAGGAGTATCCCTCATAAAAGTATTGGTGAAACCTCATTGCATCAGCTCTTCAGCCAACCTATAAGGATCAAGTTCTCTATGCTGATGGAAAAGGTTCATCCAATCTCTTCACCAACCTTGAAGCTGACTGAGGTGACTAAAAAATATGCAAGTTTCAACAAGTGTATCCATACAACACTCCAAGTAGTCTATCCTCAACAAACAGTGTGTGTTAGGTAAGGGTTTGAAACTGTTTTTAATATTCAAGACATGATCTTGCAGGCTGCAGGTGGAGTGTGGTGATTGCATTTACCCAGCAAAATATGCTGTCTGCAGAAAGGGGAACGATAGGGAAGAGGATACTCCTTCTGCATATGATTCTGTCATATGGCCAGTTGGGGAAGTTACACCATAGCAACAGCATCCACTCCTTGAGCTGCAATACAGGTTTAACTTGTGGCCACAGGGTCATCTAGTGCCTCCGGCCACTATTGCTGAACTTTTCAGGAGAAAGGAAGGAAACTGTCATGATTGGTGTGTGTGTTGTCTTTCTGTTCCTGCTCTCTGAATTCAGTGTTCCTGTTCAAGGTTGTATGTGTGCACAGCACTGGGTGCATGCGGCTACTCAAGGCCTGCTGCTATGTATCTGCTGTTCACTTACGTTTTGTTCAAACTATTCCTGACCTAACCAATTCAAGGTTATTACATGTTTTGATTGACAAACTACCTGTGTGTCTTGCTTCTTTTTTGGACTGCTATTCTGGAATGCATCGAAGTGTTGCCAAAACAAACAAGAGATTCTTTAAGTATGTCAAAAGAAAAGGGGCCTGCAAAAGAATCAATGCATCTGCTCTGGCTCACCTGGGATAAGAGGGAAAAGTTAAGGAAGAAAGGAATCATAGAATATCAGGGTTGAAAAGGACTTTAGGAGGTCATCTAGTCCAACCCCCGGCTCAAAGCAGGACCAATCCCCAACTAAATCATCCCAGCCAGGGCTTTGTCAAGCCTGACCTTAAAAACTTCAAAAGGAAGGAGATTCCACCACCTCCCTAGGTAACGCATTCCAGAGCTTCACCACCATCCTAGTGAAAAAGTTTTTCCTAATATCCAACCTAAACCTCACCCACTGCAACTTGAGACCATTACTCCTTGTTTTGTCATCTGCTACTGAGAACAGTCTAGATCCATGCTCTTTGGAACCCCTTTTCAGGTAGTTGAAAGCAGCTGTCAAATCCCCCCTCATTCTTCTCTTCCGCAGACTAAACAATCCCAGTTCCCTCAGCCTCTCCTCACAAGTCATGCGTTCCAATCCCCTAATCATTTTTGTTGCCCTCCGCTGGACGCTTTCCAATTTTTCCACATCCTCCTTGTAGCGTGGGGCCCAAAACTGGACACAGTACTCCAGATGAGGCCTCACCAATGTCGAATAGAAGGGAATGATCACGTCCCTTTATCTGCTGGCAACAGTTTCTTTGCATCAGTCTGCACCATTGAGAATATTAAGACAATACCCTACTCCGGACCCGCACTTTTTTGATAATAAAGATGACGTACTTTTAGACACTGAAGTTTCAGAAGAAGTGGACTAGACTGGTAGCCTGACTAAGTGTGAAAATTCCTGTGTACCTATGCTACTGAACAAAGGCAATGCTATCAATAGTTTCAACAAACAAAGTATAGTGAGTGCCTTTGCAATCAAAATAAGATATTAGGTCTCTTAAAACAGTTTTGATTTATGTTTGAATTCTATAACACAAGTTTGGACCACACTTGATAACATTAAGGTGTGCCCTAGAACAGTGGCTCTCAAACTTTTTTTTACTAGTGACCCATTTCAAATAGCAAGCCTCCGAGTGCGACCCCCCTTATAAATTAAGAACACTTTTTAATATATTTAACACCATTATAAATGCTGGAGGCCAAGTGGGATTTGAGGGAGGTTGACAGCTCATGAGCCCCTCATAATAACCTTGTGACCTGAGGGATCCTGAACCCCAGTTTGAGAACCCCTGCCCTAGAAGAATTCTGAAAGAGGAAAGAATCCTTTGATAGTATCTTGTAGTTCAGGAGAGTATAGCATATTTTCATAATGGAACAGCTCAGACACAATCTGAGACAGAGCAAGTAATTCTTACAGATCTGACTATTTTTGCACAATATGAAAGAGACAAAAAAATTAGGAAAGAAACCCAGGAAACAGACATTTGTCTTATAAAAAAAAATCAATGTTTGTCCAAGCACTATATAGGAATAATAGAACTGATTGAGGATTACAATGAAGTTCTTTGGGACAAAAAATGTTCTTCTACCCCATTTATATAGTGCCAAGAACAATGGGGAAACAATCCTAATTGGGACTTCTAAACGCTACTACAATACAAATAATATTATATTGCTCCATATTGGTTCCTAGTCCCACAATTTTCATAGGACTCCATTGTAATTTGAAAACTAATGATTTTTCCTTGAATTTGCTCAAAGAAGTTTAGAATATATTTTGCTATATAATAAACTGCAACATATCATGCTACTGTAACCCATGCCTGCTTGGTGTGGCACTCTGTCCTCCTCTACTGGCAGCTAGAGATTGATGAGTCTGCTACAGCCTCAACTAAGAGAGGTGTGTCTTGTAGCTCATGCAGTAGAGGCTGATGCTTTAAGCTCCATAAGTCCCAGGTTTGATCCTGGCAAGTGATGACTAGGATCTGTTGGTAATACGCTACCACAAAAATTTTTGTTCCAAAATATAAATAAGACAACTTTATAGAACTTTTACTTATTTCTCTAGTCAGCATGTTGTACCACTCTGGTAGTATAATATGAATTGAACAGTAGCCTCTCTTTTCATTGCACATTCTTCACTATTAGCTTTTAAGCATGCCTTGCATTAATAGATTCATAATTGTTTGGTTTGTATTCCACCAGCATTCAAGAAAGAGACATAGCAAAAAGTAAGAATTTCCATCTAGAGGATTTACCGACGGATGGATTTGGAATGCCATGATCAGGGAATGCCCAATGAGACCAAGGTTCATTTACATAGTTGCTTGATGATGAAGAAAGAAGACCGAGCCCATGAGAGTCAGCACCATATACCGCAAAGGAGAATATCCTATGAAAATTGATTAACTACTTAATTTGAAAGCTTATAAAATAAAAGTGCATGAGCCTCTCATTTAGATTCTAGCAGTAACAGTGTTGACTGAATATTTGAATAGAGAGCAAAAATATTTTGCATAATTGTCTGAGCGAGGTATGTACAAAAGTTATTGCGTTCTTTAAAAACTAATTCTGATCTAATCCCAATTTTATAAATCTCTGAACCAATGGGTAAACAAATATGATAGATTTCTCAAAACTTGACTCAACAGAAATAAGTACAGTTTATGCAGGAGATGGGAGATGTAAGAAGAGATGCAGACAAGGTTTTGTGTCACAATCTTGTACGCATAGTAAGTCAACTTGGAAGAGTATAGTTGGGAAAAGTCTCTGACTTTGGATTCAAGACACAAGAGAACAGAGAAATGATCGAGTATCAGCTATCAAAAACCAATAACTATTTAAATTTCACTAAGTACCTAGAAAAACGAGCTAACAGCATTTAGTGGAATACGTAGTTGATACTAAGGGTTTGTCTACATTACCTGCTGGATGGATGAGCAGCGATCAATCCAGTGGGGGTCGATTTATCACGTCTAGACTAGAATTCACGCAAATAATCAGCCACCGTGTGCTCTCCTGTTGACTTCAGTACTTCATCAGGGCAAGAGGTTCAGGCGGAGTCGACGGGAGAGTGTCAGTTGTCGACTTACCGCAGTGAAGACACCAGAGTAAGTAGATCTAAGTACGCCGACTTCAGCTACGTTATTCACAGAGCTGAAGTTGCGTAACTTAGATCGATCCCACCCCTTGGTGTAGACCAGGCCTAATTCAGAGAAGCTACAAACACCAATGAGTATAGCAATGATACAAAAGTTTGAGAACCACTGACAGAGGATTTTATGATTAGACCAGCCTCTGAGCTTTGATAGCACAATCCCCAGGTGCTTCTTGTGGTTGTCCTACATGTTGCTGAATATAGCTATGTCATCGGTGTATGCAAAGCTCTGTATACCATTTAACGCTTTGTTGACCAGTCTCTGGAAGGTTGCACTAGTGATGACCAAATCAAAGGTTAACACTGACTTCATAGAGCCCTATATCAGTGATAAAAGCAGACTTTTGCTGTGCCTCCTCCTCCAGAGGGCTCTGACTGTAACCTCTGACTGTAGTTAAATCAAAAGTATTGAGGTATTTGATTTGGCTCAGCACATGCAGCATATCAATTAATGGCATGGAGTACACGTCTATTACAGTAACAGCATTAAGTTTTCTATAGTCCACACAAAATCTTACAGTGCCATCTCTTTTGGGAACCAAGACCACAGGGGAAGCTCACAAACTGTCAGATTCCTTAATTACTCCCAGGTCCAACATATCCTGTATCTCTGTATGAATTTGCTCTTTCACCTTGCCAGTGGCCCTGTAAGGCCTGGAAGGGAGGGGTTGTATCCCTTTGTTGAGGATTTTATGGGACAGCAAGTGCATTCTCCCTGGCTTGTTGGAAAACATCTTGCCGTACCCTTCCCATATGTCTTTAATGAGATAAGGGGTCCCCTCACCTTTCTCCCACATAGAAGGTCAAATGGAGACAATCCTGTGGACTCTTGGGGTATCTCCCTGTAAGCATACAGCAGGATGGCAACAACTTGTCCCTTTTCTTGGCATACATTCCCAGCATGTATTTTAGGGTCCCATTGAACCTTTCTACCAACTCACTGGCCTGGGGGTGATAGGGGACAGTCTTAAGTTGTTTCATACTCGTTGAATAACTGCGACAAAGTTTGCCCCTCAAATCAGACAAAATCTCCTTAGGGAAGCCCACTTTGCTAAATATAGTGAGTAGGGCTCTTACAACTGTCTCAGCTTCTATATTAGAAAGAGCGGCCACCTCAGGGTATCTACTGGTAAAATCCATCACCACCAAGATATACTTGTTCCCTCTCCGAGTGGGGCATGTGATAACAGTCAGCTCTGTGTTCTTGGGGAACCAGGGTGCAGTATCCAGCCTATCTGACTCATGAAAGACCCCCCATACCAGCCTCTGTTTAAACCAAAACCCAGAGAAAAAAAAAACTTGCAGAGAGCAGTGAAGGGCGTTGGGAGACACACCTAGACCCATCCTGACAAAGGTGACAAGATTAAGACATCTCAATTTGCATACAGAATGAACAGAGAACCGCAATGAATTCTGGGATCAGAAAAGCAGGGATGTACGGCATCATGGGAATCTCTGCTCCAGATGTTAATGAACCTACGTCTGCACACACCCAGCTCAGCAATTATCAGACCAATAAATCCTTGACTGATATCCAAAATACTGAAGCAGCCTAGATGCATTGTGAGCTCCCTGGAAGAAAACATCACCCATAGCCAAAAGTGATCAGCTCCTATTGTCTATCCTAAAGAAAACCCTTAAATCATCAGTTTACCCATAAACAAATCTAGTGTTCTCCCTTGACCCATTGTATTTTCTCTACAAAAACCCCTACTTATGCCCGAGTGTTTGGATCCTTAGATCCAAACTATGCATCAATTCCACTGGGACTTCATCTTTTCCTGACTGATTGTGCTGCGGGCTCTGCCTGTCTCCAGCACTTCAAGACCCTGAGCTACCACCATTACCTGGGAATCCCAACCAGTTCAAGTCTTATGGAGTGGGTGAGATCTCCCTCTTTATCATTACCTTTAATAATGTATGTTACATTGGTTTAGCCCTCCTTGCATAGTTATCACTATTATTCAGTAAATTTTCTGGTTAAGCTGGTTGCTTCTCTCTCTGAACTTTACTCTTTTGTGTTTTAACTTCCTCCATTTATTCTGCAGCAACACTTCTTTTACCTAAGCTAAAGATCCCTGTAGTGCCCAAAAATACTGTGGGGTTTGCTCATCAAGTGGGTTACTACCAGTACAATTGTAACGTGAAAGTGGAATAGGGACATGTTAATCTTGTGGCATATAAGGGGTGGGGGGCAGGTGAAAGTGCAGTTCATCTCAGCCGATTGAGACCAGGGGCACATAAGGGTGACAGCTTAAAGGTGCTGCTTAACCCAGTGTTGTATCAGCCAGCCATTTTTCAATAGCCAAACACAAGCGCTTCTTTTTCGACTGTAGAATATTTTCTTTCAGCATTACGTAGTGTCCTTGAAGAAAACACAACAGTCCTCTCTGTGCTGTCCTCATGAGTTGTGTGAGGACAGCCCCAAGTCCATAATCAGAAGCATCAGTAGTTACAATTGTGGGAAATGCAGGACTGAATAGTGCAAGTACTGGACTATGTACAATCAAGCCTTTCACCGTTTCTAAACTAGCTTGTGCATCCATTGTCCACACTAAGGTTGGACTTCCCCATAGTAATTCTTGTAATGGTTCAATCACAGAAGCATAATTGGGAATGAATTTTGCATACCAGGAGGTAAGACCCAAAAAGGAAGGTAAGGTTTGCAAATCTCTGGAGGAGCACTTGAAATTGCCAGGATATGAGCCGGAGTAGGTTTTAGTCCAGCCTGTGAAATTGTATGCCCCAGAAAGGAGAGTTTAGTTTGTCTAAATTTGCATTTGGACTATTGGGCTTGAGGCCTGCTTTGCTGATGCAGTTTAGTACAGACTGCAGGTTATTGTCATGCTCCTCCAAAGTATTTCCGAACATGATATCATCATCATCCAAATAGCACTGAACTCCATGTTGATTCTTCAAAAATCAATTAAATCATTTTTTGGAAGGCACTTGGGACTGATGTGAGACCGTATGGAACACATTTAAAACAGAATAGTCCCTCATGTGTAATAAATGCTGTGAGGTCTCTGCTATCTTCATGCAACATAATGCTGGCAGTATGTGCTCTGCAAATCAAGAGTAGAAAACATCTTTGCTTCACGGAGTTCTGCAAATACTTCTTCTATGTGAGGAAGAGGATGGCTGTCAATCACAATAGCTTTATTTGGCTCCCTTAAATCCACACAAAGGCGAATGCCTCCACCCTTCTTTTGCGTCAATACTATAGGTGAAACCAATTCCGAGGAGTTAATCTCTTCAATATTTTCCTCTTCAACAAGTTTTCTAAGTTCTTCTGAAATAGCTTCCCTGACTGAAAATGGTAAGCACCATAATTTCCGTCGTACAATCATCACATTATTCTGCATTTTAACTTTATGCAGAAACCGATAAGCACAGCTGAGTTTCTCCTCAACTTGGTGTTGGGTCCCAGCTGAAACTGGTGTGTGTACCACAAGAGAGCTTTGCTAAGGAAGATCAATTCGTCCATTAACTATCCTGAGATTTAGAGCAGCCAATAAATCTCTGCCAAGGATAGGAGTGCCTTTGTGGACAATGTAGAACTATGCAGTTACACAGTAAATCACCAAAAGTAACTATTGCTGGCAGGCAGCTATGTACTGGAATATGGTTTTTCAAATAGCACACCAAGTGAAGTTTGAGTTCAGTAAGAGGCACATCTTTAAAGTAATGCAGATAGATGGAAAAGGGTAGTATAGATACTGCTGAGCCAGTGTCCAACATGAGCTGAATAGAGTGTGGTTTGCCTGAGGGTATGGCGGAAACATTTACTGTGCACTTTATCTGTTCCAGAATATGTGCAGTAGTGATTTTGTCCACACTCAGCACAGTAACATCTGGTATTGTAACTGCATGCACCTGTTGATTGGACTGGCTGCTGCGACATACTTTAGCAAAATGGCCAATCTTTTTGCAATGGATTGCACTGAGCTACTTTTGCCAGACATCCTGTGTAGCTTGCAAGGTGTTGTGGGGATCCACAGCGAAAACATGCTTTTACTGTATTTTGAATTTGCTGATTCGGTGGTTTTTCATTAGTTTTCCTCTTGCAATTGTGTGTCTGCAGTGGTAGTGAACTTTTCTGCAAAGGAGTCACAGCCTGGACTGTGCCTCTTGTACCCATGCTCGTTATTTTGTCTTCAGCTGTAGCTGACTCAATCTGAGTAGCAATGGTTATTGCTTTTTCTAGTGTAAGTTGTGGTTCTAGAAGTACGTGTTCTCTTACACGAAGCATGGTTGTTTTCTCAATGAGCTGGCCTCTAATCATCTCATCTGCCATATTCCCAAAGTCACAAATTACAATCAGACTCCTCAGGGAAGCAATATACTGCATTATAGTTTCCCCTGGTTTCTGCTCACAGTGGCGAAATCTGTAGCGATTAGCTACTACATTCAATTTTGGCACAAAAAAATTCTTTAATGCAGTGAGTGCAGTCTCATATTTATCATCTGCAAGGGGAAAAATGTAAAATATACACTGCCCTTCTGCTCCAAGGCAGTGGATTAGCAGAGCACGCTTTCTTACTTCAAAAAAAAAAAAAAAAAATCTCTGTAGCATTGATTGCAAGCAGAGAAGTCTCCAACATATGGATCCAGGTAGTAAAAGCAACTGGAGGCTCACCTGGGCTTTGCAGAAAGGGTGCAGGTGGGTTCAGAGGCAGAAGATCCATTTTCGTCGCCAAAATGTTGCATCAACTAGGCAAGGTACTAACAAGCTTCAACAGTCCATTGAGTCCTGCACTTAGGACGGAAGAATCCCATGCACCACTACAGACTAGGAACCAAACGGCTAGGCAGCAGTTCTGCAGAAAAGGACGTAGGGGTTACAGTGGATGAGAAGCTGGATATGAGTCAACAGTGTGCCATTGTTACCAAGAAGACCAATGGCATTTTGGGATGTATAAGTAGAGGCACTGCCAGGAGATCGAGGGACATGATCGTTCCCTTCTATTCGACATTGGTGACGACTGATCTGGAGTACTATGTCCAGTTTTGGGCCCCACGCTACAAGAAGGATGTAGAAAATTGGGAAACGTCCAGCGGAGGGCAACAAAAATGATTAGGGGACTGGAATACGACTACTTATGAGGAGAGGCTGAGGGAACTGGGATTGTTTAGTCTATGGAAGAGAAGAATGAGGAGGGATTTGACAGTTGCTTTCAACTACCTGAAAGCGGGTTCCAAAGAGGATGGATGTAGACTGTTCTCAGTGGTAGCAGGTGACAGAACAAGGAGTAATGGTCTCAAGTTGCAGTGGGGGAGGTTTAGGTTGGATATTAGGAAAAACTTTTTCATTAGGAGGGTGGTGAAACACTGGAATGCGTTACCTCAGGAGGTGGTGGAATCTCCTTCCTTTTGAAGTTTTTAAGGTCAGGCTTGACAAAGCCCTGGCTAGGATGATTTAGTAGGGGATTCGTCCTGCTTTGAGCAGGGGGTTGGACTAGATGACCTCCTGAGGTCCCTTCCAACTCTGATATTCTATGATTCTTCTTCTGAGTAACACAAAACAATTACTATGGAAACAAAAAAGGATGTCAAGAGATCCGGAAAAGGGGAGACAGCAACTGAAATCAGCAGAGCTTTGGATTTCCCACAAACGACTATCGTGACAATCCTGAAAGACAAGGTTAGAATTCAGGAACATGTCAAGGGCTCGGCTCCTATGCAGTCAACTGTGATAACTAAGCAGCGTGTTGGACTCATTGCTCAGGTTGAGAAACTGTTAATTGTTTGGCTGGAGGATCAAACACCAAGCTCCTGTGAGCTTAGGCATAATTCAGGAAAAGGCTAGAAGTCTTTATGAAGAGCTAAAGAGAAAACGGGGAAAAGTTCTACTCATGAGCCCTTTAATGCAGGCAGGGACTGGTTTATGCATTTTAAAGCCAGGGCCAATTTGTACAACATCAGGGTCTCAGGCAAAGTGCTGCCAGTGCTGATGAGGAGGCAGCTCATGCTTTTCCTGACACATTGGCTAAAATCATTGAGAAGGGCGGCTTTTGTGCTTGTCAAGTTTTTAATATTGACAAAACTGGGCTCTTTTGGAAAAGAATGCTGTCAAGAACCTACATAACCGAAGAGGAGAAATCCATGCCAGGGTTAAAAGCTGCTAAGGATAGGCTCACTCTTTTGCTCAGTGTAAATACTGAAGGTGACTTTAAACTCAAATTAACTAATGAGGACCTCACTGAATTGGAAAAGCAGAAGGTGGCAGAGGAAGAAGAAAATGTGCCCACTGCTGACACTCCTGCCAGTAAACCTGGCAACAAAAGTGTTGGCTAAGGCATTTCAACATTTGGAAGCTGCCATGTCCCTGTTTGAGGAACATGTCCCCAACATTGAACTTAGTGCATCTGCGAATAGGGGCATATCCAACATGTATAGCTGCTACAGAGAAATTTACAAGGAAAAGAGGAGAACACCTGTCCACACTTCCTTGAACACTTTCTTTAAGATTGCAGAGAAGACTCCAGAGAAGGCCTCAGCGAAGAGCCCTTCAAAAAGTTCTGGAAAGTCAAAGCATTTGTGATTTTATGTTTATTTGAATGCTGTTTACCAAATAAATACATTGATGTTGCTACATTAGTCATCAATAATTCATTTAGTATAAAAATCTGGGTTATTGTGGTGAAAACAGTGTATCCCCCCTTTATACCAGGATTCCTATGGGGCAAGTGGATTTGACTTACGTTTCAAATTACAATTCATTCCTCAGAATTGCGCTGTGTTGTAAGTCGGAGGATTTCCTGTATAGCAGGAAACTGTTTTGCTTTGGTAGTAGATGTAACGACAGGAGGTATTTCTCTCATCCAAAAAAAAGAAGAGTAACCAATAAGACCTATAATACTAGCATCATACCTGTAATTTTTTAAAATTAATTCTACTTAATAGTAATTTGTTGAATAAATGGCACCAAAGGAACTTTCATTCAAACACACTTTAGAGTGTCTTAATTTTCAAAATCAAGACAGTGGTTCGCCACTGTTTTCCCAAGCAAATACACCTGATTTGTAGATTTGTGAATCACATGAACCTGTCCCAGTTTTGAATGAAGCATTATTATTAATTGTATTATGGGAGTGCGTGAGGTGCCCAACCACAAATCAGGACCCTACTGTGCTAGGCATTGTACAAACACGACAGCCCCGTCCTGAAGATCTTATAAACTAAGAAAAAAGTAAACATGACAGACAGATGGGGGAGCACAAGGAAACAATGAGATGATACCAGTCAGCATGACACAGTGGTGACAGCACACCAGCTACATAACCTTTGTCAAATTTTCCTCATCCTTAAGCTCATGACAAAACTAATCCAATACTCTATTTAAAAATTCATCTTGCTTCATTTAAGACTCTTATGTAAAACTTCTCTAGTCTCTCAACAGAGCTGGTTAAAATTTGCAAAATAAAGATTTTGGCCTCAAAATATGGCCTTTCTTAAAAAAAGTAAAAAAAATTCTCCCCACTAAAACCTCTTTGCTTTACCAAAATCGTTACTGAAATTTTTCATTTACCATACATCTGGGTTTTGCTGAACATAAATTTCTTTACATTGTTTTCAATAAAAATTGATAAAAAAATAAGATTTTTTAACTGAGAAATTGGAAGAATTTTTTTTTTAAAGGTGAAAAAAATATGGAATTTTTTTCTTTTTTGACCAGTTGTACATTAGCCAACGTTGTGGACAACAGAAGGAATGTTTGAAAGAAAAGATTCAGGTCTTTATAGACCACAAAGAAAAAAAATGCAGAAAAATTAACTGGAAGTCCATGTGAGAAACTGGTGGTATGTCCGAGTCAAATTGTGAGATCCACTGTGTTTTGTGAATGACTTTTTTTTTTTTTAATTGTAACCTTTACCGTGACCTTCACTTTGCAGTATAAATGCCATGTTGGACTAAGACATCCAGTTTGTGTTGAAAGCCAGTCTAATACTGACCATTCTAGACACTGTCCTGCATATGTTGAGATGTGGGACACCTCGACAGGGTGAAAAATGTGTCAAGGGCCATCAATGACAAATCATTCATCCCTATGGGAACAATAGGTTCTCTCTTGGTAGGGTCCTTGAATGACTTTCTACTAGGGCTGTCTAGAGATTAATCTCGCTGTTAAACAGTATTCTACTGTTTATATAAATATTTGTGGATGTTTTCCACATTTTCAAATATGTTGATTTCAATTACAACACAGAATACAAAGTGTACAGGGCTCACTTTTTATTACAATTATTTGTACTGTAAAAACAAAAGTAGTATTTTTCAATTCACCTAATACAAGTATGGTAATGCTATCTCTTTATCATGAAAGTTGAACTTAGAAATGTAGAATTATGTACAAAAAAACTGCATTCAAAAATAAAACAAGGTCTACTCAGTCCCAACTCTGGACTCTAGGATACAGTTGTGGGGACCTGCATGAACAACACCCTAAGCTTATCTCTACCAGCTTAGGTTAAAAACTTCCCCAAGGCACAAATTATTCCTTGTCCTTGGAACGATATCGCTGCTACAACCAAGCGAGTTAGACAAAGATTTAGGAAAATGACCACTTGGAGTTCCTGTTTTCCCAAAATATCCCCCCAAGCCCCTTCACCCCCTTTCCTGTGGAGGCTTGAGAGTAAACAAGGTGAGCACAGACCAGCCCCTTGAGGTTTTAGGACACTAAAAACCAATCAGGTTCTTAAAAGCAGAACTTTATAATAAAGAAAGAGTAAAAGCACCACCTCTGTAAAATCAGGATTGAAGGTAATTTTACAGGGTAATCAGATTCAAAACACAGAGGACTCCCCTCTAGGCAAAACTTTCATGTTACCAAAAAAAAAAAAAAAACAGGAATAAACCTCCCTCTTAGCCTAGGGAAAATTCACAAGCTAAAACAACACAATCTAATGCATTTCCTTCCTATTACTTACAATGAAGTGAGCTGTAGCTCACGAAAGCTTATGCTCTAATAAATTTGTTAGTCTCTAAGGTGCCACAAGTCCTCCTTTTCTTTTTACAATTTGTAATCTTCGATGCTCAGTTCAGGTACAGCTTTAGGAGATGCATTTTCCCTGCCCTGGTTCCTCACTGTCCCGGAGACCAAAAAAAAAAAGAAGAACACGAAACACAAAACAGAAACCTTCCCCCACAGATTTGAAAGCATCTTCTCCCCTTATTCATCCTTTTAGTCAGGTGCCAACCAGGTTATCTGAGCTACTTAACCCTTTGCAGGCAAAGGAAGGATTTTATGCTACCTTTAGCTGTATGTTTATGACAATCAGAGACTGCTATAACATGAAATATATGGCAGAATGCGAGTAAAATAGAACAGGAGATATACAATTCTCCCCAAAGGAGTTCAGTCACAAATTTAATTAACACTTTTTTAATGAGCATTGTCAACATGGAAGTATGTCCTCTGGAACAGTGGTCAAAGCATTAAGGGGCATATGAATGTTTAGCATGTCTGGCACTTAACTACCTTGAAATGCAGTCTACAAAAGTGTGATGTGAACATCTGTTCTCACTTTCAGGGACATTGTAAATAAGAAGTGGGCAGCATTATCTCCCGTAAATGTAAACAAACTTGTTTCTCTTAGCGATTGGCTGAACAAGAAGTAGGACTGAGTAGACTTATAGGCTCTAAAGTTTTACATTGTTTTGTTTTTGAGTGCCGTTATATAATTAGAAAACTAAACAAAAAAACCCTACATTTGATAAAGAGATTGCACTAAAGTACTTGTATGAGGTGAATTGAAAAATACTATTTCTTTTGTTTATCATTTTCTTTTGTGGAGAACTTCAAAATTTGAGTTTATTCTGATTTTGGACGAAGCCAAATTTCAAATCTTTGAGATATCAAATTTCCATCCTCCACACAGCTCTAGGCCGAGGTGAGAAAAAGCAAAACTGAGAAGTTCTGGTGCTCTTATCATGAATCAAAAAACACTTCATAGAACCATAGTCAATAGAGCCAGAAAAGGTTACACTGAATGTCTCAAGTTACCATCTACCCTTTTCAGCACTACTCCTAATTTCCTTCCTATTAATCCATTTTAAAATATTTATGGTGACTGCAGAGTACCCTCTCCTTGGTAGTCGATTTCATTGCCTATTTGATCATACTATTAAGAACTTTTTCACAGTGTTTACATTTTTTTTATTACGGTATATTGCTTCTTGCCCTTACCAACTTCTCCATCTGTGAGTATTGTTTTCTTTTACACTATTACTTCGTAGTTCTTTTCTAGTTTCTTATAATATCCCTTCCCTCACAAGACTTCTGTTTTCCAGACTATGGTATACAAATTCAGTTTCCTCAGTCTAATATTTTATCTTCCAATTTTACATTGTTTTGTTGGCCTCTTGTATTTTCCCTAGTTTTTCCTTTTCACGTGAGCAGCTACATAATTCTATAGTTTTTGCCACTAATTATATAGTTGCTCTTTTAAAAGTATACGTTACTTTAGACACAAACTTGTATTTCTTTAAAAAGATTAAATCCTTTTATAATCTAGAATCTTTTTCATACAGATTTTTATATTACATTACTTTGCTCACTTAAGGCAGAAAATTAGCTCATCCAGATAACGCATCACTTAGTAACTAGTTTTCATATCAGTGTTCTGTCCCATATACTATTAGCCTTGAGAAAACTTTCAGGCAAATCTTGACAATTATAGTCCAGAGGAAAAAAGTATTACGAAAACCATTTGGAGATCTCAGCTCCTAGTGGCTTCTGTATATAGAAGAGCTTGAAACAAGACCCTAAATAAACAGACTGAATTTCCTCTCATCCTGGAAAGATAATTTCTCTAAATGAGGGCTGATAACAGAACAGAGTAAAATGATACAGCTGCAGCTGTACGGGGCACTTTTTTTTTTCAGAAAAAGAAAAATAATCTATGTTTACAGCACACAGAGAAGAAGTTTCAGGTATAATCTAGTCAGCTATGTGATGCTTCCTCACTTTTAATTAACTGGAATACATGAGGAAAACAGGTCATTAAGTTCCTGAGGAACTAGTGAGTCAGGCAGTTTGTGCTACGAAGAATGCAGAAGCATCTGTGCAGCCCCGCTGAAGGCAATGGAGCTGAGCAGGTGTAACTAAAGGCCTTATTTAGCCTGCAGAGCCCTGTTACTGGTGATGATGCTAAAGAAGGATAAAGCCCAACTTCCCTCTAAGATCCCATGTTGACTTTGCAGCTCTGGCAGTTACAAAAAGCATATTTACTTGTAAATGAAGCATGTTTCATACAAAAATCATTACAACACATACACCAAGCATGACCATGCCATTTTTAAAAGTGAAATTTTCCCGAACAGAACCACAACTGAAATCAGGCTAGAAAACACTCTTTTAAAAGCAAAATACGTTTGTTGAAATTGAATTTTTTTATATAAATTAAGGACGTTAAAACTAAAATTGATTTTAAATTTATGACAATCTATATTAAGATCTAAGCTTACTATAAACTATGAAATTATTAAAAATTACATTAAAAAAACATTCAAGCAGTGCATGTTTGCTGCTAAAAGTTTAAAAGAAAGACTGTTTATACTACAGGAATTCATAGATTCCAAGGCCTGGGGACCATCTTGATCAAGTCTGACCTCCATTACAATACATGCCACAGAACTTTCTCAAAATAATTCCTAAAGCACATCTTTCAGAAAAAGAGTCAATCTTGATTTAAAATAGTCAGTGATAAAGAATCCACTGTAACCCTTGGTAAACTGTTCCAACAGTTTACTCATCATTAAAATGTATGCCCTGTTTCTAGTATGAATGTGTCTAGCTTCAACTTCTAGCCACTGGATCATGTTACAACACTTTCTCTGCTAGATGGAAGAACCAATTATTAAATATTTGTTCCCCATGTAGACACTTGTAGACTAATCAAGTCACTCCTTAGCTTTCTCTTTGTTAAGCTCCTCAGCCAGCTCTTTTAAAACTCCTGGATGCAAGTTAACTGGACCTGCTGATTTACAAATGTCTGACTTTAGTAGCTTCTATTTAATATCCTCCACAGATACTAGTGGAACAGAAAGAGTATCATTACCACCATATGATGTATCATCTGTTTTTCCCCAAATAGAGAACAGATTTATATATTGAACAGTTCTGCCTTTTCTTCATTTTTAGTGAAAATTTTACCATTTCCATTTAGTAATGGACAAATAGCATTGTCACCTTATTCTTCTTACGCATGATATTAAGTCATAATCACTTGTATCTAAGATACCACTAGTTTTTAGTTCCATGGTCAGTTCCTCTTCTCCTAGGACAAGGTCTAATAAAGAATCCCCCCTTGTTGGCTACAACACTTTTTGAATTAGGAAGTTATCATCCCCTGTCAGGGCTTAAATTCACAGAGTATTTCCCGGACACCAGAACCCCTCCTCTTCCCCCGCATTCTCCAAGGAGCATGCTGGGGCTCAGGGCTTCAGCCCTGCAGGGTGTGCCGGGACTCTGGACTTCAGCTGCAGGACCCTGCAGATCCCGTGAAACTGGACCCCAGAGGGCTGCAGACTTCCAGTTGAAAACTGCAACAGCATCAGACTGGAGTCAATGTTTGAAAAATTTACCAGGATCCACTCCAAACAGCTCCAGCTGAGCGTGAGCCTTGTCCGTGGTTGCCAGGACAGCACAATGGTTTTTCATCACTATAGTTGGTGGGTTGGGACCGGGATGGAGCCTGCAGCCAGAATTAACTAGCAGTCAGTGTGGTCTCTGTGACACAGCCGTATCTTCCTCCCTTTGTGCTGTGACAGTAGTCCTCTCTAGGTGGATAGCTTCCTCAGCCTTGGAGATCTCTATATGAACACTCTTTATGAACTCATGTACATGGATGCTCCTCAGCCTAGCCACCTCCTTCTGTAGCGCTCCCACCTGCTTCTTGAGAGATTCTACCAGCAGACACTCTTCACACTGGATGGTCTCCCCAACCTGTCTTTCAATGAAGGGGAAAGGCAGGCCACAGTCTCTGCAAATCCACAACAGGATCTTGGTAAAGGCATCCAGGGTCAGGTTCCGTGTCCGGATATAGGTGTCGGCGGAGGAGACAGGAGTAGCATTGGCACTGGCCATGTGGTCTTTCCTAATCATAGCTATTATATTATGTCTCCCTCTTACAAACTCTCTCTCAAACTCCTCTGCTGTCCTAATTGCTAGCTGCCCTTGGTCACTTAGACTCTGGCTTTTAAACTCTTCTCTCCCAAGTCAGCCCTACTCCCTCATTAATCACACAGGGGAGGGTGATCACAAGGCTGACCAAAGATGATCAAGGGAACAAAGGCTCAAACAGTCCCCAGACACTATCCCAACTGACACTGTAACTTTAAGTAACCTGAAAGAAGAAACCAAATAGCCAAACAAGCTCACTCACCTCAAGATTAGTACCTGAATCTTGTTCAGCAGGGGGATCTCCTTCTTTCCCTCTTAAACTCTCCTGTTTGCTGTCATGTGTCATACATTAGACTTAAATTATAAGACAGGAAACCACAAGCCCTCCCCCATCCCAGTCCATTATAATCAGACACCTAGTTTCCTTAGTATATATTCAAATTTGCACTAGACTAAACAAAAGAGCACCCATTCCAAGATGCACCCAATGAGTAGTGATGGGACATTGCACCTCCACCACTAGACACCTCTCTTCTGTGGAGTTCCACAAGAATCAATTTTCTCTCTCGTCCAATCCAACATCTATATACAATCCTCTAAGAAAACTGGTCAGATGACATGAACTCAAGTGCCAGAAATGTGCAGATGACAAACAGCTCTACCTATTCTTCACCACTACCTATACCACCACCACCAAAATGTCTTGGATTAGATCAGCTCATGGATGAAAAGCAGCCAGCTGATGCTGAACCTGAGCAAGATAGAGGTGATGTTGTTGGACAGAGAAAAGCATTTTGAAGAGTTTGCAGCCATGATTCAGTCTCCCTTTGGTTGAAAGTACTTTCACAATTGGTCAATTCAGCCTGTAGTCTAGAAGTACTCCTGGATTCCTCACTGATACTACGCTTTCACATAGCAGCATCTGTGAGTAATCCTTTCTATTATCTCTGGGTGCATAGGCAGCCCCGACTATTCTGATGGATGACCTGGCCTTGGCTATTCACACCTTTGTCACTTTCCTGTTGGACAACAGGAATGCAATATACCTGGGAATGAAGCCTTCTGTTCTTAGAAAACTTCAACTAGTATGGAATGCTGCAGTGCATCTCCTCTGCAACGAAGGCTACTGTGAGCACATCAAACCTGCCCTCTGTTCTATACACTGGCTTCCCACAGAATATCTAATCAAGTTCAAAGTCTTGGTCCTTATATTCAACATGCTATATACCTTGGGCCCAAGATATTTAAGAGATCACCTAAATTTCCAGGTAGAAGACTGTGATCAACGACTATGCCCCTCTGGCAGAGTGGATCTCTCTACAACAAGAGTAAAGGAGACAGAATTTTTCCAGAGTCAGTCTGAGACTGTGGAATGAACTCCCCCAAGAAATAAGGACCATCACAGCTCTCACCATCTTCCAAACAAATGTACGACACATTTATTTGATCTTGCACTCTCTAGAAAATATATAGCAACATCTATATTTTAAAAACTTAAACCCCTACCAAAACAAGACACTTCACTGCAAGCATATTTCCCCGAGAAGAGTATGAAATAACCCCCAACATGTTACACATGTGTAATGCATTGAGCAACGTAACTAATGGAAGGTGCTCAAATACTACTGTGATGAATGCAGTATAAGAACCTATATCAGGGATCAACAACCTTTGGCATGTGGCCCGCCAGCGGCTTTCCCTGACAGGCCGCGTGCCAAAGGTTGTTGATCCCTGGCCTATATAGACTTGAGTACCCTTGACAAACTCATGTGGCCTTAAGGAAAAAACCTGCAGAGAGGAGCCAGTCAGAGATACCAGCAGATAGAAACAGAAGCAGCCAAAGTAGGGACTTTGGCATGAGGGGGAAGAGGTTAAAATAGAGCCCATTTAGGACCATCCCTTCCCCCAGAATTGTTCGGGGCAGACTTTACTCCCATACTCTGGGGCACTAGGACCCCAGGGGTGCCGCCTCTGCAGTTCTTCCTAAAGGAAGAGTGGGGGGGGGGAAGGGAAGGGAGAGAAAGCAGCCAGCCAAAGACTCCAGCTGATAGGAGCAGAAGCAACCAAGCAGGGACTTTTTTCACCTTTGGATATTCCAATCACACCTGTAGAAACTTCTCTAACTTTTATTGCCCTGTGATGATTGCTTCTTTCCTCCAACCCTCCCTCTCCCTTGTCTCTTCATCTCAGCCTCACTCTACACCTGCCCCTTCTACCTTCTCTGTTCCCCTCACCCCTTTCCCTTCCTTTTTCTTTCTATTTAGTTGATCCCCTCTCAAGTACACAGACCCTAAAAAATTAGGAAACATAACATATGCAATATCACATAGCTCAGTCTACCTGCGTCTTATACTTCTTTCCCCTGTCTGTCTTGTCTATTTAGATTGCAGTCTTTTTGGGACATGGACTGTCTACTACTCTTGTGTTTGTATGGTGCCTAGCACAATAGGCCCATTCTGGGTTGCCCCTTAGGTATTATCATAATAAACATGATTAATAATAATCTCATAAAATACACAGACTCCAGCCATTACCAGCAGACAACACTACCCTAGCAATAACAAATAATAAAGATTTAATAAATTGCACTAACAAAATCACCAACTATTTTACCCCTACATCCATCTTCTGACATCAGTCGTCAACTATGTCTGTGTGTTGGAGTCACAGTTCACAAATTACTGCATTAATTTCTGAAATTAATTACTTTCAAAATACTTTAACTCAGAGGTGGGAAAACTACGGCCCAGGGGCCACATCTGGCCCTCCAGATATTTTTATCCGGCCCCCAAGTTCCCACCGGGAAGCGAGGTCTGGAGTTTGCCCCGCTCCGGTGCTCCACTCTGCATGGCTCCCGGAAGCAGCAGCAAGTCCCCCCTCCGGCTCCTACAGCTCCCAGGGGCTCCGCACAGTGCCCCCACCCCAAGTGCTGCCCCCGCAGTGCCCATTGGCCGGAAACCACAGCCCATGGGAGCTGCAGGGTAAGCGCCTGCAGACAGGGCAGCGCGCAGAGCTGCCTGGCCGCACCTCCATGTAGGAGCTGGAGGTGGGACATGACGCTGTTTCTGGTAGCTGCTTGAGGTAAGCATTGCCTGAAGCCTGCTTCCCTAACCCTGGCCCGTGCTCCAACCCTCCTGCCCCAGCCTGATCCCCTCCTGCCCTCCGAACCCTGGGTCCCAGCCCGGAGCACCCTCCTGCACTGCCAACCCATTCCCAGCCCCACCCCAGAGCCTGCACTCCCAGCCAGAGTCCTCCTGCCCTCCAACCCCCAATTTGTGAGCATTCATGACCCACCAAACAATTTCCATACCTAGATGGGCCCTCAAGCCAAAAAATTTGCCCACCCTTGCTTTAACTAGAACGGTGAGGAAAAAGGAGCATTTTAAACAAAGGACCAGAGTAATCTAATCTAAATTGTATTTGTTCAGACTTTATTAAACTCAAAAGCCAGGATTTTTATTATTTTCCCTTTCCCTAACCCTACACACAAAATGGATAAACAAAAATGCAAGATAATACATTTTTACATAAATGAGATTGTTTTGTAAAAGTATCTGTAACATAAATGGCTTACCCAACCTATTTCTCAGATCAAATTGGACTCTCTACTGCTTTCTCTCTCTGGTGTAGCCAGGAAGTCATATGACCAATTCAAAGTGGATGTAAAACACTACCATTCTGATCTGGTAGTATTTTATATCTACTTGCCACTAGCATTAACAATTACACAGGGTGCAGAACAGAGAATTTTGCCACAGAGAATTACAGAGGTATGAATTATATTTTTACTCTTTAGACATGGATCTTATCTTACCTCGACCTATCATCACAGAGAAAAGAATCATATAATAAATGGTTGAAATAATAGTGACCCACCACTCATATTCAGTGGCTATCCAATGATGATATTTTGCAAACAACTTTGTCAAAGAGATTCTCACACACATCTCCCAATTTCCCCACTACCAGGTTCTCCAAGTGTTTTAGTTTGCAGGGAACCAGGAGAGGCTCCACAGAGAATAGTTTAAAGAAATGTTACAATTAAGAGCAACTCAGAAGCACGTCACGAATAAACAGAGTAGTTTCAAACAGTGATATCTGTTGCACAAAAGCAACACAGTTTTTACCACAGAGAAACCATTGTGCATATGTAACCCACACACCTCCTGGGCATGGTGTTCTGTCCCCTCTAGTGGCATTGGGACCACTTAATGAGTCAGCTACAGCCTTAGCTAAAAGGCATGTGGCTTTTAGCTCATGCAGTAGACACTCATGCATTTAGTTTCGGCGATCCCAAGTTCGACCCTGCCCACTGACGACTGGGGTCTGTCAGCGTTACACATATGCATACTGTCATGACAGTGTGCGCAAAACTGTGTGTGTTGAAAATAAACTTTCATCCATCTTCATAGTCATCATCTATTTTAAAAAATAGATGATCATGGGCCCCCAATTACACAGAGGCACAGGAACGGGCCCATAGATGCCCCAGTGCCCTCTTTAAGCACCCAATATTAATCACCACCATTTGACAATTGTGGAATCTTGGTAAAAGCTAAAAACTGCAGGTTCTAGGCCAGTGGTGGGCAACCTGCGGCCTGTCAGGGTAATCCACTGGCAGGCTGCCAGACAGACAGTTTATTTACATTTGCATGGCCGCCCGCAGCTCCCTGTGGCCGCATTTCACTGTTCCCGGCCAATGGGAGCTGCAGGAAGTGGCGGCCAGCATGTCCCTGCAGCCCTCACTGCTTCCCACAGCTCCTATTCGCCGGGAACAGCGAACCACGGCCACTGGGAGCTGCAGGCGGCTGTGCAAATGTAAACAAACTGTCTGGCGGCCTGCCAGCGGATTACCCCGATGGGCTGCAGGTTGCCCACCACTGATCTAGGCATTCATCCCTTAAATTCTACCGCTTAAATGGAGAACAAGTCTTGCTGTTCCTATTGCACCAAAGGATTCCAGACACCACATAATAGCACAAAAGCACCTCAAAACTTAGACATGGCATCTAAAGCTAGCTAACTTTTGATCCCAACATCACAAATTCAGCTGCTATTTAGAGAACATCTGGATTATGCTGATGGAATAGGAGAATGCATGCCAATTTCAGGAAGGACTGATTTATATCACTGATTTTAATAACCAGGCAGGAAACCTTAATTTAAATAATCAATTTTATACTTTTGCATTCATACTTTCTATTTATTTTTCTAAAGAAAGTTGATTCTCATTGTTTGCAAAAAGAAGTTCCAAATTATACCTACCAAGGAGGATACACTAGAGCGATACACCCTTATTTAAGCAATTGTATATCTTAATATTTATTATGTTAGAAAATGGTGAATGACACGTTTTTTATTTACTTGATGATTTCATTTTTACCTATCATTTGTCAAGCTGCATTTGAAATTCTATTAAAAATATACAAAACCAGCATTGTAAAATGTTTTTTTTCTTTGTTAAACTACCTTAAATATACACGATAAATGCGGGGAAAACCCTAAATTTATCAAAACTAATTAATGATTTAAACAAATAAAGTACTATCTGTGGTTAATTGAATGGGTTGTTTCTCATAGACTTTAAGGTCAGTAGGGACCATCGTGATCATCTAGTCTGACCTCCAGCACGGACCAAGGAGTCTAACATGTAAACAAGTCACAAGCTCGTACAAAAGCCCATGGTGCAATGACGGTTGTTTCTGGTCATCATGTCCTTCAAGATTTGAAATCGAACAGATCTCATCCTCTCAGACCTCATTTTTATTCACAGATTGGAAGAGGAAAACAAGCTTTTCTTCTTTTTCAACTCCCAGTCCATTTTTCAACTTTGACTGAATTAATCATTGAAATGAACTAGCTGAATAAACTGAAAAGAAGAAAATATTGTCTCTGCACCTTCAGAAGAGACTACTGCTGTCAAAAATTGGCTTAGCTGTTCACCAAAATCTGGTTCCAGGTGCTTAGCCAGTGATTTCTAACAGTTCAGTAACCTTTCTTTAAAACTTTAACAGCAAGCATACTTTTTTAACACGTAGTTTAAATGACCTTAGTAGATTATAGTAAATTTAGTCCTTAATATAGATTGCCATGTTTTCACATTTTAAATAAATGCATTTTTTGTTGTAAAAATAAACCTAAGAAATCTTTTTCAAAATCAACTTTTATCCACCATGACTAAATTTAGGCAACAACATTTGGACAAAGAGGTGCCGATCAAAATTATCTGGACCAACGTAATACGGTTGCCAAATTAGAGTTTTTGCAGGGTTTTTTTAAATCAGGAAGTGTTGAGGCCCAGATTTTTTTTTGGTGAAATAGTAGAAGCAACACTTATTCTCCATTTCAATAATATGGATATCTAATTTGTGGCCAAAATCTGGAAGGTCAGATCAGTATTTTGGGGCCAGATTTTTAAAGTGCAGTAGTATCTGCTATGTTCTGCATTCCAATGAAAACTGAAGGCTTGAAAACCACTAGGATCCCCTAGCATAATGACAGGTTTCAGAGTAGCAGCCGTGTTAGTCTGTATTCGCAAAAAGAAAAGGAGTACTTGTGGCACCTTAGAGACTAACAGAGCCAGAAGAGTACCCAGAAGTCACCTATTACAGGACAGGCCCAACAAAGAAAATAACAGAACGCCACTAGCCATCAGCTTCAGCCCCCAACTAAAACCTCTCCAACGCATCATAAAAGATCTACAAGCTATCCTGAAGGACGACCCATCACTCTCACAGATCTTGGGAGACAGGCCAGTCCTTGCTTACAGACAGCCCCCCAATCTGAAGCAAATACTCACCAGCAACCACACACCACACAACAGAACCACTAACCCAGGAACCTATCCTTGCAACAAAGCCCGTTGCCAACTCTGTCCACATATCTATTCAGGGGACACCATCATAGGGCCTAATCACATCAGCCACACTATCAGAGGCTCCTTCACCTGCGCATCTACCAATGTGATATATGCCATCATGTGCCAGCAATGCCCCTCTACCATGTACATTGGTCAAACTGGACAGTCTCTACGTAAAAGAATAAATGGACACAAATCAGACGTCAAGAATTATAACATTCAAAAACCAGTTGGAGAACACTTCAATCTCTCTGGTCACTCGCTTACAGACCTAAGAGTGGCTATCCTTCAACAAAAAAGCTTCAAAAACAGACTCCAACGAGAGACTGCTGAATTGGAATTAATTTGCAAACTGGATACAATTAACTTAGGCTTGAATAGAGACTGGAAATGGATGAGTCATTACACAAAGTAAAACTATTTCCCCATGTTATTTTTCCCCCCCACCGCACCCCCCACTGTTCCTCAAATGTTCTTGTTAACTGCTGGAAATAGCCTACCTTGCTTGTCACCATGAAAGGTTTTCCTCCTTCCCCCTCCCACTGCTGGTGATGGCTCATCTTAAGTGATCACTCTCCTTACAGTGTGTATGATAAAACCCATTGTTTCATGTTCTCTGTATGTGTATATAAATCTCCCCTCTGTATTTTCCACCAAATGCGTCCGATGAAGTGAGCTGTAGCTCACGAAAGCTTATGCTCAAATAAATTTGTTAGTCTCTAAGGTGCCAGAAGTACTCTTTTTCTTTTTGCGAATACAGACTAACACGACTGCTACTCTGAAACCAGTACCAGACTGAGGCTTTTGTAGCACTCACTGTTGCACTGAGCTGCAATAACATCTTTTTAGTTTGTATGTTTTTGCTGAAGTACTAGCCGATAAATTTGTTTTGTATTTAAGCTGTCTAATTTGCAAAGTGGGGACCAAAAACTAGCTAGATCCACATTCCAGCAGGTCCCAGAGCTGAGTTTTTATGGCACACTCATGCCAAGATGTACTGGGACCACAGAGTTATTGATGCAAGAGTAGCAGCTAACTTAGGACTGGTTTACACTTCAGAGGAGAAGGGGGGAAAAAAATCGATCCAAGTTACATAACTTCAGTTCTGAGAATAACGTAGCTAAAGTCGACGTGCCTAATCTACTTACTGCAGTGTCTTCACTGGAGTGTGTCGACGGGAGATGCTCTCCCATCGATTCCCCTTGCACTTCTCGTTGGTCTTACATTGACCTAACTCTGTAAGCATCTACACTACAATATTGCTCCTGCTAATGTAAGTCACCAACTACATCAACTTAATAACTTCATCTCTGTTAGAGGTGTAGCGCTTAGGTCAATGTAGTTAGGTCAACGCAGTGTTAGCGCAGACACTGCGTTGCTTACATTAGACTGGCGGCTGATAGGGTTGCTATCAACTTGCTACTCGCACAAAACCAAACACCCTTGCCCCGCTCCTTCTCCAAGGCACCACCCCCACTCACTTCATCCCCTGCCCCCCGGTCCCTCACTCTCACTCACTTGCTCATTTTCACTGAGCAGGCTCAGGGGGCTGGGGTGCAGGAAGGGGTGAGGGCTCTGGCTGTGAGTGCGGACTCTGGGGTGGGGCCAGGGATGAGGAGTTTGGGGAACAGGAGGGGGCTCCGGGCTGGGGGGGTGGAGCCAAAGTGTTCGGAGTATGAGAGGGGAACTCTGGACCAAGGCAGGGAGTTGGGGTGTGGGAGGAGGTACAGACTCTGGGCAGGGAGTGTAGGTTACAGGGTGGGACTAGAAATAAGGGGTTAAGGGTGTGGTAGGGGACTCTGGGCTTGGGCAGAGAGTTGGGATGTAAGGGGGTGAGGGCTCTGGCTGGAGATGCAGGCTCTGATGTGGTGCCAGGGATGAGGGATTTGGGGTAGAGAAGGGTGCTCAGGGCTGGGACTGAAGGGTTGGGGGGGGATCAAGGATGGAGCAGAGGGTTGGGGCATTGGGGGCGTTTGAGGGCTGCAGCAGGATGTGGGCTCTGGAGTGGGGATGAGGGGCTTGGGGTGCAGGAGGGTGCTGCAGGCTAGGATCAAGAGGTTCAGAGGGAAGAGGGGGGGATCAGGGCTGGAGGAGGGGAGCGTGGCACATGGGTGCAGGATCCAGGCAGCACTTACCTTAAGCAGCTCCCAGAAGTAGCAGCATGTCCCCCCTCTAGCTCCTAGGCAGAGGTGCAGCCAGGCAACCCTGCCCCATCTGCAGGCACTGTCCCCCACAACTCCCATTGGTCACAGTTCCCATCCAATGGGAGTTGCGGAGCATACCCTCCCAGCCCCTGGCCACCCCAGTGCCTAGGGGCCTGGTGGCCTCTTCGGGGAGTAGCCCAGAACTAGGGCAGATAGGGAGCCTGCCTTAGCCCCAGGCCCCGGCTGCACCTCCAACCAGGCTTTTAAGGGCTCCGTCCAAAACCGGATGCCTGGCGACCCTAAAGTAGACTTGCCCTCATTCTCCATCTAACCAGTGAAAATAGGGAAGGTAAGACCCAAGGAACCACTGTCGTTCCCCGGGGCTGAGAACACAGCAGCGTCAATACTCACTGCTTGTAACACCCTCCAAAGGCTCCTGGCTGCGGCTTTACAGTACAGGAGAGAGAGCGCGGCCAGGCCCAAACTCGCCCTCTCATCACTGAGTGCGTGCCTGCGTGCAAGGCGAAGGAAGGACCCCTGAGAGCTGCTTACCTGGGACAGGTGCAGCGGGGGGGGGGGTGTCCATTCAAGTGCCTGATTTTTACACACACACAACCTCCAACGCCATGAGGGGTGTATCGGTTGGAGTGGCTGGTCGGTCGCCTTTGCCTTTGCCAAACTCTGAGAGCATATTTTTAAATTCGTTTTATTCCCCACCCCGCTTCCCATCAGGCATAAACAAAAGACAGCTTTAATGAGTGGTGCCGCAAAGCGCGGTGAGGTTTGCACGACAGTCCGGAGAAGGAAAGGACCCCCCCCCACCTTACCCCCTCCTGCTTTGGTGCTGCCTGGAAAGAAAGATGGCGGCTGGGGAAGCAAAGTCTGTGCTCTTCGTGTGTCTGGGTAAGTGCGGGGTGGCCGCTCAGGCAGGACTGGAGCGGGGACGTGTCCCCAGGGCTGTGGTGGGAAGGGGACAGGGGCTCCTGGGGGTTGAGGCACCCATGGTTGGTGGATGGAGAGAAGGCCGTTCCCGCCTCGCTCCAGGACAGCCGCAGGAGGGGTGGGGAGGGAATTAGCAGGGGCCCTGCTGAGAAGGGGATAGGAGTAGAGTCCGTCCTCCGGTACCCTGAATAGAGTCTCCCCTCCCCACCAGGAAGGAGGATAAGGTAAGTAGTTCAGTGGGAGGGGGATGGTTCTTGCAGGGGGAGGATAGATGTGCACCCTGAACAGGGGAGGCGCTCCTGTTAATGTAATAAACACTTCTGGTATCTCCCACCCACCATCATTCCCCTTCCTAATCTATTTGCCCACCCCAACAAGCTGTTATCTCTGTGTGGAGGACTTGGTACAGTGTCATAGTAAGTGTAACACCAGAGTGTGTGTTCATGTTTAGTACCTACCTACCAAAAGTTGCAGAGAAGTTACGATACATTCAGTATTTTCATTGATGAGTTGGCTAATGGGACAAAGAGTATGCTTATAAAATTTGCATGTGACACCAGGCTTGGAAGGGTTGCAAACAAATTGGAGAATTTTCTGAAATCAACAAGATGAACATCAGTGAAGAGATGTGAGAAATATTTCACTTAAAAAGGAAAAATTAAATGTTTTATTACAAAATGGGGAAAAAAACTGTCTAAGTGGTGGTACTGCTGGAAAGGATGTGGGAGTTAGTGGATTACAAATTGAATATGAGTTAACAATGCAATGCAGTTGTGAAAAGGGCTAATATCTTTTTGAGGTGTATTAACAGGAGTGTCATATGTAAGACACAGGAGGTAAGTGTTCCACTCCACTCTGCACTGGTGAGGCCTCAGCTGGAGTATGGTGTCCTGTTCTGGACTCCACATTTTAGGAAAGATGTGGACAAATTGGAGAGAGTCCAACAAAAATTATAAAAGCTTTAGGAAGTCTGACCTATGATGAAAGGTTAAAAAAACTGGGCATCTTTAGTATTGAGAAAAAGAACCGAGAGAGAATCTGATAGATGTCTTCAAATATGTTAAGGGCTGTTAAAAAAGGACTATTTTTAATTTTTTTTTTCTCATGTCCACTGAAGGCAGGACAAGAAGTAATGGGTTTAATCTATAGTAAGGGAGATATAGGTTGGATATTAGAAAAAAACGCCTAATATAAGGCTGATTACGGTCTGGAATAGGTTTCCAAGGGAGGTTGTGGAATCCCCATCATTCTGAGGTGTTTTTTTTTTTTTTTTTTTTTTTAAAAAGAACAGGTTAGACCTGTCAAAAATGATCTAGGTTTACTTGGTCCTTCCTTGGTGCAGGGGGCTGGACTTAGATGACTTCTGATGGTGTCTTCCAGCCCTATATTACTATGATTCTGTGAGTCTGGCTACCTGGCCTTAAAATCTCCCTGATGCAGTGGAAGATGAAGACTTGTCTTCTCAAGGATCATTTGTTAAATTATATCTGTGTTATGGAACCATCAATAAATATATGCACACAATCTGTTTTGCATTTGTAATGATAAATAGATATTCATTACACAGCAAATT
The DNA here is from genome assembly GCF_009764565.3 of Dermochelys coriacea. Classification (NCBI taxonomy): domain Eukaryota; kingdom Metazoa; phylum Chordata; order Testudines; family Dermochelyidae; genus Dermochelys; species Dermochelys coriacea. Next base: position 39,138,102 of record NC_050070.1, on the reverse strand, counting down.
ACAGTTTAGTGCTTGATAATGTCTTCTGTCTGCAGTAAATAAAACAGATAATAACCATTAATGGAACACATCTAGACTGTAACCTCTCTGGGGCAGGGACATGGCTTACTCTGTGTGTCTAGTCCAGTGTTAAATAATAATAGAGAAACTTGGGAATGGAGAGAATAAATCATATTTGCTATTTTCAGGGAAGAATGAACAAAGTCAGAAAGTACAAGCAATGGAGTGAAATCGCTGTAATGTTGTCAACTCCCCTGGAATTTCCCTTCATCTTATATTAGCTACCCAAAAGAGTTGGTGCCATATGACAAGGACTGAATGATGTGGGAAACAGCTTTCTTTTTTTTAATAAATGCTGACCTGTCAAAGTTTCATTCATTTAAAGTATTTTAAGATTGCATTGAGCTTTCCTTCTGCCAGTGTTAGGTTTTGCTGTGTTTCAGCAGTTATCTAAAATTTCCCTGTGCCCTAAAAAGTAATCTTGATACATTAGTATAATTTTAAGTATATGTAATATTTTTTATTAAAAAGAATAAAAACTGAGCCCAATCAATTCAAAAATATGATTGTTATTTTTAATACCCATTGCAAATATCTGAAACTTCCAGTACTTCAAGTGTTCAGTTGTTTGAAGGGAGAGACAGCCTGTCATTTCTGAAGATATCCCATATGCACTTGAGAGTTGATTCTAGAGAGTACAAGGATTCATGTGAAGTCAGGTTGTTTACTTCTACATTTGTTTTGAAAAACTAATAGTCAAATATTCACTTAACATCTGCTTTCTATCTGTAACAAGAGAAGCAGATATTCATTACACAGCAAAATATAATCTACTTAATAGTTGCATAATTAGATTGCTTCTGAATTTTTTCCTACCACAGAAGAATAAATGAAGTATCCAGCAACATAAGAAACCCAAATACATAAAAAGGAATTGGAACTGAGAAGAGGTGAACAAGTTGCAGTTTTTATTTAATTTAAGAGAAGACATTTTTAAAAAAATTACTTTTTACACTTATATAGTATCTTTTGTTGTAGGAGCTCACCCATTAATTTACCTACACCAATGCAAACCTTTAATATGTATGTACTGCACCATTCTAAAGTGGAGGTTACACAAATGCAGTTTACTCTGGTAATTTCAGATTAAATTGCATTGGTGTAAATTCATCTTTATAATGATGCTGCATATGTACATTACCAGTGCAAATTTCTATAATGTAGACAGTGAATGAGGGACATTGTGTTTCTTCATCTGAGAGATCCTGATTGTAATCCTTCAAAAAAAAATAATCCATACGCTTTTTGCATGAGTTGATGGATGGCTTTTGTGTGCTGATGAAATTCCAATTTATCTTATTTATTATAAAACTAGGTAATATCTTTTGCATGCTTGTATTCCCCCTACAGTTTCAATTAGATATGTCATCCTTTACTTGTATTGAAGTAGTATAGCAGTGCTTCTCAAACTTTTTTTTTCCACGGACCACTTGAAAATTGCTGAGGGCCTCGGCGGACCACTTACTGATCTTTCCAAATGTTATTTGTACCATTAGCTAATTATTGTAAAGCACTTTGGATAAAAGCGCTATTAAAAAAAATTGCTGCTAATGAACAGTTTTTTGTTTTGCAAATAAAAGCACACAACTCGTATTTTAATATCAGTAGTCTTACCTTTCTAATGTGAGAGATGTGCTCTCTCTCCCCTGCCACAGCAGCCCCTGAGCTGGGGCTGGGAAGGAGGGCAGTCTCTCCCCAGTAGCTGCAGCCCTGGAGTTGGGGGAAGTCATCTTTCTCTGGCCACCGCAGCCCTGCACATTTCAAATTCCTCCCACTCCCTCTTCTCACCCCACTGCTCCTTCCCACCTATCCCCTACTCCCTCCAAGGCCACCACCTCACCTTACATGTGCGTCTTTTCCAGGGTCCAGGCACCTAATTAGTGGAGCCATGCCTGAGCGGCTCCACTAATTAAGTGGGTGGCGCTTCATTCTCTCTTATGCAGCCACCCAGGCATGCACCTTAGTGTGAACTATCTGCAGACCTCCTGAATGGAGCTCGTGGATTACTGTTTGAACCTCTGGTATATAGGGTTCTTGTGCAATATCACATATCTAGAAGATATCTACTCTGACTCCTCGTAGCCCCGCATAGCTATGAAGCATTCTGCCTATAATAAAAGCAAGTTTCATCACTCAACCATGCTAACATTACTTCTTGCTTAGTTGAGGGACTATTTCTTCTGAGAAAATAGTCCATGCTTCGTATGTGTTCTACCCATGATGTCCCCTAAATCTGTTGTCAAGGGTGTCGATTGGCATCAAGTTATCTCTTGCCCCAGTTAATCATTGCAGGGCTGAGGCATATTGCTTGTACAATACGGGAAATTTGCACTTTTTTCCTGTCTGTGGTACCTACTCTGTTGCTTAAGAGATTGAAGGGAAAAGTCTATTTTGTGTATATTGTCATCGCTTTCTATAGGGTGGCTTTCCAAATAGATTTACCAGTGTGGTAAATAATAAATTTATATGTACTACAAAAGAACCACATTGTTTCGCTAACTGCAGATGCACATACTGTGTTGCATTTTAATTACCATAGGTTCTGTATGATCATAAAATGTGAAGATCTTATTTACTGTAATAAGATAATTTGCACAAAAGGGGTCAGAACTAAGTTGCTTCAGAGTCTTAATTCTGAATTTCTGGATATGACTGACACAGTCTCAAAAGTTAATGTTGCATTAAAATATCTTCATTCCGTTTCCATCTTTTTTAATGAATTAAATGACTTTCACAGATGTTTTAGAAGGAAGTGAAATCTATTAATTACTGTAGGATTACTTTCTTTTGTTGAATGACCCTTCAAAAGGTGATGTTAATAAAGCATTAATTTAAACTTTTTAAAAACTGATCTCATCTCATTGTACCACTGTCAAAAACTACTACCACCACCCAGGACTGTTCAAAATCAAAAATGGAACTCTGATTTTTGTGATGTGAAAGAAAGTGACTTCCCTTCAATCGAAAAACAAATATACCCTATTGATTTGAATGTGAAGTAAAACATCAAAAAAGTGTGAATTGTTTGTTTTATATTAAGCACCGCTGTAACAGAATATTAAATGATAACAGCTATTGTCTCTGTGAGAAGTTTCAGAATAGATTCATCTGGGTAGCAAGTATTACTGGATTGCTTAGACTATAATTTAGTATCCACTACTCACCTGAAGGTCTATAACCATGTTGTATAACTTTCCTTCAACTTATTTTAGTGTGCAATAGGCTGAAAGTGATATGTATTTCAGGCTTATTTAATGTTTCAGTTTAATTATGTGGCAAGATATTTACTTCAACCATTGGCAAACCAGCAAAATCCCATTGTCCTCTCAGTAGGTTACTGTGTGTCCAATAATACTCCTTTTCCTTACAGGCTACTCCTTCAGACAGTTATTCACTGTTTAAAAACCTGCCTTTGACAGGATGAATTAATTTTTAAATCACCATTTTTAATCATGATTTAAATCAGCAAGCAGGAAACCTTTACTTAAATCATCTATTTTAATCTTGTTTTGCATCTGTTCTTTTTGTTTTCCTAAAGACAGGTTCATTCACATTGGTTGGTATAATCGTGAAAGCATTTTGATTCGCAAGTAAATATGGCCTTTACACTAAATTTTGTATTTCTTTTTGCTAACCCTGAGGATGGACCATGTACACTTATGTAAGCAATTACACAGGTTTATATACATTTTATGTAGATTCTTAATTTTTATATTTTTATTATGTTGGAAAATGGAATTTTTATTACTATATTAATTTTTTTACTTGTAATTTCCAAATGCAGCTTGACAAATTTGAATTCAATTAAAAATTCACAGAAATCCATTTTAAAATTGTTTATTATTTAAATAAAAGCTATTTTAGAGTGCTGGGTACATAAACTCCTTTTTTTTTCTTTATCAAAAACATCTGTTTTGCATTTAAAACTAATTGATTTATTAAGCAAAACAGGAAGTGTTAATTGTTAGTGACTTTAATTGATTGCTTCAGGTCACCATGCCCTTTGAGGTTTTTAGAGCTAAAGAGCTCATCCTCTCCCTCCTTAATTTTATTCGTAGATTGGCAAAGGAAAATAAGCTTTCCTATTTTTTTCAACTCCCATTTAGTTTCTCAAACTTGAATGAACTAGTCCAAATCAAGGAAACGCTCTCTGTGCACCTCCAGAGGAGGCTACTGCCGTCAAAAGTAGCTCAACAACCCCCTAGGTGCTGAGCCAGTGCCGTCCACCAGATCAGTGGTTTGACTTTTCCTGAATCTTCTACAGAATACTTTATTACCTTCCCTTTGATTCTGAAAGAATGGAAGTGTAGTGTTTTACTACAATGGAATAATGTCATACTTTTCGGTTACCTTGAACATAAATGGCATATTCGATAACATAACTGCTTTCAATTTTCCAAAACATTTGAAGTGGGGAAAGGGTAGAATATGAAAAAGCAGACTGGGATGAAAGTTTTATCTATGGGGGTATCATTAAAAAGAGGAGCCCAAACAATAGCATTGGCAGACTCTTGCTTTGGTATTGAACTTTATTTACTTTGGGTAAGGATATGATATATTCCCAAATATTTTTAGCATTCTAAAATACATGTGTTTTATACAGTGTTTAATACATTTTTAAGGGGTAAAAAGGCAATGGAAAGTTTTCTCTCAACAACGATGCTGACCGTTAAGATAAATACTTCAAGCAAACTTTTGCAAATTATCCAGTAAATCATAGTCAGAAATGTATCCTACTTGTTGCCAGTGCATAGAGGATTTGTGGGGATGGGACATCTGAAGACCTTAGAAGTTCCAGACTATTATGAGTAAAACTATGAAAGACAAGACAGAAAACGTCAATATTAACATCCATTTGAGATGCAGTTCAAAATTCTGCTTTTTCAATTATGGTTACAGGAAGTCTTTCTGTTGAGGGGACAAAAAAAGCAATGCAATTACATCATACAGGAGGGGTACAAGATTTGGGATCAAATGCAAGAGATACGTGACCCCTTGTGTGGCAAGCTCCATGGGGCAGTACCTTCGCTCCCATGGTGCAGTAAGATGGAAATAAACAGACTGCTCCACAGGCCTTGACTTGACTCCACTGCTGTGGATTCATCTGGGGATATGATAAAATAAACTGTCAAAGTACTATGTGAACTAAAATCCTGTCCTATCTTGCTGCTTTTACCATAGATAAACTTTAGTTCAATCTCTTGTTTCTTTAGGGAACATTTGCCGATCACCCATAGCTGAAGCAGTTTTTAGAAAACTTGTAACTGATGAAAACATTGAAAATAAGGTCAGTTGTTTATTTTTACTGTTGCCAAAATATACTTTCTTTTAGCCAGTCAGTATTACATAAGCTGTGGGAAGGAAAACATAAACATTTGAATTTGTTTCTCTGTAGTGGAGGATAGACAGTGCAGCAACATCTACTTATGAAATAGGCAACCCTCCTGATTTTCGGGGACAGACTTGTATGAGGAAGCATGGCATTACCATGAATCATATTGCCAGACAGGTACTGTACTCTTATTTCCTTTAAATGTGTATTTGTGTTTTTTATTGTTGTTGTTGCAGTGGATGACAGACAGTGCTGCTGTGTCTGACTGGAACGTGGGGTGCTCCCCAGATGCAAGGGCTTTAAGCTGTCTAAGAAATCACGGCATTGAGACAGCCCATAAAGCACGGCAGGTAGAAAAGAGTACATTTTATTTCTTGACAGAACTAATAATTTTGTTCAACCATAATTTCTCATACCAGTCTTAACAGCCATTTGATGAGTATTTGGTATGTATCAGATTGCATATTAAATAGTAGGAGGATTGACTATTAAGTGAGATTTTCAAAAGCACTCAGCATTGGCCTCACTCTTCTAGTTGAAGTCTATGGGAGGAGAAAAAAGAAAAGGAGTACTTGTGGCACCTTAGAGACTAACAAATTTATTAGAGCATAAGCTTTCGTGAGCTACAGCTCACTTCATCGGATGCACGAAAGCTTATGCTCTAATAAATTTGTTAGTCTCTAAGGTGCCACAAGTACTCCTTTTCTTTTTGCGAATACAGACTAACACGGCTGCTACTCTGAAACCTATGGGAGGAGAGTTAGGCCAACAGTTGAGTGACTTTGAAAACCCTATCTTTAAATGTTTAATATTCTTTCTCTGAGGCATATTTTTCCTATTTTGAATAATTTTGCCTTGTCTTATCTTGTGAGTCCATGGCACATTCCAGGCACATGAAGGAACTGATAGGTACTTTGGAAGGGGAGCATTTATATTGTACAGGTCGAATAGATGACCTGGCTTGTACTCTGCCCTGGTACTGCTGCTCTTAGGGTCAAAATTCTTTGAGTTGAAGGAGCTCCTATCTCACACTAAGGAGCTCAGACCCAAGAGTGAAAATAATATCAAAATATCTTCAAAGGAGAATTGCAACTAGATAATTTTTGTAAACATACCTTGGGGGGCACTCTCTCAAAGCGTCAGAGCAGCACCATTTACTAAACGGAAACAGTCTGAAGTTTTGGAAATGCCCACCTCGGTTTTTCTTTAGTGAGTATATTTCAGGCATTGCATTCCAGAGAGAGAGGCACTGAAATAAACATAACTTCATGAATTTAAATGACTTAGACATTCAAATAAATGCACATAACTTATTTCCATTAACTATTCTTTATGTATAGAGTATTCCTTTAGGACCTGACTTTTCCTTAGCTTGACTTCATGCCACTAGTTCTTACATTTGACACAAGATCAAGTAGTCTTGTTAGCATCTTTCCATTTTGGTAGACTTTATTGAGGTCGTCCTTTACTTTCTCTGTTTCCAAAGAGTACATGCTTAGTTCCTATAAACTTTCTGACTACATTCCCTCAATCATACTAACTGGCCTCCGTTGACCTTTCCAGTTTCTAATTTTTATGTAACAACACAAACAGAATTGAACATAACACACTATTGCAAATTCTGCTGCTTTTAATACTAGAACAGTTCTGTCTCCATTTACAGGTACCAGATTTTTATTTTATTTTATTTTTTTTTACTGCTTGCAAGCAGCATATTGACTTTTATTTTTATATTAGGTAAGTGGTTCTTAAACTCACCTGTGAAGCTGTTTCAGCTACCATGTAGAGGTCTTCAGGGCTTCTTGTAAAGACTCTCCTTTGGTGTTTCTAGATCACTTATGACTAGTTGAACTAAAAAGAAGCCAAATCTCTAACACACATGCACGTCTGCATTCTGCGTGACTGCTTCAAATCTTCCTTTGTCAAGTTTTTTACGGTATAAATGCAACCATGAAAAAATTTGTGGAAATATCCAGAGCAAAATTGCAACATGACCTGGCGAGATTACAGCAAAGGGAACTTAAGGCAATGATGAGTTTGATCATAAAATATATTTCCTCTCTCTGTACATACAACTAAACACAGATGTACAATTCTGGGGGGACTATGACAGGCTAGCAATGTTTGTTCAAAACAGCCAACCATGTTGGTAGGTGTTGATCCAGCTGGAAAAAGATTAATGAGGGGCTTTTCAAAGGCACAAATGGCACTTGGGTATCCAAAGACAGTAGGAGTTAAACACCTAACTGTCATTTGTACGTTTTGAAAGTCTCCTCACAGTGGGTCCTTCTGGCTCTCTGATGAAGCAGATGGTTTGAGACCACACCTAGCAAAGCCCCTCTAGGAAGGAGGGAATCAAAGGTGTAGGTGAAGAAGTATTGAGGTAGAATATTTGGAAGCAGCCAAACCTAGTGAAAAGGCTTGAGCTGAATTTTGTTTCTTTGCTAATAGAGCCAAATCGAAGGAAGGAGTTGAGCATGTGGGATATCTTTTAGAGCAGGTTGGGAAAGTCATATGCTTTCCCAAACACATTAACCAAATAACCAAACACATTAAGGAGCATTTATTCTTTTCTTGGCTCCTTACTGCTGTCCAAATATTATTACTACTTCATATAATTAAGCACTAGATTTCTTCAAGTTCCCATGCATGTGGCTCCCACTCATGGTGTGGTTGCACTATTTGCACAGTTCAGAAGCTACAGTTCAGTATCCAGTAGGGGTGTCACATGCATGCTCCATATCCTCAAGCCCCACTCCTAAGAAAATAAAGGTCAGCATGATCCTTCTGAACTGCCTCAGTTGCTTCTAACCAATAGTCCATCTTGCCTGATATCATGTCTTCTGACAATGGCCAGTATCGGATGCTTCAGAGGGAATAGAATAGATCCACCCCTGTTCAGTCCCAGCTTCTTGCAGTCAGAGATTTAGAGACACCCAGAACATGGAGTTGCTTCCCTGCCCATGAATTTACCTCATTCTCTTTTGAACCAAGTTATGTTTTTGGCCTTCCTAACATCCCTCAGTAAGGAGGTCCAGAAGCTAATTGGGCATTGTGTGAAGAAGTACTTTCTTATGTTTTTTGTTTTAAACTTGCTGCCTATTAATCTCATTGTGACCCATGGGTCTTGTTTTATGCAAAGGGGTAAATAACATTTCCTTATTCACTTTCTTCACACCATTCATGATTTTATAGATTTCTATCATACCCGGTCTTCATTCTCTCTTATAAACTGAACGGTCCCAGGCTTGTTAATCTTTCCCTATCTGAAAAGTGTTCTCTTCTCCTAGCCATTTCTGTTGCCCTTCTCTGTACCTTTTCCAGTTCTAATATATCTTTTTTGAGATGGGATGGCCAGAACTGCGCACAGTAATTAAGATATAGGCATACAATGGATTTATAAAGTAGCATGATGGTATTTTCTGTCTTCTTTTCTTTCCCTTTCCTAATATTTCCCAACATTGTTAGCTTTTATGACTGCTGCTACACTGAGCAGATGTTTTCAGAGAACTATCCATGATGCTTCCAAGATTTTTTTTTTTTTTCATTTAGCTGATTTAGACCACATCATTTTGTATGTGTAGTTGGGATTATGTTTTCTAATATGCGTTATTTTGCTCTTATCAGCATTGAATTTCATCTACCATTTTGTTGCCCAATCACCCAGTTTTATGAGATTCTGTTGTAACTCTTTGCAGTCAGCTTGGGACTTAACTATCTTGAGTAACTTTGTATTGTCTGCAAATTTTGCTACCTCACTATCTACTTTGCCTAAGAGCCTTTGGTTAGGGACTTTGTCAAAGGCTTTCTGAAAATCCAAGTATGCTATATCCACTGGATCACCATTGTCCATGTGCTTGTTGACCTCCTCAAAGACTTCTAATAGATTGGTGAGGCATGATTTCCATTTACAAAAGCCATGTTGACTCTTCCCGAACATATCATGTTCAATCTGTGTGTCTGATAATTCTGTTCTTTATTATAGTTTCAACCATCTTACCTGGTATTGAAGTTAGGTTTACAAGCCTATAATTGCCAGGATCTCCTGTAGATCCTTTTTAAAAATTGCCTCTCCCATTGTGGGTTCCAGGACTAGCTGCTCCAAGAAGCAGTCACTAATGATGTCTAGAAATTTTACCTCTGCATCCCATCCTGAGGCGACATGTACCCAGTGAATATGGAGATAGTTGAAATCCCTCGTTGTTATTGTGTTTTCTGTTTTTCTAGCCTCTCTAATCTCCCCGAACATTTCACAATCGTTGTAATCATCCTTGTCAGGTGGTTGATAGCATATTCCTACTGTTATGCTCTTATTATTGAAACATGGAACTTCTGTCCATAGAGATTCTATGTACAGTTTGATTCATTTAAAATTTTTACTATATCTGACTCTGCTTTCTTTGACATAGTGCAACACCCCCATCAGCATGACCTGCTCTGTCGTAGTCATATATTTTGTACCATGTATTACTGTGTCCCATTAATTATCAACATTCCACCAAGTTTCTGTGATGTCTATTGTATCAATATTCTCCTTTAATACCAGGCACTGAAGTTCACCCATCTTTGTGGTTAGACTTATAGCATTTGTTTAGAAGCAGCTATTGAATTTGTCAGTATTTAGTTGTCTGCATTCATGTGATGTAGCTGAATGGGACTCTTTTTTTTTTTTTTTTTTTTTCATTTGACAGGCTTCTCTTCAGTTCGTATTGTTTATCAACTTCCATCCTCTCCTTTTTGCTAGGATATAGACTAGTCCCTTTAAGCTATTCCCTAATGGATGTCTCTGTCTGAACCCTGTACTCATCCGCAGCTGTTGGCTTTTCCCTGCCCTTAGTTTAAAAACTCCTTTATTAATTTTTCATGCCAGCAATCTGGTTTTAGTTTAGTTGGAGCCTATCCTTTCTGTGTAGGCTCCTCCTTTTTCAAAAAGTTCCTGAGTTCCTAATAAACCTAAATACCTTTTCCAAACACCACCATCTCATGCACACAGTAAGACCCTGCAGTTCTGCTTGTCTAACTGGCCCTACTCATAGAACTGGAAGCATTTCAGAGAATACTACCATGGAGGTCCTGGACTTTTAATCTCGTATGTAGCAGCCTAAATTTGGCATCCATAACCTCTCTTAGCTTTCCCTATGTCATTGGTACCTATGTGTACCACGACCATTGGCATCTCCCCAATACTGCACATATATCTATCTAGAAGTCTGGAGAGGGCTGCAACTTTCACACCCAACAGTCAGTTCACCATGTGGTTTTCCCGGGCATCAGAAACCCAACTATCTATCAGAAGTATCTATCTGAGTCACTACTCTTCAAGATCTCTTGTAACGAAGCAATCACCTTCCCCAATTTTCTGGAATCAAAGGAGCAGCTGCAAGCAAAGCTGGGAAAATCTTCTCACTTGTAGGGGTGCAGTACCAGAGGGATCTGCCTCTACTTCAGCCCCAAGCTTTAAGGGATTGCTGAAAAGTGAATCAGCACAGGCTTCCATGGTATTGCAGCAGCAACCTAATCATAACCCGGTAGGGTCAGATGCTTCCCCGGTGGGACTTCAGCAGCCTGCTTCCTCGGTATAGGCTCGGACCGCATCAGAGAGTTGAGCTTTGACAGCACTGAGAGCATCTCCTCCTGAGAAGGTGTGGAAGGCAGTTATGGAATCAAGCCTTTTTCCCTTCCCTTACAAGTGAGGCACAGGGGACTTCTTCAGCGCTTTTCTTCAGAGAAGCAATGGACATCAAAATAACTCCTGAACTGCAGTCTCCTTTACTGGACTGTTCTCCTTTTTAACTAAGTTACTCTTAGAGCAACTTGGGGTGCCCTATCATCGTTGATAATGCTGGTCCATAACTTAATTTTTAAGTAGCTTCAGTGTACAGTACATCTGTCTTCATGTTGGTTTTATTTTTGTTGTCCTCAGTGCAACCGTAATTGTGTAAGATTATTTTCACTTGGGCCAAAGTTTAGCAGCAGAGAGCCACGAGGGTAAGCCTGTAGAGGTTTTATTAGAGTTGCTAGAAAACAGAGCTATTTCCACTATAAAAATATTTTTGTAGGTCAAAGGCACAGTATGAATACAGCAAATATTTTTACATTGAAAATAAACAGATCTTCACTAATTCTCAGTACTATCAAAAGTTTTAGCTGAGATTATATTGAGACTTCTATTCTAACTCTGTTTTACACTTTGCATTTACTGCAGAAAAAATTCCCTATCTGAGTGAAATGTTTCATGTTTGCTCTCAGCCCAGATGTGATTTCCAGACCCCACTCTACCTCAATTTAGGGGAAGTTTAATCATAATCCATTACTAGTTACTATTGAGGCTATTTTTTCATATGCATAATTTTTACAAGTTCAGATTTTCCACAGGCTGTGAACTTATTTTATTTCTAGGACACTTTCTCATACGCTTCCTTTGCTTACTCCAGTTCTTCCCAAAAAAGGACATCTACAAGGCAAAACTTCCAATAAGATGAATTATGATGCTATATATGCAACTGTGGGTAGAACTGTGCAGTATTGATGTTAGTATTTATGTAGCTGATTCCACTGATTCACAGTGTAAACCCCCAATATCAATGTGGTGCACCAGCACGAAGTTTGGCCTTAAATTGATGTAGGCCTTGCCTGATGTGGGAAAGCTTTTTTCAGAATAACTTAAGTCGTGAATTTAAACCGTGTGGTTGTACTAGTATAACTACTTACATGGACAGTCTTGTCTGGTATAAAAGTTGCTTTTTTAATTTAGTGTATGTCAGTTGGAAATGTGTGTAAGCTAAACTAAAAACAGGCACTCTATTCTGAAACAAGAGTACACATTGGATTATACCTTTGAACTTCTGCTGGTTATACAGATGAGCCCTTGCTTTAATTGCAGTAAACCCTAGTTCATGCATAACGCTATGTTTTAATCACGGGTATTTTTAGTAAAAGTCATGGGCAGTAAACAAAAATTCACAGCCCATGACCTGTCTATGGCTTTTACTAGATACCCCTAAATAAAATTTGGGCCAGGGGCACCAGGTGCTCTACAGGGGCCGTCCGGGGCCCTGGAGGTGCTGGGGAGAGGGGTGCCCCGGGACCTGCAATAGTGGTGGGGCAGGCAGTGGCGCATGGCCCAGGACCCCTGCTGGCTCTTGGGTGGAGGGTTGGCTGGCTCCCTACCTGGCTCTGACCAGCATGGCCCTGCAACTCCTAGGGGGAGGTGCAGCCAGGGGGGCTCTGTGTGCTGCTCCCGCTACAAGTGCCAGCTCCGCAGCTCCCATTGGCTGGGAACCGCCCCACACCCCAACTCTCTTCCCGAACCCTGACCTCCTTCCCACACATGGAAACTGCTGCTGGCCCAGGGGCTGGCCTGCTCAGCCAGCCCCTGAGCCAGCATCGGCCACTGCAGAAGTCATGAAAAGTCACAGAATGCGTGACTCCATGACACAGACACAGCCTTATTCATGCAGAATATGTAAAAGGGTTTGCAAAAGTGTAACTAAATCAATGTAATTTCACCAATACAAATTTTTTTTACTGTGGGCAAGATTTTTAGAAATTCACACTTTCACCAGCAATTTACCAACAGTGTACACCCACACATACCTCTGAACTTGGCTCACTCTGTTTAATTTTCATGCTTGGGGACAGTAGAAGAATGTATAGAAAGAAAAGCAATTGATAATATGATGTGCAAGGGTGTAGATTAAGGTAGCCCTTCAGCCTGTTTAAAGTTACACCTTTTACAAGCCAAAAAATCTGGAAAATGTTAACAGTTTATGCTCTTTAACTCATTATGTGGGTGAAATATAGTTTAAGAGACTATCACATTACATATTCCTTCTGAATTTTGTCTTGTATCTGAGTCTGTATCTAAAAAACCCTGTCTTTTTACACAAATATCTGGACAGTGATTAGAGAAACTAATTATCAAGGAAAAATAAATTGTTTCTCACCTGGTAACTATATTTAAAGATAAGACTTGTCTCTTTTTTTTTTAATTTTAGAAGAGCAAAATATGATTGAAAAATCATAAGCAAAAATAGGAAATGGTTCAATTATGTTGTTTCTATGTGTTAATCTAGTTTTTCAGTAGAAATTACAATCTGAAGAAGAGTTCTGTGTAAATTCAAACATTTGTCTCTCTCACCAACAGAAGATGATCCAATAAAAGAGATTACCTCACCTACCTTGTGTCTCTAATTTTCTAGGGGACATATAAAAATTATTGCAGACTTGGTTTATTTTTTATACGTTTGTGAATGGAGTGAAAATTTTTATAATTCTGGATGAATAACTGATGTATATTCACTTAGGTATAGATTAGTTGGTAGCTTTTGAAAATAAACTATTGTAAAAATGCAACTATATATTTTAATCTTAATCATAATTTGTTCATTGTTTTGTTAAAACAGTTACCATTGATCTGAAGGATTGCTCTTGGCCTCAGAATATATTATCCAGTTTGCTGGTTCACAATTCCATTTGTATATGTACATATTTATAATTACTAAGAATTGTAAAATTGTAACTTCTTTTGCAATATTTTGTGTATTTTAAGCAAACACATTTTTGCTACAAAAGTTAAAGCAAATCTTTTTAATTCTAGATTACTAAAGATGATTTCCTTACATTTGATTATATACTTTGCATGGATGAAAGCAACCTAAGGTAAGGTATGGTAGAATGCTAAGAGAGATTCTGATTTGACTATCTGCTTTTGTAGATGATAAATCCAGAAGATGGACTTGATTGCCTAATGTGCAACCTTTTTGCCATTTGTTTTCTTATGAGTTTTATAATTAGACTTGGCAGAGTTTTATTTTTCTATAAATTTCAACAGATGAGATGTTTGTTTTTTACGCATTTTTTTCAGTTTGTATCTATTTAAATTTTCACAGTTGCAGAAAATTATTGGGGTGGGGGTCAGACAATTATTAAATAACAATAGACATTAAGATTCAAAAAGTTAAAACTTTATAACCATTAAAACACACATTGTCAACCTATATCAAAATATACAGAGTAAATTTACTTAAATCAAATTCTAAGTTGTTCTTTGAGTAGTATCTCTGTGATGCTCCACATTAGGACCCCTGCGCCTTTGATCAGAGATTATTGATAGCAGTGCCTTTTCAGCCTGTGCATGGACCGTACAGATCCTCGTGTCCTGTACCGAGACTAGATAGGGCTGTGCGGGCAAACTGCCTTCAGTTCCTTTTCAACTGCCTACGGCCTGAGACTGAGTTTAGGGTTACTTGTTTGCCTATTTTATTAGTATTTAGCTGTATAATTGGTTAGTAGAGTAGGTTTAGTACCTCTTAGTTGGAAAGATGGAGCACTTGTTCCCGTTCTTCTTTCTTTAAAAAAAAGAAATGGGGGGTGGGTGGGAGGGAGGATGTAATCATGGACGTTTAAATGATGGAACAAGTCTTAAGAGTGACTTTGTACCTGGGTTCAGAGAACACCCCTCCCCATACAGGGACCATCTTTATCTGTCAGCGCCCTGTTGTCATCAAGATCACTGTCACCAAGAGCTTCCCAGGGGAAGAGAACATCAAAACCTCCATCTCCAACACTCTTCTTGACTGAGGTACCAATAACTGTGCCCCTGGTATCATGAGTTTCCCACTCCAGGTATAAGAAAGGGGAATAAGAGGAGCAAAACATCAGAGTTCTCTTCAAAGAAGATCCAGTCACTAGAGACCACAAACCCCCAGAGGAGTACTAGTGAGGCTCTGGGTACTTTAGGTATCATGAAGCACATTAAGACTTCAATGAAGTCCCATACCTCAGTGGTAAAGAGCTTTTTACCACCAAGATCACTGTCACCAAAAGACTGGCTTCAATGCAATCCTTGGTACTAATGTCAGTTCTTCACATGACATCTGCAACATCATAGGCACTGATACCAAGTTCAGTAGCACTTCCAAAACCACAGAAAGACCTTGCAGTACCAACATCAGTACCTCTCACAGGTTCTGCAGTATCATTGGCACTATACCAAGTTCTGTTGTGCTTCCAGTATCACAGGAATTCCTAAACCCGAAAGAGCTTGCGGTACTGAATGAGCTGGAGTCTCCACTCCTTGCAACCTCCAGTGTGCTGAGTCACTGACTGCTCAGGTTTATGGGAGATCTACCTCTTCTCCTTCAACTATCCATGAGGAGGGATTGTCACCTATACAGAATGTGGAGAAGCATTCAAATTCAAAACTTTTGGTTCAAGGATCTCCATTTTTTTTTCTACCTGTTACTCTCTATTGCAAATGCTACAAAGGCAAGACATCAGAGCCCTGGCTTCCAACAGATGGGGAGACCAATACTGGATCTCCCCCAGTTCCTTATGATCTCATTGGCTCTACTGGGATCCGTGGACAGTGTACCAGCAATAGTTTTGAGGGACCTCCACTCAATCCATAGGAAACACAGAAGTCTGTACCCCTTGGTACCATTCCTCTGTCCTCTCCACTCTGAGCCGAAGGGGACCTTTAAGGAGCAAGAGCAGACAAAGAGATTACCCTCCCTTATAAAAATCATCACCACCACCACCTGATGAGGCAGCAAAGGCCATCACTACCATCACTGGCTGATGACTTTAGGCAATTCCAGGATTTTATTAAATGGGTCGCAGACATCTTGCAAATTCCCCTAGAGGAAGGCCCAGGATTTTCATCACAGGCTCCTAAATGCATTGCACACCTCTGTCTCAGCACAGGTGGCACTGCCAATTGAATGAAGTCCTCCTTGAGCCAGCCAAGTTCATCTGGCAAACTCCAGCAATTCCCTCCCTCCCAGCCCCCTTCACAAATGCAAGAGGACTGATTTAAAAAACTACTACGTCCTGGACAGGGATTCTGAGGTTTTTATTCTCTCACATGGGACCAAACTCTCAGGTTGTGGATGCAGTCAGTGACAGGGACGGGCAGCATATCCAAAAGATCGCCCATTATAATAAAGACCAGATGTCTGGACTTGTTTGGCCGTAGGAGCATTCATCATCAACACTTCAATTCAGGATAGCTATTCACTGATGTCAAAATATGATTACCTGAACCATGAGAAGTTTAAGGTTTTTATTGACCATTTACCACAGGAACACTGCAAACAGTTCAGTGCCATAATGAGGGAGTACCACCTTTTTGCAAAGACCTTCACAGCATCTAGTGAAACCTGAAATAATGCTGCAGCCAAGTCTGTTTCCATCACAGTAGTGATGAGGTGA
Organism: Dermochelys coriacea; assembly: GCF_009764565.3. NCBI lineage: Eukaryota > Metazoa > Chordata > Testudines > Dermochelyidae > Dermochelys > Dermochelys coriacea. Next base: position 39,121,496 of record NC_050070.1, on the reverse strand, counting down.
GCTTCCTGGCTTCAGTTCTCTGGGTTTCCGTGAGAACTGCATTCTACCATGGGGGATTACCTCTTGATGGCCAGAAGCATTTTGCAGATTCCACAGACAGCTCACTTCACACCCTAAAAGACTCTTGGGCAAAACTTGGGGCTTTAGGATGTACACACCTGCATATAACAGAAAATTTAGCGGGTCTCAATTGACAGAGAGATCCTGCCCTGCTCAGTTTTCCACCTTCCATAGCTGCTGGTTCCAGTGGTGTGAGGTCCAGATTTTCAAAGAAAAGGTCTGCAGCTACCTCGACTGCATCATCCCAGCCTTCAGCATCATCCAGATGTCAGTTTAGATGTTTTGATTGAGATTCCAGACTATCCAATGATCAGGTTCACTCAGCTGCATGATAGGATCCCTCTTTCTTAATTTGGGCACCACCTCTCTCTATTAATAGCATAGGAGGTTATTACATGAGACAAATCGGTTTTGGAGGCCATTTCTTTAGATTATACATCCAGTTTACATCAATCACTTCCTTCCAACTCCTTTCCCCATCCCTCTTCAGGGACCCTTCTCATGATCATTTGCTTACACAGGAAATCTCAGCACCAGTCCCACTTCAGCACAGGGGAAAGGAGTTCTATTCATAATACTTTGATAAGAAAAATGGGGTTGGAGACCAATACTAGATTTCAGACAATTGAACAACCATGTCAAACATCTGAAATTCAGCATGGTGCCTCTAGCAGCTGTAATTCCCTCCCTGGATTTGGGGGACTGGTTTGTGATTCTCAACCTCAAAGATGCCTGCTTCCACTTAGCATTCCATCTTTCCCTCAAAAGATTTCTTCAATTCACTTTAAATCACAATCATTACCCATACAAGGTTCTACCCTTCAGCCTGTTGTTCACCCTAAGGGTATTCTGAAAAATCACAGCTGTAGTAGCCGCCTACCTCATCATCTAGGAATAACTGTCTTTCCTTGTCTCAACAATTGGCCCCTCAAGGGTTGATCTTATCAGGAAGTTGGGTAGGCAGTTCAAACAATGACTTCACTATTCAGAAGTCTAGGCCCTGCAGATGAATATCAAGAAATGGATCTTGACCCCCTACTCAATGAATTCTCTTTTATAGGAGCACTTTTGGATTCATTAATGGGCAGAGCTTATCTTTCTTTTGACATGTTCCTTGCTCTAAGGAACCTTATACCAAGAGTAAAAAGAAAAGGAGTACTTGTGGTACCTGGTGTCACAAGTACTCCTTTTCTTTTTGCGAATACAGACTAACACGGCTGCTACTCTGAAACCTGTCATTATACCAAGAGTGAAGCTCTGCTGAGAACATGTCTGCAGCTGCTGAGACACGTAGTAGCTTGCGTTTTTGTGACAATGCCAGGTTACATCTTGGATGTCTCCATTGGAGGCTCAGCATTGTTTATGTACCTAAGGAAAACCTGCTTGTTCAGACTGTATCTGTACCCCGTCAGTCCTACAATCACTCATCTGGTGAATGAACCCTTACAAAGTTTGTGCAAGAATCCTGTTCAACCAAAATTCCTATACAAGCATATTAACATCAGATGCTTCCCTCCTGGGATGGGGAGCACATTTGGGTCCTTGCACAGTCCAAGACAAATGATCACAGCAGGAACAGAGCTAGCAGATGAACCTGTTGGAATTAACGACAGTCAGTAATGCTTGCCTATTGTTCCATCAAAATCTTGATAGACAATATAGCACGCATGTACTATATCAATCATCAAGGCAGAGCCTCACTCTCCGCTGAACAATAAAACTTTGGCAATGCACACATTCCTATCAGCTTCTTACCTCCAAGGGATACCAACATCATGGCAGATGACCTGAACAGACATTTCTTCCCAAATAACAAAGGGGTGTTGGACACTTGAGTTCTCGGCAAAATATTCGTAGCTTGATCTCTAGAAATCCCCAATCTTTTTGCCACAGCAACCAACACCAAATGCAAGAAATTCTGTTCCAGTGTGGAGCTTGATCCCCAACCTCTAGGACAGTGGTTCTCAACCAGGGGTCCGGGACCCCTTGGAGGGGCCACTAGCAGGTTTCAGGGAGTCCGCCAAACAGAGATGGCATTAGACTTGTCCAGACAGAAAACCAAAGCCCCAGTACATGGGGCTGAAGCCTGGGGCCCCAAATCCCGCCACCTGGGCAGAAGCGTGAGCAACTTTGTTTCATGGGGGGGGGGGGCCCTGTGGTGTAGGACCCCAGGCAGTTGCCCTGCTTGCTATCGCCTAACACTGGACCTGGCTTTTATATGCAGAAAAACAGTTGTTATGACACAAATGGGCTGTGGAGTTTTTATAGTATGTTGCGGGGGGCGGAGTTTCAGAAAGAAAAAAATGTTGAGAACCCCTCTTCGAGATGCCTTCCTCATTACATGGGCAAAAGGTCTTTTATGCATGTCCTTCAAATCCGTTGTTCTTAAAAATCCATATCAAGATCAGACAGGACCAAGCAAAGTCATTCGGATTGAACCAACTTGGCCATGACAAATTTGGTTTCCCTACCTCATCAAACTTGCCTCTCATCCTCCATGGTGCCTCCCAGTCGTACCTCAACTGTTGTCATAGAATGTGGGTCAGAAACTTCACCACATATGAACATCCTGCAACTGAAAGCATGGTTCCTCAACGGCTCTCGGGATTAGAGACCACATATTTATCAGAAATACAAAATATACTATTAAATAGTGGAAAGGAATCTACTAGACATACTTACCTTCAGAAATGGAGAAGATATCTTTGGTGTAACTAATGCTATCTTTTCTCAATACTGGACTTAGAACGTGAGAGACACACTCGGTCTCTTGCGCATGCGTGTGCACACACACACTGTATCTCTTTGTGTCTTTCACTCTTACTTCCCAACACAAACTTGTGGTGGTGTTACTACTTGGTACTTCCTGCAGTGCACATATATTCTCTTTCAAAGTGTGTTGTTGTCGTGTTTTGGCTGGTCTATGGATTTCATCAATTTTATTTCTTAAATTAAATTCTTTGAGTAGTGAATTCTAAGCTGCCTAACCTGTCCTGGCTGGAGTAATTATCCCTATGGTAACTTTTAAAAAATATATATTTATCTAGGTTTTTTGTTTCTACTGGTGGTGCACATCTGCACATACCTCAGTACGCATAACAAAATTTATTCCACACATGGATGGAAAAAATTAGAGGGAGCATTGGCCATCACCCCTGCTCAAAAGGTTGTGGAGGTGTAGGCTCTACTGGCAGATCCTCCTTTTGCTGTGTTTTTTTTTTTCCCAACGAGAATGGATGAGGTCATAAAAATACTAAGTTCTTACCTAAGGTGTCTTCTGAGTTTCATATTGACTGAACTCTTAGGGTTTTTTTTGATAAGCTGGATCAGTCTGCACAGGAGTCTGCTTCTCATACACTGAAATTAAGAAAAAAAAAAAAAAAAGAAAAAAGGAGTACTTGTGGCACCTTAGAGACTAACAAATTTATTTGAGCATAAGCTTTCGTGAGCTACAGCTCACTTCATCGGAATGCATCCGATGAAGTGAGCTGTAGCTCACGAAAGCTTATGCTCAAATAAATTTGTTAGTCTCTAAGGTGCCACAAGTACTCCTTTTCTTTTTTGCGAATACAGACTAACACGGCTGCTACTCTGAAACCTGAACATTAAGAGGAAGTTAGCCTTTTCCTTGGACAAGACTAGGCCATTCAGGAAAACCCCTAGACTTTTTGCTTCTTTACAGAGAGATCTGAGGGAATGCCTGTCACTGCTCAGAGGTTTTCTAGATGGATCTCTGGATTTATAATTGCCAGTTTAGAGGTTAGCTCAAGTTACACCTCCCCCTACAGTGACTATGCATTTTACTAGATCACAGTCTACATCTGTAGCCCTACTCAAAGATCTCTGGCTGCTGAAATCTGCAGGACTGCAGCGTGATCCTCGGTGCACACGTTTTCCAAGCACTGTGCCATAATTCATGCTTTAAGATCAGATGTGACAAAAGGTAGTGATGGACTCATTCCAAAATTCCTACCTGCTTAAAGAGTTACAGCTAGAGTGTCACTGAAAATGAAGCACCCACAGGGACATTACTTGAAGAAGGAGAGGTTACTCATCTTGTGAAGTAACTGGAGTTCTTCAAGATGCGTGCCCGTGTGGGTGCTCCACTTACCCACCTTCCTTCCCCTCTGCTTCAGAGCTGCCTCTGGGGGCTTCATGGTAGAGAAGGAACTGATGGTGGTTCACACATACAACTCTATGCAACATAAGTACGGGATGGGGCATGTGTAGGGGGCATGCATGGGCCAAACAGACACTCCTGACTGGAGATTTTTAGCAAAGGTGTATAAACGCACATGTACCTAAAGTGGAGCATCCCAGGGATGCATATCTTGAAGAACTCCAGTTACTGCACAAGGTAAGTAACCTTTCCTCCTCATGCAGCATTTTTCTGACTTTGCCTGTCAGTAATCAAAAGTAACAATCAGTGTAAGTATTTTTTGTCAGTTTGTGTGTATGGGAAAATTGGCCTTTACAGACATTTATCAATAAAAATCTAATTCTTCCAAGACTTTTCATAATCTGTAGGGAAATGGAATTTACTTAGAATGTGTACAACCTGCAAGCTGTAATTGATAGGATTATTTACATAATATATTATAGAATATGAAAAGAATAATTTAGTGTGACTGAAATTTTATAATGGTATCAACTGGAACTCTATAGGTCAGAATGAGTCTGGATTTCCAGATTTTAAGCCCTGAAACTTGATTGGTGTATCCAAGCTGTCTAGAAATTGGTATGTTTTAAAATCAGTTATAAGACTTGTCTGAGAATTTGGAAAGAATTAAAGATTTTATTTAATCAGAAATTACTTTTTTTTCTTAGTGTGCCAGGATTGTTCAACCCACATATTGTCAGGAGTAATAGGTATTCTGAACTCCAAACTTCAGACATGCAATTTTGTACACACTGAAGCATAGCATAGTTCTTCTTTGAGTGCTTGCACATGTCCATTCCAACTTAAGTGTGTGTGCAGGTATGCACCCCAAGCACAGCTATCTGAGATTGTTCCCCTAGTGGTATCTGTCAGCTTGGCTCTGACACCCCCTAGTGCTGCACGCTCATAGCACTGGTATAAGGGGCCTTGCCGAGCCTCCACTCCTCAGTTGTTGTGGCAGTTGTTGGAGATTCCCCCTTTTGCCTTGGCAAAGTGTGTTAGTGGTTCTCCTAGTTAAAAATTCTGTAGTTTTATTAGTTTAGTGGATTAGTTGTAAATAGTATAGAGTAGTAGCTAGGACTCCTCTCTGTTTCTGGAGAGGGAGTCCGTCTCTCCCCGGTACTGGGGCATGCCTCAGTCACCAGGGTTTAAGCAGTGCTCTTTCTGTGAAAAGTCTATGCCAACTAGAGACCTGCACTTAAGTTGTCTTAAGTGTCTGGGTGAGTGAAAGATCACTGCCAGATCTGCTGCAATTTCAAGCCAGGGAACCAAAAGGATTGGGCAGCAAGACTAAATGACCTCCTCATGGAGGCAGCACTGAGGCCCACCTCGGAGCTGAGATCTGACTCTGCACTGAGAAGGTTTGCATCCGTGCAGAGCACGCTGCCCGCCCCTAAGAGCTCGTGGCACCACTCTTCCTTGCTGGTGCCCAAGAAGAGGCACAGATGACAGTGGGAGAAGACCAGTTTCCTGGCACCAAAGACAGGCAGAGCAAGACCTAGGTTGAGCCGCTCTCCCTTTCCAGCGCCACAGCAGCCTCTAGCATTACCATCAGTGCTGGCGCCACAGACACCCAGGGGTGAGGCGCTACCCCTGTCCTGGCAGCAGATGGATGACTTTGCAGTACCATTGACCCCAGAAGCTTATGCTGCCGCTAAAGGCTTGATGGCTTTGCTGGTACTCAGCCTCCCTAAGATGCCTGAAGCAGCGCCATCTGCGCCGCCTAGTGAAACTGAACCTTCCACTCTCAGGCCAATCTCAATACCAGCCTTTAGTGGGAAGCCGCTGTTTATTCCCTCACCAGAGATGTCCCCACAGCACTGGTCCCCACCACCGGGAGGATCAACACTGCCATGGTCACCTCAATCATCTAGCTCTTCCTTGTCTTCAGGGTCGGATTCGGGTCCGACATCTTGAGTCACCGTCGCCGCTCCCTGCATCCATCTCTGACTTTGGGAGACCCGCCAGCCAATGCCTCAAAGGGCCAGGCCCATGGGGACTAGTACCAATCCAATGGTCCTTTTGGAACCTCTGAGGAGTGGGGGTTTCCCCAGGGCAAAGGCATCAGCTCAAGGCACCAGCTATTCAGTGCGGTCGGAGATTAGGGCAGTGCCGGGGGCCCACCGAGAGACTCCTGAGACAAACTCCGAGGTTGACGCTGGAACCGGCCTGAGTACCGGTCCTGGCACCAAGGCGGGCACTGGTACCAGCCAGCAGATGCAAGCTGGCCAGGAGGAGATTCCTCTGGATGCTGGGACAGCACATGCCGCTGCGTTCTCGTCCTCACCAGAGGATGAATTAATGCTTAAGAGGTCTCCTCCTCCCCGGGATGACCTGAAAGCCTACCAAAACCTACTTAAGCGGGTGGCCTCTAATTTGAGTCTTCAGGTGGAAGTCGTTAGGGAGCTGTCTGATGGTTTCCTGGACATTTAGACAGCTGCAGGCCTGGAAAGGGTCACTCTCCCTTTGCACAGCTCCATTATGGGGCCAATAAAGACCCTCTGGTAAAACCCAGCATCCATCTCTCCCATGGCCAAGGGAACTGAGAGAATACTTTGTGCTGGTCAAGAGATGTGAGTTTCTATTCTCTCTCTCTCTCACACACACACACACACACACACACACACACACACACACACACACACACACACACACACGCCCCCTCCTGGGGGTCTCATTGTTGGGGCTGCTAATTAGAACGACTATCAAGGTAACACAGGGTCGACTCTGAAGCCAAAGGCACCTAAAAGGATGGACTTTTGCATAGCAAGCCAGCAGTCATTGCTGGGTCGCTATAACTACAACATGTGGAAAGAGAGGACTAAGTTTAAGGATAAACTTCCCTAGAAGAACCAGCGGGAGTTCTCAAGCTTAGTAAAGGAAGGCAAGACGGTTGCCAGAGCCTCCTTACAGGCAGCCCTTGATGCTGTGGACTCAGTGGCCAGATCTATGGCCGTGGCAGTCACTATGCGCAGGAGCTTGTGGCTGCAAGCATCAGGGTTCCCACAAGAGGTCCAGCAAGCAGACCTACTGTTCGAGGGACCCTCGCTTTTTGCTGAAAAAACTGATGCTAGGCTCCAGTGTTAAGAGTCACTTTAGTGTCCTTAAGTCCCTAGGTCTGCAGTCCCAGTCTCAGCCTAGGAGACCGTATAAGCCACAGCTGTTTGGCTGCTTTTATCCTCGCCAGAGATACGATCAGAGGAGATGAAGGAATGGAGGCTCTGGGCACAGGCCACATCCACTTTTCTCCTTCGCGGGGCACTCTCAGCTGTCCCCTTGTCATTCGGGTGCCTCAAAGCACTTGTTTTGATGGGTTTGTGGAGGACAGCATCCCAATTCCGCTCTCACAGGATCCAGTTACCCCTGTATTTTCCAACCATCTTTCCCACTTCTTCGAGGCCTGGAAGTGGGTCACTTCCAACTTAAACATATTGGAGGTTGGCTACACCCTCCAGTTCATCTCCAACCCACCTTCCCCGTCCCTCTTCAGAGAATCTTCTCACAAGCTTCTGCTGCAGCAAGAAGTTCCATCCTCCCTCAGGATGGAAGCCGTGGAAAAGGGTTCTACTCCCATTATTTTCTGACACCCAACGCCAAGGGAGATCTCAGGCCCATCCTAGACCTGTGCTGTCTCAACCAGTTTCTCAAGAAGTTGAGGTTCCACATGGTTTATTTGGGGTCAATTATTCTGTCTCTGAATCCAGAGGATTGTTATGCCACCCTCAATTTAAAGAACACATACTTCCGATTTTTCATGGCTACAAAAAATATTTGAGATTGGTGGTGAACCAGGGTGCTACAAAATTGCAACCCTGCTGTTTGGCCTTTTGGCAGCACTGAGGTCTTAACAAGATGTATGGTGGTGGTAGTGGCCTTTTTAAGAAGAAGAGGAGTCCATATATTCCCATACCTCGCTGACTGGCTAATCAAGGGCAGGTCTCAGGAGGAAGTGAAGTTGGACATTGCCCTCATCCAGACAACCTTCAGGTCGTTGGACCTTCTTATCAACATATAGAAGTTGACACTAGTCTCCACTCAAAGAATAGAGTTCATCGGGGCGGTTCTCAATTCCCAGCTGGCAAAGGCCCTCTTCCTAGAGGATCGCTTTTGGGCAATTTCGGAGCCAGTTCGTTATGTGCAGGCCCATCCTATCACAACGGTTAGGACATGCTTCTTGGCCACATGGCGTCGTGCAAGTATGTGGTTTGTCACGTGAGACTCGGACCTCTCCAGGTCTGGCGGACCACAACGTATGCTCCCTCCAGGCACCCCCTGGATAGGGTGGTTATGGTGCCTCCACACATCCTCCCTATCATGGTGGCTAGACCATTGGGTAGTCTGCGAAGGGATTTCCTTCACAAAACTTCAACCATCTGTGCACCTGATCTCCGACGCTTCAGCACTGGGTTGGGGAGTCCATCTGGATGCACTGAAGACTCAAGGATGCTGGTCCACTAAGGAGCTGGCACTCCACATCAATGTTGGAGAGCTCAGGACAGTCCATCTCACGTGCCAAGCGCTCCTGCCTCATATTGTGAACACACAAGTCTCAGTCCTCATGGACAATACATCAGCCAGGTACTACTACAACAGACAGGGTGGAGCCTGTTCTTCCCTTCTGTGTCGGGAAGCAGTTTGCCGCACATCCGATCACAATCGAGGCTTCATTTCTACCAGGGGTGCAAAATAAGCTTGCAGGGAGTGCCTCAGCAGGTCCTTCTCCGCTCATGAGTTGTCCCTGTGTCCAGATGTCTCACTGAGCATCTTCCACATGTGGGGCTTTCCCCACATAGATCTGTTTTGCCACACGTTCCAACAGGAAAAAGCCAGCAGTTCTGCTCTCTGAGGAGCCACAGTCCAGACATGTTTCTCCTGAACTGGTTGCATCGCCTGCTCTACGCCTTTTCGCCCATTCCGCTGGTTTACAAGGGTGCTAACAAAGATCAAGCAGGACCGGGCTTGGGTCATCCTGATAGCTCCAGGCCCAGACATCATTGGTACACTTCATTCATTTGCCTCTCTCGCGAGACCCCAATTGAGCTTCCTCTGTAGCCACACCTGATCTCGCAGGACCACGGTCAGTTGCTCCACCGGAACCTCAGCTCTCTCCTTCTGACAGCCTGGTATCTTCATGACTGAATCCCGACGAGCAGGCTTGTTTGGAGCAGGTCCGGAAAATTCTCCTGGGCAGCAGGAAGGCTTCCTCAATGACAGTTCACTATGCAAAATGGAAATGTTTTTCCCTCTGGTCATCTGGTTCTGCCGATGCATTCTTCGATCCAATTCATCGTTGACTACCCCTTATTTGAAGGAATAGGGCCTAGCATAAAGGTCAACCTGGCAGCCATTTCAGCATTCCGCCTAAAGGTCGACAGTAGGTCAGCGTTCTCACATGAAATGGTAGTTTGCTTCCTCAAAGATCTAGAGAGAGCATTCCCTCAAGTGAGAGAAGCGGGATTTGAACCTTGTCCTCTCAAAACTGAGAGGACTGCCATCAGTTCAAATGGCGATGTGCTTATTCCTACATCTCTCATGGAAGACAGCCTTCTGGGGGCAATTACTTCGGCCATAAGGGTTTCAGAGCTCCAGGTCCTTATGGCGGAACCACCCTATACAGTTTTCTCCAAGGACAAGGTACAGCTTCGACCACCCCCTAAATTCCTTCCGAAGGTTGTGTCCCAATTCCACTACAACCAGCCAGTCTTTCTGCAGTCTTTTACCCTAAACCTCATGCAACTAGGGAGGAACAGTGTCTGTATTCCTTGGACGTCAAGACGGACTCTGGCTTTTTATATTGAAAGGATCAAACTGTTCCATACGTCACCACTTAGTAGCAATAGTGGACAGAATGGAAGGGCTTCCCATCTCTGCCCAGAGGCTCTCATCCTGGATCACTTCTTGCATACAAGCATGCTATGACCTCACGGGCTTCCCCCGCCACCAAAACTGACTGCACACTCTACAAGAGCCCAAGCCTCTTTGGTGGCCTTAGCTCATATCCCGGATTGGAACTTGTGTAGAGCAGTGACCTGGTCATCAGTGCGCATGTTCTCCACGCACTGTGCTATCGTGCAGCAGGCCAGAGACTATACCCGCTTTGGCCGAGCGATTCTACAGCAATTCTACAGTCCACCTCCTATGTTACTGCTTGCATAAGAACAGCCATATTGGGTCAGACCATCTAGCCCAGTATCCTGTCTTCCGATAGTGGCCAATGCCAGCTGCCCCAGAGAGAATGAATGGAACAGGTAATCATCAAGCGATCCATCCCCTGTTGTCCATTCCCAGCTTCTGGCAAACAGAGGTTAGGGACACCATCCCTGCCCATCCTGTCTAATAGTGAGTCACCTACGTTGGAATGGACATGTGCAAACACTTGAAGAAATAATAGTTACCTACCTCTCGTAACTGTTTGAGATGTGTTGCACATGTCCATTTCGAAACCTACGCACTGGCCTCACTCTGAGTGGTCGGTAAGAAGAAACTGAGGAGCAAAGGCTTAACGGGGCTCCTTATACCGGGGCTATGAGCGTGCGGCACCAAGAGGCGGCAGAGGCAAGCTGATGGATACCACTAGGGGAAAAATCTCTGATACCTGTGCTCGGAGCACCCACGCGCACACAAGTTGGAATGGACATGTGCAACACATCTCGAAGAACAACAGTTACAAGAGGTAGGAATCCTCTTTTTTTTTTTTTTCTTCATACAAAGGGTCGTTTTCAGGAAAATAAATTGGGAATCTTTATCATTACAGCTAGAGAGGGTAGAAAGGGCTCTGTGTGAAAAAGCCAGTTTATTATCCTAAGAAAAATAATGCTTGTTTGCTACTATACGCTGTAATTCTGGTAACATGTCTCCCAGGGACCATGTTGAGCTTAATAATTGTGCATGGCAATAACTGATTAATTTGCTAATTTGGATAGCAGTAGCAAAATTTCTCCTTTAATTGGGGGATGCATTTGTCCAGGGCCAAGTGGTTAAATGGATATGAAATTCTAAGCAATGGCCCTCTGAAAGTTCTCAGGATTTAAAGACTAAAAAATAAAGATGAAATTATACAAATCGGTCGTAAGTTTTTTCAGATGGTTGTGAATGGCCTCCTCTTTTACAACCCAATCATGCAACAACTCTGTGTATGGCACTTGAATTGACTGATGTGTTAGTCAGTGACTAAATGATATATTTAGGTGATTTACTTCGTTTCATTTAAACTCTTAATTTTATATTGGTGTCCTTTACACTTACCAAGATGTCAGTGACACAGTGAAAAGAGCTGTACTGAAGCAAGTGGAAAAAATATTGGAAGTGTAGAACTGGAGTGATTTCAAAAGAGCTTAACGTTACTTGGGAAAACTGAAATTCATTCTGGCTCCTGCCAGGGAAGCAGCACAACAGTGGGAAGAGGACTCTGCACCGAGCCGCCTCTGCCATCTATGCTACCATTCTGGACCTCAGATTCCCAGTAGCATCCAGCTTTCCCTAGGAACAGCCGTCTGGTGCTCGAAGTTGTTCTACCACAGAGCCTGGGTGGGCAGACTCATTCTAGCTGCTGGCATAGTACCAGCAGCAGGAGGAAAGAGGATACCTTCACAGGTTTGGGAGCCTTTCATTCCCACATGCCCCAGAATCAGAGCACTCTGCTTGCTTCTGGTGAGGTGTGTTGAGAGTCCTAAAGTGAGACTGGCTAGCCATTGTGATTGGTATTGGGTCAGATTTTATATAAGAACTTTGGTATTACAGCATAGGACTCTCAACATACCTCATCAACAGAAGCAAGCGGAATGATCAGAAGTGCTCGTCCACATGTTTACAAACACTGATGGGAAGAAAGACTTTGTGTAGCATTTCAGCAATCAATGTAATATGAATACAACAGAAGAATTTTTTAAATGAACTGAAGGCAGAGCTAAGAGAATTTACAGAAACAGAACAATTGAAGCAGCATTTCATGGACACCTGGAAGAAGCTTACTCATATTTTTAAGAAATATATTGACTGTGTTCTAAAGAGACTTTTGTATAATGAAAGCTAAAGGGAGACACTGAAAATAATGCATAAAATGACTGGAGAAAAAAATTGTAAGCTTTTTTTTAGTGACTAAAGCCAAATTAAGGTCATTGTCGAGAACCCAATTGCTTGATTTATTTGTTTTCCAGTTAGTTTTCATTTTATATAGATGTCCTTGACATTTAACAAAAGTAAGCAACAACATAGAGTACACAGCACTGTGAAAGTATAGCAGCTCTTTCATCTTCATTCATACCCTGTAAACTTTCTAGAATTATTGAATTTATAATGCTGATTCCAAATGGAGCAGACACCACCATTGCCATGAAAACAATGGTTCAAAATTGCTTCTTTTTTACTTTACAGAGATCTGAAAAGAAAAAGTAATCAAGTTAAAAACTGTACAGCTAAAATTGAACTCCTTGGGTGCTATGATCCACAGAAACAGATTATTATTGAAGATCCATACTACGTAAGTATCACAGATTGAGTTGAGAACTTTTAAACATTAGTATGTATGTCTGATTGTAAAACAAACACAATTTTAAAAGTAGCTGTTGAAGACTTAAATCTGGGTGGCTAGATATTTTTACCCTTTCTTTTTCTTATCTTTTTCCAGGGAAATGAAAAGGACTTTGAGACTGTTTATGAGCAGTGTGTTAGATGCTGTAAAGCATTTTTGGAGAAGTCTCATTAGTACCACGCTATTTTATTTCTAAAAGGAAATAATATTTAGCTCCTTCTTTGAAGTGTTATATACATTTCACGTGATTGATGTATTTAAAATGTAATATTGAATCTCTGCGGTAAATCCTAATTGCAGCTTCTTAATTTTAGTTTTGTATTGTAGCTACTCTATGGCCTAACTCAGAAGAATTTGGAAACGTTTTAAAAATTGTATTTGAGGATCAGCCATTTTGTCAGGCATCAGTGTAACAATGTATTTCATTCAGAGATCAGCAGAATAAATGTTTTGTGAACTCTTTTTCAGTGTCTAAGTACTATAAAATTAACATGTTTTGCTTTTTTTTTTTGTGCGTAATACAAACTTGCATTCTTGTACCTATATCCCATTTAAGAATTCTTGAAAAGGGATTTGAGAAACAGAAGTTTTAATGTTTTGACGCAGATGTGCATATATTGAGCATTAACTGATGAATGCTGTATTTTTCGACAAAAATAGCTGCATCCTTCAGGACTATTCGTTTATTTCAGATAAGGCTATGGTGCTGACTTTGCTGCAGACAAGTCTGTGAATACTTAACCCATCATCATCAGACTCTTCAGATGTCATCCTGTCCAGCACAAGTCCCTAGAGTTGGGATTGTATAAAAGCTGGGTAGCATTTGCAAATTTCTGCAGTCCTAAAGCTGGAGTTAACTTCCCAATACATAAACTAATGGGAACATTGACCAATTCCTTGTACTTCCCTGACATCTGAGCCTCTCTTTCCCTTAGATAAATAGTTGCTTGCTGTTGAGTAAGAATTGAGGGGATTTTTTTCTCTGCAACTTTTCAAATATCTCCCCTCTGTTTCTTAATCAAAAACCAGATCACCAATCCATGTTCTAATCTCCTGCTTCAACTGCTGCAATCTCTTCCTGGTCTTTTTGGATCCCCATAATGCCAGGCTTGCTCTGCCTTTCATATTCCACTTTCAAAGAGCTCGGGATCTTCTTTAATGCTTGAAATGCCCTGGTACACTTTCACCCAGCTGGTACACTTTAACCCAGATTCATTCGCTCCTTGATTTGTTCAAGTTTCTCCTAAAAACTCACTTCTGCTGACTGGCCTATGGAAAATCAAAGGGAATGAAAAGTGTTTAAAATAAATACTAAATTTTTAAAAGACTTCATGAACGATGCATTGCTTTCTGAGTTACCACACGTTTTTGATGTTCACCCTTCTTCCTCCGCCCTTCCCACCTTTTATTATGTCTCAGTTGTTGAAATCAGGCTGCATGTTTTTTGGGACAGGGCCCACATCTTAATTTGTAAAGTAGAGAATACTTTGGCATCCTCAGAAAATGAGTGACTCCCCTGACTGAAGAGAAGCTGCCAAACTCCATCCCCTCCACATAGTATTTTTTTGTTAGAGCGATGCACCTGAAAGTTTACAGTTTATCTTGACATTGTTTCAAAGCTCAGCAAGGCAGAGCTTTTCAAGATAAAGTAGTACAATATAAAAACATAACTGAGATTCATGTCTTGATCTAGCAATACTAACCTATTCAAGTCAAAACTGTAGCTGAAAATGAAATCTCTCATAATCCCTGTCTCTGTTAATAGCCAGTGTCACTGAACGCTGTTCAGAGGAGAGTAGGTGGCACATCAAAAGTATTAGTTTAAAACTGAGCTTTCAAATGCAAAGACAACAGGCCTCACCATACTAGGGTGGGGTCACTCCATGGGGAGGTAGTTCTGCTCTGTCCTGAGAAAGTTCAATTAGTTGTAAAAACTTACCCATTTGGACATGTTTGACTATCACCCTAGCCAGTGTTCAACACAAACTTCTCAGGCTCATATGAAAGAATTAAAGGGGAAAACAGTTACTTTTATGTGTTATATAACATCTATGTGCATGGTTGCAGAGTGATAGCCGTGTTAGTCTGTATCAGCAAAAAGAACGAGGAATACGTGTGGCACCTTAGAGACAAACAAATTTATTTTGTGCATGAATTTGTAACCATGTGTTTCTATAAAATTCAGGTACTTAAGGAAAATGTGTATGTCCAGTAGTTGAATACCAGTCCAGTATTAGGTGACTTGATAATAGGGGACCAACTAAAGTAATGTTGTAATAGATGCATTTGTCTCTATAGCTGAGTGTGTGTGAGCCTGCAATTTTTGTCAGCTTCTCCGCTCACAATGCCTCCTGTCAGCTGCTGCGCTCATCAGGCAGGTCTTCGGTGACTCAGACCTCTGGCTGAGTTTATTACACAATCAGTATGCAAAACAAACAAACCCATTCTGGAATACAGAGTCCAAAATGTTCTGCAGCCCTCTCTGAGCTCAGTCTTCTAACAGTCCGACATGGTCCATCACGGTACCGTCTCCACTGGTGTCAACCTGCAACCATCCCTGGGCTCAGGCCCTTAATTAGTCCAACAGGGGCCTATCACTGTACCCCCTCAGTCGGTACATCTTCCAGTAGCCCTCCCGAGACTCAGTCTTCAGTCTGACCAACAGGGCCTCTCTCAGTATCCTAGCTGGCCAGTTTACATGTGAAGGTTCCTGCTCTGGGATAGAGCAGTGCCTCCTGAACTCTCTCCCTGGAGACTCTTCACCTATCCTTTAGTCCTCTGACCCCAGCTCTCCAGCTGGGTCAGGCTCAGTTCAGTACCTTCTGGGCAGGGGTAACAGTTCCACATACAGTGCCTTCCCTCAGTCTGCTTAAACTCCCTTCTCTCAAGGCGTAGCCCAGTGTTTCTCAAACTCTGTACTGGTGACCCCTTTCACATAGCAAGTCTCCAAGGCCTGGTCTACACTGGGGGAGGGATCGATCTAAGATATGCAACTTCAGCTACGAGAATAGTGTAGCTGAAGTAGACGTATCTTAGATTGACTTTGAATCATTTACTTCGTGTCCTCGTGGCGCGGGATCAACGACTGCCGCTCCCCTGTCGACTCCGCTTCCGCCTCTCACCCTGGTGGAGTTCCGGAGCCGACAGCAAAGCGATCGGGGATCAATTTATCGTGTCTACACTAGACACGATAAGTCAATCCCTGATAGATCGATCGCTACCTGCCAATCCGGCGGGTAGTGTAGACATGGCCTAAGTGTGGACGCCCCCCCCCTTCTAAATTAAACACTTTTTAATATATTTAACACCATTATAAACGCTGGAGGCAAAGCGGAGCTTGGGGTGGAGACTGACAGCTCACGACCCCCCATGTAATAACCTTGCGACCCCCTGAAGCGTCCTCACCCCCAGTCATCGCCACTTCTCCGGTGGCTGTTTGGGAGGGAGGACCTGGGCCCACCCACTACTCTGGGCCCCAAGCCAGGGACCATCTAAATAGTAATCATGTCCCTCTAACTGTATTTCCTTTGGCCACTTCCCTACAGCCGTTGTCTTTTATGCGTCCCAGCAGGCAGCCAAGAGCATCTTCCTTTCTCCTCAGCCCCTGCCAGCAGCTGCTCTGTCCAGCTTTTCAGCTTCTATAGCCAGCCAGGATTACCTGTTACTCTCCCAGTCCCTACCAGCTGACTGAATTCACTTTGGGTCTGCAGCTCTTTTTATCCTAGTCGGATGGGCTTTGACTGACTGCTTCCTGCAATCTCTTTCCTGATTGGCTGTGTCCCATGCAGCCTCTCTAGGCAGCTTGGAGGATCCTTTCCACTGCCCTTTTCCTGAGGCAAGTGTGGCAGGACCTGAGGCTTCCAGCAGAGGCCTCTGGGGCTAATCTACCCCATCACAGTCTCTAAGAAGTTTTCATTTTGTATTAAATTTTCAACATCTTTTCCTTTCAGGTCTGGTCAGTTTCCCATTGTTGTAAATGGGACTCTACCTTTAACTATGTATAAAATTGGAAGTGTCAGGACAAAATATCATGGCCCCAATTCAGGAGTGCATCCCTTTTCAGGAAGAGCGCTCAATGTGCTTAAAAGCTTGGCTAAACTAGACCCCATGAGAGTAACATTGCATTTAAAAAGAAGACGTGTTTGCAGAAGATGAAAGAATAGTAAATGGCTGCCCTTCATGGGAGGACAGTTGCACAATGGCATTATACAAACATACATGTGCAAGATGAGCAACTGACAAGAAGATGCACTAATAATTATCCATAAAGATGACTGGTTACATGTCTATATTTTCTCAACTTTTAGGAAAATGTTGTGCCAAATGGACACATACAGAATTTCCTCTACCTCCTTTTTTTTTTTTTTTTTTATCTGCAGCTGCTCACCTTAAGTAGATGGAAAGTTATATTTAGATCTAGTCAAGCAGCCTCTCTGAGTGCCCTAACCACTGCACTATAGAGTGATTTGCTCTAGCCCAATTAATATTTTAATTATTTAATTAAAGTAGAAGAGGAGACCCACACCAGAGTATCACTTCCAGTGGCTAGGGCACTCATCATACTGGTAGGGAATCCCTGTTCACATCACTTCTAATCAGGGAAAATAATTGAAGAATTGAACGGGTGTCTCTCGCATTCTGAGTGAGTACGTAACCGCTAAAGATTATAAGGAAGGTCCTCTTCCCCTGCCCCATTTTGCGTGGCATTAAGCAGCCTCAAAGGTTGCCTACTGTGTCAGGCCCTGCAGGCAAGATAGATGCTCCCCAGGTTTGTGAATTATTTTGGGGCATAGCAATGAGACAGGTGTTTGGAGGCCTAAAGTGAAGCAGCATGCCCAGAAGCAGAAACTTAGGCGCCTAGAAAACTTTTACAGCAAAACTTTAGGATCTGAGCAAGTTTTCATACCTACAGGATTAGGCAGAAGCCAAGCAGAGGTTTTTGTGGAACGCAGTAGCTCCTAAAACTGAGACTTGGGTCCCTTTGTGGATCTGGCCCTAAATGTGGGTATAGGAGCCCATTATTCTCCCAGCTGAACTTTTTGTTACAAATGTAGTAAAAACTGTCAATGACAGTTGACATGTTAATGCCTCATGAGGTCACATAAATCAATGGTTATCAACCAGAGGTATGTGTACCCTGGGGGTTCATCAACTCATCTATATATTTGCCTAGTGGCTACATAAAAAGCACTAGCAAAGTCAGTACAAACTAAAATTTCATACGGACAATGACTTACTTATACTGCTTTATATACTATACACTGAAATGTGAGTACAATATTTATATTCCAATTGATTTTATAATTGTATGGTAAAAATTAGAAGGTAAGCAATTTTTCAGTAATAGTGTGCTATGACACTTTTTTGTATTTTTATCTCTGATTTGGTAAGCAAGTAATTTTTAAGCGAGGTAAAACTTGGGGGTATGCAAGACAAGTCAGACTCCTGAAAGGGGTACAGTAGCCTGGAAAGGTTGAGAGAGACTGATATAAATAGCATAATATGGATTTCTCTTACTAAAAGAAGCCTAAGGAGGTTAGGTGCTCAAATCCAGTTGGAGTTTTGATGGGATATGGACACCTTTAATTCTTTTGAGAATACTGGGGAATATTTGCTTGGCATCTTATATGGCCAACAACAAAACTTCCTTGGAGTTCCTAAAAATGATAGAAGAAGATTCCTGCACCCAGCAAAGGATAACTCAATATTGGATCTCATTCTGATGGACAAAGAGTTAATTACCAGTTGTTGGTAAATTGCATAGTCAATTGCTTGACCACACTTTGGTTTGTTATAAAATATACTCAAGAGACCAAATAACCAATGTCAGTCAGGTTTGTTGCTGTAAGCCAATAATAATATACTACACGGAAAAGGTTCTATATGATACCAGTGTCTGGGAAGCCCTCTTGTGCAGAGATGTTATATTCACCTTTAGCGCAAGATACGCTCCCAAAGTTATACATTTTAGATGGTATTATTTATATGATGATTTCACAATTTACACATCTCTTTACACATCGCTAAAATCCAACCCATCATTTTGTCCCAATTCTTTAACTTTTATTGTTCTGTTCCTTCCTATCTTTGTTTTGGATTAGCATTCCGGGTACTGGTCCATGAAGGTACTTCCCTAGTTTGTATTAAGACATAAAATGAACGTATCTTGATTTTTGACAAGTTTCCTGACTGCTTATACCAAATGCTTACCTCAGCAAATGCAAAGAGTTATGAGATACCTAGCATAAGTGAACAGGATTATGGTATAGGCCAGTTTATGCTATATTACTGATACAATATTTGTGCTTAATACATATTCATGTGGTGTAGATAACATGTTATTAATATGACATATAATATGCTAGCCAAAAAGAAAAGGAGTACTTGTGGCACCTTAGAGACTAACAAATTTATTAGAGCATAAGCTTTCGTGAGCTACAGCTCACTTCATCGGATGCATTTGGTGGAAAAAACAGAGGAGAGATTTATATACACACACACAGAGAACATGAAACAATGGGTTTATCATAGACACTGTAAGGAGAGTGATCACTTAAGATAAGCCATCACCAGCAGCAGGGGGGGGAAGGAGGAAAACCTTTCATGGTGACAAGCAGGTAGGCTAATTCCAGCAGTTAACAAGAATATCAGAGGAACAGTGGGGGGTGGGGTGGGAGGGAGAAATACCATGGGGAAATAGTTTTACTTTGTGTAATGACTCATCCATTCCCAGTCTCTATTCAAGCCTAAGTTAATTGTATCCAGTTTGCAAATTAATTCCAATTCAGCAGTCTCTCGTTGGAGTCTGTTTTTGAAGCTTTTTTGTTGAAGTATAGCCACTCTTAGGTCTGTGATCGAGTGACCAGAGAGATTGAAGTGTTCTCCAACTGGTTTTTGAATGTTATAATTCTTGACGTCTGATTTGTGTCCATTCATTCTTTTACGTAGAGACTGTCCAGTTTGGCCAATGTACATGGCAGAGGGGCATTGCTGGCACATGATGGCATATATCACATTGGTAGATGCACAGGTGAACGAGCCTCTGATGGTGTGGCTGATGTGATTAGGCCCTATGATGGTATCCCCTGAATAGATATGTGGACAGAGTTGGCAACGGGCTTTGTTGCAAGGATAGGTTCCTGGGTTAGTGGTTCTGTTGTGTGGTGTGTGGTTGCTGGTGAGTATTTGCTTCAGATTGGGGGGCTGTCTGTAAGCAAGGACTGGTCTGTCTCCCAAGATCTGAGAGAGCGATGGCTCGTCCTTCAGGATAGGTTGTAGATTCTTGATGATGCGTTGGAGGGGTTTTAGTTGGGGGCTGAAGGTGATGGCTAGTGGCGTTCTGTTGTTTTCTTTGTTGGGCCTGTCCTGTAGTAGGTGACTTCTGGGTACTCTTCTGGCTCTGTCAATCTGTTTCTTCACTTCAGCAGGTGGGTACTGTAGTTGTAGGAATGCATGATAGAGATCTTGTAGGTGTTTGTCTCTGTCTGAGGGGTTGGAGCAAATGCGGTTATATCGTAGCGCTTGGCTGTAGACAATGGATCGAGTGGTATGATCTGGATGAAAGCTAGAGGCATGTAGGTAGGAATAGCGGTCAGTAGGTTTCCGATATAGGGTGGTGTTTATGTGACCATCACTTATTAGCACCGTAGTGTCCAGGAAGTGGATCTCTTGTGTGGACTGGTCCAGGCTGAGGTTGATGGTGGGATGGAAATTGTTGAAATCATGGTGGAATTCCTCAAGAGCTTCTTTTCCATGGGTCCAGATGATGAAGATGTCATCAATGTAGCGCAAGTAGAGTAGGGGCATTAGGGAACGAGAGCTGAGGAAGCGTTGTTCTAAGTCAGCCATAAAAATGTTGGCATACTGTGGGGCCATGCGGGTACCCATCGCAGTGCCGCTGATTTGAAGGTATACAGTCTCTACGTAAAAGAATGAATGGACACAAATCAGACGTCAAGAATTATAACATTCAAAAACCAGTTGGAGAACACTTCAATCTCTCTGGTCACTCGATCACAGACCTAAGAGTGGCTATACTTCAACAAAAAAGCTTCAAAAACAGACTCCAACGAGAGACTGCTGAATTGGAATTAATTTGCAAACTGGATACAATTAACTTAGGCTTGAATAGAGACTGGGAATGGATGAGTCATTACACAAAGTAAAACTATTTCCCCATGGTATTTCTCCCTCCCACCCCACCCCCCACTGTTCCTCTGATATTCTTGTTAACTGCTGGAATTAGCCTACCTGCTTGTCACCATGAAAGGTTTTCCTCCTTCCCCCCCCCTGCTGCTGGTGATGGCTTATCTTAAGTGATCACTCTCCTTACAGTGTCTATGATAAACCCATTGTTTCATGTTCTCTGTGTGTGTGTATATAAATCTCTCCTCTGTTTTTTCCACCAAATGCATCCGATGAAGTGAGCTGTAGCTCACGAAAGCTTATGCTCTAATAAATTTGTTAGTCTCTAAGGTGCCACAAGTACTCCTTTTCTTTTTGCGAATACAGACTAACACGGCTGCTACTCTGAAATATGCTAGCCAGCATACATACTTTTTGCTGGCCTAAAAATTAGCACTTATCATGGTGTCGGTGGTCATGATGTGGTGTTATGTGCTTTGTGGGGGCACCAACCAATAATGCGTATATTTGGATCGTCAAACAGCCAGTTTTCAAAAGTTTAAGTGTAACTGACTGGGAACATAAATTTAAAGTGGAAAGTGTCAGTGGAGGTGGTGGATCCACTGTTTTGGAGCCTTGAAGAAAGATTAAATATTTTTCTGAAAGGTATGTTTGAAGTCAGTTTGTGGGAGAAGTTCTGCAGGTTCAGGATGTCAGGCTAGCTAGTCATGGTGATGCCATCTGGCTTTGGAATCTGTGAATCTCCCTGTTAATCTCCTTCCTTCATAGACCTTGGGGAAAACAGGCTTGCTTACATTGTCTTCAATTTGCTCATAACACTATTGCTCTGTATTTGATGATGATTGTTACCTAATCTCATGCAGCAGGGCTTCAATTGGTCACCTGCGGGGAGGAATTTCCCCCCCCAAAATCAGTTATCATGGGTAAGGGGGTCATCTTCCCCTGACGCATCAGAGATCTGCCACAGCTAGATACAAGTTACTAGTTAGGGTGGACAGGCACTCTGATTTGGTACACAATTCTCTGTTTTAGATGACTGGCTAGTGTGTCTTTGTCAGCTGCCTAGGGTGTAACGGATCACAAGACTTGGATCACAAGAATTTCCCCAAAGTCAGTTAGGCAGGAACCTTGAAGACTTTTTGTCATCCTTTGCAGCCTGGGGTGTGGTTTGCCTTCTAGGGTCATCTGAGCATCTCTCTCCTAATCAGTTTTCTGGCATGGCATTGGTGGCACCTTGGTATCTCCTATTCACTGCCTGTGGCACACATTAGTTTAATCTCTTGAGGACTAAAATACTTTGATTTAATTGAATTTGTTGGACTCAACATAGGGTATTTGGATGAATTTAATAGTGTGAGGTATGTAGGAGGTCAGATAAGATGATCTAAAGGTCCTTTCTGGCCTTGAACTCTATGAAACTATGAAAATCCTAGCCCCAGTTACTTGTATCATACTCAAAGATTATATACCATACAGTCTAATATGATTTAAAGGACTTGTGTAAAATAGATGGTTATTTGAAAGAAAGCTTAAGTGTCAAAACTTGTGTGTCTGGAGTGCATTTATTAGAAATGCTCCATAGTGTGTGGTTTTTGGTTTGGGTTTTTTGGTCATAAATAAAATGACACATGTATCAAATGTGTTGGGTAGGTGATTTTAAAGAAAAATGAAATGCATAGTGAGACCTCCTGATGCAGTCTTTGTTTAACCTTTTCACAGGTTACACTCCTGATATAATTTTGCATTGGATTTTAATATAATTTACAGATTATTTTGCTCTAAAACATGAGCAATCACATGAAATCAATTTGTGAAAACCATTATTCTAAAGGGACATTTAAAGAATACACATTGAAGATCATGTAATATATCAAACACTTTATTACTTATGTATGTTATTTACAGTATTTACATATTGCACGTTAGCTGGAATGTTTACACATTTATTAAACAGAAAACTCATGGCATATTGTTTGTGTGTGTATGCAAAATCCACACTCTGTCTCGAGAAAACATGTTCACTTGGAATTGTGTTTCGTATTTGTCATGCAATTTGTAACTTGTACCCCAAGGGTACAATGTGACTCTAACATGTTTGTTTTATCCAAAATCTCTTCATTCTTATGCAATTAAGAATATCAAGTGAAAACCATTGCTGTGGAGTAGATTCATTAAGAGTTCTGGGTATATAAACATAACATCCCTCCAAGTTTCAGAATTCAGCAACAGAACATTAATTTCTGGCTGAAGGGTAAATGTTCATGTAATTTTTGGCAGCACTACATATCAAATGTGGAGTGTACTTTTAAGTATGGAGCAGTAAGTACTATTGGCAGTTATACTACTGTAAAGAATGTAGATCTGCAAACTGTTGAAAACATACAAAACACATTGAAAGAATTATGGGAAATAGTCAATCTGCAAAAATAAATCCTCTTGTTCACAATGGAATATGTTATAAAGGTATTAAGTTCTATTTCCCTGTTGGTTTCCAAGGCACTTCTCCTGGTTCTTGGTGTGTCTTTTCTGTATGGTGATATCTGTTGTGTTAAGAAGAAAAAAAGTTGCATTTTAAATAGCTGAATTAAAATATGAAAATGATAAAAGGCATCTGGTGGATTAAATAGTTAGTAAATAAAGATTTTTGCAACAACTGTCTCTCTGGAAAATCTGGTAGTATATTTCTTGTTCTGTTTATATTGCACTACTCACTAACTAAAACTTACAGATTAGTGTTTTGGAAAAGCATCCTCCTTTCTGCTATTCCTACCTCTTTGATGCTCTGTGCCTAGAAAACAGATTTTGAAAACTACAAAATTCCACTATTTTAAATATTTAATATTTTAAGCTTAGTTTTTCAGAATAAATCAATTTCTAAATGCAGTAGTGAAATCAAAATCTGAGTACATATCAACAATGCTATTAACATTGTCATTTTTGTAGTCTTAAAATCTCACTACCAGTATAGTTTTGGCATAAGGTCTGCCCACATACATCCAATGGCAGGATCAGGACTGAGGAGCCCAGGCATGCTCCCATTGAGGCAAAAACTAACAGTAAAATTATTTAAGTACAGCAGAAGCAGGAAGCGGGACCACTAATCGACAGATGTTGAAGGAGCACTCAATACAAGGCCATTGCAGAATAGCTAAATTAATAGCTCTTTGCATTGGTCTTCACTGCAGCAGATGTGGGGGGAGATGCCCAAAAAGAATAGTTCTGGTGTGGGTAACAAATGTGAAGTACCATCCCAAATTGTGTTAGTAGGAAAGGCTTTAGAACAAATTGATCAACTAAACAGTAAGTCACCAGGACCAGATGGTATTCACCCAAGAGTTCTGAAGGAACTCAAATATGAAATTGCAGAACTAGAAAAAAAGCTTACTGATATCTGCCTCTGTGCCCGGTGGCTAATGTAATGCTGGGCGCCAGAGGAGATTATGGAAATTACAAACCAGTAAGCCTAACTTGTGTATCAGGCAAACTAGTAGAAACTATAGTAAAGAACAGAATTATTAGAGACACAGATGAACATGATTTGTGGAAGAGTCATCACAACTTTTGTAAAGGGAAGTCATGCCACACCAATCTATTAGAATTATTTGAGGGAATCGACAAGCATGATCTAGTGTGCTTGGATTTTCAGAAAACCTTTGACAAGATCTTTCGGGCTTTTAAAGAAATTAAAGTAGCCATGGGATAAGAGGGAAGTTCCTCACATGGTTCAGTAACTGGTTGACAACTATGAAAGAAAGGGTAGAAATAAATGGTCAGTTTTCACAAAAGAGAGGTGAACAGTAGGGTCCCCCAGAGTTCTGTAGTGCAACCTGTGCTGTTTATCTATTAATGATCTGGAAAGGGGATGAACAGTGAAATAGCAAAGTTTGCAGACTACACAAAATTATTCAAGGTACTTAAGTCCAAAGCAGACTGCAAGAAATTAGAGGGATCTCACAAAATTGGGTGACTGGGCAACAAAATATCAAATACAGTGTTGATAAATGCAAAGTAGTGCATATTGGAAAAAAATAATCCCAACTGTACATACACAGTAATGGGTTCTAAATTAGCTATTTCCAGCCAAGAAAGATTTTGGAGTCAAGGTGGATAGTTCTCTGAAAACTTCTGTTCAATGCTCAACAGCAGTGAAAAAGGTTAGGAACTATTGGGAAAGGCATAGAAAATTAAGACAAAATATCCTAATGCCACTATATAAATCCAGTGTATGCCCATACCTTGAATAATGAGTGCATTTTTGGTCATCCTGTTTCAAAAAAGGTATATTTGAATTGGAAAAGACACAGAAGGGCAACAGAGATGATCACGGGTATGGAACAGCTTCCCTATGAGGAGACAACCCCATGTTCAGAGTAACCCAAAAACTCAGACTACCAAAAGCCAGGAGTGGAATATAGGGGTGGATCACTCCATAATTGCTCTGTTCTGTTACGCTCCCCCTGAAGCTCTAATATGGGCCACTCTCAGAGATAGGATACTGGTCAAGATAGATCACTAAGTTAGTGTGGCAGCTCTTATGTTCTTAGGAGTTTTTTCACTCCGTTCAAAGGACAGATCTGGAGAGATGATAGCAAAAAATTTAGTATTGTGTTTTGAGACCTAGTCTTACTCGTATAGTCTGACTACAGTGGGACAACTCAAGTAGGAATTGTAACAGTGGGCCTTTTATTTGCTGGAAATCTGGGGGGGGGGAGGGGTTCCCGCCAGCAAATTATAAAATGTTAGTTTTAACCCTTCTCTGAGAGCATCTCCTGAGAAGTAATGACTAGTATTGAATCATATTGAATCCTGGTAGCTGACTAATGTAGATATTACCTAATGGGCTAGAAATGTTAAGTCAAAAGTAGTTGAGATATGGAAGCTTATCAAAACACATTTATCTGAGTGGTAATCATTTACTATCAGACTTAAAGTTGTAATTATGTACAGCATTGTAAATACTGTGAAGTTTAGTATTATCTCCATGATGCAGCTTTGCAGGCAAAGCAACCGTATGGATTTTAATGGATATTTATTACAAAATGAGATGTTAAATGGTGTATTTTATTTTTCCACGTTCAAGTTATTTTTGTCTAATTTTAAGGGTCTAATATTTCAAAGCTTGTCTACACACAAACCAGGACCAAAATAACTAAATTACTTTTAATTCACATATTTTCATTATATTGGTACAAGTCTGTGTTGACACTCTTATTTTCAGTTGAGTATCCTATTTTGATAAACTCAAGTCAGTAAAAAAAATTAACTTTGCATCAAAATAGCAGGATTGTAGACTTCTTGCAGCAATGGCTTTCATGTTCTGCATTTGTGCACAGTGGAGTTCTGGTCCTTGACTGGGATTTTTAGGTACTACCACAATACAAATAATAAAACCCAATTTAGTTATTTTGGTTTCACTGTGTACATAGACAGGCCCTTCTAATTGAATGTGGCTTTTTCATTCTAATTTATTTTCAGTGGCTCATAATCACTAAGAAAAAATTAGCTGAACATGCATGCTGTATCTAAACCCCAAAGTGATTTTTTTATTTTATTTTTTTATTTTTTTGGTGAGGTTAGTTTTTTTTTCTTAAGCATGAAAAAACTTTGTTTAATAAAATTGAGGGGTTTTGCATTGAGAACTTGGATAGTGAAATTTAAAATGTTTAACTTGGCATATAAATTGCTAATCAGGAATTTGTGCTTTGCTAAGTTTGAAAAATAGGAAATAGTGTATAGCACACACTTACTAATTTAAGTGTGCATTGTGACAGATATGCCATATCAATTGGAGACCTTACTAAATTAAGCTTAGGTATGTTGGAGTCCATTATACTAAATGCAAATGTATAATTGTGGACTGGGATTGCATGGAAACTCTCTAGGGGGGGAAAATGTGATATGAGGCCTGGGATTTCAAAGAACTATACTGAAAACGTGCCAGACAAGAATAAACTACGGGATAAATGTAAAGTGGATTTCCTGGAGAACACCAAAAGCGAGGTTAATGCAAATTCCTTGCATCTAGTTATGCAATAACCTTTCCTTTTTTGAAGTTACACCCTGACATCATTGTCTGCTAATTACTTGTTTCTGGAGTCGTAACAGTATAAAGAAACAGCTGAACTGCCCACCCTGGGTTCAGGTTTGGAATCTGAGACAGTTACGAACTTGTAACAGGGAGAACCTGTGGGGTGACCTCTGGTAAACTTTTTAGCATGCCTGTAGGTTATTTTTATTTTTTGGTAATACTTTCTCTGTAATGCTTTCACCTTAAGTGTGCTTGCTTAGAAAGAGCTGTGTGGTAACTTATAATTACGGACAAGAAAAAATACTTCACTGGCTGATCATGATGCTTTCTTATGCATGGTATTAAAGTTATTTTTTCACCTTTAGTTTACTACTCCTAGATTCACTAATAGTTGGGACTTTTGATTTTTCTAATTTGAAGATGTATCAATTGCATTACTTCTCTTGCTATGTTGTACATTTCAAGCATTATTTCTTTCTTTACAACTGCCATTTAAAAAAATCTTTAGTCGTATCAAGTGGCTGGATGGAAAAAATAAAAGTTTTAGATAAAGTGACTATAACCTTATCTCTATTTTTGTAATAAATACTTGTTTATCTTTGTTTATGAAGATAATAGTTATAACAGCTAAGCAGTTAAAATAAATTTACAGAAGGGTGTAATATTCAGGGCTCATTGCACTGTGAAGTTCAGTAGATGTTAAAATTCATTATGCTCTAAAAGGGAAATGGCTAATATGATATGCATGTTATGGTTTTACTATAGTCAAGCAGAAAAAGCAAGCGTATACAAAATATTTAACAGGCCCCTGTCTCTGACATTGTGGCTCTACCCCAGGGAATCATATTTTTCACCCCAAAAGTAAGATCATAGTTGCGTGTAGGGAAATCCCTGATTGCATGTGCACCTATCAAGCCACATGCAAGCTGTGGAGCTGGATGGGAAACTCACAGGCACAAAGAAGTTGTACATACTGAAGAGCTAGAAATCCAGCCAAAAATTAAGCCTATTGATAACACTTAGTGTCAGGCTATTCTGCTTCATCATGAATAGCAATCAGACAGCAGCCAAGATTTTCAAAATTGTTTGGGGTGCCACAATTTTAAGATTCTTCATCTGGCACCTTAAAGGGACCTGATTTTCAGAGGATGGATGATGTACACTTTCTGATAATTGGACCCTTTTAAAGGTGCCTCAGTTTGGGCACCCAAAATCACTAGTCGCTTCTGAAAATCTTGACAACAGTCTCCAAAATTCACAAGGAAGGATAGACAGCCAGTGGTGAAAGTGTCTAAGATAAACAGCTGAGCAAAGAACAAAGGAGACTATGTTCTCATTGAGGATGTGGTTAAACCTTTTTGGCACCTGTAAATGAACTCCTACTGCTCGAGATTGATTTCTGTCGTTCTATGAATTTGATGGCAGAGAGGGATGTTAAGAATCTTTTGTTGAACCTGAGAGCACACAGCCTAACTTGTGCTAGGTTTGCTAGTGAATATCCACCTTTGTTCAAGACTGTATTATGCAGAAATTGTACATAATGTTATGTATTGTCACTGAGACAATTGTTTAAATGCTGTCTTTGTGTCTACTGATTTTATCTCCCTCCTGGAATCTGAAGCCTCTTGCCTACCTTGAAGTTGTGATAATCCCAAACATGTTGGGAGTAGAAATCCAAAACAAATCTAACCTTTTTCCAAAATTAATCTCAAAACATGGACATATGTCCATGCATCTCCAAAGCAAATAAGCAAGCGCTAACTGCCAGCTTTCCAAACAGTCACTAGCATTAATACATCCATAGCCTGCTGCCAGGAAGGGGTGAGTGAAATAAAAGTTGGAACTACTGAGCAAGACAGAAAGTACCAAAAATAGGGATAATGAAACTTGACTTTTCTTTGTAAAGCACTGTGATATCTACTAATGAAAAGCACCAGATAATAATATAGTAATCCCTAGCTCTTACTGTTTTGACTTGTATAAACAAAATACTCGACATGGAAATTGAAAATAATGTCATTTAATTAGTTTGGACCATGCGTATTTTCATGCTGAATCAGACCAGTGGTTCTTCTATCAGTGTCCTGTCTCTGACAGGTGCCAGTACCAGATGCTTCAGAGGAATATGCAAGAAGCCCTGCACTTACTGAATAACCAGCCCACATGAAGAGTTTGTTTCTATCTCCCACTAGGTAGAGGTGCCCAAAAGTATGATTTAAAGATAACTAAGAATTGACAGTGCAGTCATATTAAACTTGTGGAATAAAAAGGTGTATTCATTATCCATAGTGGGATGTGAGTGCAGGCAGACAACCACTCCCCACCACTGAGAACAACAGAGCCTCTTTTTAAAATTGAAGAAAAACATATTGTAGATCTCAAAGTTCTCCTGAATTTTCGTAATTTGTCCTCTTATCCTCAGACCCTAATTCAAGAAAGCATTGAGCACGAGTTGAAAGTTAAGCACATGCTTAAGTGCTTTGCTAGAATGGGCCCTCCAAGTGTATGGTTCATTAGTTTCCAAATATGTTATCACTGCCTATACACCACAACTTAAGCTAGCATGGCAATAATGAATGAGGAAAGGCAGCCATGTATCGCTGTGCACTTTTATTAAGAATACATCCATGAATTGTCTTAAATTTAGGGTGCAGTATGAAATGGGGGGGAGGATTTGGAATATACATTGTGAGGGAAAGTGAAAGAGTATACATGAAACGTGTCATCATGTGGCAAAATATTCCAAAGATCTATCATCATTATAACTACTATGAATTTAGAGCCAAATTCCCCTCTCTTTTAGACCCATGTAAATCTGGAATAATTCCACATAAGTAACTGCTTTAGAGTGGTAGAACAAAGCAAAACTTTGTTCCTGATGTTCAATGTTTGTCTTAATTCTTGATTTACTAGTAGCTACTATGATGACAGCAAAAGCAAGAAGTGTTTACATTCTACTATCTTGTAGATCAGCTGTTTATTCTCA
Organism: Dermochelys coriacea; assembly: GCF_009764565.3. Classification (NCBI taxonomy): domain Eukaryota; kingdom Metazoa; phylum Chordata; order Testudines; family Dermochelyidae; genus Dermochelys; species Dermochelys coriacea. The sequence continues at coordinate 39,091,588 of NC_050070.1, read as the reverse complement.
TTATAGCTTGATTATTAGCTAAATTATCTTAAGTATATGATATGGGTTTTACAGTTTGGTATCTATATGCATTTAATTAGCATTATGTTGCAAGATTTTGAACATCTCTTAAAAGCACGCAGAAGGCTGGGTCCAGCAGAAATTATCCACAGCCTGCACAGAGATGGGTTTGACGGACTCGTGTAAAAGAGCAAGAGAACTATCTTCCTCAGAGCTCCTTCTGTGGAGCTGATGGGACATGATGACAGCCCCACCATGCTTTTCCACAGGAGGAGGTATCTTACATGGAAAAGTTGAACTGTGCGGCAGTTTCAATGCATTATCTTTATGGGGAAGAATGGTCCTCTATAGATCTTCCAAGTTTGCTAGTGAAATCTATAGATCTTGAGGCACCTGTAATGACAATCAGTCCTCCTTCCCACTAAAGTAAATCACTCAAGAATTATGCTGCTCTCAGTGACAACCTAGCAGAGATTGTGCCTCGTGTCCCATTCTCAGGAGAGCATGAGCCCCTAGCATTATGGATTTTCTAATAGAAATTCTCCAAGTTTCAGAGTGGACAAGTGCCCCTGAAAGAAGCTGCCCTTTGTCCCTTCTCACCCTGAAAACTCATAAAATGCCAATGGGAGGTATTGATGCAGAGAGACTTTCAGGGAAAGGGGAAAAGAAATAATGCATTTTAGGATATTCTCCTTCATCTATGCTTACTGGCTGGTATTTGTAGCAGTACCATTCCATCTATGTCTTGCAGTAGAGTGTATGGATGATAGGTGCCAACTAGCTCCCTGAATTGCACAATTCACTACCTTAGAACTGCAGAGTTCCCTTACCTAGAACAAGGAATTTACCTCACATACCCAACATCAGTCTCATGAGTCTAAGTCATATGCAATAGGTTCTGTGATTTCTTCCTTAACCAGGCAAGATCTGGATCATGGAGTTGCCTCCATGACTACATTACTACGGGTAAATGAAGCTTTCAGAAAAGGGGGCACTTCTCCGGCTATAGGACCTCAGGAACCTACAGACCTGATTTGTGGCTGGTTTGGTTTACTTGTAAAGCTATCTCTTGTATGAACAGAAAAATAGGGAAGAAAGTGAGAGAGGCAAGAAACATTAGGAAAGATTTGGGCTTAATTTGAAGTCATAATTCTGACCTGTAATCTTCATTTAGTGAATTTATATTATATTAATAATATCCAGGGAAAACTAAAATACAGAATTTATTAAAACCTCATTTAAAAATTCTCAAATCACATACAACTGTATTTTTGTTTCAGCTGATGGGGGACAGGACATGGACTAGTCTTTGTGTACAAGATGTCAACTCCTAGAGGTATAGATATTTTGGGAGGACATTCTTCCTCTTGTGCACTGAAATTCCCATTCTCTCTAAAAAGAGAGAAGCATGTGCATCAAGGAAAAATAACTCCTTGGAGCAGAAGTTGAACATAATGGAAATCCAAAGAAATCTGAGTAACATATATATTGGGGGGTTTTAATGCTGTAAGTACATGGTAACTGAATTATTCTAAAAATACCAATGACATCTGTGTTTTAAAAACTTGCATATGTATAGTTATGTATATATTAATCCATATTAAAATGTACCCAATACATTTAAAGCTGTGGATCTGAAAGGGCAGCCAGTGCCAATACACACAATTGTATATTGAGTCAATTTGAAAAAATCAGCTATGGCTGCTATGTTTTGTTCTATAAAAGCAAAATCACTATCTGCTAACTGCATACTGCTATAAATAATTCACAGCTGATGTCTATGGGTCTTTATAATGCCTTCCAGTAAGGGGTACCCTTTATTTATGGCCAGTATTTTCCCAGATTAAGATAGTTATTTCAAGTGCTCTGAAAAGGGAATACCTTAGCCAAAGGAAGATTGTTTTTACACGCATGAATTTTTTATGTCCACAATGCAAAATCCACAGCTTTGCTATGCAGTAGAATGTTATTACCTCTATCAAAAAGCTTACCTTATCCTTCCATGCACATTGGACTTACTGCCAACCGAGTAAGAAGCCTGGCACATCTTTTATAGTCTGCCATGAAAAAAAGTCATAAATACAATAAGTTAATGACACTGCTAAAATCACTGATTTTGGTTTAAAAAAAAAATAAATAAAATTGATAGAGGTGCTGTGCAAATTATCATAATTAACTTTAGTCAGTACTTTAAATTAAAGACTTGGGTTATAACAGGGTAGACCTTGGCCCCGTATGCTTAAGAATTGCCGTTCAAATATTAGATGCCTAATTGCTGTGCATTTTCTTTGCAAATTCTTTGGTTCTGTGCACAAACAGCACAATTGTGCATGCAGACAGCTTGTGTGTATGAATATATGGCCAGTTATGTGTGCACAAGTATTGGATCTGAAGCTGCAATCATGGCATTTGATTGTGCAAATTAGGTGTTTGAAATGGCACTGTCCCATCATTGAAATGCGGCTCTTAGCGAACTAATACCAAGATAAATAATAGTGCAGTCCTCCAACTAATTGTCCTTCTCGAACAACTGAGGAACAGAGCAATAGGAGTCTTGGAGGCTCAGATCTTCAAAAGGTATCTAACTCTTATTGAAATGAATAGAAGTTAGGTGTCTAAATATCTTTGAGTTCATAGAATTAAAAGAAAAGACTAGTTACATCTTGTTTCCTCTGACAGTATCTGATAGTTCCCTGCAATATATTCTTTAGATCTTTGCACAGTCTTGTTACACAGATAACAAGCGGTGGTGTTGTAATGAGTAAAACTGAAGCAGTCACGGTAGAAAATGTTTCATACCTACAAAGTTCAGTCAAGTGATCTGTTTTGTGTACAGTACAATCTGTGCAATGCAGATGGAAAAGGAATTATTCAAAGATTGCTCACATGCTCAGTTAGAGACCTCCTGCAGTCCTACAGCTAGCAGCCTGGGTTACAGTTCAAGTGTCAGTAGTTCTTGATATATAAAACCTGACCTTTAAAATCTATGGTACTACCAAACCACACAAAGCACTAGAAAATGTACTGGAGGAAATACTCTTGTACTGGCAGTGGGATGGGTCTTTTCCCTCTGATGCAGCAAACCACAGATGCTTTATTTTCTTGTTTCATTTATCTTTATAATAGTAGGTAGCTGTAACCAGAAATCAGACTTATAAAAGCGGTACAGTACTCACATTACCACCTAAACCAAGCTAAGGCTATTATACACTGAGAATAAAAGCAGCACACTTATTTCAAGATTCCATGAGAAGTTCTCAGAGACACATTGATAAAGTGACATCTATGGTTGATGATCCATTATACTGTTGGTTATCATTTCACTAAAGTTTAAGTAAGTCTTGTGCTTGTAAAAGGTGCCAGATTGTCAGCCCTAGAGCCCTCTACTCATAAGACAGGTTGAGTATAGGCAGAACCAGTGCCAACTCTCCTCTATTTCCCACCAATATGAAGCAGCTGTGGGGAAAAAGCTAATTCAGTCTTTAGGCCCATTTGGTCCTTGGCTACATTGCTGAACGTTCCAATTAGTGCTGAATATTATGTTGATTTTTGTGATCTGGTCCACTAGAAATTAGGTGGAGACCATCATCTTGTTTCGAATATACTACTAGATGATCCTTATTTTACAAATGGGAAGACTACTCACACGTCTCAATAAATATAGTATTAAAATGTATAGATTGTTACAAATGGCGAAGAAACCTTCTTGAAGCATGGGACTTTGAGTCAGAAAGTCTTGGTTCTATTTCCAGCTCCTCAACTGACCCAGTAGGTGACCTTGGACATATACATTAAAGTGTGCCTCTGAAAAAGGCTTTGGAAAAATAGCTTCTTCTTACACAACAGGTCTGCTCCCAGTTTGTATTCAGAATCTGCTGCGACAAAAAAATAATTCCTGCTCTAATTCATCTGTAGTCCTTTTTGCACTGCAAACACAGCCGAGACATTTGTTCATTCCTACCCATCAGTTGATTTGTTTATTAAGTTCCAGTACAGTACACCTTTCTAACCTGCTGAAGGCAAGAGGGTTTCAAAGATGCCATTGAGGGCATAATTGGAAGAACATGAAGTTGCCAAAATGTAACATGCCATAATTTGTCTGTAGAGTATGTGTTACAAGTGATGATGCATGAAAATGAAATAACCGGGGATCTGAAAGCAAAGTGGGGCTAAGTTTGCAGCACTAGCAATTAATTTTTTTTCTGGTAAATTGAGTGCACTTGATTTGGAGACATCAAGGGATAATAAACCTGGAATCCTAGAAAGCAGTTTTAACAATCATTTTACACAGTATATCCACTGGAAATTCTGTGCCTCAATTTCCTCATCTCTAAACTGAGAATGACAATACTTACCTCACAGGCTTGAGGTGAAGCTCAATATCTATAAAGCACTCTGAACCCTTTAAGTGAAAGGCAGTGTATAGTTGCACAGTATTGCCACTATTATTTCCTGTAGCCACCCCAATTAATAGCTTTCTGTTTTAAAAAAGTTAGCTTTGGTTTATGGCACTTACAAGCTGGGATGGTGCAGTCTCTTGTATTGTGATAAAGCCGATGAAAATGTTTACTGCATTTTGGACTGAAATAGAGAGGACCTGAAATACAGAAAAACCAACAACTCATGAGTCAACTCAGTACAAAAGGCCTACCAGAAGGGAAGTGGGGCTTAGGTGGTATGTGTATGAAATGATGGATACAATGCAAAATCTAAATTTACCTGTTAAATGCTTTAAAAACTTGTCTTTCATCCTCAAATCTCTAGGAACTATTTCTGTTGGGGGGGGAAAAAAAAGTATTAATTATACTCCACTGCAAATATACTTGTCCAGGATGGTAGGGCAACCACAGGCGATGCCAAAATTTTGCTCAGCTCAGACTCAAAATAACTGTTTACTAGAAGATTGAGAGCCATAAAGTGGAACAAGTTGCAGCTGCCTTTATCTTTCATATAGAGAGACGGCTAAAAAGAATATGGAGCATTACAATGCTGGGACCGAGTGTCCAGCAGCCCCACCACAATCACATTAAAAATGAGAGTAAGCATGAGTCACTGTCATTGTAGGGCTCTGTGGGCCACATTTTGGCTACCCCTTATCTAGGTCTTTAAGATCACTGGTGCTTGGAAACTGTGCAGACTCTACCAGTGGTAAAGGTTCAAAGACACACCAGGGAATGGTCTCTGGGCTGCTCTGTGGCTGTCTATGCAATATTCTCCTATGAGCACCTGCACGGTTTTGTCACACAGGCAAGTGTTGACAAGCACTATCTGAAATAACTATTGTGAACATGAGATTGTTATATTTACAGGAAATCTAGAAACAGTTCTTGTTTTATCTCTAGTATTAAATAAAATACACAGGAAAGGAATATAAAAAACAAATTGCTTTTCCCCACTCTTGTGGTTTGCTTCTCTGGATTTTGTGTTCAGCAGATGCCAAAATGAAACTGGTTTACTGAAATCCATGTTAGTGTCAACCCTTTTTCGTGTCTTGTTGATTTAGTTATCTTTTATGCTTTCAGTAACCAACTCTATGCTGACAGCTTAGTGTTGATTGCGTATGATACTGTACTTTATTTATTTGACCATAAATGCCTAAACAGCCTTTTCATTCCCCAGGCACCTCTTATCACATTTAAAGCAGAGAACATTTCCACCCAGATCTGATTCACTGGTGAGCTTAGACATTTCTCAAAAGTCATTCTTCATTTACTTCTAACTTTAGTCAGTCTGCGTAAAATTTACCATATCATATTTGACCTAATTGTGTCATGACAAGCATTGAAAGCTTACATGCTTCTCTAAGAAGTTTCCCATGGGACAGATGCGCTGGGAAAGTGATGCTAAGACTGAAATAAAGGAGGGCTCCAAGCAATAGTTTCTTTTCAGGGGCAGCAGCTTTTCTGGGAATAAATTCCATTATAATAACAATAATAATAAAAACATCCCTTTCAGGAATCAATGACACTTGTACCAACTAGTCTGTTTCTGAAGTGATTTTCTCATTGAGCCATATTCATCAGTACATGCCAGATGCTTTGCACTGATTTGGTTATGCAGGACATCCATAAACTCTGCTTAACCTCCTTGTTAAACTGGGTTTACAGCTGCTTTGCTTAACTACTCTGTGCAACTGCAGAAAGAGTGCACTGGTTACTCTGGCCCCTTTAAGCTTGTATCATATATTAAGAAAAAGGAACAAGTTCTTATTGTACTGAGTTTATGGGGAACTGTTAGATTGTTTTATTTAATATCTTCACTAATGATTAGATTAGGGGCCAAAATCACATTTTAATGACAGTCATGACACCAAATTAAGAGCAGCTGTGAACACTTTGAGTACAAAGAAAAGATACAAAGGGGTCTAGACACATCAAAAGAGATGGGTAGAAAATAAAAAATGAGATCCAGCTCAGAAAGTGTAAACTGACATTTCTAGTGAAAAATAATCCCAAACCTAGATACTCAAGGGAAGGGGGAAATTGAGAGGCAATAATTCTGTTTAGGAGAGATGGTGAACAACAAACTAGACATGAATTTAAAATGGAATAGGGAAGCAAGAAAGGACAATTCAATTTTGAGCTGCATGCATAGAAGTAGGATATCATGAAACAGGCATATAACTGTCCCTTCTCTACATCAGTCTGATGTGACTGCATCTGGGATATTACATACAATTCTGAAAAAACCTTATTACCAGAAACAATACTGACTGGAGAGAGCTTGAAGAAAAGCAACTCAAATTATTAGAATGGTGTAGGGGCTGATTTAGGAGGAAAGAATTAAAATCTGCTCAGGTTTTAGGAGGTTTTAGGCTGATTTAGAAGAATTAAAATCTATGGTGGTGAGGGACAAATAATAAAATTGACAAATATTTGAAAGGTGCAAGTACCAAAAAGCTAAAGGAATGAATAAGGTTAGCAAAAAGGGGAATGACGCTGTCTAGCACGAAAAACTTCCAGGTGTGGGATCTATTAGGTTGTGGAATACTCTCCCCAGGGAGATGGCAAAATGGTCAAATCCAGGGACGTTTAAAACTGTATAATTCACAAGACTCCAGGCCCTGGACTAGATGACCTAGGATAAACAGGACTTTTCATCCCTGATTTTTTTACCCCAGTCCATCTCACTGTTCTTCTTTATACATATAGTGTGTATAAAACCAAAGCTCATGCACGTCTGGCTTTGAACCTAATGCATTTCTGAAGTATATTAAACTGAAGTGAGAGTGGAGTTCTATGCTGGGATTTTCAAAGCCAGTTTCTTGTGTAGGAATCCTCTGTATTTTTGAAGCAAGTCTGCAGATCTCCTGAGGGGGTTCGCACCTCCTATAAGAACTAGTACAGTGATGCCTGATTTCCCCTTCAAGGGGAGCAAAGTCCAGGAAAGGAAAGGAGCAGACTTACCAGCTCTCTGCTCGTCCTGGTACTCTCCATAATCAGCTACTTCTCTTCGGTCTAAAGTATAATCGTGGTTGGAGAAGTACTGCACCCCGTTGTCCTCTTCCATGTGGTACCTTTTCAGTTCCTGAATAATCTCCATGATGAGATTGAAGAGGCTTTGCCTGTCTTTTAGGTCTATGGAGTCAGTTCTCTCTTTGCAATAACCTGCTGACAGCATTAAGAGCACCAGCACCAGCAGCACAGGAGGCCTCAGTCCACTCATTGCAAGTCTGAACTGGAGGGTGAATGAGCAGAGGAAAAGAAATGATCCACTTTGGGGGACTCCTATTTCACTGAAAGAGAAAAGTGGGGGTGGGGGAAGGGCGAGTCACGGGGGTGAAATCAGAAAGAGCAAAGAGGCTACTTTGCACATTATGTAATCAGGGTGCCTTGTTTCCTCCCTCCCACCACCTCCTTAGATTTTAAAATGGACCAGATTCCCAACTGGTGCAAACTGGCCGGGCTCAAGTGAAGGAAGAGGATTTGCACCAGTTGAGGAGATGGCCCAATCGGCCTTTTACTTGCCCTGCCAGCAGCAACTTTATTCTCGCCTGCAGGGCCGACTAGAGAGCCGCTCGGCCGCCCGAAAGCTACAGGAGTCGAAGTACTCCCATGCTGCCTTCGCGTTGTACACAGTCCAGCCAGTGCTGACTCCCAAGTGCGCAGGCAAGGGGGACTCGCACAGATCCGGAGGAAAGGCGTTAAGTCACTGCAGCCTACGCCGATGGAGAGAGCGAGGCGGCTGCACGGAGGAGCGCACGCCTAGGACTCCCCTGGCCCTTCCTATCGCCCCCCCCACACACACACACACACACACGCTTCTTATCTCCAGCGTGGCCGCAGAGGGTAATCCCTGAGCGCTGAAACACAGCAGAGTCAATCCCAGCGCACGCGGGGCCGGCGGCGGGCAGTGGTGTAAACAGAGGCGTCCGTCCGCCCAGCACCAGGCAGCAGGGGCACAACAACAGCCCGCTGCGGAAACTTTTCCAAAACTTGCACCTTAACACCCGCTCTGACTGCTGCAGCCAAAGCCGAGCGTTCATTGCCCAGCCAGTCCAAGCGTTGGCGTGAGTGAGGTTTAACCCCCCCCCCCGGCATGGGCATGGGCATGGGCAGTCACCGCTTCCCACTACGCGGCGGCGGCAACGCGGCGCTGGGGACCCATTGCCCCGAGAGGCAGCCTGCTCCCCAGGGGCGTGCAAACGAGCGGGCTGTGCCCGGGGACCCAGCGCAGCCGAGAAGCTCCTGCGCAGTCTCACCGCCAGGACCCGTGCACGAGTCGGCCCCAGCAGAGGGGAGGCACGTGGGAGCCCAGCGGCGCTCAGTCCCCTCCCGGCTCCTAAAGCACCCGGAGAGGGGAAGGCGCCAGCTTCCTCCTTGCCTCGCACCTGCCTCGCCTCGCCTCCGTCCCCGTAACCCTCCCCCCCCTCGCGGCTGATCCCCGGCGCGCCCGGTCTCCGGCTCTGAACTTCGCGGGAAGCGCTTGGCCCCGGCGTCGCCCCGCCAGCCCGGCCCCGCCGTTACCTGTCTCTCCTTCCCCCGCGCCGGCCCGGTCCCGCCCTCGCTCACTCCCCCCCCCCCACGCAGGAGCAGCCCGCGGTGCCGGAGTTTCCTTGTTGCCCCCCCCCCCCCGTCCCGGTGCACAGGCTGCGTCCACAAGCTACTCCATGGCGGCCAGCCCCGGCGCCGCCGCTTATATAGGCTCCGGGACATACCCCAGGCGGCGGCTCCGGCCGATGGGATCGACTCACTCGCAAGTGGGAGGAAAGCAACAAAAGTCCGCTCGGCAACCCGGCGAGCCTCCTCCTCCCCCCCCCCCCCCGTGCAGGCTCGCTCCTCAGCTTCGCGCCGACGTAAGGAGCCGGTGCCGAGCGGGGCTGTGCCCCTGCCTTTAACGGGGAAAGCGCGGGGGCGCCGCCGAGCCCCGTCCGCCGACCCCGCGCCGCCGCCTGCGCGCCTCGGCTGTCACGCGGGGGGAAGCCGCGTGGTTGCCAGGACCTTTCCGTCCGTCCGTCCGTCCGCGGGGGAGGGGGGGCGGCACCTCAGGCGGGACGTCTGCGGTTCTGTGGCCGCGGCAGCCGGCATCTGCCTCCCTCAGTTACTCTCGTAAAGGGTAATTCTCCAGCGCTAGGAGCCGTGACTGGAAATCCCCCGCCCGGGGAGAGAGGCGCCGCGATCCCGCGCGGGCTCTGTCCCAAGCGGGGCCGGTCCCGCTTCCCCCCCCCCCCCACGTTCCCGCGCTCCTCCCCCCCCCCCGCCACGGCGGGCAGTGCCGCGGGGCAGAGAGCTTTCCCACTGCCCCCTTGAGACACCCGGCAAAACCCTGCCCCCCTAAGTCCGAATCCTGCCAAATTAACACTCACCCCCCCCCCTCGCCTCAAAATCGCATTACGGGGGGGGGGGGGGGCTGATGCTGAAACATGATCCGGCTGAACTTTTCTGTTTGCTTTCACTGCGTGGCTAACCCTCACCCTCGCAGCAGCCAAGAGACACCGATCCAGTTGGATCGAGCGGCGGCGGGGGGGGGGGGTCTCCACGGTCTCCACGCAGGGGAGGGGACGCCCCCCCCCCCCAGCGCCTGGGTGCCTCGACCGCTAGGTGAAGCTAGGAGCTGGAAAGCCACAGCGGTCCCCTCGCCCGCTCCCCTCTTTCTACTTCGCTTGTGTCAGGCAAGCCGTGAATACGGCGCCGTCCCCGAGGCCAGCGCGGACAACAGCGACACGTCGTGGCAGCGAGTGTCATTAAGCTCCGGGGAGCGGTCTGTAGAGGGGCGGGGGGGGGGGGTCCCGCTGCAAAGTGAAAGTGACGGGGAGGCCCGAGGCGAAAGAAACGGAACGAGAGCAACGTCAGGGGCTGCAGTTAAGCCGAGCCCTTCCTCCCGAAGCCATTCCCCCGAGCCTGCCTTTCTCTTGGGTGCACATTCCGGATTGTGCATGTAAACGTCTTCAGGGCGCGCGGAACTTGACAATAAAATTGTTACAATGGCTAGACTATTGCTCTGCTGAAGCCCGGTGAACGTGCTTTCTGTGCCTGACTCTAGTTCGTGTCTGTGTAGCCATAGGGCGGGGGTGGGGGGGGGGTGAGCGAGAGGGAGTGTGTGAGGGAGAGAAAACTCCATATTTGTGTAGGTGTGTATATAGCACTTTTCATCAGTGCCCCTTAAAGCCCTACACACACACACACGGAGCAGAGGGGATTTTCTTTTCATTAAACCCTACAAGTAGTTTATATATAGGGTGCCCTATGACCCGGTTTGGTTGGGACAGACCCTTTTTAAGCCCAGTTCCAGCCTTCCTGACTTTTTTGGCAAAAGTAGGCATTTCTTGCCAACTTGATCAGTTGAGCACAAGAGCAAATGCCCACTTGTGCCAAAAAAAGTGGGGTGCGGAGGAATGGGGGGGGGGAGCAGCAATGCCAGCCCCATACAAGAGTGGAGGCAGGGCTTTGGTGGGGGGCTGACAGAGCTCGGATGAACAGCGACGTCAATCTCATCCCCATATCTACTCTAGTGACATCATCAGAGGACCCAATCACATCAGCCACACCATCAGAGGCTCATTCACCTGCATGTCTACCGACGTTATATATGCCATCATGTGCCAGCAATGCCCCCCTGCCATGTACATTGGCCAAACCAGACAGTCCTACCTAAAAGAATAAATGGACACAAATCGGACATCAGGAATGGTAACACACAAAAGCCAGTGGAAGAACACTTCGATCTTTCTGGACGTTCAATAACAGATTTGAAAGTAGCTATACCTGAACAAAAAAACTTCAGAAACAGACTTCAAAGAGAAATAGCAGAACTAAAATTCATTTGCAAATTTAACACCATTAATTTGGGCTTGAATAGGGACTGGGAGTGGCTGGCTCATTACAGAAGCAGCTTTGCCCCTCCTGGAATTGACACCACTTCATCTATTGTTGGGAGTGGACTACATCCACCCTGATCGAATTGGACCTGTCAGCACTGGTTCTCCACTTGTGAGGTAACTCCCTTCTCTTCATGTGTCAGTATATTTATGTCTGCATCTGTAACTTTCACTCCATGCATCTGAAGAAGTGAGGTTTTTACCCCTGAAAGCTTATGCTCAAATAAATCTGTTAGTCTTTAAGTTGCCACCTTACTCCTTGACACTTTCAAATCACTTTCACAGTATTTCCAATCCCAAATGTTCAAATATGACTCAAACTCACCAAGAATCATGATATTGGCTTTAAAATAATGAAATTATGTAAAAATAATAGATCTGGTGTTCTTTTTATTTGAATTCTGCTTTTTGAGCCTTTAGGATGCACTGGGGTCACATTTTTAAGTTTTCTTCACTGCCATGAGGGCTAGAAACTTCAGAAACTTTTTCTTTAAGAATGAAGGCTAAAATAATCACATATCCACTTGACTCCAGCAGCTGGGGCTTTAAGGAATACAATAATAATCATGAGACTCATGACAAAATCATGAGAATTGGCAACACTACTTTCACTTCTGTTTAAAAGCTAGTTACTTTCCAGAAGGGTCTTAAACACAACACTACAGTGATTAAGTTGCAGTTTTCACAGGAGAACATTTAAAACCAAACACCAAGAAAATTCCACATTTTAAAGTTGAGAAAAAAATTGAGACTTTTGAGGTACATCAGGGCCACTGCAGGCAGGAAAGGAAAATAAACAGGCACAGGAGCTCTAGGCAGCTCTTCCTCTTGAAAGAAAGTTGGAGGGTTGAATTGTCTAATCTTTAATCAAATAAAACCTCTGTTGCCATCGGGGCTTCCACTCATAGATATTAACATCACAGTAAACATGCAATACTATATGGTCAATAACTATACACTTCATACTTAAATATCTTAGCCATCTTATCCAGAGTTACACATTTTATACACACTGGCTCAGGGACTACATTTTCTGGCACATTCTGAACAGTGCTGAGCACAGAGATGGTGCCTAGTTAATAATACAAATCATTACAATAATCATTGACATTATGCAATCTGTGGATGCAATTTCTGTTCTTTGTTCTGGAATTGTCCTGAATCCAGCTGAAACTCTAAGAATTTGATGTATAATCACATTTGATACTCAGACGACACTTTCTCATTCCTTCCTTTTCTCAAACTCAGAACAAAAAATGACAAAACAAAATGGTTTTCAGTTAAAATCTAAAATTGCACAGTAGGCATTGCTCTACAACTCAGCCTGGGGCAGAACCTGCCACCCATTGGCAGTTAAGTGCTCACCTCTAATCTGACTCTCATTCTCTCTCTTTTCTTTCTTCATCCTTGACCGTTCTGCTGCTTTTCATACTGTCAACCATGACGACCTTCCCACTGCCTGGGACCAACTGCTGGAGTCTCAGAGAACTGGATGCCTTGGTTTTGCTTCCAGAGATCAGAGTCCTCCTTTTTTTGCAACATGCAGCAAAGAGAAAGGCTGATCCAGTGGAGAGAGAACTAGCCCTGAAAGACCTGGTTTCTACTCCCCTCCTCGATGGACTTCATGTATAACCTCAGGCCAGTGCCTTAGGGACAGAATTTCAAAGGCTTTTAGGCACCAAAAGATGCCTTGTAGGTACTTTTGTAAATCCCACTACATGCCTAAATACCTTTGAAAATCTGGCCTTTACTCTCTCTGTGCCTCAGTGCCCCATTGGTACAATGTGGCTAACAGCACTGCTCTACCTCATCAAGGGACTGTGATGTGAGGTGCTCAGATGCTATGGTGATGAGGCCACATAAGTACAGGTAGTGTGGGAACTTCTCTATACCACTGCTATCCCTTCCCTGGGTTTTGGCCTCTTCTTTTCACCTATGCCCCTCACGTCTCCTCTTTTCTGAGGCTTTGTCTACACTGCCAATTGAAGGAGTGCTTAAAAAATCCCCCTCCTCCTCAAAAGACAAAAGTTTTACCCCAGTAAGTGCCTATGTGAATGCCCACATTGCCAGCAGGAGTGCTCTCCTGTTGACAATGTGAAACCCGCTCGTAGGGGGTGAAAGTGTTTTGTCGGCAAAAGTGCTGACAAATAGTGTTTACATTGCCCGACTTTTAGCAACCCGTCCCTGTCACTAAAAGGTGTGTAGTTTAGACAAAGCCTTAATGTAAACTTGGCTCAGAGGGCGTAGCTGTATTTCTTCTGAGTCCCCTGCAGACTGGGGGGGGGGGGGGAGGTTCTTCAATACCTCCCACTCCCTGCAGTGGGATTCCTGTTTTACAGGTTCATCTAATGACTTCCAGATCCTTAATTTAATTACCAGCCCTTTCTCATCTTAATCACCCTGCCTCTGTTTGTAAACAAAATACTGGCTCTGCCCCGGGGTGCAAGCTGGGAGAAGCACCTCTCTGCAGAACTCATATTCCACACTAATGCTGAGCAATTAAGAGCTCTGCCTGGGAGCATCCCTCCTGTATGAAACTCTTCGGGGGGAGGTAAGCCCTCCCAATGGCACCCCTGCATACATGATGTAACAGCCTTCCCCTTCCATACACTCTCAGTCTATGGTTTCAGAGTAGCAGCCGTGTTAGTCTGTGTTCGCAAAAAGAAAAGGAGAACTTGTGGCACCTTAGAGACTAACAAATTTATAGCATCCGATGAAGCGAGCTGTAGCTCACGAAAGCTTATGCTCAAATAAATGTGTTAGTCTCTAAGGTGCCACAAGTTCTCCTTTTCTCAGTCTATGCAGTCACATCTAGGTTGCTATTGGAAACCAATGGGAAATACATATCATTGCATAATTAAGAAAGACATCCAAAGCAAGATCAGTTTAGACTGGAATCCAGAAAATGCCTTCTTTTCTACTTTATTATTTATTTTCTGTCAGTTTGAAAACCAGGGAAATTTTGAGAGATTAGCCCATCTTTGCAAGAGTATGACACTTGTATAACATATAAATAATATGATTATTATTCACTGTGCGTCCATATCAAACAGTGACCTCAGGTCATCTAGGGAAGTACACATTACCTAGGTATCATATACACAGTGCTGTTCAAAACACAGGGTTTGCCACTCCCCTATGGGTTCTCATTCCAGAAGCTTCATTTGCCCTTCTATTAGGATGTAGTAGTGGGGTTGCTTAATTACATGAAAACTTCTACTTTAGCATTTCAAACAAACATTCATACAAATACATACTTTGGGAAGCAGATATATGTAATTGCAGAGTAGACACTTTTTAAAAAAAATTAACTTGGATGGACATTATTCTATTTTATGAGCACTTGTTCTTTCTGATTTTTAGTATTTTTTTAAATGAATGTCATGCAAACAAGAAATAATCTGCACCAATCTAGCATATTTCAACAGAGACTCTCCAAGTGCTTTACACATATTAATTGCACCAAAGTGAGTTGGGTAAATAAATACAATTATCTGTTTTACAGAAATAAAACCTGAGGCATTTTGAGATTAAGGTCCAGATTCTGATTTTGTTTACACTGGTGTATTTAAAACAAAAACAAAACAAAACTGGAATAGCTCCACTGACTTCAGTTGAATTACTCCAGATTTACACCAGTATAAATGTGATAAGAATTTAAGGGCCAGATTGGGTTATCCTTTCTCATGTTGAGTAGTACCTTACTCTGCAAATAATTCAATTTATTTCAATGGAACTATTCAAGGAGTAAAGTACTATTCAATGTGAGTAAGAGTGACACAATCCAGCCATATTTGAATAGAAAATGGGAAATTACTAATTAATGCTCTGTGGCTTGTGTTATACTGGAGGTTGGACTAGATGATCACAGTGGTCCCTTCTGGATTTAGAATCTATGACTGTACACATCTATAATAGTCAAAAACATCACCTGGTCTTTAAAAAAAAAGTTCCAAATCCTCTGAATGACCACCTTGTATTGTAAGCAAGCATATAAAACAACAACTGACATGCTGTTTGGTATAGTAATTCATTTGGTGAATTGTTCTTCACTCCCTGGGTTTCAGAGTAGCAGCTGTATTAGTCTGTATTCACAAAAAGAAAAGGAGTACTTGTGGCACCTTAGAGACTAACAAATTTATTTGAGCATAAGCTTATGCTCAAATACATTTGTTAGTCTCTAAGGTGCCACAAGTACTCCTTTACTCCCTGGGTTGGATATGGAAACCTAACAAAGTGGTCCTTAAAGCAGAAACTAAATTTGGGATTTGGAGTTTCGCTTGTTTTCAAAAACAATATGTAGGATTAATATTCTTGTGAAATAACACATTAGTCACACTTTTCTGGGTATCAAATCACTAACAAGCACTGATTCTGATAATACCATACCATGCTAGAATGTAAAGGGAAATACCTTGAATTTTGACTTACTTGGCCTACATGAAAACAACAAGCAAATATGCTCCTTATGGTCCTCTCCCTTGTAAGACTGGTGAAATTTTCATGCTAAGAGGCTTAGCATTTCAACCATGCTGTTGTTCCAGCTGATTATAACAGACATAAAGATTCCCATCTATGTTTAATAAAAGCCAAGTGCTGCATCTTCTGAAGCAATTGCAGAACAGCACTGGTTGCTTGAATCAAAGTTATATCCAACATGTGAACAGTGTGTGTGCTTAGAAGAAAATTCCCATGAGTGTCCTTTGACAAGACTATAAAAATACATTCTGGTGTCAGCTGCTCTCTACTGAACTCAGATACTCAAAATAATGTTTTTAAATCCATTTTTCCTAAAACCTCATGTTTGCTTGAGATTGTTTTAAAATCAAATAGTAAAACTTTCTGTTTTAAAATCAAACAAACAAACAGACTTTGCAGCACTAGCAAACAAGAAGCAAAATTTGTCATACTGCAGCTACAGATGAATCTGACTGAACAAGAAGGTGCTAGTAACTCTGGTTCATTGAATGGATATCAATGGGTTGACATAACAACTGGACTTCCAAAGCATTGGCCACATCCATAATTCAAAATTTACAACCAGAAATATTGTTTATGGCTCAGCCTCTTGTTAGATATAACAGTTAATAGTCCTTTCAACAGAAAACATCCTGATTAATAAAGAAAACTTGAGTAGGTGACACATACTTTTTCTTTTCTGGTCAGCATAAGTTTAATCATATATGTTTGTGTATGTGTCAGTTTCTGTTAATATTCTAGCAAGCATTCAAATTGTATAAGCAATTATAATAATTGATATTAAAGTCCCAATAAATAGAAAAATGTGTTGCATCCAACAAATATTATTCTAGGACAGGGGTGGGCAAACTATGGCCTGCGGGCCGAGCTGTTTTAAGCCGGCCTACAAGCTGCACCACAAGGCTCGGCCCTGCTCCGGCGCTCCGGCTGGGGTGCTGGGTCAGGGCCGCACCACACAGCTCCCAGAAGCAGTGGCATGGCCCTGCTCCGGCTCCTACGCGCTCCAATGGAACTGCAGAGGCGGTGCCTGCAGATGGGGCAGCGTGCAGAGCCGCCAGACCAAGCTGCCACATAGGAGCCAGAGAAGGGACATGCCACTTCTTCCAGAAGCTGCTTGAGGTAAGTGTCACTAGGAGCCTGTACCCCCTGAGCCTCTCCCCATGCCCCAACCCCCTGCCCCAGCCCCGATCCCCCTCCTGCTCTCCAAACCCCTCGATCCCAGCCCAGAGCACTTCCTGCACCCTAAACCTCTCATCCCCAGCCCCACCCAAAGCCCACACCTCCAGCTGGAACCTGCACCCCTTCCTGCACCCCTATTCTAGTCCTGATGCCCCTCCCACCCTTCAAACCCCTTCAAATCCCAGCCCAGAGCACCCTCCTACACCCCAAAATCATCATCCCCAGCCCCACCCCAGAGCCCGCACCCCCTCCCACACCCCAACCCCAATTTTGTGAGCATTCATGGCCCACCATACAATTTCTATTCTCCAATGTGGCCCTCAGGCCACACCTGTTCTAGGATCTCCTTTCAAACTTACCAAACTGCAAAATGCTTTTTTCAATATGAGACATAGTGCATACGTGTAAAATAATATTTATGTGCCTGGCTCAGTCATCTCTGAGTCTCCAACTCTCAAAAGTAATGCCCACTGCAGCAACAGCTGCTGGTGTGGACAGAGATGATAAACTAAAAATTTCTCCAGAGCTGAAATCAGCCAGAGAACATATATAACTTCAACAGATATTAGGGATTTTTAAGTCAATGAAACACATTAAAGGCTCTCCCCACTTCCTACCTGGTTCAAATGCCAAGAAGATTAAAATCCCATCAATCAGCAATGGAACAAAAACTAAAGACCTTCAATCTATTTCCTAAGCATCAGTGTCACAGACTCAGCCGGTCTAATGTTCCATTGCATATTTATAAAACAATTTTCTTTCTGTCTCTTTCAGCCTGTGAATTTAAGGCCATACACAACTCCACATCAACCTACTTCTCAGCCCTGGGGCAGATTCATGATTATGCTCCAGCTGCTTTTTACTGCTGCAGCAATGCAAAGCAAATGAAAACCCAACTCACCCAGCCAGAGCATATTGGTGAATCTAGCCATTGGTGCTCTATTAAGACAGCTTTTATGCTACATTTGTTTCCTTCTCCCATTCAAACCTCCATGCATTTTGCCACACTGCTCTCATGCATGGAATGATTTCCCCCCAATCCTAGTTCACTGAACACTGCCTTCACTTCACTCAGCTCCCTCTGAAAAACTGAGTTCTTTCACTATGCACCACGAGTAGTATAAGGGGAGTTTCTCTTACATATAAGGGGAGAAAAAGCTCCATATTATTCCATTCTCTGGATTTCTAAGTGTAAGCAGGGTCTGAATGAACTCTTCTCTGACAGCTAGTTGGGGAGGGGAGAGACTTCAGGAGCAAACTGTATTTACATGAACACATCTACTCTGCATAAGTATATAGCAGACAGAAGCTGTGTAGCTCCAAGTGATGTGCTTTGGCTGATGTTGGGTTACAAATCACTTTAGTACTGAATGCAGGGATAGAGAAATGTTATCAATATTATCTTTATTGTATGATGAAAGGGGAGCAGAACTGTGTTGAACTTGTTCCAGTTGAGGGATCACCCTCAACTGAAAGGAACTTGCTTAGCCAGGGGCTCAAATGCCAGATCCCTGTGAAAATAAGTAGGAAGAGGGGACAGGTATTCAAGCCAGCCAGATGGCATAACCTCTCCCTAAGGGTCCCCAGTCTGGTTTAACCTGTTCCTCCCCACTGTTCAAAGATACAGCTAAATAGGCTTAATTAGGAGCCTTTTGTTATTTCAAGTACTCAGTAAGAGCTGAAATCACTTGTGGCGAGGAGGTATTTCTGCCCAACCTGCTGAGAGCTAAAAATCACTAAGAGACTGATCTACAGAGGTCACAGCAGGTAGCAGTAGAAGGAAGCTGACAGGCAGCTGGTGAAAGTGGCAAGCAGTTGGCTGACTAGTGGGGCAGTGAGGAACTTCAGCTGGCAGGGTGGTCAGGCAGCGAGGAACAGTGGCTGGCAGGACAGCCAGCCAGAGCAAGTGCTCAGCAAGCAAGGTGCCTTCTTCCATGGGTGGGAGGTGAACTCACACAGATGCACCTCTGAATTCTGGGTCCTCACTGTCTTACTCACAGTTTTATGTTTATGAATCCTACTTGTGGCATTTTCCCTAATTAATGTTGGGTGACATCTCTCCTTTCATTAAAAGTTTCTTTTCTACACTCAGGCTCTGTGCTTGTGAGTGGGGAAGTATTGCCTCTCAGAGGCGCCCAGAGGTAGTGTGTAATTTTCCTAGGTTACTGAGCGGGGGCTCGAGCCGGTTCAATGCTGTATTATTGAAAAGGAACCCCTAGATAGCCCTGGTTGCTGCCGGCTGCACGTGGCAGAAGGGTTACATAAGTGCTTCCTGCCTTCTACAGTATGTGCCTGTCTTTTAAGCTGTAAGAACTTCATGGCAAGGGCAGTCTTTATTTTTGTGTATTGTACACTACTGGAGCAAAACAAACAAAAAACAATACATATTATAAATGATAATTATAGAAAAAAGAGTAAGAGAGTAAGCATATGATTTTTCATAACATGTTTCCATCATGGATTTATTTGATTCAGCTGTGTGCTTTGTTGTGGTCCACTATCTAAGAATTTTATACTTCTGCCCATCACCATAATATCTGAGCCCCATCCATGTAAAATCAATAGCACCAGTAAAGTCCCTAGTGAATGTTCTCTCATCATCTGGATAGAATGGGATACAACCCCTGGCCTGCTTTGATCTCTCTGCATTGTTCTCATAGCATAAAAGAATGAAGACTGGCTGCAACTCCCCAGCTGAGGATTCCCTTAATGTGAGGAGAATCCCCAATGGTTTTAAAGACAGTGTAGGCGGCTCTGACATCCCCAGCAAGTAGCTCTCGGCTTGCAGTCTTGCCATTGTGTGACACTAATAATCAAAATATGTGACAAATGAACAAAGTGCGGCACACCCGTGTTTTTGTGGAACATAGTGCTGAAATTGACACATTATAATAAGTTTTAATGATAAAACCTATTTAAAAGGATTTTCTCACTGTGTGAATTAAATGAATCAGCTTTTTAAACAGAAACATTGAAAAACAAATTCTATCCTTCAACCAATGATCTCTCTACATGGGTTCTCATCAGGATTTGATGCTTGAACCTCTAGCACTGCTATCTACCACTTGAGCTAAAGCAGCAACTGAAGTTTGTTTCTGGGGCTAACGGGGGACATGACACATTTAACCAGTTATCAATATTTTAAAGTTTCAGCCCAGGGAGCCAGAAAGGGTTAATCCATCATTTGGTATAACCTTGACAATCTGATCTTTTCTCTCTTGAGGCTTCAGGCATCACATTGTATTATTTCTAACAAGCTATAATTTGTTAGTTGTACATTTTAATTATCATGATCTGTTTCTACAGACTCTGCTATGACATGATATCCCAACTTAAAATTCTTACCATTCTTCAGCAGAGGAACTTTCACACACTAGAGTATATAGAATGGGTCATGTTTTGGTGCCAGTCACAACCTTTTTATATATTTTAGTTGCACTTAATTATTCTTATTAAATATTATGATTACTTTACATGTTTCTGTCTCATTTTAGGCTAAAAGGTCAAATTTGTCTAGGCTTTTCTCATGGAAGGTTAGTGCATTGAAACTGAACATTGACTTGGATTTGACATTCATTGCAAAATAGAACCGATCTCTGATTTTTATGTTTTCAATTTTTTATTAAAATGGTACAGGACCTATAAAAACGTGGTGATATGTATAGGCTTTACTCCAGCACTGGCTGGTACTAATTAATTTTTATTTTGAAAGGATAGTTGGGTTAAAAAACATGTACTTTTTAAATTCCTTATGTTTCTGTACTAATAACACTTTATATTACTAAAATGAAAGCTTTTAAAAAGTTTAACATATCATTTACTACTTATGTTGTTTATTTAGATTTTACAGTTATCTCAGGTTGGGCAATAAAAAATAGGCTAATCTGTTTCACCTTTTCCAGTTGTCATATTCTGTTTCAGGTTTTCATATACTAGCTCAATATTTGAGCAAAAAACCTTGCAGAGGAATATTAATTTGTCTTTCAAATAACCTATTTCATTTTTAAAAAATTCAAAAGGATATTTCTGTTGGATTCACATTAGTAAAAACTTGTTTTTATGAAGCCAAAGGCCCCAGTCTTGCAATTGATAGCACACAGGATTCAGTGGGGCTCTGCACGGGCACAGACCTCTACCTGCAAACTATCATTTACATCAAGGTTACAAGTTTAATGCAAATCTCATTCTCGTTAATATTGTCAGTGGGTCTAATCCCCGCATTTAATATGGGCCCCACCTCCCCATTCACCAAAAAGATTTACAGGTTCTGTGCTCTGCCCCAGCTTTTAAACACTCTTCTGGGAGTAGTCCCATTAGTATACCAGTCCTCAAGAGCCCATACTCTCCCACAAGAATAGGCCACACAGTGTCAGCAACTCCTAGACTGTGCCTTCGGGCTCCAGTGCCTTCTGGTTCCCACTGTGACTCTCAAGAGAAAGTCCAACTGAGATCAGAATCCTGAGAGATGCTTTACTTTCTTAGGGAGCAAGGAAACCAGCAGAGTATTTACAGTGAGCCAGGGCAGCCTTTTCAAAATAAGATAGTATTTACCAATCAGCTGGACTATAGCATGAGAAAGTCCTTAGATTAGCATGGAAAAGCACAGCTCAGGACAGAGTCCATACTGCTAGAAGCAATGGCTTTGCCATGCCCTGATTCTCTCAGGTCTATCTTGGCTTTCTCTGTCCCATGTGCCTTTGTGTCTGAGAAAGCCCCTGACGAGCAGAGCTCCTTTAGCACATAGTACAGAGAAGATGAAGAACCTACTGCCTTACCTATGCTGCTGGTATTCTACCCTTCCGTATTGGAACCACAGCATGGCAGGGAAGATGATTATGAGCTTGCAAAGGGGGAAGGCAAGATTTAGTCATTAAACCAGCTAAATAATTAGCAGCTCTTTAAAATTGAGTACATAATCCATCTGTTTTGTGTGCTTACTTAGCTTTGGTACATAAGTGATAAAAGGTTGCTACTGTACACATGTAATGAGATATATAGATCATTTGGAGCCCCTTGAGGTAGTTCCTGTAGGAGTCAGCTCCACTGAGCCAGACTGCAGCATACATAGTTTTGAGTTAAACTCCAGTAAGATTTTCCGAGTCCCTGCTTAGAAGGTCTGTTTGAGTTGAAGCAATCAGGTGCAGCCTGTGCTTAATTTATGCCAGGACTGAGCCCCGGAACCTCTAGGTTGGGCAGTTCATAGCCCAGGCACCTCTTGTCTTGCCACGTCAGTTATGAAAGTAAAAAAATTGCTTGAGCCCTGGCACCTCTTTCATTACAAGTTAAGGACTGGGTACAGCTAAGCCCAGTTGAGTTCAGAACTTTAAAAAGGGGAGATGGGGGTTGAGAAGGAACGTTGAGAGACAGTCAGTCATGAGCAACTAGGGGTGTTGTTTGTGTATATATACAGGAACTGCTTTGCGCATATATAATTTGTTTGGTGATGCTGCTTTTAAATTGAAGCTCCATAAAAAGAATATGGCCATGCCAGAGACTTTGCTGGTTTGTGTTACTTTTGTTAAGCAAAAGCCCCGGTCAATAACTAGCTGTCCCAGAAAAGAATCTTTGTTTTGGTTTTAGCTTAGCCTGGGCCACCTGTGAACTCTTTCCCCTCTCTCTCTCTTCATTTACCCTTTTTTGCTTTAGCACCACACAATACTTTCATGATAATCGATACAAGTCTGTGGAAGTCAATTATTTTCTTCTTCAGTTAAAGTTAGTTGCACAGACTTGCAATATGATGTCAAGAAAATGTCAAAATTAGATCAGAATATTAAACTGGTGCAGAGAATAACAAATGCAAATGTCTGGGGCAGACACTAAGAACAATATTCTTGTGCCCTTTTGGAGAAAGATGCCCTATTTCCCACTCATGATCCTGAAATACAATGTCTTGATGTTTTGGAAGGGCAGTAAAGTTAGCTCAGACTATGGTGATGGGGCCAAATAAGTATTTTGATAGAAATACAGATTTCTGGACCTTTCTTGAGTTCCATGTATAAGAATGGAGCCACAGTTTACTTTTCTGAGAGAATTTTCTGTGCAACTTTAATTTGCCCCCCTCTTACATATGCGTTATCATACAGTTTTTAGTTACATGACCACATGATATATTTTCCACAGGATACCTGCCTCATCTATTGCACAGAATAACAGTCCTTGCTGAATGAGCAAGTCAATATTTCTTGTTATCCTTATTGTTCAGTCTGTGTCTCCATGCATTATTTACTGCACACTAGTCAAATTCTGCATTGAATACAGAAATATTAATTTCCTCATGAGCTTTTCTATGGTGTTGTTGTCACATAACCTTAGTTCTTAACAGTTATTAACGAATTTATCTTTATAACACCACTACAAGGTGATGGATGTTGTTATCCCCATTTTGCACCTGGGGAACTTAAGCATAGAGGTTAAAGTCAAAATTGTCAAAAGTATCCATTAATTTTGGGTGCCCAGTCTGAGAAGCATAGGACTCAATTTTTTGGAGTACTTAGTTTTATATGTCACTTTATCTGTTCAAATTTATTAGAGCATAAGCTTTCGTGAGCTACAGCTCACTTCATCGGATGCATTTGGTGGAAAAAACAGAGGAGAGATTTATATACACACACACAGAGAACATGAAACAATGGGTTTATCATACACATTGTAAGGAGAGTGATCACTTAAGATAAGCCATCACCAACAGCAGGGGGGGGAAAGGAGGAAAACCTTCCATGGTGACAAGCAGGTAGGCTAATTCCAGCAGTTAACAAGAATATCAGAGGAACAGTGGGGGGTGGGGTGGGGGGGAGAAATACCATGGGGAAATAGTTTTACTTTGTGTAATGACTCATCCATTCCCAGTCTCTATTCAAGCTTAAGTTAATTGTATCCATTGATGACATCTTCATCATCTGGACCCATGGAAAAGAAGCCCTTGAGGAATTCCACCATGATTTCAACAATTTCCATCCCACCATCAACCTCAGCCTGGACCAGTCCACACAAGAGATCCACTTCCTGGACACTACGGTGCTAATAAGCGATGGTCACATAAACACCACCCTATATCGGAAACCTACTGACCGCTATTCCTAACTACATGCCTCTAGCTTTCATCCAGATCATACCACTCGATCCATTGTCTACAGCCAAGCGCTACGATATAACCGCATTTGCTCCAACCCCTCAGACAGAGACAAACACCTACAAGATCTCTATCATGCATTCCTACAACTACAATACCCACCTGCTGAAGTGAAGAAACAGATTGACAGAGCCAGAAGAGTACCCAGAAGTCACCTACTACAGGACAGGCCCAACAAAGAAAACAACAGAACGCCACTAGCCATCACCTTCAGCCCCCAACTAAAACCTCTCCAACGGATCATCAAGGATCTACAACCTATCCTGAAGGACAAGCCATCGCTCTCTCAGATCTTGGGAGATAGACCAGTCCTTGCTTACAGACAGCCCCCCAATCTGAAGCAAATACTCACCAGCAACCACACACCACACAACAGAACCACTAACCCAGGAACCTATCCTTGCAACAAAGCCCGTTGCCAACTCTGTCCACATATCTATTCAGGGGATACCATCATAGGGCCTAATCACATCAGCCACACTATCAGAGGCTCGTTCACCTGTGCATCTACCAATGTGATATATGCCATCATGTGCCAGCAATGCCCCTCTGCCATGTACATTGGTCAAACTGGACAGTCTCTACGTAAAAGAATGAATGGACACAAATCAGACGTCAAGAATTATAACATTCAAAAACCAGTTGGAGAACACTTCAATCTCTCTGGTCACTCGATCACAGACCTAAGAGTGGCTATACTTCAACAAAAAAGCTTCAAAAACAGACTCCAACGAGAGACTGCTGAATTGGAATTAATTTGCAAACTGGATACAATTAACTTAGGCTTGAATAGAGACTGGGAATGGATGAGTCATTACACAAAGTAAAACTATTTCCCCATGGTATTTCTCCCCCCCACCCCACCCCCCACTGTTCCTCTGATATTCTTGTTAACTGCTGGAATTAGCCTACCTGCTTGTCACCATGGAAGGTTTTCCTCCTTTCCCCCCCCTGCTGTTGGTGATGGCTTATCTTAAGTGATCACTCTCCTTACAATGTGTATGATAAACCCATTGTTTCATGTTCTCTGTGTGTGTGTATATAAATCTCTCCTCTGTTTTTTCCACCAAATGCATCCGATGAAGTGAGCTGTAGCTCACGAAAGCTTATGCTCTAATAAATTTGTTAGTCTCTAAGGTGCCACAAGTACTCCTTTTCTTTTTGCGAATACAGACTAACACGGCTGCTACTCTGAAACCTGTGTTTATCTGTTCAAAGCACAGCTACCATTGATTTCTGTTGCAGTTCTGAGTGCTCAGTACTTTTGCAAATCAGACCCCAGAATCTCAAGTTGGGTGCCCAGAAAATGAAGAACATTGTGGCCACTCGGGAAAAGCTTGGTTTAAATGACTTGCCCAGCATCACACAGGAACTCTGTGATAGAAGCAGGGATAGAATCCAGTTCTCCGAGGCAACAGTCAACTGCCTTAACCATGAGGCCATCTTTTCTCTTCCTACAATCCCCTCTCTCATTTGTTATATGCTGTGAGGGATCACAGGCCTCAAACATGGGCATCCCTAGTCTGTGCCTAAGGTCATGACCACCATCCAGCAGCTCACCTGAGTAACCAGGGAAACTTCCAGTGAAGGGTTAGCACACAGAGGGTCTTGCCTCCAAGGCTCTCAATTTGGGGAACATCCAGTCCTCCCTATTGGCAAAGGGACTCTATATAAACCCAGAAGTAACAACAGGAAGTTGTCTGAGAAACTAGAGGAATCCCTGGCTGGCTGCTACTAGAGACCCTCTCCTGCTTACCTGACTCCTGAGCCCTGCATTCCTGCCTGTTCTGGGTTCCTGTCTCCACATTCCAGACTCCCGTCTACTCGCAGTTCCTGCTATCTTGCCCTACTCCAGGTCCCCAGTTCCTGCCTTACCTCCGACACTGTCTCCAGCTCTGACCCCTGGTCTGCCACCTGAATTTGTTCCTGGTTCTGATGCTGCCTCTGACACTTGGCTTGGCACCTGACATCATCTCAAGCTCTGATATTTGGCTTGGCACCTGACACAGTCTTAGGTTTGGACTCTTGGCTCTGATCACTAGGCCTGATCGCCCATGCCATCGCACCTTGACTGGGACTTCTAGGTGTGATGCTGGTCAATGGGAGCCAGTGAATATCCCTGTCAGGACCTCAGCTGTATTTCAGGGGCATACTCTGTAAGGAAACCCAGGCTAGCCTCCTTCATCAAGCCTGGGCTGGCTCATTTCTCAGATTCCTTCTGGACTGGATTCCTCATGGGTCAATAGGAGATAGCATGGCCTGGATTGCCACATTAGTAGCACAAGTTAAGGCATTGCTGGTGCTCTTCCAAACAAAGATCAACTGTTTGGGTGCAATCCAATAGTGTGGGGGTACGGTTGCAGTGCTCCTCTTTGTTTTTCGTCACTTGTGTAGATGATTGTTGATATGGATGACAAGCTTTATGAAGGTGTCCGGAGCCATTGGGGTCTCAATTTGGGCCAGTTTGTCCTTAACCTCATCCCAGAAGCCCCATCAAAATTGATATAACTGGGCCACCTCATTCCATTCTGTGTCTGATATGAGATAGCAGAAGTGAGCTGCAAAAGCAATGGCTGGGCCCAGCCCCTGTTAGAGATTCCACAGGGTGGCCTCAGCATTGCGGGTGCAGTTAGGCTTGGAAGTTGACATAGGCATCCCAGTTAGACAGAACTGGACTGTTGGCTTTCAAAAGGGAAGAGGCCCCCCATACCTAGCCTCCCCTGTCAGCAGGCTAACAATCAAGTCCATCGTGGTATGGTCAGAAGTGTACACCTGCAGTCAAAGTAAGAACAAAAGGCAGCACTGATTCATAAAGCCTTGAAATTTGAAGCGGCTCCCATCAAAACGCTCGGCCAGAGAGACAGTGGGTCCTTGCTCAGGGAACAGCACCGCTGGATGAGTCCAGAGCCCAGTGTTTTGTGTGGAGTTGATGGACTTGATCCCGCAATGCCTGGTTCTCAGTGGCCGGCTACACATTGTGCACCTGGAGAGCTCAGTTGTCTGCATGGAGGCAGCCCACTTGCTGGTGTAATAAAGATGCCCCTTCTGGTACAGGGGGCTCTGCTGTGTCCATCCTCAGCTTGGCCCACAAGGAGAGATTAGTACAGGCCCAAGCAACCTGCAGTGAGCAGGTGTGAGTGGTCAGGCATAGTGGCTGGAACTGGAGTTGGGCCCAGTGATTGGAGCCAAGGATCTAAGCCAAAGACAGCATCAGGTACCAAACTGGAAAGAGAGTCAGGTGTCAGTCCAGGGGTCAGAACAAGAAACATCTTTAGAGTTAAGGTGGAGGAGCAGGAACCTGGAGTAGGGCAGGACACAGGAACTGGGAGTAGATAGGAGTCTAGGATAGGAGGACAGAACTAGGAGAAGGTGGGTAAACAGGAAACAGGAGCAGGAAGGATTGCAGGGCTCAGGAGTCAGATAAGCAGGACGGGTCTGTAGTGGCACCCAGCCAGAGATTCCTCTAGTTCCTCAGACAACTTCCGATTGGTATTTCCTGGTTTATATAGAGTCCCTCAGCCAAGTGGGGGGATGAACATTTCCCCCAATCAGGAGTTTGGAGGGTGGGGCCCTTTGTGAGCTAACTCTTCACTGGCCCCTTCCCTGGTTATTCAAATGAGCTACTGGGTGGTAGTTGTGGGCTGGGGCCCCATGTATGCCTTCCAATTTCTGCAACAAATAAAGCATGTTGTTACACATAACAGCCTCATTCATCTCACAACCCTGATTCAGTCTAGGGTTGCCAACTTTCTCATTGCATAAAACTGAACACCCTTGCCCCATCCCCTGCCCCACCCATTCCCCAAGGCCCCACTCCTGCCCTGCCCCTTCTCTGAGGCCCTGTCCCCCACTCACTCCAGCCTCCCTTCTTCCGTTACTCTCTCTCCCGCACCATCCCTCACTTTCACTGGGCTGGGAGAGGGGGTTGGGGTGCGGGAGGGGGTCTGAGATGCAGGCTCTGGGAGATAGCTCAGGGGTGGGTGTTGGGAGTTGGGCTCTGGGAGGGAGTTAGGGTTCAGGAGGGGGTTCTGACCTGGGTTAGGGTGTTGGGGTGCAGGTGGGGGGTTGGGCTTCAGCCGGGCAGCACTTACCTCAGGCAGCTTCTGGTCCATGGTGCAGCAGGGCTAAGGCAGGCTCCCTGCTCCCGGAAGTGGTCAGTATGTCTGGACCCTAGGCGGAGGCAGTTCCCAGCCAATGGGAGCTGTGGAGTCAGCGCTGGGTGTGGAGGCAGCATGCGGAGCTTCCCTGATCGTCTCTGCACCTAGAGGCTGGACAAGCTGGCCACTTCCGGAGAGCAGCACAGAGCCAGGGCAGGCAGGGAGAGTGCCTTAGCCCTGCTTCGCTGCTGACTGGACTTTTAATGATAAGCCGCCAGGGTCCCTTTTCAACCGGGCGTTCTGGTCAAAAACCGGAGGCCTGGCAACCCTAATTCAGTCCCAGAGCACAGTCTGTTCTCAACAAGACAGGGGTCTTGTGAAAAAAATAATTATATGATCATGTAATTATGGACTATCATAATGCCTATCCACAAAGATACTGAATTAAGGTTGTAAGGGAACTGGGCTAGATGGACCATAGGTCTGATCCAATGTGGCTGTTCTTATTGAAATAACATTATCTTGGTATTTAAGAAACATCTCTTTTCCTTACTGCATGCATTATTCTGTCCTTCTCCCAACAGCTCTAACTTGTTATTTTAAGAGTTCCCCTGGTGCTGGTACTCCTTTATAGTCTCTGTGAGAATCCTGAAGAATTTATCAGTTCTGATAAAAAAAAATCCTGTTAAAATACCCTACAGCCATTTCTGCCTAATTATACCATTGCTTATTGTTAATACTTTTCTGGACACTAAGCAAAATGCATGCTTAAAATACTCTGTCTATTGTGATCGGGTTTAAACCACACACTGGTACTGAGAGGGTTAACAGGAACCTGATTTTTTTTTTAAATTAAAACTCTTCATACATATTACATCAACAGGGGGTGGGTGTGGGGAACAAACTAAAAACAAAACAAAACCTTGAGCCATATACACACATACACAGACACTTACAACAAGCCCAATCAACCAGTTTATAAAGTTATAAAGCACAGAAATAAGTACACATTTCTGCATTTTTGATCTTTGGCATATCAATGATGCATAGCAAAATAAACCAAGCAACCAATCATCATCCTATCAACAGTGTTGCAGTAGGGCAATAACATCCCTAAACATAGCCTGTCCTTCTGTACCTCCTTCCCCCAAGAAAACAAATGACAGAGAGACTAGAAAAACCCAGCCCTACTGCACAGTTTAGCACCCAAAGCCATATATTCCTCCACCATTGACATACATTTTCCCCACACCTCTTTCCCTCCTTTTGTTTTACCTGGCACAATTCAGCCACACACCTCACACCTCATCTGGCATAAAAGTGAGAAAAATAACTATATTGATCAAAAATAGAGTCTCTCTATTTCACTGCTGAAATGCAGAGCCCAAAAAGTCTCCTAAAGCACACTGGGACCCGTTTTGCTCCAACACTACAGGGAAGGCCTTCAACTTAGCCAGCCTCTCCCTAACTTCCCTTGCCCAGAGAAAGGCCATAAGGCAATGTTCTACAATTTCCACCACCCCGGTCAAAGCTCTTTTCTGGGACACAGCCTTTCATGCCTTAGGTCTTTTTTCCATACCTCCCTGACTGCAAACTTCCATGAATCATGTCCCAAGCTGTCTCCTTATATTTAAAAGGCATTATTCTGCAGTTTAAGAGCCGCAGATTAGAGCAGATCAGATGGTTTCATCCATGGGTCCAGATCATCTCAGGCATTGGCACCCTGACAGCAGGATTGTCTGGCTATGTAGACTCCCTCCTCAGGCCCTACATTACCAGCACTCCCAGCTATCTTCGAGACACCACTGACTTCCTGAGGAAACTACACTCCATTGGTGATCTTCCTAAAAACACCATCCTAGCCACTATGGATGTAGAAGCCCTCTACCCCAACATTCCACACAAAGATGGACTACAAGCCATCAGGAACAGTATCCCCGATAATGTCACGGCTAACCTGGTGGCTGAACTTTGTGACTTTGTCCTCACCCATAACTATTTCACATTTGGGGACAATGTATACCTTCAAGTCAGCGGCACTGCAATGGGTACCTGCATGGCCCCACAGTATGCTAACATTTTTATGGCTGACTTAGAACAACGCTTCCTCAGCTCTCGTCTCCTAATGCCCCTACTCAACTTGCACTACATTGATGACCTCTTCATCATCTGGACCCATGGAAAAGAAGCCCTTGAGGAATTCCACCATGATTTCAACAATTTCCATCCCACCATCAACCTCAGCCTGGACCAGTCCACACAAGAGATCCACTTCCTGGACACTACGGTGCTAATAAGCGATGGTCACATAAACACCACCCTATATCGAAAACCTACTGAACGCTATTCCTACCTACATGCCTCTAGCTTTCATCCAGATCATACCACACGATCCATTGTCTACAGCCAAGCGCTACGATATAACCACATTTGCTCCAACCCCTCAGACAGAGACAAACACCTACAAGATCTCTATCATGCATTCCTACAACTACAATACCCACCTGCTGAAGTGAAGAAACAGATTGACAGAGCCAGAAGAGTACCCAGAAGTCACCTACTACGGGACAGGCCCAACAAAGAAAATAACAGAACGCCACTAGCCATCACCTTCAGCCCCCAACTAAAACCTCTCCAACGCATCATCAAGGATCTACAACCTATCCTGAAGGACAACCCATCACTCTCACAGATCTTGGGAGACAGGCCAGTCCTTGCTTACAGACAGCCCCCCAATCTGAAGCAAATACTCACCAGCAACCACACACCACACAACAGAACCACCAACCCAGGAACCTATCCTTGCAACAAAGCCCGTTGCCAACTCTGTCCACATATCTATTCAGAGGACACCATCATAGGGCCTAATCACATCAGCCACACTATCAGAGGCTCGTTCACCTGTGCATCTACCAATGGGATATATGCCATCATGTGCCAGCAATGCCCCTCTGCCATGTACATTGGTCAAACTGGACAGTCTCTACGTAAAAGAATGAATGGACACAAATCAGACGTCAAGAATTATAACATTCAAAAACCAGTTGGAGAACACTTCAATCTCTCTGGTCACTCGATTACAGACCTAAGAGTGGCTATACTTCAACAAAAAAGCTTCAAAAACAGACTCCAACGAGAGACTGCTGAATTGGAATTAATTTGCAAACTGGATACAATTAACTTAGGCTTGAATAGAGACTGGGAATGGATGAGTCATTACACAAAGTAAAACTATTTCCCCATGGTATTTCTCCCCCCGCCCACTGTTCCTCAGATATTCTTGTTAACTGCTGGAAATAGCCTACCTTGCTTGTCACCATGAAAGGTTTTCCTCCTTTCCCCCCCTCCCCCGCTGCTGGTGATGGCTTATCTTAAGTGATCACTCTCCTTACAGTGTGTATGATAAACCCATTGTTTCATGTTCTGTGTGTGTGTATATCAATCTCCCCTCTGTTTTTTCCACCAAATGCATCCGATGAAGTGAGCTGTAGCTCACGAAAGCTTATGCTCTAATAAATTTGTTAGTCTCTAAGGTGCCACAAGTACTCCTTTTCTTTTTATTAAGAAGGTTGTAGTGTTTAATGCCTATTTTGCTTCAGTCTTCACCTAAAAGCTTAATGGTGACCAGATACTCAACACAATTAATATTAATAACAAGGGGGAAGGAATGTAAGCCAAAAGAGGGAAAGAATAGGTTAAAGAATATTTAGATAAAATAGATATATTCAAGTCAGCAGGGCCTGATGAAATTCATCCCAAGATCCTTAAAAAACTAGCTGAAGCAATCTTGGAACCATTAGCAATTATGTATGGGAACTCATGGAGGACCGGTGAGGTCCCAGAGGACAATAGAAGGACAAAAATAGTACCTATCTTTAAAAAGGAGAACTATAGGGGAATTATAGACCAGTCAGTTAACTTCAATATGTGGAAAAATACTGGAAAAAATTATTAGACAATCAATTTGTCAGCACCTAGACTCCTAGAGGATAGTAGGGTTATAAGGAATAGCTAGCATAGATTTGTCAAAAATAAATCATGCCAAACCAACCTAATTTCTTTCTTTGACAGAGTTACTGGTCTAGTAGGGGGAAGCATTAACATAAGAACATAAGAATGGCCATATTGGGACAGACCAAAGGTCCATCCAGCCCAGTATCCCGTCTACCGACAGTGGACAATGCCACGTGCCCCAGAGGGAGTGAGCCTAACAGATAATGATTTAGTGATCTCTCTCCTGCCATCCATCTCCACCCTCTAACAAACAGTGGCTAGGGACATCATTCCTTACCCATCCTGGCTAATAGTCATGAATGGACTTAATCTCCATGAATTTATCTAGTTCTCTTTTAAACCCTGTTATAGTTCTAGCCTTCACAACCTCCTCAGGCAAGGAGTTCCAAAGGTTGACTGTGCGCTGTGTGAAGAAGAACTTCCTTTTATTTGTTTTAAACCTGCTGCCCAATAATTTCATTTAGTGGCTCCTAGTTCTTATATTATAGGAACAAGTAAATAACTTTTCCTTATTCACTTTCTCCACACCACTCATGATTTTATGTACTCTATCATATCCCCCTTTAGTCTCCTCTTTTTCCAAACTGAAAAGTCCTAGCCTCTTTAATCTCTCCTCATATGGGACCTGTTCCAAACCCCTAATAATTTTAGTTGCCCTTCTCTGAACCTTTTCTAATGCCAGTATATCTTTGTAGAGATGAGGAGACCACATCTGTACACAGTATTCAAGATGTGGGCATACCATGGATTTATATAAGGGCAATAAGATATTCTCCATCTTATTCTCTATCCCTTTTTTAATGATTCCTAACATCCTGTTTTCTTTTTTGACTGCTGCTGTACACTGTGTGGACATCTTCTGAGAACTGTCCACAATGACTCCAAGATCTCTTTCTTGATTAGTTGTAGCTAAATTAGCCCCCATCATATTGTATGTATAGTTGGGGTTATTTTTTCCAATGTGCATTTACATTTATCCACATTAAATTTCATCTGCCATTTTGTTGCCCAATCACTTAGTTTTGTGAGATCTTTCTGAAGTTCTTTACAGTCTGCTTTGGTCTTAACTATCTTGAGCAGTTTAGTATTGTCTGCCAACTTTGCCACCTCACAGTTTACCCCTTTCTCAAGATCATTTATGAATAAATTAGACATGATATACCTTGTTTTAGTAAGGCTTTTGATATAGTCCCACATGACATTCTTATAAGCAAACTAGGAACATGTGATCTAGATGAAATTACTATAAAGTGGGGCATAAGTAGTGAAAGACTCAAAGAGTCAAATACTCAAAGAGTAGCTGTCTATAGTTCACTGTCAAACTGGGAGGATGTATCTAGTGGGACCTGCAGGGGTCAGCCTTGGGGCCAGTATTATTCAATATTTTCAGTGATGACTTGGATAATGGAGTCAAAAACGTGATGCAGTTGAAAAAAGGCTAATATGATTCTGCGGGGTAGTAACAGGAGTGTCTTATATAAGACAAAGGAGGTAAGTGTCCCACTCTACATGGTACTGGTGAGGCCTCAGCTTGAGTACTGTACATCCAATTCTGGATGCCTCACTTTAAGAAAGATGTGGACCAATAGAAGAGAGTCCAGAGGAGAGCAACAAAAATGAGAAAAGGTTTACAAAACCTGAGCTATGAGGAAAAGTTAAATATACTAGGCATGTCCAGTCTTTAAAAAAGAACACTGAGTAGAGACCTGATCAGAGGCTTCAAATATATTAAGAGCTGAATCTGGGGATCAGTTGTTCTCCATGTCCACTGAAGAAGTAATAGGCTTAATCTGCAGTGAGGGAGATTTAGGTTAGATATAAGGAAAATCTAACAATAGGATAATTAAGCTCTGTAATAGGCTTCCAAGGGAGGCTGTGGAATTCCTATCACTGGAGGTTTTTAAGAACAGGTTGGACCAATATCTGTCAGGGATGTTGTAGGTTTACTTGGTCTTACCTTGTTGCAGGAGGTTGGAGTTGATGACCTATTGAGGGCCCTTCCAGCTTTACATTTCTATGATTCTATAAGTATCTAAATTAGCTGGTCAGCTGGAAAGGAGTCAGGTTTCCTTGAGGCCTGAGAAACCTCATTAGAGAGAGATTGAGAAAAGAGAAAGTGGGGAGTGCCTGCTCTCTGGCAACAGTGTAATAAATGTCAGGGAAGAGATCTGGGAAAAGCCAACAGGCAGCTGTTAGCTCCTGTGCTGGGTTTCAAAATAGGGGCAAGACTCCATGGAGATAGCTCTAGTGTGTTGGAGTTCAGCTGAGATACAGAGAAATGGGGAAGACTTGTAAGAGACTAATGTTCAAGCCTGGGAAGGGTGGAAGTGGTTTTAAATTTGTACTTCTGCTTTGGGGTTTGTTGGAGAACTCCAGGGAGGAATCCTGTAAGCCATGGCCATAAAGGAAGAGTGAAGCCTGAAAGGAATGCAGGTACACAGTGAGCCTAGAAAGGGCTTTGTGGAAAAAGCCTGCAGACAGGCTGAGGTACAGAGAAGCCCAGGAAGGAAGCAGAGGGCCTGAATATACCAACTTTGCATGCTTATTACAGCGATCCTCTCGTGGAGCCCAGAGAAGAGGGAGGGCTGGGTGCCCTTACTGATCACTGGGAAAATGGTGATCAAGGGTGGAAAGAGTGTTGAGCTGGGACTTGGGCTTGAGGTTGTGATTGTTTGGTGGATCTTTGGTTATCCTGGAAAGAGTGAGACTGTAGAGTGATTGGCCGGAGGACTGAGTTGCAAGAAGAGGCAGACCACTGGCGTGGCTGTTGATGGGGCACTAGACCAGGAGAGTCTGCTATGCTACGTATGTCATAGGGATATGTCAGCAGTGAGCGTACTCGTCTATACAGTATAGCTTGGGGATCAGCAACCTTTGGCACATGGTCCATCAGGGAAAGCCGCAGGGAGCCAGGATGGTTTGTTTACCTGCAGCGTCCACAGGTTCAGCTGATCGCAGCTCCCACTGGCCATGGTTCACCGTTTCAGGCCAATGGGGGGCTGCGGGAAGCGGTGGCCAGCACATCCCTCAGTCCACATCACTTCCCGCAGCCCCCATTGGCCTGGAATGGTGAACCACAGCCAATGGGAGCTACAATCAGCCGAACCTGCAGATGCTGCAGGTAAACAAACTGTCCCAGCCTGCCAGCAGATTTCACTGATGAGCCACCTGCCAAAGGTTGCCGATCCCTGGTCTAGCTGCATGCTCACACAAATGGAATAGTGCCCTAATTCAGCAATGTGTTTAAGCATGTGCCTAACTTTAAATATAGAAATAAGTTGAAGTCAATCATTGTGAAGTACTCCCATTCTTAAAGTTAGATGCATGCTTAAGTACCTTGCTGAATCAGGGCCTAAACCTGTTTTAAAAAAACAAACAAACTTCCATTTATCTAAAATGTATTTCCTTTATATATTTCTAGTGCAAATTCTTAACATATATCTGTGGTAAAATAGTAGGTGAACTCCTAGCAAAAGGATCTGCACCCTTTACACATTCATCTTTCCTGATTTAGAAAGGAATTGCATCCTGGGGGGCTGTGATGCTGGCAGGCCAGGTGCCAGCTCTTGCCAAAGCTGCAGGCATTAGTTAAGAACTGACAAACTCATAGCTGGAGACCAGACCCGTTCACTTATGTGTTAGTGGTGCTCAAAATAGGTATTAGTGTTATAAGAGTGTATTTAGTGTTCAGACAGGATGTTTGTAACTTGCTGCATGCATTAATCTTATTTGTAATATCTGTATTCCATGCTATAAAGAATATGTAAGTTTTGCTTTATAACTTTAAAAATGTTTGCTCTAAACTTGTGAACTCAGGTGGGAAGAATTCCCATCGTTCCCCCTCCCCCCCATATAGAAGAACTAATCAAAATCAGATGGACCATCAAGGAACATCATAATACAAAGGATTGGTGAATGGCGCTATCGCACCTTGGAAATGCTATGTGCAAGGAAGCTCATCCTATAGACCTGGAGGCCAAATGAAGGAAATAAAATAAAGACACAGGAACATTTTCCATCTCTTTGCTGGTTGAACTCTCACACTAAACTGAAGTCAGAGAACCTCAGGGGTTATCCCTGGGTCCACCCTGAAAGACATTTTGAATTGACAGATCACTACAACTCTGTCACTCTTAGGGTTTAGATTGCAACTCATTTGTGGGTATATGTTTTCTTGCTTTAATCTGTAAATAAGTCTGTTATTTCTTTTTCTTAGTTAATAAATCTTTAAGTTGGTGTATTAGTGGATTGGCTACAGGCGTCATCTTTGACATGAGATCTAAGATACAAATTGATCTAAGGTAAGTGACTGGTCTCTTGGGCCTGGAAGCAACCTCAATATTTTATGGTTTTTGGTGTAAGTGACTATTTATCGCTAAATCCAGCTTGCCTGGTGGCAAGATTGACTGGAGTCTCTAAGGGGATTGTCTGTGACTCCATGATAAGACTGTTACAGTGATCCAGCAGTTCACATTTGTCATTGGCTTAGTGAAATCTAATTATAGACCATGCCACCTGGTGTGGTGTTTGTCCTATTTTGGACAGTCTGCCCTGAGGTAGGAACTCATGGTCATGAGCCACTCTAAACAGAGTGACAAGGGCATTCTGTTTCTAATATAAGACATCTGTTAAATGAGTTATAGGGAACAGGACTCCATAAGGCTAGTGGGAATTGTTCCTTTCGTAGCAACCCAAAGCACCAAAATAAATTCTGTCTCTTTTCCATATGCACCATGGTATATGATCTAACTTTCTTTAGGAAGTAGTCTTTTTCAGTCACCCTTAACTTTTAAAAATCAGTTTTAACTGGCCTTAGATTGCTTTAATAAAAGGAAACAATACAGCTGTGGAAGCTCTGCTTCAGTTAGCACCTTAAGATTTCTTTGTAATCAGGTTGCCTGAGCTGTTCTGAATTAGTAAGAGTGGTAGAAAGGGCAACAGGATGTATTAAAGACTATTTAATCCTATATGGTGGGAGGTCGATGGTGGGAGTGTATGTGAGTGTGTACTTTTTGTATGAGTTGCCTCTTTCCAAATTCTTTTCTTCTCTTACAACTTTCTATTTATTTTGTGTAGTACAGAATATAAAAAATCCTCTTTCAATCACTGTTCAAATATAATAAGGATAAAACTGTCATTAAAGCACAGCCATCCACTGGGGACAATGCAAGACCATACTCCCTACTGGAGGGATCTCAGGGACGTGATGGGGACAGTGCAGAGTACATCTCTATCTCTATCTGGAGAGCTCAGCTGCCTAATGCAGAAAAAGGTGGGAAGATGTGGGAGGATTCTGTCAGTGGTTCAGAGCCAGGAAAATGACTCGACATTACCTCTCTTGCAGCTTTTATTATAGGAGGTGTGGAAAAGGGGAAGGGTCATAGACATAATGCAGAAACATCCTCTCTGCCCTGGTTTCTGTGAGAGGCATACATTCCAGATAGCTCACTCACCACATCTTGGGCACACATACCTTTTGGTCAGGTGGGTTGGAAAATAAATTCCAAACATTCTCACTCTGCCAGGGATATTTGTTCTGACCCCTCCATTATTCAAGAAGAGCCCAGATCAATCCTACAGCCATGTGCAGGGTTCAGAGGGCCTGAAGAAGCTTGGCATGTGGATTCTGTTTTACATAAATCAACTGAGCAGACACTTAACTACACAAACATAATTCATGGACAATAGCCATTCCAGTATTGTGGTGCAAAACTAGATGGGAAATTCTCTAGGAGATTGTGTGTAGCTGGTTTTGTGTGATGTGTTCAAGGACTTGGACCACAAAAACAAAGTTAGTTACAGGACAACTTTTCAGTGAAGTCATAGTTCCAGGGGGCAATTTCCATGCACGCATCTCCTGACATGTCATTGGTGGGGTTAAAAAATGCATAAAATACATGTACATATCAACTCTAGCAATGGGAATTTATCCCCCCTTAATTGTTATTCAAAGTGACATATGATTTCCATAAGCACAAAAGGCAAATAGAAGAAATCAATTTCAGTTGTATTCCAATGATTGGCTGCCAGAAGAAGACGCAGGAAGTTCAGTGACCTGAAACCTGTTGCCATTAGGGATGGAGAAATCTGAACACACTTGGATTGTATAGGTGTGAAAATTCAGCTTGAACTGGCCTGTTAAAGGGTTCACATTCTGCTTAGGAAAGACTTTGAGAGGGAAAGGGAGATGAGTGGGTGACAGAGAGAAAGAGTATGCAAAACTGGAGCAGCAAGTAGAAAACACATGAAGAGACTGTGCAAAACAGAGCAGAGAAGGGGAGAGAGACAAAAAAATAAATGCACTAAATATACACCCTATATCTACAAGGCACACACTTTTGCAAGTTCTGCTTTTGTGGGAGGATTCTTCTAGGTCTTTACATAGCAGACCATTTCCCCTTTTGATTTAGAATAATAGAATATTAGGGTTGGAAGGGACCTCAGGAGGTAATCTAGTCCACCCCCCTGCTCAAAGCAGGACCAACACCAGCTAAATCATCCCAGCCAGGGCTTTGTCAAGCCAGGCCTTGATGGAGATTCCACCACCTCCCTAGGTAACCATTCCAGTGCTTCACCACCCTCCTAGTAAAATAGTATTTCCTAATATCCAACCTAGACCTCCCCCACTGCAACTTGAGACTATTGCTCCTTGTTTTGTCATCTGCCACCACTGAGAACAGCCTAGTTCCATCCTCTTTGGAACCCCACTTAAGGTAGTTGAAGGCTGCTGTCAAATCCCCCTCACTCTTCTCTTCTGCAGACTGAATAATCCCAGTTCCTTGAGACTCTCCTCATAAGTCATGTTCCACAGCCCCCTAACCATTTTCGTTGCCCTCCGCTGGACTCTCCAATTTGTCCACATCCCTTCTGTAGTGGGGGCCACAAAACTGGATGCAGTACTCCAGATGTGGCCTCACCCATGCCGAATCATGACTGGGGAACAGTGAACATGAGTTTAAAATTACAGGAAGAAAAGTTCACAGGCTCAAACCAATTTTTCAAACAGAGTTTGAGGGACTTGTAAAATTTCAAATGCATGGTTGCCAACTTTCATGCACATGATGTCAGATTTTAAGTGGATGCCCCTCTGTTTCTTTTCAAGTGAACATCACTAAGGACATTATACCTAAATACACAAAGTATATCATGCAAAACAGTTCATGTTAGAGTAATATGATGGAAAAGATGCTTTGCACTTCATTATCTATAACAATTCATAGGATATGTTAGCCATATGGGAGCTTTAATTTTTACTTATATGGTAATCCATAAAATTTAAATCTGGATATTCCAAATCCTTGCTCGTCCAAATCAAAGTTCCATTGTCTTAAATGGAACTTCCTCAGTTGGCAGCAAAGTGATGATTTAACCCCATTATTTGATCTCTCTCTCTCTCTCTCTCTCTCTCTCTCTCTCTCTCTCTCTCTCTCTCTCTGTATTAAACAAATAGGGTGAAATCCTGGCCCCACTGAAGTCAATAAGAGTTTTGCTATTGACTTTGATGGGGCCAGAATTTCACCCATTGGGATACATTTTGTTTCTTGTTGTTTTCAAGAAAGCAAGGGACTAACAACATTGGGTTGGAACCAGAGAAAAATTCTTAGGATTCCTCATGCAGTTCTATCAATTTATTTCTACTATTAATGGTAACACCAGGCTGCATACTGTCTATAGTACAAAGTTTTTTTGATGTACACAGATACTAAATAAAGTCTGTGTTGAAATTTGTAAACTCATTTTCACTTATGAACCAAACAATTCCTGAGATGAAAGGCCATTGTATTCCATCCAACCCCAAAGTCTGGAATTGAATAGAGTCATCATGGTTAAGGCCAGCCTGGATCATGAGATCATCTAGTCTGACCTCCTGCATTACAAAGCAGAGAACTTTATCTAGTTCCTTCTGTATTGAAATAAGACTTCTTGCACCTGTGTAATAAAACAGTTTATTTGTGAGCTTTTCAAAATTTAAGAAGAGATTGTATAAATAATATCACAGTATTTTGTTTGAGAATTTAAACATAATCAAACATGGCTGTGTTTTCTATCAACAATACTTCATGTTGTTGTAGCCTTCTGAAGATTTTATATTTTCTCAAGAGTTCTTTCCTTTTATGTTAGAAAAGGATTTCCAGGGGGTCACAAAAGTTTCATGACACTTTTCTATTTTTACACAGAATGTTTTAATTTGACAGTATGAAATTTCCTCAAGATGATCTCTCACTGTGGGAGGGGCATGGGGATTTCCAGTTTCTTGTGAAATATACAGCATCTTGACACATCCCAATGGAACGTGCAGAAGCCTGCAAAGTAATGTAGACTAGTCATCAAGGATTATTTAAATCAAAGCTCATGTTAATTCTAGATGAAGTTTGTATCTGCTTCTAGAATGTTTGTTGCATTGATATCTCTCTTCAATATTCATTTTTAAACAAATTAATATGAGCCTTACATTTCATTGAGAAACCTCTATACAGAATGCAACTGATTTTCTTATGTGCCTCAGTTTCACTTTGTCCAGCCTGCTTTTCCTCCTCATTTACACTTAAGGTCAGCCTTTGGCCCAGTAGTCTATGCTCTTGTTGGCAGCCAGCTCTGTTTCAAAGCCATCAGTTATTACTACTATCAGTTTAAGGTCGACATGATGGTTCAAAGCTCACTGAAGTCAAAGGAAAGACTCCCATTGACTTAACTGGGCTTTGGCTCAGGCCACAGAAGTGCAAGGCTCTCACAGCATCCTTCAGACCACCTTCTGTACACATGTAAGACTGTAGAGACTTTATACTTGTATCATCAGTGAAGTTGCACTAATTGAAACGATGATTTACTGTAGGAACTATTGCACTGACCACTATGATGAAAATCAACACATGCAAAGAAAATGTATTTTAAAAATACACAGTACACAACGTAGCTAATTTACAATCTTACTGCAGGACCCATGTAGGAAAATGCAAAATTTCTTTCCAAACTAGTTTACTGTATTATTTGCAAAATAGTATGTTATGATATGAACTCCAGAATGGAGGGATCTTATAGTAAAAACACTAGCATTGTAATATGTACATCCAAATGATATGGTTGATGTAGACTTACCATGGCACTTAAATGAAAGAAAAAAAATTCATTATGAACTCCATACATATTCAATTGAAATATTGCTCCAAAATGAGCATGATGGGGGAAGAGAGATTGTAGAAAGTACAAGGAAGCTGCAAATTAGCTCAGTACCCCACAATCCTGTTTCTTGTAGTCTCTCGGCTCAAGTGAACCAGCTACTAGTGTTGGCAGTTCTTAGGATCAAGCCCTCATCTAGCACTTAGAGACTGACAATAAAGTAGTACCACTTTTTAACATTTGACTAAGTACTATTTCTGAGTGTACGTTCTCCAACACCTCAGGGGCACTCTGCCTGCCTCTTCCCTAGACAAACATAATGCCTAGGGCTTCCAGCCACTGTCCTCTGAACCCCAGTTATACAGGTCACAGCTGAGACATAACTATTTTAGGTTTCTTGGGATCAAGAGCTAAAAGAGTTAGAGTTGATTAAAAAAATAGTATGGCATGAGATTTTCACATGGTAACTCAAAGGAGATGTAAGTAAGAGTGAATAGTAACTCACCCTGAACATTAAAAAAATCATTTTCACAAACCTGAGAGAAACTGTTGACTTGAGAAAATGTTTATTTATAGGAGAACTAAGGGAGTGTTGGCTTGACAGAAAGAGGTTCCCAGAGCAATGATGGTGATCAGCAGAAAACAACCAAAAGAAATCCTAGCCCTTTATCTATCTTTTGGGTACACAATACACTATCTATAATTTTGATTCATGTGGGGCATCCACCAAACCAATTCCATCACTGAGTATGGAAAAGGTTAAGCTTCATGCAGTAGGAGTGAATGAGTGTTGAGATAACACATTTGATTGGAATGTGAAGGGTAAGTGACTACAGTTAACCAAGATGATTCACCATAAGACTTTGACAAGTGTAGTTGACTGCAGTGTAAGTTGCCCTGAACATCTTCACAGTGCCACTTCAAAACTTAAGATGTCCAGAGAATAATTCAGTTTTTCAATCTGATTTCTTTAATTCCTAAAGTATAACATAATAAGAATGTATTAGTTTTTCAAAACTCAGAATAATGCAGATTACTCACTGTACTTTACTTAAACAAAGAGAGGAAAACCCAAACCCACATGACCCTACCTGAATATATTCTTAGGCCTCAGTTCACTAAAATTCTTAGGCATGTGTTTAAATGGGATTACACATGTGCTGAAGTATCTAGCAGAATTAGATCCTTTGTTTCTGCCCATGTTTTGTCTGTCTAGGTACTTTTAAGGCCCGCATCATTGTAGAACTTGAGTATCTCTAATACATTAAGGAACTTATGCTCACAATAACTTTGTGGCTTAAGAAGTATTGTCCTTATT
The DNA here is from genome assembly GCF_009764565.3 of Dermochelys coriacea. Classification (NCBI taxonomy): domain Eukaryota; kingdom Metazoa; phylum Chordata; order Testudines; family Dermochelyidae; genus Dermochelys; species Dermochelys coriacea. The sequence goes on along the minus strand of NC_050070.1, from coordinate 39,048,935 downwards.
TTACAATGGGGACCTGAGGCATGGAGAAAGTGACTTGCCCAAGGTCACACAGGAAGTCTGTGGTATAGCTGGGACTGGAACCCAAATCTTCTGAGTTCTAGGCCATTGTTTTAGCCACAAATCCATACTTTATATCACATTTTTGTCAAATGACCTGGATCAACAGAATTTTAAGGAAACTGAACACACTTTTATAGCAAGGGCCCAATCCTGCTGCCATTATAGACAAAGGGAGAAATCATTATCATTTTCTTCAATGGGAGAAATATTGGGTCTTAAACTTACTCTGTCTTTTTGTCATTCCAGGGTTGTGAGGCATGGCAGTTTGGTGGCAGCTGGGGCCTGATGGATGGGCACTGAGTCTGCCAGAGGGAGCAGTGTCATCCTGCTTACAGGGGAAGAAGAGCACAACTGGGGGAGGCCACTGGAAAGTATCTTAGAAAGGAGAAATACGTTGTCACAGGTTTTTCCCCAATGAGTCTCTCTTGCCGTAGATACCATGCTCACTCCAGGCCACCTTCACCACCACCGTGCTTTATTATAGTGGTCTATCAGACTACTTCCTGTAACACTATTTACATCTATACAAGCACCAGTCAGTTGCCCTCTTACTTCTGGGGGAAAAGAGAGCAGCACTAGCAGCAACCAGTTCTGCTTTCTTTCAGGCTCTGCACCCACTTCCAGGGCTTCCTTCCTCTCTATTTATCTGCTCCCAGCTGCTGGGGCTGCTTCTCCCTCTAACTAGACCTTCAGCTTGTTAATTGATCTTTCAGTTAGATCTCAATTAACCTGTATTGGTTGGGATTTGAGTGACAGGCTACTGAATCAGCTGCTGATTCAGAACCCCTGTCACACAGTGTAAGAATGGGACAAGATCTCACCTAGGGAAAGGTAGAGTTCATGCAGGAGGAAAAGAAGGTATCCCTCTCACCAGCTCTCAAAGTGTGCATGTGTGCACGTGCTTGTTTCAGGTTGAATTTTTATTCAAAAATAGGTGGAAAGAAAGTCTTCTTGGAGGAGCTAGGACATCACATGTCAACCATCCCAAAATGTGAATTTTCTTTTAAATCTCAGCCAAACTTCTAGTTTTTCTTTGGTTTGTCTCATTTTTGAAGTCACGAGGATTGGCACCATTGTTAGTTCAGAAAGGACAAGTTGAATCAGAACTAATAAGCTTGCAGTGGCTGAATAGTGACATTGTTTGTTTGCTGACTTCACTCAACACTTCAAAAAACTAAACATAAAACTTCAATATTGAAAAATGATGGAAATATTATTTTTATAACCTCAGGGTTTAAGCAATGAAGCTGGAAATAGTCAAGGACTGGGGAACTGGAAAACTAAAATACTACTTCACTGAAGAAGCACCTGGAAAATCCAGCTACTTTCATTGACAACTCTGGCAACACCAATGTACAACAATCATAGTCATGGAGATTGTGGAATAGTAATCATAGTGGCAACCTTGTGGAAAATCTTTTAAAATAAGTTTTTATAAGTTCTGACTCTTGGAAAACTTCACCAGGCAACTGTGCAGTGCCAGAGGTCTCATGTGGGTTGATATTGATAGCTTTGGGAAGGAAACAGTGGAGTTCCCATCTGAAAAATACTGAGCATGGCAAGATTATCTTCATCAATCAAAGCTCACTCCATGCCCAACAATAAATTTTTGAGAGCGTGGAACATAACTTCCTGATTTGTTTGGCAAAGACTTTCTAAAGTAACTATGGGTTGTGTGTGCTTCTCTTCTGGTTCTCAACATGAAACACCAGCTTGGGCCCTGATTTTTTAAAAAAGTGCTGAGCACCTGCCCTCTGATGGTTGGGCCCTTTTAAAGTATATCAAAGTGGGCAACCACAAATGGAGGCACCCCAAATAACCTGTCATGTGTGAAAATCTCAGTCTTGGCTTTTATGTAAAAATTAGCCTTAGATTTTTTTTTCATCCTTCAAATCTGTGTACTCATGAAAACATTTTCATTAGTAAACTTTGTTAAGCCTCACATCAGGAACTGACAACTATATGGGTGCAGCACATATAATCCTGAAAAAAGCTGTCTGCTAAAATTCAAGTGGAGAAATTCCATTGAATGTGGGACAGCTGCCTTTATCCTTCTAACTCACCAGGTGATAGTAAGTACTTTATTTGTAATTCCTCAATGCATAGTAAAATAGTTTGCTATCCATGATTTTAATTAGTGAACTCCATCATGTAATCTGTGAAGTCTAACCACAGCAGTACTCCCAAGATGGTAGTTCCCAAAGCTATCAAGTAGGTAGAATGGAGGCATTTAAAAGGGTATTTTATTCACAGAATGAAACAGAGGCTTATGTTCAAATAGTTTATACATTGTTTAAATGAAACACTTTGCACCAAATGGATTCTTTGAAGTGGCATTCATCAATGCCATTTTGAAATTACTCATTTGCTCAGCCAATGCTTGAAGACACTGGCTGCAATGAAGTTACTAATGGAGTGCCCCAGGGATTGGTGTTGGGACCAATCTTATTTTACATTTTCATTCATGACTTTGGCACAAAAAGTGAGAGTGTGCTAATAAAATTTGTGGATGACACAAATTTGGGAGGTATTACCAATATGAAGTAGAACTGGCATATCATACAAGATCTGTGAAAACTGGAGTAATAGAAATGGGATGATATTTAATAGTGAAAAGTGAAAGGACATGCACTAAGGGACTAACAACAAGAATTTTTGCTCTAAGTTGGGGATGTATCAGCTGGAAGCAACAGAGGAGGAGAAAGACCTGGGCATATTGGTCAATGATCGATCACAGGATGAGTCGCCGATGTGATGAAGCTGTGAAAAAGCTAACGTAATCCTAGGATGCATCAGGCAGGGAATTTTCAAAAGAGATAGGAAAGTATTATTGCCAGTATACAAGGCACCACTGACACCTCATCTGGAAAACTGTGTGCAATTCTGGTCTACCATATTTAAGAAAGATGAATTCAAACTGCAACAGATACAGAGAAGGGCTACTAGGATGATCAAGGAATAGAAAACCTACCTTACAAGGGGAGACTTTGCTTGTTTAGCCTAACCAAATGATGGCTGAGGGGAGATAGGGTTGCTCTCTGTAAGTACATCAGAGGGATAAATACCAGGAATTGAGAGGAATTATTTAAGTTAAAGGCCAATGTTGACAGAAGAACAAATAGATATAAACTGGCCATCAACAAATTTATGCTTGAAATTAGGCAAAGGTTTCTAACCATCAGAGGAGTGAATTTCTGGAACAGACTTCCAAGGGGAGCAGTGTGGTCAAAAAATGTAACTTGTTTCATGATTGAGCTTGATAAGTATATGGAAGGAATGATCTGATGAGGTTACCTGTAATGGCATGTGGCCCATCTGCAACTGCAAGTAGCAAAAATCCCCAATGGTTGGAGATAGGACTCTAGATGAAGAGGGCTCTGAGTTACTACAGAGAATTATTTCCCAAGTTTCTGGCTGGTGACTCTTGCCGACATGCTGAGGGTTCAACTGATCACCATATTTGGGGTCAGGAAGGAATTTCCCCCCAGGTCAGATTGACAGAGACCCTAGGGATTTTTTGCCTTCCTCTGCAGCATGGGACATGGGTCACTTACAAGTTTAAACTAGTGTAAATAGTGGATTCTCTATGACTTGAGAACTTTTAAATCATGATTTGAGGACTTCAGTAACTCAGCCAGAGGTTATGGGTCTATTACAGGAGTCGGTGGGTGAGGTTATGTGGCCTGCGATGTGCAGAGGGTCAGATGATCACAATGGCCCCTTCTGGCCTTAAAGTCTATGAATCTATGAGACACAGTTTGAGCTTAATTTTCTTTTTAACAAACATGCTCAAATGCAGTGTGTGTTTGGAGTGGAAAGAAGAAACTGTATAAACAGGTCTGGTGGGGACTTGGTCCCAGAAGAAACATTTCTGAGGAAAGTTCAACAACCTTCTTTTGATAAAGTACATTTGAATATTAGCACTATGGTGTTCCTCTCCCTCAGCCTGTATGAGGGAGCATTTTCTATATGTAGCTTTCCCACATTCCAGCAGAGCAGTAGTTTTCAGAATTGTTCCTACTGTGGACCATATCATAGGGAAACTCTCATGCACATATCCTTTTACTGCATGGTCACAAGCCCACCTTCCATCTCAGTCATGCTTCTATCCTCAATTGTGCTACATCCCTAGGCAACAGCAGTAATTTCTAACAGAGGAAAGTAATGTATATCTAATTGTCATTAATGCAGCAAATATGGTGTCCATTTTGCACTTCATTTCCTCTCCCTCTTCCTTTCTATTCTGTTCTTTCCTCCCACTGATACTCCTCATATGTTCATCTAGTGCCTATCTCTCCTTTCCTCTGAAATGCTGCCTGGTTCTCTTCTGCCCCGAACATTCCACTCCCTCTGACAACTCCTGGCTGATCACCTGCTGGTGACTAGTAGCTGCCATCCCAATGATGGCTCTGGCAGCTAGGGGTAGTTTCTTCCTGTTGTCTCTTATGTACCTAGTAGAAGCTACAGTGCGGGATCATCCTTCCTGTTTCCATTTGAAAATAAGGAGGAAGGACCCATATCATGTGACCTTCCAGCGCTCCACAATCAATAACTGCTCTGTGGATCACCAGGGGTCTGTGGCCCATATTTCAATAGCTGTTGCAGTAGAACCAGTAGCATAGCTGCCAGCCAATGAAGTGTATTCACCAGACATTAAACAGTATTGCACCTGCAAAATAGAAATGTATTAACTTTTGCATGAAGATTTTTCAAAGTTCTGAACTCCCTTTTTTCCGCTTAAATCAGCCAGTTCTTCTTGTCTATTTCTGTGAAACAAGGCAAGTCAGCCTTGGATTGTGGAACCTCTTAATTCTTTGGTATGATTGTTTTCCAGACAAATTTTTGCAAGTCTGCTAACATCTTCAGGAGTCTCCATGCTTAAGCTCCTCCTTGTTGGTAATGCCTCTTACAGTGTATATGAAAGATTTTGGCTCCATTAGTTAAGAACAATGTTAGCTGATTTGGATTTCCAAGGAAGATATCTTATCTCTATCTCTGAGATGGTTACATATTGCTCCAAATGGTCTCTCAGTTATCTCTGGTACCTCAGGAGAATAGTCATGATGAAAATAGATTATTTTGTTCTTATACAGAACCTGAAGGCAGACATGCTTGGAAGCCCCTTTAAAATTGCTTGGAACATTTCAGATCCATGTGCTTTGTTTGAGGATTCTTCAAAGATTAGATGATGGCTGAAGGTTTCTTCAAAATACATCTGTTATGTCTGTCAGCACAGATCCTCTTCTACCCATCACCCTTTGTGCTGGGTATCTAGGAAACTGCCACATTTTAATGTGATTACATAATTTTCAATCTGATATGATAAAATCATTAATATAAAATGCATGTGTGGACGTGCTGGTAGAGAATTATATATATTTTGCTTCTAGATTTACCACCCACTAGTTGTATTACTATAAGACAGAGGTTCTGAAACTGGAAAGTTGGCCTCCTTGGGAGGGTGCGGAATGTATTTGGACGGGGGATGACATGAGAAGCTTTAGGGAAAACTTTCTGAAGACATTTTACCCACAGCATTGAATAACTATTCCTCCAAACATATCAGATCCTCAAATGGTGCTGTGCATTTGACTCCAGATGGCATTGTACATTTTGATGGATTTCTGCTAAGCTTGCATAGCATTATACAAAGTCATTGCCATCTGTATGTTAATCCGTTTGCTACAATGCAGTGTGCACGTTAAACTGTAAGCATGGACCACAATCACAGTTTTGCTTTTGCTCTTATTACAATGAATTGTTGGTTCATTCATGCAATAGAAAAAAAAACCTGAAGAACAAAGAAGCCGAAACTGATTCAAGTGAAGCATCACCATCGCATATATCAGTATATGTAGTTGTGTGGTGGGGAGTGGGGTGGAAACTATTACAGACACAAAAATGGGGAAGGAAGGCAACCAAATAAATTTGAAAATCACTGCCAAACAAAATTTACACAGGGCCAAACCCTGTTTAGTGTGGAGCAGGCAGAAGATAAGCATATGCAGCAAACTCATTCACATTGTTAAGTCAGCCATTGATCCCACTTTAGCTCAGTGGAAAACTGGAAATATGCCTGGATTTACCTACAATGGTGAAAATAGAAGGACTGGCCAGACCGCCACCAGCACATGGGTGGAAGGATTACACTACATGATCAAGAGCAGTGTGATCATAGCTTCAACCAAATCATACAGACAAGCACCCTTCAACAAATACTGAGTGGCTGGGGAAAAAACAAAACAGACACCTGACATACTCCCTTTACTTCATCATTGAGGAAGGAGTATCTTCTCTCTTCCCCCTCCTCCCGTGGATGTTACTCATGATGACCTAGAGAGCAGGATATGACAGAAAGCCTGACTCTATATTAACTCTTCCCCCCTTTTTCAGAAGTACTCACCCTGTAGTAATTTGATGAGCAATCAGTAGAGATGGTTCCAGTTGTGTGCCCGAAATGGATGAATATTAGATTTTCCTCATGTAAGTACACCACTGACTCACTGGTGAGTTACTGTAATGCCTTGATCAGTGACTGTTAGATGCAATCCTGAACTGGATTTGGCCTTAAGACCTGTGTCTCAGTTTACCCAGAATACCACCTCACTACGTTATGCTGCTTAGTAAATTAGTAATGCTTAGCATTAGATAATCTTTTTGATGCACACCAGGTGTTAAAAAACCTCACAATACTCCAAGGAGCGTTATTTTGCAGCTGGGGAAACCACACCTATGGTATAGCTATTCTTAGGCCATGTCTACACTATGAAATTAGGTCGAATTTATAGAATTCGGTTTGTAGAAAGCGTTTTTATACAGTTGATTGTGTGTGTCCCCACAAAAATGCTGTAAGTACATTTAGTCAGCGGAGTCCGTCCATAGTACCAAGGCAACTGTCAACTTCCGGAGCATTGCACTGTGGATAGCTATCCCACAGTTCCCGCAGTCTCTGCCACCCATTTGAATTCTGGGTAGAAATCCCAATGCCTGATGGGACAAAAACATTGTCGCGGGTAGTTCTGGGTACATATCGTCAGGCCCCCCCTTCCCTCCCTCCGTGAAAGCAAGGGCAGACAATTGTTTCGTGCCTTTTTTCCTGGGTTACCCATGCAGATGCCATACCACAGCAAGCATGGAGCCCGCTCAGCTCACAGTCACCGTATGTTTCCTGGGTGCTGGCAGACGCGGTACGCGTTGCTACACAGCAGCAGCTCATTGCCTTTTGGCAGCAGACAGTGCAGTATGACTGGTAGCCATTGTCGCCGTAGTCTAGGGTGCTCTTTTAGCCGACCTTGGTGAGGTCGGTCAGGGGTGCCTGGGCAAACATGGGAGTGACTCCGCCAGGTTATTTCCCTTTTAAGTTTCGCTCATGGCGATTCAGTCCTGCCAGCAGCCCTACTGCACTGTCTTCTAATGAGCAGCCAGGAGACGACGATGGCCAGCAGTCCTACTGCACCGTCCTCTGCCGAGCACCAGGAGATGACAATGGCCAGCAGTTGTACTGCACTGTCTGCTGCCAGCAAGATGTATAAAGATAGATGAAGTGGATAAAAACAAGAAATAGACCAGAATTGTTTTGTATTCATTTTCTCCTCCCTTCCTCCCTCCCTTCATGAAATCAACGGCCTGCTAAACCCAGGGTTTTGAGTTCTATCCTTGAGGGGGCCATTCTGTTTCTCCTTGATGCAAAGCCACCCCCTTTGTTGATTTTAATTCCCTGTAAGCCAACCCTGTAAGCCATATTGTCAGTCGCCCCTCCCTCCGTCAGAGCAACAGCAGACAATCGTTTCGCGCCCCTTTCCCTGGATTGCCTGAGCAGACGCCATAGCACAGCATTGCAGCAGTTGACCATTGTAAACACCTTGCGCATTATTGTGCATTTTATGCATAATCAGCACCTGAAAAACCAGGAGAGGAGGCGACGGCAGCGCGGTGATGAGGACATGAACACAGATTTCTCTTAAATTGTGGTCCCCATCAATTTGGAGATCATGGTGTTACTGGGGCAGGCTCATGCTGTGGAATGCCGATTCTGGGCCTGGGAAACAAGCACAGAGTGGTGGGACTGCATAGTGTTGCAGGTTTGGGATGATTCCTAGTGGCTCAGAAACTTTCACATGCATAAGTGCACTTTTATGGAACTTTGTGACTTCCTTTCCTCTGCCCTGAAGCGCAAGAATACCAACATGAGAGCCACCCTCGCAGTTCACAAGTGAGTGGCAATAGCCCTGTGGAAACTTGCAGCGCCAGACAGCTACCAGTCAGTCGGGAATCAATTTGGAGTGGGCAAATCTACTGTGGGGGTTGCTGTGATGCAAGTAGCCAACACAATCATTGAGCTGCTGCTATCCAAGGTAGTGACTCTGGGAAATGTGCAGGTCATACTAGATGGCTTTGCTGCAATGGGATTCTCTAACTGTGGTGGGGCTATAGACGGAACACATATCCCTATCTTGGACCGGACCGCCAGGGCAGCCAGTACACAAATCGCAAGGGGTACTCTTCAATGGTGCTACAAGCACTGGTGGATCACAATGGACGTTTCACCAACATCAATGTGGGATGGCTGGGAAAGGTTCATGATGCTTGCGTCTTAAGGAACTCTGGTCTGTTTAAACAGCTGCAGGAAGGGATTTACTTCCCAGACCAGAAAATAACTGTTGGAGATGTTGAAATGTCTATAGTTATCCTTGGGGACCCAGCCTACCCCTTAATGCCCTGGCTTATGAAGCCATACACAGGCACCCTGGACAGTAGTAAGGAGCTGTTCAACTATAGGCTGAGCAAGTACAGAATGGTGGTAAAGTGTGGATTTGGACGTTTAAAGGGTCGCTGGTGCAGTTTACTGACTCGCTCAGACCTCAGCGAAACCAATATTCCCATTGTTATTGCTGCTTGCTGTGTGCTCCACAATCTTTGTGAGAGTAAGGAGGAGATGTGTATGGTGGGGTGGGAGGTTGGTGCAAATTTCCTGGCTGCTGAATACACGCAGCCAGACACCAGGGCAGTTAGAAGAGCACAGCAGGAAGCGCTGTGCATCAGAGAAGCTTTGAAAACCAGTTTCATGACTGGCCAGGGTACAGTGTGACACTTCTGTTTGTTTCTCCTTGATGAAAACCCACCCCCTTGGTTGCTTCTAAATTCCCTGTAAGCCATCTGCCCTACCCCCTTCAATCAGAGCTTGCTTGCAAAGGAAATAAAGTCACTATCATTGAAAAAATATGTATTCTTTATTAATTGATTATAAAAATAGGGAGATAACTCACAAGGTAGCCCAGGTGGGGTGTGGGAAGGAAAAGGCCTCTTTAAAACTTCTTGAATGACAGCCTTCTGTTGCTTGCGCTGTCCACTGGGGTGGAGTGGTTGGGTGCTCAGAGCCTCTACCCCCCCCCCCCACATTCTTGGGTGTCTGGGTGAGGAGGCTATGGAACTTCGGGAGAAGGGAGGGCAGTTAAACAGGGGCTGCAGTGGCAGTCTGTGATCCTGCTGCCATTCATGAACCTCCAACAGATGCCGGAGCATGTCCGTTTGATCCCGCAGTAGCCCCAGCGTTGCCTCATGCCTCCTCTGATCATCCTGCCACCACCTCTCCTCACGTTCATTGGCCGCTTTCCTGTACTCTGCTATTGTGTCCCTCCACACATTCTGCTGAGCTCTGTCAGTGCCAGACGACTGCATGAGCTCAGAGAACATTTCATCGTGCGTGCATTTTTTTTGCCGCCTTATCAGAGATAGCCTTTAGGAAGGAGGAGGGAGGCTCAAAAATTTGGAGGAAAAAAAGGAGTGAAGTATTTTAAAAGACACATTTTACAGAACAGTGGCTATACTCTTTCACGGTGAACAACACTATTCACATTACATAGCACATGTGATTTTGGTACAAGGTCGCATTTTGCATCTTATATGAAGTGCCTGCGACTTTGGTGTTAGAGATCGCACATGCAGTGCTGGGCAACAGAATTTAGCTTGCAGGTGGCCACGGTAAGCCACAGTCTTTCAGCTTCTGCAACCTTCATAACAGCAGCACCCTCCTCTCCCATACCAAGCAAAGCACATTGAGTTGGCCATTTAGTGCTGCAGTTTTCCCATTAATGTGCAGCAGCAGAAACCAAAGTAACCCCCCCCACACCTTCCAATTCTCTGGGATGATTGCTTTACCCTCCCCCCACTGCATGGCTGGTATCAGGGAAGATCCCTGCTAGCCGGGAAGATCCCGGCTAGCCAAACATGAACAGCTCAGCGCCAATGCCTCCTCTCCCCCCCACCACGTGGCTAACTGTGGGGAGGATTTCTTTTCAGCCACAGGCAAACAGCCCAGTAGGAACAGCCACCTCTGAATGTCCCCTTAATTAAATTCCCCTATTTCAACCAGGTTACCATGAATGATATCACTCTTCTGAGGATAACACAGAGAGATAAAGAATGGATGTTACTTGAATGCCGTCAAACACCAGGACCATATGCTGTCAGGCTTTGTCATGCAATGATACCAGATTACTTGCTACTAGCATGGTGTGGTAAAGTGTCCTACCATGGAGGACGGAATAAGGCTGCTCTCCCCAGAAGCCTTCTGCAAAGGCTTTTAGAGTACCTCCAAGAGAACTTCATGGAGATGTCCCTAGAGGATTTCTGCTCCATCTCCAGACATGTTAACAGACTTTTCCAGTAGATGTATTGGCCACGAATGCATCCCATGTCCTCAGGGCTACTTAATCTTTTAAAAATGCTTGCTTTTATAACATGTATTATATTTTAAAAGGTAAACTCACCAGAGGTCCCTTCTCTAGCTTCATTGGTTTGGGTGGGTATTTCAGTCAAGGTAGATAAAAAGATCAGGGAAAATGGTGTGCTGTGTGCTCTCCTCTAGCTCATCCTCCTCCTCCTCCTCATCTTCCTCAGCCATGGTGGAGAGTACCCCATCCATCAGAGTACCCCATGGGTGGGGTAGTGGTGGCAGCCCCCCCTAGAATTGCATGCAGCTCAGCGTAGAAACAGCATGTCTGGGGCTCTGTCCCGGATCGTCCGTTTGATTCTTTGGTTTTCTGGTATGCTTGTCTGAGCTCCTTAAGTTTCATGCGGCACTGTGTTGCTATAGCCTCTATCCCTCATGGCCTCGGAGATTTTTTGAAATGTTTTGGCATTTCGTCTTTTGGAACGTAGTTCTGATAGCATGGATTCCTCTCCCCATACAGCGATCAGATCAAGTACCTCCCATTTGGTCCATGCTGGACCTCTTTTTCGATTCTGGGACTGCATGGTCACCTGTGCTGATGAGCTCTGCATGGTCACCTGGCTGATGAGCTCGCCTGGCCAAACAGGAAATGAGAGTCAAAAGTTCACGGGGCTTTTCCTGTACACCTGGCCAGTGCATCCGAGTTCAGAGTGCTGTCCAGAGTGGTCACAATGGTGAACTGTGGGATAGCTCCTGGAGGCCAATACCTTCGAATTGCGTCCACACTAACCCTAATTCAAAATGGCGATGTCAATTTCAGCGCTAATCCCCTCGTTGGGGAGGAGTACAGAAATCAGTTTTAAGAGCCCTGTATGTCGACAAAAATGGCTTTGTTGTGTGGACGGGTGCAGGGTTAATTCGATTTAACTCTGCTAAATTTGACATAAACTCGTAGTGTAGACCAGGCCTTAGTGATTTTCCCCAGTCTGTATTGCAAATTATTCTCAGAAGCAGGCTTAGAACTCTAGAGGGTCAGGCTCCATTGCCCATTCTCAATCCTCTAGATCATGCTACTACTGGTGCTAAAGCACTCTGTGATCTTAAGATGGAGGCTGATATAGGATGCAAAGTACTATTATACACCCTACAAAATGGTTATTACACATGTAATTATGTTCCCTCTTATTCATCCTTATAGCCGCACTCTGACATTTTTGAACAGCCGCTGAGCTAACCAGAATATTTTCATGCAATACTTCCCATACATTTCTATTTTTGTGATTATTCACCAGTTCAGATGTGGTGTAGGTGTCCTCAGTCTCTTTGCCAATGTGTCTTAGCTTTATTGTGGATGTTTAGTTTGATGAAACAATGTCACTGCATTTATTAACTTCAGCAAGGAAGTCTTGCAAGCAGAGCTTTGCTCTAAATCCCTTCCAAGCATTATTTCTGTAATAAAGAGATAATATTAACCATATCTTAAAATTACATGCCAACTTGCATAAGAACAAAATCAAAATCTATTTTATTTTAGGTTCAAAAGCAATTGTCAAATTAAATATCTAGATCAATATAGATATAGATATCCATTTTCACTGATCTCTGCACTTCCTGGTTCTGATTGGGATTGAAAGCAGAAATGCTTATATATCAAAAATCAGTATCATGGAATGGCTGGAATGACTAAAAGCAAGTAGTATTGTAAATCTTATATGGAAGCCATTTATGGGGAAATCTGCAGCTACCCTGTTTTTTTAAAAAAAAAGACTCAAAATCTGAATATTTGGGAGAAACTTGGCAGGAAAAATATCCAAACATTCAGGTGCTTTTCCAGACCAAACCTCAACCTTTTATCACTAGCCAACATTCCCACTCTTATGAAAAGTGCCTTGGAAATTTTAGCAACCATGTGATTGGATGTCCATTTTGTTGCCAACATGTAATGGGGCAGTGGGACCAACTAACTTCATACTCCTCCAGATGTAGTTATATGAAAACATTCACATACAGAGCAAGACTGGAAGATTTTTTGCAGCATGAAAAAATATCACATTACAGTGATCATGTGGCAGCAACTTCATAATGCCAAGCTGATATAGTCTACCTCCCTCTCCTGGCTTTGTTTCTTTCCACAATGGAGTAAATGTGGTGCCTACCTTCACTGCTTTCTCATGTGTACATTGTCTTAATCTGATATGATTGCTTAGGTAAACATGAGTGTGAAAAATGGGACATTTTATTACACTCACATGATGCCAAATCCAGCCACAGTGTATGTGGCGACAAATAAAAGTTTATTCAAGTCAGCATAACTTCTGACTTTGGGGCTGAATTGGGCCTGTGGTATACAGCCACTTGTTCTTTTACATCTATCAGACCTTGAGAAACAGAATGATCCTGTCTGTCATGCATAGAAAGAATTCTAGCCAGGACTGCATAGTATATTATTGATCTGCTCTTTTAAGAACTCTAAGACTACTATCCAAACTGCAAAACCAGGGAAAGGATTATGTGGATGAAATACCTATCTCAATTAAATATTATAAAATGCCTTTGTCATCCTGAAACTAGATCATCTGTCATCTGCTGAGAGGAAAAACATAGTTGTTGCTGCTTGTTGGCTGCATTTCATAGGAGTCCTATTAGAGTCTGAAAGAGGTCTCTCCTACAATACATTAAAGGCTCAGAGTAGTACACCACTGCTGGCATCTTATTATACTGAAAAAACAACAACTTTTATTTGGGGATAACAGCAATGAACCTATAATACATTTTAGCCATCTGCCTTCGAATTTATACATCTGTGCTTGGTTTTAGTAATGCTATGCCAATAAAGAGTGGATTGAAGCCAATAATATGAGCAGAAAGATGTTCATTAAAATGAGCAATTGTCTTCTACTTGTAGTCTATAGCTTGCATGAGGTTGAGCTCCTTGAACTACGTACAAATTAAGAAAGGGAGAATTGAGAATAAAGAGAGCATCTTTAGTACTGAAATATACCACAGTACATATATGTGATTTTGTTAGTGTGAAGTGTACTATTCTTGGTATAGACTCAGGCAAACCCTGTGGAAAAGAGATGAATACATCCTGCCTGCATGAAGCTTGTTGTACATTTTGTATTGTATTTATTTTGCATCAGTAAGTTGTTTTCTAACAGTAAAGGCCCAGCATCTGCAAGTCAACCGCAAGATACCAATTGACTTCAGTGTTGGCTTTTGATAGCGGGACCAGATAGTCTGGTTGTTTTATCTAACTTGGAATTCATTTGGACATGTTTTAACAGAGCAATTAAATGGTTTGTAATTGGCATGATAAATTAAATTTTAATTTTAAAAAATATTATAATAGAAATCAAGAATTCCTTTTGGGGCCATGTGCCATAAGGATAACTCAAAAGCCAGCAGCCAATTTTCTGGGATTTGGGTGAGGGAGGGAAGTGGTGGAGTTATTAGATAAAATATCTAAGTGGGTGGGAGAAATCAGCTTCATCTTAGCTTATGTTTCAAAGAGTTTTGAAAATGAATCTTCATCCTCATTTAGAAAAGATTCGTATAATAACACAAAGCCTCCTAATCCTTGGAGGAGTGCCATGTACTGTGTTTCTTCCCATTACATCAGAGATTGAGCTCTCTGCATACGATAATCCATACAGTCAAGAAGGTGATCTGGGGCCTCCCCCTCCTCAGCTATGATTCATCTTTCCAAAGCTTTGAGAGACACTCTTTCCTGCCTCTTCTCAACCTGAAGCACCAAAAGTATGGTCCTTAGGAGAACAGTCTTCAGTCAGATCATTTTACTATATAAGGCTAAATTCTGCTTGTCTTATCCCTCTGAGGAGTAGCTTCTAAAAGGCTTCTCACAAAAGCAAGGCAAGCAAGATGTGGCTCTTCATTTTTTTAAAAAAAGAAACTCTTGCTTAAAAAAATCACTAAAATTTATTAGCTGCCAGAGAAAGTTGGAAAAGGTACAGTGAAACTAGAGGGGGAACATAGCTAAAAGCTTACAGTAAAAACAGTGAGGGGTAAAGGGAAGAAAAATGACATCTTTTTAGGATTGCCAAGAATATGTCATGAATCCCTAAAATAGCTTTAACATCAGAGTCTGGCCATATGAAGAGATTCCTTCTCCCCACTCTTGTCACCCTCATATAGGTTTGTAAACTTATTTTTTAAACAAACCAAAAGGCATCTCAAGGGGATACACTCTGGATGAAAACATTGTCAACTATTACCCCCACCCCACAAAAAAATCCTCGCAGGGAAGTACTGTAGACAAATGACTCTGTATCCAAAGTCCAGGTGACTGTAAGGAGTCTCCCTGCGTGGGTAATAACCACATGCCAAATCCTTGCTCTCTTGAGAACAATGACTGCACCTGCCTAGAGGCAGTAGTCACTCCCAAAACCTGCCAGTTACAGAGTAACTTGCTTTGCCTCCAAATGTGCAGCAGTGGATGTGGCTCCCCCATATACCTATATAGTGCTTCTTGGAGCACCTGCTGGGACAATGTGACTTGACACTTTCTCCAGTGTAGGCCAATGCCTACAAAGAACAACTGAGCCTTTGAGTAATAATAATGCATTGTTATACAAAAATGATTCAACCTGAAATCATAGGATATTATTTAAATGCAATGTGCAATTAAATGCAGGCAGTGTGTCAATGCAAGTAACTGTGGTTAAGATTTCATGTTAGTAAATTCAAAGTTAGAACTCAATGAAATAAACATTCTGCTTCCACACACTGAAAACCATGCAAAGACGTATAAAAGCCACATAAGACTCCATACATTTTATTGGTTCGTATCTTTATCAGCACAATTCCTCCAAGCTGCTGCTGATAATTTCTCTCTGGCTCCTTATAAATTAATGTTGGTTTACATTTGTTATCTATCATTATCTAATGTACTTCTTAAGCACCTATCACCTTCTTTTGTCCAGAAGCTACATGCGGCTTCATAACATGAGTGTTTTAGATCAGAAAAACCTGCTGCCATATCTCTTATCTTGTCATCTGTGGATTCAAATCTGAGCCAGAGCAGCTATGCACAATTGCCCTGCTGCTACTGTAATAAGATAGACTTTTTTGTTTTGTTTACAGTAAAGATCGATTCTGCAGTTTCTGCATCCCTTAAGAATGTGTATCAACATCTATTCCTAGTAATACACGCAAATTATAACATTAGTGTGTCTCAGATGTAATTCAGTCTATGACGTTTGTCTGGGTTGTGTTAAGTTTGGACAAATAGTTTATTTGGTGTATTGCTTACTTCTCAGTAGCAATCAAAAGTACTTTGTCTTGAAATTGGGCAGTATCCAGGAAGGCTTTTGTAATCCCACCACCTTCAACATTTCTAAGACAAGTTTCCTTTACTTGTTCTTCTGCTGCATTAGGAATGCTGTCATCTTTACTGAATTGCTGTACTTATAGGGCTGACAAAACCTTCAAAGACACACAAGTGGAAACCTTCTAGAGACATGTGCACTGTTAATTGCACACACACAAAAAAAAGGTACCCAAGGAAGAAGGGTGTACAAAGAGGCAAAAAAAAAAATTGTAAGATAAACAATGAAGAATAGAATAGGGCCAAAGCCAATTGAACTTAATGGATTCTGAACAATGAAGTTAAAGTGGCTCTGTGTAGACAAATGTACAGTCAGTGGTAGGATTAGGGCCTAAACAAGCAACAGGACATTATCTAGTTAAATGAGTTTGTGAAATTTCACACTTTTGTAAAACACTATTCCCTCATTTTACAGTGAGGGTAATTATCCTTGGAACAATTTACCAAGGGCTCTGGTGGATTCTACATTACTGGAAATCTTTAAATCAAGTTGAATGTTTTTCTAAAAGAAAAACATGTTTGAACAGGAATTAATTAAGGGAAGTCCTATGGTCTGATGACCACAATGGTCCCTTCTGGCCTTATGAATCTATGAATCTTTGCAATTACAGAAAATTGTGTGAATCAACAGTATGGATTGAGATACCAGCTGGGCCATAGTAGCAGAGTTTTCTTGTACTCTTATAGAGAATCACTTGCTAATAATTAATGACTTTTATTTATGACAAAAATTAGGCATAATGAGGAAAATGACATTACCTGCCTCAGTCATAACCTCTTTGGAGAAGATGTCTATAGCACATTGTGATCGCTAATGTATACTAAGTGACAATGCTATTTCCCCAGAAATGTATATCAAGAAAAGGCAAATCTTACTTTAGGCAGAATAATGTCCTGACCTGCCCACAGATTAAGAATTAAGAGAAAGCCAGTTCTGAATTGCTAAAACTAAAAGTTCCATCTTCATTTTAAAGTTACTGCTATTTGTTTATACTAATATTGTAAGAACCAAGCCTTTCTTATTTGTCATATTAATACTGGATGGAGGGAGAGGGAAGATGTATTTACTAACATGGGAACTATAAAATACTATGAAAGAGGCACTGTTGTACGTGCGTTGTTGGATATATTAGCAGTATATACTCAATGAACGGGAAGTCAAAGAACCAGTTTGTGGCAGATTCACTGGATATGATAATTTCCATGTCTATTTTAAAATCACATCACTAAATGGACAAAACCCACAAATGTCGAAATCCTTTAGCCAAATGATGAACTACACGGTGATTAGTCTCTGGTACTTAATGTTACAGGGCAGCTCATCCTGCTGTGACACTGTCATTCCCATCAGCTGACTCCTCACTTGTTTTTTCCATTTTCACTCTTTGGAAATGAAATGCCTTATTTCTGATTTGTCCTGGTCCTGTCTCCTGCCTTGTGGTGTCCCACCCTTCCATCCTCATTGATTTCATGGACTCACTGCAACTATCCCCTCCTGCTCCCTCATGCCAGGGGCACTGTGTCTCCCTGTCACAAGCTGATGTGGTCTTTTAAGCAGCCTTAGCTTATCTGGAAGGGGGAGCAGTTAGCTCAGCTGGGGCGAATAAAGCATTGTACAATGGTAATTGAAACACAAGAACCACCTGAAAGGGGTCATGTAATTGAATGTCACCTGAAGAGGGTGTAGTTCAGGAGGAAAGAACAATTAGGAAGAGGAAGTACTGGAGTTCAAAGGAGGAAATGACAGTGAGACAAAGACCAGGCTTGTGAGAAAAAGCTGGGCTGTAGAGGAAAGAAACACCTTTCAGCAATGGGACTTGAAAGAAGACCTTGACTTACAGAAGTTGGGTCCTGAAAGAAAGATCAGGGCTAAGAGGAAGTTTATGAAAATAAAAGGTGGCTTAGAGACTCTGGATGCCTGGTCACTGAAGAAGCCCAAACATATTACGAGTGACCTGGTGAGGTGCATGATTTTAAAGACAAGGTAACCCCAAAAGGGGCTGGACATTGAGAAAGCCTGGCTGGAGGGCCATGGTTCTCTGAAAAATTTAAAAGATTCTGTAATCCAAAATGGAACTGGACACTAGAGGGGTCTTGGCTGGAGAACAGGACTCTATTGAATGCTTTGTGCCCTGAGAGTGTGAGGTGAGGTGTCACATTCTGGGATGCAAACCAGACCAGTGAGGAGTTGTGCCACCTCCCTGCCCCCGAACCTTGGGTGATACCAGTCAGCACTGTGTTCTTGGGGAACCAGGGTGCAGTATCCAGCCTGTTTGACTCATGAAAGACACAGCCCCCCCTCCCCCACCTCTGCTTGAACCAAAACCAATCAGAGAAATGCCTAGCAGAGAGGGGTAAAGGGTGGTGGGAGACACACCTACATCCTTCCTGACAAGGATGACAAGATTAAAGGCAACTCCCATAGTCTCATCTGCATCAAAGATGGGACAGGGAGACATTTCCATTATCATACAGAATGGAGAACAGAGATTTCACCTCAAGAACCACACTGAACTCTGGGACCAGAAAAGCAGGGAAGCACTGCATCATGGGGATCTCTGCTCCAGATGTTAATGAACCTACACCTGCACACACCCAGATCAGCAGTTATCAGACCAATTCTAGTAATGAATCCTTGCTTGATATCCAAAATACTGAAGCAGCCTAACTGCATTGTGAGCTCCCTGGAAGGAACATCATCCATAGCCAAGAGTGACTCAGCTCCTATTGTCTAGCCTAAAGAAAACTCTTGAGTCATCAGTTTACCTATAAACAAATCTAGTGTTCTCCCTTGAACCATTATATTTTCTCTACAAAAACCCCTACCTAAGTCCAAGTAAGTGTTCTGATGCTTGGATCCAAACTATGCATCAGTTCCACTGGGACTCCATCTTCTTTTGATTGATCATGGTGGGGGCTTTGCCTGTCTCTAGAACTCAGAACCCTGAGTTACCACCATCACCCAGGAATCCCGACCAGTTCAAGCTTCATGGAACTGGTGAGATCCCCCTCTTTCTCTCTCTCTGTTTTCCTTTCTACTTTAGATATTAACCTTTAGTAATATAACTGTTATGTTGGTTTAGGCTCTCCTTGTGTAGTTATCACTATTATTCAATCAATAACTTTTATGGTTAAACTGGTTGCTTCTCTCTCTCTCTCAACTTTATGCTTTTGTGTTTTTAGCTTCCCCATTTACTCTGCAGCAACGCTTCTTTTACTTCAACTAAAGATCCCTGTAGCACCCAAAAATACTGTGGGGTTTGCTCATCAAGTGGGTTACTACCAGTACAATTGTGATGTGAAAGTGGGGATAGGGACATGCTAAACCTGTGACATACAAAAGTGGCAGCTTGAAAGTGCTTCTCGATCCAGTCTGCTGAATACAGGAACATGTAAGGGTGGCAGCTTGAAAGTGCTGCTTGACCCAGTCTGCTGAATACAGGGGCACATAAGGGTGGCAGCCTGGAAGTGCTATTTGACCCAGACTGCTCAGGCTTACTCTATTCCGGTGTGGTACCTATGGCACATAAGGGTGACAGCTTGAAAGTGCTGTTTGGCCCAGCCGATTGAGCCCAGAGGCATATAAGGGTGACATCTTGAAAGTGCTGATTGACCCGGTCCACTCAGACTTGCTCTGTTAATGTGTGTGTGTGTGTTTTCATTCACAAGAACCCAGCCCTGGGAAACCTAGTTCCTGCAGGATAGCTCTAGTGGGAGGGGACTTGCAGGAGGGAGTAGTGCTTCATATGAAAATACACGTGACACAAGCAGTACATTAATAGAATTAAAGAGCCCTCCCCCTGAAGAGTAACCCTAAGAAATGAGTATACCCTGAAGTAAAGGGCAAATCTGGTAACATGGTTGCCTGGCAATGCTCTACTGTTGTAGCTCCCAACCTGGGCTGCTCATAAACAGCCCTCCAGCATGTAGGTTACACCCTGAATGTCTGGGTATAGCTGTGGCCCTGGTCCAGCTACTCTGATGCCAGCAGCCTGTCACCACCACTTCAGTCACACTCTGGCTTCCACTAGCCTTGATTACTATTTGCAGGGTGACCCAAAGACTCTCCCAGTCCCAAATTTTCCCAAAAACATGTGTTCTGCACTCTCCAACCCTCTCCTGAACAGTTCAGATATTTAAAGGTCCGTTGCCCCTGTAATCGTCAATATTCAACAGTTTGTTACTTCAGCTGGAGTTACCAAAACAGTTCAGTTTAAATACATTGGTTAAGAGGTTAAAAATAAAATAAGATTATTAATAGAAGAAAAGATTTTAAGTGAATTCAAGTATAAGGTATTAAAGTCAGATATGGTTACAAGAGAAATAAAGATAAAATGCTAATTGCTAAAACTTAACAAGCTAGGCTTGGTTTATCTTGGTTCAAGATAAAATCCTTTGGTCTGCCAGGGTCCAAGCAACATGACTGACCAAATTCTCAGGTAAAGATCTCCCCCTCAAAGTCAAGGGACTATGTGTGTGTGTGCGTGAGAGAGAGAGAGAGAGAGAGAGAGAGAGAGCACGCTTGGGGTTTTCTGCCCCTTTCTTTTATGGTATGGTTAACTTTTGAAAAGGATTCTTCTGAGGGTTACCCCTCAAAGCAAAGTTTATTCAAACAGTAAAGAAGGCAATGTGGAGTTGGGGGTTGAAGGAGGCTCCATGCTCTTTCTTCTCACATGTGTTTGCTGAAATGCAAATTTGCTTTGTCTCCTGCCATCTCTTCTCCTAGCTGTCTCAAGGACCCTGTTTACTATGTATGTGTAAATTGAAATAAAGACACATTGCTTTGTTCAGCACACTTTTGCCTGGGCACAGCTGTATGGTTTTGAACATGTGCTAGTAAAATCATACCGGGGGGTTTCATAACTTTACATATTTACATTTCACCATGATATTATTGACCACCAAGTTGTCAGTTTTCAAATGATACCTCACAAGTGTGCAGGGTGTGAATACAGGGGAATTTCTGATCACAGGGGTGCTCTGGAGCAGGGGTAATCAATGAAACACCCATGCCCCTCCCTTCCATGCCAGGGAACGCTGTGTACCCCCATGTCCTGGTCATTCTTATTCTCCTTCTTTCTCCTTTCTTTTTCTCCCTCTTTCAGGATGTTAACATTTTAAAGTATATTGGGAGCATGGGGAGAGCTGAGATGGGGGTACTGTTATGCTGGAATATGTTAATGGTTACCATCAACTGGTTCTTTGATCTACAGACAACTAAAGAGATGCTAACTAGATGCCATGGACTCTGTGTGTCTCATTTCTCCCCTTCCAATTCTGCCAAAAATCAACAGGGTTCTGCCCATTGATGCTTAGACAATTCCCAGAAACCTTAGAACTGATTAAGTGCAGTGTTCAAAAGTTGTTATATTCTAACATCCATTTATTTTTATTTGTATTATAGTAGCACCTAAAGATCCCAGACATGGACTTGGACTCCATTGTGCTAGGCACAAACACATAACTAAAACACAGTTCCTGTCCCAAATAATTGACAATCTAAGTGTCAGACAAGAGACTACAGATGGATACAGACACATGGAAATAATGAAATGATAATTATCAACATGATAGGCTGCTGGAGTGCTTGTCAAGATTTTGTAGACATTACAACAGAGAAGAATTTTAAGGAGAGATTTGAATGAGGATCATGAATTAGTTTGGCCAATGTTTATGGGGAGGTCTAAAGAGGGAAATGCCATCAAGATGACTGTAAGGCATCACAGGTTCAGCCAAAGACATTTTTGGTTGCAGCTGTTAGCATTACTGAAGGTCCCAGTCAAAGGAAAGGATGGGGAAGGGAAATCACCACTTCAAAAAAAATAAATTGTTTGTAGATGCTCAGCTTTCAGTGGAAAATTATTATACTTGGATGTGATTCAGAGGGTCATGCTTTGTATGCATGTGACTTTATCTGCAATAACAAGTTTTTCCCCCTAATACTTAAAACAGTGACCATATTCTGCTGCCTATTCATTATACTTCATAGTATCACTTGGGTATTCTAGATGTCCAACACAGAGATAGATCTGTGAAATTTTTCATAAATATAAGCTCCTAAAGATCAGAAAAGGTACTTTGCTAACTGGGCAATAAGATCTCAAATTTGAGAATTTATGACCTCTGTGTTTCATGCTTCTTCTAGTAACAAAAAGCTGTGGACTGTAGCTCTATAATTCATTGAGTAACTCTGGTGTTGTCAAACCAGGAGGACAAATCTAGAGTGGTTTGTATAGTTGCCAATTTTGTGATACGGAACTACAATCTGCAATTAAGGATAGATATCTTCTCCATAGATACACAGATATCTTCATATTGCTCCAAGCCCAGTTCTCCATGGCACTTCACAAAGTTCATATCTCACCCCTCTCCTTTTTTGTCTCTATCTCTACCATTATTCTTCTTTTATGTTAATATGCTTATATTTTGACACCTTTTAATTTTACCTCTTGGTCCATCCTGTTGACTGGCTTTGACTATGTAAAGTAGGGGCTTTGTTCAGCTAAATGTCAGAGACTGAAGTGCCTCTCTTAGCCCTGGTTTACACTACGAGTTTAGGTCAAATTTAGGAGCGCTAGGTCGATTTAACCCTGCACCTGTCCACACATGGGACATTTGTTGACTTAAAGGGCTCTTAAAATCGATTTTTGTACTCCTCCCTGACGAGGGAATTAGCGCTAAAATCAACATCGCTGGGTTGAATTTGGGGTAGTGTGGATGCAGTTCAATGGTTTTGGCCTCCGGGAGCTATCCCTGAGTGCTCTATTTTGACCGCTCTGGACAGCCCTTTCAACTCAGATGCACTAATCAGGTACACAGGAAAAGCCTCGGGAGCTTTTGAATTTCATTTCCTGTTTGGCCAGCATGGCGAGCTCATCAGCACAGGTGATCATGCAGTCCCAGAATTGCAAAAGAGCTCCAGCATGAAGTGAACGGGAGGAACTGGATCTGATCGCTGTATGGGGAGACGAATCCGTGCTATCAGAACTCTGTTCCAAAAGACGTAATGCCAATATATATGCCAAAATCTCCAAGGGAAAATGTGAGGTGTTTACAATGCTCACACCTGCAGTGGTGATTGGAGCAGACTCCCGTTTGCAGTGCTATGGCGTATGCGCGGGCAATTCAGGAAAAAGGGTGAGAAATGATTCTGCCATTGCTTTCATGGAGGGAGGGAGGGAATGGTCACTGATGACATGTACCCCAAACCACCCGCAGCTATCTTGTCCATTATCTCAATTTTTTTAAATTAATGCATGGTTTCAAAACAATAGTTACTTTATTTCAAAGGGGGGAGGGTGGTTGGCTTAAAGGGAATTAAAATCAACAAAAGAGGCAGGTTTGCATCAAGGAGAAACACCCACAACTGTCACACCATCGCCTGGCCAGTCATGAAACTGGTTTTCAAAGTCTCTGTGATGCACAGCATGCCTTGCTGTGCTCTTCTAATCGGTGTCTGGCTGCTAAAAATTGGACGTCAGGTGATTTGCCTCAACCTCCCACCCTGCCAAAACGTCTCCCCCTTACTTTGACAGATATTATGGAGCACACAGCAAGCAGCAATAACAATGGGAATGTTGGTTGTGCTGAGGTCTGACCAACAGCACCAGCAAGCTTTTAAATGTCCAAAGACACATTCTACCACCATTCTGCACTTGCTCAGCCTATAGTTGAACTGCTCCTTACTAGTCTCCAGGCTTCATGAGCCCTGGGAGCAAGGGGTAGGCTGGGGTAGGTGTGACCATGTGGTGCTGCCAGCTGGGAGAGCAGCCTGAGGCAAAAGCCTCCAGGCCGCAGGAGATCAGGATAGCAGAGTTGCAGCGGAAGCAGTGGAGCGAGCAAAACACCATTGATGAGGATGGCTAGCAGTCAGCACCGTACAGCAGATCAGGAGAGCAGAATTGCAGTAGAAGCATGGAGCCATTCACCATTGATGCGAAGGCACCCAGGAGCTGTTGCTGTGTGGCCGAGACAAAAGAGCAAGATCTCTGGAGCTGTTACATGTGGAATGTACAGCTGCATGATTTCTTCACCAGCAACAAAGGACAGGAATATGATGCACCTAAAATCTAAAAAGGCCCGCACATTTCCCAGAGTCATTATCCTTGATAACAGAATGTCAACGATTGCATTGGCTACTTGGATCACAGCAGCCTCCACAGTAGACTTTCCTGCAACAGCAGTGGTGACGGTGAGCTGAGCGGGCTCCCACTTGCAGTGCTATTGCATCTGCGCTGTTAACCCAGGAAAAAAGCTGTAAAACGATTGTCTGATGTTGCTTTCACGGAGGGAAGGGTGACTGACGACATGTACCCAAAACCACCCGCGACAATGTTTTTGCCCCATCAGGCATTGGGAGCTCAACCCAGAATTCCAATGGGCGGCAGAGACTGTGGGATAGCTACCCACCGTGTACCGCTCCGAAAGTCGACGCTAGCCAAGGTACTGTGGACACACTCCACCACTTAGTGCACTTAATGGGGACGCACGCAATCGACTGTATAAAACCACTTCCAAAAAAATCAACTTCTATAAAATTGACCTAATTTTGTAGTGTATACATACCCTTAGGCAAGTGGACCTTAAGGCCTTCCATTTGTTTCACTTCTCTTTAACTTTGGCTTCACCCTAGAGTAAAAGTTCTCTCTCTTCCCAAACCTTCTAGGTCTGTAAATCAGCCTACAACCATGTCAGCAATATTGCCCAGGCATACCACTGCCTTTGCCTGCCTTCTTTTACTCTTGTGTTAATTATTGCCTCTTCCCTCTCTATAGTTTCACTAAATCCCTGATGGTCAGACTTCAGGGTCTGCTGAATGCCTCTCTCCACTTTCTTCCACACACAATGAAGCCAAACCACCACATCTCCTTCCTCAGACAACTCAGAATTTATTTCATGAGCAAGATCAAATCTGTCCTCCCTCTTTTTAAAATCCTCCTTACTTCTGCCTATATCATGGACCTTGGGCTCGATTCTATAGAGATGTACATCCTATGAAACCCACTTTCTGAATACTTCCTCTTGTTGCTCTTCTCTCTCTTCCACTTATCTTATACTGACCTCTTTTCTATTTCTGTATGTAACACCGCAGAGCACTCACTGGCATGATGCCTCCTGCTGGTTGGTCTGGGAATTAGCTCTTCCAGCTTCGGAGAGCCTCCTGCTGGCCAGTGTCGCCTTGCTGCCGCCTACTTCTTTCTTTTTCTAGTACCACCCTTTAGTTCAGGCCCCACATCCCTCCCGGCCCGCAGTGCCCCTTCTCTGGGCTACTACCTCGCAGTAGTGCCCCCACACTAAGGGATCCTCCCCTCCCTGGGGAACCCCAATTCCCCAAAGCCCACCTTGCCTCAGTGACCAACTGCCAGTTCTCATCTAGCCCCTTTTCTGAAATGGCCACTCATCATTGGCAAGGGGGTTTGGACCTGCTGCCTTCTTCTGGCCTGGCTGCATACCTGCAGCCTTAGTACCACCACAGGCCCTTTTACACTGGCCTCAGCCTGGGGAGTCACCTGGCCAGAGTTCCCCAGCTCTGCCTGTCCTTTCCCAGTACTGCTCTGTTTGAGAAACCCTTCTCTAGCCAGCAGCCAAGTCCTTCCCACTCTACCACTGCAATGAGACTCCCCCTACCTAGCTCCCAGCCCTTTTATCAGGGCCAGCTGGACTCTAATTGTGTGTGGCCCCACCTGTGGCTGCCTACCCAATCAGGAAACCTTAGGCTTGTCAGCCAGCTATCGGTATCCAGGCTGTGAGACACAGCAACAGAGAATTTAAAGCACCAAGGGTTACAGGGCAGTTGGTGAAAACCTATCACTGGTTTGGATTGCATCTCAAAAAGTGACACTATCTTGAACAGCCTTTTATTATCTATTAATCTTATCAACTCCATCTCACTTCAAGTCTCAGGTAAGAGCATAAAGTACAACACATTCTAAAGAGTCCAATTAAATTGTTCTGGCTAAGGATAAGGGGTTGTCTTAGACCAATGCACACAATATTAAGTACCTATTTGAAAAGGTGGAAATGTTGTATTGATATTGATCATCAAAGCTTAAAGAGTTAAAGGTGTTTATAAGCTCTCTCACAGTCCAACATTAAACAGTGACAGTTAGATTTGGGGTTGTTTTCTACAGAGGCCTTGGTTTTACATTACTTGGCAAACACTCAGAAGCATTCATTCAAGTTGAAAGTTTGATGATTTAAACACACACACACACACAACAAGGAATTAAATCAAACATTTATACTGCAACTGTAATTGAGTTATTATGCAAAACAAACTTAGTCAGACCCTAAGACACTCTCTCTCCTTTTGGAGTTAAAATATCAGTGTCTCTTATTTTTACTAACAACCTTTCTTTGATGAAAAGAAAAGATTTATTTTTTTTTAGTCCTGATGTATGAAAGACATTAACTTATCCTGTTTTTAACAGACAGACACAAGATGGAGGAAAACAGAATAGGAAAGATGGGTGAAATGAAGCTTTTGTTGATGTTTTTGGAACACTGGACAACTGGTTAGTTATGAGTGGATGTTTTGGCTGGTAAGTTGACCATGACACCTGCTGCTTGGACTTGGTTCATGTTCTGGTCAGGGACATCATCTGCTTGGATTCTTTCTCCTTGGATAAAGCAGGCTTAGATGAATGTAGCCTAGGTGATCTCAGGACTCAATGAAAAGCCAAGAGAATGAAAGATAGGAAAGGAAGAAGAAAGGGGAGGATAGAAAGCAACACAACAAGGAAAGGGAAAAGAATACAGGAGCTTAGATGCCTCCACGGTGCAGGCAATTAGATATCCCTGTTTATGGCCTCAGGAGTGGATGTCATGATGATATGTTTACTTTCAGCACTCACAGGTGAAAAACAAAAGCAAGGCCAACTGGCCTTTCTTTCGGGAAAAGAGTCCCTTAGCTTGGTCTGCTCCTTCTGCCTTAATGTCAAGAAAGTTGAAATGAGTTGAGATGAGTTGCAATGCTGGTAAGTCGGGGGATAAGGTGGAGGAAATGTTTCTTTTTTTTTTCCCTCCAAAGTCTCTTTTTAACAACTCCCAAAAAAGAGTAAAAGTGAATGGCATATTTTATCCTCATTATCTTGTCCAACAATTAAATCCATTTCTGTAAGTCTAAAATTGGCATAGGTATCTGTGTTCCCACATTTTCTTGTTGACTAAGTATGACCACCACAGTACTTGACTTATAGCAATAGGTGATTTTTGTTTGGATTAATTCAGGTATTATGTCCGGTTTTCTTGCACCAGTTAGCAACATTTATTTACTGAAAACAAATTGACCTATTTTCTGTGGTTAATTCTCAGGCAGGCAAAAAAGTCATAGGTGTTTTTGACATCTTATGAACTTTCAGGTACTTTTCAAAGTTGAGCTTAGGGTAACTTTTTAGGGTTAATAATCACTACAACCCTCAAAGTCTCTTCCTTGGTCCAATTGTATCAAAGCTGGAAATCCATATACTTAAAAGTGTTTCATCTTCAACAGTCAAACAATTGTAGTGGCCTTCTATTCTGTAGCTGACTTTGCCTTGGCACATAGGTTGAAATGGTCAGTCCCAACTAAAGTGTCCCACATTCTTCCAGTCCTCATCTAAAACCAGGAAATCAATGCATACTAGCTCCAAAGGCTTGCTACTGGTGGTGTTTTTCCAGATCCACAACTCTGATGGGTAAAGACTTCCTTTGTACATAATGAATTGCAGGGAGCTGTGGGAGCTGCCACAGAGGAATTTGCAAGAGATGCTCCTTCTATCCATTGCTCACAATGGGTCCCTTCTTCCCCAATCTGTCCCTTTACCAGTTCTGTCTTTTCCCCATCCTGGCTACTTGTCCCTGTCCCAGTATCCTCACTTAACCAGTCCCAGTCTCCACTCCTAAGACTTCTCATTGCTGTCCCAGTCCTCCCATCCAGGGTCCCCATCCAAGTCCAAGTCTTCATTTCCACCCAATGCCAATTGCTCCACCCCTGTTCCTAGTCCTGGTCTCTTCCCAGTTGGCCCAGGTTCTTGCTCCCTGTCCCCATTCTTTCCACTTCACTGAATCACAGTCCCCTTTTCTTGGATTCTCATCCAATTAGCTTCTCCCCCTTAAGGTTTCATGGGCAACCTTAATTTTAGCAATTCCTAACTTCTGATTGATTGAGTTGGCAGCTTTAACAATCTTTTAGCATAGTTTTTTTTGAATGTTATATTTACATAGACATGGATTGCCATAACTTCACTCCATGAAATATATTGCTGTTGTATCATCAGCTGTTTTTTTACAGAAAGTCCTTGAGTACTTTTAATCCTGACATGAATTAATTGATTTTTAGGATGTATGTAATTTCAGGGATTTTGTTGAACATTTTTGCTAAGAAAAATAAGCATGTTTTTTATATTCAAAATAATCCCCACATTCCCTGATGGATGTGTAAACAACCAACTGGATTTAATATAAATCAGGATTCAAAAAATAAAAATAGAAAAAATTGGTATCATTTACACATGGTTACAAAACAGTGATTTTTGTAATTGCCATGAAAGGCTTAGGTCTTAGAATGTTCAAAACAAAACAAATGGATAAACAAAATTAACTTGTTCATACTTTGTTTGTATTTGGACAGCAGAATAGTATGTTATAGTAGAGGAGCCTATAATATGGGACAGAGGCTAAACTGCTTGTTTAATAGATCTAAATGGAACAAAAAAATAAACGCTGGATTATTGTAGTATGAAAAGAGGTACAAAATGGTTTACATAAGATTTGGATTAATTTCAAACTAAAGTTGAAAAGCACAACAGGCTGTGGCCTAGATATTGCAAAAGTTTGCAGTAGAACCTCAGAGTTACAAACACTTTGGCAATAGGGGTTATTCGTAACTCTGAAATGTTCGTAACTCTGAACAGAATGTTATGGTTGTACTTTTGGAAGTTTATAAATGAACATTGACTTAATACAGCTTTGAAACTTTACTATGCAGAAGAAAAATGCTGCTTTCCCTCTATTTTTTTAGTAGTTTATGTTTAACACAGTACTGGACTATATTTGCTTTTTTGTTGCTGTTTCTGTGGCCTGATTCAATACTTCTGGTTCCAAATGAGGTGTATGGATGACTGGTCAGTTTGTAACTCTGGTCTTTGTAACTCTGAGGTTCTATTGTACTTGCTAAATTAATGGGTGGTGTTTTCCAACAGTTCCTCTTTTCTTTGTCATCCATATCATTATAAAATATAAAAGTAAAATGTCTATTATATGTTTTGAAAACTCTAGATACATCCTATTTAAGTGATAATGGGAATAGGTCACAGAACAAGTCATTGCACAACTCATTCTTTAGTACTTGAGTGACTTAGTGACATAGGCCTGGTCTACACTGGGGGGTGGGGGTGGGGTGTTGATCTAAGTTACGCAACTTCAGCTACATGAATAACGTAGCTGAAAAGTTGACGTACTTAGATCTACTTACCATGGTGTCTTCACTGTGGTAGGTCAACTGCTGACGCTCCCCCGTCAACTCCGCCTACGCTTCTCGCTCCGATGGAGTACTGGAGTCGACGGGAGATGCTCGGCGGTTGATTTATCACATCTTCACTAGCGACCCCTACTGGATCGATTGCTCGGGAGGTAAGTGTAGACATGCCCATAGCTGCAGTTCCTGGTATTAGTTCAAAAGTAAGAAAGGTAGCCTAATCTGGTGAGGTACTGGGATCTCAATTCCCACTGGAGCTATTGCAAGTTGAAGTCACCACAGTCCTCTTACAAGATCAGGCTTATAACTGGCACCATTAGCAATCTCTGCTAAAAAAGCTCCCCGGACTGAGAAAAGCTTGGTCTTGCAGATCAGAACAGAAATGTTTACTAGAGCTCTGTGGGGAATCTTACATAGACATTGCTTGCATTACACTTGGTTCAAACCAGTGCTATTAGTTCCTCATTAAGTATCTGGATAACTTTTAGAATCAGATTTTGAAATCAAGCTGTGGTTTAGATTTTGAGTTCTAGATTAGTTTTTGTCTGTCAGCTCCCTCATTTTAACAGAATTCAACTTTGAAAAAGCAGTGATACAGCTAATCACAACTTCCCATAAACAGTTTAGATATAGCTAGGAAGAAAACAAAGTTCTCTTTGATCTTCACTAAAAGTGCCTTCATAGTCATATACTGATTATGGAAATGGGATGTTTTTATTCAGTACATTATTAAATATGAGAAAAATCCTATATTCAGTGTGGACTATCTCATAAATGCTACCATTATTGGATTTCATGCTAATATATAGTGGTAAAATCTGCTATAAAACAAGAGTATTTGAAAATATGTGATCAGTGAAGGAAGTTTTATGCTAGTTATAGCTTTCATCATGAAAAACTAAGAAGCCCCTCAGCAGTGGAATATACACTTGTTTCCATCAACAGTATTTCAGAGAGGAAAAAAATATTTTTCATTTCAGTTTAAAGTGCAGTATTACTTCAAAGAGCAACTGCACATATTCACTGGAACTAAATTATTTTCTCCTACTCCATGCATGCAAAGGCCATGGACAGTTGCAGTCCCAGAGGTCAGTGGATTGCAGAGACTACTCCCTATGTGCACTCTTGGTGGTGCAGATCTTCCCAAAGGGAATAGGGAGGAGATGAAGCCATGCTTTTCCTTCCTTTGGCTTGCAGAACTGATCAGCTGCAGAGGTGGGAGCAGGTGGCACCAGATGAAGGGCTAGTAGAGTATACATTCCCCCTATGTTCCAGAGAGACAGTCCTTTCCCCAAGTCCTCTGTGGGATGACTCTGCACTGCCCCCAGTATGTACTAGAGGCTAATTACCACAACTTTCAGCTGCACTAGGGCTGGGAAAACTGTTTTTCCCATCCTGTGAAAATTATCAAGCTTTCATAATGTTTTTCAATCATGATTCAGGATGAAAAGATAAAATTTTGAAAATTGCCATCTGGCCATAATTTTTTTAAATTCAATTCAATTCAGGTTCAGTCAATTGAACTGGTTTTTTCATAATTTTATAATGTTTTGATAATTCCAAAACATTTTTTAGATTTGGACCTTTTCAGTAAATATATATGCAATAATTAGCTTAAATTTAGAATTGAAAAGCCATTTGGAACTGAAAAACCAGATTTTTTTTATATACTCAATAATTAGCTTAAATTTAGAACTGAAAAGCCATTTGGAACTGAAAAACCAGATTTTTTTTTCAAAATGGGGCATTTTAAAAAAATTCTAAACCTACCTTTTCAAAATGAGAAATTAGTTGAACCCATCCCTTTCCTGTAAGCAGCTTTGGTTTTGATAAATCAGTATTTTCTGATGAAAAAAAAGTTTTGTCGAAAAATTAGCTCTTGCCAGCATCCTTCCTACTTGGCCTCCTGCTGCAGTTTTAAAGAAGCAGCACACCAATCCTCACATTACTTTTTATCTCCAGGACAAATGAACCTCACCAGAGAAACAGAGAAATGAATGGACCTGGGAACTAAACTACTCTGTTACTCATAGCTTTGGTTCCTTGGCTTCAACACAAAGTTGCCACAAGGCAACATGTTGATGGGCAGGGGGAAAGAAACTTTGTCCACACTATAGCTGTTCTGCAGAAATTGAAAGATACCCAGTGCTGCCATTGTGACTTATTTGGGTGCACAGCAACTTACTACATATAAAAAGTATAAAGTGACCTATATTTTCCAAAATGACCAGTGATTTTGAGTGATTCAGTTTTTATGTATGGAACTTGAGAGCCTTTAAACAAGCTGATTTTCAGAAGGTAAAGTAAGTGCTCAAAGGTTTCTGAAAAATAGACTTCTTTCAGATGTCTCTGGTTGGGCACCCAACAGCTGAAGCAGCCAAAATCACTAGTCACTTTTGAAAATTTTAGGCCAGCATTTCCAGACTTAGTTCTAATTATTTAAAATTTGGTACCAGTAAGGACAGCAAAAAGTTGAGAAGGTGTGGGGTTGGTTGGATGACCAATAGATTGACTATGAAGGGCCAGCTTTACAAAGGTTTAGGCACCTAAAATGCATATAGGTGCTTTTGTAAATCATATTTGGCACCTAAGTGAGTTAGGCTCCGAACTCCCCTTGAATATGAAAGGAACTTGCTTAGGCATATTTGTAAATCTGTATCTGCATTTTTAGGTGCCTTAAATACCTTTGTAAATCAAACTCAAATGGGCCACTTACAACGTTAAAAAAATCATCCTTGATACTGTGCACAGAAGTAAATTAAGGACAACGGTGAGATACCCAAAGGGGCATGTTGCAAGTTTGTTAGACAAAACAGTTATCTCGTATGACATGCGGCTCCCACCCCTTGACAACTATGTCCTTCAATTTCATAGTTGTAGCTGCTACACAGTGGGAGCTTTATGCTGGGTACGGACACTAACTCTGCCAGCAGGGCTGTTTAATGCTGATTCCATAACTGTGCATATTTAATCTACTCATTATTATTGCCTTTAGGACAACATCATGTGCTGCTATTAGTGTGACTGTGTTCAGGAAACATCGTTGAAGTGTTGTGTGGGAAGATATAGATTAAAATAGGTTTTGGAATCCCTGGAATGGAAATCAGGAGAAAAGAGACATCCTAAGGGTGTTGGGTGGCTATTTTTAATTGGTAATGTCAAGATAGGTTGATCACATTTTTGCTTTGAACTCCTAATTAAAGTGTCTGTGTCTTCCTTTTCATCTTTTTACCTTAGAGTTAATACAAGAAGCTATACCTAATATTGAATTTTAGTATTTGACAGAAAACCAAATACCTGGATTTGGTACTTACCCAAAGTCAAATCAGCTGCAGATTTGTTGAAAAAGCTATAGATGATGCAGTTACATTTATTATATTCGGTAATTTTGTGAGTAACAAGAACCCATACCAATAGTTAACCAACTCCATAACCATAGAACTGATAGTTATTTCATATTATATCTGCCTCATATTAACTGCCTACTATTGTAACAAAATTATGAAAAAGCACTGCAGATAGATCTAATTTAAAGTCAATTTTCTTAAAAATGAAAATTTAGCAGCTTGTTATGACTTTATGCCTCTTCATTCCCTTCCTTTCCTTCAATAATAAACAGTAATAGCAAGGTGTTCTTTTCCAAGGATTTTACTGTGGATGACGGTGTACAGTGGGACCCACTGGAGAAAGTCAACTTACTTTCTTATTTAGATTTACAGCAAGGTACAAAAAGGTGCTTATCCCTGGCTCTAGGCACTTTCCCTTGAATTAGAAAAATACAATCAGATAAAAAGCAAAGGCAGTAGCAACTTCGTACTCACATGCTGGCAACAGCATATACAGTAACACTCATGCTCAACACTACTTCCCCCATTCTCATACAAACATTGAGACCCTACCCTAACCCTCCTCCAACATCAGGGGCTAGGTAAATAGACTAACCCTGAAAGTCAACGTATTCAAGCTATTTTGGACCAAGTAGAAAGTAAGTTCAAAAGCTTGAGGGTCCCTCCGGAAAGCCCTTTTATATCAAGGAGTCTCTGGCCCAAGTTCCTGTGCTGAATGCACTGTGGGAGTAAGAGGAAGGTAGTTTGTCAACTAAGTAGATCCCAAGCCATACATAATATGTCAAAACCAATACCTTATATTCTAGCAGGCAGCCAGTTCTGATCCCAGAGACACACTGCCACTGAGGTAAATTACTTAATAAATGGGCTACTGTAGTCTGTGCCAGCTTCACTGTAAAGTGTAGCCCCAAGTAGAACATATTGCAAAGTCTAAGCCTGAGGTGACAGAAGCATGGATAACATTGGCAACATCTTCACTCCAAAGAAATATTTACAATCTCTGAGAGATAAGGTGGGTGAGATAATATCTTTTATTGGACCAACTTCTGATTACTTCACTCACCTTGCATCTCTAATATCCTGGGACTGACACAGATATAACTAAACTGCATGCTGTCCCCTACACAGGTAAGCATGAAAATCAGGGTGGAGTGCTCTAAATTGGAGTGATTTAAATCAGAAAGCAGGAAATGTTGACTTAAATAACAATGATCTTTTTACCTTTGTACTTTTTAGTTATTTTCCTCATAGCCATTAAAATATGTTGATTTGCAACTTAAAATAGCCTTTGTACTACATTTGGTATTACTTGTGCTAACCATAAGGATACACTATATCTAGACACATTTATTTAAGCAGTTATATACCTTAATATACATTTATTCAGATTATTTATTTCATTGTTAGAAAATGTGAATGACCAGGAAAAAAAAAAAGCACTTTCCTGTTTCCTCAGCTCCCAATCAGCTTCTAAAGGTTGAATGAACTACTCCAAATGAAGAGAATACTCTCTTTGCACCTGATAACTAAACTGAAACCAAAAGTAATTAAGACAAAACCTTTTCTGCACATCACAAACTGAGTGTCTTAACGTTTGGACAAATGTAAATACGAGCATTCCTCCATAGTAGAGACTCCCTCATGGGAACCGTCAATCACCCTGATGTCTGCTGGGAGAGCAATACAGCAGTGCACAGACAATCCAGGAAGTGTAGGGACAATTTCCTGGTGCAAGTGCTGGAGAAACCAACTAGGGGCAGAGTTCTTCTTGACCTGCTGCTCACAAACCGAGAAGAATTATGGTAGTAGGGGAAGCAAAAGTGGATGGGAACCTGGGAGGCAGTGACCATGAGTTGGTAGAGTTCAGGATCCTGACACTAGGAAGAAAGGAGAGCTGCAGAATATGGACCCTGGACTTCAGAAAATCAGACTTTGACTCCCTCAGGGAACTGATGGGCAGGGTCCCCTGGGAGAATAACATGAGGGGGAAAGGAGTCCAGGAGAGCTGTCTGTATTTTAAAAAATCCTTATTGAGGGTACAGGAACAAACCATCCTGATGTGTAGAAAGAATAGTAAAAGTGGCAGGCAACCAGCTTGGCTTAACAGTGAAATCCTTGCTGATCTTAAACACAAAAAAGAAGCTTACAAGAAGTGGAAATTGGGACAAAATACAACATTGCTTTACAAAAGGTAGATCGTGTCAAACCAACCTGATCTCCTTCTTTGAGAAGGTAACAGATTTTTTAGACAAAGGGAACACAGTGGATCTAATTTACCTTGCTTTCAGTAAGGCATTTGATACGGTTCCACATGAAGAAATAGCTAAATTAGAAAAGATGGGGATCAATATGAAAATTGAAAGGTCGATAAGGAACTGGTTAAAGGGGGAGACTACAGTGGGTCACACTGAAAGGTGACCTGTCAGGCTGGAAGGAGGTTACTAATGGAGTTCCTCAAGGATCGGTTTTGGGACCAATCTTATTATTACTGACCTTGGCACAAAAAGTGGGAATGTGCTAATAGAGTTTGCGGATGATAGAAAGCTGGGAGGTATTGCCAAAACAGAGAAGGACCAGCCAGGAAGATCTGGATGACCTTGTAAATTGTAGTAATAGTAATAGGATGAAATTTAATAGTGAAAAGTGCAAGGTCATGCATTTAAGGATTAATAACAAGAATTTTTGTTATAAACTGGGGACGCATCACTTGGAATTAACAGAGGAGAAGGATGTCAGAGTATTGGTTGATCACAGGATGACTATGAGTCGCCAGTGTGATATGGTGGTGAAAAAAGCTAATGCTGTCTTGGGATGCATCAGGAGAGGTATTTCCAGTAGAGATAAAGAGGTGTTAGTACCGTTATACAAGGCACTGGTGAGACCTCTTCTGGAATATTGTGTGCAGTTCTGGTCTCCCATGTTTAAGAAGGATGAATTCAAACTGAAACAGGTACAGAGAAGGGCTACTAGGATGATCCGAGGAATGGAAAACTTGTTTTATGAAAGGAGACTCAAAGAGCTTGGCTTGTTTAGCCTTACCAAAAGAAGGCTGAGAGGAGATATGATTGCTCTCTATAAATATATCAGAGGGATAAATCCAGAGAGGGAGAAGAGTTATTTAAGCTCAGTACCAATGTGGAAACAAGAAAAAATGGATATAAACTGGGCATCAGGAAGTTTAGACTTGAAATTAGATGAAGGTTTCTAAGCATCAGAGGAGTAAAGTTCTGGAACAGCCTTCCAAGGGAAACAGTGGGGGAAAATGACATCTGGCTTCAAGACTAAGCTTGATAAGTTTATGGAGGAGATGATATGATGGGATAGCCTAATTTTGGCACTTAATTGATCTTCAACTATTAGCGGTAGATATGCCCAATGGCCTGTGATGGGATGTTAGAAGGGGTGGGATTTGAGTTACTACAGAGAATTTTTTCCTGGGTGTCTGGCTGGTGAGCTTTGCCAATGTGCTCAGGGTTTAGCTGATCACCATATTTGGGGTCGGGAAGGAATTTTTCTCCAGGGCAGATTGGCAGAGGCCATGGGGGTTTTTCATCTTCCTCTGCAGCGTGGGGCATGGATCACTTGCTGGAGGATTTTCTGCACCTTGAAGTCTTTAAACCATGATTTGAGGACTTCAATAGCTCAGACATAAGTTAGGGGTTTGTTACCGGAGGTTGTGGGTGAGATTCTGTGGCCTGCGTTGTGCAGGAGGTCAGACTAGATGATCATAATGGTCCTTTCTGACCTTAAAATCTATGATTGAACAAATTACCAGGGAGGAATATAAAAATATTGCTCAGGCGTGCAGGAGTGAAATCAGAAATCACCTTTGGAGTTGCAGCTAGCAAGAGATGTTAAGAGTAACAAGAAGGGTTTCTTCAGGTATGTTAGCAGCAAGAAGAAAGCCAAGGAAAGCGTGGCCCCCTTACTGAGTGAGGGAGGCAATCTAGTGACAGAGGATGTGGAAAAAGCTAATGTGTTCAATGCTTTTTTGCCTCTGATTCACCAACACGGTCAGCTCCCAGGCTGCTGCACTGGGCAGCACAGCATGGGGGGAGGTGACCAGCCCTCTGTGGAGAAAGAAGTGGTTCAGGACTATTTGGAAAAGCTGGAAAAGCACAAGTCCATGGAATCAGATGCATTGCATCCGAGGGTGCTAAAGGAGTTGGAAGATGTGATTGCAGAGCCATTGGTCATTATCTTTGAAAACTCATGGTGATTGCGGGAGTTCCCAGAGGACTGGAAAAAGGCTAATGTAGTGCCCATCTTTAAAAAAGGGAAGAAGGAGGATCCGGGAAACTACAGGCCAGTCAGCCTCACCTCAGTCCTTGGAAAAATCACGGAGCAGGTCCTCAAGGAATCAATTCTGAAGCACTTAGAGGAGAGGAAAGTGATCAGAAACAGTCAGCATGGATTCATCAAGGGCAAGTCATGCCTGACTAACCTAATTGCCTTCTATGATGAGATAACTGGCTCTGTGGATGAGGGGAAAGCAGTGGACGTGTTATTCCTTGACTTTAGCAAATCTTTTTATACAGTCTCCCACAGTATTCTTGCCAGCAAGTTAAAGAAGTATGGGCTGGATGAATGGACTATACGGTGGATAGAAAGCTGGCTAGATCATTGGGCTCAATGGGTAGTGATCAATTGCTCCATGTCTAGTTGGCAGCCGGTATCAAGCGGAGTGCCCCAAGGGTCGGTCCTCAGGCCGATTTTAATTAATATCTTCATTAATGATCTGGAGGATGGCGTGGACAGACACTAACCTGGGAGAAGTGGTAGATATACTGGAGGGTAGGGATAGGTTACAGAGGGACCTAGACAATTTAAAGGATTGGGCCAAAAGAAATCTGCTGAGGTTCAACAAGGACAAGTGCAGAGTCCTGCACTTAGGACGGAAGAATCCCATGCATCGCTACAGACTAGGGACTGAGTGGCTAGGCAGCAGTTCTTCAGAAAAGGATCTAGGGGTTACAGTAGATGAGAAGCTGGGTATGAGTCAACAGTGTGCCCTTGTTGCCAAGAAGACTAACGGCATTTTGGACTGTATAAGTAGGGGCATTGCCAGCAGATTGAGGGACGTGATCATTCCCCTCTATTTGACATTGATGAGGCCTCATCTAGAGTACTGTGTCCAGTTTTGGACCCCACACTACAAGAAGGATGTGGAAAAATTGGAAAATGTCCAGAGGTCTCTACCGCTCTCTCTGTTCCTTTCTGTCTTGAGTTTCTGTATGTTTGCCCTTCTCACACATGCCCGTGCGTACACTGATACATAAAATCAATATTCAGAAAAAAACCCCTCCACTCATACAACCCAAAACTCCTCGGTAGCCTCTATTAGGCCTTGTTTTAAGTGTGGTCCCTTACCTGTCTTACGTGAGGAAAAAGTTCACACATCAATTTCAATGAGGTTTTAACTGAACCCTTAACAAGGGTTAACCCAGTTCATAGTCGCACTTATGAATCTTGAACTGACCTCAAATGTCAAAAATGTTTTCTCCCTTATTCTGTATATAATTATAAAAGCTGCATAGTTTAATATATTAAAAGTTTCAGGAGGGCTCATTGATGCAGTATATTATTTTGTAATTTATTTAAATGATTTTAATAGATGATAGTAAAATTAGGCCTTAAAATAGGGTGTCATAATTTCAGTTTAAACTGTTTATTTTTAAAAGTGTGTAAATAAAAAAAAATTATATTTTTAAAAAATCTGATTTTTTTTTAATAATGGATATTTTCCACCTTGCAGAAAATGCATTCCAGGCCATTATAGCTACATGACCATGTGTGGATCCAGCATGACCTCTAGATTGCAAATTCTTGTAAGAAATGGAGAGCATCCACCCATAATAATAGAGGCAAATATGAGAAAGGATTACATCTTTTGGTTGATCCCCGCAACCTACTATTACCACCTTGGTCTTGTACAGAAATTTATGAGCCAGATCCTCAACAGATACAAACTGGCATAGTTCCATTGACTTAAATGGCATTATGCCAATTTAAACTGGCTGAAGATCTGGCTTTATTTATTCCTGTAGAGAAGACTTTATACTGAGGCATTTTCTGACATTATGCAATAAGCTTGGGGCAACAGCTCCCCTCTCCCCATACCCAAATAAATTCTAGATAATACAGAAGTAAATGAAAAAGCAGACTTTTCAAATGTGCTGTGCACTTGTATTGTGGTATAACACAGAAATGTAACATCAAGCTATGACTCTGCATGCGATGTGGTGCACCTGTTGTGATCTAACACAGACTGACTCATAACAGTGGTGTGTCACAGACTTAAAGAGACACAGTACCTCTTTTATCTGAAAGAGGATAGAAGCAAGTAA
Organism: Dermochelys coriacea; assembly: GCF_009764565.3. Lineage (NCBI taxonomy): Eukaryota > Metazoa > Chordata > Testudines > Dermochelyidae > Dermochelys > Dermochelys coriacea. The sequence continues at coordinate 39,009,706 of NC_050070.1, read as the reverse complement.
TTGCACAGAGAGTACAGTCATTTTCTTGCAACGAAGAAGAGTAGTGCAAATTAGACTGCTAGTTTTGCTTTAATAAAGATAGGCAACTTCAGTTGCTATACTTCATTTGTGACAGAAGCCATGACTATTTTAGTTTTTAACAGAAGTAGTTGCCCTGTCATATGCACTGTAAAGTGAAGAGAGGGAAAAAAAACGGAAAACAGCATCAGAAGTAGAGAAAGCAAAATAAATAAATAAATAAAAAGTTACTTAGGAGTAAGAGGGTGGAAATGGAAATAAATGTCATACTAGGAAAACAAAAGATAATAACCCAAGCCCTGAAAACACATATGGAACTAGTGGGATAAAGAAGGGGAAAGGATATAATAATAAACAGAGTCCTTTTTTCTCTCTAAAAATTTTAGGACCCCAATATTATAGCTCTACTCAACTGACAGTAACTTTCAGTAGAATGACTTCAATTTATTTTCATTCAGACATGGAGAAAGTGTCAGATTGGAAACTTTAGAAGTATTGTTGAGTAAGCCCTAAAACAATGGACATGATTCTTACTTACACAAAAGGTTCCTTAAACCCATTTTAAGGCTCCTTTACACTGCCAGAGTGGTGTAAAGGAACCTAAGTGCAAATGAGAATCAAGCCCAAGAAGAACAAGATCAGACAGCTGCAGCAGCACAGGAGCCAGCAAACAGAGCTGTAAACAGGGGAGTTTGAAAGGGAAGTTTGTATTGTGGTGCTTGTTTGGGGTTTGTTTTTGCTGTTTGGGGGGTGGTCTTGTGTTTCCCAGATTAACAGGATTTAGGTGGGAAAGCTATGACAGATATCGAGGCAGCTGTGGGAGTGACTCGTGTGGTGGAAGACACAATGAGGATGACTGGATGTGGAAGCTGTGGTATGTACATGATCCTGGAGGGGGGAATCGGTAAGAGTTTTGTCTGCATGAAATGCCGTCTGATAGAGCTGATGGAGGAAAAGATCTGAGGTCTGGAGATGCAGGTGGAAAGTCTGGTTGAGTTTAGGAAGGGGTTTGAGCAGATGATGGAGCAAAGACATGAGGAATCTGAAGGGAAAAGCTCAGACTTGCAGATGGAAGCAGGGCTGGGGAATTCTGAGGGGAGACTGGGAGAGGAAAGTGGTCAGTGGAAGCATGTGACTAAACGAACCAGGCAGAGGAAAAGACGGGCTAGTGAAGGAGAAATAGAGCTTAGGAACAGGTTTTCAGAGTTGGAAAATGAAAAAGGGGCTCAGCAGGTGGTCACTGAAGGTGGAAGGGCGAGGAAGAAGAGAAGAGCAGCTAGTCCTATAGGAAAAGGGGAAGAGTCAATGGAGACTACACCAAATATGAGCCCCAGAAGGATACAGGATGGGTTGAAGAGGATTATAAGGGAGAATAGGAATGGAAAGAACTTGCAGCCAGAGGGAACAGGGGAGAGACTGGAGAATAGCACCGTCACCAGGAAAAGGCAGGTCTATGTGATCGGGGACTCTTTATTGAGAAGAATAGACCGGCCTGTAGCTAGAGCTGATCCAGAGAATAGAAGGGTGTCCTGTCTTCCGGGTGCTAAAATACGGGATGTAGACCTGAGGTTGAAAAGGATCCTAAAGGGAGCGGGAACGAATCCATAATTATCCTTCATGTGGGAACAAATGATACAGCTAGATTCTCGCTGGAAAGTATTAAGGGAGACTATGCTAGGCTGGGGAAGATGCTTAAGGAAATCGAGGCTCAGGTGATCTTTAGTGGGATCCTGCCTGTTCCTAGAGAAGGACAACAAAGGTGTGACAAGATTATGACTATCAACAGATGGCTTAGGCAGTGGTGCTATAAGGAGGGCTTTGGGATGTATGGCCACTGGGAGGCATTCAGACAAAGGAGAGTTCTCTTGGGATGGACTTCATCTGAGTAGGGAAGGAAATAGACTTCTAGGATGGAGGCTGGCACAACTGATAAAGAGAGCTTTAAACTAGGAATTTGGGGGAGATGGTTGGGAGATGTCCAGATAATCTCCACGCCGGATTTTAGCATTGAGAGGGAAGAAAACGAAGTAAGAAAGGATACAGCTGTGGGTAGGAGAATATATATAAGGAAGAAGGGCAATGTGGATACCAGTCTAATAGGTTGTACTGGCTGTAGAATGACCGTGCCTAATAGGGTACAAAATGTGAGCGAGGCCAAACAGCAAAAATTAAGATGTTTGTACACCAATGCGAGGAGCCTAGGTAACAAAATGGAGGAACTAGAGCTACTGGTGCAGGAAGTGAAACCAGATATTCTTGGGATAACAGAAACATGGTGGAATAGTAGTCATGACTGGACTACAGGTATTAAGGGTACATGCTGTTTAGGAAAGACAGAAATAAAGCTAAAGGTGGTGGAGTAGCATTGTATATCAATAATGAGGTAGAATGTAAAGAAATAAGAAGTGATGCAATGGATAAGACAGAGTCCTTCTGGGCAAAAAATACATTGGGGAAGAAAACTAGTAGAGCCTCCCCTAGGATAGTGCTTGCGGTGTGCTATAGACTGCCAGGATCTAATTTGGATATGGATTTTTTTATGTTTTTAATAAAGTAAATACTAATGGAAACTGCATGATCATGGGAGACTTTAACTTCCCAGATATAGACTGGAGGACCAGTGCTAGTAATAATAATAGGGCTCAGATTTTCCTAGATGCGATAGCTGATGGATTCCTTCATCAAGCAGTTGCTGAACCGACTAGAGGGGATGCCATTTTAGACTTGGTTTTGGTGAGTAGTGAGGACCTCATAGAAGAAATGGTTGTAGGGGACAATCTTGGTTCAAGTGATCATGAGCTAATTCAGTTCAAACTGAATGGAAGGATTAACAAAAATAAATCTGCAACTAGGGTTTTTGATTTCAAAAGGGTTGACTTTCAAAAATTAAGGAAATTAGGGAAGTGGATTGGACTGAAGAATTTATGGATCTAAAGGTAGAGGAGGCCTGGGTACTTTAAATCAAAGCTGCAGAAGCTATTGGAAGCCTGCATCCCAAGAAAGGGGAAAAAATTCATAGGCAGAAGTTGTAGACCAAGCTGGATGAACCAGTATCTTAGAGAGGTGATTAAGAAGAAGCAAAAAGCAGACAGGGAGTGGAAGATGGGAGGGATCAGAAAGGAAAGCTACCTTATTGAGGTCAGAACATGTAGGGATAAAGTGAGAAAGGCTAAAAGTCAAGTAGAGTTGGACCTGACAAAGGGAATTAAAACCAATAGTAAAAGGTTCTATAGCCATATAAATAAGAAGAAAAACAAAGAAAGAAGAAGTGGGACCGCTAAACACTGTGGATGGACTGGAGGTTAAGGATAATCTAGGCATGGCCCAATATCTAAACAAATACTTTGCCTCAGTTTTTAATAAGGCTCAAGAGGATTTTAGGGATAATGGTAGCATGACAAATGGGAATGAGGATATGGAGATAGATATTACCATATCTGAGGTAGAAGCGAAACTCAAACAGTTTAATGGGACTAATCGGGGGGCCCAGATAATCTTCATCCAAGAATATTAAAGGAATTGGCACCTGAAATTGCAAGCCCATTAGCAAGAATTTTTAATGAATCTGTAAACTCAGGAGTTGTACCGTATGATTGGAGAATTGCTAATATAGTTCCTATTTTTAAGAAAGGAAAAAAAAGTGATCCGGGTAACTATAGGCCTGTTAGTTTGACATCTGTAGTATGCAAGGTCTTGGAAAAAATTTTGAAGGAGAAAGTACTTAAGGACATTGGGACAAAATACAACATGGTTTTACGAAAGGTAGATCGTGCCAAACCAACCTGATCTCCTTCTTTGAGAAAGTAACAGATTTTTTAGACAAAGGAAATGCAATGGATCTAATTTACCTAGATTTCAGTAAGGTGTTTGATACCGTGCCACCTGGGGAATTATTAGTTAAATTGGAAAAGATGGGGATCAATATGAACATTGAAAGGTGGATAAGGAATTGATTAAAGGGGAGACTACAACGGGTCCTATTGAAAGGTGAACTGTCAGGCTGAAGGGAGGTTACCAGTGGAGTTCCTCAGGGATCGGTTTTGGGACCAATCGTATTTAATCTTTTTATTACTGACCTCGGAACAAGAAGTGGGAGTGTGCTAATAAAGTTTGCAGATGATACAAAGCTGGGAGGTATTGCCAATTTAAAGAAGGACTGGGATATCATACAGGAGGATCTGGATGACCTTGTAAACTGGAGTAATAGTAATAGGATGAAATTTAATAGTGAGAAGTGTAAGGTTATGTATTTAGGGATTAATAACAACAATTTTAGTTATAAACTGGGGATGCATCAATTAGAAGTAATGGAGGAGGAGAAGGACCTTGGAGTATTGGTTGATCATAGGATGACTATGAGCTGCCAATGTGATATGGCTGTGAAAAAAGCTAATGTGGTTTTGGGATGCATCAGGAGAGGTATTTCCAGTAGGGATAAGGGAGTTTTAGTACCGTTATACAAGGCACTGGTGAGACCTCACCTGGAATACTGTGTGAAGTTCTGGTCTCCCATGTTTAAAAAGGATGAATTGAAACTGGAACAGGTACAGAGAAGGGCTACTAGGATGATCCAAGGAATGGAAAACTTGTTTTATGAAAGGAGACTCAAGGAGCTTGGCTTGTTTAGCCTAACTAAAAGAAAGTGAGGGGAGATATGATTGCTCTCTATAAATATATCAGAGGGATAAATCCAGAGAGGGAGAGGAATTATTTAAGATCAGTACCGATGTGGACACAAGAACAAATGGGTATAAACTGGCCACCAGGAAGTTTAGACTTGAAATTAGACGAAGGTTTCTAACCATCAGAGGAGTGAAGTTTTGGAATAGCCTTCCAAGGGAAGCAGTGGGGGGCAAAAGATCTATCTGGCTTTAAGATTAAACTCGATAAGTTTATGGAGGAGATGGTATGATGGGATAATGTGATTTTGGTAAGTAATTGATCTTTAAATATTCAGGGTAAATAGGCCTAATCCCCTGTGATGGGATATTAGATGGGTGGGATCTGAGTTACCCAGAAAAGAATTTTCTGTAGTATCTGGCTGGTGAATCTTGCCCATATGCTCAGGGTTTAGCTGATCGCCGTATTTGGGGTCGGGAAGGATTTTTCCTCCAGGGCAGATTGGAAGAGGCCCTGGAGGTTTTTCGCCTTCCTCTGTAGCATGGGGCACTGGTCACTTGATGGAGGATTCTCTGCTCCTTGAAGTCTTTAAACTACGATTTGAGGACTTTAATAGCTCAGACATAGGTGAGGTTTTTCGTAGGAGTGTGTGGGTGAGATTCTGTGGCCTGCGTTGTGAAGGAGGTTAGACTAGATGATCAGAATGGTCCCTTCTGACCTTAGTATTTACGAATCTATGAATCTATATAGAATGTTGCTTCTAAAAATATAAAATTGCATATTAAAACAGATGTAGTATTTATATTCCGTTAAAATAACCTATGCTAAAAAAACATGAAAGTAAATTTAAACACTCAAAAGTCAGGAATACCACAGTAAGGTTTCCTGTGTAACCTTATCTCCATCCCTTTGTGCATATGGATTACAATAGTCTTTAATTACACAATCATATATTGTTTCTCAAATATCCAATATGACATCATACTACTTTTGTACAATCATGCAAGTGTAGTAGCCTGTAAGTATAGTTCTCTGCTTATGTCACACAGACACCATGAAAGTAATCTGAATGGAAGATGAGACCAGAATTCCTGCACAACTACACCCCTGATGACCTCCACTCCCAATTCTTATCACATCCAATCTCGTCCCTATGCTCTGCCAATGATGCCAGCCTCATAGGTCCCTTTGTTTACTTTTCCCATTCTCATCTTTGGAGGAGAGTACAATCTTCATCTTTTTCTTTTTTCATGTTTAATAGGATCCGCAAATTCTTACTAGTTCTACTCCCCCCACAGAAGCACATACTAGTTCTAGAGACTTCATCTACTCCTTCTTCTGACTGGACTGAACCCCCTGCAGCTGATATGACACTTAAGTTTGGCACACATGGAGTGGGACAGGGAGGATGGAACTGAATACTGAGCATTACAGCCGGGGAGGTCCTTGGATGAATGGCTTCAAAGTGCCCCTCAAATTTGTTTGAACTGGCCCTGAATAGAATTTGCAGTTATATTATCTAGAATAAAAATAACAAGAATGGTCAATCCTTTTGCAGGACATAATCTGATCATGATCAGGAAGACATCTCTCCTGGATGTTGTTACACAGTTGGTAAGGTACACTATGGTTTATTCACCTTCCTCTGAAGAATTTACTACAGACAAGTGTCAAAGGCAGAATCCTGGATCATATGGACCACTGGTCTGCTATGTATGGCAGTTCTTCTACTCCTAGAGAATCTTTAAAAGCTGGACATAACCAACCATCCACCATATCACCAGTAGGTACTATGGTACTACAATACCCATTAAATAACTGCACACAAATCATAGGAATGCATAGTGTCATAAATATAAAGGGAAGGGTAACAACCTTCCTGTATAAAGTACTATAAAATCCCTTCTGGCCAGAGGCACAAAATCCTTTTACCTGTAAAGGATTAAGAAGCTCAGATAACCTGGCTGGCACCTGACCAAAAGGATCAATAAGGGTTGAAGATACTTTCAAATCTGGGGGGTGGGGGAAGGTTTTCGTCTGTCTGTTCTGTGTGCTTGCCAGACACAGATCAAGGAAGCAAGCAATACATTAGAATTAGTATGTACTAGCAAGGGAATGCGTTAGCTTATTTTTGTTTTGGCTTGTGATTTTCTCTGTGCTGAGAGGAAGGTGTATTCCTGATTTTCTGTTTTGTAACTTTAAAGTTTGGCCCAGAGGGAAATCCTCTATGTTTTTTAATCTGATTGTCCTGTAAGATTATTTTCCATTCTAATTTTACAGAGGTGCTTCTTTAATCTTTTTTCTTTCTAATAAAGTTCTATTTCTTTTAGAATCTGATTGGGTTTTTTTCAGTCCTAAAAAAACCCAAGATTGGTCTGTGGTCATCTTGTTTATTCTCAAGCCTCCTCAGGAAAAGGGGTGTGGGTGAATATTAGGGGAGATAGGAACTCCAAGTGGTCCTTTCCCTGAGTTTGTCTAAATCACATGGTGGTGGCAGCATTACCTAATGCAAGGTACAAGGGGGAATTTGTGCCTTGGGGAGTTTTTAAACCTAAGGTAGTAGAAATAAGCTTAGGGGGTCTTTCATGCGGGGCCCCACATCTGTACCCTAGAGTTCAGAGTGGGGAGGGAACCCTGACAATAGTCTTCTCCATACTCTCATTATCATACAGAAATCTTTGTTTGAAATCTCTCAGCTGCAAATATGAATAATGCTGCACATATTATACAGAGAGGGACTGAAACTTTTACATCTGTATCTACCTGATCTCATGCTCTGCTTTCTCATGTCTTGTAATATAAGACTTTAAGAGTAACAGCACGGGGTAAATTTAGGATGTTATGGTAGTCCTAACTCTAGGACTGAAGTAACTGCCAAAGGCTGAGCTACCCATTGGAGGAACTAGGGAAGAGAGAAAATTTACTGACTATAGGTTGCTTTAACAAAGTGATGGCTGGCTAATTCCAGTCACATGGAGGATACAGAACCATTGCCTTTCGCACAGCTGAGAAAGACATTGGCTTATCCATTATCTCCAGATCAGGGTTCTCCATGATCACTGTTCCCTCTAAGCTGTTTGCGTGTGCACGCACACAGATCCTAAATCCCGCGGACACAGCGAAACACCGCACGCACATTTGTCCTCATCCTGACTGCATATCGGTAGGGACGCCCTTTGTCCCGATATCAGGGACTGCTCATCATCACCGCCAAAGTCCCAGGGCTGGCATGATGGCGAGTCCTGGAGCAGCTCCCGGCGACGTGCCCACCTGCTGGCAGGAGCCAGCAGTGCGGGCGGCCCTCTGGCACAGAGTCGGAGGGGGTCTCCATGTGCTGCACCAGCTAATGTTTTTTGTACATTAATTTAATCTTTCGGAAGGAAGGAAGGAAGGAAGGAAGGAAGGAAGGAAGGAAGGAAGACAAAGTTAATTCCTTCATCATCTTGCCAAATAATTTGTTATTGAGTCAACCAAAATATTATGGATTGTCTAAATTTTAGTCTTAATTTTGTACTATTTTAAATTTTTGGATACTCTTATTTTATTTTGGAAAGATTTCACAGAGCTTCCATCTTTCACAGTGTTCCTATCTTGCTATACTATGATATAAACCATTTATAAGATGCTTTCTAGACATTATTACTTCAAAATTGTTCCAGTTTGCTACTTAGTTTGTCAGTCCAAAACTAAATACCATATTCCTGATGCTAACATTTTAGCTTACATATAATTATTTTATTTATTTAAATTATAGGTTAGAGGAAGTCCAGTGCAATCTATAGTGAAGTCTGGGTTTGTGCGGGGGCCACCCAATTGAACATGGAATGTTTATCTTCTCAGTAAGAGGAGACATCCTCCTGATTAAATGCTTTCTAGGAAAATCTTGGTGAGCAGATTTTGATTGGATTGCTGTTCACTTTATGACTGAATCAACTGAACCTTGAGATTCATAAAGACTCATAGTCTTATCACAAATGTATCTATTTACCAAATTATTTTAGTCTTCTGGCTGAAAATTCTTTAGCAGCCTATGGGAAAAGACCCAAATGCCTTTTAAAATGTTATCATTCATAACTACACATTAAAATATTTAATGAGAAATTACTGTTATCTGAATAGCTAGAGGTAAATCATCAGAACAGCCTACTCAATATCTACCCCTGAAATGGGAAATTCAAGGCAGGGAAAGTTTGCTACCAAATGATCAATACATGGTAATGACTTCCATCCAGTACTTACTAGTGATCTAGAGGTGAAAAGTTCTGTATTCTATTACAAAAAGAAAAATGTACCCTGCTGCTCCTTATTATTACACAACGACTTGCACATGTGCATAACTTTACACCCTGCAAGCAGTCTGATTGAAGTCTATGAGATTACATCGTAAGCGAAGTTAAGCTCGTATGGTGTAAATCTTTGCAGAAGTGGGGCAATGCATATTTCCAGATAGCAGCATTCCCATGCCACCGCTCACCACTCATTCAGCAACTGCAATTTCAGTTTTGCAACACTCAAGTAATCTTGACCCATGAATACATCCTTTCTTTTATTGCAAAAGCTCCCAAACCTACACTGCAGAAAATAATCTTTCTTTCAAATTTTAAATAAAGAAACAGAAACCTAGCGTGTCCTGATCTAAAACTGGTGCAGATTATCTCATCTCTAATTGTTCATTTCTTCTAATAAATATATAACTCCTCTTTAACACTTATAACTTGATTATGACAGAAGAGCAGCCATTCCTTTAGAGAAGCAGATGAAGTAATAAAATCATCTAGCTCTACTACAATATTTTAAAATCTCTAGGTTTTCACTGTCTTGATAGGGTGTGTACTGTTTTTATTAATAGATATTGACTAGAATTTTGAGGGTATTACATTCCTTCTCCTGACTCAGTTGCTTAGTCACTGGCTTTTATAATTAATTTATGTGTAGTATTTATTGATTACTTTTCCTTGGCTCCTTCCTTATTAACCCTATCTAACTTTTTATGCTTCTGAATTTATCTAAACAAGGCCAAGTCAAATGTCCTCAGGGTAACTCTTCTAGATGCCCTGTTACTCAGCCCAATGCACAAGAGCCTGAAGTTAACTAAGAATATGGATCTGCGACCCTTCTGAGTGCTACATATTACATTACAAGTGGCTAGCTACAAAACAGGACATTGAGGATTATTTCCCATTCATTTCGTAAGCCTAGTGCTGAGTTATCTGAATGCACACATCATTTTACAGTCACTCTTCTTAATAAATGATTCACTTTTAATGGGAATAAGTGATGCTGGAACAGTTTCTTCTTTGTAATATGATTTCTGCTCTGCAATTTCCTTCCAATATTCTTTTCAAATCACTTAATCTTTTGTGCCAATAATTAGTGAATTCTTGTTAGCTGAAGGGAAATGCATATCTTAGTAAAGTATTTTCGGGATAAACCATTATAATTCATCTCCAATTATAATTCATCTCCAATATTACATATCAGTGGTCATGGGAAAGAATGGAACTGTGCATAACTTTTTATTGAACCTCAAAATAAGTGCCTCTCCCAATCTTTAACTGCAAACAATTGTATTTGTCTTTGGTACTAGCACCCAAACTTAAATAGTAAAGAGAAGATGAAATATAAAAGCTGTTAAACTCCATAATTAATAATATGTATTACTTGGGACAATTCTGCCCACACCTTTGCATGCCAACTTCCCCAACTTCTGTACGAGTTATGCACATATACTTGAAGGAAGAAGTTAGCCCTGAATGTTTTAAACTACAAAACCAGTGGACTGCTGAAATTAATGGCCACCTGCCTCTCAAAATAATCTGCTTCTGCTGTGCTTAGTATCTAACTAAAGATGTGCCTGTGGGGATACCATGATGGCCTCGGCCTTGAACCCAGGCCTGGGAGTTTTCCCGACAACTGCATATCCTGGCCGCCACCAAATTACTATTAAAACTGGGTGGGCTAAGAAACTATGAGGCCTATAGCCCCAGACAAGGAACAGGAGCTCTGATTGGAGGATTGCCCAACTCCACTGATTGATTCAACTATGCTATCTAAGGCAGAAAGAGAAGGAATGGGAAGTTTGTCTGAGCAACAAGGTGGTTTCCTGTTGTGGCTGCATTGGACCCTGCTTGTGCCTGCCTCCTGCACCAAACCCTGTTCTTGATTCCTGCTCTGCTCCTGGCTGCTGCCTTACCCTCAGCTTAGCTCCTGTTCCCACTGTGCTCCTGCTCCATGCTTGATCCTTGCCTTTCCTCCAGCCATTACTCCTTGCCTCCCATCCTCAGTCACCACTCCTGGCTCTGACCCTGGCCTGTGACTTCTGACCCTGACTCCAGCTTGACCCTTGGCTCTGGCATTTGGCATCTGTCCTTAGCTCTGACCTTCGGCTTTGATTACTGTTTCTGACTCTGGCTTGACCCCGGCTCTGGTAACTGGTAGTTGCCTCTGATGCTGACCTTGGGCTTTGTTCCCCAACCTGTTCTGCCCACTAGGCCAGACCACCTTCATCTCAGTCCATAACAGCTACCAGGCAGCCTTTCCAAAACATGGTAACAACTTATTAGTTACCTGGCAATACAGATTATGCAAATCCTTAGGTTAGCAAAAAGAAGCAAAAGTTAAGATAGAGTTCAGCCTGGCAAATGCCAGGCCTGGACTCCCATGAGCCATGCTGCTTCCATCAAAGCCATCCTGGCTTTTGTGTCCTAATTGCCCTACATTACGTCCCTCCTTTCCCCAAAAAAACTTTAAATTCACAACAATTACAAAATTAATTACTTTGAAATACTTCCAGCTTATAATTAAAATACAACAAGTACAGAATAAATAAAACAATGTCAAAAGTTTGATGATAGATCAACACATCCACAAAAACACAGTTGCTTATGTTATATAGCCCTCCAAATGCACTGGAGGTTGTTGGCTACTTCTTTTTGGGTAACGGTGACTTTCCATCTCTGGCACACAGACGGTCGACTCACTTGCCTTGGAGAGAGTACAAAGGGTTCAGTTTCTGTAAGGTTGTCGTCATCATCATCATCTTGCAAAGTGGGAACTCAATGAGTGCTGCAAGTGGTTTGCTGAGAGATGCATTTTGTGTGATTTTCTGGGACCCTCTTCTTGCAGTGATCACGCCTTGACCATTGTGATCTTATAACACTCAGGATAAAAGGATGTACACAGTTCGTTGTGGGGCTGAACATTTCTGTCAAGAAAATATCTCCTACATGGAAAGATGGGGTTTAGGCCTGTCTGTACTAGTCAGCATATTTTTTCATGATGAGCTATGCTTCCTTGTCATGTGATAAAGAGATCAATCATCTGCTCTTGTCTCAACAGTAAGGGATTTTGTCCTTAGTTGTCTGCTGAACAAAGCACTTGCTCGCTCAGTGCCTGTTGAGCAGCAGGGAGTAGTTCAATAACTATGGAGGAAACAAAATAACTCCTGTTTCATGTCCAAACCATCAGCTGCAGAAATTTGCAGTTATTTTTATTTGTTGCAACGAGACAGCTTTAGGATTGGTGTGTGAGAGCAGAACATGCATGTCAGCTTTTTCCATAGCATTCTGATTGTTAGCTGTTAGCTTTCAGCAGACAGTGCCTGGAAAAGAAGTCAGTAGGGTTATCCTTTCCAGGCCAATAGATAACCTTGTTGTCTGATTATCCGCTGCTCAATGAAAGCTGATGGGCAAAGGGAGAGATTGTTGAACAGGTTCAAGAGATTTGCAATCAGTCAGAATAATGAAATGACATTCATAAATGTATGAATGAAAATGGGAACAGCTCCATGCTATAGCAAGAGCTTCTCTTTCTGTCTGAGAATCTTGTTGCTCAGGGGGTGAAAGAGCATTGCTGGAATAAGCAATGGTGTAAATTTGACCACCCTGGTCAACCTGTGTGAGGACTGTTTCTAATCCAACAGGGCTGGCATCTACTTAAAGTTCAGAGCTCTTACCAGAATTAAAATATGACATGATGGCATTGCTGGTAAGGGATTTGTTTAGTTCGTCAAATGCATGTTGATGTTCATGTGCCCACACCCATATTTTATCTTTCTTCGTAAGATCTTCCAGTGGTTGTGTGATATTGGCTAACGTCAGAATGAATCTGCCACAGCAATCTGCAAGCCCTACCAAGCTACACATTTTAGTGGGGTTTGTGGCCACAGTGGCATTGTGAATATCCTTCACTTTCTTAGGATCTGCTGAGACACCATCTTTGGAGAATGTGTATCCAAAAAATTCTAATGTGGGTTTATTGTAATCACATTTGTCTGGATTTAACATGAGATTCTGCTCCTGCAGTCATTCAAAAATAGCTGTTAGTCAAGTGTTGTATTCTTCAGATGTGGTACCAAGTACTAATATGTCACCACTCAGGGTGATTAAGAGCCCCAGGGATTCCAGCTAGTACCTCATATATGATGGTTTGAAATATTTCTGCAGCTGAAGAAATGCCAGAAATGTCATTCATAGTGATGTAAACCCACATGAATTATGAAGGTTGTTAAATACCTTGACTCAGGGTGGAGCTCAAGTGGATGGTATCCTGCTGTGAGGTAAAGTTTTCAGCAGAACTTTGCTCCATTCAGCTCTGCAATAATTTCATCTACAGTGGGAGTGATGTGTCACTCATGCTTATAACCTGATTCTGTAAACACATATCCACACAAATTCAGATTTTGCCTCACTGCTTTGTTTTTTGCAGGCATCCACTTGCTTGATGATGTCTAGCTCTTCTAGGTGTTGGTTCTTCTTCCACCAGCTTTCTGACATGGAAAGGAATGTATCTGTGTGGTAGATCTACAGGCTGAACCATGTCATCAATGTGCAATTTTATTTGCTCTCCTTTCAACTTTCTTATTCCTTTGAATGCATTCCCATGACTGGAGGATTTGATTTAGCTGGTTAGACTGTACCATTTGGATCATCTGATTCAGTCCTAGTACAGGTTTCAGAGTAGCAGCCGTGTTAGTCTGTATTCGCAAAAAGAAAAGGAGTACTTGTGGCACCTTAGAGACTAACAAATTTATTAGAGCATAAGCTTTCGTGAGCTACAATGCATCCGATGAAGTGAGCTGTAGCTCACGAAAGCTTATGCTCTAATAAATTTGTTAGTCTCTAAGGTGCCACAAGTCCTAGTACACTTGCTGTGGTATAACTAATCAGCTTATCTGTGCCATTAGTCACTACGTATGTCGGACTGGCAACAGACAAGTCCTTAAATACAAAATTAGCTGAGAACACATCACACATTGTCAGTAGGTCTGGATTTCCATAGGAATATCATTTTACTGCCATTGGTTGTAAAAGCAGTTTCTGTGGTATGGCATACACACATTGATCAATCACAGTCACTGGTGCATCAGTGTCAGTTCAAACTTCAGTCTAGTATCTTTGTATGATGATGTGGTGTTGTGGTCGAACACTATGCCTGGAAGACTTTGTTCTCTCTGGAAAGTTTATGAAGACATAAGAGTTGTCATCTTCTGATGTGTCAGCTTGAAGCATATTCTCTCAGTCTTAATGTCTTTGTTGGAAATTTTTCTTGACCTGTGAGGGAGTAGTAATCTACAGACTTTTGTGTAGTGTTTTCATTTAACACAGCTTTAACAGAGAACCCCCTTTGCTGGTAACCACTGTGGCATACATAAAGCCTCCACATCTGTAGCATTTTACATTTGTCATTTCTGTGGTCAGACCTAGAGTATTTGGGGGTTGGTTACCTTCTCAAGAATATCATAATCAATTTTGGAATGAGTTCTTAGTGTAGAATGCATCTGCTGTCTCTGTACTTCTTATCAGGTTTCCTTGCTTTATTTGGAGTGCTGCATCCGAGAGTGCTAAAGGAGTTGGCAGAGGTGATTGCAGAGCCATTGGCCATTATCTTTGAAAACTCATGGCGATCGTGGGAAGTCCTGGATGACTGGAAAAAGGCTAATGTAGTGCCTATCTTTAAAAAGGGGAAGACGGAGGATCCGGGGAACTACAGGACAGTCAGCAAGCATGGATTGCACCCTCAGCAAGTTTGCAGATGACACTAAACTTGGAGGAGAGATAGATACGCTGGAGGGTAGGGATAGGATACAGAGGGACCTAGAAAAATTACAGGATTGGGCCAAAAGAATTCTGATGAGGTTCAACAAGGAAAAGTGCAGAGTCCTGAACTTAGGAACAGAAGAATCCCATGCACTGCTAAAGACTAGGGACCGAATGGCTAGGCAGCAGTTCTGCAGAAAAGGTCCTAGGGATTACAGTGGACGAGAAGCTGGATATGAGTCAACAGTGTGCCGTTGTTGCCAAGAAGGCCAATGGCATTTTGGGATGTATAAGTAGGGGCATTGCCAGCAGATTGAGGGACATGATCATTCTCCTCTATTCAACATTGGTGAGGCCTCATCTGGAGTACTGTGTCCAGTTTTGGGCCCCACACTACAAGAAGGATGTGGAAAAATTGGAAAGAGTCCAGCGGAGGGCAATGAAAATGATTAGGGGGTTGGAGCACATGACTTATGAGGAGAGGCTGAGGGAACTTGGATTGTTTAGTCTGCGGAAGAGAAGAATAAGGGAGGATTTGATAGCTGCTTTCAACTATCTGAAAGGGGGTTCCAAAGAGGATGGATCTAGACTGTTTCCAGTGGTAGCAGATGACACAACAAGGAGTAATGGTCTCAAGTTGCAGTGGGGGGAGGTTTAGGTTGGATATTAGGAAAAACTTTTTCACTAGGAGGGTGGTGAAGCACTGGAATGCGTTACCTAGGGAGCTGGTGGAATCTCCTTCCTTAGAAGTTTTTAAGGTCAGGCTTGACAAAGCCCTGGCTGGGATGATTTAGTTGGGATTGGTCCTGCTTTGAGCAGGGGGTTGGACTAGATGACCTCCTGAGGTCCCTTCCAACCCTGATATTCTATGATTCTAAGTGTTTCCAACATCTTGTTCACTCAAGCCTCAACCAGTATTATGACAAGTGTCATTTGGGGGGGGTCTCAGAGAATGTCTTCTCAGATTAACCGACAAACATCTTTGTATTATCTGCCCTTTTATCTCTTGGTCCACATTTGTAAATACACATGAACTTGCAAGACAACATAGGCTGGCATGATACTCATCCATGTTTCCCCCTTCTTACTGACATGTTTGCTGGAATGTATATTGTTCATCATCAATGTTTTTATGCAGTTTAAAAAACCCTGTGAGTGCTATTTTTGCTTTCTTATAGTTTTACTATCCTCAATGTTAGGGAATGTTTCAAAAATATGATGCACCTCACTGCCTGCAAGTGTCAGAGCATAGCACCTTTTGTGATAGAGTCATCTTCCTTCATCACAAGAAATAGATTTTCTAACCTTTCAAGCCAGTGTTCCCCTCTGGATCCCAGAGTGGAATGACATTCATGGACAGGAAATGCAGGAAAGTTCAGGAATTATTTTTTTTTTAATTATGACTGCAGTATTGCAAAGTGTGCTATGTGGCTATGGGAAATGAAGTAAACCCTTGATAGATTTGTTGTCACGAGGCCTTGGTTAACAGTGTTCTGTGTACACTATTGTGTTAACTATATATTGTGTACACTATTTTTTGTGTTAACTTCAAGTGGACAAGTTCAGGCTTTCTGATGAAGTCCAGAGGATATTCCCCACTCAGAATGGCTGCCACAACACTTCCAGACTGACAGAGCAAGCCAAAATTTCTGCAAAGTGCTGATTACAGCATGGCAGAAAGTAATTTCTGCAACTGCAGATAGGCAGACTACTGTTTCTATGGGCAACACTTAGAAAGAGCTCATACCTTTCTTTTTTCTTTTTTGCGATGTCTCTCTTTTTTTAATTCTTCTGGTTCTTGTTGATCTTCATTGCCAGTGTTGGATCAAATTGAATAGGATCTTCTGGAAAGAGTCACACAGACGCTGTATATCGTATTCAGATTAAGATTCCACAGACCACTAGTTTAATCCTGCAGTTTGCAGAACACAACATACACCTTCTTTAACGATAACTAACTGAACTCCCCAATAAAATTCCAAAACCTGGAATGGACTACTGTGACCTGGATGTAACACTCAATAGGCTAAAAGAAAAACCCAGCATGAATCATGGAATTAATTCTCCACAAATACTCCAGATCTCTGTCCCTTTTTCTTTAGTCTCAGGTAAGAGTTTCAGAGCCAACTCTTAACCTCTCCCCATGACACTGACCCATGTTGATTTCATGTGTTCCACCTGCCAAAGACTCCTGAGGATAAGTGTCAGTTGTTCAGTCACTGGGGCTCCCATTGTCTTGGCACATCTTCCATTGAGATGGGTCAGTTTCAGCCAGTCCTGTAACAACCCATTAATTCCACCCCAGTCAGTTACATGACACATCTTATTGTCTCCTGCTGTGCCCCATCTCCCCTACTCATTACCCCCACCTTCTGCACCCACTACCTCACCCCTTCTACTCGCCACTACCCTTTACACACCTGTCTGCCTTTCCTACTGCTCTCCCCTACTGCTCCTGCCTCTAGCTTGCCTCCCTGGCCCTACCCCTACCTCTTCCTGGCCTTCTGCATCCACCAGCTCCCATAGCACAGTTTCTTTTAACTTAGATGCTCCTTGGCGTTATACTGGTAACACCTTTTGGGGCACTCCCCTTTCACAGGAGGTTTGTGTTGGGATTTCCAGGAGAGGAATGATTCTGGGGGAGTGAGTGCATAGGCTCCCAACCTCCTTCCTTTTCTGCAGGGGTAAAACAGGATTCCCCATTTACCCTGGGTTTGTGCCCCTCCTTCTGTGGCTTGCGCCCAAGCTATATCTGGGCTTGCTCAAAGGCATCAGCCAGTGTAGCCATCTCTTCTACAGATTTATCCCACAGGCAATTTTTTACATCATCAGTGCATATACTTGAGAAATGAGATCAAGCAATTGGTTGTAACTGTCATCCTTTTTTCCTTTTACCCATTTTCTTATTAGGGCACACATCTTATAAACATTCACTATGACTCATGCCAGCACTCCTTTTAAGATTTCTGAATTTCACCCTATAAACTTCAGGAGTGACTCAGAACCTTTGTAAAAAACAGTTTCCTTAAATTTAGAATATATCAGAGCTTCCTGAATTGGCATTTCATTAAATACATTCAAAACTTTACCAGACAGTTTTGCAACCAGTGTGTGGACTTTCTTGTCCTCAGGAACTTTATGAACTCTACATAACTTTTCAAAGATGGTGAAGTACTCCTCCATGCAGTCTGTCTCTTTGTTTGCAGGCCACAGCTGGACCCAGCTGTTGATTCCTCATGTGGAGGGAGATGTTGGTGACTCTGGGATCCTTCTCTGTTTTTCTAACAGTTCCAGATTGTTATTTCCTCTCCTTCTCCTCCGTTTCTCATCATCTCAGCATCATGGCTTGCTTATGGGCTTCCATCTCCTGTTCCTTCAGCACCACGGCTCTTTTATGGGCAGTTCCTTCAGCCTGTGGGTGAATTATTCTCTTTCTTTTTGCCTTTCTGCTTCCAATGCAGCAGCTGTTTCTTTCAGTCTCATCTCTGACTGCCATATCTGATACTGGCAATCTCTCTCTTTTTCTGCAGCTTCCAGTCCGGCCAGCTCTAACTTTGTAGTTTTGTCATGGCTGCTCATTTTTATGCTTATTGTTTCTATTCCCTTTACCCTAAATAAGCAAACAGAAAACAAACTGTAATGTTTCTTTGACTGTTTCCAGCCACCACACTTGAGTCTCTACTTAAAATTATGACACCAGTGCTTAAAGTGTAAATTTCTTACAGAACAACAAGCTGGGCATATACCTTGCTTGCTGCACCATTGTGACAATACCCAGGGTACAATCTGGACTGTTGAACAGTGTGTCCCCTCAGTTCTGCAGCCTGAGCTGCCTTTTACACTGTTTCACTGTGAGAGCAACCATTGCTGGTCTGCTCACACACAGCCTCCAGCATATAAATTACTTCCAGCTATACTGTATGAGTACTATGGGCAGTCACCCTTGAATTAGGCTACAGAGTAACACTAGCAAATTCCCAGACCCAGTTTTTCCCCCAGAAATGTGTGTCTTGTACTGGCCAGCCTTCTTCTAAAATACAAAGTCCATCATTTTATTAATAGAAAATGATATGCACAAATCCTGTTCTCTCAAATAGAATTTCCCAAACACTTGGATCCAAATACATTGGTTTAGATAAAACAATAAAACAAGTTTATTAACTACTGAAAGATAGATTTTAAGTGATTACAAGTAATGAGGCATTAAAATCAGAATTGGTTACTATGATGGGGCAGACTGGCCCCGCACTGGTTCCACAGGAATTAACCCTTCCTTCCTGGCCAAGGAAGCCCCACCCCGGAAGCCCTGCTGGGCATGCTCCAACTGGAGAATAAGTATAAAAGCCTCCAAAAGTGCTCAGTTTGGGCTGACCACCGGAGGAGGAGGAGGCACACTGCCAGCTCCTGAGGAGGGACAGCCAACACTTCCGGGTCCAGGGGCCGGCCAAGCCGGGATGCACCCGGCGTCCCAGACGGAGGTCTCGGCAGGAGGGGACAGACCGGAGGACCCCCCCGCCCCACCCCTTGGAGTGGAAAAGACGACATTGAGGGTAGGAAGTGAGCCAGGCGCATTTTAGAGACAAGCAATGTTTAAGCTGCACTGATGCTTGGTGTGTTGCGGGCAGATCCTCACCGAGCTAAGCGCGAGGGGAAACCCTGTCAATTGGAGAGCCCTAGGTCGGGACCCGGTAGAGAGGGCGGGCCCGGATCCCCCTACCCCTCTGACCATTGGGATACACTTCCCTGCCTGAGGGCGAGTTATATGGACTCTGGCCGTGGGGCCACAATGTCCTGATACTTGGGGTGACTTTGGCCATTGGGCCACAATACCCTGATACTTGGGGCGAGTGATATGGACTCTGGCCATTGGGCCACACTGTCTATTTCTTTTATTACTTGCGCCATTTTACCAGGCTCATATAGTGGTGGTAGTATTTAGGCTTGTTTGCCAGCCTGAGATAGAATTTGGGGTTTGACATTTTGATACTCTTATATCTTATACTAATATGTGTAAAGAACAATGAACAAAGAGACTGTGTTGCATTTCCCACAACCAGATGGGGCTTTTAGTACAATGGGAAAAGACAAGGGGAACAGCTAAAGTGTTACTGGGCATGGTGAGAATGTAATATATGAGCACACACTTGAAGACTGCCTCAACTCCTTATCTCAAGGCAAGGTCAAGCAACCAGTTAGGAGTGGCAACGGGGGTTGGGGAGGGAGGCATAAGAAACACTAAAAACTGAAGAAAGGACTGGTCTTGGTCAGAGCACAACCTCACTCCTTACCCCTCCTATGGGGTACAAAAGAGGTCAGACGAAGACCCCAACTCAAAACCCTCTCAAACAGAACATGATCATAAGTTGTAAGGGGTGTTACTAGGGGAATGCACTGCAGGTATATTTGGGCCTGCTAAGGAGGAGGCGGTGGGAATTGGGAATAGCGAATGGGGACACAGGCAAGGCTCTGAGGCGTCAGAGCTAGGAACAGAACACTGGGGAACAGAGCTTCTATGAAAATATGACATGCCAGGTAATACATAACAGTGAACTGATAATTCATTTGAGGTTCTATGGGCAGCTGAGAAGGATACTGCGTGTCACCCAGGATCTTTTTACTGGTAGTGGACTGGGTAATCATTACCCGGTAATGGGACACCATGGAACAAGCAAGGGGCAAACAATGGATTTTCACAGAGAAGTTGCAGGATCTTGACTTTGCAGGTGACATCAGATTGCTATCCCACAACCAGAAAGACATGCAAGCCAAAACAAATTATCTCCAGGTCTATGCACCATTAGCAGAGTTGAAAATCAACACTGAGAAAACTAAAATCATTATTATCAACACACCACATGAAATAGTAATAACATTTTCTGGGACTGACATAGAAGAGGTCTGACATTTCACATATCTTGGCAGCATTGTAAGTACAAGAAGTGGAATTGACTAAAACATTAAAGACAGAATAGCAAAAGTCAGACATGCCTTAGCAACTCTAAAGCTGATCTGGAGAAACAGAAATCTTGCCATTCAAACTAAACTTTGAATATTTAACACCATTGTAAAGTCCATCTTATTATATGGTGCTGAAACTTTGAGACTTATTAAGACCTTATATCTAACTCCAAATTTTCATAAACGGCTTCCTTAGTCAAATCCTTAATATCAGATGTCCATAAAAATCACAAATGCAGAACTCTGGAGGAGAACCAAACAAACTAATAGGAGAGGACATTACAGAACAGAAATAGAGATGTCTAGGACATACATAGAGAAAGATACAAATAACATAACAAGACAGGATAGGACAGGACCTACAGTTGAAGTAGAACTGAAGACTATCAAAATTACCTATGAAGAAGCTAGAACTGCAGCAGTGGACCAGCAAAAATGGAAGGTAGTGATGGAAGATAAAAGGTATATTCTGCATGGCACTGAGAGGCATGAGAGAGATGGCTTTTATACTCATTAATGATTTTGCATATGTGATATCAGAATCATTAAGGACCAAAATTTAGAATTATCATGGTCATAGGTATGTTTCACATGGAATCTTGTCCTGTAAATTTAGTAATGCAAAATGTTATCCCACTATTTATCACAGTTATAGTTCTGTCTTGCAGTAAGTCAGGACCTAGCTGTGTTTTACTGTGTTGCCAAAAAACAGAGCCCCTCTCTGTCCAAGCACAGTTTAGGGGCATGGTTAAAACATGTCTAAGTCCCAGCTATAGCACAAAACAGAATTATGTTTCAACCATGTCAGGATAATAATATACTTGTAACTGACAAGTTGTATGTACTTGACATATACTTGTACACTCACAAAAGGCCTTGAAGAAACTAACATGTCATGGGTGCTCTCCAAAACATTATAGTTTTCCCTATTTCTTGAGACCTTGGACCCTCGATTTGAGAAATTCCACTGATCCTAATTTAATCTACAGCACGCTGATTAGAGTAGGCCATTTATATGCTAGAACCATAAAGGATGAAACAGAATCTCAAAAAACAAAACAAAAAAAACAAACAAACCACCAACCACTGAAGCATCTGCTGGAAATAATTTTTATGCAAAATACAGATACTCATTTTCAAATATAGCATTAGGCAAATTATCAAAAAATAATTTTAACAGTCTAATAAAACTAGTACTCTAAAATGAAAATAATCCCTTGAGGTTTTTGTTTCCACTAAAGAAATGCCTCACAACAGCACTGTCACTTCTTTGTAATGTGGTATCATTGTAACACATCTCTACAGTACATTACCCATTAGAATTACTGTAAGCTTTCAGACAATATCAGTGCCTGAAATCTTTGCTACTGGTAAGTAAAGCCAGAGGAAAGGGGACATGTTGGGAAGTGACATAACAATGTAAGCTGTACCAAGGAGTCTAATCATCACTGCATAACTTTCCGAAGAAACTATCAGAAGGAATTGAATCAATTCTAATAAATCAGTGTTCATGATTTCAAACCCATAAGCTGATGAATACTTAAAGTTACAGTGTTATTATTCTGAACACCATCAAATAATTAACTTATATCTTCCTTTCTTAGGATTCTTGTCCTTTTAACTATGATCCAGAGGGTAGCTTTTATGTTACCATTATCTCTATTATTTTTGAATAGAAATTACATTTAGGTTTGATACATAGTTCACATGCAATAGCTTGTTAGCTTCTTTTAAAATGTGAAGTGAAAGGTAGTATTTTGATAAAATGGCCATGCAGTAGGGGCAGCAGAAATAATCGTGTCATTTTAAATGCTCAGCCTTTCAGTTTTTCAATATGATATTTATCATTGAGATTCACCATGTGTGCTTAGTATATAATGATTTTATATAAAGTTACTGATTTTTTTATGTATATTTCTCAGTAGGTAACTTCTTTCTTGCTTCTGTGCAAAATGTCACCGATTCAAGTTACATGCTAGGATATATATTGTTATCACAGTGGAATATAACTGAGTAGTACACAGTTAAAATACTATTATTCATATATGATGTTAAAGAAAAATCTCTTTTCTTTAGCTCTTTAATTTGTATCCATTTGAAAGCTGCTATTTTGTGTGTGTGTGTTGTGTGTGTGTGTAACCCACACACCTTTGGGAGTGGTGTTGTGTCCCATCTAGTGGCACTGAGACCACTTAGAGCACGAAAGAGATTAACTTGTCTGCTCTACAGCCTTAGCTAACAGCCAGTTGGCTTTTGGCTCATGCATTAAGCTCCAGAGGTCCCCGATTTGATCCCGCCTGCCAACGACCGGGGTCTGTTACAAGTCCGTGTGTGTGTGAACATTGGCCAAAAAGGACCACTGTTCCAAGGCTGCATGTACTCAGATATGGCCTGATTTTTAGAGATGGTAGACATTTTCTTTTATTGAAAAGTTTCAATATCTATATTTATTTATTTCACTTTTTGGTAGAAAGAAAAATATCTATAGCCATTTTTACAAAAATACAATAAAAATGTCACAAACATTGTGCTGAAGGAATGTGTAATAAACACCAAAGTGGCGGGGGGGGGGGGGGGGGGGGATGAAAAGATAGCTTTAAGCCATCTTCAGATTCCTCATACCCTTCATTCTCACCTGAGGGCTAATTGAGTTGATACTGCTTGTCAGTGCCGGCTAGGAATTAGCAGGGTGCAAGGGAGCCCAGGCATACACCATTTTCCCAGGCCATGCTCCGTACACCAGCTCTCATTAGGAGGCATAGCATAAGTGTCATTGTGATTACCTGCACAAACCAAGAACCCCCAACACTAGGGTGATTCACTTATGGCATGTTTTGCTGGCATTGGGGCTGCTTTCATTGAGGAGTTGTGCAAAACTGCCCTAATGTAGGAAAGGACCGGCACCCTATTCTTTTCTTAGTTTGCATTCTTGGAGTTTGTAAGATTCTCGTTATGACCAGGTTATTTTGTATGGATGCTGAAGTTAGAGGGAGAGCAAGCAGCTTTTATGTAGGAAACCTTATGCCATTTCTTTATATCTGCTGGGTAAGACTCTCAGATAAATATTTAAACAGTTCTAGCAAAGGAAGCAGATTGCCAAGATATAAGTAGCTGTGTTTAATAAGACACATTTAATATTGTATGCTGGCAAAACATTTTAAATTAAAACAAATATAATCTAGAGGAGTGTTTGAACAATGGCTCTTTTACTTATACTATGTTTGCAGGTGGGTGGATTAAATAATTGTAGACATTTCTGGCTGCATTAGACCTCTTACTATCTCTGTTAGTTTAGGGTCAAGTTTACTAAATTATTTAGCTCACTTCATAGATTCTGGCATTGCAGCAATGGCTATCAGAACAAAAATCAACACACCGGTAAACTAACAAGAATTGCAAACTAGGAAATTAAGGAATGAGTAAGGAATGTGGAAATTTTTAGAGGAGTGCTACAAAGCTTTGGAAATTTTAATTTCCACAGATCTTCAACTTGGGTGCCTAAATAACCAGGCAGAGAAGCCCAGAGACATATACCAGTACATCTTTACTTAGATATTGTTTTGCACTGTCATTAGACTATTAGGCTAGACCAAATGCCTTGATTATAATTTTATTTAATGGCATTTCCATAGCACTCATCCCCATACTGTATGAGAATCCTTTAACATAATTGTACTTCTATGATGAACATATTGGGCTAAATGTACAATATTACATAAGAGCACATATCCCAGCAATTCTGGTAGAACCATCTGCACAAATACTGGCTGGAAGTTCATAGCAGTGTGCTGACCATAGTCTTAAAAAGAGTATGAGTTCGCTGGTTGTTTGGGACCGAGCTCACGTGGCAGAAGAAACTGTTCTCTTCAGTTACTAACTGCAGAGGAGTTGATATTAATTTATAATTTGAGGGATTCTTGATAGGAATGAAATAAGATAATACCTGCTATTTTTGTCTAATGTTTGCAGTGTTGTAGGTATGTTGGCTCCAGGATATTAGAGAGACAAGGAGGGTGAGGTAATATCTCTTATTGGACCAGCTGCTCTTGGTGAAAGAGACAAGTTTTCAAACTTACATGAGGCTCTTCTTTAGGTCTGGGAATGTTACAGATAGTGTCACAGCTAAATACAAAGTAGAACAGATTGTTTAACATAAGAAGACAATACATATTGTAAGAGACTATTCAAGGTGAAGTTGCCAGATAACACCACTGCAATCATGGTCAATACTCCCCCATAACACACCTTTCAAGATCCATAAGTCCTTCACATGGATATCACAATCTGTGGTGCATCTCACCCAGAGCACAAATGCCACAGTAAGAACTATGAGTGAAATAAGATAATTACATTCTCGAATGAGCCCTCACAGAAAAATAAGACAAAAATACCCTGTAATTTGAGCCCCACCACCCAAGGCTGAAGCTAAAGCCTGAGCCCCACTGCCTAGGGCTGAAACTGTAGCCTGAGCCCCGCCGCCTGGAGCAGTGGGGCTTCGGCTTTGGCCCTGGGCCTCAGCAGGTCTAACGCCAGCCCTTGCAACCCATTTTGGGGTCCCAACCCAGTTTGAGAACTGCTGCACTACAGTATTTGTATGAGATAAATTGAAAAATACTATTTCTTTTGTTTATCTTTTTTTACAGTGCAAGTATTTGTAATAAAATATAATATAAAGTGAGTACTGTACACTTTGCATTCTGTGCTGTAATTGAAATCAATATTTGAAAATGTAGAAAAACATCTAAAATATTTATAATAAATTTAAATTGGTATCCCATTATTGTTTAAAAGTGCAATGGAAACTGCAATTAATCATAACTACTTTTAAAAAATCCAGTTAATTTGTTTTGTGTTAATTGCTTGAGTTAACTGCGATTAATTGACAGCCTTATTAACTACCTAATCAGTGAAGCTCCTTTGCTTTGCCTAGAGATTAACTTCTATATATTTACTTATTTAGGGATTGATTTTTCCAAAATGAGTGCTCAGCATCCTGAAAGTCAGGCTTATTTACATGCCTAAATATGAATGAAGAGGTACCCAAGACAGGCTGGTGAAAATTTTTTTCCATTGAAACTTCTGATTGATATTTTTCCTTGACAAATGTGTATAGAAAATTTTGACTCTGTCTAAAAACTGAGCACCTGAAACTTCGACATTCAATTTTGAAATGATTAAACATTTTGCTTTGACATTTGAATTAAAACAAAATGTTTCAACATTCTCAGATCAAAACTATTCACTTTGGTTTGGTTCAACATTAAACCATGGCCTCCAATTTATTGCCCCCAATTCTACACCTAGGTTTGAAAATGTTAATGTTTGACCCCTTTGAGTTAAGCATTTAGACCAACTAGCATCATTTAAAATATTTTCGTAGCAATCTGCTGTTGGCAGAAGTACGCCATTATTTCAGCACTAAGGCTATGGAATCTGATTTGTTTGGTATAGATAGGAAGCTTTTCTGAAATCAAGATTCATGTGGTGTGTTCTTTTATCTCTGCTGCATTATTTCAGTACTATCAAGAATATTGATCGGGTATGATCCTCACTTAATTTATCCAATCAGTTTCCTACTGTATATGTGAGATCTGCATTTGTCATCTTCCAGTCCTTTGGTACCTGTTGTATCCTGAGTTCTTTCACTGTTTATCTTTGCTACTTTCATGAGAATTCTTGGATTCATTGCCTATAGTTCTCATGAACTTTTTATGATTCTAGCAGCTTATGTCCTTTAAGGCTTTCGCATGATGCCAGAACTCTCATTCATTAGGAAAATGCATGCAGTTTTAAGCTTAAGTTTTTATTCAGCTTCTTTTACAAATGAAGAGACAAATACAGTAATTTATTTTGTTCTGTCCCGTTTTTTCACTTACTGGCCAGAATACCAGCAGGTATAAATCAGTATAGCTCCATTGAAACATTTTTAAAGAAAACAGCATTGAAGCATTTCTTTTGAGTGTGTGAGGAATATAGTGCACAGCATTTATAAACTTTTTAGGGGACAAAAATGGAGATTGCATTTTTGAGCTTATGAAGCATGAGTGCCTGTTCACTGTTACCAAAGATATCTCAGATATCTACTGTGTGGGCTTGTCTTCACTACTGGGGTACGTCGACATAAGTTACACTACTCTAGTTACATGAATAATGTAGCTGGAGTCGACATAGCTTAGGTCAGTTTACCCCAGTGTCTTCACTGTGCTGCATTGACAGATGTTCACCTCTCCGAGAAGAGTAAGGTAAGTCAATTGGATGAGTACTAGGGTTGACCAGAGAGCTCTGCCACCAATTTAGTGGGTCTTCACTAGCCCCGCTAAATCAACACCGGCTGAATTGATTGCAGCAGCATTGATCTCCCCAGTAGTGAAGACAAGTCCTGTGATAACCCTCTGCAAATTCTTGCTTTTTGGTGGTGGCCATTGTACTATGGCAAAATATATTTCATAAAGCAGCAGTGTCAGATAAGTTAGAAAAATACAATTCTGTTTTCTGTGTAAACAACTCTGGTGGTATAAAAATTACCTGTTTAAAAGATTTCAACTAAATCTGAACACACACACACACACACAGAGTTTCCACCTCAATACCCTTTTTCACATATCCTGGAAAAAGCATACTAACGCCACTTCCACTCCAAACCTAAAAATCATGAATCTTATGTATGTTTCCCTGTCATCAGTCTCTTGACCACCTAAAGCCTTTTCTTTTGACTGTAGCTATAGCAATTTGATTTGCAGGAACACAAGAAGAAATATTGAAAACCACACTTCCTGTACTCGCAATTGGGCAGAACAGACTGAAAAAAAATTATGCTAAAATCTAAACAGCTGAGAAAACAAGGCAGACTCATCCCTTGGTAAAATCATATTTGTGTCCTTGGAAGAAGAGAACCATGGCATAGCAGCTGCTGCTGGCTAGTTATAATGCAAAGCATATGAATGGATTTCCTTACTGAATCCACTTCTGCCACCTTTATTTTGAATAATAGAGCGAACAGGCTTAAAAGTTCTACAGTTTAGTAAGGTATGGGGTTTCCCCCCCATTTTCAGCAATATTCTCTATCTAGAGAATGGGAAGTTCCACTAGCAATGGTAAACTTTTTCAAAATAGCACATTTTTAAAGATTATTGAATTTCCATTATTGTGTGGATAGTTACACAACTTGAATAAGAGTGACAATGCATAATTGGTGGGGAAAAACAATATTAGTGGATATATTAGCTGCCTTAAATTATGAGACTTTTTTCTCCCTAATTGCAAACAACTTTGATTGACTTTGAGTGAAATTTAGGAAATAGATATATATATCTATCAAACAGATACACATATAAGTGATGGGGCAACCATTCAGACTGTTTGCTCCTTTTTAATCCTAAATACAAGGTTCTAATCTCATTGCATTAATTTTAATATGATATCATTCCACCAAAGTCAATGTAATTACTTGCACAATCAGTCCCTGATGGAGACCTCTACAAGGTGTTGCACAGATATCAAGTATAAAGACAGTTCCTGTCCCAAGTAATTTACTGTTTTGGATATGACAAGATGCAACAAATAAGATGGGGGAGAAAGAGATAGCAAAGTAATGAGCAAATTTTGCACAGTAAGCTCACCACCTGCCTGCTCAGGATCAACTGCAAGAGGATAAGGTATATGGGCATAGTTTGGGTGGGGAATGGGAGACATTGCCTCTCAAACTGCAAGTCTCAGGCAGGTGTGGAATTTACCCTCCATGTGCAGCCCCATTGGCCTGGCTAGAGCTGCCCCCCATAAATATAGAAGTCAAACTACCCCTATGATAAGGTAGGGGTTTTATGGATTTTTTTCCAATGAGTTTTCCCCATCCTAGTGGCAGAAATGGCCTTCTAATGTTACCATGATTGATAGCATTCCTATCAAGTATGTCAAGAAAAAGTCTAAATGCACTTTCTATTTTCCCCCTGGCTTTCTTTTTCCCCCACAGGGAGAAGAAACAGGTGGGAGGGAGTTTAAAAATGAAAAAGTGTTTTTCCCCATCAAAATAAAGATTTCAATATTTATGCTTTTTAAAAAAAATTAAAGAGCATAATGACAATTTTTAATCAAAATCCAAAAAAATTCATGAAAAACTTTAAATGAATTTATTAATTTTTTCAAAATCCAACTCTGTTCAAAACTCTTTTTAAAGACGTGAGGCCCAGGGTGGGTTAGCATGACCCTGTGTTGTACTGTGGAGAGGATTCTGCCTAAGGAAGGTTTCAGAGTAGCAGCTATGATAGTTTGTATCCACAAAAAGAAAAGGAGTACTTGTGGACCTTAGAGACTAACAAATTTATTTGAGCATAAGCTTTCGTGAGCTACAGCTCACTTCATCACTCACAAAAGCTTATGCTCAAATAAATTTGTTAGTCTCTAAGGTGCCACAAGTACGCCTTTTCTTTTTGCCTAAGGAAGGTAGATCATCTTTCCATTATCACCCTAGTTGGAGGTTATGCAGGGAGAAAGACAAGGTCTTGTCTCTGCCAGGAGTTTCATAACAGTTGCAGCAGTGATGAATGCTAATGGCTGTCATGAATGAGGTAGCCACCGGCCATTCAGGCTATGCCATCTCCCCACTTTTCAGATTGTGCTGACCTTTTGTGGGCACACTATCAGAGGGGAAGTTGTACCGACAGCCTTCATTCTTCCAGACTTTCCTCCTTTTGAGGTTCTGTCCACGGGTTAATCCACCCCCTGATTTTATGGATAGTTTGGGGAATTTTGCCTGAGTACTAACTGCCAGTTTTAGGCCTCTGTGTTCTAGGATTATTGTAGGCTGGTAAGTCTGCTAAGGTAATCCAAATAATAAATTACACCTGAGCTGGATGTTGAAGCAGGGATAATTAGACACTCAGCCTTTTGCTTTCAACTGTGGTTTGTTAAAGAAGAGTTTGAACTCAGTGAGTTAAATGGTTCCGTGATGCCATAATGTCTAGCATAGATTGACCCATACGATTGGGTCTTGCTTGTTTGGGTTTCAAGTGTCTCGGGAGGTGGACTGAGTCTGGGCAACTGTTTTCATCTTTGATTGTATCTGAAAAATATTAATGACCCAATCATTTATTTGATATATTTAAATATGTTTATAGTTACTTGGGTCACATCCAGGATTCAGTGAAGATATGGCAAGCTTAATTAATTTCATATTTCCAGGTTTTCTCCTCTGTAAATACTAGACCTTGAGTATAGTGAATTCTATTATTCTTGGAACCCAGGAGTAGCCAGATATATAATATCTATTTGGTCATTTCTTTTGTCTTTTCTCTGTCCTCACAAGTAAAAGCGGAGGCAGGCTAAGTCTTCCAGAGGCATAAAGTCAAATCCAGTCACAGTGTAAATCCATTGACTTCAAAGGAGAGGTGCCCACTTACACTGGGTCTAGGTTTGGCCCATAGTGTCCTTTGGAATATTAAGATGAGAAAAGTAGAATGGAATAGAGCTCTGTTTAGAGGTAACATGACTTATATAGGTTTCAGAGTAGCAGTCTGTATTCACAAAAAGAAAAGGAGTACTTGTGGCACCTTAGAGACTAACAAATTTATAGTTGTAATTGTATATGTGTTACACCCAAATCTTCTGTAATACAAAACCATTGTCATCTCCTTCCTTCAACATTCTGTTCTCTTGTTGAGCTAGTTGAATAATAATCACAACTAGTTTTTTCTCCATCAATTATCAGATAATGTTTTCACAAATAATTTGTTTCTACTACTTAACCAAATCTATATGTAGATGAACAACATTCATCAAATAAATTATTTCAATTTTTTCACCATAATTTATTCAGAAATCCAGATCTTTGGCTGTTTTTAATCATCCTTGCTCTACTGAAGTCCATAAAGCTATGCCAATTAGAACTAGCTGAGGATCTGGCCCGCTTGTTGCTAGTGGTATTCTAGTGTTTAATATTGGCTTTAATTTGGCCATTTTATTGTGCACAAAGTAGAATCACTCTAGTTTTTAACTTTTGTTGACATTTTAAATAAAGATGCTTATATAATCTTAAAAAAGTCTTCATGCTATGTTGTCTATTTCAGTTAAAATAACTAACTAAAATCTTATCAGGTAAGATATCAGTTGTTCAAGAAAGCCATTGTTTCTAGTTATCTAAGCACCAAGGAAAACATGATGGATAATGATGTACTAACCTCTAACACCAATGCTTTTAAACTGATCACAAATATAGAGTGTGAATAGTAACTATTTAACTCAATATCTTAACTCCTATCACCCCTTCCTTTGCAGCCACCAGGGCAATTGCCAGGTCCATATACAAAAGAAATGTTTATAATCTTCTGGCCAAACTAAGATAGGAAAAGGCTATTGTGGAAAATACATAATTTTTTTCTGCCAGTTTTATTTCTACCATCAACTGTGAACCTAACTGACAACCTAACCCAACTGAGACTGTGAACTCTGGTGATAAATGGTTTGCTGCCATTACTTCTGTCTTGTCTAAAGACAGCTACCTCTCAATTTCAACCAGACATTGAGTACAGCTCTTGACTGCATTGGATGGATTTGAAGAAAGAAGCAGAGCTGTGAAGTCATCAGCACACTGAATGCACCCAAGTTCTTATCTCTTTACTAACTCTTCTATTGTTCCCGTATACACATTGAACAGGAAAGGTGATGCAGTGGAATGCAGTAGAACTCTATTACTGAGAAAGAAGAACTGATGTCCAAAATCACTCTGAGTACCCTATAAGGAAAGAAGAGAACCACCAAAGCAGCCCCACGCACATCTGCTAGAGGCAGCAGATAAATCAAGAACATCTCATAATCTAAGGCAGCTAATATATCTAATATTAGCATGGACATCTGATCATTGCTCATTACCAGGAAGAGATCATCTACAAATGTTAAGTATGAAATTTCTATGCTAAGCTTTTGTCAGTACCCAGCCTTATAATCCACAAGGAGGTCTGAGCCATCTAGGGTCTCTGAAACCTGGTTGTCTTTCCACTAATCTGAACCAAAAGAAAAATTAGATGCAGGCTGATAGTGGCCAGATCATCTGCATCCAGTGCAGCTTCTTGAACAAAGGCCATGCAAGAGCTTACATAAGAGAGGGCAGCAACCTTCCCTCCTTAAGGGAGGCACTGACAATCTTCATCAGTAGTGGTCTCTGTTCTCTTTTTCAGCTAACACTGGTCATGGGAGAAAAGCACATGTGGAATGAAGTTCCTCTAACAGTTTTATGTGCAGAGCTCCATCTTCACCACAGGAACAATACAAGGGGATCAAGTGGGGGAAGATTGAGGTAGAGGGAGGCAGAATGTATTTGAGAGAAGGGAAAGAGATCCAAATTATTTAGATGGGAGAGCAGGAGTAATTTTTGGGGTGGGAATGGGGTGAGATAATTTTTTCAGGTATCTAATTCCCAACCCTATCCCCAAAACTTATTTTTGGCACCAGCTGCTACTGCCATCTAGTCCCTTTTCCATCTGGCCCAGTGTTTGCATAAACATTTCAGATACAAGATTAATTATTTTAATATTGTTGACAAATAAAAGCCCAGCTGGCAAAGAAATCAGAAACCAATTGTCCATATGCAACTGAAAAACTTGTTTCTTCTGTACTTTAGCTACTTATTTAGTTATTGGATTGACTGGCTGGTTTTTATCCCTTGACATCCAATACAGTGGTAAATTGTATCATTTCACTACAGACATTCATCAATTCATTTTTGTTGCTGCTTGTAGAATTGGTTAGACATTTTTGGGGAGCTATTATTTACTACAGTATATAAAGAACTCTACTTGGAGTTGGCAGATAACAGGGTTTTCTCTTACAGAGTATTTAAACAATGTGATAAAATCTTTTTTCTTGTGCGCATTGTTGGAATCAACTATATACAATGTCCTTGCAAATCCATGTTTCTCATTCTGCACCAGGAAAAAGATTGCTAATGACTTCAATGGGCTTTGGAACAGGCCCAATATGAATATAATGTTCAGCTGTTCACTGTTGTGTTGGAACAACATTTTCAGAATTTGTTTAATTTCCTTTGACTAAATGATCATTTATCAATCTGGATTGTTAGCTCTTTGAGCCAAGGTCTTGCCACTTTTGTTTGTCTGCAAACAAACAATGCAAACATATGGCTCCCCAGGTGTAAGTAATAAATAACTGCCCACCTCTTCACATATGGAATTTAGCATTTTTGCCACACATTTATTTGAGTGCTTTTACTAGGAGTAGTAAACACTTCTCACAGATCAGCTATGAAAGCCCGTGTTTTCCTATTTTTACATCACTGACATTTTCTAAGTGTATAGATTTATTTTTTCATTTTTATGGGACTGTAGAACTCAAGGGCTTGGTAAGGAGCTATGGAACCTTTCAGATGAAGGTTCAAATCCAGTTACCATTTAAAATGCTTGTATTTGATTATGAAATGACTTGGTGGCTTTAGTCTAGTTCATACTGGCAGTCTCTACAGAGAAGCCAGGAACTGAATAATTAGTTTGGCTAGGTACTAGCTCTATAAAAATCTTTTCCTTTTCTCTTTCCAGGCAAGTGGAACTTAGCCTCCCTCTACTATGTACACAAGTAACCCCTGAGAGACAGAGTTGAAACCTGAGATAAATGCCTGCATCAGCAAGTTGCTGCAGTCTATGGACAGTGTCATATTAGAGTTGTATGCAGTTTTGCTGTCCTCTGATTCTGACCTAAATTCTTGGCCACAAGAAAATCCTTTTTACCAACCATCCAAAAGGAAATCCAGATTTTCCAGTGGCAAATCAGGGAAGTTTTCAGCTATCACTAGTGGATGAATGGCCAAGAAACTACTTATCAAAGGGTCAGATTTTCAAAAGAGCTTTAGGCACTCAGTTCCCATTGATTTTCAAAGGGAGCTGGAGACCAAACTTCCTTAGGCACTTACAAAAACTCTCACCCATGGTCCATAGAATCAGGTAGAGGATCTAGCAAATCAAGTTAGATGTAACACATCCTTTGTCCTTCAACTCTTAAATATCACAAAAGAATAACTTTCTTTCTTCAGAAAAGTTATCATTGTCAAGATCTGTCAAGCAGTCCTCTGGTGCCATTGAATCGGTTACTGTCTAGTGTGAATCAAAAAATAAAAAGGGTGCTGATATCTATGTCATTTTTTCAATATAAAAAGTTCAAAATGGAGTAGACAAAGGAAGAAGCAATTCTCATCAGCAGTAATGTTGTATTTTTTCAGAAGCAAGCAAGAAGTAGTTATATAATGAATGTCAATCAACATGTGTTTATAGATTTTGTCAAACTAACTTGCTATCTTTTTTGATGAGATTAAAAATTTGGTTGATAAAGATAATTGTGGGATGTAATATACTTAGAATTCTGTAAAGCCTTTGACTTGGTACAACATGATATTTTGATTAAAAAACCCTAGAATGGTATAACATCCACATGGTGCACATTAAGTAGATTAAAAGCTGGCTAACTGACAGGTCTCAGTGTTGTTAGAAATGAGGAATCATCATCAAATGGGTGTTTTTCTAGTGAGGTCACACAGGATTGGTACTTGGCTCTATGTGATTTCATATTTTTATTGATGACTTGAAAGAGAACATAAAATCACTAGTGACAAAATTTTCAGTTAACACAAAACTTAGAGGAGTGGTAAATAATGAAGAGGTCTCATCACTGATACAGAGTGATCTGGATAGCTTGGAAAGCTGAGCCCAGCAAACAAAATGTATTTTAATATGGCTAAATACAAATGTATAATTTAGGAACAAAGAATGTAGACCCTACTTATAGGATGGAGGATTCTATCCTGGGAAGTGGTAACTCTGAAAAAGGTTTGGGGGTCATGGTGGTTAATCATGGTTGGTTGAGCTGGCCAAAAGGGCTAATACAACCCTTGGCTGACAGGGAAACCTGGAGGAGTAGTAGTAGTAGTGAGGTTATTTTACCCCTGCATTTGACACTGGTGCAACTATTGATGGAATATCATCTCTAGTTCTGGTGTCCACAATACCAGAAGGATGTTTATAAAGTGGAAAGGGTTCAGAGAAGAACCATGAGAATGATTAAAGGATTGGAAAAACATGAAATAATGATAGATTAAAGAAGCTTAATCTATTTAGCTTAACAAAGATGGTTAAGGGGTGACTTCAGTTCAGCCTATAAGTATCTACATGGGGAATATTTAATAATGGGATCTTCAGGCTAGGAGAGAAAGGTATTACACAATCTAATGCCTGCAAATTGAAGTTATACCAGTTGAGACTGGAAATAAGTCATAACATTTTAACAGTGAGAGTAATTAACCATTGGAACAATTTGTCAATGGTTGTGGTGGATTTTTCCATCACAGACCATTTTTAAATTGAGATTACGTCTTTTTCTAAAGCTATGCGCTAGGAATTATTTTGGGGAAGTTCTATGACCTGTGTTATAGAGGTGGTCAGATGAGATAATCACAGTGGTCCTTGATGGCTAGGGAATCTACAAAGATAGTAGGATTAAACTGGATTCTTTATCCAAGGTAACTCAAAGAGTAACAGTTCCCCACCATATTGTCCGTTCCTCCTCTCTCCTCATCTAAGCTGTCTCTAGTGTTTGAAGTATCTACTGCATTGCTTTATATACACAGCATTTCTAGATTTAGTCTTGTAAGTTCTGATAGAGTCAAATTTCATATTCTTTAATGATAATAACTCCAATTACATATTCATTTGGAAGCATGTTCCATTTAAACCCCAGTAGCCCTTTGCGTAGCTTAGATACCATTTAGCGGCTGTCTTACTTAGGACATACTCTGTTGGCCTAGGACAGTGGTTGCCTTGCAATTCTGACAGTGGGAATTATGTCCCATGCCACTAAGAAGTCAAAAGGCATTTTAAGCATGCTTCTTTCAACATCCTTTTAAAAAACATTTTTAAAACTCCAGTAGATAAATTACTTGTGACATATTTCATTCACTTCCTAACAAAATACTTGTTAGTTTATTAAATATCCTTTTTTTCCTTCTTCCCCCGTCTCAAATATTTTCCACCTATCCATTACAAGCATCATCTCTTGGGATTCAACACCAACCTACCTTGTGTTTCAGAGAACCTATATGTTACAGTGCTAGGAATGGTAGAAACACTCTTGGCAGGCACAAAGTCTCATTAATGAGAGATTACCAGGTGTTCATAAAAGATATTTTCCTTGTGGGACAAAGAGAAAATGAGAAAAATCACAGTTTTCTTTGAAATGGCAACAGATTCATTGTTTCCTTAATATGAATTTGGAGTGTAGCAAAGCTCAGTTCCACAGTTCTTCCTGTGAACAACAGGAGGCCATTTTCTGGCAGGGAAGAGAAACCTCTTTTGGGAAACAAGGCCTAGTTATTTTGTGATGCCTGTTTAAAATAAATAAAGTCTCTCCATAAAGGCTTGCACTTCTTCAGGCCACTTAGTAAAAACAAGTTCACAATATAATATAAGAAACAAAATTACATATTATTGCAGTACTCTTTCCGGGAGTTTTCTCCACATGCCAACAGTCACCTTCTTAGGAGATTGCCCTCGTTATATGAACTTTTGAATATTGGGTGCAGCTGTCCTGCCATCTGTCTTTGTGCTTCTGAGGGAACTCTTCTGGGCCCGGCCTACCAATTCTCAGACAGATGTTACCACATTTTGTTATGGAAACCAGAAATTGATGAACCATGACACAAGGACACGTTTTTGTGTCTCAAAGGGTCTGTACCACAGGTGAAAGGAAGAATGTTCCATTCAACAACATTGCACATGGAAAACTATTTCCTAAACTGATTCTAAATTAGAAAGGAGAAAGATCCCAAATAGCCAAAGATCTGAAGACTTACATGGAATCTATGAATTGTCTCCAAAATATTTCAGCAGTGCTTGATCCATGTCTTTTCTGTTGATGAGAGCTACAAGAGGCTTATAGTTAGTTATCGGTTTAGAGGAACCCAACCCACACAGGTATCTGAATAAGTTTTTGCATACCATACTTGCCAGGCACTCCTTTTCAATCTATGCATATTGTTTCTACTTCTGTAAGTGTACGAGAGCAGAATGCAACTGGCTTCCACTCAGAACAATGTTAACTGTAAAAATACACCACCAAGACCATAGCTACTGGCTTCAGCACTGACCATTGTGAGTTTATTTACATCATAGAACTTTAATATTGGAGTAGAAGAGATCATTTATTTTACCCTTTTGAAGATGGTCTGATGGTTGGCCCCCTATAGTCAGGATGTATTGGACCTTAATAGTTCATTCTTTGGTTTCACCACTGAAGAGAGGTCTTGCAGGTATCATCAATGGAGTTGTAAACCAAGCTGGATGAGCAAGCATCTTAGAGAGGTGATTAAGAAGAAGCAGAAAGCAGACAGGGAGTGGAAGATGGGAGGGATCAGCAAGGAAAGCTACCTTATTGAGGTCAGAACATGTAGGGATAAAGTGAGACAGGCTAAAAGTCGAGTCAAGTTGGACCTTGCAAAGGGAATTAAAACCAATAGTAAAAGGTTCTATAGCCATATAAATAAGAAGAAAACTAAGAAAGAAGAAGTGGGGCCGCTAAACACTGAGGATGGAGTGGAGGTTAAAGATAATCTAGGCATGGCCCAATATCTAAACAAATACTTTGCCTCAGTTTTTAATAAGGCTAAAGAGGATCTTCGGGATAATGGTAGCATGACAAATGGGAATGAGGATATGGAGGTAGATATTACCATATCTGAGATAGAAGCAAAACTGAAACAGCTTAATGGGACTAAATCGGGGGGCCCAGATAATCTTCATCCAAGAATATTAAAGGAATTGGCACCTGAAATTGCAAGCCCATTAGCAAGAATTTTTAATGAATCTGTAAACTCAGGAGTAGTACCGAATGATTGGAGAATTGCTAATATACTTCCTATTTTTAAGAAAGGAAAAAAAAGTGATTTGGGTAACTATAGGCCAGTTAGTTTGACATCTGTAGTATACAAGGTCCTGGAAAAAATTTTGAAGGAGAAATTAGTTAAGGACGTTGAAGTCAATGGTAAATGGGACAAAATACAAAATGGTTTTACAAATGGTAGATCGTGCCAAACCAACCTGATCTCCTTTTTTGAAAAAGTAAGATTTTTTAGATAAAGGAAACGCAGTGGATCTAATTTACCCAGATTTCAGTAAGGCGTTTGATACCGTGCCACGTGGGAAATTATTAGTTAAATTGGAGAAGATGGGGATCAATATGAACATCAAAAAGTGGATAATGAATTGGTTAAAGGGGAGACAGCAATGGGTCCTACTGAAAGGCGAACTGTCAGGCTGGAGGGAGGTTACCAGTGGAGTTCCTCAGAGATCGGTTCTGGGACCAATCTTATTTAATCTTTTTATTACTGACCTTGGCACAAAAAGTGGAAGTGTGCTAATAAAATTTGCAGATGATACAAAGCTGGGAGGTATTGCCAATTTGGAGAAGGATCGGGATATTATACAGGAGGATCTGGAGGATCTTGTAAACTGGAGTTATAGTAATAGAATGAAATTTAATAGTGAGAAGTGTAAGGTTA
This sequence comes from Dermochelys coriacea, assembly GCF_009764565.3. Lineage (NCBI taxonomy): Eukaryota > Metazoa > Chordata > Testudines > Dermochelyidae > Dermochelys > Dermochelys coriacea. The sequence continues at coordinate 38,971,528 of NC_050070.1, read as the reverse complement.
TGCATTTAGGGATTAATAACAAGAATTTTAGTTATAAGTTGGGGACGCATCAATTAGAAGTAACGGAAGAGGAAAAGGACCTTGGAGTATTGGTTGATCATAGGATGACTATGAGCTGCCAATGTGATATGGCTGTGAAAAAAGCTAATGCGGTTTTGGGATGCATCAGGAGAGGCATTTCCAGTAGGGATAAGGAGGTTTTAGTACCATTATACAAGGCCCTGGTGAGACCTCACCTAGAATACTGTGTGCAGTTCTGGTCTCCCATGTTTAAAAAGGATGAATTCAAACTGGAGCAGGTACAGAGAAGGGCTACTAGGATGATCCGAGGAATGGAAAACTTGTCTTATGAAAGGAGACTTAAGGAGCTTGGCTTGTTTAGCTTAACTAAAAGAAGGTTGAGGGGAGATATGATTGCTCTCTATAAATACATAAGGGGGATAAATACAGGAGAGGGAGAAGAATTATTTCAGCTCAGCACCAATGTGGACACAAGAACAAATGGGTATAAACTGGCCACCAGGAAGTTTAGACTTGAAATTAGACGAAGGTTTCTAGCCATCAGAGGAGTGAAGTTTTGGAATAGCCTTCCAAGGGAAGCAGTGGTGGCAAAAGATCTATCCGGCTTTAAGATTCTACTCAATAAGTTTATGGAGGAGATGTTATGATGGGATAACGGGATTTTGGTAATTAATTGATCTTTAAATATTCAGGGTAAATAGGCCTAATCCCCTGAGATGGGATATTAGATGGATGGGACCTGAGTTACCCAGGAAAGAATTTTTTGTAGTATCTGGCTGGTGAATCTTGCCCATATGCTCAGGGTTTAGCTGATCGCCATATTTGGGGTCGAGAAGGAATTTTCCTCCAGGGGAGAGTGGAGAGGCACTGGAGGTTTTTCGCCTTCCTCTGTAGCATGGGGCACGGGTCACTTGAGGGAGGATTCTCTGCTCCTTGAAGTCTTTAAACCACGATTTGAGGACTTCAATAGCTCAGACATAGGTGAGGTTTTTCGTAGGAGTGGGTGGGTGAGATTCTGTGGCCTGCGTTGTGCAGGAGGTCGGACTAGATGATCAGAATGGTCCCTTCTGACCTTAGTATCTATGAGTCTATGAATCCAAGATAATTTACCATCCCCAGTATACATTTCAGTTCTGGTACATTTGTTGGTGCATTCAATTCTTTAATTGTTTTTACTTTCTTAGGACTAGGACTAATTCCATCTTTGTTTATTATCTGTCCCAAAAATTCAATTTGGTGTTGGCAGAAAACACACTTTTCTTTATTTAAATTGAGACCAGACTCACTGATTAAGCTTAGAACTTCACTGAAAGTTTGTCATGTTCTTCCATTGATGACCTGTATACTAAAAAATCAATCTGTAAAAACAACAATCCCATTTAGGTTCTTTAGCAGCTCTGCTGTCTTTCTTGGGAAAAAATCAGGATCACTGGTAATCAAGAAAGATAATCTTTGAAAGCAAAATCTCCCAAAGACTGTAATGAATAAAGTCAGTTTAGCACTCTTTGGCTAAAGCGATTTGCAAAAAATCACTTGATGCATCTAGCTTGGAGAATATAGTAACTCCTAACACTTTAGGGAGGAAATCCTCTCATGTTGGGAAGATATATTTTTCTCTCACTACTGCTTCATTAAGTCTTTTAAAATCCACAAATTCTTATTTTCACATTTTTCTTTGTAACAGACACTATCAGTGTGCACCGTGGAGCTGGCATTCTTTTCCACTCCCCTTAACTCAGTTTCTACTTTATGAAGTAAAGGGATAGGAATTCTGTGGGGTGTACGTTCTGTGGGGTGTATGGTTCAGCATTGTCTCTTAAGATTATTTCTACTGAATCTCCTTTCAAAAGTCCACTAGCACCAAATATTCCTTCAACTTCTTCCATCTTTTTCACTAGATCCATTATGACAACCACACTACGACAGAGGAGATTGACAGCCTCTGCTCCTCTAACCACATGCACATTAAAATTAAAGCTTTTGTCTTTGTTGTTCCAAGGTTGTTTCCTTGGAAAATTGTCCAATGCAGTTCAAAATATTGCCAGGACTATTTAGGACAGTATCTGCTGTTTCAGCTCCAGGAGGGGAAGGTAAGTAAAAGTCCCTTCTGATATGACTGCTACATCTACACCTGCATCTATTTTAAAATTAACAGTTTTTCCACAGAGACAGTTCCACTCTTCAGGCTGGGCCATTATACATGATTGATCCCACAAAAATGGCTCTAGATGCTCAGTAGGCACTTCCCATTCTGCCATTGTGTGGCAGACAGTGGCAAAATGTCCAATTTTTTGCTGTACTTTCGCTGGCATTTGACTCCTTTATTTGGGCAATCACTTCTTTGACTGTGATTTATCCCACAACTTGTGCATCTAGTCTGAGAAGTGTTGTATTTTGCCTGGGGCTTACCCCATATTGCCTTTGAGGATTTATTACAGGGTTTTGGGGTTTTTTTGTTGTTTTTGGTGGTGGTTTTTTGTTTTTTGTTTTTGTTTTTTTTGCAGCTGTGCTATCTCTAACATGATTTTAAGTCACTTTTTTCTAGGTTTCTTTCTGGTGACCACTGATCTCTATTTTGATTTTGATCCTCTCCAGTTATCTTGCTATTTCTATTGATCTGTGAAGGATTTAATCTCTCTTCACTTACAATTTCTCTGACAGTCCGCTGTCTAAAATTCCAGTCAATACTCTGTCTCTAATGTCCTCTTCCTTTTTGTCTTCAAAATAAGTTTTCTGCCATGTCATCTTATGAAAGATTCCACAGACACCCCAGGATAGGATTACCAAATAGCAAGTGTGAAAAATCAGGACAGGGGTTCAGGGGTAATAGGTGCCTATATAAGACAAAGCCTCAAATATCAGGACTGTCCCTATAAAAATCGGGACATCCAATCACCCACGCATAAACCAAGTTATGCTGAGGTATAAAAGAGTTAATCAACTGTAGCCAATACCACAATATAATTGTTCTTGGGGGCTCTCGTCTCTAAAGACAAAGGTTTTAAAGATATGTTCAGCTTTCCTGCCCATGGCATAGAGTAGGTAAGTAACCTGCACCTCCCCACTCTCCTCATGGAGTTTAATTGTGATGTGAAAACGTACAAACAGCTCCTTCCAGTCAGGCCAGTCTGACGGTCTGCCGAAGTTAAAGCTCTCTGGGGCATGAAACGGTCACATTTTGATGATATTCTGCAGTTTTATTGTTTTTCTGATGTCACCATCTCAGGTTAATCAAACTGCTAGAGAGGTAAGATAGACACTAGTAAGAACAACTTACAAACAAAAGAATACAGACTATCTCCAGCACTCAGTAAAGAAGAGCTCCAGTATTTTTCATACAGCACTACCTAGTGATTAAACATTATAATGCAGTTTAAGCTTTCCATCACACTGTTCCTCAATAGAAAGATATGCTACCACTAATAAGGGAGGGAATGTAGTCTTGTGTTTTCAGCTGGGGGACTCATGGGGTGCAATGGCCTAGGTGAAGTCAGTGGTAATTTTCATCCCATGGCCGCTAGTGACAACTCTGTCTTTCACTCCTTATGTAATGTTTAGTATGTCACCAATTTGTAAACCAGTTACTAAATTCTTACCTATGTCACATGAGGGATATGAAGCTTACTTACATTTTGAGTTCCTCTGGTAAAGATGTTACATCCAAATTGTTATTGTTAATATCAATATTTTATTAAAATAAATTGGCATTTTATTATGAGTTACAAAACAGGTCCTAACGCTGACAAAGAAAAGACAACAGGGTGATGAATGAAGTAGTCTTGGTGGATCAGGAACAAAATGAATTGAGTTTTGATGCTGTCTCCAAACATTTCTTGGGTACACCAGTAAAAATTGTATGCTTTATGAAATATATCTAATATCCTGAATCAATTGTGCCAAATCAAATTAGATTTTAAAACACAGCTTGCCGTACATCAAACATGTATTTCTGTAACATATTAGCTTGAAAACATACAGGAATTGATCATTTATTACACTGACAAAAGCCTTTTACTGATGCCAGGAATAACTATGTTTTCAGAAGGAAGAAACAGGAATGTTTTGTTTTATAAATAATAGATAAAGGGGGAGGGGAAAGAGACGAACCATACATAATCCAGCAATATTCTCCCTAGGGAAAGATAAAACCCTATAAGCCTAATTTGTGTACAAAGATCCATTAGCCAGGAAGTTAGTAAGCCAGACTCTGTCCTATGACTCTGAAGGGAATATGTTAATGCTGGGGGTTTGGTGCCTCCAATAAGGAACTGTGGAAGGAAGGAAGAAACTTCAGTGTTTCATTATTTCTCATTAGTAGTATAGTTTAAAAAGGCTGTGTCTAGGAATACACGTTTTACAATACTAGAGTATAAGGTGGAAGAATACTGTGTGCACTTTGGTAATACTGAAGTCATTCAAGAAGTTATATTATGATTGTCTTAGCACCTTCATTCTAGACTCTAGGCCTGATTCCCAATTGCCTTGCACAAGTGTAAATAATGAATACACCAGGTGAAAGGACGATGAGGCCTTGAACAACCTTAAGGCTAGACTGTCACTTGGACTACACGCCTGTAGGAGTTATCTGATCCTTAGGTTCAGGCATGCCACAGTTAGTGAGCATTGTGCCCACCTTGGAGCAGCTAGGTGGGGAATAGATGGAGCCAGCATGGGTGTGTTATTTGCTGTTGGGAAATTATTACCCCATGAAGAGCAAGGGGACGGAATTGTGCCTTTCTAAAGCAAAAAGCCTCTTCTGGTGGTGCTGCTTACACATTCTAACCTTCATTTTGGACAAGACACAGAAAGTGAGAGTAACGAAAGTAGTAGGCAAAGGATCACAATGCAACAGTAACAAGAGCGTGTAGTTACACTGATTTGCTATATATGCAGGTTTTGTTGGAGAGACTTGTGTTTTGTTGTATGTGCATGACTTGAAGGGTCATTATTTGTGAGACTATAAATGTTTATACAGTTGCGCACAAGACAAACGTGAATATAAACATGGACGCACACAAAGACCTGATCTGGTTCTCATTGGAGTCAGTGGGAATTCTTTCATTTACATTAATGGTAACTGGATCAATCCCATACACACACCTATCAGTATGCCTAAGAGATGTCTGGTCAATTGGTTTCCTCTTCCCTTTCCCTGAGTGAGGTGTGGAACCAGGATGATAGCAGTGTGTCGGGAGAGAAAAGTGGGAGTGGTGTGGTGAGACATGATGAAGAGGAGGTAGAGGAAGATGGATGAAAGAATTACAAGTTAAGGCAACATTTTAAATTCTGTGGAACAAACCTATAGGCAACAGTTTCCTTTGCTTTTATGTTGGGATTTTCAAAAGTGCCTAAGGGAGTTAAGAGCAAAAGTCCCATTTTAAAAAAAAATCAATGGGACTTATGCTACTAGCTCCCTTAGGCACTTTTGAAAAATCCCGCTCACCCTATATGTAACAATACTGCTTGAGGCTTAATTAAATGTTTGTCAATGGCTTTGGAACCCTCACATAGGAGTTGCAGGCTGCGTGTTTTCTTTTAAAAATTCCCAAGTGCAGTCCTTCCGAAAATGCAGTCACAATCACAATGGTACACAATAGGCCTGAATCAACTCTCACTCCAGCCAGTTCAGGATGGACCAGTCCTTAAATGGACAATTGGTATGTCTGTTGGCGAAACAGCACTACGTGTATTATAAACACACATGCCGACAGCACAAACTGCGCTACTTGAACTTTCCCAGTGTAAAGGCCAAACAAGCACAAAAATGTTTTTGATGTTAATTAAGACTGGCGAGGAGGACATAGGTTTGAATTGCTTTGTGATCCCCTATGCCTCATGTCAAGTCTTCAAATCCCTTTCTGGGGAATAGCTCCATGAAGGCAAGGTCCCTTCCTGCAATTGCATGCCATCTCCCTGTCAGTCTGTGGCCTCCCTCTCACTACAGGACCCACAGCGTCCTCTTTGTAACTTGGTTCTGCAGCCAGGTCACTCAGTATCCCCATCTTCCAGGGCATAGTCCTTTAAAGTCTCTGTCACTCCCACAGGGACCCAGGAAGTCTTCCAGTTCACTGCTCTGGCAGTGTCACTTTCCTAGTGGTGGGTAGGGGAACCTCAGTCCACCCTCTACTCTGGGTTCCAGCCCAGGGACCCTACAACACACAGCTAAGGTTTGTTCAGTCTCCAACCTTCCTGCTTACTACCTGAGCTGCTTCCCACAGGCTCTCTTCTCCACCCTGGTCTCTTCAGGGTACACCCTGCTTCTGGGTGAGCACTCAGGGTCCTACTCTTTCCGTGGGTTCCCTCTTTCCCTTTCTACTAAGCAGAGACTGACCACAACCTTCCTTCCATCTATCCTAGCTGCTGCCAACTTTCTGGGTTTATACTAGCCCAGCACACCTCTGCTCAGGTGAGCTTCCTTCTAATCAAGACTGTCTGCCCAGCGTATATCTCCCGGCTTTGCTGCTTACTAGGTTAACTGGCCCACCTGGCCTCCAACAATCCCTTCAGGGAAAGTGTGGGGTGAACACCCCATCCTACATGGATAGCAATAATTCATCATATTGATTTCAATAATATCTTTACATTCAAACAGGATATATTTTTAGTGAATCACAGACAATATAAAATGTGAATCTTTGAAATCTTAGGACGTATAATTGCAGTGTTGTACATTGATGTGCACACAATTCTGGTGTCATGCTTCATGTATAACTCCTGGTGCGGACCTCCTGTAGATATTCTTTGTTTTCTTTGTGTGCGTGTAAGGCTGTAGTGTGCACTGGCTCTGTGCTCACCCTGTTACAATGACATTCAATAACTCTTTTACAGTTATTAATGGAGTCCTGATCATTTTTAATATCTTTTTTTGCCACAGGCTCCCTTGTATTTAAAATATATATTAAAAAGCAGTATGGAGGATACTCTTAGAAAAGTTAATGTTCTTATAACAAGCATATATTGCACGTTACAATTATTTATTGGAAAAATTGCTACTAGAAAATAGCCCCCCCGCCCTTGTCTAAAGTGTCTAAAAATAAAGTAACACCTTTATTTTTGATGGGCTGAGAAAAGTGTGCTATAATGATGCTCGTACTTTTGCATTATATAGCACGTATCATCCAAGGACTCTAAGCACTTTATAAACATCAACAATTTAAGTTCCATTCTAGCTCTGTGAGGTATGTAAAAGATATATAGGGATCAAGTCACTCACCACTGGAATACAGCTATCTATCTCTGGGGTGGAACATAGCAGATGTTTAACAGCTCACAGCAACATTACACAACATTTTAGTATAGGAGATAAATAATACTACAGCCATTTGAAACTGAAAGGGAAATTAAAGTAAAAAATGGTAAGCAACTGAGTGGCAGTTTGGCCAGAACACAATGGATGAAATCCTGGCACCACTGAAAGGAATTTCATCTAACACTCCTACTCTTAGGAAAAGTGCAATGGGCTCTCTAATGACCTTTGCTTTAACCTCTCCTGTATACATCTGCACAATATGGAGAGAAATAAAAATACTTTAATCTCACATTGGTGCAATAGGTGGCTAAGTAGAATTCCCCTCTCAGACTAGCTATCACCAGCCTCACCACATAATTCCCACATGACGGTAGCAACAATCTGGCTACTGAGTCCAGTTTATTTCATTAGTACCCCACCCAACAGGGAACAGTCAATGGCAGTTAACCTCACCCATGGTGCAACTACAAATACTGTCCTGAATCACACGGAAGCTTAAAATTATTGTATCTTGTGCCTGTATATTGTGACTGATGCACTGAAATACATAGATCAGTAGACAGGGAAATGGTAGGTGGGGGCAGAGAGCAGATACAGCAGAAAGGAATCAGGAGAGAGAAAAGAGCAAAGCAATAAGGCTGAGTCCGTGGTCTGAGTCTGGGAAGTAAGAGACCAATATTCAATTCCTTTCTCCACCACAGCTTTTTCTCTATGACCTTGGGCTCTCCATGTTGCTATTCTTCATCTGTAAAATAGGAATATCACTGCCCTACCTAAACAGGTATTGTGTGGATAAATGCACTCAGAATTTGGAGGTGCTCAGATACTGGTACAGGGGCCAGGTATGTACCCTAGAATAGGTCTACAGTCCCAGTAGAGGGAACATTAGCAGGACAGTAAAAAAGTAAGAAAGGTGGGGAGGAACATGTCCCACACAGTAGCAGTATGTATGGGAAGATGATAATGGTAATTCTACTAAGTATTTTTTCATACCGCATTGTCAAACCATGCTACAAAGGAAAGTAATCATCATCATTATTATGTTAGACATCATGGGACTCTGCTGCAGGGAGGTTAAGTGACTTAATGACTTGCCTAAGGCTGTGGAGATAGTCAGTGGCAGAGCTTTGAATAGAGAACTCAGGTCTCCCGAATTCCCTTCCAGTACCCTGCCCGTTGGACTATGCTGTCTCCCGTGTAAAACTACTACACTAATACAATCCTGATTAAGCAGCAGCATATCACATTCTCTATCATTATAATGAATCAGTTTCCTGGAAGATGTTCCAAAAAAGCAGATTGCCCATTTACAGTAAGTAGAATAACAGCTCAGATTTGGCTTCTTACAGTATATGAGGTGTTAAAGAAGCAAATCTTCTCCATAGAGTTACTGTATTGTTCCAGATTATTCTAAAGGAGCAACTGCACATGTGAATGACTTTATTTTGATCTCTCTTTCACTTACAGTGGCGACATAAGTTATTTATAAATGCAGCAGCATGGTTATATCAATGGTAGCTTGTGTTACTGCTGCCATACGTCCTCACCATATCAATTACTGACCAAACAATTAGATGAAGCAGAACAATTTGTTGCTTAGGTATGGGTTAGGTTTAAGCAAATATCTGAATTTCCACAAGCTTTACCGCAAAACATATAAGGTCAAATTTTGCAATGTACTCATTACCCATAAGCGTTGAGAACCCAAAAGCTCTTATTGTACTTGTGGAAGATGCAAAGTGCTGAACACATTGAAAATCTTGTCACTTCTTTTAGGTGCCTACCAATGTTCCCTCTAATATTTGACAGGCAAAATATTTGTGTGCAAAAAATTTCTTCTGTGCAAATTTTTGAAGCAGAGTTCAAATTTGTGCACCATGAGGCAAATGCACCCAAGCAAGTAAAATGCTTATACATTTAAAAAGTTTTAATTTGCAATTTCAGATCATAATAGTTTTACACCGTGTTATTTGATAAATACTTAGAAAAAGGAAATTTAACCATTCTTCATGAAGCAGAAGTTAGTTTTAAGCATTACGCTTTATGATCTTTTTTATAGACAATCACAAGCATATATGAAGCACATATTAATCATGATCATTCTCAGTCCATAGGCCTCTGCCAGTTGGTGTCCACTTTCACCTTTCATTCTATACACATGTCCAAAAAGATTTTGATAAACATATAATAAAGACAATTTAATAAGTATGCCATTATGTCATTTTATATGTGTTTTCAGATAGAGTAAGTAAAAAAAGAAAAACAAGAGTTTGTGTTTTAAATTTAAAATTTTCCTAACAAATATCAATAAATGATTATTAGTTTACCTCAGGCAAGGTGAAATGCTTCAAGAGGTGTAAGGCCACATTTCTGGAGCAGCGTTGATAGTGAAGCCAGCTCTGACAAAACATCATTCAAAACTTCTAATGTTATTCAGTATTCCATGGTTTTCAGCTTTTTGTGTCAGCATTTAGAAACTGGATCAGTATCTTTGTCTTGCTCAAAATATTCCAGAAGAGGATTATAGTTGTGAATAATTGCTTGAAGTGCAAAGTGCCTAGATAACCAGTGCACTTCATTGAGTGGCCTAAAAGCCATTGACTCACATTCAGAAGCATCCACTATTTCCTAAAATTTGCATTTTCTCCTGGATGACCGACAGAACACCGTGTAGACAGTTCTCATTAAGGTTTCGATGTCTCTTATCAGCTTGACCTCTTTCCATGCATCGGAAATCCCCAAGTCTTCCCGGTGTGCAACGCAATGTTGCTGGACTAAGTGTGGAATATCATATTTCAGCTGAGCAACCATGCCATTGAGTTTGCCCAACATCACAGAGGCACCATCAGATGTGAACATCACCATTTTCATTAGATCAGGTTGGTGTTTTATATAAAACTCTTTGATTGCAGACACTATTGAAACAGCATCACATTCTTGCAATTGTAATAGTCCACCAAATGAAGTTTTATAGTCTGCAGAATTTATGGATCTATATTTAAAGTAGAGTATCAAGTATCTGTTAATGGATATATCAGTGCTTTCATCAACAGCTAGAGTATGAAACATTGCAGATGCTGTTTCATGCATGAGGTCATTTTGGACAATGCAGTTGATAATTTCAAGAAATTCAAAAGCATAATTTTTACTTTCCAGCTTGCCGGTATGCGCACATACTTTCCCATATGGTCATTAATATCCTGAACAGAAAGCACTGAGCTGTTCATTTTAATAGCCAACAACGCACTGTCAATAAGTACCTTGATTTCTTCTGGGTTTGAGTGCTTGCCTCCTCTGCTTTTCAGCTGGACTTTCAAGAATCATGCTAAGCAACCCGCTCCGTAAGGAAGGGTTTTTGTTTCTAAGCCTTGTTACGCCATCTATGTAAAACTTACTTGACAGATGACGCTTTAAGAAATCCAACTTCCATACATCGTGCCACATTCTTCCTGTTGAAAATTCTCCCGAAGCTTTGGCATCTCGACAATATACACAAATCACTCCGTTGTCCTCATCATATGTGAATATTTCACGAAGTTTAACAAGCATTACACTGTGTGACTTTGGTGTAACAGTCTCTATAGTCTCATCCAGCCATCCAGATTTAAATGAAGTCGCTGTTCTTTTACACTTTAGACCTCTAACCAGTGGCATTTTGGGATTTATATTTTACCAGATTGGTTTATTTAAAATTAATACTTTTATTATATGGCTACTATTTCAATGCACTTAACAGCATGACTTGACAATAGGGCAAGCAGGAGATCGTTCAGATCAGGATACTGGAAGTTTGTGCATAGCTCCGATCACCTCCATGCATCTGCAGCAAAAAAACATGGGAAAATGGTAAAACATCATGTTGGGGTTCCCTCCCCACTCTGAACTCTAGACATAGGGTATAGACATAGGGACCCACATGAAAGACCCCCCTAAGCTTATTTCTACCAGCTTAGGTTAAAAACTCCCCAAGGCACAAATTCTCCCTTATTGGTCCTTTTGGTCAGGTGCCAGCCAGGTTACCTGAGCTTCTTAACCCTTTACAGGCAAAAGGATTTTGTGCCTCTGGCCAGGAGGGATTTTATAGTACTGTATACAGGAAGGTTGTTACCCTTCCTTTTATTTTTATGACACATCACGAGTAAATGTATGAAGTCCAATGCCTTTGAAAGATTTCAATCACGAAAACAACACTTACCTTTGTTCATTTCTGTGAAATCTTTGCAGTTCCTTAGCAACTACGGCCAGGCATTTTGACTTATTCGCACATACTTGAGTTTGTACACAGCCAGATGAACAGACAACAAGGAAATGTGTGGGTCCCAACCATCCCGACTGATCAACGTTCCACATTCAAAATGAAGGTGGGGAGGGGTACGATTCATTGCCCTCCTTTCCCTTTCCCTCCCTTGCCAGCTAGTAGAATCTGGCTGTGTTGATAGATGGCGGGCAAACAATGTCAAAAGTCACCAGTAAATTATATTTCTGCCTGGCTCTGATGTAGTATTTCATTTTTTGTGTGCGCAGTGTTTTGCCATGTGCGCGGCATTTAGGATCTGTGTGTGTGTGAACACGTGCACAGTTTAGAGGGAACAGTGGTGCCTACTCAGGAGCTGGTGGATATGCTGAGATCATTTGAAAATCTGCCCCTACACATATGGTTCAGTATCAAAGTGAAAATGGAGGGACAGGTTCATCACTTTGCAAAGACCACTTTGCTCTGTTAGGTGCAGCCACATCCTATAATAGTTGACCCTCATCATCCTCTACATAAGGGAGAGGAAGTGATCGTTGCCGGAAAGCTGACGGCATGTCTGCAGAAAAGAAGAATGAGGGTAGATTTGTCAGCTGCTTTCAACTACCTGAAAGGGGGTTCCAAGGGGATGGATCTAGACTGTTATCAGTGGTAGCAGATGACAGAACAAGGAGTAATGGTCTCAAGTTGCAGTGGGAGAGGTTTAGGACGGATATAAGGAAAAACTTTTTCACTAGAAGCATGGTGAAGCACTGGAATGGGTTACCTAGGGAGGTGGTAGAATCTCCTTCCTTAGAGGTTTTTAAGGTCAGGCTTGACAAAGCCCTGGCTGGGATGATTTAGTTGAGGATTGGTCCTTCTTTGAGCAGGGGCTTGGACTAGATGACCTCCTGAGGTCCCTCCCAACCCTGATATTCTATGATTCTATGATTCTACAATGAGGGCAGGAGGGTGTTTGTCAGAGCTGAACTCTGCTATGCCCAAACTTCTGCGAGTTGGCTTGGCAGAATTTGATTAAAAAATAATAATAAAATGAACAGATAATATCAATATTTAATTTTAAGCATTTTTTTAAATAGCTTTTAATTTTCATAGTTGTGGGAAATTAGGGGGGCATCAGCAATGGTGGGGGTCAGACAATAATTATTTAATGACAGTAGACACTGAATTTATAAAAACCCTTAAAATACAAATAGCCAATGTTACATATCAAAATATACGAAGTAAATATCCTTAAATCAAACTAAGTTGTGAAGTGGATTTATTGATTTGTTTATTTTATTTTGCCTGTTCATAAATGTAGATTATTATTGTTAGAAATATTTTTTGTCCGTTTGTGTGTTTATGGTGAGGTCAATGTTTATTGACCTTCATCAGTAAAAATCTAATTCTTTCAAACCTAATTATACAACGGTAGCAGTGATTAGACCAGAGCCTGTCCTGCTGTAACTTATCTAGAGACTGAGCAGCCCTGAATCACAGAGCAACAGCCATCTCCTTGTGGCCACCACTCTCTGATACATGCAAGTGAAGTTTAGATGTATTGGAGAATTGGGTGAGGAATTTGAAAACTGTTTCAGATTAACCAATCTGACCATGCTCCCATGCTTGTCAATGTGAGCATTTTGCCATGCTGCCAGCAGAAAAACAAGAAAGCACCGGGAAAACAATAGAAGTTAAAAACAGATGTTCAGATGTTTGCTGCAGCTGCCAGTTCAATGGAAAAAAAGTATATTATGGAAGCAAATCTGAGTGTTTGTTGTTTTAGTAAAAAAGAAAAGGAGTACTTGTGGCACTTAGAGACTAACATTTATTTGAGCATAAGCTTTCGTGAGCTACAGCTCACTTCATCGGATGCATTCAGTGGAAAATACAGTGGGGAGATTTATATACACACACAGAGGACATGAAACAATGGGTTTTATCATATACACTGTAAGGAGAGTGATCAATTAAGATGCGCTATTACCAGCAGGAAGGAGGGGGGGAAAGGAGGAAAACCTTTTGTGGTGATAATCAAGGTGGGCCATTTTCAGCAGTTAACAAGAACATCTGAGGAACAGTGGGGGGTGGGGTGCGGGGAGAAATAACATCAGGAAATAGTTTTACTTTATGTAATGACTCATCCACTCCCAGTCTCTATTCAAGCCTAGGTTAATTGTATCCAGTTTGCAAATTAATTCCAGTTCAGCAGTCTCTCGTTGGAGTCTGTTTTTGAAGTTTTTTTGTTGAAGGATAGCCACTCTCAGATCTGTAATCGTGTGACCGAAGAGATTGAAGTGTTTTCTGACTGGTTTTTGAATGTTATAATTCTTGACGTCTGATTTGTGTCCATTTATTCTTTTACGTAGAGACTGTCCAGTTTGACCAATGTACATGGCAGAGGGGCATTGCTGGCACATGATGGCATATATCACATTAGTAGACGCGCAGGTGAACGAGCCTCTGATAGTGTGGCTGATGTGATTAGGCCCTATGATGGTGTCCCCTGAATAGATATGTGGACAGAGTTGACAACGGGCTTTGTTGCAAGGATAGGTTCCTGGGTTAGTGGTTCTGTTGTGTGGTGTGTGGTTGCTGGTGAGTATTTGCTTCAAGTTGGGGGGGCTGTCTGTAAGCAAGGACTGGCCTGTCTCCCAAGATCTGTGAGAGTGATGGGTCATCCTTCAGGATAGGTTGTAGATCCTTGATGATGCGTTGGAGAGGTTTTAGTTGGGGGCTGAAGGTGATGGCTAGTGGCGTTCTGGTATTTTCTTTGTTGGGCCTGTCCTGTAGTAGGTGACTTCTAGGTACTCTTTTGGCTTTGTCAATCTGTTTCTTCACTTCAGCAGGTGGGTAATGTAGTTGTAAGAATGCATGATAGAGATCTTGTAGGTGTTTGTCTCTGTCTGAGGGGTTGGAGCAAATACAGTTATATTGTAGAGCTTGGCTGTAGACAATGGATCGTGTGGTGTAGTCTGGATGAAAGCTGGAGGCATGTAGGTAAGTATAGCGGTCAGTAGATTTCCGGTATAGGGTGGTGTTTATGTGACCATCGCTTATTAGCACCGTAGTGTCCAGGAAGTGGATCTCTTGTGTGGACCAGTCAAGGCTGAGGTTGATGATGGGATGGAAATTGTTGAAATCCTGGTGGAATTCCTCAAGGGCTTCTTTTCCATGGGTCTGGATGATGAAGATGTCATCAATGTAGCGCAAGTAGAGTAGGGGCATTAGGGGATGAGAGCTTAGGAAGCCTTGTTCTAAGTCAGCCATAAAAATGTTGGCATATTGTGGGGCCATGCAGGTACCCATCACAGTGCCGCTGATTTGAAGGTATACATTGTTCCCAAATGTGAAATAGTTATGGGTGAGGACAAAGTCAGAAAGTTCAGCCACCAGGTTAGCCGTGACATTATCGGGGATACTGTTCCTGATGGCTTGTAGTCCATCTTTGTGTGGAATGTTGGTGTAGAGGGCTTCTACATCCATAATGGCTAGGATGGTGTTTTTAGGAAAATCACCGACAGATTGTAGTTTCCTCAGGAAGTCAGTGGTGTCTCGAAGATACCTGGGAGCGCTGGCAACGTAGGGCCTGAGGAGGGAGTCTACATAGCCAGACAATCCTGCTGTCAGGGTGCCAATGCCTGAGATGATGGAGCGGCCAGGATTTCCACGTTTATGGATCTTGGTTAGCAGATAGAATACCCCAGGTTGGGGTTCCAGGTGTGTGTCTGTGTGGATTTTTTCTTGTGCTTTTTCAGGGAGTTTCTTGAGCAAATGCTGTAGTTTCTTTTGGTAACCCTCAGTGGGATCAGAGAGTAATGGTTTGTAGAAAGTGGTGTTGGAGAGCTGCCTAGTAGCCTCTTGTTCATACTCCGACCTATTCATGATGAGGACAGCACCTCCTTTGTCAGCCTTTTTGATTATGATGTCAGAGTTGTTTCTGAGGCTGTGGATGGCATTGTGTTCTGCACGGCTGAGGTTATGGGGCAGTGATGCTGCTTTTCCACAATTTCAGCCCATGCATTTGTCTACATTTGGGGACTATGTATACTTTCAAATCAGCGACACTGCAATGGGTACCTGCATGGCCCCACGGTATGCCAACATTTTTATGGCTGACTTAGAACAACGCTTCCTCAGCTCTCGTCCCCTAATGCCCCTACTCTACTTGCGCTACATTGATGACATCTTCATCTGGGTGCAAAGCCAAGAGGGAAGAAAGAATATGATAAAAGGGAGAGACGTTTGTCCTGCTCTTCCTCTCTCTTCCACCTCCATCTACAGACATCATCACCAAGTGACTGAAGCACTGATCAAAAGGGAGAGCCTGGCTGAAGGGCAACCAGCCAGCCTGTGGTGAGATATCAAGCCTGGTGCATATCAATTTCTTTGTTAAATTGACAAACTCATATAAGCTTGCAGTGTCCAGCGGGCATAACTGGACACTGCATGATGGAGGTTCCTAGGGTTGTGTCTGGGACCGGAGATATTGCCTAGTGTCATTTGGTTACACAATCCAAGCAGCAGCTTACATGCCAGCCCAGTAGTGGGGGTTCTCACAACAGAGCAGGGTAAGGCTGGCTCCCAGAGTCAAGGATTAGAGTGACCTAGCAGATCACTGGTCCAGATAATACCAATGGAACATTACTGTGGCTTGTTTCTCCAAATGGAGTTCAGACTTTAAGCATTTATATTTGTGATTTTAAGTGAGTCTTAAGTGCAGTGGCTAAGAACAGTCAGGAGGAGGTCACAAGTTTGTTATTTTCTGTTTGTTTATTTTGGGTGAGGGAAATAAGCACAAGAAAGCAGAAAATGACTACCAATGAGGCAGCTACAAAACTAGACCTGGCCAGACTGGAAGTGACAGAGAACAGAAGGGACCACGAGTTTCAAATATGGGAGGCAGAAATGAGGCTCTAAGAAGCGGCTGGGAAACTATGGAGGCAGAGGCTGCCAGAGAGGAGGCTGCACACAGGACTATAGAAGAAAAAGAGAGATGGAGGGAAGAAAGAGAAATAGTGTGGAAACACTGATGGAGAAGCAGAACCAGAACCCCCCGACCCGAACGACTCATATCACTCCAAAAATCCACAAGTGGGAACACTTATGTCCTACCTACAGTGAGGAAGATGATATTGCTGAATATCTGATTACCTTTGAAAGACTGTGTAATACATGAAATCCCTGACGATAAGAGAGTTCCTACCCTGATTGCAAAATTAACTGGTAAAGCTTGAAATGTATTCAATGGAATACTTACTGAAGATGCTTTAGACTACTGTAAATTTAAAGATACTGTTTTACAAAGTTTTCAGATTACCCCTGAAACATATAGAGTTAAACTTAGGAATCTTAAGAGGGATATTGGTATGAGTAATAGGCGATATGTAAACATAATTAAAGATTTGTTGGGAAAATGGATGAGGGGTAAAGAGGTGGCAAGTTTCGAAGGAATGCTTGATCTTGTTGCTGAAGAGCATTTCCTAGGCATATGTAAGGCTGATGTAAAGCAGTGTCTATGGGACAAAGATCTAGTCTGTGGATGAGATGGCTTTTTTAGCTAATGCCTTTGAACAGACTCAGGCATCTATTGAGGGCAGGCCACAGAAAGAGGGGTTTAAAACTGGTGGGAAGGGAGGATCCCATTTTGCCATTGGGACAAGAGAAGGGGGTTGGGAGCCTAAACATTCTCTTACCCAAAAACATCCTTCTACCACTAATCCACATTCCAAACCTCCTGTAAAAGCAGAACAGCCCAAAAGGTTCTATCAATATAATTCCACTGATCACCTGAGGAATAAATGCCCTGTGCTAGGAGGAAGCAGGCAACCAACAGCTCAGTTTATTTCTGCTGTCCTCAACAGAGTAACTCCCCAAGAAATTCATAGATACTAAGGTCAGAAGGGACCATTCTGATCATCTAGTCCGACCTCCTGCACAGCGCAGGCCACAGAATCTCACCCACCCACTCCTATGAAAAACCTCACCTATGTCTGAGCTATTGAAGTCCTCAAATCGTAGTTTAAAGACTTCAAGGAGCAGAGAAACCTCCCTCAAGTCAACCATGCCCCATGCTACAGAGGAAGGCAAAAAACCTCCAGGGCCTCTCCAATCTGCCCTGGAGGAAAATTCCTTCCCGACCCCAAATATGGCGATCAGCCAAACCCTGAGCATATGGGCAAGGTTCACCAGCCAGATACTACAGAAAATTCTTTCCTGGGTAACTCAGATCCCATCCATCTAATATCCCATCTCAGGGGATTAGTCCTATTTACCCTGAATATTTAAAGATCAATTACCTACCAAAATCCCATTATCCCATCATACCATCTCCTCCATAAACTTATCAAGTAGAGTCTTAAAACCGGATAGATCTTTTGCCCCCACTGCTTCCCTTGGAAGGCTGTTCCAAAACTTCACTCCTCTGATGGTTAAAAACCTCTGTCTGATTTCATGTCTAAACTTCCTGGTGGCCAGTTTATACCCATTTGTTCTTGTGTCCACATTGGTGCTGAGCTGAAATAATTCCTCTCCCTCTCCTGTATTTATCCCTCTGATATATTTATAGAGAGCAATCATATCTCTCCTCAACCTTCTTTTAGTTAGGCTAAACAAGCCAAGCTCCTTAAGTCTCCTTTCATATTGGTTGAAACCTATCATATTGGTTTTGTGAAGTTAGCCTCTGCAGAACCAGATATGGAGCATGTTAAGATTGTCCAAATTAATGGCAAGGAGTACTTGGGGCAGAGGGATACAGGGGCCCAGATCTCTCTGATTAAGCAGAGTGTGGTCCCAAAGGCCAGTCTGCTACCTGGCCAAAAGACAGAGATTGGGTAGCGAAAACAGATTCCTCGTACCACTAGCTAAAATCCATTTTATCTGGGAAGGTTTGGAAAGTATTTTGACTGTGGAGGGAATGGAACACTTCCTAGTTGACCTGCTTCTTGGTAATGATTTTTTCCATGTAGCTCAGGTTAAAGTATTTGCCTGCAGCAGGAGGGAGTTTTATGCTGGGACCCCTGAGGGGAAGGGGAAGGTCTCAGGAACTGCTGAGAAAATGGGAGAGAGTCTTCTTGATTCTTCTGCAGCAGGGGGAAAGCCACATGCTTCCAGGTGGGAACATGGTTGAGACCAACTCCTACACTGCAGCTGGAGGCAACACCACATCAGGAAGGGATGGGGGTGTAATGCCTGCCAGGGAGAGAATTGTCCAGGTTGTTAGCTGCCAACAGGTTGCAGATGAACCAGAAACAAACCCTGCTCTAGGGAGCATAGAGAAATGTGTCCCAGAGGAGAGCCCAGAGAAGGGGCTGGGAATCTCAGAAACCACTGAGGTGAGTGAGGATTCCTGTGACTCTGTAACACAGGGAAGCAGGGTGCTTCCAAGTATGGGCAGGGCTGTGACTAGCTCCTTTCCAACAGAAGGTAACATTTCTTCAGGTGCAGGTGCAGGAGAGGTGTTTTTAGTAATTAAGGAAACTGTCCCAGTTGTTAGCTGGCAGAGTTTTGCAGATGAACAAGGGATAGAACCCTGCCTAGGGAGCACAGAGAAATGTGTCTTAGGAGGGCCCAGAGGAGGAAACTGGGAAGGAATAGTGGGGGTACAGGAATGTCTCCTTGCTAGTCACTTGAGGCAGGATGCCCAGGGCATGAGGAGGATGGCTGGATCACCATCTGTGCGCCCAGACACTCAGGTTTTGAGAAGGATCTGTGAAACTGACCTCCTGGAGGGGAGCAGCCACACAGCTGACTTTCCAGGGACAGAGAAAGGGGTGGCAGAGGGTACCCCAATCCAAGTCCCAGTTTTTCAGGATGCTTTTTCTGATAAGTTTTTGGAAAGTAACTGTGTCTCTTTACATCAAGATACAGCTCCAATGCCTGTGACAGCAGAGGAGTTGAGACCAGGAAATTTCCAGCTGGTAGTTTGTGAGAATGCAAATGACCCAACTGGCAGAGAGGGAGGTGTCTTCCCCCATGCTGGTGAGACACAGAAAGCAGTTATGGGAGAGCTGCTGGGAAAAGGTGCATCTGATCAAAGGGTAAACACACCTAGCCCACAGAGCACAGATCATAGATTCATAGATACTAAGATCAGAAGGGACCATTCTGATCATCTGCTCCGACCTCCTGCACAACGCAGGCCACAGAATCTCACCCACCCACTCCTATGAAAAACCTCACCTATGTCTGAGCTATTGAAGTCCTCAATAGGAAAAGGAGGAAGGGAAGAACTCAGTGTTGGGAGGGGTAAACACTGGGTAATCCCAAAAAGGGAGCTGGATTTTCTGTATATCTACAGTCCTGGGGGTCAGAGACCACTTCCCAAAGGGCCAGTCAATGTGCAGGATCCCCCTGAATACCTATCTTATCAGACCCTGAGGCACCAAAATTCCAGAAACATGATTAAATTAAGAGCCCACACAGAGGGGAACACTGGAGGGAAAGAAAAGCCAGTGACTGATTATATGGGAGAGAGTCAAAGGATACCCTGGGTAATGAACAAACTAACTTCACACTACACTATCTGAACAGAGGGCGTGGTATCATAAAGATACTTGTAAACACACATCTGTGATAAAAAGTTTGGTATTAATGTTAAGTTTTGGGGATAAAAATTTTGACATGAACTTTAAACCTTATGATAATGCCACTTTTCAATTAATAACTGTAAACAGGGTAAAGCTTGCCACAGCAGAGAAATCATAACAAATCTGGTTTGCTGGGTGAGGGGGAAAATGAAGCACGCTGCTTCATGGCCTTAATGGCTGGATACCAAGAGAACTATAAGGCAAACTGTCTTCAAGATAGCCAGTGACTAACCCTCTTGCAGTAAACTAAGAGGGTAAGTGTGACACTCTGTACCTCGGGGGAACACCCAACATCCCATGTTCATCCTAATAAAATGATTGTGTGGTATCCAATGCAAAATTTGTCATATTGAATGACTTTGGAAGGCTCATGATGCACTGAGCATTGTTGTTATAGAAATGTTATAGTAATTGTTATAGTAATGTTACAGTAATGTAATAGGTTGTAATTTCATGTATATAGTTATGAGGTTGAAAATGTGTCCTCTTGGCTTAAAACAAGCCCAGATAAAACTCTCCAGGAACAGAGGGGAGGTTCACACCTCATCAGGGCATGTATGGGACAAACCCAGCCCAACATCACAGGAACAAATGACACTGGCCTAGGCAGCAACATACAATCTGTTGGACTCTTGAGTGAATCATCCCCTTCCCTTATCCAGTTTGGATCCGCGATGAGGTAATGCTCACTTGACCTTGGTGTGGGGGCGCAAAGCCAAGAGGGAAGAAAGAACATGATAAAAGGGAGAGACGCTTGCCATGCTCTTCCTCTCTTTCCACTCCATCTACAGACATCACTACCAAGCAACTGAAGTGCTGATCAAAGGGGAGAGCTTGGCTGAAGGGCAACCAGGCAGCCTATGGTGAGAAGCATCTAAGTTTGTAAGGGCACTGAAAGTGTTAAGACCAGCTTAGAATGCTTATTGCTTTTATTTCATTTGACCAAATCCGACTTCTTGTGCTTAGACTTATAATCACTTAATCTATCTTTTATAGTTAATAAATTTGTTTGTTTATTCTAACTGAAGCAGTGCATTTGGTTTGAAGCATGTCAGAGACTCTCCTTGGGATATTAAGCCTGGTGCATATCAATTTCTTTGTTAAATTGACGAACTCATATAAGCTTGCAGTGTCCAGTGGGCATAACTGGACACTGCATGATGGAGGTTCCTAGAGTTGTGTCTGGGACCAGAGATATTGGCTATTATAACTTGGTTGCACAATCCAAGGAGCTTACATGCCAGAGGCTGTGCATGAACAGTCCAGCACTGGGTGTTCTCACAGCAGAGCAGGGTAAGGCTGGCTCCCAGAGTCAAGGATTGGAGGTACCTAGCAGATCACTGGTCCAGATAACACCAGGGGAACATCACAGTGGGTGTGTCCTTTATAAGAAAGTTATATGGCTTAATAAATGTGCACACTATTATTGTTGTTATTTTAAATATCAATCTTTATTGTACAATAGTCATCAGAACAAATATTCCTGTCCTTATCATCACTAGGTGTTTTCAGTCTTCTCCCAACAGCTGGAATGTCTGGGGCAGAGGAGGGAGCCTTCGTCTCCTTGTTGTGTAAATGTGTCAGTCTCCAGGCTTCCTGCTCAACACTTCCTGCTCAACCCAGACTAGGTTAGGGGATTATCTCTATCTGCATTGCCCAGCATCAGTTGCTGATAAAGAGGTAACTGAAGCTGATGATATTGTAAATAGTTCATATAATGCAAGGGACAGGGAGTCTGTTCTCTCTGTGGAAGCATGCAAGGGGAATGGCAGGGCACCTCACCTCTGGGCTTGGCAGGTCATCCTCCTAGGGGGCTGTGTGGGAGAGCCAGGAACAATGACAGCTGGCACTTCGCTCCATGACTCCAGGTCAGTTTCCCCACTGCAGGAGGGAGGCAAGGGTTGAGGGGTGCAGGAGGGGCTCAGAAGGGGGTGAAGGTGCTGTCTAGGCCGGCTGCCCAGCTACTGTTCGATTTTTGCCAGGACTTGCTGGGACTAAGCCCTGGCACCTCTTGGCTTGACAGGTTTCCACCACTCCAACAGTTGCACATCTTCATTCTTTGTCAGATTCAGGGTGATATACTTTGATACTTCATCATCATCACTTACACACTTGCCATCTGAATCCTCAGTCTCTGTATGTGACCAGTTTGTGTCCTTTGGTGTCTGTGTAGTTAACGAAAGAAACATAAGATTCATTGCAGGAATACTTTTCTCTGGCAATGAGAGAAACTTCTTGGTCTCTTAATAAACTTCCTGTCTCTCCTCTTCAGTGAAAACTTTCATCCCCTTCATTCATGGTGCAAAAAACTGCTACTCTATTCATAGGCTTGATTTCAAACTTTTCCAAGCAAGGCTTTGGATTTGAGTTGACTTAAATTATCCACATCAGTGGTAGAAGGATGGAGATGCAAGCCCTCGTGCCCCAATCCTGCTCCCTGGCAGGGGTGCTGGGTGGGCGAGGTGCCAATTTTTCCAGGGGCCCCGGCACAGCTATTCCACCACTACAGGGGCTCAGGGCTGGCCCCATCACTTTTTACCAGCCCTAAGGGCTAGCAGTGTGTGTGGGGGAAGCATGGCGGTGGAGATGAGTGAGCACGGGGGGCAGGGTCTTGTGGGGAAGAGGCAGTGTGAGGGCGGAGCCTGGGGGTAAAGGGCAGCATGGGGACAGGGTCTCGAGGAGAAGGGGTGGTGCAGGGACTAGGGGGGATGGGGTGTTGCATCACATGCTGCTCCAGGGGGCTTGTACCCCATTATAGTTTTGGCCTTCACAACATCCTCTGGCTACAAATTTCACAGATTGACTGTGCGTTGTGTGAAGAAGTGCTTCCTTTTATTTGTTTTAAACCTGCTGCCTATTCATTTCATTGGATGACCCCTAGTTCTTGTGTTATGTGAAGGAGAAAATAAAACTTCCGTATTCACTTTCTCCACACCATTCATGATTTTATAGACCTCCATCATATCTCCTCTTAGTCATCTGTTTTGCAAGCTGAAAAGTCCCTGTCTTTTTAATCTTTCTTCATATGGAAGCTGTTCCATACCCTTAATCATTTTTGTTGCCCTTTTTGAATCTATATCTTTCTGAGATGGGGTGACCAGAACTGCACACAGTAGTCAAGATGTTGGTGTAGTATGGATTTACATAGTGGCATTATGATATTTTCTGTCTTATTATCTAGCCCTTTCCTAATGGTTCCCAACATTCTGTTAGTTTTTTTGACTGCCGCTGCACATTGAGTGGATGTTTTCAGAGAACTATCCACGATAACTCCAAGATTTCTTTCTTGAGTGGTAACAGCTAATTTAGTTACCATCATTTTGTGTGTGTAAGTGGGGATATGTTTTCCAATGTGCGTTACTTTTCATTTATCAATGCTGAATTTAATCTGCCATTTTGTTGTCCAGTTACCCAATTTGTGATATCGCTTTGTAACTCTTTGCAGTCTGCTTTGGACTTAGCTCTCTTGAGTAGTTTTGTATCATCTTCAGATTTTGCCACCTCACTATTCAGATCTTTTCTCAGATCATTTATGAATATGTTGAACAGCACTGGTCCCAGTAGAGAGCTCTGGGGACACCACTATTTACCTCTCTCCATTCTGAAAACTGACCATTTATTCCTACCTTTTGTTTCCAGTTTTTAAGCAGTTACTGATCCCTCTTATCAAAAGAATCAAGAACAGACCAAATCTGGGATCAGCAAGGAGAAGATTGAGGAGAGAATCCCAAGTGTCTCCAACAGATGGTGCCCCTCACGCTCTCCTTTCCACTAACAGATTTGGTGAAGGAGTGAGAGAACTAGGACAACATGGAATCCAAAAAGGGGAAAAATCAGGAAAAGTGGAAGTAATCAAAAATATGAAAGACAGTAGTGTGACCAATAAGGAAAAGAATAGAGAAGTGACCCTTAGATAATAGCAGGAAGTTAGTGTCCTTACAATAGTAGCTTTGGTGGATGAGGAAGAGGAAGCCAAACTAGAGAATCGAAGTAGACAGCACATTTGGACATAGAATGAAGGTGAGAAGAGAACTGAACAGCATACTAAGAGTTGATCTGTATCATATCTTTGGAGGACAACAGAAGTGCAAATAGAAGCAGTATATACACACAGGAATAACAATACAGTAGTGTCAAGAGGTAATGCCCAGTGGAATCCAGAACTATGTCAGATACTGCCAAGAATGACCTTGAGCGGATCACTGCGGACTACGTGGCTCTGGGAAGAAGGATAAAGGAGTTGGAGGCGCAAGTGGTGTTCTCGTCCATCCTCCCCGTGGAAGGAAAAGGCCTGGGTAGGGACCGTCGAATCGTGGAGGTCAACGAATGGCTACGCAGGTGGTGTCGGAGAGAAGGCTTTGGATTCTTTGACCATGGGATGGTGTTCCATGAAGGAGGAGTGCTGGGCAGAGACGGGCTCCATCTTACGAAGAGAGGGAAGAACATCTTTGCCAGCAGGCTGGCTAACCTAGTGAGGAGGGCTTTAAACTAGGTTCACCGGGGGAAGGAGACCAAATCCCTGAGGTAAGTGGGAAAGCGGGATACCGGGAGGAAGCACAGGCAGGAATGTCTGTGAGGGGAGGGCTCCTGCCTCATACTGGGAATGAGGGGCGATCAACAGGTTATCTCAAGTGCTTATATACAAATGCACAAAGCCTTGGAAACAAGCAGGGAGAACTGGAGGTCCTGGTGATGTCAAGGAATTATGACGTGATTGGAATAACAGAGACTTGGTGGGATAACTCACATGACTGGAGTACAGTCATGGATGGTTATAAACTGTTCAGGAAGGACAGGCAGGGCAGAAAAGGTGGGGGAGTAGCACTGTATGTAAGGGAGCAGTATGACTGCTCAGAGCTCCGGTACGAAACTGTGGAAAAACCTGAGTGTCTCTGGATTAAGTTTAGAAGTGTGTGCAACAAGAGTGATGTCATGGTGGGAGTCTGCTATAGACCACCGGACCAGGGGGATGAGGTGGATGAGGCTTTCTTCCGGCAACTCACGGAAGCTACTAGATCGCATGCCCTGATTCTCATGGGTGACTTTAATTTTCCTGATATCTGCTGGGAGAGCAATACAGCGGTGCATAGACAATCCAGGAAGTTTTTGGAAAGCGTAGGGGACAATTTCCTGGTGCAAGTGCTAGGGGAGCCAACTAGGGGGAGCGCTTTTCTTGACCTGCTGCTCACAAACCGGGTAGAATTAGTGGGGGAAGCAAAAGTGGATGGGAATCTGGGAGGCAGTGACCATGAGTTGGTTGAGTTCAGGATCCTGACGCAGGGAAGAAAGGTAAGCAGCAGGATACGGACCCTGGACTTCAGGAAAGCAGACTTTGACTCCCTCAGGGAACAGATGGCCAGGATCCCCTGGGGGACTAACATGAAAGGGAAGGGAGTCCAGGAGAGCTGGCTGTATTTCAAGGAATCCCTGTTGAGGTTACAGGGACAAACCATCCCGATGAGTCGAAAGAATAGTAAATATGGCAGGCGACCAGCTTGGCTTAATGGTGAAATCTTAGCGGATCTTAACATAAAAAAGAAGCTTACAAGAAGTGGAAGGTTGGACATATGACCAGGGAAGAGTATAAAAATATTGCTCGGGCATGTAGGAAAGATATCAGGAGGGCCAAATCGCACCTGGAGCTGCAGCTAGCAAGAGATGTCAAGAGTAACAAGAAGGGTTTCTTCAGGTATGTTGGCAACAAGAAGAAAGCCAAGGAAAGTGTGGGCCCCTTACTGAATGAGGGAGGCAAGCTAGTGACAGAGGATGTGGAAAAAGCTAATGTACTCAATGCTTTTTTTGCCTCTGTTTTCACTAACAAGGTCAGCTCCCAGACTGCTGTGCTGGGCATCACAAAATGGGGAAGAGATGGCCAGCCCTCTGTAGAGATAGAGGTGGTTAGGGACTATTTAGAAAAGCTGGACGTGCACAAGTCCATGGGGCCGGACGAATTGCATCCGAGAGTGCTGAGGGAATTGGCGGCTGTGATTGCAGAGCCCTTGGCCATTATCTTTGAAAACTCGTGGCGAACGGGGGAAGTCCCAGATGACTGGAAAAAGGCTAATGTAGTGCCCATCTTTAAAAAAGGGAAGAAGGAGGATCCTGGGAACTACAGGCCGGTCAGCCTCACCTCAGTCCCTGGAAAAATCATGGAGCAGGTCCTCAAAGAATCAATCCTGAAGCACTTAGAGGAGAGGAAAGTGATCAGGAACAGTCAGTATGGATTCACCAAGGGAAGGTCATGCCTGACTAATCTAATCGCCTTTTATGATGAGATTACTGGTTCTGTGGATGAAGGGAAAGCAGTGGATGTATTGTTCCTTGACTTTAGCAAAGCTTTTGACACGGTCTCCCACAGCATTCTTGTCAGCAAGTTAAGGAAGTATGGGCTGGATGAATGCACTATAAGGTGGGTAGAAAGCTGGCTAGATTGTCGGGCTCAACGGGTAGTGATCAATGGCTCCATGTCTAGTTGGCAGCCGGTGTCAAGTGGAGTGCCCCAGGGGTCGGTCCTGGGGCCCGTTTTGTTCAATATCTTCATAAATGATCTGGAGGATGGTGTGGATTGCACTCTCAGCAAATTTGCGGATGATACTAAACTGGGAGGAGTGGTAGATACGCTGGAGGGGAGGGATAGGATACAGAAGGACCTAGACAAATTGGAAGATTGGGCCAAAAGAAATCTAATGAGGTTCAATAAGGATAAGTGCAGGGTCCTGCACTTAGGATGGAAGAATCCAATGCACCGCTACAGACTAGGGACCGAATGGCTCGGCAGCAGTTCTGCGGAAAAGGACCTAGGGGTGACAGTGGACGAGAAGCTGGATATGAGTCAGCAGTGTGCCCTTGTTGCCAAGAAGGCCAATGGCATTTTGGGATGTATAAGTAGGGGCATAGCGAGCAGATCGAGGGACGTGATCGTTCCCCTCTATTCGACACTGGTGAGGCCTCATCTGGAGTACTGTGTCCAGTTTTGGGCCCCACACTACAAGAAGGATGTGGATAAATTGGAAAGAGTACAGCGAAGGGCAACAAAAATGATTAGGGGTCTAGAGCACATGACTTACGAGGAGAGGCTGAGGGAGCTGGGATTGTTTAGTCTGCAGAAGAGAAGAATGAGGGGGGATTTGATAGCTGCTTTCAACTACCTGAAAGGAGGTTTCAGAGAGGATGGCTCTAGACTGTTCTCAATGGTAGCAGATGACAGAACGAGGAGTAATGGTCTCAAGTTGCAATGGGGGAGGTTTAGATTGGATATTAGGAAAAACTTTTTCACTAAGAGGGTGGTGAAACACTGGAATGCGTTACCTAGGGAGGTGGTAGAATCTCCTTCCTTAGAGGTTTTTAAGGTCAGGCTTGACAAAGCCCTGGCTAGGATGATTTAACTGGGACTTGGTCCTGCTTTGAGCAGGGGGTTGGACTAGATGACCTTCTGGGGTCCCTTCCAACCCTGATATTCTATGATTCTATGATTCTATGATACCTTTTAATCACATTTATATTATTTGTCTGAAAATAATAAATTACCTCTGCGGGTATTAGAAGAGATTAGAAATATCTAAGGTAACCTTTTTCCTTTGTGACTGTCCATAGATCTTGTCTTTCTATAGCCATTTCCTAGGATGTAAACTCAATAGGGCAGGCCTAGTTTTTAATATCTGTATTCTATATGGTCCTGAGCACATTGTTGACACTAGGCAAATCAGCAGCAAACACATCCCAAAATAGTACTGTTCCAATGGGTGAAAAGGGGCTAGGAAATCAAACAACTTTCTTTGTTTAGCAAATTACTTTTGGATTCCTCTCTCAAATTTTAGGCACAAGAAACATTTTTAAAAAAAATCTCTTCTCATTTTTGTGGATTTGTCCAACATTGCTGGTAAGGGCATAGCACAGGATATTGCTGATGGTTAATATATGTTTTTGTGTGCTCACACTTGGACCTTTTGCAGCAGCAACAATGCTGTTCAAATGACTCAGCCACTGTGTACAATTTAAAAAGTTGGAATGCCTTCATAAGTGATAAATCAGCTCTCCACTAGTCCTGATTTATCAGTAATTTGACAGTAAACATATTAATTTCCCTCTGTTGTGAAGGACAAGCATATGGTTTGAAGACAGTTTTTTGTTAGATAACAAGCACACTGTAATTCACATACTGAATGTACATCTTTATGCTGCTCTTCTTTTCTCAACTGCATGTTTCAAAATATCCCACTTCCACTTTCACCAGAAGAGGAAAACATTTTGGGTGAAATCCTAACCCCATTGCAATCAATGGGGTTTTGCATTGACTTCAGCAGAGCTAAGATTTCACTGTTTATTTGTTAAATATACTCTCTACAACAGCAATACAACACAATACATGCATAATATAATATGAGATTTGTTACATGTTCCAAGCATAGCTTCAGATTGATACCAATATTGGGTACTGCTCCCTAAAAGCCTTAACAGATCGCAAGAGTTATAGGCCACTAGAAAAACAAATAAGTGAATGATGGCTGTAAGTGACAGTGGAGCAATCCAAATAGACATTACTTTGAGGAGACACTTGCTAAATGTTCCACTCAGATTGATCATCCATGAAAACTGGCAGGCCAGAGAGCCTTGCTTTTAACTTGAATAAGTCACACACGTTTCACATTCTAATTTCTATTAAATCTTTTACATTAAACTAAGAAGTTAGGGGCAAGTTATGGCAATTGGGCAACATTTTCAAATGCATCCATGTAGATTTATGAACCTAAATCCCTTTGATTTTTAGTAAGATATGAGACTTGTATGTGGCTAAGTACATTTTGAAAATGGGATTTAGGTTCCTAAATCATCTATATAATTTTAAACATTTTACACAATAGTTTAAGAATATTAATAAAACATATACTTAGAATTTGCTTTGTTTGCAATAATAATTGCAGTGTTAACTAAGCTATCATTTATGGGAAACATTAGAATATATCACAATGAAGAGCCAATTTTTCAAAATTTCAGTGTGTCTTGTGTTGAGTGTGTTTCCAGTACTTGTAATCTATTAACTTTGTAATAGTTTAAAAATCTATGTCTGAAATATTATGTATTTTAATTGTTGTACATGCCCAGAGTTTGGGATGGGTGCTGTAAAACCCCCATCAATTAAAGCGCTTAATTGTGTGCTTAAATGTAATACATGAGTAGTCTCAATGAAGTCAGTGGGTCTATGTATGGGCTTAAAACTAAGCACAAGCAAGTACTTTGCTGGATTGGGCCTAAATACCTGAATAAATAGAATCAATATTCTTTATTACGTAATGTACAATATTTCTACAAACAGAAAGCATATAAGAAAATGAAGAGTGCATCCATCAGAAAAAACCTGTACATTTCATTAGTCAATTTTCATTTTCTTTGGAATATATTGTATATACTGTAGGAATATGTCTCAGTTGTAGCTGAATGTGCCACAATTTGGGAACTTCACATCATATATTGTCATAGAATAGGTGTCACAGTTCTTAATATAGCAGGTGTAGGGAGGGTGACAAATTGGTGTGGCCGTATTGAATGAATGGTATGAGCATAATTTGACATGATTTAAACATGGCTGAATGGCTGCAGAGAATCCTGGGAGCAGGTTCCCCTTAAGCATAAAGGACTGGCAAAATCTGCATGTATGATCAATATTGAACCCATTGATTGGCAAATATGGACCCATGCAAAAGCAAATATCACATGTATAAAGTTCCAGCATGGAGCACAGGTCAACCTGGTTATAATGACCTTACAGCAGGAATGTCATGCAGGGAGACAGAGTGAACGATTGATGAGTGAGTAAATGTGGGGTGATCTTCATTAGGTAACAACACCCGCAGCCCCTTCTAAAACACGAATTAGGTAAAAATTAGTAACCACACACCCAGTGAGCATGCTTTTAAGACATGTGACTGCTTTGAGGAAAAAGAGTCAAAGAATCAAGCAAAGTAAATTACTGTACTTGGGATTCCTTAATTCTGATGCTTGAAGAAGCTTGCAGCGCTGCTAGACAGAGTTCCCAAAACTCTGCTCCGTGGGCTCGAGTAGGACTGTGAACCAGAGGGGTCTCAAGAGAACCAAGGCCTTGCTTCAGAGGAATGCAAGACAGACCAGAGTGCTGAGAAGAACAGATCAGGAGGAAAGAAGCCATCTAAAGAATTGGTAACCGCCTTCTCTGTTTGCCAAGCAGGAACTGTGTGAGGCCAGTGCAGGGCCTGTTTGTGTATGTTTGTGAAAGAGAGACTTGTTAAGGGGAATGTATAGCTCTGAATGTCTAACATAGGAGTTATGTGCTTGATATAACCCTTTACCGCTTGTGTAATTCCTTTTCAATAAACTGCTGTGTATTGAAGATAATTACTGTGGACCTTTTTCACTGGTGTGACAATAATCCGCTCCACTGGGAGCCAGAAAGATCCATTTCAGGGGTAGTAGTGCCCCCTGGTGTCAACAGAAGGAACAAAGGAATTGCCATTTCAGATCAGACCATTGGTCTACCTAGACAGGGATCTTTTCTCCAACAGTGAGTGGCCAGGGCTAGACACTGAAGACGGGTACAAGAAACCTTATAATGAAAACTTTTGGATTAAATTTCCAAGGGAATTGTGATACTTCCTGGGGATACACAGGGTTGTAAGCACCACACTACCACCTGCCTTTAGCATGAGGAAGCCTTGTCTGTGCCTGCTGGGGTAAGCTCCCCAATTCCACCAGCTCTGGGCAACACGAGCACTTCTGTACAGACCTGCGCAGGCCCCACTCTCTCTTTGCAAGTTAACGATGGGCACACTCTAACCCTTGAGCCCTCCAAGCATCCTCCTGGTGTGTCCAGCCCCTTGTCCACTGGACACTCGCTGAATTCAGATTCATTGCTTCTAAAGAAACAGTATACAGCAGCTTACCACTCAACACTTCCATATGTTTATAATGAAAACAAGTAAAAGTTTATTTAACAAAGAATAGAGATTCTAGAAGTAACACGTAAAAGAGTAACAAATAAAAGTTTTGGAAACAAATGGTTACATGTAAAATAAAATCATAATATGCCTTCTAGAGGCTAGACTTAATTAACAAGATATTGTCTTGTCTGAAGTCTATAATCCTGCAGTGTGGGTGGGTTCCATAACTTGGGCTCCAGCCCAAGCCCGGATGTCTAATCAGCAATGAAACAGCCCCTCAGTCCAAGCTCCATGAACCCACGTCGACTGGCATGGGCCAGCTACAGGATTTTCTTTGCTGTGTAGACATACCCATAGTTTTCAGTATAGATATATAACTGCTTAAATATAATCTGTACAGCCATTTCACAATTATTATGATGACCAGTAAGGTACTGACTCTCAGTAAAGACCACACATGTCACCCTTTGAAAAACTATTACATACATATCTGATCCAGGGGATCCCTGTAAACCCATATGTACTCCTTATGCCCTCCACCAGTTGGTACCAAAGTGTCTCTGGGTAACAGGAATTTTCTTTCAACCCCCCATTGATCTATGGGTAAATTATTCCCTGAAGCATGGTACTTATTCCCCTTATAAATTATTTTATTTTACCTAAGGTAACTGCAGCTCTTTGAATTCAGATTTATACTTTTTAATATAATTTTTTGAATCCTACTACATTTTTGGCCTTAGTATCTTTTGGCAGCTATTTTTTTCTCTGTGTTGTTATGCTCCTTAACCACTGGGTTTACTACCTGGGATTCCAGCAGACCTATGGATTCTTATGCACCCTTCCTCCTCCCAATATACTT
Organism: Dermochelys coriacea; assembly: GCF_009764565.3. Classification (NCBI taxonomy): domain Eukaryota; kingdom Metazoa; phylum Chordata; order Testudines; family Dermochelyidae; genus Dermochelys; species Dermochelys coriacea. Next base: position 38,939,667 of record NC_050070.1, on the reverse strand, counting down.
AAAGAATTTCTTGGTACTTGTTTTAATGTCTTTTGTTATTTACTCTTCAAATTCCCTCAACTCTCATAATTTCTGTCTTACTTTTCATCTACCACATTTTATGCTACTTACTATTGGTTTCATTTGGGCCCTTTAACCAGTCTAGTAAAACTTTTTATATCATTAACCGGAGAAGTGGGGCAAGCTATGGGTACTAGTAACATTTTGAATTACACCCATGTAGACTTAGGCTCCTAAGTCTCATTTTCAGAAGTAACTTAGGGATGTAGGAACCTTTCAACTTTCAGTGAAACATGAGATTCCTATGTGGCTAAGTCCGGGGCATGGCTCATGTATTAATGTGCCCCAGTAATTTTTTGCCAGGGCCATATATCTTTGGGGGCTTTTACTGGCATAGATTAGAGCAGCCCAGAAGTAGACTGAAATCGAAACCCCAAACAAATACATACAGGAGATAGTTGCAAACATCCTGCTATCAGAGACCAATGAAGCTATCTTTTTTCCAGAGACAGAGAACTTGAAAACAATCACCTGTATAAAACTTTCTGCTTGGAAGAAAACAATGAAGATCAATAAAGAGAGAGAAAACATTTATGAACAAACTGGAGAAATACAAAGGAGAATCTAATTTATAAAATACACACAGCTTTTCACAACCAGAACTGTTTCTTTCTTCAAAGGAGACTGACAAGCTGCCAGAAGAAAATGCCAAAAGCTGACCTGCCTTTCATATTGCATGTTCAGATGTGTTTCTATTTATGGATACATAATATACACAACTGTGCTTTAAAATAACCAAATTGGGTTCACAAGATGGCTCAGTGATTTGGTAATGCATACAAGAACTTTTAGTCTCTGGGTCACTGAAATCAGGGCAAGTTGGTAGTGGGTGAATCTCACTGGTTTCTGATTACTATTTGGGGGGGTCTCTGAGGAATGAGCTGGAAGCCTCATTCCAGTTCTTAGCGGGTAGGTATCTGTATTACAAATCCACCATTGGCACTTGGCATTTTCATTGGCCATCTTAACTTAAACACCAAAGGCTGCATGAAGTATGGAGATTAAACCCTTCTCTGAGCTTTGTTGATGATCCCTCCAGGTCAGGTGAAGGCAGATTGAATAGACTTCCACTATAATTGCCTATGCTACACTTGTGCAGAGAGTGAATTGAGGACTTAATTCTACAAGGATATCAGCCAAGCACCTTTTAAATGCACTAAATTTATGTATTTATATTAAAAAAACATTTCACATAGCTTTTTAAAACTGAAAACTTCCTCAGAAAAAAGTGAAGATAAAAAGCAAAATTATGCCCTAAGTTGTGCAAGCATAGGAGGCCAGAATGTGTAACTGAGAGCAGAAGTTGCCACAAGTGTTTCCAAAGCCTTATGTACACTAGCAAAATTACCCTTTGCTGAAACTCCTTGTCAGAGCTGAACCTGTGCAGAACACAGTTAACTGCAGGTGTAGCCAAGTTGCTCAGCCCATTTAAGGAACCTGGGTGAAAACGTAATTCAGCACTGGTTAAGCTGCATCTTTTGCTGACATTTGATATCAACAAGGAATAATTTTGCTAGTGTACACAAAGCTTACAAGAATATGCAAAATTGATCTTCTCCAGTAGTAGGGCATTGTCCTCTTCTTCAGCTTTTTTTTTTTTTTTTCATATCTTAGAAAATTAGCCACTGTAACTTAAATACAGATATCACAGTTTCAGTTTCAAAATACACATGCATTCACAGTTTGGGTGAGAAACGAGGCTAAGATTGTTGATTAAGCAGTTTTTTGGATAACAGAACAACATGAAAACACTCAGAAAACACTCGTCCTCTTCTGTCTATTTTTCCTTCAGTTCTTAGGAATCAATTAAAGTCAATGGCAAGAATTTCATTCAGTGGACTTTGGACCAGGCCTTTAGAAAAAGAGTTGAAAAATAGCTCAGACCTTTTCAGGTGACTATTGGAAGTGTTTATTTTATTCATGAACGAACAAACATCCCAAATTTCCCACTGGAAGAAGTTTGCGAAAACAGGTGAAAAGTTATTAAGCTAAGTCAGATGTCAATAGAACAAACCATGGGAGAAATTCCTCCCTGGGGTATCTCCATGGATGAATTTGTCCATTTATCTGTAAATACATCACTCTTAAGAATCTCTCATGTTTATAGCTCAACAAAGTTCTTACTCAAACCTAGACAAGAAGGTTGAGATTACTTATGAGTTAATATTAGATCTGCTGCTAAGTGAGGATGAGATCACCTAAGAAACAAGGAAGATGACTGCAGTTTCATTTAGAAAAACAAATCTTCCACTTGACTTGAGAAAGATGTAATTCTCTCTGTATTGCATGATTCTTTGCTTTGCTGTCCCTGAGGAAGGTGTGTACTCAAATGGACGTCATTGGTACAGATGCTGAGCAGCCGCTTCCGGATATAGTAAGACTAGCTTGTGCTGCATTACTTTGTTTTATTGAATTACACAGCGGAATTTGGAGATAGAGGCAGGGGTTTTACAGAAGATTCTATTTTGTGTTGAAAAACTGTTTCAAATGTATTCTATTTTTATTTTGTTTTTTCATATTTTTTTCAAAACTTTTGACACCTGCTGATCCAACTACTACTGTGAATTTACAGTGCCTTGCTTTGTAAAGTGTTCTCCTGCTTCAGAAATAGGAATTTTTACCTCCTATACATGATGGACAGCTTTACTTCAATTTAAATATTTAATCTGTTTGAGAATATTTGTCACCATACACACAATATATATATTGTTGATGAATTGATCAGTGATTGGCATTAATTTTTCTTCCCTATTAATACATCATTTCCATTAATCTTTCCATTCAGAGACCTCTTTTCCTCACTATTAATTTAATGTATTTTCCCCCTTTTCTTTCTCTCACTATATTTTTTTCTGTTATGAAAGGAGCCTCTTAATTAACTGGTTTCAAAACTAGCATTAAATATTGATTAGTCTCAACCTTTGTATATGATTAAGAATTATATATATATACTTTAAAAGTGCAGGGAACTAAAACAAATAAAAAAAGACTTTCATAAGCAGTAACATTCCATTGGTGGAAGCATAGAAAAGAATAACTAGTTCCCATACTGGCAATTAAATTATGAGGCTTTAAGGAAAAGCCATTTTACTAGCAGCATGGAAGCCATTCATTGTGCATATACTCTAGCCAACAGTTTTACTGTACAAGAATTTTTTTAAAACGTGAAAATATCTGATGTAAATCATTATTCTTTGGCCATCTATCTGGTACATCAATACATGGAAATCTCTGACAGGATAAAAAGTACTTGGAATTTTATGACTGGAAGAATCTAATGAGCAGAAAACTAGTTAATGAGCTCACAGTGGACCCAATTTGGCTTCCATCAAGGTCAATGGGAGTTTTGTAATAAGAGGCCCAATGTAATGTATCAGAATCTGATTGGCTGACTTTATGGATTAGCACATTCCTGCAGTGAAATAAAAAACATCACTGAGATCAATATTCAGGATTATAAAGCAGAGAAACAAATGTCTACCATATAGACGCTCTATTATTTCAGTATCATTGCAGTGACTTTGCATATCAGTTTATCAAACATAGAACAATTAATCAAAAGTTTGGTTTGATCAAATGTTTGGTTTGAGTTCACTGTTGCTGAATCCATCAAGACTCTTTAATCCATCCATTGCTTGGTGGAGGGCAAAAATAATCAACTACTGAATTGCATTTTAAGTGCAAATCCCAATAACTTGTTTATTTAACAAGCTGACAATATTACCTTTACCATGGTACAATCAATTCCTGAATAACAATGAATCTTCTGAAGTCTCAACAAACATAAGGTAGCAATTTACTTTGTCAACAAGTATCTAAGAGTCAGAACAGTGTAACAAAAGAAACATCAAGCCAGATTTGTAACTATGGATTAAATAATTGTTTAAACAAATGTTTGGATGCCTCAGATATATCATAGCTACAGGTAGCTATATATTTAAATATGCAGGAAGGACATGGATGGGAATATACTAAACAAGAAGTAACACAGCATTATTACTTGGTACACAAAGAGCAGGCAGTCAGGACTTACCCAAATAAGGATGAAATGAGTAGGTACCTGAATGGGTTAATGAACAGAGTAAGCTTTCTATATATCGAAAATATTTTGTGTGAGTGTTTTAGTTCAGGAAAAAAGATTATTATATGAGTAGGTTCAGAAGTGGTATAGGGCCTGATTCTCATTTACACTAGAGGCTCTTTACATTACTCTGGCAGTGTAAAGGGACCTTAAAGTGGGAGTAAATGCACCTTATACCTACTTTAAGGCCCTTTATACTGCCAGAGAGGAGTAAAGGGGCTTTATGGAAAATGAGAATCAGGCCCTTAGGATTCAGACTGTCCTTTTTATAAACTGAAATTTTTGTGTGTGGATGTTTCAGGACCAAAGATATATACTTTTTTATTATTTCTGTATGTGTTGTGGGTAGCAACTGAACCAGTCCCAGGGTTGGCTCCTCTGGGGAGTGATTTGTCCCATGTCTTATGTTTCTTGCATTTTGTGTAGCCATATCTTCACTGTAGGGTTTTTTTTTTTTTGTGAGCCTAACATTAATATTTTGCCAATATTTTTCATTCTGTATTATTTTTGAAAACTAATTGGTTATTTCTGTCTCTCTCGCTGCCTGTCAGTGTATTTCCTAGAATAAACTATAAAGATATTTACCACAGTATAGAAAATTGTGGGGGTTTTATATCATGTAAAGCTTATTTTTTTGCACTCTTTTCTATATGTGTGACCAGAATTTCTGAATCTGAGAGCAGTTTAGAAAAATGGGTGAAGTGAACTGTGTCCTATCTGCTAGTAATTTTACCAGCAAATCTTGGAGGTTGGTTGACTTAATGTCGTTATATAGAAGAAACGTGATTACATACCAAAACTCTTTTCCTGGAGGTGAGAGGTGTTGGTGTGAGCCAGAGAGGATAAAAATCTATTATCTAAAATAAATATATTTTAAACATCAGGCTTTTATTTAAATCAGATTTTTAAAAAGTTAAATATGGGTTAATTTTTAAAAATAAACTTATTTAAAATTAAATTTGAAATTATGACAACTTATGTTATGGCATAAACTTATTATAATCTTTAAAATAATTTAAATTTAAAAAAAACTAAGCCAAGTTTGCCAAGTTTTAAAGAAAGGCACACATCTGAATTTGAGGAAGTCACTGTCTAAGCACCTTGAACTAGAGTTTTTAGAAGTGCTAAACCAGTTCTTGACAACAGTAGCCTCTTCTTCAGGTGCAGAGAGAACATTCTCTTCATTTCAGTTTATTCAGCTTGTTCAATGATTAGTTGATTCAAAGTTAAGAAACCAGTTGGGAGTTGAAAAATCAGGAAAGCTTGTTTTCCTGTTCCAATCTGTAGTAAAAACTAGGTGTGAGAAGATGAGATCTACTTGTTCTAAAATCTTGAAGGACATGGTAAACAGAAACAATCAGTTCAAGTTACTATAGAAAATACTTTCTTTGTTTAATGAATCAGTTACATTTTAAATGCAAAACATGTTTTCATACATTTTCCGATGATTTTTTCTTATGTATCCAGCACATTTAAGAGTTTTATTTAATTAATAAAAAATGGAATGCTGTTTTTGTGCATTTACAATTTAGTTTGAAATTAGTTTCCAAATTGACACAAAAACAAGTAAAAAATTAAGCATCACCGAATAAGAAATGTGTTACTTACCATTTTCTAACATAATTAAAAATGTAAAAATTAAGAATCCAAATACATGTTTGTTAAGCTATATAATTACATAAATAAATTTATATGAATATAGTATATCCTCCTGGTTAGCACAATAATAATTATAAAAAAGTGCACCAAATGTAATGTAATAGCTATATTTAGTTGCAAATCAACATGTTTTAATGGTTCCCAACCAATACAAATCAACCTTTTTTTAGGAAAATAATTACTAAGTACAAATACAAAACAAGATAATTTAAATAAAATATTTCTGCTTGCTGATTTCAATTATGCTTGGTGATTTTCCTTGAATGGTCTCTTAGAATATGTGATAACTACTTTATGCTAAATTATCTATTCAATCTTATATTTAGCTATGATACTCTAAGTATCTTTCCCAGACCTGAGGAAAAGCTCTATGTAGCTCAAAAGCTTGTCTCTTTCACAAACAGAAATTGGTCCAATAAAAGATATTACCTCACTCACCATGTCTCTATAATGTCCCAGGATGGACATGGTTACTACAACACTTCATAGTATTGTTATGGTAGGGGTCACCAGGTGGTGCTGTTCCATAAACTCTTCCAGGTTGTTTTTCTTAACGAGCAAGCACATTTTTAGTCTTTGAAGAAGGTCTGTATTGTTTTTAGTTTGTGTAGAGGCAGTTGAGGTTGGGAAAATGTTGGGTTGTGGTTTTGGGCTGGGTGTTTAGATGAAGTGTGGTGTTGTTTGATGGACGTAGGGGAGTGCTGCTGCTTTGGACAATTTTTGTTTTGTATCTCTTTAGATGATGTTTATCTCAATAATACAGTCCAGGGTGCCTTGAGCTTTTGATGGGTGTCTTTTAATGTGAAGTTTTTTCAGTCCAAATAAGAGGGTTTGTGTTCACAGTGCTGGTATTCCCTGGGGTCTCTTCCAGGGTATTCCATATGAGGTACTTCCACATTCAAGGATAATATTTCTGGGAGCATTTTCCCAAGGAATTCCATTATTAAATAAGAACATAAGAACTTTTGGGTCAGACCAAAGGTCCATCTAGCCCAGTATCCTGTCTTCCGACAGTGGCCAATGCCAGGTGCCCCAGCGGGAATGAACAGAACAGGTAATCATCAAGTGATCCATCCCCTGTCACCCATTCCCAGCTTCTGGCATATAGAGACTAGGGACACCATCCCTACCCATCCTGGATAATAGCCATTGATGGACCTATCCCTCATGAACTTATCTAGTTCTTTTTTGAACCCTGTTATAAGTCCTGGCCTTCACAACATCCTCTGGCAAGGAGTTCCACAGGTTGACTGTGAGTTGTGTGAAATAATATTTCCTTTTGTTTGTTTTAAATCTGCTGCCTATTAATTTCATTTGGTGATCCCTAATTCATGTGTTATGAGAAGGAGTAAATAACACTTCCCTATTTACTTTCTCCATACCAGTCATGATATTATAGACCTCTGTCATATCCACCCTTAGTAGTCTCTTTTCCAAGCTGAAAAGTCCCACTCTTATTAATCTCTCCTCATATGGAAGCCGTTCCATACCCTTAATAATTTTTGTTGCCCTTTTCTTCACCTTTTCCAATTCCAATATATCTGAGATGGGGCGACCACATCTGCATGTAGTATACAAGATGTGGGCAAACCATGGATTTATGTAGAGCCAATATGGTTTTTTTTGTCTTATTATCTATCCCTTTCTTAAAGATTCTCAAAATTCTGTTTTGACTGCTGCTGCACATTGAGTGGATGTTTTCAGAGAACTATCCACAATGACTACAAGATCTCTTTCTTGACTGGTAACATCTAATTTAGACCTCATCATTTTATATGTATAGTTGGGATTATGTTTTCCAATGTGCATTATTTTGCGTTTATCAACATTGAATTTCATCTGCCATTTTGTGGCCCAGTCACCCAGTTTTGTGAGATCCCTTTGTAGCTCTACGCAGTCTGCTTGGGATTTAACTATCTTGAGAAGTTTTGTATCATCTGCAAATTTTGCCACCTCACTGTTTATCCCTTTTTCCAGATCATTTATGAATATGTTGAATAGGACTGATCCTAGTACTGACCCCTGGGGGACACCTAGGATTGCCAACTCTGACTGAAGCTATTCTGATTACTTTCAATAGCCACTGGGAGATCAGTGCTGATTCCAGGAGACTCCAGGCCAATCCTGGAGGGTTGGCAACCCTAGGGACACCACTATTTACAAATAATGACCATCTTTTCAATTTGTTATGCTATAAGCCCTCCAGCCACTAAATGACTTCCTACTGACTCAGTGATGGCACAGCCTGATTTTTTTTTTTAAATACACTGCAAATCTGAGACCCTTATTTTGTCAGGCTCTCTCTGTGTGGTTTTAGAGTTTCTCCTCTCTTCATGGACATTGTAGGGACCCTTAAGGTTTGTCTACACATGGAGTTGTTACTGATTATCTGTTCCTGATTAACTCCATGTGTGGACAGACTTATACCAGTTTGAGAGTGTCCACACCTGGAGTTAATCACAAACAGTTAATCAGGAACAATTCCATTTGTAGACAAGCCCTTAATAAAGTCACATGTCAAGGAAGAGGTATGTTCTGGTGGTAGCACATTATGCCACCTGCCATCCAGAAGCCGTGGGCCTGTCCTCTTTACAGGCAAACAAGGTGGTAGATGTCTTGCTGGAAATATTCAGCATGTGGGTTTTCTCCACAAGGTTTTGACTGATCAGGGAACAAAGTCTGAGTCTGTCCTGTACAAAGATTTGTGGAGAAATGCGGGGTCCAACACTTTATGATCCCCCTATCATCCTCAAACTAAGCAGCTGGTTAAGGTCAGACTTGAGGGTCATAGTGCTCCTTTCTGGCCTTAGAATCCATGAATCTATGAGGGGGCAGGAAGAGCAAATAGAGGAAACAAGACTCAGACACAGAAGACCACTGAAGGTGCCTGGAGAAACAAGGCCATCGGCAGGACCTAGGTAAAATAGAATGCATGTAGACTGTTGTTTTAGTCCCTTTTTTTCTTACGTTTTTTTCATACTGCTAAATAAACCACACTCTCTTGTTTTAAGAAGGCTGTTTTGTCACCATACACAACTGGTCTCCAGCTCACAAAGGGAAGAACCATAGGTGTCTGAACTCAGTTGGATCTTCAGGGTTAGCATTGTTGATTGTTGAGAATTTGATAGCTGCTTTCATTCCATTGATGGAAGCATAGAAAGGGAGTTCCAAAGAGGATGGATCTAGACTGTTCTCAGTACCAGATGACAGAACAAGGAGCAATGGTCTCAAGTTGCAGTGGGGGAGGTTTAGGTTGGATATTAGGAAACACTATTTCATTAGGAGGGTGGTGAAGCACTGGAATGGGTTACCTAGGGAGGTGGTGGAATCTCCTTCCTTTGAGGTTTTTAAGGCCCAGCTTGACAAAGCCCTGGCTGGGATGATTTAGTTGGGGATTGGTCCTGCTTTGAGCAGGGGGTTGGACTGGAGGATCTCCTGAGGTCTCTTCCAACCCTGATATTCTACGATTCTATGATTTCCATAGTACTGTACTGGGTGCTGTAGCCCAGGTCCTGGTCTATGAGTCGAAGAATTGCAGAATTCCACTTCTGGAGAGGTAAAGGAACAGGACCTGGCATCGGAGGAGTGTGAATTCAGAAACACTAGGAAGGGTCAGAGGTGCAGCTAGTCCTGTAACTATGAGAGAGCCATTAAATTACTTTCTAGTGATTCTGTCATGGCACAGCTTGATCTTATTTGTTTTACAGACACTGCCTGTCAGACACCCATGCTGTGTTGGGCTCTTTTCACGTGTTTTTGAAGCTTTTTGCTGTCTTTGGAAATTTATTTCCCACTTTCCTGAGTCTGTCTTCCATGCCAACCAATAACAGGAGTAGCCAATCAGACTTACAGTTCAGGTTTGAAATATTTCTATTTATTTTCTTCAGCAAGATGGAAACAGAGTTCTTTTTGTTTGGACAGCTAGATCAAGGAAACATTCTGGCATTTGGTCTTCTGTGTATGACCTTGTGGATGAGTTTCACAATGGAAAGAAATAATTTGATGGTATTTTCACTGCTTTCATTTAACTTTTTGACCTCTTCCTTCCCAATTTGTTTTCAACAGCCTGGGAGAAAGGAAGGCAAAGTAAATAAATATATTAACTTTCTTTAATTTGAAAACGAAATATAGACTTTCTCATAGCTCATCAAGAACTCTGATTTTTAGTGAGGCTTGACTGTTTCCTGTTGTGGCTATTTAAATGTAACTGGTTGAAGATGCCCAGGATCAGATTGTGTTTAATATGAACCAAATACTGAGATTTGTAAGGCAAAGCAGAACTTTTTCTCTGTCAAACTAAAATCTGAACAAAAAAAGTACCTGACTTTTCTTTTATGTGCATTGTTTATTTGGAAGGTTCTGTACTTCACAGCTGTTACTGACCAGTTTACTGTAGTTGTACAATGGCCTAATCTGAGTGGCAGAATATGATAGAAAATGAAACTTTTGGACTTTTCGTGCCCCATCCCATGTTACAGAAGACTAAAAACTACAGTCGAAAGAACAGTAGTGATGGATGTTACTGATTTATTTTGGGCAGATTCAAATGGTAGACTCATGGTGAGCAACAATGGTCAATGGTCCACATTCTGCAATTTTTGAACAAGCCAAAATGAGACTGAAGAATTTGGCCCAATCTGAATTGATTGTGTTACATTTTGGCACTTCAGTTTTGCTTCAGAAATTCATATCTTTTAAAATTTGGGTGTGAAATTGAGCAGGAAATTAAAGCAGTAACTGCCAGAACATCCAAAAGTTCATACTATGAATGAGAACAGTCCGAATCACATAAGGGAATTCCAACATATCTCCTGTTTAATTGCATAACTGGGAGCCATTTGGCAACTAATCCCAGCATCTACCCTACTTTTGCAGTCACACCAAACTGCTCAGTGGAGAATTGTCTGGAGAATAATTCCTCTCAGATACATTCAGCAGGACATCCTATTTTAAGGGCCCCTATCCTGATATCCATATTGCTAAAAAATCCCATGGTGTCAGAATGCTACCCAACACAGCCCCCATCCTGCTGGTTCTGGTGTGTTTCCTCTGACAAACAGAGACAGTGTAATAATGAAAAGCATTTTTTCTGTGTTTTGTACAAAGGATCCCCTGATTTTATTTCCCCCTCTCACCATACAGGATTTTTTCTTTTGCAATCTCTTAAGAAACCATTAAGGAAAGGGGGTGTACTTCCTGCACTGCCCACCCATCACAGACACCAGGTCCATTCCTACACCTTTAGAAATCAATAGCAAAAAACACTCATAGACTTCAGTGAAACAGGAGCAAGTCAAAGAAGGAGCAGAAACCCAGTTAAAAGGATCAGAAGGAATCTGGCAGCATGGAAGATTCTAGAACAGCACTCCAACAGCAGAAGGAAATGATGGTGAAACGGGGAAGAAAACAAAAGAAAGGAAGTTTGAAGGGACAAAAGATTAAAAATGTAAGGATGGGGGGCAGCACAAATGACAGCGGGAGAGATAGAGAGCTAGCAGAAAAGAAAGGGTCAGAGAGAAGGAAGAAGGGAGCAAAGGGAAGAGGAGAATAATAAAGAATGAGGGAAATGAGGTGCCCCATTTCAGTGTTGCATGTTGTACCTGTAGCTCTGGGAGGCTGAGAGATAAGTGCAAATCAGGAATGAGTGAAGCAATTCTGTGAAGAAAAAAAATTAGGACCCACACACAAGTAGAAACCAAACCTGGTAGAAGCAGGAAGTACTGGAATCAACATCTCTTTTTAAGAGATTTCCACTGAATGTCTGCAATTTAGACAGTGGGATAAGGGACAAATAATCATCTTCACTATGGGATATTTATCTGAAATGAAATGACCTTCTGAACTACAGCAGGGTCAAATTGTACCTTCTGATTGATATTTATTATAAACTTGCCCCTTCTTCTGGTGAAGGAATCCTTGGTAACCAATGCCCATCTATTCCTTATTCAGAAGTATTTGCTGACTACTTTCAACAAAGAATTCTCAGGCTCTGGGTTGACTGTTCAGTGTCAGTTATTTGTGTTGCCTGGTTGGTCACTAAGGGCTTGTCTACACAGTCCTTTAATCCACATTAGAGGAGTGTAAACTCTAAAGACCACTAGCATGTCGTGCACTAACTGGCTCATGTGTACATGTCTGGTGCACACTAAAAGTTCCCTAGTGTGTGTTAATGTTTGAAAAAGGACTATATTCATGCATACTAGGGAACTTTTAGTGTGCACCAGCAGATTCCACATTTCACATGGGCCAGTGTCTGGCATGCTAGTGTGCACTAGATTTCATACCTCTCTGGTGCAGACTAATGCACCATGTAAACAAGCCGTAAAAGTACCTTTTTGAGCATTACCTTAATGTACTATAGAAGTGCATTAAACTTAATTGCCTGAAGGCCCTGTTAGTGGACAGTAACAGTGTCCACACAGGGAGGTAGTGCAGAGTAGCTAGCGCCCTTTAAATCCACACTCTAGCTTACTGCACACTAGCACCCCCCATAGACAAGCCTTAGGATAAAACTTTCGCAAGTGCCCATGGGACAGATTTTCTACGTTTTTTAGTTGTAGAGAGGTGCCTAGTGGGATTTTCAAAAGTATCTAAGCAGGTTAAGGGCCTAAGTTCCATTTATCCGGTACTTTTATTCATATAAATATTAATGAATATCTAGCCCATCACTAAAGCAGATGACATTGTTTCCTGTGTCAAAGAACTTATCTATACAAATATTTAATTCTCAGTATGTTGGGGTGTCAATCTATCCCACACTAGCCTGCTGCAGACTAACTGTTCACATGGATATGACTTAACAATTCACTAATGCTATTTGATTTAGTCCTTTTTGAATTAGGACTAAATCAAAGTGCTCTAACGAATGGATGGCAGCAGGGTCCACATGAACTGTTAGTGCATAGCAGGCTTTTGCAGGGTGGATTCACACCCCAGCTTGTTGCAAACTAATTGTTTGTATAGACCAGGGGTTCTCAAACAGGGGGTCTGGACCCCTCAGGGGGTCATTAAGTTATTATATGGGGAGTCGTGAGGTGTCAGCCTCCACCCCAAATCCCACTTTGCCTCCTGCATTTATAATGGTGTTAAATATATTTAAAAGTGTTTTTAATTTATAGGGGGAGGTTGCACGCAGAGGCTTGCTATGTGAAAGGGGTCACCAGTACAAAAGTTTGAGAACCACTGATATAGACAAGCTTAATTCCCAGGCTATTTTTCTTGTTTACTTTTGAAAATTGCAATTGTTATTTTACTTAAAAGTGGAATATATCTGGTTTTTATATTGAAAATGTTTATGAAAGAATATACTTAGCAACTGATCAATTTAGTGGCTTTCTAAAGGTTATTGGAATAAAAAATGTTAATAAAACCTACAAAAATCAGCATTTTGCAGTGCTTTCCTGACAACACTGTGGGATATCATGATAACTGAGCTTTTCTTGATTATTTTTATTCTCAATATAAATCTCTATGGAGCATATCTCCTTTTAGTCATCAATATTGAGAAGGAGGTGTCCTGGCTAAAGGGAAGAGGGAGAAACCAAAACAATTATTTTTACAAAACAGAAATGTATATTTCATACTCTATCTCAGTAAGATACCCCAAAAGAAAAAAACAAACTTTTTAAATAAAAGTGTTACACACGCATCTTCCATTTTTTGCTATTCTGAATTACTGTAAAGTGAAATATGTATAAAACAAATGAATACTAACATATATTTACCTCCAGAAGCCTGACCAAGATCATGTGATTGGGCCCAGGCAATCAAATTTCAGTTTCTCACCAGTACTCCTTTGTTCTAGACCAGGAGTGGCCAAATTTATTGACCCTCCCAAGTCACATATAACAATTTCCAGAAGTTTGAGAGCCAGAGTGCCAGGGCTCAGGGCTTCAAGCCCACAGCAGGGTGGTGGGGCTAGGGGCTTCTGCCCTGTGGGGAGTGTGGTCTCAGGGCTTCAGCCCTGCAGGAGGCACCTGCCAGGGCTCGGGGCTTCAGCCCCATGGGAGGTGCCTTCCGGGGATCAGGGCTTCAACTGTTGGCAGGGCTGAAGTCCAAGATCCCCCTCCCCGCTGGGCAGAAGAAGCCCATAGCCCTACCGCCCCACCTCAGGGCTCTCCCCCACAGTCTGGTAGGCAGAAAATGAAGGAGGTATGGGGAGGCTCCGCAAGCTGCACTTTAACCAGAAAAGAGCCACATGCAGCTTGTGAGCTGCAGTTTAGCCATCCTTGATCGAGACCACTAATACAGTGACCATCAGCTGTTGTGGCAGAATTGTCTGGCTCAGCCATAGTTATATATTGGCAACATTGTACCTCACAGACTCGCTGTGAAAAACACTACAATATATATGTATTTTTAATATATGTTTTCAAGTTAAACTTCACTTGCTTACTCATATAGTTCAATTGTGAACTTTAACTGAGGCATGGGGTGAGTTCAGACTTCAGGAATAATGCAATACAGCAGCTTTCCAGGACAATCAGGTAGGAGGCTGGAGCAAAAGAAATGTGCAGTAAAGATACTTCTAGAGGAACAGGGTGTTCTCTGAAAAGTGTGTATAAGTAACCCTGAATTTTGACTTTGCTAAATAACCTCAGTCTAACAGGCAGATCAGCTCTTCTACATGAGCTCTTCAACTTTATTATTCTTAGGCACTTTAGGACCAGGTGCTTCTTCTGTGAAATATACTACATCTTTCTTGCTGCATTGATTCTGCTATTCATTCAGAATTCAATACCTTGCAGCCACACAATCCCCATGCATCGAAATCCCACTGGTTCATACACATTGGAATTGCAATGGGGTAGACAGGTCCCACATTGGCGGGGGGGGGGGGGATAATGAGCATCTGTGATCCCCAATTAACCCCACCCTGCTCACCTGCAGCAGAAATCAGGTATGGAGAGGGGAATTAAAAGTGGAGACCTAGTCCTGTTCAGTGTTGACTAGGCAGGAAAGCAGAGCTCTGGTTCTTCTGATGTGAGAAAAACATGATTGCAGCCCAGAGACTGAGGTAGCTTGTTGGTTGGATGAGCTTCCCAATAGAACAAATGACCAGACCCAGGGAGACTGACCAACATACTGGTTATTTGAAGACAGGCCCTGAACAGAAGGGCAGGGTCCTGCTGAAGGTTTGTTGGATGCCCCTGTTTTCAGTTGTAGTTTTTCCTGGCCTTTTGGACTTCAATACCTTGAAAGTAGTGGGACTGAATGAAAATATTGAAAATATTGCTACATTGGACTGTGTGAGAGACAGTGGCCAATCAGTGGAGACCCTGTGACTGGGTGTGTTACCCCAATGTGCCATGATGAGGTACTGCAGAGGCAAACCTGGTCACAGGTGCGCACACTCTGATGAGCATGATATAATTGCCTAGACAGAGATCTGATTAGATTAGACAGTTGTGCAACTGACACCTGTAGTTTTGGCAAGGGCATGTTTCATGATTTGGACATATTAGTGATGTAATAAACATACAGTAGGCACTGCGACTCTAAATGAAGGTCAAAGTTACCATGGAAGGCCTCCTCCATAGAGGGGCACTTCTAACAATATAATTTCAGAATAACACAAACAAGAGCCAATGAATTGTTGCCTATTATAAATTATATTAAATGAGAGCACCTAGCACTAATAAAGCATGAGCATTAATCCCCTTACAACAGCTTTTACATACTGAAAAGCTGTGCTTCCAAAAGTTACTGTACAGAGATTCACCTATTTCATTTAAAAATGCTCCATTATAAGATTTAAAGTGATGCTTCAAACTATTAAACTTGGATGATATTTTTCTTACTCTCAGTTTTGCAGGACTAGATTATACCTGAGTCCTGTAAAAGGGTTGAGATACCAGGATCCTTTCTCAGAAGGGGTACAACAAGCAGGCTGTCCCTCATCATCAATAAGTTCCAGGAGATATTGTGATGAATCTCTATGGAGAGATATGGCTCTGCACCCCTTGCAACATGAACTAGTTCCCTTTCTGACCAGTGAGCCTACAATGGTCACTTATGCGAAAACTGAGCACAGAATTATAGAAATGTATGGTAGGAAGGGACCTTGGGAGGTCTTAAATGAGGCAGGACCAAGTAAACCCAGATGATTCCTGAGAGATGTTTGTCCAACCTGTTCTTAAAAGTCTCCAGTGATGAGGACTTCATAACTCCCTTGGAAGCTTATTCCAGAGCTTAAGTATCCTTATAGTAAAGAAGTTTTTCCTACTGTCTAACATAAGTCTCCCTTGCTAGAGATTAAGCCATTACTTCTTGTCCTTTCTTCAGTGGACAGGAAGAAAAATGTATCAGTGTCCTCTCTATAACAATCCTTAACATATATGAGGACTGTCATCAGGTCTCTCCTCAGTCTTCTTTTCTCAAGACTGGACATTCCTGTTTTTTTATTTTTCCTCAGAGGTCAGGTTTTCTAAACCTCTTGTCAGTTTTGTTGCTTTCCTCTGGACTCTTTCCAATTTGTCCACATCTTTCCTAAAGTGAGAGGTCCAATATTGGACACAGAACTCCAGCTGAGGCCCCATCAGCGCTGAGTAGGGTGGGACAATTACCCCCTGTATCTTACATATGAAACTCCTGTTAATACACCCCAGAATATTAGCCTTTCTCACAACTGCATCAAATTGTTGACTCACACTCAATTTGTGATCTGCTATAACCCCCAGATCCTTTTCAACAGTACTATCACCAAGCCAATTATTCCCCATGTTGTAGATGTGTATTTGATTTTTAACTCCTAAGGGTAATACTTTGCATTTGCCTTTATTAAATTATATGGTATTGATTTCAGACAAATTCTCTAATTTGACCATGTCATTTTAAATTCTAATCCTCTCCTCCAAAGTGC
Organism: Dermochelys coriacea; assembly: GCF_009764565.3. NCBI lineage: Eukaryota > Metazoa > Chordata > Testudines > Dermochelyidae > Dermochelys > Dermochelys coriacea. Next base: position 38,923,006 of record NC_050070.1, on the reverse strand, counting down.
TTACAACCCTTCTCCAGCTTGGTGTCCTGTGAAAATTTTATCAGCATTTTATCGCCACTCCATTATCCAATTATTAAAGAAAATACTGAGTAGTACCAGACCCATGACTGACCCCTGTGAGACCCCCACTAGTGTGACAGCAGACCATTAATAACTTCTCTTTTAGTACAGTCTTTCAACCAGTTGTGCTCCCACCTATAATAATTTAATCTAGAACACATTTTCCTTTTGCTTATGAGAATGGTATCATGTGGGACTGTGTCAAAAGCCTTACTAAAATCCAGATATATCACATCTACTGCTTCCCCCCATCTATTAGGCCAGTAACCCTGTCAAAGAAGGAAATTAGTCGCTTAGTGGAAATTTTGTTGAATTCAGATGTTTCTATGATGTCTTTTTTCATGGTCACTCAGGAGATATGCATCTGATACATGTGAAAATGCTGATTATGTGAGAACACTTCCATTGCATATTGCAAAGGGTCTATAACAAATTTATTTCTCACCTGATATTGGAGGAAATATTCCAGTGGGACCTTGAGAATTAAGTCTCTTAAGAAGTTTTTAGAATGTTTACTTATAGGTTTTGTGTGATGTCTTTGCTCCATCCCTCTCCATTGTGACATTCTACTTTTTTTTGTCATAAACAGGACTCCACATTTCATATTTCCAAGAGCAAAATGTCAATTGTTCGGCTTCTTAATCTAGTTCAGAATAAATTTACAGCAGTGACATGAGAAAACTTCTCTACTGACATGATCTAGGCCCCAATTCTGGGTAAAGCTGAGTACCTTCAACTCAATTGGCTGCAATAGGATTTGAGGGTGGGCGATATCTCACAGGATCGGGGCCCCATCATTCAACAAACCATGGGACACCACAGATTCAGGTTTTCAGACACCAATTATTGCAACTGAAAATAAATGCAAGTGAAGCTGACAGTTTGGAATGATTATAATGAAATATTCAGCAGGCGTTAGTTCACTCTAACTGAAAAGTTGTCACGTGTCACAACAGATATCAAATTGAAATCAAGATAGACCACAACAATGAAAAATGGAGCGATATGAACTCTCACCTGCCTTCTTATCTTTAACTGCATGCTAGGTATCATATTTAGAGATCATTATCTATGTAAGAGGGTTTGAGGAAACAGTGTTCGCACCATTGGAGGCAGAGGTGGTACTCTCCAGCTGTACACACTTTTGGAATGGAAAAAATGGAGTCAGGCTCAAGTAAGAAAAAGTTTTGGCTAAATGACAGATATATGAGTCACTGACAATGATTTAAAGCTTGACATGCAGTGTTCCTCTTCAATCTCCTGTTTGACATTTCAGTAACAAGAATCACCCATTCATTTAAAGAAATGGATCCACCTATCCAGGAACTGCCTGTATACATCACAATGAGAGTAGGCAATGAAGGGGGAAGGAAGGTCCAGGAGAGAATAGAAGGGTCAGATGGTACACAGGACTATAAAGGAAAGAAAGAGAAGAGTGGGAGGATGAAGGGAAGAACTGGATGAGAAAGAAGGATACCTGCAGCTCTCTCTTGCAGGGCTGGCTCCAGGCATCAGCTTTCCAAGCAGGTGTTTGGGGCAGCATTCAGAATGGGGCGGCAGTCCGAGTCCCGCAATGGCAATTTGGCAGCAGCTTCACCGCTCTTCCCGCCAGTCGTCTGGGCGCAGCGGTAATTTGGCGGCAGTCCCGCCGCTGTTGTGGCAGCGGCAATTTGGCGGCGCCTGCTTGGGGCAGCAAAATTGGTATAGCCGCCCCTGCTCTCTTGTCTCTCCATGTCCTCCTCCATCTTCTGTCCCTCCAATTCTACCTACTCAAATCTTTCCTCCATTTCATCATCTCTCTCCTACCAATCTAAAGGAGTGTTTAAAGCCAAACTTCTTAATGTTTAGCTTAATACTGAAGGATTTCCAAGAAGTGAGGCATGAAATTCTATAAAGTTCTAATCTTACACAGATTTATGGAGAACTCATTCCTCAACCATTTGATGTTAGATACTTGTGTGAAGGGACCTCTAAGAGAGGAGATAGAATACTGGTGGCAAACAAAAGCAGAATAAGTACATGCAGTTTATACAGACGTGGCATCTATGCAATAGCTTAAATAAACTATTATTACTGTCTATAAAATGTTAGCTGTTTTAATGCCTTGTATATGAATTGATTCCTCTTTCTGGAAAAGACTTTTTCCTTCTAGGCTATTGTATTCATTCTTACACCAAGCTCATCACTGCAGTATTCAAGTACTATCAAACACTTGGCATCTGTACCACACTTTGGATATGAACTGTAATTAAAAGGGCCTGATTTTCATTTCACCCCCAGTCTGGCCTCATTTCCAATTATTTATGGACACTGTTTATTCTATTTAGATGTATAACACCTGACTCAACCTACAGTTAAAATCTGTCCCAAAATAAATAGGTGTTGTTGGTTATTGAGATGAAATTAAAACACATGCATTTATTTAAATAACACACATTTTAGTGTGAGGGAAAGGAAGCAATATTCACCGCATTTAACTTTGTTTAATCCTAATTTTTTTAAGAATCCAGGAGAGACGGATATGAAAAACCCAAACCAGTTACATACAACTACCCACAGGGGTGAAAATCTCTTGCAACTAAAGCAACATATGACTGTCTCTCAAACTCTGTTGACTATTTTCCAATATATTTTAAAATAAAACCTCTCCTCGGCTATGTTGGGTGCCACTAAATAATTAAGTGCTAAACCAAGGAAATTGCAATACAACAGAAACTATAAGCTCTTTTCTTCTTGACTTTTTTCATTTTTTTCTGTTTTACAATTTCATCACACAAACGTGTATGTGATGAGTCATCTCTGAGTTGCCTCTCAGTCTGTTACCTCTGAGTCTGAGCCTGTTTAAGCCTGATGAGTCACCCCTGAGCCAGAGAGTGTGATCTTAGAGGCAATTACCTGCAGGTCTTGTGATAGGCCCCAGACTATTCAACCAGGGTTCAGCCATCCATAGGTAAGGACCCACCCAGATTACTCCAAGGCAGGCATATAGGTTACTAAGGGAAGCAGTCTTTCTAGTCTGATCAATGTTGCTACCTGGCTGGGAATGTTTCCATTGCCTAGTATTCTGGCAGACTGCCTCTGCTCGTGCTCTAGCCAGGTGGCTAGTGCCCCCCAAGATTGGCTTGCCAAGGGGTGGAACAGGAGAGGGGCTCTGTCCTTCTCTCCCGGCACGTTCGGCCACTCTCCCTGGCAGCTGGGTGGGGAGCGGGACAGAGCCGCTTCTGCTTGAGAAAGCCTGGTTGGGATGCAGCGGCAGCCTGCCTGGGCTCAGGGGTGCTGGAACAATTTATATAGTGGCGTGCTGAGAGCCATTGAACCAAACTGTAAACCCGGTATATCATGGAAACCACTTCACTCCAGGGGGTGCTGCAGCACCCACTAGCACCCTTAGTTTCAGCACCTATAGGCTCAGCTGTCGGTGACAGGGGCTCAGCGAGCCAGAAACATGCCGGGGGGGGGGAGGGAGAGAGCGAGCGGCTGCTGCCTCCCAGCCAGGCTCTCTCAGGCAGAAGCAGCTCCTTCTCACTCCTCACCCGGCTGCCAGGGAGAATGGCCGAACATGCAGTGCGGAGGAGCGTGGTGGCCCTGGGCTGGATGCCGGGTGTGGGAGGTCCCTGGGCAGGGGAGATTTGTCCTCCTCTTTAGATTGTGTTCCCCAAGTATAGGGAGGCACCAGTCGTCTATGGCTTCAGTTCACGCCTGTTCCCACACTAGCCCGTCCTGTTCCAGTCTGCATCTGCTCCTACCTAAGATGGCCACCCAGTGATTCTGACGGTGTGTGGCTGTAGTTAATTCACTATCTGTTAACTATTTTGCCACTGCTTAATATTCCAGGCATGTCATGCAAAACTTATTGCAATATCATTCCATGTGCTAGGTACCAATAGATTATGAATTTCAAAATAACACTTGTTCAAATATGGAACAATGTTGCAGCACACAAGTTCCAGTGGAGAAGTGCTAAATGAAATATAAAATATAGTTTTCTATAAAAAAGTGCCTCCCAGGTTTATACAATATTATTATTGAAATTTTTAAAAGAAACAAAACTTAGGAAAATCCAAGCTACATTTTCAACCTTAAGTTGTCTCCTAGTGAAGGTGCAGTATTTTTATATATATGTTATGCTATCATCCTGCATACTTAAATATAAGCTTGATTTTCCACAGCTTTGCAATTTATTTAGTCACATCAGTAGAAAGTAGGCTGTAAAATGCTACCAAAGCAGAATGGTAGCAGCTGAAACTCACTTTGCACAGGTTTAAATGAGTATAAAAGGTGCTAGGTAATGGAGACAAAAGGCCATATAATCATAATACCGAGCTCTTATGTACAGTAGAACCTCAGAGTTGCAAACTCCAACAATGGAGGTTGTTCGTAACTCTGAACAAAACTTTAAAAGTTTACAACTGAACATTGATTTAATACAGCTTTGAAACTTTACTATGCAGAAGAAAAATGCTGCTTTTAGCCATCTTAATTGAAATGAAACAAGCACAGAAACAGTTTCCTTACCATGTCAAATCTTTTTTATAAAAAAATCTTTCCCTTTATTTTTTTAGTAGTTTATGTTTAACACAGTACTGTATTTGCTTTTTTTTTTTTTTGTCTCTTGCTGCCTGATTGGGTAGTTCCTGTTCCAAATATGGTGGGTGGTGAACCAGTCAGTTCATAACTGTTGTTTGTAACTCTGAGGTTCCACTGTAAGTAAAACAGGACTGAGTTTTACATTTATACTTTAAATTTCCTTACATTTGATCATTAACATTCTCAACCATAACATCCCATTGACTCCGTTTTTTGCACTGATTTCTCATTTGTTGGTGGTATTTGCGGTGTGGGGTTAATATTTCTTTATCTGAGGTATTATAAATTGGTAAGTGTTTTGATCAATGCTCCTTATTGCCTTGAATGGGCATTTTGTCTGAGCAATGACTGCAGGACTAGACGCTAACAATGCAACAACAAATACAAATCTGTACCTAGTGATGTCATGTCATCATATTTTCAGGAAAGTAAATGACAGTAATTTAAATAAAGTGGAAATAATATTTTTGTTAAAAGCTTGATTCCCTTTCAAGAACTTTTTTGTAAATGTAGTTTGACAGAGATGAATTCTTATGAAATGTAATTGCAACTACTTTGTTATTGTGAACAATAAACTTCACTTGCTTACTCATATAGTTCAATTGTGAACTTTAACTGAGACAAGAAGAAATCTTGTCATGTTTTTAAAAACTATATCTGTCGCACTGAAGTAGATGTGGTTTTCCTTCTGCTTTATTGAGTAAATCATCAATCTCCAGTCAGAATCAGACTTTTTTTCGTCCATAGTCTTCCAAAGTTCAGAATCCAGAGGCATTATATTTCACTTCATAATAACCTTCAATCACGCCCCTTTATCCTGGACTTCAAAGTATTAAAAGTCTAAATGCTAATTTTACATAGACAGACATTTACAAAGGATGGGTGGAAGAATTTTGTTGACTATTTTGCAATTGTTGTCTAGTTTTACTGTTAAGCAGAGCAGCTAAAGCAGAATGTATGGTCCAGATTCAGTGGTTCATTACTTTGGCACTAGCCTTATTTTAGCAGAAGCCAGTTACACATTTGCATCTAAATCACTGAAGGTGCCATTTGACCTTAATAGTGCAGAAGTGCTGCTGTTTGCATGTGCTAAGCAGATGCAGTGTGAGCTGTTAGCTGTTAATTTCATGTTTCTCATGCCCTGCAGGTGCAGGTGAAATATGGGGAAAATTCTGATGACTTCTACAGGCTACCTACTGTTGTGTACATAGGGCTCAGCCACAAGGTTCCATCTATTATTATTCATTTATTTCTGTTATTATAGCACCTAGGAACCCCAGCCATGGACCAGGACCCCCTTGCACTAGGTGCTCTACAAAAAACAAAACGACAGTCCCTGCCCCCAAAACACTTACTGTCTCATATAGGACAAGAGGCAACAGGTGGAGACAGACAGACAGGGAATACAAGGAAACAATGAGGACAGCACTGATCACATGATAGGCAGTGGTCTCTGCACACCAGCAGCCTAACCATCGTCAATTTTTTGACAGCATCATGGCACAGGAGAGTTTGGAAGATGAATAATGAGATAGCTTTGCAGATGTTTATGGGGAACGCCTCAAAGTGTGAGGGGAGCGGTAGGTTGATAAAAAGCATAAAGGTGCTTGCTTGAAAATTTGACAAGTAAGCAATGGAGATTGCCATCATGTGCCAATCAGAAGTGAGAGCTGACATCTTGATAGTGAATGAGAGATGATAGGTAGGGTGGGGATAGGCTGTAAAGGGTCATGAAAGTGAAGCCACGCAGCTTATTCTTGATGTGATAGAGAAGGGGGAGCTATTGAATGGATGCAAAAAGAGGGGGACACAATCAAAGTGATGGGCTAGGAATATGATCCTTGCAGCAGCATTCTGAATGGACATAAGCAGGGCAAGATTGTGTTTGTTGAGACCAGAAATAAGGACATTGCACTCGTTGGAATGCAGGCTGATGAGAGTTTTAGTTATGAATGACTAGAGATCTTTTCTTAGAGATGTCATGCAGGAAGAATTGGCAAGATTTAGACATAGTCTGGATCTGAGGACCTAAAGAGAGGTCCTAGTTGAAAATCATGCCCAGGGTATAGGCTTGAGTGACAGGCAGGATGGTGATATTGTCCACAGAATGGAAGTAATGGGAAGAGTTTAGGGGTGGGGGAAGACTAAGAGCTCTGTTTTAGCCATGATAAGTATGAGCTGACAGCTAGACATCTAGGAAGAGTGTCAGAGACATGTAGCCTTCTGTGAATTTATATGCTGGGACATAACCTTAGCTGGTGTAACTTGGCAGAGTTCCATTGATTTCAGTGGAACTGAATCTGTTTATACCAGCTCAGGATCTGACCTATTCTGAATAACGGACAGAATCAAACCAATATCAAATACTCTGAATTGAAAACAGAATAGTAACCTGTGGGAGATGGGCTAGATATAATAAAAATGTTCTTTTTCGTGGTCAGTCAAGCAATACATATTGTACAGTGTTCTGATGAGTTATTTCTGCTGTGATCTCTGGAGTCTTATAGTAAAAAAAAAAAGACTCCTTTTGGCAGGTGATTCAGTAAAATCATACCATATCTCTATATTTAATTGCCCAGGTTTTTTTATAATTATTCTTTTTGCAATTCACTGTCTTACGTTTTGGCATACGGTAATGATAAGATTTTTGATGGATGAGTAAATGGACTATTGGAAAATCACATTCATTATCTCTCGGAAGAAAAGAAGTCTATAAACATATCAGTCACAATCAGGGACTCTGGATAAGATAGCCAATGTTAACAACAATTACCAAATGCTATAAAACTAGTTTCATGCGTGAATATTTTTTATAACATAAAATCTATCCAGGAAAAAGAACTGCATCAAACACTGAGCCCTTTGGTAGGATAATGTATTATACTTAAAACAGAGTTTGTGAATCTGGTTCCTTAGATGATACATTACTTTCCTCTATTAATATATATGTCAAGGTGCCTTGCAAATCATAAAGCAATATGTGTTTAAAACCTCTATTGGCTAGTCTAACAATGAACCTGATAACTTTTTGACACCAGCCATGCCTTATTCCAGTCCAACCAAAAGACTGTTGTCAAAATAATCTCTTTTCTCTGATTTAGCCCATGTCACTAAATTCCCATTTATGCTGGGAATTTTCTTGTCCTTGCTTTAATCATACAGTCTCCTCCTATCTTTCCTCTCCTGATCTACCACCGGTACAAGTCTCAATACACTTTTCATCTCCTTTTTCCACAATAGCTTTATCCATTCTTAAATGTTTAGAATATCCTATGCAAAATTACATTATAAAATATGACAGGAATATGGGTATTAGAGGATTACAGTACCCCCCTCTTCTTACTTGCAGAAAGACAGGATTTGCCCCTATATTGCACCTTTTAATAAACTTTAAAAAAAACATGCAAAATCATGCAATATAATCTAATAGGGGACTTGGCCTGTTGAAAGTCTGTCTTTATCAGCAGACATTCAATTAAAGAACAAGGCATATTTTTATCTGAATATTTCATTTAGCTGTTGCTTTATTTTGTAGAGTCCAAAAACATTTCTGTACATCCATTCATTACTCAATCTCTGAACATCAGACATATACAATGTCTTTGCTTGGAAGGTTAAGAATCATTGAATTCTCAGAGCAATTGCTTCTGCATTCAAGTTTCAAATAAAATATAATCATCTTGTCCTCATTTTTCTTGGCTTTTTAATGATGGTATTTCCTTGTTCTGCAGTATCCCAATGTAATAAAATGGTGTATCATTGTGACCTAAGGCATTGCTTGTCATATCAAGTGAATTATTGCATGTTCAGAATGATTTTAGAATGGATATCAGTTTTTAAAGGATGATACTTCTCCAGAAAAGTGGAAGGAGGTCTTTCATGTACCACAGCAGTAGCCTTTTCTACTTCACCTCCATAGGTGTGGTCATAAAACCAAATTTTTAAGTGTCCTGGGTATTCACAACTGTCATGAACATTGGTACATTGGTCAAAGTGGACAGTCTCTATGTAAAAGAATAAATGGACACAAATCAGACGTCAAGAATTATAACATTCAAAAACCAGTCGGAGAACACTTCAATCTCTCCGGTCACTCGATTACAGACCTGAGGGTGGCTATCCTTCAGCAAAAAAACTTCAAAAACAGACTCCAACGAGAGACTGCTGAATTGGAATTAATTTGCAAACTGGATACAATTAACTTAGGCTTGAATAGAGACTGGGAATGGATGAGTCATTACACAAAGTAAAACTATTTCCCCATGTTATTTCTCCCCCCACCCTACCCTCCACTGTTCCTCAGATGTTCTTGTTAACTGCTGGAAATAGCCTACCTTGCTTGTCACCATGAAAGGTTTTCCTCCTTTCCCCACCTGCTGCTGGTGATGGCTCATCTTAAGTGATCACTCTCCTTACAGTGTGTATGATAAAACCCATTGTTTCATGTTCTCTGTGTGTGTATATAAATCTCCCCACTGTATTTTCCACCAAATGCATCCGATGAAGTGAGCTGTAGCTCACGAAAGCTTATGCTCAAATAAATTTGTTAGTCTCTAAGGTGCCACAAATACTCCTTTTCTTTTTATGAACAAAACTGGAATTGTGGATATTCAGCACCATTGGCAGGAACTAAATGGCTGAAGTTGGGCACCCAACACTAAAAACCACTTCTGAAAATTTTAGTCTCAACAACAAGGAGGTTGATCTCAATTCATATTGACCAGGTTTTACATGGCATCACTGATCCATAATTTTAATAGATTGTGCACAGGGCCGGATTAAGACCTTTAGAGCACTGAAAAGATTATGGTGCCCCCCATATGTAATTCAAAATAAAAACAATAGTATACTATAAAATAAAATTTTAATTTTTGAAATGACACAAAACTTACATGTATGCTGAAATTAAAATAGCTTCTTTCTAGATTTTCTGATTGCAAAATTCTGGATAAGTTCATCGAAGCTGACTCGACGAAGCATGTCTGCTTCCATACACAATAGGAAAAGTGAATCAAGTCTGTCCTGACACATTGTTGTTCTCTGAGGGTTTTTAATTCTTTTCGGCTGAGAAAAAGAGCATTCTGTGGAGCAGTTAGTAATCATCAGTGTTAGAAAAATACATAGTGCGATCTCTATATTTGGAAATACATTGTATTCCATCTTTCAATATTGTGTCATGAAGATCAGTGTGACTGAATTTCATTTTTCCTGTTTCATTAAACTTTGTGTGCATATAACAGTGGAACTGCCATACTTCTCCACAGAGATTCATGTTCAAGTCCACAGGGTATGAGTCAACTTGCTTTTGGGAACATTGTGAATATTATTCATCAGATAAGTCCATATCGTTTAGAAAAGAAAATCTACTTGATACTTTGTACACTTCACCTCTCCTCTTCATATGAGCTTCAAGTGTATCAATTATAGCATAGTAAATAGATATGTGAAATTTGTGTCTAGGATTCAATGCTGTTTCTGTTGTATTGCTATCATTTGCTTGTTTTTTCCTGATTCACTTGCAGGACTGGACTTCTTTGTAGTTAGTATCAGGCAAGATATCTTTTGATATGTCTTCAAATCTTTTGAAATCATTCCTCAAAGTGTGTAAGTGGTCTGCTAATGATTGACAGAAGTCTGCACATGTTTTCAAATCCAATTCTTTTTCTTGGAGAGCTTGACTTGTGTGGTAAAAGTGTTGTAAAATTTCATTCCACATGGTCAACATGAATACAAACTCTAGATCTTGCATCTTGTTTGCAATGTTTTCTGCCTCTCATATAGTTTCTTTCTTTTGTGATTGGTCTTCTGCTATACTTTCTAATGCATCCACAATCTTTGAGTAGGACTCCAGAATTACAATTGTTGCCACTGCATGTGCCTCCCAGCGAGTATTAGAAAGAGATTTCAGCACAGAATCATTGCCCAAATATGTTTTAAGAACTGCCCATCGGTGTGTTGAGGCAGAGAAAAATGTATAAAGTAACTGGACTGTTGAGAAAAAAACAGATAACCATCAGCTGCACTGCGGCCAACAAGATTGAGAGAGTGTGCAGCACATGGTATGAATATTGCATATTTGTTCTGTTTTAAAAGCTTCTTCTGCATTCCTTGATAATGCCCTGACATGTTGGCAGCATTGTCATAAGAATGACCTCTGTACTTTGAGAAATCTACTTTGCAAACTTGGCACAGATAACGTAATACTTGATTTGCCATTTCTTCACCAGTGTGGCTTTTCAGATTGAGGAATGTTATAAATGACAGGATCTGATTTTCTCGCATTATTTCAATCTACGTTAGTAGGACGCCCCTCCTGGTTTAGGTGGGGATAAGTAACAAAAAGAGAACAGAAAAACGGGAGAAGAGTGTGTAGTGGAGTGTAAGAAAGTCTAACAATGTTCTGATTTTCCCCATGATGACTGCTTCAATGCTTTTTTTGAAATATCAAATATCAAATTTTTTCAAAAAAAATCTCATTTTTTGGGTGCCCCCTGCTTTGCTGGTGCCCTAAGCATGTGCTTAGTCTGCCTATTGTGTAATCCATCCCTGATCATGCAGCTGATGAACCTTCATAGTTTCATAGAGTTTAAGGCCAGAAGGGACCATTAGATCATCTAATCTGATCTCCTGTATATCATAGGCAGTTAAATTTCACCCCATTACACCTGCATTGAGCCCAATGACTTGTGTTTTACTAAAGTATAAATTGCCTTTGGCTAAAGCATATCTTTCAGAAAGGCATCCAGTCTTCATCTGAAGACATCAAGAGATGGAGAATCCACCATTTCCTTTGGTAGTTTGTTCCAGTGTCTAATCACCCTCTGCTAAAAATGTGTGCCAAATTTCTCATTTGCATTTGTCTCATTTCAGCGTTCAGCTTTCAGCTATTGGTTCTTGCTATCCCTTTCTCCACTATATTAAAAAGCCCTTTAGTGCTCAGTAGTTTTTCCCCATGAAAGTACTTATACTTTGTAATCAAGTCACCTCTCAATCTTTTTGATAAAGTAACTGTATGGAGCACTTTAAATCTCTCACTTTAAGGAATTTTCTCCAGTCTTTGAATCCTTTTTATGGCTCTCTTCTGCATCCTCTCCAGTTCTTCAACATCCTTTTTAAAAGGAGAACAGAACAGGACATAGTATTCCACTATAGGTATCACAGATGCTGTATACAGAGGTAAAATTAGCTCCCTATGCCTTCTCACAAATCCCTTGTTCATACATCCAAAGGTCACATTAGCCCTTTTGCCACAGCAACACACTGGGAAATCATGTTGAGCTGTTTGTCTACTATGACATTTTAATCCTTTTCAGAGTCACTGCTTACCAGTGACCCTCCATTCCCTCCATTCTGTAAGTTTGACCTGCATTTCTTGTTCCTAGATGTATGACTTTGAATTTGGCAGTATTAAAACACATTTTGTTTGAATGGGCCCAGTTTACCAAGCAATCCAGATTGCTCGGTATGGCTGCCTTCTCCTCATCATTTACTATTCTGCCAATCTTTTTGTCATCCGCAAATTTTATCAGCCGTGATTTTATATTTACTTCCAGACCATTGATGAACATATTTAATTGTGTCTGGCCTAATATAGATTTCTTCAAAACACCAATGGAGTTATCCCTGTTCAATGCTTATTTTCTATTGACAACTACTTTTTGAGATCTCCCAATTAACCAGTTCATAATCCATTTAACATGTGCTTTATTGATATTATATAGTGCTAATTTTATCAGAATGTCATGGAGTAATAAGTCAATTGTTTCACAAAATTATAAGTATATTAAATGTATGCAGTCATGTTTATCAACCAAACTTGCAATGTGATAAAAAATAAAATCAGATTTGTCTGACAAGACCTATTTTCCATATAACCATGTTGACTTATATTCATTTTGTATTTCTTATTGCAGCCTTTACTTTGCCACTGAAACAGGATGGATTTTAGCCAAAGTTTTCCTATTTCATGATTGTGGAATGGTGGCTTTTGGTCATTTAATAAACTCTTCTAAAGAACTGTCCAACCATGGGTGTACTACTTATGGCCAAGATTTTAAAAAGTGACTAGTGATTTGGGGTGCCTCCATTTTTAGATCTTCAATTTAAGACTGCTTAATGGATCATGATTTCCAGAGGCTCAGCGCTCAATACTTTCTGAAAATCAGGCCCTTCTGAAGATGTCTCATGTTTGGCACCCAAAATCACTAGTCCCTTTTGAAATCATTTGTCAAGTTTTGCCACCTTTAACTCAAGTTGCATATTATCTTACACCAGAGGTAGTCCCATTTTCTTCACTAGACCTACTTGTGGAGTAAAATACTACCGAACACAAGTCAGGGTGGCAGAATCTGACCCCAATATAGCCTCTAAGGCAAAAATTCCACTGACTTAGTGGAGCTACTCCTAATTTACAACATTGTACATCAAAGTCAGGCCCAAAAAATAATAATAAACTTTCACTGAAACAAAATAGGTCTGGCTAGCATAGCAACATATTTCGTCTTCTGTAATCCCTGTTCCCTCTGATCACCTCTTCACGCTTCATATTGCAAAAAGGAATCAAATTATTTGATCTCGTTGTAAATATCAGCTACGGGTCATTTCACAGTGGGCATTTTGTAGGTAGTTAGCATGGACTTTATATTAAAAATTAAAAGCCTGATAATTGGAAATTGGGAATTAGACCTGGATGGGAAACATTTTTTCTCATCCTGCAACAGCTTAATATTTTGAAAATTTTTCTCATTCCAAATCAAGAAAAAAAATCAAAATTTTGCAAATTTTTGCAAACTGAAAAGCCAGAAGAGTTCAGACCAGGTCAAATCAGTATGTTTCATAACTTTCAAAAGAAAATTTGAATTAAAAAAATTGTCAAAACTGACCCTATCCCACAAACAGCTTTTATGTCAATTAATCAATATTTTCCATCCAAAATAGCTTCATCAAATTAAGTTGATTCATAATATTTTAGTTGATGCCACTGTTAAAGGGAGTTCTGGACTTTCTCACTATAATTAACTTGTTTACAGAAAAAATTAAAAGAAGTCCACACATTGTCAGAAAAATTCATTATTCTGCTTTCTGTTCATAGCAAAGGTAATAATGGATTTCTGATTTTTGCACTCGTACAAACACTCTACACAGAACTTGCTGCATGAGAAATGCCTAACAGTAGGGAAAACGTCAGACAGTAGAAATTGAAATGTATTTCAGTAATCTCTATACTTAGCAATGCAATTGTGTGTGAATTCACACAGTGACAATTTAAGGGAGAAAGCATCATTAAAAGACTAAAGGGGTATGATAGCAGAGCTTAGAAGGATTCTCCTAGTTTTATTCTTATGAACTTCAACTACAACAGTTTAAGCTATATGAAAAAGACAAACATATTTAAAATAATTAACTTTTGTGGCACTCTTCATCATCATAGCACTTTACAAATGAACATGAAGCAATTTCATTTAAACAGTAGTGTTAGATCACCCATGTGAAAAACCTGAAGACCTGAGAACAGTGTCTCCTAGCAGAATTTCATGATTCAGACTGTAAGCCACTGGATCCATCACGTGATTAGCTCATAGTATTGCCACTATCCATTTAAAAGTAATTGGAAGAGACTATAGAAACAGAGTGTGGAAATCAATGTAGTCTTTAGCAGACTCAACTTTTCAGAGGATCTTTGCAGTCAGACAAATTTTAAGCACAAATTACTACTAACAATCTTAAAATCCACCATGCAAAATCATATAAATAAAAAATGTGTGTGCATTGCTTGTGTTTATAAACACATACAAGCAATACTCACATTTGTATATAACTATATGATTTTGTGTGTTTGTTTCTATATAAGAGAGAGAATGAATCCCTTAGTCACAATGGCAAGTTGAAGTGAGCTGTAGCTCACGAAAGCTTATGCTCTAATAAATTTGTTAGTCTCTAAGGTGCCACAAGTACTCCTTTTCTTAATGGCAAGTAGTTACTCCCGAAAATAGTTCCACTGAAGTCAATCAGGCTACTCTTGTGAGTAATTGCTCCCCAATTATTTATTCTAAATGTTCTTAGAGGCAAATAAGAAAAAATCCTCTCAAAGTAGAATGAAGTTTTATATTGTCTAGCAACTTCTAATACAAGCTATTTCCAAATGTTGAATGTAATTAAATAATACAATTACAAGATTAGACAGTAGTTGCACTCCTTTTGCAACTAGTTGGTTATCTACATCTACAGCCATAAATTTCTGCAGTAGTGTTGCTATGTTCTAGAAACCTTAAAGGATAAACATACAAGCAATTATAAGAGAGCACCTTTTCTAATCACACAGTTGAGATGTGATATGGGCAGCCTCTGGAATCTCAGTGAAATATTAGGTTGCCTGTCCAAGTCTATTTATATAACCAACCCTGTAATATATAAAAATACTGTCAGAAAACAGGCTACTTTAATTGTACTGGCATGAGCAGCAGAGTCTGATCTCAGAACAGCTTAGTGTCATAGACTTTGGATAATAAAAAACCCTAAATAATTACAAAATTATGTAATAAAATTGAAGCATGTCACTCTGATGAGCCTTTAATACTCTTCAGAGCAATCCCATTTAGAAACTGGTTACACAAAGCACCCCATAAACTGAAGATTATGCCCCCCAGTTTTCACTGAGACTTTCCAGTCTAGCTGGTTTGTCCAAGGCTGGTCAATATTTCTCTTCACTGTGTTCTGGGTTCCCCAGCCCTGAAGCACATCTGCTCCAGTGCCTTCTAACTTTGCCAGTTGGGTATATTTTGAGAGGCCACACCCAATTAGTGAAGGTCCAATAAAGAAGCCAGTCTAAAACCAGCTGGAACTTGCCAGGCTGCCCTCTGATAGTGATAGTAAGGTTACAACCAGTGTTGCATCATAAAGTCTATTTTCTTTCCTTGTGGAGTATAGGTATGCAGCAAGCTGGGTCCAGTACAAATACAAATATGACCCAAAGAAAATGTTCTATGGGTTTGGATAGCATCTATTATAGTTTGTATTAGAAGCAGGGCAGAGTTCACATACAACATCAATTTAAATATATTTGGCAATAAAAACAGGGCCCAAGGCCCTTCTATTGTGTGGCCTAATCCTGCTCACCTTATTCACATAAACAGTTCCAAGGAGGTCAGCTGGAGTAGAATGGCTGCAATCCAATCCTAAGATCCTCTTAAATTGTGATTAAAACTTGAAAGCTATTTTTTTTCTTTTTAAAGAAATGCTTTGAAATATGTTTGGTCAGGATACTCTGCCTACACATAGGCTAGGTCTGGCTCTCTTTAATATCATTCTGTTCTAAGATCATTTCTATCCAAATGCTTAAAATAAAGCCAGAAATCTTCTTCTTAAAACGATCACATTAAAAAAACACACACTACAATTTCACCTCTCTTGTACGTCCAATGATATATTATTTTTCAATTCAATTTACTAGGGATCATAGCAGCTTTTGGAACCTTCCCTTTACTTCCCCAATGTAGGAGGATCTATAGTATCAGAGCAATGTTAAATCAATGATTTCTTGTTA
This sequence comes from Dermochelys coriacea, assembly GCF_009764565.3. Taxonomy (NCBI): domain Eukaryota; kingdom Metazoa; phylum Chordata; order Testudines; family Dermochelyidae; genus Dermochelys; species Dermochelys coriacea. The sequence goes on along the minus strand of NC_050070.1, from coordinate 38,906,817 downwards.
AATCACATAATAAGTTTCAAGCCCCTTTCTATAGCTCTAATTGTGCCATTAAAGGCAATAGTCCATACTGCGGGCAGCACAGAGCTACACCATCCCTAGGAGGAATTTGTGGAGGAACTGGCCCCACTCTCTTAGGTTGAGTCCGTGTGTGACCCCAGGAGCACATGGAGGAAATATCTTTCATCAGGAAAGATGAATTCAAACTGGAATAGGTGAAAAGAAAGGTTACTGGGATAATCAGCAACATGGAGATCCTAAGGGTATGTCTACACAGCAGCAGGGAGAGTACTTCCCAGAGGGGGCAGACAGACAGAGGCTAGCTCTGCTTGAGCTAGAGTGCTAAAAATAGCAGTCTGGTGGTGGCAGCTTTGGCGAGTTGCTGCCTATGTCACTATGGCCACGCTGCTCTTTTTAGCACACTCGATGAGCAGAACTAGCTCCTCTATGTCTGTGCACACTAGGAAGCACCCTCCTAGCTGCCATATATACATATCTTAAATGAGCTTGTGTTGTATAGCCAACAAGCAAAATGAAGGCTGAGAAAAGATATTGTTTTCTATAAATACACCGTGAAAGGGGAAACACCAAAGGGAGAAGAGCTATTGAAGCTAAAGGCAATGTTGCCCCAAGAACAAATGGGTATAAACCTACCAGGAGTAAATTTAGTCTGAAAATTAGACTCAAACCATCAGAGGAGGTAGGTTCTGGAGCAGCCTTCCAATATGAGTGCTGGAAGCAAACAACCTAACTAGTTTTAAGATGGAGCTTGATATATTTATTAACGGGATTATATAATGGGGTGCCTGTGATAGAAGGGGAACTGAACTTGAGGCTTCCTTCCAGTCCTATGTCCCTGCTTGCCCTCAACTGTATGAATTCTGATTTTTGATAGGCCCTTGTGGGAGATGTTCAGGATGAAGGATTCTTCTTGCATTCTTCACCTCCCCTTGAAATTAAATTTGCCTTTCAACCCATGAGAAAGTGGGCCTCTCCAGTACAAGACTGAGGCCTGCTAGTGCAGTTTTGTTAGAAAATGCACACCCCTGCTATCCTTACAGTACCTCTTCTGTGTGTAAATAAAGAAAGAGCTCAGTTTCCAGAGCTCTGAATCTGGCATCTTTCAGATATGCACTTTACCTTAAAAATAAACAGAGAAAGAAATCAGATGATATGATGGTATGAACTGAGTTGGTGCAAATGTAACCTACACACCTTCTGGGTGTGATGCTGTGTCCCATCTAGTGGCACCGAGACCACTTAGAGAGAGAGATTAATGAGTTTGCCCTACAGTCTTAGCTAACAGGCAGTTGGCTTTTAGCTCATGTGGTAGAGGCTCATGCACTAAACTCCAGAAATCCCCGGTTCGATCCTGCCCTCTGACGACCAGGGTCTGTCGGCATTACCAGTGGGGGCTCATCTGGGATTTCAACTGGTAAGTCTCTGAAGCTAGGGACTTGCTTCCTCAGCTAGGGGAAGTATGTAACCCACACACCTTCTGGGTGTGGTGTTGTGTCCCATCTAGTGGCACTGAGACCACTTAGAGAGAGAGAGAATAATGAGTTTCTCTACAGTCTTAGCTAACAGAAAGTTGAGGCTCATGCACTAAGCTCCAGAGGTTCCTGGTTTGATCCTACCCACCAACGACTGGGGTCTGTTGGTGTTACACAAAGGGGCCACAGATAAGGTGTAAGGAGCCCTCAAGGAATGCCCCTGGCTGAGAGAGATCCTACAGTCAGGCAGAGAATGGTCTTAATTGGGTCTGCTCTGCCTATGTAGCATGCCACATGGTTATGTTATACCTTCCAAATTCCAGTCAGCTATTCATACATTTTAGTTTATTTCAAATGGCTTTCATTAGATGTGAACAACAAGGAAATAAAGTAACAAAATAATTGTCATAGTCCTTATTAGCAAGTTATGTCCAGCCCCATTTCATTCTTGGGTTCAATCTGTAGCCAACTCTAGATGACACTGTTTCTACAGATGAATCAAGTTGAACTCTGTATCAAGATGTTCTAGATCAAGTAAAGACACCATGGTCACCACAGCTCTTAAAGCTCCACCACCACAATATAAATCTGGAGTAACTCTCTAACAATGGAGAAATTTGTTACTTGAGATTTATACTGGTGAGAGATCAGATTCAGGTCCAGTGAGTTTATGTATTTTTCAATGTTATTTTTTGTTTTTTATAAAATTAAGGTTGAACTATGCTAATGATGACTTAAAAACTCCAAGAGGTCCAAATAACACCCAAGGTAAACAAATCTAAATTCTGTGTGTGTGTGTCTGTGTGTGTGTGTGTGTCTGTGTGTGTGTGATGGTAATGGATGGTAATATTACCTGAGAAGTTTTTTCTTTGCCCATTGAAAAATTGGCAGGGGGAGGAGGTGAAGGAGGGGGAGGGTGGCACAGAGGGTATGTTGTTTGTTTTTCTTGTTTTTGTTTCATGCATTCATTTTAATTTTCTTATGTGCTAATTTGGGTAATTTTTCATATTCTGTTAAAGAAAAACAGTATTTTGCAATCTCTGTGCCACAAAGCTCACAAGAAAGAAGCAAATTACTAGAAAAATCAATTAATAAATAAAAATCCCTAATAAAATAGACATGAAAAGTTCAAAATAAAACTGTGTCATTGTTGTCTCTCTGTTTTTCAGATACTCAATGCCAGTGCAATCTTTGTGAAAGGGACTAAAGACTCCAAGTCTATCCTCTTCGCTATCAGTTCTACTGATTTGTCATGATATTTTCCTGCCTGTTAACCACTGAGCCTCAGAGAATCTGGGTATTGTAATTCTTTAATTGTAATGTCTTTACATCAGAGAAGAAACACAGAAAGAAAATATTGTTTTGGAGGTGTTCAAAAATCTGGGCCTGAAGCTAAACCACACTCTCGGAAAAGGAAGGAATTTCATAGTGAGAAACTCCCCACATTCTCACAGGACTGCAAATAAAGAATGCACAACCATCTTTTCACTCCTCCTTTAGGACCAAATCCAGGGTTTGGCCCAGACAATTAAGCCAGAAGTGTTTTGGAGAGAGGACCTACAGCATGACTAGGTCAATAAAATAATATTTATGAGTGCTCTAAAATGTACTGGCAAGAGGAAGGCAAGCTGAACCAAACCTGTGCTGGGAGATTAGCCATAGTGTCCAGGAAGACAAACTGGCTTGATCTAATCTTGCTCTATTGCTTTCTATTGGTCTGATCTGGGACCTGTTGAAGTCAATGGAAAGACTCTCATTGACTTGAAAGGTACTCGATCAGGCCCATTATTTCTATGAAATGGAAAGTATAAATGGATGGGGGAAGGGCATAGGAGTACATATTAACAACTGATGGAACTTTTTAAAACATGGCCCTCCTGCATGAGAGTTACACTCCTGTATACCCACATGTACTGATGGTGATCATGAAGACAATTTAGGCAACTGAAACCAAAATTAAAAGGCAGGGAGGGTGGGAAATTTGGGTCCTTCTCAGGCTCTTGTCTATAATTTTAATACAGTTAGATGTTTAGATGTCACTTCTGCTGTATTCACAAGTTATACCCTATTTTATTTTTTAACTGTTTTTAACAGCAGTAATCTAAAGTCATTGTGTAACTTCAGCCATAGAAACAATAGCTAAGAAGACCAAAGGGCAATTGGCAATATCCATTATTTATGCACCCCACCTCCCCCGCAGAGACATGTTAAATTGTTTGCATGTGTTCCCTCTGGATATGAGTCATTGTCCTTGTGTGCTACTGTTGACAGATAGTATCAGAGTCCCTCTCAGTACCATATATCAATGTCACTAAGTAAATTCTATTATTACATTGGTTACAGTATTGTTAGATTTGCCTCCAAAGGCTGATGCCTCATCATTTGACAAGCTACAAGCTAACGATAACTGTTTTACACTATGTTCCCTGAAGCGTACCCGTCAGCTGCCAAAACCCCAGGACTGGATCTGGCCCTGTGATCTTAATTAGTCTTTCCTTCCTATTATACAGTGCCAAATAAAGTACTGCAGTGAGGCAGAATTCTATCATCCTGGGGAAAATCTTTCTTTATTTTCTATGTAGGAAGGTGGACTAGATGATCATAATAGTCTCCTCTGGCCCTGAAATCTATGAAATCTTGCTCCGTCTGCCATTGTTGTAGTAGGAGCTTTATGCTCACTTCTGGCCCTATCAAATTCTCTTATTACAAAGGAATCTGGTTTAGTTTTCAAGATTTGGAGTCAGACCTAAGTGTGATTCTAATTACGTTGCAATAATGAGTGGCACAGTTCCTCCAATTCCGCAGAGTCAGAATAAATAATGCTGCTGCATCTTTTTATGGATTTTCGTTTTAATAGAGTTTGCCTGAACTGTTCCTTCCTTTCTCCTCTCCTCCCCCACACACTTTTTTTCTTTTAGGGGAACAACTGTCTTTGTTGATTGAGGTGTTTTTAACAGATTCAGAGCTCTTCATCTCCTGTATTACTCAACAAACTTAAAATTTTGAATACAAATTACCTACTGCACCACTGCTGCTCTTTATCTCAGTTAGCCTTCAGTATGATCCCCACAGCTCTGTCCTCCTGAGTGAAACTAACTAAATGTTGTAGTAGCTTTTTATTCTGTGAATCAGTTTTCCTGTACACTTTTTTAATGCTTAAGAGTGATTCCCCTCCCCCCCTTTTTTTTGCTTTGGTGACACAAGAGGCTATGCACTGTACTCTGAAAAATAAATCAATTTAAACAAGGAAAAAATTCTGCTTCACGAATATAAAATACTGAGGTTAATTAAATAACTTAAACATTCCATCTGTGTGATCTGAGCTGATCTAATAGGCAAGGCACTAAATGAATTATAACAGCACCTACTGGAAAGGACTTTGACATTTTGTCATTGATTTATTACCTGTAGCCCTTATAAATTTCCTAGTAAATACTGTAAATCCCCACTATCAAGTATAATTATACAGATAGCCAGGTAACTCAGCTACCATACACACCCACTCTTCAGATATTATCTATCCTTCCTTTCCTAATCTAATCCTTCTTCTTGTTTTCATTTCAACATAAAATTGGTACTTATAAAATGAATGAGAGGAGGAGTAGGAGAATATTATTTAAAATGTATGGCCCAGGTCATCCCCTCCCTGTGGAAAAGGGGCTAAGGAGCTGGGAACTCTGTCAGGTTCCAGTCATCGTGTTTCTATCAAATTTGTTCCTGTGGAGTGAGCCATGATCTGGGGGTTCCACAGGACTGAGGAAGACCTAGGAAATTGGACTTAACAGGACCTGCTAGCCTCTGAGTCTGGTCGCTTGCTATCATAGAATCAGAGAAATCATAGAATCAGAAAAATGTAGGGCTGGAAGGGACCTCAAGAGGTCATCTACTCCATCCTCCTGTGCTGAGGTAGGAACAAGTATACCTAGATCATCCTGGACAGGTTTTTGTCTAACCTGCTCTTACCGAACCACCAATAAGGGGGATTCCACAACCTCTCTAGGTAACCTATTCCAGTGCTTAACTACTCTTGTATTAAACAGCTTTTCTAATATCTAAACTAAGTCTCTCTTGCTGCAAACCAAGCCAATTACTTCTTATCTACATATACTTTTGTAAGTCACTAATGCAAGATGGGTTCTATAGAACTAAAGATTTCTGCGAAGTGCTAACTGTTTTAAAAGTGACATGTTCTGTATTATGCTGATGTCTGTATGTTTACATTTTATTAATTGTAAATGAGATCCAAGTTTTTGAGTCTCACTGAACATTTTCATATTGTTTGGTGATAATCTAGGAGGGATGATTCTCTGTGTTATTGTTATGGCTAATGCATAATCCATGTATGGGACAGCATACAGAAAGATAGGAAAAAAATGGCTGCTTTAAAATAAAAGAGCAGGACACTTTTCTTCTTTTAATATGCTTGTTCAGGAGACACAGTCAAATTGTGCCTTTGAACTATGCTATGGTTTCAAGTAATGATGACCCTTCCAACCTCTCCATGAAACTTGTGGGAATTAAAGGAAATCACTCAGCTCTTTCGTCTTGTAAACTACATCATACATTCTCTGCACTATAACAATTTTATAAGGTAATGCAATATAGTATAAACTAAGACTTCATGCAAAATTAACTACTTCAGTCTCCAACCAAAAGGTAGGGGAATGCATATCTTCTACCCTCATCTAATTCCTGGGGAGAGTCTCCTCTCCAGGTCAGCCAAACTCAAAGGTCTTAGACTCCAACCAGATTTAAGTTTACATTGTCTTGAACAGAATTATTTAATCATGTGATGAATCTTCAGTTCAGTGCCAAGAATGTCTAGACAGTCTAAACTACCCATACAGACCTTATAACATTAAAGTTGCCAGAAGTGCATTCAGAATTCCAGATCAGAAAAGGGAAAATCTATGCTAATACCTCAAAACCTCCAAGAAATAATATTCACTCAATGTTCCTAGCTGGAAGGCCGGAGCAGATTCTTAACTTCAAATTAGTTAAAAGAGGTATAGATAATAAAATCAAGGTTTGTTTATTTTATAATGAATTAAAATGAATTGTGAGGGCATGCGCAGAATGCTCTGGGCAGCCTGACAACATTTAAAATCCGTAACATTTGACAATCAGCAACAATAAAGCCATCTAAATTTTCTCATGCCAACAGCATTTACCAACAAATGAAAATAAATTACATGGAATATTCCTGACTGTGGGTATTACAGTAACACTTAAGGGCTCTAGCTGAGCTCAGAGGCTCATTGTGCTAGTTGCTGTTACAAACATAATATAAGAAGGCAGGCAAAGAGCAGGAAGGGAAAGAGAGGCGCAGAGCGGGAAAGTGATTTGCCCAAGGTCACATAGCAAGTCAGTGAGAGAGCCAAGAACATAACCCCACTCTGTGGACTTTTAATCCAATGCTTTATCCACTGGACCACACTGCCTCTTAAAGTGTTCTGAAGTTACCTTTTCATTCAGCTGAAAAATCCTGGCAGAACAAAGTTAAAAGCACTTTGTCATATTGAGAATTTCTTATCTTTTACAGTAAGAAGGTACAACGGAACTATTACTGTCTCAATAGAAAACTACATTTCAATTTTGCTTACTGTCAACCATGAAACAATGTTTGCTTTTGTTTATACCTTTGATTTGGCTATTGATTTTTATTATATTATTTGATTAGTTACTATTTTTCTTTCCTGTAGATTCTCTTATTGCTTCCTTTTAATAAAGCTTTATATTTGCACAATGGTCCCTGTGCTCACAAAGCTGTAATATGGAGGTCCAACCCAGCTGATCTCAAATGCCTTGGTGGGGGATAAGGCACTAAACAGTGTGTTGCACAGGACCTGATTCAAAGCTTACTGAACAGAAATATTCCCACTAACTGCAATGGGCTTTGGATCAGGCCATTAGATTGTTCCAAAAATTTTTAATATTGTGTATGTTGCTGAATAAAGATTTCTGTGTAATAAGTAGAGTAGTTGTAGTTCATATACATCTACATCATAATAAATACATTGCAACCTTAGGTCTATTCTAAATTCCTTACTCGTGATGAATATTGCTTTGTCATATGAGTAAAGTCCCTTCGACAGACAGCTCTAGCTCACGCAAACAGTTTGAAACTGATGAAACATGCTGTGAAAATCAGCTTACTAAGGTTTCAAGTAATTGTTTTTTGTTCGTTTTTTAAACAAATATTAGATCGGGGGAGGGAGTTACTTTTTAAAAATAGCCATTGTAAGTTCTGCTCTGGTTTCTATCTGCAAGGTCCTTATTATGCAAAAATAGGCTCCACAGCTGCATGTCTACAATTTAGAAGATAAGGTTTTAAAAATAGACCCACTTTGGCAGCCACAGAATTTATTAAGAGTTGTGTGATCTACTTCCTCCACAGCAGGGAGTCCATGTTCTGCTTTTCCTGATTACCACAATCTGCAATGAGATGATTTTGGATTCTGTCTGGTAGGCTCTTTTGAGCATGCTCACAGAGTGCCCCTCAGTGTCTGAGCAAGTGGCTGAATTTCTTGGGTTGATTGGCATAAGTAATTTTTGCAGATAGAGAAAAAGTATTAACTCATTCCACCAACTCCCATTGTCTTATTCCCCCCTCCCCCGTTTGCCTCCCAGCCTTTCCATTTCATTTTAGTCCTAACTTACTCCCACAGTTTCATGCTCTCCAAGTAATCTTCAGTCATTCTGTACCCCAGATTTCATGCAGCTGTTCCTAAAAAAAAAATTCTTCCTAATTTGAACTAATCTGTGAACTAACAGTGGTTCATTCCAGTTTGATTTGTGTTCATGGATAACTACAATGTCTATCAGGCTTGTGTTCATAGTATAATTTTTGCTGGGTTTCTTGGGATAGGTTACTTACTAGAGTCATATGGTATTTCTCCTGTGTTCTTCACTGGTTGAATCTATCAGGAGAATTAACCTGGTTTATCAGAAGCCATTTTCACTTGGTATCTCAGAGAGGAAGGTTGCCTTTCAGCTGATCCATCTGGAAAAGTCAGGAAAAAAGGTTCCTCCCAAATCCTGAGTCTCCCTTCTGACTTAGGACAGGTTAAGTAGCTTAGTCTATGTAGCACATTTTGTTATCCTTTGGGCATCTCACACTTATTAGGAATTGTCTCTGATTTTGTAGTTTTATTCACCTAATATAACTCAATATTCCCAGTATTGAACTATACACTCCTGTAGATCTCCCACATTATTTGTGGCCATCTTGTTCTTTTACATTTGATTAGATAGATATTATCTATTTCATTCTCCTCTCTCGCTCTAATCATTTGTATTTTATCATTCTCATCACTTTGTTATCAGAGGACCTAACAAAATGATATAAAATCCATTTTATAATAGCCAGTGTAGTCTAGACGCTTCCCTCTTTCCCCCAATGCAGTTATTTCCTCCTCATCTTTGGTGTCATTACTCTGGGAAAGCTAGGTTAAAGTGAGCTTTGTTATTCAGAAATTGTCAAGATTTGTGGCCATTCACTATATACTTTGGATGTGAGTTCCCAAATCATTGGCCAACTGCTGATAAAGCTCTAGGTGAAGAGTGTCCAAGCTTACAATGGAACAAAAATTGGGGGCTTCTTTTCAGTGAAATTGGATATTTGATTACTTCATTGTGTTTCTAAATTTACATTGGTTTCACTGAATTGTTCATTTTTTGGGGCGGTGACCTCAGAAAGCCAGAAAAAATCATAACATTTCATTTTGACATTTTCTAAATGCAGCATAAGATTTTTTTTCATTTGATGTCACTTTTTGTTTCAATATTTCATTTAATTGTATGTTAAAAATGAAAAAATGTTTTAAAATGGTCAAAATTGAAATAAAATTTTGATTTTGTCAAAATGAAATGTTTCATCCTACCTGAAATAATAATATTTATTATTATTTTATTTTAACTTTTCAATTTTCAGAAACTTTTGCAAATTTTCATTTTAGGTCAGACCCAAAATTTTAGGTCAGACTGCCCCCCCCCCAACTTTTCAAATTTGTCAACAAACCAAGATATCTATCATTCACACAGCTCTATCCAAATGGACAAGTGTCACTGGAGGCAATAGTTGTCAAGCTCTTTTATTACCATACTAAGAAATGGGGAGTTACAGACGTGGTTGTAGTTGTCCAGGTCCATTGCATCAAGTGATGGCTTCTTGCAGTACCAGTCAGATAGCAGTGTGCTTTATGGAGAGTGTCAGATTGCCTTCCTCAAGATAATATTAGTAATCTCTGGGATTGACTGCTACTTTAGGCTCGGCTCTGAGTATGGGGTGGTGCAGCAAGTCACAAATCCACCCGACCTTCTTGCCTTGGGGAGGAATTAAGTTGCAACACCTCTTTCCAGGCTGCAGCTTATGCTTGGAGGGGTATGTGAGTTGAGCCAAAACTCTGTCCCCCTCTCCACCTACTTATACATGGAGAGTGTTTTTGTTCTGCAGGATCCAAACCCAAACTCTGGGCAGACTTTTATATAGCAGTGCAAGAGGTTAAGGGAGTGGAGCTCACTTTTCCTTGCTCTTCTCAATAGTGGTAGAAGACAATGATACAATTTCTGCTGCTGCTAGTAGTGGTTCCAGGTGCTCCTTATTGTCTTTTACCACCCTGAAAGGGCACACATCTGAATTGCATGTGATGGCTTCAGTGCTTCTAGTACTTTTTGCTGCATGAATGGACCAAATTCCCAGGAAAAGCATTGCTCTTGGTGCAGGTATATAACAGGGTGCCATGGCTCTTTTAATGCTCCACCCTGCTAGCAGATGTTAGAACTCTGTAGGAAAATATGTACATCTAGGACCTGTATTTGCAGATTCCCTGGGTGGCAACTTTCTCCATATTCCCACCTAACAGCTTTGACAGCAGAAACAGGAAGTCATGAGTCTCTATAAGCTGTGCCAGCCATAGAGGGCCCAATTGACAGGGCCCATTTACCATTCCTGATTGGTCCAGACTTCATTCTTAAACCAGCGGAGGATACAGGAAGTTCATCTGTGCAACTAGGTAGAACCCCAGCTAGTTGCTGTGACAGACCCCACTTCCTTGTGCTGTTCATGGTTCCTGGCCCTGGCTTTTCCTCCTCGCTCTGATACCCAGTTTTTCATTTGGCCTTTTTTCTCTTTTTGGTTCCTGACCCTGAATCGATAAATGCATCCAATTCCTGATGTCTGGCTCTGGCTCTAGCCACTAGGCTAGCTACCTATGCCCTGGCCCTGAGAAAATGCCAGTTAATTACTGCCATCTCATTGCTGCAGATGAGGTTTACTAACTCCATGCTGAATATAAAAGGAGGGAGTGGCTCTTCGGTCAGATAGAAGAGCCAAGCTTGGGAGAAAAGCTTTTACACTTTTATTGCTGTTTCCATTACTATTAAATCCAACCCAAGGAAGGGGATACATTTTGGAGTAAAGACAGCATGTAGACTCTGTGGGAGCAGGGCAAGAACTTCACCTGCTTACATTAATTCATCCAGTATACACTATTGCATCGTGCGCAAATAATGAGCAGTGATGAATCATAAGAATGACTCATCCAGTCCCAGCTTTGTCTACAGGAAAATGGGTAGCATGCATTTTAGCATCAACAACAGTTTGGATAACATGACATTAGATAAAGAAATAGTATAAAAAATTTGGGAAGAAAATGCTGCTTCAATGGCAACACAATAATAACCCTTTAAAAATACCATAATGGCTGGTGAGACCTGCTTATTTTTATAACAGTATCGGGACTATTGTTTTATGTATAAAAGTGGTATCTCTGTCTCTTTAGAGGAAGCATTCTTATAAGTTTTCTATATATAATAAAGACAGATAATTTTATTTAGCCAGTACAGAGGAGATAGTATACTCCTTTCCCTTAATGAAACATTCATCTGAGTGTGCAGATTCTGAAGGCCAGCAGTATCCAAGCAGTGAAATCCCTGTTATCTCATTGCCTCCCCACGTGATCCCAAAATGGGACAAAATAATGTGGCTTATGCAGTCCGGATTGATTAGCAGCTTCTATTGTGACTTTTGCGGCTGCTACAGCAAAAGAAAAGAATTTTCCCTTCTCCTTTCATTGCAGTGGTGTAATCCTGCAAGAACTTTTTGGCCTGATGGACTCTGAGTTGATTTTTCACTATTGGCAATCTAGCCACATAGCCTACATGCTGCATTTGCCATAGTTTGAACAATGATCTTCTTGGTCAGTTCAGAGAGAGGGGGTGGCTTTGTGTCAAGACATATTGACTTGGCATTGTCTATAGTCAAAGGTGAGATTGACAAGATAGATGAGGTAATATCTTTTATGAGATCAATTTCTGTCAGTGCAAGATACACATTTTTGGGGTACACACAGCTCTCCTTCGGATCTGGGGAAGGAAGCAGAGTGTCTGCAAGCAAGTTGGGACAGATTGTTAAGCAGTAGAGATAACATGTTGAAGGCAGTCACTTGAAATAAAGTAGGCAGTATGGGATTTGATTGTTATGCATAAAGGGTTGATGGGCAATTATGGGTAGATGGCAGAGTGGTGTATTACAAATTGTTGTAATGAGCTGTAAAACCAGTGTCCCAGTTAAGTCAGTGGTTTTTGATGTCTAGCAGAGTTATGAATCCCACCCTCACCTTTTGTAAGTGTTATGCAATTTTCCTTTGGGAACAAGTATTGAAAGATCAGATATGGAATGATACTTTCCACCAACAGAAGCTGGTCCAATAAAAGATGTTATCTCACCTACCTTGTCTGGCTCATATCCTGGGACCAACATGGCTACAACAACACTGCAAACAAAGTTGAGGTTGTCAAGAACAATGAGTTTGGGGAATTATAACACTAGGTTAGGCAGCTGGTGCATTATTTGGTAGGCCAAAACTTGTGTAAGCAGGGTCTGAATGAGCTCTCCCCTGACATCTAGTGATGAACTGGGGGAAAAGATTTCAGGAGCAGACTGTATTTGCATAGACACACCTGCTCTGCCTAGGTATTCAGCAGTTGGAGCTGCTTTGCCAACGTGATCAATTTTAGCTGATTTTGGGCTATAAATCACTTTAGTAATGGAATGTTGTTATTCTTACTGTATAAGTAAAGGGCAGCAGAACAGTATGTAGCCTGCTGTGATTGAGGGAGTCAACCTAAACTAAACCCCACTTGCTAAGCAGGGGGTAGGGATGCCAAATCCCAGTGAAAATTAAAGGAGAGGTGAGTAGGTATTTCTATATGGTGATATGGACTTTTCTTAAATAGGCACCATTTGATTCTTTTCTCTTGGGTGATAGAGCTGTTTAGACTCAACTGAGAGTCCTTACTTCTGTTCAGTGATTATTAGAACTGATGTCACTGATGAGCAGGTCTAGGGGTTGCCTTAGACCTGGTGTGGGGATAGAGTTGCTGTGAAAGACAATACAGAGACTGCACTAGTAGCGAGCTTCCCCACTACCCATTGAAATCTCCAAGAGCTGTGTTAAGTGGCAAAACCTCAGACTGTGGCATCACAATGAGCAGAAAGCAGTGGCAGTGAGTGGCAGGTGGTCGTCAGCATCAGCAGAGTTAACAGCAGCAGTTGTGAGCCGGTTGTAGAGGCAGTGGCAGCAGTAGTGGCATTGTTTGATTGCCCCCCCCTTCAGAGGTGGGAATGAACCCACATGAGCGCACTTCTGAACTCTGGGTCTTTGTTAACCAAGGACAGCCAACTGTGAATACAGTACAAGCAGAGGGAGAGGGGAGTGCTGTGATAAAGGAACATTCATTCATTGGACTTTTGCACCACAAAATGGGAAACTGAGGCAAAGTTTGCTGTCCAACATACTGTGGGGTTGGTGTTTGCTTATGGTATGCTTTTGAATCATGGCTATGGTATTTTCCAAAATTAATGCTGGGTTCACTTTTCCTTTTGAATTAAAGTTTTATTTTGTTATAAACAGATTCAGTGCTCATAAGAGGGGAAGTATTGCCTCTTAGAAGCACGCAGGTGTGTTTTTTTGTTTTCCCAGATTACTGGATGGGGGCTAGTTCTGTTTTGCATTGAACCCAGCCCTTGTTGTTGTTAACTGCACCTTGCAGTCATCAGTTGGAGTTTGATGCCTATGTCTCTGTTGGTGTTTTGGGTGAAGAGCATGCTGATAGGAATAGTTCATGTTCTAGTTATTCAGCTATTCTATGGCATTGAATTAATCATCCCTGTGATAACTGGGATTTGGGAGCATAAGGAATGTTTGGGTGCCAACAGCAGCTGGCGTTCAAATTCTCCAAATACCAAGGACCTGGCAGTGTTGTGTCGTCATCCTTTTGTTAAGGAAATTTGCATGGTGGCCATTGTAGGTCAACAAAGAATCAAATATACTTATAAATATTCATATTTATGAATATGAATATAATTGTTTGGCTTTAATCATCTGAGAGTTGTGAAAATCCTCTCATTTTAGTTGGGGCCATTTGCAGTATTGGATATGCGAAATATCTTAAGAAATACACCCACCTTCAAGCTTTATAGATTTAGAACTTCAGTGTTACATAAATTAGTTGTTCCATACCTCCTGATGTTAGAGACAAATAATCTTTATTGCAGAAGTTATAGGGAAAAATCATATTACTTTGCTAGTGATCTGTCTGGATAGCTAATTCCTTGTCTTCCCACACAAAATCAATGGAGGATTTGAACTTTAGTTCTTAAATTATTTTTTAGTGCAAACTTTGGGATGATCTGCTAAGATCATTGTTCTATAGGTTGCTGGAAAAGTGGGGAACCAACCACAATGAATTTTTGCATGTCAGAACAAATCTTCCTCTAGCCAATTAGTAGCACTTTGGATAGGATAATGAGAGGTCAATTTTGTGAGCGGGGAGAAAGTGGAGGGCCAATCGGGCAAAGAGATATTACGTTGTTACACTGTAAAGTTTAAGAAAGCTAGTGAACATTTGTGCTAGCAACACTTTTTAGCAGACCTCACTTGTAAGTTCATTGTCTTGGAATAAATGGTTATGGATGTGATGGGGGAGGCAGGAACAAGATATGGATGTAAGTACAAATTAATTGGCCTCAGGTCAATCCATTTCCTTCCCACTTGCAAAACCTTTATATATCCAGGATCTTTCCCAATCCTTTCTTCTCTACTATTATCTGTAACTTTCCCTTGGGGTCTTTTACCATATTGGCCATTTAATCTTAATTTTTTTCTGCATGCTAATTAATGTTGAACAGATATCCCTAATTTTTTCCATTGTATTAGCTTACCTGTCAGGACTACAGCAGAATTCATAGGACCTGAAACAAGATATAAAAGCCATCTGCCCCATGCTTCACCCCACATAAAGGGTCATGTATATATATATGCTAGAAAGAGCTAATGTGAATTTGGTCAGTATGTGAAAGTCTGAAAAAAGAAAGACAATCGCAGAGTACATTACTACCATTGTATTGATCTCTAACAGCTCTGGCAACACTATATCTGGCATATTGCATTCAGCTAGGTACTTCAGTACTAGATTCATAGATTCATAGATTCATAGATACTAAGGTCAGAAGGGACCATTCTGATCATCTAGTCCGACCTCCTGCACAGCGCAGACCACAGAACGTCACCCACCCACTCCTATGAAAAACCTCACCCATGTCTGAGCTATTGAAGTCCTTAAATCATGGTTCAAAACTTCAAGGAGCAGAGAAGCCTCCCTCCAGTCAACCATGCCCCATGCTACAGAGGAAGGCAAAAAAACCTCCAGGGCCTCTCCAATCTGCCCTGGAGGAAAATTCCTTCCCAACCCCAAATATGGCAATCAGCTAAACCTTGAGCACATGGGCAAGATTCACCAGCCAGATACCCAGGAAAGAATTTTCTATAGTAAATCAGATCCCATCCATCTAATATCCCATCTCAGGGGATTTGGCCTATTTATCCTGAATATTTAAAGATCAATTACTTACCAAAATCCCATTATCCCATCATACCATCTCCTCCATAAACTTATCGAGTAGAATCTTAAAACCAGATAGATCTTTTGCCCCCACTGCTTCCCTTGGAAGGTTATTCCAAAACTTCACTCCTCTGATGGTTAAAAACCTTCGTCTGATTTCAAGTCTAAACTTCCTGGTGGCCAGTTTATACCCATTTGTTCTTGTGTCCACATTGGTGCTGAGCTGAAATAATTCCTCTCCCTCTCCTATATTTATCCCTCTGATATATTTATAGAGAGCAATCATATCTCCCCTCAACCTTCTTTTAGTTAGGCTAAACAAGCCAAGCTCCTTAAGTCTCCTTTCATAAGACAAGTTTTCCATTCCTCAGATCATCCTAGTAGCCCTTCTCTGTACCTGCTCCAGTTTGAATTCATCCTTTTTAAACATGGGAGACCAGAACTGCACACAGTATTCTAGGTGAGGTCTCACCAGTGCCTTGTATAATGGTACTAAAACCTCCTTATCCCTACTGGAAATGCCTCTCCTGATGCATCCCAAAACCGCATTAGCTTTTTTCACAGCCATATCACATTGGCAGCTCATAGTCATCCTATGATCAACCAATACTCCAAGGTCCTTCTCCTCTTCCGTTACTTCTAATTGATGCGTCCCCAACTTATAACTAAAATTCTTGTTATTAATCCCTAAATGCATAACCTTACACTTCTCACTATTAAATTTCATCTTATTACTATTACTCCAGTTTACAAGGTCATCCAGATCCTCCTGTATAATATCCCGATCCTTCTCCGAATTGGCAATACCTCCCAGCTTTCTATCATCTGCAAACTTTATTAGCACACTCCCACTTCTTGTGCCAAGGTCAGTAATAAAAAGATTAAATAAGATTGGTCCCACGGTATCAAACGCCTTACTGAAAACTAGGTAAATTAGATCCACTGCATTTCCTTTATCTAAAAAATCTGTTACTTTTTCAAAAAAGGAGATTAGGTTGGTTTGGCACGATCTACCTTTTGTAAAACCATGTTGTATTTTGTCCCATTTACCATTGACTTCAATGTCCTTAACTAATTTCTCCTTCAAAATTTTTTCCAGGACCTTGCATACTACTGATGTCAAACTAACTGGCCTGTAGTTACCCGGATCACTTTTTTTTCCTTTCTTAAAAATAGGAACTATATTAGCAATTCTCCAATCATTCGGTACTATTCCTGAGTTTACAGATGCATTAAAAATTCTTGCTAATGGGCTTGCAATTTCAGGTGCCAATTCCTTTAATATTCTTGGATGAAGATTATCTGGGCCCCCCGATTTAGTCCCATTAAGCTGTTTCAGTTTCGCTTCTACCTCTGATATGGTAATATCTACCTCTATATCCTCCTTCCCATTTGTCATGCTACCATTATCCCCAAGATCCTCTTTAGCCTTATTAAAGACTGAGGCAAAGTATTTATTTAGATATTGGGCCATGCCTAGATTATCTTTAACCTCCGCTCCATCCTCAGTGTTAAGCGGCCCCACTTCTTCCTTCTTAGTTTTCTTCTTATTTATATGGCTATAGAACCTTTTACTATTGGTTTTAATTCCCTTTGCAAGGTCCAACTCTACTCGACTTTTAGCCTCTCTCACTTTATCCCTACATCTTCTGACCTCAATTAGGTAGCTTTCCTTTCTGATCCCTCCCATCTTC
Organism: Dermochelys coriacea; assembly: GCF_009764565.3. Lineage (NCBI taxonomy): Eukaryota > Metazoa > Chordata > Testudines > Dermochelyidae > Dermochelys > Dermochelys coriacea. The sequence goes on along the minus strand of NC_050070.1, from coordinate 38,889,728 downwards.
CACTCCCTGTATGCTTTCTGCTTCTTCATAATCACCTCTCTAAGATGCTTGCTCATCCAGCTTGGTCTACAACTCCTTCCTATGAATTTTTTCCCCTTTCTTGGGATACAGGCTTCCGATAGCTTCTGCAGTTTTGATTTAAAGTAATCCCAGGCCTCCTCTACCTTTAGATTCATAAGTTCTTTAGTCCAATCCACTTCCCTAACTAATTTCCTTAATTTTTGAAAGTCAGCCCTTTTGAAATCAAAAACCCTAGTTGCAGATTTATTTTTGTTAATCCTTCCATTTAGTTTGAACTGAATTAGCTCATGATCACTTGAGCCCAGATTGTCCCCTACAACCATTTCTTCTATGAGGTCCTCGCTACTCACCAAAATTAAATCTAAAATGGCATCCCCTCTAGTCGGTTCAGCAACTACTTGATGAAGGAATCTTTCAGCTATCGCATCTAGGAAAATCTGAGCCCTATTATTATTACTAGCACTGGTCCTCCAGTCTATATCTGGGAAGTTAAAGTCTCCCATGATCACGCAGTTTCCATTAGTATTTACTTGATTAAATACATTAAAAAGGGCTCTATCCATATCCAAATTAGATCCCGGAGGTCTATAGCACACCCCAAGCACTATTGTAGGAGAGGCTTTACTAGTTTTCTTCCCCAATGTAATTTTTGCCCAGATGGACTCTGTCTTATCCATTGCATTACTTCTTATTTCTTTACATTCTACCTCATCATTGATATACAATGCTACTCCACCCCCTTTACTTTTGTTTCTGTCTTTCCTAAACAGCACATACCCTTCAATACCTGTAGTCCAGTCATGACTACTATTCCACCATGTTTCTGTTATCCCTATAATATCTGGTTTCACTTCCTGCACCAGTAGCTCTAGTTCCTCCATTTTGTTACCTAGACTCCTCGCATTGGTGTACAAACATCTTAATTTTTGCTGTTTGGCCTCGCTCACATTTTGTACCCTATTAGGCACAGTCATTCTACAGCCAGTATAACCTATTAGACTAGTATCCACACCGCCCTCGCTCCTTATATACATTCTCCTACCCATGGCTGTATCCTTTCTTACTTCATCATCTTCCCTCTCAATGCTAAAATCTGGTGTGGAGATTTTCTGGACATCTCCCATCCATCTCCCCCCAATTCCTAGTTTAAAGCTCTCTTTATCAGTTGTGCCAGCCTCGATCCTAGAAGTCTATTTCCTTCCCTACTCAGATGAAGTCCATACCGAGAGAACTGACCTCTGTCCGTGAATGCCTCCCAGTGGCCATACATCCCAAAGCCCTCCTTATAGCACCACTGCCTAAGCCATCTGTTGACAGTCATAATCTTATCAGACCTTTGTTGCCCTTCTCTAGGAACAGGAAGGATCCCGCTAAAGATCACCTGAGCCTCAATTTCCTTAAGTGTCTTCCCCAGCCTAGCATAGTCTCCCTTGATACTTTCCAGCGAGAATCTGGCTGTATCATTTGTTCCCACATGAAGGATAATTAGGGGATTCTTTCCCGCTCCCTTTAGGATCCTTTTCAACCTCAGGTCTACATCCCGTATCTTAGCACCCGGAAGACAGCACACCCTTCTATTCTCAGGATCAGCTCTAGTTACAGGCCTGTCTATTCTTCTCAATAAAGAGTCCCCGATCACATAGACCTGCCTTTTCCTGGTGACAGTGCTATTCTCCAGTCTCTCCCCTGTTCCCTCTGGCTGCAAGTTCTTTCCATTCCTATTTTCCCTTACAATCCTCTTCAACCCATCCTGTATCCTCCTGGGGCTCATATTTGGTGTAGTCTCCCTTGACTCTTCCCCTTTTTCTATAGGACTAGCCTCTCTTCTCTTCTTCCTTACCCTTCCACCTTCAACAAGTACCTGCTGAGCCCCTTCTTCATTTTCCAACTCTGCAAACCTGTTCCTAAGCTCTATTTCTCCTTCACTAGCCCGTCTTTTTCTCTGCCTGGTTCTTTGAGTCACATGTTTCCACTGACCACTTTCCTCATCCAGTCTCTCCTCAAAATTCCCCAGCCCTGCTTCCATCTGTGAGTCTGAGCTTTTCCCTTCAGATACCTCATATCTTTGCTCCATCATCTGCTCAAACCCCTTCCTAAACTCAACCAGACTTTCCACCTGCATCTCCAAACCTCGGATCTTTTCCTCCATCAGCTCTATCAGACGGCATTTCATGCAGAAAAAACTCTTACCAGTTCCCCCCTCCAGGATCATGTACATACCACAGCTTCCACATCCAGTCATCCTCAATGTGTCTTTCACTGCAGGAGTCACTCCCACAGCTGCCTCTGTATCTGTCATCTCCTTCCCACCTAAGTACTAGATATATCATGTTTTGGAGCAGAGAAGGGATAGCATCCCTGGAAAAAAGTCCTTGGTTTAAACAATTTTGAGCGTCTCAATGCCTTCTCTCCCATTTTTTCAGCATTCTTCTTTACTGAAATATATAGGTGTAGATGAGTGGTTTTCTTTGGTAGTTGGCCTCCAGGCTGTACTCACCCCCTGTTTTTCTTCTAGGTGTGGAGATAGAAGCAGGCATCCTATTATTCTCTTTACACTAGCCACATAAAGAGAGAGCACACGAACATGGCAATATTGGCTGCCCAAGGCCCTCTCCTAGGTATAGGCAAGCGACAACATGCCACCCAACCCACTACTGGGCTGTAACACATAGATGGGCCAGAAATTATAGTCCTTTGCAGTACTCTGTCATTGGTATACTCAGAAATATATTCTGAGTTTCCTAACTCTTTAAAGGAACGTGTCCCTGCAATTGTACAAGTACCATCACAGCAAAACATTCTGAATTCTTGTCCTAGACCAGGATATAAGAACTTTCACTATAGTAGTAAGCCCACAAGAGTTTCTTAGCAGGATATTGGAGTACATCAGAGGTTTCCTGTGAGGCATGAGGTCTGAATTCTCTGCAGAACTAGATGACTACTGGGCCAAAGATAATAGGGTTAATGGAAATGACTCCCCATTTTTAAAATAAATGAATGTTCTTGATTGTATTCTGAAATATTTAGGAAATCCAGTCAAAGAAGAAATTACTGTTTGGTTTGTCATTGACATTAAAGTCTGAGATACTGTATCAAAGATGTGCTCAGGATTCGGACTGTGAGAACATAGCATATAATCCAGTCTTCAGACAGATGGAATCCCATATCAACAAACCTTAGAGCTATAAAAAGTAAAAGGAAAAAAAAATCTGAAGGACTGAAGTTCTTCTTACCTTGTATATTACCTCTCACATGACAGAAATTTTGGATTCATTCTTCAAACATGGAGATAAATCAGGTATCCATTCTCTGTCCCAGATTGGTAAGACTAATTGAGGTACAAAGTCAAACCTCCTCATATGCGTAGAAGACAAGTCTGTAACTATTTTGTTAGCTATTTCTGCAGCTAATTATATGGCCAGATAGCACAGCAAAACTACATTGAGATATTTGTGCCAAAGAAAGCAACCAACTTTGCAACTATAAAGAGAGGTGTCTGCAGTATGTTAATTGAAGCCATGTATACATGAATAATGTGGGGGTATGTGCATTATCCTGTGATAGATATTGCATGAGATGGTCATCATTGGGCAATGATCCTCATAACTGCAACAACTGTTTCATCAGACTGTCGTCATGACATCAGACCCTGATGACATATAAATTGCCCATGATGGAATAAGTCTTATGATTAAGGCACATAACTGGAACTCTGACATGGGATCTATTTCTGTCTCTACTACATAGTTGGTTGGTTGGTTTGTTACATTGGGTAAGTCTCTTAATCTTTGTGACTGTCTCCTCATCTGTAGAATGGGGATAATTCATACTTTACAAGGATGTTGTGAACAGTGGCACAAGCAGATTTTAAACTCTTACTCTACTCGTACCGACCCCCCAACACTCACTCCCTCACAAAAAATGTTCCATGACCATCAACACAAAAACCTCCGGGTCTCAATAGCTAGCTACAGTACTAGTTACATCAATTGATAGTCATTCAAGTAGCTAATTCAATTAGTCAATTTAATAAAGTAAAAATTTCAAATTTATGACAGCAACTTACCAAATCAAAGACACTTCCACAATGGTGCATAGTAGGACTGATCCTGTTGCTTTGCTTGCTCTCGTTGTGCCATGCCCTCAGTTGAATGGGCTGCCCGACATCCCTTGCTCAGCCATGATTTAACATATGCAGCAGCATTCTGCTCGGTGTAGAGAGGTCCAATGATTGAAATAAAAAGTAGATCCATCACATGACGACTGGTCAATGCAGTTTGTTTATCCATGATTATGTGGTTCATAATGCTGAAGCCACATTCGCGGTCAGCATTATTTGCTGCAAGAATGTCTACAGTGAGGAGTAATTTGTCAGGAATAGTCTGTGCTGCACACTTATATTCCACAAATCCAAGGTGTGTTTCATGGTGACTGACCTTCAGAGTTTCATACGTTGAATGAATTTCAGTTTCTCCAAACTGCGGATTTTCTGCATGCTGTTGCCATGTTTCAGGTTTCAAAACAGACACATTCTCAATCAGGTGGTAAGCAGTTTCACTGCTTTCTGCTGTGCTTTGATTAGCCTTGTTAATGGTGGTGATGAATAACTTTGCAGCTCATGTTGTCAACAAGGGCCTGAATGAATTGTGATGGATTAATTCTGGGACTTTTCCAAGTGCCTGTCAATTTTGTGTTTTTGAACATCATAGTCTCTTCAACTTGCTGTGTCTGTTCAGTATGCAATCCAGGGATTCTATGTAGGCTCTCAATTCTCTGCAAATGCATTGTCATCAGGTTGTCTGCTTTGGGGATCATCAGTTCTCTGTCTTGTAAGAGTTCAGATAAATTACTGAGCTCAGTTAGGACATCTAACATTGATGACAGATTTTTCACAAAGTTGGCTGAACATGATTTTGAAAGGAGACCTTGGGATTTCGCTTGTTCCCTTCTATCCCTTGACTGGTCTTCCCTGTTTTTTTTTTTTTAGGTGGTCAAGGCTTTCAAGGCTTCCTTGAAATGTTTAGCTAATGCTGGGTAAGTCTGCCAGACTGCATTGACATCTCTCCACATTGAAGCTACACTGAAAAATCTGTCGAATTTTTAAAGTACAACATGCAGTTTGTACTTCAAGTAATATCCAGTTCTTGATCAATGTCCAGTTCAAGTCTATGGTTAAGGCAATAACACAGAATGAGATTTGGGAAGTCTTTTTGTAGAAATTTGCCCACCCCTGCTTTGACTCCTCGCATATTTGCATCGTCACTGCAAAAACTGACAAAGACCTCGGTCAGTAATTCCATAGTGAATCCATAGCGTAATAAACATTTGTCTCACTTTATGTTCTCAGCTGAGGCATTGTCTAAGTCAATCAAATCCAAAGGAAATGCTACTGGATTCATAACACTGTCAACACTGGCTTTTAAAAAAGTTATAAGAGTTGATTTTTGAGCAAGAGTAGTAGATTTGTCAACTAGTATAGTGATCTTGGATTTGGTCTTGATTATCTGCAAGACAATTTTTTTCTTAATTTCTGCGGGAACGTGCTCTATGATATCACCATAGTCAGGTCTGCTTTGAAGCAATCATCCCATCTCAACCCCATTCTCTTGTTGCAGGTCATTCAGGCTCTCATGGTCAGTGTATGGCCAATTCACAGTCATGCTGGAAGGGCATAACAAGTGGGGTCCTGCAGGGATCTGTTCTGGGTCTGATTCTGTTCAATATCTTCATCAGTGATTTAGATAATGGCATAGAGAGTACACTTATAAAGTTTGTGCATGATACCAAGCTGGGAGAGGTTGCAAGTGCTTTGGAAGATAGTATTAAAATTCAAAATGATCTGGACAAACTGGAGAAATGGTCTGAAGTAAATAGGATGAAATTCAATAAGGACAAATGCAAACTATTCCACTTAGGAAGGAACAATCAGTTGCACACATACAAAATGGGAAATGACTGCCTAGGAAGGAGTACTGCAAAAAGGGATCTGGGGGGTCATAGTGGATCACAAGCTAAATATAAGTCAACAGTGTAATGCTGTTGCAACAAAAGCAAACATCATTCTGGGATGTATTAGCAGGAGTATTTTAAGCAAGACAGGAGAAGTAATTCTTCTGCGCTACTCTGCACTGGTTAGGCCTCAACTGGAGTATTGTGTTCAGTTCTGGGCACCACATTTCAGGAAAGATGTGGACAAATTGGAGAAAGTCCAGAGAAGAGCAACAAAAATGATTAAAGGTCTAGAAAACATGACCTATGAGGGAAGACTGAAAAAATTGGGTTTGTTTAGTCTGGAGAAGAGAAGACTGAGTGGGGACATGATAACAGTTTTCAAGTACATAAAAGGTTGTTACAAGGAGGATGGAGAAAAATTGTTCTTCTTAACCTCTGGAGATAGGACAAGAAGCAATGGGCTTAAATTGCAGCAAGGGTGGTTTAGGTTGGACATTAGGAAACACTTTCTAACTGTCAGAGTGGTTAAGCACTGGAATAAATTGCCTAGGGAGGTGGTGGAATCTCCATCATTGGAGATTTTTAAGAGCAGGTTGGACAAACACCTGTCAGGGATGGTCTAGATAATATTTAGTTCTGCCTTGAGTGCAGGGGACTGGATTAGATGACCTCTTGAGGTCCCTTCCAGTTCTATGATTCTATTATTCATTTTCGCGAGGAGTTGTTTCAAATGCTGCTTTTCACTTTTTGCATTGATGTTTAGCAGAATGTCTTTCTTAGCTTTTTCTAGAATTTTTATAGGTTCAGTATGAGCAGCTGACTTTTTGTGTTCGATAATTTTGTTTCAAAGTGATGTGGATGTGAGCTCTGTTTCTTTATTTTGATGAAATCTGACATTCAGCCCATAGAGAAGTGATATTCACGCCTCGATCAAAGAAAAGCTTTAAATTGGAAATGTCTCTACATGTTCTACACCTTACCTTTCCACTGGAAGCAAACAGCCAATCATTTTTCCTTTGGAATTTACAAATTGGGCTCTCGACCACACAGCTGGGTATTGCTTTTCATCAGAAGGCTTATCCCGCGATTCAGCAGACCTCTCACCCTTCTCAGGCTGTAGATTTGGCCTTTCTGTGGCTTTGTGTGGTGTCGGTGACTCATTCATTATTTTTTTTAGAGGTTGTACTTTCTCCACATCCATCCTCTGCTTTACACTTGAACATTTTTATTAATGTTTGTTGCATTGACATTGTGATAGATCCTTAAAAGCCTTGACCACTTAAAAAAATCCTAATTAGCTAAATTTGGCTTTTCAATTTGACCATCTTCAGTTTCACTCACTGCCCAGATTTTTTATTTTCACACCATGCAACAGCAGCATAGATGCTTTATCATGACAATTAAGTTTCTAAATCAAGTGTAACTTACACACACTGAGATGACACAGATAATGCAGGCTGTGTTTCGCTTGCTCCTTATAAAGAAATACACGATACATCTAAATAATGGATTTGATTTGATAAAGTGTATATCTATAAAAATTGTTTAAACATAGCAACCAGCATTGTCTATAAACTTATAAAGAATATACCTATATATAGGCTCTGATAGATTTGCATTTTAATACACCAGTGGAAGGCACTCTTGCGATTCAAAAACAGTATGGACAGCAAAGGATTATTGTCAACTGATAATCTCATCGTCTCCTCCAAGGGTAGTAGACAAGTTAGATTATTGCATAACTTAGCCAAGACTATGGCAATGCTTTGTATAGCCTATAAGGAGATTCATGAAAAACAAAATAATCACTATATCAAAATGTTGCTTGCCATAGAGAGCTAAATAAACTAAAAAAATTTAAAAAATGCAAATCGGATACAACAACACTGCAAAGAACGATTGAACTAAGATTGATGTGTATGTAGTAGAAATTAACAGTAAACTAGAATAAACGGGACAGGATGAGGGGCAGTTCCCCTAGACTGGAATAAATGGCACAGGTCTGGGCAACCCCATCTGTGCCGCAACCCAATCTCTCCCCCCAATCTTGCTAACTCTCTTTGCACTGGTCTGCACAGAATGGTAGAGTCCAGTTCCAGCATACACAGATGAAATGGTGTGTCACTGTGTACTTTCTCCATGGCCACCCACACTTCATACAGCAGAATAGCAGTGTCTCCGTTGTATTAGGCACCATCAGCAATTGCTGTTACCATGGGTTAATTTTGCCCATTATCAATCTATAAGCTATTTGACCACCAGGTGGCATAAAAACTATGTAAAACACTACAAATGGGTTGCAAATATTATGATGCCAATAATCCTCTTTTAACAATATAGGTATTAAAATGTTTAGTGGTCAGAAATATGAATTTGGATTATTATAATTGCATTTAAAAACAGGCACTAGGCTTGTAAAACTCTTGTAATTTGCAATATTAACCCCAGGGTAATTCATATATTGTATCAGAGTAATCCATATATTGTATGAAATTAATCTGTTGATTCATATACAAGTGTTATATTTAATGCTTCTAATCACAAAGTGAATGACTCTCCAGCTAGAAAGGAATAACATACCTTAGAAGTTTGCATATATTAGTTGCAAACACTGTAGGGCATTTTAAAAAGAAATTCAAGCCAAAATAAAGTATCTTCATTATTAATCATAGATTTGTAAAAGATTTTATACAAGATTTAAATTTTGAGCATATACTGCTAGAGCATCACCCTTTAATAATGGAAAGGGTCTGAACAGCAACTTCTATCCCAAAACTTAACCTTAATCAAGTCACAGACAACACAGTAACATCTAGTCTAACAATGTGAAATCCACTGTTGATTTATACTACAGACAAGATCACAGAATAATTTTTAGTACCAAAAGGAAACCAGGATAAGTGATGACTGCTGGTATCAGAAGGACAAATTGCTGTTAGAAATGGCAGAGAGAAATTCTAATTTAGTATATAGAATGAAAGCTGTCTAGAAGAAATCTTGCATAGATTTCTCTCACTTCATTCCCCTTGTCTCTCCCCTTAGCTTGCAAATGCACATTCCATGACTTTACCTATCTCACCAACTACTGCCTCATTTTTCTTCTTTTTTTGCTGCAAATTTCTTGAATCTGCCATTTCTGTTGCCTGCTTTTCCTCTCCTTTAGCTCTCTTTTGGCCTCTCCTTTCTGGCTTCCTCCCTTTCCACCCCACAGTTCTTCTTGGTCGATCTGTCTTTATTTTTAAACCATGCTGATCAGAAATCAAAGGTTTTTTTCCTTAGCATTTCTGCTGCCTTTGACTTCATTGATCATATCCTCCTTCACTCACTATAACTTCTGCACTTCCAGGATTCTGTGTTTTATTTGTCTTGTCCTGTTATACTAACCACACGTTCAGAATCTCATTTGATATCTGCTTTTTTTCCTTCCTCCTCCTCTTTGTTGTCATCCCTCAATTTCTGTCATGAGTTTCCTCCTTTTTTTCCTCAATATTCATTTTTATATATTTCCAGTCCCACAATTTCTGTTATCACTTCTATGATGAAGATTGTTAAATCTACCATCCAACTCTTGTCTTAGTCTCACAATTCTGTATCACCAACAACAAAACCTCCCACCTTCTCTCCAAAACCCTCTCCTCTCCCTCCCTTCTCTATCACCATTAAGAATTTGTGACAGATTAGTCTAATCCATCCATGATTTATATTTGATAGAGTCAAATTAATGTTAAGAATGTATTATGAGCATTCCATAATGATGAATGAATGGATTCAGTATCTGTACTCGGAGAACTCCTGAAATTTGTCTATCGCCGTGTCTCTTTCTATCCTATGTCTAGTGAGATACCTGCAGGGTCAATAAGATGGCACTGTGTCAGAACCCCTACATGGATTGTCCTCCCAATCTCCATTTGCCAAACCACTGCACTCTTCTTATTCAAATCTCTTCTAAAGCTCCACCTGCATTGTCATTCTAAAAAGTAACTATTTACCAGCCAACAAATAAACACAAAGCTTCTCTGGAATCTTTATGACGTTCATATACCATGCTTGAATAACTGTCAGCTTATTTCTGCAAACTCTTTCTTCCTCCTCCCTTCCTGCAATTGCTTTGTTTGTTGCTATCTTTCCTTGCATCCTGTATAAAATCAGATTATACATTTTTTGGAGCAGGGACTGCAATTATGTCATGAAGCTTTCAAGACTTGATCTCCTCACTAATCATGCCTATGCTCCTTAGTGTTTGCATTGTTACTTGATGCTGTCTGAGTTAGATTGTAAACTCCTCATATTCAGTTGCGTTGTATAGGTTATAAATGAGGCAAGATTTTGGCAACTTGTAATTTATGTTTGTAAAATACTGTGTACATTTCTGTCACTCTACAAATAATAATGCTGATTTATCTAGTGCCTGGAAACACACTGCCAAATGACCCTTCTTTCTATTTGTTGGGAAATTTCCTTCTGTTGGATGATTAGGATCAGTAAAAGAAAATACTCACTCAGAGCTCAGTACATGCAAAAAATGGCATCTGTTTGTTTCGCATTACAGATGATTAGAACTCAGCAATGAGTAACTATGTTTCACTAAAGCAATTGTCATGTGAGTAAACTAGAACATGGAAACATTCAATGAGACACAGGACCACCTTTCACTCCCAGATTCATATTCAATAATTCAAATCTCTCTATTGGCATGACAACTTATACAAGTATTAGCAAAGCATCAGCAGTCCATCTTGTAAATCCTACAAATGCTAGTTAACTGGTTCGTTTGTATTCACAATCATTAAAAATATAAACTAGACAGGAATAGCAAGAAATATACATAATTATAATGTCTGTTTCAGTTATGCAATATTATCTCAGTGTTCAAATTAAATTTCCCAAGCTTATATATTCTTTAAGCTAGTGTGGAGGATGTGGAAGCTGCCTGCAATATTTTATGAATGTTATGTCTGTTTAATTGTTCTGTTATTTGCTATATGATCACTAAGGGTTAATTCAGCAGGAGCTGATAGGCAGGTAAGCAGACAAGCAGACAAATACTTCTGATAGGCAGTCATTCACCATACTTAACAGGACAATGCAAGCATCATTCTCTTCAAAGTTTACCTCTGGCTATTTAGAAGTTAACTGTCTGGCTAGTCCCACTAGGGAAAAGTCCCAGCTTGGAACATTAGAGGGTCTTCAGGTGGGAAACTGAAAGAAAGGTCTTTGTAGTGGATGAAAACCTGAGCCTCTGAAAGTCAGAAAAGACAGAGTGCAGACTGTATCCCTAGCCCCAGAGTTGGGGATATCTGGGTTAAGGTAGTTCTACCTAAGCCTTACGTAAAATGTGTGTAGACTGTTGGGTTGGAAATCCTCTTCCTGTTATGCTTGTTTCTGCTGTTGGGATTAAACAATACTTTGTTTGGAAAAGTTTGTTTTGGCCCACTATATTCATGCCCTGGTCACAGCTCCCAAAGAAAAGTTGTGCAGCTGAACCTAGACAGGCCTGCAGAGTAATCAGGGTTGGTAAACAGAGTGATGCATCCAGGGTGGCTAATCTAAAAAGGGGTGTGTGGGGGGGAATCATGGGACTCCACCCCATGACTGGTGAAGGCAAAAGGCCTAACACCTCAGAGGATGATCTCAGAGAGAGGAAGAGGAGTGTAAAATGAAACCAGCTGTGAACTGTAACACTTAGTATTTGCTTTTACCATCCCATATGGGAGCAACAAAGGCTCATGCTTCCCCATAACATTTTGTGAAGCAGTCATTCATTTTCATGTTTCAGAGTAGCAGCCGTGTTAGTCTGTATTCGCAAAAAGAAAAGGAGTACTTGTGGCACCTTAGAGACTAACAAATTTATTAGAGCATAAGCTTTCGTGAGCTACAGCTCACTTCATCGGATGCGTTTGGTGGAAAAAACAGAGGAGAGATTTATATACACACACACAGAGAACATCCTCTCTAATTGTGTTCTACAGAAAATGACTGTCTACTAGTTGGATAAATCAATAAATGCCCTATTTAAAAGGTAAGAAGATTCTGAGCAGGTATATTTTCTTTCCTCCACAATTTTCTGTGAAGTCTTTTTTTGTCTGTTTCATTACATATCCTACATGTTTCATCTTGTTAATGAAAGACTGGTCCCTTTGCACAAAATGTTAATCTCAGATTTTTGCGTCAGAGAAAAAAATATTCAAAATATTTTTCAGAGTAGCAGCCGTGTTAGTCTGTATACGCAAAAAGAAAAGGAGTACTTGTGGCACCTTAGAGACTAACAAATTTATTAGAGCATAAGCTTTCGTGAGCTACAGCTCACTTCATCGGATGCATTTGGTGGAAAAAACAGAGAAGAGATTTATATACACACACAGAGAACATGAAACCTGAAACATTAAACAAAATATGTTGTAACACTTCTTTGCTTTTCATTACTTTTTCCACTCATAAGGTGTAGCTTACCACAATAAATATAACCTTTATTAGTAATGGTTTGTCATGGATTTTCAGTGAATGAGTTAACAAGCAAGCAATGTTGTAAAATATGTAGGGTATAGTAATGTTTTAAATTGTAATCAGATGCATGACATTAGGACAAGTGTACTGACAGCATGTGAGCTTTGGGTTACTTATATCGTTAGAAATTGTAATGAAGCAACAGTTTATTTCCGTAAGGGGAGAACCACACAGAGATAAGGGTCTGTATTATTCCACTTCATTGGATGCTGTTAGGATCTACAGATAAGAACTACTGAACCCTGCATCCAATCACCACAGAAAGGTTCTAAACTTTGATAAGGGTGACTCTGAAAAACGGGTAAAATTTTAAATGAATTACTGTAGCATTTCTAAATAATTCTATTAAAAATATAGCATTGATTAAAATTTAATAAATCATTACAATGTTTATTTCTAATAAACTATTACAACATTGTGGAGACATTATAAATAAACTAATTGATTTAAGGCCAGAATTGACCATTGATGAGGATCTAGTTGACCTCCTGTGTAACAGACCATAGAACCTACCCAGTAATATGTGCCTGAAACCCATAATAATGCTCTAGGAACATACCGAGGCTTGTCTTAAAGATGTCCATTGATGGAGAATCCACTACATTTCTAGGTAAATTGTTCCAATGGTTAAGTAACCTTATTGTTAAAAATTTTGCCTTATTTCTAGTCTGAATTTGTTTAGCTTCAGCTTCCAACCATTGCATCTCATTATGCCTGTTTGTGTTAGATTAAAGAGCTATTTATTATTAAAAATCTCCTACCCATGTAGGTATTTGTAGATGAAGATTAAATAATCTCTTAACCTTCTCTTGGATTAACAAAATGGATTGAGTGTTTTATGTCTCTCACTATAAGAAATGTTTCAGAGTAGCAGCCGTGTTAGTCTATATTCGCAAAAAGAAAAGGAGTACCCGTGGCACCTTAGAGACTAACAAATTTATTAGAGCATAAGCTTTCGTGAGCTACAGCTCACTTCATCGGATGCATTTGGTGGAAAAAGCAGAGGAGAGATTTATATACACACACACACACACAGAGAACATGAAACAATGGGTTTATCATACACACTGTAAGGAGAAAAAAGAAAAGGAGTACTTGTGGCACCTTAGAGACTAACAAATTTATTAGAGCATAAGCTTTCGTGAGCTACAGCTCACTTCATCGGATGCATCCGATGAAGTGAGCTGTAGCTCACGAAAGCTTATGCTCTAATAAATTTGTTAGTCTCTAAGGTGCCACAAGTACTCCTTTTCTTTTTGCGAATACAGACTAACACAGCTGCTACTCTGATATCTAACTGTAAGGAGAGTGATCACTTAAGATAAGCCATCACCAGCAGCGGGGGGGGGGGAAAGGAGGAAAACCTTTCATGGTGACAAGCAAGGTAGGCTAATTCCAGCAGTTAACAAGAATATCAGAGGAACAGTGGGGGGTGGGGTGGTGTTCTGCAGACCTCAGATAATTCTTATAGCTCTATAGTGACCCCTTTCCAAGAAACCAGAACTGGACATAGTATTCCAGGAATAATCACAGTAATTCTGTATGTGGAGTAACTACCACCTCCTTACTCCTACTCGATATTCCCCTGTTTATCCATCCAAGGACTGCATTAGCCCTCTTAGCTACAGTATCATACTAGGAGCTAATGTTCAATTGTTTATCTACCATGACTCAGTCAATTATTTTTATATGCTGGGGTGCAAGTTATCCCACCTTGCCAATTTAAAAATGTTTAACTTTAATAGTTCATGCTCCCTACTTCCTGATGGTATGGAAAGTATTTCCTTCCTAAAATATATCATACTGCTTCTTTCCAAGTGCCGAACAGAAATATCTATTGAATACTTCTACATTTTTGCATCATGATTGACAATTTTACTGTTCTTATCTACTATTAGACTCTATCATTGCTAGGATTTCATTTGTTCCTGATATATTTAAAGAATTTCTTATTATTCTTAGCCCTACTGGATACAGATTTTTCACTGATACCTTTAGCTTCTCTTAACTACAGCAGTTAGCTGCCAATTTGTACTAATTGCTGCCATCAACTACCCCATTTTTCCATTTGTTTTATATTGTTTTTATTTTTACTGCATTATTTTAATTATGCAATTAAACCACATTCTGCTTTTATTTGCTGAAATTTCTCTGAGTGATGTTTCCCACAAATAGATTTGATTTCTTTAATTATCAGAAGTATTCCTTACATTTTGTAATTTTCATTCTATCTAATGTGCCTGTCTAAAGCACTTTTGCTTTTCAATTTCAGTTGCATTTTGAAATTCATCTAGGAAAAATCTGTACATGAAAAAATATTAAGTAACATAGCTCACTAACACAACAATGCCCTCCAGAAAGAAGATAGGTTTTAGAGAATGAGCAGGGGGATCCAGAGGCAGCTTGAGTAGACAGGGCTTCTTTATTATGGTGCTTGTTCCCCTCAACTCAATTGTCCAGTAAGCACTGAGTTAATCACCTCACACTCTTTTATCTAAGTTAGTAAGTAAATATCCACATTTACTACAACACCCCTGTCATAAATATAAAGGTTTCAGAGTAGCAGCCGTGTTAGTCTGTATTCGCAAAAAGAAAAGGAGTACTGGTGGCACCTTAGAGACTAACAAATTTATTAGAGCATAAGCTTTCGTGAGCTACAGCTCACTTCATCGGATGCATCTGTTAGTCTCTAAGGTGCCACCAGTACTCCTTTTCTTTTTATAAATATAAAGGAAAGGGTAAGCACCTTTAAAATCCCTCCTGGCCAGAGGAAAAACCCTTTACCTGTAAAGGGTTAAAAAGTTAGGATAACCTCACTGGCACCTGACCACAATGACCAATGAGGAGACAAGATACTTTCAAAGCTGGGGCGGGGGGGAACAAAGGGTCTGTGTCTGTCTGGGTGAGGCTTTTGCCGGGGACAAAACAGGAATGAAGTCTTACAATTTAGTTAGTAATCTAGCTAGATATGCGTTAGATTATGATTTCTTTAAATGGCTGAGAAAATAAGCTGTGCTGAATAGAATGGATATTCCTGTTTTTGAGCTTTTTTGTAACTTAAGGTTTTGCCTAGAGAGATTCTCTGTGTTTTGAATCTAATTACCCTGTAAGGTATTTACCATCCTGATTTTCCAGAGATGATTCTTTTTACCTTTTCTTCTATTAAAATTCTTCTTTTAAGAAACTGAATGCTTTTTCATTGTTCTTAAGACCCAAGGGTTTGGGTCTGTGGTCACCTATGCAAATTGGTGAGGTTTTTTTTACCAAACCTTCCCCAGGAAGGGGGGGGGGGTGCAAGGTTCTGGTGAGGATTTTGGGGGGAAGACATTTCCAAACAGCTCTTTCCTAATAAAAAAACCCGGTTAGACGTTTGGTGGTGGCAGCAAAAGTTCAAGGGCAAAAGGTAAAATAGTTTGTACCTTGGGGAAGTTTTAACCTAAGCTGGTAAGAGTAAGTAGGAGGTTTTCATGTAGGTCCCCACATCTGTACCCTAGCGTTCAGAATGGGGAAGGAACCTTGACATGGTGGCAGAGTGGTGGGATTAACTTGAAATCATTTTGAGATCAATTTGAGATTTTTTTCAATCAGAAGCACAGATTTGAAAAGGAAAAAAAAATTTCCCTTTGGGCTGCTGAAAAGCAAGGTTTTGGCTGAAAACAGCTAGGTTTTTTTTTCTGCTTTGGGTCCAGAGCAGAGACAAAAGGAAATTGTCTTTTGTGAGCTGGAGTTTTCCCTACCTAAAGGCAGGGTAGTTAACCTCCTTCAGGGAAATTCACAAGTCTTCACAGACCTGAAGTTGTTTTTACCTAAGAGCAACTAGAGGGGTTTTCTGCCTATTTGCCTGGAGACAAAGGTGTTAGGGTTGGTTATTTTGGTTTTTTGTTTGTTTGTTTTTTAAATTTTTTTGTTGGTGGTGGGGTTTTTTTTTGTTTTTGTTTTGGATTTTTATGTAGGCTGACAATCATGATCGGAGAATATAGGTATCATATTACAGCACAGCAAAATTTTACAAGCCAAGTTTTTTTGTTTGTTTGTTTGTTTTATTTCTAACTCTCGGATGTAAAGTTAGTTAAAAACAGAGAGGTAAAGATGACAGAAACCAAGACACAACACAAATTGGAGTTAGCCAGACTGGAGGCAGTTAAAGAGACAGAAAAAGCCCTAGGATCTGTCCACAGGAGACCTATGGAGGCAGAAAAAAACCAAGAGGCTGCTCACAGGAGAGCAAAGGAGGAAAAGGAAAAAGTAATGGAGGCAAGGGCCAAAAAACTGGAGGAGAAGGAAAAAGAGAGGAACATGTGGAGGAGGCGAAGGAAAAAGAGAGGAAGCATGCACTGGAGATGGAGAAGGCAAAGGCTCAGCAGAATATACCAACAAACCCTAGCAATCTTCTCCAGGTACCACTTCCCATCCCAGAAAGTTCCCCACCTACAAGGCAGGCAATGATACCGAGGCCTTCTTAGAAAACTGTGAAAGGGCCTGCCTTGAGTACAGCATCTCTACAGACCAATACATGGTAGAGCTGAGGCCGCAGCTCAGTGGACCCTTAGTTGAAGTGGCGGCTGAAATACCTAAGGAACACATGAACCAGTATGAACTGTTTAAAACCAAGGCGAGAATCAGAATGGGGCTAACCCCCGAGCATTTCTGTCAGCGATTCAGAGCCCTAAGGTGGAAACCAGACATGTTATTTACCCGACATGCCTACCACATTGTGAAACATTGGGATGCCTGGATATCAGGAGCAAGTGTTAAATCTCCAGAAGATTTGCCCTTCCTAATACAAATGGAGCAGTTCTTAGAGGGTGTTTCTGAGAAAATAGAAAGAGACAGCCTAGATGGGAAGCCCAAAACTGTAATCGAGGTGGGGGAGATTGGAGCCAAATGGGTGGAGATGGCAGAAAAGAAAAAACTGGTCGCAGTTGGAGTGGATACCAGAAGGGACAACCTCAGACCACCCCCTACGACCGGGGGCCGCCCAAGGCCCCAACTACCCCCAAGGAACTCTCCAGACACCTTATCATCCCGCCACACCATTCTCCAGCAACCCACCTCGCCCCAGTGACCCGTCAGCTGGACGATGTTTTAAATGTAACGAGCTGGGGCATGTAAAGGCCAGCTGCCCCAAGAATCCCAACAGATTACAGTTCATTGCACCGGAATCACCCCAGAGGTCCTCAGACCCAGATACCTCCCAGATACCCTCGGAGCGGAAGGAAACTGTGAAGAAGGTCACCGCGTGGAGGGACACCGGAGCACAAGTGTCAGCTATCCATGCTTTCTTAGTGGACCCCAATTTAATTGACCCAGAGATCTAAATGACAATTCAACCCTTCAAGTCCAACTCTTTCAATTTGCTTACAGCCAAGTTGCCTGTCCAGTACAAGGGCTGGTCAGGAACGTGGACTTTTGCAGTCTATGATGATTATCCCATCCCCATGCTGTTGGGGGAAGACTTGGCCAATCATGTGAAGCAAGCCAAGAGGGTGGGAATGGTCACCCACAGCCAGGCTAAACAAGCCGTCATACCCAGCTCTGTTCCAGAAACTTCTACCAGGACCTGGTCAGAGGTGATGGACCCAAACACCAGGCCAATGTCTGCAACAGCAGTAGTGGATCCAGTCCCAGAGACCCAGACAGAGCCAGTCCCAGAACTGGAACCAGCAGAAGAACCAGAATGAGACCAATTGCCAGCACTGAATCCAGTACTTGCAACCCCAACACCAGAGGGCCCCACCGAACCTGAACTGGCAGCAGCCGATAACCCTACACAAGAGGCTCAACCGGAGCCTGAACCCCAACATACTGCACCAGAAGAGAGCAGTTCACAGTCAACAGAAACAGCCCTATCCCCTACATCGCTTCCAGAGGGACCAAGCATAGGTCCACAATCCAAAGAGGAACTGATGTCTCCAGCATCAAAGGAACAGTTCCAGACCGAACAGGAAGTAGATGAAAGCCTCCAGAGAGCTTGGACGGTGGCATGGAGCAACCCACTGCCTCTCAGCTCTTCTAATTGATCCAGGTTTGTTGTAGAAAGAGGACTTTTATACAAGGAAACTCTTTCTGGTGGACACCAGGAAGACTGGCATCCTCAGAGACAGTTGGTAGTTCCAACTAAGTACCGGGTCAAGCTCTTAAGCTTAGCCCATGATCACCCTAGTGGCCATGCTGGGGTGAACAGGACCAAAGATCGGTTGGGGAGGTCATTCCACTGGGAGGGAATGGGCAAGGATGTTTCTACCTATGTACGGTCTTGTGAGGTATGCCAAAAAGTGGGAAAACCCAAAGACCAGGTCAAAGCCCCTCTCCAGCCACTCCCCATCATTGAAGTTCCATTTCAGCGAGTAGCTGTGGATATTCTGGGTCCTTTTCCGAAAAAGACACCCAGAGGAAATCAGTACATACTGACTTTCATGGATTTTGCCACCCGATGGCTGGAAGCAATAGCTCTAAGCAACACCAGGCTAAAAGTGTGTGCCAGGCACTAGCAGACATTTTTGCCAGGGTAGGTTGGCCCTCCGACATACTCAAAGATGCAGGAACTAATTTCTTGGCCGGAACTATGGAAAGCCTTTGGGAAGCTCATGGGATAAATCACTTGGTTGCCACTCCTTACCACCATCAAACAAATGTCATGGTGGAAAAGTTTAATGGAACTTTGGGTGCCATGATACGTAAATTCATAAATGAACACTCCAATGATTGGGACCTAGTGTTGCAGCAGCTGCTCTTTGCCTAAAGAGCTATAGCACATCCCAGTTTAGGGATTTCACGATTTGAACGAGTATATGGTCACGAGGTTAAGGGGCCGTTACAGTTGGTGAAGCAGCAGTGGGAGGGATTTACACCTTCTCCAGGAACTAACATTCTGGACTTTGTAACCAACCTACAAAACACCCTCGAAACCTCTCTAGCCCTTGCTAAAGAAAACCTACAGGATGCTCAAAAGAGCAAAAAGCCTGGTATGATAAACATGCCAGAGAGCGTTCCTTCAAAGTAGGAGACCAGGTCATGATCTTAAAAGCATTCCAGGCCCATAAAATGGAAGTGTCGTGGGAAGGACCATTCATGGTCCAGGAGCACCTGGGAGCTGTTAATTATCTCATAGCATTCCCCACCTCCAACCGAAAGCCTAAGGTATACCATATTAATTCTCTAAAGCCCTTTCATTCCAGAGAATTAAAGGTTTGTCAGTTTACAGCCCAGGGAGGAGATGACGCTGAGTGGCCTGAAGGTGTCTACTACAAAGGGAAAATGCTGGTGGCGTGGAAGAGGTGAACCTCTCCATGTCCCTTGGGCATATGCAGCGACAGCAGATCCAAGAGCTATGCACTAGCTATGCACCGATGTTCTCAGCCACCCCAGGACTGACTGAACGGGCATACCACTCCATTGACACAGGTAATACTCACCCAATTAAAGTCCAACCTTACCGGGTGTCTCCTCAAGCTAAAACTGCTATAGAATGGGAGATCTAGGATATGTTACAGATGGGCGTAATCTGCCCCTCTGGCAGTGCGTGGGCATCTCCAGTGGTTCTAGTTCCCAAACCAGATGGAGAGATACATTTTTGCATGGACTATCGTAAGCTAAATGCTGTAACTCGTCCAGACAACTATCCAATGCCATGCCCATATGAACTCTTAGAGAAACTGGGATGGGCCCAGTTCATCTCTACCTTGGACTTAACCAAGGGGTACTGGCAGGTACTGCTAGATGAATCCGCCAAAGAAAGGTCAGCCTTCACCACACATGTCGGGCTTTATGAATTTAATGTACTCCCTTTCGGGCTGCGGAATGCACCCGCCACCTTCCAAAAACTTGTAGATAGTCTCCTAGCGGGATTAGGAGAATATGCAATCGCCTACCTTGACGATGTGGCCATATTTTCAGATTCCTGGGCAGAACACCTGGAACATCTATAAAAAGTCTTCGAGTGCATAAGGGAGGCAGGACTAACTGTTAAGGCTAAGAAGTGTCAAATAGGCCTCAGCAGAGTAACTTACCTTGGACCAGGTGGGTCAAGGAACTATCAACCCCCTACAGGCCAAAGTGGATGCTATCCAAAAGTGGCCTGTCCCAAGGTCAAAGAAATAGGTTCAATCCTTCTTAGGCTTGGCCGGTTATTACAGGCGATTTGTACCACAATACAGCCAAATCACTGCCCCACTGACAGACCTAACCAAAAAGAAACAGCCAAATGCCGTTCAGTGGACTGAAGAGTGTCAGAAGGCCTTTAAGCAGCTTAAAGCGACACTCATGTCAGACCCTGTACTAAGGGCCCCAGACTTTGACAAACCATTCATAATAACCACCGATGCGTCCGAGCATGGTGTGGGAGCAGTTTTAATGCAGGAAGGACCAGATCAAGAATTCCACCCTGTAGTGTTTCTCAGCAAGAAGCTGTCTGAGAGGGAAAGCAACTGGTCAGTCAGTGAGAAAGAATATTACGCCATTGTCTATGCTTTGGAAAAACTATGCCCATATGTTTGGGGACGGCGTTTCCACCTGCAAACTGACCATGCTGCACTAAATTGGCTTCATATCACCACAGGAAATAACAAAAAACATATTCGGTGGAGTTTAGCTTTCCAAGATTTTGATTTTGACATCCAACACATCTCAGGAACTTCTAACAAAGTGGCTAATGCACTCTCCTGTGAAAGTTTCCCAGAATCAACTGGGTAAAATCATCCTTGAGATGTGGAAAATATTGTTAGTCTTTATATACTTGGTAGTATATTTAGAGGTGCATATGGCTTATTAACTCTGTTTTTTCCTAGAGCTCCAGGAAGAAATCCCAGCCAGCGTTTCACCCTATCTGTGATTTGGGGGGCGTGTCATAAATATAAAGGGAAGGGTAAACACCTTTAAAATCCCTCCTGGCCAGAGGAAAAACCCTTTCACCTGTAAAGGGTTAAGAAGCTAGGATAACCTCGCTGGCACCTGACCACAATGACCAATGAGGAGACAAGATACTTTCAAAGCTGGAGGGGGGGGGGAAACAAAGGGTCTGTATCTGTCTGGGTGAGGCTTTTGCCGGGGACAAAACAGGAATGGAGTCTTAGAATTTAGTAAGTAATCTAGCTAGATATGCGTTAGATTATGATTTCTTTAAATGGCTGAGAAAATAAGCTGTGCTGAATAGAATGGATATTCCTGTTTTTGAGCTTTTTTGTAACTTAAGGTTTTGCCTAGAGGTATTCTCTATGTTTTGAATCTAATTACTCTGTAAGGTATTTACCATCCTGATTTTCCAGAGATGATTCTTTTTACCTTTTCTTCTATTAAAATTCTTCTTTTAAGAAACTGAATGCTTTTTCATTGTTCTTAAGACCCAAGGGTTTGGGTCTGTGGTCACGTATGCAAATTGGTGAGGTTTTTTACCAAACCTTCCCCAGGAAGGGGGGTGCAAGGTTCTGGTGAGGATTTTGGGGGAAAAGACGTTTTCAAACGGCTCTTTCCTAATAAAAAACCCGGTTAGACGTTTGGTGGTGGCAGCGAAAGTCCAAGGGCAAAAGGTAAAATAGTTTGTACCTTGGGGAAGTTTTAACCTAAGCTGGTAAGAGTAAGTAGGAGGTTTTCATGTAGGTCCCCACATCTGTACCCTAGCATTCAGAGTGGGGAAGGAACCCCCAACACTTTTACTGAGTAATATGAATGCCCAAACAATTTGGGGGGCATGTCATAAATATAAAGGGAAGGGTAAACACCTTTAAAATCCCTCCTGGCCAGAAGAAAAACCCTTTCACCTGTAAAGGGTTAAGAAGCTAGGATAACCTCGCTGGCACCTGACCACAATGACCAATGAGGAGACAAGATCCTATTTGCTATTTACAGCATTAAGCATATCATACAGTCATTTTTACCTTGAAGATACATTTCTTTGCAGAAATTGCAGACACAAGTTCCCCTAATCAGCAGTTTGCAGGGAAGGGAGAAAGGGGCCATGACCCTGAGCTGGTTTATGTAGCTGGGAAAGGAAGGGAGGGGGAGATAACACTTCTTTATACAAAGAGTATCTGTTAGATCCCCATATTACTTATGCAACTGCAGTGCTTATCAATCCTTAACAAGCAGAAGGGAACTTTATGGCAGGATGACACTTTATCCATCAAGTGATGGAATAGTGCGTGCCTGTGCCTACTCCCTAATACCATGCTAGCACACCAGCAGTTTCCCAGATCTCTACTTAACCCTTACATACCCGAACTACAGACTACAGAATTTTCTCTGATCAGTACATATGAAGTGCAAAACATCCATTTACCTTACTAGAAAATGTATATTCAAAGTCTCAGAAATAAAATGGGTGCCTTACAGATTACAAACCCATTTTACTTTTGTTTTTTTCACTTTTACATAGGAAGCTTTGAAAGGTGACAATTTTCAGGTTTTCTGGAGTTTCTCAGCTGTAACTCAATTATATCTGAAAAACTCCCAACTACTATTAACAGGTCTAGCGTAATGCAATTGTCTCATTGTTGGCATTTTCCAAAAGCTATACATAAATTATAAAGCTCAATAAAAGTGTGATTTTTAACAGTTATATAGGCAGGGAGTTTACACAAATTCTTTTGACCAGCCCAATCATCACATAAATAAAAAGGATAAATATTTAGCTGGTACAATCAGGAGGAGTGAAATACCCTGACTTCTGACTCCAGTAACTGATGAGGTGAGCCAGTGACATTTCACAGAGATGTGATTGGACTGGCCCCTTGAGTATAAGTAGCATATAAACCTTTCCTGTCAGCTCTTTGGTAGGATAATATTGGAAATTCCAATTTAATATTTTTGAATGAATGTGTTCCAGACTGTGTAAAAACATAGCCCTTGCTATTGTCTTTGTTTGGTGTTCTTTCCTGCAAGCATTATTTAATCCAATGAAAATCAGAGACCCCATCTGTCAAAATAATACGTTTAAAGGGGGAGGTTGGTTCTGGGGAAAAAAGAGCAGTCTGAAAGAGCTTTCTCTTTACTTTACTTTTTGTTTTATGACATATCAGTAAAAATATTTACTTTTAACAAAAATGTCTGTGCTAAGCACATCACAGAAATACTAGTACTTTGTCAATTACTTGGCTAGATTCATGTTAGTTTGTTTGCAGATCCCATTAATTATTTACAGTGAAATGAAATCATTTATTAATGCCATCTGAAAGCGACGCACAGAATTAAAATGAAGTATTCCCAATTGTTTAAGTAAGCTGTGGGACATGGTTGGGGAAGGCAGGTATTTAAATTTAAGGATAAGTTCTTCATTTATTCTTAAACATTTCATTTAAGCATAAATGACAAGATGAAAGACTGTCACTATGAATATTTAATTTTCTGTACCAACTCCAAAATACTGTATGTAACTTTTATATACCACATGTAATTATCTTTTAACTTGTACTGAAAGATCTAGGAGGTTACTTTGTTCATAAGTGTGTACAAATACAAATAAGCTGTTTCAGCAATTTCATCAGTCTTTATTTGTACCTGTGCTAAACAACATTAGGGCCTCATTAACACATGTACACGCATGCTATTTTGAGAGTTAAAGCTCAGATCTTCAAAGGTTCTATACAAGTGCAACCCCACGGAAGTTAAGGTTGTAAGTCAGTGCATTTTTGGCCTTGATTCTTACAAATCATCTTATTTAATGTGCTGCTTTTATGCCATCTTCTTAGCAGCTAGTTTTCTGAGACCAACATACCAATTTTCATTATTCCCTGATTCTATCTGACTTCCAGCATGATAGATTATCTTTGGAATAATTTATTGCATTTTATTTGGTTTGCCAAATCCAAGCAGCTCCACTTGTCTCTTGCAACAGCATTACAAAACAAGAAAGCAGGTGCACTGAGCTGTTTGGAAAATTGTGTGAGATTTTTGATTTGGGGCCGTTTGTTTTTTCCCCAGTGGAAAAGTGCAATAAAAGTGAAAAGATTTTCAGACAAAATAAAATTCAACTTTGTGTTGAATATCTGAACACTGGGGGAAAAACGTTTTCAGTAATAACCCCTCCAAAAGTTTCTACTGAAATGACAGGAAAAAATGAACGTTTTTATCAAAAACATTTATTTTGATTTTTGCATTTTCAGTTTTCTGACAAGAATACATTTCTATTTTGAAAACAGACACTTTCTACAAAAATGTTAATTTTGTTTAAAACCTATTTTCTGTCAAAAAAAAAAAACTACCGATGGAAATTTTTTTAAACAGCCCAGGACAGTTGTAAAGTTCTTAATCAATTATCTGTGGCTTGCTCAATACTTAGTACAAGAAAACTCATCTTTATATATAACCTATATACTTGGAAATAGGAATAAAAATATTAATTTTATAGTAGGGAAAATGGGTGACAAGATTATATTAACAAATAAATGTCTTGGAAATAGACATGCATTAGTGTATAAAACAGACATAAAAACACAAAAACAAAAAATATACCAGTGAATTGCTGAAAAACAGGTTTGTAGTGTTTACATTTGTAAGTTGCATTTTCACGATAAACAGATTACACTACAGTACACGTATGACGTGAATTGAATAATACAGTTTCTTTTATCATTTTCACAGTACAAATATTCGTAATAAAAAATAATATAAAGTGAGCACTGTATTCTTTGTATTCTATATTGCAACTGAAATCAGTATATTTAAAAATGTGGAAAAACATCCAAAATATTTAATAAATTTCAATTGGTATTCTATTGTTTAACAGTGTGATTAAAACTATGATTAATCGCCATTAATTTTTTTGAATTGATTGCGTGAGTTAACTGCAATTAATCGACAGCCCTCCTAGGTTGTGAAATTTTCAGGCATTGCCATCCATAATTATATGTACATAACAAAATAGGGCATATGTTAGGAATGTACAAACAGATTGGAACATGGTCTACAATTAGGTAAATGGCTACTAACTTTGATATACTGGTTATCAATCTGGGTGGACTAAACATTTTATATACATACATACATCTACTTTTGAACAAGCAAAACTTGCAGTTTCCTGATGTTTTTCAATTATCTTTTGCCATTCACTACAACACAGTTTGCTTTAAAAATAACATTTTTACAGAAAAGTCATCCATCACGTTTTATATCTCAGGTTGCAAAGTACGTAAAGCTGAGCCAGCTGAAATATGCTACACCTGGGAAAGGACAGAAGCAGATTATTTCCTTCCTACAGGACAAAGTGAGCAAAGGATGAATTGTCACAATCCTTCCCCCACCTCTTCCAATAGCAGTGGGGCCCTGTACCATCTCTTGACAGAGGTATGCCTTAAGGCATAGTCTAGCCCTTTGAGAAGTTCCAGTCAATCATGACAGAGAGAACTAGCATGGGGCAGCTTTGTGAAAGTGATACCATTGCAACAGCTGCCTACAGAGAATGGTTTGGAGACCTATTCTTTCAGAGAGACTGACTCCAAGATGATGTTTGTTGTGATGATGTCCTGATTTGAGATGGAAAGCAACTTTAAAATAGGCTCCGTTTGCTTAAAGGCTGGGGCCAGGTTTTCAAAATGAGAAGCCCAACATTTGGCTCCTAAATCCATATTTTGGTAGCCAAATAATAGCCTCATTTTGAAAAGTGGTGAGCACTAAGAAGCTCTGTTTGTCCAAGAGAGGAATATACCCAGCTTATAAATTGTAAACTGAATGTCTCTCAGAAACTTTGCTGTGAAATTTTAGAGATTGAAATTAACCAAAATTCCATTAGCAGAGATTTTGATTTCCTCTTCTCCAGACAGTTTTCCCCTAGGAAAGTAGCCAAACTTACTCAGATCTGGTTGATTTTATTTGCAAATTAGACAGAAAAGATCCTGACAGCATGAGAAATGTGGCTCTATTTTCAGGCAGAAACGATCTGGATTCATCAATTAGGATTCACCATTTAGGAGAATGAAATAGAATTGTATATGTAAATTATTGTCTGCCTGCGAGGATTTACAGTTTATGTAACACCAACAGACCTCAGTCGTCAGCAGATAGAATCGAACCTGGGAACTCTGGAGCTAAATCATGAGCCTTTACTGCATGAGCTAAAAGACACATCATTCTTAGCTAAGGCTGTAGCAGACTCGTTAATCTCTAAGTGGTCTCTGTGCCACTACAGGAGACAGAACACCACACTCAGGAGGTGTGTGGGTTATACTTACATATTATAATAATAATCTTACAAACTACAGATTAAACCAGGAAAAATAACAAAACAACAAAAATCATACTGTATATATTTTCATATAAGATTATCCATAATTCAGCATATTTTATTAAATACATATAAAATGCATGGCTCATAGTTTTTAGTAATGAGTTGCGGAGCCTTCAGATCATAAATATGAATACAGATAAGGTTGATAATGGCTGAAAATTGTTGCCATCTGATGGCTCTTTGATGATCTATATGAAATTAGTTAGTGGCCTCTGTCATCTTCCTATCAAAAAACAGCCATCGAAGTTGGTACTAATAATTATGCTTTTTTGCTGACTATCTCAGCAAAGAGGTCAAGGATTGAGGGGTCATGGGAACTGAATTGTCCTCTCACTTTTCAAGGTGTTTCTCTAAAACAGGGTTGAGGGAGATGAGTAGAGTTGTATAGAAAGGAATGCTATTCTGTAGTTACATGTATTCTGGAAGGATGTCAAATTTCACCAATACTAAAATCAGTTTTTAAAAGAAGAAAAAATAAGTATCAAAGTAAAAATATATGCAGACTGTCTGCATAAATGATACAGTGTGTCCCAAGACATTCAGTGAGATCAGATAATATATTTAATATATTTAAGATAATTCCAACATACAGAAAGCTACTTGATCAATACACATTTTAGTCAATATATAGGAGTAACATTTAGTTTTTTATTTCCAAAACTCTAAGCAAGAACTCAGGTTGCTGTTTAAGAGTCCATATGTTTGTGAAGTTTACCAAGAACTGTTTCAACTGATTCCTATAGTATTTGCAACACATACCATATGCTACAGAGCCCATCATGAGTCCTTTGAATGATGAATTTATGTTTCTTTCACTGTGATGAGCATAGTGATTTATTTGCTTTGTGCATCTCAGCTGTATTAGAAAATTTAATGTATTAAAACAGAAAAAAGCCAGTCAAACAACAAAGTACTATAAATGTTAAAGAACCCAAAGCCAGATTTGCTAACAAGATAATTTAGCAGAGAAAATGCTGTGTGTTATTATTATTAGTTAAAATAAAAGGGCATGCAAACAGAAATCACTTTTCTTTGGCCAAAAATGTAGCCCACACATTTCATTTATTTTTCACATGACAATGAATCATATACCACAATAGTATTTCAGAGTAGCAGCCGTGTTAGTCTGTATTTGCAAAAAGAAAAGGAGTACTTGTACTAGTACTAGAGACTAACAAATTTATTAGAGCATAAGCTTTCGTGAGCTACAGCTCACTTCATCGGATGCATTTGGTGGAAAAAACAGAGGGGAGATTGATATACACACAGAGAGAACATGAAACAATGGTTTCAGAGTAGCAGCCGTGTTAGTCTGTATTCGCAAAACAATGGGTTTATCATACACACTGTAAGGAGAGTGATCACTTAAGATAAGCCATCAACAGCAGCGGGGGGGGGGGGGTGGGGGGAGGAAAACCTTTCATGGTGACAAGAAAGGTAGGCTATTTCCAGCAGTTAACAAGAATATCTGAGGAACAGTGGGGGGATGGGGTGGGGTGCGAGGGAGAAATAACATGGGGAAATAGTTTTACTTTGTGTAATGACTCATCCATTCCCAGTCTCTATTCAAGCCTAAGTTAATTGTATCCAGTTTGCAAATTAATTCCAATTCAGCAGTCTCTCGTTGGAGTCTGTTTTTGAAGCTTTTTTGTTGAAGGATAGCCACTCTTAGGTCTGTTGTTAGTCTCTAAGGTGCCACAAGTACTCCTTTTCTTTTTGCGAATACAGACTAACACGGCTGCTACTCTGAAACTCTTAGGTCTGTAATCGAGTGACCAGAGAGATTGAAGTGTTCTCTGACTGGTTTTTGAATGTTATAATTCTTGATGTCTGATTTGTGTCCATTCATTCTTTTACGTAGAGACTGTCCAGTTTGACCAATGTACATGGTAGAGGGGCATTGCTGGCACATGATGGCATATATCACATTGGTAGATGCGCAGGTGAATGAGCCTCTGATAGTGTGGCTGATGTGATTAGGCCCTATGATGGTGTCCCCTGAATAGATATGTGGACAGAGTTGACAACGGGCTTTGTTGCAAGGATAGGTTCCTGGGTTAGTGGTTCTGTTGTGTGGTGTGTGGTTGCTGGTGAGTATTTGCTTCAGACTGGGGGGCTGTCTGTAAGCAAGGACTGGTCTGTCTCCCAAGATCTGTGAGAGTGATGGGTCGTCCTTCAGGATAGGCTGTAGATCCTTGATGATGCTTTGGAGAGGTTTTAGTTGGGGGTTGAAGGTGATGGCTAGTGGCGTTCTGTTATTTTATTTGTTGGGTCTGTCCTGTAGTAGGTGACTTCTGGGTACTCTTCTGGCTCTGTCACTCTGTTTCTTCACTTCAGCAGTGGGTATTGTAGTTGTAGGAATGCATGATAGAGATCTTGTAGGTGTTTGTCTCTGTCTGAGGGGTTGGAGCAAATGCGGTTATATCGTAGAGCTTGGCTGTAGACAATGGATCGTGTGGTATGATCTGGATGAAAGCTAGAGGCATGTAGATAGGAATAGTGGTCAGTAGGTTTCCGATATAGGGTGGTGTTTATGTGACCATCGCTTATTAGCACCGTAGTGTCCAGGAAGTGGATCTCTTGTGTGGACTGGTCCAGGCTGACGTTGATGGTGGGATGGAAATTGTTGAAATCCTGGTGGAATTCCTCAAGGGCTTCTTTTCCATGGGTCCAGATGATGAAGATGTCATCAATGTAGCCCAAGTAGAGTAGGGGCATTAGGAGACGAGAGCTGAGGAAGCGTTGTTCTAAGTCAGCCATAAAAATGTTGACATACTGTGGGGCCATGCGGGTACCCATCGCAGTGCCGCTGACTTGAAGGTATATATTGTCCCCAAATGTGAAATAGTTATGGGTGAGGACAAAGTCACAAAGTTCAGCCACCAGGTTAGCCGTGACATTATTGGGGATACTGTTCCTGACGGCTTGTAGCCCATCTTTGTGTGGAATGTTGGTGTAGAGGGCTTCTACATCCATAGTGGCTAGGATGGTGATTTTAGGAAGATCACCAATGGACTGTAGTTTCCTCAGGAAGTCAGTGGTGTCTCGAAGACAGCTGGGAGTGCTGGTAACGTAGGGCCTGAGGAGGGAGTCTACATAGCCAGACAATCCTGCTGTCAGGGTGCCAATGCCTGAGATGATGGGGCGTCCAGGATTTCCAGGTTTATGGATCTTGGGTAGCAGACACAATACCCCAGGTCGGGGTTCTAGGGGTGTGTCTGTGCGGATTTGTTCTTGTGCTTTTTCAGGGAGTTTCTTGAGCAAATGCTGTAGTTTCTTTTGGTAACTCTCAGTGGGATCAGAGGGTAATGGCTTGTAGAAAGTGGTGTTGGAGAGCTGCCTAGTAGCCTCTTGTTCATACTCCGACCTATTCATGATGACGACAGCACCTCCTTTGTCAGCCTTTTTGATTATGATGTCAGAGTTGTTTCTGAGGCTGTGGATGGCATTGTGTTCTGCATGGCTGAGGTTATGGGGCAAGCGATGCTGCTTTTCCACAATTTCAGTTTACAGACCTAAGAGTGGCTATCCTTCAACAAAAAAGCTTCTAAAACAGACTCCAACAAGAGACTGCTGAATTGGAATTAATTTGCAAACTGGATACAATTAACTTAGGCTTGAATAGAGACTGGGCATGGATGAGTCATTACACAAAGTAAAACTATTTCCCCATGTTATTTCTCCCCCCCCCCCCCCCACTGTTCCTCAGATATTCTTGTTAACTGCTGGAAATAGCCTACCTTTCTTGTCACCATGAAAGGTTTTCCTCCTTTCCCCCCCTGCTGCTGGTGATGGCTTATCTTAAGTGATCACTCTCCTTACAGTGTGTATGATAAACCCATTGTTTCATGTTCTCTGTGTGTGTATATCAATCTCCCCTCTGTTTTTTCCACCAAATGCATCCGATGAAGTGAGCTGTAGCTCACGAAAGCTTATGCTCTAATAAATTTGTTAGTCTCTAAGGTGCCACAAGTACTCCTTTTCTTTTCACAATAGTATTTGTTAACTATTAATGCAATCACTAATTGATACTATAAAAAACAGAAATAGTTCTTCTGACTTGTCAGAAAATTTGTCTCTAATCTTAATTAATTTTGATCAGTGTTTCATGATCTGTTCAGTTTAACTGAAAGTTGGTTTTGTTTTCATGGAAGTTTCCACAGCATGTCATCTGACTCTAACGTATTGGACTTCAGCTGGAGGAAGTGAAAATAGGGGAGTTGTATGTCACTAGTTCCCAAGGCATGAGGCAACAAAGTTTGATTTATTAACAGTCAATCCTGTGAATCACTCACACATCCACAGCAGCATAGATTAGTTTGCTACTCCTGGACCTATTTTAGAATGCAATGAAACACGATTTTGAGAGATGTGACCTCTTTAAAAGTATTTTTTTCTTTTAAAATTAAAACAGATGGCTACATTTATGAAAACAAAGGGGTTTCTATCCAGCTCTGACCCTCGCTATTTTTCTTTCTAATGTTTTAGATGTTAAAAAGTAGGAAGAGACTGAAAGTAAAGAAATAAAAAGATACGACAATGCTGACGTGTGAAAAATAAATTTATTTTAGTCTTTAGAAACAGATGTGACCAATTTGTAGAGAAACTAAATATAAACTTTGTCTGTTTTCATTTGTTCCGTTTTGATGGAACCATTGCTATACACACTGAAAAAGGAAGTTTAATATATTTTTACCTTTTTATTTGTTGAGTTGTGCTTCATAATATGCTATTTTTTCACATTCAACAGCATGTTCCATAATGATATGATAATATTTGCCACATTATTTGTGGTATTTCAATATTTGTAACATCATAACCCTTTGAAAATTGCTGTGACCTTTATCCAAAGCCCTTTGAAGTCAATGGAAAGACTGCATTACTGCACACACTTCCTAAGCTTTCATTTGACTGGCAATCTGGAGTGACAGTTTTCTCCATGTTAAAACTAAAGAAAGAGGAAGACATTCAAAATACCTCTGTTACTTATGAGCTAGCTGTATATTTCCACTCTCTGACTCCTAAATTTTGAATATATCCAGGTGGATTTCAGGTAGTTTGCTGCAATTTTAGTATTAGATGCTGTACTATGAGTACTATGTACTATGTGTTAAAACGTCATTCAAACTGATGTGTTAACAACTCTTCCATTTAAGATAGTTGTAAGAGACAGGTAAGGGGCCACACCTAAAACAAAGCCTAATAGAGTCTGCACAGAAACTAACACCAGTTTAGGCAAAGAATGCTACCACCACATGACTCTGTGTGTGAGTCTGTATGAGAAAGAACACACAGAAACTGAGGACAGACAAAAACATAAAGAGAGATGTAGATGGAAAAGGCAAGAAAGGCTAGCAGTAATCTGTGAGCAGAATGTGACCCTGGAAAAGAGAAGACAGTTTTTTGGTTTGTTGGTAAAGAAGCTAAGAAACGGTTTGTTTTGTTCTTGGTTCCTTCTGCCTTCAGAGACACAGGGCTTAGTACACTTTTTGTAAATAAACAAAGTTAAAGACATATCTGATGATCATCAGCAATTTCTACTCCCAAGTGGAACAACCTACTAGGCCCCAAATTTATAGCTAGTCACTCGGGCGAAAAAAGGTAACACTAATGTCAGGGGTGCGTCACAGTTTCCAAGCAAAGAGGCTATGAGCTGGTATTCATGTTGAGCCAAGATGACACTTGCATGCAATGCTTGCAGAAATAAAAAAATGGCCACCAGGATTTAAAACAAGATCTTGCAGATCAAGATCAGTGAAAGGAGGCCAAAAGACACTCCAAGAAGCTGTAGAATTTGCAACAGAACTGGAATCTTTTCTTGTAGCTGTGAACCAGATAGTAAAGAAGATAGAAGCTGATCACCATGGGCCCTGTAAGTACACTCTGTGTGTAATATGTATGAAGACAGAAGGATTCTAATCTGGTTAATGATCACATTGAACAATTGGGACAAATGATCAATTTGGTTTGCAAAATAAGGGAAACTGGCAATAATGCAAAAATTGACAGAAACAATTAAGTTAAATGCTGATACTGTGACAAAAGTGGCCACAAAAAAGGATTGCTATAAATTGAAGGTGGGACAAGATAGACTGTCACAAGCATCTAGTGAAAACTTCTCTCCCTGCCCCCGAAAGGGGAACATGAAGCTGAAAGGGCAAACATTGGAGGTACAAGGATCAGCCCCACAGGTTTTATTTCAGTCTTTGCAGTAAAACTACTGTAATGAGAGTTTGGCAGTTGCGTGTGTAATAGGATTGGTGATGAGTATAGGGATAGTTGACAGGGGCTCCAACATATGTTCTTAGATCTGACATGATAAAAAGGCTGCGGAACAGAGGATCCAACACTAAACCACCTAATTTTGGACTCAAATGGAGACAGTGATTGGGGAAAGCGCACCTATCCAAAAATTGGGTTTGAAGTACCTCTGGAATTCAAGCAAGAAGTCAGAGTGGCTGACATAGCGGATGCCACATGATGCAATAGCTTTCCAGGAAGGTAAGGATGTGGAGTGGTGGAAACCAGTTTTGCTCTTGTGGATCTGAAACAAGAACTGATCCCTATTCATTTGCTGAATGTTTCTGAGAATCAGCAGCTACTGAAAAAAGAGAACCAATGTTGCAAAATGTGAACAGATGGATAGTAAATACTGGTATAAAACAAAACTACAAGAGAGAAGGGGGTAAAGGTGAGTTCCCAGAGTTTCTATTGGACCTGTTCCAGGACAGTGCTGTACATTTAAATGGCTCAGGACAAAAGAGGTAACCATATCAATATTCTAGAATTTTAACACTTTATGTAGTAGCCAATCTTGTTCTTGTTCTTCTCATTGGGCGCAATCCATGTCCACCTCCTCTTGGTCTTCTTCTTAAACCAGGTGTTACCAATGAACATTTCTTTCATCTCCACCAGAGTTACCAGTCACTCTCCTCATGGATGCCATTTGCCAATGCCGTACCTTCCAATGAACTTTTCACCTTCTTTCCCTCTTCCAACTTTGACATTGAAATCTCCCATCTCAATCGTATGTATGGATTTTTGAGCGAGGGTTTCCTTGAGCTCCTGATAGAATTCTTCCACATCATCATCTTCACTTGTGCTTGTGGGAGCAGAGATCTGAATAATCTTGAGAGTGCTGTTCTTGTCCAATTGGAGGTGTAGCACTCCAATGCGAGATGACTTGAACTTGCAGGAAATGATTTTTGAAGACCATTCCATGCTGATGATGAAGCCGACTCCTCCAATGGTTCTCATGCCTTCTCCTTTTCCCAACATGATGGCACTTTTGTCTCAACACTTCACTTCCATCTCCTTTCTTCGTTTCTTCGTTCGTTTCTTCACAGAGACCAAGGATATTGCTTTTTCCTCCATGGCGGATCATATCAGATCTCTTGATCCAACCTTATGATGACTAGATGTATCACACATCCATATTGTAGGTTTAACATGTATGAACAATGAGCTCTAATTTGCTTTACTGTTGCAACTTGGGCTGAGGTCCCCTTGGCAGAATGTCTGTCTAGAAGGGTGTCAATAGGGTGCAAGATATCTCCAATCTCTGCTCTGCCACAGAGCATGGAGCTGAGCACTATGTCCCAGAAAGTAGTTATGACTAGTCAGGGAGTCATGTGTCCAGGACACCTGGGAGATTCACTGATTCCTATAGTCATCTCTGCTGAAAGGGATCCTATGGAGTCCCCATTGTACTTTAAATTTTCCTTCCATTAGTGGAACTCATTAGTACATTAGTGGATCCCCCCGGGATGCAGAGGCCCTCAAAGTTTGAGTTTGAGTACATTGAGTTTAAGGCCAGAAGGGATCATAAGATCATCTAATCTGATCTACTGCATACCACAGGATACCAACATCACCCAGCACACACTAAACCTACAATCAAAATTAGACCAGAGTATTACAGCTCACAGGAGACTAAACTATTATGTGCCACAGTCAAAGAATAAGAGGGACTGAATTGCACCAATACCCGAGGCCCCAGCAATGGCAGGAAATTGATTAAGTGAGGTATAACCAGATGACCTCAGTAAGTGACCTACACTCCATGCTTCAGAGAAAGGTGAACCTCCCTCACCCCCAAGGTGACTGCCAATCTGACATGGAGGAAAATTCCTTCTCGACTCCACCTGTAGTGATCAGTTAGACCCAGAGCCCATGAGCAAGAGTCAACCAGCTAATCACATGACAGAGAGTATGCTCTGTGCCAACACTTAGCACTGACCCATCCTCTGCAGTGTCCCATCTCCAGCCGTGGCCATCTCTAATATTTCAGAAGAAAGAGACCAAAAGACCAAACCAGAAATCATGAGGCTGGGAGGAGAAGGAGGAAGCAAATCCCTTCCTGACCCCAGTACATGACCAGTTGAAGTTCTGAAGGATGAGCTTTAGGAACATAAGAAGTGAACCAGAAGGGACCCTCAGGGCTACTGAGCCCTGCCCCCCACCATCACAAGCCACCCAGCCATACAATCCCACTCATAAACTTGTCCAGATCTCTTAAAACTAATTAAATTGTTTGCATCCAAAGTCTTATTGGGAGCAAGGGCACTGGAACCTTGCAGAAGTGGAGGGGCCATCAGAGACAAATGGTGGTGGTGGTGCAAGGGGGCCATGCCTCCCACTTTTTAATATGGGCATAGTTTGGGGGGCAGGGGCATAGTTGTGTGTGCATGCTCAAGTGTTTTGACAAAGCCTTTAGATCTGCTGGTTCAATATGAATAAATAAAAATATATATATAAATATATATAAAGCTGACATTTCTAGATTTTGATAGTTTAGCTGCACAGTGTATTTCATTGTCTTATGATTCCCATCTTTCCCACACACAGCAGGATATTCCACTGTACTAACACTTTGTTAAACTGCCACAGTAAATTATTTTTATGTTTACTGACTGAACCTCTGATATGTGCTAAAATTGTACCATTGCTTTGATTTTGAATGAAAGTATCCTGAACTACCCTGTGATTTGTTTTTATTCCTACCAGAACAAATTCTGTTACACTAGACATCATTTTCCTTAAGGGCTTTAGCAAAGCCTTACAAAGAAAGGAAAAATATTTTTTGCAGCTATAAAGTAGTATTAGCTTGACAGCGGATATCCCACCATGAGACACTCCATTTAAATGTACAGATTAGTTTTAGCCCATTAAAATTACTGACTTGAACAGTCTCACGCCATTTAATTTTAATCATGATCTGTTATTTTAAAAAAAACAGAGAAAGAAAATAGGTACAGAATTCAACCCTCAGTGCCTCTGATCAGAAATTTAAAATATTAAACCTGATATAGCTCACAAGAAATGTGTGATAACATCTAATTGCTCATGTATATAGGGCCACCTCCTTAACTGTTGCAAATAGATATAGCTCCATTGAAGCATATGGCTCATAGTTGCTCACAGTTTTTAAAACACGATATGAGGAAATACTGGAGCAGGCTATAATATTCAAGATGCAGTCAAATATTGATAAATTTCACTATTTCTGGCATTTCCTGCAAAAACAGCATTAGAGGTTTTTGGTCTAAGAAGATGACCCCACCATATACAGTAAGTTGTATGGAATCTGTGCCCAGTATGCCTACACTTCCCAATGGCTTGGAAGGATTTTCAGGAACACATTGAAATACTACAATATGTTTAATTTATTTATACACTTTCTCCACTTGGACAGAAAGTCTTCAAAGGCAATGTTCTGAAATTACCTCAGGAATCACCATCTTTCTATTTCACACTCTTTAGCTCCTGTTCACTCTCTCCCTTCTCTCTTAATAATTAAACATAAATGAAGTAAATTTTAGAAAAAGGGAACTAGCAAAATGTATGCCCATCATCACCTTAATCACGTTGCTTGTGTGCGCTACAAATCTCTCCTTCCATATTTGTCTTTCTTTTTTTCTCCTTTAGGCAAGTCTACTCTGCAATAAAAGACCTACAGTGCTGAGTCTCAGAGCCCTAGCTCAATTGACTCAGGCTCCTGGGGCTCAGGCTGAGGGATTAAAAATAGCAGGCTGAGGCTGGAGCCCGGGCTCCAAAACCTGGCCTCAAAGCCCAGACTCCAGCCCAAGTGGGAATGTCTACACTGCTATTTTTAGCCCTGTAACCCAAGACCGCTGAGCCTGAGTCAATTGACCCAGACTCTGAGGCTCGGTGCCCCAGGTTTTTCTTTGAAGTGTAGACATAACATGAGAGTGTAAACACTTTGGGTTATATCCTGTGTCTTACTATACACTGATACAATACCTAGAAAAGTAGGGCCTCAGTCTTGAACATATTTCACAAGTATAGGTGCTTTGGTGTGCTACCACAATATAAGTCATAATGGAAACAATAAGAATAACTGGAACCCTATTTTCCTGCTATTGGAAGAATTAACTCCTCTTGACTTCAAGGATTTACTTGTATCCTGTGGTAGGAGAAAAAGGCCACAGTACATTTTTCTTGTTAATGATCAGTATTAGCTTTGCAATAAAATATCATTTAGCCTAGTGTACAAAATATATAAAACATTTTAGAAATGGAATTTTATAAATGTGGAATTGGTTTTATGCTATACATAATTTTTTAATACTTAGTCTTGTGTTGGCTTATGATATTAGCTTTCAGAAGACACAGAATAAAATAAACCCCAAAATTATCCTTGCCCAATTTATCTTGCTATAAGTGTTTTGAACTATGCAGAGTTCCATTTTAACAAGATAGTGATATTTGGTTTGGCCTTGATCCTGCATTCACTAAAGTTATAACAGTATCAAGGCAAAACTCCTACTGACCTCAGTAGTGCTGGAAAAGGCCTTACTAAATAATATTATACAAAGTCAAAATTCTCTTCTCAGATCTGCATAGCAGATGACACCTCCAAATATCTGCTTCACCTACATATGTGACATTTACATTGGTTGCAAGAAAATATCTATGCATTTAAGGCTTGACCAAGATCCCATTGAAATCAGCTAGAATTGTTTCATTGTGGATAAGATCTAAGGGAGAGCCAAATATCGAAGTCAAGATTCTCTGTGTAGTTCTGCAAGGATATTTTTGCATGAATAAACATAGCTAGATTGTTTTATTTCTAGCTAAACTCTTTTGGGGATTTACAAATAATATATTTCCATAAATGGATGGATGGATGTTTGGATAGAAAGAAAGACTGCAACAAAAAGACCTCTGGGAGTATCTTTTAAATTATATACTTTTAGTATAGGTTTATTTTATTTTTATGAGAGGGCAAGAGATAAAGAGGCTTTAATCAGAACCATCAAGACAAAATACAGATGTTAGATCAGATTCTGATCTAATTTACATCTGTGTAAATCTGAAACAACTATAGTGAATACCATGGAGTTACTCCAGATAGACACATATATAAGTGAGAGCAGAATCAGGTAGTGTACAATAATACAAGAGTATATTCATATTTATCTAATAGGTTAAAAGCACTGGTATTATTCACTTATAGTGTCATTAATGGACAAATATTACAACTCCCCCCTCCCTTTTAACTTCAATACAGGGCAAAAATCTAGATCTGTGAGTTATCTGACCAAAGGTGGTTGCAAATAGAATGTGCATAACAGTAAAAGATTCCCAGGTCTAGACAATACGTATTGGCATATTAGTCCTCTTTGTATACATGAATTTATCCATGTCTATACCCCCAGATCAGTTGTGGCTGAGATAAAATGAGATAAAATGGCTAAGGCTACTGTGATTCAGCTTAAGATACAAAAGGAGTACCTTGGAGGTACTTGGTGGCACCTTAGAGACTAACAAATTTATTAGAGCATAAGCTTTCGTGAGCTACAGCTCACTTCATCGGATGCATCGGATGCTGTAGCTCATGAAAGCTTATGCTCTAATAAATTTTTAGTCTCTAAGGTGCCACAAGTACTCCTTTTCTTTTTGCGAATACAGACTAACACGGCTGCTACTCTGAAAGCTTAAGATACATTAGAGTAGGAATGTTTTCCTCAGGGTTTGCCCATCCATCGCAAAAGATCTGTAAACTTATTTAATGTTCCAAAATATTTTCTAATTAGTTTTAAGTGTGTTTCTACTATGTTCTAAAAGATTTTAACTTTCATAGATTCCTATCACACAGTTGGAGAGACACAATAGGAGTTACTTACAATTTATACCTGTGTAAATGAAAAACCAATCAAACCCCATTCTTTCTTTCTTCTTTTTTTTTCAAGATCCAGTGTAACATGAACCTACTAGCATGTCACCAAGCCAGCTTCTCTTATATTTTATGGGCTGTTCATAGGAAGTCATGATGGGTAACTCCTTGTTCTCAAAAGGTTTCAGATGTGGACTTCTTCACAGATCCAGCCTTTCCCTTCTCTTTTTAAACACAGAGTGCCTGATTGTGCAGTCCTTGGACTACTCCTGAAGTACACACCCATTATTGGTTGCAGTGTAACACACTCAGGCCACAACATTCAGGTTGATTAATTTAAACTTTTATTTGAAGCAAAAGCATACCTTTTGGTTACAATTAATATAGAAACAATGGACAGATAGGCAGAAAAAAGACAACAGCTGATTACCTTCTCCTGGGGCATAGGTGGGTCATACTTATGATGAATTTATCCTACAATGCACCAACTATTCCCTTATATTCCAGCATATTTATACCTATCCAAATTACATAACCAATATTGTCCTCCAATCAACATTAAGCATGTATCTTATATAACTCATACAATATGCATGTGCAAGCTTCAATTTACATAACTTTTGCTGTCTATGATATTTTCATGTTATCAGACCTCTTTTCTAATTGATTTATTTCCATTGATCATGCACTGATCATATATGCTGACAAGGCCATCTAGCCCTTACAGAATTTAGGGACTTTTCAGCTGTTCCTTAAATGCCTTTAGGCAGTACATTCTGTATATCCATTGTACTGATAACTTCCTCTTGTTTATGAATATCCTCCAATTTAGATACATTCTGTGGTCAAAACATCACTTTTGTCTACACAGCAGCTGTAAGATTCATTGAGAAAACTTACATAAGGACAAGTTGTTAGGAGAGATTTTGACAGCTCAGCAAATTGCCTAGGCCACTGCCAGTAACTGTATTATTGACTGTTACACTTATTTCCCAATGCAGCTAAGCTAGTAGGCCTTTGCAGCAACCTTAGCATAATGAGGCAGTCCAGGAGGGGCAGGGGGTAACCACAAGAAGTGAGCATGACCCTGTTCCATCCTGTTTTGCTTCTTTTAAACTGCTGAAGTATGCAGCTTTTTTAACACAGGAAGTCTGTTTATTTTGACTTCTGGTGTGTGTTTGTCCATGAGACTGTGGACTGTGCAAAACACATCTGTTCAACTAATAGCTGGAAACTTCTTCTTTAACTCTTGCCTACTTTTTTTTTTGATTGACAAACTATGTAACACTAAACACTAACTATGCATAGAAAAGGACAAAAGTTCTGAGTTAGACTGACTCTTTGTGGACTCATTTTAAGATCCCCAGCAACACACAGAAGGCTGGCCACCAGAAATCTGTCACTGAACACTCGAAGATCACTCCAGATGTTTTGGGTAACTATTGATTTGGGGTGCTCTAAACCTGTTGCGTGTGTGTTTTGTGCTGGAGATTAAATAAAGTAAAAATTTTCAGTGAAAGCATTCTTGTTTGTCTGTTTGTACCAATCATTTATCAGATGGACATGAAGTGTCCCCATTGATTTATTTCCTGACAACCACCTCACAAGGGGTAAAGTTACCAAGAGCTTTGGGTTCAGAAAACCCCAGGTAACAAAGTCAGCAAGGCAATACCCATGCCAAGCAAAGATTATGCCAAAGCCAGCCAGCCTAGGACAAGTACTATCTTGGCCTGTCCAAACTTATTCACTATATATGAGCCATACTTATGACGATTCCAACACCACATGAATAGACATTGATCTATACTGGTCCATGCTGTATATGAGACCACTAGAGGAGTTTATGAGAACACAGAGACTCTAATATGGTGAGTTTATTGATGGAACTGTTGCTTAATTGTAAGCCAATAGTTTGACTACACTTGCGGTTTGTTCTTAAAAATATTTGAGACCAAATAACCAAACTTAGCCAAGTTTATTGTCTAAAAACAAAGCAGTACAATATGAAAAGGAGAAATACATACCCTCCTTTTGAGAAGAAATTTTTACCTTGCAGCATGTTCGTCTTACACACAAGGTGTGCTTCAACATGTAAACTAGATATTTATCATATGGTTTTACAAGTTACAAAACTCTCTGTACATCACTAAAATCCAACCCATCAGTTTATAACAGTTCCTTAACTTGTTTTTTTATTCTGTACTTTTTCTTGTCTCTGTTTTGGATACTACACTCCAAACCAGGTACCTGTGAAGGCACCTGCACTTGATTTTGACTGATTTCATATTTACTTGTGACAAAGCTGACATTTGTTTTGCAAATTGTTAAGGGATACTTAGCATCAGAGGTGCTGGAACAATTTTTATAGTAGGGGTGCTGAAATCAGAAACCTTGTATTTGGTTGTTATTACTACTTCAAGCCGGGGGTGCTGCCGCACCCCTATTTCCAGCACCTCTGCTTAGTATTAATGAACAAGAGTAAGCATAAAATCATTCAAATATAAAGCTTTTTTCTAACACATATAAAGTGTGTAATACATTTTAATATGGTGTGCAATATGTATAACGTATATATTGACTAACAGCCAACCAGCCACCATCAGCCCATATCACATTATTCGAAAGATAGGGATATGGAGGAAAAGCAGCTGGTTCAAAATTAAGGCAAGGTTTAGATGATACTAGTAGGAAGAAGAAGACACTTTGAAGTTCTTGCCAGAACATTAACTTCTTCAGATATTCCATATCAATATGCATGTCAAATATGAATCCATCATTGCTTTTTTATTACATGCAGCAAATAAAAAACACTTTCAGATAGGAATAGGGGGAAACTTAAGAACACAGAAAGCTAGAGTAGTGTTTTCTTAAAGGAAAACTTTCTTTGTGTTGTGCCAGAAGAACTTCCTTTTATGGTTATATTCATAGAATTATATTCATGAAATTAGTTAGAATTAAATACAACACACAAAATGGAACAACAAGTCTTAGCTGTTTTGGGAAGTGATTCAACCTTACTTCACTTTGATCATTTGGCAAGTAGATGCCCCTATGCTGTTATGTACATTTGATTGTGTATGTCCATCAATGAAACATGAATATGATCATGTTTGGCACAGCAGGTTTATTTCTTTTAGAACTATAACATTACTTCATTTGAACATTTATTAGGGCTGCAGAGCTGTAACGGCTATTGCTAAATGGAATAATATAAAATGAATAAAGTGAAAGAACCCTGGAGGCTTCTTGATGTTTATTCTATCAAGCTAGTCACAACAGATAATAATACAGGGAACTGTGTGAACAATATTGCTTTGCACCTCTTGCAGCCACCCAGAATATAAAGTGTGTATTATACAATCCAAGTAATTACAGAAAACGGAAAAAGCTATGTTAAACTGTTCCCATTACAATGGCTTATAAAGTTATAGTATTACAAATTGGAAACCAATGTATTAAAGCAGTAGCCTACTCTTTAGGATACTTGT
The DNA here is from genome assembly GCF_009764565.3 of Dermochelys coriacea. Classification (NCBI taxonomy): domain Eukaryota; kingdom Metazoa; phylum Chordata; order Testudines; family Dermochelyidae; genus Dermochelys; species Dermochelys coriacea. Next base: position 38,847,409 of record NC_050070.1, on the reverse strand, counting down.
ATTGTACGCAAAATGTTTGTAATGTAATAAAATAAAACTATACAAGTAGGCTGATTATCAGTTAGATATTTCAATTTTCTTCTGAAAATAAACAGTTGCAATGACATGTCTCTTAATAATTTAAAGCTGCCATTGACAATTGTTGTTTGATGTTTTAACTCATAACTAATTCATAGCATTGTATGGTGCACATTATAAACCAGATCCTTATGTGAATAACAGTTATTCGTGTAAGCAATCCCATTGAAGCTAATGAGACTATCTGCAAAATTATGACAAATTCAGACTGGAAACAAGGTATAAATTTTTAACAGTGAGATAAATTATTCACTGGAACAATTTACCAAGGGTTGTGTGGTTCACCATCACTAGCAACTTTAAAATTGGTTATTTTTTCTAAAACATACACTCTATTTTAAACAAGAATTATTTCAGGGAAGGTCTATGGCCTGTGTTATGCAGAAGATTAGACTGAATGATCACAGTGGTCCTTTGTAGCTTTATAATCCATGAATCTAATGATTATCTAATTAAGGTTTGCTCCTTTGAGCAAGAGTTACTGTTTTGTTGTGGAGCTTTTATCTTTTAAAATAATATATGTATATTCTTTTTTATAAATACAACACAGCAAAAATAAATAGAAATAAAATATAAAATACTTTATTAATAGCAGTTGGCGAAATCTTCCTTGCCTTACTTAGGCCAGTGATCCTACTGAAGTCAATGAAGCACTAACTATATTTACAAGAAATATTTTTCAAAATATTTTCCACACTGTAATGATCAATCTTATAAAGCAATTATAAGAGTCTGCCCATACTGATCCATTTTCTGGAACGGGGTCCACATAAGAACTCCAAACTTCTTGAAAAATAAGTGGATACTCTGAAAGCCAATTTGTAACATGCACTAAAGGAAATGAAGTTAATAAATTCATTCCAATTTCCCATTCACCTAGAAATGATGCTGACACTTTTATTCAGAGCCATATCTAGTGCAACCCAGAAACCTCAAGGCTATTCTAATTTACATCCAGCTGCCCATGGCCTGAAGGGAATGCTCAAGGAGCTTGGAGTCACTAGTGCATAGGGATAGTCCTGCTGCTCTCTTGCCCATGTCCCTTATACTGGGAGTCAGGCAGGAGGGTAATACGCAGAGGCTGATACAGAATCTATGCTATCTTGGGATTCCCTCACCAGGGAAATCCTCAAGGTGCTAGCTCTTCTGGCATGAGGATGTCTTTCTGTGATTGGAGCAATGTAAAGCAGGATCTCACACTGAGATTGTAAATCATGACTTAAATGGAATTATTGCAGATTTACATCCTTGCAACTGAGATTCGAATCTGACTTAGAGTTTTCAAAGTATTCCCTAGTTTACTAATTTATTCAGGACTGTAATAGCCTCCCTTTTCCCATAAACATAGGAGTAGAAGGGAAGTAATATGCTCTATATTTATGTATACATACTAAGTATTATCTAGGGATGGTCTAGATAACACTTAGTCCCTCCTCAGTGCAGGAGACTGGACTAGATGACCTAGTAAAGTTGAGGTCCTTTCCAGTTCTACATTTCTATGATTCTAACTAGTTTTTTTTCCAGTTCCCTAAAGAGTTCACATTATTCATTTGGTGATAACTGCATTCAGATGTTACTCCAAGAACAGACCCAGGGGTCCCAGAATAGCCCTTCTGTTGCTTACTTCTAGGTTCCCCTAATGTTAACCTATTAAGCTGTTCTTGCAAGGTGAAAGGAGGGAGACCTCCCTAGAGAAATTGCCAGGGTTTACCAAGGATATCCCTGTGCCCTTCCAGAAACTCCCCAGAACAGACTTCACTGTTCTCTTCACTCCTCGGAGGACATGGATACAACCTTCCGCTCAAGACACCCAGCTAGTACTTTTGCAAAACGAAGTATTCTCTTTATTTAGAGTAACCAATCTTTCTAATACAATTAATTTAAACCTAAATAAAAACATAAACATAAATCCCTTAGCAGAGGTATCCAAGCCAAAGTACCCAATATTCTAATGTTATACAGTTGAAATGGCTTAAGCGATTATGTTCTACACATGGTGATCAGTCATATACAGGACACTGACAGTAATCTTAACAAACACTAAACTTTATACATAGTAACAAAGATACACACCACAGACACTCATCTTTATTATCCCAAGCATACACATTCATTAACCTTACTTCTATTCTATATCCTATACTATAGATAGAATGCTTATGCTTCGTAGTCTTCTTTCCCTCTGCTCTGTCCAAGGATCCTTCTGCTCTGTCCCAGCAGCCCGCTGCTGTTGCTATTCTGCAATTTCTTCTTCCACTGATTCCTTCTTCTAACTTCTCCTATTCCTAACTTGATTGACTTTTGCCTGCTTGCTCTGTCTTTTGTACAATTTTTGGCCTGTTCTGATTGGCTTGTTTCCCAATCCTAGGATTAGCATACCTATCCTCCATTCATCTTTAACCCTCTCTGACTGGTTTATAAGTATGGACAAATCACAACTGCTAAATCTAACTGTCAATCAAAGTTGTTACATAACAAGTTTTAGTATTATGGGAAGTTTGCTATTATGGGATGGTGACCAGTGTTTCCTCTAATTTTGACATCCATGTGCAGAATGAATTTTGTTATGTGCACCATTATGTGTGACACATCACCTTCATATTGGTGCACATAAGAAAATTCATGTGGTGGGGGTGGGGCCAAAGGATTCGGCGTGTGGGAGGCAGCTCAGGGCTGGGGCAGAGGATTGGGGTGCAGGGGGGAGTGAGAGTTATAGATTCATAGATTCATAGATATTAAGGTCAGAAGGGACCATTCTGATCATCTAGTTTGACCTCCTGCACAACACAGGCCACAGAATCTCACCCACCCACTCCTACAAAAAACCTCACCTATGTCTGAGCTATTGAAGTTCTCAAATAGTGGTTTAAAGACTTCAAGGAGCAGAGAATCCTCCCTCAAGTGACCTGTGCCCCATGCTATAGAGGAAGGCGAAAAACCTCCAGGGCCTCTTCCAATCTGCCCTGGAGGAAAATTCCTTCCCGACCCCAAATATGGCAATCAGCTAAACCCTTAGCATATGGGCAAGATTCACCAGGGCTGGGGCAGAGGGTTAGGTGCAGGGGGTGAGGGCTCTGGAGTGGGGCCAGGGATGAGGGGGTTGGGGTGCAGGCTGCTCTGGGGTTGCAGTGGGGAGAGAGGACTCCCCCCAGCCCTCTCTCACCACAACAGCTCAGGGCTGGGGGAGAGGTGCCTTTCCCCAGCCACGGCAGGCCCAGTGGGCCTGGGCCAGGCCGAGGGAGGGGCTCTCTCTCTTTTCTCTTTTAATAAATTTTATACGATGAACAAGATTTTCAGTAATCCTCATCATATTTGTCTTGGCTGTCTGGGTGGGAACCCAAGACTAAATTGTTTAAGGGAGCTGTATTTCTGGCTTCTGGGTAACCAGTAAGGTATTGTGGAAACTGTTTTGTTGCTGGCTTGGTGAATCTAAGTATTAGAAATAACCACCAGTTCTGGGGATTGTCTGCCCCATTCTTTGCAGTTTGTCCCCTATTTTCAGTTAATGGTGGCAAAGCAGTGTTTTCAGTGCTGTGCTTGAGAAACAAAATAGAGCAGCTCCAAATCCTTTTGTATCACAGAGGCTGTGATTTTAATTGCACTGCAGCTCAGCATGTGGATAACTATTTCCTTAGTCTTGCTCAGGTGCTGCTGTATTTCTTTCATTTCACTTAGACCTTGTTCCACTGATGTGTCTTAGAAAACACTGGTAATATACTTACATGCTGTGGAGCAGGGGTTCCCAGACTTGGTTCGCAGCTTGTTCAGGGTAAGGTGAGGAATGGCGAACTGCGGCCACTGTTTGCTGTGAGCAGCTGTACCTGTGGACGTTCAGGTAAACAAAGTGTCTCGCAGCCTGCCAGGGCTTGGTTCGTGGCTTGTTCAGGGTAAGCCCTGGCAGGCTGCGAGACACTTTGTTTACCTGAACGTCTACAGGTACAGCTGCTCACAGCAAACAGTGGCCGCAGTTCGCCATTCCTCACCTTACCCTGAATAAGCTGCGAACCAAGTTTAGGAACCCCTGCTGTAGAGGAACAGGCAACAAAGCTCCACTGTGGAACACTCAGCTTGCTAGATTATGTGAAGTAATGCTGTGGTTATTTATTGTTTATGGCCCTCTCATCACCATATTACAGGCAACAAGTGGATACGAGTATGAAGAATGTGTTCCACACCCGTCCCCACAGAAAACCCAGTTGAATGGATATCCTGTTAAATCTAATCAAAGGTTAAAATATTAAACAAATATGCAACAAACATGAATAGTAAATGCTACCCCCAATCTTCATTCCTTGAACTCATAGAAATAATATATCTGAAAGAACTCAAATCTGAAATTGCAGAACTATTAACTAATTTGCAACCTTGTCCTTTAAATCAGCTACTGTACCCAATGACTGGAAGATAGCTAATGTAACGCCAATATTTAAGAAGGGCTCTAGAGTTGATCCTGGCAATTACAGACCGATAAGTCTAATATCAGTACTGGGCAAAATAATTGAAACAATAGTAAAGAATAAAATTATCAGACACATAGAAGAACATAAATTGTTGCGCAAAAGTCAATATGGTTTCTGTAAAGAGAGATCATGTCTTACTAATCTATTAGAGTTCTTTAAGGTGGTCAACCAACATGTGGACAAGGGGGACCTAGTGTACTTAGTTTCCAGAAAGCCTTTGACAAGGTCCCTCACCCTTACCCTCTTACATAAATTAAGTTGTCATGGGATAAGAAGGAAGATCCTTTCATGGATTGAGAATTGGTTAAAAGACAGGGAACAAAGGGTAGGAATAAATGGTAAATTTTCAGAATGGAGAGGGGTAACTAGTAGTGTTCCCCAAGGGTCAGTTTTAGAACCAATCCTATTCAACTTATTCATAAATGATCTGAAGAAAGGGGTAAACAGTGAGGTGGCAAAGTTTGCAGATGATACTAAACTGCTCAAGATAGTTAAGACCAAAGCAGACTTTGAAGAACTTCAGAAAGATCTCACAAAACTACGTGATTGGGCAACAAAATGGCAAATTTAATGTGGATAAATGTAAAGTAATGCACATTGGAAAAAATAACCCCAACTATACATACAATATGATGGGGGCTAATTTAGCTACAACTAATCAGGAGAAAGATCTTGGAGTCTTCGTGGATAGTTCTCTGAAGACATGTGCAGCAGCAGTCAAAAAAGCAAATGGGATGTTAGAAAAAAAGGGATAGAGAATAAGACGGAGAATATCTTATTGCCCTTATATAAATCCATGGTACGCCCACATCTTGAATACTGTGTACAGATGTGGGCCCCTCATCTCAAAAAAGATATACTGGCATTAGAAAAGGTTCAGAAAAGGGCAACTAAAATTATGAGGGGTTTGGAATGGGTCCCATATGAGGAGAGATTAAAGAGGCTAGGACTTTGCAGCTTGGAAAAGAGGAGATTAAGGGGGGATATGATAGAAGTATATAAAGTCATGAGTGGTGTGGAGAAAGTGAATAAGGAAGTTATTTACTTGTTCTCATAATATAAGAACTAGGGGCCACCAAATGAAATTAATAGGTAGAAGATTTAAAACAAATAAAAGGAAGTTCTTCTTCACTCACTGCACAGTCAACCTGTGGAACTCCTTGCCTGAGGAGGTTGTGAAGGCTAGGACTATAACAGGGTTTAAAAGAGAACTGGATAAATTCATGGAGGTTAAGTCCATTAATGGCTGTTAGCCAGGATGGGTAAGGAATGGTGTCCCTAGCCTCTGTTTGTCAGAGGGTGGAGATGCATGGCAGGAGAGAGGTCACTTGATCATTACCTGTTAGGTTCACTCCCTCTGGGGCATCTGGCATTGGCCACTGTCGGTAGACAAGATACTGGGCTGGACATACCTTTGGTCTGACCCAGTATGGTCATTCTTATGATACAAAACTTCTTAGAATTTAGCATATCACTGGCTGACAGAAATTCTGGGCTTTGGTTTTACATCATGACTGAGTTTTTTCTTCTTTGAAATATTAGGCTGGAAAGAAGATAATCCAGGCACTTTACTTTTCCCCTTATCTCAAAGTGAAAATTTAAAAAAGCATTTATTAATACTCAGCATATTGAGCCTGTTTTCTCAGAAACAGGAATTTAAATATGTGTTTCCATCATCTCTTTCTGATCCTTTCTTTGGCTCTTTTTTCTTTGATGAGAGGACTCTCTTCTTTCCTTCCCTTCTCATTCTTTCTGTATTTCACCATTCCCAGTTCTATGATGTTCCTCCTCACCTCTTGGCTCCATTCTATTGATGGTACTTTTAGGACATCCCTTACTTAAGTATCTGATCACCTCACAATCTTTAATGTTTTTATCCTTGCAACACCCCTGTGAGGTAGGAAAGTATGATTAGCCTCATTTTATAGATGGGAAATTGAGGCACAAAGAAACTAAATGAGTTGTCCAAGTCTGTGAGAGAGCAGGGAGTTGGACTGAGGTCTCTCAGTTAACAGATTGGCACTTTAATCACTGCACCATCCTTCTACTCTAAAAAACTAAAGGTATGACACTACTACCAGCCTTTGCTAGGGCTGCTGTGTACCTCTCCTCCCCCCCCCCCCCAGCTTTTCTCTTCCTTTCTTACTTTCTTGGTTTAGCCATCTCTTTGCTTTTTCTCCTCCCTCTCCAAGCACTCAGTCATTGTCTCAGGGACATCTATTCATCTTTCTGTCCTCAAAGGATCCCATTTGCTGTGCTGTGCCTTTCTTCTCCCCACACAGGGGACCCCATCTCTTTCCCCCCACCTTTTCTCCTGTTTGTTTTCCCACCCCCTAGGTTTCTAGCCTCACCTCAATTACTCAGGACTTTGAGCCCTGCTGCTTCTCCTTCACCCTAGTGTTGAAGTAACTTTTTCCTCACCTCCTGCCTCTATGTGTCTCTATTGTCAGTAACCAGTGTTATCTCATTGTTTCTCTGTGTTCCACATTGTCTGTTTGTTGTGCTCACACGTTTTGTCTTCTTTTTTCTTTAGATGGTAAGCTCTTTGGAGCAGAGACTGTCTCTTTGTTAGGTGAAGTACAGCATCAAGCACAATTGGGTCTGGCCCATGATTGGGGCCCCCCGTAACCTTCTTTTTGTTAAGCTACATGGACTCAAGGAGCAAAATCACTACACCAGCATTTTTTCTAATCCTTTAATCATTTTTATGAATCTTCAATGAACACTGTCCAGTTTATCAATATCCTGCTTGAATTGCAGATTCCAGAAGTTGACACATTAGTCACATCAAATACAGAGGTAAAATAATCTCTCTATTCCTATTGGAGATTTCCCTGTTTATGCATCCAAAGTCACATTAACCCTTAGACCACGTCATTGCCTTGAGAGTTCCTGTCCAACTGATTATCCATCATGACACCCAAATCTTTTTCAGAGAACCCACTTCCCAAGATAGAGTCCCCCATGCTGTAACTATGGCCTATGTTCTTTGGTCCTAGATGTATACAAATTGTTTGTAGGTGCCCAACTTATCAAACAATCTGGATTGCTCTGTATCAGTGAGTGTCCTTTTCATTATTTACCACTCTCCTAATTTTGTGTCATCTGCAAACTTTATCAGTGATGATTTTATGTTTCTTACAGGTCATTGATAAAAAATGTTAAATATAGGATCAAGAACTGACCCTGCAGACTCCATGGGAAACATACTAACTCAGTGATAATTCCGTTTACTAATACACTTTGAGAACCTTTAACAAAAAATAATTGTTTTCTTTATAGTTTGGGTACTAAGTAAAATGTGGTCTTAAGGAAAGTATGGTCTTTTTTTCATTAATTTAATAGGTCAAATGCCAATGGTCTGTTTTCACAAATGACATTGAGATAGTCATAATAGAAGCCCTTACCCAGCTCTTACTCAAAAGGCATTTGTTTTAGTGGCCAAGATAGCAAAAGTTTGGATTAAAGGACCATCTGTACTTTTTTCACTACTTTAAATAACTGGAACATTCTACTTTTCCATTTGAAAATAGGCTCTGCTACCCCTACAATGAGCTTAACTAATGGAAAATGAGAATATAAAATGTATGAAAACAAGTGAAGCATGCTTTTATGTAGTTAAAACCACACCTATTCATAAGCAAGCAAATGTGTGAAAATATCTCTAGCACCACCTACAGCAGTAATTCAGTATTGGGTTTTATGGCTTTGCTTTTTTTTAAAAGCAAAAAAAAAAAAAAGAAATCCATAATACTCGTGAAGTTATTTGTAAGAATTTTGTGGGAATTCAATCATTTTCTCCTAAAGTTTTTTTAGTGTAACTATTCAAAAAAACTAAAGTTTTCAGCTTACATATTTTGGCGGTGGCTTGCTGGAAGTGAAAAGCAACAAGATACAGAGCAAGGTATGTGAAAATCGGGTTTAACCCAGGAGAATTGTACTTTCTGGTGCTGACACTGTGTGGGGATTGATCACATTTTCACAGCTGGATTTTGAATAGGGCCTCATTAAGCTGATATAAATACACCATGTTGTTGTTTTCCAACATCAGCAACAAAATTGCATCCTCATTATACACACTCCAGCTGTGTTCTGCATTCACAGTCCTATCATTTGCCAAATGTAAAACTTAACACTTGTCTCTTGACAGTGATAAAGTTGGTAAAGTTATTTGTATAAGAAAAGAAAAAACTGGAATAGAATGGGAGAAATAAAGGAAAGTGGTTAAAAAGAACTTAATGGGGAAAACTATTGTTGCAAATACTCCTTGTTTCTAATAATACTTACTCACCATACTAATGCACTATGAGATCTTTAGACTAAAGAGGTTATTATTAGTCTTTGTTAAAAATACCAAAGAGACAACAGGATACAACATAGAGCTCATCCTACTTCCACTGAAGTTAATGGTAAAAATGCCTTTGACTTGAATGGCAGCAGTATCTGGCCCTATAACATGGCTTCACATATATTTATAAGAGTAGAGATAGCATATGATAGAAATATTGCTTTAGTTCAGTAGTTAAATTTATACAAAAAAATGTAAGTCACTTTAACAATCACCTGAAATCCTCAGTGAGTCCTTGATTTAAGTATGTGCTTAGGTGCTTTCCTAAATGTCAGTGAGTGAAATCCAGGCTATACTGAAGTCAAAGGCACAAATCTCGTAGATTTCAATAGGTCCAGGATTTCATTCCTTGATTTCAGAGAATCTTAAGCATGTGTTTAATTGCTTTCCTGCATCAGAGCCTACCTGAATCAGTGTAATAGGAAGTAGACGTTTACTTTTCACAATACCTGATCCACAATGCTCTGTTTTTCCATGACTTCCAATAGCTGATCACTTAGAGCTTGGAGTTCTGCCCCACCTGTCCTGCCTTCTCTCTAGCTAGCTGTAACAAGCAACAAAATGACTGTATATACTTGTATTTGTGCACTTCACACTATATTATGAGTATATACATGTTTTATTGATACTCTATTGAAAGTATCTCCTTGATTAAACAATTTCTGATGATTGCATTGATGTAGCCATCAGAAAAATTGAGAGATTGATTCTACATCATTGCATTTCTTTAAATGTTTTTCTTTTACACAAGACAATTATATACCCAATTGTTACATTTTGAAGCATATGTGTAATTATTAAAATAGAGATTACTGTGTTATCACTGAAATAATCCTATTCCTCTAGTAATGGCAATGACTCACTGTTTACAATTGGGTTTTGTCTCACAATGGGCACTGGTGTCAGGTACTAATTCTTCAACCAGATGAAAGCTAGCATTCAATTTTCTTGATTCCTAGTATAGAACTCCAGAAAACAATACATTAACTGGCAGAGGTGTCTGACAAGTACCAGTATAACTTAATTATGGTGTGCCAGATTGTTGTGCAGGCCCCCATTGCCACAGAGGGGCATAAGGGTATGTCTACACTTGAGCTGGAAGGTATAATTTCCAGCTTGGGTAGACATACCTATGCTAACTCTGATAGAGCTAATGCACTAAAAATAGTCATGTAGATGCTGCAGCACAAGTGGCAGGAAGGGCTAGCTGCCTCAAGTATGAATTCATCTTAAACTCTAGAGATGTACTTAATCAGAGCTTGCATGGGTATGTCTATCTGAATTGGAAATTATACCCTGAGCTCCAATGTAGAATTTCCCTGGCCCTGGGGAGTGCATAAGCCACAGTTCTACAGCATGGCTTTGTCCCTGTCCACAGCAGGTCAAACCCCTTTAAGGGCCACATATTCTGTACAACCTCCTCTGCAGGTGTGGTGTAGGTAGAGCAGTGGCTATCCACCCAGTACTTACTTCTCTGTCTATGTGGGTGGAGAGGGCAACAAGGATCTATGAAAGGAAAGAGCTTTGTCTCTAACCTTACAATATACCAGGTTGTATAGCTAGGGCCCATAGCAGATCACCTTCTCCCATAGCAAAGGGGGAGCAGGAAAGGAACTGAGTTCCTTCACTGCGTTCCTTCTGGGGAAATATGTATTTATCCAGGGTGAGATGCAAAGGGACAATCTACCCATGTGTATACATATTTAAAATACCAGCATGACAGGGTGTGAACAGCTTAAAGCTAATCCACTATTTTGTGTACTTGGTAAGCATACCCACATGATCCAAAGTGGCAAGACAATTGATTAAGTACCAGGTGATTAATCAACCAACAAGGAGATTCAGCTCATCTGCTGAGGACGATTAAAAGAGAGACAGGAAGAAATAGGAGGATGGGGGGGGGGGGAGGGAAGGCTGGAAGGAAGGGTCAGAAAAAGTGCAAGATCTCAGAGAGATGAGAGATCTCTCTTCCTCCCTACTTCCCCATTCCTTCCCTTTGTAATAGGTAAAAGCTTCAGGGAAAGTTTTATGATGTGTGAATAAATATTTATAAAGTACTTGATGCTGAAATTATCACTAGTGTGTGTGAGAATTATTCTCAGTAAGAATCCACGGTGAGAAACAACTTAAAAATTACACTTCTGTCTGAAGTTACTTTGTCTAATGTTCCCACAAGAAATCTACAAAATTACTATAATTGAAAAAGACTGGAGAAAGAAATGTTCTATTTTTAGTTTGTGCACATTTGATAGCACTTTCTATATTATCATTTTCACAGTTTTCCCTGTATAATGAATCAGTTAGTAAGTTTCCCCAGTCTTGGGTGCAGAAACTACTTTTAAGATCAATTTTATACAGCCTAGATTTCAAAGTTGATTGCATCCTTTAAAAAAAAAAGAGCTAAGACATCACAAGCAAGAGTAAGGAAGAATGACCAAATTTTATGATTGTAATATACTGAGGCCTAGATCCTGATCTCATTTCAGTGTATTATAATTTAGTATTTCCATATAGCTCTCACTGTATTTTACAAGTGTAGAAGTCAGTGGAATGATTCCATATTTACACCAGTTTCCTCTAGTGCAGCAGTCAGAATTTTGCAATGTGCTAGGTGAATTCTGTGAGATGGATCCATGTTTTTTATTGCTAGTGAATGCAGGATTTATGGCAGGGTCCATTATTTAAGGGGTATATTAAAGCTTTTTTGGGGGGGAAGTAGCCTTTAAACTTGCATACATCTTTGTTCAACAATCCACCACCTAGCATTAACAGCCTTGTCAATTACAATCCTGCCTCAAACGTTCCATTGTTTGGGGAAGTTGTTGAGAAAGCCATGGTGAGACACCATCATCTGAAATGGGTTTCCTCCAATTTCCTGCATGTGCTTTTAAATCTTAATACAGTAATTAACTGCACTTATCTTATTGCCAGACTATGTGCTCTGGGCAAAGAATAGAGGTTAGGTGTCCATCTTGTTTTCATTAGATTTCTCAGCAAACTTGGATACCATCAATCACAAGGTTAGCCCTGGAACTGGATGAGGCGGAGGTGGATAGAATACACTGAGACGGCTGCATTTGTTTCTTTCAAAGACACCCCCAAGAATCATGTTGACAACTGTTCTGTTTTTCCAAGACCTCTCATGTGTAGAGTCCACTGCATTTCATGCTGCTACCTTTCCTGTTCAGATATACTGGATCTTCAGCCTGTCTTCATGCATTTTTAGACTTGGAAGCCAAAGCTTCTGATATGATCTACCAACAAAAATTATAAGTCTGACAAGTTTAACTGACATGTTTGAAAAACAAATAAAATCAGAAGATTACAAATCACCGCATTCAGTGGAAATCATGAGTCATGTTCTGACTGAGAAATGGAATTTTAGTCATAATTTCTGAGTGGTCTAATCCACAAACTTCAAGGCACTGACTCATTGCTTGCTTATACATGTCACATAACAGTAACAACTAATAGGACAAGGCAGCCTTTGAGGATAGATGGTAAGGCTGTTATTATCAAAGTCCTTTAATAAATCTCTGTAAGGTATTCTATTTCTATCTGGCAACTCTTACGATCAATTCTACCTGACTTCCATTGGATGATGCATTGGTTATTATTGCAGCTTCCAAAAAATGTGTAGAAACGTAGATGCATTAATAACACAAGCTTAAACGAAGTCCTGATTGTGTTTAGTTTTGCAGGATTGCAACCTTTAGCAAAGATGAATGTATCAGACATGTCACTGAACCTCAAATTCATTCATGTGAATGTAAATCACCAAATATAAGTAGATGAGACATTTATTCAAGTTATTTCTGACCAAAAGCAGAACACAAGTATCAGAAATCTAAATCTCAATAATATATTGGAATAGATTCATAGATACTAAGGTCAGAAGGGACCATTCTGATCATCTAGTCCGACCTCCTGCACAGCGCTGGCCACAGAATCTCACCCACCTACTCCTATGAAAAACCTTACCTATGTCTGAGCTATTGAAGTCCTTAAATCATGGTTTAAAGACTTCAAGGAGCAGAGAAGCCTCCCTCAAATCAACCATGCCCCATGCTACAGAGGAAGGCGAAAAACCTCCAGGGCCTCTCCAATCTGCCCTGGAGGAAAATTCCTTCCCGACCCCAAATATGGCAATCAGCTAAACCCTGAGCATATGGGCAAGATTCACCAGCCAGATACTACAGAAAATTCTTTCCTGGGTAACTCAGATCCCACCCATCTAATATCCCATCACAGGGGATTAGTCCTATTTACCCTGAATATTTAAAGATCAATTACTTACCAAAATCCCATTATCCCATCATACCATCTCCTCCATAAACTTATCAAGTAGAATCTTAAAACCAGATAGATCTTTTGCCCCCACTGCTTCCCTTGGAAGGCTATTCCAAAACTTCACTCCTCTGATGGTTAAAAACCTTCGTCTGATTTCAAGTCTAAACTTCCTGGTGGCCAGTTTATACCCATTTGTTCTTGTGTCCACATTGGTGCTGAGCTGAAATAATTCCTCTCCCTTTCGTGTATTTATCCCTCTGATATATTTATAGAGAGCAATCATATCTCCCCTCAACCTTCTTTTAGTTAGGCTAAACAAGCCAAGCTCCTTCAGTCTCCTTTCATAAGACAAGTTTTCCATTCCTCGGATCATCCTAGTAGCCCTTCTCTGTACCTGCTCCAGTTTCAATTCATCCTTTTTAAACATGGGAGACCAGAACTGCACACAGTATTCTAGGTGAGGTCTCACCAGGGCCTTGTATAATGGTACTAAAACCTCCTTATCCCTACTGGAAATGCCTCTCCTGATGCATCCCAAAACCGCATTAGCTTTTTTCACAGCCATATCACATTGGCAGCTCATAGTCATCCTATGATCAACCAATACTCCAAGGTCCTTCTCCTCTTCCGTTACTTCTAATTGATGCGTCGCCAACTTATAACTAAAATTCTTGTTATTAATCCCTAAATGCATAACCTTACACTTCTCACTATTAAATTTCATCCTATTACTATTACTCCAGTTTACAAGGTCATCCAGAACCTCTTGTATAATATACCGATCCTTCTCCGAATTGGCAATACCTCCCAGCTTTGTATCATCTGCAAACTTTATTAGCACACTCCCACTTTTTGTGCCAAGGTCAGTAATAAAAAGATTAAATAAGATTGGTCCCAAAACCGATCCCTGAGGAACTCCACTGGTAACCTCCCTCCAACCTGACAGTTCGCCTTTCAGTAGGACCCGTTGCAGTCTCCCCTTTAACCAATTCCTTATCCACCTTTTGATGTTCATATTGATCCCCATCTTCTCCAATTTAACTAATAATTCCCCATGTGGCACGGTATCAAATGCCTTACTGAAATCTAGGTAAATGAGATCCACTGCAGTTCTTTTATCTAAAAAATCTGTTACTTTTTCAAAAAAGGAGATTAGGTTGCTTTGGCACGATCTACCTTTTGTAAAACCATGTTGTATTTTGTCCCATTTACCATTGACTTCAATGTCTTTAACTAATTTCTCCTTCAAAATTTTTTCCAGGACCTTGCATACTACAGATGTGAAACTAACTGGCCTGTAGTAACCCGGATCACTTTTTTTTCCTTTCTTAAAAATAGGAACTATATTAGCAATTTTCCAATCATTCGGTACTACTCCTGAGTTTACAGATGCATTAAAAAATCTTGCTAATGGGCTTGCAATTTCAGGTGCCAATTCTTTTAATATTCTAGGATGAAGATTATCTGGGCCCCCTGATTTAGTCCCATTAAGCTGTTTCAGTTTCGCTTCTACCTCCGATATGGCAATATCTACCTCCATATCCTCATTCCCATTTGTCATGCTACGATTATCCCTAAGATCCTCTTTAGCCTTATTAAAGACTGAGGCAAAGTATTTGTTTAGATATTGGGCCATGCCTAGATTATCTTTAACCTCCACTCTATTCTCTGTGTTTAGCAGCCCCACTTCTTCTTTCTTAGTTTTCTTCTTATTTATATGGCTATAGAACCTTTTACTATTGGTTTTAATTCCCTTTGCAAGGTCCAACTCTACTCGACTTTTAGCCTGTCTCACTTTATCCCTACATGTTCTGACCTCAATTAGGTAGCTTTCCTTGTTGATCCCTCCCATCTTCCTGTATGCTTTCTGCTTCTTCTTAATCACCTCTCTAAGATGCTTGCTCATCCAGCTTGGTCTACAACTCCTTCCTATGAATTTTTTCCCCTTTCTTGGGATACAGGCTTCCGATAACTTCTGCAGCTTTGATTTAAAGTAATCCCAGGCCTCCTTTACCTTTAGATCCATACATTCTTCAGTCCAATACACTTCCCTAACTAATTTCCTTAATTTTTGAAAGTCAGCCCTTTTGAAATCAAAAACCCTAGTTGCAGATTTATTTTTGTTAATCCTTCCATTTAGTTTGAACTGAATTAGCTCATGATCATGAGCCAAGATTGTCCCCTACAACCATTTCTTCTATGAGGTCCTCGCTACTCACCAAAATTAAATCTAAAATGGCATCCCCTCTAGTCGGTTCAGCAACTACTTGATGAAGGAATCCATCAGCTATCGCATCTAGGAAAATCTGAGCCCTATTATTATTACTAGCACTGGTCCTCCAGTCTATATCTGGGAAGTTAAAGTCTCCCATGATCACGCAGTTTCCATTAGTATTTACTTTATTAAAAACATTAAAAAGGGCTCTATCCATATCCAAATTAGATCTCAGAGGTCTATAGCACACCCCAAGCACTATCGTAGGAGAGGCTTTACTAGTTTTCTTCCCCAATGTAATTTTTGCCCAGACGGACTCCGTCTTATCCATTGCATCGCTTCTTATTTCTTTACATTCTACCTCATCATGGATATACAATGCTCCTCCACCACCTTTACCTTTGTTTCTGTCTTTCCTAAACAGCACATACCCTTCAATACCTGTAGTCCAGTCATGACTACTATTCCACCATGTTTCTGTTATCCCAAGAATATCTGGTTTCACTTCCTGCACCAGTAGCTCTAGTTCCTCCATTTTGTTACCTAGGCTCCTCGCATTGGTGTACAAACATCTTAATTTTTGCTGTTTGGCCTCGCTCACATTTTGTACCCTATTAGGCACAGTCATTCTACAGCCAGTATAACCTATTAGACTAGTATCCACACCGCCCTCGCTCCTTATATACATTCTCCTACCCACGGCTGTATCCTTTCTTACTTCGTCTTCTTCCCTCTCAATGCTAAAATCTGGTGTGGAGATTTCCTGGACATCTCCCAACCATCTCCCCCTAATTCCTAGTTTAAAGCTCTCTTTATCAGTTGTGCCAGCCTTGATCCTAGAAGTCTATTTCCTTCCCTACTCAGATGAAGTCCATCCCGAGAGAACTGTCCTCTGTCCGTGAATGCCTCCCAGTGGCCATACATCCCAAAGCCCTCCTTATAGCACCACTGCCTAAGCCATCTGTTGACAGTCATAATCCTGTCACATCTTTGTTGCCCTTCTCTAGGAACAGGAAGGATCCCGCTAAAGATCACCTGAGCCTCAATTTCCTTAAGCGTCTTCCCCAGCCTAGCATAGTCTCCTTAATACTTTCCAGCGAGAATCTAGCCGTATCATTTGTTCCCACATGAAGGATAATTAGGGGATTCTTTCCCGCTCCCTTTAGGATCCTTTTCAACCTCAGGTCTACATCCCGTATCTTAGCACCCGGAAGACAGGACACCCTTCTATTCTCAGGATCAGCTCTAGCTACAGGCCTGTCTATTCTTCTCAATAAAGAGTCCCTGATCACATAGACCTGCCTTTTCCTGGTGACGGTGCTATTCTCCAGTCTCTCCCCTGTTCCCTCTGGCTGCAAGTTCTTTCCATTCCTATTTTCCCTTATAATCCTCTTCAACCCATCCTGTATCCTCCTGGGGCTCATATTTGGTGTAGTCTCCCTTGACTCTTCCCCTTTTTCTATAGGACTAGCCTCTCTTCTCTTCTTCCTTACCCTTCCACCTTCAACAAGTACCTGCTGAGCCCCTTCTTCATTTTTCAACTCTGCAAACCTATTCCTAAGCTCTATTTCTCCTTCAGTAGCCCGTCTTTACCTCTGCCTGGTTCTTTTAGTCACATGCTTCTACTGACCACTTTCCTCACCCAGTCTCCCCTCAAAATTCCCCAGCCCTGCTTCCATCTGTAAGTCTGAGCTTTTCCCTTCAGATACCTCATGTCTTTGCTCCATCATCTGCTCAAACCCCTTCCTAAACTCAACGAGACTTTCCACCTGCATCTCCAAACCTCGGATCTTTTCCTCCATCTGCTCTATCAGACGGCATTTCATGCAGAAAAAACTCTTACCGGTTCCCCCCTCCAGGATCATGTACATACCACAGCTTCCACATCCAGTCATCCTCAATGTGTCTTCCACTACAGGAGTCACTCCCACAGCTGCCTCCGTATCTGTCATCGCCTTCCCACCTAAATCCTGTTAATCTGGGAAACACAAGCCACACCAAAAAGACCACCCCCCCAGCAAAAGCAAACCCCAAACAAGCACCACAATGCAAACTCCCACTCAAACTCCCCTGTTTAGAGCTCTGTTTGCTAGCTCCTGTGCCGCTGCAGCTGTCTGTGTAAATCAGGAGTCAATAATATTTCAAAGACAGATGGAGAAGTTTTTATCATCTAGAGTTCTGAAATTCTAATAAGTTGTAATTCAGATTCTCAGGAGAGGCTTGGGCCCACCCGACACCACCAGGTCCCGACTCAGGGCCCTAACAGTGGAGGAGTATTCCACCACTGGGTCAGCGGGGAATCCAGCCACAACACGCTGTCCGTGCTTCAGGCAACGCTACAGCCAGACTGAATGCGAGATAGATGTCCCAATAGTTGAGCTCACCCTATAGATGCCTCTCTTCTGTGGCCTTGCCTACCCAGTAGAATCCCTGACCTCATTAAGATGGGACTTGCCTGGGAAACATGTTTCATTCAGTGCAGCTATACCCAATGTTGTATTTGACAAGTTTGATTCTGATGAAAGCAGTGCACCTTTCGAGCCCACCAGCATCATCAGAAAGTGTGACATTCCAGGATACAGAGTTCAGTGTTCTTTGTGGGTGATGTTGATTTTTAACCACACAATTGGATTACCAGCTAGTTGTGAGACACTAGCAAATCAATAATGGTGTGAACAATGTTTAGGAATCCTTTTCTTGCCCTTTTCTGGATTGGAGAGAGCAGTGATGTCTCTGAAGAGCATTGCTCTGTTGCACAAGCATATGCATATGGATGCTGATATCACTCCAAGTCAATGCTGAATGACTATCACTCCCACACGACTTGTGTGTAAATTTGTGATTAGGGACCCACAGCATCATCCTCTGCCTGTCCCCATTGTCACCTGCACATCACTGTAGGAATTTCAAAAAGAGAACAAATGAAGAAATAGCAAGCAATAAGGACTACACACCAGAATGGTCAAAAATACAGGCATATAGAAGACAGTCGTGAGACTAAATCACAATATTTTTGTTTTCACTTTCCTCTGAGGTTAGTAATTTTTGTTTTCTTACAAGATCACTGTCAGCTGCAGCGCTATCAGCTTCCCAATTAGAGTACTATATATGAGAAGTAATAATATGCTGGTTACAATTATGGTACAGTAATAGCTTCTTTAAAAGGTCAGGAAAGGAAGATTACTGGAATAGTAGACAATGCTTGACAGGGAAATAGAAACAGAATCATAACCTTTTAGTAGACACAATCAGGAATTTGATCAAATTACATGGATAGGAAACATTACAAAAGGAGTGAACATCTTTAACTGAATGCACAGAATGCTTTATAATTAGCAAGTGGCATTACCAATACAATGTAAAAAATAAGGTTTCATTAAAAGAAGAAGTGAATAGTGTGACAAAGTTCCTGCTCTACCTTGGTGGGTCTTGTGCTTATTGGTGGATTTGCTCACCTTGGAGCTTCACGGCAGCCCTCAGCTTGGCCATTTTTCTGAATTCACAGACTAGGTTGACCCCTCCTGTGTCTGACCAGGAGTTGGGAGGATTTGGGGGGGGGAACTTGGGCCTGCCCTTTACTCCGGGTTCCAGCCCTGGGCCCTGTGGAATGCAGCTGTCTACAGTGCCTCCTGGAACAGCTGTGCGACAGCTACAACTCCCTGGGCTACTTCCCCATGGCCTCCTCCCAACACCTTCTTTATCCTCACCATCTTCCTCCTAGTGTCTGATAATGCTTGTACACCTCAATCCTCCAACAGTCCACATTCTCACTCTCAGCTCCTAAGGTGTTCTAATCAGCCTATCTTAGTTGTCTCCAAAAGGTTCCTGATTGTTCTGGAACCGTCCCTGTTACCTTACCCAGGGAAAAGGGACCTACTTAGCCTGGGGCTAATATATCTGCCTTCTATTACTCTCCTATAGCCATCTGGCCCGACCCTGTTACAATAGGTAAAGTCTAGTTTTGGTTTTACAACATTTATCTTCTAAACGTTTACTCTATTTCTCATCCATATTGGCTGTAGCACGGCTGCTGTCCAATTTACACCTTTGCATGATTCTGTGGAGCTATTCAGCACAGATCAGTGACTAAGTGCAGGAAGAAAAGGAGGCGTATCGACCCCATAAGCTATGAGATGTGTGCTTAGTGGGAGAAGGATCTGCCCACTGCAACTGTTCTTGTTCTAGAAAGGAAATATTAGATTATTTGTTAGTAGGGATACTTATTTTCTCTTCCCTTTGTGACTAGTTTATGCTTTTTGATTCAACTCTTTATTTGAAGGAGTAATTATGGTTAAGGATATGATTTTGTCAACGATATTTTTAGTAAAAGTCACGGACAGGTCACGGGCAATAAATAAAAATTAATGGAAGCCATGACCTGTCCTTGACTTTTACAAAAAACGTCCCTGACAAAATGGGGAGGAAGGAAGGTCCAACACCCTGCCCCGACTGCAGCAGCTGGGCTCTGCAAGGACCCCGTTGCCCAGTGTCTGGGAGCGCAGGCTGGACGGGGGGTGGGGGGAGAGAAGGGTGCTACCTTGTGGGGCTGGGAGGGGGCCCTGCCAGCATCGGCAGCTGGGCAGCTCTTGAGTCCCTCCTCTGGCCTCCAGGAGCTGCGGGGTGAGCGTCAGCTGTTCACTTTGGCTGAGCAGCTGTGGAGGGCAGGGGCATAGCCTGCCAGCGGCATTGGCTGGGCAGCTCAGGGGTTCCTGCTGGTAGTGGGGGCTGGTCAGTTGCAGGGGGTCCCCCACCACCCATGGAGGCTGGGTAGCTGCAGGAGAGACCCCTGCTGCTGACAGCAGCTGGTCAGCTGCGGGGGCCACCAAGGTCACAGAGGTCTCTGGAAGTCACAATTCCATGACTTCCGTGATCTGTGACATAATGGTAGCCTTAATCTCTCCTACACTTTTATTAAGGATCATAGATTTAAATATTACTCTTACTACTAATGCAGAGTTTGCTTTAGAATTCTAAGAGTCAAAATATTCAAAGTTAAGGCTGCAAAATCTCTATCAAATGGATACACATTTGATGCTGAATATGTTTTTAGCTAAATAATCCGAACAGCCTCAAAACTTGCGTGCATTTAACAATACTAATAGGCTCTACTATGGTCATACCAATTTGAAACTTTTGTATTTATTAATTGTTCACAAACATGTAATTTTGTTATTTGACCAGCTCTATTTTTCAATCAGTCTTTCTTACTATTTTTATTTACTCAACTTTTCATTTCCCATTAATTGTATGCCCCACAGGTGTATGCAATTCCAAGTTCCAGAAACCTAGAACATCTCATGTGCCAGAACTTTATCTCCTAGCTACATAAACACAATGAAGTCAAAAATAATTTCCATCACTAAAAGAAACAAAACCATATATTGGTATATTGGTAGAATTATAAGAAGGATCTGATACATTGTAATCAAAACAAAACATTTAAAAAAAATCAAATGATTCCTAAATCTGGTACAGAGTAGTCTGAATAATCTCCAGTAATAAAAAGGTTAAGCATACGGCAATTATAATGTAATTAATGCCATATGACACTTGTTAAGGTTCCTTCCCCACTGTGAACTCCAGGGTACAGATGTGAGGACCTGCACGAAAGATCCTCTAAGCTTATTCTTACCAGCTTAGGTTAAAAACTTCCCCAAGGTACAAACTTTGCCTTGTCCTTGAACCCTATACTGCCACCACCAAGCGTGTTAAACAAAGAACAGGGAAAGAGCCCACTTGGAGACGTCTTCCCCCCAAAAATCCCCCCCAAGCCCTACATCCCCTTTCCTGGGGAAGGCTTGGTAAAAATCCTCACCAATTTGCATAGGTGAACACAGACCCAAACCCTTGGATCTTAAGAACAATGAAAAAGTAATCAGGATCTTAAAAGAAGAATTTTAATTAAAGAAAAAGTAAAAGAATCACCTCTGTAAAATCAGGATGATAAATACCTTACAGGGTAATCAGATTCAAAACATAGAGAATCCCTCTAGGCAAAACCTTAAGTTACAAAAAGGACACAAAAACAGGAATATACATTCCATTTAGCACAACCTATTTTACTAGCAATTTAACACATTTCTAGGAAATTAACACATTTCTAGCTAGATCACTTACTAATTTAACAGAAGTTAAGAAGAGCATTCCTGACCTGGTCCCGGCAAAAACATCACACAGACAGACAGACCCTTTGTTTCCCCCTGCCCCGCCTCCCCCGCAGCTTTAAAAGTAACTTGTCTTATCATTGGTCATTTTGGTCAGGTGCCAGTGAGGTTCTCTTAACTTCTTAACCCTTTACAGGTGAAAGGGTTTTTTTGCCTCTGCCCAGGAGGGATTTTATAGTTCTGTATACAGAAAGGTGGTTACCCTTCCCTTTATATTTATGGCAACACTAATCTCTTGCTACTTTACCTAGATCTGTTTTTAAAAAGGATTGGACATAGTTATCAAGACTGACATGTTTTTCAAAGTTTAACAGTGGTATGAAGCATGGATGACAGCTTTTTAAAGAACACAACAATGGAACAAGACAATACATTTTATGGTGGCTAATAAAGAACTTAGAAAGATGGAGTGCGCTCATAACCTTTATATTCTTAACTATTAGCTGGTTGTTAATTTTTCAGCATACCTAGAAAACCCAGGGACCCTATGTCTAAAAACTTGCATAAAATGGAAACAGTAAGCTGGAAATTATTTAAAGGTGTTAGCTGGGACAACAGAATTTACACTACAAACCACTGTAGTAATTTGTAGTGTTACCCAGTGTAAAGGTTACATGCAGGGAGTCTCCTTCTTTTACAATTAAGGTTGATTTTGGCAGAAAAATGATACTGGAAATTTTGAAGATAAGATTTCTCACAGCATTGTAATCAGGGTGTCTCTATGCAATGAAAATAAGTATGTTAAAGTCATTCTTTAATAATTGCATGAATGAAATTAAATCAAATGAAAAACTGTTACATTATAATGCTAATCAATTTTTACAGAATAAGTAGCTGGAAATTCTAGACTAAACTGCATCTTTTAATTGCTTTGTATTGTTTTATATTCAAAATTATAAATTAAATAAGAAAGTAAGGAATGTGATACGTATTTTAAACATGCACATTTATGGAGAAAATGGCTAAGGAG
Source organism: Dermochelys coriacea (assembly GCF_009764565.3). Taxonomy (NCBI): domain Eukaryota; kingdom Metazoa; phylum Chordata; order Testudines; family Dermochelyidae; genus Dermochelys; species Dermochelys coriacea. Next base: position 38,824,884 of record NC_050070.1, on the reverse strand, counting down.
GAAAAAAAAATATATGGCTAAGGAAAAAAAAAATCCAGAAAAGTTTTTCCTGCAGCCATGGTTGAAATCTTCATACCAATCTGTGTAATGAACTACATTTTGAGTCCTCTTTTGCTCCAAGAAAGGTTAATGCCAGCTAATGCTCTCATTCAGGGCTAACTGCCTCTTTTCTCCCTGACATTGATTAGGCGCAACATAGATAGCAAAATGGGGATGGGAAGCAGCCTCTGTAGAACCACTCCTCCTCCTCTAGTATGGATAGATGGCAAGTGGGGAGGCAGGAAGTGGGCAGAGAATTGGCTCTATCCCAACAACATGGAGGGGCTAGGCATAGTTGCATCAGCATGCCAAAGGAAATAATTTAAGTCAGTTATCCCAGGGAGGGAACTGGGAAGCAGATAGGGACTCTTTGGACAGTGTGAAAATGAGGTTCTGTTTTGACTCTGCCAATGAGTTTCTGTGAAACTGCGCATGTCACTTAAACTCTTTGTACTTCAATCTCCCTGTCTGTAAAATGGGGCTAATGCTTACCCATCTTTGTAAAGCATTTTAAGATCTCTGGATGAAAAGTAGCATATAAAAATGTATTATTACAGGTTAATAACATCAAGAAAGTTGATTGATCTAGCTATATTCTCCATGCAATCCTCTCTGAAGCATTATCAGTTGACTATGTTTGGCAGCCCGTTTTTCTGATCCTTTCTTTATCATCCTCCAAAAGGCAAGAATTATATTAGGAGTCCTTTTAGATGCAGAAGAGAAATTAGAGTTACGGTTGCTAGAATTGATTCTGGAGAAGAAATCAAATACTACTTGGATTTTATTTGTAATGTTTGTAAGAGGAAAAAAAAGTTAACTAATTATTTTTTTCCTATTACAGTACCGTAAGTGAACAGACTAGGGAAGTATTATGCTCCCCTGACATTAAGGCAGACTTCAATACCTAAGGAATGTTCCTTGTGAGAATCAGACCTAAAAGCTATGCCAGAATTTACCTTCATACTGGGAAAGTGGATATGAAAGTTATGAGGTAAAAATGCTGTGTTATTGTGCAGTTAATGGAAATGAGAACTTTTAAAGTGATTCAAGTAAAGATTTTCATGTTCGTTCTGTAAATAAAACAAAATTCCTGTTTCTACCACTGGTGATTTTATATGTCAATAGCTATATGGAAAAAAACAAGGTTTGGAAATGCAGAAAAATCATACAATTAGAAATTAGGGTGGTCAATTAATCGCAGTTAACACACGCAATTAATTAAAAAAATTAATTGTGATTAATCACAGTTTTAGTTGCACTGTTAAATAGAATACTAATTGAAATGTATTAAATATTTTGGATGTTTTTCTACATTTTCAAATATATTGATTTCAATTCCAATACAGAATACAAAATGTACAGTGCTTACTTTATACTATTTTTATTACAAATATTTGCACTGTGAAAATAACAAAAGAATCAGTATTTTTCAATTCACCTCATACATGTCTTTATTGTGAAAATGAAACTTACAAATGCAGATTTTTTTTGTTATATAACTGCACTCAAAAACATGTAAAACTTTAGCACCTACAAGGCCTCTCAGTCCTACTTCTTATTCAGCCAATCATTAAGACAAACAAGTTTGTTTACATTTGTAGAAGATAATGCTGCCTGCTTATTTACAATGTCAACTGAAAATGAGACCAGGTATTTGCACGGCACTTTTGTAGCTGGCATTGCAAGGTATTTATGTCCGACATATGCTAAACTTTCATATACCCCTTCACGCTTTGGCCACCATTCCACAGGACATGCTTCCATGCTGATGATAATTGTTAAAAATAAATAAATATGTTAATTAAATTTATGACTCAACTCCTTGGGGAGAATTCTATGTCTCCGGCTCTGTTTCACCAGCATTCTGCCATATATTTCATGTTACAGCAGTCTTGATGATAACCGAGCATGTTCATTTTAAGAACACTTTCACTGCATATTTGTCAAAACACAAAGACGGTATCAATCTGAGATTTCTAAGGATAGATATAGCACTCGACCCAAGGATTAAGAAGTGCTGAAGTGGATCTGAAGTGCCATCCAAAATCTGAGAGGGACGAGATGTGGAACATGCTTTCAGAAGTCTTAAAAGAGCAACATTCTGATGTGTTTCAGAGTAGCAGCCGTGTTAGTCTGTATTCGCAAAAAGAAAAGGAGTACTTTTGGCACCTTAGAGACTAACAAATTTATTAGAGCATAAGCTTTTGTGAGCTACAGCTCACTTCACTTCACTCTGATGTGGAAACTTCAGAACCCAAACCACCAAAAAAGAAAATCAACCTTCTGTTGGTGGCATCTGACTCAGATAATGAAAAGGAACATCTGTCGGTCCACACTGCTTTGGATCGTTATCGAGCAGAACCTGTCATTAGCATGGACGTGTCCTCTGTAATGGTGATTAAAGCATGAAGGGACATCTGAATCTTTAGTACATCTGGCATGTAAGTATCTTGCGATGTTGGCTACAACAGTGCCATGCGAACATCTGTTTTCACTTTCAGGTGATGTAAACAACAAACAAGCAGCATTATCTACTGCAAATGTAAACAGACTTGTTTGTCTGAGCAATTGGCTGAACAAGAAGTAGGACTGAATTGACTTGTAGGCTCTAAAGTTTTACATTGTTTTGTTTTTAAATTCAGGGGTTTTTGTATATAATTCTACATTTGTAAGTTCAACTTTCATGATAAAGAGATTGCACTACAGTTCTTGTATGAGGTCAATTGAAAATACTATTTCTTTTGTTTTTCAGTGTAAATATAAAGTGAGCACTGTACACTTTATATTCTGTTGTAATTAAAAATCAATATATTTGAAAGTGTAGAAAACCTCCAAAAATATTTAAATAAATGGTATTTTATTAATGTTTAACAGCGCAATTAATAACATGATTAATTATGATTCATTATTTAATTGAGCAATTAATCACGATTAATTTTTTTAATCGCTGGACAACCCTATTAAAAATAAATATATCTATATCTACATATCATAATGTTGCTTTTTTGTGCCTTTGGCAACTAAACCAGTGTATTTTGTTTGAGGAAATATTCTTCTTTCCAGAGAAATAATCCAGCCAGCTTCAGAACATGTGATGAAATATTTTGCCATAGAAAACAGTTCAGAAGGTTAGGACTCAAACTGTTAGGTGCTTATCCAAACCAAACTTCAAAAACTTTTCAAGTTCACCCATTTTTTAACCCAGTAATGTTATAATAATCATTAGAGATTATTAGCAGTTTGTTAAAGTCTAAATAATGGAACAGACATTGAGATGGAAAGAGAGAAAGAATTACCTGTAAACATAAAACACAAAATCTTCATACAACATTGCTGGACATAAATAATAGCTTATCATTTCAGTCATATTCTGTTTTCATAATACAGGTTTGATATATCCAGAATTTCAAAATTTTCCAGCAATTAAACATGTTTTAACAAGCAAAGTAAAGAATGCTGTATATTTTCTGTATATTTCAAGCAGGTCATTTCCCTGGTGTGTGAAACTAATCAATCCCAATTGCAATATAAATGTCAAAAATCATACATGAAGGTGATTGTTTTCCTTATTACAAGTGGAGGACAATTTGTGGGGGAGAGGCTGCAGAAAAGCCATTATATAGCACTGAAATAGTTTCTGTGGTTAAACAGGAAAAAGCTGTCAACAACAGTAAGACTAATAGTCATTTAAACTGTAAGAAACTGATTAGCAACGGCACAGCTGTGACATGTGTATGTGATTAAAAGTTAATGTCATTCTACATGATCCTCCACACACTTATGCATAAGGAACTTTATGTATGGGAATTGCAAAATTACTCAGATACATAAGTGTTTGCATCATTGGGGACCTATTTACTAAGATTTTTTAATCAATCTAATAACATTCTTTACTATGTTCATAAAGTTCTGGAATGCCACCAGTCACTTTATAGTTAATGCGGCTTTAACAATAATTAGTTAGCAGAGATGGCATATTGAATAAACTGAAATTACTACCACTGTGCCTCTTTATTTAATTTTAAAAAGATTTGTTATTAGCCCACCTGTTCTGAATATTTGCAATATTTCCATTTACTTTTTTAAATTTTGTAATATGATTTTTTAGATATTAGAGAACACAGTTTACTGCATTTTCTGGTATAAAGGCAGAAATTTAAGTTAAATTTAAGTTATGATCTATTTACAAGTGCCAAAAAATTCCAAAATATGCTTATTTCTTTTTATTTTTAAACGCATCATAAATATCAGTTAAGCAAACTATTTCAAACCACATCCTCTCTCTTAACTCTTTTCTTTCCTCTTCTTTTATATTTTCATTTTTAATATCTTATTTTAGTTTCCAAAGAAGTTTCAAATTCCAGTATTTTTGCAAAATTTGCATTAAGCAACTATGAAAAGACATAGGTGTGATGGAATTCTCCACAGTGCAGTAGGAAACAGAGCTACTCCTGATGGCTGTCATCAGCTGCCAGGGTTCTGGAGTAGAGATATAACCCCATGTCAACAGTTTTCAAGCAATTACTAAGGAAGCTGCAAGGCTCAGGACTGTGAAAGCAGATATGCTATTTTTTTTCTGATTGACTTATTTTCTTATTGTATACTTTCACGAATCCAGAGTGGCCTCTGCTGACCCTTCTGAACACGTGGGTAGGGTCACCCAATCTAGTTACCAGAATACCATATTAGATACCATTGTGATGAGTATCTGTCATTTGGCCGCCACCATGTGACTAAACACAATTTAAAAACATCTGAAATGTACTGCAAAAAGCTGCTTTAGAATCAGTGCCCCAACTTTGACTACATTTTTGCGGACAAATTTTTACACTAAATTCTTTATTTTCATGGAACCTTCACAAACTTGGAAATAGTCAAATTTTGAGTGTGTAATCTTTTGCACAGTTCTAGGTATGACAGATTCACTGATGTAACACTGTATAATATATTTGATAAGACATTCATTATTCTTATGTCAAATTTTAAAAAAAAGATAGGAAATGTAATTCACATGTTATAAAGGAATTTCAGTAAAACCAGTGGTGTTCTAATACAGTTATATTATCTGCGTCTCATAGGGACTACACACATTGATGTAAATCTCAAAAGGCACACACTATACTGTGCATTACAGCTTTGGAACCAAGTTGTACGGGGTGGGGGGAGATAGTCATAAAGCTGTGACAATAGGAAAGGTAATTTTCCTTAAAGATTCACAGGGGCAGGGCCCAAGATATTAGAGCTGATCCTAAGAGGTGCTGAGCATTGATTACAATAGTGACTTGGTAAATTGGCACAGAGCCACGGATGTAAATGCTGCTATAGACCTGCTCAGAATCTGGCTGTAGGAGCTGCAGGTGTTCAGCATGTAGTTTACAGGAACTGATCACCACCCTTTTGGATAACTTGTGAGTTAGCCTTACCTGGGTGGTGGCATTGGAGCTCAGTGCAAAGGACTTGCATCCCTTATTAGGAAGCCAACAGCTCTTCCTTTTGACTGGAGTAAGTCCCTAGTGGCCACAAGCACTGGTTCTCCTCTGGCCTCCTGGTGCAGGGGAAGCCTACCTGGCTCTGTGGACAGTCAGACATCTCTGATCAAGAGAATCAATAGGGAAAGTGTATCCATGACTACCTGAAAATTTCTGTTCTTTGGCTAATAAGGTCCACAGATCTATTACGACGAGTATTTTGGCCTGCTTGCGTAACCCACACACTTCCTGGGTGAGGTATTCTGTCCCATCTAGTGGCACCAAGGCCACTTTGAGAGAGAGAGAGAGAGAGAGAGAGAGAGAGAGAATGAGTCTGCTCTACAGCCTTAGCCAACAGTCAGTTGTCTTTTAGCTCATGTGGTAGAAGCTCATGCACTAAACTCCAGTTCAATCCTGCCATCCAGCTACTGGGGTCTATCAGCATTACACTTGCAGCTTGTGGGGAGAACCAGACCTGTCACTCACTGGAAGCAAGGAAATGCCTCACCTCCTGAATTTCCCTCCAGTTGAGATAACTTTCATATCCAGGATAATTCAAATCTATTTTCTTAAATTACAGACCTGTATATCAATTTCCATCTCCATTCTGTATTATTTGCTTCTCTCCAGGGTGGGCAGCATCTGTGGAACTTATTACTTGAAGAAGGAAAATGTTCAGGTAAGCACAGTTAAATTTTCCTATTCTTCTTCATGCTAAGATCCGCAGACTTGTTACAATGGGATTTCCATAGCAGAGTGCCTGCAGGGTGGAAAGCAGAATCATCCTTAAAAGGAGACATCCTAAATAAAGTAGATTATATATAAATATCGCCTCCATCTCCCTCTGGACACTAACAGATACAAAACTTCCACTCTCTCTGGAGCTCTTCTTCAGCCAGTTTCTTACCTGGTTATTCAGGGTCTCTCCCAGGTCTCCCCTCCCAGAGTGCTTTCCTGCCTGATCACTCAGGGCCTGGCACAAGACTTCTTGCTCCCTGCAGTCTTCTCCCTCCAACCTTTTTCCAAGTTAGCCCCCTTAGCACTTAACACTGGCTCCTCTTGTATAGGAATCAGGTGATTCCTGTTTCAGGTGGGGTCCATTCTGTAATCAGGGTTGATTTAGTCCCAGGCTCTCGAGCCCCTGGGGCAAGCCTGTTACAATCCTCCTCCCTAGGATTCCTATTTATATCCCAGGCTGAAATCTATCTGGCCCATGTGGATTCTATACAACAGAAAGGGATGGAGCATCTTGAGAATCCATCCTATTCCCCCCGCTCGTACTTTTCTTAAAAGAATGAGACGGAAGAAGGGAGATCATAGTCCACTTGAAATATCTGAAGAGTAATCTCTGAGGTCAATTTTGTTCCTTCCTCTGAAGCAGGAATATAGAGACAAACTTCCAAAGGGGAATAAATGAATAATAAATCAGAGTGGGTTTCCCCTGTTCACCTTCACAAAATGCAGCAGGGCAGATAATCCTAACAGGTTCTCTTGCTCACGTTCACAGAGTCCTGCAGGGCAGATCAGTGCCAAAAAGCTCAGGCCATAGACATGGGATGATTCCTGTACGTCTGCATACACATACCCATACAAAGGGAATTCTTCCTCCTTAGGGTGGAAGGCCAACATTGCAAATCAGAGTTACAGAATCAAATAGTAAAACATATTACAAACCCAACAGAGAATACTCTTTCAGGCAAGAGTGTGCTGAGTATTATGAAACTACACTTAGGCAGTCTACAGTTGCCCTAGGCAGCCTATACCTATATATCCTCCTCATACACCCTGGGAAGGTGCACGAGAGGGATAGGGTTTTCCTACCAGATCTAAAAATTTGGGAAAGTATCAGACTGTCATCCCCAACTGCCACTGGAGGCTACCATTATGACAGTCCTTAGGAGTGCCCACTGTTGTGAGGCATCTCTCCACTACCTACCCTTCCTGTGAAGTCGAGTCTGTGCCTGTTGTGGAGCAGCTCCCTGGACCACCAGTTTCTGACAGCACAAGCACCATCTTCCAGGCCCCCACAGGCCTCATTCTCTCAGTGCAGTAGCGATCGGCAAACCCACCCTGCAAGTCTTCGGAGCATGCCCCGCAGTGTCCAGTCTCTTCTCTACTGAGCACTCACAGAATTATCATACCTTCTGTTCCCAAAGGAACAGTATGCATCAGCTTCCAAGATTCAATTCAGGACCATCACTTTGCTTAACATTGCAACACTTACATTGATTTATAGTGAAAACAAAACTAAGTTTATTATCAAAAGAGCAGAGATTCAGGTAATAGTAGTAAAAATATTGGAAACAAATGGCTGCAGATAAAACGAAAGCATAACACACTTTCTGGAGACCAAACTTTAACAAACAAACTTTATCTTATTTGTTTATCTTGTTTGTCAGTTATCATATTGTAGAACAGTGGTCCTTAACGTTTCTGAGTAATTTACCAATCAGAATAAAACCTTAGCTGTACCAGCCTCCAACTTAGTTGGCTAAAAGGGATCATCCCAGAGAATAGCCATGCAGCGGGCTTGGTTGAAAACGCTGGAGAAAACTTTGAGTGGTGTAGTATTGCCAACAGAATGCAGGTAGCAATGTCTGTTAAAGTATAGGTGTCTTGGCATTTAGCCATCAATGCCATGTGGTGGTGTGCCTCAGTTTCCCCTTCCACACAGCAGTGTAGGCCTGTTATGCTTTTGCAGTTGTGCCAAGCTTCCAACCTGTTTACAGGTATAAGCTGAAAAGCAACATGCTTGTGGGACTGTCTTGTCACCATCCCTAGCATGTACAAAAGTTTTTTCCACAAATCAGATATGTCACACATCTTTAAAGAATTTACCATTAGTATTAACTCCTTTGTCTTGACCCCTAGATGAAGTAGCAAAAGACATAAGATTAACTGCAAATCTATGGTGGACAGGCTCTGCTCACACAATTTAGCTTGTTTAGTGTCTATTGCATTTCCCAATTCCTTTGTGCACCATGGTAGGTGCTATGATACAGATTCTTCTGCCTCTTTGGAGAAGGGTCTCAATTCAGGCATGTGTTTGAGGCTTTGGCAAGGAAAGGGTGCACTGTAACCATGCTTGCCCTCGGCCCCTCCCTCTGGAGTTTCTTTGGGTTGGACCCCACCCCCTTGTGAAGCTTCCCAAATACAAAGTGTTTCCTCCCCTAGCCTTGAAGAGACCATGTTATCTCTCACAAGGATAGCAGGAACCACATTCTTCAATGGAGTGCTTTGGATTGGTATGATCCCCTCAGTCACCCAACTCTTTGTTCTCCACAGGTGAACTGGGTGGAGTCTCCCCTCCAGGAGATCCGGCCCCTGTCTTCTCTCAAAACCTGATTCATGGGTGAGGGGTCTGGCATTTTAGATGCAGATTCTTCATCCTCCTCCTGGGGAAAAGCCTCCCTACAAAAGGTGGGCAGATCCTCCTGTCCCCCCTCACCTTCCGTCTGGACTTCCCTCTCTGGGCTCTTAGTTCCTTCCCCACTCTGAATTCTAGGGTAGAGATGTGGGGACCTGCATGAAAATCCCAAAAGCTTATTTTTACCAGCTTAGGTTAAAACTTCCCCAAGGTACAAACTATTTTACCTTTTGCCCTTGGACTTTATTGCTTTATTTAACATGTCATCGCGAGTATGCTTTTTTCGCCTTCTAATCTGCGATAATCTCAGGGATGGAGATGGTAGGGGGAGCGTAGAAACATTTGCACCTGAGGAGAGATAAAAAGGGAGAGTAAAATTGGGTTGGCTTCTTATGCCTTCATAACATGTGGAAATGTTTTCAAACTGCAGCACCCCCCTTTCCCAGAGCAAGCAATCGGTCGGATTTCACATTTAAAAGGAGGGGCTGCAGTATTCGGGTAGATGTGCAGCACACACCTACCTCCACCCCACCGCGTGGCTATTCTCCAAGATGATCCCTTCACCCCTCCTCCCCTGCTGCGTGGCTATTCTCTGGGATGATCCCTTTTAGCCAAATGCAGACAGCCCACCATGAATGGGGTCCTTTTACTGTTCCCTTACAAAAATTCCCCTATTTCAACTAGGTGACCATGAACACTATTGCTTTTAAACCCTGTACTGTAGTTACAAATGTGCACTCACCAGAGACGCCTTCTCCGGCTTCAGGGTCGGGGATCCCGCCTTGGGAGGGTATTGGCTCCAAGGTGATGAAAAGGTCCAGGCTGCCCGGGAGAACGGATTCACCGCTTGCCTGCTGTGCTTTCTTCTCCTCTTCATCGTCTTCCTCTTCCTCATCCACAAAATCCTCCTCCATGCGACGTGAGACTCCCCCCTTGCAGGTGTCCATAGACAGTGGTGGGATAGTGGTAGGGTCCCCCCCAGAATGGCATGCAGCTGTTCATAGAAGCGGCATGTATGGGGATTTGACCCAGAGAGACCGTTTGCCTCCTTTGTCTTTTGTTAGGCTTGCCCGAGCTCCTTAACTTTCACACGGCATTGCTGTGTGTGTGTCCCTGGTGTAGCCTCTGTCCAACATGCCTTGTGAGATTTTGGCAAATATATTTGTATTTCTTCTTTTGGATTGGAGTTCAGCCTGCACAGATGCTTCTCCCCATACAGCAATCAGATCCAGTGTCTCCCTTTCGGTCCATGCTTGAGCTCATTTGCGATTCTGGGACTGCATGGTCACCTGTGCTGCTGAGCTCACCATGCTGACCAAACAGGAAATCAGTTAGAGCATAAGCTTTCGTGAGCCTAATCACATCAGCCACACTATCAGAGGCTCGTTCACCTGCGCATCTACCAATGTGATATATGCCATCATGTGCCAGCAATGCCCCTCTGCCATGTACATTGGCCAAACTGGACAGTCTCTACGTAAAAGAATGAATGGACACAAATCAGACGTCAAGAATTATAACATTCAAAAACCAGTTGGAGAACACTTCAATCTCTCTGGTCACTCGATCACAGACCTAAGAGTGGCTATACTTCAACAAAAAAGCTTCAAAAACAGACTCCAACGAGAGACTGCTGAATTGGAATTAATTTGCAAACTGGATACAATTAACTTAGGCTTGAATAGAGACTGGGAATGGATGAGTCATTACACAAAGTAAAACTATTCCCCATGGTATTTCTCCCTCCCACCCCACCCCCCCACTGTTCCTCTGATATTCTTGTTAACTGCTGGAATTAGCCTACCTGCTTGTCACCATGGAAGGTTTTCCTCCTTTCCCCCCCCTGCTGCTGGTGATGGCTTATCTTAAGTGATCACTCTCCTTACAGTGTGTATGATAAACCCATGTTTCATGTTCTCTGTGTGTGTGTATATAAATCTCTCCTCTGTTTTTTCCACCAAATGCATCCGATGAAGTGAGCTGTAGCTCACGAAAGCTTATGCTCTAATAAATTGTTAGTCTCTAAGGTGCCACAAGTACTCCTTTTCTTTTGCAAACAGGAAATGAAATTCAAAAGTTCCCGGGGCTTTTCCTGTGTACCTGGCTAGTGCATCGAGTTGAAAGTGCTGTCCAAAGCGGTCATAATGGAGCACTCTGGGATAGCTCCTGGAGGCCAATACCGTCAATTTGCGTCTGCACTACCCCAAATTCTACCCAGCAAGGTCAATTTTAGCGCTACTCCCCTCTTCGGAAAGGAGTACAGAAGTTGATTTTAAGAGCCCTTTAGGTCGACAGAATGGGGTTGGTTGTGTAGATGCAGTCATTTTTAAATCGACCTAACGCGGCTAAATTCGACCTAACCCCATAGTGTAGACCATGCCCTGAGTCTAATGAGTTTCCACGGTTTTCACCAGTTTGAATTCAGCTCAGCTCAGTAGATTAAAAGTTGTTCCCATCACATGGCTAAATTCGACCTAACCCCATAGTGTAGACAGGCCTGAGTCTAATGAGTTCCACAGTTTTCACCAGTTTGAATTCAGCTCAGCTCAGTAGATAAAAGTTGTTCCAATCACATGGCTGTTTAGTGGCTCTATATGAGAGAAGTTTGGTGGGATGCAATTGCAGCTCCTGTGTTAGAAAACTCTATGCTTTGCATAAGATTGTAACTTTTTCAGAGCACACAATTACCATATGTTTTTACAGGGCTTAGCACAAGGAGGCTGCCACAATCTCAGTGGTGTACCCTAGGGAGAGCTACAGCTGGATGGAGTCAAAATATGTTATTTGTGATACATTTGAAACACTGTAATTCTCACACATAATTAGGGGTGGGGAAATTTAAATTCTGAAGATGGACAAAAAAAGATGATGTCACCCTTTTGTAAATCTTATTATTCTTTTGGGTCTGACTCATGATTTTTGAACTTTTGCATTAGCAATACTGTCATAATTATATTAATGCAGCCAAACTATAAGTGCAGATCATTTTTGTGGGTATTGTACTTTATTCAACTACCTTAAATCTGTCTTTTTCAACACTTTTTTCCCCATTTCATTAAGTTTTCAATGTTCTGCACTTTGCTAAAACCATGTAAAATGAGTTAATATCAAATCTAGATTAAATTACAGTAGATGCCAAAATATATTAAGTAGTTCCAATACAACATATCAATGGAGCCCTCTACAGGTAATTAGTTCAAACTGATTGTTTCATAGCAAGATATAATATTGCCAATTACATATTTAATTGTCACAATCATGCATGTCTCCTAGTTTATCCTACTTTTAATGAGTTAACACAGATCCAAGTACATTTAATTGGGTTAAACTTAAATGAGACAGCCACTCTGTAACGACATCTCTCAAGAGACCAGTTTAGTCTAATCATAGTGTATGGTAATGACTGTTGCTTAATTGGATATAATTAACATAAATCTGCTTAAAAGGGATCCATTCAGCGAGCATTAAGGGGTTCAGTGTTGCTTACTTCAGTGTAAAATTCTGATTGCTATTTTTTTAACCCAGAAGTTGACAAATAAAGATTAAAAGATGAAAAAATACAGATCGACTGTAAAAGAAATGCAACTAATATAATGTTTGTTCTACTATTTTTATTCAGCACAGTATTTTATTTTAAGACCTTATTGGAATATTTTTAAAGGTGATGACTTTTAATTGGGATGACAAGCTATCTTTCAGGGTTCCAATTTAAAAGATCCATCTAGCTAAAATATTTTAAACATATTTTTATAATCTAGAGAGAAGCAGATGACTCTGCCAATCCTGCTGTGTACTAATCAGTGAAGTAGGAGACGTGTATTATACAGTCAAGAATTGAGTACAGGCACTGGCATTTCTCAGAGGAAGATTAAATTGTAAAAATTCAATAAAAACATGGATGATGTTTTGTAATTTTAATTTTTCCACACATTTTTCTTATTGGTCAGTCACCATTAGTTAAATTAAATGTCTATGTACGACACTAAATTATCTTTCAATTAATTAATATACTATTCACTTTTTAAAGATATTTTAATTTCATTTAAGCAGTTAAATCCAATCCAACATTCAGCTGAAAGTCTCCTATTTCAGTGGGATTTGGCTTGAACTCTTAATTTGCTGTTTTTTTCTATAGGCTCAAATGCATAGATCACAACCTTAGCCTCTTCTCTGACATGATTTCTCTGCAGCTCTGTTCATGGCTATTTTGCAAATAGTGAATGCCATGGCTTTTTGGTGAGTCTGGGGAGGAATGCAAAACTTGTGTCCTGACACCTATGTCCTTTTTTCTGACATACACATATGCAGACAAGATAGCTTGAATGTCACAATTGTCTGTGTCACATTATATGCTACTTCAGAATTATGCATAAAGTTGTGGTGGTTCTTAATGCCTTTTTCTAGTAGATAGCATCCTTTCCTCTGAAATGCATTTCACTGCATTTATTTATGTCACTGTTACCTGTGGGCCCATTAATGCATTCTATTAGAGCAGCCCTTGATGTCTTTACGCTGCAATGTGGGGTAAGTAGCTTTGAGTGCATGACACTCTGTGTAATTCACCTATCTATAAGAATTTGTAAAACACCTATTATGTTAGTGGTGGGCAGTTAAGATAACCTTCTTCCCTATATATTTCGTCATAACAAATGCAGTCTGTTGGGCCTTTGGCTGTTAGTTCCCAGGTCAGCAGTAGGGCATTCTCAGTTACAGGACCCCACTTTTGGAATATGTTTTCCGTGACTCAATTTGTTTTGTTTAGTCATGCTTTGGATTGAGCATTCTTTGTTTTAGATGGCTGGATGTTTTAGCTCAGATGAGTTTTTATGAATAGTGGGAGCTTTGAGATGTTTTCAGTACTGCATTTCTGCAGTAATTATTGTACAGTGATTAGATTATTTTTCTTTTTTGATGCCAAGCAAGAGAGTAAACAAAATAAGAAGAAGAATCTTTCATTTTAAAAGAGAAATTGAAAAACTGCAAGATTATTTACTAATGGCCTTACTAATGACTAACCTTCAGAACCTTCCAACCAAGAGCCATTAAATCTTCCACTGATCCTATTTTACAACATAGAAATGGGTAGAATGTGGTTAAGAAATCAAAAGGGTTATGATCCCCAGTATTCTACAGCAAAATACTTGCTGTACAGGACTGAAAGTTTTGGCATTAGTTTTATTATTTACTTACTTGGTTGTTCAGCTACCTGTTTTTTATTGTCTTTTTCTCAGGTACAAATCTCACAAATCACCTTCTCTCAGAGCCAGCTGCAGTGTTAGGAACCTGACTACTCTCAGTAATCCCCAAATCACAGTTTAGAACAAGATTTCAGATATATGACCCTATAACAAAGGTTCTAAAATGGATCACTCTGGGGTGTGACGTTTCTACCACACACAATTTTAGGGAAAACTCTTGACTGGTGACAAATAATTATTGAAGATTGAAAGTAGAGAGAAACAAATAATGTAAAGACAAGTTTCATGTCTTGTTCAAAAATATATACAGATATTTATTATTTGCATTATTAGTGTCTAAAAATCCCAGTCATGGACCAAGGCTTTTTGCGCTAAATGCTATACAAATACAGAACCAAAAGATAGTCCCTGCCCCAAAGAGCTTACAATCTAAGTACAAGACAAGAGACAACAGATGGATAAACAGACCAATGGGGGAGTACAAGGAAATAATGAGATATCATTGATCAACATGATAGGCAGCCTAGCTTTTGTCAAGTTCTTTGAAGGTATCATGGCAAAGGAAATGTTTGAGGGAGGCAGGTTTGAAGCAGGAGAATGAGTTAGTTTCATGGATTTTATGGGGAGCTCCTCCCAAGTGCAAGGGGCAGGGTAGAAAAAAGCACAAAAGAACTTTTTTGGAATTGTAACAAGTAGGTGATGAAGTTTGACATCATGGGCTGATTGGAGGAGGGAGTCAACATTGTGATGCTGAATGAGAGATGAAAGATAGGGTGGGGCTAGAGCGTGAAGGGCCTGAAAGTGAAGACAGCAGCTTTATGTTTGGTACAATAGTGAAAGGGAAGCCAGTGGAGGATGGAAAGAAAGGGTAACAAGTTTCAAGCAACACCTCAGGAAAATTATCTTTATAGCAGCATTCTGAATGGATATGAGTGGCAAAAGATTACATTTGTTAAGGCCAGAGAGAAGGATGTTGGAGTAATAGAGACACAAGATGATGACAGCCTTGATGAAAGTTTTAGCTGTGTGGATGGACAGGAAAGGACATATATTAAGGCTTGTCTACACTTAAAAGGCTGCAGCTGTGCTGCTCCAGCACTTCAGCAAAGACTGTTCCTATGCCAACAGGAGGGCTTCTCCTGTTGGCTTACGTACTCCACCTCCTTGAGAGGCAGTAGCTATGCTGATGAGAGAAGCCCTCCCATCAACAAGCACTATCTACACCGGGAGTTGGTATAACTGCATCACTCAGGGTGTGGATTTTCTACATTCCTGAGTGATGTAGTTATACCGACATAAGTTGCTGGGTCAGACCAAGCCTTGGAGATGATATTGAGAAAGAATGAGTACGGCTTAAGTTTTGTCGATGCTGTGCCACAGTGGGGACTATGGGAGCATGAACTACAAAGAGCACCAAAGCATTGCACTCTAACTGCCCCATGTGGACATTGCTGGAGAGACTTAAAGGTAGCTAGTTTGCATTAAAGTAGTCCTCTTTCAAACAGCACACTTTGATGCACTCTCCAATTCATACCCCTGTAGTCTGCACCACCATACAGTATAGACAGTCTTAGATATAGCTTGGGTTTGAGTGTGATATTGTATGGAATCTGGGGAACACTTTAGGATATTATGACTACCAATACTGTAAAATGGCAATGAGTTGTGTCAGATATGCCATGTGAGGTATCTGAGAAAATGTTATAAATTTTGTAATCTTGTTTATGTTATAGATATGTAGGGTATATCTGTATTTCAAACATGTGCTGTGCATCTGGGTGACACTCCCAGACAGATTAGCATATGTCCATTAAGGGACATAAATTGTACAATGAACCCATTGAAAGGGTCAGGGATGCACCTTATGACTCAGAAAGGCATGCAGGGGCATGCCTACGGACAGAACTCTAAGGCTTCCAGGTCATGGGCTGGGCAGCTTGTGTTTGGAACAAAGGACATTCAAGCTGCATTGCAAAAAGACTATAAAAAGCAGTTGCATCTTCTCCATTTTGTTTTCATTCCTGATTCTTACCTCTGGAGTAACCTTTCTATAATAGAAGCTCTGAACAAAGGACTGAATGACCCATCCAAGCTGTGGATGTGTTCCACAGGGATTTTCAAGCCAGCAAACTCATCAATACCTGATATATGGACTTTGAAGTCTTTGTATGTATGTGACTGCTTAACATTTAACCATTTCTTGTTCTTTTTTCTTTATAATAAACCTTTAGTTTTAGACACTAAAGGATTGGCTAGCAGCATGGTATTTTAGGTAAGATCCAAACTTATACTGACCTGGTAATGTGGCTGACCCTTTGGGGTCAGAAGAACATTTTGTATACGTGAGCAGAGTTTTTTAAATAACTTTTAAATAACTTCTCACTGCACTGAACCTCTGGGCTGACTAACCAGTGTGGGGGATCAGTAGGAGAGTTTGTGACTGGTTGAGAAGTTTAAAGTCAGTGTTACCCATCAGCTTTGGGAGTTTCTGCTCTCCCTTTTGTAGCTTGCCCTGACTGTGGCATTTCCAGTGAGGGCTACCCTAGGCACCATAGGTCACAGTGAGGACTTGGAGATAGGTCTGAGTCAAGGATGGCACTCAGTGTACAGGCTTGAGTGACAGGAAGGATAGTGCTGTTATCAACAGTAATTGAGAAAGAGGGTAGTGGAAATGAAGTGTGGGGGGGAAATTAGCTGTTTTACCCACATCGAGCTTGTGCTGATGGCTGGATATCCACAAATATATTCAGATACACTATATGGATTCTTAGACCAGTTGAGGTGCTCCTAAAACATCATTATTTCTACTGTATGATCAAAGATCCGTATCCCTGTCCCAGAATGGTATGCTGTTCTTATTCACATTCCCTTCTAAGGCTTCACCTTGATTCAGAAAGCCCTAGGTCCTAATTTATGAAAGACTACCTTTCTGCACATTTGCTCCCATGACAACTGAGGTCTCTGATGTGCCTACAGTCCAAACTGAACGACTAGTTTGGCAGGATGCGTCCCATGAAGGGCCCTCGACTTTGGAATCTGTCTCTTATTCATCTAACCCAGAGTTTCTCAAATTGGGGTCTGCAGACCCTTGCGAGTCCATGAGGGTACTCCCCAGGATCAACTCTTCCCCCTCCCTCCCTCCCAAAGCCTCCTACACATCGGGGAACAGCTGTTCAGCAGTGTGCAGGAGAAGGAGCAGGGATGGGGGCATAAAGAAGCAGGGAAAAGGAGGGACAGAAAGAGGTGGGGCAGGGGTGGGGTCTTGGGGGAAGGGGTGAGTGGGGGCAGGGCTTGAGGGGGGAGGTTGGGGATCTGCAAAAAAAATTAAACTCAAATGGGGGTCCATATGTTGCTAAAGTTTGAGAATCCCTGATCTAACTGAACTTATGCTATTGGACTTCAAGGTACTGTGCAAAGCCTCTTTTCTTAGACCTTTGAATGAGGAGGTGGAAAGAAAGGGTAGGTTATGCTGTTCATTTGATTCTGGGCTAAATTTGTGTGCATGTCATAACTGGCACTTGGAGTTTGTCCATTTTAAGAAATTTGCTTTGTTTTAACCAATTCCACTACTATTTAATTAAAATCTATTTACAGGAATAAGCCTTGATCCTACAAGCCCTTACCAACATGCTTAACTTTACTACCATGAGTAATTCCGCTGGAATCAACATTAAGTATATACATATCTGCTGGATTTGAACCTTACATTGCACTGTGATGCATAAATTATCTTTTTAAAGTGATTTTCCTGCAGAGGGTTTTATTTAAATTATGAGTGCATGGGACGCTTTACAGTAGTAAAAATATATATAAACACAAAGTATCTGCTCTGAAGTGTTTACACTCTAAGCATTCTTGCTCATTCCTATATATTGCAATTAGTTGCTTAGCTACTATGGTGATGATTAGTATGGAAAATACTGCAAGAGAAGTAAGTCAGTTTTTGAGTATGAACCATTGCCATTCAATGGTTAGTTTAATTAACTGTAGTATTCCCTACTCATATTACACCTGTATTGGATGCAAACCAATATTGCCATACTCAAAACTGACCCATATTTCTTGAACATATACAAGATTTAGGGGGTGTTTTGCATTTAAAAATATTTACATTGGATACAAATATGCACAGATATAGTATTTTGAAGTTTTCTGTGCTGAGATAACCAAAGTCTGTCTAACAACTTGCACAAACTGGTTTTATTCATGCTGTAAAGTTACAGTGTATGCAAGTATTTTTCCCCAGTCATGTAAAAAGCATAAGATTAATATATGTGTATGTAAGAAACTGTTCAAAACGATAAGAGGAATAAAATATTCACTAATTAGAAACTTGGTTCTTTGAACCCCTAACACAACCTCTTTCTTGCCTTTTTTTTTTTTAAACCCAGTTGCTATAGATCAAGAAAAGGTCAAACTAGTCTTCATCCCAAAACTTCAGTGAATTTTGGTGATCAAAATTACAAGTTATTTCTGACTTCAAACTTTTTCCCAACAATTCTGTAATAAAACCTACGTAAAAAAAGGAAACCAAACCCTTCCTCCTACATATGATAATCCTTACCAAAAAAAAAAAAAGAGCTTAGTTTTAAAGTTAATATAGTACCTTGGCAGAAGCTATGTTGAACATTTTCTAAAATGCATACGTGATAAATTTATCAAAATGAGTATGCTACTTGAGGCCCTGATCCAGCAAAGCACTTAAGTCTATGCATAATTTTATGCATGCAAGTAGTCCCATCAACAATTCATGTTTTAAAGTTAGTCAATACCATTGAAATCAATGGGAATTAGGTGCCTAACTTGCTTAAAAAGTTTTGAAAATCCCATTAGGCACCAATCTGCATCTTCAGGCATCTGAATACCTTTCAAAATCTAGCCCTAAGTGTTTCGCTATATTGGGGTCTATGCCAGTACTAGTAGGTGTCCTCATTCCTAATGGATTTAGTTTAGCTTTAAAATAAAAAGGGAGCAAAATAATCTGACTGTCTTATTGAACTTGAAGAAACACATTACTTTCAGTAAACATGTTCCAAGCCAGAGATTGTGCCCTCTTATATAGAATGAAAATTGTTAAAAACTGACTCCTACTTGCTTTTGGAGGGTTGTGTTTTCTTCTCCTCCTTTTGTCAAGTTCCCAGACAGAGCTGAATCAAGTGTCCTTGGGCAAATTCACCTCAAGCTCAGTTCATTAACCAGTTTTGCATTTGGAGTGATGTTTAACTTCAAATTCTATTGCATTTAGGGTTCTTTAGCAAATTTAGAGCACAGTCCTAGCTGTCCCCCTTTGCAAAGGCACGTAATGCCCCAGAATTGCCATGATTCAAATACAGCAAAAGCTGGGCTACAGGAAGGATGGCAGGTGGATGTCATACTCCTCATGCACCTTTTAGCATTATTCCACAGTATTATTCTCCCTGTAGCACTGAAGAGATCAGGGCACGCTGGAGGTGTAGCTTGTCCCTGCAAGCTACATGAATCCAATGACCAAATTCCCCTTTTTAGCCCAAAGTCTGCAATAGTTAGTAGAGCAGCTATCCCTTGGCTGTATCTTAGACTCCTTGTCATTGAACCTGGAGCATTCTCACAAAACCTCCATTGAAATCTTCTAGGCAAAGCGTGTTGATTCAGGCTTTCCACCACAAATAAAAATTTAGTCCCAAGTTACTTACACATATAGAAAGCTGAAACCAGCAAAAACTGTCTGAATTAACGATGTAATTATTTTAGGTTTGTCAGCAAGTAGGCTTTTAGGTTACATTTATTGTTGCATCACTTCATAAATCCATTCCTATTATAACCAATGCAATCGTCACTTTCCATTTAATTCTCTGGGGGATGCCCTTATGGTTAAAAAGCCACTTTAAAAAAAAAAAATCTGAAAACCATTTTTTATTATTCTTGTATGTATTTCCCTCACTCTAAAACTTAAAATTTCCTTCATAATGTTATATGAAAAGGTTATCTAAAGGAAAAGTAATCAACGTAGGTAAGGCTTGATAACCCCATGGGGGAAAAAATGCTGGAATATTTTTGTTATTTACATTTTACTACATTTGGAAAAAAAAATCACATTTGTCTCAGTTTGTAGTCATTAATTTATACTACTAAATTATTTTTCTTAAACATATTGCTGTTTACCTTTAAGAGACCTTTTAATAGAGAAGGCTTAAAACCATGTGCTGCTTCAATTATACTTAGCATTCTAAAGTGTATTTTGACAGTTTCCTGGAACTGAAAAAAAGCTAAGAAGATTCCAATTTTTAAAAATACCTACTTTATTGATTTGGCATCTATTCTCTTCCAATGTGCACATATCCACACTTCAGAAAAAAAAAGCCACTGTGCTTGCATATTAACTGATTTTTAACAAAGAAAATATCCAGCTTCTACCCACTTAAAAATACGCAAACTATTGTATCATTATGGTGATATCCAACTTCCTCAATGCTAAAACTGTCATTTTTATTTATCAAAGTTTTTATATTGGCATGTGTGTTAACATACTGCAATCCTGAATAGAGTATTTATTATGCTCCAACACTGTTGTCTTGCTGTACAAGACAAAGTGAGACATGTCCCTGATGCTGAAAGGCCCAACCCTTATAAGGTGATCCGTGTGGGTGGACTCTTGGGCCTGCACAAGCTTCACTGATTTTGGTTCGGCTCCACAAAGGTGCAGAGAACTGTCCCCACTGATCAGCTTGCAAGATCAGCGCCTAAAAAGACAAATAGAGTACAGGATGCTTGGAAACAGAAAGGGGTCCTTATTTTTTTCTCCGTTACATTTATTTATAACTTAGAGAACTGCTCTATGAATTCTTTTCTATGTCTAAAGTTCAGAAATAGCAATTTTGTTTGTAACGGCCAATCCCATGAAAATTTCATGCAGTTTTAGAAAAACTTTCATTTTCCTAATCTCACATTAAAAGGACAGATTGTGCAAATTTATTAATTTGATTAAGGGTGAATTATAGCCATTTACAACACTGAACACATTTTGTTGCAAATGGTAAATTTCTTACTTATGAAGTCATAGTATGGCAAACAACCAGTACCTCTTTTCACAAAATCCTACTTTTTCCGCTTGGGGGCAAGAGTTTTTACACAGCTATACTTGATCTCTCAATAGTCAGTCTTATTGTATAGAGGATCAAGGAAATTATCTGCAGCCAAATCACTGTACATGTTTCCCACAACCTAAATACACTTGTGATACAAACTTGGGCCCATGTCCCTCAAAAGCTTATGCACATGTTTAACTTTACTCCTATGAGTAGTCTCACTGACATTAAGGGGACTACTCAAGTGATTAAAGTTAAGCTTATGTGTGTGTATAAACTTGGGATCTTAGTATTATTTGGCTTATGCAGATATACAGCCTTTAATGTTAATATGCTATTTGGAAGTCTGTACCAGATCATCTTTTCAGTCATACTGCATTCAGCTCTGGCCCAATAACTAGGCTTTTTAGGTTTTTAGCTACAGTGGAACTGTCATTGGGTGACAGAGAATATGACTGTAGCACTGTGATTAGAGCACCAACCTGGGAAGTGGAAAATCCTGCACCCAGTCACCCTCCTCCATTTAAAACATCATGTATCCACAGTGGAATATTTTATGAGATTGAGAGAGACCCACATCACAATATCCCATAGCTCATTGATTATAGCACCTTCTTGAGGTGTGGGAGACCACCTATTCCAATCTTTTCCTCCTCTGGCAGAGGGGAATTGAACCTGGCTCTCTCCCACCCCAGGTGAGTGCTGTCTCCACTGTGCTAAAAGTTATCAAGTAGGCAGTGGTCCATTTTGTATGGAACAGTAGAGGCCTCCAACTCATTTCTGCAAAAAAAATGCAGTAGGTTTCTAAGCCACCTGATTCCAGATGGGTTCCTAGTCACGGCTTGCTAAGCAAAGACAGGCACTATCTCTGACAGACAGCTGGGTCTTAGGACACACCACTCTTGTCAGCATTTGCCATTGCTAGCTTAGGCGACTCCCTGCCTGGTGTGCTGTCTTTGAACATCACATTCTTAGGTGCCTAGCTCTTCCCATACATCATCTAGGAAGCTTAAATGCTATCTCAGCTTTGTGGGTTCCGCTGCTCCTGTTGCCTACAGTTCGGCATTGTGATGCTGTGTGGCAAATGTCTAAGTCTCTCTTGGGATCCCACCTAAAGAGTTCAGTCATTATAAAGCATGTTTTCTAATCCTTTAAATCATTCTTGTGGCTCTCCTGTGAACCATTTCCAATATATCAATCATCTTCTTGAACTGTAGACACCAGAACTGGACACAGTATGCCAGCAGTGGTCGCACCAGCGCCAGATACAGAAGTAAAACAGCCTCCCTACTCTTATTTGAGATTCTCCAGGATCACAATATTCCTTTTGGCCAGCCGTAGGCAGTAGGCACTGCATGTTTGCAGTAGGCACTCATGTTCGGCTGATTATCTACCAGGACCGCCAAATCTTTTTCAGAACCCATCTTGACCACCATGTCTCAGCTTAAAATTTACAGGAGTGAGAGTTAAGGAAAAAAACAAACCTTTTTATTTGTAAACTGATTCTGTAAGAGTTGCTTATTAACATGCACCTGGTGGGATGCACGAGATCCACAACACTTTTTTTTTTTTAACAGTCGTTTTTCAATGTATAGACACTTTAATTTCATAATAAAGCACTGTAAGCACACAGTGGGTATAATCCTGCACCCACTGAAATCTGTACCAAAGCTCCAATTAACTTTACATGGATATCAAATCAGACCCTTAATGAGCAGCCTATGAAATAAGCCTATGAAATTTATAGACTAGTGATTATTGAGCAGAAGATATGAAAGTCTAATCTAGCAGAGGCTCCAACATTGGCTCAGCACAAAACAAACTACTGTATGGTAAAGAGCATGAAGGTTTTTTAAGATCAGCTTTTTTCTGTTTGCATGGCCATATTCATATCACATATAAACAAGGACCATTTGTAGCTGACAAGCCCAGAGTATAAAGGGGTGGGGGGAGGCCAAGAGAGTACATATATATATAAATAAAATGGAAGGAATGGTTACATAAAGTGTTATTAAAAATAAATCAATTAATATTCACTTTTTCTTTTCTTTTTCTGCTCTTCTTTTTTGCTGTAGGTTCTTCAATTCAGTCATTACATTCAAAGTTTTATAAACCCAGGTAATCTGAAAAGTAAGTACATTTACATATAATGTGGACACATTACATTTATAATCTGATTTATTAAAAATATAAACTTAAATTAAAACACATACCACTATTATTATAGCATTCAACAGCAATGGAGCTGAAAATATTAGGGAAATAAACATCCCTCTTGAATCAAAATATTGGTATTTAGAAAATAACCTGAAATAAATAAAACACGTTACTCAGCATACTTCATACATTACATTTCAATAAAAAAATAATTCCTGTACATGTATGTTCTGCTTGTATGCATACTGTAACCAATTCTACCCTTGCACTCTGCACATTTTTGTTAATGTGGTAGAATTGAGGGTATATGTGCACTGCAATTAAAAACCTGCAGCTAGCCTGTGCCAGCTGACTCAGGGGATGTTTATCTACCGTGTAGATGTTTGAGCTCGGCTGCAGCCTGGGCTCAAGGACCCTCATGCCTTGGATCCTAATGGATAGGCTGCAAACTGAGCCCCAACATCTACATTGCAACTGAGGATACGTCTCTGCAATTAAAAACCTGCAGCTGGCCTGTGACAGCTGACTTGGGCTACCACATTAACTCCCTAGCCTAAGCCTCGCAAGCCCAAGTCAGCTTGCACGGGCCAGCCGAGGGTACGCAACTGCAATGTAGACATACCCAAACTGACTAATAGATACAACTTCCTCTTTGAAATTGTCTGTGCACATTCACATTAGGAAGCTATGCTTATCCATCAGAAAGAAAACACACATTTACATTTATGAAATAGCTCTTCTTTTGTAGACACTAATTTCAATTATTCCTGATATTTGAATACATGAAGTATTTAAGCATTAGGGCCAGAATTTTCAAGCATTCATGTCTTAAGTTTAGCACACATATCAATAGTTAGATGTCTACATAAAAACACCTAATTTTCAGGGTGATGCACAGCTATAGCTCTCATAAGTCACGGGAAGATATAGATGTTCAATATCTCTGAAAAAAAATCAGGCTGATTTTTTTTTTAGGTGTCTAAATACAGATTAAGAGCCAGATTTTTAAAGGCATTTAGGCACCTAGAGAGGCAGATAAGCATCTAATGGGATTCTAAAAAGCAATTAGGTATCCAACTCCATTGATTTCAGCAGCAATTAGGTATTTGTGCACTTTCGAAAATTCTACTAGCTGCCTATGTGCAACTTTGTGCCTAAATACCCTTAAAAATCTGGCCCTCAGTGCTTAGTTTTAGGTACCCAAATTTGACCTCAGTAAGTCATACCTCCCACTTCATACAATTAGCAGCCCATGCTTGACCAGACATATAAATAGACAAGTATTATCACACCTTGCTGTTCCAGCATTATGTCTCTTGAGTAGAGACCAATCATGCAAAAATTTCTATGTTCTTGCACAAATAAAAATATGGATGAATTTCATGACCAAAAGCAAAAATACCTTCCACCTCCTCTCAAAAAAAACACCTAACCTTGTTTTCACTTGTGACTTAAAAGGGTTTTCACATGTTTTCTGGGGTTAATTTGAACTAAAACAAAAACCAAATAAATCTGAATCTGTAGTGTTATTTTTAAAGATGGTCAAACAAGAAAAGCATAAAAACAATCCATTTTCTCCCTTAAGGATAAGGGTTAGGTATACAGTACTAAACAAAATATAATACTTAGCACATATTGTATTATAATTTTAATGTTCAATTTTTTTTGTTAACTAATGAAACCATTCATTATCCTACTTTCCACTGTTGAGGGATGTGATACTTCATTTAGAAATTGCTTTTGAGGACTGTACAGAAAAAACAGCATTCCCAATAAAAGCAAAATTTAAATATGAAAATAAAAGTTAATGTAATTACCTCCAATTCATAGCAGCCAGTTCATTGATATATTCAGCACAATACACCAAGGCAACTGGATCACAGAAGGAAACTAATATTAGGTTGAACATTTCTTGACAAATGCACAGCCGGTGATCAGATCTGAGTCTATGTGAGCTGTAGCTCACGAAACCTTATGCTCTAATAAATTTGTTAGTCTCTAAGGTGCCACAAGTACTCCTTTTCTTTTTATATATATAGTAACTCCTCACTTAAAGTCGTACCGATTAACATTGTTATGTTGCTGATCAATTAGGGAACATGCTCATTTAAACTTCTGTGTTCAGACAAGGCTACCATACAGTAAACAGATTAAAAAAACCACAGAGTCCCCATTCTTCCCAAGACTAGCTCCTTGCTATTCAGCTTGGTCATCTTCGTATCTATATTGGCCTCACTGAAGTACATGGAAACCACTTAACTGCTAAATAATTCTCAACCACAAAACCACCCTAAATTAAACAAAGCACAAGTCTTCAACAAGACCAAAGGATTTAAACTATTTTTGAGTTGCTAGTTCAAGCTGTTTGGGAAACAAGGCACAAATAAATCAGGCTTATTTTAGTAAAAAGGAGGATTTATTAATTTTTTTTTAATATATATACACATTAAATATATACACATAGACACACACACACTGTTGAGTGGTATATTACATTACTAAGTGGTGTGTGTTTGTATATAATAACAAATGAACACAAACAAAATTATAATCACTAGTGTACAATACAGAAGGTGTATAATAATATATATAAACTTTAAAGATATGGGTGTCTATTTCAAATGGAAACACAAACTCTGGTAAGCTATTAATTCTCTACTCACCCATGCAGAGAAAATGCCCTATCTGCAGGTGGTAGCGCTGGAATGAAAAGCAAGTGATCAGAAAGCAGAGGATGTGGAAAACTGCAAGTCCCAACAGCCATGGTTCAGACCAGTCTGTCTGCTGCAGACAAAACAAAGTCAACTAAGAAACTTTTACAAAATAGAACAAAAACTTTCGTCTTACCTGTACCCACGCTAACCTTGTTACTCTAGGCTTACGTATTAACAGTTTATCAATCTTAGACTGTTTACGTGTGTCCCTGGCAAGCCTGGAATTTTACTTTACTCTTCTACATTACTGACATCAGACAAGCTCAGCCTTGGAATGCAGATTAAGGAAACGATTTAGCATTAAAGCAGACAGCCCCAACTTAAAGCTTCCTTTAAACAAGGAAACAAACAAAGTGAAGCAAACCAGACTGGTCTGGAAATTACGGACCCTTACACGTGTGAGTAACTTCGCTTCCACGCAGCGGGATGCCTCACATCGCCGGTGTTTGCCAAGTAGGGCCTCGGATACAGTCGGAGGCCAGGGACACCCATAACTGGGCCCGTATGAGGAGGGGTTTGACAGCTTCACTCTCTCACGCCCAGAGAGCCCTTTCTGCCGCCAGAATAGGGGAGAGCCCAATAACGCCCGGTACCTGACGTACCAGAGGCACCTGATTACTGCCCCAGAGGCAGCCGAATTCTCCACTATTCCACCGACTGAGGTACCAGAGCCCAACAGCCAGCCTCCCCCCGCACCCAGCGGGGCCCCGGAAATACTCCCCTCACCGGCCCGCACCCACCGGCGCCCCACAGACCAACTTCCTCCCCCGTCCACCGCCCCGCCCCTCCCGTGCGAGATGGAGAGCCCCCGCGCGCGCGCTCCTCGCGAGGATGGGCGGGGGAAAGTTACCGCCAGTATCGCGGGGAGGCCCATAGGCACGCGCTGCGGCGGCTCCATCTACTGCCGAGGCCCCCCCCCCCTTCATTCTCGCGAGAAGTTAGTGCGGAAATCCCGCGAGATAGGACGGGGACTCGCTGTTACGGCTCGCGGCCTTTCATCGCATATGTAGGGCAAGACAGCGAGCGCGCGCGATGCGGGGAGAGCGGGTGTTGGTGTTTTCTGCGCAGCCTCGTTCCCGGGGCGGCAGGTGTCTGGTGGGGCGGGGGCGGGGGCGGGGTTTACCCTTCTCCTTACACTTACACAGCGCAGCCAAGCTACCCTGGTGCCTCGTTCTCGCAGGGCTGCCGGGGGGGGGGGGTGCAGGGCAGGGCCGCTCTGGGCGGGGTTCCCGCGATCATTGCTGCCTGCCTGGCGCTGGAGCAGGCGGGGGAGGTGTGCGCCCTTGCGTTTGGCTCCTAGCCTGCTGGGGTGATCAAGTCCCTTCCGCAGCCCAGGGTAGCCCGCCTATGGGTGGGAAGGGGTGTCTGTGGTGGGAAATAGGTGACTGTGATAAACGGAGCCTGGGAAGAGGGTGAAGTAGAAGAAGCAATATCTTTCCGTCAACGCTGCCGTTATTCAGTGCCTCTGGCTATGTCTACGTTGCAGTGTAAAACACTAGGGTTATTCGGAGTCCAGGCAGCAGACCCATGTGAGGGAACCCTGGACTTGAGCATCTACTTTGCATTTTAATCCTAAATTACAAATTTTCTGTTCTGTGGTGGAATCTAGGGCTCTAGGCATCCACGCTGTAGTGCACCCGGACCTGAGTCGAAGTAAACCTGGCCAAGAGTTGATAGTATTCCCATGTCAGCTCTGGAGCCCTAGAAGTGTGGTCCTGTTGGGATCCAGGAAGTGGGCGGGCAGAAGCAAAAGGACCTCCCCACAGCCTCAGGGGAGGATCTATAGGTCCGGGATTCCAAATGGTTCTGGGGGACAACTAAAGGTATAACAGGAACGGGAGTGAGGTCGCAGGGCTAAACGAGGGGAACCTATGGGGACGCCAAGCAAAAAACCCACTGCTCCTCTAAGGTGTCAAGGGAGCCAGCAGATGCTGCGCAGAGGAACTCTGCCCGGATGTGTGGATGGATTGAGCAGCGGAAAATCATATATTTAGGAGGAGCCAGAATAGAGGCTGCAACCTGACGCATGCCAGATATTCATGCATCCAGAGTCTCCCAGGGAGCCGGTGTCTGGGATGGGAGTGAACTGCGCCAAGTACATGCCCATGTAAGGAATAGGAAGCGCTTACCTGGGGCAGTTTCCATTTAGTGCAAGGGGTGCAGGTGGATATGTGGGCGGGAGGGTGCAGGAGCTCCCCGTTTGGTGCTCAGGGTGAGGGTGGGGATGTGGGGGGGTGCAGAATCGGGGCATAGGGTTTGGGGGGGGTATGTCTGGAGGTGCAGGAGTCAGGGCTGGGGTCGTGGGGCATGCAGGAGTCAGGGCAGAGGGCTGGAGTGTGTGAGGGGATGCAGGAGTCAGGGCTGGGGTTGGGGGGTGCAGGAGTCAGGGCAGAGGGCTGAGTGTGTGTGAGGGGGGTGCCGGGGTCAGGGCTGGGGAAGAGGGCTGGAGTTGTGGGGGTTCTCCCAGCCCCCTGCTCTGAGCCGTTCACAGCAGGGAGCTGGAGAAGGGATTCCACCCCCTTTCCCAAGGCCCTGCCCCTGCCTCTTCTCCACTTCCTCCTCTCTCTCCCCAGCACACAGCTGAACGGGGGCAGGGAGAGAGAGTGAGAAGAGGAGGGGCGAGTGTGCTGCAGGTTGAGGGAAGAGGCAGGAGCTTGGCTGCTGGCTGCCGTGGAGCAGCAGGACAGAGGCTGGGGTGCACAGCACCACCAAGCTTCTGCCCCCGCAGGGGAGAGCAGGGGCGGAGAAAAGAGGCTGGGCTGTGGCCCCCCCTACCTTGGACTCCCATCTCCAGCAATCCGGCCGCCCCCCATTTTTTTTGTGCTTGGGGCAGCCCTGATGAGGGTGTGCCTGGGCACACCCGGCACACCTCATGTGCACACCTATGGTCCCATCTTTACATTTGGACTAGACTGCAGACTGAAGCATTGTGCTATACCTGGAACTAACAAACAAAGGCCACACAAACATTAGCAAGTCCAGGATGTAGATTCTCATTTTATGAGTGGAACACTCTGGTGAATTTGGCCCAGTTTAGATTTAGTGGGTTGCCAAAGACAAAGGTACCTATGTTTCTGACAAGCTTCAAGTGCAATGAAAGTCATTGCCTCCCATAGCTGGGCCCAGGCTATTTAGAATTTTGTATGTAATGCTTAGTGGTAGCCAGTGCAGAGTTCGTGTGTAAAATTTGTAGGAAAATAGGCATTGCCATACTGTATCAGACCAAGGGTCCATCTAGGCAGATGTTACATATTTGTCAAAGGCAAAATTCATGGAACAGTTGTTACCAGAAGATTTTAATTAAATTTAAACCAAGTACACTGCCTAAAATAATATTTCTAATTTACAACCTTAATTTCCAATTTACCTAAACCGGTAACCAACCCGCCCTAAAGGAATTGCCAGGGAAGCAAGTTAACCTTGCTGACATTTGAAAGAACACGGATACAGCCCCTCCAATCAAGAACAGACAAGCAAGCAGTAAATCTTCAAAAACAAAGTCTTATTTATTGAGAGAAAATTAAGTGGTTATAGTATGTTCAATTAAAGCAGAAAGGAAGAGGGAAAAATACAATGTATAAGAGGCAATAAAGCACAATTGGATTATTCTTTAAGATCATACTTTTAACTGGTACAAGAGACTACAGACTAAGACAAATACAAAGTTGTGATATTTGCACACACTGAACTTTTTATACATATGCATAAGGCCTCTAATAAAAATTTAAAAGAATTTATCAACTAATAATAATTGAACATATTAAAGTTATTACTACTCACCAATACTTTTAATGTGACTTCTGATGTTGGACATCTTTAGAGAGTTGCTCAGTGTTCGATGAATATTCTGTAATTTTCATTTTCAAGCAGAACTCAAGACTAACATCTTGCAGTTGGCTCCTCAGTTTATTTTTGATGAAATTCATGTTGGAAAACACTTGTTCACAGAAGTACATTGAACCGAAGATTGAGAGAAACCCAAATGTATTTCTTCAGATGACTGTATGTATCCGGTAGACAATTCCAAATATTGAATATAATCTGGTCTTGCCGTTTAAGGTCATCCATTTCAGACCACTTGTGTTGTAGCCACAGGGTGGATTTCTGCCTTTCCAGATTTTCAGGTTCAGTGACAAGATCTTTCAATTTTGAATTCCATAAATCCTTGTCTTGCATGTCTGCTACTTGAGTTGATCAATTCCTACAAATTTAATGCAGAAGTGTCAGCCTCAAGTGGTTTCAACAGAAACAACAAAGTGGCCTTTTCCCTTCTGAACTCATGAAATCGGTCAGAAAATGCAGCTTGCACTTTGATGACTGTTTCTGCAAGGAACCTAATGTCAAAGTCACAGTCATTTGTTTGTATTGCTTCAGTGTTGGGAAATGCACTAACATGCCCGTCTCAATGTTCCTTGCGAACAAAGGTAGGTTTCTTTCAAATGAAAGAACTTCTTTCAGAAGCGAAATTGCAGTATTTCCTTTTCCCTGTAGCTTCCGATTCAACACGTTTAAAAGACAAGTTAAATACACCATGAAACTGAATTTCTGAAGCCAGTGAGGATCTGTTAGCGCTGTATATTTAAGGCCCTTTTCTCAGAGGAACACCCTAATTTCCTCAAGACATGACACAAACCTCACCAGGACTGTGCCTCTGGAAAGCCATCTTACCTTGATATACATGAGAAGATCAGAATATTGGCTGTTAACTTCTCAAAGAAACTCGCAAAACTGCCGATGATTATTTTGTTAATGATTTGCATGACCATTTCCATTACTTTTGAGATTTCCTCTGGAAAAGTTTGTGCACACAGCGCCTCCTGGTGGGTTATGCAGTGAAATGAAATTACATCGTGCTCCATACTTTTTTTAAGTAAAGAAATGAAATCTTCATGCTCCGTGCTCCATCTGTAGCAATAAAAATTATTCTGTTTATGTCAATATATTTTTGTTTCAGATGTTCGGTGACAGCAGATGCAATATCTTTGCTCCGAGTTTGTCCTTTGAGTCTTCTTGAGGACCTTGATCATTAACATATCTGCCAAGTAAGGCAACCTGAGTGATGTCATCCACATCGCATGTCTCATTGCAGGGAATAGAAAAACCTGGTGCTGATCGAATGTCACTAACCTGCTGGGTACGTCTGTTGTCTTCTTAATAGTTCTGTCCTTTACAGTCTTCGCAGATAATGGTATTTCTCTAATTTTCTTAACTATTTCATCTTTGTTTTTAAAATCACCAAAGAGGTGCTTAGATGTTTTAACGAAACATTCTTTCACATATTCTCCATCTGTGAATGGCTTCCCTCTTCTGACGATTTCTTGAGATGCCATGAAGTTAGCAGTAGTAGTTACGCCTTCATCCATTTAGCAAACGTACATCTTGTTTACTCTGCTTTGCATCGGAGCTTCTCTACTGCTTTTTTCCTGACATCTCCAGCTGGATAGGTTTCAGCAAACGTCCAATCTTTCTTTTCAAAATGTCTTTCTAGATTTGATTTCTTATTGTTGGATAATTTCTCATTGCAAATGAGGCACAATGGGAGTCCAGCTGAACTCGCTATACAAGCATAAGACTCAGTCCAATCATTTTGAAATTCTCGATCTTCGTCTTCTAGCTTTCTCTTTTTGTCATTTTTTTGATTAAAGGTATTTTATCTGATCTATTTTATTTCTGACCTTAGATTTTTTCAAACTGTTGGACGTTGGAACATATTAGTAAAGACAGAGCACATCTGCTTCCTTTCCCTGTGGCCTGACGCTTTCCACAGCTCCCATTGGCCAGGAATGTCAGCAACGGAGCCAACGTACAGTCAACGTCAGCAAAATGTCTCGTGGCCTGCAATCAGATTACCCTGATGGGCCACGTGCACCCTGCGGGCCGCAGGTTGCCCACCACTGCACTATGCCTTGTAACAATATAACAATTAAATGTGAAAATATATCTGTTAAACATTTAATACTAAGCATCCAACAAGCGCTGATCAGGCAATTATTAGATAGGTAGGGGGAAGATCTCACTCAGACCACAAACATCCAACTTCATTTACACTTGGCACCCTTACACTCTGGGATGTTAAGATAAAAAACTTACAGAAGCCTTCTTAAAAGTCCCTCTGAGTTGTCTTACAAAGGTCCTTCTGCTATGTCAGTAGCTAGAGATCGCTGTTCGTAGGGGGTGAATCACAGATGATAGTGGCTGCGTTGGGTGGCCGCTTGCTCCTGCTTAGGTGAAGTTTCTCCTCATATGGCAGATATGGAAGCCCGATTGGTAGCTGCTGTGGTGGCTTCCTGCTGGTGGAGTGGCAAAAATGTCCGTTGCCAGGGCAACCTCAGAACCTTGTGTGGACTGCTGCTGCTTCTGTAAGAGCTGCTTGAGAACAATGCTCGTGAGCATGTGCTGTGAAGCTGCTATAGAAACTAGGGTAGAAGGGCCACTAACTACTTATAAAAGCTGTTGCTTGTGGCTTGTAATGTTGCTGCCTTGAGAGTGATGGCGGCTAGTGAGCATTGTCAACGCTAGTGAGCGCTGTCGATGCTCGTGATAGTAGGTAACTAGCTACTCTGCTTCTGCAAGGCAATAGTTAGCTTTCTTACCCAGCAGGGTTCCGCTGGTGTGGTTGCCACAACTCTGTGAGCGTCTTCTTCCTTCCATGTGTCCTGCAGCGTTCCTTTCTCCTTCAGGTCCCTGTCCCCTACAAGATTTTAGCCTGCTGGTTGTCACCTTCGTATATAATTTCAGCTCAGTAGCTATTAATTTATTATACTAATTCAGCCAATGAGCTTCCAGCGATTTGCATATGCTAATTTATGCCCATGTACTGACATGTGATACTCAAGTTCAGCCAATCAGCTTCCAGATATTAGCATATGTTATTAGTAATTAGCATATGCTAATTAGTCACATGCACAGAAAACTCCTCCTCTCTCCCATAGACTTCTATGGGCTGAATGTATTGCTATGGGGTTTTTCAGCTGACCTTTAGATGACCCCTAGCTACTTCCTGTCTGGAAGTCTCATTTGTTTCTATGGGCTACAATGTATTTCTATGGGATGCAATACCTTGCCTTGATTGCATCATCCCTATTCATTTCTATGAGCTCCCATACATTCCCGTGGGATTTCCCATTACATAACCCTATAGCTCCCATCATTGCATTTTCTAATTTAAACTGTTCTTAATTTTTATTTAATTAAAGATTTATTTCTAAAACTAATTATTATCCTTAGCATGCCAAAGGATCCTAATATTATCACCACCCATTTTATGTTGAGTTAAGCAGTTTATAATTTTTCCAATTTTAAACCCCTTTCCGAGGTTTTTCTGAAAATTCCCAATTTGAATTGTAAGGCATTTCAGGCAACTGAGGCAAAACCTCTGGTCACAGAACAGAAACTCCAGAACGTAAACTTTCCAGGAACTCCTCTAAATCTCATTCTATCCAGGTAGAGGGAATGGAAAGTAGATACCAATCTTCCTCATCCCACATCTCGTTCCATACTCTTTCGCTCTGCATTTTTCCTATCTTATCTTTTGCCTGTCCCTATAACAAAAGAGATATTATTGTAACTATTTTTGGTCTCCCTTCCAGCTTTTTAAATTGTGATGAATGGAACAGTTCAGAAACTTCCTTTTCCCCTTGTCGAATATCTAACTGATACACTGTGGGACTTGCTTTATTTACTATTCTTACTGGTCCTTCCCATATAGGGCTAAGCACATGATCTTTTTCTTTAAATTGCCTGTACATGACCATGTCCCGTATCTGCTATTCCTGAGGGTGCAAGATTGGTCCCATCTTCTTATCCATTTGTTGAGCATTTGCTTTAAGTGCTATTCCCATTTGTGTATGCATTTCAGCAATGGATTTTAATAATTGCATCCATTGGTCTGTTAACACCAAAGTACACTGCCATTATCCAGATTTAACCACTTTTCCCTATATCATGCCTTTTCCTTCTTTGGCTATCCAATTACACCCTGTTGGTCCTGGTAAGGGGAAGTTATGGGGACTCAGAATACCCCAACTGTTACCCTAAAGATTTTAGATGCCAATTAAATTACCCACAAATTTGTCTGACAAAGGGTAAACAAGGTTGTTGTCCGCTCTAAAGGAATTACTAGGGTTTTCCCAAGGGGCTTGTCTCTGACCTGCAGAGTGCTCCCCAGAGAAACCTAGTCTTGCTGACCCCTGAAAGGACACAGATACCACCTTCTGCTCAAGGATTGACACACACAAACAGAAATTCTTTAAAAACAGAAATAATAATTTATTAAGGGGATTAGGTAGTTACATAAAAACAATAGGAAATGAGTAAAGCAAGAATTACAGTTTAAAAATAAAACAGTGCATCAAATAACTGACACAGACTATATAATCTATCACAAGATAATCATTCACTTAACACTTACAGTAACATTTAACATGTAACACTAACAATAAACATTTACCATTTGACACTTAAACGTTCAGTAGGCTTTGGCCAAGTGGCTACCAGATCAGTAGGGAAGATCTCACTCAGACCACTGGCATCCAACTTTATTTAAAAGCAAAACCCACATTCCTTAACAATTGATGAAAAATTACACTTCTATTATTCTTCAGTATCTCTTGAACCTTCAAGGTCCTTCTGCTCTGTCTCAGTCCTCTCAGGTGAGACACGATACTAAAGCTTGCTCTGGCAGGCAGCTCAGGGAGTGACTAGTCCTCCAGCATCAGTTATGGAGCTGATGCTGGTGGAGGCTGTTGGCTTTGTTGTTACAGCAACCGTCGCCAGGACAACCTCAGGGTTCTCTTGCTGCTGCTGCTTCCTGAGGCTTCTTGCAGGCAGTGTCTTTCTGGAACCCCAAAACAACCCCCTCCCAAAGCCTCATTAGACTGCACCCAAAGCTGACTAGGAACCCTTTTCTTCCAAAGAAGGAGTCTTGCACTTTCTGTTCTTCTTGAAGGTCTCGAACCACTACAAGTTCAGCCTACTTGCCTGTCATCCTTATATACAATTTCCAGCCTACCCAGCTTGTCTCTGATTGGTCATCTCTCAGTGATATAAAGTTTTCTCAGCCTCTGATTGGTTGCTCTTTCAATGGGGTGACATTCTCTCAGCCAACCAACATAGGTGGTGTTCTCTTCTATACTTCTGGTCAAGGGTAGGGACCCAGGAAGAGACAGATGCATCTTGGAGGTGAATGCCTGGCTGTTAGGTTACTTGGTGGGATCATACGCATGACAGGAATATTGGTATAGAAAGGTACAGCTTGCTCAGGAAGGACAGGCAGGGAAAAAAGGGAAGAGGTGTTTCCCTATATATTAAAAATGTATACACTTGGACTGAGGTGAGATGGAAATAGGAGACAGACTAGTTGAAAGTCTCTGGGTAAGGCTGAAAGGGGTAAAAACCAAGGGTGATATCATGGTTGGGGTCTAATACAGACCACCTAATCAGGAAGAAGAGGTGGATGAGGATTTTTTTAAACTATTAACATGATCATCCAAATCACAAGACTTGGTGGTGAGGGGGGACTTCAACTACTCAGACAGGGCACAGCTGAGCACAGATTGTCCAACAAGTTCTTGGGATGTATTGGAGACAATTTTTATTTCAGAACATGGAGAAAGCCACTAGGGGAAATTTGATTTGATGTTGACGAATAGGGAGGAACTGGTTGAGAATCTGAAAGTGGAAGGCAGCTTGGGTGAAAGTGATCATGAAATGGAAGAGTTAATGATTCTAAGAAATGTTAGGAGAGAGAACAGCAAAATAAAGACAATGGATTTCAAGAAGGGAGACTTTAGCAAACACAGGGAGTTGGTAGGTAAGATCCCATGGGAAGCAAGTCTGGAGAAAAACAGTTGATGAGAGTGGCAGTTTTTCAAAGAGACATTATTAAGGGCATAAGAGCAAACTATCCCACTATGTAGGAAAGATAGGAAGTATGGCAAAAGACACCCTGGCTTAACCAGGAGATTTTCAATGATCTAAAAATCAAAAAAGAGTCCTACAAAAAGTAGAAACTAGATCAAATTACAAAGGATGAGCGCTGGAATAAATTGCTAGGGAGCTTGTGGAATCTCCATCGTTGGAGATTTTTAAGAGCAGGTTAGACAAACACTTGTCAGGGATGGTCTAGATAATACTTAGTCCTCTATGATTGCAGGGGACTGGACTAGATGACCTTCCAATCCTATGATTCCACGATCTATGGAGTATTAGGGAGCCGTAGATGTGATTTTTTCATGACTTGCCAATCTTTGTAGCAGTTCTTCAGTGGGCAACCCGTTAATCTGATCCCTAGGCTCGTATTGTGACAGTTTTTTCCAAAGCCAATTTCTACCTAAATCAAAAGTTTTCTTTTTCTCAGGAGCAACAGACTTTTTACTTTTCTTTTACTCTACTCTTTGTTCTCCTCTGCTTAAGTTATGCTGTCCCATTCTTTTATCTCCTTTTCCCTGTGGACCATTATTGGAGAATGTTACTGCAGATACTCTGTTTTTTTCTTTGTGGATGGGAAAGTTTCCCTTTGTATTTTGTATAACCTTTTTGCCTTTTCAATTTCATGTAATGGGGTAAGTTCAGGGTGGTCAGAGACCATAGCCAGTCTCCAAATCTGACTGAGTCCAAACAGTAAGGCTCTTTTGAATTGTATGGCATTATAATTGGGTTAGCCCAGAATGTTTGTTCTGGCCCTTCCCCTGGTTTTTGTCTTTCCTTATGAAACCACACAACTGGGTCTATGTTAGGGAGAAGAATTTCAGTATTTCTTCCTCTATCTCATTTCTATCTCTTTGTCCTCTACCCTGGATTTTGCAAGGAAGTCCAGCAGTCTTCTGAGCTAATACATTCTTTTATCAAAGCTCAAAAGTTTCTTCCTGTTAACCCAGGCATCCCTAATGCTTTTGCTAACTACTCGACTGTGGTATTCTTATTTAGAAAACCCATGGATTTCCCTCAGGCCTTAATTTGTTCCGGGGTATAGGATCTTTCCTCCGTTTGCTCTTCTCATCCTCCCTTATAGCCATGTGCAGTAGTTTTAATAACAATAGTTGTACCTATCGGGGCCGTAGAAGGTCCTTTTGTAATTCTTCCAGTTCTTTGCTTAGTGGACCATAAGGTCCTGGGGGAAACTCTTCTGAATTGTTGTAAGAAGGAGAATCAAAACCCTCTTCATCTGATTCTGTTTCTTCGCTGATCCACTGGTTACTACCAGACTTTATTGCTGCTATTACTCCTTTATTTACTCTTAATTCCTCTTTTAATGTTTGTTTTTTACGTGCCTCATGATTCACTTCCCCTTTTTCTCCTGCATCTAAGAGAACAACTCTCACTGTGACCTGCCTATCTGTTGCCTTTTGTTTCCATTCCCTAATTTCTTGAATAATTTTTTCCTGTTCCTTCTTTCCTTTGTTTAATTTGTTTTGGAAACTAATGATCTGGACAGTTTGTGTCAACATAGTTGCTCTTAAGATTTCAGCTTCTGCTCTTAGACTAATTAATTCTTCATCTTTTGTTTCTTCTCTTTTCCTTGCTGTGACAGCTTGCACCCCTCCATCTGGGGTGCCACCTGATATACTGGAGTCCCACTGAGCCTGTCCGTTCCACCAGCCTGGGCTTCCTCAACCTATCCTTCAGTTCCAGAGCAGCTTTATGCCTGACCTGTTCTGTCTCCATTTCTTTGTCAGCCTCTAGCTGTCCCAGTTCCATGGCTCTCTGGGGGGCTGCTTGTTTCTTATCAATTTCCATCTGTTTTAATTCCATCTGTCTCTTATGCATCTTTTTGTTTTCTTCTTCTTGCAACCTGTGGAGCTCCAACTTTTTGGTAGCTTCACTTATTTTCTTACTTTTTTTGTCCCTACTTCCCTTGCCCGAAATAAGCAAACAGAAAATAAACCAGTAACCACTTTCTTCTCTAGCCAACACCCTTAAAACTCACTTAAAATCACCACCAGGGTCTCAGAGCATCAAGCTGTGCACATTACCCTGCTTGCTTCGCCACTGTGACAGGTTGGACCCCCCATCCAGGATGCTACTGTTATACTGAGGTCCCATTGAGCCCACCCGTTCCGTCAGCCTGGGCTTCCTCACTCTCTCCTTGCTGTGCCAGGTCCTTGAGCCTTCTCTAGCACACACACAGGAGTAGTATACGGCGTGATAGCATTCATCACCATGCATTTTTGACAGGTTTTCACGCCTTCTTTGGGACTTATTTTCCGCCCTCCAACCCTGTTTCCGTTGGTGCCAAAGTTTGGTGCCGTTGGCCATTTTGAAAAAAATGTTCTTATATTTGAATGGAGGAGTGTTGTGTGTGTTTGTGCTTGGATACATTTAGAGAAAAAGGTTGAAAGACTAGAGTGAGAGAGTTTAAGATGAAAAAAGAAAGATTGGGTAAGGTTTAGAGGAAAAAAAGGAAAGAAAGGTTATTTGGGTAGGTAGAGAAAGGAGAGAGGATTGTAAAGAGAGAAAAAAATAAAGCAGTAAGAGAGTCTGTGTTACTGAGCACATGCAGAGTGAAACATCCTACCCCAGCGACTGCTGGTAGTGAAATGATAGCTGTTCTGGGTGGTGCTCCTGGGGAGCTAGTCCCTCCTTTCGATGGCCCAATCTGTAGCTATTTTACAGCTAGGTCACAGGATGCTTTTGTTGAACCAATCCTGTAGTCCCAAGATTTTAAACCAGAGCCTTTTAGAAACGTACTAGTGAGGGGCGGGTTATTTGAAAAACTCTAACCAGTGAGCATTTGGCCATGTGTATAAAGCCACGTATTTTGGGAGCAGGGCTTTAAAACTGGGAGCCTAGACACAAAGACATGTCCAAGTACAAGACACCTACAGAAGCCAAGAAGCTGGAACTGCCCCTGGGTACACCAGTTCGTGTTCAGAAGAGAAGACCCTTTTACGCTTATTTTGCTAATGAGGTGGGACTGTTACCGAACCCTGTATTTCATCCTGAAATTGAACCTAAAAAACAGGAAGACTTTATGGAGTCACAGCCATTTGTAAAAGAAAAAAAGTATAAAGTGCAAAAAAATTTGTTGCCGGCTTTGGAGGAAGCCGACTCAAAGGCAGAGGTAAGACCCTTTTTATAACAAATTAATGAAAAATTACAAATATTTTATAAATATTGATGGTTAAATATTTTTGTTTTTTATAGGTAGGAATGAAATAAGAACCTGTATACGAGGACATGGCAACTGAGGGACCGTCGGAGGATAGTGATGTCGAAAACCAACCGATAGACCCCAAGTCATGGAAAGACGGCAACGTTGTTACTGGCAAAGCAACAGAAGCGCATGATGAGGTAAAAACAGCTTAAATTATTTGAAAGAAAAGAAAATCCATCTATGTAAGCCACCAGTTAAGCGCCACTATATGGTAGTGCTTAATAATAGGTTGCTGAAACGATGACCGACGGAGCCTCTGCCTGTGGTGATTCAGAAACAAACGACACAGCCTGGAGGTGCAGTGAGCGGTTGTCAAATGTAGACCCAAAAGAACATGATGAGGTAAAAGCTACTTAGAGAATCTAGAAATAAATATAAATATAAGCATATATGTAAGGGGGCGTTAAGTACAGCTATATGTTTGTGTTTAATAACAGGAAGGTGCCATGGGGTCCGATGGTGCATCCACCGGGGATGATGATTCAGAATCAGACGAGGGTACGATTGAGGTAGCACGAGTAAACTGTAGGCCTTTTTTATTTTTAAATGATTGAAATAAAGAATTTAATACATGTTTTCTCTGTTTTTGACAGACATCTTCAGAGGATGAAGAGGATAAAGAGAGGTGGCCCTTTAGAAGAATAACCATGATATGCACCTGTTGTTTTTGCATGAAGCAAGATTGTAAAAAAAAGTCTGTAATAAGTGAGGAGGGTGACCAGCAGAGCTGCGAAGATGACGTTATGGCCGAGATTTTTAGGGCTGTTGTAGTAAAAACCATTTACCACTGCTTGAAAAAACAACTTTTGGAAAACTGTGCAGCCTGTGCGGTAGGCGAGCCCAACCCATTTAGTCACCCTTCTATCTTTTGCGGTCTCTCAGAAGTATTTCACCAGATTAGACATATTTCTTCTAAACTGAATGTAACCCAGCTTCTAAATATAATTATAGCTGAAGACTAAAAACTGAAAAAGCTTAATATGATCGCTGAAACTGTAACTGAAGTTGTTAAAATGATCAGGAAGGTTGCAGAGACATCTGACCCGGTGGCCTTGCTGGTAGACCTGTCAAACGAGGTGGCAGCCAAAATTGGGCAATCAGTGTGTAGCAGGATTCATAAAATGGATTATAAAACTTTTTACATGCCAGCTCCTTACTCTAAAGGGTAAAAAAAAGTAGTGATTAAGATGTATTGTAAAATTTAAAAAAAGTTTGTATAACCATTTTCTATATTACTTTGCTTATGCATTAAATAAATGTGTATAGTGCGTATATTACTTTGCTGCTGCATTAAAAGCTTGTCTTATTTTTTTTTTTAAGTAAAATGTGTATAGCCTCTTCTGTATTAAATAAAATCAAAAGCAAAAACTGAATCTTGTGTATACATGGATTTTAAAGTAAGATGGGTTAG
This sequence comes from Dermochelys coriacea, assembly GCF_009764565.3. Classification (NCBI taxonomy): domain Eukaryota; kingdom Metazoa; phylum Chordata; order Testudines; family Dermochelyidae; genus Dermochelys; species Dermochelys coriacea. Next base: position 38,784,313 of record NC_050070.1, on the reverse strand, counting down.
ACATGGCAAGGTTGCTAAAGAAAATGTATTACTCTACTGGAAAAGTTGGAAGCTTGGAGGGTGTAACACCCTTATTTCAGGCCGCTAAAAGACACCGCTAAAAGACAAAGCAGGTTGCCGCTTGGCTTGTGGATAAAGAGGCTTACATTTTACATAAACTGGCAACGCTTACATTTAAAAGAAATAAAACGTTTGTGTCTGATGTGAACGCGCAATGGGAGGCGTATTTGGTTGACATGGTCTCCTGTTCTAATCACGATGGTCATAAATATATTTTAATGGTGATAGATATTTTGTCTAAGTATGCCTGGGCGGTAACCCTAAAGAATAAGACAGGGGAAGAAGTGGCAAAGGCGTTTAAAGCTATTTTTACATAAGGCCGCAAGCCTCAAAAATTACAAACAGACTGAGGAAAAGAGTTTTTAAAGAATACTTTAAAAACTTTGTTTAAGCAACATGGGATACACCTTTTTGTTACCAATAACAAAGTCAAGGCAGGGATCATGGAAAGATTTAACAGAACTTTAAAATCAAAGATGTGGAGGTATTTTACCGCCCCCAGCACCTTTCGCTACATCGATGTGCTGCAGGCCTTCATAGATGGTTACAACAGAAGTTATCACAGAACTATTAGAGGACCCCCGATCAATGTGACACACTCTAACGCACTGAGCGTGTGGAAAACCATCTACGGGTTTTAAATAAAGGCGCCACGTGTGATTTTTTAGAAAGGGGATCACATAAGGGTATCTAAAACGAAGGGTACTTTTGAAAAAGGATATCAGGAAACATTTACTGATGAAATATTTATTGTGTCAGGGATTTTATTACGAGTACAGAGGCTTGTGTACGCATTATAAGGTTACGGAGAGGAGAAGTCGCGGGTTCTTTTTACCCCGAAGAATTACAAAAAGTAAACCCTAACCAGGACTGCATTTACAGGGTAGAAAAGTTTTTAGCGAAGAAAGGTTGGGGAAGGAACGAGAATTTTTTTGTGAACTGGAAAGCATGGCCTAAAATATTTAACATTTATGTTAAGCGTCTCAAGTGCAAGACCTCTAATAAAGGAGGGGGGAAATGACTGAACAGAGTTTTTACATTACCTTACCAAGCAACGCCTCTGCGGGAGCTTTTTCTCAAATACTAGTTCCAATTTTACAATACAACTAGCCAAGCCTTTAAATTTGATAGGTTATTGGGATGTCGTTTTATCAGAAATTCATTATTGTCACTCGTGAAACACACTCTTTTACGATGCACTGTTTATGTTAGCATTGAAAAAAGAAATTCAATCCTACAACATAGATGCTGGCTATTATTCAAGCATTCATCATTTAATAGAGAACATTAAGCATATCGACAAAGATACTCAAAAACCAAAGATTAACGTCATTTACAACTCGGTGACTATAAGGGTTCGGTTAAAATCAAATGATGACAATTAATTTTTTTCCACACTGGGAAAATTGGCAGCAATATTGGGAACGATTCCGGATTATCCATGTAGGATAGCACCATACCCCTTAGACATTACGGGAGGGTTTAACTCTTTATACGTGTACACGGACACAGTGGAACATCAGTTAGTGGGGGACTACTACGTGCCGCTGTTGCGCTGCATTCCCATCCACAGTAGAAACAAAGAATTTATTACCATCACGTATGACAAACCGCATTACGTCCCCGTGAGTAAGCAGCATATCGGTACCATTACTGTTGAAATAAAGACGGATCAAAATAAACATGTTTCATTTAGTTTTGGGAAGGTGATTGTTTAACTACATTTGCGTCCCAGGAAAGTGGAAGAATGGTGACTATGAAAAACTACGGGGATCCCATTTTGTGTGGGAACTACTACAAGGCCCAGGCTGGTTATGCCCTACCAGGACTTCAAGGATTACCCGTCATGTACAGGGCTGGTTTAGGAAAGATATTTCACAGTCTTTTTAGAAAAGCCATGCCGCTTTTGAGAAGGGGTTTTGAAATTATTAAACCCCACATGAAAACAGCCACAAAAAATATAACCAGAGAGGTAGTGAACCACGTGTCTAGCACCATTATAAACAAAATAGGAGCACATAAGCCACAGGAAGGTTCTGGTTTAGTCATGATGAGGAGAAAGAGAGCAGCATCATGCCAGCCATTTAAAGGGCCTCCTAGGCCCCTTAAAAAAAAAGCTGTCAGAAGACTCCTCAGTCATAAACCTAAAAGATGCCCTAAGAAGAGGAAACGATGCATCGCCCGTGGTAAAAAGGGATATATTTTAAAATGGCTTTTATTCATTGTGGCTCTGACGAATGCACCAAATCGTAACTGGATTTATTTCAAATACCCCCCACACAAACCAGTATTGAGAATAGCTTTTAGCTTTAACCTTGGTGATGCCAAAGTACCCTCTGATATCCCCAAACCCCTCATATACGATAATGGGGTGTCCCACAGGGTATTGTTTAGTCTTCTTAACAAAAGGGTAGAGGCTGGTAAAATCGTAGTAATGGATCTGCTCCCCGGGCTGCGGTTTGTAATAAAGGCAGACGGCGTTCATTCTACCACCATAAAGGGAATATCTAGGAACCAAAGGCTCTGGCAGTTTTTTTTTTCATAAAAAATCCCCCACCCGGTTATCGTTAGGTACCATAGCCTGCCATTAGTGTTCCCACACAGTCCTTACCTCAAACCCCTGTCTTTTTAGAAATTCAGCCTTAATCATGGTTTGGTTGTACAGTTGTCTGTAGGTCACATTAAGCAACGGATTGTAATCATTTTCACAATAGCAGACAGGACAGCCATGAAAAAAAAACCCGTTAAATTCAAAGGCTGTGGGGTTTACCTGCTATGACAGCATAATTGTCCAAAAAATAGGACCCCACTTTAAACTCCCCACCTTGCAAAGCGTGTTGGATGTAAATGTTCTCAGTGTCGGCTACGTACAGCAACCGTTGAATGGCCTGGGTGGAATATCTCTCCTGCTGTTTGTGCTAATTGTCTAATGGCAGAAGGGCTATGGTTTGCGGTTTTAAAAAATTAAACTGGTACATGGCCGTACAAATCGAGGCTAATGTAAGGTACTGAAAGGGGTCTATACACTTAGTGACCACCTCCTCATCATCCTGTCCTGGGTTTTTAAACAATCTGCTTCTCTGTCATGTTTATGACTTAATTTCTGAACCAGTCGCAAGCCTCTTGCAAAATTTCAACATCTTTTTGACAGTAATAGGACAGTTCTTTCTGGAGATGGAAATCGTTTTGGCGATTGTGTTGATATCAGTTCAGAAATTCCTTTTTTTCTTCAGGCAGCATGTATTATACTACAAAGTACTCTATCCCAAGCATAGGCCCCACACAGTTCTGATTTTCAACGGTGTTAAAAAAGTGCAGAAAGTACCCCTTGACTTCCTCAAACCCCATAGCTTTGGGTAACTTGCTGAGTTTCATGGGAAGAAAATGTAAAAAACCTATAAATCTGATGTCTAAGTCCACCACCGTTACGCACATTAGTTTTCCACCTTGCATTACGGGGCTGACAGCCATTTTTTATTTAATCAGCTGTCTAAGAAAAAAATAACAATCCTAACCTTTAGCGTTATGAGCGATAAAAGCATATCCCTAAAAGTGCTTGTCTACAAAGGTTTGAACAAATTCACTAACACATTCTTCCCCCTTAAATTCCCAGCTGGTTTCTTTATCTAAATACAAGGCATAAACATAATTTGGCATGTGTACCCCCATTTCTTGCATGCATTCAAAATCATAAAACACATAATCCTTCCCCTCTTGTGGAGACCAGATATTACGCATATAACACTCGATCATCTATGTTGTCAGTCTTCTGATAACACTGGGGACACTTTTTGCTTTTACACCAATGATTTTTAACTTCATAGAAGCTGCACTTATTGCAAAGACTTCTGTTTTTACAATCAACTTTACTGTCTTTTGCCAGAGCATTGTACCTTTCTAAACAGGCCTCGAACCTGCAAAATAGCTTACAGCTGGGGCATCTCTGTTTTTCACTGGCCACTTCAAGGCAGTCGGCACTATTACACATACAGCAGTAGTTTTTACAGACGTGCTGGTGTTTGTGACTCTACGTGGCATAACAGTAGTTGCACAAATATGGTGCGCCTATGAAGGCTTTAATATTTAGGATGCCGTAATAATGTTTGTCATGTAACAGAATAAAACAGTTTTGGGGTAATGTACATCAAGCATTGTAAAAAAGCACAAGTTCCCATTTTCATGATACATGACGGTAATAGCCACGCCTAAGTGCTCTTTAAAAGAGCTCATGTCTGTAAAGCTAATCAGTTTTTGGTCCGAAAGCCCCAACTCCTGATGGAGATGTCTGGCCCTACCTAATAGTTGGGCATCTGTAAGTTTTTCATCTGATAAAAGACTCAGCATGCTACCGCAAAATACAGGTTGTTACCCTGGTTATTTTAATCAATTAATTGTTTTATTTTTTTTCCCCGATGATTTTACTGTACGTGATAGTCTTTGAGGGTCTTACAGACCCACCTCCACCAGCCCTGTTTCTAATAATAGTAACAACCAGTTTTAGAGTTCCAGACCCCACAATCTCTGCGTTACTTTGCAACACCGTAATGATGTTATTTAAAAAAATCTACGGTGTTTAAATCTTCCCAAGGCCTCCGTAGAGAAAAAAGCGGGTGATTTAGTCCCAGGGCATCTAAGTGTAGCTATACAAAATCTTCAATGGCTGCCATGGCCTCTGTGAACCCCATTACTCTGTCTAAATTAGTGAAATGAAATTCTTGAAAATATTCATAAGTGTTAAACTCTCTTCGGGGTCTTATCCAGTGTCTCACACATTCCAAATACACCAAAGGAGTTGTATTAGGAGCAGGAGAATCTGGACCTTCAGAAGAGAGGGGGTCGGCGGGTCTATGTCTATTTCCCTTTCTCGGTTGGGGGGTTGTTTTCTTTAAAAAGCTCAGGCTTTTTAATGTTTTTTGGCCAGAAGCCTCCTCAATTTTTTAGATTTCTTCCATTTCCCCCCCTCCAACCCCTTTTTATGTTTTTAGGTTTCATGTTTAGTTACACCCTCCCTTCCGCCTTCAACGCGCTTTCCACCTTTTCAGTCAGTGCCTGGGTATCTGTTATCTTTTGGTCTAAAGCCACCTTTTCTTTTGGAGCATTTTGTTTTTGAAACACCTTAAGAATTCGCTTCAAAAACTTTTTATCTATTAAACGCTTAAGAGATGTACAAACACTAAACAGCTCATTACAAACAACAACTGATGCAACAAGACCTACGGGGAGGTTGTTATTTGTAGCAGAGGTTCTGCGTTGCCCAGAAGCAGGGGGTCTGGCTCCTAGTCCCTGCTCAAACCCACTCCGGACATGGTTGCTACTACAGGGTTGTTTGCCTTTACCCTTTTTAAAGCTGATTCCTTCTGGGCTGTGAAGGCATAGGGTTGTTGAGAACTAAGGGCTTTGACCCCTTTGGATTGCTTACCAATGTCCCTAGAAGCTGCAGAGGTAGATTTCTTGGTTCTGGAGCTGCAGGGTGGTTCAAAATTGGGGAGTCTATCCCCTATTTCCCACCTCTGGAAACTGTTGCTGTTTCAGAGGTAGATTTCTTGGCCCTTTTTAAGGAGGGCTGGCTCTGTGTAATGAAGGATTTGGATGTGCAGGGCTGTTCAAAATCGGAGGGCCTAATACCCTTGCTTCCACTGCAGCTGCCTCAGAGGGAAATTTTTTGCCCCTCTTTAAAGGCAGTTGGCTCTGTGTAATGAGGGATTTAGATGTGCAGGGATGTTCAAAATCGGGGGGGGGGCATAATACCCTTGCTTCAAACGCTGGAAACTGTCACTGATTCAGAGGAAAATTTCGTGGCCCCCTTCAATGTTTCTTCTTGAGGGATAACACTTGATAAGTCTGCCAATACACATAAACAAAATGTTTTTAGCACATAAGCCTGTATGTTCTTTTTACTAACAGCAACAAAACATATCCCCTATATCTATCTCTCTATATCTATATCCATCACATAACCCTCCCCGCAATGCTGAAACATTTTTTTATGGGGGGGGGGGCTAAAAACTATGTTCAAATACAATGTACAAAAATTAAGCGCTATTCCCGCTTACGCCACACAGAGGCAGTACAGCTTCCACATTCTCAGCAAAGTCCCGCAAAACTTTTTTACAGTAAAGCCTTTGGGGCAAAGGCAGCTTTTTTTTTTTTTTTTAAAAACACTAACAATAACAACCATAGTCCCCAATACACCTGTTAATGCACACCCCCTAGAAAAGTGTACACTATTTCCAATGACCGTTATTTCAAACATCTATTTAAAAACAAATCAGACCATCTTCTGTAATCTCAGGAAAACCTATTGGTTGGTTTTGACTTCCATCTTGTTCTAAATTAAAAAAAATAAAATAAACTCCTTAGAACCATTTCTTTTAAAAATAAAACATAAATGTGTACCATATTAATCCGCTTACCAAAATTTAAAACTTCTAGTGAAGAATCTGGTATGTCAAGAAAAAAGGCCTTGTCCTATTTAAAATATATCTTAACTTTTAACTAAGCACAACACAGGTATAAAACCATGGTGGCGCACACACACACACACACACACACACACACAGTAATTTTTCTTACCATGTTGTTGCTCCCCATGATGGCAGAAGTCTTGTATCAGCAGTATTTCTTTAACAGTGTTGTCCAGTTTTCTGTCCCTATTTATAGGTTTCAACCTGTTGAAAAAAAAAAAAAAAAAAGGTCTCGGGACCTCTAAAAATTAATATTTAAAAAGGCATTTCTTCGAAAAACCGAGGTGTGTAAAGGTTATTTTTTCTAGGAAAAAAAGTGGATAGGTGTGTCGGGGGGGGGGGGGATGTGGCATATACTTTAGCTTTTTTAAACTTTAATGGTTAAAAAGTTCTTATTTTCTATAGTAAATGTGTTTAAACAGCTAATAAAAACACATTGTAAATGGTAATATTCCCATTAACATCTCTGTAACCAGAAGTCTTTAAAAGCTGCAACCTGTATTCTTTAATTCATTTCATGGCCCTGGCTTTTTAAAACAAGCTTGCTCATTTAAAAATAATCCCTATTAAACTTATTACTAAAAACCCCTACAAGTCTTATTTTACATTGTTAAAAAGGTTGCTGTATTTTACTGTGGGTTTTAAAATTTTTTTCATATTATGTTCTCTTTTTTTTTTTTAAAAGTCACAGTTGTAACTGAACCCTGGCTTTTAAAGTTTCTGCACAATTTACAGACCATGAGGCTTGTTTTTGGTTATCTTTTTATTATTTTACATTGTTAATAAATTGAAAAGAGGGTTTTTTAGGCATCACGTTAAAAACACATTTTAAAATTGTTTATATTATGTGTTAGTCAGCTTTTGTTACAGGTTGGAAAAAAACAAAGAAGGTCCTGGTTGTTTAGATAAGAGCAGATTAGGGGCCCTTTTTCTCAAAAAAAAAAAAAAACGCGGGAGGGCCTCTGGCTACATACTTTAGTTTTTTTAAACTTTCATTGTAAAAAGTTTTTATTTTATATAGTAAAAAGCACAAGTTCCCATTTTCATGATACATGACGGTAATAGCCACGCCTAAGTGCTCTTCAAAAGAGCTCACGTCTGTAAAGCTAATAATTTTTTGGTCCGAAAGCCCCAACTCCTGATGGAGATGTCTGGCCCCCTCTAATGGTTGGGCATCTGGAAGTTTACAATTAAAGTTACTATTCTTTCTAATACAAGTCTTTGGTATCATTTTGTTTTAAAAGCAGGCTTAGAGCTTTCTTGTTATGTTCTGGCCTTCTTATCTCCGATCAAGAGGCTGTTTTTGCTAACAATGGCTTTGCTGCTGTTTCAAATTGTGCTTACTAAAAAATAACCCACGTTAGTCTAAAACCTAGGGGACAACTTTTATAAACAGGTTTTCAGTGTTTTTAACCTTGGGTTGTTTCTGCAGACTCACATTTTATTGAAACACCTATGCCAAGGGGGTTAAATAAAGGAATGTGTCTTCAGATGGCCTTGTTTTTGAAAGGGGTCTTCTTTTCTAATCCACTACCTTCAAAGAGCTGTTTCAAGTTGTTCTTACTAAAAACCTTGGGGAAAAGCTTTTAAAAATTTTTTGTTAGTCAGGGTTTAGGCCATGGGTGCTTCAGCATGCTCTTTTTTTACTGAAACACCCCTATAAATAAAGGAATGTGTCTTCAGATAGGTTTGTCTTTTCAAATCATTATAAAGCTTTATTTCTTTACAAAACTTAATGTAACTTTTACTGGTGTTTGTTAAGAAGTTTGGGAAAGAAGGAGACTGCTTCTGTCTGATCTACTGACTCACAAAGGCTGTTTTTGCTAACAGGGGCTTTGCTGCAGCTTCACATTCTTCTTACTAAAAATAATCTATGTTAGTCTAAAACCTAGGGGACAACTTTTAAAAATTGTTTGTTACTAAAAGCTTATGGTTTTAACTTTTATGAAAGCCCCTATGTAAAAGGACTACATGGTGGGAAAAATGCTGGGGGTCTGTTTTTTTAGATAAGAATAAGGCAGTTAAAAGGGAGGGGGGAGAGAAGGGAGTTGGCTATTGTTTAAATCTTGGAACTATAGGATTGGTTCAGGAAAATTAATTCTATGATGCTTCTGTAGAACAACCTCTGATTGGGCTGATCCAAAGGTGGTGATAACAAGTCTGAGAGTGTCTGAACCAGGGAAGTTGCCTCATTCTACAGAAAAACTTGAAAGGTAAGAATTCTCTCTCTCTCTGATTCAACCATGTGCTGTCTATCTTTGCCCTTTGCAAAGGGGCTCTCTTTTCCCTTTTCTTGCCCTGTTCTTTTTTCTTAACTTACCCTTGTATTTAAATGCTTTTCTATTCACTTTTTTACCAGGTGCTTACTAAACAGGGTCTACCTTAATACATTTCCTTTTTAAACCTAGTTTTCAATGTTTTTAAATGCTCTTTTCTTAACCTACCCTGATATTGAATAGTTTAAATGTGTTTTTCTTAGCCCCCTTTATAGTTTTTACCATGTGCTTACTAAACAGGCTCTGCCTTAGTAAATTCTCTTTTTAAACCTAGTTTTAATATTATTTAACTTTTTTCTTAACCGACCCTGCTAGTTAATAACCTTTTACATTTACTTCAAAGTTTTCTATTCTTTAATAACATGCCAAACTAGACCTTTAAAATCTCTCCTTACTCAAACTCACCAAAAATCTCTTTTCCTTAATAACTTGCCTCTCCTTTAAAACTAACCCTTTAAAAACAAAAATCTCTTTTTCTTTAAGTTCTCTTTCTATTCTTGAATAACATGCCAAACTAGACCTTTACAATCCTCTCTCCTTTCTCTACCTCCCCAAATAACCTCTTTCCTTTAAACCTTACCCAAACTTTATTTTTTCCTCTTTAAACTCTCTCACTCTTTCAACCTTTTTTCTAAATGTATCCAAACACAAACACTCCTCCTCTTCAAACATAAGATTTTTTTCAAAATGGCCGACGGCGCCAAACTTCCATGCCAACAGAAACAGGGTTGGAGGGTTGGACATAAGCCCCAAAGGGGGCATAGAAAACTGTCAAAAAATGCATGGTGATGAATGCTATCAAGCCATATACTACTCACAAGTAAGGCCACACCCAGCTGCAGACACAGACTGAAATCATCTCTGTGGGGGAGGATTCAGCTCGGGGATTTACCCAGCACTCTTGTGAACACCTCCTTTGCTGTGTAAACCCAAAATAATATTGTCTTGCACTGTACAGAGAGATCTGTACAGCATAAGCTCATAAAATTCACCTCCTCCCTCAATGTGGAGGGAGATATGCAGCACTTTTTACTGCTTCCCTTCCCCCCGCTATGAATTGTACAAACTGGTTTATAGAATACAAAGACAAGTTTATTAACTACAAAAGACAGATTAAGTGATTATAAGGGATAGCAAACAGATCGAAGCAGATTCCTGAGCAAATAAAACACACAAACTAGGCTTAATGCATTAAAGAAATTGGCTACAAATAGTAATTTCTCCCCCTAAATGTTGTTTTTATGCAGGTTGCAGAGTCTCTTGAAGGTAAACTGCACTGCTTGCAGCTTAAATCTCCAGGTGTACCCTTCACAGGCTAACGTTTCTAAGCCTGGGTCCCAGTCCTTCTCCCCAGATCAGTCTTAGGTGTTTCCAGCAGTCATCCTGAGTGGGGATTCAGTAAAGAACTGGCAACCTGGATTAACTCACTCTCCAGCCTTAAATAAAATTTACATATGAGGGGAATCTTGTTTCCCAGTCTGATTCCCCTTAATGGAAAAACGCTGAAAGCCCAAGATTGTGTCTAGTACCCGGTGACATGATCACCTGACCCTGTAGTGTCAAAGCAGGAACCCAGGAAGCTTCTCAGGAAGGTGGGAGGTTATTATCTTCAAAGTCTTATTGTTCTTCCTAATGGCCCATTCAGGCTGATGGCATCTGGGAAATGCCCACGAGACAGTAGACAAACACTTTTGCAATTGATACAGAGCTTATATCCCTAACTTCAGATTCCACAACAATACAAATGATACAAATAGGACAGTCATAGTCAGTAAATCATAACCTTTCCAGTGATATTTCACAAGATCCATCTTGCATCAAATACAACTTAGTTATGCCATAGTCATATCATAAGCATTTTTCTATGAAGAATATGGGCATGGTGTGACACTTGCTTCTTATATTTCTTCCATAAGGTTATCTACTTCTAAATCTAAAATATTTGTTATTGTTCATAAACCTTGTAAAGCTGCTTGTTTCTTTTCCTTTTTGCTGGGTTTTCTTCAGAGAATCCCTTTCTTCTTGGCTGAATCTATTGCTTACAGAATTGGTAAGCACCAGGCCTAATGCATGCTTCTAATTTCCAAGTGCCGCATCCCATCTTTTTAACAAAGTCCTATAATTCAATCTCCCAACAGCATTTCTAAGTGATATCATGATTTCGTATCCCTTTCATTGTTGTATTATATTTTATTTCAACCACTTAGCCCAGCAGAAATTTAGTTGTGATCCTCAATTTCCACCCTTTAACCTGTGCTATTATCCTCAGAATAATACTTCTGTTCAGAGGTTCCTATACTTTAATAATTCTCAGGATAAAGTCTGCCTCTCGGGGCTTCTCTACCCTCAGTACCCGATTCCAGAATCTGCCTTCTTGGGTCTTCTTACCTTGGTGGCTAATTCTGTTTCCTGTGGGCCTTCTTGTCTTGAGCACATAGCATCAGTTTTTTAAAACAAACTATTAAAAAAAAAAATACTTCCTGCTGTCAATTGTCCTCCTATCTATTAGGGAGTACTATTCCTTCCTTGAGGCTTCAAATAGCATTGTGGGCTCACCCAAGGATGCCAGATTTGTTACCCCCCAAATCAGAATCCAGCAAGCCCTACTATGACCGGCCTTTATCCATAATTTAATTTGCAATTTGTCTATTTTTGGTAAGTGAAAAGGGGTGACCCACCATATGGGAGTTGTCAGAGAGTTGTCTGTGGAGAACTACCCAGAACAGACTAATTCTGTTAACCCCTGGGAGGACACAGTTACAGCCTTTCACTCAAAGGATTGACACTCAGGCAGTAATTCTTCAAAAACAAAAATAACCTTTATTTAACACAACCCTAATACAATAAATATAAAATGTATATTTAGAGAAACAAAACATTAGTTCTTACAGTTTATCTTGTAATAGGTCTTATCAACTGTATTAGCACAGATGCATATTAAGGTATAATCAGGGCCGGATTAAGACCTTTAGAGGCCCTAAACACTGAAAAGATTATGGTGCCCCCCCACATGTAATTCAAAATAAAAATAATACTATACCTAAAAATAAAATTTTATTTTTCGAAATGACACAAAACTTACATGTATGCTGAAATTAAAATAGCTTCTTTCAGGATTTTCTGATTGCAAAATTCTGGATAAATTCATTGAAGCTGACTCAACGAAGCATGTCTATTTCCATACACAATAGGGAAAGTGAATCAAGTCTGTCCTGACACACTGTTGTTCTGAGAGTTTTTTTATTCTTTTCAGCTGAGAAAAAGGGCATTCTTTGGAGCAGTTAGTAATCATCAATGTTAGAAAAATATGTATGTAGTGCAATCTCTATATTTGGAAATACACATTGTATTTCGTCTTTCAATATAGTGTCATGAAGATCAATGTGACTGAATTTCATTTTTCCTGTTTCATTAAACTTTGCTTGCATATAACAGTGGAACTGCCGTACTTCTCCACAGAGACTCATGCTCAAGTCAACAGGGTATGAGTCAATTTACTTTTAGGAACCTTGTGAATATTGTTCATCAGATAAGTCCATATCATTTAAAAAAGAAAATCTACTTGATACTTCTTTGTACACTTCACCTCTCCTCTTCATATGAGCTTCAAGTGTATCAATTATAGCGTAGTAAATAGATACGCAAAGTTTGTCTCTAGGATTCAATGCTGTTTCTGTTGCACTGCTATCATTTGCTTGTTTGTTCCTGATTTGCTTGCGGGACTGGGCTTCTTTGTAGTTAGTATTAGGCAGGATATCTTTTGATATGTCTTCAAATCTTTCGAAATCATTCCTCAAAGTGTGTAAGTGGTCTGCTAATGATTGACAAACGTCTGCACATGTTTTCAAATTCAATTATTTTTCTTGGAGAGCTTGACTTGAGTGGTAAAAGTGTCGTAAAATTTCATTCCACATGGTCAACATGAATACAAACTCTAGTTCTTGCATCTTGTTTGCAATATTTTCTGCCTCTCATATAGTTTCTCCCTTTTGTGATTGGTCTTCAGCTATACTTTCTAATGCATCTACAATCTTTGAGTAGGATTCCAGAATTGCAGTTGTTGCCAATGCATATGCCTCCCAGCGAATATTAGAAAAATTTCAACACACAATCATTGCCCAAATATGTTTTAAGAACTGCCCATCGGTGTGTTGAGGCAGAGAAAAATGTATAAAGTAACTGGGTTGTTGAGAAAAAACTTACTGCCTCCGGACAACAATCAACAGCACTGCGGCCAACAAGATTGAGAGTGTGCAGTACATGGTATGAATATGGCATATTTGTTCTGTTCTAAAAGCTTCTTCTGCATTCCTTGATAATGCCCTGACATGTTGGCAGCGTTGTCATAAGATTGATCTCTGCACTTTGAGAAATCTACTTTGCAAACTTGGCACAAATAATGCGGTACTTGATTTGTCATTTCTTCACCAGTGTGGCTTTTCAGATTGAGGAATGTTATAAATGACAGGATCTGATTTCCTCACATTATTTCGATCTATGTTAGTAGGACACCACCTAGTTTAGGTGGGGATAAGTAACAAAAAAAGAACAGAAAAATGGGGGAAGAGTGTGTAGTGGAATGTAAGGAAGTCTAACAAAGTTCTGATTTTTCCCATGATGACTACTTCAATGCTTTTTTTGAAATATCAAATCTCATTTTTTTGGGTTTCCCCCTGCTTTGCTGGTGCCCTAAGCACGTGCTTAGTCTGCCTATTGGGTAACCCAGCCCTGGATATAATACAGTTAGAAAGGGCTTTTCAATGGTTACATTCTATATGCAATGGCAGATCACATATAGGATGCTGGCAACAAACTACTTATTTAAACATTAAAACTACAAAATAATAACAAACATAAGAAATATACATACACAGACATCCAGCTTTATTATTTCAGACACACCCACTCATACAGTTTATTTCTTATTGTAATCACCAAACTTACTTTTCCTGTAGTCTTCCTTCCCTCTGAGTGGTCCTTCTGCTCTGTCTATATTTTGCTGCTTTGCTGCTCATTGTTCTGCTTTCCTTTTTTCCCTGATGTCACTCTTTTAGATATGTTCTTCTTTCCTGCTTCTGCTTGCTTTCCCTCAGGCTTTCCACACATGCACTCGCTGACTCAGACCCATCAGCTCTCTGTCTTATATACAGATGTTGGTCTATTCTGATTGGTTCTTTTTACAATCCTAAGCATTCCCACCATTCAGGTTTAAGCCTTTAGTCAATCAAAGCTGGACCTGATTGAAGACCTGTGTTATGCTTAACTGGCCCCTCCCTTTGTTTCACCTCAGCCTGCTTGCTTAATATTGGCAGATTTTCTCCCAGACCTCCATTTTGGATTTCTCTGACTGTGTCTCTTGCAACTGCCATCTTGTTATTTCAAGCTGTAACCACCTAAAACTATCTTTATTAATTATTAAACCTCTATATTAAATTATTATTAAATTATTAAACCTCTATCCATATCTAAGTATACTGTAACCCTGATTCACTGTCACCACTCCATTTTTATTATTTTAAAGAAGTTTAATTTTGATTTCTCCCTGCTTCAGCTAGTAGTGGCAGCACAGTGCTCTTAGTGCTGTATTCTTTCCACAGAACAGAGCAGCTGGAAAATCTCTTGTATTAGTTTCCAGTTCTTCCATCTACTTCTGTTCAAATCTCTCTCTCTCCCTCTGACTCAGACTCTGATTCCAAAACTGAATGCTGACAGCTGGCCTTTTATGCTGCATTGTGGCTCTCTTCTAATATACCTTTGTATTCTTAGAAATAATTACCTCACTCGCATGTGCCCAGCATCAACCATTATTTCAGAGTTCCGATTGACAGCTCTGACCTTTAGAACAAGTTTTGACTAGTATGAGTGGGTTGTGACCAGCTAGCTGTTCAGCTAACTGACCTCTCTGTCAGCCCTTACTGTGCAGACTCAATAGCTACCAATCTTGATTATGCTCACTGGTATTTCCCTGAGAGCTGTGATTCTGCTGATCAATACACATACATACCTGGCTCTTTGCCACGGCACCATTTTAGAAATGCTGGGCTTTCAACTCAGCATACTCTGGGTCTGCAGCATTCATCTCAGTGTGGAGAGATCAGGCAAAGAAAGTGTGACTGGAGAATTTCTCTGGAAACAGGTAGAGAAGGTTTTGAACACATTTATAAATTAAAGAGTAAGAAATCACCAGACCTAGATGGCATTCATACAAGAGTTCTGAAAGAACTCAAATATGAAATTGCAGAGCTACTACTGTGGTATGTAACCTATCACTTAAATCAGCTTCTGCACCAGATGACTGAAGGATAGCTAATGTAACACTGATTTTTTTCAAAAAGGCCCCAGAGGTGTAATCCTCAGAGTTACGGGCCAGTAAGACTAATTTCAGTGCCAGGTGAATTGGTTGAAAGTATAATAAAGAATTTTCAGACACATAGATTAACACAGTTTGCTGGGGAATAGTCAACATGCCTTTTGTAAAGGGAAATCATGTCTCGCTAATCCATTACAATTCTTTGAGGGTGTTGACAAACACATGCAGAAGGTTGATCCAGTTGATATAATGTACTTGGACTTTCAGAAAGCCTTTGACAAAGTCTCACATCAAGGGCTCTTAAACAAAGTAACCAATCATGGGATAAGATGGAAGGTCCTCTCACGGATCACTAATTGTTTAAATGATAGGAAACAACAGGTATGAATAAATGGTCAGTTTTCATATTGGAGAGAGGTGGATAGCAGGCTTCCCCAAGGATCTGTACTGGGACCTGTTCCGTTCTATCATATTAATGATAAGGAGGTGAACATTGAGTTGGCAAAATTTGCAGATGATATACAATTACTCAGAGTAGTAAAGTTCATAACTGACTGCAAAGAGTTACAAAACCCACAAAACTGGGCCACTAGGCAACAAAATGGCAGATGATGAAATTCAATGTCGGCAAGGGCAAAATAATGCACATTGGAAAACATAATCCCAGTTATACATACAAAATGATGGGGTCTAATTTAGCTGTTAGGACTCAAGAAAGAGATCTTGGAGTTATGTGAATAGTTCTTTGAAAGATATGCTTAGTGTGCAGTGGTACTGAAAAACTAACAGAATGTTAGGAACCATTAGGAAAGGGATAGCTAATAAGAGAAAATATCATAAAGCTAGTATATAAATCTGTAGTGCACCCCCACCTTGAATAATGTATGGAATTCTGGTTGCCCCATCTGAAAAAAAAATATTAGAATTGGTAAAGATCCAGAGAAGGGCAACAATAATGATATGGGGTGTGGAGCATCTTCATATAAGGAGAGATTAAAAAGACCAGGTCTGTTCAGTTTCGAAAAGAGATGACTAATGGAGAATATAATAGAGATCTATAAAATGATGAATGGTATGGAGAAAGTGAATACAGAAGAATTATTTACCCCTTCACATAACACAAGAACCAGGGGTCACCTAAATAAATTAAAAGGCAGCAGGTTTAAAAGAAACATAAAGAAGGACTTGTTCACAGAATGCATGGTGAACCTGTGGAACCCCTTGCCAGGGAATGTTGTGAAGGTCAAAAGTATAACTTGGTTCAAAAAAGAATTAGATAAATTCATGGAGGATAGGTCCATCTTTGGCTATTAATCAGGGCGGTCAGAGAAGCAAGCCCATGCTCTGGGTTTCCCTAAACCTCTGACTGCTGGAAGTTGGGACTGGATGAGAGCGGATGGATCATTCGATAATTGCCCTGTTTTGTTCATTCCCTCAGAAGCATCTGGCACTGGCCAGTTGGAAGACAGGATACTGGGATAATGGACCATTTGTCTGACCCAGTATGGCAATTCTTATGTTTCTCTTTGAAACTGATTAAATGTCTGCTGCTGTATTGCACAAGATCTCTATCATGCATTCCTACAACTACAATACCCACCTGCTGAAGTGAAGAAACAGATTGACAGAGCCAGAAGAGTACCCAGAAGTCACCTACTACAGGACAGGCCCAACAAAGAAAACAACAGAACGCCACTAGCCATCACCTTCAGCCCCCAACTAAAACCTCTCCAACGCATCATCAAGGATCTACAACCTATCCTGAAGGACGAGCCATCGCTCTCTCAGATCTTGGGAGACAGACCAGTCCTTGCTTACAGACAGCCCCCCAATCTGAAGCAAATACTCACCAGCAACCACACACCACACAACAGAACCACTAACCCAGGAACCTATCCTTGCAACAAAGCCCGTTGCCAACTCTGTCCACATATCTATTCAGGGGATACCATCATAGGGCCTAATCACATCAGCCACACTATCAGAGGCTCGTTCACCTGCGCATCTACCAATGTGATATATGCCATCATGTGCCAGCAATGCCCCTCTGCCATGTACATTGGCCAAACTGGACAGTCTCTACGTAAAAGAATGAATGGACACAAATCAGATGTCAAGAATTATAACATTCAAAAACCAGTTGGAGAACACTTCAATCTCTCTGGTCACTCGATCACAGACCTAAGAGTGGCTATACTTCAACAAAAAAGCTTCAAAAACAGACTCCAACGAGAGACTGCTGAATTGGAATTAATTTGCAAACTGGATACAATTAACTTAGGCTTGAATAGAGACTGGGAATGGATGAGTCATTACACAAAGTAAAACTATTTCCCCATGGTATTTCTCCCTCCCACCCCACCCCCCACTGTTCCTCTGATATTCTTGTTAACTGCTGGAATTAGCCTACCTGCTTGTCACCATGAAAGGTTTTCCTCCTTCCCCCCCCCCGGCTGTTGGTGATGGCTTATCTTAAGTGATCACTCTCCTTACAGTGTGTATGATAAACCCATTGTTTCATGTTCTCTGTGTGTGTGTATATAAATCTCTCCTCTGTTTTTTCCACCAAATGCATCCGAATAAGTGAGCTGTAGCTCACGAAAGCTTATGCTCTAATAAATTTGTTAGTCTCTAAGGTGCCACAAGTACTCCTTTTCTTTTTGCGAATACAGACTAACACGGCTGCTACTCTGAAACCTGTATTGCACTGTGTCAAGTGTCCAATATTGTTTCATCCACATCAAACATGCATTTTTCTGCAACTCCAGAAGATATATACAAGGGTGTTACCCCAACATTTGGACCCAAGGCACTCTAATACTAGCTTGCCTATAATAATAAATTTATTGTCAATTTATTCTGCCCAAATGGGTTATAAAGTGGTGGCTCGCCCTAGAGGAATTGTCAGGGTTTTACCAGGTTTACCCTGTGGGAGGATATGGATACAACCCTCCGCTCAAAGGATTGGCATTCAAGCAGTAATTCTTCAAAAACAAAGTATCATTTATTTAAAGGCAATAAGCAGTTACAATACATTCAATAAAGCAAGAGGGAATACATTATAATACATAAAATATAATAGAATGTTATTAACTTTTGTTTAGAAATTATACATTACAGCAGTGCAATAGAAGAAAGACACAAACTACACAAAACACATAGCATACACAAATCATATAACAGTTACAATGTGATACTTAAGGCACACAGGGATCCTCCATACATATGTATACAAGCCCTACAATGCTGATACGTTATACTGCGCCTATTATAATGTAGCAGATGGAGTCTCTCTCTCTGAAAACTGATACTACTTCAGTCTGGGGGCTATGTCTAGGGCAGTGGTTCTCAAACTAGGGGTGCCACTTGTTCAGGAAAAGCCCCTGGTGGGCCGGGCCGGTTTGTTTACCTGCCACGTCCACAGGTTCAGCAGATTGCAGCTCCCACGGGCCGTGTTTCGCTGCTCCAGGCAAATGTGGGCTGCGTGAAGGACGGCCAGCACATCCCTCAGCCCGCGCTGCTTCCCGCAGCCCCCATTGGCCTGGAGCAGCGAACCGCAGCCAGTGGGAACCACGATCGGCTGAACCTGTGGACGCGGCAAGTAAACAAACTGGCCCAGCCCGCTGGGGCTTTCCCTGAACAAGCGGCATCCCTAGTTTGAGAACCAATGGTCTAGGGTATATGATTTGCGGGGTTTATTTTGTTCAGATTTGGTTGAAAGAAATACGGTAATGGTTTCTGATGCTGTATTGAGGCTTAATCAGATATTTCACTTGCATGTCCATTAAAGTTGGCTGCAGTAGTCCAAAAGTTGAAGGTTGCTTATTAATAATTGTACACATAACTTGATGTTGCTCTTTTATCCAATAGTTTCTTTGTAAGATTTTTTCACAGCACAATATCTACAACAACTACCTTTTCCACAATCTCCAAGCCACTTAGAAACACTCTGAAATACAAATATTCTCTAGAGAGACAAGGTGGGTAAGGTAATATCTTTTATTGGAACAACGTCTATTGGTGCAATGAAAGATATTTATTACCTAACTTACCTTGTCTCTAACATTCTGGGACCAGCATGGCTACAACACTACAAACAGAAAAGGAGTACTTGTGGCACCTTAGAGACTAACAAATTTATTAGAGCATAAGCTTTCGTGAGCTACAGCTCACTTCATCGGATGCATTTGGTGGAAAATACAGAGGGAGATTGATATATACACACACAGAGAACATGAAACAATGGGTTTATCATACACACTGTAAGGAGAGTGATCACTTAAGATAAGCCATCACCAGCAGCGGGGGGAGGGGGGGAAGGAGGAAAATCTTTCATGGTGACAAGCAAGGTAGGCTATTTCCAGCAGTTAACCAGAATATCTGAGGAACAGTGGGGGGTGGAGTGGGGGGGAGAAATAACATGGGGAAATAGTTTTACTTTGTGTAATGACTCATCCATTCCCAGTCTCTATTCAAGCCTAAGTTAATTGTATCCAGTTTGCAAATTAATTCCAATCCAGCAGTCTCTCGTTGAAGTCTGTTTTTGAAGGTTTTTTGTTGAAGGATAGCCACTCTTAGGTCTGTAATCGAGTGACTGGAGAGATTGAAGTGTTCTCCGACTGGTTTTTGAATGTTATAATTCTTGACATCTGATTTGTGTCCATTAATTCTTTTACGTAGAGACTGTCCAGTTTGACCAATGTACATGGCACGGGGCATTGCTGGCACATGTTGGCATATATCACATTGGTAGATGCGCAGGTGAATGAGCCTCTGATAGTGTGGCTGGTGTGATTAGGCCCTATGATGGTGTCCCCTGAATAGATATGTGGACAGAGTTGGCAACGGGCTTTGTTGCAAGGATAGGTTCCTGGGTTAGTGGTTCTGTTGTGGGGTGTGTGGTTGCTGGTGAGTATTTGCTTCAGATTGGGGGGCTGTCTGTAAGCAAGGACTGGCCTGTCTCCCAAGATCTGTGAGAGTGATGGGTTGTCCTTCAGGATAGGTTGTAGATCCTTGATGATGCGTTGGAGAGGTTTTAGTTGGGGGCTGAAGGTGATGGCTAGTGGCGTTCTGTTATTTTCTTTGTTGGGCATGTCCTGTAGTAGGTGACTTCTGGGTACTCTTCTGGCTCTGTCACTCTGTCACCCACTTCACTTCAGCAGTGGGTATTGTAGTTGTAGGAATGCATGATAGAGATCTTGTAGGTGTTTGTCTCTGTCTGAGGGTTGGAGCAAATGCGGTTATATCGTACAGCTTGGCTGTAGACAATGGATCGTGTGGTATGATCTGGATGAAAGCTAGAGGCATGTAGGTAGGAATAGCGGTCAGTAGGTTTCCGATATAGGGTGGTGTTTATGTGACCATCGCTTATTAGCACCGTAGTGTCCAGGAAGTGGATCTCTTGTGTGGACTGGTCCAGGCTGAGGTTGATGGTGGGATGGAAATTGTTGAAATCCTGGTGGAATTCCTCAAGGGCTTCTTTTCCATGGGTCCAGATGATGAAGATGTCATCAATGTAGAGCAAGTAGAGTAGGGGCATTAGGAGAGCTGAGGAAGTGTTGTTCTAAGTCAGCCTTAAAAATGTTGGCATACTGTGGGGCCATGCGGGTACCCATCGCAGTATCGCTGATTTGAAGGTATACATTGTCCCCAAATGTGAAATAGTTATGGGTGAGGACAAAGTCACAAAGTTCAGCCACCAGGTTAGCCGTGACATTATCAGGGATACTGTTCCTGATGACTTGTAGTCCATCTTTGTGTGGAATGTTGGTGTAGAGGGCTTCTATATCCATAGTGGCCAGGATGGTGTTTTTAGGAAGATCACCAATGGACTGTAGTTTCCTCAGGAAGTCAGTGGTGTCTCGAAGATAGCTGGGAGTGCTGCTAACGTAGGGCCTGAGGAGGGAGTCTACATAGCCAGACAATCCTGCTGTCAGGGTGCCAATGCCTGAGATGATGGGGCGTCCAGGATTTCCAGGTTTATGGATCTTGGGTAGCAGATAGAATACCCCAGGTCGGGGTTCTAGGGGTGTGTCTGTGCGGATTTGTTCTTGTGCTTTTTCAGGGAGTTTCTTGAGCAAATGCTGTAGTTTCTTTTGGTAATTCTCAGTGGGATCAGAGGGTAATGGCTTGTAGAAAGTGGTGTTGGAGAGCTGCCTAGTAGCCTCTTGTTCATACTCTGACCTATTCATGATGACGACAGCACCTCCTTTGTCAGCCTTTTTGATTATGATGTCAGAGTTGTTTCTGAGGCTGTGGATGGCATTGTGTTCTGCATGGCTGAGATTATGGGGCAAGCGATGCTGCTTTTCCACAATTTCAGCTCGTGCACGTCGGCGGAAGCACTCTATGTAGAACTCCAGGCTGCTGTTTCGACCTTCAGGAGGAGTCCACCCAGAATCCTTCTTTTTGTAGTGTTGGTAGGAAGGTCTCTGTGGGTTAATATGTTGGTCAGAGGTGTGTTGGAAATATTCCTTGAGTCGGAGACATCGAAAATAGGATTCTAGGTCACCACAGAACTGTATCATGTTCGTGGGGATGGAGGGGCAAAAGGAGAGGCCCCGAGATAGGACAGATTCTTCTGCTGGGCTAAGAGTATAGTTGGATAGATTAACAATATTGCTGGGTGGGTTACGGGAACCACTGTTGTGGCCCCTTGTGGCATGTAGTAGTTTAGGGAGCTTAGTGTCCTTTTTCTTTTGTAGAGAAGCAAAGTGTGTGTTGTAAATGGCTTGTCTAGTTTTTGTAAAGTCCAGCCACGAGGAAGTTTGTGTGGAAGGTTGTTTTTTTATGAGAATATCCAGTTTTGAGAGCTCATTCTTAATCTTTCCCTGTTTGCTGTAGAGGATGTTGATCAGGTGGTTCCGCAGTTTGTTTGAGAGTGTGTGGCACAAGCTGTCAGCATAGTCTGTGTGGTATGTAGATTGTAATGGATTTTTTACCTTCAGTCCTTTCGGTATGATGTCCATCTGCATGGAAAAGAAACCCTTGAGGAATTCCACGTTGATTTCAACAATTTCTATCCCACCATCAATCTCAGCCTGGACCAGTCCACACAAGGGATCCACTTCCTGGACACTACGGTGCTAATAAGCGATGGTCACATAAACACCACCCTATATCGGAAACCTACTGACCGCTATTCCTACCTACATGCCTCTAGCTTTCATCCAGATCATACCACACGATCCATTGTCTACAGCCAAGCTGTACGATATAACCGCATTTGCTCCAACCCTCAGACAGAGACAAACACCTACAAGATCTCTATCATGCATTCCTACAACTACAATACCCACCTGCTGAAGTGAAGAAACAGATTGACAGAGCCAGAAGAGTACCCAGAAGTCACCTACTACAGGACATGCCCAACAAAGAAAATAACAGAACGCCACTAGCCATCACCTTCAGTCCCCAACTAAAACCTTTCCAACGCATCATCAAGGATCTACAACCTATCCTGAAGGACGACCCATCACTCTCACAGATCTTGGGAGACAGGCTAGTCCTTGCTTACACACAGCCCCCCAATCTGAAGCAAATACTCACCAGCAACCACACACCACACAACAGAACCACTAACCCAGGAACCTATCCTTGCAACAAAGCCCGTCGCCAACTCTGTCCACATATCTATTCGGGGACACCATCATAGGGCCTAATCACATCAGCCACACTATCAGAGGCTCGTTCACCTGCGCATCTACCAATGTGATATATGCCATCATGTGCCAGCAATGCCCCTGTGCCATGTACATTGGTCAAACTGGACAGTCTCTACATAAAAGATTTAATGGACACAAATCAGACGTCAAGAATTATAACATTCAAAAACCAGTTGGAGAACACTTCAATCTCTCCGGTCACTCGATTACAGACCTTAGAGTGGCTATCCTTCAACAAAAAACCTTCAAAAACAGACTCCAACGAGAGACTGCTGAATTAGAATTAATTTGCAAACTGGATACAATTAACTTAGGCTTGAATAGAGACTGGGAATGGATGAGTCATTACACAAAGTAAAACTATTTCCCCATGTTATTTCTCCCCCCACCCCACCCCCCACTGTTCCTCAGATATTCTTGTTAACTGCTGGAAATAGCCTACCTTGCTTGTCACCATGAAAGGTTTTCCTCCTCCTTCCCCTCCTCCCCCGCTGCTGGTGATGGCTTATCTTAAGTGATCACTCTCCTTACAGTGTGTATCATAAACCCATTGTTTCATGTTCTCTGTGTGTGTATATATCAATCTCCCTCTGTATTTTCCACCAAATGCATCCGATGAAGTGAGCTGTAGCTCACGAAAGCTTATGCTCTAATAAATTTGTTAGTCTCTAAGGTGCCACAAGTACTCCTTTTCTTTTTGCGAATACAGACTAACACGGCTGCTACTCTGAAACCTGTCAACACTACAAACAAATATTCTTTAGTTCAGTCACCAGGACATTTTTACCTATGTTTTCAACTAAATCTAATTAAATCAGTAGGAAAATTGAATGGCTTCCAGAAAACTTATGGCTGTAACTTTCAACATCAGTACACGAAGCTGTAAAATGAGACCCTTTGCTTTGGCAGCTTGTGTTGGTGAATTCTGCACCTCCAGTTAACAGAAACCATTCACAAACTCCACCAGTCTCAACAAAAGAACGTTTTAGCCCTTCCTCACTGACCTGATGTGTTACAGTAAGGCAACTATTTTATGCCTCTCCTGGGCTTCTTTTCAAAGGTGGAAGAGGCCAGGCCAAACTGTAAATGGAAAAGCAGCTTTGGGTCCCTCACAATCCTAGGTACTGCCCCATAATTATTCATTTGAAATAGCTGGCTAACCTGTAACCAACCAGTTTTATTTCCTGAGAATTGCTACAATGATTGTCAGCTCTGCAGTGCCATCAGGTGTCATTTTGCAGAATGGCAGAGAAATTGAATACATTTTTTAAAACATTGCCTTATTTTCAGCCCACAGTTCACTGTCTTTTTTTTTTTAGTTTGACTCACTAGCCACAGTAATAAAAAGGCAAAAGGGGTTTTAGTGTTCTGATTAACTTTTGTAGTGTCCCCTCTCCACCTGGTTACCTCCTTTAATGTCAATCTGCTTACAGGTATCAATAGACAGGCCTGGGTTGTTCTGGATCCTGCCACCCACTCAGCAGGGTGTAACTACTTTATTTTCTTCCTAGATAAATTTATTTGGCAATGCCTCTACTCCACTCACTCTTTCCTGGCAGGGTCACTGGGGCAGCTTGCTAAATAATTGAGGACTCCCAAGAAATAACAGAAACACATACAATATATTCAACTCAGTAATTATATGAAACAGGAGATAAATATAACAGGGTAAAATATTATTCTCAGGGTCCCTGGTGCCCATGTTGATAATACCTGTGAAGTTCCCCAGTCACGTGACCTGATCTAGCAAATATAAATATTCCATTGCTACATGTACTTTTCTGTGGCCCTTGATGACCTGTGACCACGATATCTTCTGTGCAGCAGTTAGCAATGCGACTGACTGGGTTCAGTACAGTCCAAAGGACTCACAAGTAGGATAAGATGGTAACTCCTTCCTCAGGTTTAATATGCAGCAGGTAATAAAATCCCCAAATCCTTACCCCCTGGCTTGAGGACATAGTTCAGGGAGTAAGGGGTCTCCCAAAAAATTCCCCTGACTAGCTAACTAAAAGATGGTCCACTCACAAACTCTGTGAATGATCCTCAGGTTCAGAGATGACTCTGGACTCCTCAGTCTCTGTAGAGGGGCTGATGATCACTGCTGGCAGGCGTCCTCTTCATACAGAAGTCAGGCTATTTCTAGTCCTAGGATTTCCCCTCACCACAAAGGGGTGCAGGGCTAAAGGTGCACATTACAAAACTATCCTAAAATCCAAATTTTAGTCTCCCACCCCAGCACTCAGACACACTCACAGCAGACAGCAGCCCTGGACTAGCAGCCAGATTAGTGGTGCCATGTGGTGACTGATCTCACCTAAAGAGCTGAAGTGCTAACTCAGCCTGCCTGGTAGAAGTTTTGCCAGCAAACTCTACAAACTGGAAGAACGAGGAGTACTTGTGACACCTTAGAGACTAACAAATTTATTTGAGCATAAGCTTTCATGGGCTAAAGCCCTCTTCATCAGATGCATGAATCTGCATGCATCTGCATCTGATGAAGTGGGCTTTAGCCCATGAAAGCTTATGCTCAAATAAATTTGTTAGTCTCGAAGGTGCCTCAAGTACTCCTCGTTCTTTCTGCTGATACAGACTAACAGGGTTATCACTCTGAAACCTGTCTACAAAGTGGGAGTCACCTTGGAGAGGGAAAGGATCAAGATGAGGGATCTTGCTTTTAGGTTCCCAGGAGCCAGCTCTCACAGGGAATCCTGCATGCAGACCTGGGACTCACCAGCTCCCCACATAGCCAGTCCTGCCATTTCCCTGGCTGGCTCCAAACTGCTCCAAAATGGCTTCTTCCCCCTCCTCATCTCCCTGAGAGGGACATCTCTCTCCCTATTGGTTGCCAAGCAGAGCAGACTCTGACTCTGCCCTTGGCTCTCCCTCCCTACCAGAGTCAGTGGGCCTCTTCCTGAGCTACCAGCACACAGAGCCCCAGGAACCTAGGTGAGCTCCTTGGGGGTTACACTTTGATTCACAAACCACGAGTTTGCCTGAATAAGGAGTGAATAAAACTAAGGACTTCAGAATTTTGTCCTTAGGTCTGTCAGGCTATGGTCTTTGCTATCTTCCAAAATCTGATGATGATGAATGAAGGTCTAGTTTAGAATAGCTGGTATCTATATAAATATTGGCAAGATTTTTCTTCCTATTAAACAGCCTTAGCTCTATTTTTGTTGGCTCTGTAAGCCTCTTGAATGCCAGGCCTTATGCATCAAGAACTTGTACATTTGGGTACCTGTTTATCTCAAAAGCAGCTGAATTCCTCTAAATTCTACAAGAACAAATCTTTAGTCTTCTTTGAGCATCTAATTTATGCCACTCATTTTGTTGGTTGTCTTTAGTAATGGACAAAATAATGGAAATACTGTGTCTGAGATCTGTCAAATGGTGATTGATATATCCTTAGGGATAATATTTACTGTAATTCTGAGAACTTATCTTGTCTTTTGTTTACCTCTCTCTCGTGATGGTGAGAGAAGAAGACTTAAGGGAAAGAATGTTGCTTTTGCAAATAACTATGTTGCTTTGGGATGATTTGCTTCTCTACCGTCCCTAAGACTCTCTCAACCATGACTCAGGAACGTAACAGAGATAGAGTACTGAATGTGTTAAGCTGATAAAGTCAAATTTCTATACAGAACATTGCTCTGTGTATGTGTTTATATGTGTGTATATAAGTAGCCATTTTTTTCTGTTTCCAAAATGTGAAATATATAATGTCTTTCACTGAAAAATGTTCATTTGTTTTTGTTTTAGCTAGAACTGTAAAAAATTATTACAAGCAAGATTTTGAGAGGTTTTTTGAAAGAGTTTTTTCATAGTTATGTTGCATAGGAAAAATTGTGCCCTATCTGCTAGATCATCCTTATGTCCAAAGTCTACCTGATGTTTATTTTAATGTTTCATTTTGAGTTGACATTAATTGTGTTACAGTACTTTATTAATGGCATACCATGCCATTCTAGTCTTTGTTAATGCTAATGTCAATACGTGTACATAACTAGAAAGAAAATAACTGCAAGGATTAACACTTTTTTTTACAACAGAAAGCAAAGTATAATGAAGTAACATCCTGACATTTTTTTATTACACAAAATAAGAACAGTAGATGGCACTGTTACTTTGTATTTCTTGAGTACATTATTTTTTCAGGAACATAATCTTTTAGTGAACACTGTTGACCACATAATATGTTTTCAGGGATATAGTGAGTTCAGAGAAGCTTTGTGATCATAGAACCTAGCATTAATAAAAAATCTTTGGGGTTTATGGAATGGTATCTACACTTCTTCTTTACCTTACTCACTTGTAGCCACTTAGTTCTCAGTGCTGATTGGTTTGGGCATAGCCCTACTAACTTCAGTGTGACTGTACATCGTTATATAAAGATTCAAGGTCTTACTAATAAAACCAATAGCTAGGAGAATTCCATCATGCCTGCTCACTCTAACAGTGGATAGAGAGGGGGGTTTTAGTTTTAGATTTTTTTCTTTAGTCTATGTTCTATTTGGTATATTTATCTGAAGTCTGACACCAAGTAACGAACTGTTTATATCAGCAAACAAAACTGTAAACTTACCAACAATTCATCTGACCCAAACATTAAAAAGATAGAAAATAGACAGTTAAGGTAAATATTGCAAAATATAATAGTGATTTCTTTTAAAATACAGTTGCAAAATTGGTATTCAAATAGGTGTGTAATCTAGATTTCTGTTCACATACGCTTTCTTTTAGGGTATAATTGGGGTTTTTTTGACAAAGCTTTTTGTCTGGGTTTCTTGGTGTTTTAGAGAGTAGTATAAAATAAAAATGGCAACATAAGCACAAGGGCACAGTGTAGGAGTGGGAGTGCAAATAAGGTAGGTGAGGTTTTTTGCTTGACATGCTGAAAACCCAAATAAGGAATACAGCAAGCACTAACTTGTGATGAATGTGAGTGTGAAATGTAGATGTTGTATGGACTTGGAATAAATAATTTTATCATATTCCAGGGATGTGCTGGTTGTATGCATTGCTGTGGCCAAAAATAGTGAGTTCATTGGCCAATATAATCATTCTGATGGGAGGTTAAAGTGGGAAAACCTTCCAGGCAGTGATCTCTCTTTTTGTGGGTCTAACGTCTCATGTAAATGCAAGTCTGAAATCTCTATCTCATGAAATAAACTTCTGTTGGTTTTCTCCTACCATAGGAGGGGAGGGTGAAAGGTAGGCACAAAATATTGATAAGATACATTTCAAGTGATGTGGCTCATCAGATATATAGTGACAGCTAGACCACAGACTAGCATATGCCTGCACCCCTAAAAAGACAGAACTTGACACGGACAGTTAACACATTGGAGATGCTCCCCATTACCTATGCCAGGGTAAGAAATAAAGCTAGGGACAGAGCGCTTAGGTAGTTTACACCTCAAGGGCAGGGGTTAAATTTTAAAAATTCCAGTGACATCTACTCTAAGCTTTGGAAATTGTTGTAAATTCCATAAAAGAGTGTTCAGATTCCCTGTTGTATACTCACATCATCCCCTTTGAAAATCCCCGTTAATGATTCCATATTCAAAAATTTCTCTCATAAAAACATTATAGATGTTATATTAGTTTACAGAAAACAAATACTGAGGAAATAGAGAGAAAGGCAAATACTACTGTGAAGAAATTGTAGAGACAGAAAACATAATGGAAGACACCTGAATATTGTGTGGTGAATAAGGAGATAATGGAAAAAACTAACAGGATTACATCTAATAAAATCTAGTTTGTAAACTGCAAAAAACCCACTGAGAGATATAAATCATTTAGAAAGTAGTATGCAAAAATTAAGCAGTAAGATAGACTGCAGTTTCACCACATTAATGTCAGCTGTAAGCAATCTTAATGATAATTGTGTATCCTAATTAGTGAAATTAGAGAGTGTAAAAAGAATGTTTAATTTATCATTAATGACAGATGTAATGTTAAAATGTGGTTCATTTTCTTAAGTACTTCACAGCCTATTTCAAATTATAATTGTTTTAAAAAAATAACATGTTTAACATTAAATAACTCTAAGTTATCGTTTACATGTGTGATGAATACATGAAAGTAAAGTCACTTCCAGTAATATTAATGCTAAAGGGGAAATACTTTTAATACAGAAGGAAAATGGTAGAAATGGGAACTTGAACTGAAATGTTGGAAAATAAGAAATATTGACTTATTGGATTGATTCTTTTTAAAAAAAATCATATGTGCCTGAAAATCTGTGTATTCTGCGTTCTCTGTGCTGTAACCACAAAAGATGGAGAGAATAATTAAGTGTTAATTGTAGAAAATTCAAGTTTCTTATAGAGGTTTGTTGAAAATACATAATTTCTTTTCTGTTTAGGATCTACCGTATTTCTGTGGTGCAGCCAATCATATCAAGTTTGAATACTTTGGGGTAGAATAAAGCCCATATCCCCTTGTCTTAACAAACAGGCATAAGTCTGACTATCCTCAGTATGCCAGCATCTCTCCAGTGCTGTTAGGTTTTTCTTCAGATCACCAGTGTTGACATTCTGATTCTCAGAGTATAGGACATGACCATCTAGAAATATATTAACCTGTAGCATATTGTCTAGGGCACTGGTGGGCAACCTGCAGCCCACAGGCCGCACGCAGCCCATCAGGGTAATCTGCTGGTGGGCTGCAAAACAGTTTCTTTACATTGACCGTCCACAGGCATGGCCACCTGCAGTCCCAGTGGCCTTGTTTTCCAGGACATTGTTCTGTGCATAAACTGCAAATTTGCCAATTCTTGTGTTTTCTGTAAACTTTTTATTAAATTTTTAAATATATATATATATATACACACACACAGGATTTGAGACATTAATATGGAAGCAAAGACTTTTTCTGGGACCAACAACGGCATAATATCTCTATAGTTACTACATTTGACATTGTTGTCCTTTTTGAACAGAGGCAGAACAACACCTTCTTCTAGTCATTTGGGATATTAGTGTGGTGGATGGTCTGGAAGAGCCTGTGCACCTGTCTTCAACTCAGCGGAGAGTTACAAACTCCTGGTGCCTTTCCAGACTTAAATGTATGGACTGCAATCTGTATCTCATATTGGCTGAACAAAAGTGGGCCTACCAAAACTTCCCATTCCATTTCAAAAGGAAGAATGACAATAGATGGTGGACAGTTGACAATGTCTTGAAATGCTTTCAAATTGATGCTACTAATTTTGCAGTCTCTGGTTAATGCAGCCATCCCAATTCTTTACTGGACTTGCTGGTGCCACCTTCTCCCCAAACTCAGCAAATTTGTATACCAGGTGGTGAAAATCATTCCTGTGGCAATCTATTCTAAATTGGCTGCCTAAGTTGATGCCCAAGATTCCTTATTTTGCTTACACAATGACTTGACAACATTCTGAAGTCAAACTCATTTAGCCTTTGCTTTTGCTCTCAATGCTTGTCTTTAAAGACTTGAATTATAGCCTTGCTTTTTTCTTAGCTCTGACTGCAGTAAGCATCTTCTCACTGATCCATGGATGATGTTTTAAGGGCTGAGGCTCCATTACTGAGCTGACAGTCAGCACTAATGTCTTGAAACAATGCCATTCCTCCTCATATGACAGAATGAGTTAGATTTCAGGCCTTAATGCTCCAATGGCAAAAGCAGTTAAGAGCAGAAAGCCATCTGATACCTTGGTTGTAATAAGAACTTTTGCTTGAATCGGGCTAATTTTGGCCCATTAACTGGCTGTCATCGAAGACAGAGGTGCATTTTTGGCAGCAGAAGTCTGGTCAGTGTGAAGTTCAGCACCTCTGAACTTGTACCTCCATGACTGTTAACTGCAAATGATTGTTAATGAGAACATAGTGAAACCATCTGGGCTGTACAAGGTCAGCTTGTGAATGTTCAGGTGATGAAAGAACAAGTCAGTGATAAAAATGTCATTGGCTGCTCCAAATTCAAGCAGTCCATTCCCCTTTCTGTTCTGCTACCAGATACCAAGAGACCCAAGCATACTTCCCCAGGTATCATTATCCTTTCCTACCTGCACATTAAAGTCACTCAGGAGAATGATGACATCTCTTCTTGGAGTTCCATTATGGACTATCTGCACTTGCTGGTAAAAAATTACCTTTAGCAGCATTCTTGACTGCGATGTTGATGGGTGATACACTACAATGATGGGGTAATGCCCACAACCGTTATGGAACTGGATGCTGATAAGTCTCTCATTAATCACTTGCCAACCCTGCCATGGCTGTTGGACAGTGAGTGAAAGTACAGCATCTATCCCTTGCTGGAGCAGCCTGTTGGAGTGGCCTCAGAACAAAATTTTCTTTTTACTGCTTTCTTTTCACTGCTTCCTGGCCAGCACACATGAAGCTCAGAGACAGGTCCAATGTGCTGGAGTTGTTTCCTACCTCTTAAGTTCCTTGAGCTAAACAAAATAAGTCTTGTAATCCCTGAATGTCCTCAAGGCAATAGAGTTTTCTTCCAATCCTAAAGTCATCATTAGCCAGGGTTCCATAACTGGTGAGGCATCACCTGCAGGTCTCAACTAGAAAATTGTGAGAACTACTGGAATCTGTCATCCTGAAATTGAGATATAACATCAGCACTGCCCTTACAGTGCCATGCAAATGCCCTCAGTAGATTCATTACCAGACCCAGCTTAGCTGACTGTCAGTTAATATGAACTACTGCCTGATTGTCACACAAAAAGCAAACCTTTTTATTTCTAAATTCCTCACACTAAAGAATGACTGCCATCAACATTGGAGAAAAAAATAAAAAAAGTAATAATACTTGTTATATCCTATGCTGCCCATCTCTGTGCACACCAATGCCCTTGTAATAACAGTACACCCTTGCTATAACAAACCTATTGGGATCCAAGACTTTTGTTTGTTATAGCCAGGCGGTTGTTATAGCAAAAAAAACCCAATCAAAACGAACGATAAACTGCTGAATTAATGAAGTCACCCTGGATAAAGGCATTAGCTAAATGAATAATAATAAAACAATAACAATAATAATTAATAGTAATTAATAACTATTTGTGACATATATCCAGTATTTTGTGTTAATTAGCTGAAGAATAGAGTATAAAAACAAAAATCCCACATTGAAACAGAACATTCAAAACCAGTTGAACATGAAAAATTTAAAAGTGCATCAACACATTTTCAATTTTGTTTCAATTCGAAAAATAAAAATTTCAAACATTGATTTAAGTCTCAGTTCAACTTTGCTTTGCAGTGACAATTACATGGATGCTGTACAAGCCAACATCAACATTTGACTGAGTTGCAGAGGGAGTAATTGAAATGTAAACTTACTGTCACATTTTGCTTACTGCATCCCTATGCCACATTCCTCTACCTTCTTTGAAAACCTCTGATGGGGCCACCAACTCAATGTATATGACCACAGCTGGGATCCTGGATAAGGTCTGCTTACATTTTTCTCCCTAGGCCTGTGTGGGGTTCCTCCCCTCCTGTTCTTTGCTCATTTCTGCTCTTCAGAAGCTTCTTTGCTGTTGTCTGTGTACCATCACACTCTGTACCCAGGGTGAAAGGTCCCAATCCCCTTACCTTGGCTGAGGCTACTGAGAGCCTGTCTCTTTGTGTTGTGGTGGTGTTTAAAGCTGTGATTCCTTCACTGAGTTCTGGGTAGAATTCACTGCCCTCATACATTGCTATGACTCTCAAAGCCTCCAGGAAGGCTCAGCTGGAACCCTCCACTGTTCAGAGGGACTAAACTCTGCCCTGAGTGCTTCTGTAGTTCCCTTTTCTCTGCTCTGCCCCTAGAGTTCACCCCTGTTGCTGCCACCCAGGTTCCATTTCTCCCACGAATGATAGGGCATGGGCCAGTCCCAGACCTGATTACTGCAGCATGGTTCACAGCTCCTGCATTCAATTTGAGAATACCTGGAGAATCAAGGGGTAATCACTAGCAGCCATCATGGATTTACCAAGAACATATCATGTCAAACTAGCTTGATTTCCTTCTTTGACAGGGTAACTGATTTGATGGATGGGGGAATGCGGTGGACACAATATACCTGGACTTCAGCATGGCTTTTCACACCTTCCCATATAACATTCTGATAAGTGAACTGGAGAAATGTGGGCTTGGCAGAACTACCATTAATTGGATACATAATTGGTTAAGCATCCACAAACAAAGAGTAATTATTAATGGAATGATGTCAGATTGGAGGGAAGTGGGGTTCCACAGGGATCTGTTCTGGGTCCGGTGTTGTTTTACATCTTTATTAATGACCTGGATAGACAGCATACTGATCAAGTTTGCAGATGGCACAAAGCTGGGAGCAGGGGGTGCCAATACTTTGGAGGATTGAGCTAAAATTCAGAGGGATCTTAATAAATTGGAGGACTGGGTTATAAACAACAAAATGAAGTTCAACAAAGACAAATGTAAGGTGCTACACTTAGGGAAGAAAAAAACAAATGCACAAATACAGAATGGGGGAAACTGGCTTGGAAGCCGCACTGCTGAGAAGGATTTGGAAGTTTGTGATGGATCACAACCTCAACACGAGTCAGCAATGTGATGCTGCTGCCAAAAAGAAATGCAATTTTAGGTTGCATTAACTGAGGCATAGCATGCGTGTCATGGGAGGTGATTGATAGTACCACTCTACTTGGAGCTGGTTAGGCCTCAGCTGGATTACTGTGTCCAGCTTTGGTCACCAATCCACAGAAGGGATGTGAGAAAACTGGAAAGGATCTAGAGGTGAGTGACAAAAATGGTGAAAAGGATGGAACACAAACCATATAAGCAAAGGCTGAAGGGACTTGGTATGTTTAGTTTGGAAAGGAGGAGATAGAAGAGGGGACATGACAGTGCTCTTCAAAAAATACTTGAAAGGCTGTCATAAAAAATGGAGAAAAATTGTTCTCTCTTGTCACAGAGGGCAAGACAAGAGATAGTGGATTCAAACTACAGCATAGTAGATTTAGATTAAATCTCAGCAAAAACTTCCTAACTCTAAGAACAGTAGGACAATGGAACAGACTGCCTTGGGAGATTGTGGAAGCTCCTTCACTTGAGATTTTCAAAAGGAGGCTGAATAGCAACCTATCTTGGATGGTTTAGACACAACAAATCCTACATCTTGGCATGGGGTTAGACTAGATGACCCTTGTGGTTCGATGACCTCTGCCCTTTGGCACTGCTGGCTGCCAATTCTCCCACAAGTGGATGGGGTTGGTTGGCTAAGCTCCAGCCCGGCTGTTTCAGTGAGGCTCGGAGCCACCACTTCTTCTCCCTTCCAGCTTTGTTGGCAACTAAAGAGACGAGGGACTCAGTCTGTAGCTAAAGAGGGCAAGAGGCCTCGAAAGCCCAGTAAGGGTGTTAAATTGATAGGGGTAGGGACTGAGAATGAAGGCCAATCGTCTCACCCCCATCCCTCCCCTCTCCTCCCCTCCCCAGCTGGCCAGTGGAAGGGGGAGAACCTGAGGAGGTAGAGGAACTCAGCCAACCCCATATGTTCTCTCCCTCCAGGGTGGTCTGCCAACCTGCCAATACAACCAGCATCTCTCTTACTCCTACCTTTGTGAGACTGGGAACATTATTCCCTTGTCTTCCAGAACAACCAACGCATCTGAATCAAAACTGACCATTTCTTGAGTTAGTTACTGGTCTTCAGTAATATATTTGTAAATATCATATAAATGTTAATTAGATATGTGATAGCCATTCATCAGTTGTGTAAAGATGTAATTGTTTCCACACATTTAAGATACCCACTTAAATTTGTAGTTGAATGCTATGAATTCTTGAATGGTGACGACAACTTTGACTATTTCAATATTTAAATATTTGTTCTAAAGAAGGAAAGACAAACCAATGTTACCTTGAGACAAGAAAAATATTAGCACAAGGAATCTGTAACAGACATTCCTTTTCCAGAACAGATAGAACTATTGCCACAAATTTGCTTCTTAAAAGTACTTCAGATTTTGATGTGGAATGTAAATATGAAGGTGTGTGTGTGTTAGAGAGAAAAATACTTCATTCAACTCTCTCTCTTAAGCCATAATGTGAGCCTTTAACCACTTCAGTGTGGCTAACAGGGGATACATATGAGTGCACAGTTCCTTATGAAAGTCTCTACATGTGTGATTGGTGGAGAGGGATACTCTGACATCATCAGAATTAGGGGGAAATGGGCAGAAGAAAATAAAATAAAGCTATCTTAGAGTGCCTGTGGCCCTGTGGAAGAGTGCTCCTGTGGCCCTGTGGTAGAATGCTCCTGTTGCTCCTCTCTGGCCAACCTGGATGTGCCATTCTCTATGATCTCCAGATCTAATGTATTCTCTGTGTTAGGATTGCCTCTGACTAGTGAGCGGATTGGGCCCAGGAATCCCAGCCTCACTCTCTGGAGGATGGCTATTAGCCTCTCCCCTACTTGTGAGTGCTGGTGAGCAGGATCCTCTGTCAGGCTAATATGAGGGGGTAAGGAGTCCAGGAGATCTGGTTGTATTTTAAAGAAGTCTTATTGAGGGCACAGGAACAAACCACCCTGAAGTGCAGAAAGAATAGCAAATATGGCAGGTGACCAGCTTGGCTTAACAGTGAAATCTTCGGTGAGCTTAAACTCAAAAAGGAAGCTTACAAGAAGTGGAAATTTGGACAGATGACCAGGGAGGAGTATAAAAATATTGCTAGAGCAGGCAGGGGTAATCAGGAAGGCCAAGACACAACTGGAGTTGAAGCTAGCAAGGGATGTGGAGGGTAACAAGAAGGGTTTCTACAAGTATGTTAGCAACAAGAAGAAGGTGAGGGAAAGTGTGGGACCTTTACTGAATGGGAGAGACAACATAGTGACAGATGATGTGGAAAAAGCTGAAGTACTCATGCTTTTTTTTGCCTCAGTCTTCACAGACGGGGCAGCTCCCAGACTGCTGCACTGGACAACAGCCTGGGGAGCAGGTGAGCAGCCCTCAGTGATGAAAGAACAGGTTGAGGACAATTTATAAAAGCTGGACATGCACAAGTCCATGGGTCCAGATCTAATGCATCCAAGGGTGCTGAGGGAGTTGGCTGATGTGATTGGAGAGCCATTGGCCATTATCTTTGAAAATTTGTGGTGATTGGGGGAGGTCCCGGACGATTGGAAAAAGACAAATATAGTGCCCACATTTTAAAAAGGGAAAAAAAGGGAACCCAGGGAACTACAGACCGCTGAGCCTCACTTCAGCACCTGGCAAAATCATGGAGCAGGTCCTCAAGGAATCCATTTTGAAGCACTAGGAGGAGAGGAAGGTGATCAGGAACAGTCAAAATGGATTCACCAAGGGCAAGTCATGCCTGACCAACCTAATTGCCTTCTATGATGAGATAACTGGCTCTGCGGATATAGGGAAAGTGGTGGAAGTGATATATCTTGACTTTAGCAAAGCTTTTGATATGGTCTCCCTCAGTATTTTTGCCAGCAAGTTAAATAAGTATGGATTGGATGAATGGACTATAAGGTGGATAGAAAACTGGCTAGATTGTTGGGCTCAATGGGTAGTGATCAATGGCTCGACGTCTAGTTGGCAGCCGATATCAAACAGTGTGCCCCAGGGGTCGGTCCTGGGGCTGGTTTTGTTCAACATCTTTATTAATGCTCTGGATGGATTAATTGCATCCTCAGCAAATTCTCAGATTACACTAAACTGGAGGGAGAGGTAGATATGCTGGAGGGTAGGGATAGGGTCCAGAGTGACCTGAACAAATTAGAGGATTGGACCAAAAGAAATCTGATGAGGTTCAACAAAGACAAGTGCAGAGTCCTGCACTTAGGAAGGAAGAATCCCATGCACTGCTGGGCTGGGAACCGACTGGCTAAGCAGCAGTTCTGCAGAAAAGGACCTGGAGATTACAGTGGATGAGAAGCTAGATATGAGACATCAGTGTGTCCTTGTTGCCAAGAAGGCCAATGGCCTATTGGGCTGTATAAGTAGGAGCATTGCCAGCAGATCGAGGGAGATGATTATTCCCCTCTATTCAGCACTGGTGAGGCCACACCTGGAGTATTGCATACAGTTTTGGTCCCCCCACTACAGAAGGGATGTGGACAAATTGGAGAGAGTCCAGTGGAGGGCAACAAAAATTATTAGGGGGCCAGGGCACATGACTTATGAAGAGAGTCTGAGGGAACTGGGGTTATTTAGTCTGCAGAAGAGAAAAGCGATGGGAGATTTGATAGCAGCCTTCAGTTACCTGAAGGGGGGTTCCAAAGAGGATGGAGCTAGGCTGTTCTCAGTGATGGCAGATGACAGAACAAGAAGCAATGGTGTCATGTTGCAGTGAGGGAGGTCTAGGTTGGAAATTAGGAAACACTATTTCACTAGGAGGGTGGTGAAGCACTTGAATGGGTTATCTAGGGAGGTGGTGGAATCTCCATCCTTAGAGGTTTTTAAGGCCTGGCTTGACAAAGCCCTGGCTGGGATGATTTAGTTGGTGTTGGTCCTGCTTTGAGCAGGGGTTTGGACTAGATGGCCTCCTGGCGTCCCTTCCAACCCTCATATTTTATGATTCTGTGATTTGGCTTTCTGCCACGGCACCATTTTATAAATTCTGGGTTTTCTCCCAATTAACTGAACTTTTCACCCTAGCTCAGTACTGAGTATATTTAAAATTGGCAGCTTAGAGTGGAGTAACTTTTGTCTGTTCAGAATAGAGATCTGGGACTGAAAATGGAGGCTGGAGAACTTGCCTTATAACAGTAGGCAGGGGCAGTGAGAATCTCATTCATCTATTCATACCCGTTACCAATTAGATTATGAAGAATTTGACTATTTGGCAAAACTGCAATGGCTTTCTTTTTCAGGTTATTTGGGGAGAGCTGTACCACGGGTGGCCCTTCCAACCCAATTTGTTAAGTCCATTGATCACGTTCATGAGTTAAGTCTGGTGTACTCATTATGAGATTCTCATTTGTTGCCTTGTAGTACCATTGGGCCCAGTATCAATGAGGTCGCTACCACCCTTCCTGCTATCAAAGATATTGATGATATCAGTGAAGTACAGAAGAGCTCTCAGACTGAACAGTCTAGCAGCTTGTCCTTGCCTATACTCCAACATCCCAAGATGTGATAATAGTTTATCATTAACCTTAGGCCATTTCTCTCTCAAGGCAATGGGGAAGCCATATTAGGTGACCAATTCGGCTCCTGTCAATTTTGCTATTTGATCAGTCAGAGAATGATAGTATTGGACTTTCTCTGAAATTATGTCTGTGAATACTTTTTTTATATATATTGAAAACCACCAAGTCTGTTCCATCCTTGGCAAATACAAGCTCCGGTTTTCTCAGTTCACCATCAGCAGTGCATAGTTTTGGTTCCTGATGCCTCTTTCACCAAAATATCATATAGGTTATTATGCCCCTTTATGTGTGCATGTTTGACTGCTCAGCATTGCCCAAAAATGAAAATTAAAGTTCATATTTAGCAGAACAATGTCTGCATCTCAATAATGGATTGTTTTTGCTGTGCCCTAGTTATTTGCTGGTGGATACACATTTACTCTGAATTTCATGGTGTTAGGAACTGGCTCTCTTTAAAATCCATATGGTTTCTGATCCAATAATTGCTGACTGGATCATTACGTAAGTGTTCAACTCCACTTTCTTAGCATTGTAGTTCATTTCACTGGGAGAACTCCGCATCTCTCAAGATACAGGAGAATGGGTACTTGACCCTAGGAGCCGGCTTCTCCCACTCATTTAATGTGTCAGAGACGCTCTGTGGTATTGTGATGGGGTGTACTCACCTTTCATGAGTGCCTCCTGTTAGCTGGGTGTGGTGCTGCAATATCATTTTTCTCCTGGTACCCCCTGTAGATTGTTGAATTCATCAGGTGGGTCTTTAATGTCTCAGCCCTCCAGCTAAGTCACACTGTCAACAATGGATGAACCCTTTCTGGGGTAACAAAGGTCCAATAGAGTTTATAACTGTGCCTTTATGTATATTTACCTCTTTCTCTGGGCTCAGTTCTGCCAGGTCACCCCTTAAGTTCAGTCCCGCTCCAGGGTAGCAAAGTTCAACAAATGGTTGGCCCTCTCCAGTTCCTCAGACCCATCTCTGGGCATGTGGAAACTCCAACCCCTTTCTCAGGCTTTTAGTACAGTCTCATCCCCCTCCTAGGGCTTAAGCCATTTCCTCAGTGGCTAGTGGCCAGGCCCACCCAGTACTCCAGGTCCAACCCAGGGACCCTACGAGAAGCAGTCAAGCACTGCTCCCTTTAACTCTGACAATTAGCTGCTATTATTTTCCCTGGGTTCTTCCCATTGGGACTCTTTTGTGTCACCCAGTACCTTAGGGTTACTGTTCTTAGGTCCACTCTCTCCTTGCAGAAACAAAATGCATCCAGAACTTAGCATCTGGTTATCTCTCAGGCTCCTATGGCCAGAGCAGAGCACCCTTCCTAACTGCTCAGGTCCCAGCCAGGAACTGACTTAGGCCAGCCTTGCAGTTCCCTTTATCTGAGCCTGCTGGCTATCTTCTTAGTTCCTGATTCCCAAGGCAGGACAAGGTCCGAGATTTCAGCCAGACTGGACAAAATGAATGAGGAAAGGCGGTGCATGGATGAGGTTGTCACCTAATCCCCTCCAAATCTACTTGAGGTATCAGTTGAACTTGTCTGGAATCCCTGGGCTCCCATCCTCACACCACCAGTATGGGGCATCACCCCAAAACTGCCCTTAGCGACCCATGCCTTGCCAGGCCTGACAGAGTTTGATGAGTTTATGAAGGGAATGTATGATGAGATTTCAGGTGTTATCCTGAAAAATAGATTTTGGGATGCTGCTATAATAACCTGTCTATTTCCTGTTCTTCTTGATGTGCAAGTTCCAGGGGTTGTTATGGAAATACTAAAGGACATGAATATAACCTTCTGATAAAGTAACTGACACAGGCAGTACCATTTCCAAAACAAAGTATCTTTTTATTAAAGTGTCTAATAGGCTCCCTTTCTTCTACAGGGACTGAGACATAAGTCCTTGTATCAGAGGCACAGTCTGAGGCCTCTTGTCTGAACTAAACTAGTGGTCAAGCCTTGCTAATATAAAGCAAAGTTAAAGTTAACAGGCTCTGCTTTCATGCAGGCTCACAGAAGCTGGCAAGAACAGCACTAGTATTGCAAAAGCACACATTTCTAAGAAGTACTAGGCACAAGACACTCATGCAAACACATTCCAGAAGGGTGGTACCAGAACACCCCAATACCAAGTATGGTACAAACATCCCCCTGCACCAAAGATAATAAGAATGCACTGACCCCTCCTAAAGATAAGGTCAGGGTGACAATGGTGGATGGATATGTTTTGATCAAACCAACATGTATAGGGTAAAAGGTGGTAACTGACTACGTTGGGGGGTATACATAACTTGCTTGTAGTGGTGTATAAATAGGTATCTCAGAGGGAGTGTCTTTGGCCAGCCTAAGGGCAAATGGAAAGTCCCGTTGGTCGCTGATCTGCATCCATTGTCATGGGCATAGATGTATTAAGTGTACTTTTAGCAAGTATAAGGCACTAATACTGTGCTTCATCGACTAAACCTGGCTGGGTGCCTTCGCTGCTTAACGAAATCTTGTGGTTATATTGGGCAGTTGAGTCGGAGGCTTCTGTACAGGCTATCTGGCCAGAGCCAGTGCAGCATGCAGAGAGAACACACGTGCAGCCAACATATGACAACAGTCCCGACTACAATATGATCTAAAAATCCTAAACAAGGCACAAAAATCCCTGAGAAACAAATCCCTTATTGCAAGTTAAAGAGCACTTAAACTACAATAGCATATAGTTTAAATGAGTCTTAGCAAAGCAATTTCTTGCACATGGCCAGTTTGCAACAAATTGCTGACAGCAGCTCTTAAATTGCTTTAAAGGTTATATAGATACGATGCAATTAATAACAGAATTGTATGCGTTCTTATCAATACACACACACACTAATCCTATATACTATCCTATACTAATCCTAAATTATAATTAAAAGAATATTAAGCTTACTCTATAAATCTGTTGATGTTTCATTTTAAAAATCACTGCTGCTGCTGTTCAATTCCTGATCAGTCAGCTCTGCTCCACTCAAGTTTTCTTTTCTCTCTCTGCAGCAGTTTTTCTTTCTCTTCCCTTGCTTGCTTCCCGGCTCTTTCCAAATGTCTCTCTCTCTCTCTCTCTCTCTCAGACTCACGCTCTGGACTCCAAAATTGTTGCTGGCAGCTGGGCTTTTATGCTATATTTTAGCTCTCTCTTTATATACTGTTTTTATTCTTAGAAGCAGTCATCTCACTCTCAGTTGCCCAGTCTTGACCATTACCTCAGAATTCTGATTGACAGCTCTGACTTTTAAAACAAGTTGTGAGCGGAATGAGTGGGCTCTGACCAGCTAGCTGCTCAGGTAACTGTCCTCTCTGTCATCCCTTACTGCACATATTCAGTAGTCACCGGGATTGCATATGCTTACTGTTTTCATTCATCTCAGAATTGTGATTCTGCCAGTCTCCCCCTCCCATACTTGGCTCTTTGCCATGGCATCATTTTAGAAATATGAAGTTCTTACTGAGCACACTCATGGTCTGCAGCATTCATCTCAGGGTGCTTATTCAGAATAAAAATTTAGGAAAGCAAAGTGGAGACTGGAGAATTTCTCTGGAAATAGTAGCTGATCTGCGACTGCTAGAAGCAAATATCTCCAATGGCCAGTGATTGGACACTAGATGGGGAGGGCTCTGAGTTAGTAAAGAGAATTCTTTCCCAGGTGTCTTGCTGCTGGGTCTTGCTTACATGCTCAGAGTCTAACTGATTGCCATATTTGGGGTCAGGAAATTTTCCCTCGGATCAGATTGGCAAACACTGCGGGGTTTTCACCTTCCTCTGCAGTAAGGAAGCATGGGGAAGAGGTCTCTTGGAGGTTTAAACTAGTATTAATGGTGGATTCTCTTTAACTTGAAGTCTTTAAATCATGATTTGAGGACTTCAGTAACTCAGCCAGGGGTCTATTACGGGAGTAGGTGGGTGAGGTTCTGTGGCCTGCAAGGTGCAGGAGGTCAGACTAGATGATCAAGATGATCCCTTCTGACCTTAAAATCTATGAGTCTATGAGAGCTGGAGCAAGTGTAGAGTCCCCTCCAATTCCATCCTCAGGGGACCCTGACCCCCCCAAACTGCTTGGGAGAACCTGTCTGGGATCTTTGGGATCCCCTCTTCCCTGTGTGGGGCATCCTCTTAGCTGAACAGTTTACAACCAATTCGGCTAGAGAGGAGGAGGAGGGGATGGTGAATGGATTCCCTAGATACACCATTGTCCCCTATAAGCAGTACAGTGTCAGGATGTATGTGAGAAATGAGAAAGGTTTATTTACAAAGAATATTCAGTGGGAAGCACAGTAACGTTCAAAGCAGGCACTCAACCAAAGGCCTAGTTTTCCTGGACATTTTGAGCAATGAAAAAGTGCATTTTGCCTTTGGTCCTGCCTGTTGCAGACTCTGCATCTCTTCTATGGCCTCAGGTCAGCAGTAATTTTCAGATGAAGTGGCCTTTGCTGAGTTGGTCAAAGGGAACAATACTTCAATCTATATTGCCTCAAGCTCCGAGCATGCTTGATATGAGTGATAGCTGGAAACTCAGTTAGGTGAAGTGAAAATCTCCTGATGTCTGGGTGGAAGATAAAACAGGAATTGTGCATAGCAAGCTGCATTATATAGAGGCCCTAGATTCTTGTACCATGCCACCATTTTCCTGATTACATGATATGGCTATAACACTTGGTCTAATTTATTGACCTCTCCCATTCATTGGTTAAAGTACAACAGGCGTCTTCTGGGGCTCCTTTCTTTCTGGGACTGGGGTTTTGATGGTTCTTTCATTGTACATGGTGGTCAAGAAATAGGCTTTTTGCCAGCATGTTTAACAGCCAGAAGGGCATAGCTTCACAGGGCACTCATCTTGCCAGTACTTAAGGGTTGCCTGACCACGCATCCTCTACTGCGGGCATCCTCTACTGTTTTTCCTGATTGTACCTCAGGCTCCTGTTCTTCCTTGGGAAAGGGCTTTGAATAGAGGTATGCCGGTGAAATACTGGTCAGATGTGGTAGATGTGGTAGCCAGACGTGTGCAGGGGCCTAACAAGCTCCCAAACAATATTACCAGATCCCACTATGCTGCTGGAGAAGGAACCTCTGAATGTTTCTGGTCCCTTCCCAATTTATATTGTGAAGTTATAGAGATAACCAATATGACTTTCATAGAGTTTTTACAGTTTGATACTATATAATGCCCATCTATTGGGGATATACTGGAGAAGTCTTTTTCAGTGACCTGTGAACCTCAGCGTGGACTCATCTATGCTTACACTCCACCCAGAGCTATACACTTGCATAAACCTCTCCTGGAGTTGTCTGGCCCAATAAAGTTTATCTGAGCACCTGCCTGTGTCTTTTGGGTTTCATTGAAGTGGAGAAAGCATGCAGAAGGAGAAACCTATCCCAAGATACTACTCTTTGGAAAACTGGAGTTGAGAGGGTTGGTTTGTGGACCAGTAATTGGAAATATTGGACTTATTAGCCTCATCAAAATTGGAGACCCCAGAACCTCTGCATTTCAGGCACACTTGTTGGGGTCCACTGCCACACCTGGGAACGGGATGATAAATTGTGGGCATACTGATTTAGGTGTGAATCAGCATATGAATTGGTCTGTACAATCAAAAAAAGACCAAAAGTCCACAGTAACAAACAGATTGAAATAACCCAGTGGGTGAAAAGAGTCATATCAACCCTGCACCAGGCACAACAGTGAAGGGTAGCGAGGGAGGGCTGGAGTGTGGGATGCAGTCTACTGAGGAGCTGGTAAATCACCCACCTGCTCACCTTGCTGGATTTCATCCATGGGAGAACTTTCTCAAAGGTGCATGGAATGATTTTGTGGTTCATTAAATAACAAATCAATGAATGAGAAAAGAACAAAACTTTAATAAAACAAACTGGAGAGCATCTCTGGTGAACTGCTTCCCATAGCCATTTCCCAACCCCCGTCTTCAGGGCACATCTCCAAATTCCTGTGTTCTTAATACTGTCCCTTATGAAGGAGTGTCTCTAAATTATAATCTTCTATAAACATATCTCTTCATCTTCCTTCTTAAAGAAAAACAAATTAACTCTTATATACATATATATACACACACACAGCTAACAACTATATAATACAGAGATCCTCAAAGTATAGGACATGTCCCCCTAGGGGTGCATGGAGGACTGTCCAGGGGGGTGCAGCAGAGCCCAGGCCAGCCCCCACAGTGGCGGGGAGGGAGCCCCTCCCCACCCCCGGCTCTGCCGCAGTCCCACTCCCAGCTATGTCCCTGACTCCTCCCAGCCACATGCCTGGCCTCTCCCCAGCAGGGTGCAGCTCCGCACCTGGGTGGGAGACCAGCTGCCAGCCCCCACTGTGGCCCAGCTGTGGCTCCGTTCCCAGCCTGGGGCCAAGGCTGGGGGCAAGGCTGGGAGTGGAGCAACATCTGGCTGCTGGCCCCCACCACAGCGTAGCTACGGCTCCACTCCTGCCCCCAGCCACGGCCCATGGCAGTGGACCCGCTCCTGGCCCCAGACCCACCCCCAGTTGTTGCCCTCTTACCTCTCTCTGTGTTCTCCCCCAGCTCCCCTGCCATGTCCCCGCTCCCAGCAATGGCTGGGGGGGCATGGACAGAGGTAAGGG
Source organism: Dermochelys coriacea (assembly GCF_009764565.3). Lineage (NCBI taxonomy): Eukaryota > Metazoa > Chordata > Testudines > Dermochelyidae > Dermochelys > Dermochelys coriacea. Next base: position 38,739,808 of record NC_050070.1, on the reverse strand, counting down.
GGGTTGTGACCCTCAAAAGTTTGAGAACCACTGATCTAATAACATATGCATTAAATTCTCAATCCATGTAGTAAATTTCTATAAACCTAATGTGTCAACTACCTAGAGAGCGGAGAGATTACCAGCACATCATTCTTGAGTGAGTCTTTACCACTCACTTTCCTCAAATACCCCTTCTCCAAATAGGTTAGCAAGTCTCTATAAATCTTTCAGGACTTTAATCTCCTGCTTAATCTCCTGCTCTGATCTTCTCAGTATCAGCCTTCCATTAGCATCTGAGTTGTTTTCTTGTTCCTTGACAGTTTCTCCTTTGTGTGTTGATGATAAAGGATCAATCAGATGGGGAATGCCAGAGTCCACATCTACTGTCAATGTGTTGTAAATTTCTGCGATTACTCGTAAATCCCTTTGAATACATTGAAATATGTCCCCCTGGTCTGTCTGGACTACATAAGACCTTGGATGCAACTGTTCTTTAATGGTACCGCTTTGGCTCCAAGTATTAGAGGTGTGATTCCTCGTGCACACTTTATCACTTGGGTTAATAGATAGGAGCTCATGGGCCCTTTTACAAAAATAATATATCTTCTTCCATCTCTGATTTTCTTTCATCTTCTGTATGGTTTCATTGTTATGAGATTTCAGTAGGTTATCAGTAATTGGTAAAGTAGATCTGATCCTTCTGCCATTAACAGCTGAGCCGGAGAAAAGCCATTCTCCAGTGGTGTACTTTGGTAAACCAGTAACACTTTATACAAATCACCCCACTGTCAAAAGTCTTTTTCATAAGGTTCTTTACTGCGCATATAGACCTTTCCATAAGTCCATTTGATTGGAGTAATTTGGACTTGATTTTTTGTGATGAAAATCCCAATGTATGGCAAATTGCCTACAATCTGCAAAGGAAAATTACAACCCATTATCGCTAAGATAATTCTGGAATTCCATGTCTGCAGAAGGTATCCTTCATGCCAGCTATCACTGATTTACTATTAGTACCATGCAGTGTGCAAATTTCTGATACAGAGAATAATAATCTGTGACTATTAAATAATCCTTTGATTGCCAGGTAAATAAATCAGTGCCTACTTTCTCATGAGGCCTTCAGTGGCTCTGCCTGTTGGCATGGCTTGTATTTTAAGCATGAAAAGCAGTTTCCCACTACATTAGTAATGTCATGATTGATCCGCGGCTAATACAGCACCTCTCATGCTCATTACTTGCACTTTTCAATTCCTAAATGACCCTCGCTGATCTTTTGTAGCATTTCTTTTCAAAGGCTCATTGGAATTACAACCTTACAATCACCCCATCTATCACAGTAAGTTCATGTCTGCAGTTCTAGTCTCCAGTCTCTTATATTTGGACAGCAATTGCTTATTTCTGCAGGCCACCCTTTAATTATCACTTCTTTAGGGATTCTGAACAATTCATCTGTGATGAGATCCCTGGGGGTGCAGCCTGGGACTGTGGGGCAGCCTGGGCTGATCTCTCACAATGTCTCTCACAAAGCAGCAAACCCCTCTAGGCACTGTTAACACTCAGCACAACTGCATGTGGATCCCCACACCCAGCTAGATGGCATGAATGCTCCCAGAGCCACTCAGGAATCACACCAGCCAAATCCCCCCAGCTCCCTGCCTTGTACCTCAGGAACATATTGTTGTGCACTGCTCAAGACGAGCAGTGCTAGTTTATTAATTGGTTCACCACTTCATCAATGGAAAGTGAATATACACCAGCCTTTGTAGAGCTGAGCAGATTTACCAAACACTTCAGGCAAACTCACTGATAAAACAAGTTTATCGAATACAAAAGATAGATTTTAAGTGAAAGGCAAAAAGTCAAAGTGATTACCAAAATAAAATAAAATAAAATATAAGCACGTAGTCTAAACTCTCAATCCTGTGAGACTGGACAACATCGAGATTAAGCAGTTTTTCTCACCCCACTGGATATTGCAGTTCATAGTACACAGATTTCATCATTGAAACCTGGGCCAGTCTCCTGAGTTGGAGTCTTCAGTCTTCTCACTGTCCTTGTTGCTTGCAGCACAGCAGTGGGAGGGTCGGGGGAGGATGGGAGAGGGGAGGAGAAAAGGCCAAACATGGGGCCACTGTGTTCGGTTTTATACCCTTAGTCCATTTGCTTGGAGAACACAAGTCCAGGCAAGTCTGGTGAGCATTGCTGAGTCACCAGGCAGGGTTGAGCAATTCCTCCGGTGTGCTCTTGTGCAAGTGAGTCATTGCATTGTAGCTCTCTTGCTGGACAATGGCTGTTCAACACCCATCCAAGCATTGGTTATCCCTCTGGTTATTGTCTTTTGGGAGGTAGTGTCTGGGTGATTCCCAAACTCACAGCATATTTTAGTGACAACCACATAACAAAATTCTCGTAACTTCATCGGATATATATATCAGAACAGTGGGTTTCAGCAAATCATAATCTTTCCCATGATACCTTACTAGTCATGCTTTGTATACAATATCACAATTATATACAAATGATAAATATGGAGATCACAGGGCACTCCCTTGGGGTGTACAGTGTCACATCATCTTTCTCCTTTTCCTCTTATTTGTTGCAGTTTCTGGTTAGTTATGGGAATTGACTTTACAATCAAATCTATGTAGGCTTGTATCTCTGTCTCTAAAGTCTTCTCTGGTTTTGTGGGAGCACTGCTCTGGAAAGTCGACCTGCAGGGAACATGAATTTAGCAAGTGTGTAGGTCACAAGCAAATCATAATTTTTCAGCTTTATCATCATTCTTTCAATCCTTAAGATAGCATTATTTAGCAAACTGCTAAATGACTGTATCAGGGGTACGTGGTCTGTTTCAACTTCCACTGTCTGTCCATAAATATCCTGACTGAATCTCTCACAGGCAAACAATATTCCTTCTCGATTGGTACATATCTGGTTTCTGCCTCAGTCAGTGATTTGAATGCATATGCCAGTGGTTGCCAACGGTCCTCATGCTTCTGTAAAATCATTGCACCTAACCCAGACTTTGAGCATGTAGTGAGATTTTAATAGGCCTTCCTGTTGCACAGAACTTTAACACTAGTTTTTGTGTCAGTTGTTGTTTTAAACCTTCCCGTGATTCCTCCTGTTCTGCACCCCAATACCATTCATTTCTATTCTCTAGGAGTTTTCTCAAATCTGCTGCTTTGGTAGATAGATTAGGTTTGAATTTTTGAAGATAATTAACCATTCCCAGGAACCACTGTATATCTTTGACTGGGAATGTGGCATTATTTCAATGGCTGAAATCTTCCTCTTATCAGGTTTTACACCTTCGCTGGAAATAATGCCCCAAACAAAAGTCATTTTTGTAACCCCTAAAACACATTTCTCCCTATTTAGTTTGAGGTTTGCAGCTCTAGTTGCATCCAGGACTTTCTGAATTGTGTGATAATGCTCCTCTTTTGTTGAGCCCCAGATAATGTCGTCATCCATCGAGGTGTCAAGACTGTTAATATGTTCATAGATCATATGTATGGTTTTGTGGTACACTTCTGGTTCTGAAGCTATGTCGAAGAGTAAGCGTAAGAATCTTTATCTTCCAAATGGGGTATTATATGCATAGCATTGAGCTTTCTTCAGTTAATTTTAGCTGCCAAAAATCTGAGGGTGCATCCAGTATACTGAAATATTGACCATTTGCAAACTGAGCCATAATCACTTCTTTGGTTAGTAGTTTGAAATGTTCTTTTTATAGCCTTGTTGAGGTCGCTGGGATGTAAGCATATGCATAGCTGGCCATTATTTTTCTTCACAATGATGAGGAAGCTCACCCATTCTCTGGCTCCTCGATTTTTTGTATAACTTGCATTGCTTCTATCCTTGCAAGCTCAGCCTTGAGTTCATCACAGAGTGCAAATGGCACCTTTCCACATGAACCGATAACTGGAGGGACCTGCTTGTTTATCTGGATGGTATATTCACTGTATAAGCAACCCAACCCTTGAAACAGGTAATGATATTTCTGAAAGAATGCCTCAAAGCCAAGTTTAGTCTGTTCTTGTAGTGAGATCACCTGTTTTACCAGATTGAGTTTCTCACATGCAACCAGGCGTAAAATTGGCATCACCTCCTATAGCACGACAATGAGCAGGAGCCTTCATGGCATTTTTATGGTCTAGCAATGCAGTTCACCTTCACTGATATATTTGTTCCAGAATAACCAATTACTTTTATTTTTGTTGGTCCCAGTTTTGGTCTTATTTTCAGTCTCTCATAATCTTGTTCAGACAGAGTATTAACTTGAGCTCCTGTGACCAGTTTCAGTGGAGTAATTGCTCCATTCACTGTCCTAAGCAGAATCCGGTCCTTCTCATCAGGCTTTCTAGATCCTTGAAAAACTCCTCAACCAGATTGTCTTTAACTGAATGCACTTAACTTTTCTGCATTTGGCAAAATGATTATTTTCCCCACATTTAAGACAGAGTTTGCCAAAGGCAACACACTGGGGCCGTGCTGTGATCCACATCTTCCACATGACCATCTGTATCCAGTTTTCCCCCTTGCAGTGATTTTCATAGTGAGGGGTTCCACTCTTTGATTTGACCTATTCTGGCTATATTCTTTTGTATTTAGTACATGGATAACCCCTTCTCTTGAATTCAACTTTTTGGCTTGTGCTTTCACAGTTTCTGCTGCCCTGCATATTTGGAGAGCTTTTTTATGAAGTTAAGTCTCCTTTATGAGCATTGTCTCTCTTAGCACATTGTCTTTAATGCTGCAAATGAGTCTATCTCTAACCAGAGACTCTGTCCACTCACCAAAGTCACAAGTTTTACTGAAAAAAGAAAAGGAGTACTTGTGGCACCTTAGAGACTAACAAATTTATTAGAGCATAAGCTTTCGTGAGCTACAGCTCACTTCATCGGATGCATTTGGTGGAAAAAACAGAGGAGAGATTTATATACACACACACAGAGAACATGAAACAATGGGTTTATCATACACACTGTAAGGAGAGTGATCACTTAAGATAAGCCATCACCAACAGCAGGGGGGGGAAGGAGGAAAACCTTTCATGGTGACAAGCAGGTAGGCTAATTCCAGCAGTTAACAAGAATATCAGAGGAACAGTGGGGGTGGGGTGGGAGGGAGAAATACCATGGGGAAATAGTTTTACTTTGTGTAATGACTCATCCATTCCCAGTCTCTATTCAAGCCTAAGTTAATTGTATCCAGTTTGCAAATTAATTCCAATTCAGCAGTCTCTCGTTGGAGTCTGTTTTTGAAGCTTTTTTGTTGAAGTATAGCCACTCTTAGGTCTGTGATCGAGTGACCAGAGAGATTGAAGTGTTCTCCAACTGGTTTTTGAATGTTATAATTCTTGACGTCTGATTTGTGTCCATTCATTCTTTTACGTAGAGACTGTCCAGTTTGGCCAATGTACATGGCAGAGGGGCATTGCTGGCACATGATGGCATATATCACATTGGTAGATGCGCAGGTGAACGAGCCTCTGATAGTGTGGCTGATGTGATTAGGCCCTATGATGGTATCCCCTGAATAGATATGTGGACAGAGTTGGCAACGGGCTTTGTTGCAAGGATAGGTTCCTGGGTTAGTGGTTCTGTTGTGTGGTGTGTGGTTGCTGGTGAGTATTTGCTTCAGATTGGGGGGCTGTCTGTAAGCAAGGACTGGTCTGTCTCCCAAGATCTGAGAGAGCGATGGCTCGTCCTTCAGGATAGGTTGTAGATCCTTGATGATGCGTTGGAGGGGTTTTAGTTGGGGGCTGAAGGTGATGGCTAGTGGCGTTCTGTTGTTTTCTTTGTTGGGCCTGTCCTGTAGTAGGTGACTTCTGGGTACTCTTCTGGCTCTGTCAATCTGTTTCTTCACTTCAGCAGGTGGGTACTGTAGTTGTAGGAATGCATGATAGAGATCTTGTAGGTGTTTGTCTCTGTCTGAGGGGTTGGAGCAAATGCGGTTATATCGTAGCGCTTGGCTGTAGACAATGGATCGAGTGGTATGATCTGGATGAAAGCTAGAGGCATGTAGGTAGGAATAGCGGTCAGTAGGTTTCCGATATAGGGTGGTGTTTATGTGACCATCGCTTATTAGCACCGTAGTGTCCAGGAAGTGGATCTCTTGTGTGGACTGGTCCAGGCTGAGGTTGATGGTGGGATGGAAATTGTTGAAATCATGGTGGAATTCCTCAAGAGCTTCTTTTCCATGGGTCCAGATGATGAAGATGTCATCAATGTAGCGCAAGTAGAGTAGGGGCATTAGGGAACGAGAGCTGAGGAAGCGTTGTTCTAAGTCAGCCATAAAAATGTTGGCATACTGTGGGGCCATGCGGGTACCCATCGCAGTGCCGCTGATTTGAAGGTATACATTGTCACCAAATGTGAAATAGTTATGGGTCAGGACAAAGTCACAAAGTTCTGCCACCAGGTTAGCCGTGACAGTATCGGGGATACTGTTCCTGACGGCTTGTAGTCCATCTTTGTGTGGAATGTTGGTGTAGAGGGCTTCTACATCCATAGTGGCTAGGATGGTGTTTTTAGGAAGATCACCAATGGACTGTAGTTTCCTCAGGAAATCGGTGGTGTCTCGAAGATAGCTGGGAGTGCTGGTAACGAAAGGCCTGAGGAGGGAGTCTACATAGCCAGACAATCCTGCTGTCAGGGTGCCAATGCCTGAGATGATGGGGCGTCCAGGATTTCCAGGTTTATGGATCTTGGGTAGCAGATAGAATACCCCAGGTCCTGGCTCCAGGGGTGTGTCTGTGCGGATTTGTTCTTGTGCTTTTTCAGGGAGTTTCTTGAGCAAATGCTGTAGTTTCTTTTGGTAACTCTCAGTGGGATCAGAGGGTAATGGCTTGTAGAAAGTGGTGTTGGAGAGCTGCCTAGTAGCCTCTTGTTCATACTCTGACCTATTCATGACGACGACAGCACCTCCTTTGTCAGCCTTTTTGATTATGATGTCAGAGTTGTTTCTGAGGCTGTGGATCGCACTGTGTTCTGCATGGCTGAGGTTATGGGGTAAGCGATGCTGCTTTTCCACAATTTCAGCTCGTGCACGTCGGCGGAAGCAGTCTATGTAGAAATCCAGGCTGCTGTTTCGACCTTCAGGAGGAGTCCACCTAGAATCCTTCTTTTTGTAGTGTTGGCAGGTAGGTCTCTGTGGGTTAATATGTTGGTCAGAGGTGTGTTGGAAATATTCCTTGAGTCTGAGACGTCGAAAATAGGATTCTAGGTCACCACAGAACTGTATCATGTTCGTGGGGGTGGAGGGGCAAAAGGAGAGGCCCCGAGATAGGACACCTGGACGCCCCATCATCTCAGGCATTGGCACCCTGACAGCAGGATTGTCTGGCTATGTAGACTCCCTCCTCAGGCCCTTCGTTACCAGCACTCCCAGCTATCTTCGAGACACCACCGATTTCCTGAGGAAACTACAGTCCATTGGTGATCTTCCTAAAAACACCATCCTAGCCACTATGGATGTAGAAGCCCTCTACACCAACATTCCACACAAAGATGGACTACAAGCCGTCAGGAACAGTATCCCCGATACTGTCACGGCTAACCTGGTGGCTGAACTTTGTGACTTTGTCCTCACCCATAACTATTTCACATTTGGTGACAATGTATACCTTCAAATCAGCGGCACTGCGATGGGTACCCGCATGGCCCCACAGTATGCCAACATTTTTATGGCTGACTTAGAACAACGCTTCCTCAGCTCTCGTTCCCTAATGCCCCTACTCTACTTGCGCTACATTGATGACATCTTCATCATCTGGACCCATGGAAAAGAAGCTCTTGAGGAATTCCACCATGATTTCAACAATTTCCATCCCACCATCAACCTCAGCCTGGACCAGTCCACACAAGAGATCCACTTCCTGGACACTACGGTGCTAATAAGCGATGGTCACATAAACACCACCCTATATCGGAAACCTACTGACCGCTATTCCTACCTACATGCCTCTAGCTTTCATCCAGATCATACCACTCGATCCATTGTCTACAGCCAAGCGCTACGATATAACCGCATTTGCTCCAACCCCTCAGACAGAGACAAACACCTACAAGATCTCTATCATGCATTCCTACAACTACAGTACCCACCTGCTGAAGTGAAGAAACAGATTGACAGAGCCAGAAGAGTACCCAGAAGTCACCTACTACAGGACAGGCCCAACAAAGAAAACAACAGAACGCCACTAGCCATCACCTTCAGCCCCCAACTAAAACCCCTCCAACGCATCATCAAGGATCTACAACCTATCCTGAAGGACGAGCCATCGCTCTCTCAGATCTTGGGAGACAGACCAGTCCTTGCTTACAGACAGCCCCCCAATCTGAAGCAAATACTCACCAGCAACCACACACCACACAACAGAACCACTAACCCAGGAACCTATCCTTGCAACAAAGCCCGTTGCCAACTCTGTCCACATATCTATTCAGGGGATACCATCATAGGGCCTAATCACATCAGCCACACTATCAGAGGCTCGTTCACCTGCGCATCTACCAATGTGATATATGCCATCATGTGCCAGCAATGCCCCTCTGCCATGTACATTGGCCAAACTGGACAGTCTCTACGTAAAAGAATGAATGGACACAAATCAGACGTCAAGAATTATAACATTCAAAAACCAGTTGGAGAACACTTCAATCTCTCTGGTCACTCGATCACAGACCTAAGAGTGGCTATACTTCAACAAAAAAGCTTCAAAAACAGACTCCAACGAGAGACTGCTGAATTGGAATTAATTTGCAAACTGGATACAATTAACTTAGGCTTGAATAGAGACTGGGAATGGATGAGTCATTACACAAAGTAAAACTATTTCCCCATGGTATTTCTCCCTCCCACCTCACCCCCCACTGTTCCTCTGATATTCTTGTTAACTGCTGGAATTAGCCTACCTGCTTGTCACCATGAAAGGTTTTCCTCCTTCCCCCCCCTGCTGTTGGTGATGGCTTATCTTAAGTGATCACTCTCCTTACAGTGTGTATGATAAACCCATTGTTTCATGTTCTGTGTGTGTGTGTATATAAATCTCTCCTCTGTTTTTTTCCACCAAATGCATCCGATGAAGTGAGCTGTAGCTCACGAAAGCTTATGCTCTAATAAATTTGTTAGTCTCTAAGGTGCCACAAGTACTCCTTTTCTTTTTGCGAATATAGACTAACACGGCTGCTACTCTGAAACAAGTTTTACTGAGTTTCCTTAATCCTGTGACATATTGTTCTATGTATGCATGTAAAAAATTTGTCTGTCTCAAAGGTTTCATTCCTTTTTGGCATGCAATGTTCCTCAAATTTAAGCCAGTATTTTACGTAACTTCATGCTTTCACCTTCTTCATACTTAAAGTTGTTATACATATCCAGTGCTTCCTTCCCAACAACATGCACAAAAATTGATCGTGTCACTTTATCATGTTTTTCCTCTGCCCCTCTGTCTGCTAAATGCAATTCAGATCTCTGCCTGAATTTTATCCAGTTCTCTGAAACATTGCCTGACAATTGCAGATTGGATAGAGTTGTAACACATCAATTTTTGGCTTTCCCCCCCTTCTTAAACTAGTCAAGCTACTATAGAGCTCACCAAACACATGCAACAGCTTCTGTACCAGGTGCTCAACATGCTTCTTTGGTGCCTCCCTTTGTCTCTGCTTTCAGCTGAAAACATAGAAGTTATCTTCAAAATGACTGCAGTTTCCTTCTCATTCAGCACTTCTGACACCATGTAACAATTTTAGTATTCATTAAATAACAAACCAGTGAATGAGAAAGAAATAAAACTTCAATAAAACAAACTGGAGAGCATCTCTGGTGAACTGCTGAACACAGCCATATGGTGTTCCCAACCCACACCTTCAGGGCACATCTCCAAATTCTTATGATCATAATATTGTCCCTTATAAGGGAGCATCTTTAAATTACAATCTTCTACAAACATATCTTCTACAAACAGTCCAGGCTGCAACTTTACAAAGGTATGCCATTCCAGGGCCAGGTAAATTCTCTGAAATTTCTCAGTACCTGCCGGGTAGTCTTACCAAAGCTGAAGCTGCTGTGCACCTGCTGTCATCTGTGAGGTAAAATAGCACCTGTGCCACAGATGAATGTTTAAGAGAACTTCATTGTGTGGGAAAGTCAGAGTGTACCTGCAGCAGTGGGAGTATGCCAAGTTGTAAAAGACACAGTGTGCATTTAATTGCTATCAGAGAACATCCAGGAAATGTGAAAGGCTGGCTGAAATGCAGACATACCAGATACTACGCAGGCCAGCAAAGTATGTAACATTAAAATGTGTATATGTACAGAATATAGATCTCTTCCTACATGGGAGAGTAGGGGTTAATCTTTATATCTATGGTAAAGTTAGAGAGAGGCATGACACTTTAATTTCAAGGTTTGTTCAAGATAATTTATTGTAATAGTTCTGCAAGACTGTAATTTTGTGTATGTCATGCTGACACTGTTGGGTGGGTTATTACAGTGGGGAGCGAACCTGGGACCTTTCGATCTTAATTCATCAGCCTCTATTACCTAACCTAAATGGCTCATATATATTAGCCCAGGATGTAGCGGGATCAGTAATCTTTAGGGAACATAGTCACCATCAGAAGGGACAGAGCGCCACACGAAGTGGGCATTACATGCAGGATTTCAGATGTTTGTTTTGATGAAATAATGTTACTTTGACTGGGTAATATTATTTTTTTAAACTCTACATTTATGATGGAATTGGTTCTCATAAGCCTGCTTGATGTGTTCAGTGATGTGCTTATCTGTCTTTCTCTAGTTCCAAGCTGCCTTAGCTGCCTGCTCTCTCAGATGTTGGTTACAGAATTTTTCTACTTGTGCTGCAAAGTAATTTAGAAGAACATTTTTTTTTAGTATTACAGTTCTGGGGCAACTGTACCTTTGGGCCCTTGTGGTTCCTACTTTGGGCCTCTAGCTGTCACCTTTCTTGGGGCAGCAAACTATGTTCTTCTCTCTACAGATCATTATATTTAGGCTGCAGTTTTCCTCCTTGCAGTTCACTGTGCTTATGCAAGGAGGTCTGACTTTAGGTCAATGCCTGTGTCTTTACTCCCTCTTAGGGACAATGACAGAGATAACCAGTGACTAACCAGTTTTCAGAAAGTACAGGACATTTACTTAGGACAAAAGGATTAGAGAGAAAACAGTGAACAGTTTGTTATAGAATCATAGTAATGTAGGACTGGAAGGGACCTCGATAGGTCATCTAATCCAGTCCCCTGGACTGAGGCAGGACTAAGTATTATCTAGACCATTCTTGACAGATGTTTATCTAATTTGTTCTTAAAGACTTATAATGATGAAGATTCCACAACAACCCTAGGTAATTTGTTCCACTGTTTAACTAGCTGTACAATTAAGAAGTTTTTCCTAATGTCTAACTTAAATCTCCCTTTCTGCAATTTAAGACCATTACTTCTTGTCCTGTCCTCAGTTGATAAGAACAATTTTTCTCCCTCCTTCTTGTAACAACCTCTTACATACTTGAAGACTGTTATCATGTCCCTCCTCAGTTGTCTCTTCTCCAGACTAAACACAAGTTTTTAAATCTTTCCTTGTAGGTCATGTTTTTTAGACCTTGAAACATTTTTGTTGCTCTTTCTCCAATTGGTCTGCATCTTTCCTGAACTGTGGTGCCCAGAACTAGACACAGTATTCCAGCTGAGGCCTTATCTGTGCTGACTAGTATGGAGGAATTACTTCTTGTGTCTTGCTTACAACAGTTCCTGCTAAGATCGCCAGGCATCCAATTTTTGACTGGAATGCCTGGTTGAAAAGGGACCATGGCAGCTCCGGTCGGTGGCACAGAATTGGCCCAGGGATAAGGCAGGCTTCCTGCCTGCTCTGGCTCTGCGCAGCTCCTGGAAGTGGCCACCAAGTCCCTGCAGCCCTTAGGCACATGGGCAGCCAAGGATTCTCAGTGCGTTTCCACCACCCTGAGTGCCGACTCCGCAGCTCCCATTGGTCATAGTTCCCAGACAAGGGAGCTGCGGAGAAAGCACTTAGGGTGGGGGCATTGCGTGGAGCCTCCCTGGCTGCCCATGCCCCTGGGGCTGCAGGGACCTAGTGTCCACTTCCTGGGAGCTGCAATAAATGCCGCCGGGACCCCAAACTCCCTTCCACACCTAAACCCCCTACCCCAGCCCAGAGTCCCCTCCTGCACCCAAACTCCCGCCCAGAGCCTGCACCTTCAGCTAGAGCTCCCACACACCCCATGCCCCAGCCCCCTGCCCCAGCCCTGATCCCCCTCCTGCACCCCAAAACCCTTATCTCTGGCCCCACTCCAGAGCTCAACCCACAGCCAGAGCTCTCACCCCCCTGCCGCACAACAACCTCCTGTCCCAGCCAGGTGAAAGTGAGGGTAGGGGACAGTGAGTGATGGAGGAACGGGGGATGGAGTGAGTTGGGTATGTGTGTGGAGAAGGAGTGGAGTCTCAGGGAAGGCGGGGGTAGGGGTGTTCGGGCGATTAGAAATTTGGCACCCTAACTCCTGCTAATACATCCCAGAATGTTGTTTCCTTTTTTTCCTACAGTGTTACATTGTTGACTCATATTTAGTGTGTGATCCATTATAACTCCCAGATCCCTTTCTGTGGTATCCCTTCTTGAGCACTCATTTCCCATTTTATATTTGTGCAATTGATTATTCTTTCCTAATTGTAGTACTTTTTATTGTCCTTATTGAATTTCATCCTCTTTATTTCAGACTATTTCTCCAGTTTGTCAAGATCATTTTGAATTCTAATCCTCCAAAGCACTTGCAATTCCTCCCAGATTGGTATCATCCACAAACTTTATAAGTGTATTCTGTATGACATTATTTAAATCATTTATGAAAATATTGAATAGAACTGGACCCACGACAGATCCCTGTGGGGCCACACTCAATATGCCCTGTCAATTTGACTATGAACCATAGGCATAGGCCACACACAGGCCACAATCTCCACTATAATTCAGGCTTTCCTCATGTCAGTTCCTGTTGGGGTTACAAATGACAGCAACCTACTGCTGGACACAGGGCAAATCCACCTCCACAATGTTATTTCTCTTCCCTGCACTTCTCTGTTGCCAACCACTGCTGCCCATTACCCCAGAGAATAGCTGGGCAGTCTCTCTCCACGCCCTTGTGGCTCCCAGTCATAGCCCCACTGCAGCTGCCCAGTAAACTCTGACAACAGTGCATTGACTCCCCCTATCAGCACCATATCAGGGTCGCTTGGGCACTATGCCCAGCTGTCCAAAGGAAATGGTCATTCATTCAGTGGATTACTAGACCACACATTGAAAATATCACTGACTGCAAAGCCACCAGATAGGGGACTTCCACCCTTTCTTGCACTAATGATCATAGAATGACAGGGGCTGGTGCTTCTCTTCCTCAGTTGGGTTGTGGGGGAGAGGGCATCAAGCAAACAGTGTGTGAATATTAAACAATCTCATTCCCCACCTTATTATTTCTCTGCAGCCTACACCTGTCTGCTGCTAAATGTGCATGTCAGAGGCCCAGAGGCACAAATGCAGTCTGAGGGCATGTCACACCTACCTCATAGGTAGTCATACCAGTGGCAGAGAGAGATGCCTGAAATGGGGAAGCATCAAAATAAAGGTGTCATGGCACAAGCCAGGATACTTTCTAAAACAGCATTTCTCAAATGTGGTCACTGTGGCCACATGTGGGAACCAGGCCACAATGACCTCTTGGTGATGATAGGAGCAGATGTTTCCTTCCCCCAACACTGTCCCTTGCTCCCGATGTGCCACCCTGCACCACCTCTGGAGACAAATGGGGCAAAACGCTGCAGGAGCAAGGTGAGTGCTCAACCCACCTTGCAGGGGGGCAATGGAGCTTGGGATTCAGCTCCGGGTGATTGGGCAGTGGGCTTCCCCATCGCCCCTGACCCTCGCTGCCTTCCCCTCTCATCCCTCCATCCAGGGCTTAATTTGTCCTGGGGCCTGCTTCGAAAAGTGTTATTAATAAACATGCAAATATCACTTTTCACAGCAGACTTACTAGCTAGCTGGGAGGTTTCAGAGTAGCAGCCGTGTTAGTCTGTATTCGCAAAAAGAAAAGGAGTACTTGTGGCACCTTAGAGACTAACAAATTTATTAGAACATGAAGTGAGCTGTAACTCACGAAAGCTTATGCTCTAATAAATTTGTTTGTCTCTAAGGTGCCACAAGTACTCCTTTTCTTTTAGCTAGCTGGGAGGTTGTGAAAAGTGGTACTTGTATATTTGTTAACATCACTATTCACTGCATTATTTTTATTATTGAGTCCAGAAAGAAAACTCTACATAAATAAATTACAATGATGGATGTGTATATGTGCATATTTATTTGTTTTTTTCCTAAAGCTAGTTAAGTATTTTCGGAAAAAGTATCAGTGCGGCCACCAGCAAGAGTTGGTGGCCACACTCTTGAGGCCACCAAAAAAATTGTTGTGAGAACACCTGCTCTAAAACAAAGCATGGGCATCACAAGCTACTTATACAGCACCCATTGCTGTTGATTAGACTGAGAAGCTGGAATATCTTTTGCCAGGCATGATCAGTGCTGTTTCCTCATTGTTTTGTGAGTGTATTGTTTGCTTCCTGACCCACACACCTATCCCACAAGCCAGTTAGAGGCTCAATTTTTTTCGTGGCTCTGCTCTCCCTTCCTATACTATATTGGCCTTATTCCCTGCAGGACCTCCTATGGGCAGTATCTGTGACCCATAAGAGAGTCCCTACTCCAGTAATCAGCTCTAGTGCAGTACGGTGTCTCTGAGCCACATACACTGAATCAGGCCTTTGGAAGATATGTGCAGGGAATATGTAGCAGTCTGAGCAGAAGGATTTGGGATTTTCTGTGCCACCATTCTGGCTCAGGGATGTGCAATAGCATGACCGTGCCTAGAGGGAGAGGGGCTCATCCGTTATGCCATTCCATTGGGTCTCAGCTCTTTTATCCCCCATTATGTGTAGTCGCCATGAATCCCCACTCTGTCCTCTTAATTTCTATGGGCTTCCTACCCTTTTCTTGGGCAGGTGATTATATACAGCACCTGGGCACAAGTGTTAGCCCTACCCAGTACCTAGCCCTACCTAACCTATTGGGGCTCCCTGGGAGTGTCCTTGGGGCTGGTGGCATGAGAAGTGGACCAGGAACTAGTGGTGCTTCCTAAATCCTGAGTGAACAGTAGTAAATTGCATGGAATCTGCCCTATTAGGCTTCTTGTTTGAACAGTTGCTGCAGTAATTTGGCTACTGGTATCTATTGTCTGCCTATATAGAGTATGTGCTTGTATAGAATCTCTCTAAAGATTCCTGCAGCTTCAGGGACATGAGAGGTGTGGTAGTTAACAGTTGCTTGGATCTATCATCTGAGAGTCTGAGAAGAAAAGCAACCAGCTTCACTGTATCAAAACTGCCTCTCAGATAATTAAGCACCACTCTTTGCTTTTATGCTAGAGTTTTCTTCATGGAGCACACTCAGTAGTGATTTCTTTTCAGTGCTTACTTTAAAATCATATGTATAGAAATGCACTAATTATACCTGCATGTGACTCATTACTTACAATACTAAACCAGCTTTCCTCTTCAAACACTCTGGAACAGTGAACTTGATGTATTCACTAAAAGACAAACCCTTTTTAGCTATGTAATAAGCTGTTATAAAGATATATGAAGTGGCCAAGTCACTCTCAGCTTCTTGCTCATTCATGGCAGATTTAAGGATATCCAAGTTGCTCAACTCCTTTATGCTTCTGCCATCCTTTTGTACAGTGGTGGCACAGTGTTTTCGTGTTCTTTCTAAAAGGCTTTCACACCTTAGATTTTCCATCTCCATTTACATCGCTTCACCCTTTTAATCTCTATTCATGCTTCAAACTCTATGTATGCCTTTGCCTCTACACAGTTCAAGCTGCCTGACATCTCTCTTATTTAATTAGTCATTTTCAGTTCATTGCTGAATGAAGGTTTCAGAGTAGCAGCCATGTTAGTCTGTATCTGCAAAAAGAAAAGGAGTACTTGTGGCACCTTAGAGACTAACAAATTTATTTGAGCATAAGCTTTCGTGAGCTATAGCTCACTTCATTGGATGCATGCCGTGGAAAATACAGTGAGGAGATTTTATATACACATAGAACATGAAACAATGTGTGTTACCATACACACTGTAAAAGAGTGATCAGGTAAGGTGAGCTATTACCAGCAGGAGAGTGGCTGGGGGGAGGGGAACCTTTTGTAGTGATAATCAAGGTGGGCCATTTCCAGCAGTTGACAAGAATGTGTGAGGAACAGTAGGGGGGGAATAAATATGGGGAAATAGTTTTACTTTGTGTAATGACACATCCACTTCCAGTCTTTATTCAAGCCTAAATTAATTATATCCAGTTTGCAGATGGACATCATACCAAAAGGATTGAAAGTAAAAAATCCATTACAATCTACATACCACACAGACTATGCTGAGAGCTTGTGCCACACACTCTCAAAGAAACTGCGGAACCACCTGATCAACATCCTCTACAGCAAACAGGGAAAGATTAAGAATGAGCTCTCAAAACTGGATATTCTCATAAAAAACCAACCTTCCACACAAACTTCCTCGTGGCTGGACTTTACAAAAACTAGACAAGCCA
This sequence comes from Dermochelys coriacea, assembly GCF_009764565.3. Lineage (NCBI taxonomy): Eukaryota > Metazoa > Chordata > Testudines > Dermochelyidae > Dermochelys > Dermochelys coriacea. The sequence continues at coordinate 38,723,145 of NC_050070.1, read as the reverse complement.
TTTACAGCACACACTTTGCTTCTCTTCAAAAGAAAAAGGACACTAAACTATCTAAACTACTACATGCCACAAGGGGCCACAACAGTGGTTCCTGTAACCCACCCAGCAATATTGTTAATCTATCCAACTATATTCTTAGCCAAGCAGAAGAATCTGTCCTATTTCGGGGCCTCTCCTTTTGTCCCTCCACCTCCACGAACATGATACAGTTCTGTGGTGACCTAGAATCCTATTTTTGATGTCTCCAACTCAAGGAATATTTCCAACACACCTCTGAACAACATACTAACCCACAGAGACCTTCCTACCAACACTACAAAAAGAAGGATTCTGGGTGGACTCCTCCTGAAGGTCGAAACAACAGACTGGACTTCTACATAGAGTCCTTCCGCCTATGTGCACGGACTGAAATTGTGGAAAAACAGCATCACTTGCCCCATAACCTCAGCCGTGCAGAACACAATGCCATCCACAGCCTCAGAAACAACTCTGACATCATAATCAAAAAGGCTAACAAAGGAGGTGCTGTCGTCATCATGAATAGGTCGGAGTATGAACAAGAGGCTGCTAGGCAGCTCTCCAACACCACTTTCTGCAAGCCATTACCCTCTCATCCCATTGAGGGTTCCCAAAAGAAACTACATCATCTGCTCAAGAAACTCCCTGAAAAATCACAAGAACAAATCCGCACACTCACCCCCCTAGAACCGCGACCAGGGGTATTCTATCTGCTACCCAAGATCCATAAACCTGGAAATCCTGAATGCCCCATCATCTCAGACATTGGCACCCTGACAGCAGGATTGTCTGGCTATGTAGACTCCCTCCTCAGGCCCTATGCTACCAGAACTCCCAGCTATCTTCGAGACACCACTGACTTCCTGAGGAAACTACAATCCATCGATGATCTTCCTGAAAACACCATCCTAGCCACTATGGATATAGAAGCCCTCTACACCAACATTCTACACAAAGATGGACTACAAGTCGTCAGGAACAGTATCCCCAATAATGTCACGGCAAACCTGGTGGCTGAACTTTATGACTTTGTCCTCATTCATAACTGTTTCACATTTGGGGACAATGTATAGCTTCAAATCAATGGCACTGCTATGGATACCCGCATGGCCCGACAGTATGCCAATTTTTTTATGGCTGACTTAGAACAACACTTCCTCAGCTCTCGTCTCCTAATGCCCCTACTCTATTTGCGCTACATTGACGACATCTTCATCATCTGGACCCAAGGAAAAGAAGCCCTTGAGGAATTCCACCATGATTTCAACAATTTCCATCCCACCGTCAATCTCAGCCTGGACCGGTCCACACAAGAGATCCACTTCCTGGACACTACGGTGCTAATAAGCGATGGTCACATAAACACCATGTTAAGGTTCCTTCCCCACTCTGAACTCTAGGGTACAGATGTGGGGACCTGCATGAAAACCTCCTAAGCTTACTTTTACCAGCTTAGGTTAAAACTTCCCCAGGGTACAAACTATTTTACCCTTTGCCCTTGGACTTCCACTGCTACCACCAAACATCCGGGTTTAGTTTTTGAGAAAGAGTTGTTTGGAAATGTCTTTCCCCCCAAAACCCTCACCAAAACCTTGCATCCCCTTTCCTGGGGAAAGCTTGATAAAAATCCTCACCAATTTGCATAGGTGACCACAGACCCAAACCCTTGGATCTTAAGAACAATGAAAAAAGCATTCAATTTCTTACAAGAAGAATTTTAATATAAGAAAAGGTAAAAAGAATCACCTCTGTAAAATCATGATGGTAAATACCTTACAGGGTAATTAGATTCAAAACATAGAGAATCCCTCTAGGCAAAACCTTAAGTTACAAGAAAGACACAAAGACAAGAATATTCATTCTATTCAGCACAGTCTGATTTCTCAGCCATTTAAAGAAATCATAATCTAACGCATATCTAGCTAGATTACTTACTAAGTTCTAAGACTCCATTTCTGTTCTGTCCCCGGCAAAAGCATCACACAGACAGACCCTTTGTTTTTCCCTCCCTCCAGCTTTGAAAGTATCTTGTCTGCTCATTGGTCATTGTGGTCAGGTGCCAGTGAGGTTATCCTAGCTTCTTACCCTTTTACAGGTGAAAGGATTTTTCCTCTGGCCAGGAGGGATTTTAAAGGTGTTTACCCTTCCCTTTATATTTGTGACACACCACCCTATACCGGAAACCTACTGACAGCTATGCTTACCTACAGGCCTCCAGCTTTCATCCAGACCATTCCACACGATCCATTGTCTACAGCCAAGCTCTACGATACAACTGCATTTGTTCCAACCCCTCAGAGAGAGACAAACACCTACAAGATCTCTATCAAGCATTCTTACAATTACAATATCCACCTGCTGAAGTGAAGAAACATATTGACAGAGCCAGAAGAGTACCCAGAAGTTACCTACTACAGGACAGGCCCAACAAAGAAAATAACAGAATGCCACTAGCCGTCACCTTCAGCCCCAACTAAAACCTCTCCAACGCATCATCAAGGATCTACAACCTATCCTGAAGGATGACCCATCACTCTCACAGATCGTGGGAGATAGGCCAGTCCTTGCTTATAGACAGCCCCCCAACCTGAAGCAAATACTCACCAGCAGCCAGATACCACACAACAAAACCACTAACCCAGGAACCTATCCTTGCAACAAAGCCCGTTGCCAACTGTGTCCACGTATCTATTCAGGGGACATCATCATAGGGCCTAATCACATCAGCCACACTATCAGAGGCTCTTTCACCTGCACATCTACCAATGTGATATATGACATCATGTGCCAGCAATGCCCCTCTGCCATGTACATTGGCCAAACTGGACAGTCTCTATGTAAAAGAATAAATGGACACAAATCAGACGTCAAGAATTATAACTTTCAAAAACCAGTCAGAGAACACTTCAGTCTCTTTGGTCACTCAATTACAGACCTAAAATTGGCAATTCTTCAACAAAAAAACTTCAAAACCAGACTCCAACAAGAGACTGCTGAATTGGGATTAATTTGCAAACTGGATACAATTAATTTAGGCTTGAATAAAGACTGGGAGTGGCTATGTCATTACACAAAGTAAAACTACTTCCCTATGTTTATTTCCCCCCCTACTGTTCCTCATACGTTCTTGTCAACTGCTGGAAATGGCCCACCTTGATTATCACTACAAAAGGCTCTCCCTATCCCCCGTCCCCCCGCCACTCTCCTGCTGGTAATAGCTCACCTTATCTGATCACTCTTTTACAGTGTGTATGGTAACACACATTGTTTCATGTTCTCTGTGTATATAAAATCTCCCCACTGTATTTTCCACTGCATGCATCTGATGAAATGAGCTGTAGCTCACAAAAGCTTATGCTCAAATAAATTTTTTAGTCTCTAAGGTGCCACAAGTACTCCTTTTCTTTTGCTGAATGAAGGACTCCCCCATTAAGCACCATTTTCTTCAGTCATGCACTAGTGAAGTCCAAGCAACTTCCACCTGTTTTGTCAGCCTGTGTCTGCACTTACTTTGTAGCTGTCCTCTACTTTGTTTGCAATTCAAAACCTTAGACCATCTTTCATCTATCTTATGATGTGGCCAATGAACTGCCCACTCTCTTTTCTTTGCATAGATGACACTGGCTATGTTCTGATGATGAATCTCCATGTTGGTCCTCCTGTCCTTCATTGTGCTAATCAGCATTGCTCACTTCACTCTTCTTTTGCTGTTCTTCAAGTGATTTTCCATTTGCTTTGTCATTGTCCAAGTTTCAGTGCTAAAACTGACAACAGGAAGCATGTAGATTTTGTACAACATCCACTTCTGGCAAAGTAGCATCCTTCCTTTAAAAAATTGCAGTAATCTACTGTGTGTTACTCAACCTGTGATAATTTTTGTTTTATTTTGCCTTCTTGGTTAGTTCCTTTTAAACCATTTGACCTAGATAAGCATGATGTTCTACTTCTTTGAATGCATCCCCTTGAATTGTATGGTGAGTGTTCATGAACCAGGTACATTTGACATAACCTATGTCATCTTGTGATTCATATGGACACCTGTCTTTCTGTTTGCCTCACTGAGTCCATGGAGGACTTCTCGCTATGCACAGTACTTATTAAGAAATTGTCTGGGCCTTCTTGGCTGAAATATTACCACTGGTCAAGAAACCATCATGAAAAAATTGGGACAAGAACAGATCCTTGAGTGAATCTGTTCTGGATCCTCCATGTGCTCAGGTTATTTCAAAACATCACTTGGAATTGTCTGTTTCAAAGCATGTTGTAGCAATAACCACCCATCAAGGTAACATCTTTGATATCTTGGCCAGCAGGCTAGTATACCACATGGTATCATTTATTGCTGCAAATCAAGAAACACAGCACCTGTCTTTGTCTTCTGTTAAAAATCATATGCTATACAGGTGATAAGAGCAAGAGCTTGATCACAAGTACTCCTATTAGGTTTAAGCATGGCTGGTTATCACTCAGAGCCTGCTCAACGGGGCATAATGTTTTGCAGAATTAGTTGTGCCAAAAGTCTGTAATCACCACTCAGACACGATATCAGATGGTAGCTTGCTGTACGGGAATGATACTTTCCTGGTTTTAGTACAGCTATAACCAGGTACCCTAGTTTTCCAAGACAACTCCCCCCTGCAAAATCTGCATTTTTTCACAATTAAAATTAAATGCTGAATTTTAGTTTCCCAAGCCACAATATATAGAAGCATCAGTTGAACATAATGTTTTATTGATATATTTACAACTGTTAAACAAGTTCAAAGCCTATCCATGCCATCAATCATTATAATATAAAATTATAAAATTAATAGAACTGAAATTTATTTTTATATATATATATATATATATATATATATATATATATATATATATACCAAATACTTCTATGTGTGTATTCTATATTTTCAGAAAATTGTTTTGCTTTTAATACACAAAAATAAAGTGAAAATTGCTTTTATATTAACATTACTCACATTCTGAGTTAGTCCTGGTTGTTAAAATAGAATTACAGCATTCCTGCCACATTTGTCTTTCAGACATTGGTGCTGAGCACAGGAAAGAATCCAAAGTTTGCTCAAACTTCTTTCCACATCAGCTGAATTTACAGTTAGTTGGAGGAGAACCACTGAGTTTTTTGCCAGGTGGGGAATGCAATCTTCAGCAGCCATCCAGAAGTAAATGGGATCCTCAGCGTCTCCAAACACATCTTTGGCAATCCCTAAATACACTGCCCATTCCATGTTGCATTCATTAGACAGCTTTAATTGCAGTTTCACAATATCATAATCTGTACAAGCAGCAGCTATTTGTTTAGGATCCAGTGCATGAACAGCATAGAGAAAATCAATAGCTCTTTGTTTATTTTTTAGGTTATACTGTCTGTTTATCAGCAGTGCTTTGAGCTGCTGTGGATCCATTTGCATTATCAGTTGATGATACAAGATTTTCCAGCCATGAAATTAAATACAGGACAACATTGTACACTTTGTATTTGGTGGTTTGGGGACTATAAAACATCTAGTTCTGTCACTGGGCATCCTCAGTTCTCTACAATGTATTTCAAGTCAGTGTATATGTCTTCTATCACTAACAGGCTGGCTAGTTGCTGCAGAATGGCTGTATCCCCATGTTCTGTTTGTCCATGCTCATGCTTCAGTAACATTAGGTAATAGTTTAGTTTTTTTATTTTGTGAACAAATAAACTATATTAAGATTCTCGGTCGAAATGAAAATTCCACATTTTTCCACAGAAAACAGATTTCTAGGATCCTTCGTTATCACCCTGTAAGTCTGAGACCTGATCAACCCCTCCCCCACCCATCTTAAACCAGCCTTGGATGAAACTCTGGGAGTTCACCACTAAAATTGAAAAAAAATCAATGTTCTGCTGGTGATAAAGCATCCCCACTTCAGGAATGTCCCTAATGAGAGTTATAACCACCAAGGTTGTAAAGTAGAGACACCCAGGTGCTGGGAAATTAGGGAGAATACAGAAAGAGACTCAATAAATGGTCAGATAAGCTCTAACCAGTGTTTTTATGGTGACCATCTGCATAAACAGAGTAGGTCACAATTAAGTTACAATTTAGGCATAAAGATAAAATGTAAAAAACTTGGGCAGGAAGAAGGACATATAGGTGCTAGTATGTAATTGGTAATTTTTTTTGTTATTTAGGAGTGTGGGATAATGTGATAAGTTTAGTAAATTTGAAAGAGGTAGTTAGTTTTACCTATCTAATGTAAATGAAAAGTTATGCTCTTTGGGACCTATTTCCGAACTGCAGTTCAACATCAAGCTGGAACTCTGACCCCTCTGCACGACCATGCCGTGCAGAGGCATCTCCAGGGACCCCCAGATGAGTGGATCCTGACTGACCATTGGGTGAAATTTGTCTGCATATTGGGAGTGGTGATCATAAGAGATTTGTTTGGTATATGTATTCTTCTTCGAATGATTGCTCATATTGATTCCAATTAAGTGTGTGTGCACCGCAAGCACAATCGTCGGAATGTTTTCCCCCTAGCAGCACCCGTCGGGTCGGCTGTGGAGTCCCCTCATGGTGCTCAATATGAGGAGGAGGTAGAGTTAGAAGACCCTATGGTGGACAGTCTGGCACCAGAAGGGCCATCCAGAGTTGCTCTACCCCTCATCAAAACTATACAACCCAATGCAAAGACCATTTAGCAGACCCTGGCCTCCATCCCTCCCAGGGTATGGAGAAGAAGTACTTTGTACCCTCTAAGGGGTTTGACTACCGTATACTGTTCATATACCCACAGCCTTGCTCATTGGAAGTGTCAGCAGTGAATGAGAGGGAGAGGCAGGGTCAGCAAGCCCCAGGGCCTAAATCTAACGATGCCAAGCGCCTAGATTTATTCAGACGCAAAGTTTACCCTATGGAGGGCTTACAACTCAGAATTGACAACCAGCTGGCAATCCTGAGCAGGTACTGTTTTAACTCCTGGAACTCAATGCCGAAGTTTAGGGAGCTGGTACCAGCAGAGTCCAGGCAGGAATCTGGGGCAATTATTGAGGAGGGCAAGGCAGTGGCACAGACCTCTTTACAGGCCTCACTGGATGCTGCAGACTCGGCAACACACACCTTGTCCTCAGGGATAGCTATGCGGTGTAGTTCATGGGGGTCCCACCCAAAGTTCAGCAAACTATGCAAGACTTACCTTTTGATGGGGTGGGTCTGTTTGCTAAACAGACTGACTCCAGACTGCATAGCCTCAAAGACTCCAGGGCGACAATGAAATTTTTAAAAAGAAAAGGATGCATTCCGATGCTGTAGCACACGAAAGCTTATGCTCAAATAAATTTGTTAGTCTCTAAGGTGCCACAAGTACTCCTTTTCTTTTTACAAATACAGACTAACACGGCTGCTACTCTGAAACCTGTCAAATGAAATCTTTGGGTATGCATGCTTAGCAACCCAACGAAAGCCCTTTAAGCCCCAACCGCCACGACAGCACTCGTATCCTCCTCATCTGAGGCAGGATTTTTACAGGTGCAGGGATAGGAATGCCAGGTGTAAGCCGTCCCATCCCCTTTCCGGACAGGGCCAGGGCCCAACTAAGCCTTCATTGGGCTCAGAACAGACATTTTGAAGATGCGCCCGAGGACGGTGCACCTGCCTCAATGCTGGATCCTTCCCTGTGTTTTTTTGAACCATCTATCCCACTTATACTGTGCGTGGTCCCAAATAACATCAGATCGCTGGGTTCTTCAATGGTGGAAGTGAGATATTCTCTCCAATTCTGCTCCTACCCTCCCTCCCAGCCCCCTTCCCCGTCCCTCTTCAGGGACCCTTCTCATGAACAACTCCTCATCCAGGAGGTGCAGGCGCTCTTCGCCATAGGAACAGTGGAGGAGGTTCCTCAGGAGCTCGGGGCAAGAGAATCTATTCCCACTACTTCCTAATCCCCAAAGCCAAAGGGGGTCTCAGTGCCATTCTGGAACTGTGAGGACTCAACAAGTTCATGGTAAAGTTGATGTTCCACATGGTTTCCCTCAATATAATTATCCCATCTCTGAATCTGGGAGACTGGTTTGCTGCCCTCAACATGAAAGACATGTACTTTCACATAGCAATTTGCTCTGCATATAGATGCTTTTTAAGGTTCATGATTGACCAAAAATATTATCAGTTTATGGTACTTCCCTTTGACTTGTCAACAGCCCCATGAGTATTCACCAAGTCATGTCACTGGTAGCAGCCTTCCTCCAAAGGAGGCAGATGCAGGTATATTCTTACCTCGATGATTGGCTGCTCAGGGGGCACACCAGAGAACAGGTGGAGTCACAGGCCCATCTGGCCACATCCGCATTCAAGAGACTGGGTCTCCTCCTCAACGTGAACAAGTCCACCTTGTCTTCGACCCAGAGGATAGAGTTATCAGAGCAGTGTTGGATTTGGTCCAAGCAAGAGCAAGCCTGCTGGAGTCCTGATTCCATGCCATGGCAAGCATCATTTGATGAGAATACCCGACCACTATAGCAAGGAATTGCCTCGTCTCCTCAGTCACATGGTGGCCTGAATGTATGTGGTTCGAAATGCCAGGCTGAGACTCGGGCCTCTACAGATGTGGCTTGCTTTGACATAATGCGCACAGCGCAACAGCCTGGGACTAGTGGTCACGATGCCACAGCAGTTGCTAGAGTCACTCCAGTGGTGGCTCGATGCTCGAATAGTCTGCAAAGGAGTCTCCTTCAGCAGCCCTCAGCTGTCCTTGTCTCAAGTTACTGATGCGTCAGCTCCAGGTTGGGGCACACATCTGGGAGTTCTCAAGGAGCTCAGAGTGGTGTGACTTGCATGCCAGGCCATTCGGTCTCATCTGCAGGGCAGCACATGGCAGTCATTATAGACAATACCACTGCAATATTTTACATCAATAAGCAGGGTGATACCCGGTCCTCGCCCCTCTTTCAGGAGGGTCTCAGGCTCTGGGAATTCTTTATAGCCCACTCTATTTACCTGGAAGCATCATATCTGTCAGGAGTCCAGAATGTACTGGTGGACCACTTCAGCAGGTTCTTCCACAACCATGAGTGGTCCATCCAGCCAGATATCATTCACTCCGTCTTTCAGAGTGGAGTGGGGGTCCCTCAGGTTGACCTGTTTGCCACTCAGAGCAACAGGAAGTGCCCAGTGTTTTGCTCCTTCCAGAAAAGCAGCTCGGGCTCAATCGCAGATGCATTCCTGCTACCCTGGGGAGGCCATCTGCTCTACGCCTTTCCCCCGATCCCCCTCATGCACAAGGTCCTATTTAAGGTTCATAGAGATAGGGCAGCCAGCGTGGACTTGACAACACTGGTGCATCACGCTTCTGGATCTGTTGATTGACACTGATCACGTTGCCGCTCCGCCCCGACTTGATCACTCAGGATCACATTCATGTTCATCACTCAGTCCTCCAGTCCCTCCACTTCACGGCCTGGAAGCTTCATGGCTGAACCCGATGGAGCTCCTGTGCGTGGAGCAGGTAAGGGAGGTCTTACTTGGCAGCGGAAAGCTGAGGTGCCCTACATTGAGCAGGTAACAACCCTAGTTTTCTGCTCTTTCTTAGGCATCTCGTTCTCTTGACAAGGGTTATGAAAATTGGCAGCCATGTTATGCTCATCTTAACAAGATGTAAGAGCATTTCTGGTGAACTCTTGTGTCAAGGCCACATGCTTTTCCTGCTTTTATATAATTCAGTGCTGTCTCCACTTCCTCAGTGGGGAAAGGCTGGAAGATATTTTCCTCACTCCAAAGTGGGGCCAGTCTTTATCAGCACCATTCCCACTTTATTGATTCCTCAAAGGGACAGTCCCTGTTGGCTTTTGCCAGGTTAGTTAGGTGTGGTGATGCTGGCTAGGGACACTTTTTCCTGATGTATGGGTTGTGGTTTCTGTGCTGCTCCAAGTTTCCTTATCAGAGTGGTATTTTCCTGCTAGACCTTGTCATGCCCATATTTGAGGTAACTTCCCAACATTCCCTACAACAGGTACTGAGATTGTTGGTGGTTCGCTACTTCCAAGTCATCAAATTTTTCCTGCTGCATCACAAGCTCTGCATGCTATTCATCTAAATGGGCTATGTAAGTCTTTTGGTAGCCATGTGGGATGGATTTAGTGGCTGCTTTGAAGATTGAGAAGCAAGTATAAGCGTTTTCTACAGAAGTATTAAATGTGGTATGAACACTATTTTCTCATCAGTCAACTGAGTATTTTTTCCATTGTGCTTTTCTGATAATTCCACCGCAATCTGAGGATAGTGGTTATTGTGGGGATCATCACTCCTATCTGAATAAGAATGGGACAGTGCTGGCTGTACAGGAAGTTACTAAGAACTCCACAGGAAGATTGTAATGGTTGGTCCTCTGCTAAGGTTACCCAACTGAGGTCAGGAGAGTAGCCCTGCTTCCACTGTGCAGATTAAAAAATAGTTGGCTGCATAGGGTCATGCAAGAGATATACATCATGTATTGAAGCCCAGTCTGAGATCCAGTCCATTTGTCAAATTAATTGTAGCCCTATGAAGGTGGTGGCTATTGAAGTCCCCCAACAGAGATGGATGGATGTGGAAGTGTTGGTAGAGATGGAGTGTTCCAGGCTTTATAAGGAGGTTTATAAACATTCATAACATTACACTGGTGGTGCCCAAACTGCGGGGCATGCCCCCTTAGGGTTATGTGGAGGAACATTTTTTGGGGGGAGAGGGATACAGCAGGGCCCAGGCAAGCCTCCATGGGGAGCGGAAAAGAAACACCATGCTTCCAGCCCCACTCCACCCCCAGACCAGCTCTATCTCAACCCCGTTTAGCCTCCATTCCTTCTCTGCCTCCAGGCCCCACTCTGTCTCTAGGCCAGATCCATCCCCAGCACCACTCTGCCCCCCAGCTCCACTCTGCCCCCTGCTCTGCCCCCAGGCCTACTCTGCCCTCATTCCCTCTGTGCCCCCAGACCAGTTCCACCTCTAGCCCCAGCTTTGTCCCCAGCTTGGCCTTCAGCCCAAGCTCCACTGCTGAAAAAGCCTTGGTTGTGCAGTAGTGAAGTGGGGCATGGACAGATTCCACTAATGGTAAGCGGGGGCATAATTCTAAAAGTTTGTTCATCACTGCTTTAAACCGACTGACTCTTTTACAATGTCACAGTGAGGTGAAGTAGTTGGTAGGACCTCCACATCAGCAATATCAGATTTCACATAAATGGGGAAAAATGCTACTATGTTCTTATAATGAACCTTGTGAATACCCTTTAGGGGAAAATAAAGCTGCAAACAGCAGACTGAATCTAGACAATCTGTATACTGGCTATAGTGGTCCTGGAGTTGTACGCTGGTTCTTCATGAAACTGATAAAATAAAACTATTAAATAAATGAAAAGTGACCTAACAGTTTAACAAACAGTCAGACCAATTTGCTTTGGGATTGCAACCTTGCATGACAGTTTTTAAGGTGCAGAAATATTCTCATATTAAACTCTTAACCTTTTGAAGAAACAGTAAAATGTCATACTGTATTTTCAGAAATAAAATCAGTTTTCAAAAACTAGAGGAAAGTTTTCAGACAACATAGTACATTACTACAAGCTGTGGTGAATTAATCTTGCCCATTTGCTGTTCTTAATGAAAACAGAACAATCAGCTTCCCCAACTTCACTAAGTAAAAATAATTCATTCAGTGCAGAATTGTCAGTCAAGCTGATATTCACTCTTAAATAAGAGAAAGGACCTTTTAAATAAATAAAATGTCATTACCTCTGTCAGAATAAATGAAGGACTGTGTGTTGTTCAATATGAGTAGGCTCTAAAAACTGATGTGACTGAAAAATGACAATCCCATAAGTAATTATTTACATAACCATAATAAAGGTAATTAATTAAATTAATTTTAAAATTAAAAAATAATGTTTTCCTCATGCTTACCAGGCATTGAAGACAATCAATGGATATCATGGATGGGACAAAAATATGTCCAAAGTATATCAGCAACTGTTATTAAAACTTGTTGGAAGATGTTGGCAATCAGAGGCAGCACATCTTAACACTTAAAACCTAGTAGAATCAAGGCTTTGTGGCTTCTAAAAGGTTCTTGAGAAACTTTTTGTCTCATTTACAGGGTTCAATTTCCTTGTGTAGACAGGGCTACTGAGAGTATCTTAGAAGACAGCATTCTGAGTAACAGCAGAAAAAAGTTGGAAATCAGCCTTACAGGAATAACAGTTATTCCCTGCTTCTATCCTCAAGAGCAGCTTCTTCCCCAATTTCTGGTGCAGCATGTCAAATGAACTGATAGCAATCAGTAGTTCAGCAATAGCAAAGAAACAATAAGAGCCATTTTTTCATCTTTCTCTCTGAGGGGATCCCCAAACCTGGAGGACCCCTCTTTCTTTTTTTAATTTTATTTTTTCAAAGTTTTAACATATCCATACGGACATATTCAAATACAGTGACACAGAAGACACAGCAGGAATACAGATTTAACAACAACACAGTATGAAATATTCATAGATAAATACTCCTGAGTGTTACAAGAAATAATTTCTTAACTTTCCTCTCCCACACCTCTTCCCCCCACAGAAAGGAGAAGCATCTGAAGCCCAATCTACCTAGAGTCAATTTCTAATGCTCTCATGAAAGACTAAGTGTCTGCATAGCTGGTTCTTGCACCTCTGTAGATTAATGTCAGTTTTCCTTGAGGGCAGTGTTGATTAGCTCAGTTAACCAATCAAATAACATGCAAGGAACAGCAGATTTCCATTTTCATAAAATGACTCTTGGCCTCTGTGAGTGTTGCAGGGTTCCATTTCCTGGCATAGTTTGAACAGGATAGATCTTCTAGAACACAGGTTTTCAAACTTTTTTTTTGTTGACAAATCCCTATTCAAATGAAATGTTAATCATGGACTCCCAACTGAGAAACTGATTGACAAAAGTATATGTCAAGTATCAGGGGGTAACTGTGTTAGTCTGTATCCACAAAAACAACAAGGAGTCCGGTGATACCTTAAAGACTAACAGATTTATTTGGGCATAAGCTTTTGTGGGTTAAAAACCCACTTCAGATACATCTGAAGAAGTGATTTTTAACCCACGAAAGCTTTTGCCCAAAAGTCTATGTGTACTTCCTGTTAGCAATGCTGTACGAAAAAAAGAGAATAAGAATATTTATAGATATTAGTGAGATGGATGTGCCTGCTTCTTACTGTAGAGTCTATCTATTGTTGGTGTGATGGTTGACAAGCAAACTTGTAGATCATTCCCCATTTCCAGTTGGGACCTGAACTTTGTCTTCATAGAGAATGATACGTCACATATATATGTTGTTGGGAAAGGTAGCAATACTTTCATTGCTTCTGTAACTAAAACTGTACTCTGCAGCAGCCGTTGGCCAACACTGGCAAGGTGTCTCTTCTTGAAACTTAATTTTTAATGTGTGATTACAGGATAGTTTGAGCAGCTCCTGTTTTGCTTTTCCACTCAAATGGCAAGATGACATAGCAAAAATTGAGAATGAATCCTGAACCCAGACGTATTCCTACATATTTATATTTTTAAAATAAACACTGAAATACCAAAGTTGAAAGGTGAGCAATAATGGTATCTCTCACACAGTCAATTATCATGCTATTAGTATCCAGGAATTCTGTCACTAGCAGAAACATATCTGAGATTCCACGGCTCAGTCTAATTTTCCAAATCTCTACTTTCTTCTGAAATGCTGCAGTCTTGTCACTCACCTCAAAGTATGGTTGTATCACCCTGTTGTGTGGACAGGTTCAGCGCATTCAACAAGTTAAAAATGTCTGCAAGTTATGCAAGCTTCGTGATCCATATCAGGTCAGAAAAGTTTGCAGGGATCTTGGGATTGTGCACAGAAAGAAAACCCAGCAGGTCTTTGTGAAGCTCAAAAACTCTTTCCAATACTCTGTTGCAAGATAACCAATGCGATTCCGTATAATTTGTTATGTCCTGCACCCATTTCTAAACACAGCTTTGCAAAAAGGCAGGAATTCAAAGGCCAGAACTTTACAAAATTCACAACTGTCACAGCTGCATATAGCGCATCATGTAATTTGGATTCCATTTTCTTTGATGCAAGGGCCTGGCAATGCAACACACAGTGTGTTACATTAACCTGTAGGTTTATGGCTTGTCTTCTTGCTACAACACCTATTGCCTGTCACAATGGCAACACTGTCCATGCAAACAGCATTACACTTCTCCCAATTTAACAATTCAGTTTTCATGAAATTGTCCAATAATTTGGATATTTCCTGACCTGATGTCCATTCTGGTAACTTCTGACAAAAAAGAAAATCTTCCAAAATTTCCCCCAGGCAAACATAATGAACAAGAACTAATAATTGTGCTGCATTACCAACATCAGTTGTCTGATCAAGCTGAATTGCAAACTGTTCACATGTACATAGACTTTCAGTTCGTTGGCATTTTACATCATTTGAAAGCTCTTGAATTCTCCTACCAACTATATCATTAGAAAGTGGAATGTCCTTAAATATCTTTGCTTACCATCACTTCATACATTTTTACAGAAGCTGAAAGAATAATTTCTTCTCCAGTGGTATGGGATTTTTTATTCTTTGCAATCTGAAGCGCAGTTAAGAAAGATGCTTTTACAGCCTTATCCAGAACCAATGTTATGTTTATTATTTGAGCTTTCTGTCAGTTGTATTCTTCTATCTTTTGTTGAAAAACATCTCTGGATTTATCTTTGTACTACGGGTGCCTTGTTGTGAGGTGTCATTTCAATTTTGCAGGTTTCATTGCTTCATTTGATAGGATTTGTAAGCATACAATGCATTGCGGTCATCCATCACTAAATTCCATAAAACCAAAATCAATATAACTTTTGTCAAACTTTCTGTTCTTCATCTGTTTCTTACTATTTGACTCTGCATTGTCCCTAGCTTCAGCACAACTAACAGTACTAGTATGAAGACGTTTTACAAACTTATACATTTTCAATGTAATTTGCTCACACATAGTAAAAATATCTTCCATTTCCACCCCCCAAAGACATCTCAGTTATCAAAAAACAAACAAACAAAAATGGACTTCCCATTTGCTGTTGCAAAGCAGTGAGATTTTTTATGTTGACGGTTATACAATGTATTACGGTGTTGTTCATGCATGATGGAATATGTTGTGTAAACAGAAATAGTAGATTTGTTGGTTTTAATAGTTAGGCAATGCAGACGTTTGGTGAGGTTATTTTTTAATTTTTTTCATAATGTTTTGTGGACCCCCTGTGCAGTCTCTAAGGTCCCTTTGAGAACCACTGTTTTAGAATGCCCAAAACACAGAGAGTTGATATAGACGAAACCGCTACTCCAGTTGCCTTACATAGAGCACCACACACTTCCTTACAAAATGTGGATATACTTTAACATTCAAAGACTATATATGATAGATTTGCACTGGAACTGTCACATCACCAACATTTACTATGTGGTGCAAGTCCAGATTTAATCACTCAGGAGTCCAAAAATATCTATTTAGAATTTTGTTCTGAAAAACAGAAAAACAAAGAACTGGGTTGTCTGTGTATATTGTGCCAGATATTATCCCACCTATCAGAAGAAATTGAGATGTTTAGCTCTTTCCTCCATTCTTCTTTTATGGTATAGTCAGAAGGATAAATCAAGGAGTTCAGACATTTGTATTTGTTACCCATAAAATGTTTTTGGGTAGCATACTTTTTAAAGTGCACTTCAAGTGGAGTCTTATTTGTGGCCTGCCAAAAATTCCCTAGTTCCTTTATAATTTTGAGTCAGAGATTATTGTAGAAAGGACCTTGTTCTATTGGTAGCTGGTATTTATCACGGAGATATGTGAAGGGGGCTAAAGTTGTCCATTTGGTAATAAATTTTATGGTTACTATGCCCTTGTTTAGCCAGGTGGATTTGAGTTTTGAGCTATTAGCAAAGGTCAATCAGAGATTGTTCCAGATTGGCATGGAAAGATAGTTTGTGAAATTAGAAGTAGTAAAGGACTTGATTTTCTGAAAAATACCCCAAGAAGAGATTAATACTGTGCTTTATCCTATAGTTGTAGGCAACAATTTTAAAAATCGTAGTTCAGAGAGAGAGCCAAAGGGGTTAACTAATTTGTCTTCAATCTCAAACCACATAAGGATTTGGGAAGAGCTGGTGGGACAGAGCCATTTTATTAAAACTCTTACTTGAAAAACCCAGTGAAACAAATACAAGTCAGGTTATCCCAGCCCCTCCCCCCACCATTGGGCCATGATTTCTTAAATATCTTGTGGATATCTATGGTGTCTTCGTATTCCATAAGAATTGTTGTACAACTCTGTTTATTCTTGTGAAAGTTGAAGCAGGAAGTTTAAGTGGAATTAAGCTAAAGATAAACATTAATTTTGGATTGACATTCATTTTAATAGCTTTTGCCTTTCCTAACAAAGATATTGGTAGTGAATGCTTTTTCTCTATGTCTGTTGTCACTTCTGAGTCTGATATCCACGTTTGCAGATACTATCTTTGATAAATCAGAGCATATCCTGATGCCTAAGTAGGTTATCTCTTTACATGAATGAAAGGAGAATGATTGTATTTGAGATGGATTTGATCTACCAGAAATACACCACTTAAGACTTGTTAGAGCTTATCTGAAATCTTGGTATCTTTCTGAAATAGTTTACTGCAGATAGTAGTGATGAAATTGAAGAGGAGGGATTTTTGAGAGTGAGCAGAATATCATCCATATGGTGGTGGTCAACCTGAGGCCCACAGACCGCATGCAGCCCATCAGGGTAATCCGCCAGTGGACCATGAGACTTTTTACATTTGCACAATGGGAACTGCGGGTGGCTGTGCAAATGTAAACAAACTGTCTGGCAGCCCGCCAGTGGATTACCCTGTTGGGCCACATGTGGCCCACAACCACTGGTATATAGACTAATCTTGTACTCTTTATCCCAGGTGGTAATTCCTTTAATGGAGGATCTCTGTTGATATATGCTGCTAGTGGTTCCATGGGTATATAACTGTAGAGGCAACGGAGGGCATCCCTGACATTTTCCTTAATTTAACTGAAAATTGGAGGAGTGTGATGGGGTGCACTCTCCCTGCACTAGACAGGGAAGGGTTAACTCCTCACTGTGGGCTGAGGAAGCCATGTCCCCATGTCCCTACTGAGCATACTCGAAGTGAAGCACCAGTATAAGAGGGAGCAACCCTTCCCGGGAGCTTCTGGAGCCCCAGACTTTAGGAGCCAGAAACATTGACACTCAGGCAGATGCCCAGGTACCTGAGGATGCCACTCGGAAGTCAGAGCACCCGGGATCTGCACAACCTGAGGACACCAGAGACCCCAAAGATGCCTAGGCCAGGACTGCAGTATCATGATAGGAAGTAGCCCAGGGAGGAACTAGCTATTGTCCCTACAGCAGTCAGCGTGTTTCAGGCAGATCCCCACTGAGTAAGTGGTGAGCCTACTTGTCACTACCAGGGCCCTGGGCTGAGACTTGGTGGAGCAGGGAGGGCCCAAGTCTCCCTTCCCTGGCCACACCCCCTTGGGACAGCCCAACTCTGTTGACTCCGGCCACTATACCTAACTGCCCTGTGCACCAGAGCAAACCTATTGACTCTGGCTGCTAGGCCTCACTGCCCTGTGAGTCCGGGTGTTACTATGGCAGTCAGAGTATCAGTATTGACTCTGACCATTAGGCATCATTGCCCCATGAGTCAGGGTATTGCTAGTGTCTCTGGCTGCTAGGTCTTACAGCCCGGGGAGTCAGGGAACTACTACAGACCCTGACTTGTAGGCCGCAGAGCCCTACAACAAAGAGCCAATTGGTTGATTTAAACCCTTTGGCTTCACTGCCAAGAGGCAGAAGGCGGCTTGATAAATGGAGTGCACTCACCCTGCACTGGATGGGGATTCCCCCACCCATCACAGGGAGATAACACCATTTGTCAGAATAGAGGCAAGGGATGATTTGTAAATAATATCAATCCAGGTCAGAAATTTAGGTCTAAACTCTAATTTTCTCAAGATCGCTTGTATGCATGGCCATTCTATTTGATGGAAAGCCTTTTCCACATCTAATGATAGGATAGCAGCTGGCACATCTGTTCTTTGTGCCTGGTGGCTTAAGTGGAATATCTTCTGAGTTTCGTCTGCCACTAATTTGCCATGAATAAAACCTACCTAGTCCTCATGAATGATCGATGGAGCAATGTTTTTTAAGTGTGAAGTGAGAATCTGTATCAGAATGTTATAATCTGTGTTCAGCAGAGAGATGGGATAGTAATCATCACAATGAACAGGTTTCAGAATGGTAGCCGTGTTAGTCTGTATCAGCAAAAACAATGAAGAGTCCTTGTGGCACCTTAGAGACTAACAGATTTTTTGGGGCATAAGCTTTCATGGGCTAGAACCCACTTCATCAGATGCATGGAGTAGAAAATACAGGAGCAGGTATAAATACATGAAAAGATGGGAGTTGCCTTACCAAGTGTGAGGTCAGTTTAACGAGACAATTAAATTAACAGTAGGATACCAAGGGAGGAAAAATAACTTTTATAGTGGTAATGAGCATGGCCCATTTCAAACAGTTGTCAAGAAGGTGTGAGTAACAGTAGACGGAAATTAGTATGGGGAAAATTAGGTTTAGGTTTTGTAATGACCCGACCACGCCCAGTCTTTATTCAGGCCTAATGTAATGGTATCCAGTTTGCAAATTAATTCCAGTTCTGCAGTTTCACGTTGGAGTCTGTTTTTGAAGTGTTTTTTTTTTTTGAAGAATTGCCACTTTTAGGTCTGTTATTGGGTGACCAGGGAGACTGAAGTGTTCTCCTTTTTGAATGTTATAATTCCTGATGTCAGATTTGTGCCCATTTATTCTTTTGCATAGAGACTGTCCGGTTTGGCCAATGTACATGGCAGAGGGGCATTGCTGGCACATGATGGCATATATCACATTGGTAGATGTGCAGGTGAACGAACCCCTAATGGTGTGGCTGATACAGGTAGGTCCTGTGATGGTGTCCCTTGAATAGATATGTGGACAGAGTTGGCACTGGGGTTTGTTTCAGGGTTTGGTTCCTGGGTTGGTATTTTTGTTGTGTGGTGTGTAGTTGCTGGTGAGTATTTGCTTTAGGTTGGGGGGCTGTCTGTAAGCGAGGACTGGCTTGTTCAATGTGAAACTGTAAGACTGGAATTAATTTGCAAACTGGACACCATCACATTAGGCTTAAATAAAGACTGGAAGTGGTTGGGTCATTACAAAACCTAAACCTAATTTCCCCCATACTAATTTCCCCCTACTATTACCCACACCTTCTTGTCAACTGTTTGAAATGGGCCACACTTATTACCACTACAAAAGTTATTTTTCCTCCCTTGGTATCCAACTGTTAATTTAAGTGCCTCGTTAGACTGACCTCACACTTAGTAAGACAACTCCCATCTTTTCATGTATTTATACCTGCTTGTATTTTCCACTCCATGCATCTGATGAAGGGGGTTCTAGCCCACGAAAGCTTATACCCAAATAAATGTGTTAGTCTCTAAGGTGCCACAAGGATTCCTCATTGTTTTCACCACAATGAAGACTGTTGACACTAGGGGGCACTACTACCCCTGAAATGGATCTTTATTGGCTCCCAGCGGAGCAGATTACTATCATACCAGTGAAAAAAATCCACAGTAATTATCTTTAGTGCACAGCAGTTTATTGAGAAGGAATTACTCAGGCAGTAAAGGGTTACATTAAGCACATAACTTCTATGTTAGACATTAAGAGCTATACATTCATCTTAATGAGCCTCTCTTTCACAAACATACACAAACAGGCCCTGTGCTAGTCACACACAGTTCCAGCTTCATAAACAAAGAAGATGGTTACCAATTTTATGGATGGCTTCTTCTCTCCAGGCCCATTCTTCTCAGCCCTCTGGACTGTCTCAGATTCCATCAAGGCAAGGCCATGGCTGCTTTGAGGCCCCTCTGGTTCACAGTCCTACTTGAGCCCATGGAGCAGAGTTTTGGCTACTCTGTCTTGCAGCTTCATCAAGAGTCAATTGGGGAATCTCCAACCACAGTAATTTGCTTTTCTTGATTCTTATATTCTTTTTCCTCAAAGGAGTCACATGTCTTAAAAGCATGCCCAGTGGGCATGCTGTTATTAATTTTTTTGATTAGTATTTTAGAAGGGGCTGCTGGGGTGGTACTGAATGAAGATCATTCCACGTTTACTCACTCATCAATCATTCACTCTGGCTCTCTGCGTGGTGTCCTTCCTATAAGGTCACTATAACCAGGTCAACCTGTGCTCCATGCTGGAACTTTTTACATGTGATACTTACTTTTGCATGTGCCCATATTTGCCAACCAATAGGTTCAATATCGATCACACATGCAGGCTTTGCCAGTTCTTTATCAAATCTGTTTCTGCTTAAAGGGAACCTGCTCCCAGGAAACTCTGCAGCCCTTCAGCTTAAGTCATGTCAAGTTATGTTTACACCATTCATTCAGTATGGCCACACCAATTTGGCATCATCCCTACAAAGACCACCCTGGTCTTTTTTTAGAATTAGAGTATCACCATCCTCATGTCCCATGACATTATTTATTTCATAGATATTTCATTACAG
Organism: Dermochelys coriacea; assembly: GCF_009764565.3. Lineage (NCBI taxonomy): Eukaryota > Metazoa > Chordata > Testudines > Dermochelyidae > Dermochelys > Dermochelys coriacea. Next base: position 38,702,495 of record NC_050070.1, on the reverse strand, counting down.
ACTTCTGATAGTAATGGTACTAACTGATTGAGAAATGTCATATAAAATTATTCTAAGAAACTCTCATACCCAGGTGCTTTCCCCAAGATGAGTGAGCCAACTTCCTGCTTAACTTTTAATAGAGCACTACCTTCTTCCATATCAGTTTATTGTAGTGACAATGTACGTAGGGATACTCTAACCCTAACCCTATGAATTGGTCAAATACATTGAAATTGAACTCAATATGAGATGTGTAAAGGGATTCATAAAAGTTGTCTGTTAATTTTATCAGGTTCTAGCACAGAACCATTTTCCTGTAACAAAAAAGACATAGTGTTATTGGCTGAAGCCATTTTAATTTTCTTCACTAGGAATTTGTCTGCTTTTTCTTTCCATTCATAATGCCTCTCTCTGACTCTGTTAAGTATTAATTCAATCTCAGTGGATATAATTTCATTGTATTTGTATTTTGAGGTAATAAGAGAGAGTGCAGCAGCTCATTATTGAGGGTCTTCTTTATGGCTTCCCCTTCCCCCCAAATTTAGTAACTTCCACTGCCAAAGAATTATGTAATTTATTCCATCCCTTCTTCTTTTCAGATGCAAATTTTATACATTCTCCCCTTAAAGTAGCCTTCAGTGCTTCCCATAAAGTTGTAGTAAAGAACACAATATGTGTGTTTTCACTCAGGAAGTTGGTAATGGATGTTTCAACTGTCTGAAAAAAATTAGGGTCTCTAAGTAGATGTGTGTTTAACTTCCATTTTGAGGATCTGTAGTGCTCTGACCAGTATTTATGTGAGGAGAAATTTGAACATGATCAGAGATGATGACTTCTGCTTCCAGATATGCAGGGAGCTAGTGTAACAAGCCCAATGGAGAAGTATTCTGAATCAGAACAATGAAGAGATGCAGAAGCAATCTAGCAGCCAAATGATGTTTTATCTCTATCAGTTGTGGTAAAGTAGAAATCATTTAAGTGGGGAATAATCACAACTAAATCAGAGTTAGTTGCTTTAGCAGGAACTACTACTTAGGCTTACACTCTAAACTGCTGCAAACTGTTACTCTTATCTACGGCATATTAACCAGTATTTTAATTAAACTCACTTTTTAGGCAACAATTTAAATGTATGAAATAACAACATTTTGAATTACAAAATACAATTTATTAGAACATAAACCTATTGTTACACTTTTCCTTTTCAGTTTCTCAGTTTTCAGACTCTAAGTCTGAGGAGTTTGGAAGAATAGTTCTTAGGATATTTAGTTATATCTTGAGCAATTCTCTTGTGCAATCTTTGTTTATCGTTTTGAGTTCCAGCTCAAATAAAGACTTTTATTCCTTGATGTGATGAGTTGGCTTCTTGACTGAACAATTATCTCTTCACTCCTTTCTGGTTTATTGTCCCTTTGCTCTCTGACAATTTCTCTATTCCTGTCACTTCACCATGTATAACTTAAAATGCTGTCTGGATGTTTTGTTTTAACAGTCCTTACTTTTTTCCTACTTTTGCTCCAGCTCCTTATTTCTTAAGACTATTTCTCTTTAATTATAGTTTCTCTTTTATTACATCTTATTTCCTTCACATTTCATCCTTGCTTCTCAGTTTTCTAACAATTTTTTTCTAATCATTTCTTAGATCACCTAGACTCTTTAGTTATTTTTCCTTTTGATTAACTGTATCATTCTTCCTTTAACTTTTCCCCTTGTACCAGTGTATTTCCTCTTTCTGGGTACTGTCCCTTTTATAGCTATCCTTACTGTCTCTGTCTTTCCTGGCCCTCATGAACTGGACTTTCTCCCTTTCAGTTCTGTTGACTTGGCATCTCTCTGATGATGCAGCTCAGCCACTGGCGTCCCTATGCACTTGACCCCCATTTATTTTCTGGTGCCATTTGCTGCCTCCCTTACTTGTGGCCTCTCTCACTCTCTCTCCCCCAGTGCTGGGTAGCCTTCCTCCATTTCTGCTGCTGCTTGTTTGGCCTCCTCACAGTTGCACTCCCAGGGGAAAAGGGGAAGCTGCCTGCTGTTCTTTCTGTTATCCCTCCCTACAGAAAATCCCAGGCTCAAGTGCACCTTGTTTTAATTGCCCCAGAATCTTTGGAGTTCTCCGGACATGACTCCCAACCACTATTTTGGGGTCCCCTTTTTTAAAAAACAAATAAGCAAACATTCTAAACATCATGAGGCTGCTTCTGAGCAGCCAACTTGTGCTGCTCCCATTGCTCTTTTGATCCAACAACCTCCAGTATATCTGGGGCATTACATTAGGACCATCGATATCATTTAAAAAAAATGAAATCTGGAAAAGAAGGCATGAACTGTGGAGAAATGCGTGGTCACACTTCGTAGGATGTGTCAGCCTCCAGATTTCCACTAGTCCAGTACCTTTCATCAGGGATAATTGATGGTTTGCAAGGCCTGAGATTTTCACCTTAAGCACGGAGATTTGTCTACAATATATTATCCATGACAGCATTCCAATCTCCTCCTAATACCAGTGGATATCAGCTCTATTGCAGACTTATTCCCAAAAAAAGAGTGCATTCTCACCAGTAGGATTATATACACTTCCCAGAATTAATCTCTTAGTATTGAAAATCCCTTCAATTATTATGTATCTGCTCTCTGGATCCAACCACAACTAAATAAATTGAAAAACTAGATTCTGCGGATTAGTATCTCTAATTCCCTGCTTCTGGAACTGAGAGAGGAGTGCTAGTCATATCCCACCCATAGTTTTTTAATTCTGTCTATATCTTCATCCCTTAAATAGTCTCTTGAAGGAAAGCTATATGACATCCATTTGATATTAAGTGCCCCAGAGTTTTGGATTTCTCTTGAATGATTCATTAAGCCCCTGTACATTCCAGGAACAAAACTTTATAAACATCATAAAATCAGTGATTGTTCAGCTGCTAATTGATACCAGGTAGATTGACAGCTTCTGAGTGCCTATCCGTAAAACAAAACACCCCCTCCCAAAATCTATGTACCATCCACCTTAACATCCTGGACTTCCAATACAGAGACATTCAGATGCCAGATGGTATAAGCTTGCACCCAGCTTCCCTCCCCTGCCCTACACAATATGAATTAATTAGGAATTTGCCAGAATATATCTATATTTACCAAAATACCTACATGTGCCAAAGTATATAAATGAATGAAACCTATTGCTTCATTGATATTCATGTATAAGTAATAGTTTATATGTAGTTAATACAGTGGCGCCGGAACCTGGGGGGCCAGAGGGCCATGGCCCTCCCACATTTTGAAAGTGGACAGGCCTGGCCCATCCACTTATCACCGGGGTGGATCCCACCTCCTTGTCTTGAGGCCCCACCTTCTGGCCAGGCCAGCATGGAGCCCGGGCAGTTGTGGTTGGGAGCCTCAGTGGACCCTCCACCTGCCCACAGTGCAGGGGGGATGAGAGCAGCCACTGGCCTGGGTCCCCGCCCTGGGGGGCAGGGACATGGGCAGGGGGCTACTTTTGGCCCACCCCTACCCGGGATGGAGCGGCGGGCTTCCTGGCCCCACTCCAGCTTCTGGCTTGGCTGGGGGTGGTGCCTTGGAGGCAGGCAAGGGCCCCACCCCCCACACTTTTGGGAAGGCTCCAGCCCCTTGAATTAATATGCACATGGTACATAAATATTTATATCAAGAGATTAATGAAAAAAGTAGACACAAAGTGACCTAAATGATAATATGTGAGCAAATAAATAAATATGAATATTACCCTATGCATTATACATATATAAAATTTAAGTATGGGTAGAAATGTAAAAATAAATATATAAATATAAATAGAAGGATACAGGAAGTCACAAGAATCACACAAGTAAATAGTTAAATAAGTTAGCATAATGTATATATTATACACCTATAACTAGAAAATATAGGTATAAATATGACTAGAAATAAGGATTTAGGAGTAATACAGTTATGAATAGATAGATACATATTCACACATATTGGCTTCTCAATAAATTGAAAATATTGATCAGGCTATGCTAAATATCTTGTCTAATAGAACTAATTATACTCTATAACACTATCAAATATATCAAATATGTTAAAAAATATGATTTGCCTGTTTTTCCCTAAACACAGTTCCTGTTCTTCAGGGCTTGCACTGTCCATTGTCAGATCCTTTATGAGAGGATTATTCTGTTACCCTTAGTGAGATCTGGTCTCAATTCCTGTAGTGTTTGCCAAGCATCTGATAGGGTCCTGAAGTATTGCATAGGGTCCATCAACTTCAGTCTGTCAACTTTCGGATATCTGAGGCTATATTTAATATCTGATCCACTGAGAGCTCATTTGATGCCATTAAATGCTGCTTTTTTCTTGCTTAAATTTACAGAGAAATCTGGAAACAAAGAAAATTTAAAATGCTGATATTTAAGAGTTCTTTTTCGCCTAGCAGCAGACATAAGCTTAACTTTGTCATTAAATTTTAGCAATTTAAAGATAATGATTGTGGGGTTATTATTGTCCACTCCTTTTGGCTCCTGTCATTCAATGAGCACTTTCAATCTCAAGGGGAGGCAAATTGGGATCCACTCCCAGTACCTCAGAGAACGTGTTCTGGAAAAGGTAGTCATGTTTGTTCCTCCCAGTCCTTCAGGTACCCCCAGTAACCGCAAATTATTCCTGTTTTCAAGATCTTCTTGTTTCTCCTCAAGACTGGTTAGTTTTTGCCTTAAGGAAGCATTCTCAATGTTAGCGTCCTACAGTTCTATGGCAGTTTTTGTAGTTCATTATCTAAATAGGTCAAACAAGCCTTGGAGAGCTCATGTATATCTTGAGGTAAAAGATCAAATTTTGTAGTTAAAAGTCCTTCACACCTGCATAAAAAGTCCTGTGTGAAAGACTGCCAGGGATTACCTTTCCTTTCTTTGGAGACTCAAGCTTGGGTCATTTGATGTTTCCCATAATAACACAACAAAAAGGGTCTCCCTCATCTAACTAGCAAATTTCTGACAGAAAATTATGGCTTAGATACTTGGGAACCCTTAATTGATGAGGATTAGTGTGTGGGAATTGAGGGCAGGAGGAATCAAGCAGCCACCTTCTCTACAGCTCACATAATGCCTCTCTACCCCAAATTGTCAAATCATCATAATTTGCACACATACAAATTTGTATGTGCAAATTAATCACATGTAAATGAGCGAAACACAGAAGATGAGTTTAAATGGTGGGTTGAATCTTTATAGGACTGAATGAACCCTGGGTTGAATAGTACTTCGAAGCCTATCTGGTAAAAAACAGTAGTCCAATACCACAGGATGTGTCTTCACATTATAAGCACAACAAGGGTCAGGCAATCTTAACCTGCTGCTGAAATTCCCCCCTCCCACATATACCCACCATGCAACTGAGTGAGAATAAGGACAAGAGATTCCTTAGTGTGCTAGAGCTAAGAGGTGTCCCCTGGACCTTTCTCTCTGTCCCAAGACTTAGTGAAAATCAACATTGACAGCTCTTTTTAAACTCTTGGATGCAACTTATCTAGCCCTGTTGATAGCTCATGGTGAACAGCCTCCTAAGTTACTATAGGAAAGTATTTAGTCATTATCATGATATAAATATATCATCCGTTTCTTCCCAAATACAGAACAGAAAGATTTATTGAACACTTCCGTTTTTTCTGCATTATTACCGACTATTTTACCATTTCCAGCTAGTAATTGTATAGAATTGCTTTTGTTCCTATTCTATATAATAAGATTTGAGGATTACCACTCTGTGTGTGTCACTGTGAAGCCTGTTGAATAAAAGTGAACCAGTGGAAACACATATAAGCATAGCTAAGAGGTCTTTTTGTTTAGAATATTACCAGGTTCAATTATCACTGGGATTCGTGGTCTATTACCATCACATTTTTTAAGTTCTGATCATTTTGACTTTGAGTTACACCTGTGTATCCCAGCTACATTAAGGCATTTATCTATGCCATGCCAAGAGTTCTAAACCATTGTGATATCAGTGGTAACTCAGTCTATCAGCATTCTTACTTTACAGATAATTTGTATGCAATAATTTAATTGGTTATATGAGGGAGACTGCACATTTAGTGGATTATTTGGCCCAACTGCCCATTAAGAAATGAGGCAAGTTACTTATGCCAAGTTACTTATCTCAAGCCAGGCCTACAACACAGTTTAAAAATTTTATAAAGCATTGTTACCGATGTGGTACCGATGATGTGGCACCTCCTCCTGTTCACTCTGGGGATTAGCTTTTGAGGTCAATGACCCCTTCCACAGCTTGCACGGGCAGCCCTGGGATCAGCTGCACTGGCTGCTGCGTCTGCGGAAGTCACAGATGTCCCGGAATCTGTGACTTTGGTGATCTCCGTGACAGTCTCGCAGTCTTAGTCATAAAGCCTATTAATGTAAATAAACCAACACTATAGTACAAGTAATAAAAGTAGAAGTAGTTCAGTTCAAGGTGTCATTGCACAAAAACACCACAGAGGCCTTGATCCTGCAAATTCATGCATAGTGCACCTTATGTGGAATTGTATATAGAGACTATTCTTGGATGTAAGTAAGATTATACCCTGCACTGAGTGAGAAGGACTGAAGACCCTTGCATGCCCTCTCCCTTCTTATGATTGCAGGATGAAGAAGGGGTGAATGTAATGTAAGTGGATAGCTATGTCTGGAGACATGATTGCTTTTAAGCATTATTTTTATGATACTATTCAGGTGCTCATGTGTACATCCCTCTCAGGAAATCAGATTAATATTTAACTTGAGCCAGCTGCCCTTGAATGCTGTTCATCCTTTCGTCCAGTAAACTCTTTTCTGTTTTTTGTTCAGAATTTGTACTACTAGAAGTAGGTGCCCTCATGTTACCAAATCACCCAGGATTTTCCTACAGGGGGTAACTTTTAGTGGTGGTGTGAGCTGACTATACAAAGTCTAAGTCTTCTTTCAAACCTTGATTTAACAGCAGAGGGCAATCATACAGTCATTTCCCTGACTATAAACTAGCTATCCATAACAGCCAATGCACGTCTTACCCTACAATGTCTGGGGAAGTCAGTGGGCTGAGATAGATTCACTGTCCAGACCTTCCTTTCTCAGGCTGATCCTTCTTCCTTCACTTCACTCAGTTCCCCTGTGACTATTTATAACTTTCCTCTGATAGTTGCAGTGAGAGATTTCCCTCCAATCTAATATTGGAATATCACCAGCTTTTTGGGGTTTGGCTGCCACATTCTTTGCAGTTCACCCTAACTGAGTGACCACAGCTGGCTCCACACTAGGACCCCAGTCACACTTTTCCTTCACATGCTAATTTAAAGCCCTCCTCACTACTCTATCAAGTCTGCTATTCAAAAAATTGGTTCTGTGGATATGATAGCCATCTGCCCAATGTTCCGTAAAACCAAAACCATCCAATAAGTCCTCCAGGAAGGGGAGAATTGTCACACTTCCCATACACTCTTCATGCAGTGTTTGGATTTCTTTTGATACACTTCCTGATAACTCCAGAAAAAAGTACTGTAGTTCAGTCACAGGTTTCAATTATAGAACAGTAGAAAATTTGTTAGCTCATTTCTGCACATAGTTCCTGGTCATAATAAAGGATTTATCTTTACCCCAATCAGTAACATACAAGTGGTAACTAGATGTACCACATTAGCACTGTGGTACTGTAATTTCAATGTAACTGGATTAATATTCCTATATTATGAAGCATCCTGTTTTAAATCTTTGTTTAATGAGAAATCAACTTACCCATGCAATGACGTTTATGGAAAAATGTGCTTCTGATTATATGAAGAACAGAATGCATTTGTTCCCTTACCAAATCAGAATCTGGTTTTCAATAATAGTTCAGTAGGAAACTAATTTTATTGCTTTCTCAGTTTATTTTAGGCTTGAATAATTGTTTTATACAAAAATAAAGTAGGGCAGGGCAAAAATAAAGGGTTTCCAATATACAGCTTCAGAGTAGCAGCCATGTTAGTCTGTATCTGCAAAAAGAACAGGAGTACTTGTGGCACCTTAGAGACTAACAAATTTATTAGAGCATAAGCTTTCGTGGGCTACAGCCCACTTCATCGGATGGAACATATAGTAAGAAGATAGATAGATAGATACACACACACACACACACACACACAGATAAGTTGGAAGTTATACAAACTGTGAGATGCTAATTATTTAAGATGAGCTATTATCAGCAGGAGAAAAAAAAACTTTAGTGATAATCAAGATGGCCCATTTAGACAGTTGACAAGAAGGTGTGAGGATACTTAACTTAAGGAAATAGATTCAATATGTGTAATGACCTAGCCACTACTAGTCTCTATTCAAACCCAAGTTAATGGTATCTAGTTTGCATATTAATTCAAGCTCAGCAGTTTCTCACTGGAGTCTGTATGGCTGACTTAGGGGATGAGAGTTAAGGAAGCGTTCTAAGTCAGCCATAAAAATGTTAGCATACTATAGGGCCATGCGGGTACCCATAGCAGTGCTGCTGACTTATATTGTCCCCAAATGTGAAATAGTTGTGGGTAAGGACAAAGTCACAAAGGTTAGCCACCAGGTTTGCCATGACATTATCAGGGATATTGTTCCTGATAGCTTGTATTCCATCTTTGTGTGGAATGTTGATGTAGAGGGCTTCTAAATCCATGGTGGCCAGGAGGGTGTTTTCTGGAAGATCACTGATGGATTGTAGTTTCCTCAGGAAGTCAGTGGTGTCTCGAAGATAGCTGGGAGTGCTGGTAGCATAGGGCCTGAGGAGAGAGTCCACATAGCCAGACAATCCTGCTGTCAGGGTGCCAATGCCTGAGATGATGAGGCATCCGAATTCCCAGAAAACACAATCATGTGCCAGCAATGCCCCTCTGCCATGTACATTGGCCAAACTGGACAGTCTCTGCGCAAAAGAATAAATGGACACCATTATGACATCAGAAATCATAACATTCAAAAACCGGTAGGAGAACACCTCATCCTCTCTAGCCACTCAGTAAAAGATTTAAGGGTGGCAATTTTGAACAGAAAAGCTTCAAAAACGGACTCCAACAAGAAACTGCTGAGCTTGAATTAATATGCAAACTAGATACCATTAACTTGGGTTTGAACAGGGACTGGGAGTGGCTGGATCATTACACATATTGAATCTATTTCTTTAAGTTAAGTATCCTCACACCTTCTTGTCAACTGTCTAAATGGGCCATCTTGATTATCACTACAAAAGTTTTTTTCCTCCTGCTGATAGTAGCTCATCTTAACTAATTAGCCTCTCACAGTTTGTATGATAACTTCCAGCTTATCTGTATAATATATATCTTCTTACTTTATGTTCCATTCTATGCATCTGATGAAGTGGGCTGTAGCCCACGAAAGCTTATGCTCTAATAAATGTTAGTCTCTAAGGTGCCACAAGTACTCATGTTCTTTTTGCAATATATAGTTGTCACAAATCGTCTCCTGCTTTTGAAAATAATTGGTCTTTGTCTCAAGGTTTTGGTAAATACCTTGTCATTTATTTAGCACTGGGCAGAACATTACCCTGTGACAAGCTTCTGTACCTTTGACATAATTTCTTAATTCTGTTTCAGCAGGAATAGAAGGAAGGTGGACCAAAAATCACATGTAAGTGCTTAAATCCTATATACTGTAAATTTATTTTAATATGTGGAAACTACCTGATAGTTTTAGGAACAATTATGTGTCAAGGGCAGGAGTGTTAGTTTGTTTTTTAAACCAGTCTGTAGTTATGATTGTGTCCCCATTGAATCAATAAAAATATGTAACTAATACCTGTGTGATATGGCACCAGTGGGCGAGTCCTGGGCAGCAGTGATTGAAGCCAGGACCTCTGGACATAAAGGCATAAGTCTCTATTGCTTGAGCTAATGCAATAGCTCTAGTAGCTCAAAACCTGAAGCACACTCATAAACATCTGTGGTACATTGCTTGGCCAGGGAAGATCAGTGCAACTTCAGAAGTCCAGTGCAACTCAAATGCCCACATGGGCACCATTTGTAATATGATCCTCCTGGTTGTCTCACCAAGTTTTAATTCCCCCACTATATAACCCTGCTGTCCACTACAAAGGGCTATGGTCTCTGTTTCTCACTCCTGGCTTTGAAGGAAATAGCTACCTTTTCCTGGATATGCAGTCCTCAGCCTCAAGTTAAAAACTAATTCAATGATTCAAAATTAATTCAGTTGGCCAGACTGAAAATATTTAAAATTAACATTAACACATAAAACATGAACATAAAAATTCCATGTCATATTTAACCTGCATCACAATCCTCCTAACCACACACGACCTTACCGTCAGTACTCTGATCATAGTCTTTCCATCAGACCCCTTCTGATAGTCTTAGGCCCTTTTTGCATTTAGCTAAAATCTCCCTCAGACTCTTTCTGTGCTTTGTTCAACTTTCTCCCTCAAATCCTACTGGAATCCGAATCACTAGGACTCTCTCTCCAAATTTGTCAAACTGCATGCCCCAAATGGTGGCTCTGCCTGATCTATTCTAATCCGTCTTCTGAAATTGAATTAGGCATAATCCACAAAGTTCAAGGTAAACCCTGTTGAAACAGTTCTCTTTCAAGACAATCCCTCAAGGATTGCAACAGAAAACTATTAATTGTGGAGTCCCATCATTCATGACTTTTCAATTCTCTGTGATCAAAAAAATCAGTTCAGGTGGTGAAATATATTTTAAACTCTTTCAGTACAACAGCCAAGAGTAGTTCCGTGAGTGGAGGGTAGAAACAAAACAAACATGGTAGATTTTGTTTGTTTGTTTGTTTTGTTTCTACCCTCCACTCATGGAACTACTAATATGTTTTAAAATACTTTTATCTTAGCCTACAAAGCAGAATTGCACTTTAAAAACAAGCAGTGAATTCCCCATCCAGTTTTTTGTTCTGGTTTCTTACACTATGTCACAGTCAGAAGTTACTTCAGGCACCAGCCAGTTTAAATGCCACCAGGGAAATATTAGCCTGGCTATGCAAAACAATAAAATTCACAGACACAACTGCTTGCTCAAAGAGGAGAGGAAAGGAAAAGAGGATGGATATTTAAAAGGCTTTTACATGGAGATATTACATGTTCACTGTATCATAATTTAGGAAAAAACTATCTAGTAGTTTTTTTGACTAACAACTAAGGCCCAGATCCACAGTCCGCTGCCTATCCTGAGTTAGTGAGCTGGGTGGCTACCAGGTGACTTTATGGATGATTATGAAGAAGGAATCTTATTGCTCATGCCGTCACAATTGTTGCTGAGTACAATCAAATGATTAACAAAAGTTAGGAAAGCAATTTAGTGTCTAATGCAACTCTATTTCCACTTCCACTTCAAAAAATCATGGCAGACAGGAGTGATTCCAGAGGACTGCAAAAGGACATCTATAAAAAAGGAAATAAGGACAACCTGGGAATTACAGTTGTGTCAGCTTAACTGCAATACCCAGAAAGATAATGGAGCAAATAATTAAACAATCAATTTTCAAACACCTAGAAGATAATAAGGTGATAAGTAACAGTCAGCATTCATTTGTCAGGAACAAATCATATCAGACCAACCTAATAGCTTTCTTTGACAGGGTAACAAGCCTTATGGCATGGGGGAAGAGGGAAGTGGTAGATGTGTTATACCTTACCTTTAGTAATGCTTTTGATACTGTCTTGCATGATCTTCTCATAAACAAACTAGGGTAATACAATCTAGATGGAGTTACTATAAGGTGGGTGCATAACTGGTTGGGAAACAGTTCGGAGAGAGTAGTTATCAGTGCTTCACAGTCAAGCTGGGTATATCAAGTGGGGGTCTCATAGGGATCAGTTCTGGGTCTGGTGCTGATCAATATCTTCATCAATGATTTAGATAATGGCATAGAGAGTATACTTATAAAGTTTGTGGACAATACCAAGCTGGGAAGGGTTGCAAGTGCTTTGGAGAATAGTATTAAAATTTAAAATGATCTTGACAAACTGGAGAAATAGTCTGCAGTAAATAGGATGAACTCCAATAAGGACAAATGCAAAGTACTCCACTTAGGAAGGAAAAATCAGTTGCATACATACAAAAAGGGAAATGACTGCACAGGAAGGATTATTGCAAAAAGGAATGTATGGGTCACAGTGGATCACAAGCTCGATATGTGTCAACAGTGTAACACTGTTTAAAAAAAGCTAACATCGTTCTGGGATTCATTAGCAGGAGTGTTGTAAGCAAGAATTAATTCTTCCATGCTGATATGGCCTCAATTGGAGTATTGTGTCCAGTTCTGGGCACTGCATTTCTGGAAAGATATGGACAAATTGGAGAAAGTTCAGAGAAGAGCAACAAAAATGATTAAAGGTCTAGAAAACATGACTTATCAGGGAAGATTGAAAACATTGTATTTGTTTAGTCTGGAGAACAAAAGACTCAGAGGGGACATGTTAATAGTTTTCAAGTATATAAATTTTGTTACAAGGAGGAGGGAGAAAAATTGTTCTTAATCTCTGAGGATAGGACAAAAAGCAATGGGCTTAAATTGCAGCAAGGGCGGTTTAGATTGGACATTAGCAAAAACTTCCTAACTGTCAAGGAAGTTAAGCACTGGAACAAATTGGAGATTTTTAAGAATGAGTTAGACAAATACCTGTCAGGGATGGTCTAGATCAGAGGTTCTGAAACTTTAGCAACCTGAGGACCCTGATTTTGGTTTAAAGTTTTTCTATGGACCACCAAGTCCCTGGGTCAGCTCCAGGCCCCGGCCCCACTCCATCCCTTCTCCCCAGGCCCCACACCCACCCCACCTTTTCCCACCCTTGCTCTATTCTTGCCCCACCTCTTCATTTTCCCTTCCCTGAGTGCACCCCATCCCCATTCCTCCCAGCACCTCCTGCATGCCACTGAAGAGCTGTTCCCCAGTCTGCAGGAGGCGCTGGGAGGGAAGGGGAGGAGTTGATAAGCGGGGCCACTGGCCCTGGACATGATTCTGCCCCCTTCCCCTGAGCGCGCTCAGTTTCCACTCCCTCCCAGCACCTGAGCCTCTTGCACACTGCTGAACAGCTATTCCCTGGCATGCAGGATGCTCTTGGAAGGAGGGTGAGGAATTGTGTTGATCAATAGGGCCTGTGGACCCCCCTGGAGTACCCTCACGGACCTCAGTTTGAGAAACGCTGGTCTAGATGATACTTAGTCCTGCCATGAGTGCAGGGGACTGCACTGGATGACCTCTAGAGGTCCCTTGCAGCCTATGATTCTCTTTAGCATTGATATTAGAGTATAAAGCCCTTGATTAATAGGGCGTGGCATAGGATTTTTTTTAACTCCACCTTGATTTCAATTGCAAGGTATTAGCACTCTTCCTATTCATGTATGAATAAAAATGTTTATAAAATGAATTGTTTTATGTTAATGACATGGTGAGTGAGGCTCCTGTCCTGCACTATCCACATGTGATTGTGGGACATTCAAGTCAAATGCCCTGGCAATATCTGCAGATAGGACTTCAAATCAGCAGGTGTCAGTGTGAATCTCTTCTGTATACAATTGAGCAGTGTGACAGGGTCAAGCCAGATGGCTATAGGAGAGTAATCCTTTTGGGATCCAGGAAGTGGGCGGGCGAAGCCCATCCACTGCTCAAGGATCCCCACCAGCCTAGAAGGGGGATCCACAGGACCTAGATTCCAAATAATTCTGGGGGACAACTAATGAAATAACAGGGACAGGAGTGTGGTCAAAGGGTCAAACGAAGGGAACCGGATGGGGACACCGAGCAGAGAACCCCGAACAGCGCCCACTGCTCCTTAAAGGCGTCAAGGGAGTCAGAGGATGCCGCCCAGAGGAACTCTGCCCGGATACGTGAACAGACCGAGGATCTGAAATAGACCCCACAGTCACAGGGGACTCCATCGGCCAACCTCCTCACTCTGGTTTTATAGATGGCCATTTTAGCTAGGGCCAGGAGGAGGTTGACCAGGAGATCCCGTGACTTTGTGGGGCCACGGATAGGGAGTGCATAAGTAAGAAGGTGAGGGGAAAAGTGCAACCAAAAGCGTAATAAAATATTGGTGAGGAGCCGGAATAGGGGCTGCAGTCTGGCATACTCCAGGTATATGTGTGCCAGGGTTTCCCTCATGTTGCAAAAGGGATAGGTGTCTGGGATTGAAGTGAACCGCACCAAGTACACGCCGGTGCTCACGGCTCCGTGAAGGAGCCGCCAACTGACATCCCCGGTGGGCCTCGGGACTAAGGTGGAATATAGGCTGGGCCACCGGGGCTCCTCACCCTCCAAAGGTGGCAGGAGGTCCCGCCATTTTGTATCGGGGCGGGACACGAGGGTGAGGGCGTGAAGGGTGTGGAGCACGAGCATGTATAGCTGTTTTCTTGGTGCGGTTTGAAAGCAGACTGGCTGCGTCTCTTGCAGCTGGCTTACAGTGAAGGGGTGAGGGGGTCGGTTGGGTCCACGGGGCAGGGGTCCAATTAAAAGGTCCGGCGGACCTGGGGTAGAGGGTAGATGGGGCTTGCCCTCATGCAGGACCTGGTCGAGATAAACCCGAGCAGCGGGCGGCAAAGCGGCCTTCACCTTCTGAAGTATGCACCGGGGAGTACAAGGTCTGGAGAGCCCCATGCGATGAGCAAGTGTCAGGGGATCCAGCCAGTCTCCCTGGTCATAGTCCAGGAGGTCTCCGACTCTTGTGAGTTCTGCCAGGACCAACCTCTGGCGCACCGAGTGGGACTCCGCCACCTGCACACGGAGCTGGGACTTGTGTTGCAGGGGTTCTGCGAGGAGATCGGCCCCCTCGGTCGTTGAAAAGAGTTTCCAGGTCTGGAGGAGGTCCTGGTAGAAGACCAGCAGCCCGGAGAGGTCTCGCGGAAGACCTCTCGGATGGAGATAAAGTTGCTGCCGGTCATATCGGAGCCCTTAGAAGCGGCGCAGGAAGGCGTGCACCAGTATGCTCCACACCGGACTACCTGCACCATAAAGGAGCCTCTGCAGGGCCTGGAGGCAGAAGACATGGACCTGAGTAAGCGGACATTTCAGGCCCTGCCCTCCCTCCTCCAGGGGTAGATGGAGAACCCCTGCAGGGACCCAGTGCAGTCCTGACCAAAAGAACTCCAGAATCGATGTCCGGAGGTTGGCCAGGAAACCCGGAGCCTGGACCAGGGTGTTGAGCCAGTATCAGAGCATGGACAGGACTAGTTGATTAAGCACCAGTGCTCTCCCTCGAAGGGAGAGGCACTGGAGTAGTCCTGTCCATTTCCGGAGCCGCTTTATCACCCCGCCCTATAAATTCTGCCAGTTCTCCAGCAGAGAGGGATGTGTGGCAGAAAGGTAAACGCCGAGATAGAGCAGCGGAACGATGCTCTACCAGATGGCCTGAAGCGTGGGTGGAAGGGAGCTGGCCTATCACCAGTCCCCTACCACCAAGCCAGAGCTCTTGACCCAGTTGACCCGTGCGGAGGATGCTGCCGAATAGATGGCCTGGCAAGCCTCCACCTCCGCCAAGTCACCTGGGTCCTGGACCACGAGGAGCACGTCATCAGCGTACGCTGACAGGACCAACCGCGGCTCCGGCTCTCACAGCACCAACTCTGTCAACCTCCTTCGGAGGAGACAGTGGAAGGGCTCGATCGCCAGAGCGTACAGCTGGCCCGAGAGGGGGCACCCCTGCCATACTCCTCGCCCGAAGCTGACCAGTTCGGTCAGGATCCAGTTGAGCCTGACCAGACACTCTACGGAGGCATACAGTGCCCAGAGAAAACCCACAAAGTGGGGTCCGAAGCCAAACGCTTGCAGAGTGCTCAGGTGATGCACTCTGTTGAACGCCTTCTCCTGATCTAAGGACAGGAGGGCAAACGACAGACCATCCCTACACCTGAGTTCCAAAAGGTCCCGGACCAGATGTAGGTTGTCGAAGATGCTGCGGCCTGGGATGGTGTAGGTCTGGTCTGGGTGGACCACGTCCGCCAGCATGGACCCTAGCCGCAGCGAGATTGCTTTTGCCATGACTTTGTAGTCCGTGCTGAGGAGCGAGACGGGACGCCAATTTCATAAATCGCGGAGGTCCCCCTTCTTCAGCAATAAGGCGAGCACGGGACCCAGTGCAGTCCTGACCAAAAGAACTCCAGAATCGATGTCTGGAGGTTGGCCAGGAAACCTGGGGCCGGGACCAGGGTGTTGAGCCGGTAGATGTGGTCCAACCGGGAGTGGCGCGACCGATGGACCTCCACCCAGACAAAGGTGAATGTCGAGACGTTGTCTGGGTGGTGGTCGCACCAGACGTCCACCAGGGAGTGATGGTCGACTATCCCCCAGAGGACATCCGCAGTCGCCGGGCACTGCTCAGTCCCCAAGCAGTCCCGCTCCTCTAGGGTCGTATTAAAGTCCCTGCCCAGGACCAGGCACTCACGAGGATCCAAGGTGCCGAGGAAGGCAGACCCCTGCTGAAAGAAATGCAGCCCCTCCGGGCCCGATGTAGAGGCATAGATATTGACAAGATTAACCACAAGCCCCTCCATACGGACCCGGAGGTGCAGCAGGCAGCCCGGCACAGCCTCGGCGTCCCCCAGTGTCTATGCCCCAGCACCTCGGGCCATAGGTCGGGGGAGAACAGGGTCGCCACTCCAGCTGTACGAGCTGTGAGATGGCTAAAGTAGACCCTGTCCCCCCAATCCAGCTGTCAGCTGTCTTCGGCGGCCGGAACCATATGGGTCTCCTGCAGGAATACCACAGAGTTTCCCTCCCTCCCGAAGGAAGGAGAGCACCTGGTACCTGCGGAGACCCAGCCTACAGCCGCGGGTGTTCAATGTTGTGATGGTAAGAGGTACCATAAGGAGGGCTGGGGGGGGGATCCTCGCCGGCAGGGATGCTCGCAGTTCCCAATGGGCCGCGCAACAGTCCGTGACCTACCCCATAGGTGAGTAAGGAGTCACGGAAGACACTGACCTGCCAGTAGGCCGCGGTGCCCTGCTTCCCGGTCCTTTTGCCCTCCCCCATGAGGGCCCTCGTGACCCGGAGGATAAGATGGAAATCCCCCCATCGCTGGAGAGCGAGCTGTACCTTGTTACGGGAGCCACGAACGTCCTCAAGGAACTCCCGCAGCTCCTCTTGCAGCATATGGGGGGCCGGGGTTGGAAGCAGAGGCAGGGAAAGGGGCAAAGGCTGGATCCTGGGCTCCAGGAGCCACTCAACTGGAGATTGGCCCCCCTTGGTGGAGCTCAAGGGACTGGGGGGTAGGAAGGGGGCCCTCCACGATGCCGGGCTCTGGCACCTTGGCCGGTGGAGTAGCCACGCATCTCCAGTGGGGTCCCCACCCAGGAAGGAGGTCGGTTGGCCCACGCCCACAAGGGACAGCCCGTGGGGCCCGGGTCCCAGCCGCATGGCACCGGCCTTCGCCTCAATGGGCTTGGTGGCCGACTGTAGGGTGCCACCCGTGGCTGGGCAGATGGATGAGCCCAGGCAACCCTCGGGGTTGGGAGCAGAAGCAGCAGTTAGGGAGGAGGAGCATGGAGAACGGGGGACCGGGGTGAGGTCGCTCAGATCGAGGCCCGCTGGCAGAGGGTCGTCCTCCCCCTGGGTGACCAGGGTCAGACCCAGGGCCTCGATCTCCTCATAGATGGAGGGGAGCTCCCCTTCCACCACCCTGGAGGTCTCCCCACCAATGCCCAAAGTGACACTCGCCTTGGGACTCACAGGGGCTCTGGATGGTAACAGGGCAGAAGGGGCTCCATCGGGGGCTTTGAAGGGAAGGGGCTCCAGTGGAGGGACAGTACTGCCCTCCCGTGCTGCCACGCCCTCCCCAGCCAGAACTGGGGGATGGAACGCGCCCGTGAGCAAAGCAGAGGGCTCGGCATCGGTGCCCCCTTTATTTTGGTCTTCCGGGGGGCTTCCGCATCGGTGGAAGGGAGTGGAGCTCGAGCCTTCTGCTTGCCCCGCTTCCCCAGGACTAGGGCCCAGCCCTCCATGGCATCATCAGGGGGCCGGCTAACATGGGTCGGGTCGGGAGGCAGGGGTGATGGCTCAGGGATGGTGGGAGGCAGCATGAGGGAGAAAAAAATCCCCCTGGGGTGGGCCCTCTCCCATGCTCAGTGGTATCCCTGCTGCACCCTCCTCTAGATGCCCCGCCAAATGGGGGATGCTGGGGGGAGTACCCCTTGGGCCCGAGCAGGAGCAGTGGTGGACTGAGTGGGAGGAGGGGTGGCTCCGGGTGCCGGGCAACCAGGGGTGCCGGCGATGATGGGGCTGGCGCCCCACCCGGGCTCGGGGGTCCCGGATGCCCCTCCTTGCCGGCCAAGGGGCAGTCCCTTCGGATGTGCCCCATCGCCCGGCAGAGGTAGCACCGGGCCTCCCCCGTGGAGGGCCCGGTAATGGGCCCCCTGGTAGAGGACCAAAAAGGACCCCTCAAGCGCATCTCCATCACACGCTGTTGGTGGTAGTTGAAGCTGCACTTGCTGGCGGAATGAGAGGATGTGACGGAGGGTGGGGTCCTTGCAGCCCAGTGAGAGAGGTCTCAGAACAGAAAGGGGCTTCCCCAGGGTCAAGAGGGCGGGTAATAGGGTGGCATTGGGAAGGAAGGGGGGGGACTGAGGTCAGGATGAGGCAGACACTCAGGTCGTCCAGCAGCTCCAGGGGGATGAACACGCCCCCCACTGCCAGGCCCTTCTCCACCGCCTCCTGGGCCATGGCCTCCGATGCTAAAAAGAAGATGACCTTTCCGTACATTTTGGAGGCTGCCACAATGGCCGTGGGCCCCACCACCCTCGCCAATGCCCGCATGTAGGTCTCCACGTGGGGCGAGGCGGGCACCAGGAGGCAATGGACGCCGTGCTTCCTGGTCATGGTGGGAAAGGGGCCCTGGCCGCTATAGATGGTAGTGGAGGTGGTGGGTAGGAGAGATGATGTAGCGGCAGGCGGGGAGGCTGCCGCCACCTGGGCATACGCCCTGGGGGCCGAAGGAGGGACACCCGCAGAGCTGGGGGAGGGAGCAGCGGGTAGGGACGCTGCGGGGGCAGTCCCTGCCATGGAGGGCCTGGTCTTTTTGGCGGGGCCCTTCCCCTTCTTCTTCCCCTGGCCCTTCCCGCCGGCTGGGAGGGCTCCCCTGGAATCCAAGGGGGCAAGTTGCAAGTTGCAATGGGGGAGGTTTAGATTGGATATTAGGAAAAACTTTTTCACTAAGAGGGTGGTGAAACACTGGAATGCGTTACCTAGGGAGGTGGTAGAATCTCCTTCCTTAGAGGTTTTTAAGGTCAGGCTTGACAAAGCCCTGGCTAGGATGATTTAACTGGGACTTGGTCCTGCTTTGAGCAGGGGGTTGGACTAGATGACCTTCTGGGGTCCCTTCCAACCCTGATATTCTATGATTCTATGATTCTATGAAGAGGCATGGCAGCAGCGGAGGTCACCCCGGTGCCCGCCGCGGCCGGTGCCCCGGCAGGGGCAGGTGGTATGCCAGCGGCGGGTGAGGTAGAGGCTTGGGATGGTGACGGAGGGGCAGGTGGGGGAAGGATGTGTGGGGCTGCTGGAGGGGCCCCACCCATCGTGTCCCCCACCATAAGAAGCAGGGAGGGAGGGGAAAACACCAGAGAGAGGAGGGGAAAAGGGGAGGCAGGTCAACCACTCCTCCATGCTAGGCTACAGGCACGGGAGGAGGGCGCGAAAAAAGGGGGGGGCGGACAGGGAGGTATCAAGGGCTCGTAGGGGACAGTCACCGACTCAGGATAGAAATCCGGCTCCTCTAGCTGCTTTAGGGGATGGAGGTCACAAGAACGTTAGGGGGGTGCAGTGAAATGGGGGCAAACTCAAACAGGGGAAGAGCACAAACACATGGACGGGGACATGGGCGCACTGGGTAAGAGGCCAATCAGGGAAGGGGTGTCATGTGGGGAGGGGGGAGAACCAGGCCAGAGGCAGGACAGGGAACCGAGGAGCTAGCTGCAGCGGCCGGGGCAGGGCAAACAAAAACAAAAGCTACAGAGGGAGAAGGGTGGGGCAGGGAAAACAAAACTGAAGCCAGCGAGGTGCTGGGGTAAAGGGGAGGGCAAAAAGGCTGCAAGGGACAAAAAGGGGCAGGTAATGGAGGACAAAGCTGGGGCTCACTAAAGGGGTCCAGTCCAGGGGGGGGCACGTGCACCCACGTGCACTTGCAAAGAGTCAGTTTGGGCTGGCTGCTGCTTCAGGCCCAAAAGGTGGTGAAAGGGCATGGCCAGCCAAGCAAGCAGCGGAGTCCCAGAGGCAGGAGCTGAGGCAGATGGTATGCAGCCAGTGGGGGTGGTTGAGGGGGCAGCAGTGGTGGTACTGTGGGGGTTGGGGGGACACATAGATGGATCAGGGGGCAGCTCTACACCACACCCCCTGTGTCCCTGGAAACACAGTCAAGACCACCACCACAAGAGCACAGTTTGAAAGTTACTCAGTCTTAGGGCCCCCTCCACAGTGGTCTGCAAAGTCTCTAGGTGCTCCCCCACTGGTAGATGGTCCTCTTCTTCTCCTCCTCGGGGCTTCAGCAGCTCCAGACAGCAGACTCCACAGCAGCAGCTCCAGGTGGTAGTACAGGCAGGCAGGACCCCTCTCAGGTGGTGGTGGTGGTGGTGGTGTCTATAGCAACATCTGGGGCTAGGGTCCCTCACTCCCCCCCTCTAGGGAGTGGGCCAGCAGGTCCGCCAAGGGGCTGCAGTTGGAGCAGTAGCAGCACCCAAGGGTCAGGGGTCCAGCAGCTGGCCAGCAACCAGGTAGTAGAGAAGGGGAGTGGTGTCTGGCCTAGCCAGGGGAGCAGCTGGAGTAGGAACAGCAGCAAGGAGAGCCCAGGGCCTAGCAGCAGCAGCAGCAGCAGCAGCAGCAGCAGCAGCCACCGCCGCCACCCTCTCCCTCCAGGCTAGAGGGCTACTGGAGTGTAATCAAAGACAGGGCTCTGGGTCCCCAATTAAGCAGGTCCCTTTTCCCTGGGTAAGGGAACAGGGAAGGTTCTAGAACAATCAGGAACCTTCTGGAGACAATTAAGACAGGCTGATTAGAACACCTGCACCCAATCAAGAAGCTGCTAGAATCAATTAAGGCAGGCTAATCAGGGCACCTGGATTTTAAAAAGGAGCTCACTTCAGTTTGTGGTGTGGGTGTGAGGAGCTGGGAGCAAGAGGTACTAGGAGCTGAGAGTGATAATGCAGACTGTTGGAGGACTGAGGTGTACAAGCATTATCAGACACTAGGAGGAAGGTCCTATGGTGTGGATAAAGAAGGTGTTGGGAGGAGGCTCTAAGGTGAGCAAATCCATCAATAAGCGCAAGACCCACCAAGGTAGAGTAGGAACTTTGTCACAGTAGACATACCTGGTTATCAGTAACTTGGAGTGAAGTTTTATGATAATAGATGCTGCCATGTAATGGATTCCTGATATCCATTCAGATCAATGGACTTTGAGGATAAGATGGGTCAGCCCTCTTTGATACCATCAAGATTTGTGCCTATAACCAGAGATATATTAAAGTTGATCTCTATTTTGGTCAGCATCTGTTTTCTTTTGTGGCAATTTTTTTTTTGTCAGGATCTAGAGTCTCAAATGCAGAATTATGTACTTTTCTCTAGGCATCCCACCCACATCAGCATAGGAGAAAAGAGGGGGATAGATGGTGCCATGGACAGATTGAAGTTGGTTACCTAAGAAATAAAGGTAAAATCTCAATTTGTGTTCTATAAACTAGACAGGATTTGAATCAATCAGTGTCTCACATTGATGGTATAGTTCCTTAATACACAAACTGGTATTCTTCTTTCCAGCTGGGACTACCTCCCCAGTTCAGATTTTGTTCTCCAGACAGGTGTTGAGCTGTGGGGGAGGGGTGGCAGAAGAGAGGCCAAAGGTTGATGTCACTTCCCCTCCTCTATAAACAACAAGGAGTCCAGTGGCACCTTAAAGACTAACAGATTTATTTGGGCACCAGACTCTTTGTGGTTTTTGTAACACAACTACCCCTCTGATACTACACTCCTTTATAGGTTCTTCCAGCTTGCTGGAAAGATCTTTTGCTATGATGGAAGTCAAGCAGTGTCCATTGTCTTTATGCTCCCTCTGAGAAGGCTTCATTGTATACAGATCCTGTGATAGTCCTTGGTAGTGTGGATTCCCCTTAATGGACATCCACACTGTCTGGCTTCTCCATTGTTGTACCTGATAGACTGGTTGAGGGTATACATATCTTACAACATATTTCAGTAACACACACATAGCAAAACTTCATAACTTCACATACAATGATAGCACATACAATCCAACAGGCTATTAATGTTCAATGGATCAAGACTTTTAGAATAATACATCACAAGGCATACTTTGTACAAAACATATCATAATCATATCACCCTGGTAAATATAGGGGTGCCAGGGTGTTGCTTTGGGGTACAGAGTGTCACAAGAGGTTGCAATATCATAAGTCCTGCAAAATGTAAGCCCTTTAATGCTGCAGAATTGAATGTCTTTATTCATGACTGATATAAAAATACCATATGGAGTTTAGAGAAACCAATAGCAAAAATAAAGTAACAGAATACAAAGATGACAAACTAGTCAACTTACTTCTATCTAAATATCCATTGAAAGGATAGTCTAGAAAATGTATCTAGTACTCCCCTGATTGAGATGGGGCAAATTCATGGCAGAGTGAAAGTATCAGTAAAGGTAAACAGAAATGGAAGAATTCAACTACATTAAGTTTGCTGTGTGTTTAAAATAAGGTTCTCTCTGGGCTGCAGAGAGAGACTCTCAGCAAAGCGTTTTGTGTGTGACCCTTTAACCGTCATCAGTTTCAGATGACCTCTCTGCACACAATGTAGTCCTCCTTTTCGGGTAATAAACTGTTTGCTCTAACATGTATAGCTAAAGAGGCAATTAAAGTTACAAATGTGGAGAATGTAAGCTCCCGGGTTTATCTTATTGGCTTCATCTTTAAAATGCCATCAAACATGTGCAACCAATGAATATAATACAACACTGGTATAAAATTATACTAGAGCAATAGACTTAAATTTTTCATTTAAATGGGAATTTTTGGCAGAAAAAACTTAATATGTTAATTATACTTTTTTTTATTATTGCTAGTGACTAGACAATAGGTTTTAAATTTAAAAGTGGTATGGTTCATCTGGCTATTTACTCTGAATATTAATAAGTGTTGAGGACTCGAACCCCAGATAGCACGGTTTGTTGTCTGACTGGAGAGAGACGGGAAACACCAGCAAGGTCCGAACACAAAGCTCTTTATTGGAGTGCACACAACAATAGAGAGCAGCCCGTCTCCAAAGAGAACCAGCCACCTCTAAGTAAAACTAATAGGTTTTTATAGACAGTCCTGTCACATCAGATTTATTCATAAAGCAGCCCACCCCTCCCCTATGTTAGTTAAAATCCTCTTTTTCTATTATGCATGCACTTCTACCCCCTTATTGTAGATAACTTTTAGCAAATCCGTAATACTTCACTAACTTTCTTATCGGTATGGGTATCAACCAGGAGACGAGGAGTTAAGAACAGACAAACACAAAAGCAACTTGTCTAAGATGGTTTGCTCTTTCCCAGCTGGCGTTAAACATCCGGAACATATACACAGCATTCTTGCCCAATTAATGCACAGGTTCCTTCTTGAGAGGCCAGCAAAATATCTAATGCCAAGTGGTTTTGGAGAACCATCTGCCTTAGTTGTGTGTTTTTTTTTTTTTTTTTGTTTTTTTTTTTTTTTGTTCGGTTGCCAAATCTACCAAGGCATCAGCAGTGGTATTTGCCATTATCTCCAACACTCCCTGAAGTCTCATGACTCCTTCCCCAATACACCAGGTGGGACCTCCACAGGCAAAGACAAATCTTGTACAAGCACCCGTCCAGTCATTCAGGGCACACCAAGTAAGGGGGTGAGAGTCATTCACATCTTCCTCAGCCCCTCTTACATTTCTGATTTTCCCTTTAGGGAGATGTGCACGATACACTACCAGTGGTTCTAACCAAGCCAAGTAGCAGGATCCACTACATGACTGAGGGAGGGCTAGGTATGCCTTGTTACCACACATCCAGTATACTCCAAAAAGGGTAGGAGTGACTTGGGACCAGGTATTCTTAATAAGTTTGTACCATCCGGTCCAAGATGGGAGGAGGGAGAATTTATCTGCGGAGGTGTTAGAGCAACATAAACACATAGTATGAGTTGGCAGGTTATACCCAAGCATGCAATTTATAATGTAATGCTCAATCAACTTATGATCTTTATACAGAAAGTGTACTTCCCCATTCAGACTGCACTTGTTACCCACAAATCTATACCATGCGGAGGTGCAAGAGGTTGCCCCATCTAAGAGATATTGGGACCTCTTACTCCCAAAATGAGTGCCATTAAAATAGGCTTTGCACTCTACCTATAGCTATTTTCTCTTCTTTTAAGAGGCACCATTGACCAACTCGTTTCCAAACTATTAGATACCAGCTTTCAGAGATGCTGGTATCAGCCTAGGTAATATTTAAATTGCTTGAAAAATCCTTCCAGGACGGGGTCCAGGTCATATTCATTGCACTAAGGGGAATAGGAACCATGGGAAGAGCTTTTCGGCTATCTGCTGGTATTAATGAGCATACCCAGCATGAAGTGTTTTGTAGGGCCGGCATAGGAGCTTTCATTTCATGGGCAAGATGTATAAATGTGTTAGAACTGTGTGATTCTATAGTCTCAATTCCCCGTACCACCAAAAAAAGATAACAGATTAAAAACAAGAACCCAGCTTAGAGAATGGGGCCATCCCTCTCTGAGTGGACACCACCAACTCAAGGTTTTTTTTAGCTGCAGTTGGAGCTTCAGGTCGCCCAAAGGGGTGGCAGTCCATTTGTCTTGAGCACAGATGTAGTCTGCTTCTGATTCACCCGGTTCACGGTGGGGTGAACGTGTGTAGCTCCCTCGAAGTCTGATGCCGTCTGCTTCTGGGGAACCTTTTTCCAGATCAGGTTCCCTAGTGGTGCAATGCAGGTTAGCTCTGTTAGTGGACAAGGGAGAGGTTACTATCACTTCACCTTGTCCTTTCCTCCTTTTGGACAGCAGGGGAAAGAAAAACCCTGAAGGAGGGACAGACTGAGCAGTAGTCTAAGTGAAGTCACCTTGAGGTGGTGGGGTCTTTTGTCAGTAAGAAGCATGGGTCCATGCAGTCAGTCCTGGCACTTCACAGTGGTGTTGGTAGTTAGCAGGACTTAAGGCCCTTTCCAGCATGGGACCAGAGTAGTCTTTCATTGATGGGCCTTTATGTAGACCCAGTCACCTGGTTTTAACAAATGGCAGGTTTGCTCAGGATCCTTGGAGCAGGACTTCTTTCACCTGTAAATACAGAGACCTAACACATTTCATTAATGTCTGGCAATATTTTGCAGATCTCACAGCTGCTTGGGCACATTCAAGCCCCCCTCTTTTTTGGCTGCCAGTCAAATCTTAGCTGTGAGTAGTGTCCTTGGGCAGGCCAGCCTCTTATTTTTGGACCAAGCCTGTCAGCTACAGCGTTGAATTAGCTCATCCTCCGATCTTTTTTTCTTCTCCTCTTCTTGGCTTCTATTAACCTGCAAAGGAAACTTTCACTTTCCACTCACACACCTTTGTTCAAAAATGAACACGTATACATTGCCCATTATACAGCACTTTAATTGTATTGTTCAATGTATGCCACATACACCCTTCTAGTAAAAAGACTTTATTACGAAGCTTTGGAGCAACAAGCCAGGACAAGCACACCCACTTTTGAGGAGTCCACTTGGTACAACCTCTAGTGTCAAATAGCTTTCCTCCCTCCCCAGCCCTCTGGCTAGAAATTTGAGGTAGCCAGAAGGATCCCATATATAATATGGGGAGTGTGTTAACTTTTCATGTCCTTGTTTCCAAAGACTATTGGTGTGTGAATTTTAACAATTTTTTTCAATTAAAAGATCTGGCCAATGAAATTTTTTTTCTTACTTAAGCAAATGTATTAAACTTTAGTATATCACATTTTCCTGATATTATCCAAACACTTTGTATTCCAAGTTGAATAAAACAAGTATCTGCATTTTGATTTAACCCTTCTATTTAGTTTTAGTTTTAAACTAAACTGTCCTATGAAAAATTAAACACAGCAATTCTGGCCACAAGACAAACACAGGACAGAACATAGAACACAGAACATAATTCGTGATATGTTGAATTGCTTTTCAGCTGGCGTCAGTTCTCTGATTTTTCTGAAAGACAAAAAGAACATAGATCTACCCCTTCTGGGCAGTCCATTGCTTAAAATATTTCCTTTTTATACAAATACCCTTGTTAATTGCAGGCAAAACAGAGGAATTACCCATATTTTCTTGTATTTATTTCATAGGCAGCCCAGGTTTCAGTGGCTTCTACCGTATCAGTTAGGTAATTTACATTAAAACAAATGCTTTCAGGCTTGCTTTTGGATCCACAGCTTAAAGATTCTTACTTTAAAAAGGGCACAATAAACTTTACCAGACTTTTGATTGCCTTTTACTTTTAACTCCTGCTGTCAAACACAGTGACCTGAAAAGGAAGACACCACCTATTGTAGCCCCTTGGAGCCTAATAAGATATTAAGTAGCACTGTATAATTACATTCCTTTGGAAAAGGGCCCATTTTCCTCAAAATGGCTGCAAAGAAACCAAGAATTCATTCTTTCTAGTATTTCACAAAGTTCAACTGTTTAATTCCTTCCAGCAACTACAGAGTTAACTTCTCACTTTTTCTTAAATCACTTGCTTATCTCCCAAAACGACACCCAATCAACTCAGATTTTACCATTCCAAGTATTATGCCTTAATGGTCTATTGTCCTTTTATTAGGTAAGAAGTTAAACATGAAGCAGTTATGCCAACCAAACCAAAGTCAGGCCAAGAAAAGCTGCTGGGAAAGTCTCTGAAAGTAGAATGAAGGAATACTTGTTTAAGTTACAGAGTGAGGCATTTGCATGCACAGAAAAGCATATTTGATGTAAAATGGAATGCCATGTAATTTCAACTAAGAACACATCAATCTTTAAACTCTTGAAAATGCATAAGGAGGGATTTTGCATGCAGTTTTCACTGCACATTGAGAAAGAAAACTTTGGTAGTGTCGGATGACAGACAGCTGCAGCGGCACAGGGCTAACAGAGCTCTAAACGGGAGTTTGAAAAGGGAGTTTGTATTGTGGTGCTTATTTGGGGTTTGCTTTTGCTGGGGGGGGGTGGTCTTTTTGGTGTGGCTTACGTTTCCCAGATTAACAGGATTTAGGTGGGAAGGCTGTGACAGATACGGAGGAAGCTGTGGAAGTGACTCCTGTAGTGGAAGACACATTGAGGATGACTGGATGTGGAAGCTGTGGTATGTACATGATCCTGGAGGTGTGAACCGGTTAGAGTTTTTTCTGCATGAAATGCCGTCTGATAGAGCTGATGGAGGAAAAGATCCGAGGTTTGGAGATGCAGGTGGAAAGTCTGGTTGAGTTTAGGAAGGGGTTTGAGCAGATGATGGAGCAAAGATATGAGGTATCTGAAGGGAAAAGCTCAGACTCATAGATGGAAGCAGGGCTGGGGAATTTTGAGGGGAGACTGGGTGAGGAAAGTGGTCAGTGGAAGCATGTGACTAAAAGAACCAGGCAGAGGAAAAGACGAGCTAGTGAAGGAGAAATAGAGCTTAGGAATAGGTTTGCAGAGTTGGAAAAAGAAGGGGCTCAGCAGGTACTTGTTGAAGGTGGAAGGGTAAGGAAGAAGAGGAGAGGCTAGTCCTATAGGAAAAGCCGAAGAGTCAAGGGAGACTACACCAAATATGAGCCCCAGGAGGATACAGGATGGGTTGAAGAGGATTATAAGGGAAAATAGGAATGGAAAGAATTTGCAGCCAGAGGGAAAAGGGGAGAGACTGGAGAGTAGCACCGTCACCAGGAAAAGGCAGGTCTGTGATCGGGGACTCTTTATTGAGAAGAATAGACAGGCCTGTAACTAGCGCTGATCCAGAGAATAGAAGGGTGTGCTGTCTTCCAGGTGCTAAGATACGGGATGTACCTAAGGTTGAAAAGGATCCTAAAGGGAGCGGGAAAGAATCCCCTAATTATCCTTCATGTGGGAACAAATGATACGGCTAGATTCTCGCTGGAAAGTATTAAGGGAGACTATGCTAGGCTGGGGAAGACGCTTAAGGAAATTGAGGCTCAGGTGATCTTTAGCGGGATCCTTCCTGTTCCTAGAGAAGGGCAACAAAGATGTGACAAGATTATGACTGTCAACAGATGGCTTAGGCAGTGGTGCTATAAGGATGGCTTTGGGATGTATGGCTACTGGGAGGCATTCACGGACAGAGGACAGTTCTCTCGGGATGGACTTCATCTGAATAGGGAAGGAAATAGACTTCTAGGATCGAGGCTGGCACACTGATAGAGAGCTTTAAACGAGGAATTAGGGGGAGATGGTTGGGAGATGTGCAGGTAATCTCCATGCCAGATTATAGCATTGAGAGGGAAGAAGACGAAGTAAAAAAGGATACAGCCGTGGGTAGGAGAATGTATATAAGGAGCGAGGGCAGTGTGGATACTAGTCTAATAGGTTATACTGGCTGTAGAATGACTGTGCCTAATAGGGTACAAAATGTGAGCGAGGCCAAACAGCAAAAATTAAGATGTTTGTACACCAATGCGAGGAGCCTAGGTAACAAAACGGAGGAACTAGAGCTACTGGTGCAGGAAGTGAAACCAGATATTCTTGGGATAACAGAAACATGGTGGAATAGTAGTCATGACTGGACTACAGGTATTGAAGGGTATGTGCTGTTTAGGAAAGACAGAAACAAAGGTAAAGGTGGTGGAGTAGCATTGTATATCCATGATGAGGTAGAATGTAAAGAAATAAAAAGCGATGCAATGGATAAGACGGAGTCCATCTGGGAAAAAATTACATTGGGGAAGAAAACTAGTAAAGCCTCTCCTACGATAGTGCTTGGGGTGTGCTATAGACCTCTGGGATCTAATTTGGATATGGATAGAGTCCTTTTTAATGTCTTTATTAAAGTAAATACTAATGGAAACTGCATGATCATGGGAGACTTTAACTTCCCAGATATAGACTGGAGGACCAGTGCTAGTAGTAATAATAGGGCTCAGATTTTCCTAGATGCAATAGCTGATGGATTCCTTCATCAAGTAGTTGCTGAACTGACGAGAGGGGATGCCATTTTAGATTTAATTTTGGTGAGTAGCGGGGACCTCATAGAAGAAATGGTTGTAGGGGACAATCTTGGCTCAAGTGATCATGAGCTAATTCAGTTCAAACTAAATGGAAGGATTAACAAAAATAAATCTGCAACTAGGGTTTTTGATTTCAAAAGGGCTGACTTTCAAAAATTAAGGTAATTAATTAGGGAAGTGGATTGGACTGAAGAACTTATGGATCTAAAGGCAGTTGAGGCCTGGGATTACTTTAAATCAAAACTGCAGAAGCTATCGGAAGCCTGTATCCCAAGAAAGGGGAAAAAATTCATAGGAAGGAGTTGTAGACCAAGCTGGATGAGCAAGCATCTTAGAGAGGTGATTAAGAAGAAGCAGAAAGCATACAGGGAGTGGAAGATGGGAGGGATCAGCAAGGAAAGCTACCTAATTGAGGTCAGAAGATGTAGGGATAAAGTGAGAGAGGCTAAAAGTCGAGTAGAGTTGGACCTTGCAAAGGGAATTAAAACCAATAGTAAAAGGTTCTATAGCCATATAAATAAGAAGAAAACTAAGAAAGAAGAAGTGGGGCTGCTAAACACAGAGAATAGAGTGGAGGTTAAAGATAATCTAGGCATGGCCCAATATCTAAACAAATACTTTGCCTCAGTTTTTAATAAGGCTAAAGAGGATCTTGGGGATAATCGTAGCATGACAAATGGGAATGAGGATATGGAGGTAGATATTGCCATATCGGAGGTAGAAGCGAAACTGAAACAGCTTAATGGGACTAAATCGGGGGGCCCAGATAATCTTCATCCAAGAATATTAAAGGAATTGGCACCTGAAATTGCAAGCCCATTAGCAAGAATTTTTAATGAATCTGTAAACTCAGGAGTAGTACCGAATGATTGGAGAATTGCTAATATAGTTCCTATTTTTAAGAAAGGAGAAAAAAGTGATCCGGGTAACTACAGGCCAGTTAGTTTGACATCTGTAGTATGCAAGGTCCTGGAAAAAATTTTGAAGGAGAAATTAGTTAAGGACATTTTGATATCTTCAAAATAAAACTGAGCACATCAGTGGGAAGAATATATTTCTGCTGGTGCAGGCTATTACAATGGAAAGAGATCCAGTAATTAAAAGTGTGGGGAAATATTAAAATAGGTTCACAACAGCTACTTAAATTATTTCAGTATTTCTAAGAGCTTAGATATACGTTTGCATTTTTCAGGCTGTGTATGTTTGAGGATAAATTGACATTGAATTTGACAGGGCAAGGCTCATTTTTATAGAGAGATTTAAAATCTGACCACTACACACCCTCCAATGTCAGTAAAGCAGAGATACTATGAGCAGACTCATTAGCTACACAGCCACCATTCATAAAGTGAGCACCATCCATGCTGTGCGCTGAATGACAAAGGGTCCTGTGGGGGAAAAAGTATAGAATCATAGAACTGGAAGGGACCTCAAGAGGTCATCTAGTGCAGTCTGCTGCAGTCAAGGTAGGACTAAGTATTATCTAGACCATCCCTAACAGGTGTTTGTCCAACCTGCTCTTAAAAATCTCCAATGATGGGGATTCCACAACCTCCCTAGGCAATTTATTCCAGTGCTTAACCACTCTGACAGTTAGGAAGTTTTTCCTAATGTCCAACCTAAACTGCCCTTGCTGCAATCTAAGCCCATTGCTTTTTGTCCTATCCTCAGAGGTTAAGAATTTTTCTCCCTCCTCCTTGTAACAAACTTTTATGTACTTGAAAACTATTAGCATGTCCCCTCGGAGTCTTTTGTTCTCCAGACTAAACAAATCCAGTGTTTTCAATCTTCCCTGATAGGTCATGTTTTCTAGACCTTTAATCATTTTTGTTGCTCTTCTCTGAACTTTCTCCAATTTGTCCACATCTTTCCAGAAATGCGGTGCCCAGAACTGGACACAATACTCCAATTGAGGCCTTATCGGCGCAGAAGAATTAATTCTTGGGTCTTGCTTACAACACTCCTGCTAATGAATTCCAGAATGATGTTAGCTTTTTTTAAACAGTGTTACACTGTTGACTCATATCGAGCTTGTGATCCACTGTGACCCATACATTCCTTTTTGCAATAATCCTTCCTGTGCAGTGATTTCCCTTTTTGTATGTGTGCAACTGATTTTTCCTTCCTAAATGGAGTACTTTGCATTTGTCCGTATTGAATTTCATTCTATTTCAGACTATTTCTCCAGTTTGTCAAGATCATTTTGAATTTTAATACTATTCTCCAAAGCACTTACAACCCCTCCCACCTTGGTATTGTCCACAAACTTTATAAGTGTACTCTCTATGCCATTATCTAAATCATTGGTGAAGATATTGAACAGAACTGGACCCAGAACCGATCCCTGAGGGACCGCACTCATTATGCTCTTCCAGCATGACTGAAAAACTGATAACTGCTCTCTGGGAATGATTTTCTAACCAGTTATGCACCCACCTTATCGTAGCTCCATCTAGATTGTATTTCCCTAGTTTGTCTAAGAAGTTCATGCGAGACAGTATCAAAAGCATTACTAAAGTCAAGATATACTACATCTACCACTTCCCCCGTCGACAAGGCTTGTTACCCTCTCAGAAAAAGCTATCAGGTTGGTTTGACACGATTTGTTCTTGACAAATCCTTGCTGACTGTTACTTATCCTACTGTTAATTGAATTGTCTCGTTAGACTGACCTCACACTTGGTAAGGCAACTCCCATCTTTTCATGTATTTATACCTGCTCCTGTATTTTCCACTCCATGCATCTGATGAAGTGGGTTCTAGCCCAGAAAAGCTTATGCCCAAATAAATGTGTTAGTCTAAGGTGCCACAAGGACTCCTTGGTTTTTTTGCTGATACAGACTAACACAGCTACCACTCTGAAACTTGAGCAAACTGTTAGTTATTTCAACTGTATAATAGGGAGGCTTTCCTCCTACGATGCGAGACCTAGCTCAATAAGAAGAGTTATGAATAGAACTCTTAACAATAGTCATTGGAAGAGGTGGGCGAGAACATAAGATCTCCTGTCAGTGAATCTTCCTGGACCAAATGGCATTTTGGTGGGCTTAGCAGGACATGAGTGCTTCCTGTTTGTCTCCTGTCCAAAGGTTCAGTTCCATGTGGCTGCTTCACTATTGTGCAGGGAGCTCAGTGACCCTGGGAGCAGACATTTTGCATTTGGCACATTTGAGAATTTAGGAGCAAACCTCGAAAAAGCTACACTGTAAAAGACATTCTCTAACCACATGACTATTCCTCTGCCATAATTCAAGTACCTACTGTAGAAATAATAGGGTTATATTTTAAGTGAATGATATACTGAATGGGCTCAGGAATGATTGTTAAGGATTTTACCTTCTTATCCTAAGTAAATTACTTTGTCTGCATTGATGATTTGGGAAATAATTCAGTGTCTTACAAATTTATTAAAAGATTAAACAGGCAGTTATAAAACAAATACAAGTTTAAGCAAAATAAGCTGCTAGCTAGGTTAATTTAGTTTTTCTGACTTAATTTACAATACTTTACGAAGTCAAACTGATATTGGAATTGGAATACAATCAATAAGTTAATGGTTCAATTTATCTGGCTTGCCAGTTACCACACTTAGTAATTAAATCATACCGAGTAAGTTAAAAAAAACAACAGTTCTTCTCAAGGTTTCGTAGAAAGGTTTATGGGAGAATCCCTTTTCCTTTAACCTGATTGATTTAACTCAAAGTCTGCTGAAAGCACTTCTGTTACTTTATTTTGATTTTTAAGGAAGTACAACTTTCAAAATGATTTCCTGCTTCCCTTTTGGCAACTTGGTTACACCTTAGGAATGTCTTAGTCAGGGTCAGCTCTCTTCTGTTCTCCTCTGTGTGGCTGGTCCAGGGAATGAAGCCTGTACTCCTTATGCTACTCCAAACTATGATGACAGAGCTGTTAAAACTCCCCCGCCCCCAAACCATTTATTTTGAACACTAGCAAAAAATCCCTATTTTTCACTTGCATTATTCTAAAAAAAAATTTGTATTCCAATTAAAATATAAAATAACCTGAGGCAGAGACCAAGCATGTACAATATGAGTAGGGATAGTTAATCTAATTCATAAGCAATTGAAAATAGGGAGAGGATTCTAATGAGGCAATCGTAATATAGATGTGGCTGCCATGCATGCGTATATATCCACACAAACACACGTGTACATATGTGAAATGTACTCTTCTTGCCAAAGAGATTAATATCATATGTCTTGTGGAATTATTACATTTAAAAAATCTCATATTAATTGTCTTTTGGTCTATGTAAATATTTTGGGCTTGAGGTCCCTCTCTAGTCTCGACTTCTGCTTAAGGATTTTCTCTCAGAGCTCAGAGGGCTCTACCCTTCTCTTGGTCTGATCCTCTACCCAGTAGAATTAAACATTCAAACTTATATAATCTGAGAAAAATGGATAAAAGTGTTCTGAGTTATCTAGGCAGCCTAAGGTTAGGCAGTTAGCTATATCTTCTGCTTATAATCTGATGGTTTTGTGTTCAATCCTTCATGAAAGCATGTACTTTTCTATTCTTATCTCCCTGATTAATGTTTGAGAAAACGGCGTATTTATCCAAGTGCTTAGCCAATCTAATTCTGAGCACCTACATTAAAGTTAATTCATATTTTAAAAAGAGAAGCACAAATATTGGAATTGTCTCTTGCAATTACAGTTTCCAAAAGGTATTAGATAAGTAAACATATTTAGACAAAGCACATTAAATTGAATCCTCCGTCTATTAGAAAAAGAATATGCTTGTGCGTGGAAAATTTCAGAGACTCACAAAGTGCTCACGGTTAGTCACTTTCAGAGAGAGTATTTTAAGCACTGATTTACTCCCTTTCTCACTCCAAAAATGAATGTGTATTAACAAATTCATGCATTCATATATGTTCTCCTTGACATCAGTGCCATAATCTCTTATACGAATGGCCTAATTCTACCCTCAACTTGAGCTAGGGGAGAGTCTCAGACTTCTGAATCAGACCTGATGGTGAACAGAGAGGGAAAGAGTACAAGCTCTGTGGCATGTTCCCTTTACCTCTTTGGAAGTCACTTGGCAGGTGCAGAGTAAAGGTCAAGCTCTGAAGCTTCTGAGGGAATTAATAGGGTCAGGGGAGTGGTTGTTCTCCCCAATAGTCCCCCAGGGAATCCCAGTGATATTAATCCTCTGTGACAAAGCTCTGTCCTTGCCTCCGTGGGTCCCGCGTTTCCTGGTGGATTTCGCTAGCCTCAGAGGCTCACCATGACCCTGCACGTAACCCTTCTCTCTCTAGAGACAAGGGTTACAGTCTACTGAGCCATTTTCATCATAAGCCAGCGAGGGAGGTGAGGAAAGTTATCCTTCCTTGCACAGTCTCTGTTGTCTCCCAGTCTTAGTGATTAATCAGGGGCAAAGGTGGGGGGGGAGAGGGGAGCCTAGGCCCACCCTCTACTCCAGGCTCCAGCCCAGGGACCCTAATCTTATCAGCTGTAGTAGCTGACCTTTTACAAACATGACATGTACAATTCCCTGGGCTACTTCCCCCATAGCAGCCCTCACTTCCTCAAGCTCCACTTCACCCTTACCTCATGGCCTCCTTCCTTGTACCTGATATGGTGTGTACTACTCAGCCTCTCCAACCGCACAGCTCCTGACATGCACACCCACCTGACTGACTGGGAGGCTTTTAACTAGTTTCAGCCACCCCCTATTGGCTTCAGGTGTCCCAATCAACCTAGCCTTCTCCCTGCCTTCTGGAAAGTTCTTAATTGGCCTGAAGTGTCTTAACTGACCTGGAGCAGCTGCCATTTCACTTATCCTGGTACCAGGGATTTGTTTAGCCTGGAGCTAATATATCTATCTCCCTCTACTCTTCCATAGCCTTCTAGCTTGGAGGGTGGTGGAAAGCTGCTACTTCTGCTATTCCAGCTACTTCCCTGGCTGGGCCAGACACCCCCCTTCCGTTCTCTGCTACCTGGTTGCTGGACCTCCTACTCTTGGGTGCTGCCACTGCTCCAACTGCAGCCCCGGGGGGGGGGCTGCTAGCCCACTCCCCAGAGAGGAAGAGTGAGGGACCCCAGCTACTGCTGTTGTGGACACCACCATCACCACCACCACCACCTGAGAGGGGTCCTTTCTGCCTGCCTGGACCTCCACCTGGAGTTTCTGGAGCAGCTGTTGCTGCTGTGGAGTCTGTTGCCTGGAGCTGCTGAAGCCTGAGGAGGAGAAGAAGAGGACCATCTACCAGTGGGGGAGCACCTAGAGACTTTGCAGACCACTGTGGAGGGGGCCCTAAGACTCAGTAACTTTCAAACTGTGCTCTTATGGTGGTGGTCTTGACTGTGTTTCCAGGGACACAGGGGGTGTGGTGTGGAGCTGCCCCCCGATCCATCTGTGTCCACCCCAACCCCCCCCCAACACTACTACCACCACCGCTGCCCCCTCCAGCACCCCCCTGGCTGTATACCATCTGCCTCAGCTCCTGCCTCTGGACTTAGCTGCTTGCTTGGCTTGCCATGCCCTATTTCCACCTTTGGGCCAGAAGCAGCAGCCAGCCTAAACAGACATTGTGCAAGTGCACGTGGGCACACGTGACGTCCCCCCCCTGGACTGTCCACCCCACAGCTTTACCCTTGCAACCTGCCCCAGCTACCCCTCCTCTGCCTGCCCCTCAGTCACCCCCCCAAGCCTCTACCTCCGCTGCCGAACCATCTGCCACCGCCCCTGCTGGGGCACCAGCAGGGACGGGCACCGGGGTGACCTCCACTGCTGCCACGTCTCACCCCCTCAGATTTGGGGGGCAGTCCCCCCAGCCAGCGGTAAGGGCCAGGGTAAGAAGAATGGGAAGAGCCCTGCTAAAAACACCAGGCCCTCCATGGCAGGGGCTGCCCCCAATGCCCCAGCCCCACCACAGGCTGAGGCGTTCCTCCCCACTGTTCCCTCCACCAGCTCTGCAGGTGTCCCTCCCCCGTTCCCCAGGGCGTATGCCCAGGTGGCAGCAGCCCCCCCGCCTGCCCCTCCATCACCCCCCCATCATCTCTCCCGCCCACCGCCTCCACTACCATCTATAGTTGCCGGGGCCCCTTTCCCACCATGACCAGGAAGCAGGGCATCCGTTGCCTCCTGGTGCCCGCCTCACCTCACATGGAGACCTAGGTGCGGGCATTGGCGAGGGTAGTGGGGCCCACAGCCATTGTGGCGGCCTCCAAAATGCATGGCAAGGTCGTCTTCTTCTTAACATAGGAGGCCGCCGCCCAGGAGGTGGTGGAGAAGGGCCTGGCAGTAGTGGGCGTGTTTGTCCCCTTAGAGTCACTAGAGGACCTGGGCATCCGCCTGGTCGTGACCTTCGTCCCTCCCTTTCTTCCCAATGCCGCCCTGTTACCCGCCCTCTCTACCCTGGGGAAACCCATCTCTGTCATCAGCCCTCTCCCATTGGGCTGCAAAGATCCTGCCCTCTGTCACGTCCTCTTGTTCCGCCGGCAAGTGCAGCTTCAACTGCTGCCGGCGGCGCGTGACAGAGAGGCTCTGGAGGGGTCCTTCCTAGTCCCCTACCAGGGGGCCCATTACCGGGTGCATTACTCCATGGGGGAGGCCCAGTGCTACCTCTGCCGGGCGATGGCGCACGTCCAGAGGGACTGCCCCTCGGCCCGGCAAGGAGGGGCATCCAGGACCCCCGAGCCCGGATGGGGCGCCAGCCCTGTCATCACCAGTGCCCCTGGCTGCCCGGCACCTGGAACCACCCCTCCTCCTTCCCAGTCCACCATTGCTCCTGCTTGGGCCCAAGGGGCACCTCCTCAACTATGCCCAGACGAGCGGGAGAGCCCCGCCCCCGCTCCCGCTGCTTGCAATCTGGCAGGGTCTGTGGAGGAGGGTGCGGCAGGGACACCGCCGGGCATGGGAGAGGGTCTGCCACAAGGGGAATCTTCCCTCCCTTGTGCTGCCCCACCATTATCCCCTTGAGTCCCTGAGCCATCGCCTCTGCCCCCGCCATGACCCCTGCTAACCAGCCCCCGGATGATGCCATGGAGGGCTGGGCCCTAGTCCAGGGGAAGTGGGGCAAGCAGAAGGCTCGAGCTCCGCTCCTTCCATCTGTTGCGGAGGACCCCCGGAAGACCAGGAAGGGTGGCACCGATGCCGAGCCTTCCGCTCTACCCATGGGTGCGTTCCATCCACCAGAGCTGGCTGGGGGAGATGTGGCAGCACTGGAAGGCAGTATCTCCTCTCCATGGGAGTCGCTCCCCTCCAAGGCCCCCGAGGTGCCATCTGAAACCTCAGTGTGCCCCGAGGTAACCGTCGCGTCAGGTGCTGGCGGGGAGAATCCCGGGGTGGCGGAAAATGATTTCCCTTCTATATATGAGGAGATCGAGGCCCTGGGTCTGACCCCGGTCACCCAGGGGGAGGATGACCCTATGCCAGCGGGTCTCGATTTGGGTGACTTCACTCCAGTCCCCCTCTCCCCACGTTCCCTCCCCCTAACTGTTGCTTGCGCTCCTACCTCTGAGGAGCCCCTGGGCTCCTCCATCAACCTGGCTGCAGATGGCACCCAGCTGAGAGCCGCCGAGCCTGTTAAGGCGATGGCCAGTGCCACACGGCCGGGACCCGAGCCACCAGGGGCACCCCTTGTTGGTGAGGAGCATTCGACCTCCTTCCCAGGAGAGGGCCCTACAGAAGAGAGTCCACCTCCTGATGCCATGGCTGCCAAATCCACCATAGAGCCTGTGCCCGGCATCACTGAGAGACCTCTCCCTGCTCAGAATCTCACCTCTAACCCTGCCCCTGCCCCTGCCCCTGTCCCTATCCCGTCCACCTCCTGAGATGTTATTGCCGCTCCTGGGGCTGACTCCCTCCCTTTTCCAATAGATGACCCCCAAGCAGCGGCCTTTGTGTTTACCCGTCCCAACTCAGTAGGGGCTGCTATCCTCCCTCCGCCGCCCCCTATTGCCCCAGGGTTCCAGGCGAGCCTAGGGATGTCAACCCATCAGGAGCCCCGTTGGGGGTCCGCACCCTGTCTGCCCCTCTCGGTGGGCCACGGGGCTGTACCAAGGCCCCGTCGGGGAGTAACCAGAAGACCGTAACCCCACCCCCCCATGCGCTGCGAGAAGAGTTGTGGGAGTTTTTAGAAGATGTCCGTGGCTCCCGCAACAACGTATAGCTTGCTCTCCAGCAATGGGGGGACTTTCATCAAATCCTCCGGGCCGCAAGGGCCCTCATGGGGGAGGGTAAAAGGACCGGGAAGCAGGGTGCCGTGGTCTACCAGTGAGTCCGCCTCTTCCATGACTCCTTACTTACCTACGGGGTAGGTCACAGACTGCTGCGCGGCCCGTCGGGAGCCGCGAGCATCCCTGCCAGCGAGGATCCCCCCCAGCCCTCCTCATGGCACCTCTTACCATCGCAACGTTGAACACCCGCGGCTGTAAGATGGGTCTTTGCAGATCCCAGGTGCTCTCCTTCCTTTGGGAGGGGGGGTACTCTGTGGTTTTCCTGCAAGAGACCCATATGGATCTGACCGCCGAAGACAGCTGGTGGCTGGATTGGGGGAACAGGGTCTACTTTAGCCATCTCACAGTTCGTACGGCTGGAGCGGCGACCCTGTTCTCCCCCCACCTACAGCCCAAGGTGCTGTGGGTCACCAAGGCTGTGCCGGGCCACCTGCTGCACCTCCGGGTCCGCATGGAGGGGCTCGTAGTCAACCTCGTTAACATCTATGCCCTGGCAGCGAGCCTGGAGTGACTGCAATTCTTTCAGCAGGTGTCCGCCTTCCTCGGCACCTTGGATCCTCATGAGTGCCTCGTCCTGGGAGGGGACTTTAACATCACCCTCGAGGAGCAGGACTGCTTGGGGACCGAGCAGAGCCCGGCCGCTGCCGCTGTCCTCCAGGAGATAGTCGAACACCACTCCCTGGTGGATGTGTGTCGTGACCACCACCCGGATGACACTTCCACTTTCACCTTTGTCCGGGTGGAGGCCCATCGGTCGCGCCACTCCCGGTTGGACCGCATTTATTTATCACGCTTCCATCTTTCATGAGCCCACTCCTCCAGCATCCGGCCGGCCCCATTTTCTGACCCTTATTTAGCCACCATGACAGCCTCCCTCTGCGCGGAGAGGCCGGGGCCGGCCTATTGGCATTTCAACAACAGCTTGCTGGAGGATGCGGGCTTCGTGGCGTCCTTCCGGGAGTTCTGGCTGGCTGGCAAGGGCAGCGGCATACCTTTTCCTCGGCGCGGCGGTGGTGGTACCTAGGGAAGGTGCGCGCCAAGTTTTTCTGCTGCGACTACACCCGGGGCGCCAGCCAACGGAGGGATTCGGCGATAGAGCAGTTGGAATGGGAGATCTTAGAGCTGGAGAGGCGTCTGGCCGCTAGCCCCGAGGATCCGCTCCTCTGCGGAGCGTGCCGGGAAAAGCGGGAGGAGCTCCGGGCCCTCGAGGACTGTCGGTCCTGGGGTGCCTTTGTTCGATCCCGTATCCATCTCCTTCGGGAGATGGATTGCAGCTTCTGCTTCTTCTATGCCCTGGAGAAAAAGAGGGGAGCTAAGAAACATGTCATCTGCCTTCTGGCAGAAGATGGCACCCCTCTCACGGATCCGGTGCAGAAGTGCGGGAGGTGCAGGAGCCTTCTACGCAAGCCTTTTCTCCCCGGATCCGACTGATCCTAACGCTTGCAGAGCGCTCTGGGAGGAGCTCCCTATGGTCAGCGCGGAGCGACCGAGACCGGCTAGAGCTGCCTCTCATTCTGGCCGAGTTCTCGGAAGCCCTCCGTCGCATGCCCACCAATAAATCTCCGGGCATGGACGGGCTGACCGTGGAGTTCTACTGCGTGTTCTGCGACGTCCTCGGCCCAGACCTAGTCACCGTCTGGGCCGAGTCTTTGCAGAGCGGGGTCCTCCCTCTTTTGTGCAGGCGAGCTGTGCTCGCCTTATTGCCGAAGAAGGGGGACCTCCGCGATTTATGAAATTAGCGTCCCGTCTTGCTCCTCAGCACGGACTACAAAGTCGTGGCAAAAGCAATCTCACTGCAGCTAGGGTCCATGCTGGCGGACGTGGTCCAGCCAGACCAGACCTACACCGTCCCGGGCTGCAGCATCTTCGACAACCTATATCTGGTCCGGAACCTTTTGGAACTCGGGTGTAGGGATGGTCTGTCGTTCGCCCTCCTGTCCTTAGATCAGGAGACGGAGTTCGACAGGGTGGATCACAGGTATCTCCTGAGCACTCTGCAAGCATTTGGCTTCGGACCCCACTTTGTGGGTTTTCTCCGGGTGCTGTACGCCTCCGCAGAGTGTTTGGTCAGGCTCAGCTGGACCCTGACCAAACCGGTCAGCTTCGGGCAAGGAGTACGGCAGGGGTGCCCCCTCTCGGGCCAGCTGTACACTCTGGTTATTGAGCCCTTCCTCTGTCTCCTCCAAAGGAGGTTGACAGGGTTGGTGCTGCGAGAGCTGGAGCTGCGGCTGGTCCTGTCAGTGTACGCTGATGACGTGCTCCTCGTGGTCCAGGATCCGGGTGACTTGGCGCAGGTGGAGGCTTGCCAGGCCATCTATTCGGCAGCTTCCTCTGCGCGGGTCAACTGGGTCAAGAGCTCTGGCTTGGTGGTAGGGGACTGGCAGCAGGCGAGCTTCCTCCCACCCACGCTTCAGGCCATCCGGTGAATCACGGGTCCGCTGCTCTATCTCGGCGTTTACCTTTCTGCCACGCATCCCTCTCTGCCGGAGAACTGGCAGAATTTATAGGGCGGGGTGACAGAGCAGCTCTGGAAATGGACAGGACTACTCCGGTGCCTCTCCCTTAGAGGGAGAGCGCTGGTGCTTAATCAACTAGTCCTGTCCATGCTCTGGTACTGGCTCAACACCCTGGTCCCAGCCCCTGGTTTCCTGGCCAACTTCCGGACATTGATTCTGGAGGTCTTTTGGTCAGGACTGCACTGGGTCCCTGCAGGGGTTCTCCATCTACTCCTGGAGGAGGGAAGGCAGGGCCTGAAATGTCCGCTTACTCAGGTCCATGTCTTCTGCCTCCAGGCCCTGCAGAGGCTCCTTTATGGTGCAGGTAGTCCGGTGTGGAGCATACTGGCGCAAGCCTTCCTACGCCGCTTCCGAGGGCTCTGATATGACCGGCAGCTCCTTTATCTCCATCCGAGAGGTCTTCCTCGAGACCTCTCCAGACTGTCGGTCTTCTACCAAGACCTCCTTCGGACCTGGAAACTCTTTTCAACGACCAGGTCCATGGCGGCCACTGAGGGGGCAGATCTCCTTGCGGAGACCCTGCTACACAAGTCCCAGCTCTGTGTGCAGGTGGCGGAGTCGCGCTCGGTGCGCCAGAGGTTGGTCCTGGCAGAAGTCACAAGAGTCGGAGAGCTCCTGGACTATGACCAGGGAGACTGGCTGGATCCCCTGATGCTCGCTCATCGCATGGGGCTCTCCAGACCTTGTACTCCCCGGCGCATACTTCAGGAGGTGAAGGCCGTTTTGCTGCCCGCTGCTCAGGTTTATCTCGACCGGATCCTGCATGAGGGCACGCCCCGTCCACCCCCTACCCCAGGTCCGCCGGACCTTTTAATTGGATCCCTGCCCCGTGGACCCAACCGATCCCCTCACCCCTTCACTGTAAGCCAGCTGCAAGAGATGCAGCCGGTCTGCTTTCAAACCACACCACGAAAACATCTATATACGCTTGTGCTCCACACCCTTCATGTCCTCACCCTCGTGTCCCGCCCCGATACAAAATGGCAGGACCTCCTGCCACCTTTGGAGGGTGAGGAGCCCCGGTGGGCCAGCCTATATTCCACCTTAGTCCCGAGGCCCACCGGGGATGTCAGTTGGCGGCTTCTTCACGGAGCCGTGAGCACGGGCATGTACTTGGCACGGTTCACCTCAATCCCAGACACCTGCCCCTTTTGCGGTGTGAGGGAAACCCTGGCACATATATACCTGGAGTGTGCCAGGCTGCAGCCCCTATTCCGGCTCCTCACCAATATTTTATTACGCTTTTGGTTGCACTTTTCCCCTCACCTTCTTATTTATGCACTCCCTATCCGTGGCCCCACAAAGTCACGGGATCTCCTGGTCAACCTCCTCCTGGCCCTAGCTAAAATGGCCATCTATAAAACCAGAGTGAGGAGGTTGGCCGATGGAGTCCCCTGTGACTGTGGGGCCTATTTCTGATTCTCGGTCCGTTCACCTATCCGGGCAGAGTTCCTCTGGGCGGCATCCTCTGACTCCCTTGACGCCTTTGAGGAGCAGTGGGCGCTGACCGGGGTTCTCTGCTCAGTGTCGCCGTCCAATTCCCTTCATTTGACCCTTTTGACCACACTCCTGTCCCTGTTATTTCATTAGTTGTCCCCCAAAATTTTTTGGTATCTAGCTCCTGTGGATCCCCCTTTTAGGCTGGGGGGGGGAATCCTTTAGTGGTGGAAAGGCTTCGCCCGCCCACTTCCCGGATCCCAATAAGACTAGTCTTCCATAGCCATCTGGCCTTGCCCCGTCACACCTCATTGATTTTGCTTTTCTTCTTCTGGATTCCCTGACTGCAAAAGCAAACCCTCCTGATGTAAGGTGGGGCAGCAACTAGTTGTGCCTCTGATAACTGCTGCCTTCGAGCCAGAGAGCTCAGAAGGATGGAAGGGCTTTGCGATTAGTTTCTCAGTGACACTCTGAGGCCCATGCAGGGAGTCAACTGATTCTTTGAGTCAAGACTCCCCATAACAAAATATAAGGCGTAAACACTGGAAGTACAGACGTATCCCTACTGGTGTCTGGAACCAATTCATATAAATGAAGCATTTATCTGAAAGGGAGAGGCATAAAAATGAGACTGCTGTGATTATGGCACTGGCAAAATGATATTTTATCAGTTTCCATAATTTTGGGTAGGAACGTAGCTATTTTCTCACTTAACAAAAGCATTACTGTCTTCTCCAAGGAGGATTCATCTCTGCTACCATTCCTCAGCGTACTGCTCAGTCTTTTGTTTAAGTCAAAGGTTAGCTGGACATCTTCTTACTTAATGCTTCAAAGAATCAGAAAGTGTGAAGAAAGTGCAGAACTAACTGGCGGAGAGAGTAAACAGGTATACAACAATCGGTTAAGGACTTTGAAAGGAAACATCATTCATTAATGTTTAGCATCACTGAACTGCTAACTCCTGGGCACCAACGGATTAACCAGCTTTTGTTCTCACAGGAGGAATATAGATTACAGTTTTCACATGAGGCTTTTTATAGCACAGTTTACTGCCAGCACCAGCTAAATTGCACAAATAAGTCTTGTACCAGAAATGATATTTGTAGCCCGTGAGAAGAGAGCCTCCTTGCAGCATGCATTTTAAAATGTGTTCATGAAATGCATTCCTGGAAACGGATACCCTCTATCACAGGGACCCAGGTACACTAAAGAAGTAGCAGTATAAGCTTACACACTTTACATGTAATTTATTCACATGATCTCACATCTGATCTAAAATAATCTCACATCTGATCTATTAACATGATAAACTACATGTATAATTAGAATTTACCCATACGGACACACAAACATTTTAATGTCTTATCCTTCTCTTTCAGTCCATTCCACCTCCTATCATTTATTGCTGTCATTAATTGTGTGTACATTTCAATTGTGGGCAGG
Organism: Dermochelys coriacea; assembly: GCF_009764565.3. Lineage (NCBI taxonomy): Eukaryota > Metazoa > Chordata > Testudines > Dermochelyidae > Dermochelys > Dermochelys coriacea. Next base: position 38,658,695 of record NC_050070.1, on the reverse strand, counting down.
ATTTATGTCTTTTTACTTGTTTGAAAAGCACCTAACAAATTTGTGGGTGCTATATAATATATAAAAATAATGTTGTCACAGATACTGTCTTCTGAGTCTACTGCAGGAATATCAGAAAGAAAGCTGCTATGTAGGGTACTTAATGTGAAGTGGATCACTGTCTGAATCACATCCATTATGTCTTTTTTGTATGTTTTTCTCTGCACTGATTGTGTAATAGAAAAATAGATAAATAGAGTATAAGGGCTAAAGGGACCATTGGGATAATCTAATCTAACCTGCAGAACACAGGCCATCTGCTGTTTAAATTAGAGTATATCTTTTAGAAAAAAATCCTATTTTAATTTAAAATTTCCAGTGATAGAGAATCTACCACAACCTTTGATAAGTTTACATTTGTTTTACTCTGCTCTTGGCACTTGATCATCATTTGTGGGTTTTAGTTGGTTTATAACTTTATTTATATATGGTTCGGTATGATAGAAGGTGGCAGCTATTGGCTGAAGATTTTCAAGTGGCTGAGTGAATACATTGTTAGGGCCTCTTATCTTTGAGATATTTCTTTTCTGATGATTTTTGAGTAGCCATTTTGGTTTTGTAAATTATGACCATTGATTTGAATATTATGGGCTGGTGATACAGGATTAGCATAGAGCTTTCCTGCAAGGTGCCTTCTCTTTGGCACTATGATTAGTAATGTTTTAGTTTGGGTAAAGGCATTTCATATTGGTCTTTTTACAGCCATTATTATGCCCGCTGTTCACATTAAAAATGGTTACTTACCTTATAGGAACTGGTTCTTTGTGATGTTCTCACTGTGGATCCCAATGTTGGTGCACATAGAATCACAGGACTGGAAGGGATCTCAAGAGGTCGTCTAGTCCAGTTCCCTGCACTCGTGGCAGGACTAAGTATTATCTAGACCATCCCTGACAGGTGTTTGTCTAACCTATTCTTTAAAATCTCCAATGATGGAGATTCCACAACCTCCCTAGGCAATTTATTCCAGTGCTTAACCACCCTGACAATTAGGAAGTTTTTCCTATCATTTTTTAATTTTAATCCTATTCTCCAAAGCACTTGCAACCACTCCCAGCTTGGTATCATCTGCAAACTTTATACGTATACTCTCTATGCCATTATCTAAATCATTGATGAAGATATTGAACAGAACTGGTCAGAACTGATCCCTGTGGGACCCCACTCATTATGTCCTTCCAGCATGACTGTAAACCACTGATAACTACTCCCTGGGAACAGTTTTCCAACCAGTTTTACACCCACCTTATAGTAGTCCCATCTAGGTTGCATTTCCCTAGTTTGTTTATGAGAAGATCATGCAAAACAGAATCAAAAGATTACTAGAGTCAAGATATACCATGTCTACCGCTTTCTCCCTATCCACAAGTCTTGTTAGCCTGTCAAAGAAAGCTATCAGGTTGGCTTGACAAGATTTTTTTTTGACGAATGCATGCATGAGATCAAAGTCTTTGAATAGCCATGTCCGGGCCCTGTGCCACCCTATGATCTCATGGAAAGACATAAAGGGCAGGGTGGATGCAACCCTCCCTTAGTTCCCTTGCAGTTCAAACTGTGGCAGCTGACGACTCTGAAAATGGGGAAGGAAGGCATGTTGTGAGAACCACTCTGATTACAGTGGCTCACAAAGCCACAGTTACTATAAGGTATGTAATCATTCTTTCTTCTTTGATTATGGAGTGAGGAGTTTCAGTTGCATTAGTCACCATAATGACTGAAGCTCTGCTCTCCCAATCATGGCATGTGACCTAACCAACAAGTAAGGGCTGTACTGTTTTACAAAAGTCAGTGGATTGCTTCATGTTGCTGCCTTGCAGATCTCAGATATCTGAAGCAGGCCAACATTCCATGCATGCTCACTACTATTTCCTACAGCCATTGTTTACCTCAGAGTTATGATCTGCTGAACTTTCCCCTACTTTGATTGTTTACCTCAGCTGACCTTTCCCCTACTTTTGAAGTACCATGTGACCTGCAACTTCCAATGGTGGAGTGACTCTTGCTCATTCAAAGTGGAAGCCAGGGATACAAAATGGAATTTGGGATATTTTTCTGGTATCTCACATTGCTACAGACCTTTGCACTAATTGAAACACTGTCTAGAGACAAAGGGCTGGTGGCATCTATTCAGGCTCCTTGTTGGCTCCTGGTGCCAGATCTTGATATCTGACAACTTGAAATGGAGATAAAGTGTCAGTGATGCCCAGGAACATGGTTGGTAGTGACACAGATGTTGAAGGTTAAACAATAAAGGACAAATGCCCTTCCCAGCCATGTAAACTGAGTGAGCTGGAAGTCTGTTTTTTAATAACATGGTATGACAAAGTGGGAATTTTCTGTAATATTTTTATGAAACCTCTGTGTTCCTCAATTTTGATTGGTACTTTTTATTGCTACCCAGTGGAGGCAAAATCTGCTGTTGGGGCAATGTAGGAGACATGACTTGTACATGTCTAGCTGTCTGGGGCAGACTAAATGGGTCATTGAAGAACTGGCCAAGGCAGACCCATGTCAATAAAAAGTCCAAAAAGACAATGGAAAACCACAATGGCTAGACCCCTAACACCTCGCAAGCAATAAACAAGAGGAAGTAGATTTTCCTCACATCTCTCAGCAGGGGAGCTGAATAGAGGTCAGCTCAAGAAAAAAGGTCTGAGAGGTGGTAGGAAGGGGATTCAGAATTGGCTTTTGGGAGCGTATGAAGTGCTGGGATATTGAAAGGACAGAAACAGAGCCTGAAATGGAGCCCATAGCAGTTTGACTAGCCGATGGTCCTGGCTTGGCTAGATGGATTATGTCTTAACTTTTATTTCTCTTTGCTAACCTAAGGACTTCTGGTGGTGTGTTCCACTTGACTGATAAATGTTACTCTGTTTTGAAAATTCTGCATGAAGTCATTACAAATACATGCTGAGAAGCATTGATCCTTGAAGAGGGTAAAAGTCTCTGACTAGGAGTCTGGATCTGTTGAAGTCGCTGGGAAGAACACATGGTATGAAACAGGAGTGCTGGAACTCAGGACCTCAGTCTCGAAGGAACTGAAGCTGATGGATTTGCCTGCCCTGAAGGAAGAGTGGGACTTTTGCGGGGCCTGCCACACTGATGGGGTTTTCCCAAGATACTTTTTAAAAAGCTGAGGTATAGCACAGATCCTGTGGATCCATAACACATGGGCACTCCTAGGTTGTCATTCCACAGCCACACTCTTTTTTGTTTCAAAAAAACCCTCCTCTCCCCCAGCCACACATACATGCATGCTTCCAGATTAATTACCAGATTAATGGAAAAGAACCCTAGGAACTGTTATATCTTTACCTTTCCTGTATCCAAGCGGTCAGCCATTTCTGGGTACATCACTTATGCAGCATTATATGGTATATTTGCAGAGTGATAATGGTAAATATTTTTTAAACATTGAAAAGTATATATAAACCATCATGTTCAGGGCATAAAATAATTTCTAACTATTAGGGGCTAGGCGCAGAGCTGAATAACATTTTTGAATCCACATTATTTCAGTAAAATATGCAGAAGCAGGGACATTGAATCATTTCATATATTTGTGTCACTGTTTCCAAATTGTTCTGGCTGGAAAAAACAACCCTAAAAATTAAAAAAAAAATCAAATATTTGGTTTTGAAATTTTCTAAATGAAATGTTGAGATATTTTTATTTGAAACTACTTTTCATTTCAAAACTTCCTTTAGTTTTTTTTTTAAATAAACCATTAAATGCTCAATTCCAAAATTAAATATTTCATTTTGGGTCAAACAATTTTTTAAATTTAAATTTTTAGAATTGTTAGCGAATGAATCACTCATATACATTCTCGCATTTTTCTTCTTTATTTTCTTTAACATGTCTGTGTGCAAATGGGTCATGTAGTATGCAGAAATTGTAGTATGCAGAAATTTCTCAGATAGTATAGTCCATTTCTTCCTTTGATTTACAATTGGTTTGAGAAAAGAAGCGGAGAAATAAATGTATAAAGATTAAAATCTAAAATTCTGCTATCAAGTGAATGGATCGGACTCCTAAGTAAAGTGAATAACAGCATCCAGTGGTAGGATTTGGCCTTAATACTTACAGTACATGGCAGTTATGTTGTCTGGATAAAGATTGATTGAGCATTAAATGATTATACAGATGAAAGAAAAAGGTGTAGCTGTTGACAGAAATTAAACATTCTACATTCTGCTCTGCTTTGTAGTTCAGGTACATAAGAGATACTGAATGGATGGGTAGGAAAATGTAATACTTACAATGGTGAATGTACAAAACACACAGACAAGTTTTATTTTCTTTTTCAAACTGTTGCAAATGATCTCTTGCCCTTCTGTTGTGCAGTTGTCATATGTGTCTAAAAGTACTTGATGTTGACAAACGTTGGTATGAAACAAGAATCAGATTTTAGTCCTAAAGTTATTGCTAGCTCCCAGATTTTCTAAAATTTAAGACAGTTTTGTGGAAGTGAATTAAAAATTTGGTGAAATAGAAGCAAAATTAGTAAAACTGTATATTTCTTACACTTTCTGCTTTTCTTTTTTCCTGCATACCAGTGTAGCTGATAACAGACAATTAGATGTGCTTCAGGTCCCTCATGTTCAATTTTTGTACCAGTGATAGGCATCCAAATTATGTAAATAGGAATGCACACATTTAATTCACGAATTAATTAAAAAAACTAATCTCAAATATTAACAAAATGAAGTCATACTTAATATTTGTAAATAAATATATAGGCAGCCATGGTAAATGATAAATGCATAAATTATTCCTGCTTAGAGGAACAGCAAAATAAGTTTGTATTGTATGGTGCCCGGACCATCTGCGTGGGTGCCTATGAAACACAAAACAAAAGAGTACCTCTCTGCACCCATTTGCTGTATCATCCAGGGCAAGATTTGGACCTGAATTATTTATCAGCCAGCATCATATCTGTTTGTTTTCATGAGCAGACAGACTTTCATAATGTTCAAAGGAGTTTAACTAACAGCAAACTATCAAACCCTTTGTTTACAGACACTTTTGTTTTAAATGTTTTGCTTGACAGATTACAGATTGTGACAATTGCACTGGATTAGAGCAGAAGAAACTCATGTAATGCCATAGTTCATAATGTAATATGCTCTGATTTGATTGCTGCATTTTGATTTAACATGTCACAATAAATTTCATACAGTGCTGGGACTGCTGCTTATCACCAATATTGTCTCATTGTTTCCTTCTACTCATCTCTATATCCACGTGTTGTATATTTTTTTTATATTGGATTGTACACTCTTCGGGGGCAGAAACCATCTTTTTGTTTTATGTTTGTACAACACCTATCGCAGTGGTCTCCCAGATGCTCTGATACTACAAATAATAAATAACACAATACATTTCATATGAAAAATTGAAAAATAAAAAACAGTTTGCTGCAAAACAGTGTTTTATTGCGATTGAGACACAAATGCTTTAAAGTTGTTTCTCACTCCTACATCCCATGAAGTAAAAAAAATAGCAAGCAAAGTCTGCTACCTGAACCTTAGCTGGATCAGGCCCATAATTTATGTCAGCAAGAGATTTTTTACTTCTTAGGCAAAAACACTCTCCTTTATCAGGCAAATATACTAAGTAGAGACAAACCATTGTAAAATTGATACGAAGTATAACTCTGTTAATTACATTTTGGAATTATTTGAGGGGAAGGATGGTACAGAAGGGATTTAGTTGGAAGAAAGTAATTTATCGTGCCCCTCCCACTAGCAATGTAAGAAAGTTTTAATTTAAACTTCATTGTTTTCTCCCCAGTGCTGAAATAGTCATGGACATTTTGCAGGAGTGCTCTGAAGAAACCCTTTGTTTTGAATGAATTGTTTGATTAAATATATGTCCATAGTAGATGAAAGAATCAAATTTATTCTGTCAGTTTATTTATTCTTGAATTGTCAACTGGCCAGTATTAGTTATGAGGAGTCTGAGAAAAGAATGATACTATAGTTAGGGTTAATAAATTTATGAAGCATGACTCACTGAACAGGGCATTAGATGTTTATCACTGGGCTCAAATGAGATACCTGGTTGCATGAATGATGTGTTCTACTATAACATAGCAATGTGTGATATTAGGATTCTGTATGCTTTCTGTAACAATCTTGGCCTGTTAGTCCTCAGCTCTGTTAGTCACTGTTAGTTATTCAGTGGCAGATTTTTGTATCTTCAGGGCATCACTCCTTTTCTGTCTCTATGACAGGTTTCAGAGTAGCAGCCGTGTTAGTCTGTATTCGCAAAAAGAAAAGGAGTACTTGTGGCACCTTAGAGACTAACAAATTTATTAGAGCATAAGCTTTCGTGAGCTACATCTCACTTCATCGGATGCATTTGGTGGAAAAAACAGAGGAGAGATTTATATACACACACACAGAGAACATGAAACAATGGGTTTATCATACACACTGTAAGGAGAGTGATCACTTAAGATAAGCCATCACCAACAGCCGGGGGGGGGGGAAGGAGGAAAACCTTTCATGGTGACAAGCAGGTAGGCTAATTCCAGCAGTTAACAAGAATATCAGAGGAACAGTGGGGGGTGGGATGGGGGGGAGAAATACCATGGGGAAATAGTTTTACTTTGTGTAATGACTCATCCATTCCCAGTCTCTATTCAAGCCTAAGTTAATTGTATCCAGTTTGCAAATTAATTCCAATTCAGCAGTCTCTCGTTGGAGTCTGTTTTTGAAGCTTTTTTGTTGAAGTATAGCCACTCTTAGGTCTGTGATCGAGTGACCAGAGAGATTGAAGTGTTCTCCAACTCGTTACCAGCACTCCCAGCTATCTTCGAGATACCACTGACTTCCTGAGGAAACTACAGTCCATTGGTGATCTTCCTAAAAACACCATCCTAGCCACTATGGATGTAGAAGCCCTCTACACCAACATTCCACACAAAGATGGACTACAAGCCGTCAGGAACAGTATCCCCGATACTGTCACGGCTAACCTGGTGGCTGAACTTTGTGACTTTGTCCTCACCCATAACTATTTCACATTTGGTGACAATGTATACCTTCAAATCAGCGGCACTGTGATGGGTACCCGCATGGCCCCACAGTATGCCAACATTTTTATGGCTGACTTAGAACAACGCTTCCTCAGCTCTCGTCCCCTAATGCCCCTACTCTACTTGCGCTACATTGATGACATCTTCATCATCTGGACCCATGGAAAAGAAGCTCTTGAGGAATTCCACCATGATTTCAACAATTTCCATCCCACCATCAACCTCAGCCTGGACCAGTCCACACAAGAGATCCACTTCCTGGACACTACGGTGCTAATAAGCGATGGTCACATAACCACCACCCTATATCGGAAACCTACTGACCGCTATTCCTACCTACATGCCTCTAGCTTTCATCCAGATCATACCACTCGATCCATTGTCTACAGCCAAGCGCTACGATATAACCGCATTTGCTCCAACCCCTCAGACAGAGACAAACACCTACAAGATCTCTATCATGCATTCCTACAACTACAATACCCACCTGCTGAAGTGAAGAAACAGATTGACAGAGCCAGAAGAGTACCCAGAAGTCACCTACTACAGGACAGGCCCAACAAAGAAAACAACAGAACGCCACTAGCCATCACCTTCAGCCCCCAACTAAAACCTCTCCAACGCATCATCAAGGATGTACAACCTATCCTGAAGGACGACCCATCACTCTCACAGATCTTGGGAGACAGACCAATCCTTGCTTACAGACAGCCCCCCACTCTGAAGCAAATACTCACCAGCAACCACACACCACACAACAGAACCACTAACCCAGGAACCTATCCTTGTAACAAAGCCCATTGCCAACTCTGTCCACATATCTATTCAGGGGATACCATCATAGGGCCTAATCACATCAGCCACACTATCAGAGGCTCGTTCACCTGCACATCTACCAATGTGATATATGCCATCATGTGCCAGCAATGCCCCTCTGCCATGTACATTGGCCAAACTGGACAGTCTCTACGTAAAAGAATGAATGGACACAAATCAGACGTCAAGAATTATAACATTCAAAAACCAGTTGGAGAACACTTCAATCTCTCTGGTCACTCGATCACAGACCTAAGAGTGGCTATACTTCAACAAAAAAGCTTCAAAAACAGACTCCAACAAGAGACTGCTGAATTGGAATTAATTTGCAAACTGGATACAATTAACTTAGGCTTGAATAGAGACTGGGAATGGATGAGTCATTACACAAAGTAAAACTATTTCCCCATGGTATTTCTCCCTCCCGCCCCACCCCCCACTGTTCCTCTGATATTCTTGTTAACTGCTGGAATTAGCCTACCTTGCTTGTCACCTTGAAAGGTTTTCCTCCTTTCCCCCCCCTGCTGCTGGTGATGGCTTATCTTAAGTGATCACTCTCTTTACAGTGTGTATGATAAACCCATTGTTTCATGTTCTCTGTGTGTGTGTATATAAATCTCTCCTCTGTTTTTTCCACCAAATGCATCCGATGAAGTGAGCTGTAGCTCACGAAAGCTTATGCTCTAATAAATTTGTTCGTCTCTAAGGTGCCACAAGTACTCCTTTTCTTTCTGTCTCTAGTAACAGTGAACTCCAGTCCACCTTTACTTTATTGTCTGATATTGTGGAGATGCTCATTTTTCAAACAAATGCACCAAGATTAAGCACAGAGGGACCAACATTAACCCAACAGTAATTATGCAGTTTTCCTGTCATGCTGCCTTTAATAATGTGTTAAAATTTGTACATTTCCAGCAAGTACAGTAGCATGTAACTGATCTGGTTACCCACTACTCCATTAACTGTAGGCCAGGTCATGGCTTGTCCTACACAAGGTCAGCCTCTAAAGACCTTGAGGTTTGGTACAGGATGCTAAGCAGGTGATGTGCATCCATTGTGACTCTCCCTATGAACAAGGGAGAGGGGAATAGGCAGGGAGTGGCTTTGCTCCTCCCAATATACAGACCAGCACAGAAAACAGTCGTAATCTGTTAGTGGTAATGGTAAGTAGAAAAGTATTACATACCTGTGCAGAGATAATGGAAGAAGGAGACTTGCTGGAGTGCTTTGTTCTGGAGAGCGTCTTCCTCCCACTGCTGGCTATTTATTTTGTTTTGCTCCTGGACTACAGCTTGAAGACTGCGTTGATTGTGAATAGAAGTTCCATTGCGTAGGGTGTAAATTGTAACCGATGTACCATAGGGGAGAACTTGTTCAAGTGTTCAGTTATTGCTTTGTGGTCCATTGGGATAATATATTTGTAATAGTTCCGGTCCCCAACAGTTTCTCCAAATTACCCACATCCCATTTTACTTCCATTTGACAAGCATACATAGGTCCTTCACTATACGTGAAACATGAAGAGTTATAACATGCACAACCAAAGAACCAGAGCTTATTATTAATAGGGAGTATACATCCAAAAGGATGCTGAAGAAAATAAGTATAGGTGATGATGGAGCAGTTTTCCAGCCAAGATTTCTTAATAAGAGTCAAGTTGACAGCCTTTACCAGGCACCAGGAATTGCTGGTATTGTGAACAGTTCAGCTGAATGTGCACCCAGGATAGGATGAGTTCACGGGGGTGAAATAGTTACCATTTGCTATGCACAAATTAGCCGCTGATGATTTCAATACTGCAGACACCCAAATGAAGAAGTGCTGTAGCTCACGAAAGCTTATGCTCCAATAAATGTGTTAGTCGCTAAGGTGCCAAAAGTACTCCTTTTCTTTTTTGAAAAAACACAAGGTGGCTCACTGTATGGGTTCAGTGTCCTGAGGGGTTACCCAAGCTTGATTAGCACGGATATTACCGCTAGCAGTAGAAATTAGATATGTAAATAGATGGGATAGAATCTTTGTAATTTTTCCCTCCAAAGATTCATGAGTCTGAGGCAATACAAGCCAGACCAACTGATCCTTTTGGTACAATGGCTTTCAAGGGTTAGCCTCAAGGAGTGACTTCTGTTAATAAGTATATTGCCATTTTTTAGAATTTATTTTTCTGAGAACAGCAGATAATTTATTTTCCCACCCTTTTTTTTTCCCTGCTCATTTTTTAATTTAGGTTTAAGATTTTGGATCTTTTTTTTTTACCACTTCATTGCTTTGTGGGTGGTAAGGCAGGTGTAAAATAGGAGCATTCCCATTCCCAAACACCAACATTCCCATTCTAAGCTATTCCAAGGAGGACCACCATCAGTAGAAATGATACCGGGAGGACCCCAGACTGTCATTAACTCCTCACAACACTTAATAATATTGGATGCCTTATAGGAACTTAATGGGAACACAAAGATCCTCTGGAATCCTAAATTTACTACAACCAAGCACATGGGGTTTTTTTTAATTCTGCAAACCACCTCATTAGGTCCATCTGCCAATGATAATTCACCTGCCACTTTTTTTTTGTAAGCGCTAATATCAGGGTTCCTTCCTCACTCTGAACTCCAAGGTACAGATGTGGGGATCTGCATGAAAACCTCCTAAGCTTACTTTTATCAGCTTAGGTTAAAAACTTCCCCAAGGTACAAACTATTTTACCTTTTGCCCTTGGACTTCCACTGCCACTACCAAACATTTAACTGGTTACTGGGAAAGAGTTGTTTGGAAACATCTTTCCCCCAGAAATCCTCACCAAAACCTTGCATCCCCCTTCCTGGGAAGGCTTGATAAAAATCCTCACCAATTTGCATAGGTGACCACAGACCCAAAACCTTGGATCTTAAGAACAATGAAAAAAGCATTCAATTTCTTACAAGAAGAATTTTAATATAAGAAAAGGTAAAAAAATCATCTCTGTAAAATCAGGATGGTAAATACCTTACAGGGTAATTAGATTCAAAACATAGAGAATCCCTCTAGGCAAAACCTTAAGTTACAAAAAGACACAAAGACAGGAATATCCATTCTATTCAGCACAGCTTATTTTCTCAGCCATTTAAAGAAATCATAATCTAACGCATATCTAGCTAAATTACTTATTGAGTTCTAAGACTCCATTCCTGTTCTGTCCCCGGCAAAAGCATCACACAGACAGACACAGATCCTTTGTTTCTCCCCCTCCCGCCCCAGCTTTGAAAGTATCTTGTTTCCTCATTGGTCATTGTGGTCAGGTGCCAGCGAGGTTATCTTAGTTTCTTAACCCTTTACAGGTGAAAGGGTTTTTCCTCTGGCCAGGAGGGATTTTAAAGGTGTTTACCCTTCCCTTTATATTTATGACACGCCCCCCAAATCACAGATAGGGTGAAACGCTGGCTGGGATTTCTTCCTGGAGCTCTAGGAAAAACCAGAGTTAATAAGACACATGCACTTCTAAATATACTACCAAGTATATAAAGACTAACAATATTTTCCACATCTCAAGGATGATTTTAACTAGTTGATTCTGGGAAACTTTCATGGGAGGGTGCATCCGCCACTTTGTTAGAAGCTCCTGAGATGTGTTGGATGTTGAAATCAAAATCTTGGAGAGCTAAACCTCACCGAATATGTTTTTTGTTATTTCCCGCGGTGGTATGAAGCCACTGTAACGCAGCATGGTCGGTTTGCAGGTGGAAACGCTGTCCCCAAACATATCATAGAATCATAGAATCATAGAATATCAGGGTTGGAAGGGACCCCAGAAGGTCATCTAGTCCAACCCCCTGCTCAAAGCAGGACCAAGTCCCAGTTAAATCATCCCAGCCAGGGCTTTGTCAAGCCTGACCTTAAAAACCTCTAAGGAAGGAGATTCTACCACCTCCCTAGGTAACGCATTCCAGTGTTTCACCACCCTCTTAGTGAAAAAGTTTTTCCTAATATCCAATCTAAACCTCCCCCATTGCAACTTGAGACCATTACTCCTCGTTCTGTCATCTGCTACCATTGAGAACAGTCTAGAGCCATCCTCTTTGAAACCCCCTTTCAGGTAGTTGAAAGCAGCTATCAAATCCCCCCTCATTCTTCTCTTCTGCAGACTAAACAATCCCAGCTCCCTCAGCCTCTCCTCATAAGTCATGTGCTCTAGACCCCTAATCATTTTTGTTGCCCTTCGTTGTACTCTTTCCAATTTATCCACATCCTTCCTGTAGTGTGGGGCCCAAAACTGGACACAGTACTCCAGATGAGGCCTCACCAGTGTCGAATAGAGGGGAACGATCACGTCCCTCGATCTGCTCGCTATGCCCCTACTTATACATCCCAAAATGCCATTGGCCTTCTTGGCAACAAGGGCACACTGCTGACTCATATCCAGCTTCTCGTCCACTGTCACCCCTAGGTCCTTTTCCGCAGAACTGCTGCCGAGCCATTCGGTCCCTAGTCTGTAGCGGTGCATTGGATTCTTCCATCCTAAGTGCAGGACCCTGCACTTATCCTTATTGAACCTCATTAGATTTCTTTTGGCCCAATCCTCCAATTTGTCTAGGTCCTTCTGTATCCTATCCCTCCCCTCCAGCGTATCTACCACTCCTCCCAGTTTAGTATCATCCGCAAATTTGCTGAGAGTGCAATCCACACCATCCTCCAGATCATTTATGAAGATATTGAACAAAACGGGCCCCAGGACCGACCCCTGGGGCACTCCACTTGACACCGGCTGCCAACTAGACATGGAGCCATTGATCACTACCCGTTGAGCCCGACAATCTAGCCAGCTTTCTACCCACCTTATAGTGCATTCATCCAGCCCATACTTCCTTAACTTGCTGACAAGAATGCTGTGGGAGACCGTGTCAAAAGCTTTGCTAAAGTCAAGAAACAATACATCCACTGCTTTCCCTTCATCCACAGAACCAGTAATCTCATCATAAAAGGCGATTAGATTAGTCAGGCATGACCTTCCCTTGGTGAATCCATGCTGACTGTTCCTGATCACTTTCCTCTCCTCTAAGTGCTTCAGGATTGATTCTTTGAGGACCTGCTCCATGATTTTTCCAGGGACTGAGGTGAGGCTGACCGGCCTGTAGTTCCCAGGATCCTCCTTCTTCCCTTTTTTAAAGATGGGCACTACATTAGCCTTTTTCCAGTCATCCGGGACTTCCCCCGTTCGCCACGAGTTTTCAAAGATAATGGCCAAGGGCTCTGCAATCACAGCCGCCAATTCCTTCAGCACTCTCGGATGCAATTCGTCCGGCCCCATGGACTTGTGCACGTCCAGCTTTTCTAAATAGTCCCTAACCACCTCTATCTCTACAGAGGGCTGGCCATCTCTTCCCCATTTTGTGTTGCCCAGCACAGCAGTCTGGGAGCTGACCTTGTTAGTGAAAACAGAGGCAAAAAAAGCATTGAGTACATTAGCTTTTTCCACATCCTCTGTCACTAGCTTGCCTCCCTCATTCAGTAAGGGGCCCACACTTTCCTTGGCTTTCTTCTTGTTGCCAACATACCTGAAGAAACCCTTCTTGTTACTCTTGACATCTCTTGCTAGCTGCAGCTCCAGGTGCGATTTGGCCCTCCTGATATCTTTCCTACATGCCCGAGCAATATTTTTATACTCTTCCCTGGTCATATGTCCAACCTTCCACTTCTTGTAAGCTTCTTTTTTATGTTTAAGATCCGCTAGGATTTCACCATTAAGCCAAGCTGGTCACCTGCCATATTTACTATTCTTTCGACTCTGTCGAATAGAGGGGAACGATCACGTCCCTCGATCTGCTCGCTATGCCCCTACTTATACATCCCAAAATGCCATTGGCCTTCTTGGCAACAAGGGCACACTGCTGACTCATATCCAGCTTCTCGTCCACTGTCACCCCTAGGTCCTTTTCCGCAGAACTGCTGCCGAGCCATTCGGTCCCTAGTCTGTAGCGGTGCATTGGATTCTTCCATCCTAAGTGCAGGACCCTGCACTTATCCTTATTGAACCTCATTAGATTTCTTTTGGCCCAATCTTCCAATTTGTCTAGGTCCTTCTGTATCCTATCCCTCCCCTCCAGCGTATCTACCACTCCTCCCAGTTTAGTATCATCCGCAAATTTGCTGAGAGTGCAATCCACACCATCCTCCAGATCATTTATGAAGATATTGAACAAAACGGGCCCCAGGACCGACCCCTGGGGCACTCCACTTGACACCGGCTGCCAACTAGACATGGAGCCATTGATCACTACCCGTTGAGCCCGACAATCTAGCCAGCTTTCTACCCACCTTATAGTGCATTCATCCAGCCCATACTTCCTTAACTTGCTGACAAGAATGCTGTGGGAGACCGTGTCAAAAGCTTTGCTAAAGTCAAGAAACAATACATCCACTGCTTTCCCTTCATCCACAGAACCAGTAATCTCATCATAAAAGGCGATTAGATTAGTCAGGCATGACCTTCCCTTGGTGAATCCATGCTGACTGTTCCTGATCACTTTCCTCTCCTCTAAGTGCTTCAGGATTGATTCTTTGAGGACCTGCTCCATGATTTTTCCAGGGACTGAGGTGAGGCTGACCGGCCTGTAGTTCCCAGGATCCTCCTTCTTCCCTTTTTTAAAGATGGGCACTACATTAGCCTTTTTCCAGTCATCCGGGACTTCCCCCGTTCGCCACGAGTTTTCAAAGATAATGGCCAAGGGCTCTGCAATCACAGCCGCCAATTCCCTCAGCACTCTCGGATGCAATTCGTCCGGCCCCATGGACTTGTGCACGTCCAGCTTTTCTAAATAGTCCCTAACCACCTCTATCTCTACAGAGGGCTGGCCATCTCTTCCCCATTTTGTGATGCCCAGCACAGCAGTCTGGGAGCTGACCTTGTTAGTGAAAACAGAGGCAAAAAAAGCATTGAGTACATTAGCTTTTTCCACATCCTCTGTCACTAGCTTGCCTCCCTCATTCAGTAAGGGGCCCACACTTTCCTTGGCTTTCTTCTTGTTGCCAACATACCTGAAGAAACCCTTCTTGTTACTCTTGACATCTCTTGCTAGCTGCAGCTCCAGGTGCGATTTGGCCCTCCTGATATCTTTCCTACATGCCCGAGCAATATTTTTATACTCTTCCCTGGTCATATGTCCAACCTTCCACTTCTTGTAAGCTTCTTTTTTATGTTTAAGATCCGCTAAGATTTCACCATTAAGCCAAGCTGGTCGTCTGCCATATTTACTATTCTTTCGACTCATCGGGATGGTTTGTCCCTGTAACCTCAACAGGGATTCCTTGAAATACAGCCAGCTCTCCTGGACTCCTTTCCCTTTCATGTTAGTCCCCCAGGGGATCCTGGCCATCTGTTCCCTGAGGGAGTCAAAGTCTGCTTTCCTGAAGTCCAGGGTCCGTATCCTGCTGCTTACCTTTCTACCCTGCGTCAGGATCCTGAACTCAACCAACTCATGGTCACTGCCTCCCAGATTCCCATCCACTTTTGCTTCCCCCACTAATTCTACCCGGTTTGTGAGCAGCAGGTCAAGAAAAGCGCTCCCCCTAGTTGGCTCCCCTAGCACTTGCACGAGTGTAGCTTTTCCAGAGTGTAGACAATGGCGTAACATTCTTTTTCACTGACTGACCAGTTGCTTTCCCTCTCAGACAGTTTTTTTACTAATAAACACTACAGGGTAGAATTCTTGATCCGGTCCTTCCTGCATTAAAACTGCTCCCACACCACGCTCGGACACATCTGTGGTTACTAGGAACGGTTTGTCAAAGTCTGGGACCCTTAGTACAGGGTCAGACAGGAGTGTCGCTTTAAGCTGCTTAAAGGCCTTCTGACACTCTTCGGTCCACTGAACGGCATTTGGCTGTTTCTTTTTGGTTAGGTCTGTCAGTGGGGCGGCGATTTGGCTGTATTGCAGTACAAATAATCTTTAATAACCGGCCAAGCCTAAGAAGGATTGAACCTGTTTCTTTGACTTTGGGACAGGCCACTTTTGGATAGCATCCACTTTGGCCTGTAGGGGGTTGATAGTTCCTTGACCCACCTGGTGTCCAAGTTAAGTCACTGTGTTTAGGCCTATTTGACACTTCTTAGCCTTAACAGTTAGTCCTGCCTCCCTTATGTGCTTTTTGTAGATGTTCCAGGTGTTCTGCCCAGGAATCTGAAAATATGGCCACATCGTCAAGGTAGGCGACTGCATATTCTCCTAATCCCGCTAGGAGACCATCTACAAGTCTTTGGAAGGTGGCGGATGCATTCCGCAGCCCTAAAGGAAGTACATTAAATTCATACAGCCCAACATGTGTGGTGAAGGCTGACCTTTCCTTGGCGGATTCATCTAGCGGTACCTGCCAGTACCCCTTGGTTAAGTCCAAGATAGAGATGAACTGGGCCCGTCCCAGTTTCTCTAATAGTTCATCTGTGCATGGCATTGGATAGTTGTCTGGGCAAGTTACAGCATTTAGCTTATGGTAGTCCATGCAAAAATGTATCTCCCCATCTGGTTTGGGAACTAGAACCACTGGAGATGCCCATGCACTGCCAGAGGGGCAGATTACACCCATCTGTAACATATCCTGGATCTCCCGTTCTATAGCAGAAAAGGACCTAGGGGTTAAAGTGGATTGTGGCCAGGTGACAGCGAGGTTATCCTAGCTTCTTAACCCTTTACAGGTGCAAGGGTTTTTCCTCTGGCCAGGAGGGATTTTAAAGATGTTTACCCTTCCCTTTATATTTATGACAGCCTAAAATATAAACATTATGATATTTTTGATGGCTGAGACAAAACTTACAGTTATCAGTCACAGTTGCAATGGTTTTGCGAATCTTTGAAAACGCTAAATCACATAAAATAAATTCAAGAACAAGTTTATTGTAATGACCCTGATTCTCATGAACAGCCTTTGCATAGTGAATGGCTGCCCAAGACGGTTTCAGCTTTTTTGCTATATGCCAAAATTGGAGGGCCTCATCTATGACAGTATGAGTGGGAGGAGTCCAGGATTTATGACTAGCAATTTTTATGACAGCAGACATTTTTCCAAGCTCACAATGATTTTTTAAGAATTTTACTATAGTATTTTAATGTGTATTATGGGCTCTTTTAGGATTGGTGAGGTCAGAGCTCTGGACTCCTAAACATCCCTTATACAGGTAGGAACTGTCCACACCAATGTACCAATTTTCTTCTCCATGATTTAGTTGGGCATGAGTTAAGGAGAAGGTCAAGGCCTCGACCTCAGCTAATTGAGCTGAAGGATTAGTTTGTAGTTTATGCGTCCTTATGGAGGCGCATTTTAGGCAATTATACCCAACTGCGCCTTTATGCTGTGGTGTGCCATCAATTCATAACCACACTTTTTTCATGTTATATTTCAGAAGACACCATTGTTTTTGTAAGAATTGGTGATTATTTTGAATTCATTTTACAGGCAGTGGACGAAACTGGGTCTTTAGGGCCAATGCCATTTTTATTACTCCTTTAGGCATGTCCTGATGCATCCACCAAAACTCCGAACCGACCAAAAATGGATTATATGAAAACACAGACCAAATGAATAGATTTCCTACAAACCTCTGAAGAATGGGATAAATTTGATTAAGAATAGTTAATGTTTTATTTGTGGAGGCCTTGGCATACTGATAAGAATGAAAGGTGCCACTGGTAAAGGAAGAGTGATTCTCTTGTTTGAATTCCACCCACCAACATTCATGTTTGGTATTTACATACACAGTCACATTCTTAGAAGCATCTAGGTAGGTAAGAGAAGGTTTCTTAAAGAAGTGGGCTTTTAATTTTTGCCATATTGTTTGTATAAGTGACCAATTAGGATTTTTCCGCCTACTTAGAAGGTAGGTCTGTTTGAAAAAGGTATTCCAGGAGGAAGACCAAAGACTAGTTTGGACCGCTAATCCGGCAGCCCTTTGGAAATCCTTTAAAGAACGGATAGAAGTGAGTTTGTTTATTGCTTCCATCACATCTGAATTTAAGGTAATATCTATGGCACCCCATATCCATCCCAAAAATGTCTGCCTAAGGGCGGGTTCTTTTACCTTTTTCTTTTTTATTTTCCAACCTGGTTTGTAAGGTATTTAAGACAATGCAACTCTCTTGGGTGGAATCAAAGATTAAAATATCATCCAAATAACTAACCAAATTATTATAATCGGAGGAGGCCATTGATTGTGCCATCATTTGTGTAGAGCATGCAGGGGAATTACAAAATTCCTGGAGGGCTACTCGGAATTTATACTTTTTTCCATTTCACATGAAAACAGTCAATCCTTGAGGATTTAGAATTGGAATTTGAAAAAAATATATCTTTAATGTCAATAACTGCTTTTTAGGGGTTGTTCTTTAATATAGCAAGAAGTTTGAATTGAATTCTAGTTTGATTAGTAATAATCCCTTTTTTTGTTTGGACAGCAGCATTAATTCATCTGTAATTTATTACCAACTGCCCTTTGCCGGGTTCCTTTTTAGCTACAATCCAAACAGGTGATGTGTATGATGAGATTGTCTTCTCAATTCATCCATTAGTTAATGCTTGGTTAACTAATTCATTACCCAAGGGATTTGTTAACAAGACAATGGGTACTGCTTTTGAGCTCCCACCTGTACATTTGGTTTCAATTGGACTACAAAAGGAGTCTGTCCTAGCAAAGGGAGGGTAATATAGGTAGTCCAAAAAGATTTAGCAGGAGGAATTTTTCCAATATTATCATTTTTTAAAATATGAAAGGAGTTACATTCCATAGGCACTAAGATTATGGAACAACTAACACCTTCTATTGAAAGATTTGAGACAAATCCCTTTTTAGTTCCCCCAATTCCTTTTAACCAAACTTTGGAAAGATCCCTTTTATCATCAATTGTTTTGACAAAGTAAATAGATTTTTTTAGCACCCATATTAAGTAACCAATTTTCCTGCTTTTCATTGGTATTTAATTTTAAAACAGGGAGATTTTTGTTAAGATTTATTGAAATGAATTTGTTTATCTTCCTGCTTGAGCCGCCATTTCCCTGTTCATTTTTATTTTTACCCCGGGCAACAAATCCATGGCGTTCAGCCAATTTGACTTAACTTAGGATCAGAGAGCTGGACCTTTGGACGTTTATTTTGATTCCATTAGAAGGCGAAGGCCACACGTGCAACAACGGAGTGCTCTTGCCTAGGGTTCACAGAGGGATTTAATTTTAACGGTTTTCAGTTATCAATTACCTTTTCTTGATCCCACTGAATTTGTTGGGAGGATAGAGCTTCTCAAGTGAGTCCACCCAACCCTAAACCAACAGATTTCAACCATGGATTTCTGTGCTTAATATCGTCTGAAAGGTAGTTTGCTACCCATCTAACGGTACCTTGATTTACTATTCTTGCTTGTGTTTTTACAATGGTGTCGTCTCGCCATTTGGCAGTGCCATCACGATTATCTCTTACACTGATAATCGTATGCAAAAACATATATGCATCATTGACTCCCAGTCCCAGATATCATCAGGGCCTCGCTTGGTTCTTTTTCCCTGGGTATTAGTTACAGCCATTGCCAAGGCCATGATGGGAACCGGGGTTAATCCATCGCCTATTTTTGTTCTTCAGTCCCCTTCAGTTAGTCCCCCGGTTGACTGATAACTCAACACCAGGGGTCCATCCAGACCATTAAGAAAATAATTACTATGTTCCTTATATAATCACATTACTCACTTTCAGATAGGTTCACCATCTTTCCTAGACACCTTGGCTTGCAAATCTCGGAGCTCAGCAAGGGTATAGGATTTACATTCAGTGATCACAGTGGTCTGACCACCATCATTTTTGGATTTGACGGTAACTACAGGATATAGAGGCACTGTTGGATCAGAAGGAACTGCCTCCTGTGAATTATAGGGAGGAGGTGGACTTTCTTCCTCAACCTTGACGGGGCAGGCGGTGGTGGAGGAAGGAGCGCAGTGAGGCTGAAGCAGCAAGATTTTTTTTGCTATTTAATTATAGTAGAACTTAAACATAGAATCATAGAATATCAGGGTTGGAAGGGACCTCAGGAGGTCACCTAGTCCAATCCCCTGCTCAAAGCAGGACCAATCCCCAACTAAATCATCCCAGCCAGGGCTTTGTCAAGCCTGACCTTAAAAACTTCAAAGGAAGGAGATTCCACCACCTCCCTAGGTAACACAATCCAGTGTTTCACCACCCTCCTAGTGAAAAAGTTTTTCCTAATATCCAACCTAAACCTCCCCCACTGCAACTTAAGACCATTACTCCTTGTTCTGTCATCTGCTACCACTGAAAACAGTCTAGATCCATCTCTTTGTAATCCCTTTTGAGACAGTTGAAAGCAGCTATCAAATCCCCCTCATTCTCCTCTTCCGCAGACTAAACAAGTTCCCTCAGCCTCTCCTTATAAGTCATGTGTTCCAGTCCCCTAATCATTTTTGTTGCCCTCTGCTGGACGTTTTCCAATTTTTTCACATCCTTCTTGTAGTGTGGGGCCCAAAACTGGACACAGTGTACTCCAGATGAGGTCTCACCAATGTCGAATGGAGGGGAATGAACACGTCCCTCGATCCACTGGCAATGCCCCTACTTATACATCACAAAATGCCATTGGCCTTCTTGGCAACAACAGCACACTGTTGACTCATATCCAACTTCTCGTCCACTTTAACCCCTAGGTCCTTTTCTGCAGAACTGCTGCCTAGCCATTCGGTCCCTAGTCTGTAGCGGTGCATGGGATTCTTCCGTCCTAAGTGCAGGACTCTGCACTTGTCCTTATTGAACCTCATCAGATTTCTTTTGGCCCAATCCTCTAATTTGTTTAGGTCCCTCTGTATCCTATCCCTACCCTCCAGCATATCTACCTCTCCTCCCAGTTTATCATCTGCAAACTTGCTGGGGGTGCAATCCACACCATCCTCCAGATCATTAATGAAAATATTCAACAAAACCGGCCTGAGGACCAACACTTGGGGCATTCCACTTGATACTGCCAATTAGACATGGAGCCATTGATCACTACCCGTTGAGCCCGACAATCTTGCCAGCTTTCTATCCACCTTATAGTCCATTCATCCAGCCCATACTTCTTTAATTCGCTGGCAAGAATACTGTGGGAGACCGTGTCAAAAGCTTTGACTAAAGTCAAAGTCTAAAGTCTAAAGTCAAGGAACAACACGTCCACTGCTTTGCCCTCATCCACAGAGCCAGTTATCTCATCATAGAAGGCAATTAGATTTGTCAGGCATGACTTGCCCTTGGTGAATCCATGCTGACTGTACCTGATCACTTTCCTCTCCTCTAAGTGCTTCAGAAATGATTACTTGAGGACCTGATCCATGATTTTTCCAGGGACTGAGGTGAGGCTGACTGGCCTGTGGTTCCCAGGATACTCCTTCTTCCCTTGTTTAAAGATGGGCACTACATTAGCCTTTTTCCAGTCATCCGGGACCTCCCCTGATCGCCATGAGTTTTCAAAGATAATGGCAAATGGCTCTGCAATCACCTCTGCCAACTCCTTTAGCACTCTCGGATGTAGCGCATCTAGCCCCATGAACTTGCGCTTGTCCAGCTTTTCTAAATAGTCTCGAACCACTTCTTTCTTCACAGAGGGCTGGTCACCTCCTCCCCATGCTGTGCTGCCCAGTGCAGCAGTCTGGGAGCTGATTTTGTTCATGAAGACAGAGGCAAAAAAAGCATTGAGTACATTAGCTTTTTCCACATCCTCAGTCACTAGGTTGCCTCCCTCATTCAGTAAGGGGCTCACACTTTTCTTGACTTTCTTCTTATTGCTAACATACTTGAAGAAACCCTGCTTGTTACTCTTAACATCTCTTGCTAGCTGCAACTCCAAGTGTGATTTGGCCTTCCTGCATGCCCGAGCAAATTTTTAAACTCTTCCCTGGTCATTTGTCCAATCTTCCACTTCTTGTAAGCTTCTTTTTTGTGTTTAAGATCAGCAAGGATTTCACTGTTAAGCCAAGCTGGTCGCCTACCATATTTACTATTCTTTCTACACATCAGGATGGTTTGTCCCTGTAACCTCAATAAGGATTCTTTAAAATACGGCCAGCTCTCCTGGACTCCTTTCCCCCTCATGTTATTCTCCCATGGGATCCTGCCCATCAGTTCCCTGAGGTTGTCAAAGTCTGCTTTTCTCAAGTCCAGGGTCTGTATTCTGCTGCTTTACTTTCTTCCCTGTGTCAGGATCCTGAACTCGACCATCTCATGGTCACTGCCTCCCAGGTTCCCATCCACTTTTGCTTCCCCTATGTACTTCCCTACATAATTCTTCTCGGTTTGTGAGCAGCAGGTCAAGAAGAGCTCTGCCCCAGTTGGTTCCTCCAGCACTTGCACCAGGAAATTGTCCCCTACCCTTTCCAAAAACTTCCTGGATTTTCTGTGCACTGTTGTATTGCTCTCCCAGCAGATATCAGGGTGATTGAAGTCTCCTATGAGAACCGGGGCCTACGATCTAGTAACTTCCGTTAGTTGCCGGAAAAAAGCCTCGTCCACCTCATCCCCCTTGTCCGGTGGTCTATAACATGCCAAGCAGTCCAACACGGACTGATATAATCCCTTCTTATTGACTTTATCTTTGTCCCAAAGCAATTCTTTTAGGACCAAAGGCTGGAGAAGCTGGTCCATGCATTGAAAATTTTCAGGCACAGCCACCTTTACTTTAGACCTTCCCTAATCCTTCCAATAACATGTGGGAAGGACTATCAACAGGAATTTTACCTTGTTTGTTAAAATTAACAGAGGTGGTAAGACAAATTTCCCAGGAATTAAAGGTGACTATCGCCTGGTGAGCTAAGATTCCTGTGTTATGCAAACAACTAACCCCATGTTGGAAGTTTGGCCCTCCATTGCTACAATCTCTGGATGCGCTTCTTTAAGTTCAAAATTATAATCAAACTGATTATTCATTTGTTTATTTTGTTGCAAATTGCCGGCACTACAAGGATGGGTTCAGTGCTTTCTCTTCTTGTGTGTGTGGGGGGGAGGGGGGGTTCAGGGCGCCGTTTCTTGCCCCTGATCTGGGGTATCAACTGTCCCACTAGTATCCCAGAGAAGGGGAGTGGAGAGGGAGGGACCCGGGCCTGCCCTCTACTCTGGGTCCCAGCCCAGGGGCCCTAGGGATAGCAATAAACCACCTGAACTAGCTATTCCTTCCCCTGGGCTACTTCCTTCTCCAGCCCTTCAGCTTGTGGGGCTTCCTGCCCTCTCTCTGCACAAGCCGGGTTTCCCTTTACCTAGGGTCTTGGTCTTCTAACCTGCCACAGCACTTCTCCAAACTCTTCTCTTCTTCCCTCCAAACTGCTCTCCTCAAACTGCTCTCTGCTCCAACACCAAACCACTCTGCTTCAACTCCTCCAGGTGTTTTATCAAGTGACTGCCTTCAGGTGCTCTAATTGGCTTCAGGTGCTCTAATTAATCTATATCAATCGCTCTTCCCTCTACAGGGAATAAGGCTCTCATCATCTTGGGGCTTACATATCTCCCCTCTAAAAGAAAAGGAGTACTTGTGGCACCTTAGAGACTAACAAATTTATTTGAGCATAAGCTTTCGTGAGCTACAGCTCACTTCATCGGATGCATTTGGTGGAAAATACAGAGGGGAGATTTATATACACACACAGAGAACATGAAACAATGGGTTTTATCATACACACTGTAAGGAGAGTGATCACTTAAGATGAGCCATCACCAGTAGCAGGGGGGGAAAGGAGGAAAATCTTTCATGGTGACAAGCAAGGTAGGCTATTTTCAGCAGTTAACAAGAACATCTGAGGAACAGTGGGGGGTGGGGTGGGGGAGAGAAATACCATGGGGAAATAGTTTTACTTTGTGTAATGACTCATCCATTCCCAGTCTCTATTCAAGCCTAAGTTAATTGTATCCAGTTTGCAAATTAATTCCAATTCAGCAGTCTCTTGTTGGAGTCTGTTTTTGAAGCTTTTTTGTTGAAGTATAGCCACTCTTAGGTCTGTGATCGAGTGACCAGAGAGATTGAAGTGTTCTCCAACTGGTTTTTGAATGTTATAATTCTTGACGTCTGATTTGTGTCCATTCATTCTTTTACGTAGAGACTGTCCAGTTTGGCCAATGTACATGGCAGAGGGGCATTGCTGGCACATGATGGCATATATCACATTGGTAGATGTGCAGGTGAACGAGCCTCTGATAGTGTGGCTGATGTGATTAGGCCCTATGATGGTATCCCCTGAATAGATATGTGGACAGAGTTGGCAATGGGCTTTGTTACAAGGATAGGTTCCTGGGTTAGTGGTTCTGTTGTGTGGTGTGTGGTTGCTGGTGAGTATTTGCTTCAGATTGGGGGGCTGTCTGTAAGCAAGGACTGGTCTGTCTCCCAAGATCTGTGAGAGTGATGGGTCGTCCTTCAGGATAGGTTGTACATCCTTGATGATGCGTTGGAGAGGTTTTAGTTGGGGGCTGAAGGTGATGGCTAGTGGTGTTCTGTTATTTTCTTTGTTGGGCCTGTCCTGTAGTAGGTGACTTCTGGGTACTCTTCTGGCTCTGTCAATCTGTTTCTTCACTTCAGCAGGTGGGTATTGTAGTTGTAAGAATGCATGATAGAGATCTTGTAGGTGTTTGTCTCTATCTGAGGGGTTGCAGCAAATGCGGTTATATCGTAGAGCTTGGCTGTAGACAATGGATCGTGTGGTATGATCTGGATGAAAGCTAGAGGCATGTAGGTAGGAATAGCGGTCAGTAGGTTTCCGATATAGGGTGGTGTTTATGTGACCATCGCGTATTAGCACCGTAGTGTCCAGGAAGTGGATCTCTTGTGTGGACTGGTCCAGGCTGAGGTTGATGGTGGGATGGAAATTGTTGAAATCCTGGTGGAATTCCTCAAGGGCTTCTTTTCCATGGGTCCAGATGATGAAGATGTCATCAATGTAGTGCAAGTAGAGTAGGGGCATTAGGAGACAAGAGCTGAGGAAGTGTTGTTCTAAGTCAGCCATAAAAATGTTTCCCCATGTTATTTCTCCCCCCCACCCCCCACTGTTCCTCAGATGTTGTTGTTAACTGCTGGAAATAGCCTACCTTGCTTGTCACCATGAAAGGTTTTCCTCCTTTCCCCCCTGCTGCTGGTGATGGTTCATCTTAAGTGATCACTCTCCTTACAGTGTGTATGATAAAACCCATTGTTTCATGTTCTCTGTGTGTGTATATATATCTCCCCTCTGTATTTTCCACCAAATGCATCCGATGAAGTGAGCTGTAGCTCACGAAAGCTTATTCTCAAATAAATTTGTTAGTCTCTAAGGTGCCACAAGTACTCCTTTTCTTTTTGCGAATACAGACTAACACGGCTGCTACTCTGAAACATATCTCCCCTCTGTCACTCTCCTGCTGCCCTCTGGCGATGCAGTATCACATATCCCCTGCCCCTGCTCAAAACCATGGGGTTGGGCTACTTGAGACAAGAGGCAGTGCTGTTGTGACAGGCCATCAGCATTGCCGTGTTGGCTTTCGGCCCTATGCTGTACCCGGAAATGGAAGGGTTGCAGGGATAGGAACCATCTAGTCACTCTCACGTTCTTCTCCTTGTTTCTGTGCATCCACTGGAGCAGGTCGTGGTCTGTCTCCAGGGTAAACTGCCACCCCAGTGGAGAATCTCCATGGACCATTTTACCACCAGATATTCCTTTTCAACAATGGCGTACTTTTGTTCCCTGGGGAGGAGTTTCCGGCTGAGGTACAGGATCGGGTGTTCCTCCTCCCCTACCATCTGCGAAAGGACAGCTCCTAGCCATACCTCCGAAGCATCTATTTGTAGGATGAATTCCTTCTCGAAGTCTGGGGCTATGAGCACTGGATGACAGCAAAGGGCTGTCCTTAAACCTGCAAATGCTCCTTCTGCCACATCAGTCCACTTTACTATCTCGGGGCCCTGAGCCTTTATCAGGTTCGTCAATGGCCCCGCTCTTATGGCGAACTGAGGGATGAATCTCCGATAGTACCCTACTATCCCTAGAAATGTTCTGACCTGCTTTTTGCGGATCGGTTGAGGCCAATTCTGTATTGCCTTCACTTTATTCCAGTGAGGTTTCACCAAGCCTCTCCCTATTACATACTCGAGGTATCTGGCCTCAGCTAGCCCTATCACGCACTTGAGAGGGTTGGCAGTGAGGTTGGCCTTCCGCAGGGCATCTAGCATCACGTCTACTTTTCCTAGGTGCGTTTCCCAGTCAGGGCTATGGATGACTATGTCGTCTAAATAGGCGGCGGCATACTTGGCATGGGGTAGCAGCAATTTGTCCATAAGTCATTGGAATGTTGCAGGGGCCCCCTGGAGTCCAAAAGGAAGGACAGTGTATTGGAACAGGCCATCAGGTGTAGAGAAGGCAGTCTTTTCCTTGGCATTCTCAGCCAGGGGAATTTGCCAATATCTTTTGGTCAGGTCCACGGTGGTTAGGTATTGGGCCTTGCCTAACTGATCAACTAGCTCATTGATGCACGGTGTCAGATAGGCATCGAAATGGGATACTTCATTCAACTTCCGGAAGTTGCTGCAAAACCTCAGGGTGCCATCAGGCTTGGGGACTAGGATGATAGGGCTGAATCATTGGCTGTGGGATTCTTCAATAACCCCGAGTTCCAGCATCTTCTTCACTTCCATCCTAATTTCTTCCCTTTTAGCTTTCGGTATTATTATTCGGTATGGTCTTATCGTCACCCTTACTCTGGGACTGGTGACAACATGATGTTGGACCTGTGTCGTACAGCCTGGCTGTGTACAGAACACGTTTTGGTTCCGTTGGATCATATCAATGACCTCTGTTCATTGTTCTGGAGTTAATTTGGGGGATATCCTCACCTGCCCCTGTGGGTCCTCTGTCTGGGGTGGAGCTCCCTGAATGACTAGGCACATCTCTCTGTCAAGCCAGGGCTTCAGTAAGTTGATGTGGTAGATCTGCTCTGGCCTTCGGCGGTCTAGGTGTCTGATCTTATAGTCTATCCTCTTACAAATAGCATATGATATTTTACCTCACATCTAATTAGATTTGTAGTCAGGCCTCTCACCCTTTAGTGCACCTTCTCCTCACCCTCATTAGTAACAGCAACCTTGTCTCTATTTCCCTTTTGGTATCAGTTCAGAGATATGACCTGTAGTGCTCGGCTCTTTATCCATGCGTTGTCTGAGCCCCTCCCATTTCAAGAAAGCAGAGATCTCATCCGCAATGTCCTAATGGTCCTATAATGGGCCTTCAAGTGCTAGTCCTGGCCTGATATCTCCCTCTTCCTTCTTCTGCTGGGCAGGAACAAGGGAAGTTAAAAACAGAAGCAAAAATAAAGTCCAACAGTCTTATCTGGGGATTGCTACCCCTAATCTGGAGCCTCAGCAGTCTCTTCCCCCCTTCCCTGTGGAGGGTACTAGAGGAACCAGTCCTGCCCTCTACTCTTAGTCCCAGCCCAGGGACCCTATGTTAGGCAGTCAGGGACTGTTTGCTTAGGTCCCCTGCTGCCTCCCTGGGCTGCTTCCTTCCTGAGGCCTTTGCAGGAGTCTTCTATATGGCAACCTTCCCTGGGTCCTGCAGCCACAGAGTTGGTCTCTTTTGGCAGGTTTTCCCCATCCGATGTGGTAGAGAACCTCTGCAGTGACTTTCAGTCTGTCTGGCAGCTGTCCTGCTCCATCTATGTGGCTGCTTTTTATCCCAGCTGTTGCTAACCAGCAATTTATCCACAGCTGGGGTCATGATTGCTCCCTTCATTAACTTTTTAGTGTCGGCTGCAATATGTGGTCTTTACACCCCATCCCAATGTCTCTCTAATACAAAAAAGTAACCATATTTTTTGTGAAAATTGACTCTACTATAAGTTCTTCTAAATATAACTTTTGTCTTGATTATTGTAAGCCATGTTGCTTAAAACAATAAAATGCTTTCCCCCTCAAACTATTTTGTCTAAAATGACCTTTCTGGAGGTTACACCATTTTAAATGTTGGAGAGAGGTATAAAAAATGAAATTTTCCAGAGAAAGACAGCTGAGAAGTGTAACAGCAGTTTGTCTTTCAGAGTACAAAATAGTAAGTTTGAAATGGATTGTATTATGGCAACTAGAGAAACTGTATCAGCCTCCGTGTTAGAGCTGCCTCTGATATTGAACCTGATGTAATGAGAAACAGGACTTGCATTGGAAAAGACTGTCTATGAAGCCAGTAGCGTATTGATAGGTAAGTGATGAAGAGGTTCCTGACTGGAATGCATTGCATGAAAACACAAACTGAAAAAACTTTAGTTTTGTAAGTTACAAAGTGAATAGCTGAATATTAAAGGTAGCCCAAGCAGAAGATGAAAATGTAGGCAAGATGATTAATTTATAACTTACCTTTCCTGCACATGGTGTACCTTCTTGGGAAGTCTCTAAGATTATTTGAGATATTACTAAAACCTTAAAATGAAAAGGGGTTGGGTTTTCTCCATTTCACCATCTCAGTATGATTACTTTATGGAAAGAAATTAATTTCAGCAGCAATGCTGAGTACAGTAAGAATTCCCCAAAGGGATGGAGCTTGACAGTGTTTCATGAGTGCCACCGAAAATGGCTAAATACTCCTGGAAACTAGACAGTTTATATTATTATGAATGTGATAGCACATAGAGGTCTCAACTAAGTCCGACCCCATTTGAGTATGTCTACACAGCCAGCAGGAGCAAGCAGCCCAGTCCAGGCTGTCAGACTCCAGCTAGTGGGGTTTATGCTTGTGCTTTAAAAATAGCTGTGTAGACAGCACTTTGAAGTTGTGGCTCAGACTGTAATCTGGGTTCTGAAGCCTAGGGTGTAGGGTGGGCTTTGAGCCAAAGCTCCAGCCCAAGCCACAGCTTCAAAGTGCTCTCTTCATAGCTATTTTTAGAGCACTAGTACAAGCCCTGCTAGCCTGAGTCTGTCAGCCCTGACTCAGAGGCTCACAGCCAATGGCTATGTCGATGCACCCACTGTGGCAGACACTGTAAAAGCATAGGGTGACCAGATGACAAGAACAAAATATTGGGAAACATGGGTTGGGGGGCAGCCACAGGCTCACCACCCCACCAGGACCGGCTCAAGGTTTTTTGCCACCCCAAGCAAAAAAAAAAAAAAGCAAAATATCGGGACAAATGGCGTCCCAACCATATATCGGTCGGGACGTGGGACAAACAATTAAATATCGGGACAGTCCCGATTTTATCGGGACATCTGGTCATCATATATAAGCATATAGCGCCAGATTCTGGTACAGTGATTAACAATTTATTTCACAAATGTTCTTATAGATTCATAGACTCATAGATACTAAGGTCAGAAGGGACCATTCTGATCATCTAGTCCAACCTCCTGCACAGCGCAGGCCACAGAATCTCACCCACCCACTCCAAAAAACCTCACCTATGTCTGAGCTATTGAAGTCCTTAAATCATGGTTTAAAGACTTCAAGGAGCAGAGAAGCCTCCCTCAAGTCACCCATGCCCCATGCTACAGAGGAAGGCGAAAAACCTCCAGGGCCTCTCCAATCTGCCCTGGAGGAAAATTCCTTCCCGACCCCAAATATGGCGATCAGCTAAACCCTGAGCATATGGGCAAGATTCACCAGCCAGATACCCAGGAAAGAATTTTCTGTAGTAACTCAGATCCCATCCATCTAATATCCCATCTCAGGGGATCAGTCCTATTTACCCTGAATATTTAAAGATCAATTACTTACCAAAATCCCATTATCCCATCATACCATCTCCTCCATAAACTTATCGAGTAGAATCTTAAAACCAGATAGATCTTTTGCCCCCACTGCTTCCCTTGGAAGGCTATTCCAAAACTTCACTCCTCTGATGGTTAGAAACCTTTGTCTAATTTCAAGTCTAAACTTCCTGGTGACCAGTTTATACCCATTTGTTCTTGTGTCCACATTGGTGCTGAGCTGAAATAATTCCCCTCCCTCTCCTGTATTTATCCCTCTGATATATTTATAGAGAGCAATCATATCTCCCCTCAACCTTCTTTTAGTTAGGCTAAACAAGCCAAGCTCCTTCAGTCTCCTTTCATAAGACAAGTTTTCCATTCCTCGGATCATCCTAGTAGCCCTTCTCTGTACCTGCTCCAGTTTCAATTCATCCTTTTTAAACATGGGAGACCAGAACTGCACACAATATTCTAGGTGAGGTCTCACCAATGCCTTGTATAATGGTACTAAAACCTCCTTATCCCTACTGGAAATGCCTCTCCTGATGCATCCCAAAACTGCATTAGCTTTTTTCACAGCCATATCACATTGGCAGCTCATAGTCATCCTATGATCAACCAATACTCCAAGGTCCTTCTCCTCTTCCGTTACTTCTAATTGATGCGTCCCCAACTTATAACTAAAATTCTTGTTATTAATCCCTAAATGCATAACCTTACATTTCTCACTATTTCATCCTATTACTATTACTCCAGTTTACAAGGTCATCCAGATCCTCCTGTATAATATCCCGATCCTTCTCTGAATTGGCAATACCTCCCAGCTTTGTATCATCTGCAAACTTTATTAGCAAAAAGAAAAGGAGTACTTGTGGCACCTTAGAGACTAACAAATTTATTAGAGCATAAGCTTTCGTGAGCTACAGCTCACTTCATCGGATGCAGCTGTAGCTCACGAAAGCTTATGCTCTAATAAATTTTTAGTCTCTAAGGTGCCACAAGTACTCCTTTTCTTTTTGCGAATACAGACTAACACGGCTGCTACTCTGAAACTTTATTAGCACACTCCCACTTTTTGTGCCAAGGTCAGTAATAAAAAGATTAAATAAGATTGGTCCCAAAACCGATTCCTGAGGAACTCCACTGGTAACGTCCCTCCAACCTGACAGTTCTCCTTTCTTGTTGTCCTCAGTGTGATATGAGTCAAGGTGACATAATCTGGTCCATTGGCCCTGTCCCAGAAGCTCACAATCTTAAAAAACAAGATGCAGTAATGGTGAAACAAGCAAGTGGGAGAGATAAAGGAGGGGAGATTGGAATAACAATTATAATAGGATATTCTAGCATAGACTCACTATGAACTAATAGGTAGCAATCGTCATGGTAATGACAGCTTGCCACTTGCCTTGTCATTATTTTGGAATAAAATGTTGGGCTGCATTAAGAAGCCAGTTATATGGCATGGCACATCTTTTATCTGAATCAAGTGAGGGCCATGAAAAGGCAACAAAGAGAATGGGTGTATGGGGCAGGAGATTCAAAATGAGGAGAGACTAAAGAGGCTTGTGATAGTTTGGAAAAGTGAAGAGCTATAACGGAAACCTAGAATAATGAATGATACATCAAGACCATTCAAGTGCTCTGAATCCTCTTGCCCACAACATGATTTTCCCAAGAAAACAATGGGTTTCAGAGTAGCAGCTGTGTTAGTCTGTATCCGCAAAAAGAACAGGAGTACTTGTGGCACCTTAGAGACTAACAAATGTATTAAAGCATAAGCTTTCGTGGGCTACAGCTCACTTCATCGGATGCATAGAATGGAACATATAATAAGAAGAGAGAGAGAGAGAGAGAGAGAGAACATGCAAAGGTGGAGTCAGAGGATAATTAATTAAGATGAGCTATTATCAGCAGGAGAAAAAAACTTTTTTAGTGATAATCAAGATGGCCCATTTAGACAGTTGACAAGAAGGTGTGAGGATACTTAACATGGGGAAATAGATACAATATGTGTAATTACCCAGCCACTCTCAGTCTCTATTCAAACCCAAGTTAATGTTATCTAGTTTGCATATTAATTCAAGCTCAGCAGTTTCTTGTTGGAGTCTGTTTTTGACGCTTTTCTGTTCAAAATTGCCATCCTTAAATCTTTTAATGAGTGGCCAGAGAGGTTGAAGTGTTCTCATACCAGTTTTTGAATGTTATGATTCCTGATGTCAGATTTGTGTCCATTTATTCTTTTGTGTAGAGACTGTCCGGTTTGGCCAATGTACATGGCAGAGGGGGCATTGCTGACACATGATGGCATATATCACATTGGTAGATTTGAAGGTGAACAAGCCCCTGATGGTGTGGCTAATGAGATTAGGTCCTATGATGGTGTCACTTGAATAAATATGTGGACAGAGTTGGCATCAGGCTTTGTTGCAAGGATAGGTTCCTGGGTTAGTGTTTTTGTTGTGTGGATTAAAAACTGATACTGTAAACTGAAAATGGATTAATGTTTTTAGGTATTATATGGATAACTATGGAATTCACTGTCATGAGATATTCTTGAGGTAACTAAAACAAAATTAGCAAAATTTAAGAAAAAAAGGAGACATAGATAAACAGCATATACATTTTCATCATCAAACCTTATTTTCCAGGTTATAAAATAATCAACAGTCATCAGAATGGAATGTTTCTATTGTGACAAAACTCTGTACTTGCCTCTGTGGGTCCCGCATTTCCTGGCGGATTTTGCTAGCCTCAGAGGCTCACTCTGACCCTCCACGTAACCCTTCTTTCTCTAGTGACAAGGGTCACAGTCTACTGAGCCATTTTCATCATAAGCCAGCGAGGGAGGTGAGGAGAAGTTATTCTTCCTTGCACAGTCTCTGTTGTCTCCCAGTCTCAGTGATTAATCAGGGGGCAAAGGTGGTGGTGGGGAGCCCGGGCCCACCCTCTACTCCAAGCTCCAGCCCAGGGACCCTAATAGTATCAGCTATGGTAGTTGATCTTTTAAAAACATGACATGTACAATTCCCTGGGCTACTTCCCCCACAGCAGCCCTCACTTCCTCAAGCTCCACTTCACCCTTACCTCAGGGTCTCCTTCCTTGTGCCTGATATGGTGTGTACTACTCAGCCTCTCCAACCACACAACTTCCTCCCATAGCTCCTGACATGCACACTCACCTGACTGACTGGGAGGCTTTTAACTAGTTTCAGCCAGCCCCTGATTGGTTTCCGGTGTCCCAATCAACCTACCATTCTCCCTGCCTTCTGGAAAGTTCTTAATTGGCCCTAGATGTCTTAATTGATCTGGAGCAGCTTCCATTTCACTTAACCTGGTACCAGGGATTTGTTTAGCCTGGAGCTAATATATCTATCTCCTACCTCTTTTCCATAGCCATCTGGCCTTGCCCCATCACAATATCTATCAAGTTTCACGATTGTCCAGGTAAAATATACGGTTTTGCATACTGTCAACTTGATAAATGGTGGCAAAGGAGGAGGAGCACCCATTAGGGAATTTTCAATACTGTAACTTTCTCTTGCTCGCATTTAGTAGCATCCATTACTCCAGTATCTCATTTCCCTATAGGATTCAATTATTCACAAAGGCATACCCCCCAGTATGCCGATTTTTTAACATGATCTTCAGTGCAAAATAGCATGTCCCGGGAAACAAGATAACAAATAACTTGAAATAACATGAACACTCTAGCTTGAATTTTTCAGGCAGAGACCTTAAATCACTGAACTTGGGTCACTTTTAAGAACTTTAGAGTAGATATGTTCTGAAATAATGCATTGGTTAAATAAAATTATTTAATCAACTGTTTCAGTTTTAGATTGTTTAAGGTAAAGTACAGAAAAAGGCTTTTTATAAATATCTCTTATTAATCAAAATAGACTTTTAGAGGTGGTTATATGAATGTTTACAATGTGCCAATATATGAACTTGTCCTAGGATGTTAAAAACCTAGCAAGCAGTAAAAATTTCTATCAGTCTTATTACAAAGTAGAAAATTTACCTAATTCAGTATTATTCTCAGGCAATTTTGGTATAAAAAGAGATCCTTAATATAGAACTTTACAAACTTAAGTCCAAAAGATTGACTCACTGTTGCTGACAGTCTATGTAATCATACTGGCATAAATCTAGAATAACATTGTTTAAGAGGACCATCTATTTTTACTATATAGGTTACCCCTATATTGTCACTAATCGATGCTATTTCCTCTAGGTTCAGAATATTATAATTAGCCTTATTCTTTATATAGCTGTTCTGAAATTTTCAATTATTTTATCTCTAACTATGTTTGAATTCATTAAGATTATTTCCTGACTCTACCAACTTCATTGCATTATTTAATATAATAATAACTTGACACAATGATTCCCCATTTTCTCATATGAAGATATATTTATTTTAGCCAGTTACCGAAAGAAAAGAATTTCAGAAAGAGAGGCAGACTAACTTCTCAGCCTTAAAACTCATCTTCTGTGAAACAGTTTGTTTGCTTCATCTGGGGTCCAAGCTCCTATAAACAGTGCATATTTTATGGCATCATTCTCACATCCCATTAAACCATTTCTAAATCATTCCATGACCTTGATGTTACATGGAGTATATGTGGGACTGGCAAGAAAATGGATGCTGCAACTAGAACACTGGACACATAATGCAAAGCATGTTCGAGGAATGCCCAACTCCTAAGTCTGATGGCAGAATCACTCACATGAATCTGAAGAGATCCTAGAGGGCAGTGTTATTGTGAAATTTCATAAGGAACGGATTTCATGTTTCTAACATAAACTAGATAAACTCACCATATGTATGCTCTATGGTTCTGTGGATGTATTCTCTTGATGGATGGTATCTAGTAATACTAGAAATAATACTTGGAGAGCCCAAGGAAGGGAGAATAAGAAAAGGGAGCCCAGGATTAATTAACCAGAAAAAAACAAATATAGAGCCTGTTCAATTACAGGCGAGGGTCAGCTTTTTGTATTTATTTTTCACTACATTATTTTATGATTTCCTATTTTTCACTACATTTGACTCTTTTATGCCAAGCTCCATTCCAGCTGACTACCCTGTACCAGTAAGAAGAGATGCAGAGCCTTAGCCAGGAACACAGGATGTGAAAAAAATCATTCAGACATTTTATCTAACAAATGATTGATTGAATATAGGGTAACTATGAAGTAGTAAAATTAAATTGGAGCCCAAATGTTTTCTGCAGTTTCTGAGGTTTTTTGTTTTGCTTATGAAAAGGATTTTTCTGTGGGTGTGTTTCATTGTTGTTGTTCTATAGAGTGCCTTTTCTCATTATTTTTAATAACTCTTTTGTAGGTGTTGAAACTGAAATTAGTTTGCTTGCTACTTTTTTCATCCTTCATATAAGAACTCACGTTTCAGTATTTGCAGGATTAGGTCATTGATGTGGTCATTATGATCTCTTCAGGTTGCTAGTTTTGTCCACCAGTGTCACAGGATTTGGACACATTGCCCTAATCTCTTTAGACATCACACTTGAGAGGCAGTTTTGCCTCAGTGTACTGACCATTGTGCACTGGTAGACTCCCGTGTTCTCACCCTACTTCACTGGGTGGCCTTTGGAAAGTTAATTAACCCCGTCTGTGTCTGAGTCCTGATCCATATTATACAGATAATATTTACCTATTTCATAGGAGTGTTGTGAATATTAATACATTAAAGTTTGTTGTTATCTTCCTATGGCCTGTGCTACACATGTCAGATTACGTGGCCACAGTGGTCCATTCTGGTATTATAATCTATGAATGAAAATATATAATAATAATGATATTTATTAATCTCTACTACCTTCAATCGCCTCTTGTTTTAACATTTGTTTTTCTGGTTTAATCAGATGACTCTGATTTTTGTAGGTACTGAAATGCTGATAAATTCAATATCAGCCCTGTTGGCATGCCTGTTTGGCAGTGGGTTCGAAGAGAAGAGGTTGGTTACCTGTACAACAGATCTTTGATTTTTCTTCCCATTTTGGTAGTGTCACAGAATGAATGACAAGTGTAGCTTAGAAAAAGCTTATATCACTTTTACTAATACATATTGTCTGCAGTTCCATCTAGCCTGGCTTTATAATTTTCCTGTATCTTGTGTGCTTAGAGAGAGGTGCTTCTTTTAACCCCCTACGCTCAACATATTACACAATACATGGTAATAAAACAGCGAGCTGTAATATTTTGTATATGTTAGGTTAAATGTTTGTTTAACCTAACAGCATAATTGTCCACAGTTATAAGTTACCACACAGCTCATTTTAAGCAAGCACATTGATTCTTAGGGTGAAAGCATTACAGAGAAGACATATTAAAATAATAAAAGAACATACACATGTTAATATGCTTAGCAGAGATCACCCCAACTCCAACCTTGGGCTCTGACAGATGTCGTTCCTTCCAACCCTTCTCCAAGAATTGCCCAAACCCCTTACACAAAAGGTTTTGTCTGTATGTTGCAGTAATTGAGATGCAAGATAATGAAAACTCGGATGATAGTTTTAGTGGTGTAGATGGATAGGAAGAGCCATAACCCAGATATTATGCAGAAAAAATGTCAAGATTTATATATAGTCTGAATGTGAGGATTGAGAGAGAAATCTAACTTGACAGTGACACACTGGTAACAGGCCTGAATGACAGGCAGGATGGTGGTGTTGTCCACAGTGATCAAAAAAGGAGGTAGTGCAGAAGGCACGTGAGGAAAGATTAGGAGATCTGGTTTAGCTTAAGTGTACAGCTAGACATTCATGAAGAGCTGTCAGAGAGACAGGTTGTGACTTTAGTTTGGACAGAAGGAGACAGGTGTGGAATAAAGAGGTAGATCTATGACTTGTCAGAACAGAAATGGTAGCTGAATTTGTATTTGCAGTGGAGATTACCCAGAGAGCAGAGAAGGGGACCAAGAACACAGCCCTATGGAATCTTCACAGACAGTTGGAGTGTGGATAAGGAGGATCCTCTAGAGGACACACTGAGGTAGCGATGAGAAAGGAAGGAGGAGAAACAGGAGGGGACCGTCATGGAATCCAAAAGAGGACAAGACTTCAAGAAGAAGAGCATGGCTGACTATGTCAAAGGTGGGTGACAGATCTAGGAGGAGGAGGATGGAGTACTGTTTCTGAACTTTAGCTAGGAAAAGGTTAGTAGAGACTTTGGTGGGAGTGGTTTCAGTGGTCCTGAGTTGTTTAGAAGATCCATTTCTATCTAGGACCTAACGACTATTAAGATAATGGCAAGGCAATTTATGTTCCCTACTGTTTTGTTCAGCTAACTCTATGTAAGCCAGGTGTAAGGGAGGGAAGGACTGCAGGCAAAACAAACATATACAACTTTAACTGTATTCCTCAATCTGAAAAGGGCTCCACAGATAGTAAGAAGATTGGGTTTCCACTTCATTTTGCACACTCTTCTCTGATTAGTGGACAATTTCTACATGATGTTCCCAAAGATATTTTAATTGTTTTTGTCATGGTGCATGAGTTATTTTGTCATTTAAACCTTGAGATGCTTTACAAATTTGATGTAACTGTTTGTAAAGCTTAGAGTATTTTAGATCTAATACCCTCAGAGTCTCCCAACCCCATTAAAAATGTAGACAACCAATTGTTGTGAAAGCTAAAGTTTGTGAACTCATAACAAACAGTTTTACTTTAAATATTAAGGATTATTTAATTTGTTTGATTCTTTAGGTAGATTTATCAGAGCAATTTGTGAACCGAGTGCAGCATTGCTTGAGACGTGTGGGATAATAAAGTGAAGGACAACATGTCCAATTTTTTTTTCAGCCCAAAGTAATGTTGTTTACCAAAACACTGGCAGCATCTTATCACAATAAAACAGACATAGTCTAATATTTAGTTTTGAGAGGCAGCTAAAATTCAATGTATATTGAACCTTTAAATAGTTTTGAAGCAGCTGGCCTACAGAAAATAGCATTGAACATAAATATACCCCCCACACTCTGCCCCCAATATCTGAATGAGACTGGCTTCTACTGGGAGACAAAATGAAACCTTTTCTTTACTTTCCATTTTCAGGGACACAGTAAAATAAGCTTTAGGGAAGCTAGAAGACACTTGACATTATTATTGTATTAATCAGTCATTTTTAAATTTTATTTTGCTATTTTTTCATCACTTCAATAGTATAATGTAGAATACAAGGACCAACAGAGATGCAAAGAAGGACTTGACGGGCATTACAAAATGATTTTACATTATAATCCTTGTTCATAAGAAAAAGCAAAATTTTCCTCAGACATTAAAGATTAGGAGGTGTTCAGAGGTTATGTTAATAGGCACCATATAAATTCCTAAAATAGACAGAAATCAGGGTCTTATGTGTCATTATGAAAACAATGTGCTGTATATCTTTAGTTAGTTTTTTATCAATGATTATCAGAAACATATCGAGAGAGGACTCACCGAATCCAAGCTCACAGTGACATTAAAACATCAAGGTGAGATTTTCAAAAGCAGTCAGTATTAGCCTATGTCTGCTCCCATTTCAGTCAATTGTTAAACTCCCATTCACCTCAGTGAGAGGAGTTAAATTAATGGTGAGTGCTTTTGAAAAACCCAGCATAGATGCACATTATGGAGAATTGTGTCCAGTTCTGGGTACCACACTTCAGGAAAAATATGGACAAATGGGGGAAGTCTAGAGGAGAGAAAGAAAAATTATTAAAGGTCTAAAATTAAATTACCAAGGAGGAAAGATTGAAACAACTGAGTTTGTTTAGTCTGTAGTAGAGAAGACTGGGGCTGGGGGGACATGATAGCAGTGTTCAAGTACGTAAAAGTTTGTTATAAAGAGGAGAGTGATAAATTGTTTTTCACCAGTGAGGACAAGAAAAGAAGTTTGAGATTGAGATTGGACATTAGACAAAACTTCCTAACTGCAAGGGTAGTTAAGTACAGGGAACAAAATCACTTAGGGAGGTTTTGGAATCTCCCTTACTGAAGGTTTTTAA
Source organism: Dermochelys coriacea (assembly GCF_009764565.3). Lineage (NCBI taxonomy): Eukaryota > Metazoa > Chordata > Testudines > Dermochelyidae > Dermochelys > Dermochelys coriacea. The sequence goes on along the minus strand of NC_050070.1, from coordinate 38,620,108 downwards.
GAACGGATTCGACAAACACCTGTCAGGGATGGTCTAGATCAGCAGTTCTCAAACTTAAGCAACCTGAGGACCCCCATTTTGATTTATATTTTTTCAGGGACTCCCAAGACCCTGCTGACGCCCAGGTCCTGCCCCCACTCCACCCCTTCTCTAAAGACTCTACCCCATCTCTTCCCATCCCCACTGCACCCCTGCCCCTCCTCTTCCCCGCCTCTTTCCATCCCTTCCCCTGAGCATGCCTCATCCCCACTTCTCCACCATCCCTCCCAGTGCCTCCTGCACACCAGGAAACAGAGGGAGGGGTAGGAATTGAGGGAGGGTGAGGGAGGAGTTGATCAGCGGGGCCTGCGGACCCCCTGGAGTACCTTCACAGACCCCAGGGGTTCGCGGACCCCAGTTTGAGAAACGCTGGTTTAGATAATACTTGGTCCTGGCTCAGTGCATGGGACTGGACTAGATGACTTATCAAGGTCCCTCAAATCTTACATTTCTATGATTCTATAATTATGAAGTAAAAATAGACCCTGTATAGTACATTGCAGTATTCCAAATGCTTAATTACCAAGGCATGAATCATTGAGGTCTGCATCCAAAGGGAAAGGTCACAACCTCCTGGCTAAGAGCGGAAGACAAAAATACTTCTGATCATGGCTGCTATCTGGACATCTAAAAAAAGCTGAGGATCCGGTAAGACCCCAAACAACAAAGCTGAATAACCAAAGGCAGGAAATCTCTCTTGATTGAGAGAGCTGATATCAGCATTATCATTTCTTACAGCTATTTCCCCCCTCCAGTGTTAATTCAATCTTCTCTAAATTAAGCCACAGCCAATTTACCTTCATCCAAATCCCAGTCCTGCTAAGGAATTGGGTATGCTGGTTTCCCAGGTAGATCCAATGAAATAGATGTTTGAGCTACCACATATTGGAGATACCAGGACAATAGCTCCCCTAATGTCCTACACTGGAAAGGAGGAGCAACAGAACACGGCCTTAAGTTATCCCCCAATCCTGCCACACACACATGAATCGCATATCAAATCACCACATTGTCTGTCCTTCCCTGGGCAGGGGTGTGAAGGAAGGGAACAAGGGGAAAAACACACATCTGAGATAAGAGTAAATCTAATGAATTTGGATCTGTGGTAATTTCAGCCTACTAGAACCAGTTTAAAAAATACCTGAAAAATACCAGGGTTTTCATCTCATATCCATTAATGCTGGCTGCTACACAATAAGACTGCTATTGAATATGTTAGAGTTTAAATCGAGCTGAATTCAAGTTTCTGCTTTCATTTCCCACCTGACTCTGTGACATGAAGAACCACATTATGTTTTGTGCAGGTGTGCAGGGGTACAAGTAGAATTTCTCCACTCCTGGCATCTATATAGGACATGCTTGAGCTCCCTTTGAGTAAAGAAGGGCAATGCTACAATGGCCTGAAGCACTCACTCCACACCTGGAAAGACAACAGGGCCATGCCCATGACCCCCTTCCATATATATGAATGCTCAGAGGTCAATGCTGAGGAATAATGGATGGAAGGTAGATCCTTAAAGGGTGTAGAACATGCCACTCAAGTGTCTTCCTGTGAGCAACAGAGTCATGCTGTCAGCCTCTGTTCTGTACAGGTAGCATGCTTCTCATAACTGCCTTTCAGGCAATTCACCTCCATGTTCCCCAATATGATGGTTGTAGTAATTAGGCCACAGTTAGATCACAATTGCATTTTCTTTATGTAAAATCCCTGAAATTGCTTCAGGCATAGCCAAATGTATGGTGCAAAGTGACTGTCCACAGATAAATAGATCCTGAGAGGGCATTACCTATACATCGTGCAATGAAGTTAACATTTTTACAGTTTCTGAAAACTCTAGCAATTATTCACTGGGGTAAAGGTATTAATCTAGTCGTAAACAAATAATCTAATCTGTGAGTCTGAATGTCTTCCCTGATCGATAGGAATTTCCAAGTGTAATTGTTCAATACCTATCTATTTAGATTTGTAATTGAAAAGCAAAGTTAACAATTCCTCTTTAGTGCCGCTGTTTAATTTTTTTTCTCCACATGTCTAGAGTTAATCCCTTTTTCTTAAAAAATATTGAGGGAAATTGAAAGCAATATATTTGTGTAAGATTTCACCATGATTGTTATTTTCAAGTTGTGAACACCTGAAATTATACATACATTATATTCTTTATTTCATATGATCCAGTACAATAAACGCATTACTAGTTTATACAATAATTGCTTCAGTGCTTATTCCTATGCTTGCTGATAATGATAATATTCTGAAGGCAAGGTGAGAATGGAATGTCTATGGTGTCTGTGGTGTGTGATGGATAGGATCTGGATCTGGATCTAGAGGCGCCTTTGGTATTTTTTTATTTTATTTTTATGAAAAAGGACACATTTACAGAAGTCAGGAAAGGAAAGATAAAGCTGTAAACACAACAGAATCATCTTTCCCACTTTAGGTGAAGAATGCATTTGTTTATAAAATACGAGGGGTATTACTGTGTGCAAAACAGTATGTTTATTTCTATGTGGTACATATTTGTTGACACAAGCTGCTAAGCACTTATTATTTGAACCACATTATCTCATTTCCACAGATAGTACATGCAGTTAATCACTAGTTCAAGTCACACTAACTTATAAATATTTTATACCTTTAAGTAATAAGGATATTAATCTGGTATCTTGAGAAAAAATAATTCTTGGAGATCTTTGGTCCCCTCTGATATTTAGAATTTGCATGTCTATACTTTATTTGATAATACCGGAGACAGACTTCTAACAATAACATTAAAATAGAGAATGAAGGTGCAATTAATATTTTGAAGCCATGGGACAATTGCTAATGGCTTGTTAAAAATGCATAAAAGATTCCAGTTGAAGCAAAAGTGAATATGCCTCAATGTCAAAGTCACTAGACACCAGCTTTGACCTAGTTTTCTTTTCTACCTGCTTGCAAAGTTCATGTAGTTCTTAGATGTATTTTTCTAAACAAATGATTTAGTGTATTTTAAACAAAATTTTAACTTGTTTATTTTAATAAAATAATGCCAGCAGCCCAGTGTCCATGAGAGAGTGGAAATTAATCAGACATATTTTTAGTTGCCTTAAATGGTGGGCGACTGGACATATTATTTGTGTTTTGATACCACCTAGGAGCCCCAGTCATAGACCCGAATCCCGTTATGCCAAGTGCTGTACACACACAAAACAAAAAGATTATCCCTGCCCCCATAAAGCTTACCATTTACACTGTATTGTATTAATATACTTACAAAGTATTATACTTTGCCAGCAAGTTAAAGAAGTATGGGCTGGATGAATGGATTATAAAGTGGCTAGATTGTCAGGCTCAACAGGTAGTGATCAATGGCTCCATGTCTAGCTGGCAGCTGCTATCAAGTGGAGTACCCCAAGGGTCGGTCCTGGGGCTGGTTCTATTCAATATCTTCATTAATGATCTGGAGGATGGCGTGGATTGCACCCTCAGCAAGTTTGCAGATGACACTAAACTGGGAGGAGAGATAGATATGCTGGAGGTTAGGGATAGGATACAGAGGGCCCTAGACAAATTAGAGGATTGGGCCAAAAGAAATCTGATGAGGTTCAACAAGGACAAGTGCAGAGTCCTGCACTTAGGACAGAAGAATCCCATTCACCGCTACAGACTAGGGACCGAATGGCTAGGCAGCAGTTCTGCAGAAAAAGACCTAGAGGTTACAGTGGATGAGAAGTTGGATATGAGTCAACAGTGTGCCATTGTTGCCAAGAAGGCCAATGGCATTTTGGGATGTATAAGTAGGGGCATAGCTGGCAGATTGAGGGAAGTGATTGTTCCCCTCTATTCGACATTGGTGAGGCCTCATTTGGAGTACTGTGTCAGTTTTGGGCCCCACACTACAAGAAGAATGTGAAAAAATTGGAAAACGTCCAGCAGAGGGCAACAAAAATGATTAGGGGACTGGAATACATGACTTATGAGGAGAGGCTGAGGGTACTGGGATTGTTTAGTCTTTGGAAGAGAAGAATGAGGGGGGATTTGATAGCTGCTTTCAACTACCTGAAAGGGGTTCCAAAGAGGATGGATCTAGACTGTTCTCAGTGATAGCAGATGACAGAACAAGGAGTAATGGTCTCAAGTTGCAGTGGGGGAGGTTTAGGTTGGATATTAGGAAAAACTTTTTCATTAGGAGGGTGGTTAAGCTCTGGAATGTGTTACCTAGGGAGGTGATGGAATCTCCTTCCTTTGAAGTTTTTAAGGTCAGGCTTGACAAAGCCCTGGCTGGGATGATTTAGTTGAGGATTGATCCTGCTTTGAGCAGGGGGTTGGACTAGATGACCTCCTGAGGTCCCTTCCAACCCTTATATTCTATGATTCTATGATTGAAAATAAATGTAATTCTGTGAACAAAATGGGAATCTTAAATGCTTCCTGCTTAAGGAATATTTGCATTAACAAAAACAAATTGATAACAATGGGGGTGGAGGGAATTCAAGTATCATTGACAATCATCATCACTGAAGAGGAGAGACATGAAAATTTACTCCCTCCTTACCCATCTCCTGCCATCTTCCTATTCTTTCCTCACCCTTGTCTTCTCCCAAAACCTTCATTCTGCCTTCCTTTTTAATTACTACTTGATGGCACTGGGTTTGGGAGTGGAGGGGGGAATTAAAAGAAAGTTATTCAGCCAGATTCTGTGATGCATCTCTGGGAAATTCCAAATTCTTGTTCCTGAGGGTGCTAAAACAGCCACAATGTGATATATGGTAGATGTCCAGATCAGCTGCAATTCCTTTTTTTACATTGTTATAGAAATTCTCCTAGGTTGTCACTTGTATAGTTACTACATAAATATTCATCACATTTAATCTTGAAAAGGTCCCAATCAGCTTTTTGAAAATTCCAGCTAGGAATTCTTTCTATGTGTCTTCAGCATTTCTTCAATTTTGATACTCAATAAGCATAGAGAAGTGATCACTTCCCATTCTGTCTTCTTTATCTATTTTCCAGTTGAATTTACTAGCTACATTATTTGCTGGAATTTCTGCATCCAAATCAGAGAAAGATCCATTCATTGAATTAAGTTTAGTAGCTGCTCATGTGTTCAATATTACTGGGTTATGCATATGAACAAATTGTTCTAAGCATTTACCATTTAGGTAACTATATATAACTCAGTATAACTATTAAAGTCTCTGGAAATTCTAAATGGGCTTTTTATGTTTACTAATTTTTCTAATGCTAAAATAACTAATTTTACATGGATTTTAAACATTATAAATCAATACATAAATGTTTTTCTTCTGCATGAGAATTTCAATAGCATTATATTCTAAACAGCTTCTGCACATCCCTGTTAACATAACTACTTCCCTCTTTTATAAATGTAGCTTCTCGATTCCTCTGGAGTATATCACATCCCAGTAGATTGAACACAAGTTTACTTATTAGCCAGGTTTCTTGCACACATATTACATCAGGCTTTTTTCCCATTTCAAAGATGGCCTTCTTAAATTCCTATCCATTCATTATTAAACTATGTGCATTCTAGTTAAAGATCATTAAGACCAGGTAATTTAAGTTGTATTATTGCCTTCGTTTAAAATTGTGTGGATGTGATTTATTGAGAGGTTGTCTGCCTTTAGATATTTTTCTCCTGCTTTTGCTATTATTTTAATCCTTTCACATTTTTCCCATCTGCAAGGTGCAGTTAATTACTTCTGTAATGCATGTTATAAACGTCTCTTTACCTACAAGCACTACATCATCTCCCATTTCTCTCATATTCTCCTCTCTGACCAGAGATGTGTTGCCTTTAAACAGCTTTTATTTTATGTTAGTATTTTTCTTTTTCTATTTTCTGCAGTGAGTACATTTTGGTAGCCTCCTCAGAGGATTTTTTTTTGTATTTCTCTAGCTTGTTCTGCTATTCCACATTATTTCTTTGGTGCACTATGTCCCCCCCCTCCACAATTGCTGCATTTAGGTTCTATTCCTTCTACACTGTTCTCATATAAGTGATTTCTGTACATTTACTGCATCTCATTGTTTACTTACAAATGGCTGCCACATGTCCAAACCTTTGACAATTATAGCACCTCACAAGAGGGTGGGGGGTGATTTAAGCCAGAAAGATGGATTACCCATTTGGATCCTATCCAGAAGTCTTCCACCTTTAAGTGGTATGAGTAGAACCATAGATGGCCAGTTTTCTCCCTTTCTCTTACTAAACAATACTTAATCTTCACCTTTACTCTTTTTGATGTCCTCTTCAGAGAATCTTAGCAGCACTCCATAAAATAACCTCCCTCGCTTCCATCAGGAATTGAGGCAGTTGACAAGTAACATTCTTTTTCCGTAAGGTCACAGTTTTAATAAGTTTTTCAGCTTGCTCTTTATGTTGTACATTCTATTAATAGGTCTTGATCCTGCATTCTTTTAGCTCTTTGTATGTCACCAACTCTTCCCTTTATCCATTCTGGCATTTTCAGGGGGTTAACTTCTATTTTCACATCTTATGTCACTGATATGACAATTATGAATTGTTGATATTTTATCCTATTTTTGTTTCACTTCTATGTATTCCTTCTTCTTCTTCTTCTTCTCCTTCTTCAAATCCTGATATATCTAGTCTTTTTTCTCTTTCTTGATCTCAGACCATTCCTCATCCCCTGCTGCTTTCCTTCATAGTCCAAAGCAACATTCTCTTCCCCACTTTTCTACTTCCATTGTCAGTTTCAATGTTCAACCTCATTTTAGCTGGGGGCTGGGACCACCTGCAGCCCTCCACCCAGCTTGCTCCTGCAGCCCAGCCTCATGGTCTTCAGCCAGACACAAGCCCTGCCTTGCCCCCAACTCTGGACACTTCCTGGAATGCCCTTTGGCACCCCAAACACCCCTAATTCTAGCTCCCCTGGTCTTGGGTAGTGGACCACACACTGGTTCCCACTGCTGCTGGATGGTAGCATGGAGGTGTTTGCTTTCTAGCAGCTCGATAGGCCTGGGTTTGAGATTCATTGGGCCTTACACCACCACTCTGGCAGCTTATAGGAGCCATAAATGAGTCACAATAGGACTTCGGAGAACTCTACCAGTGCAAGAGCAGCATAGGGCCAACAGAAGCAACCCTACTTTGCCTCCCAACTTGCAAACACTGGATTAGGGGTATAGATATAGCCCTCAGTGCTACAGAGATTCTGTTCTCAAGTAAGGCTGCCCTGAGTTATAGCAGCACTAACTTACTCTAATGGCATGTCATATAGGGTGCAGATAAGAAGGTATTGATGATGATGTATAGAGCATTGATAAGATCAATTTTAGACTACAGATGGCAAGCTTTTGGTTCAGCCTCAAAAAGAACCCTTAGAAACTTGGAATTGCTCCAGGCCCACGCTCTGCAAGTGGCATGTGGCACAATGATAACAAGACCAATGAGTGTGCTTCAAATAGTTGCTGAGAAGCACCTATAAATCTAAGAAAGAAACTATCAGATCCAACCTTTTGGGAAAAGGAAAAACAGAATCATGAAAATAAAACTACACAACAGATTTATGAGGATTACTTGGAGCTTAGTAGACAAAATTATATGGATTGCCACAGACTTCCTCACACTCAAAAAATCGGTAAAAGAGATATGTAAAAAAGAAAATGAGAAATAAAAAAAATAGTCATGGAAAATCAAATTACAATGAGACAGTTATTCCTTCTTTTGTGGATTTGGAACTGTATGAAAAAAACCAGGGAAGGAAAAAAACAACACATTATGATCAGTGAAATTTCTGAACGAATGGGGATAATAGTGGCACAAACCTGGGCATGAGATGTGTGACTGGTTGCAGTTGTAATTTTATTTGATTATTTGTCAGGCATTATGACAAACAGATCAGGGACTTCGTAAAGCAAAACTGACATCATACATGAAATACTGTTTCTAACTATGGAAATGATGCATGCAGGTATCTGTAACAATAGCATGGATTCCGGCACATATTGGAATGCTTGTAAAAGAGATGGCTGACAAAACAAAAAAACAAGCTCTAAAAAATGAGGAGTGGCTAATAAGCCAACTAGGGGGAGCGCTTTTCTTGACCTGCTGCTCACAAACCGGGTAGAATTAGTGGGGGAAGCAAAAGTGGATGGGAATCTGGGAGGCAGTGACCATGAGTTGGTTGAGTTCAGGATCCTGACGCAGGGAAGAAAGGTAAGCAGCAGGATACGGACCCTGGACTTCAGGAAAGCAGACTTTGACTCCCTCAGGGAACAGATGGCCAGGATCCCCTGGGGGACTAACATGAAAGGGAAGGGAGTCCAGGAGAGCTGGCTGTATTTCAAGGAATCCCTGTTGAGGTTACAGGGACAAACCATCCCGATGAGTCGAAAGAATAGTAAATATGGCAGACGACCAGCTTGGCTTAATGGTGAAATCCTAGCGGATTTTAAACATAAAAAAGAAGCTTACAAGAAGTGGAAGGTTGGACATATGACCAGGGAAGAGTATAAAAATATTGCTCGGGCATGTAGGAAAGATATCAGGAGGGCCAAATCGCACCTGGAGCTGCAGCTAGCAAGAGATGTCAAGAGTAACAAGAAGGGTTTCTTCAGGTATGTTGGCAACAAGAAGAAAGCCAAGGAAAGTGTGGGCCCTTACTGAATGAGGGAGGCAAGCTAGTGACAGAGGATGTGGAAAAAGCTAATGTACTCAATGCTTTTTTTGCCTCTGTTTTCACTAACAAGGTCAGCTCCCAGACTGCTGTGCTGGGCATCACAAAATGGGGAAGAGATGGCCAGCCCTCTGTAGAGATAGAGGTGGTTAGGGACTATTTAGAAAAGCTGGACGTGCACAAGTCCATGGGGCCGGACGAATTGCATCCGAGAGTGCTGAAGGAATTGGCGGCTGTGATTGCAGAGCCCTTGGCCATTATCTTTGAAAACTCGTGGCGAACGGGGGAAGTCCCGGATGACTGGAAAAAAAAATAATGTAGTGCCCATCTTTAAAAAGGGAAGAAGGAGGATCCTGGGAATTACAGGCCAGTCAGCCTCACCTCAGTCCCTGGAAAAATCATGGAGCAGGTCCTCAAAGAATCAATCCTGAAGCACTTAGAGGAGAGGAAAGTGATCAGGAACAGTCAGCATGGATTCACCAAGGGAAGGTCATGCCTGACTAATCTAATCGCCTTTTATGATGAGATTACTGGTTCTGTGGATGAAGGGAAAGCAGTGGATGTATTGTTTCTTGACTTTAGCAAAGCTTTTGACACGGTCTCCCACAGCATTCTTGTCAGCAAGTTAAGGAAGTATGGGCCGGATGAATGCACTATAAGGTGGGTAGAAAGCTGGCTAGATTGTCGGGCTCAACGGGTAGTGATCAATGGCTCCATGTCTAGTTGGCAGCCGGTGTCAAGTGGAGTGCCCCAGGGGTCATCCTGGGGCCCGTTTTGTTCAATATCTTCATAAATGATCTGGAGGATGGTGTGGATTGCACTCTCAGCAAATTTGCGGATGATACTAAACTGGGAGGAGTGGTAGATACGCTGGAGGGGAGGGATAGGATACAGAAGGACCTAGACAAATTGGAGGATGGGCCAAAAGAAATCTAATGAGGTTCAATAAGGATAAGTGCAGGGTCCTGCACTTAGGATGGAAGAATCCAATGCACCGCTACAGACTAGGGACCGAATGGCTCGGCAGCAGTTCTGCGGAAAAGGACCTAGGGGTGACAGTGGACGAGAAGCTGGATATGAGTCAGCAGTGTGCCCTTGTTGCCAAGAAGGCCAATGGCATTTTGGGATGTATAAGTAGGGGCATAGCGAGCAGATCGAGGGACGTGATCGTTCCCCTCTATTCGACACTGGTGAGGCCTCATCTGGAGTACTGTGTCCAGTTTTGGGCCCCACACTACAAGAAGGATGTGGATAAATTGGAAAGAGTACAGCGAAGGGCAACAAAAATGATTAGGGGTCTAGAGCACATGACTTATGAGGAGAGGCTGAGGGAGCTGGGATTGTTTAGTCTGCAGAAGAGAAGAATGAGGGGGGATTTGATAGCTGCTTTCAACTACCTGAAAGGGGGTTTCAAAGAGGATGGCTCTAGACTGTTCTCAATGGTAGCAGATGACAGAACGAGGAGTAATGGTCTCAGTTGCAATGGGGGAGGTTTAGATTGGATATTAGGAAAAACTTTTTCACTAAGAGGGTGGTGAAACACTGGAATGCGTTACCTAGGGAGGTGGTAGAATCTCCTTCCTTAGAGGTTTTTAAGGTCAGGCTTGACAAAGCCCTGGCTAGGATGATTTAACTGGGACTTGGTCCTGCTTTGAGCAGGGGGTTGGACTAGATGACCTTCTGGGGTCCCTTCCAACCCTGATATTCTATGATTCTATGATTCTATGATTCTAAGTTACCATTAAGTAGAGCAGCCGTCGATTCTGCTCCGCGAGGACGCGAAGTAAGTGATTCTAAGTCGATCTAAGACACGTCGACTTCAGCTATTCTTGTAGCTGAAGTTCCGTATCTTAGATCAATCCCGCCCCTCCCCCCCAGTGTAGACCAGGCCTTAGATTCTCAGGGGTTCTGGCCCACACTGGAGAATATGCAACTCAGTATTGATTTTATAAATTTTATTAAAGCTATAAACAAGCAAGGCTAAAATCCAGAAAATGTATTACTCCATTTAAAAGAAACAATACTAATCAACCCCAAATTAAACCAGTTAGCAGGAGTATTGGATTGGGATCAAATCAGCTATGTCAAGTCAACATAACAGATAATGAAATTTTAGGAAATCCAGAATGAAAAGAGGTAGCTGTCTGTTTGGTTAGAATCCCCCTGAAGAATTTCACCCACATCAATCAATTCTATAACTTGGAACCTTGGTTAAGGCTTAATGGTTTAATATTAAATTCCCCATGTTTTTGACCACAGTCTTCAGATCAATTAGAGCTTCCTCTTTGAATTTCACTTACGTTGATGATATGGAATGGTAGCTGAGTTGTTCCTTCTCTCCCCTCCAAACACAGATTTTATAACACAGACTTTAGTAAGTCTTTTTTTGGAAAGTGGAGATTTAACACATTCTCAGTAATCAACAAATAACAGTTTACGTCAGTTTCTCAGGATTTTGACACAGAAAATAGAATGCAGACTTATATGAATACTCTTTCATGAGATAGTGGTTAGGGCTACACCTTTATATCTGGGGAATGTTCTTGCTAGGTACCATCCCCATGTGAACTTCACTTAGTGCTCATACATTCATGTATGCACATACTTTCACACCCTAAAAAGGAAAAACTGTGTTGTCTCCCAGTTAATGAAACAAAAGGCCAAAAATGGAAAAAGAGAACTAAGATTATTAAGATAACAAGAAGCGTGTTTGCTCTTTACCTATTGTAGTCTTCTCACACCTTTGGAACTGTAACTGCAGTTGAATCCAAACAGTGATGTTGCTAGCACAGCTAATCATTAACATTCTCTCTTTGGGCCAGTCAAGTGGTTGAAGTGGCCTGTCTGTTGCTGCAGAGCAGGGAGAATTTTTTTGAACTAATTGTTTGCTGAAAAATGCTGTTTCATGAATAACTATGAATTGCCACTATGAAGGACAAGGGAAAGTCATTGGGCCAAAGAGAGAGAATGACTCTACAGCCTGGTAGTTAGGTCACTTACTTGGGAGGTGCGATGGGACATCCAAGTTCAAGTCCCTGCTCCAATGACTATTTACCTATTCATAAAGAGAGGAACAGCTTCAAGAGAAGAGACTGTAAAATACTCATAGCAGAATATCCAATAGCCCGCTTGTTAGGAAACTCACCTGAGAGGTGGGAAAACCAAGTTAAAATTGCTTCTTTTCTTTAGGCAGAGGAAAGAATGGAACCTGGGTATTCCTCCTGCCCAGTGAATGCCCTAGCCACTGGGCTAACACTTATGATAGCAGCACCTCCTCTTCTGGCTGTTTTGTATACCTACTCCTCCTTTTCTTTTGTCATAAAGTCTGAAAGCAGAAATGAAATTGTTCAGTCAAAATAAAATGTTTTATTCCTTTCAACATTCCCACAACATTTAGTATAGTTTCACACTCCACCTTTTTTTGACTTTTTGATTCACCAGAAATGTTTTTTCAGTTTGACCCAAAACAAAATCTTTTTAGATTTTTCAAAATGAACCAAATAATCCATTATTTGCCCAGCTCTAAATTGGTCAGTGACAGAACACTGGGCAGTGTAGTGACTTTCTCTCACCAAGTTGATTAGGCTCAGGATCTGGAATGTTAGTCTCCTCCCGTGGAGCTGAAAGGAAAAAGCTTCTTGGCCACACTTTCCCTTTTCAAGATTTCTCATCTTTGCTCATTACGTCTTCCAGTCCTGCCCTCCTAGTCTTCAGATCACTCAGGTGTGAAATATGTCTTGAATCCCCACAACGTGACTTAACCAAATTGAAGTGAGGGAATCTTGCCTAGCATCAGTTTGGAAAAATCCCACTTAGGATAGCAGTTTTCTAAAAATAGCTGTTGCTGCTTACCATGTGCTTTTGTGTTTAGTGTTTACTCCAAAATGTATAAAAGTAAGAATCATAAGGCTAGTTTTAAGGAAGTTGCTATGGCTTTTCCTCTCCAGGTCAAATGGTGATGGGTTTAGGTCTGCTAATATTACAAGAAATGAGGCCCCAAAAATCTAAAAATAGCTATAGTGAAAGAAAATCTATTGGCCACCAACCATTTGATCATGCATTTAAGCAGCATCCTTAAAAATAATTTTGACATATCACAGGTGTCCTGTCCTTCTCATAATCAAGGCAGTTACCAACTGTCATCATCAATTTGAGATCAAAGGTTACCATAAAGGGTCTATACAGAATGTTCCACCTAAAGAGTTAAACGTTATTTTATCAAAATAAATCCAATTCAAAATAAAAATAACTAAGATTTATACCAGGTCTGTATTCTGTTTCTTTCATGGCTGCCACGTAAAAATGGGGATAATTATATTTATCCATCTGAATAAAGCATTGTGAGATCCTGGGACGAAAGGTGTTAATGAAATGCAAAACTTTATATTTTTGTATAATAAAAACAGAAATGCTACACATACTAAAGGTTAGGAAGATGTAGCAAGGTTCTCCTGAAGACCCACCGTGTAGAACCCTGCAGGCAGATGCTGACTGATTCTTGCTGGCTCACTTTGGCAGTTGTAGACTATGAACTCCAGCCTGGATATAAGGGAAGTAGGAGGGTTTGTTTGTTTAAAGGGGACTAAAACAGAGGGTCTCTTTGCAGACACTCTAGCAAAATATAGTTTAGGGTGAAGTTTGTTTTCCATGCTCTTATTCAACCATTAAGCAAGGCAAAACCACAGGAAGTGGGTCTAAAGTTTAGTCTAACACTGTTTTTACGTCTTTTGTCCCAAGTGACTACCCCAAAATTTGGGCTCTTGTAGGTGATTCCAGTAGTGGGGAGAAAATGATGATGGAATCAGATGTTTCTCTGATGCAATCTTGTTTATTAACAGCCAGTGTACAACATCTTGAATGCAAGAGGAGTCAAACAATGAAGACAGTTTCCTTGCTCACAGCTCCCTGCCTCTTTCAGCCAGCTTCTGACCCAAAATCTCTCTCTAGGCTTCCTGCAGTACCATACACCATGTTTGCCAGGCTGTGTCTGGAGCTTTCTTCTCTATCAGTTTCTGTGTGTTTCACTACTTGTCTCCAAACAATCCCAATGAAGCCCTTCCAATCATATAGTAAAAATTTGTGAGCAGCCTGGGATGTGTCTTACTTTTGTGTGGAGACCTACATTGTTTAATACAGGAATTTAGCTGTTTCTACTATCTGAAATGGTTACAGCCACCAGCTTCAACGAGGTTTAATCCAATCTGGAACAATACTGTGAGTATGATTATGAGCTGAGAGTGAAGTGGGATTGCAGTTGTGCTATTTATGCCCTTCAGATCTTTGGATAGCAACATCAGCATAAAAGTCAGGAGATTGGCTGAGCAAGTAAAGAACATGCAGATGGGATTGAAAGTCTCTTGCCATAATCAGTAGACATGAGCATTTTATAGCAGTGATATATAGTATGTTTGTGGTCACTTGACACAAAAATGTGAATGAAAATCAGAAGTTTTTTTAAGATGAGTTTACTAGATCACAGAAAGCCATGATGAAAAAGAGGATACCTTTGGATAAAAGCCCATCCTCGTACAGTGAGGAAGTGAAGCCTACAATTAGAAATAAAAAAAAGCAATATAAAACAAATGGAAAAGCAGAAATATGTACCAATCAATATGAATAAGAATTCATGTACTGGTTGAGTCAGAAAGGTACTTACTTGGGTCTGAAACACTCAGGTTTATTAATGCAAACCAAAGCATACCTTGTGGTTATCTTTACTATTAAAGTAAGAAATAATAGCTATCTGGAAAAAGATAAGGATTGGTTACCTTTTCCTGGGGTACAGATGGGTCACATTGGATTTATCATGCAAACTCCATCCATCTCTCACAATTTCTGATATATTATACACATCCACATTACATATTCATTAGTTCTCTTCCAATCACTGTAAGTATTATGTATATTAAGTATCTTATGTAACTTATACAATAGACATGTGGTACACTAATTTGGAATAACTTATTGCTGTCTCTGCTAATTTCATGTTATTATTCCCTTTTCTGATCAGTTTATTCCCATTTTATTGCACATTATTGTGCACATTTTGGCTGTGTTATTTTTGACCCGTTTCTTTGCATAGGTTTTCCTGGGGCTTTCCAATCTCTTTCCACTTGCTTTTCTCCCTCATTGCATTTGACAGAATAATTTGTAAATATGTTATTGTTCAATTTAACCACATCCTGTTTTAAAAACATTACCCTCAGTCCTACACAGCAGTTATAAACAAATTGTCTCAATAACAAGGTCACTTAAGGCAGCATTTCATTGTCGAGCAAAATGAGCCTTTACTGTCCAATCCTATGCATCAGACATAGCTATTTTGCCAGTCTTCAACAAACTGTAGAAAACTGAGGAGGGAAGCTAAAGACATGGGGTAGGAGAAATCTGTGACTGGCAGGGCTAAGGACAGTAAGAGTTTTTTAAATATATCATGAACAAAAAAATCCTAGAAATGGTATAGGCTCCTTAATAGATGGACATGGTAAAATTGTTAATAAGACACAAGCCAGGCCTTAAAAACCTCTAAGGATGGAGATTCCACTATCTCTCTAGGTAACCCATTCCAGTGCTTCACCACCCTCCTAGTGAAATAGTTTTTCCTACTATCCAACCTGGACCTCCCCCAGTGCAACTTGAGACCATTGCTTCTTGATCTGTCATCTGCCACCACTGAGAACAGCCGAGCTCCATTCTCTTTGGAACCCCACTTTGGGTAGTTGAAGGCTGCTATCAAATCCCCCCTCACTCTTCTCTTCTGCAGACTAAATAAGCCCAGTTCCCTCAACCTCTCCCCATAAATCATGTGCTCCAGCCCTCTGATGATTTTTGTTGCCCTCTGCTGGACTCCTTACATTATGTGATTAACAGACAAATATCAAAACAGAGTCAGACAAATATCAAAACTCACCTGAAGGGCTTACAAGCTACATATTAAACCAGTGGTTCGCAAGCTAGGGGTGCCACTTGTTCTGGGAAAGCCCCTGGAGGGCTGGCCGGGCCAGTTTGTTTACCTGCCACATCTGCAGGTTCAGCGGATCGCAGCTCCCACTGTCCGCGGTTTGCCACTCTAGGCCAATGTGAGCTACTGGAAGGGAAGCCAACACATCCCTCAGCCTACGCCGCTTCCCACAGCCCCCATTGACTGAGAACAGTGAACCGCGGCCATTGGGACCTGCGATCGGCCGAACCTGTGGGCGTGGCAGGTAAACAAACCAGCCCGGAGCACCAGGGGCTTTTCCTGAACAAGCGGTGCCCCTAGTTTTGGAACTACTGTATTAAACTGAAAAAAAAAATAGAATTCTCATTTTTGGGACATATTCCAGGGATGGCCAAACTTACTGATCCTCCAAGCTGCATACAACAGTCTTCAGAAGTTCGAGAGCCAGGGTGCACCTGCCAAGACCCGAGACCCACCTCCCCACTGGGCAGAACCCAGAAGTGATGCATGGGGGGGCACGTAAGGTCACATATCCCCCCAGATTTTTGCCAGGGTTTGCTGGCCCCACTTGGTCACATGATGCAGCCAGGGCCCCTTCCCTGCATGGCAGCTGTTGGGGCTAGCAAGCTGGGAGCTCCAGCCATAGGGAGACGCAAGAGCTGAAGGGAGAGCCACTGCTTTTGCTGCTGCCTTTCCTCACAGAGCTAAAGCAGCAGCCCCTCCCTGCAGCTCCTAGCTGTTTGCCATGGACTTTCCACACAGAGCTAACACTTGGGAGCTTCAGGGAGAGGCCACTGAGGGTAAGAGAGGGGGAATGCTTAGGGGGCTGTGACTCAAGCTGTTGGGGGGGAGGCTGAGCCTTTAAATTGTGTCCCCCCTCTCTCAGTAGGCACCAGTCATCTTTGGCAGAAGTCTCTAGCCTCTCCACCCTGCCACAGGGCAGAAACCCTGAGCTTCCCTCCTGCTCCCCACTCTGGTAGGCGGATAATGGAGGGATTGTCTGTGAGCCTCACATTATCTGTAAAAGAGCTGTTGGCCGCAGTTTGGCCACCCCTGACATATTTCAACAAACCATCTGTGCTTGCCCTTTTGAAACAAACTGTCTTTCTCCTGAAGGTCTAGTGTTTAGAATTTGGCTCTCAGAAAAGTCCTGATCTCACATTCTGAACTGAATTATGTGCCCATCTACCGATCAGGGATGCAATGGGGCTCCTTAAGCTTTTCCCTCGTTATTTGCCCACCTGTGGAGCAACTGAACACAGTCTGGCCCCAGAATTAACTCATAGCAGCATTCTGTATTCCTGATGTACAAGAAACTTTGACAGGATCAGTACATCCAGACAGGTACAAATGATGAGATAAGGCATTTCTTTCTCAGATTACTCTAAACCACTTATCAGAGAACAAGGAGTGATAATCAGACCAGCAGTTTAATCATTATGCTGACCTTGTTTTACTTCACTGATTATGGCTGACCAAGAAATGCAAGAACTGGACTCACAATGCTAACGCTGACAGCTCCCTACAGGGAAAAAGAACTTCTAGTGAACCTAAATGAGGCAGGCTGCATGTGGAATGGAGACTCCACAGCATGAAAGTGAGAGAACAAAAGAACATCAGTGTGGGAATCAATTCTCTCTTTAGAAATCTGACAGGAAACATCATGCACTCCCCCAGGTCATATGTGCAGTAATTTACTGTATACGAGGAGAACTGTTTTCTTCATTGATTTTTATTGTTCATGATATTATAGTGTCTAAATAGTCCTGTAGCATGCCACTACTATGCTTACTTCTGCCAGTTCACCATGTTTTGTATTTTTATTAATCTTGCTATGAACACAAGAGCTGCATTACTAATATGTGGTAAGCATTACCTTGAATTTATATACTACCTCAAAGTAGGATATGCTTGCATTTATACCACCTCCTACTGTCTTGGTGTCAGCTCTCGTAAATTCAGCTTATATTTATTTTGGGATAACCTTTCCTCTAATTGGATGGTAGAAAACAGTTGCATATTTAGGTGCTAAGATAATATCTCAGTATGGTAATAAAGGAGCAATCTACCATATGAGATGTCATCTTTTGGATGAGACATATAAACAAGGTGTATAATCACTTGGTATAAGGAAAGGATTGTAACTCTTGTATCCTACCAAAATTCAAGTTGAAAAATGCATTTTTTTCTATCTAAAACTTTTTGTGTGTGGGTACAAGTTATTATTTCCTTTCTATCCTGAAATATTGTCTAGGATTGCTCTGTGCTGTTTTAAAGATGGCCATCTTTCATTGCAGTGATGTCTGCATTTCTATAGGAATTGCCATAGTGGATCAGACCCATGGTCCATCTAGTTTAGTATCCTTGACTCGAGTAATGATCTGCACCAGATGCTTCAGAGGAAGGTGGAAGAAAGCCTACAGTCAGCAGATGTGTGATAACCTGCTCCCAGTAAGGGTCCTAATCACTACTAGTTGTTTTGAGACTGAAACATGAGGATTTTAACTATTCCAATACTATTTTTAAGCATAGTAAACTGCCCTTTTTATATTGTCTCAACCCTAGATACATAAACTAATAGATTCCAAGGGCAGAATGGACCATTGTGATCATCTAGTCTGACCTCCTGTATAACGTAGGCCATAGAACTTCCCCAAAATAATTCCTAAAGCATAGCCTTTATGAAAACATCCCAACTTGATACTGGAATTGTCAGTGATGAAGAATTCACTACAACCCTGGGGGTAAATTTTTGCAATTTTTGGTGCAAGTGAACTGCTGTGCCTGTGTTATTCAAGTCAGCCTGGGGGCTGAACTCCACTTATGCAGATCACAATGCAGGATTGGGCCATAGTTTGTAATCAGTCATTTCAGTCAGAATAGCAGCTGCTCTAAAAATCAGGCTACTTAAGTGCTTAAATATGGACTTTAGGCACCCACACTTGACAATCTTGGCCTTAGTTATGCATGATCAAGAGCATTGTACAGTAGAAATGAATATAGGCAGACAAAGCATGGTTTTAAACCTGAAGAGAATAGAGCTTGGCATCACTGGAAGAGCAGAGATGTGCCTGGGTGTTTCATAAGAGATAAGCACAGACAGGTAGGGAGAGTCACAGTTTGTGAAGAGCCTTGAAGCATTAGAGCTGATTGAAAACTTTCAGATGGAACAGTCTTCCCTTGGAAAATGCTGATACAATTAAATCAAAACAGTTTGCAAGGAACATATCAATTTCATCAAAATTTTTGCAGGAAATCACTGAATTTTTTTTATCTTCTTGGAACAATACATTTTCTTTCAATGTGGCAAAAAAATCTCATTTTGATAAGGTGAAAAACTTGTTTTGACTCTGTCATTTTGACTATTATGTTATAAATTAAACTCAATATGATAAAGCTGAAACAAAATAGTCAAATATTTTATTTAGTATAAAATTTGGAAATTTTGCCTCATCATCATCTTTTGGGATGAAACCAAATTTTGAAATCTTGCTATTTCCTGTAGTATGGAAATTCCAAATTTCTCCCAGCTCTAGTGAGGACAAGAAGTGTGAGATTAATACAGTGAAACAAGAGATTAGAAAAGGAGGGTAAGTGATCAGAATGACAGGTTAGAAAGCTGCTAAACTCATCTATTTTCAGTAGATTGGAGTTGTGTAAGTGTTATGGAGGTCAGCGAGGAAGAGGTTATAGTAATCAAGATGGGCAATGATAATGGTCTGGATTTTTATTGAAGCATCCTAGCTGCTATTCAGTTGGGGATACTGATGGGAATTATTGCAGTCTAATGAATAAAACAGATAACTCTATAGCCAGAGGCTGCTCAAAGTAATCTGCTGCCTTATGCAGTACTTTTGCATGCCGCCTCCCACACACCACTCATATTTGGCCCAGCTGCTCCACCATCATGACTGGGGATGGACAGGCCAAACATCAAGTGAGTGGGTTTGTGACCTGGTACACGGGGTCACAATACCGCTGACATTTGGCCTGCTCAGCCCTCCATGATGGCAGAGGGATGGCCAGGCCAAATCTGCTGCCCTAGACAGCTGCCTAGCTTGCCTAAAGCTAGAATGGCCTCTGGCCAGCGCTTCTGTGATCCGGTCCTTGCTGTATTCTTGCAGCTGGAGGTGCATCTACTAACCGCTTGGGATTTTTCGTCTTTTCTGTATCTGGCTTCATTGCTATTGAAATGTGTGGCTGTGTGTTTTGTTTCCGTTAGTGGGAGGTTTCCTCCCTGTTATACTTAATAAGGCTGAGTGAGTCAAACCTGTGAATGGTCCTTTCAGTAGGGTAAGCAAATAAGTCACTCTAGGATTTAAGTAGGGAAAGTGGCCATCTTCTTTCTGGATGTGGTAGGAATCATGGATAACTGACACCGCAAGATATGAAGAAAACTATTGTCAGGGACTGATGAGAGATTTGCTTCAATATGGGCTGCAGCATTCTTTCTGGGAGTTGAGCATACAGCAGACACAGAAACCTGTGACAGCTTTACATCCCTGTGAGGTCTGTGGAGATGTAGTCCATGAACAGCACAGGGGAACTTGATCGTGTCTTTTGATCTCTTAAGATTAAGTACAAAACACAGCCTGTAGATCAAGTGCAACTGGCTCTTGCTTCATGGTCTGTCGTAAAGGCTGTAATGTTAATTGTGTTTCCAAACCATTCATCTAATAATGTTGCAGCCAATAGGCCATTTTGTGTTTCTTCCTTGCATTATGCTCGTGATAACAAAAATACGGTTTTCAGGTGTAATTGTTTATGTTGTGTAAAAAACACAGAAGTACAGATTATAACCTTTGAAAAGCTGTACTACAATTAAATAGTCAGGGTAAATGCAAATTATCAGCCACCTCCTATTGCTGATGGAAAGTTTCGTTCATCAGTAATTCAGGTTATGTTAATAAAATGGCAATATTTAGAGCTCAATATATTCTAATGACTGTAGGAAACCCTAATTAATAGTTAAGATTTTAAAAATATAACTTCCCTGGAAAATAGGAAGCTCAATATTAATTTGAGAAGAAATCTTTATCTTTGTGTAATATTTTCAGAATGTGTTGTGAGAGTTAAGACAATCTTTGTAAAATCTCTCTCTAAATAGTTTGAGCAATCCTACTGAATGGATAGGTCAAAGTCAAGGCAGAGCTAATGAGACAAAAGGGAGAAGAGTGAGGAGAAACTTCCTCTGCACTCTTTCCTGTACCTCTACTCTCATAAGTACAATATCTGAACAAAAGCAGTGATAAAGGCAGAGTTTCCAGTGTTCCTGATTTATCCCCTCATATACCCTATATCCACTCATTTTCTTATCTAGCTGTATAAACATTAGAAAACTTTAAAGATACTATTAAGTGTGCCAAAATTAAATGACAGAGTTACCGGCAGCACTGGATTTACAATAGCGCTGTCATTCTGGGCTCACTTGGAAGGGGCTCATTACGATTGGCAGGCAGGAGCACCAGAAGCTCCCTAGAAGAGGGATGGGGGCAGGCACTGGCACCTGGATCACGGCCCCACCCCTGCTTTCCCTTTTCCCTGAGGCCCTGCCCATGGTCTGCCCCTCCCCATGGCCCCACGTGCATGCGCCCTGAGGCCCCGCCCCTGGTCAGTCTCTTTCCCTGAAGGCCCTTCCCGCTGCTCTCTCCTCTCCACCCCTTTCCCTCCCATCGGTTGCCCTTAAGGCAGAAAAAAGTGGGAGGGCATAGCTCTCCCACTTATAAAAGTGATGGGGCCATGGCCCCCTGGCCCCACTCCCCTGTTCCAGTGCCCCTGTTGCCAAGTGTCCAGTTTTCAACCAGAAAGTCCAGTTGAAAAGTGGACCTGGCTGTGTTCACTAGAAGTGCAGTTAAAATATTATTTTTATAAGAAGCACACCAGATTTTTTATAGGGGGAAAGGCAATACGCCGCGTTTATTGAAGATATAAGAATTAGCATATGCATTCAATTACAACACACACACACACATACACACACATACAGTCCCACCAGTCGATGTTATAGTTACCAGTCTAGAGTCTGGATCAACCTAGTGGCCAGCTAGGTTGATCACCAGTAGGGAGGAGCTGGGTTCCGTCAGTCACGACACGATGCTCCAAGGAAGTCTTGGCAGGATGAACCCAAAGTTTTATGGAAAGGCACTCTGTTTATATAGTAATTTTTTTTCATTGGGACCAATGAGTTTTGCACCATCATGCTGTAATTAATTGTTATTTAATAAGTGCTTGTTTTTTTTAAATTGTCCTTTTTATTTTTTATTACAGCTATTTTGTTCCCATTGATAGGTGCCTGTCTTATTTTTAGAGTAATTAATTTGCCATTCTCTGACATTTCAATAGGGGATTGTTGTAGCCTCCTGGTGCTCTTGTGTCTGTTTCTGGTTCCTTCCTTGTACATCTGGCTCAGCAATTGCCTTCACACTTATTTTTTAACACACATTCCTCATTCACACACAAAACAAAATTAATTTACACAAAACATTTTGAACAGAAACATTAAACTGTAATGCAAAAGAAAAACAATCATCGCATTCTTTTACTTATTTTAAAATGCTAAATCTACAACAAATTAGTGACCCTCTAAGGTCTGTCGCTGCTTTTGAAAACAACACAGACACAGATTCTGGCTGATGCAATTTTACCAAATGTCCCATTAGGCCATTCCTTTTTGCCATTCAAAAAGGGTGGCTGGCAAAATATGATCAAATCATACACCAATACATTTAATACATGCTACATTATTTTTTATTATTTTTTATTTTAAATTATACAAAATACAAACATAAAATCCTACTACTGCAACAGGAGTAACCACAATCACCCTCCCCACCAGAAGAATGGGAAGAGCAGCTGCTGCTGCATGGAGGAGCTGCAACTCAGCTGGAGAGAGAGAGAGAACTGACTCTCAAGGACCTGACTCTGGCAGACAGAGGTAGGTACCAGCTCTGCACTGTTCTGGGGGGCATTGTCTGATCTCCCACCTCCACCCTCTCTGCTTGCCCCTGACACCTTCCCCCGCACCACTGTGCTTGCCTCTTGCCCCTTCCTCACTCTGGGGAATGACTCCCCCCACATCCCATGGGGGCCCACAAAAGGTTAATCTGGTCCTGGGGCCTCATGCCCTTCCAGAATGTTGAGTTCAGTTATACTCAAACCTCAGAAAACTAAGAAACTAAGAGTTAAGGTAATGCAACCTGAACACTTTTTAAAACAAGTTGTAAAAGCATAATGCAAGTGTCCTAAAGTGAGCTCAGGAAGGACAGAAATCTCCTGAGGAGCAGAAGATCAAAAACTTGGCTTGACCTTGATAGGGAAGCAAGGCCTTGGCCTCATGATCCTTCTGACTTTTTGGACTTTAAGCAGGAAGTTGTTTACATGAGGCACTAAATATGCTCTGTAGAAGAGGAATGGCTGGCCATTAAATGAACAATGGTGAGCTTTAAGTGCTATATGTATGGAAGATGCTTTTTTTTTTGACACACTGATCATGAAGTTCTAGAGTGGGATACAGGGAATGAAGGATCATAATTCCAGGATAACTAGGTAATACCTTGCACTGCAACCATATGACTTTCCCATTGCCCACAAACCCAGCATAAAAATTTATTGGTAGACTGCTTCTCTCTGTTAACCCTTATGCCTAACCCTAAAGGAGAGGGGGGAGAAAACGTGTCTGATTGAACTGTCATGAGTGGAAAAAGCAAACAAACCCTAAGTCCGCTGAGATGTTTTGTTTATTAAACACACCATCCAATAGGAAACAACAGAAACTCCGGACACCAAAACATAGACAAAAAACACCTAAAATGCAACCATAAGAGTCAAGACAGAGAACAGCTCCCACGCTGCCCATCTCCTCCAATATCCACTACTTCCTTGGCAGATGAATCCTGGCACTGGATACTTGCAAAATCCTCTATCTACGGTCCATTCAGCATCCAGAATCCAACCAGGCCAGAAACCAACCATGACTAGTAGTCCTCAACCAGTCCCACAGACAGGTGTTTCATCCCTCTGTAACAGGTCCAGTGCCTGATTGTCTGATTCTGGAATCCTTCTGACCCCTGAGCACAAGCCCAACACCTTGGTACATAGAGAAAAGTCTCCCTGTGAAAAACAATCACAGTCAACACTGAAATCTGTGTTCCCAAGGTCATTACACAATAGAGTCCCCTCACTGGCATGCCAGATTCTGTGATACCTAGGGTAACAGCGTTGGCACAACATAGTTCCCCCAACAAACATAATGGCCTCATTCCAGTTCCCACCATATCATAGACTAGCAATCCTCAGTTTCTGTTTATTCCTTCAGTTCCTTCCAACATACTCCCAGAAGTCTCTTGGCCTGTAGCTTGTCCCACATCCATGTCCTTGCAGAATAGGGGCTGGACACAGACCCACCCAAAATTAGACCTCGACGGGTCTCCATCACTTCCTTTTCCTATCCAGGCAGCAATTCCTTTCTGTTTGCCTCAGTGTGCTCAGCTCTTTCCAGACCATGTGTACCAACTCCTCTATCAGGGGTTCATCTGAAACACTGCTTCACATCTTGCCTCTCTGAGAAATGACCACAGAACTACATTGATGAGAGAGTCTTCCCCACCCATTGCCTATATAGTTGGTCTGAGAAATCTCTATATCCCCTGTGGGCCCTCTCTTGTCCTCTAGACTGGCACTTTCAACACCTTTGCCAGCGCTGCCCACACCCTCTGAGCCCAGGAGCAGTCCTTTAGTAAGTGCTCCAAAATATCAAGGACTCCCCATGAGCAACTCCTCTTGCTTTTTGCTTGGGTCACACCCTGTCTTCCTGTGGCATGTTTTTCAATACTTCCCTCACAACCACTTTGCTTAGTCAAAGTCTCTAGGTCATTTCTTTGAACTTGAAGGGTGCCCTCTGGGACAACAGAAACCTCAGTGCCCTCAAAATGACTGTTATCTGGACAGGCGGACAACTATAAAAGCTCATAGACCTCTAGCACCCGTGAATACAGCCCCAACCTAATCTACAATTCCATCACCTCATCCTAGTGTATTCTTCATTTCTGTAATTACCGAAACACCCTGTGGCAGAATTGTTGCCCCTACATGTACCCTCCTGGCTGGATGTGGCATTACACCAACTGTTGCTCAGTTTCCCTCCTGGTCCAGCCATAGGAGTAGTCTGACCTTTCAGCCAAGACACATTCAAGAGTCTGACCCCTTTTAGGGCCACACAGTCTTTAACATATCCAACTGAGACAACAAAATCTTCAGCCCCAATCAGGCTCAGATGCCCACTTCTCTCCTATGCAGATAAGTCTCATCTATAATGCTGTGCCTTCATATCTGTCTTCAGGCTCCTATACCTCACTCCACCCCACATTCTAGGGCTGGCACAGTTCTCCATCTTCCCAGGGTTTCAGGGAGGCCATCATCCCTCAGCAGCTCCTGATCTTTCCTCAGGCTTACCTCAACAAGAGACTGCTTCTTTTCCTTCCAGCCTTTTTAGCCTTCTATCAGGTCCCTTCACAGAGAGGGGGAACTGATTACATCCTCTCCCATAGGTCTTTTCCCACAACTGATCTTCTCCTCTTTTAAGTCCATCCCCTTTGTCTGACCACACCATCTCCAGGTTCAATCAGTAAGGTCACTAAAACTATCATCATATGGGGATAACACTGTTTCCATTCCACTAGTATCTCTGGAGGATGATAAACAGAAGCTACTAAAGTTAGATATGTTTAAATCAGCGGGTCTAGATAACTTGCAACAAAGAGTTTTAAAAGTTTGGCTCAGGAGTTTGCTGTACTATTAATGTTTATTTTCAATAAGTCTTGGAACACAGGGGAAGTTCCATAAGATTGAAAGAAACCTAATATTGTGCCAATTTTTAAAAAGAGTAATTGGAATGACCCAGGTAACTACAGGCTTGTCAACCTGACATCAATCATGGGCAAGATAATGGAGCAGCTGAAGTCATATGGGACTTAATTAATCAAGAATTAAAGCAGGGCAATATGATTAATGCAAATCAGCCTGGGTTTATGGTAAATAGATCCTGTCAAAGTAACTTGATATCTGTTATGCATGAGATTACAAGTTTGTCTGATAAAGGTAATAGTGTTGACATAATATACTTAGACTTCTATAAGATGTTTGACTTGATACTGCATGACATTTTGATTAAAAAACTATAATGATATAAAATTAGCATGGCACACATTAAATGGATTAAAAACTAGCCAACTGACAAGTCTCAAAATGTAATAGTAAATTGGGAATTATCTTCATGGTGGCGTGCTTTCATTGGGGTTCCACAGGGATCAGTTCTTGGTCTTATGCTCTTTAACACTTTTATCAATGACCTGGAAGAAAACATAAAACCAACATTGATAAAGTTTGCAAATGACACAAAAATTTGGGGAGTGGTAAATTATGAAGAGGACAGGTCACTGCTACAGAGTGGTCTGGATTGCTTGGTAAACGGAGTGCAAGCAACCAATATGTAAGGCAATACATAAATGTACACGTCTGGAACAAAGAATTTAGGCCACACTGACAGGATGGGGCTCTAAACAAGATTTGTGGGCCATGGCGGATAATCAACTAAACGTGATGCTGTGGCCAAAAAACTAATGTCCGCAAAAAGGGGAATTTCAAGGTGGATTACAGAAGTTATTGTACCTCTATATTGGGCACTGGTGTGACCACTGTTGGAATACTTTGCCCAGTTCTGCTGCCCACAATTCAAGGAGGATGTTGATAAATTGGCGAGGATTCAGAGAAGACCACAAGAATAATTAAAGGATTAGAAAACATGCCTAGCATTAGACTCAAAAAGCGCATTCTATTTAGCTTAACAGAGAGAAAGTTAAAAGGTAACTTGATTACAGTCTACAAATATCTACTTGGGGGACAAATATTTAATAATGGGCTTTTCAATCTGTCAGAGAAAGATATAACATGATTCAATGGCTAAACAATTTCAGACTGGAAATAAGACATTTTTAATAGTGAGAGTAATTGGAACAATTTACCAATGGTCATTGTGGATTCTCCATCAGAGAAAATTTTTAAATCAAGATGGATTCTTTTCTAAAAGCTATACTTCCCTTCCCACCACCCCCCTGTTTAAATGCATGTAAATGGTGGATTTTCTGTAATTTGAAGTCTTTGAATCATGATTTGGGGACTTCCGTAACTCAGCCAGAGATTATGGGTCTATTACAGGAATGGATGGGTGAGGTTCTGTGGCCTATGGTGTACAGGAGTTCAGACTAAGTGATCATGATGGTCCCTTCTGGCTTTTAAGTCTATGAGAATACGACTCACTGGCTTCTGAGTTGCCTCCTCCCCATCCCTACAGAAGACTGTCTTCCTTGTAAATGTTGCTATCCCCTGCCCACCCACAGTCTAACCTGATACATAATGGGGATCATCCCTCCCTCCACTTTTCCTGTATGTTTTGTCTCTGTAGTACCCAATAGACCTCACCCAATAAATCTCTTTTCTAGAGCCACGAACCGGACATGGCACCCACTCTTAAGCAAGAGTCAGGATGAATGTGGGGGCCTGGATGTGATTTAGGGCCCTGGTCCAGAAGGGATCTCCAAGACCACCCTTCGCTCTATGCTCCCAATGCCCCCATCTTCAGCCCACCATTCCTTCCTCCCATTTGTTTCAAGGCCCTTGCATAGGACACTATGGGCCCACATCACCTCACTTGGTACTGACATATGAAGTATGTGTTTGCAACTCTTTTGTCATCCCTTTGAGGATGATCTCTTATTCTTTGAGGGATTGTAGAAAAATGACATGTTTTTGGAAACCCAATTCTTTATCATCAAACTGGATTTTTTGAAAAAATAAAGTTTGGATAATCCCTTACATTTATAAGGCTCATTGCCTCGGGGTGTTGTGGCCTTTTAGTAGATGTGCCAGAACTCAGACCTACTGGGCAAAGGATGGAAAAGGGTCAGAGCACCCACTCTGCACCCTCCCAAGCCCCATTCCCCTTGCACTCCTCCAACAACTCCTACACATATTCCCCCTCAGTGTTCCAACCTCCTCCACATATTTCCTAACTCTGCCCCCAAAAAGCTGTAAGAATCTAAAAATGTTTTGAGCAGTTCAAGTTACAGGGGATATATGTTTGGAAACCCTTGACCAAATGGCCCAAAAATGTGCTTTCCTTTGATCACACTCAGTGTCGTTGTTCAGTACAAGGGTGAGGCACATGATTATATTTATCCTAAATGCTTGGATTCTTTATCTTCCCTCTATTTAATGAGTGCTGATTTCTTCAACAATACTTCTAAAATAAAAATAGAGCAGCATGTGGATTTTAGAACATTTTAAAATATTGCTCTTAAACCACACATTTTGATCTCAAGACAAACTTCCAAAAGGAGCTACTGCAGAATGCAATGACTATGCACAACATATATTTTCTGAAAGCTTCTAAACATAGGGATCAAACTTAGAGCATCTGGGTAGCTCAGGCTCAAGGAGCACCCCATCCCACCTGGAGCTACCTAGCTGCTGTGATAATAGAGAGCTTGGTGACTCTCTTCAGTTACTTATTTTAGGTCAATCTAAAGTGGAGTTCTAAATTTAGCACTCTAACTTTTTTGATATTGGGCAGTTGGTATAGAGGGGCATTTTTAGCAACCTGCCGGATGCCCAAGCCACTGCAAAGTATTGGGATGGAGTATCAATTATTCTGTTTGTCATGTTTAGCCATTTAGTAGGCCTTTGCAGGAACTTAGCATAACTAAGGCAAAGCCGGGAGAGAGGAGGCAGCGATCCTGAGATGTGGGCCTGACTCCATGCCCTCCCTGATATGCTGGGGTGAGCGTCTGTGAAAAACAAAAAGTCTATCTATTTTTGACTTCCGGTGTGTGTTTTGAGGCCCATCAGACTGCGGACTCCACAAAAACACAGCTGTAGAACTAACTGCTTGCATAATAGCTTTTCTTTGACATATTGTTGAGGTAATTGTAGCAGCTACTAACATAAAGGATAGACAGGTCTGAGGAATTTGGATTTGACCTTCTGGACATCTCTTGGAACCCCTGGTGACACTGGAGACTCCTCCAGACCATAGGTAACTATTGTTTGGGGGTGCTCTATTACCTATGTTTTATAACCTATTGTGTTTGTATGTGACTGAGACTAAATAAAGCAGAGACTTTGAATCAAGTCATTCTGGTGGTCATTTTGGTGAGAGTGCTGCAGGCAAATAAAGTGCTGGCTTTAAGTGAAAGCACTTGGTTTTGATTTGTTTGTTTTAGCCATATAGCAGACAGAGGCACTG
Source organism: Dermochelys coriacea (assembly GCF_009764565.3). Classification (NCBI taxonomy): domain Eukaryota; kingdom Metazoa; phylum Chordata; order Testudines; family Dermochelyidae; genus Dermochelys; species Dermochelys coriacea. The sequence continues at coordinate 38,591,189 of NC_050070.1, read as the reverse complement.
CGTCTCCCTTGGTTTGCCCTGATACCGCCTCACAGAGGGTAAAGTTACCAGGAGCTTTGGGTTTGGGGAACCCCAGATAATGCAAGGCAGTAGCTGATGTCACTCCCCGGTGACTAAAATCAGTTTGGGGAGGGCTAGTTTCTGCCCCTGGCTGAACACACACAAAGATAGCGGATGATTTTGTAAAGACATGAATTTTTAGGGAGCGATAACTCAGAAACCCCTTGCTCAAATGACCCCATATTTGGACCCCTAACTCACCCTACACTCCCATGAGGCACAACACATTCCTAGACAATCTGGGTAGCATGTGAATTTGGCACCCTTAGATAGTCATCTTTTAAACAGTAAGAGACTCTCAACCTTAACTACAATTTTCTGAACTTTACTCCAAATTTAGCAAGGATCCATTCTGGATGAAGATAAGTGAGGTCAGAAGAATAGCCTTTTAAAATGGTCTTCTTTAAAATCTTTGGATATCCTGGATAAGGGCAATATCATTGAAAAATTTAATGTAACTTAAGCAAAAGAGGGTCAAAGGACAGCAGAATGTTATACACAGCTTGCTAGAGACAGTGAATCATAGTGAGGGGCAATATACATATTTTTAAGTATGTGGATTTCATTGTTAGAAATATTAATGGTGTCCTCGAACCTTATGCTGGTTGAATGCTTTACTTTTCTGAGGGAGTTTTTGTTTCTAATAGTGACATGCAGCAGATTTACTCGCTGGTTGTGTGCACTGTCACAGCCATAATAGTCTTTCAAAACATTGAACAAGGGCAAGGGACAAATGTGGTTTGCTCGTTTATTGAACTGGTTGCATTTGCTTTAATTTAATGAAATAAAAAAATAGTAAAAAGAGAGTTCTTGCCTGAAATGACTTCAGTGAAAGCTCCCAAGGACTGAGAGGCTGCTGTTCTGTGACATTATACCTCTGGAACAAAACCAAGATAAAGTGCTTCATAATCAGCCTTTACAGTTTTATTACTGCTGATAAAAAACCTAACCAACAACCCCCCAAAAAGTTTTATAAGTTAATCAGAGAGCGATCGACAATCTGGATCAAATTCCACCCTGATTTGCACTCTGTGCAGTCTCCACTGGCTTAAATAGGGTGAAAATCTGGGCCAAACTTGGACCTCTCTTTCCACATTTAAATGTGCTGTATGTTGTCCTGTTTGGAATTATAGATCAGTACAGAGGGGAAAGAAAGGATTAATTCTGCTCCATGAGCAAGAGAGCTGGCATGCATTCTAAGCAGAAGGAAAGGAGTACTTGTGGCACCTTAGAGACTAACAAATTTATTTGAGCATAAGCTTTCGTGAGCTACAGCTCACTTCATCGGATGTAGCTCACGAAAGCTTATGCTCAAATAAATTTGTTAGTCTCTAAGGTGCCACAAGTACTCCTTTTCTTTTTGCGAATACAGACTAATGCAGCTGCTACTCTGAAACCTGTCTCTAAGCAGAAGGAAGATCAGTTTAGATCAGTTCTCACAGAATTCTAGGCAGCAAAACTCTCTCAGCAGATTGAGTAATGATACAATAATGAAGTAAAGTGTAGTAACAATATATCATCCCAACAAAATGTCACTGGCTATTTGTGATCCTGGGCGCAGAAGGCTGCTAGCTGTAACTCAGTGCTGGCTTTTACAAATTAACCGTTTCAGTGGTGTCACATACATTTAGAAAGATCATGAAAAGAACTGAATAAGAAAGGGGCATCAATCAGAAGAAGAGGTTTTTATTTTTTTTGTCTTTTCCTTTTTCAAATACAGAAACAATTTGTGACATTTGAGCTTAAGCTTGTTTGATTTTGGGAATGTGAGCTCTTCCATTTAGTCTGTGATATAATTAGAGACATTTTTATAACTTAGTGACCATGTTAATCCTTAATGGAATATGCATATTGAATTAGTATGATTCTTGCTTTCAAATAATATGCTACAGCCACTGTTTAAAATAAGAATTTTTAAGAAAATTCTTATTGGCAATGTTAAAAGATATAATGTATGATTTGAGACTTCTCTGGATATTTGAAATCTTTTTCCTCCTTCATTTAGAGCTAGCTCAAGACAAAATCTCTTAAATCTGTAGAAGTCCTTGAATTAATGACTTAAAATGTTGTAGGGAATCAGTTGTTAAAGGAATGGTTTAAATGAAATACAATAGACTTGACTACCATCTTGATCATGGTTTTGCATACGCAGACATGAGAGAAGTATACAGAAACCCTTACACAGCCTTCCATATACACGCTCCTTTTTTAAGTTGTAAGCCACTCCTGTTACCTTGAGGAGGGAAGTCTGGAGCTATCTTGCAGTTATCTAGCTATATGCTTTAATTTCTCTAGACAAATCTCTTAGCTTCATTGGCCTTATCTCTCTCTGCTTCATTTCTGTCCAAGTATGTCTGGTGAAGTACCAATCACTGAAATAAATAATGTATGAATGATGCACCAAGTGTTGTACCACTTCTTTCAACACTGTATGCTCAGTGTTGAAATAGTTTGGGGAAAAGGGGTGTACAGTTTATGCTTGTTTATAATAAATGTATCTATAACCAAGAGATGACATGATGTTTATCCTAGTTGTCATATTTATTATAGATTGTTGTGCAGTTTATAAAAATGATGAACAGATTGTTGAATAAAACATGATACATATACAGTGTTTCAAAACGGTGCTGTTCATAATTAACATAAAATTCAGCACAGAAGAAAAGTCATGTTGTACTACCACTTAGGATGCAGTTAATACAAAATAAAATCACTAAGAGGCTTATGTCATCAGGTTCAGCTGAAGCATGGATCTGTAAGGAAGGATGTGAATGGTATGTGCTCATCCTTCATTCTACAACATCAAGGATCGGAGGGGAAAAAAACTCTGGGACCTATCCTCAGTTAGTGTAAATTGTTATACTTCCATTGACTTCAATGGTTGTATGATAGTTTACCCCACCTGAGGATTTCCTCCTCCCTCTCCAGTTTCCCCAAGTATCTTTAGGTGGTCTTTCATCATTTTCCCAGTTCTCCTTCCAAAAGCATAATCTCATTCCTCTAGTCTGGTTGCCTCAAACATCCATGGCCACAGATGGACTTTCTCATGCTATTTTAAATTCAACTGGAAATAATAGTATTTGATGGGTTATAATGTGAAAATAATAGCATTTGATAGGGATTGAAATCTTTTATTGTATTTTCTGTTTCACATCATGGGGTATAAATAACTGATGAGAGCTCAGTGAAGGCTATATCATATTATCACACAGCAGAGTCAGTAGCAAATGATTATAAGTTAAATTTTCATAAAATCAAATCATCCTGGATTTTTTTTAAAATCAGACATGAGCAGTGATCCCAGGTAGTTTTGCTAGGCTACACCTGTCAAGAGGCAAAAGCACTTCCAGCTGAAATGTTTTTGTTCTCCAGTAGATGTCCCTGCATTTATTTGATGTATGGTTCTGAGGATGCCAAGGGATACATGATTTGTATTCTGAAGTTTTGGTTAGGTCAAGTTTATAACTCTAACGATTGATTCCTCTGGAGGAGTTTAAAATAATGAAAGTGCACTCTAGCTCCTTCTCACTCTTATCATGCATAGATTTTCAAAAGTGTGGTTAAAAATAATGTGGATAACCTGAGACAAAGGGATTTCATGTAGTAATACAATGTAAAAGGAATGATTTGCCATACAAATGAAATGGTGATCTAGAGATGAAATAATCTTTTCTATATGGATAGACTGTGTTATTATTTTAACAGCACACCAAAGCATCTCTTAATACAGATAAGATCCCAGTCCTGATCGACTTACCCCCTCATTGAATCTAACTATCTGAAAATAGTTTGTAAGAAGACAGTCGGATGGAAGGATTTGGGCAATATCAGTAAGATAATATGGTTATTCAGTGGGCCTACAACATGGCCTGATAAAACATAAAAATTAAATATAATGAGAAATAAACAAAGTAAGTATAAGTCTTAATTGGGAAGCTTTTTATTTCTCTCAGAGGTAGGGCTTTAAAAGAAGATAGCACAGTGACTTTGTTGATCAGTTTGGGGAGCTCTGTAAGTAGGCTGGAAGTGGATAAATAGACACTGGGATGATTTAGTTGGTGTTGGTCCTGCTTTGAGCAGGGGATTGGAATAGATGACTTCCTGAGGCCTCTTCCGACCCAAATCTTCTATGATTCTAGTACACTGAAACTGGTAGCTTTGAAGCAGAAAGGTCGGAGAGTGGGGGATGCAATAGGAGAAAAGGGGCCAGATCCTCAGCTACATCTGAAGATAGAGACATAGCACCGGTTGGTGGGATATAAAGCTCACCTTTACATTTCCCTCTCGTAGGCTGCCCGTGTGTCAGTCTGGTCCTCGAGTGCAAATCAGAGCAGCCTTGAAACCCAAGAGGATGAAACAGTAGTGCCAGTTCAGCAGCATGTAGGAAAGTTCCAGCCACACCATGACCTCTTTACTTTGGTCCCACCTCCCAGTGGGAGGAGAGAATGGCATAAGAGCCACTGCTTCAGCTCTGTCAATGGAATAGTTCTCCTTCTACTGAGAACTTTATTCAGGCAGGAAAATCTGGTTATCTGGTGAGATTCTGCTCATGGCATGGAGCAGAGGAGCTGCACTACATCAAAAAATCTGGCCCTGGGTGAGAAAAATAAGGAGGAGAAACTAACATAGGCTTTGAAGGCAACAACAAGGAGATTGAACTCAATGCACTGATGCAGTGAGAATTTTCATTGGTGAGGAAAGCAGGAGAGTTGAAGAAAGAATAGTCTGGTAGGGTGACAGGCAATGAAAATGAACTTAAAAGGTGAATTTTGTATGGACAGGTACAAGCCTGATGAGAACTGGGGAGGACAGATAGGAAGAGGCTAAAATAATTTCTATCCCTTGCTCACAATGAAAGCCTTATGATCACTGAGTCTGATTCACTGTAGTTTTGCACCTATATCATAATGGTAGCCTTTTACTTACTGTCTTTGTTTGTTTTGCACAGGTATAAATGACCATACAAGGCACACTGGACAAATTGGACTGTTGTATCAGGTTTTATCTTGTCCCGGCTAGAAATGAGTACTTCAGTATATATGGGATATTCCTTTATATTTAAGTCTCATTGTACACAGATATTACTGGAAACCTTGGTGTTGTATGGGTACCATCTCCTGGCTTGAGGTAGCTCTGCAGTTTCCCTCTTCTATAGCCTTTTTAGTCTAAGGCCAGTAGGAGGATTGTAGTAGGCTTCCTTTCTAGATTATAACTCTGTCAGTGTTTCACCTTGCATCAGGAGTCCACAGCATCCTCTAACAGCTGATGCAATGAGTTGGAGGATTAGAACCCAGGTGAGCAGGGTTCCAGATGACTGATGCTTCCACATCCCCATCCATTAAAGACTTCCAAGCCACGCTCTGTAAACCCTACTGACTAAGCACCACAGGAAGTGCTGCCAATGGAAGAACTGATTGGCAGCACCCCTCCTCCCCTGACTTTTGAAAGGCTCAGGTTCACTATTTAAGCATGGAAGGCATTCCAAAGGATGCTACTGATAAAGGCTTGCCTGACCTGGCAGGGCAGGAAAGGAAATACAGACTGATAGGGAGAGGCTGGAAGATATGTTGTAAAATGATTGTGAAGAAGCAAAGATGAGGAATGGCTCCTGAGTAGGAATGAGAAAAAAAGAAAAGAAATATCTGTATCTGAAGAAGAGGAAGCAAACAGGGTGGAAAAAAGAGTAAGAGAAAGTATCAACATCTTATAATTATCAAATCGCGAATTGAAGCTGTAAAGATAGGAGATGTTAATCCCTTGAAAACAGCAGAATTAATTAGGCAAAGTATCACAGAGATGTGAAGAGCTAAAAGAATGTAAGGTGGAGATTTATTAGTAGAAGGTACACATACGAAACAGGCTGAGAATCTCCTTAAAACTATAATTTTAGAGAAAATAGAAGTAATTTACTGGCTGCCTAAATTTAGAGGGGTAATGTATAGGGTTCCACTAGGCATGAATCAGAATTAAAATAGAAGGGATATAGGTGAGGACCAAATGCTGTTTGTCAAGTGACTGATTAGCAGGAGAGAAGGAGAGCACAAATTATCCACAGCCATCTGAGTGACATTTAAAAGTGCAACACTACCCAGTAGGGTTAATATATGTTATCAGCTCTTTGGATTAAATTGCTGTTGCTGCTCCAAGACTTGCTACTGTTGCTGGGTGGCCAGCTGCTAAAGCCATTGGGTCTGCCACTGCTGTTGTATTGCTGCTGGTCCATGATCTATTTTAGCAGTTTATCCCACTCCATCTTTACATCTTTCTCCCTCCTTTCTAGGGTACTTGTGTTCTCTACTACTTTGTAGCACTATTCACCTGGGGCACTACTACTACCTGAGAGAACATTGCTGGCAGTGGCTCCACCCCAGTGAAAAAAACAGGAGCTCAGGTAGCTGAAAGAATCATCTTAGAGCAGCTTACGCAGATTCTCTTGGCAGGGTGATGGGAATGGGTAATGCAACATCAGCCTGAAACCCTCTCCGGTTACATTAGCAGAGAATTATCAGATCACCATGAGGCCTATGGTGATGACCTAGGAGAGTGGAAGGGAGAGCAAGAAAGCGGGGTGCAAGAAGGTGGTGGAAACTGATCCTGGCAAGGCTGGAGTCACAGGAGACATGTGCCCACTGAAAGCTGGCCTTAGGAAGTTAAATGAGTTCAGACAACAGTCCCTCCTGGAAACTGGCAGGGGGTGCAGTTATCCAGACTGAACCCCTCCTGGCAATCGGGCTTGCTTGATGGGTGGACAGCTGGGACACTTTTACCAAGATTGCCTGAACATGGATTGTCTTCACAGCCAAGTATGGGTGGCTGACTCTCAGGCCCAAAACAAGGGGCTGCAGAAGCTACTAATTCCCATGCAAGTCAACAGTGTAGAGGCACAAGAGTTGATGGACTTGAGTTGCTGCCAAATTTTAGTGAGGACCAATCTGGAGGACCAGGAACAATTCCCACAGGCATCATTTATTTGCACTGCATCTGTGGGGATGTGCACCCTTAGCTGACAAAGAAAGTGTAGCTGAGGATGCAGAATCACAACAATGAAATCTGCATGGGCATAGTCCCAAATCTCACATATCCTTGGATAATTGAGTGGGACTGTAGGTTTTTTAGAGGCCTAATAATGTCCGGGAATGGGGAGCCCCTAGAAGGGACAGGCAGTGATGTCTGTGATGTGAGGCTGGCAGGGCCTTAGTAGGCGAAGCTGAGGAGGAGGACCCAGTCTGATAGATTGGTAGAGCAATTCAATAAGACTCTGAAAAGTATGCTGTGACAGTTTGTCCCCAAGCAGATTCTCTGTGACTCCATGGTATGACTGTTATAGTGCTTTAGGAATTCACACTTGTTATTGAGTTGGTGAAATTTCATCATAGAACATACAACCAGTTTGGGGTTTCCGGCCTGCTTTTTGACAGTCTGTTCTAAGCCTGGCACTCACAGTTGTGAGCCACTTCAGACAGTGTGACAACATCATATATAGCAAATCCTGGAGCATACATCTAAAACATGTTGAGGCAGTCTTGCAGGCCCTCAAAAGTTCTGGATGTACAGCTAGCTATCCAAGTGCCTCCTAGAAAATCGGGAGGTGACATATATGGGGTATATGGTGGGGAGGGGGTGCCTACACCCATTGGCAGGGAAAATTCAAATCCTAGCAGAATGCCTTGAGTCCACAACAAAGGTAGGTATGATGTTTCCTGGGATTAGAAGGCTATTATAGGTGGTTTATTCTAGATTTCGCCACAATTGCAGTCCAACTGATAGACCTTGTCAAGGATGCAGCTCCCAAGAAAGTCTGTTGGTGCCATGATAATGCTACAGCCTTCAGAAAAGTGAAGGATCATCTGACTCAGGAGCCTGTCCTGTTCCATCCTGATTTTTCAAAACTCTTCTGTGGGAATAATCCTCTGCTGAGAGGGAAGCCAAGCGCCATGACCATGCCCCAAACTGAAGAGGGAACAGAGGAAGGTAGGAAGTAGCCCAGGGGTGGCTGGTCTGTTACCAGCTAGAAAGGACTGAGAATTTCTTCACCTTTTCTCCTTTGGGCACTGGGCTGGGATCAAGTGGAGAGGGAGAGCTTGGGCCTCCCCCCGCCCCAATGTCCCCCTCCACCTAACTCAGGAAACTCAGGGAGCACCAGAGAATGGTGAACTGTAATTTGGCAGTTAGGCCTTCAGATTAGCTGGCAAGGCCATCCCAAGACTCAGAGACTATTGAGCCATGGCCTGACCACTAGGCCTGCTGGCCCCAAATGAACCCTAATACAAGAAGTTACTAAAAGATATTCACAACAGAAAGTGGAGAAGGAGAAAAGTGAAAGTGATGGAAAAAGTTACTGGTACAACAACATGCAGCTCAGGGCAGGAAAATAATACAAGGGGAATAGATGAAGATATACTGTTTGTAGAAAAGAGAAATGTATATCATTTATGATACAAATGATTGATTGCACTTTAAAGATATGGAAGAAGACTGAAAGAATAAAAATTACAGCTAAAGCAGCAAAAAAATATTTACAGATAGGCAATCTCTCAATAGACTGCATCCATGCAGTTTTAAATGAAGGAGATCATGCTGTTTAAATGACTTTGGTTTTACTGATGATGATTTTTTTTCTAGAATGTACATACTTTAATAACCCATGGTCAGGAATTAAATAGAATTGTGTTTGAAATGGAAAACAAACTTGATGTGATATGTTTACACGCAACATAGCTGGTAAGAATATTTATGTTTAGACTTCCAGGATATGATGCATTCAGATGCAACAGTGAAATAAGAAGAGGAGGAGGTGCTCTGTATTTTTATAAAGAAAGGTCTTAGTTATATTGAAATAGACTTGAAGAATTTAAGTTTTGAATACAACACTGTACAGATTCCTATGCAAAATAATAATAATACATTTATATGACTCTAATGTTTACAACTCGTAAAAAACAACATTTGAGTTATGTTAAGGTGTCAAGCAGTTATGTTATTTGTGGAGATCTTAATAGTCATAATAAATTATGTGGAGCAGGAAAAATGATTGATTAAAATGGAAAATGCCTGGAACATTACATTAGCATGTACAACTTGGTGTTGCTAAATAGTGGAGCACCTGCTAGGTTTAATTTGGTGGATGGAACCTTTTCAGGTTTCGAACTGGGAACTGCAACAAGGAGTATAGCAAGTAAATGCAGCTGGGAAATCTATAAAGAAGATGGAATGGAAAGTGATCACTTCCTTATGCTAATTACATATCAAGGTCAAGATAATATGGAAAACACTGAAGTAATCCCCACCTGGAGCCTTAGAAAAGCAAATTGGTGATGCTTTGGAGTAAGTGTGATGAGTATCTAAGTAACATTCCATCTTCTTTATAGACATTTTAATGGACATTTTAGCAAAAAAGTTCCAAAAAAAGTTAGTAGTGATACAAATCAAAGTAAAGAGTTTTGTGTGCGGGAGGAGGCGGAAAGAATATTTTGAAGAAAATCAAAGCAAGCAGTGGTTACACTCATAGGAAAATCTGGCAAATTACACACAAGACCTGATGCATTTAGACTTATTGTCCTGACATGGTGTGTAGTTCAAAATTTTACCTTCTTAGGAATGACAGAATCATAGAAGATTAGGGTTGGAAGAGACCTCAGGAGGTCATCTAGTCCAACCTCCTGCTCAAAGCAGAACCAACCCCAACTAAATCATCCCAGCCAGGGCTTTGACAAGCCAGGCCATAAAAACCTCTATGGATGGAGATTCCACCACCTCCCTAGGTAACCCAGGTAATTCCAGTTCTTCACCACCCTCCTAGTGAAATAATGTTTCCTAATATCCAACATAGACCTCCCCCATTGCAACTTGAGACCATTGCAACTTGAGACCATTGTTCTCTCATTTGCCACCACTGAGAAAAGCTTAGTTCCATCCTCTTTGGAACCTCCCTTCAGGTAGTTGAAGGCTGCTATCAAATCCCATCTCACTCTTCTCTTCTGCAGACTAAACAAGCCCAGTTCCCTCACCTGCTCCTCGTAAGTCAGCCCCAGCCCCCTAATCATTTTTGTTGCCCTCCGCTGGACTCTCTCCAATTCATCCACATCCTTGGTGTAGTGGGGGACCCCCCAAAACTGGGCACAATAGTCCAGATGTGGCCTCACCTGTGTCAAATAGAGGGGAATAATCACTTCCCTCAATCTGCTGGCAATGCTCCTACTAATGCAGCCCAATATTCTGTTAGCCTTCTTGACTGCTGACTCATATCCAGCTTCTCATCCACTGTAATCCCCAGGTCCTTTTCTGCAGAACTGTCGCTTAGCCAGTCGGTCCCCAGCCTGTAGCAGTTCATGGTATTCTTCTGTCCTAAGTGCAGGACTCTGCACTTGTCCTTGTTGTCATATATGGGAGTGTCATATAGATAATATCGAGACTAAATATAAAGATAGGATACATCTGCTTAAAAGTATTGCTGGGAACAACAGGGGTGCAGATAGAACTAACTGCTGATCCTGTATAGGGCACTTATAAGACCAGTTATAGATTTTAGATGACAATCCTTTAATGCAGCTTCTAAATTAACACTTAAACTAGAGCCAATCCAAGCCCAAGCTCTGTGAATCGCATGTGGTGTGATTATTATGGCACTTATGTGTGTACTGCAGATAGCAACTGGAGAAATGTCCATAAAGTTAAGGATGAAATTGTTAGATTTAACCTTTAGGCTAAGGTTAATGGAAATAGTGAAGATAAGACTACTCAGTGAATATACCAGGACTGTTGGGAATTAAGTAGACAAGATGTATTTGAGCACTGCAAACGTCCACGTTAACGTTAACAGGATCAAAAGGTGGGTAAACACCTGGAGTAACCAGGAAAGACTGGAAGAAATTAAAATCTTTAGTCATGGGATATCAAACCATAGCTGGACAGTTTTCTCTCCAGTCATGGATTTGGAAACATACAATAAAACTAAGGGAAGAGGAAGACCATTAAATATGCTGACTAAGATTTATGAGTTTATACATGGGAAATGGGATCATCATTGCCAAATCTCTATCAAAGGCTTTAGAGGTGGCAACGGGGCAGTGGGGGAATGGATTTTTTCTATCCCTGAATTTGGATTTGAGAGATCTATGAGATTATCCTATTCTGTGGCCATTATGACAATTGAATTAATGTGCATTCTGCTGGCACTGACCTGGATAAGTGATTGTGACTCTAGGTAGCCTTTTATTCACACGTTATACAGTACTACAATGATTTTTGTATAACACATAGCTTGTGTGGTATCATCTGAAAACTAATAACAGTGGTAAATAATATCATTGTAAAATATGTGTAACAATGCTGCATGTTGGAATTATGGATACTCACTAATATTATGCTTTAAAGTATGTGACCAAAAGGTGTTTCAACCAGGTATGTTGGGGAGTTGACAAACAGGTTTTCTCCAAATAAAGGAAAGAGGCTCACACCTCAATCCAGGTGTGGCCCAAATTCAATGGCCTATTCATAGTATAGGAGTTTGCAGCAGGAAGAAATAATTTGCATAGTAGCAATTAAGAGCAGGGGTGGAGCTAGCATGGAACCTTATCTTTCAGGTCTCATGGCTCCTTCACAGCATGAATGAATGAACTTTATGTGAAAGTACCCTTCAGAAGAGTACATTTCCAAGTTTCACTAAACTATAAAGAGAGGGGAAGCAAACCCCTAAGGGATCCTTCACTTTAAGGAAACACAAACCAACTGATTTGCTCTCTGGGATGGGTTCTGGCCAGGGCAGCCAGTGAAAATCTGGAAAGAAGACTGTAGGTGAGAGAAAACACCTTGAACAAAGTCTGTATCTTGCTAGATTAAGTTTTAGACTTTTCATTTTTATTTGCTTATAACCATTTCTATTATTTGGTATCACTTAATCCATGCTATTTTGTTAATAAATATGTTGTGCTTTCATTATAAATCACCAGTGCTGTATGCTTCTAGTAAGCTGACAAGTTGGAAGGTTACATTGTCTTTATAAAGGCAGTGAGAGACACTGGATCCTGCAGTAGGATGATCTGGGCTTGAGTTTAGGTCTGGAAGGTTACTAAGGTCAGCCTGCAAGGAGTAGCCAAGTTGGGCAAAACCAGGGTGAGGCCGGTAGATTACTGGCAAACTGTTGGGATCAGAGCTCTGAACCAAAGCTGCACAGCAACAAGAAAGACATTGACGTCTTTCTGGCCTGGGTGAATCCCACAACATCACAGGAATGTATACCTAACTATGGCTGCTATCCTATCTGACTTTATTGGGTATAATAGTGATCAGCAAGGGAGCCTGGGAAAGCAGGAATGTCTTAATGAAATATTGTTTTTAATTATGGAGACAGTACATTTAGATGTATGTATACTAATCGTGTGGATTCTGGCACACAATGGGATACTGGACAATGAAATAGCAGATAAAGCAGCAAAAAATGCCTTAAAAATGAGGAAAAGAAGAGATTGATATAAAGATCCCTCTGATTAAACAGGCTTCAAAAGCTTGATTAAGAGAAAACTTAAGAAAGAATGGCAAGAAATACGGACCAAAGATTAAAAAAAATGATGAATGTTCTATGAAATATATTCTAAACTCGATAGTGGTATACTTAATACTGCAAAGGAAGACGTGAAGTACCTATTTTTAGAGTGCTAACAGGTCATTGTGACCTGAATGGTAATTTATATTTACTAAGCAAGCACAAAGATGGGTTGTGCAACACACAAAGTTAAAGATACAGTTGAGCATCTGCTGTGGCAATGCAGGGAGACTTATACAAAAGAAAGATTCTTTCTGAAGAAGTGAGATGCCTCAAGGTGAAATAATATAGCAGGCATGGCTGAACTGTGGCTCATGACCCGCATGTGATTCTTTTACAGTTAAAGTGCAGCTCCCGGAACCTCCCAGGACCCCCCATTCTCCACCTACAAAACTGGGCAGGGGGAGCTCTGGGCTTCTGCCCTGTGGTAGGGTGGTGGGACTAGGGGCTTCTGCCCTGCAGGAAGGGAGGGGGGGGTCTAAGGACTTTAGCCCTGTGATTGGGCACCAGGGCAGAAGCCCCACACGCTGCACTGTGGGCCAAGTTGTGCATGTCTTGTGGCTCTCAAATGTCTGAAGATTATTGAATGTGGCTCGGAGGTCAGTAAATTTGGCCACTCCTGGAATATAGTCTGAAAGGATTGGTGAGAGTACCTGGAAAGTGGGGAAGCATTAGAAAGTATTACTTCACTTTTTTAAGGATATAGGACTGGGTGAGAGGATGTCAATTTTGTTTATTTGAAAACTACAGTAAATGGTGGCCACAGCCTCACATGCTGAAGCTACTGCACCAAAAAAAGGCAGGGAAAGAAAGCTATCTATTCAACCTGGCAGTACCTGGTCTGTTGCTACAACAGACACCTGCCCTTGTTCCTTGCTTTGGATTCCAGCTCTGATTCCAGACTTGATCCCTGACTGTGGCTCTAGTTACTGGTCCCTGATTAGCCTCCTAGTTCCTGCTCCGACCACTAGGCCTGACTCTTGTTCCTACCTGTGAGGCCAGACCACCCACAACCCAGTTGTGACAGGTTGCATAGATTCCTTCTGTCCACTCTGCGAATGTCACCCCACTAGAAGAATGGAAGAGGTGGGCTTTCTGCTGCCTACCACACTCCAGGAGCAACGAAGAGCAGCACTTACGGTGACCAGACAGCAAGTGTGAAAACTTGAGATGGGGTGCAGTGGGTGAGGGGTTAATAGGGTCCTATCTACGACAAAGCCCCTAATATTGGGATGGCCCTGATAATATCAGGACGTCTGGTCATCCTAGCTGCACTCTAGGCACAAATGGTGGTCCTGCCACCCAGACAGGGCCACGTGGTGTTTCTACCTGAACATTTCAATGGAAACCACCAAAAATTCAGGGGATTCCTTAACCAGTGCTGCCTTCTCTGCCTACTTTTTATGCTTTGTCCCTGGATCTACCCCACTGATCAAGCCAACGTGAGAATGAAAATCAGTTTGTTGATTGGTGGGCACTGGACTAGGTCTCCCTCTTCCTCATGTGAAATAGCTCAACTCTGATAGACTACTGGAACATCTCCTTGGGCTCTTTCCATCTTATATGCTGCATATCTTTGGCAACTTAGATCAGACACCAAATGGAATGAGGTGGCCCAACTTCACCAATTTTGATTGGGACTCCTAAACATATGTATAAACTGGTATTTGTTCTATTCAGTTTGGTAGCTGAGCACTTGCTACATCTTTCATAAATCTAAAATCAAAAGGGACCACTATCATGATTTAATCTGACCCTCCTGCATAGCACAGGCCATATGATGATCATTCCACAAGATGACAACCTTCTCCTGTTTTCTTCCCTTCCACACTTTCACATGAGAAATACAACTGACCTAGAAACTTGAGTGGATTCAATGCACTTTATTGTCTGCTTACCCCCCACTTGTTCCATTTCTTTATTTCCTCCTCCTATCTTCAAATAATTTCATTCTTGCCTTGCTTGTTTTTCATCACTATTTTCTGTCTTTCCTCATCCCGCCCCCTTATTTTTCCATGTAAGCCCCCATTTTTCCATTCCTCTCTCATCACCACCCCTACTAACTATACCCCTAGCCTAGCATAGAAGGAGGATACCTAAACAGTCATATTCACTCCTCTCACTTCTCTCATGAGTACTTCATGGATACTTTACACTACTAGAACAATGAGAAGAATAACTATTGTCCATAAGAGTCTTTCACTGTCCTTTACCACAGAAATACTACTATCTACACTATCTAGACACTGTCAGTCTTAAAGTAGGTAACAGAGAGAAAGTAATGTAGGGCTGGTTAAAAAGGTGCAGGGCGGGGGGAGAATAGAAATTATTTTTCCTTTGGATTTAGCTATATAGTCTAGATTTATAAAGTTAACCCCAAAAGATGCATAACAAATCACAAAGCTAGTTTGATAGTTTTTGTTCTGGATATTTATATTTACCTCAATAATTCTTTGTGTAATAGGTTTCAAAATGCATTATTGTTACCGTCAAATAGTTTTCCTGATCTTTTGTTTCTGACTCTTGATAGGGGATTAACTAAAGCTTTTTCAATCATCATAATCACTTTGTATCACCCAGCTCCAAATACTTGCCTTAAAATCTGAAATTTAGATATATATCAAACCAAATGAGACAATAGTGTGAGTCTAAGCTTTGGTAATTTCACTGAGTTAAGAATTAGAATCCCAGCCATCTGCAAGTATCAGATATTTATGAAGATGGTTTAAGAAGCTGTCACTTTCTCGGAGAAAAACATTGTATTAACCAAAACAATGTGTTTGGCTATTGTTATTGTATCAGTGACTGAACTCTTTGTCTCTGAATGAAAGTTAGCTGCATTTTTCATTTGACAATTACAACATGATGGTGAAGAGTTGTGAAATCCTTCTATAAAAGAGAACACAAGAGCAATAAAGGAAGGAAAAACAGCATGAGCACTGGTTTAAAAAAAAACAAGCAACCAAATCTCTAGCACTCAGGGAATTGAATAAACAATTCTGTGTGTAGGGGGAAAATGTTTGTATGGGTTTGACTCGTCTTGAAAATAATTCATGAGAATTCCATGATAATTCCATGATAATAATGGAATATTATTCCATGATAATAATGGATAATAATTCCAACAAAATTCCAATGAGGTAAATATATTAATTGAACTTGTACTGTACAATATATATATGAGATATAAGGAACAATATGTTTCACAATATTTTAAATCTTCTTTGAGTCATAATTTAAATTAGTTTATAGCAAGATCAAATAAAATTTATTTACATCCTTTAAAAAAAAATAGTGTCCGTGCCTTCCATTAACTTCAGCTGAAAATTGGAGTCCTGAGTTCCCCTGAATATTTTGTGGTATAAAAGAAGCATTTGTTTACCCTTGCTTTAGCTTAATAGTTCAAACAAATTAAAATTTCTACCAGTGTGTAGGAATATATTATTTGCGGGGCTTCTAGCGCTGACTATAAAGATAGCCCAACACTTCCTATTATAAAACTCTTATAACTTTGCTAAACTTAGAATCATAGAAGACTAGGGTTGGAAGAGATCTCAGGAGGTCATCCAGTCCAATCCCCTACTCAAAGCAGGACCAACCCCAACTAAATCATCCCAGCCAGGGTTTGTCAAGCTGAGCCTTAAAAACCTCTAAGGATGGAGATTCCACCACCTCCCTAGGTAACGCATTCCAGTGCTTCACCACCCTCCTAGTGAAATAGTGTTTCCTAATATCCAACCTAGACCTCCCGCACTGCAACTTGAGACCATTTCTCCTTGTTCCGTCATCTGCCACCACTGAGAAAAGCCTAGTTCCATTCTCTTTGAAACCCTCCTTCAGGTAGTTGAAGGCCGCTATCAGATCCCGCCTCATTCTTCTCTTCTGCAACTAAACAAGCCCAGTTCCCTCAGCTTCTCCTCATAAGTACTGTGCCCAGCCCCCTGATCATTTTTGTTGCTCTCGGCTGGACTCTCTAATATTCATCCACATCCTTTCTTTAGTGGTGGGCCCAAAACTGTATGCAATACTCCAGATGTGGCCTCACAAGTGCCAAATAAAGGGGAATAATCACTTCCCTTGATCCCAGTATGCCGTTAGCCTTCTTGGAAACAAGGACACATTTCAAGCTTCTCATCCACTGTAATCCCCAGGTCCTTTTCTGAAGAATGGTCACTTAGCCAGTCGGTTCCCAGCCTGTAGCAGTGCATGGGATTTTTCCATCCTAACTGCAGGACTCTGCACTTGTCCTTGTTGAACATCATCAGATTTCTTTTGGCCCAATTCTCCAATTTGTCTAAGTCACTCTGGACCCTATCCCTACCCTCCAGCATATCTACCTCTCCCCCAGTTTAGTGTCATCTGCAAACTTGCTGAGGGTACAATCTAATCCATCATCCAGATCATTAATAAAGATGTTGAACAAAACCAGCCCCAGGACCGACCCCTGGAGTACTCTGCTTGAAACCGGTTGCTAACTAGACATTGAGCCATGGATCACTATCTGTTAAGCCCGATAATCTAGCTATCTTTCTATCCACCTTATAGTCCACTCATCAAATCCTTTTTTAACTTGCTGGCAAGAATTCTGTGGGAGACTGTATCAAAAGCTTTGCTAAAGTCAAGATATATCATGTCCACTGCTCTCCCCATATCCACAGAGCCAGTTATCTCATCAATTTAAGACAGTTGGGCTGAAATTATATATGCCAGGTGTCTGCCTGAATCTGAATTTTTTTTAGAAAACTTCAGCCATTCCTGAGAGCAAAACTATAGATAAACACATTGTTTTGCCCATGTTAAAAGCTCTCAATAATTTTTTCATTTTAAATGCTTTAGACCCAGTTGTATGAGTGTGGCCTTTGTGTCAGGAATGTGTCTTTTGTGAACCTCAAATTTTCCAATCCACCCAAATTTGGCTAAATTATGACAATTAAAATCACAGCTTGCATTGTCTTGTTATAGATTTATCAGAGCTTATTACCAATAATCTCATGTCAGTTGGGAGGGTGGGGGTCTCCCAGGATTGTTGAGTGGTTCACAGGTCATGTGCCTGTAACTCTATGTGCACCAACCCCCTTTTGGGGAGCCCTAGCATTGACCTGTAGGAATGGACATTACACTTAACTATAAAGCAATACCTTTATTTGAATGGGGCAAGCTCTCTGTCAGTACCAGAGGTAATTCCACAAGTAGACTCCTAAAGGGAGTTACACTTATGCCTTCACCAGCATTAGGGTAATGTGTCTAGTCCCCATTGCCTAAATATTGTGGTCTTACTACTGTTAAAGTTCTTTCAGAATTTTTTGTTTCATAGTGTCTGTACCTCAGTGTGTCATCTTTTTTCACAGACCTTTTTTGCAAGCATTCCATGGGTAATTTGAAAATTTCACCATAAATTAACATGTCTGGAATGATTTCCAGTGTATATTTTGTATTTTTTAAAGGAAATTTGTGAAAACTGGAAAAGCCTGATTTTTTTCCACACAGTGCACATTTGTTATCCCCCACTGATACCTGAGCAGTAACATTGTAATATGAGAGATAATCAACCATTCATCACTTCCTCCCTTATTTGCATAAGTTATGTGCATACTTAGGGAGCTCTTGCCTAGTTGTCATGGTAATAGCTGCCTCTGATAACGGTCTCACCTCAGCAGACCAGAATGTTAGTACAAAGAAGGGTCACAGGAGGAAATTCAATGAAAGCAGACTGGGTTTGTATTAACTCCTGCTGTGCTCCTTTGGGCTTGTACTGGGGTAAGTAGCCCTATTTCTTTTCAAAGGGTAATTGTTTGTTACTTTCCTCAGAAAGGCTTGTATGAAAATATGATACAAAATCCCAGATAATTTTTAATGTATATTGTTTAAAGCCATCCTATAAATGTGGGGCTATGCCTTTCTAAATAGCCTCCTTTTTTAAAAAAAATCAGAAAATTATAATAGAGCTATGAGGTGCTATTAAGCTTCCTGTAACACATTTCTTCTTTTTTTTAAAGCCATTTAGAAGTTTATGTAACTTGTTTCACAGCCAAAAAACAAAACAAAAACAAAAAACATCCTTGTTTTGTTTGAATATAGTTTAATGTAATTGCTTTCACTATATTGGTTAACATAGCACTAAGGGTGAAACGTGAATCTTCACAAAGATAGCAATGGCAATAAAATACACATTGAAGACAACAAATGTGCAGGTGCCTTATTATTTAAATAACACATAGATTTTTTTTTGTTAAAAGCAAATGAGTCAGAAAAAAACCTTTGTTTATTAAACTAACATAAAATACTTAAATAAAAAGTTATGGATTAAAAGGTTGCAATGTAAAGCACTCTCAAATTAGGAAATGTCAAAATGAAGGCCCTCCTGCAACCTTAATTCAGCCCCTTGTGCAATTGTTGCTCCCAGGTGCTCTGAGGCCAGGCACCAGGAGTGATTTCAGAGAGCCTGTAACTAATTATTTGGATTATCAAAAAGCCTTTGACCAAATTCTTCATAAGAGGTTAATGAGGAAACTCACTAGTCAAGGGATGAAAGGTAAAGTAGTATCATGGATTTGAAATGGGCTAAGGATAAGCAAACAGTAGGATAACTGGTATTTTTCAGTCTAGCAAAAGATTAGCCAGATGCCCCATGGTACTATAATAGGACTGGTGTTCCATAGTTTTATTAATGACCTGGAAACTGGGATAAAATAAAAGTAGCAAAACTTACACATGTACAAAATTGTTTAAGCTAGTCAACATTTGAAAAGACTACTAGCTTCTTCTGGGGTACCCACAAAGTTAGGTGAATGGTCAGCACAATGGCAGATGGAAATTAATTGTTGAATAAATGCAAGTTAATTTAGGCTGGTTGGAAAACTTTGACTTTTTGTCAAAAAACCTAGTGTTTGGTTTTCAGCCTGAAAGTTTTTTTTTCCGCTCTCTACATTTTTTGCTTTTAAAAAAAAGTATCCACTTTCCATGGGCATTTTGGTCAAAAACCCAATTTTTCCATTAAAAAAGGGTTTAAATTGAAAAATTTTGACCAACCCTAAAGGTAATCCCCATTGGAATAAATAATGGAAACTACCTATATACATTGCTAGGGTTGCAATTTCGCTGTAAAAACTGAAGAAAAAGACCTGTGTCACTGTGGACCAATTACTGAAAACTTCTACTCAATGTAGAGTCAAAAAGTAAACAATGTTAGCAATGCTTAGAAAAAAAATACTGAAAATGCCATAGTATAAGTCAATGATACACCCTTACTTGGGGAACTTGTGTACCATTCAGGTCATCGTATTTCAAAAAAGATACAAAATAAATTGAACTGGTTTAGACTGGCAAAGGGCCAAATTTGACCCAATATACAGTACAAACAGCTGATGATGATCAGCTCTCAAGGCAGTGCAGAATCTTCCTCCTTGTTTTACTAGTATATTCCATTCTAGTGTATTATTGAAAGGTTTCAACCATGGTATTATTATTGTCCTTTCTTTCCATTCTGGAAATTAAAGAGTAAATGTGTTCTTTAAAAAAAAACTTTGTTTAATATTTGAGATCAGTTAGAAAAGGAAGTGTGCATGTGAGGCAGCGTGTGCCTATGTCAGTAGGGAAATGAAATACATTAAAATTGTTTTTTCATGGTGATTAGTCTATTGATTTTAATTATAATCTATCTAGGCTCACAAACTTAGAGAATTCTTTTCTTTTCTTTTCTTTTCTTTTCTTTTCTTTTCTTTTCTTTTCTTTTCTTAAAGTTTGCTTACCAGGTGGAATTTTTCTTACAGATTCTTTTTAAAAAATTCTTAAATAAGAAATGAAAAGGCTCATGTATCAACTTAAATTATATGTGAAAAATGTTTGTCTTCTGAAACAAAAGAATAAGTTAATGCATACATAATTCCTTCAGACAAAAGATCCTCATTAAATGGAGTGTCTCTTCACGGAAACAATCATATCTTGTTGATAAAATAAGCAACTGACGATCTTTTTACTTTCAGTTGCAGAATTTTTTTTTTGATATTTAGGCTCCTAATTAACACAATATATTATGTTCCCATAGTTCACTGCTTTACAATTACTGTACTGTAAACACAAAGGAAAACCTCATTTCAGTACTCTTTTGTTGATCTATAATTTTTAAATTTCTTTCTGATTTTCTTTTGTGACTTTTAAAAATTGTTAACTTGGTTTTCAGCTTCTGCATGAAGTAAAATATTACATGCCAGAACAGCATGCAGGTGATGACATGTGAAAGCTCTACATTTTTCTGGAGGCTGTGCTCTGAAGAGAAGCATGTCTCAGCTGTTTTAATATATTATGTTTACAACAACATTAAAATAATAATCAGAAGACACACTACCTCTGAATGTTGACCTAAAATTCTGTAATTAAATCAAAATGAATTAATAAAGCTTTCCATCCTATGAATCTAAGCTACTTTAAAAGTGTATCATGATGTTCACTTTTAAAAAACTGTAATCTCTTCCTTGTGAAACAAGTTCATCTTCAGTTGTATAGCTGAGATCCAAGGAAAAATTCAAAATATCTTTGAACTAGTGAGCTAAGGGTTAGGCACTAGTTGACAAAGCTGGAAAATGGATTTGAGATTGTTGATTTTGATCATATAGAAATGTAAACTTTTTGGAAGGTGACATTTTTGATCTTCTGGAGAAAAAGGTCCTGGATGATTTTCACCAGTGGTGCATTCTCCATAAATTTCATAGCTTATCAACAAATCTTCAAAACTGTGGGGGAAGGAATGTAATGGAGTATAAGGGGATGCACTATCAACCAGATATTGTAAGATTACTACCCTTGATTTCTTTATAACAAGTAAAGAAAACTCAGTAGGGTGCATTCTATTCTAGTTTAAGTACTCTGGGATAGGAAACTGACTTTAAAATTATACTTAAAGTTGTTTCTTAAACAAAAGTCTCAAAGTACAATAGTTACACTTTTTCAAAAAGCTATAAAAATAATCTTTTGACCTTGGACATATGTGCATAAAACATGAGATGACAGTACATATGGTTAAATTAGGATCTCAATTTTATTACTTTAATCACCAATAGGTGATGACATACCAGGACAGACCCAATGCCCATTTAGTCCATTATCATATTTCTGACAATGGCCAGCTACAAATACTTCAGACCCTTGCTTTAGACAGATGTGGATAATCTTCCCTCCTCAACCCTGATCATTTGATTAGAAAAATAATTTATACTGCATATTTCATGTGCAAATATCTCAATATTACTCTAAAAATGTATATGCGGGGCAGCCCTGGAGTGGATGATACAGTTGAGAGACCCATAGGGTTTCCTCTCCACCCTCTTTGGTGTTGATTCCATCTCAGTAGCACAGATGGAAGGATCTCTCTAGTAGGGGGAATGCAGAGACAGTGCCTGGGCCTGGCCATACACAGGAGTGTAAAGTGGTGGTGGGAGGGCTTTCATCGTTGTGTACTCCTGCAGCAGCAGAGAGTCCGTCCCAAAGCAGTAGATTTGTAGGTCAGTCAGAAAACATTTCCTTTGCTATCTACAGTGGGCAGGAGAGCTGTGGCAACACTGTAAGGAAAATTGTTTTATGTTTTATTTATTTCCTCAACAGTCTGTCTCAATATCTCAGACTGGTGTAAAATATTCAGTAAATCTCCAAGAAAAAGTGCACTCATAGGTGCTGATGTTTTGTTTTAGTTTTGTACTTAACAGTTAGGGAGAAGAAAATAATTTTAATAATGCAACGTGATTCCCAAAAGGAAAATAACTTAAGTGTTGCATTGGTGCTCAAACTTTGCCATCTTTTCCCCTATTTTTTTTTCTTCCCAAAAGTTTGATGGACAAAGCATCATCAATTTTTCCAATGACTAGATTGTCTTTTTTTTTAAGACTCATTTCTCACACAACAGGCACCTTCAAGCTTCTTATGAAGAGTTGCCCTTGCCAGAGATTTGTAAGTTACCTTGCAAGCTTGGAGGGCTTGTTTGCTTAGAGAACAAAACTCAGAATAACAGCTGGCAATAGATCTAGTAAATACAAGACACTAATTCACTCGAAGGGCTCTGTTGTTATCATAAATCAGGAAAATGTCGTCTGCGCACTTTCAGAATGGCAGAAGAACCCCAAGTGTGGACTCAACCTTGTTTTCACTTCGAGTCCTGTTCTTATTTATAACTTATCTATTTTGACACCGTTATAACACCCATTAAATTTAAACTTTTAAGGTAAATGTTTTAGGGTTATATTGGCAGCTTTGCTGAAGGCTGGACCTCCCACTCTCTGGGCACATGTGGCATTCCCCAAGTTTGTGGATGCAAAATGAATTACAAGCACAAATTCTGCAGATGAAACTGAGTTCACATTTCTGTTTCGTATTGATTTCTGTGGAAAAATTGGAGAGGGACCCCTACTTAGAACTCTGAATGAGATCTATATCCATTCCAGTCCTGCTCAGGACCACAGTGGTAAAAATGGGCCACAAAAGCCCCAGATCTAGCTGGATGGATGAATCACTCTGCACAGGCACTGAAGACAACAGCAATAAGGATTCCCTCCAAGGACCCCTCACAAGCTCTGTCACATGCGGGGATGAGACTGAGGGGAGAGCTGCAGCATGTGTGGACCATAGGGCTGCCTAGACAGGATTCCATAATTTAGACAAACACCCTGGACTGTGTAAGTCATACTAAGGGTCTCAAGAATCCAAATCAGCCAAGAAGTGGGAGACCACAAAGCTGGCGTAAAGGCTCGTAGAGTTAAAGAACAGACTGTCACCCTCCAAATCCAACCCCCTCTCCTCTCCAGTTATAGAACTCAAATCCAGATCAGGAGCTGAACTGTGTACCTTAAGGCTATCTCTAGATAAAACATGTTTCATTTCTTACACAGAAACAGTTTTTAAAACCCCCAAACTCTCTTAAACTATTTATATTATATAGCTGTTTAAAAACTCAGTACTCTAATTGACTCCCTGTTGATCATTTATTGTCTATAATTTACCCATCGTTTCTTTATTCTTTATATAAAAAGGGTTGAATGTTTAAATATTGCTATGCTACCAATTAAATATAATATATAAAAATTATTTAAAAAAAAACTCCACTGGAGCAACACTAGGGTCCAATTTGGATAAGTGAGATCAAAATAAGATGTTACAGAGTCTATACTCATGAATAGCTCTCCAGCAAATAATATGCGAGGGTATTTAGTCTCTAGAAGGATGACTAACATGATAGCTAGGATTCCATATTTTGAAATGGTAAAACAGCAAGGTTTAAGCCAGAGTTTCCCCAAATTTGGAAATTGTGCCATCCTCAGGAAAATGAAACTGAATGCACCCGTTTGCAGCCTCACCATATTCTAATACAGACCTATAAATCTTGACTTATCAATCTTTTTACTGTTTTGACGGGAGTACATAAAATACAACAAAATGGCTGATCCTTCTTCTACTGCTACAAAGAACCCCCCTTCAAAACAGAACAGTAACATCACTATTGAACAGAAACATGTGGTATCCAGTACATTCACTGCAATGTTCCTCTGTGACTATTGTACTTGACAGTTAAATACTCTCATTAATCACTGAAAGTTTTTCATTTTAAGCATACAACACTTGATTTTGCCTTTTCCAAACAGACGATATGGAATATAGCAGCAGTTTCTGCAGCCACCTTCTCTAGTTTCTTTGAGGAGCAGAAAATGTTCTGCTAATGCATAACCTATTTTAATTAAATCAAACCGAGACACTTGACATCCATCTGAAAGTGGGTAAACAAACCTGAGATGTAAAGGTATCTACAGTATTAGTTTACAGTTGTGGCTACTTGAAGCCATTTCCACCTAATCAGAAACAACAACTCAAACTTTTTCACCCAGGCTACTGTAATCAGGAAAAAATTGCAATCTAAACATTAAGAGAAACATTTTTACATATCTCTTGTAGCTTACTTTTACACTAGCTTCTCATGGCTTCATAAGGCATTTTCTTTAGAGCTTAAAAAAATCACAACATTCTTGGTAAGCTTACAGAAATTGCAAACCCTTTGACATCAATCACATATCTTCACTTTTAACTTTCCTCCTGTGGGCCTGACTCTCCTCTCACACTGGTGTTAATCAGGAATAACTCAATTAAAGCCAAGAGGCCTGATTCATGACTTTGGGCTGGATCCACAAAGGGATTTAAGTGCCTAACTGCCACTTTAGATGCCTAAATGCAAAATTTAGATCTTCAAAAGCCCCACTCAATTGCCACTTAACCAAGTAGGCAATTGAGGTCCTTAAAATCCTTAGTTGGACTACATCTCCTATGATGCCCCCCAGCCAGTGACTTCCGTGACACACTGCTAATTCCTGTCTCCAAGAATGAGATCATAATGCAACACTGGATATGTAGTTTGACCATGGAACCTGGCCCGTAGAGGAGAATGGGAGCGTGAGGTACTTGAACTAATACTCCCATGAGGCACAATGGCAGTATTTCTCAGTTGGCAGCCAAAAGTTTTTTAGCATTCAAGTTTCTACCCAAAACCTTAAAATTTTCCATGGAAAACTTTGGTCAAAACTTTTTTTTAGTTTTCAGCAAAATTTCCCCTGGGGAAAAATACCCATTGATCAATGAGCTCTACATAAACCTTTGGGAACACCTGCTTTACTAAAACTATTAATATTTCACAAATCATTCAGAGTGTGATGATAAAATAAGGAAAGTTTAACCTCTAGTTAAATGGTTCAAATCTAGTCCAATGTGATAGTGATGAAAAGTTATTTTCTGTATCTGTTCAGTAGCCTAGAGGAAATAAGACCATGAATCAAGAACTTCTGAGTTCTAATACTGGCTCTGACACTGGCTCTCTTTATAGTCTTGGACATATCACGTAACCTCCCCACCTTTGTTTTTTTCATCTATAGAAGAAAAATATTAGAATAATTATACTTATCTATTGAGCAAGACTGTTTTAAAAATTGTTTAGTTGGTGTTTATAAAGTGTTTGCATATAAAAAGAACAATATCATTGCTTCAGGCAAGTATTATTATTGGTTTTGGTCCAGAGAATAGGTGTACATGTAACTAAAATCCACTAGGCTAATAGGGACTTCTGTGAGCATCATCTCCACCAGGCTGGAGAGTGAGATTTCCAAGGCCACCACCAAATGTGAATCAACTTGCATATTTTAGAATGTTACTTGCTTGAAACAATGGCTTTGATATTTATGAGATTCTAAATATTGTTCTACATTGCACACATCTAAGTCTGTACAAATAACACAAAACCACTCGACTTTCACAAGCTTTGGCATTTGTTGAGGGGTAAAAGTGGTGAAGTGAGGGGTGGCACAGAACTGGAATAATGCCAGAGCTCAGAGTAGGATCTGCTACCTGAATTCCATCATTTAGGAAAGATTCCTGTCACAATGACACCATAAAAAAATTGGATAAGAATGATTCCTGACAATTTCTTATAAACTAACTGTTTTAAAATCCCTTTATTAGTCCCAGTAATTAAGCAAAGACAAGAATGTTTGAACAAGCATGTCCTCAAACAATCATTTAGTAATGATACCCAATGCAGCAGGAATGAATTGCCAGCTCCTGACAGAATTAGTCTGTCTTAAAGTGCAGAGAGAGAAGAACATTCTCTCTAGGAGACAATTTTGATGGATCATTAATTATTGTGATGTGCTTACATATTAAGAATGAGCATTTAAGATAACAGATACATACCCCGTAGAATGATGAATTCCGCTGTAAGCATGCATGCCTACTTGACACAAATAAAATAATACATAAAAGTGAATTCAGTCCAGTAGTTAATAACATTTTACATACATTTTATTCATGGGACAAAACCACACTTACAAGGAAATTAAGATAAAGATTAATTCACTCAGCAGTATTAGAAACATCATGTCATGTAGATACTGATTGCCAGAAGAGATTCTGAAAGTCTTCAGTAATAAAATAGATGTGATATAATACCATGTACCATAGTCCCCGTTATTAAAAATAATTAAGGGGTAGAAATTATAACTTGCTATCTCATATAAACGAGTGCAGAGCTCTCACCAAATTTTCAGAAACACGTATTCATAACAATTCAGTAGGTATTCTTAGAATTTTATTTTTGCCTATAGGCCAGCAGTAAATACTTAAAGAAATGTCATTAATTCAGGAACTACTATTCCAACTTCCCTGAGGTGAGAATGAAAATAAGACAGTGACTGAAATACACATAGATTAAGTATGTAAATTAGATGCTAAAAATATGGAATATCGGAACCTTTTTGAATTTTTCATGCTTAAATGTTAATAAACTGACCACTTTATATTCATTGTGATGAAGCAGAGAAAACAGAGCCTTGTGGCCCAGCTAGCACCAGCCTGTTACACCTGAAGCCAATGCCAGGCCTGGAGGGGGAAGAAAAGGCAAGAACCTGGCTCAATTTAGTCTATGGGTGAAGAGGCGGGAGCTAGCTGCCTCTCTACCTGAAGGAGAAGGGTCACTGGCCTGCAAGGCAAGGGAACCACAAAGAAATAAGTACCATCTCACTGTCTAAAGAGACTTAGGATCACCCAGCCTAAAAGATAACTGAGTGGCCATTGCACAGAGACTTTCTGGCCCCACCAAATTTATGGCTGCCCCACCCGGAGGAACCTGGGACTACAGCAGGACACTTCCAAACGTCCATTTGGTGGTGCTATTAGTATACTCCACAACAATGATGTGGATTATAGGGGCCATGCCCCAAACTGAAGAGACAGAGGAAGGAAGTAGTCCAGGGCAGTGGACTCAGGCTCTCCATTGAGAGGTCCACTACACAGGAGTTCACTCCTACAAAGCCCAGGGCTCTGTCTCAATATCCCACTGGGTTAAAGACTGAAGCTCCTCTAACCAGGACCAGCTCTAGGTATCAGCAAAGCAAGCACGTGCTTGGGGTGGCACAATTCCAGGAGCGGCATGTTGAACTATTTTGTCACGTACAGTAATCAGATTTCAGAGTAGCAGCCGTGTTAGTCTGTATTAGCAAAAAGAAAAGGAGTACTTGTGGCACCTTAGAGACTAACAATTTTATTTGAGCATAAGCTTTCGTGAGCTACAGATCACTTCATCGGATGCATTTGGTGGAAAAAACAGAGGGGAGGTTGATATACACACACAGAGAACATGAAACAATGTGTTTTATCATACACACTGTAAGGAGAGTGATCACTTAAGATGAGCCATCACCAGCAGCAGTGGGGGGAAAGGAGGAAAACCTTTCATGGTGACAAGCAAGGTAGGCTATTTCCAGCAGTTAACAAGAACATCTGAGGAACAGTGGGGGGTGGGATGGGGGGGGAGAAATAACATGGGGAAATAGTTTGACTTTGTGTAATGACTCATCCATTCCCAGTCTCTATTCAAGCCTAAGTTAATTGTATCCAGTTTGCAAATTAATTCCAATTCAGCAGTCTCTTGTTGGAGTCTGTTTTTGAAGTTTTTTTGTTGAAGGATAGCCACCCTCAGGTCTGTAATCGAGTGACCGGAGATATTGAAGTGTTCTCCAACTGGTTTTTGAATGTTATAATTCTTGACGTCTGATTTGTGTCCATTTATTCTTTTAATCAGATTGTGGGAAAGCAATTAGATGAAAGCCAGGCACACTGTAATGCTTGGAGGAGAGAAAATAAACTCTAGAAATACAGGGCCAGAGAAAATTAGTGGATTCTGATTACCTTATGGTTTTCTGCAGATCCTACTGATCTTTTTTTGAAAGAACCTTCTTTTTTCATTAGACCTACTGGTGATTTAAATCACTTTCAAAATGGCTACCAATGTGCTGTCAGCTGAGTCAGCACAAGAGCACCAGGAGATATATAGTTTGAAGTCTGATTATCAGACATTAAATACCCATACTGTTAACCTTGTCACTGCTCAGTGATGTACCACATACCACTGCCAAACACTCTTTCTGGTGCTGTTAGCTATATTGATCACAAACAATTGTCTGAATTCTGTAGAAAGAAAAGCCAAGCCACTTGCTCCTGGGCAATAGTGGAAAGTACTGCCTTCTCCTTCATCAACCTGCTAAACTAGAGATAGTTCAGGGTAACTCTCCCCTGTACTCATTCCTTGACAATGTTCATGTATACAGCAGCAACTTGGCAATCTTCACCTCCCTGAGGCTTCCAACCATTCTCTACATCCTTAGCTCCCATCTCTACCCTCAACAGCAGCTGAAATCCTCCTTCTACAACTTCATGCAAGGTGCATAATTATGTTTTTACTTAAATGTGTCTGCTCTTTGTTCACTCTCCTCCTTTCCAATGGGTAATTAAGGGAATTGGGCACCAATATTAAAGTTTCCATCGAATGTAAAATGTGTCTAAACAAAAGAGAAATTGCTGTGTCAGGAAAAAAATGCATACTGAGAATTTCAAAAATTTTAAGTTGATAAAGAAAAGAATTGCTGTCTTCCAGATTGTCTTGCTTGGGGAGATGAAGCTTTAAGGATGTGACTTTTCTTTCATAGACATCATTTTCTAAAAATCTAGGATCAGCTGGCCAGAGCCTATGCTGTTGAAATAGCTTACTAGCTAGTCATGCTTCAGAAAGCATGCCTCCTGATAGGGGTTTCATACTGTAGCTCTTGTGTTAAGTGCTATGAACACACTGCTCTGAATAATGCAGCAATCATTATGGAAAACTTTCATATTTCATGATAATGAGTGCAATGGCCAAATTCTACCCTCATATGTACATGCATGAGTGTGCTGAACTCCATGGGAGTTGCGTGTGAGTGAGTCTAACGAATGAAGATGGAATTTGGTCCTAAATCATCAATATTACTAATTTATAAACACAGTTGTTACTGTTACCTATTGTGGTCTAATGAAGCTTACTAGAAGAGAGATCTCAGAATGTGATGGCAAAATGAATATAGCCATATTTTAGCTGATATCCTCCCAATATGCTCTATTTCTAGTTTTTTAAGACCTATTTTAAACAGATGAATTTAAAATAGCCCATTACTGCTTATTCATTACAACTTAATTATTGTCTTCAGATGCTCTTGTATCAACATATCCGCACATCTGACTCTCACAAACCGCATACATTTGGCAAGTTTTTGCCTTAGCACTGTTGTCAATGTTAAGGTTTTGTGCTGGAGTGTGTGTTTGAAGTTTGGGTACATATTATTTTTTATATATAGATGTGAAATCTTAATGAGTGTTGGAGTGTGTTATTGACAGTGTTTCAGGCAATGTAAAAGTGGCAAGAAAAGCAAGAGACTTTTCTATTTTATTATTCCCATGCTTCTAAGACTTTAAGCTGGTGGGGTCTGGTCTGATAAATCTTAATTGAAGAGAAGGTTTTTCATGTGAATTTCCTGTTTATGTTTGGTTTTGTTTTTTTATATACAGTACTTCACTGGGTGATTCCTAGAGTCACAGGAAGATGACAAATGACTGAAGTGTGAAGCATGTGTATGTTACTATGTTATGAAACAATGTGTAGATTATAATAGTTCTTAAATTACAAATATATGCTGCAATTTTTTTTTCTTACTGGGAGAACTAAACAAACCAGTTCTTTCTAAAAAGAAAACTTGAAAAAATAAAATGCAACCATAACAGCCCCTCCCATAGGCCAATAGCAGGACTTCAACACTGGATTTTTAGATGCCTAGATTAGAGCACTACCACTTGAGCTACAGGAATAATTTCTAGTGTGGATTTAGTTCAGACTCTTGAATTTAACACACAGTTTCCCCTGGGTTACACATCTGTTTGCTAGATAGCAATAGCATACTGACAATCAGGAATCCTAGGTTCTATCTATAGAATCATAGAAATATAGGGCTGGAAGGGACCTCAAGAGGTCAAGTACATCCCTCTGCACTGTGGCAGGATCAAGTAAACCTAGATCATCCCTGACAGGTGTTTGCCCAACCTATTTTCAAAAAACTTCCAATGATGGGGATTCCAAAACCTCCCCTGGAAGGCTATTCCAGAGCTTAACTACCCTTATAGTAAGAAAGTTTTTTCTAATATCTAAACTACATCTCCTTTGCTGCAGATTAAGCCCATTACTTCCTGTCCTACTTTCACTGGACATGGAAAACAAATGATCACCATCCTCTTTATAACAGCCCTTAACATATTTGAAGACTGTTATCAGGTCCCACCTCAGTCTTTTCCTCTCAGTACTAAACATGCCCATTTTTAAACCTTTCTTCATAGATTTTCTAAACCTTTTTTTAAATCAGTTTTGTAGCTTTCTTCTGGAATCTGTCTACATGTTTCCTAAAACATGGTGCCCAGAATTTCCCCAATCCTGTGGCTCTGGGACAAGAATATGATTTTGTGATTAGAGACAGGCTAACCAAAGAATATTGAACCTCAAAGGCAATGCCACTGCAGTAGCTAAACTTTGTGTCTACCATGTTAGTCTTGGGTTCTACCTGCAGTGACCTTGTGTAACCTTGTGTGTTAATTTTTTTGTAAAACATGAATGCAGCTTATACTTGACTGCCTTCTAGGATAGGGGTCATGACCTTGGTCAATAATAAGGGCAGTGAAGTGCCATTAGAAGAGACATTTGAACTCACATATGCATTTTCCTAAATCAGGAATTTTTCCCTTAGGCTATAGGAGTAGTTGGTGAGGGAAAGAATCTCTCACTCTTGTGTACTCTTCCCCTCTCCCCTCTCCAATGGCCATGTTATGTCTCTGCTAAGTTTGGCAGGTTCAGATTGGTGCATTTCTTTTCAATTATGGAAGCAAAATGAAAATTAATTACATAAATATCACCCACCAAAACCAACAATCAGCACATGGGGAGCAACATGTAGGGCAAGCTACATATTCCAATGTGTTTTATATTTCTTGCTAAAAGTATCTGTAACAAGGTGAGACAATCCAGTGAAAAACTTCACATTTTGGAACTCTTGTTGTTCTCTCAATATCTACCTAATTTTCATTAAACAGCATGAAAAATTCAAATAGTTGTCAAAGAGTACATTCTTACTTTGCCTTCCATTCTTTGCTGCCCTTTTATATAAGGCTTTTAAAAAAAGTTTTAAATTGCTGTTAAACTTAAAATTTCTGCCTCAGTCTCAGTAACTGCAACAATATAATTTGCTGTTGCAACCAATTCCAGAAAAATGTACTTGTATTTTATAAATACAATACAAAACGAGCATACTCAGTTGTTATTTCTAAGATTTATTGTGGGGTACAGATAGCCTCTTGTTCTTATTTTATTT
The DNA here is from genome assembly GCF_009764565.3 of Dermochelys coriacea. Taxonomy (NCBI): domain Eukaryota; kingdom Metazoa; phylum Chordata; order Testudines; family Dermochelyidae; genus Dermochelys; species Dermochelys coriacea. The sequence continues at coordinate 38,559,350 of NC_050070.1, read as the reverse complement.
ATTATAATATAAAAATATATACTTACAGATACTTACTTGAATTCTAAAATGTTTTCTCTAGTTAGATTGACCAAGAGGTTTGTAACATTAACAAAGTTAGGAGCTATAAATAGCCTAAGCGTTCTCTGTCTTCCTCGCTTTCACGTGGCATTTTGCACCTTTTCAACAGATATGGAAGTTTGTACAAGACCCTCTGTGTTTTTCAAAGCCTTTGCATTTTGGTGGTGCCTACTCTGTGAGCATCCCTTCTTGCACTTGCCTTGACCTTTCCCCACCTTTTGGTCAATGTGATCACCCTCTAGTTTGAAAGATAAATTAAGGGATCAAACTCTGCCCAGCCTACCAGTGAACAGTAAACCTAAGTTCCCCTGGCTAGGTGCTGTAATCCCTTCTGGCCCCTGTGGTCAAATTCCCTTTCTGATTGGCTAAATGTTGCTGACCCTCCTAATATGAAAAGTGTCCCAACTTACCTAATAACAAAATCATGACAGTTGTTAACCCTATGTTCATACCTTTTCCCAAGATTCTGATACATTTTGTGCAAAGTATGCCTTGTGAGGTATCACTTGAAATTTCATATTTTGCTGGTCATTATTGCCCTGGTAAAATGTTTGTGGCAATATTGTTTGTAAAGACATAAAATTCTACTGTGTAACATTACTGGACTATAACCTGATAAAATGGCCATTCTTTGGCAGGAATAAGAGTGTGAGTGAGAAATGTGCATCTTGGCAAAGAAAAAGCTGGAGGTTCCTGTCCCCACAGACTTTCTCTCTCCTGAACCCAAGCTGCAGTTGATCCTCAAAGAAGAGGAAAAAGTATAAAACTGCGGAACAGCCTAAATCATCTCTCTCCCTTCATCTCTAATCACAGAATCAACACACCTGAAGAACAAAGAAAGCTTATTGGACTGGGGAGGGATACTGGAAGAAAGGAATTCAACCAGTAAGACTGCTAAAACATGGGGGGAGAGAGACTTTTGCTTTCAATTCACTTAGCTTGCTAAATTAGGTATGAGTTGCACTTTACCTTTTATTTTCTTGTAACTAATTCTGACTTTTAATCTTCATTACTTGTAATCACTTATAATCTCTTTTTGTAGTTAATAAACTTGTTTTATTGTCTTATCTAAATCAGTGTGCTTGGATTGAAGTGTTTGGTAAAGCCCATTTGAGATAACAGTTTTCGTGCACATCATTTTCTATTAATAAAATGATGGACTTTATATGAGCTTGTGTTGTCTAGGAGAGGGCTTTCTGGGGGAAATTCTTGAAGTGGGAATTTGCTGATGTTGCTCCGCAGTGTAATTCAAAGATAGCTGTCCATAGCACTCAGACAGTATAGCTGGGAATAATTTCCATGCTGGAGAGTTTGTGTGATAAGACCAGGAGTGGTTGCTCTCAGAGCGAAGCAGTATGAAAGACACCCCAGGTTGGAGAATTGAGCAGACACAGCTGTTCAGCAGTCCAAATTGTACTCTGGGTAACGTCACAAAAATATAATATGCAAATCACAGGAGACTCCTTGAGGCCAACTTATTTTTTACTTTGAATACGTCCCCAACAAAACTAGCCCCAGTCCTGAGTACCATGGTCATGGATATTACAATATAATCTGATATCTGATGAAAAGGTTAACCCAGAGCATGGCTTTACACTAACTCACTTCTGTTGGCTAGCTTTCCATTTCTAACCAAATCTCAAAACATTCCTCCCCACAAAAAGAAAAACAACATGGCAAAAGAGTGTTCACAAAACATAAATATGAAATGTTTTTTTAATTGTTCCCTTCTCCTTCTTGTTTTGTCATCCTGCTCAAGTTCCTTCTATCAACATGCTGATGTTGTTTTTTCCCGTTTTGTTGTCTGTATATATTTAAATTGTAAACTGCTCCTTGGGTCAGGGACATCTGAGAATCGAGGTTTTCTAAAGTAGTTCAGGGGTTTAACCATGCGTTTTATATTAACGTGAAACTGTGTGTTCAAACCCTTTAGCTACTTTGACAATCTCAATTTAAATAATCCCTGTATTATTCATCTGCTTAAGAAAATTTACTAATTTTCCCATAAAAAATTCTTCACCTAACAGGTAAACACTCAAATTTGGAAGTGTTCATAGTAACTCTTAGGATTGAAAACCCTAACGTAGTCACAGACGTTGGACTTCAGCTTCTGATGACAATAACCTGGTCAAACATAATCTACATAGAGTTTACTACATTAGTTTCTATCTGCTTCAGTCTTTTTATTAAAGGCAAACTTATCAAAATTGATTTCCTTATATAAAAGAACAGCTTGCAAAAATATAGTAGAAGTGTAGGTTTTACAGAAATCACTGACAACAGTCCACAAAATTCTTCTAATTTCTTATTCTTCATGCTTGAAAATGGTAATAGGTCTCACCTGTACTTTCATTCTTATATGCAAGATCGGATTGATATTACAATCTCCTAGGGGTAAAATAATCTTGAACATATGCCTGAATTTTGCAAGTGTTTAGAGTCAGACTAAAAAAAATGAATTGCATTCTATTATTCACCTCTTCATGACTAAAAATTGCAATAGACTTTTATTATTTTTTTCTTTTCAGATATTCAAAGTACAGGTCAAGAAATCAGCTTTCAACAATAAAACTGAATTAATGGCTTGTAGTTCAAAACACTTTCAACTTGAAATTAAAATAGATTTCATATGCTTTTATTATTCAACCAGGTCTGATTCTGACTTAACTTACCTTAATTTTCTCTTATTATATAGCTCCATTGACTCCAATGGATTTTCTCCCAGTTTTGTTTTGTGGCAGTGGAGAAGAGGGCCCTGTGTGACTATTGTATACTGTAGCAGTTTTTCCTTTAGTGTGCTGCATGGAGCAAAGGATGACGTTATGTATGCCATTACCTAAAAATACTAATTGGAATAAGGATGTTCACGAAGCAAAATTTGTATGAAAGGGCTAAAATACCCTTCATATTCAAAGTAACTTTTACTTTTCAGTCTGCTTTTCAAATTAATTCAGAATCACTGACAGTAATTATTGTAGTATGAACACTGGATAAACTGTATTATACAGCTAACTTCTTAGTTTATACACACTGTAAATCAAAGATGTATTTGACAATACATATAAGATTATTTTGTAAACTGGATATATACAGGCTCTCCTAACTTACCATTAAAAAGATGTGCTGTCTAATACTTTGAGAAAGTATTTTCACAGAACTATCTGGATATTCTGCACACAATGAAGCTAGAAAAATCCTGCAGTCCTTACCCAGTACTGAGAGTCAAAACTCATACTGACTTCAGTGGAAATTAGGACAGTTCTGAATCAGTCTTGCCCATATAAAAACCTACCAGACTACAAAATTCAAGCAGAAAGGTCACTAAGTTTCCTCCAAATCATTTTATAGGGGTGGACTCCCCAGCTGCACAAGGTGCATGGGGCTGTTACTGCTCTCACTACAGGTCCCTTGATTCTTGAGGTACAGATTCATGTGGCGGGTCAGTGCCTCTTTGCTGCTGCTTATCCTCCCAGTCCCCCATGGCAGCATGACACCCTCAGGAATGTTGCATACTGGGAAACAGATCTCCATACCCCTCCAAATAAGTCATTACAGAGCAGGTACACTGGCCCAACATCTCTACATAAAGGATTCCACAGACAGTGGCCACAAAGGGGAATGTGCTTCTGGTCGGGCCCCTGGCTGTTGAAGGGAGTGAATTCTTCCCATATTATTCCACCACCACTACCACCACTCTTCCTGTGGAGCCAACACCATAGAGAGAGCTCCAGATGGTTCCCATCTAAAATGTCAGTTAAGAGCTAAATTTGATCAGACTTAGCTAAAGAATTAGGTGGTAAACAACAAAGAATTGGCAAACCACATTATAAACATGCCAGATTTTTATTCCTAGACCAAAGGGTATTGTTTGAAAAGTGACACAGAGAGGCAGAAGTGGAGGACAGGTAGTGTAACTAAAGTCTGATGTGGCTGAGATAGATCTGGTGAAGAGCATATTGTTACTACTAGATAAATGTTCAGAAAAGAGACAAATGACACACTAATTATCCTCCATCCAGTTTAAAGAATAACAAAGATAATGCAGAATATAAATATAAATATAAATGTTAATAGTGAACTTGAGGAGCAAGTAGAAACTGATTTTCCTGACAGACCCCTTCAACTAAACTAGAATCTCACATGTCTCAAAAGAATACGTGTGTCATAGGAACATACCACATGAGATTGGAAGGGACCTGCAGGGTCATTGAGTCCAATACCTAATTTTTGAAGGTAAACCTGTTATATAATTCAATCCTAAATATACCAAGTGACATCTTGAAACTGGTTGGGTTGTTTGCCCCTGCTGCTCCTGTTGGAAGGTGTGACAGGGTCTGCCAGGCCTTCTCTGCCACCTGGCTGGAGGCCTCAGTGCCCCAAGAGCCTCACCCAAGAAAAATCCACTCAGATTCAGTGACCAACAAGGCAGTTTTCCAAAGGCCAGGAAGAAATTCTGACTAATCAAGAACCAGCAGGGCAGTTAAGAAGGCTAAGGTGCTTTTGCAGGGGCAGAGCTGGGTGAGACTGAGGAGGAGCTCCTCAGGGCTAACCAGACCACAGCCTTGTCTTAAGTGCCACAACTAAGCATTTTCATTTTGAAGGGTTTTTTTCTTCTTCTTCTTTGTTTAAAGGTGCAGACAGCCTAATCCTGAGTTGCCATTTTGGTACTTGATTGTTTGGAGACTAATGCCAAGTTTATGGCACAGGCTCAAGAAGATGGCCATGCTTGGCAGACTAAGGTGGGGAGAGGCTTCAGTACTATGTATGGCCCTGATGGGGGCACTACAAAGCAACCCCATCTCCCACAGAAGGCTGTTCCAGAATCTCATTCCTCTGATGGTTAGAAGCCTTCTAAATTTCCAGCCTGAACTTGTTCATGGCCAGTTTATACCCATTGTTCTTGTACCAGCATTGTCTTAGAGCCTAAATAACCCTTTCTCCCTCTGCTGTTTACTGGTCTGATTGATTTATATATATAATCATATCCCCTGTCATTAGACCTGGTCAAAAATAAAAATTCTGGGGAATTTCTTGGGAAGGGGGGAGGAGGTTATGAAAAAAAGGGCAAATCTCTTGTGAAAACTCATACTGAATTTTTTCCCCTTTTTTGATGAGCTCTGTCATTTTTAAAATTACAGGGAAGGAATGTGCTATTCTGATCTTTAAGATCCCTAGCGACAATGTAGTCACTTCAATGTTAAAGTCTGGAGTATTATAGGTTGGTAGCAATCCAGAGACATGTTAGCTGGAGCTCAGAGAAGATAGGTCTTCACTACAGTTAGCCCAGGCAGTTACTCTGGTGTTGCCTCTAAGCCCCTCCCATCCATGCACTAAACCCTCTCATCCAAATTAAGTGGTGGGGTCAAACCAGGTTAGCTGGCACACATCTTGGTATTGGTGTGAACTTTGGTTTCACTTTCACTGGGTCTGGTAATCCACCCACATTGCAGTGGGGACACAGGCTAAATCACTTGAGTGCTGATAGTTCTTCAGTTTCCCACAATTCCCCCCATGTGACCAGAAGGACAGATAAGTTTTCCCTCATTTCACAGGATACAAGCAAAGTGGCTCAGCTCAGCATACTACAGCACAAAGAACCATGGGATATGTCCCCAGAAGTCCTAGTGAAACAAAGGTGAGTGCACACCAGTGTGGACTCAGTAACTTAGGTTGGGCTTTGCAATGTGGCTGCTCATGCCTGGGCTGGGCTAACCTGGGTTCTAATCACCTGGGCTAAGTCTGCAGTGAAGAGATACCTTTAGAAAGACTGACCCCAAGAATGAAGTGAACTGGTTAATTTCCCATCCCCTGAACCAATTCAATTCATGTTTGCTGTGTGTTTTCCTGGTTCTGCTGTTCCTAATTAAAGTACCTAATTGAAAAGCCATGATTGACTTATTTGGCTCTAAAAATATAACACTTCTTCTCCTCCCATTGTATGGGATTTTCCCCCTGTCTCCGATGTGCATGAAATCATTGGTAAGGTCTAAACAGTTTAGGTAACCTCCACAATTCCAAGAAATTGCTAGCTATGTACTCGTACTCTGCTGTTAGCACTGTAGGTGATCTAGACATTTTTCCAATATAATTTTTTAATCCTGAAAGTGTATTGTTTTTGTAAAATCCAGCCATCTGAAGAAGCATTACATTCCAACTAACATTTAGATGTGTCATTCATATCAACAAATTTGCAGGCAAATTTGCACACACCTCTTTGATATTTATGCAGTGAAATAACTCTATAAATCACAGCAAACCATTAGCTCTTCTGGAACTTTCACCGGCAGTCTTTACTCATTCGAAACTCCCCTTGATTTGGAGTGCACAACTGGGCCCCTGACCAAATCTTCTTAACAATTATTATATCAGTTCTTAATGCTCATGGAGACTAAAAATCACTTGTGTAGATTTAGAGTCTCAAGAACTTTTAGATTTCTGGATGGATGAAACTGAGATTCAGAGACAAAAACTTCATATACCTAGATCTGATTTGTCTTGAATTTCTTGCACCACTGTGGTTTGTCTGGCTGCTGCTGTGGTTTTTTTTTTTTAAATTAAGTAATATACATTTTCTTTTTCTCTTCTTCCCCACTCTTCTCTCCAGCAGCTTTATCTGAAGCACAGTATGAAGCCCGCCTTGTCTTATTGGGGTTGTAGGTTTTCTTTTTCTCATCTCCTCCCCATTCCAGCTTTAGTCCCTGGGATGGTGCTCTCTTCCTTCTTAACTGGTAGAATAACGTAGCATTTGCCAGGGATCAGTCAATATCACTCTGTGAAACAGTTTTCAGGGTGCACTGGAAGTACTAGGTTAACCCTTTCCATCTCAAACAAAATATGTCACCTCTTCACGGGATCAAAAGTATCAGTCTTGATATTGTTGTCTAAATAAGGTCTCCCACCACATTCCAGGGCAAATATGCACTCCCATCACCTCTACTCATCTATTTAAATGTTATAAACTTCACCTTGATGGAACCCTGCAATAATATTTTGCTCTCCTTATATTACTTCAAATCTTAGATTTTTACTTTCTCAATTTTTTTCTACAAATTTTCTGTTTCTAAAGCTTTTTTCCCCTCAAACTCATCTATATTAGTTTCTCATATGTTACTTCCTATTTATTTCCTCTTAAGTTTGCTGATTTCAAAAACAAGTGAAAATTGGAGTCAGTATCTAAATGTGGCATATTCAAGGAAAAGAAAGAATCTCTTCATGTCCCTCAGAGACAAGGATGACAGAGTTTATTCCTCAAGGATACTCTCCATCCACCACACATAAAGAAGCAACTGTGCTTTGGCAAGAAACTTTTGTAGTCACCATGCACAATAGAAAATGTTGATAAAAGCACCGAGAACAACTTTCATGATTCTGACAATTAATTATTTCTGATATGAGTGTGGGAGAAGGATCATATGAAAGGGTATCAATACTGTAACTTCAAGGCCAACATTTACTCTGCATACCCACTCCAGCAAAATTATGTGGAAGCACTTTCAGAGCAAGTCTTTGAACCAAATAGCCTATGATTAAAGTAAAAGTAGTGACACTTTCCTAACACATCAGTCAGATCATAATTTACCACTGTTAGTATTGAATCTGACAGAAACTCTGGGAAAAAGACCACCACCTAGATTTTGTAGAGTAGTTCCAGCTCCGATTTGATGGTATGGTGGTTACAGGGTGATAACCTTGATCTAAATAAATATTTAACATCAATTCCAGCAGGTATAAAGGAAAAATACACAGCAACATGATGAAATTATTACTTTTTGGTCTATATTTCAATAGCTTGTTTGCTATAAGGGCCAATAGAAACTTGTCTGATTAGAATGAGTTCCGCAGATCAATTTGATTCATTACCAGTAACCTCATGTTGTGTTGATATCCAGTTCTTACTCTTTATCTTGTACAGGGCTAGTTATTGTGTGTATAAAAGTACAGATTTTTCAAAAGTTAACATGGTGCCTCTATTAAATCACTGCCTGATAAGGTGACTGTGATGCTTCCAGATGATTGTGAGGCACCTTGCTACCACCTGCCCCCAGAGAGAAAACCCTGTCTGTGCCTGCTGGGGGTCAGCTCCCCAACTCCATCACCCATAGGCAATACAAGCACTCCCCTCTTAGCATACACAGGGTTTGTTATCCGTCTTCAGGTTAGCATTAGGCATGCTCTAACACACGAGCCCTGTGATAGTCCCGCCTCGGGTGCCCAACTCCTGATCCACTGGGTGCTTACAGAATTCACAGATATGCTGCTCTCAAAGGAACAGTGCACACCAGCTTGCTGGTTTTGCCTCGGAACTCTGCTCCATTTAACACACAGCACTTTGATATGCTTATAATGAAAACAAGCATAAGTTTATTTAACAAAGTATAGAGATTTGAAAAGTAGTAAGTAAGAGTATTGGAAGCAAATGGTTACAGGTAACTAAACTATAGCACCCGTTCTAGAGCTTCAATTTAATTACCAAGTGTGACAGGGTCAAGCCAGATGGGTACAGGAGAGTGATCCTATTGGGATCCAAGAAGTAGGCAGGTAGAAGCCCACCTATTGCTAAAGGATTCCCCCCGCCCCCCGAACCTAAGGGGGGGATCCACAGGACATGGAAGCCAAGTGATTTCGGGGGACAACTAATAAAATAACAGGAAACGGAGTGCGGTCAAAGGGTCAAACAAAGGGAACCTGATGGAGACTTCGAGCAGAAAACTCCAGACAGTACCCACTGCTCCTCGAAGGTGTCAACGGAGTCAGTGGACGCCGCTCAGAGGAACTCTGCCCAGATGCGTGAACAGATGGAGGATCGGAAATAGGATCCACAGTCACAGGAGTCTCCATTGGCCAACCTCCTCTCCCTGGTTTTATAGATGGCCATTTTAGCCAGGGCCAGAAGGAGTTTGACCTGGAAGTCCCATGGCTTTGTGGGGCCATGGATAGGGAGTGCATAGATAAGGAGGTGAGGGGAAAAGTGCAGCCAGAAATGTAACAAAATATTTGTGAGGAGCCAGAATATGGCCTGCAACCTGGTGCACTCCAAATAAACATGTGCCAGGGTCTCCCTCATGCTGCAGAAGGGGCAGGTGTCTCGGATAGGGGTAAACCACACCAAATCCATGCCTGTGCTCACAGCCCCATGAAGGAGCCACCAACTGATATCCCCAGTGGGCCTTGGGACCAGGGTAGAGTATAGGCTGGCCTGGGCTCCTCACCCTCTAGAGGTGGCAGGAGCTCCCGCCACTTTGTGTCGGTGCGGGACGTGAGGGTGAAGAAGTGAAGGGTGTGGAACACGAGCATATATAGATATTTCCTTGGTGCGGTCTGGAAATGAACTGGCTGCAAGTCGTAAAGGAGGGGGGGCGGTTGGGTCCACGGGGCAGGGGCCCAATGAAAAGGTCCGAAGGGCCTGGGGTGGAGGGGATGGGCGGGGTGTGCCCTCTTGCAGGACCCAGTCGATGTAGGCCCGAGCAACAGGCAGCAAAGTGGCCCTCACCTCCTGAAGTGCACACTGGGGAGTATGAGATGCAGGAGAATGATCCTTTTGGTTTCCAGGAAGTGGGCAGGTGGGCAGAGCCTGCCCGCTGCTAAAGGACCCCCCCTTAGCCTAAGGGGAGGATCCACAGGACCTGAAAACCAAATGATTTCAGAGGACACCTAATGAAATAACAGGGACAGGAGTGTGGTCAAAGGGTCAAATGAAGGAGGAGAGTGATAGAAGTGATCCCCTGGGTAAGGTAACAGGGGCGGTTCCAGAACAATCAGGAACTTGCTGGAACCAATTAAGGCAGGCAGGCTAATTAGGATACCTGGAGCCAATTAAGAAGCTACTAGAATCCATTAAGACCGGCAGGCTAATCAGGGCACCTGGTTTAAAAAGGACCTCACTTCAGTCAGTGAGGGACATGCAAGGAGCTGAGAGTGAGAGGGTGTGCTGCTGGAGGTCTGAGGAGTACAAATGCTATCTGGCATCAGGAGGAAGGTCCTGTGGTGAGGATAAATAAGGTGTTGGGAGGAGGCCATGGGGAAGTAGCCCAGGGAGTTGTAGCTGTCACACAGGTGTTGCACGAAACACTGTAGACAGCTGTGATCCCCAGGGTGCTGAGCTGGAACCCAGAGTAGAGGGTGGACCCAGGTTCCCCTGAACCCCCCAACTCACTATTGGATACAGGAAGAGTTGACCTGGACTGTGGGTCCCATCAGAGGGGAAGGTCCCTGGCCTGTCCCCTGACCCACTAGGTGAATCAGCAGAGACTGCGGGAATTGTTCTCCTTCCTTTTCCCTATGCTGGCCAGTGATGAGGTTAGCTGAGTGAATGGCAGGTTTGAGCCACTAGCAAAAGTGGCCAAACTGAGGGCTGCTGTGAATCTCTGAGGCAAGAAATCCTCCAATAAGCGCAGGACCCACCAAGGCAGAGGAGGAACTTTGTCACACAAGATACTCTCCTGTCTCATCCAAAGTCTTTGTAGTGTTTTCTAGCCTGGTGAGCTGTGATCCTTCTTTTGTAAGACAGAACCTGCTTGATGATTTATCTCTTTGGGGAAAGATGAAGAATGTCTCCTCGTACTCTTAGATATACCAAAATAATTGTTTGTTCTTTTTCATAATCTCAGGACACCCCTTACTGGTTGGTTTTCCATGTGTTCTTCCTCTCTCATGTGCCTTGCAGTCTTTTAATCAGTATCTGTCTCCATATGTCTGGCTTATATTGTGAGACACACACTACATAGGACCAATTGGAGAGATAAGCACCTGCTTTCTCCTGCTTGAAAGGAAACCATTTAATACATGTTACTGCCCTTAACGCCAAGGCTTTGAGGATATAATTTCCAGTATAGATACATAACTCCTTAAATATTAGCAGTACATACATTTTGGAATGATTATGACCATCATTGGTGTCTTGGCTCATGGTAGAGATTGCACCTGCCACCGTTTGGTAAACTTAATATGCATACATTTGATGCAGAGCATTCCTGTAAAATTCTGAGATCTCACTGTACCCACAGCCAGCTGGCACCAGGAGTCCCAGTGAGTTTAAATGAACTAAACAATTTTTAAATCATAGGAGAGTAGGTAAAAATAGTCATTGTGTATATAATATGAAATTCTGACGCTCTCTCTCTCTCTCTCTCTCTACAGTTCTACAACCAAAGCAATTATATGAAGATAGTTAAAATTTGACAGGGAACGGTCCTCCTTGAGAAACACCAATGTGTGCTCAACTGAAATCTCTTTTAGAGTTTACTGAATTGTAAGCAGAATGACGCTTTGCATGCGCGTAGTGTAATTGCTAACCATGCTAAAAAAGTACCAATGTTCAGAAAAAAGGTAGACTGAGAGAAGGACATGCCTGTGTGGTGAACCTAAATGCATAATGGACAATGTATTGAAGGTGTGCACTGAATGATAAAAGGCTTTGCCACTCTTCTGCTTAAGGTGCTCAAGGAGAGAGAGACCAAAGCAACCCAGCTTCCACAGTAAGCAACTTAAGATAAATGTGGGTCTAGAGGAACATGGATGCTGGGTCCATGGGGAAAAGTTCTGTCCTAACCCAGCTTCTTTGCCTTTAGCAGTCTTGCCCACTGTAGCCCCAAATAACATTTTTTTTCTCTCAGGTCAGAAAAAATGGCAGCAGGAATTGGCACTCTCCTCATGGAGCCCTGCAAAAAGAAAAGGAGTACTTGTGGCACCTTAGAGACTAACAAATTTATTAGAGCATAAGCTTTCGTGAGCTACAGCTCACTTCATCGGATGCATCCGATGAAGTGAGCTGTAGCTCACGAAAGCTTATGCTCTAATAAATTTGTTAGTCTCTAAGGTGCCACAAGTACTCCTTTTCTTTTTGCGAATACAGACTAACACGGCTGCTACTCTGAAATGGAGCCCTGGGTATCACATTTGCCTCCCTCCCCTGGACACAGAGGGAGGAGAGTAACAGAGATATTTTGATTGATGGTCTGTCAGAATTTGGGATTAGTGAGCTTCAGCATGCAAAGCACAATATCACAAGGGTGTTTGGCATCTTAATATTAAAATTTGAAATCGTCTTTGAAGTCTTCTTCTAAGATGCCCTCCAGACATTCGTGGTGGTGGTGTTATAATTATCTCTAAGGTAAGACCAAGGTGGACTAGACTGCTCTATTTACTGAACCTTTTTGTGTGTTTGGAGTGGGAATGGTATCAATCTGTCATTGACTTTAATGAGGCTCCACCCAGGTAAGTCCACCTAGGTATGTCCACCCATACACAATGAACAGCAAGATCAAGGCCTGACTAAATTAATTAGGCTGTATATCTAAAAATGAAGATAATGTCCCAACTTCTGTTCTCATGTAAAAAAATGTAAATCCAAAGTAACTCCATTGAAGTCAAATAGTCATTCTGGATTTTCACTGGGGTCCATGACAACAAACATTGGGTAAGAAACAGTATGACAATTTATTTAGGCTTTTTGGATTGTAATGAAAGTAATATTCACCTTCTGTTTATTAAAATGGTTGTATAAATTGACTAAAATCGTGATTTGCATGTCAGTTACAACCACTCATTACGGTTCAAAAAGGATCAGTCAACTCTTTCATAAAAGATCAGTTTTGAAACAATATTCTGAAATATGGGATACAGATATTGGATGAATAATATTCCCTAAGTGAGTAGAAGAATTTCATAACTGTGCCATAGAAATAAAATCAAACTATTTGCTAGCTTTCATTATCAGGCTTAGTGCCAATGTGCTCAAAATATGGCAATAAATAGAAGGGAAATAAGATAAAATACAATATCTCTGTCTTCAAGTTGGCAGGACCTAGTGAAATATACCCTAGAATACTCAAGGAGCTTACTGAGTACATATCTGAGCCATTAGCGATTATATTCAAAAATCCATGGAAGACAGGAGAGATTCCAGAGAACTGGAAGAGGGGAAAATATAATGCTAATCTATAAAAAAGGGAATAAGGACAATTTGGGGAATTACAGACCAGTCAGCTTAACGTCAGTATCTGGAAAGATGATGGAGTAAATAATTAAACAATCAATTTGAAAACACCTAGAAGATAATAATGTGATAAGTGACAGTCAGAATGGATTTGTCAAAAACAAACCGTGTCAAATCAACCTAATAGCTTTCTTTGACAGGGTAACAAGCCTTTGTTGATGGGGTATATCTTGACTTTAATAAGGCTTTTCATACTGTTTATGAGGAGGTCATGCAGGACAAGTGAAATATAGCCTAAATGGAGCTACTATAAGATGGGTGCCTAGCTGGTTGGAAAACGGTTCCCAGAGAGTAGTTATCAGTGGTTCACAGTCAAACTGGAAGGGCATATTGAGTGGTGTCCAACAGGGATCAGTTCTAGGTCTGGTTCTGTTCAATATCTTCATAAATTATTTAGCTAATGGCATAGAGAGTACACTTATAAAGTTTGTGGTGGTTACCAAGCTGGAGTTGCAAGTGCTTTGGAGGATAGGATTAAAATTCAAAATGATCTTGACAAATTGGAGAAATGGTCTGAAGTAAATAGGATGAAATTAGTAAGGGCAAATGCAAAGTACTCCTTTTAGGAAGTTGCACACATACAAAATGGGAAATGACTGCCTAGGAAGGAGTACTGCAGAAAGAAATATGGGGGTTATGGATCATGAGCTAAATATGAGTCAACAGTGTAACGCAGTTGCAAAGAAAGTGAACATCATTCTGGGATTTATTAGCAGGAGTGCGGTAATTAACACACTACTCTACACTGAGAAGCCCCCGGCTGGAGTATGGTGTCCAGTTCTGGGTGCCATATTTCAGGAAAGATGTGGCCACCTGGAGAAAGTCCAAAGGAGTGCAACAAAAATGATTTAAAGGTCTAGAAAACATAACCGATGAGGGAAGATTGAAAAAAAAAATAGGTTTGTTTAATCTGGAGAAGAGAAGACTGAGGGGGAACTTGATAACAGTTTTCAGGTTAAATAAAAGTTTGTTACAAGGAGGAGGGAGAAAAATTGTTTCATCGGAAGTGAGCTGTAACTCACGAAAGCTTATGCTCAAATAAATTTGTAAGTCTCTAAGGTGCCACAAGTACTCCTTTTCTTTTTGCGAATACAGACTAACACGGCTGCTACTCTGAAATGATTCTATAAGTAGCTTTTTGGGTGGGGAGGGGAGACGTTTTAATATCAGCTATTAGAGGTACTGCTCATTTCAGTGGTATTTTTCTTCTTCATTTACAGGTCCATCAATTCCTCAGCCCACTTTGTAATAGTAAATAAACTTTAATTTCTACATATTTTTCCTCTGTAGAGTGAGATGACAGCAGGATAAGGGGAGAAGATATAATCATGATGAAAGAAAACAATTAAAGGAAAAAAGTAGAACTTTTGAAGTTAGGAACCATGTACACAAGTTCAGTTTCATCTAAGGGCAAAATTCAGCATTTACTGTCGTCCTTGATAGAAATGTATTTTAAAGAAATTATTCCAAATAATCCAAACAACTCATTTCCAAATTATTTTGTGCCAGGGTCATTTCTAATAATGAATAATAGTCTCCTATATGTGTGTGGCTTGTAGGGAAATAACATGGAGGCAAAATCAAAAGGGGGTCATATGCCTCATGTCTTTGTTGTGTCATTGTGATCAATTAACTCACTTTGTCATTCATCCATTCCAATTACAAAGGCAAGGTATCAAAGGCTGCAGGTTAATTCTGGTCATGGCTGAATGATATTAATTTTATCAATGGTTGACAAGGATGGATTGACAAAACTGGCCAGAGCTATCTTCATTTTGCTCCCCAGAGACATTATTGTATGGGAAACATTGCTTTGACCTTAGCATTAATTGACTTAGTTGCTTCCACTGCAGACATTATTAAACTTTCTGAGAAAGCAGGAAATTAGAGTTTAGAAACCAGGGCTAATGGGAATGTGATAACAAAGAAGTGAAAGGACATGAGTTTCTAAGCTAGTGGTGCCCAAACTTTTCCTGTCATGCCTCACCTTATCAGTAATGGAATGTGTCCATGCCCCCCTCCCTTACTGCACAGTTGGATCAGCAAAGTAGCTTGAGCTGAAGGCAGAGCTGGGGGCAGATCTGAGGATGGGGGAGGAACTGGGGCTAGAGGTGGAGCCGCATTTGGGGCGGAGAGGGAATGAGGGCAGAGCTGGATAGGGGGCAGAGTGGAGATGCAGCTGGGTCTGGAGCTGGGCTGGGGGTGGAGCAGAGCTGTGTGGTGCTCCCCCCCACCCCGCATGTGCACAGGCTTGGACCCTGCTGCAAGGCCGCAGAACGTTCCTCCACCCCCCCCCCCCCAGGAGGGCATGCTCCACAGTTTTGGGACCACTGTTCTAAGCTATGTAACTCCATTTGGGAGTTGAACCTTTCATCCTGCATGTCAAAATATTGAGGTAAATAATTTTGATGCTGTATTTTACAGCAAACAAATTGGTGTTAAAAAAGAAATGAACAGAGATATCAGGGCATTTACAAACCACCCCACATTCTCTAAAGCTTTGCCAGTCACCATTAATTGCTAATCATTCCCTCTTACTGTCAGATATGTGTAAAGATGGTCACCTGATTATTTGAGATGCACAGAATAAATGCAGTTTGCAATACATATGTTATGAACATTATAAAGTCTTACAGCAGGACCTTATCAGGTCCTAAGTTCGGCTCATAAAATTTTTAACCTAGGGTTAAAATGTAATGTGGAGACTCAAGCCCAGGGTTCCCTGACACAGGTCAGGTGACTTGAGTCCCACTAACCCTAGGCTTACATTAGTATGTAGAGATGGCCTAAATGAAGGAAGAACTAGATAGGATGATGTAACAGAGCACAGTAATGTGCCCCCTTGACCAGTTATGGGGGAAGGGGAGGAGAAATGTCCTTAGGTACTTAGATCTATATAGGCTCAATGACATATTAAGGCAGGAATGGTATTCTTCCTTTATGGAAGAAGAAATGTCCAATTAAAATGGTGACATAATATTCCCCACCCTAGATGCAACTAGTAGATTGTGGCATGTTCGGTTCTATATGATGATACTCAACAAATAATTAATATAACATTATTCAGAAGATATTGCTTTAGTTACCTCCAATTCAGCATTACAGAAATCTTCCATAGGGAAATAAGTGAGATATAATGCAAGTCTTGGAGGAAATGGATGTTTATATGGCTAGCATTTTGGTATGTTAAGTCTGGGGAAGAACATAAAATTAAAACAAGTTCCAAAGGTATGTTAGAGTGCTAGAGAATAATAGTGATTGTGTTTTCTGTAGCATAGGTACCTGTGCATTAGGATATGGGTTTCATGTTAGCCACAAATGTGGCTCTCATCAGACTTATCTTTCATGATTGTGTGTAAATTAAGGCATGGAACCAAATTCTGTTTTGTCACACTGTGCCATTGATGTTATTGATGCCAGATTCTGGCATCAAAGTCTGTTGAAAAGAAATTGTTTTCTTATCTTTTTCCAAACACTTGATCTATTTCCTTTTCAGGTGTAATACACTTGTACATGTTTAACGTTTTATCTATAGTAGGGATTTCCACATTTAGTATGGAGACATTACTATCAAGACTGTAACAATGAACTCCCTTTACATGACAGCACCATAGAAATTTCTTTCAACCCTGAAACAACATGTTAAAACTATGGGCCTGATTCTCCTGTAAATCAGGAGTAGCATCTTTAAGTTTTTATGAAGTTACACTAGTGAGAGAGGAGCCTCAGACCTAGTATTCCCTACTAGTGTAGCTAACACTTAGTTGATGCAATGTAACCCTGAACCCAACTCCCTATAATGGTGTGGATAGTAAAAAATAAAATACCCAGTTTTTAAGGAAAACGATGGAATAGGCCTCCCACCTCAGGGGAGCTGTGGAGTTCAAATAGCAGTCTGAAATTTGCTTTATATGGTGTGTCTTGAAATGAATTTTTTTGTGGGAGGTGAGGTAGACTCAGCCCCCACTGTAATCTGCTTCAGCCGAAGACAGAATGCTGGGTCTGAAGGTATGTCTACCTAATTCCTACCTTGAAGAGATTGGTAATTCCTACCTTGAAGAGATTGTGTCCCAGGGACCTCTTGGTACCAACTGGCAGAGGGTACAGGGATGCATAAGGGCTACTGAAATTTCCTGGGTCTGTTAGTAAGGGTATCATGTAAGGTCTCTACTGAAAACTTGTCATTATAATCGTTGAGAGCGTAAGCAGCGTCTGAATGAGCTCTCCTCTGACATCTAGTGATGAGCTGTGGAAGAGGACTTCAGGAGATGATCTTGTTTGCATAGGCACACCCACCCGCCTAGGTGCTCAGCATGATGGGATTGCTTGCCCAAATCATCACTTTTGGCTGGTGTTAGATCCCCAGTCTCCTTGTTGTGGGGGCAGGAGTAATAAAGGGTTGTTATCCTTGTTGTGTGGAATGAAGACAGTTTGAGCATGTCATACTTTCTCATTCCCCAGCATTCTACACTATAAAGTAGTGTTGAAAGTATGTAACTTTGATAAATTTTGAGTTTTGGTTTTGGTGTTGTATTTTGATGATTTCCAGACTGTATTTAAGCTCCTGAAGGTATTCCGGCCTTTATTGATTTTGTTCTGGATGTCCTGGTTTGTTCCACCATCCTGGCTGATGGTGCTGCCCAAGCATGTGAATGTTTCTACATTGGTGAGAATATAATCCTCTATCCATACTGGTGATGGTGAGGCAATATTAAAGGTCATAATATCTGTCTGATTGTGGTTGATTTTCAGTACAATTTGCTGGCTGAATGTGTTGAGTCAAGTTGTTTTCTTTTATATGGCGTTGGGTATGTGATAGGAGAGTGACATTGTGACGGTGCACCCCTTAAGGCTTTATGGAAATATGCTTATGAAAGTATATATGACATAACTGGAATATGTTTTATGCTACATATGCCATGTAACATATCTCTGTAAAGGTTATAATCTACTGAATCTATTTATCCTATTTGTATGCATATATCATTTTTGTATTTGAAGTTATGAATATTGACTATGTACTTGCTTGATTTTTTAAAGTAGCTTTAGTAAAGCAATTGGTCAGTTTCTTGAGAAAGGAATGTGCAAATTAAGTGCCCAATCAAGAAGCACTTAACAAACGATAGATCTTGGAAGGCTCAATCCATATAAGAAGTCTACATGAGGATGTTCAAGGTCGCATGTAAACCATGGCTGCTACCTGTAAATTCTGAGTTATGCATGGACATGTGACTTGCCCATGTGACTCCAAAACTCCATCTTGTAGCTGGAATTCTACATGGGGAGGAAGGGGTATCCACTCACAAGAGAAAGTCTATTTAAACTCCTGGGAGACCCCTCCATTTTGTCTTCAGCTGGCTCAAGATATAGCCTCTCCACCCCCAAGGATACCGGCAAGAAACTGGAAAAAGGACAGTAACTATAGGGGGTGTAAGTGATTGCTGGACCCAGACTAAAAGGAGACTAGTCCGTAAAAGGAAGCTTACTAGAACTCCTCTGAGGGTGAGGTTTTATCTTTATTCAGTTTTCTTACTGTATTAGGCATAGACTTGTGGGTTTTATTGGTAATTAACTTTGTTCTGTCTGTTACTATTTGGAACCACTTAAATCCTACTTTCTGTATTTAATAAAATCACTTTTTACTTATTAATTAACCCAGAGTATGTATTAATACTTGGGGGGGAGGGGCAAACAGCTGTGCATATTTCCCTATCAATGTTATAGAGGGCGAACAATTTATGAGTTTACCCTGAATAAGCTTTATACAAGGTAAAATGGATTTAGTTGGGGTTTGGACCCCATTGAGAGTTGGGCATCTGAGTGTTAAAGACAGGAACACTTCTTAAGCTGCTTTTAATTAAGCTTGCAGTTTGTGGGACGTGGTTCAGACCTGAGTTTGTGTTTGTGGCCAGCAAGCGAGTCTGGTACAGCCAGGCAGGGTCCCAAGCTGGCAAGGAAGGCAGGAACAGAAGTAGTCTTGGCACATCAGTTGACAGCCGCAAGGAGGATTCTGTGATCCAACCCATCAGACATCATCTATGAAATCCAGGCCTTCAAGGGATCAGAAGTGTGACCATTTTAATGCCTCTTGGCATGTCATTCCATACAACCTGCCTCAGAAATATCCTCCATATCTTTTGGCCCAGAACAATCTCAAATCAAGATCTATTGACAGTGCAGCCAAGAGGATCTGAGGACCATCATTGTCCAGAGGCGTTGGAGATGGATCGGTCATGTGCTTTGGATGGAAACTGATTCCATCAGCATAGTAGCAATAAAATGGACACCTGAAGGCAAGCGAAAATGAGGCCATCGGAAAACAACATGGCAAAGAGCTGTGGAAGCCAAGCTGAAAAACCTGGGGCACAGCTGGGGAACCATTGAAAGACTTGCCAGAAACAGACAGGATTGGAAGAACTTTGTCACTGCCCTAAACACCAGAGTCGTAATAGGAACATCATGATGATCCTTGTTGTGTGAATCAGGGGACATGGGTTCCAAAGCCCCATGAGTTGAAAGAAGGTGGGTACACCGTGCTTGTAATTGGTGGTGTGGGTCCTACTTAAGGGCCTTAGACACCATTTGACCCTTTCTCTCTCCATTGTGTAATAAAAGAGCTAATTTATACTCGGTTGAGAATCTTGTTACATACTGCAGAGCTGAAATCACTAATACCTAGGTCTAAGCATTAAACCTACTTTGGGACAGTGTCTCTGATGCAAGAGGCTGCCCAGTGTCCACCAGTAGTGAGGTTCCCCCACTAACAGCTGAAATCACTGAGAACTGTATTAAGTGGTGGGACCTGAAGACATTGAGGTAGATTGGTGAATGGCCAGCAAGGTGGCTGGCAGAGAGGTGTGGCAATAGACCAATGGGCAGCTGGTGGAGAGGATTGGAGCAGGGCATGGTGATTGGTTAGCAGGGCAGCTGATGGAGAGACACGGCAATTGGCCAGCAGGGTGGCTGGCAGAAAAGATTTGGAGCAGCTAGTGAGTGGAATGCCCAGGGAGTGGCGCAAGTAAGGTGCTTTCTTATCCCCCCCCTCCACCCAGAGTGGAAGGTGAGCTCTGCAGATGCACCTCTGAACTCTGGGTCTGCACTGACCAAGGACAACGACTGTGAGTGGCATGCAGAAAAGGGATGGGCACGATAAAGGGACTTTTGGTTGCTGGACTTAGGATCCTGAGGCAAAAGGACACTGCCCAACTTACTTTGGGGTGGGGCTTTTGCTCATGGTTTTATGTTTATGAATCCTGCTTGTGGAATTTTTCCAAATTAATGCCATGTAACTTCCCCCCTTTCATTAAAAGTTTATTTTCTACACTCAAACTCTGCACTTGCAAGAGGGGAAGTATTTGCTCTTAGACGGTGATATGTAATTGTCCCAGGTTACTGGGTGGGGGCTTGAGCCAGTTTTGTGTTGTATTTTTGAAGAGGAAGCCCTAGATATTGAACCCGGCCCTTGTTGCTGCCAGTTCCAACAGTATGAAGGGTTAAATGAGTATGGATAATATGTTTATATATATTTTTAAAGTCTGAGTTGTGGCTAGTCACCAGAAGCTGATAAACAAGTTTCTTTTAAGGAGAAGATGTTTATCTGTTGGTCTGGTTATATGTAAATTGAGTATTTTATGGTTCACAGTGGACACCCATTTACAGTCTGAGCTGAATGCTAATAAATCGTCGAGAGGGAACTTACAGGAAGAAGTAAACCAGCAGGAGGTAGCCCTGTTTACAAGTGAAGACAATGGACTGTTGGAACTATATCTAGGGGTGCTAGCTATCCTTCATTGAGGGGATAAGTTGCCAGTTCACTTGTCTTATAAATGGAAGATCACAGTCAATCTGGCTGTTTGACCCTGCGAGAGAGACTTTGGGTGAGCTAACTTATATGAGATAGGGACTGTCTTGTTAGATAGATTTAGGCTGTAGAAAGTGTGTTGTGATTTTGTTTTATATGTTTCAGTTAGTTCTACCTGCTTCTACTTGAATCTCTGTTCTTAGTAAAAAACAGAAGTTTATTTAACTAAAAACATATATCCATGTGCTATGTGTTAAGCGGAGCTGTGATCTAATGTATAACTGATAAGGTGGGATGTATTGTTCCTTTGGGAGCAGGGGATCTGGGAATTCTGTGTGTACCCAGTGGATTACTGATTGGGCATTCCCAGGGGACGCTTGGAGAATTCAGGGATTAGAGTGACCCTAGTGCTTACCTGCAGAGGGACAGTGGAGCCCATGTGGATGGAGAAAGGAGTGTGGAGAGCTTGTGGCTGGTGCAGTCAGAATGCTGATGGATGGTAGGCACAGACAAGGCTTCCTCACATGAAGGGCAGGTGATAGCAAGGGGCCTCACAACCTTGGGTGCCCATGGGAAGCATCACAGAGGCATAACTTGCACTAGCTCTAATTTGAGATAGTGGGCTGAAAATGGAGTGTAGCCCTAGACACAGGAGGGGTTAGCTGACTGAAGCACACACCTGTCCGAGATACTCGGCACATCCAAGATGACAAGTATATGCTCGGGCAACTAGTTCCTTCCATTGCCATGGCTGGACTCTCTATTTTTAGCAGCTAGCTCAATCAGAGCTAGCACAGGTATGTCTGCTTGAGCTGAGAATCACTCCCTTCTTGAAGAGTTAGACATACCTGGGACCTATGGATGTTGGAGAAATTGAACCATTGGGGACTCCAACTATCATTATTATTTACTATAGGTTTTACTATAGGTCTTTAGGAATAACTGCAATGTGCTAAGTGCTTTCTAACTCTTCCAGAATGGGTAGAGCAGAGGGATTGGGATGTGTGTCTGAGGAGGAATGCAGTGCTCCAGAGGGAAGATAAGGAGGAAAGGGCAGAGTTAAATAGAACTCTGAAGATAAATATATTCTGTATTTAAATACATTAAAAGATTGAGACCTTCAGATCCTGTGGTATGGGGAGGGGGAGGTGTCATATAAGTACCTTAGATAGATAGAAGATGGTCACAAAAACTTTAAATTTGTTGCAGAAATATGTTTAAGAGGAAGGAGCCAGAAAAAAAACTTCAATTTTCCATAGAAAAACCATGAAAATTACTCTATATGAATGCACTGGGTTTTGGAATTTAGTTTGCTTTTCCTTTCATTCCAGTAAAATCAGGGCACCAGCTGCTGAAGAAATCATGTTTCATTCATCCTAGTAACCAGATTTAGGGTCCATGAACCTGCTGTCACTGCAGTTGATGGCAAACCTCCCACTGACTTTACTGGGAGCAGGATCTGGCCTTGATGTCAAAGTGAGCAACATTTCAAATTATTTTCCACACCAGGGGTCTTTGTAAATTTAAATCTGAAAAGACAAAACCAGAGACGCATGCTTTTATTTCACAGTGCGTTAAGGCTTGAGCCTGTGGGAGGCTGAGCAGTGGAATCAGGCATTTGGAGGTGGTTGCTTAGGTCTCCCTGGAGACTTAGCAGCTCCCTAGAGTGTGCTCAGCAGGGAGTGTTTCCAGCCTTGCCTCACTGAGTCAGAGTTTGTCTCTAACTTCTGCACAAAGAGATGAAACTTGTATTAATGTTCATAGAGTCAAATAGAATCTGTGTTCCTAATTTAAGTGTATGAGATCACATTTAAGTACCAGGCTTTAAGGAAAAAAAAATCTCCACCCAAAACCTGACGGCAAATCCCAGCAGCGCCAGTCTGAAAAGCACTGGCCATAGCTTTGCAGTCAGAGACATGTTTGTAAAGCAAGACCTTGTGGACCTGATTCAGACCAGGCTTGCTCCAGTTTTATGCTACAGCAGCTCCACTTTGGCACAGGACAGGAGTAACTCAGTGCTGACCAAAAAGAAAAGGAGTACTTGTGGCACCTTAGAGACTAAAAAATTTATTTGAGCATAAGCTTTCGTGAGCTACAGATCACTTCATCGGATGCATTTGGTGGAAAATACAGAGGGGAGATTTATATACACACACAGAGAACATGAAACAATGGGTTTTATCATACACACTGTAAGGAGAGTGATCACTTAAGATGAGCCATCACCAGCAGCAGTGGGGGGAAAGGAGGAAAACCTTTCATGGTGACAAGCAAGGTAGGCTATTTCCAGCAGTTAACAAGAACATCTGAGGAACAGTGGGGGGTGGAGTGGGGGGGAGAAATAACATGGGGAAATAGTTTTACTCTGTGTAATGACTCATCTATTCCCAGTCTCTATTCAAGCCTAAATTAATTGTATCCAGTTTGCAAATTAATTCCAATTCAGCAGTCTCTTGTGGGAGTCTGTTTTTGAAGTTTTTTTTGTTGAAGGATAGCCACCTTCAGGTCTGTAATCGAGTGACCGGAGAGATTGAAGTGTTCTCCAACTGGTTTTTGAATGTTATAATTCTTGACGTCTGATTTGTGTCCATTTATTCTTTTACAGACTAACACGGCTGCTACTCTGAAACCTGTCATTATGCAAGGCACTGAATTTAGCCGTATAGAGTGGAAATCTGTCAACTTCGTGAAAAAACTCGTACAGATACAGACAGACATCATCTTCCTCTCCAAATGCAAACAGATGGACATCATACCAAAAGGACTGAAGGTAAAAAATCCATTACAATCTACATACCACACAGACTATGCTGACAGCTTGTACCACACACTCTCTAAGAAACTGCAGAACCACCTGATCAACATCCTCTACAGCAAACACGGAAAGATTAAGAATGAGCTCTCAAAACTGGATACTCTCATAAAGAACCAACCTTCCACACAAACTTCCTCGTGGCTGGACTTTATAAAAACTAGACAAGCCATTTACAACACACACTTTGCTTCTCTACAAAAGAAAAAGGACACTAAGCTACCTAAACTACTACATGCCACAAGAGGCCACAACAGTGGTTCCCGTAACCCACCCAGCAATATTGTTAATCTATCCAACTATACTCTTAACCCAGCAGAAGAATCTGTCCTATCTCGGGGCCTCTCCTTTTGCCCCTCCATCCCCACGAACATGATACAGTTCTGTGGTGACCTAGAATCCTATTTTCGACATCTCCGACTCAAGGAATATTTCCAACACACCTCTGAACAACATATTAACCCACAGAGACCTTCCTACCAACACTACAAAAAGAAGGATTCTGGGTGGACTCCTCCTGAAGCAGCAGACTGGACTTCTACATAGAGTGCTTTCGCTGACGTGCACGAGCTGAAATTGTGGAAAAGCAGCATCACTTGCCCCATAACCTCAGCCGGGCAGAACACAATGCCATCAACAGCCTCAGAAACAACTCTGACATCATAATCAAAAAGGCTGACAAAGGAGGTGCTGTCGTCATCATGAATAGGTCGGAGTATGAACAAGAGGCTATTAGGCAGCTCTCCAACACCACTTTCTACAAGCCATTACCCTCTGATCCCACTGAGAGTTACCAAAAGAAGCTACAGCATTTGCTCAAGAAACTCCCTGAAAAAGCACAAGAACAAATCCGCACAGACACACCCCTAGAACTCTGACCTGGGGTATTCTATCTGCTACCCAAGATCCATAAACCTGGAAATCCTGGATGCCCCATCATCTCAGGCGTTGGCACCCTGACAGCAGGATTGTCTGGCTATGTAGACTCCCTCCTCAGGCCCTATGTTACCAGCACTCCCAGCTATCTTCAAGACCCCACTGACTTCCTGAGGAAACTACAATCCATTGGTGATCTTCCTAAAAACACCATCCTAGCCACTATGGATATAGAAGCCCTCTACACCAACATTCCACACAAAGATGGGCTACAAGCCATCAGGAACAGTATCCCCGATAATGTCATGGCTAACCTGGTGGCTGAACTTTGTGACTTTGTCCTCACCCATAACTATTTCACATTTGGGGACAATGTATACCTTCAAATCAGCGGCACTGCAATGGGTACCCGCATGGCCCCACAGTATGCCAACATTTTTATGGCTGACTTAGAACAACGCTTTCTCAGCTCTCGTCTCCTAATGCCCCTACTCTACTTGCGCTACATTGATGACATCTTCATCATCTGGACCCATGGAAAAGAAGCCCTTGAGGAATTTCACCAGGATTTCAACAATTTCCGTCCCACCCTCAACCTCAGCCTGGATCAGTCCACACGAGATCCACTTCCTGGACACTAAGGTGATAATAAGCGATGGTCACATAAACACCACCCTATATCGGAAACCTACTGACCGCTATTCCTACCTACGTGCCTCTAGCTTTCATCCAGATCATACCACACGATCCATTGTCTATAGCCAAGCTCTACGATATAACCGCATTTGCTCCAACCCCTCAGACAGAGACAAACACCTACAAGATCTCTATCATGCATTCCTACAACTACAATACCCACCTGCTGAAGTGAAGAAACAGATTGACAGAGCCAGAAGAGTACCCAGAAGTCACCTACTACAGGACAGGCCCAACAAAGAAAATAACAGAATGCCACTGCTCACCTTCAGCCCCCCAACTAAAACCTCCCAATGCATCATCAAGAATCTACAACCTATCCTGAAGGACGACCCATCACTCTCACAGATCTTGGGAGACAGGCCAGTCCTTGCTTACAGACAGCCCCCCAATCTGAAGCAAATACTCACCAGCAACCTCACAGAACCACTAACCCAGGAACCTATCCTTGCAACAAAGCTCGTTGCCAACTCTGTCCACATATCTATTCAGGGGATACCATCATAGGGCCTAATCACATCAGCCACACTATCAGAGGCTCGTTCACCTGCGCATCTACCAATGTGTTATATGCCATCATGTGCCAGCAATGCCCCTTTGCCATGTACATTGGTCAAAATGGACGGTCTCTACGTAAAAGAATAAATGGACACAAATCAGATGTCAAGAATTATAACATTGAAAAACCAGTTGGAGAACACTTCAATCTCTCTGGTCACTCGATTACAGACCTGAGGGTGGCTATCCTTCAACAAAAAAGCTTCTAAAACAGACTCCCACAAGAGACTGCTGAATTGGAATTAATTTGCAAACTGGATACAATTAACTTAGGCTTGAATAGAGACTGGGAATGGATGAGTCATTACACAATGTAAAACTATTTCCCCATGTTTTCTCCTCCCCACCCCACCCCCACACTGGTCCTCAGATGTTCTTGTTAACTGCTGGAAATAGCCTACCTTGCTTGTCACCATGAAAGGTTTTCCTCCTTTTTTCCCCCCATTTCTCCCCCCCCTTGCTGCTGGTGATGGCTCATCTTAAGTGATCACTCTCCTTACAGTATGATAAAACCCATTGTTTCATGTTCTCTGTGTATGTATATAAATCTCCCCTCTGTATTTTCCACCAAATGCATCCGATGAAGTGAGCTGTAGCTCACGAAAGCTTTTGCTCAAATAAATTTGTTAGTCTCTAAGGTGCCACAAGTACTCCTTTTCTTTTTGAGAATACAGACTAACACAGCTGCTACTCTGCAATCAGTGCTGACCAGTCCCTTTATATAAGTACTTTCAAAATGTATACATAATTGTCTTTCTGATTGTGTATTACTGTCTTTCAAAGTGCAGATTATATATCTTTACATATATTTTAAGGCCAGATTGTGCTATTCATTTTAAGGAGTACCTTACTTCATATTGAAATAGAGGGATCTGCCTATAGAATAAGGTAATACTCAACATGATTAAAGGTGACAGAATTTAGCCTTTGCTAACCACTATAGAAATGCATGAATATGCTGAACATGCCCCAGGACAGATCTCTGTGTGGAAGGTAAAGCCATGAGGATGAACATTCCTTGATGGGCAGATTTCATGATAGTATGCATGTTGCACAAAACACACCAAACAAGGGAACCCTTGCCTCTTTTTAAATAGCACTGCCATACATTGCAGATCCCCACAGTTGCTGAGCAAACTGGATTATTTTTACTTTATTTAGCATACTTGACATCTGCTTGACTCACACTACCCTCTAGCCATGGCTGCACATCTGCTGGATTGAGCTGTTAATCTCCATGAACAATTACTTTAAAAAGATACCAACACTTTTTTTAAAAGATACTATATGCCAAATTTGTGTTGGTATTTGTTAATTTCATATACATTGTTGTTATTTTTTTCTTCCACCTAACTTTATTTTCTCTATAGCATATACTTCATCTGAACTCATATTGGACTAAATCCAGAATGTTGCTGAGCAACTCCAATTCCAAATTGCTGAAAGTCAGACCCCATAGCTCATCACGGCTCATGAGGCTGGAGAGAGGTGCAGGAGACAATATGGGGAAAACTTTCCTAAGTCACCAGCTTTCCATGCCTCTACCCTACTCTCTTTTCATCCGCTAAGCACTGCCACTGTGGGGACTGTAAAGGAGAGGCCTCTGCAGTGGGTGCACACACTCTATGAAACTCCCCAATATCCAGCACAATGTCTTCTAGCACTGTTGCAGAAGGGGGCCAAAGTGGGGGGCTGGATTTGCCCCAATGGGAAATGCAGGTGCTCAATACCTCTGAGGATTGGGTACAGCAATTATTCATTATTGTGTTCTTCCTTGTGTCTACAGTGTTAGAATTATGTTGTTGTAGCACCTGGAGTGTAAAATTTTCCTTTAACAAATGCGGAATTCGGTATTGCCTCTAGCTATCTCCAGAGTGCTTAACCAGCAGTTTTAAATACTAATTTATTCCTTTGACATGTTAACACTTTATATTGTGTCTAATAGACCATTTAAATATTTATTATCCATTAACCTATTATTGTGTTATTATAGACAAGGTACTTTAACTAATAACGGCATACTCCAAGAGTCACCATCAGGTAGCTTAAATTTAAAATCTAAGATAAATAATTTTGAAATTGAAAGTGAACACAGTTTTTCATAAATTAAACTTTCCCTTGCAATGTTTGCCACCCCAAGAGCTACAGCATTTTATTATTGCAGCTGATCTATGGCAGAAAGCAAAACTGACTGGAAACCAGGTCTAATTTTACTGTTTAAATTGAACAAAATACAAATAGCAAGAAAAGAGCAGAAATTGTGAACAGGAAATCTGATTTTTTTTAAAAGTTCTTACTGTTTAAATAGTCCAAATTATTATTGACATGAGTATGAAACCTATAAACAGTGTAGTGTGTGTGTGTGTGTGTGTGTGTGTGTGTGTGTGTGTGTGTGTGTGTACTATTTACATTTATTATTTTTATTTCTATAGCCTAAACAGTGTGTCAATATAACTGCTACATAAACAGATAAAGAAAAGTAAAGGGGGCATCATGGTAGTCTTATTTATACTAGGGTAAATCACAAGCATCTCTATAGAAATCAATAGAGTTAAACTGGAGAAAGTGAGCTCAGAATGAAATCCAGAGTCACTGTTCAAAATAATACACTACTTACATAGAAATACACAGATGTACAATAGATGGCAGAGACAGCTATAAAAAGCAATTCTTATAATTCTTCTTCTTGTGTTTGCAGGCTTGCCGATCCACCCAACAGCAGCTTGATCAGCAGAAGGAATGCCCCTAACACCACCAGGAAATCTAGTCATTTGACATTCATCTACAACATGCATCACTAACTGCTGGAGGCCACACTGACAAAGTGGTTTGTCGCACAGACCCCCTGTGTAGCGATGGGCTACACATATTCCTTGGCCAGTTCGGAACCTGTTCAGCAGAGTCCGGAGATGAGATGGCAGACCAAATCCCAGTGGTTGAATGATTGGATCAGCAATAAGGAAACCATTCCAAATGCCTTTAGCCTGTCACTCATCGCACCATAGGGTTGCTGCTGACAGATTCTGATCTGGCACTTGAGGCCACAATAGATGCCTTTATGTAAGTGATGCTCTGGGGTGGCTGAAAATGTCTGTGTACAGTGGGAGACCTGGATTGGCACGTAGCTTTTCCATCAATCTGTCTGTAGACTCTCTGCAATGAATGGGTAGAGGGGCCA
Organism: Dermochelys coriacea; assembly: GCF_009764565.3. NCBI lineage: Eukaryota > Metazoa > Chordata > Testudines > Dermochelyidae > Dermochelys > Dermochelys coriacea. The sequence continues at coordinate 38,530,375 of NC_050070.1, read as the reverse complement.
TGTTGCTCAGAACTGGTACCAGGGGGTAGGAGTGGGGCACAGGATGCCTGTGATGTTGCACATGGTCGAGTTCAATTCGACCTCGACCAATTAAGTATGAGGCGAATGACACCACACAGTATTCTGCGGAGGAATAGCACAGCACCAAAGCCGATGCTCGAAATGTCTCTATGACTATGACCGCAAATGCATGAGAGGACTGAACTAAGGTTGCAAGGGCAACCTTCACTGTGACATTTTGCCCCGGATTCACAAAGGGAATTAGGAATTACAATGCTCAGCATTGCTGCACCTAACCTGTAGGGGCCTTGAAAATCACTGGAATCCACAAATCTTGGGTTAAACTGCTATACTCCCAATACAATGCATAGGGAGAGAGAGGCACCTGAAAACTGGATCCACAAAAGACAGCTCCATTCCTAAGCTAACCTAGGGGGCATGCTGATGAGATAGGCATGCCTTGAGCCCCAGCCCTATTACAGTTAGGTACCTACTTCCAGGGTGCAGAGAGACAGCTATCTCTGCTTCTGATCCACTGTTGAGAACCCTCTCTTGGAGTCGGGCACTGTTTCTTGTCAGAACAGGAGTGGCACACACCAAAATCCACAATGTTAGCGGGAGTGGGAGGAGGCCTTCTTTAGATGCTTTAGCCTGTTAGGGCACTCACCTGGGATGTGGGAGACCCCTGTTCAATTCCCTCCTCTACTGATGAGGCAAAGGGATTTGAACAGAGGTTCCCTACTTTTCAGGTGATGTCCTATACATTGGATTGTGAGATATGAAAGGAAATTGATCAGGAACAGTCAGCATGGATTCACCAAGGGCAAGTCATGCCTGACTAACCTAATTGCCTTCTATGATGAAATAACTGGCTCTGTGGATGAAGAGAAAGAAGTGGACATGTTATCCCTTGACTTTAGCAAAGCTTTTGTTACGGTCTCCCATAAATATTCTTGCCAGCAAGTTTAAGAAGTATGAATTGGATGAATGCACTATAAGGTGGATAGAAAGCTAGCTAGATCATTGGGCTCAACGGGTAGTGATCAATGGCTCCATGTCTAGTTGGCAGCCGGTATCAAGCAGAGTGCCCCAAGGGTCAGTCCTGGGGCCGGTTTTGTTCAATATCTTCATTAATGATCTAGATGGATTGCACCCTCAGCAAGTTTGCAGATGACACTAAACTGGGAGGAGTGGTAGGTATGCTGGAGGGTAGGGATAGGATACAGAGGGACCTAAACAAATTAGAGGATCGGGCCAAAAGAAATCTGATGAGGTTCAACAAGGACAAGTGCAGAGTCCTGCACTTAGGACAGAAGAATCCCATGTACTGCTATGGACTAGGGACCGTTTTGCTGCTGAAATTTTGCTGTGTAGATTATGTATTTGACTTTCTAAAGATGTCTGCTCTCTGTTTTAAAATGCTGAGATTTGTGGTATTGGTGAGCTATTTTTCTTACACTGTACAATGGCTATGCAATCCAATATTTTTCTCTTTAAGGCCAAGTTATTATACAATACATTTGATTTTTCTTAATATTTCCTATATGCTTAAAAGTAAGGAAAAAGTTATAATGAATTTATCATATTGTCACTTTTTTGACACATCACTCTGAGAGACAGTAAAGAGCCTCAGTTTTTACCATTCAGTTCCTCTGGGGACCAACTGGCTAGGCAGCAGTTCTGCAGAAAAGAACCTAGGGATTACAGTGGATGAGAAGCTGGATATGAGTCAACAGTGTGCCCTTGTTGCCAAGAACACTAACTGCATTTTGGGCTCTAGAAGTAGGAGCATTGCCAGCAGGTCAAGGGACATGATCATTACCCTCTATTTGGCATTGGTGAGGCCTCATCTGGAGTACTGTGTCCAGTTTAGGGCCCCACACTACAACAACAAAAATGATTAGGGGGCTGGAGCACATGATTTATGAGAAGAAACTGAGGGAACTGGAATTATTTAGTCTGCAGAAGAGAAGAATGAGGGGGGATTTGATAGCTGCTTTCAACTACCTGAGAGGGGGTTCCAAAGAAGAGGATGGATCTAGACAGATGACAGAACAAGCAGTAATGGTCTCAAGTTGCAGTGGGGAGATTTAGTTTGGAGATTAGGAAAAACTTTTTCACTGGAAGGGTGGTGAAGCACTAGAATGGGTTACCTAGGGATGTGGTGAAATCTCCTTCCTTAGAGGTTTTTAAGGTCAGGCTTGACAAATCCCTGCCTGGGATGATTTAGTTGGGGATTGGTCCTGCTTTGAGCAGAGGGTTGGACTAGATGACCTCCTGAGGCACCTTCCAACCCTGATATTCTATGATATTCTGATGTGGGCTTTCTCCATCTCTGCTGTTGAAGCCAGTTCATTATGTATTAAATATGCACAGGGCCAGAGGGAGAGTGAGGATGACTGAATAGACCAGTGATAACAACATTCCCCTGAGAGGTGGAAATCCCTTCTCCTCATCAGGAACATCATGTCTCCCATAGCTTGGGTGAGTTCTGTAGGCAGGGGACTAAAAGTGAAATGGGAGTCCCCTGCCACAGCATTTTGTATGGAGTTAGGTATATTCTGAGCATGCTGCTGGACTGAGCCAAGAAGGCAAGATAGGCAGGACAATGCCTTTCTTCAGCTGGATTGAGCATTAGACTGAGACTCAGGTGTGAGATAGGCACCTGGATGTCTGTCTGAGGCAGCAGTGCACATGTCCAGAGAAAGAAACTTAGGTGCCTAGGAAACCTTTTATAGCAGGGCCAGGGAGAGTCGTCAAGGGGAAATATATAAGCTCTAGGCTAATTAAGGTGTGGTTCCCTGTAGACCTGGGAGGGTTGCTACTGGTTAATTGGAGCACCTGTAGTCAATTAAGGCCCTCTCAGGAACTTAATAACCTCCCCCTCCCTCACCCCCCCCCCCTTTAGGCAGTCAGGGTGTGTGAGGAAGGAGAGAAGACTGAAATTTGGAGGTGTGTTGCTAAGACCTGAAAAACCAGAGAACTGAAGGAAGGGAAACCCAGCCCCAGACCTAGCATGGCAGGGAGACTCCCTTCCCTAGCGTCAAGGACCGAGGATAGCTCTAGCAGGGACCTTAGTGCCCCAAGAGCAGGGGCAAGGGGTGGCATCTTAGCTCCCAACCAGGAAAAGTCTGGGACCCACTGTACCAACATTGGCTATTTTGTCTCAAATGTTCATGTTCTTTTAATGTATTTTTGTGTTTGTTTTTTTAAATTATTTATATTGCAGTACCATCTAGAAACCTCAGAGACCAGGGTCCCATTGTACAAGCCTGTGATGAATCGTAGAACTAGAAGAAACCTCAAGAGATCATCTAGTCCAGTCCCCTGCACTCGTGGCAGGGCTAAGTGTTATCTAGACCATGTATGACAGTATCTTCCCCACAGAGACCCACAATCTAAAAGATAAGATATAACCTATGAGCAAAACAAACTCGTGGGTGAGGAGAGAAGGAACAGAGAGTAACTGTAATAATTTTAGCATAGACTTGCTGTTTTCACATATTGTAGGAGTAGTAAGCCAATCAATAGCAATAATGAGAACTCACCACCTGACTAGTAACTATCAGATGGTAGTATCCTCTAGGCATCCCTGTGGAAGCAAATTGTAAGGAAAAGGTTGAATGTGTGAAATCAAGAAGGTGCATGTAGGAGAAGCAGGCAAGTGAGATATATTTGAAATCTATAAAGCCCAACACACTCTGTTTCAAATCAGCCCTAAACTAAACGTATCATAGTCCATTTTCATAATAACAAAAGACTACTTAAAATTCCATCCTTTTGTTTTAATTGTGTCCATGGAGAAATAGTTATTATTTCTATTTCCGGATATTTGCTTTGTCTTATTTTCAGGCAAAATCTAAAAGGACATAAAAAGACCAGCTTAACTACTCATTTACACAGACAGGTTCTGTCAATACCATGACCTGTAATCAATGGGTTCAAAACCAGACATGTATTAGAGAGTTTTGTGACAAGTTGAACAGAAAGTAAAATGAGGGAAAGAGAGAGAGACAATAATCCTTAAATGGCTTTATATTGTTTCCCTAGAGTGAGGTTTAATAGATGGATTGTCTTAATTGAGAGAGCAGTGATTATTTTTGTACTTCTTTGTCCAATTTAAGGAGCTAAGATGTAGAAATATACCTTTAATCACCTATTAGACAATCATGAGTAATTTCACTTGTCTGTCTCCAAGGACTGCATTTAGAAAGTAAGTTCTGATCTTCATTTAAATTACTGTACCAGTGAGCTGGATAAAACAGTCTAATGGCTATGGCTGAAGGCTTGTGATACTAAATGACAAATGAAAGTCATGCCATGAGGTGAAGCATAGATAAGAGTGACTGCCAGAGTGAAGACAATATATGATAATCCATATACCAATATCAGTTTATAGATCTTGAAATTCTTCCAGTATCACCTGGCAGTGAGGTGAGCTACATTGATGTACTCTGTGGAAGTGCATCGCCATATTGAGCTTGGGCAGGAAGAGTAGAGGATCCTCTCCTCTCTGCAGACAAGCACCCCAGCCACACCCCCATATAGCTACCAGAGCTGCCAATCATGGAGGCATGCACTCACGATTGAGCACAATGGAGGAAACCAGGCCTCTATAACAGATCCTTCTAGGGGAATTCTGCACCTAAAAATTAAAAATTCTACACACAATATTTTAAAAATCTGCATATTTTAGTTAAAATAACACAATATAATCATGCCAGTTTCAATTATTTTGGTAATTTATTTCAAAATACCTATCAGCAAGTATGTCTATAACAATACAGACAACAAAAAAGATCCAGGGATATTTTTTGACAAATAGATTCCTTACTAGGCATATTAATATAGAACTTTGAGTAATAATTCATTTAAACTATAATAAAGAAACTGGTTCTCAGAAGCAGTGCAAAGGCTTGGGGTAGGCATGGGTAAAAGAAGAGCTGAGGGAGAGGGAAGTAATTGCTGGGAAGGAGCCTGGATGTGAACTTGGAGGGTTGTTGGTATGGGTGGGAGTAATATGGAACATGGGATTTTTTTGGAGGGGGAAGAGGTGGTTAGAAAGTCTTCCCCCTGCAGACCCTGGCTGACCCCTAGTCTCTCTCATTCAGTCAGGCACATCTGCGCCTGTTCCCATATGTCCCTGCACTCCACTCTGCCACCCTTCCTCTCCCTGTCCCCATGTGTCACTGCACTTGCACTCCCATTCAGCCCCTGCCCACATTTACCCCCCGCAACCCTTCTGAAATCCCAGTCTGTGACTGCCCACAGCAGCCCCCTGTGCCCCATGCTGTCCATAACCCCCATATACTTTGCCTCCTGACCTGGCGCCACGGACAGTGCTGTGAGGAAAAACAGCCTCTTCTCTTCCAGAAAGATGTCGACAAATTGGAGAAAGCCCCGAGAAGAGCAACAAAAATTATTAAAGGTCTAGAAAACATGACCTATAAGGAGGATTGAAAATTGAGTTTTAGTCTGGATAAGAGAAGACTGAAAGGGGACTGTGACGTTGCACTCTATATGTTTATGAAAATATGCTTATGAGTGTAAATATGACATAACAGGTGTATGCTTTATGCTAGATATACCATGTAACATATTTTTGTGAAAGTTATGATCTACTGAATATATTAATCCTAATTGTAGGCATGTATCATTTTTATATCTGAAGTTGAGCGTTGGCTCTGTGCTAGTATTTGAAGTGTTTGCTGTAGGAAACACACATAAGGGAGGTGTGGGTAATATATTGTGAAGGGGTTATTCAAGTAATTGGGAGTACTTAACTACAATGGACTTTGGGAGACGCCAATCCACATCTGAGCTTTCCTGAGAACATTCAAACTAACATGTAAACAATGGCGTTGGCCTGCAAAAAACTGAATCATTCATGGGCATGTGACTTGCCCAGGTGGCTACAAACTCCATCTTGTTGTTATGCTTTTGCACAAAAGAACAAAGGGATTTCTGCCCACAAGAGAGAGCATATAAAAGGCCCTGGAAGCCTCTCCATTTTGTCTTCAACGAGCTCAAGAGATGGCCTCTCCACCTCAAAGAGATGCCTGAAAGAAGCTGGAACAAAGGACTGCAACTACGGGGAGGGGGTGAGTGATTGCTGGATCCAGGCCATAAACTACAATGTTGGTCTGAAAAGGATTGTATCTGAGATAACATCTAGAGTGAGAAGTTAGTATTTGTAACTAGATCCTTGGTATATTAAGTTAGCTTTGCCTATTTTGATTTATTTTACTTGAAACCACTCAAATCCTACTTTTTATGCTTAATAAAATCACTTTTGTTTATTAATTAACCCAGAGTGAGTGAGTAAGTAAAACCTGGGGGAGTAAACAGCTGTGCATATCTCTCTATCAGTGTTATAGATAGCAAACAATTTGAGTTTTACTCTGTATAAAGCTTATACAGGATAAACTGATCTATTTGGGGTTTGGATCCCATTGGAAGCTGGGTGCTGGAGATAGGAGCACTTAAGCTGTTTTCAGTTAAGTCTGAAGCTTTGGAGGCATGGTTCAGACCCTGGGTCTGTGTTGCAGAAGGCTTGCGTGTCTGGCTCAATAAGGCAGGGTTCTGGAGTCCCAAACTGGCTGAGAAAATGGGCTCAGAGGTAGTCTCAGCACATCAGGTGACAGTCCCGTCACAGGAACATAACAGTTTTCAAGTACATAAAAGTTTGCTACAAGAAGGAGGGAGAAAAATTGTTCTTAACCTCTGAGGATAGGATAAGAAGCAATACGCTTAAATTGCAGCAAGGGCAGTTTAGGTTGGACATTAGGAAAAACTTCCTAACAGTTAGGGTGGTTAAGTACTCAAATAAATTGAAGAGGGAGGTTGTGGAATCCCCATCATTGGAGACTTTTAAGAGCAGGTTAGACAAACACCTGTCGGGTATGGTCTAGATAATTCTTAGTCCTGCCTTGGGTGCAGGAGATTGGACTAGATGATCTCTCGAGGTCCCTTCCAGTTCTGATTTCTTATGCACAGCTGGGGCTGCTCCCACATGCAAGCGGCTCCTCTCTGTTCTGGCACCATAGTACCTCTCTAGCAGAATGCATTTTGTGCAGAGAAAAAATATTCTTTGTGAGACATGAATTTTCACATACACAGTGGCACAGAGTTCCCCCAGGAGTAAAACAGAGAAGGAGAGGGAGGCAGAAAGGCTTGGGATAGCAAAGGGGTAAAACCCTTGATCCAGGCTGCCTCCCTGAGCACAGCTCAAAGAGTAAGACACACTTCCAGACTCAGACAAAGTTCACAGTCAAAGAACCACCAGCGAGGGCAGCAGGGACCCACCAAAGGACCACACTCAGAGTTGGTGACGGAGAAATTTGCTAAATTAAGTTAATTTAAATCTATTTTTAGGATAAATTTCCCCCCTAGTAAGCTGATTGCAGTTCAGTAGTTTGTGCTTGTAGCAAGGTGGTTACCCGGCTCCTAAAATAGAAGGGGTTAAAAGCAGCCCTGGAGAGGGCTGTGGCTGACTGGGGAAGCAGCCCCAGCTGGGCCACACCCCAGTCAGGCCCCAGCTGGCCTGTATAAAAAGGCTGTGAGTCAGTGGCCCAAGGAGTCTCTCTAGGCTAGGAGAGAGCAGGGCCTGGCTGCCTGACAGGCTACTGAGGGTGGTGCAGTGCTGGGGAAGGAGTAGGCTGAGCGGGGATGCTCTAGGCTGGAAACTCCCCAGGCTGCAGAGCCTAGTCCAAGGCCCATAGAGATATTGTGAGGCAGAGGAAGGCAGCAGGTCCGAAGCCCCCTGCCTATGATGAGATCTAGACTGTTCTCAGTGGTAGCAGATGATAGAACAAGGAGTAATGGTCTCAAGTTGCAGTGGGGGAGGTTTAGGTTGGATATTAGGGAAAAACTTTTTCACTAGGAGGGTGGTGAAACACTGGAATGGGTTATCTAAGGAGGTGGTGGAATCTCCATTCTTAGAGGTTTTTAAGGCCCAGCTTGACAAAGCCTTGGCTGGGATGATTTAGTTGGGGATTGGCCCTGCTTTGAGCAAGGGGTTGGACTAGATGACCTCCTGAGGTCCCTTCCAACCCTGATATTCTATGTGTGGCCTTTACACTGCAGTCTGCCCCAGGGAGCGGGGGCTTGGTGATGACTGGCAGTAGCCCAGACTGAGACAAGGTGGGGATAGTGGGTTGGGGGTTCCCCAAGAAGGGGAGTACTGTCAGGGGGCAGAACCCTAGAAAAAGTGGTACTGGGGTCTGTGAGAGACACTGGGGCCAGAGCTGTGGCAGATCACTGGCCTGCAGAAGGTGCTCTGGTGGCTGGATAAGCTAATTCCAAGAGGCACCGCAGGGGTGAATCTGCTCCTTTACAGTGCTGTTTTCATATTTCTTTGTTGCCATGCTAAAATTTAAAAGGGCCAGATTGTGCTCACTCAGACCCAGTAGCACTTCATGTGAATAGCTCAATAATTTGCATTTGATATCTCTGCCAATAAATCTATGCTATTAGAGCACTTGGAATTATTTATTTATGGCCATATTCCCACCTACACTGCATAGCAGTTACTGGGATGACTCACATAAGTGTTAATCATCCTGTGTAAGGGCTGTACAATCTGGTCCTAAATAAATAATTTGGAGAGTTTTACTAAGGAATCGAAGTATTGGCAGTAATCATAAATGCAAATTATTTCTCATTCTTGCTGTAAGTAGGTTTAGAAAGTGCTGTAGGGAACTGCAGCTTGGCAGAAGATTACATTTTCTAAAATTATGCTAACATTACCTGTATGGAAGGATATAATGTTAATTTTAGCAACATGAACAAAGCAGCAGTACTGCAATTTTTCCACTAATATAAAACAGGTATTGCGGCTTAATTCCTGAGAATTTTTTCAAAATACTTTCTTAAATTAGAAAGCAAATATCATAAATAAGAAATCCAGCAATTTTTGATCTGGGGAATCTGCCCTCCATGCCTTGCATTTGATATTACCCATGGCATGTTCTCCACAAAGTGCATGCTGTAATTCATCTCTCTTCTCTACTGTAATTTATTATTGCATACAAATATAATACTGCAGGAAAATAGGACTCTTTCTCCCAGGAGTTTGAAGAAACAGTTCAATCAAACACAAACTCCATATACAGTACATGTAAATGACTGTTACTTTTTAACACTGTGTAGCATCGGAAGTTGAAAGAGCATTTGTACATAAAATTACAATTTTCAGGATAAAGCATCCAGAAATTTACACGTTTTCAGTGTTTAATTTGTGCTGACCTCAAGTTATCTATTGTACATTATAGTATAGGGCAATATTGTGACTGGCATTTATGCAAGTGCACAAGTGAAAGAAGAGTATGTGAGGAGCCAGGCCCTCTGATACAAGGGTCTGTCACGTTTTCAGTCTTCGTGCTCTGGGGAGTGCAAAGATCACTTTTCCTCTGTGTGTCCTTGTGTGCACAATCATTCCCAAGAGGGCAGGAAGGTTTCAATATCATGCTCCTACTGAGCTATGCAGCCGTTCAATTGCAATGAAGGGAGTCAGCTACATCATCCTGGCAATATTCCCTGAGCTCCACAGGACAGTCAATTCCTTTAAAGAGACAATTTTGAGCCATTGCTAGAAAACACATCTGAAAATCTATTTGCGCATACATGAGTGTTAATTGTGCTGGCAAATATAGATGCTCTAATTTGGACAAAAATACCATTGTATGCAAATAAATTTGGACCCTGAAACTTTTTATCTATTGCAAAACAGCTGAGAAACTGGTGCTGGCAGTTTTGCTCCTCACCCAAAATTCAGCTAAATCTGCCCATCTGGAATTTCCCCATATCTAGAGTATAGAATTACCACTGAAGGAAGTCAAAATTCTTTGATCTAAAAATTCTATCTGCTCAGATATAGGTAGTTCTAGGTCAGGTTAGAAGTACCAGGGCTTTTTTACACTGTTTTTATTTTCAGAAAAATCTCTTTTGCCATATAAATTCAGGTTCTTTCCCAGATGTTTACAAGTTTATATCACATAATTGAATGTTCTAAACATCTCCTTATGCTGCCTGGTGAAATATAGCTATTATCCTGATCTGACATATGTCAAAATATCCCCATAATCTCTGTCACACCAGTTAATGCATGTCACCTGACAAGATGCCTTAGGTCTGCAGAGAATGAATATAGAATATTAAGTGAGCATTTTGTCAACTATCAGTGCTGTGCATTTCAATATTTCATATAATGATAGTACAAGACCCCATGACACAATAACTTATCATGATAATACTTTGTATGTATATAGCACCTTTCCACCTGAAGGTCTCAAAGCTTTTGCTAGCCTATATTTTTAGGGGTCACTTCACCCGCCATTGCAATGCAGCCATCTCTTGTGGTTTTGCAATTCCGTTGCATCATTAGTAACTATTGCACACTAATTTAGGATGAGAAGTGAAGAATTTTCAGAGTTACTTTAAGCATTTTCATTGGTTGTTTTTGGTTCAAGCTGGTTTGCACTCTGACTTTCAGGTTCAATTACACAAATAAGTTCTTAACAAAACTCCAAATCCATAAAGTTTGGGTCATGACCATGCAAAAACAGGAGTTGCTCTTGGGTTTCCATTAAAAATATAAATAATCCTTACAGCAGTTGAAACTTGGCTCAGGAACCTCTTCAAACTTGAGCTGAGGTTGGTAAGGACAAAACTGTGGTAATTGACAAAACTGCAACATGAGTTTTTTCCTCAGAGTATTTCAATACCTGTTAAACACAGTTCTTTGGGAGTACTGAAAACAAGCAGAAAATTTTGCAGTAGCAGCCTTTTCAATTAAAAACAATCTCTCCTAGAGAGGAGGCCTATGAAGATAACTCTTCATCATTTGTAGGCTTTGAAAGTGATTTAGCTTTCCAGAAGTTATCAGATATGATAGATAGGCCATAATATCATTGTCCCAAACAGCTGGACTTCCTGCATGAAACAATTACTGCCAGTGAGGAAAAAATGTGAGAAATTGGATACAAGACTAATGGAGACAAAAGGGAAAGTTTCCAATCTAGATGTAATGGTAAAGGAATATGATTATTTCTAAAGTGACTAAAGGCAATAAATCTTTTAAACCTGAACTAGACTTGATTGAGAATAAACTCTGGAGCAAAACCATTAAAATTGTGGGGTCTGATGCAAATGTTTGTATAAAAATGAATGCTAAATGTATTAAGGATTCTTCTCCATTAGCCTTTGAATCGGGTACATTATTCCCCTGTCAAGAAATATAAGACCAAGTTCTCTGCTGTTGTCAATGTGCAAACCTCCTTTGAAGTCAAAGGTGTCCTTTTTCACCAGCAGAAAAATTGGTCCATAACAATGAAGGAATTAAACCTTTACAGCCTATTTGATCAAGGAAAATGAACTTCTGCACACACATGCATACATTTTGGACTGATCTCTCACTCTTTTTTTTTTCTGCTCCAGTCAAGCAGGTGATAGTATAGATTTTTGAGGTCTAGTCCTATGAGGTGCTGAGTAACTCCTGTGTGGTGCTGAAAAAACTCAATTCCCATTAACTTAAATGGCAAGTAAGATCATTCAGCATTTTCAGGATTGGGACCTCATTCCTAATTTCCTAAAAGGCTGTCTTTTTAACCAGATATCGTGCATGAGTTATACAATCTGGAGATAAACATTAATAATACGTAAATACTTTTTCAGCTGAAATTTTCAAAACTTTACAAAGATGAATGTAATGTCACTGTCACAAGGTAACAGGTGTCAGGAAATTGGTGGATAGAGAGAGGCTAAGTGAGTTATACAAGGACCATGCAATGAACTAGTGTCAAAACAGAAATGGTGCTCCTAGTCCAGTGGCCTGTTTGCTGAATCAAGCTGAAGAAGTGACAGCATTAGGAAGGTCTCTATGCTGAGAGTTGATTGGAACAGCCGGCAGTAAAAAAGCCAATTCCTCAATGTCAGGAATGGAAAAGTTTGCCTATTAGGTTTCATCAGTACTATCTACTTCTGTGGTCACATAACGTTACTAGCTGAGCACCTCACAAACAATGAATTTATCCTACTAATGTCTGTTAGATAGGAAGGACTATATCCTCATTTTTCAGAGGGAAGTAAGGCAAAAATTATGAGTTGCTCAGGGTCACATAGCAAATCTGTTGCAGAACCAGTCAAACCCAGCTCTCCCAAGACATCATCCAGGGCCTTAACTAAAAGGTGTCTTTTGATTCCTTATGAAATTTCAGAGATGTTGTAAGATTTAATTTTGGGCAACTTACTCCATGTTTTTACCATTCTCTTTTATGTCTAAGCAACAATCTTGGTTTTAGGTATGGTAAAATAGACTGAATATATACAAAGGCTCTTATCTGACTGCTTAACCTTCACAAAATTTGGCCAGTGTGGGTCTAGCTTTCAAGGAAGTGAAGATAGAGGCATGTGGATCTGTCATCCAATAAACAAAATCTCTGGACATATCACTGTTTCTCAACAATGGTTAGAATGGATCATTTTGCTTCCGGTTTCTTTGGCAACCTGGACTGATCTCTCACCAGCTTCTGCTCCAAGGTGTGGACCTGAAGGAACATGCTGGAAATCTTAATCATTACTGAAACCTTCAACTCTGCAAATGAAAAATCAATATCCATTATGAGAAATTAAATAATAGAGAATTCCCTATCAAGCAAAAATTAGTTTATTACCATTTTGCAAGATGTAGGTGGCAAATATATTATCTGTAGGAAATATCAGAACTAGTCAATTACTATTAAACATCTCTGTCTAGTGCACTCACAAATCTGTAGATATCATCTGCTGTAAATAAGGCAGAAGAATTGGGTTTAATTATCTCTTAGGTACTCATCTGACCCCATTTAACATAAGAATGATGAGGTTCTCAGATATTAATGTATTTATTGTCACAACTGTGTGTGTGTGAGATTAATATCTCCATTTTAGAGGTGAGGGGCTATAGCAGTGGTGGGCAACCTGTGGCCCATGGGCTGCATATGGCCCATCAGGGTAATTCGCTAGCGAGCTGTGAGACAGTTTGTTTACATTGACCATCCACAGGCATGGCCGCCTGAAGCTCCCTGAGAAAGTAAGAGGGATGGGGGCACATATCCCAGCCAGGAGGTATGGACTGTCCCAAAGGGTCCCTGGTCTGGTTTAACCTGTTACTCCCCACTGGTCAAAGAGAAAGCTAAATAGGTTTTGTTAGGATATAGATATTCAGGCCTGTCTGTAAAGGCCTATATTCTAAGAATACACCTAAATTCTTATCACTTAGCTAGTTATAGAGGTATAAAAGAGAGAATCAAAATCACTGTCTCAGAGTAGCAGCCTGTCGCTGTAAGGGCCTTCTCTCACTGTGACAGTCTGAGGTCTTGTGCTTAGGCTAAGGCCTTTGGCTAAGCAGCAGAGGCAGCCATTAACTGGGAAGCGAATGGTCAGATCCTCACATTCCAACCTAGTCACATTGAAATAAGGTGCTATTGGGCTGTTAAGAGTACAATCCTGTCCTGACAATGCCTATTGCCTCCAGAGAAAGGGAAGTGTCTAGAAGATGTAAAAGGAAACTTAGCTTGATAGCATCCTGTCTGGCAAGAACTCGCTTATCAATAGCTGGGACGCGAAATCCTCATTTCTTTGTTGTTTTATCATGTGAAATGTTGTGGTCCCCATTTCCCTATTGTTTGTCTGTATAATTTCTGTCTGGTTCTGTGATTTGTTTCTGTCTGCTGTATAATTAATTTTGCTGGGTGTAAACTAATGGTGGGATATAATTGGTTAAATAATCGTTACAATATGTTACGATTGGTTAGTTAAATTTCAGTAAAATGATTGGTTAAGGTTTAGCGAAGCAGAACTCAAGTTTTACTATATAGTCTGCTGTCAATCAGGAAGTGTGTGTGTGGGGGGGAATTGGAGTCATGTTTTGCTAAGGGGTAATGGGAACAGGGACACAGGTAAGGCTCTGTGGTGTCAGAGCTGGGAAAGGGGACACTAAGGAAGGAAACTGGAATCATGCTTGCTGGAAGTTCACCCCAATAAACATTGAATTGTTTGCACCTTTGGACTTCATGTATTGTTGCTCTCTGTTCATGTGAGAAGGACTAGGGAAGTAAGTGGGTGAAGGAATAAACCCCCAACAGGTTTCATTAGGAGCCTTTTGTTGTTTTTAAGAGCTGAAAATCACAGAGCAGAGTGAAACCTCATGAGACTGATCTGGAGAGGTCACAGCAGAGAGGCAGGTGACCAGCAAGTGGAACGGTGGCTGGTGAGGCGGCGAGCGGCAAGTGAAGCAGAATGAGAAGCTTGTGGGGCAGCTAGCAGAGAGGAACGTCGGCTGGTGGGGCAGCCAGTGGAGCGGAAAGAGTGGCAGGCAGGGTGGCCAGCCAGAGCAAGTGCTCAGATGGCGAAGTAAAAAAGGTGCCTTCTTCCCTGGGTGGGAGATGAACTCACATACATGCACCTCTGAACCCTGGGTCTTCACTGACCAATCACAACCTCTGTGAGTGGGGTCTGGTGAGGGAGCAGAGGGGGGCACAGTGTTGGTTGTAGAACTCAAGAACATGAGGCAGAAGACACTGCCCCACGCACTCTGGGGTCTGTATCCTGCTCAGTTCTCTGATTATGAATAGTGCATGTGGCATTTCCCTTAATTAATGTTGGGTGATTTCCCTCCTTTCATTAAAAGTTTCTTTTCTACACTCGGACTCTTGCTTGTGCTTGTGAGTGGGGAAGTATTGTCTCTCAGAGGTGCCAGGGTGTGGTGTGTAATTTTCCCAGTTTACTGGGTGGAGGCTCAAACCAGTTCTGTGTTTGTACAGTTGAAAAGAAACCCCTAGATATTGAACCCAGCCCTGGTTGCTGCCGGCTCCGCCTGACAGAAGGGTTACATATATATTGCGCCTAACATGCTAGATGTGCAAACCTTTTCTAATTCCATGAAAAATACTCAAAGCATGTTAAGTGTTTAAAGGTATTTATGTACCCAAAGGTTTCGGAAATGGCTGAGATAAAAATGGGAATATGACTTACTGTTGGAAATGCTAAAATTATTTGCCGCTCTAATATGTTTAGGGGTAAAAAGCAAAACAAAAATATAAACATGATCTTTGTAGAAAGCGTTATCAGTTATACAAATCCTTTTTCGGTTGAGGGCTTATTATTCCATGAGGGAAATAGAAATGGGGTATTAGTTAAAAATGTACAGAGCACTAATTTGCTATCAGAAGCTTACAGGTGAACAAATCATACTTTGCTGTACATGAATTGAAATATGAGGAAGGGATGCTAGGAAATAGGGGAAAACAGATGTTTTGAAAGCACTATGGGGATGCAGAATGAGAAAAAATCCTCAGGCAATGTAAATAATTCATAAGAAAATGGTAAATGATAGTGTTGCTATTGGTGGACCTGTGTGGCATACTTAATTAGGCCATAATGTATGGCTATTTGATTGATTATTGTGCTTGCATAGCCAGCATATTAGTCATGGACTTCGCTGGCCTGCACTATATTGCATTGTGTTATGTGTTCGATTGAATTCAGTCATCAGAAGAGACTTTAAAAATATACATACTTGGTATTGATAATAACCGAAAGTGTTATCACTACTGATCTGCTATAGTATGTTGTGATCCTTTAGAGCAGGCATCCATTACATGAAGAAGGGGAGTGAGTTGAAATAAACTATTTCCAGGATCTTTCATAAGCAATGGATTATTTAGTAATAATATTAATAATTAATAAGAATTAATATTTCATGCATGGAGATGAAACCT
This sequence comes from Dermochelys coriacea, assembly GCF_009764565.3. Classification (NCBI taxonomy): domain Eukaryota; kingdom Metazoa; phylum Chordata; order Testudines; family Dermochelyidae; genus Dermochelys; species Dermochelys coriacea. The sequence continues at coordinate 38,514,617 of NC_050070.1, read as the reverse complement.
TCTAGAAGCATGACTAGCTCTTCTGGCATAGAACTGCATGCTTTCTTTGGAAATGGAGAGAGAGTTACAGGGCCCTGATTGATTTTCTTCCCATTGATTTCAATGGACATTGGTTCAAGCCCTAAGAGTTTTAAGATCCTCAAACTGCGCACAGCTCTGCAAAGGTAAGAATGTGGCCTAGAAAAGGAAAGTGATATGAACTTATCTTAAAACACTTTCAACTACTGTCAAAAAGAGTGAAATCCTGGTTCTATTAAAATCAAATGACTTTCACATGGATTTCAACAGGGTGAGGAGTCCCCCCTCCCCCCCAAAAAAGTTTAGAGTTGCTGAGCAGCCAGGGCCTGATGCAAAGCCTTGCACGTACTAGATTAGCTTTTGAGGCTGTTTGTCTGTTTTCTGTTTGGGCAAGTTTCAGATTTCTCCTCACTTCTGCCTATGCTCAGACCTCCTCTGGAAGTTTGGCCTTGTAACTCAACATTAATAACATCAATTTGAGTAAAAGAAAAGGACCCAGAAAGTTGTTAGCTGTTTTCTATCTAGGAATTTCTGGTTATCAAAGATGGTTGAAATATTATCTACTAAAATTTTTTTCTTGAAAGATCTTAATTCTGCCAACTGATCCACGTGGATAACACCTGCATCCACACACAACTCCACTGAAGCTCTGAGTAAGGACAAAGGTCCACCCATGTGGTGTCATTTCCAGTATCCAGGACCCAATTTTAACACTAAGTCACTTGATGTGGGTTTGTGTTGAAAGAGACATGGGGTCTGATTATATTCACATTCACAGCAGTGTAAATTAGAAGTAACTCCACTTAAGTAAATCAAATTACACCAGTGTAAAACCATTATAGCGAGGCAAGAATCAGGACTGCTATACTCATTATATTTCCAGGATTATGATGCTAGAAAGATGTTACGTGAAAATAATATGATTTTCTACTTTTGTTCACACCAGGCATAGCTTAAGGAAGGTGGTAACAGCTCAGAAATAAGACAGGATGTGACAAAGGATAGTTCTGGAAAAGAGAAGTAGTAGAAATCCAAGAGGCTGGCAGTCACACCATCTGCAAGGAATGGTTTGTGCTTCTAAATGGACAAATCAGTGGAGTAGAATAAATGAATGTCAGGAATTTGTGGAACAAGGGGAATAGTGTTTGCATATTCTAAATAAAGAGGAAAGCTTGTTTTAAGGTTTTTGACTGATTACAGATACACCAGCTGTGGACTTTTCACATGCTGTGAAAGGGCACAAGCCATTCCGATGTGCAGAAAGAATAGCAAATATAGACAGGCAACCAGCTTGGCCTAACAAAGATCTTCGGTGAATTTAAACTCAAAAAGGAAGCTTACAAGAAGTGGAAACTTGGATAGATGACTAGGGAGGAGTATAAAAATATTGCTCAAGCATGCAGAGGTGTAATCAGGAAGGCCAAAGCACAATTGGAGTTGCAGCTAGCAAGGAACGTAAAGGGTAACAAGAACAGTTTCTACAGGTATGTTAGCAACAAGAAGGTGGTCAGGGAAAGTGTGGGACCTGTACTGAATGGCAACCTAGTGACAGATGTGGAAAAAGCTGAAGTACTCAATGCTTTTTTGCCTCGGTCTTCACAGACAAGGTCAGCTCCTAGACTACTGCACTGGGCAGCACAGTATGGGGAGGAGGTGTGCAGCCGTCAATGGTGAAAGAATAGGTTAAGGACTATTTAGAAAAGCTGCACATGCACAAGTCCATGAGTCCGTATCTAATGCATCTGAGGGTGCTGAGGGAATTGGCTGATGTGATTGCAGAGCCATTGCCCATTATTTTGAAAACTTGTGGTGATCGGGGAAGGTCCCAGATGATTGGAAAAAGGCAAATATAGTGCCCATTTTTTACAAAGGAGAATCCAGGGAACTACAGACTGGTCAGCCTCACCTCAGTCCCAGAAAAAAAACATTGAACAGGTCCTCAAGGAAACCATTTTGAAGCACTTGGAGGAGAGGAAAGTGATCAGGAACAGTTGAATTGAATCACCCACGGGCAAGTCATGTCTGACCAATATGATTGCCTTCTATGATGAGAACTGGTTCTGTGGATATGGGGAAAGCAGTGGGCGTGATATATCTTGACCTTAGCAAAGCTTTTGATACAGTCTCCCACAGTACTCTTGCCAGCAAGTTTAAGAAGTATGGATTGTATGAATGGACTAAAGGTGGATAGAAAGCTGGCTAGATTGTCGGGCTCAAGGGGTAGTGATCAACGGCTCCATGTCTAGTTGGCAGCCGGTATCAAGCAGAGTGCCTCAAGGGTCAGTGCTGGGGCTGGTTTTGTTCAACATCTTTATTAATGACTGGATGATGGGATAGATTGCACCCTCAGCAAGTTCGCAGATGACACTAAACTGGGGGAGAAAGGCAGATACACTGGAGGGTCTAGATATGGATAGGGTCCAGACTGACCTGCACAAATTGGGGATTGGGCCAAAAGAAATCTGAGTTTCAACAAGGACAAGTGCAGAGTCCTGCACTTAGGACAGAAGAATCCCATGCACCGCTACAGTCTGGAGACTAACTGGCTAAACCGCAATTCTGCAGAAAAGGACCTGGGGATTACAATGGATGAGAAGCTGGATATGAGTCAATAGTGTGCTCTTGTTGCCAAGAAGGCCAAAGGCATATTGGGCTGCATTAGTAGGAGCATTGCCAACAGATCGAGGGAAGTGATTATTCCCTGTATTCGGCATTGGTGAGGCCATATCTGGAGTAATGTGTCCAGTTTTGGGCCCACCACTATAGAAGGGATGTGGACAAATTGGAGAGAGTCTAGTGGAGGACAACAAAAATGATCAGGGGGCTGGGCACATTACTTATGAGGAGACGCTGAGGGAACTGGGCTTGTTTCTTCTGCAGAAGAGGAGGGGGGGGGGATTTGATAGCAGCCTCCAACTCCCTGAAGCAGGGTTTCAAAGAGAATGGAACTAGGCTTTTCTCAGTGGTGGCAGATGACAGAACAAGGAGCAATAGTCTCAAGTTGCAATGGGGGAGGTCTAGGTTGGATATTAGCAAACACTATTTCACTAGGAGGGGGGTGAAGCACTGGGATGGGTTACCTAAGGAGGTGGTGGAATCTCCACTCTTAGATGTTTTTGAGGCCCAGCTTGACAAATCCCTGGCTGGGATGATTTAGTTGGTGTTGATCCTGCTTTGAGCAAGGTATTGGACTAGTTGACCTCCTGAGGTCTCTTCCAACCCTAATCTTCTATGATCAGAGGCCCAAAGCAGCCAGAATATACCCCGATGAATCTGACCCATTAAGTGCTTACCAGTGGTGCAATAAACCATTTTGTTTGGCAAAACACCTATGTAGGTGTCATAAATATAAAGGGAAGGGTAAACACCTTTAAATCCCTCCTGGCCAGAGGAAAAACCCTTTCACCTGTAAAGGGTTAAGAAGCTAGGATAACCTCACTGGCACCTGACCAAAATGACCAATGAGGAGACAAGATGCTTTCAAAGCTGGAAGGGGGAGAAACAAAGGCTCTCTGTCTGTGTGTTGCTTTTGCTGGGACCAGAGCAGGCATGTATATTCCTGTTTTTGTGTCTTTTTGTAACTTAAGGTTTTGCCTTGAGGGGTTCTCTATGTTTGGAATCTGATTACCCTGTAAGGTATTTAACCCTCCTGATTTTACAGGGGGGAAAGATGTTTCTAAGTGGGCTCTTTCCCTGTTATATATTTGTTAGTTGCTTGGTGGTGGCAGCAATAAAGCCCAAGGGCAAAAGGTGAAATAGTTTGTACCTTGGGAAAGTTTTAACCTAAGCTGGTAAAAATAAGCTTAGGGGGTTTTTCATGCAGGTCTCCACATCTGTACCCTAGAGTTCACAGGGAGGAAGGAACCTTGACAGTAGGCCACACACACCCCACTGCCATTTTATTTCAGGGTTTTGAAATGGATTCCAGGTTTAACTTGTGTGTGTGTGTGTGGGGGGGGGGGGGGAAATCACCATGTGCCAAGTCACACACCATTGACTTAGCTAAAATACTATAAGATTCCTTAGTTTGTGTTAACTAGTGAATGGCAATTTTTATCGCAGTGCTTTCTCTTCAGTAACAAATTGCGCAAGAAGATGGGATTGGGTCTGATCCTGCTTCCATTCAAATCAATGGGAAAAATCCTACTGATAACAGAAATAGGACTGGACTTTGTTAGGTGCATATTTCATTTTTGTAGATTAATTTTGAATTCATATCTCCAGGACATTGTAGGACTGACTAAACTCCAACTGAATGTTACTGGCAATGAGTAACAAGTTTTCTTTTAAAATGACCCTTTCAGTTCTGTTTCTTCAAAATGTGCACTATTTCTAAAAGTAATAGTGCCTCACTTGGGCACACAGTATGAGTATTAACACAATACTACCTATTCTGAGAAGATTAATATTCTACATTTTGTTTGTAAAATCTAAAAATGCCCAGGAATGTCATTTTCAGTTAAATATATGTTCTGTTTATTTCAAGACTGAATCTTAATTAAACATTATTACTTGAAGGTTTTTCTGTCTAAGTCCAATCATGTTGCTAGACATAGAAAAAACTTACCCTGAAATAATGGAGGCTATCTCAGGGCTGAGACCACTGAATCTATAGTAGCTCTATTATTATCTGACTTGTGCATTTCATACTGTGGCCTCTCTGTAAAAATTGAGAGAAATTAGCAAGGTATCTTTTTTAGATTTATTTTTAAAGCACTGGTAATATATATATTAAAAAATAACTTGTATTTTCAAAATAAGGGAAGAAAAATATTTAATTTACTGTAGCATTTCAGTACAATAAAGGACATTGCATATATTTGAATAAAAAAAGGGATATTATCTTTTTCTGCACAAATGTATGTAGAAGGAAGAACATTCCTCAAACATCTCTTCATTAAGTGTATTTCTGAGCAATTATTAACATAGGAAAGAGGAATTAATTTTCAACAGTCTTCAGGGGCTAGGGCTGAGCTACTTGAGGCACTGCTCTTCTTCTGTCACTGATACCATCCCTGACACCTGTACTACTAAGGAACAATGAGGCTACCCAAGAACAAATTGAGACCTGTGAATGCTAGGCACAGCGTTTTATCAGCTGTTGATCCAAGGTTGCGGGAGTCCCTTCCAGATTACAAATATCACTGCGCTTAGATGCAAATACTGCTTCTATTTTTCGGCCCCAATTTTTCCTTTGGGGAAAAAAATAACTTCCAAATTACCACTCTCTGTTCCTGATTGGTAGCAGAGAGCGCTCCTGTCAAGATTCCTTCCCCACTCTGAACTCTAGGGCACAGATGTAGGGACCTGCATGAAAGACCCCCTAAGCTTATTCTTACCAGCTTAAGTTAAAAACTTCCCCAAGGTACAAACTTTGCCTTATCCTTGAACCATATGCTGCCACCACCAAGTGTGTTAAACAAAACAGGGAAAGAGCCCACTTGGAGACGTCTTCCCCCCTCCCCCCAGCCCTACACCCCCTTTCCTGGCAAAGGCTTGATTAAAAATCCTCACCAATTTGCATAGGTGAACACAGACCCAAACCCTTGGATCTTAAGAACAAGGGAAAAGCAATCAGGTTCTTAAAAGAAGAATTTTAATTGAAGAAAAGGTAAAAGAATCACCTCTGTAAAATCAGGATGGTAAATACTTTATAGGGTAATCAGATTCCAAACATAGAGAATCCCTCTAGGCAAAACCTTAAGTTACACAAAGACACAAAAACAGGAATATCCATTCCATTCAGCACAGTTTATTTTACCAGCCATTTAAACAAACAGAATCTAACGCATTTCTAGCTAGATTACTTACTGACTTAACAGAGTTCCTGAGACTTCCTTCCTGATCTGTTCTCGGCAAAAACATCACACAGACAGAGAGCCTTTGTTTTCCCCCCTCCAGCTTTGAAAGTATCTTGTCTCCTCATTGGTCATTTTTGGTCAGGTGCCAGCGAGGTTATCCTAGCTTCTTACCCCTTTACAGGTGAAAGGGTTTTTCCTCTGACCAGGAAGGATTTTATAGCACTGTATACAGAAAGGTGGTTGCCCTTCCTTTCATTTTTATGACAGTTCCACATGACAAAAAACACAGTTGTGCTTAATCCAGACAGATGATGGTAGAAAAAATTAGCAGCTGCAAAAAAAGAGGGCTTGGAAACCTTACAACAGGGAGCACAAGAATTTTCAGGACATCCCACTCCCTATCTCACAAATCTTATTGCTTTGTTCTTTGATCCCTCTGTCAACAATGTGGCTCATTCATGAATCGTGGTGCCATTCATAGCCTAACCACAGTTTCACAGTATTCTCTCCTAGAGCTGGTCAGAAATTTTCCATTGAAACGCCTGATTTGTTGGACCTAAAATTTTTAGCAAATGTTTAGAGGATTTTTGTCAAATCACAAGCAAGAGTTCCCTGCCAGTTTTCCTGGCAGGCTGCTGCGGAACCTGGGCTTTCATGATCTACTGCTCTGGGGAAGCCCTCCATATCAGGGGTCCCATGCTCCTTGTCATGGAACTAGGAGTCTGAAAGCCCTGGGAGCCGCAGCTATTTCCAGGGCTAGGCTCCCAGATGCACACCAGGGAGCCTGGAAGCCTCAAGGACTCCAGATCAAAATAGGCTTCTTTCAGGGCTTTCAGACTCCCACAGAGCTGGAAGTCTGCAGGTCCTGGGACAGGCTTCCAGGGTCTGTGATTCTGGGGAGTATCACTTGACAGAATGCCATGGGCCACATACCCCAGAACCTTCTAATTCCCGAGCCAGCTGATCCTCATACCTATTAACTCCTGAGCAGGTAGACCTGGTAGCCATGGAGGCCTAGGAGTCTGAGAGCCCTGCGGTCCCTGATTCAGGATCCCTGGTAACTGCTGACTGAAACTGACATTCTTGTCCATATCATATTCGCATATTTTGTTTAGGAAACACCATATGTCTGCTTCTGAAATATTCTCCCGGTCCTCTCCTTCAGAATTTTCAGTTTGTGAGGATTTTTTTTAATGGGTTTGGTCTCTATCAGAACAAAACCAAATTTTGAAATATTGACATTTCCTGTGAACTGGAGAGCCTCAATTCCAATAATCTATACTATCTCATGAATAGTGGTAGTGGTGGGGGGTGAAAGCCAGGTAAAAAATTCATTAAGTTTGATCCTCACTGAGTTTTCTAGATTGTCTTGACTCAAGGCAAAAATCAGCATGGGAAAACATGAATCTGCCACACAAACACTATGGGGAAAAATGCAGAAAGGTGTAAGTCATGAAATGGAGCAAATATCTCTTTGCACAAATAGAAAATGATATGCAAGATGGCACAGAGGGTTGCCAAGCAAGAATGTCAGCCCTGGTGCACCAAATTGGGGGCACTGAACACTGAGAAATGGGAGTTCAAATCATATTTCAAATTGAGATTGCAAAGATCAAGGGGAAGAATGGAAGACTGAACTTGAGAGATTTCCATAGCAGCGGAAAGAGATGTGCTTTCTTTCATAAGTTAGAGAAATTTTAGTACTCTGAGACAGATTTTGAGAAAGAAAGAGCTTGTCACAGCCCTCTCAGGACTACCTGCTGATAAATAGCTAAGCACAATGACAAAGTTCCAAGAAAGTTCCTATAGGCTCCGTTTACAAAGAAGGGAAAATAATGTTCTCCCTTCAGTCTGCAATCCAGAGAAGAATGCTGATTATTCCCATGAAGAAAAGCTTGAAACATCAGGATTTATCTTTTGCCCTTCAGTATTCTGTAAGAATTAGTCATAAAAGAGGTGAGAAAAGACAACACTATGGAAAATATATACATCATAAGTGCAAGAGCCTAAAATGGCTTTTTTTTTTAAGTGAAAAACAAAAACAAACAACTTTTCCTCCTTATAGCAGCATTCTTAAAGGGTATGTCTACACTGCAGGAAAAAATGCCTGTGGCAGTAAGTCTCAGACCCTGAATCAGTTGACTTGGGCTCATGTTGCTGGGCTAAAAATAGCAGTTCAGATGTTCCTGCTCAGGCTGGAGCCTGGGCTCTGGATCTCAAAGAGGGAGGGAGGGTCACAGAGCCCAGGCTTCAGTCTGAGTATGAAATCTATACAACTATATTTAGCCCCAAACACTTGTACTGCATGCCTGGGTTAGTTGATCCTGCCTCTGAGACTCACTGTCACTGTGTCACTGTTTTGCTTTGTTTTTTTGCTATGCAGAAGTAAATATCTACAGTTGTATTAAAAGAGGAATTTTTTTCTCCTTCTCCATCGGTTTATTCACAGCATTGGAAATAGCTAGCTGCCTGGCTATGTTGAAAAATATTTTGCTGAAGTAGGATATTGGTGCCTTTCTTTTTTTTTTTTTAAAGTTGCAATTGTGAAATTTTAGGGTTTTTTTTTTTTAAATTTCTGTCTTCTTACCAAGGACCCAGAGACAAGTAAGGATGTTAGAAAACAGAGTATGAAAAGTGGAGGGGTAAATAAAGAATTTAAGGGGGCAGATGGAAATGGAAAGAGATGAAAGAGAACAAAAAGATTGTTGACAGCAAAGTTTACAGATGACACAAAAATTGATAGCGAAAGGTCAGTTTTACAGCGCAACCTGGATCACTTGTAAACTAGACTCATTTGAATAACATGTTTTAATATAGCTAAATGCAATATCATACCTTTAAGAACAAAGAATGCATATCATACTTACAGGATGGGGGACTGTATTTTAGAAAGCAGTGACTCAGAAAGAGACTAAGGAGTCATGGTGGATAACCATCTGAATGTGAACTTGCAGTACAATGTTGTGGCCAAGAGAACAAATGCAGTCTTTGGATACCTAAGCAAGGGAATATTGTGTAGTCATAAAGAGGTAGTATTACCTCTGTATAAGGAATTAGTGCAAACATTTCTGCAATACTGTGTCCAGTTCTAGTTTCCAACTTTAAAATCGATGTTGACAAATTATAGAAGAGAGCTACAAGAATGAGTTGAGGTTAGAAAAACATGCCTTACATTGAGAAACTAAAGAAGCTCAATCTTTTTAGCTTATCACATAGAGGGTTAAGAGGTGACTTGATCATAGACTCTAAATTTTTATATGAGAAGAAGATTTCAAAGAGTAGAGGGCTCTTTAAGCTAGCAGCTCCCAATAGCTGGAGGCTGAAGCAAGACAAATTCAGATGAGAAATAAGGCACATTTCTTTAAACAGAGTGAGTAATTGACTATTGGAATGTGGTGGATTCTCTGTCACTTGAAGTCTTTAAATAGAGGTTGGAATACTTTCTGAATACTTATGCTCCACTTAACCAAAAGTTGTGGGTTTGATGGCCTTTGTTATGTGCGTGGTCAAACAAGATGTTCACAATAGTCTCTTCTGGCCTTAAAATTTACGATTTTGTGAATCTATGAAAATTAAGGCTTTACAAATTTACAAAACATATCCTCAAAGGAAGGAAAAGGGTACACTTCACTTTATCAAGATTAAGGAAACAAATATACTGATTTATTAGGCATACTAGAAAAGATATATAAAACCATAAATATAGTTTGTGGGTTGTTTATTACTGTTGATAAATGAGGTGGTCTGTATGGTCCCCCTCACCTGTTTTCTCCTCCATCCCCTTACATATTTCTTCAGTTTGCTGCATAACACTAAACTTAAGGGTATACACTCTCTCTTCCCAGTAACTGATTTATTTCCTTTAATTCTCTAATGCAGAAACAAACTCTAGTTCTACTAGCACTCCTTCTAATTCTTCTATATATTGAAGAGCAATAGAACATAGGAATAATCTCTTGGAAAGTTAATACTCTCAATAACCCAGTAAAGAAAGAGAAGGTACTGAGTCACCTGAAAGGCCATATCACAGAAGTATCAGCTAATCTAAAAAGGGGATTAAGTGAAGCTGGACTGCATAAACTGAAAAGAGGGGTTACTATTTTAATTAAAAAATACATCCCATTTCAGGTACTGTAATGGAAACTGTCTTGGATAATGGGGGTAGATATATGCCTGACTCAGAAGGTATTCAAGGGCAAGAAACAACCTCCTTATGCAAATACTTTGAGAGAGAGGGGTAAAGGTCTTTTTAGTTAATTAATTAACCTTCTTCTAAACCTTGCCCCACACGTCAAGGATATTTTATTTCTGTCAGGGGGATTTAACTGGAATTTAACCTATAAGATTCACCAAAATACAGAGTCTACTGTATACTGTGTGATGGAGTGTATTTGGCCTCTGTGGCTCTTTGCTAGGGAGCCTGCACGCCTACTACACTCCATTCCAAGAATAATTGATCTAAGAGGAAAAGAGCAGCAAAGTTGGGTCCTCCGACCTTGCCTAGAGAGGACACAGCCATTTTTAGAAACAAAGACCTGATCTCCAAGACCTAGAAGGGCTAGGAGCAGCTATCAGGGTGAGGAAGTTTCCTCTTCTTTGGCCACTGCAGCTTGAGAGATAACTAGAGTTTGGTAACTAAACTTGGTTTGCTTAAGCTGGGTTTGCAGGGATAGAGAGTGCCTAAGAACATTCACTCTGAGCAGACCTGCCGACATGGGGGGCAAAGGGGCAATTGCCGAGGGGCCTGGGCAATTTAAAAGGGCCTGTGGGGGCCCGGCCACCGCTGCCACCAGCAGCACAGCGGGGCTAAAGGAGGCTTCCTGCCTGCCCTCGCTCCCGGAAGCGGCCAGCACATCCCTGCAGCCCCAGGGGAGGGGTTCTCCATGCACTGCCCCTACCTCAAGTGCCAACTCCGCAGCTCCCATTGACTGGGAACTGCAGCCAGTGGGAGCTGAGGGGGTGGTGCCCTCAGGCAGCTCCGCATGGAGACCCCCTGGGTCCCCCACCTGGGAGCCACTGCCAGAGAGGTGTGCTGGTCGTTTTTGGGAGCCACTGGAGGTAAGCGCCGACCCACTGACCTCCTCCTGCACCCCAACCCCCACTCCAGCCTAGAGACCACACCCAGCACCCAAGCTCCCTCCCAGAGCCCGCACCCCACACTCCTTCCTGCTCCCAAACTCCTTCCCAGAACCTGCTCCCAATACCCCCTCCCACACCCCAATCCCCTGCCCCAGCCTGGTGAAAGTGAGTGAGGGTGGGAGAGCATGAGTGACGGAGGGAGGGGGGATGGAGTGAGCAGGGAGCAGGGCCTCAGAGAAGGGGTGGTACAGAGGGTGGTCTCAGGGAAGGGAGGGGCAGGGATGGGGCAAGGGTCTTTGGGTTTGCATGATTCCACAGTTAGCAACCCTACCTGTCACTCATGTCAAAGCCCTGGCCATGCCAGAAGAGCGCGCCCAGCAGTGCAGCCAGCAGCTCGCTGGGCACCAGCCAGCAGCTCGCTGGGCACCAGCCAGCGCAGGTGCAGCACCACCCAAATGCCAGGCAGACCGCGTCTGCACGGGTTTGACTTGTGCATGTGTGGGGGCCCATTGACTGTTCTGCCCTGGGGCCTAGAATTGCTGTCAGCGGGCCTGACCCTGAGCTAAGGGTGAAGATAAAGGAGACAGTTGGGAAAAGGCCCAGGGAAGAAGAAGCAATGAACAGAAATTGAGCAGTGCATAGCTGCTCTTTATAGATTCCCTGGGTTGGAACCCAGAATAGTGGACAGACCCAGGTTCTCTTACCAGCCACAGCGATAAAAACTCCCAAAAGGGACGGGGCTTATGTGAGAGCCCGAACAAAAGGCTGAATTTAGAAGGCCCATAGCCAGGTTAAAGAGACTTTTGATTTGTGGATTCTTTACTACCCTGGAAGTTGTTCATTTTGGAGATTGTGACTCGGACAGAGGACCAAGCCACGGAGATCCACCAAAGTTGGCTGACCACCTACGGAGGGTGCTCGGGGCAAGAAAAGGACTGCAGTACAATATCTAGCTGTTAGGAGGCACTCAAGAGGTTAGTGTCCCCATTACACACTAGCTAATATTACATGATAATTTAATGTGGTTGTAGGAGTGTAAGTGAGATATAATGGCCAGCAGAGTCTAGTAACCTGCTAATGCACTTCATTCTTGATTGCATTAATTTAATTTTTGGATTGCTTTGATTGAAGTTTGTCAAAGCATCTGAACCTTGTGAAAAGCAATGAACTCCCCATTTCCAGGTGAAGAGATTTAAAATACTTTCATTAGGAGATTAGGGAGTATTGATCTACAGTACAAAATCTCAGCATAATTTGAGACCATTTGGTATAGGCTGGCAATTTACATAGTAAAGTAAAATGCATTTCAATTATAGTAATCATTTATATAAACCAAACACAATCTTAAAAATTTAGATGGTAAGTTTATAATGGACATTTCATTACAGATATAATGGGAAGACACTTAAGAGTTTGTCAGGTCTTGGCCTTTCATTTTGCACATTCAGTTCAGGCTTTGTGTGGTCAGAGCAAATTCACTGCTGTCAGTCTTGAAGCAAGGAAAAGAGTTGATGTGTTTGGCATAAAGCAGATACTTCTTAACATTTCAACTGTGCTGCTGAAATTTTGCTGTGTATATTATGTATTTGACTTGCTCAAGATGTCTGCGCTCCGTTTTAAAATGCTGAGATTTGTGGTATTGGTGAGCTATTTTTCTTACGCTGTACAACGGCTATGCAGTCCAATATTTTTCTCTTCTCTAAGGCCAAGTTATTATACAATACATTTGATTTTTCTTTTTATTTGTTTTAGGATACTTAATATTTCCTATATGCTTAAAAGTAAGGAAAAAGTTATAATGGATTTATCATATTTCACTTTTTTGACACATCACTCTGAGACCGTAAAGAGCCTCAGTTTTCACTGTTCAGTTCCTCTAGCATTTGAAAAAAAAGATTTGTCGGTGGCTAAGCTTTAAAAAGGGAGTAGCCATTTTGAGTCTTAATTCTTGGGTGCTGAAGTTGAAACACTGTGAATTGGTCTGATTTTTCAGAGGGCAAGCTCAATGCTTTCTGAAAATCAGGGCTCCTTAAGAGCTGAGTACCCCATAACTGTAGTACTGAAATTCACTACTCATGTTTGAAAATGTTATCCATGGGATCAACATTTTCAAAAATATCTCTGGGTATGTCTACATTGCAGTCAAACACCTTTGTCTGGCTTGTATCAGCTGACCTGGGCTTGTACTGCTGGACTATAAAATTGCAATGTAGACACTCGGGCTGGAGCCTGGACTCTAGGACCCTTCCCCTTGTGGGGGAAGCCCAGAGCCTGGGCTTTAGCTTGAGCCCAAACGTCTATACTGCAATTTTATAGCACTTCAAGCTGGAATCAGCTGACCTGGGCCAACTGTGGGTGTCTTATTGCAGTGCAGACATATCTTAAATGACAGGAGCCTAAATCCCATTTTCAAAAGTGCCCAAGTCATTTAAGCAAACTTTTGAAAATGTTACCCTATATCTATATTGTAATTGTGTTTCACTGGTGGGCAGCAGAGTGGGAAAAAAAGTAGGAGCCTTTTAAAACTCAAGTCAAACAGTGACAATATGCCTCATATTTTTCATAGAAATATCCTAGTATGGCATAACTATGTTGTACTTTATGCAAGATAGGTCATGTGAGATCAGTATCCCTGATACTGTCACGGCTAACCTGGTGGCTGAACTTTGTGACTTTGTCCTCACCCATAACTATTTCACATTTGGGGACAATGTATACCTTCAAATCAGCGGCACTGCGATGGGTAATCACATGGCCCCACAGTATGCCAACATTTTTATGGCTGACTTAGAACAACGCTTCCTCAGCTCTCGTCCCCTAATGCCCCTACTCTACTTGCGCTACATTGATGACATCTTCATCATCTGGACCCATGGAAAAGAAGCCCTTGAGGAATTCCACCAGGATTTCAACAATTTCCATCCCACCATCAACCTCAGCCTGGACCAGTTCACACAAGAGATCCACTTCCTGGACACTACGGTGCTAATAAGCGATGGTCACGTAAACACCACCCTATATCGGAAACCTACTGACCGCTATTCCTACCTACATGCCTCTAGCTTTCATCCAGATCATACCACTCGATCCATTGTCTACAGCCAAGCACTACGATATAACCACATTTGCTCCAACCCCTCAGACAGAGACAAACACCTACAAGATCTCTATCATGCATTCCTACAACTACAATACCCACCTGCTGAAGTGAAGAAACAGATTGACAGAGCCAGAAGAGTACCCAGAAGTCACCTACTACAGGACAGACCTAACAAAGAAAATAACAGAACGCCACTAGCCATCACCTTCAGCCCCCAACTAAAACCTCTTCAACGCATCATCAAAGATCTACAACCTATCCTGAAGGACGACCCATCACTCTCACAGATCTTGGGAGACAGGCCAATACTTGCTTACAGACAGCCCCCCAATCTGAAGCAAATACTCACCAGCAACCACACACCACACAACAGAACCACTAACCCAGGAACCTATCCTTGCAACAAAGCCCGTTGCCAACTCTGTCCACATATCTATTCAGGGGATACCATCATAGGGCCTAATCACATCAGCCACACTATCAGAAGCTCGTTCACCTGCGCATCTACCAATGTGATATATGCCATCATGTGCCAGCAATGCCCCTCCGCCATGTACATTGGCCAAACTGGACAGTCTCTACGTAAAAGAATGAATGGACACAAATCAGACGTCAAGAATTATAACATTCAAAAACCAGTTGGAGAACACTTCAATCTCTCTGGTCACTCGATTACAGACCTAAGAGTGGCTATCCTTCAACAAAAAAGCTTCAAAAACAGACTCCAATGAGAGACTGCTGAATTGGAATTAATTTGCAAACTGGATACAATTAACTTAGGCTTGAATAGAGACTGGGAATGGATGAATCATTACACAAAGTAAAACTATTTCCCCATGTTATTTCTCCCCCCCACCCCACCCCCCACTGTTCCTCAGATATTCTTGTTAACTGCTGGAATTAGCCTACCTTGCTTGTCACCATGAAAGGTTTTCCTCCTTTCCCCCCCTGCTGCTGGTGATGGCTTATTTTAAGTGATCACTCTCCTTACAGCGTGTATGATAAACCCATTGTTTCATGTTCTCTGTGTGTGTATATAAATCTCCCCTTTGTTTTTTCCACCAAATGCATCTGATGAAGTGAGCTGTAGCTCACTAAAGCTTATGCTCTAATAAATTTGTTAGTCTCTAAGGTGCCACAAGTACTCCTTTTCTTTTTGCGAATACAGACTAACACGCCTGCTACTCTGAAACCTGAAAAGGTTATGATTCTCTTAATATGACTATCCTATTTATATGCATGTTTCATTTTGGTATCTGAAGTTAGGAATATTGTGTTTGCATCTATTACAAATGTGTTTTACATCTTGGGAATGCCCACTAGACAGAATGCAATCAGTCTAGATGGCTGGCTGGGAAGGAACATTAGGGAGAACAATAGGTTTTAGAAGATGCTAATCTCCCATGGGGAGCCTTCCAGGGAAGCTTTCCTGAGGACACTACAAACAGCCTCTGACTCATGGCTGCTATGGCCCTACAGAGACATGTGACCAAATCACCTGGTACTGGACTCCATCATAGAATAGTAGTGTTTTTTCCACTGAAAGGTGTGGAAACAAAAGTTGCATACAAAGAGTTCCCGCCATATGCAAAAGTGATTTAAGGCAAGGGCCTTGTGGATCATTCTTCACTGACTCCCTGCCCAAAGGAGACGCTTGGAAACACCTGAGAAAGAAGGACTGAACAGGGCGAGAAGGGTTGAACCCAGGGTAGAGGAATTTTTTGCTTGTGAAAGGAATACCTGGATGATTTTCACCTATAGACCAAATTTAATTGAAATGTACTAGATTTGAAAATGGAACATGCTTCCGCCTTCCCACCCCCAACCCCAGTTCAGTTTCCATGCAGTTTGTTACACTGAGTTGTTACATAACAACGTACTTACTGGCATGGTAATGTAATATTTGTTTTTAAGGAACATGAATCTGCACCTTTCCAGTAAAAATTCACTTAAGACATTTTTGCTGTTTGCATTTGCAGTTGTCACTTTGAACTCCGTGTGTGTGTGGCGGGGGGGGGGGGGGTAGAGGAAGTGGAGCCATGATGCTGGCATAAATCAATCATTAGCAGATATATGCGGCTATTTGGGGCTTCTAATAACTTTTTTGCATTTGTTCATAGAACAGAAATCCCTCCCACTCCTATATTAAGCATTAAAATGGAGCCAGAAACTTACCAGGCTTTCGGGCAGCTTCTGGCCTTTCTGTGTCTGCTGCAGACTCCACAGTGGGCTGTTCCTCAGGGCGGGGTATCATAAAGCCCCACTGAGTACATCCCTAAGATGTGGTGTTGGTGCTGCTGCTGCTCCTGCACTAAAGCCTCTTCTGGGACCAGTTTCAGCAACAGTGTCACTTTACTGGACTCACTCAATGCCTGCTGCTGGCTCCTATCAGCCCCCATGCTTGTTTCTGGGGACAGCAGGTCACCATCCTGGCTGACCAGTCATCCTGCACCACTGTTGTCTCCATGCTCCGTGCAGTACCCAGCACCCAAATGCCTCATAAAATCAGCATGATATTGACAAGTTGCCCACGGTGTGCTTCTGGCCCCTGGTTTTCCTGTCCTCTGTCTTGAGCCACTAAATCTGCTTCTTGCTCTGGTCTGCTAAATTTGCAACTCCACCAGCTTCCTATCTATTTCCTAGTATACGTGATTCATGATACTCTTACCGAAGTCCACAGTTTTTTCTGGCTTCGTACCAGAAATTTACCAAAATCTGGCTGTGCTTCCGCAACAAAGAAGCATTACCCTTGGCAAATGATGTCTTCTGTTCAGTCTCCACTGCAAACAGAAAATACTCTCTGCTAGTGTGCATCATGCTGTCTGAAGCAAGGATACCATGAGCTCATGAGCAAGGATATCCAGGATACCATAGCTCATGAGCAAGGATACCAACCTCAGGACAGACTGTTTAGAAGCATGGCACAAATGCCAAACTTGTTGGGAGTTCTATGCTTAGAACCATCATCAACCAAATAACAAGTGTAAACTCCTCAGGCACTAGACATCCTTAACATGGAGTCACAGATAGACTGTAATGCCTAAGGGGACTATCTTGCCACCCAGACAAGCTTGACTTTGTGATAGATGGTCACTTTACACCAAAGTACTTCCATGTGAATAAAGGATCAAAGTTTAATGAACCTCCATTGTTAACCCTGTGCCATTACCGCTTGGAATTTGTCCCAAAATGGAGGTTAACAGAAAGTAGAGAAGGCAGACTAGCTTCACAATCAACATGGAGTTTGTAGTTTGCTAAAGATATATACAGAGTTTATAATCTCACACTGGAATTCCTAAAGAATAAGAGAGATTCCCCAAATCATAAGCAATTGCCAATGATTTCTTCCAAAAGAAATAAGAACTTGTTGATCATTGATAAAATCAGAATTTGTCTAGAAAGAAAACATTTTTAAAACTAATTTTATACCTGGAAGTATTCCTTTGTTACACTTACTACGTAATAGTCTAAGTGCAGGTATCGACTGTAACCATCCATTAAATGATAGAAAATATCTCTTGGTATGCACACATCATGTGACACTGATCATATAATTGATATGCTTAAATGTCCTTGTGGACTGCCATATGCAGGTGAAAGCTGTAGATCTTTGGAATTACAAACTACTGATGATAAATCTGCAATTAGCAGGGGTAATATCACCTCATATTTGCTAGATGTTTTGTAGATTAAATTGTTATGGGGATTGAGCACACCTTTAAATGAAACAGAGGATATAGATTTAACATCCTTCATCAAAGGAAGTTGATTTTTCTATATTTTATTTAGTTTTGACTTCTCTTTTGAAGGAAAAATTACTAAACTTGTTGAAATAAAATAAGCAAGATGGCAATAGTCTGGCACAGTATATATTTAACCAGGTGAAGGTCATGTGTTGGTTCCCCTGTCCCCCAGCTATTTTGACTCTTCAAGTTATTGGACTATTTAGTCAATTTGTAGACTATCTTTCTATGTCTTGGAAACACAACTCTCCTCAGTTACACTGGCAATGCTATTGCCTCAATGCTACATTAAAAGCACTGCAGAGATTTCCCATTGTTCTTCCCTTGGATTTTTTTGCTCATTATGATGACTCCTCAGTATTTCCCCTCTGCAAGAATTATCTGATTAATCTTGATGCTGGCTGAAGGGTTGCTTTAACTGCATTCGTTATGTAGTTTGAGTCAAAGGTTGTGGCTCCGTTTTGTTCTTTTTAAAGCACCAAACTTTGAACTGACTTATTTGGTATTTGTTTATAGTGATTACCTGAATGAGATGATTAGTTGGTATCATGACAAGATTGTACTTCCTACTCATGTGTCTAATTTTTTTCCTCCTCAAGGTAAGCAATATTTCTAGCTCTGAGAGACACTTGTGTTGAAACATTACCCAAACCTTGTATATGGTAAATATTTCTTTTCTTCTATTTACCTAATATGATTTACCTTTTATCTTAGAGACTTTTGTTGTTTTTGTATTAGTGCCATGATCTTTTCTTTTCTTTGAGGCTTTCTTGAGTGTCATCTCCTCTTGCCAGTGTCTTCAGGGTTTAGGAGGCTGGGCTGGGGGATATTTCCAGAACTCTTGAAGGAGCAGGTTTCTACATATCCATACTGCAAAGTTCTGAGACTGTTGTATTTTCATTGAGAAACGCAGCATGGTGCTTCTTAAAAGAGTGAAGCTGAAATAATGGATTTGATCAGTGGGGAGAGGGATAGGAGACAATTTATTTTATTGTTATTGTGTAAGTTCTTAGTTGGACGTGTGTGTGTGAGAGAGAGAGAGAGAGAGAGAGAGAGAGAGAGAGGTGGTGTGGTGGGGAAGGGAGAAAAAGTACAATGCCTAATTGTATTTTCTATGTGTCCATGTTAAAACGATTCCATTTGTAGAAGATGGGGGTAGTAGGTTAAAATTTGCAGAGGCCTCCTGGTTCTGATGATGGTGGTTAGGCTTAGTGTAGTTAACCCTGAAAGCACAGTGAGTTCTGCTGGGCACCAACACCCTGTAGTACTGGGGGAGGAAAAGGATGGGACAGAGCTGTGTAGGAGCAGCGACGCAGCTTCAAATATCAGATGGTTCTCAAGTCCACTGAAACGTGTTACTTTCCTCCTCATTCACACACATACAGAATACAACCTAAGGGTTATGCATTCAGTATTGTAAAAATAGTAATTTTTAATCATTTATTCCTTTAATAATTTTATTCCAGGTTTTTAATTGTCTGGTGAAAAACATATCTCACATCAAAATCAGTCATGGTAGATTTTTTTCTTTCACGAGTGGCAAGAATTTCATGCTAAGTTCTTAGAGATAAATATCAACAACATGTTTGATACTTGGCAGTTATAGTGTTGATATTTTATAAAATCTACAGTAACTAATTTTTTTTCTTCTTGAGAGAAACCAGGCAGATAATCAAACTGACTGGTGGGGGAGCGGGAGATGGACAAACATTTTCCCCCATGTTCTGGGATACATTATGGCTGCTGATGTTATAACAGATTCAGACAGTTAAAATAACTTTTCAGTACAGTGAACATGACAAAAAGAAGGGATTTTGTTAATGTCAAAGCTGACTACTACTAGGGAAACTTCCGTTCATCTGTCTCCTGTCAGTTTGGCTTTTATTCATCTGTGGTTTTGTGAGTGATGTCCAAGAGAAGATTAAATTGTAATAATTATTTATATCCAAGTCCAAGCCAGGTGGTACTATTTATTTGTGCAAGTTACTGTGTTAAGTACAAAACATATATTTTAGAAAGGAAATCTGTTGATAAAATTTTTCAAAAAGTTCCTGAATCCCATTTTTGAAAGCAGCTAATTCACCTACGAGCTTAAGTCCCAAATCTGTGGGACTTTCAAAAGCATCTAAGTGACTGAATAGCATAAGTCTTATTTTCAAAAGTAACTTAGGCAATTAAGAACACAAGTCTCATGGGAAGTCAATGGAACTTAGGTGCCAAAGTCACTTTTGAAAATGGGACTTAGACACATTTGAAAATTTTCCCCTGTATGTGCACAGCTACGCAGTACCCAACATACAGCTCTCTTCTTTTAAGTTACAATTTAACTGGAAATTATAGAGAAGAAAGCACAATATTAAGGAGCAGACTGAAAGGAGGGGGGGAAGCACCATGTTGTACTTTCCGGGGCAAGTTATGAGACAGATCTATCTACATGTTTGGTTACTGGTTAAAATCAGACCCAAATAACTCGGTCATAATGGCAGAAAGTAGTTGCTACATGATGGCCTAAGTGAAACTGAATGGCAATCTCTGTCCTGTTCCTGGGTGGCAGGAGCAGGGAGATTCACTTAACAAAATCCATCATTGCAATTGCATAAACTGGCATATCGTCTGCACGGCTCTGCCTTTAGAGTTGGTCTCCCGACCAGCAGCGGCTGCTTTCCAGCTGCTCAGCTTTGAAGGCAGAGCGCACACCAGCCCCACATGTCTCCAGAGGTGCTGCCCAGACCTGCTGAGGAGGCTGTGCAGTGCAGGGTACCAATTCCTGCTGGCAAACACCAAGGGTGGAACACCTTGCTTCCCTTGGAAAAGCTATTCAGGAGCTACACTGGGCACTACAGGGAGGGGGCTGATGTTTTGTCCCTTACCCTCCAATCTCCACCTATGTTTTTGAGGCTGTCATGGATGCAAAAAAATCTGCTGGTGACCACATGTGGCCGCATTTGAGAAATGCTGACTTAGACCATTGATGACAGGTCATTGTTTAGCCTATTGGGTAGGTCTAGTTGGGGTTGGTCCTGCTTTGAGCAAGGGGTTAGCCTAGATGACCTACTGAGGTCTCTTCCAACCCTAATCTTCTGATTCTATTTTTAAGAACCTCCAATAACAGGAATTATTCTACAACCTCTCTTGGAAGCCTATTCCAGTACTAATTATATCCTTATACAGGGGTTCTCAAACTTGGTCAGGACCCCTCAGGCGGTCACAAGGTTGTTACATGGGGGGTCGCAAGCTGTCAACCTCCACCCCAAACCCCGCTTTGCCTCCAGCATTTATAATGGTGTTAAATATATAAAAAAGTGTTCTTAATTTATAGGGGGAGGGTAGTAGGTTAAAATTTGCAGAGGCCTCCTGGTTCTGATGATGGTGGTTCGGCTGAGTGTAGACAATACACCCCAGAATATTAGCCCTATTTTTTTTGTTGTTGTTGCAACTACTTCATACTGTTGGTTCATGAGGGCATGTAACCATTCATTTCTACCACTCTCTCCTGTTTCTCGTTAACTCTCAATTGTTTCTTAAATAAATCTACTTTTGTATTATTGTTAAGTGCTCATAAATGCTGTGTGATTTTACAGGAGCTGTGATTTAAGATAAAATTAGTAAACTGGGATAGATTGCTCCTTTGAGGGCAGAAGATCTGGGATTTCTGTGAGTAAGCAGTGTCAGTGGCAGGACTTCACAGAAGAATTCTTCAAAGGGACTTGAGGACTGGAGTGCACCTACTGTTAACCGCCAAGGCAAGGATAGGGCTGGCATAGCCCAGAGGAGAGTGTTTGAGTGGCTGAAAAGCTGAGGGTATCAGGGAAGTGAAACTCCTTCATGCTGGATCTATTGATTAAGAGGGAACCATTCTGACACTTATTAATAGTTACCTTTTCTATCTAATAAAGAAGGTTCCCCCCTACCCACAAAGCTCAGTCTGTTGCACAGCTGGCTGGCTTCACAGGAATCAGAATACAATTTTTCTTGAACACCTCTGGAACCCCAAGATGTTTCTTCAGTGAAAGAATGCAGAGGGACTTTTGGGCTGTTTTGTCATTGCTCATAGACAGAGTGAACCTCTGTCTGTTGTAACGTTCCTTTTTTACCTCCAGATGGTTTTGATTGTTTGCAGTTGTCTGACAGTTTTCCATTGATCGTCTTGGGAGGGTCCAAGGTTAGACAATTGAACCTTGCATTACCTAATTGGCTAAACACAGAGTTGACAACTCCCTCCTTCATGAATGGGCCATCAATGAGATATAACCTCCGGTGACTGTTATCCTACATGCCACTGTCAGTGTAGACAAGACCTGAGAAGAGGCAAAGAATGCTGTTGAGGCACTCTGTCTCTCCCAGCACAGAGATGGAGGTAACTAAACTTAGGGCACGTCTACACTGACACAGTTACAGTGCCGGGAGTTACAGCACTGCTCAGAGAACATTGAAGGGAAATTGCTGTTGTGTGTTCACACTGTCAGCTGCCCGCACAATAGCGTGTTCGCACTTGAGGCACTTGCAGCACCATTCGGAGCAATGCACTCTGGGCAGCTATCCCACAGAGCACCTCTTTCTCTTCTGCCACTAAGAGTTGTGGGAAGGCGGAGGGGGTTGCAGGGCATCCTGGGTGCTGTTCCAATGCCCCATGATGCATTGCTTCACATCCCAGCAGTCCCTGTGCTTCCGTCTGCATTTGGCGCCATCTTTCAATGGTTTGTGTACTGCATGCCCTGCCTCTTCGGGCTGCAGGAATGGATCCCGAACTGCTGACCAGTGTGCTGCTTGCTCTGACCAACACGTCATGAGTGGCAGTGGAGTTATTCCTTAAACTACAAAGGCAAGAGGAGTGCAACATTGATCTTGCCACATGTAGTAGCTATGACACGAGATTGCTTGTGGCATTCACGGAGGTGCTGACCACGGTGGAACGCCGCTTTTGGGCTCGGGAAACGAGCACTGAGTGGTGGGATCACGTTGTGATGCATGTCTGGCTGCAGAACTCTCGGACGAGAAAAGCCACATTTAATGGATTGTGTGATGAGCTCGCCCCAGCCCTGCGGAGCAAGGACACAAGAATGAGGGCTGCCCTGCCATTGAAGAAGCGTGTGGTGATTGCACTGTGGAAGCTGGCTATTCCAGACTACTACCCATTGGTCGCTAGCCAGTTCGGAGTGGGAAAGTAGACTGTTGGAATCGTTTTGATGGAAGTGTGCAAGGCCATTAATCGCTCTGAAAGATCATGACTCTGGGCAACGTGTGTGATGCTCTGGATGGCTTTACACAAATGGGCTTCCCTAACTGCGAAGGGGCGATAGATGGCACGCATATTCCAATTCTGGCACCAGACCACCCAGCCACCGAGTACATTAATCAGAAGGAGTATTTCTCAATGATTCTTCAGGCACTTGTGGATCACCGTGGGCATTTCAGACATTAACACAGGCTGGTCTGGAAAGGTGCATGACACACACATCTTTTGGAACAGTGGCCTATTCAGGAAGCTACAAGCAGGGACTTTCTTCCCGAACCAGAAGATCACTGTAGGTCTGGGGTTCCTAAACTTGGTTCGCGGCTTGTTCAGGGTAAGCCCCTGGCAGGCCACAAGACACTTTGTTTACCTGAGCATCCACAGGTACCGCTGCTTGCAACTCCCATTAGCCACAGTTCATTGTTTCCGGCCAATCCGGGCTGGGCCACCACTTCCCACAGCTCCCAGCAACCAGCTCTTTGTAGAACCGGCAGCTCATGGGCGTGGTCAGCGTACTGCAGCTCCTTCACTTTGACCCTGCATTGCAACATATCCCAGTCATGGCCCCTTTCTGTCATGCATCATGAAATCTGTCCATAGGTATCATAATTCCTATGGCTGGAGTGCAGCTGGGACTGCACAGCTTCCTCTTCCCGAATGCTGATGAGGTCCAGCAGCTTGGTATTGCTGCAAGTGGGGGATTGCATAGTGTGTGGAGCAGGCATGGCCACCTGGAAAGATGCACTGAGACCACTGCACGTGTCACCGAGCAAACAGGAAGGGGACTTTCAACATTCCAAAGGAATTTATGGGGTGGGGATGACGGTTGGTCACCTGCGGGCAGGGCAGTAGAGTTCAAATCGATGACTAGAGAGGTGAGAACAGGCATTGTGGGACTCTTCCTGGAGGCAATCACAGCGCTGCAATCACCATGGTGTCTACACTGGCACCGCAGCACTGTAGCCCCAGTTAAGAAAGCTCTACGCCTCTCGTTGGGGTGTTGTTGTTGTTTTTTTAAAGTGCTACAATTGTGCAGTTTCTGCACATTAAGTACCTTGGCAATGTGTACACCTTGGGAGTAATAGTGCAGAAAGCTGCTTTACTGTGCAGAAATTTGCTAGTGTAGACAGGACCTAAGTGGGGCTTACCAAAAGTCAAAAATAAAGGATAAAGTTTAAGTGAGACCAGATGCTCAGACACTATCAATGTTTTAACCCTTTTTTCCTACTTGCTATATATCTTTGGGTGCATAAACAATACATTTGTTTTGAAGCACTATACTAAGGGCACTTGCATTTACTTCTGGTAGCAGGCTCCTGGGGGGAAGTTTACTTGCAGGTGGCAAATACAGCCGGGCCTGCTGTGTTACAATGGTTGAGAAACGGCTGGCTGCAAGCCAGATATCCAGCCCAAGAGTGAGTGATTTGTGGGATTCCACCCTTAAGAGAACTGAAGTAAGCCAAGCGTGTCATTTGAGGATTTCAGTTCAAAGGGACTGCAAAGGGATTTAAAACATAGCTCATCCTGAAACTGTTACACCACCATATTTGGACAGTCTGGACTTTGACCATGTTATATTTTCTCCAATGTTAACCACTCTGACTACGATATTTGTGATCACAGAAAAAAGTAGGAGACTTGAATGAACAGGGGGGAAACTACAGGGGCAAGGGTTAAATGTATGCAAAGTTGTCTTCTGGATCAGTTCAATTCAAGTATGGTTAAAGGAAAGAGGACTTGGAAAATCAGCAAAAAACTTGATATATTGGTCAAGGGAAAAAAGAGGGGGTCTTAAAGGGCTACAGAGACTAAGAGAAGGGCTAGGGATATACAAAGGCATTGTAATAATCTTGGGGTTCATTAAACAACAAACCAGTGAATGAGAATGGAATAAAACTTTTCATAAAATGAACTAGAGAGCTTCTGTAATGAACAGTTGTACACAGCTACAATGTGTTCTCCACTCCTGCTTCCAGGGCACCTCTCAAAATAATTATTTTCATAATACTGTCCCTTTATGAGGGAGTATCTCAAAATGATAATCTTGCACAAACATACCTTTACATCTTTCCTCTAAAAAAAAGCATATTTTTAAAAAATAGCATATAACAACTATCTAATAAGACATACCTTAAATTCTCAATTCATCTAATACATTTCTATAAACCCAACATCTCACCTGCATAGAGAGAAGACGTTACCAGCATATCACACTCCAGTAAGTCCTTACCACTCACTTTCCTCAAATACCCCTTCACCAGGCAGGTAAACAAGTCTCTAAGTCTTTCAGGATGTTTAATATCCATCTCTGATATTCTCAGTATCCGCCTTTCATTAGAGTCTAAGTTGTTCTCTTGTTCCTGTTAATTTGTCCTTTGTCTGTTGATGATAAACAGTAGGTTGGGAGATTTCAGAGTAGCACATCTACTGTCAATGTTTTGGAACTTTCTGGGATTACTGTTAGATCCCTTTGATTTATGCTGAAATATGTCCCCCTGATCTGTCTGGACTACATCAGACCTTGGATACAGCTGTTCTTCAATGATAGCTCTTTGACCACAAGTATTAGAGGCATGATTCCTCAAGCTCATTTCATCACCTGGGTTAAGATATGGGAGATCATGGTCCCTTTTGTCAAAATAATATTTTCTGCTTCAACTTCTGATTTTCTTTCGTCTTCTGTATAATTTCGTTGTCATGAGAATTCAGCAAGTTGTCAGTGATTGGTAAATTAAATCTGATCTTTCTTCCATTAGCAGCTGAGCTGGAGAAGAGCCATTCTTCAGATGTGTACTTCAGTAAACCAGTAAAGCTTCACACAAATCAGACACGCTTTTTCGTAAGGCTCTTTACCATCTATATAGACCTTTCCACAAGTTCATTTGATTGGGAGTAATTTGGACTTGACATTTTGTGATGAAAATCCTAATCCATGGCAAATTGCCTAAAATCTGTACTGGAAAAATTGTGGACTATTAAAGCTATATACTTATTCTTTATTCAGACTTCATCTGAAATTCCATGTCAGGAGACAATTCCATTCATGCTGACTATCACTGACTTACTATTAGTACTGTGCAGTGTGCAAATTTCTGGTTACAGAGAATAATAATCTGTGACTATTAAATAATCCTTTCATTGCCATGTAAATAGGTCAGTGCCTATCTTCTCATAATGCCTTTTTGGAACTGGGTGAGGTCTCAGTGGCTCTGCCTGTTGACATGGCTTGTATTTCAAGCATGAAAACCAGTTTCCTACCACATGAGTAATGTTGTGATTAACCTCAGCCAATACAGCACCTCTCGTGCTCATTGTTTGCATTTCTCAATTCCTAAATGTCCCTTGTAGATCTGCTTTAGCATTTCTTTCCAGAGGTTCATTGGTATTAAAACCTTACTGCCCTTTAAAATCACCTTATCCACCACAGTAAGTTCATATCTGCAGTTCCAATAGTCTCTTATACTTAGACAGCAACTGCTTATTTCTTCAAGCCATCCTTTAATCATCGCTTTTTTAAAGGATTCCCAACGATTCACCTTTCTCTGTTTCCTCTATTTGTTTCAGTTTCCTGTTAGCTATGGAAATTGACTTTACAATCAGGTCCACATAAGCTTGCATCTCTAGTTCTGAGGGCTTCTCTGGTTTTGTAAGGTTTCAGAGTAGCAGCAGTGTTAGTCTGTATTCGCAAAAAGAAAAGGAGTACTTGTGGCACCTTAGAGACTAACAAATTTATTTGAGCATAAGCTTTCGTGAACTACAGCTCACTTCATCGGATGCATTCAGTGGAAAATACAGTGGGGAGATTCACAGAAAACATGAAACAATGGGTATTATCATACACACTGTAAGGAGAGTGATCACTTACAAGTACTCCTTTTCTTTCTGGTTTTGTAATGGAAGTCATTGCCCTGGAAACTGCATCTGCAGTGAACATGAATTTACTGGGCGTGTAGGTCACAACCAAATCAAACTATCGCAGCTCTATCATCATTCATTGAATCCTTAAGGTACAGTCATTTGACTGTTTCCCAGATAATACCATCAGGGGCTTGTGGTCTGTTTCAACATCCACTGTCTGGCTATGAATATACTGATTGAATCTCTCACAGGCAAACAATATTACTAAATGCTTCTTCTCAGTCTGTGCATATCTGGTTTATGCTTTAGTCAGTGATTTGTATGTATGCACCACTGATTGCCAAACATCTTCATGTTTCTTTAAAATCACTGTGCCTAAGCCAGACTGTGAGGCATCTGCTGAGATTTTGAACAGGCTTTCCCGGTGTATAGACCTTCAACAAAAAGAAAAGGAGTACTTGTGGCACCTTAGAGACTAACAAATTTATTAGAGCATAAGCTTTTGTGAGCTACAGCTCACTTCATCGGATGCATGTGAGCTGTAGCTCACGAAAGCTTATGCTCTAATAAATTTGTTAGTCTCTAAGGTGCCACAAATACTCCTTTTCTTTTTGCGAATACAGACTAACACGGCTGCTACTCTGAGACTTTCAACATTGGCTCTTGTATCAATTGTTGTAGCTTGTTGATACTTTTCTCCACGACAAGAAAACTCATCCATTCTGTTGGCTCCTCAATGTTTTGTGTTACTTGCATTGCTTCCATTCTTTCAAGCTCAGCCTTGAGTTTATCACAGAGTGCAAATGACACCTTTCTACACAGATGGATAACTGGAGCTGTTTGTTTATCTGGACTGTGTGTTCATCCTGCAAACAACTGATCCCTTGAAATAGATCTTGATATTCCC
The DNA here is from genome assembly GCF_009764565.3 of Dermochelys coriacea. Lineage (NCBI taxonomy): Eukaryota > Metazoa > Chordata > Testudines > Dermochelyidae > Dermochelys > Dermochelys coriacea. The sequence continues at coordinate 38,486,878 of NC_050070.1, read as the reverse complement.
AAGTGAGTGACTGAAAAAGGAACAAAACTTTTAATAAAACAAACTAAAGCATCTGTGGTCAACTGCTGTACACACTGTATTCTCCATCCCTGCTTCTAGGGCAGCTCTCAGAATTCCTATTTACATCACCCTATCCCATATGAGGGAGCTTCTCTAAATTATAATCTTGCACAAATGTATCTCTACAGTCATGGGGGAAGAGAGGGGAGAAAAGAAGAAAGAGGAGATGGGGCATGAAGAAATGCATTGGGGAGTAACAAGAAAGAGGAAAAGAATGAATGGAGAGCAGACTAAAAGATGGAGAGAGAAAAGTTGATGGTAAAAAGAACAGAAGCAGACCATGGATCCCTCTTCTTTCTTTTTCTTTTCTTTTTTTTTTCTTTTTCCCCCAGTGTTCTCTGTAAATGGTCATACCTCCTTTTACATTCTTTTCACATATTATCATTCCACTCTCTTAGGAAATGTCACTTATCTACCAAAACTCAAATGAGTTTTTTAGCAATATCTTGCCTGGCCTTGGAGCTGTTAAGAGTGCAGAAATTCCTTTGTAGTCAATAGCCCACCCCTGTGGCTAATTATCTGATAGGAAAATGCTCATTTATAATGTCTAACTTTTACACAAACCATCTTCGTTTGTTTATACTACCCCAGGAATTCTTTACAGTGGATAGGACTGGAGCAGATTTCTGAGGGTCACTACTATCTTGCTCTTTTCATATTTTTAAATGGGACTGGGACCTCAGCTTGATCCTGGCTGGATTGGAGCGAAGTCCAAGGACGTCCCTCGTAAGTTAACACTTCAGAATTACGGCACTAACCTACACTACAGTAACATGTATTTCGAAAAAGTGATGGGTGAAATCCTAACTCCACTGAAGACAATGGCAAAACTCCTGTTGACTTTGCTGAAGCTAGGATTTCACCCAACAGCATTTCACTTTTAAATAATTCATGACTCTTACACTTTATTTAGAAAAGAAAATCTACAACAATGTCATCAGCTGGAAACCTTTATATAAATAAGGTCCTGCATTTTATTTGCAGATTTCAAATGTTTACTATATATAATATATGAGAGCATTGTCCCCAGTTGTAACCTTTGGATAATTCATTACCTATTACAAGTCATCAATATGTGCCTGCTGCTGGGACCTGAAAGGAAGAGGGATATGTTTATATGCACTATTATGCATCATAAAACATAAGACTTTAAATGATTTTGTCTTGCTCTTTGCCACAGTTGTAATAGACTTATTCTATATTCTTTCCTTTCAGCAATTGTGCTGTGACATTTACTTTGTTTTTTTTTTAAAATTCATCTAATTAATCTTATAATACACAGAAGAATTGTGCAAAACATTGTCAGACTTTTAATTTCCAAAATAGTTTTTCTCTTACCCTGCTGCATAAAGCAATTTACTCCATGTAATTTGTAATCCAATAAACACAATTATTGTATCTTAACACATTCATCCTCCAATGCCCTCCTGAATACCATTTTGTAAAGTCAAGCAGTAGAGGAAATTACTGACATGATGACAAGGGAACATGATAAAGTTGTTTTTAAAGAGAATAAAAGGAAGGATCTAAATTAGGCTTAAATCAAATTAAAATTGTATTTAGGAAATTACAGTCTCATATTGAGAATTTACTGAAGCCCTAAATTAAATATATACACTATATAAATAAATACTATTTAGAAATTATATTAATTTTTAGAAAAGTCATTATTCACACAGGTCAGCTAATAATAATCTTCTCTGAGCCATTATGTGCAATGTATTCGAGAAGGGTACAGTCTGAAAGACTTCAGAAATGATGTTTATAAATAGGGATACACAAAGATTGTCTTATGGGGGAATCCCAGTCTTCCTGCTGAATATTTCTTCATCCCTAAACTGAATGGAACAGTTTTTGAGGTTTAAATGTGTTTTGTTGAAGGCCTCCTATTTCCTTCCCCCACTGCTATCAACTGGTCTGGACCAGCCCCTACAAGGAAAGGACTTGAAGGCTTGGTCTCACTTCTGGGATCTTGAAAAGATATAGTCCGGCTACTTCATGCCACACATACATCTGCTTCTGGGTTTTTTGGAACTAACCAAGATAACCACCTTCAGAGGACAGCTAAAAGACTTTTTGTCTTAACATCCTAAACATCAACACTGTGTTCTACAACATCCTAGTACAGCAACCAATAAGGCTATTTTCCCTAAAAAGAAAAGGAGTACTTGTGGCACCTTAGAGACTAACAAATTTATTTGAGCATAAGCTTTCGTGAGCTACAGCTCACTTCATCGGATGCACGGCTGCTACTCTGAAACCTGCTATTTTCCCTAAAATCCCTGGGGCTGGGATCTGCAGGGAAGAAGGGATGGGGAAAGATAGTCTGCACAAGCAGTGGGATGTAAAAACACTCCACTGAGTCCTGGGGCTTTGAAGGAATTCTGAGAATACCAGGAGGCGTCACACTCCTTTCCTCTGGTCAATACAACTGTAAGTCAAGGTACAGAGACCGTAGTTTTATTGATCATTGAATTCCTATCAATGGATGAAAATCAGAAATCCATGATGATTCTTTTAGATTTTATTGTCATCATATGGCTTGAATAGCAACAGCTGTGGCCTTTCTTTTCAGTATTCACCTTGGTGTCCTAGCTAAATTTCACTAAGGTTTTTACATTCTGGCTAAATACATTTCCCCTGGTTTCTGATATTCATCACTTTCTGTCTTGATCTGTTTTATATTTTTTCTGTGCACAATTGTTTTAAAAGCTACTGCTTCACATCCCAGAGTTGTAAGAAATTCAGTGATGAGCGAAGTGATCCCTACAAATGTAAGTTGTAACCAGTTTGTAAAGTGCATTGAAATCTTTCACTGGAATGTGCTATATAAATGTCAGTAGGTCAGAATTCAAACATATAAATATCTTATAGATATTTTAAAGTTGCATCTTGGGAGGCTAAAAGGCAGCATGATGAGAAATTAAGAACACATCTTTTTACAATCATAAATAAACTCCTGTTTTATATTTAAGCAGCTTGACATCCTTGTAACCAGTGAGTAGCCAGATAATTCTGTAGTTTGGTGTCAGCCAAATTGGAGGATTTGGGATTGTACTGAAACTGTTGTGTGTCTGTGGATGGATAAATATCTCCTTTCTGAAAAGGCTGTGTGACATCTACATTTCCCCTCCCTGTAGATGGATGGCAACCCAAAATACTTGCAGTTCATTTTGTAACCATAGAATGTTAGAAAAACAGGGATGTCATGAACAGAAGTAGACAGTTTACAGTATTTTCAAAGGCACCAGTCCTGCAATGACTTCCACCTGGGTGGACTCCTTCCCTTGAATGAGGTCCCACTAAAATAAACGGTGCAGCACAATAGCACTCTGGTCCATTCAAGTGCAGCTGATTGCAGGACCAGCACACAACTACTACATCCTGTTCAATATCTTCTACCATCTTTCAAAAAGTCCTAAATTCTGCTTCTACAGGAATGTTCTTATCTTGGTTTTGCATACCAGTTTTGTTTTATAATTGCTGTCAAAATTTACTTTTAAAATATTGTGTGCAAATTTAATAATCTTTCAGTTTATTTGTGTAAATTAACCTTTCCCCTTCTAAAATTAAACAAAATAAAGTTACTCAGCAGAATGTCATGTATATAGGTATTTAGCTTTACATTTTAAATGTAAAGCATTTCTTTATGTTCTACTGAGGTTGCAAACTATTCATGGTGAAATCAATTCTGAAATAGTAATCCTTATGCTCATTAAAAAGAATAAGTATGGTGCATTTGAACTCGACTCATTATTTTGGTCTAAGGTTCTCTTGCTCATGTTTTAATTTCATGTTTATTTCTATTAAATTCAGTCAATTTGTATACTCATTATAGACTTTTCCCTTTTAAAAAAGGTGTGCTCATTTGGAGGCTAAAACATCAGTGTATGGGCTCCAATAAGAATTTGCTTTCTAGGTGATGTATTTCAGTGTTTCTAGTTGATGCCTCTTTCCCTGTCTACCCATTTTGATGGTCATCCCACACTATTTTGCTCTTTTTTCCCATTTTTGTTTTGTGATGCCCTTTTCTTGTCTGGCTTACCACAGACTCGGGGCAAAAAAACAAAACAAAACCAAAAACCACCCAGAGGATAGAAGTTAGTAATTGCACACTCCTCAGCTACCTTTTGGACATGGCATATGGCTGCCCATGAGAAATCTTCTAATGCAGTCCTCAGTGTTGTATTGATGCACACTAAAAACATCAGAATGCCATATTTTGTGATCCAGAGGTGCTAGTCAGTCACTTTCTCTGTAGTAACAGTAACAATGCAATATTTAACAATGCAATGTAGTAACAGTAACAATGCAATATTTGCGGTTGGTTCTCATGAGTGACTCTTTCAGGAGTTTCAGAGTGGTAGTCGTGTTAGTCTGTATCAGCAAAAAGAATGAGGAATCCTTGTGGCACTTTAGAGACGAACAAATTTATTTGAGCATAAGCTTTCGTGAGCTAAAGCCAACTTCATCGGGTGCATCAAAAAGCTTATGCTCAAATAAATGTGTTCGTCTCTCAGGTGCCACAAGTCCTCCTCGTTCTTTGAGGAGTGCTATTTCAGTGGTTCAAAGAAATGAAAAGCAAACAAACTGCAGAGACAAAGAGGTGGGGTATGCCTCCATCAAACCTGAGTGTGGAAAATACAGTGCCACAACGCACAGCTTTTAAAATCCAAAGTGCAAGTATAATGGTTGATAAGTGTATTTCTCGTCTTGAGTTCTAGAAAAAGCCAAATTGCCACCCTCTGTCTCTCTTAGCAGCAGAGTAATCTCTGACTCCAAAGAAGTCATAAGCACAGGCATTAACTTTTGGTTTTGCTGGTGGGTGCTTTTGAAGAAGTATATGTGTTTTTGAAGGGGCACTCTGCCAGTTTTGGGGGGAGGCTATTTTCAGCATATTTATACATTTTTCTTTCATATTTTAGTTATTGAATTTGTTTATCATTGTTATCTTTTCCAATTAATGATTCAATTGTTATGAAATAAATAATTACATTGCAATGATCTTAATATACTGTAATTCATGATAATCACCTACAAGCTGTTTTCATTAACATCCCAGTTTAGACATTATCTTTCTGAATGAAACTGTCAACAATCTTCTTTGCATCTAGGTTCCCTGATATTAGTTTGATGCACATTAAGGACAGCTACATTATTCAGTTGCATCCGTCCCATTGACGATTGGAGGTAATTTTTAAGCCTTCTGAAGCAGGAGAATGAGCATTCCACAGTTCAGGATGATATAGGCAGGATGATATAGGTTTCAGAGTAGCAGCTGTGTTAGTCTGTATTCGCAAAAAAGAAAAGGAGTACTTGTGGTACCTTAGAGACTAACAAATTTATTTGAGCATAAGCTTTCACGAGCTACAGCTCACTTCATCGGAATGCATCCAATGAAGTGAGCTGTAGCTCACGAAAGCTTATGCTCTAATAAATTTGTTAGTCTCTAAGGTGCCACAAGTACTCCTTTTCTTTTCTTTATAGGCACAGTGTGAAGGATTCTTATGAATTTGCAGTACCCTGGAAACACAGTGCTTCCACAGTACTGCAAATGATTCATGATCTTTCTTGATTTAAAGAAAAGGAGTACTTGTGGCACCTTAGAGACTAACAAATTTATTAGAGCATAAGCTTTCGTGAGCTACAGCTCAGCTCACGAAAGCTTATGCTCTAATAAATTTGTTAGTCTCTAAGGTGCCACAAGTACTCCTTTTCTTTTTGCGAATACAGACTAACACGGCTGCTACTCTGAAACCTGTTTCTTGATTTAGGCACCATCATTTTGTATGTGTTGTTGGGATTATATTTTGCCATGTGCATGACTTTGCATTGAACATTGAATTTCATCTGCCATTTTGTTGCCAAGTCACCCAGTTTTCTGAGATCCCTTTGTAACTCTTTGCAATCTGTTTTGGACTTAACTATCTTGAATAATTTTGTATCATCTGCAAATTTTGCCACCTCACTGTTTGCCCCCTTTTGCAGATCATTTACGAATATGTCTAACAGCACTGACACCAGTACAAGCCCCTTGCAGGGGAACACCTTTGTTTACTTCTCTCTGTTCTGAAAATGGATCATTTATTCCTATCCTTTGTTTCCACTCTTTTTTGACTGAAGTGCCTGGGAATTGAAAGCATTCAAATCTAATGAACCTTATTTTAATTTAATGACAAGCCTTTTGTTATCTTAATCACCCTGCCTCTGTTTAACAAAATCCATGCCCCAAGGGCAGAAGGTGTTAGCAGCACAGAACTCATCACATTCCACACTCAAACTCTGACTCCTAGGTGCTGAGTACCCACTTGTTTTTTTCCCATGGGTGCTTGAGCCTCAGAGCACTCATGCCTATGTTCATAAGTTTCAGAGGGTAGCCCTGTTAGTCTGTATCAGCAAAGATAATGAGGAGTCCTTGTGGCAACTGAGACTAACACATTTATTTGGACATAAAGCTTATGCCCAAATAAATTTTAGTCTCTAAGGTGCCACAAGGACTTCACGTTATTTATGTTTATAAGGGTTGGGTAAGTATTTTGACTTATGAGTGAGAGTGGACGATTTTAGATTCTCTAATTTGATAAATTTTCTGCAACATTGATGCTTTCCAAAGAATCTAAAATCTTCATGTTAAGGAAGAGAAAATGTTGTGACACTGTGTTTGTTTTTCTTTGTGCAGATAACCTCCAAATTGTAAACTAAAGCGCTGCTGTCTTGTTTCATGAAAAACCATTCTTGCAGAAAACTTTTTCTTACCACCATAATATCAGTAAGCTTGTGAACTTTACACGGGTACATGCATTCGCCTAGTCACTTACTATTTTTATTATTTATTTTTGACTTTTAAAAGTTAGAAAGTTTAATGTTTTTCATTACTTCACTAAAGAGGAAAACTTTTAAAAACATAAACAAACATGCAATATATTAAAGGAATCCTCAATTCCTGACCAAGAGGGCTTGTTTCAGTGCCTAAATGCTCACAAAGTTTGAGCTGCTGTTTGGGCAGCTATTGAATAAATGTAAATGCCTATTGCTACTTTACAGGAAAATATATACTGCCATGAAGAAGGGGGAAAATCAATGTAAAATAACTTGTCATTAAAGTTTCCATCTTCATTGTCCGGTTCTGATTTCTTATGCAGTAAGGGAGAAACTTACCCTAGTACAAAGACCACTTAGGCTCTATTTTGAAAACTTAGGTGGGACATGAGCTTTGTGCTCTCCTAATGCATAGAGATTAATTCCTCCCTAAGACCTCACTAACATTCTGCAATACTTTTAGTTGACATATAAGTATGTGTTAATTTCTCTGCACTCAGACACTCAGTTTTTAAGGATAAAATTGCCACATCTCTATTTATTTGTAGAAACTCTTGTTCCTCTTTTTTAATAGAACCCAGAGCGGTATTAATTACAGATCCTCATTTGAGAGCATTTAAATGTTAACATGATAGAAGAAACAACCTAAGAGCCAACATTGGTGTAGGGTCAGAGGACTCTTTTTAATAAGAAATGCATTCTTGAGCAAGGACCCAGAATGAGACCCATGGAAACAAAATCCCTTATTCAGAGAACTGGTACAGTACAGCATGGGCACTGTAACAGCAGTGTCAGTTTCTCTTCTGCTACACCAGTATTCCTCAACCTTGTTGGACAGACTGTGTCTAGAGATGAGAAGGTTGTTCATTCTACACAGTACCTCAGACACTGGTGGGTTCCATTGGTAATGACAAGTTTTGTTACATGGTCAGATGTCCTCTAGGACAGGGGTTCTCAACCTTTTTCTTTCCGAGTCCTCCCCCCCAACATGCTATTAAAAACTCTACAGCACAGCTGTGGCATAACTACTGTTTTTCTGCATATAAAAGCCAGGGCTGGCATTAGGTGGTAGCAAGGAGGACAGTTGTTTTACCACAGGGGGCACCGCAAAGCTAAGTGGCTCAGGCTTTGGCTTCAGCCCTGGGTGGTGGGGTTCGGGGGCCTGGGCTGAAGTTCTGCATGGTGGAGATTCGTCTTTCTGCCCTGGACCTAGTGAGTCTAATTCCAGCCATGTTTGGCAGACCCCCTGAATCCTGATGTGACCTCCCGGAACCCTGATTTAAGAACCACTGCTCTAGGATTGGACTAAGGCCGCTGACTCATTTCATGCAGATCACATATCTGTCAGATGCTAACACTTGGTGGTGTCTACTGCTAAGTTTGATCTGTGTTTGATCCAGTGACTCGGAGTGAAATGCTCCATATTTCATTGCCAATATCTCCTGAGCTGCATCAGGTAATATTTTAAAAGTATTTGAGAAAATTCTACTCTCCTTAGAGACTAACAAATTTATTAGAGCATAAGCTTTCGTGAGCTACAGCTCACTTCATCGGATGCATTTGGTGGAAAAAACAGAGGAGAGATTTATATACACACACACACAGAGAACATGAAACAATGGGTTTATCATACACACTGTAAGGAGAGTGATCACTTAAGATAAGCCATCACCAGCAGCAGGGGGGGGGAAAGGAGGAAAACCTTTCATGGTGACAAGCAAGGTAGGCTAATTCCAGCAGTTAACAAGAATATCAGAGGAACAGTGGGGGGTGGGTGGCAGGGAGAAATACCATGGGGAAATAGTTTTACTTTGTGTAATGACTCATCCATTCCCAGTCTCTATTCAAGCCTAAGTTAATTGTATCCAGTTTGCAAATTAATTCCAATTCAGCAGTCTCTCCTTGGAGTCTGTTTTTGAAGCTTTTTTGTTGAAGTATAGCCACTCTTAGGTCTGTGATCGAGTGACCAGAGAAATTGAAGTGTTCTTCAACTGGTTTTTGAATGTTATAATTCTTGACGTCTGATTTGTGTCCATTCATTCTTTTACGTAGAGACTGTCCACTTTGGCCAATGTACATGGCAGAGGGGCATTGCTGGCACATGATGGCATATATCACATTGGTAGATGCGCGTGAACGAGCCTCTGATAGTGTGGCTGATGTGATTAGGCCCTATGATGGTATCCCCTGAATAGATATGTGGACAGAGTTGGCAACGGGCTTTGTTGCAAGGATAGGTTCCTGGGTTAGTGGTTCTGTTGTGTGGTGTGTGGTTGCTGGTGAGTATTTGCTTCAGATTGGGGGGCTGTCTGTAAGCAAGGACTGGTCTGTCTCCCAAGATCTGTGAGAGTGATGGCTCGTCCTTCAGGATAGGTTGTAGATCCTTGATGATGCGTTGGAGAGGTTTTAGTTGGGGGCTGAAGGTGATGGCTAGTGGTGTTCTGTTATTTTCTTTGTTGGGCCTGTCCTGTAGTAGGTGACTTCTGGGTACTCTTCTGGCTCTGTCAATCTGTTTCTTCACTTCAGCAGGTGGGTATTGTAGTTGTCCAATTTTTGTCACCAGTGTATAGAAAGGATGTAGAGAAGTGGAAATGATCCAGAATGAGCAAGACAGATGATCAAAGGGATGGAATGCAAACCATATGAGCAAAGGTTGAAGGACCTGGGTATGTTTAGTTTGGAAAAGGAGAGATTAAAGGGGGACATGATAGCGGTCATCAAATATTTGAAAGGCTGCCATAAAAAAATGGAGAAAAGTTCTCTCATGCCACAGAGGGCAGAACAAGAGGCAATGGGTTCAAACTGCAGCACAGCAAATTTAGATTAAATTTCTGGAAAAACTTCTTAACTGTAAGAACAGTAGGACAATGGAACAGACTGCCTAGGGAGGTTGTGGAAGCTCCTTCACTGGAAGTTTTCAAAACGAGGCTGGATAACCATCTGGTTATCCAGATGATTTAGACACAACAAATTCTGCATTTTGGCAGGGGACTAGACTAGATGACCCTTGCGGTTCCTTCTAACCATATGATTCTAAGTTTTGCACATCAAATTAAACTGGATTTATATAAAATGCATTGAAACAATTAGCTTCATGGGCAACAATTTGCAATTTTTGCTTTATTCCAAAATGCAGTTTATTAAAAACAATACCCTTAATTTCTACCAAATCCAGTTATATTTAAAAAGATAGAGGCTCAGATTCAGGAAAACACATAACCTCAGGCTTAAATACATCTCTGTTCAGGAAAAGCCTGAAAGGTGTTTAAGCTCCCTTCATCAATAGAAAAAAGAAAAGGAGTACTTGTGGCACCTTAGAGACTAACACATTTATTGTACGTTGGCCAAACTGGACAGTCTCTACATAAAAGAAAAAATGGACACAAATCAGACATCAAAAATTATAACATTCAAAAACCAGTCGGAGAACACTTCAGTCTCTCTGGTCACTCAATTACAGACCTAAAAGTGGAAATTCTTCAACAAAAAAAGTTCAAAAACAGATTCCAATGAGAGACTGCTGAATTGGAATTAATTTGCAAACTGGATACAATTAACTTAGGCTTGAATAAAGACTGGGAGTAGATGTGTCATTACACAAAGTAAAACTATTTCTCTATGTTTATTTCCCCCCCACTGTTCCTCGCAGGTTCTTGTCAACTGCTGGAAATGGCCCACCTTGATTATCACTACAAAAGGTTTCCTCCCCCACCACCCCTGCTGGTCATAGCTCACCTTATCTGATTACTCTTGTTATAGTGTGTATTCTAACAAACATTGTTTTGTGTTCTCTGTGTATATAAATTTCCCCACTGTATTTTCCACTGCATGCATCCGATGAAGTGAGCTGTACATCACAAAGGCTTATGCTCAAATAAATTTGTTAGTGTCTAAGGTGCCACAAGTACTCCTATTCTTTTTGTGGATACAGACTAACATGGCTGCTACTCTGAAACCTTCATCAATAGGAATCCTTTCCTAAATTGGGGCCATAATAATTAAGAACAAGACTGTGCCCTCATGGTGTCTTCTCTAGATCAGGATTTTACACTCTGTAGAATGGCTGCAGTGTTGCCCTCCAAAACCTACAGGAGGTTTCCATATGGCATTGTCAGTCATTCCCATATCATGATGGAGATGAATGAATGGGGAATCTCATGCTTCAGGATGGCAGGTTGCCTGCACGGCTCAGTTTTGTTTTTTCCCTGATGCACAATTGATTACATGTATTCTTGGGGATTTTTATTCTTGTTTTGCTCTGAAGCATTAGGGATTGGCTACTGCTGGAGCTGGACTACTGGCTGTAATGGACCAATGCTCAAAAGATTCTTTACCACCCCAGTTTTAGATGCCTGGCTGATGTATCCTACTCATATGCTCAGGATATAACTAAGTGCCAGATTTGGAATTGGGAAGGAATTTTCCCCCAGGTCAGATTATCTGGGATATTGGAGTGAGGGTTGCCTTCCTCTGCAGCATGAGGGGTGGATCGTTGTCTAGAATCTCCAGGTCATGTCTCGCCCAATAATTTCCCTGCCATGGCAAGGGCCTCAGGCATTGGTGGAACCTTGGTTATGTCTTGTTCTCTTGAGTTTAGTCTCTTGAGAACTGAAAACCTTTAGTTTAATTGAAGTCATAGGACTCAACATAGAGGTATTTGGGTGAAATGTGATGGCATGTGATATACAGAAAAAACTTAATGATATAGTTTTGAATGTCTAAATATTTCCCACTTCCTTTGTAAGGGTCCATTCTTACACCCAGGTTGTCAGTCGGAGTTTTGACAGCAGCTGCAGTGTGGACTAGATTGAGACAATTCTCTGATAGCTGTCCCAGGCAGATCACCAAATCCGAACTTCCAGTGCACATCTTCTGCCTGAAGATCAATCTGTTTGAAAATATTGAAGAAATCATGTTTTCTTAAAATATTAATCTTCACTTTATTCATCTCTCTCTCTCTCCCCCCCCGGCATCTTGCTCAGTGTGTGACAGAAAAAGATTAAATAAAAAGACTGAAAAATTGTGTTAAATATTTGACAAGTTAACTCTTCTCTCTCTCTCTCTCCCCTGCCTCTCTGATTTGCTCCATCCCTTTCCCTATACAATTTAATTTAGAGGCATGGTAAAATCCGTTTCTAAATACTGGGTAAGTCTACTGCAGGATGCTCACTTTCCTATTATGTTTCCTTCACCCACCTACACTTCTAAAATCAACTGTCTATTAATATATATATTTTCTGATCTTTGTTAAACCATTGAACAGCCTAATCTCTGGCTGAGATCAATAGTGGTAAGTAGAAACCTTAAACCCTAAAACCTAGGTCCTACATTGAAATTACTCTTTGGGATATTCATAAGCTAGGGGGATAGTAGAAAGATATTTTTCCTCTAGCATCAAAACCAGATATTCCTACCCATGGGCTGGTAGGAGGCAGGCATACATTTGGAGGTTATGGTAATATCAAACAATGCCTCATAGAACTTCCTTTCCTGAATCTTTCCCTAAGCCAGGAATAGCTGTGCACTCCTGGATTACTATATTAGTTTTACCATGGAGTCACAGACTGTCTCCCTCAGGCTCTCCAGTGCATCTTTTCAACCAGACAAATTGGACTAAGTGATGAAAGGTTGTTAAAACCCCAAATCACCACCTATTGGGTCACTCCCAACTCCAAAGGAGCAGTTACTTACTCCAGCTTGGATCAATACCCTTGATCTCACACCAAAGACAACACTGTAGCCAATTTCTCTAGTAAATTAACTAAAGATTTATTAGCTAATAAAAATAAATGAGTTACTGAGAGATTAAAGAAGGTAAAATACATTACAGGTGAGTCCAAGTTTGTAGTCCAAATGATAGCAGAGATGTAGTATCTGCTAGTTTTCCACCAGTCTCTCAGGGTTACCCAAAGGGCCTTTGGGGATCTCTATCCAATCGCTCAGGATTCCCCCTGTCAGAATCCATCACTCCAGAGATACCAGATCGCAACCAGGTTTTCTTCTTATAGCTGCTTTTCCTGAAAGGCAATCTGGCAAGTGTTCCCACCACACATGAGCCCTCCATCTGTGACTAAACACAGACAGAGTTTGTGAATTTCCGTTGTTGAACACAATGATCTATGGTTTGAAGATAACATGCTTCTTCATTTACAGTTCCAAAGCTCAGATGCCATTTGATGGGCAATTAAACATATTGCATTTAGTTACAGACAATCATTTGAACAATGGGAAAGCCAGAAACAATCCTTGATTAGTTTTCATGCAGTTTACATATCAAACACCTCCTCATCTTAGTACTAATACATACTTTGGACCTAAGGCTAACTAAATACAAGGTTATCAATCATAGCAAACAGATAGGGAGAACAATATCATTACATTCCTTTGAACTATTCTAACATTTGAGTGAATTGGTACACTTAACACTTCTTTGAGATTCTTGTCCAAGTGAATTGTTCTGAGACTCTGACCTGAGCTGACCTGGACTGGCCTGTTAGCATTACAGAGCTGGTTATCGCCATCACATCTGAACCAAATGAAAAGAAATACTTGAAGGGGACGAAAAGAATATGTAGAATTAAAAAATGCTATTTGTTAATGCGTTAATTACGATGGGCCCAATTTATAGCTAAATCCATTATTCTATGTATTTGTTTTCATGACACATGTTCATTGAACAATTTAAAAGGAAGTAACCACAATGTGAAGATTTTTTTTTCTTTTAGCAAAATATGCAATAGTCTTTTAGAACTGATTCAGTGTTAGTTAGGAACAGATGAAACACATGAGTAATCTGAACAATTGCACAGCTAGACACCTATTTTAATGACATAGTGGTGAATCCAACCGTGAGTGAGACAGCTGGCTCTATTGTATCTTAAAGGTTGATGGCAGTACATTTGGGGGTGGGGGGGGGAAGGAAAAAAATAAGATGCCAAATCACTCAAATTACTAAATTAATTTATTTGCGGGCTTAAAATTATAAATGCCTTTAAGACAAAATATTTTAAAATCAAACTTCATTCATTTCCCTTTCAAAACCTGGGTTCTGGCTTTTCTTTGTAGTACATAACTCAGGCTCTACTTGAATCATGGGATGATTGTCAAATAATTGCGGCTGAGGTGTGGACAAGACATGAAAAATCGTGGAAAAATAATAACTTTTATTAATTTTGGTAATTTGGAAATGCAAGAGAAGACCTATTTGTTTAAAAAAATTGTGGAAACAATGTAAAAAGAAAAGGAGGACTTGTGGCACCTTAGAGACTAACAAATTTATTTGAGCATAAGCTTTCGTGAGCTACAGCTCACTTCATCGGATGCATTCTTTTAAGCTTTCATGAGCTACAGCATCCGATGAAGTGAGCTGTAGCTCACAAAAGCTTATGCTCAAATAAATTTTAGTCTCTAAGGTGCCACAAGTACTCCTTTTCTTTTTTGCGAATACCGACTAATGCTGCTGCTATTCTGAAACAATGTAAACACTCAAGCATTATGCTGTGCCTGCTAAGTTTTTGATAACCACACATTTTGTTGCAACTACATTACATTCATTAATGTGTGGGGCGGATGGTGGGCATCCGGGCAGCTGGCGAATGGGGCTCCCACAATCAGCTGCTTGGCTGCCAAAATTGTGGTGTAAGCCTAATATTGCAGGATCTGCAATTTCTGCAATATCATAAATTAAGTAGGGCCTTATAGATAACTTTAAAAAGAGTAGCAAGCATTAGGTAGCTTGCCTTAAAGTGTGTGTAATTAAGTGGTCTTACTCATATATCATTAGCCAATTGAAGAAAAAACACAGGACCTAAAATGCAGGTCTATTTTTTAAAGTCTATACATGTATCCTTATACAAGTCAGACAAATTCAAATTAGAAATGAGACACACACATTTAACAGTAAAGTTGATTAGAACAAACTATCAAGAGAAGTGGTGGATTCTCCACCTTGTAATGTCTTCAGATCAAGACTACCTTTCTGAAGGATATCTTTAGCCAGACACAAGTCATTAGGCTCATGAGTAACTGGAAGATGTGACAGTGTTATGTTATACAGGAGATTAGAGTAGATGATCTAAAGGTCCCTTCTGGCTTTAAAATCTATGAATCTTCTTGAACGATGTTGGTCTTGTTAAAGAAAGCACAGCTGGCTTATTTAAAGCACATGTTAAGGTCAACATTATTTCAAATGTAGCCCTTTAAATAAACTAAAGTGAATTTTGTAATGTGGTATTACAGCACCCTGGGTTCGGCTCTGGCGGCTACAGTTTCAAGCTTAACAGAATGAAAGTCACCTTTGCTACTTGCTTTAGAGTTGGAGTCTCTAGGAGCACATAAAGACCAAAGGTAGCAACCACAAAGACATTCACAAGTACAAGTTTTTACAAGTTTTCTTAAATTACAATGAAAGTTATGATTACCCAACCATATAGAAATTCTGTACAGACCTATGCACAAGTTACAAATATAGTTATACTCACATCCTTAACAACAGTGTTAGGGTCTGATGGGTCCCTCATGGCTTGATCATCAGTAGAGGGATGGTTCCGGCTGGAGTATCTTATAGGGAGCTCAATTTTCCCATTCTGGGCGTCTCCTTTTATAATGTGATTCTGTCTATACCTACATTCATTGCATCTCCATAAAAGTGTCAACCCACTTTTCTCTTATTGGTCTGTGTCCCCAGGAAACTTAGGGGACTCCAATTTTCTATAGGCTGTGTAAGTTCCCTTTATTTTCATTAATATTGATGCACAACCTGTACCTGTGGTTGACACATATTGGAGACAGATGCGCCTTTACAGTATTTTTATGATCTAATATTAATCTTCTGGGTAATTTTTCACAATCTTACCAGTTGTTACCTCTTTTCCCATAATCTTAGGGTATCGGGTTATTTTCTGGTCACTTGTGTCATCATTTCTTGTCTCCAAGGCCTAAAATAGCTAAGCTAAAATCTTGCAGGCCTCAGCCTACAGGTTCTTGGGTTTCAGCATGTCTCATGTCTAATACTTGTTTCCTCTAAATACTGCTCAATCATATACTTTTATAATCCTACAAATTCATTCTAATTAACATACAATGAATATGTATAACATATTGATTAATCATAACATCACACAATAAATAAACTAAAATCATTGGCTACACAAAAGATACCAATAGCTATTTGGGTACCCATCAAGTGGGAGTCAGATGCCCAGAGGAGTAGTCAGAAAGAGAAATAAAGGATTTCTCAGATGGTTTGTAGGATTAATATCTCAAAGGAGAGTCAGCATCAGGATAACTGCCAGAAGAAGCAAAGGGACAGCAAGGCATGGTGGCACGCATACCAAAGAGGAATGGGAGCAACTGCTGCAACTAGGAGACTGATGAAGGCTGTAGTTAGAACGTCTAATCATGTTGTGTCCGTATCATGAATGTAGCTGAGCAAAATTTTTTGGCCCAACCTCTTTTTTTGGTGGCAGCCACTTATTCCAGGCCTGAATCTGGCTCATTAAGCTAGATCCTGAAAAATTAACATCACCACCAGTCTGGGATATTCAGTTAAAAATGTTGTCCTCATTTCCTCTATTCTCTTGTTATCACGTTTGTTTTTACTGTCTGGCTGCTAGCTTCCCAGGGTATTTAGTATGGATTTCCAGGTTCTCGGTGTAAATTAGTTCTCTATGCATTCAATTGTATTCCCGCCCTCCCCCATATTTTTCCTCAAGATTGTTCCCCTCTCAATAATGCATTGTAACTTGTTAAATAGCTATAACACATTTTGGTATTGAAACCTGTTCTTTTCAGTTTATGCCCTAAGCACCTCTTTGCAAAAGGTATTAAGTTTCCTCTTTATATTTTCAGTGAACCACTTTCACACCAGTTAGTAATTGGACCAGTTGTAATTTACTCACTGCTAGCTAACAAACCCAGACAAACATGACATTCAAAGTCCATGAATTTTCTGCCATTCAGGTGGCAACCTTATTCTTCAAGTTTGTTTGCATCTCTCTTGCCTGATTCTCTGGAGACACAGTAGGTTAGAACAATCTCTCTCACAGACACAAATAAATAGAACAAATATTTATTACAACTTTTACAGTATGCTGCTTCCAGGCTGATTGAGTTTTCCAATCATACTCTTACTGCCTGCTGTAGTAGCAACTCACATAAATGCCATCTCAGTTGGCCAGGAAACTTCTTGTTCCAACATTTCAATTCTGTATGTGAAAGAAAAAACGTTAAATAGCCCTTGACATGTGAATAAACTCTAATTTTTGCATTTAGCACTGTTGAATTTAGATGCCATGCCCTTTAGCTTGCCATGAAGAGTGAGCCCATAAACAAAGGTAAAGGTGGATGATTATAGCTAACCAGGAAGAGCATTCAAAATTGAATGCACGTAATTAATGAACCAGGTAAAATAATAGTCATAATGGGGCAAATGCTGTAGTTTTGTAGGTAACCCTCCTGTTCCATTGAATTCAGTTGGAGTTTGGCTACTGACTTGATTTGGAGCAAGACTGGGCCCCAGTATAATTTAAGTTGTTGGTTTGTTAAGACGGGGATTCAGAATTCTGAAAACAGCCTAATTCATTTAGAGCCCTGCAGTGCTATGAAATAGGACAAAAATCATGTCGATATCCCAAGGCTGCAGGAGGTTTTATAACTGGAAAAGAGAGGGTGGCTACAAAAAAAAGGGGAGATGGGATGCGGTGAAAGGACCACTCCAGGGGCGTGTCAAGAAAAAAATATCACTAACGCATTTGTGATCTGGTGTACACACTTTAAGATCAATGAATGAGAAGTCCTATATAAAGAAACAAGTATTCATATTAAACTGCTAAAAACATCTTAAATGGAGGGAATAATATACCAGGTCCTACGCATCACAAGCACTCATCACTGGTGCCATCATTAAAGGCTCATGTAATTTCTAGTGTAAATTGGAATGCCTGCTTGAAGGGAAAATATAGTTTTGAAAATATTGCATATATCAGGAAAATGGTACCTTTTCATAGTAATTAAATAAATGATACTGTGTATATTTATTTTATCCATATACTGATACTATAATATGTTACTACTTATTTTCCTTTACTTGAATTTGCTGACAGTGTATTGCCCATCTATCAGTTTTATTGTACCTAGATTATATCAGGGATGGATACTTTCATGTTGCTCACCCTATTAACTTTGAAACCATGGCTAACGTAATCAAACCAGTGACTGAACATTGACTGTCAACCTCCAGGTCAAAAGAGCAACAAAATAAGCCTGCATCTATAGAATGTTGAATGGCTTTGCAGATGCCAGGTACTCCTGCAAGAGAGTGTTAAATATGTGCATGCTTTACAGTAAAAGCTTTGTTATCCAGCATGTTGGGGAAATGGGGGCTGCTGGTTCATAAAAAATTCCGATTAACTAAGAGTTATACTTACTAATGGAATACCAGTTTTCAAAGTATTGGAATACAATAAAATGAATAAAGTATAAAATACTATACAGGTACTCACCAATCCAGTAGTAGTAGTAGTACTGCACTGCAGAGTGGTTGGTTTCTTGAAGCACTTAGGTGTATACAGATAAAGTTTTATATACAGTAGGTTGTCTTATGACACTACATACAGTATCATTATGGCAGCACATGGCGTACACCCAGATCATTAATAATACACTTAACACTAAAACTGTACTGAACATAATTTAATCTTTTTTGATGATTCAGAAGGCACTTCAGGAGCTTGCAATGTCTCAGGGTCATCATTATCAACCTCAATTATCACTGTAAATGTAGAAGGTTTAGGAGGTTGGGCTGAATCTGTAACGACCCTATGACACACCCTGGAAGCTGCTTTTTTGAATAAATCCCAGATATCAGCTTGCTTATTTGTCTTCTGCCTCTTTTGCATAAAAGTAGAGTCCAGAATGTTCAATTGCATAACCTCCTGGGCAGCATACTATTCCTGGTTAATAGATTGAAGATTTGCATTGTGAGATACCAGAAATGCCGGTTAATAGAAATTTCCAGTTGATAAAGTGCCGGATAACATATCTTTATGATCCCATGAATTTAATATATAATATATATGCTATTAATGTAGCCTTGACATCCGTATATATAGTAAAAATCAAAATGCGCATGTATATACCCAAATACACACACATAGTTCGTCCTGTATTTTATAAAATACAAGCTATAGCTCTAAATATATGAAAAAATATAATGTTGATATAATGTATTCTATTTTAAATGTTATTAAAAGGCCCCAATTTTACCATTATACTATTAAAATATACTTTTAATGTTGACAATATAATAACAAATATGTTTATGCCATTTACAGCATACTGCAAGCCTATCTTATATGTTTCAGAGTAGCAGCCGTGTTAGTCTGTATTCGCAAAAAGAAAAGGAGTACTTGTGGCACCTTAGAGACTAACAAATTTATTAGAGCATAAGCTTTCGTGAGCTACAGCTCACTTCATCAGATGCATTTGGTGGAAAAATGTAAATGTAAAATGTAAATGGCTAAAAGTATTTTTGGTGGAGAATACTGATTTTTGGTTAGATTACAGATAGGAATGTATGCAGTGGGGATCATTGAATTAAGGGTGCAAGACACAACATTTTGGCTAGTAATATGAAGCATAAATGACCATTTAAGCTTCATATGCATAATCACTATATTGTGCTTTATGGTATGGATGGGGTGAGTTGTGAGTAGGTTTGGTAGAATTCAATTTTTTAAAATTAATTTTGACAGCTAATATAGATTATTTATTTTAAGCATTTTTAAAGATTTCTATTTATTTTAAGTTTTCACCATTGCATGAAATTATGAGAGGATTAGAGTAGAGTCCATTTTTCCACCAAATGCATCCGATGAAGTGAGCTGTAGCTCACGAAAGCTTATGCTCTAATAAATTTGTTAGTCTCTAAGGTGCCACAAGTACTCCTTTTCTTTTTATCTTATATGTGACATCCTCTGGATGATTTCACTGGTGGTCTGAGTAAATGTGAGGATTGCTTTTTTTTGTTTGTTTTTGTTTTAGTTGCTTTTGGTTTGTTGCTTGCCTGTCACAATTGCTGTGTGCTGCTATTGTACTGATTACTACTTCTAGATTAATGGGAGACTATACCTAGCCAGTCAGACCTATTTTTCCACCTGGCATACCAGCCAAACCTGGGTTTTATAAATGATTTATCCCTTAATTGGTCTGCTATTGCAGAATACTAACTTCTCTTAATGATATTAAAAATAACTATGTTGTGCCTCTTATCACAGCTTACCATACTTTTAAGACCCCACTACAGGGTTGGCCCATTGAGAACATAGTCCCATACAGAAAGAAAGGCAGGAGCCTGAAGCTAGGCTGACAATTGTATCAGAGTCTCAGAGCGAGGAGAGAAAGGAGTGGATAGCATCATCAGGAAAATCACGAACAACTCAAAAAAACAACTCAGCTGCTATTCCGCTACAGTTTATTCTGAGCACATTTCAGTGCGGCAGGGAATATTGCTGCAAACTGACAAGGAAGTCTGTATGCTCTAAATGTAAAGTGAAAGGCATCCAAAGTGCTAAATATATCTAATTATCACTGACTAGGTATAGTCTATTTACCTATTAGGTAAGACTGTTTGTTTGTGTTTTATTGTCATTAGCAGGCTAAAAGTATTTTTGGTGGAGAATACTGATTTTTGGTTAGATTACAGATGGGAATGTATGCAGTGGGGATCATTGAATTAAGGGTGCAAGACACAACATTTTGGCTAGTAATATGAAGCATAAATGACCATTTAAGCTTCATATGCATAATCACTATATTGTGCTTTATGGTATGGATGGGGTGAGTTGTGAGTAGGTTTGGTAGAATTCAATTTTTTAAAATTAATTTTGACAGCTAATATAGATTATTTATTTTAAGCATTTTTAAAGATTTCTATTTATTTTAAGTTTTCACCATTGCATGAAATTATGAGAGGATTAGAGTATAGCAGGGTTCAGATAATAAAGACAGTAGATTGTGAAATTCAAAAAGTTAAAGTTTTATAACCATTAAAACACATTGTCAACATCACAAGTCAAAATATACCACATAAATATCCTTAATCAAACTCTAATAAATTCTCAAGTAGTATTTTTCTTACTTTGCCTATCTATACATTTTGATGATTATTAATTCCAGTGTTTTTGTTGGATTTTGTGTTTACAGTAAAATTGATGTTTGCTGACATTTACCAATAAAAATTGAATCCTTCGAAACCTAGTCATCAGTCATAACAGATTCCACCGCTATTACTGTTCTCATCTCCTTGTTATCTCTATCCCAGGTTCCCCTATCAGTGACATATCACATTTCTGGTATTAATAATTTAATCTGTTTTTTAAACATAATATAACTAGGATTCTCTGGTCAAAATTAAATTTGACTCTGGTCAAAATTATTCCATCAAAACTGTTTTGCTGTTGAAAATTTGAATTTTCACCTAAATGATTTTTTTCCACAAAAAGTGACAGCTTTTTGCATGCTTTGGGGGGGGGGGGGTCAAAAAACCAAATGTCCCAAAATAGAGAGATTTTAGGTACAGATATCCTGCTATGGTGCCTCATGGGAGTCACAGTTTTGTTTTGGGATGCTTCCCGGGGTACCCAAGGTTGTGAGGCACCTCTCTACAACCTGCCCTTAGCATGGGGAAACCTTGTCTGTACCTGCCGGGGGCACCCTGATTCCACTGGCCATGGGCTACACAAGCACAACCCTCTCAGCCTTCAGAGGGTCTGCTGTCCCTTTGCAGATTAGTGATAGGCACACTCCAACCCCTGAACCCTCTGAGCATCCTTGGAGTGTCCAGTCTTGTTCTACTGGACACTCACAGAATTCACAGATGCACTGTTCCCAAAGGAGCCGTACACATCAGCTTACCAGTTTCACCTTAGGATCACCGCTCCTCTCAACTCTCAGCATTCAATTTGTTTGTAGAGAAAACAAGTATAAGTATATTTAATGAAGAACAGAGATTCAAGTAATAGCAAGTAGGTAGAAGTATTGGAAATATTTGTTACATGTAACAAAATCATAATATACCATTTAGAGCCCAGACTTAAGACACTTTTCTGTTTAATGAAGTTTAGATCACCCAAGTTTAGAGTCTTCACAGCATTTTCCAGCGAGATAGGCTGTGATCCTTCTTTTGTAAGACATAACATTCCGGCAGTTCATCTCCACAGTGAAGGATCAAGAACATAAATCTATCCCCTTAGATCCATCAGGTCAGTCATCTGTTCTTTTTTCATAAACATGCCACCCCATGCTAACTGTTCTTCTTTTTGACCTCTCTCTCTTAGGGACTTGGAAATATTTTAATCAGCATCTGGCTCTGCATGCAGCTAGTCTTACTCTGTGAGACACACAATGCATAATATACACTTGACCAGACAAAGAGAGATAAGCGTCTCCTACTCCCTTTCTGAACAGTCCAAGGCCTGTCATCTCCTGGGTACTTGCCTTTAACTTCAAGGATTTATAAGCACAATTTCTGGTATAAATCTATCATTTTTTAAATATTACCCATACATACATATTGCACTGACTATGATGACCAGTGTGTCACTGGCTTTTGGTAGAGAACTCCCTTCACCATGCTATTATGTAGACATCATATCCAGGAGATCCCTGTAAACTCCTGTGCACCCTCAGATGCCTTCTGCCAGTTGACACTAAGGGCTCCCTGGGTAACAGTTTCCTCATCTCCTTATTCTCCTTTCTAAATTGGAGTCCCCAGATGGTTTACCTCTCCCATGATGCACCATGGCCAGGGACTCCCATGATGCAAATGCTTCTATAACATTCCAGGGTGCAATCCAGACCAGTGAAGGCTGTGTCCCCCCTGCCCTGCAACCTGCTTTGCTGCTGTCGCTCCCAACTGGGGCGCCTCACAAACAGCCAAGCAGCATGCAGTTCACACCCTGAGTGTCTGTGTATAGCCACAGTCCTGGTCCGGCAACTCTGACCACTGTAGCCTGTTAGCAAACACTACCTACACTCTGGTTTCCAGCAGCCTTGGTTACTTGCAGGGTGTCCCCAACACACTCCCAGTCCTGGATTTTCCCCAAAAAACATGTTCTGCACTATCCAGCCCTCTCCTGGACAGTCCAGATATAGTTGGTCTGTTGTCCCCCTGAGGAGAGCAATATACAACAGTCTGCTACCCTAAATGGAATTACTCAGGCAATTCACAACACTGGATTGGTTTTAGTTGAAGCATAAAACAAGTTTATTGAATTACAAGGAGATAGATTTTAAGTGAATACAAGTATAAGGTATTAAAGTCAGAAATGGTTACAAGAGAAATAAAGATAAAATGCTTTCTAGTACTAAACTTAACAAATTAGACTTGGTTCAAGGTGAGATTCCTTATCACACATTTCCTCCAACACTGCTGACCAAATTCTCAGGTCAGGATCTGCCCCCAAAGTTCGACGGCTGTTTCTTTTGTCTTGTTGGGTGACAAGGAGAGAGATGGACAGGGAGAGATAACTTAGGGTGTTTTTGCTCTTCACTTTTATAGTACACTCCCCCTTTAAAATGCATTTTCCTGAGGGTTACCCCTAGGCAAAGTTTATTCTTGTTGTGAGGATGGAGACAAGGAATTGGATGGCAAAGGAGGTTCCATATTATTTCCTAAAATGCAGATTTGCCTTGTCTCCTCTTGCTGTCACAAGGGGCTTGTTTACTATTTATATGTAAATCGAGGTAAACACACACACTCTTTTGTTTTAGATCTGCTTGACTAGTTCTGTCTAATAGAGACTATGTGGGTGTGAATATGTGCCACCAACAACATTCAGGGGGAATTCATAACTTTACATATAATGTTTCTATATACATTTCATCAGGATGATATTGACCAGCAAGTTATTCAATTTCAAATGATACTAGACATATTTTGTACAAAAATTATTACAAAGGTGTGTAGGGTATGAATACAGAGGTGCATTCCATCATAGCCTCCCCTAATCATGAAGAAAGACCATGGTGTATCATGGAAGATGTAGTCCAACCAGGGAGCTTGGTCTACAGAGGAGAATGGGAGCCTGAGGAAGCAAAATTGCAACTCCCATGATGCACTACAGTAGTATTTCTGAATCAGAATGTTTTAGTTTTTAATATTTCTCTGAGGTATTGAACTTCTCTGTGGGCAACATAGTTGCAAACCTTTTTTTTTTTTCATTTATAAGTTTTCCATGGAAAAATAGCCCATTTTCCATCAGTTCTAAATACAATGCTTTTTGTACAAAGATCTAAAAGGACTCTTCAAAAGATAAATAGATTTTAATATCTCCACTTTACAGATGAGAAAACTGGCACACAGATTAAGGCCAAATTTTCATGGTTGTGCCAAAAATAGTTTACATTGAGTTAGTTTATTGATAAACAGATTACAAGATTTGCCATCCAACATTTATATAAATGTTAAACACATGCTCAAATACTCAGCTGAATCAGGACCTCAGTGCTTCTGTGTAATGTTTGGTCACAGTATCTTTAATGACCAGTTTCAGAGTAGCCGCCGTGTTAGTCTGTATTCGCAAAAAGAAAAGGAGTACTTGTGGCACCTTAGAGACTAACAAATTTATTTGAGCATAAGCTTTCATGAGCTACAGCTCACTTCATCGGATGCATCCTAAGTCTCTAAGGTACCACAAGTACTCCTTTTCATTTTGAGAGTATCTTTAATGAAAGCAGAGAATTATGATATAATCAGGAAGTGGTTTGCAAAGAAGATTTTGGACATCTCTTGGAAGGTCTGGGGCCCAGTTCAGCACCCAGGGAAGTCTATGAAAAAAAGTACCAGTGTGGCTTTATGGTGTGCTGGATTGAGTGCAGAATGAGGGTAACAGCTTTGGATGTATAATGACTTTACAAGCATATCTCCCATTAAGAAAAATCTTATTAATTGCTTTTGTTACTTATTATACTGATGTTCTCTTTCTGGACAAAAGCAAATTAACCATTTAACAGAGGCTATATATTTTACATAAAAAGGTCAATATTTCAGTGGCAGGTTTTTTTTTTAACAAACCCATTGGTATTTTTAGCCATAATGCCAACAAACATTAAATGCAATTGCTATTTAATGTAATTTTCATGCAGTCGTAGAGGGTTCATGGGGTTTGAAATGTGTGTTTACAGAAAGTGACAGATCATTCATCCAAGCCTCTCTGGAGGCACGACCTTAGTTACAAGCACAATGATAGTAATTTCTCAAGACTTCTGACTTCTCATCAGGATGTCCCTTCTGCTTGTACAGTTGATCGTACCTAATAAACTGCATGGTAATAATGTACTCATGCTAACTTTATGTCCTAATGTGATGTATAATCTAGCTAAAAATGACAATTTCTTTTGAGACAAAATATATTCTTTATAATGTGATATTTTCTATGTTGCATTGTTTAAAGGCAGCAGTTCTAACCACCCTCTTTGTGCAAGCTTTAAATATTTCATTACTCAGTGAGCTTTTGCTAAAATCGATAAGAATTGGGTATTTATGTAGATAAAATTCTTCAGTCATGAATGAGTCATAGAACTTGAGTAAATCTGAGACAACGAATTCTTGAACAATGTAAAACATCCACTACTTTTTAATGTTTCCCTTTCCCAGGCCGATTCATATCACTCTCTTGTTACAAGCCCATTCTAGCACTGAACTCTGTTTGGACACAGGACTGTGCCCACATAAAGCTTAATGCAGTTTCATGGCATGAGGGTTGGATTTTTGAGATCCATGGAGGCAGTGGGGTGAGGAATCCCCTTTGACTACTACATCCTTGAGGTTGCAGAAGCTCCTATGACATGTGGTCAACATAATGGTTGACTCCACCTGGCCTACCCCTTACCCACTCCCAATTGCCCTCCTGCCACGTGACAGCATAGAGGGAGCCCCACCAGCATCTGAGGTGCTCTAGAGCAAAACAGTTACAGATTCAGATAGCTTCATCACTACATTCCCTGCGATAGATGACATAGCAGCTTCCAAATGTATAAGTATAATTATATTTGCCAGTTCCAAAAAGCATAGAAGCCCAATGTTTCACAGAGTCTACTTCCCTTTCTCCCTCAGGACAACATATAAACATAAAATGAATATAATTACTACTTATATGCATTTTTGGTATATACAACTGGTTTATTATCCCAGCAACAGAATGATAGGATGATTTGAAAAGAATTAAACAATATATGGAAAATATTCAAAATAGGATACACATAATGTAGATCAAGGGCATTCAGGAGTGAACAAGTCTAATTCTTTTACGGACTGATCGTCCACCATTGAAGTCAATGGAAGAGAGGGTCTTATGTCCATGATTGTATGCAAGGAAATTCAAAGTTTCAAAAGTTAACGGAAACTTAGTGGTGCTTTCCAAAAATATTGGGTGGAAAATGTTCATCAGCTCCTTTGTGTTTGCCTACCTACTCCTATGCAATTTCAAATAACACTTTGCCTGTTAGTGCACTTGTAAGTGTCTCTTCTTTTGTACAACTGCGTTGTAATACAAAGGAACCACTGAGCTTCAACTGCTAGACAAAATAAATGCGTTTAGCCCCCTACAATACCTTTAAAGACTTGGGATCTTTACTCTTTCTATGGGAGTTTCTCTGTGGTCTTCCCCCTGCATATGTACGAAGTGGGCAGCATAGTCTGTCCTCACTAGGGAGCCAGAAAGAGAAGCTATTGGTATGTCTTCCAGCTCCAGTGCCAGTTAATCATTTAGCATTCTTCACTATCACTCACATTGTGTTTGATGTATATCCACTTGCTTTTCAAACATGTACAATCTATTTTTGAATGAGTGAATGGAAGGGAGGGGAATGGACCATTATTTTCTTTTAAATTATTTCATGATATTAATTAGTCTTCTCATTATGTAACCACAATAATGTATTTCAACAGCTGGGTATGTTTGAGAGGTGATTGTGATGGTGAAAATCTAGAGACGAGCAGGCTGGCTTAATTTACGATGTTGATGTATCACTGTTTCTTCTGGTGTTCCTTCCCTGTGTACTGGGATTTTTCACAATGAAAGCAGGTCCATTTCAGGTCTTTTCAGGGCATGGAATACTAAGTGGGATACAAAATTTGTTATCCATCCTGTGTATTCAGCCTTCTGTGTGGGAGCAGTGGGTGCAGCTTTTGTAGCTAGGAAATAGACTCCTGAAAGTAGAAAAGGAGTACCTGTGGCACCTTAGAGACTAACAAATTTATTTGAACATAAGCTTTTGTGAACTACAGCTCACTTCATTGGATGCATGTAGCGGAAAATACAGTGGGGAGATTTTATATACACAGAGAACATGAAACAGTGGGTGTTACCATATGCACTGTAACAAGAGTGGTCAGGTAAGGTGAGCTATTACCAGCAGGAGAGCGGGGGATGGGGGGAACCTTTTGTAGTGATAATCAAGGTGGGTCATTTCCAGCAGTTGACAAGAACGTCTGAGGAACAGTGTGTGTGTGGGGGGGGAATAAACATGGGAAAATAGTTTTACTTTGTGTAATGACACATCCATTCCCAGTCTTTATTCAAGCCTAAGTTAATTGTATCCAGTTTGCAAATTAATTCCAAGTCAGCAGTCTCTCGTTGGAGTCTGTTTTTGAAGTTTTTTTGTTTAAGAATTGCCACTTTTAGGTCTATAATCGAGTGACCAAAGAGATTGAAGTGTTCTCCGATTGGTTTTTGAATGTTATAGTTCTTGATGTCTGTTTGTGTCCATTTATTTTTTTATTTAGAGGCTGTCCAGGTTGGGCAATGTACATGGCAGAGGGGCATTGCTGGCACATGATGGCATATATCACATTGGTAGATGTGCAGGTGAACGAGCCTCTGATAGTGTGGCTGATGTGATTAGGCCCTATGATGGTGTCCCCTGAATAGATACGTGGACACAATTGGCAACGGGTTTGTTGCAAGGATTGATTCCTGAGTTAGTGTTTTTGTTCTGTGGCGTGTGGTTGCTGGTGAGTATTTGCTTCAGACTGGGGGGCTGTCTGTAAGCAAGGACTGGCCTGTCTCCCAAAATCTGTGAGAGTGATGGGTCGTCCTTC
Organism: Dermochelys coriacea; assembly: GCF_009764565.3. Classification (NCBI taxonomy): domain Eukaryota; kingdom Metazoa; phylum Chordata; order Testudines; family Dermochelyidae; genus Dermochelys; species Dermochelys coriacea. Next base: position 38,458,899 of record NC_050070.1, on the reverse strand, counting down.
AGGATAGGTTGTAGATCCTTGATGATGCGTTGGAGAGATTTTAGTTGGGGGCTGAAGGTGATGGCTAGTGGCGTTCTGTTATTTTCTTTGTTGGGCCTGTCCTGTAGTAGGTAACTTCTGGGCACTCTTCTGGCTCTGTCAATCTGTTTCTTCACTTCAGCAGGTGGGTATTGTAGTTGTAAGAATGCTTGATAGAGATCTTATAGGTGTTTGTCTCTGCCTGAGGGGTTGGAGCAAATGCGGTTGTATCATAGATCTTGGCTGTAGACAATGGATTGTGTGGTGTGGTCTGGATGAAAGCTGGAGGCATGTAGGTAAGCATAGCTGTCAGTAGGTTTCCGGTATAGGGTGGTGTTTATGTGACCATCGCTTATTAGCACCGTAGTGTCCAAGAAGTGGATCTCTTGTGTGGACCGGTCCAGGCTGAGGTTGATGGTGGGATGGAAATTGTTGAAATCATAGTGGAATTCCTCAAGAGCCTCTTTTCCATGCATCCAGATGATGAAGATGTCACCAGTGTAGCGTAAGTAGAGTAGAGGCATTAGGGGACGAAAGCTGAGGAAGCATTGTTCTAAGTCAGCCATAAAAATGTCAGCATACTGTGGGGCCATGCGGGTACCCATAGCAGTGCCGCTGATTTGAAGGTTGTGGAAGATTGGCAAGGAGCTAAGTGGTGGACTGAGTATGTGGCTGGATGTAAGCGGAGGATGCAGGCATTTTCAATGAACTTTGTCCGACGGACCCTGCCAAAAGATATTGTAGCCTAGCTCAGCATATTTTTGCCTGTAAACAAGTCAGTTTATGTAATAAGCATAAATCATACATGTAATAATGTAACCGGCTGTTGATCCCATGTAACTCCGAGATAAGCGCGGAGAATATAGTGCTGCAGAGGACTCCCCCTGGCAGTGTCCTGCCTGGTCAGCTGTCCCGAACAGCCAGAGTCCCCTGCAGCCCCTCTGCGCATCCTAGGGGCTCCCTGCGCAGATTGGAGCGTAAGTTCTTCCTTCCTTCAATAAAGCATAGTTTACTATTCTTAGACCTGAGTGTTCTCCTTTCGCTGGTATCTTCCCCCTCCAGCACTTGCGGGCACAATTGGCGAACAGGATACCAGCAGAGGGATGCCTCTTTCGGGAAGGAATGATAAGGGGGAGGGAGAGAGCTGCATCCCCGGTGGCCTTTCACGGGACAGTGGGCACCGGTAGCTCAAAAGCTGGTAGGGTTGGTTGCCCCTGCCGCATGGCCGGAGCCAGAGCAGGAGCCGGGGTTACCCCAGTTAGGCTGGAGGAACTGATATCCAAGCTCCGGTTGGACAAAGTAAGACCCGCGGTGCGAAAAGCGGCGGGGGACCTGGGATGGATCTTCCTGAGCGCGCTCCATGCGGTGGACAAGATGCTGCTGATTCAGTGCCAGAGGATAGGAAGATTAGAGGCTGATTTGCAGCAAGCAAACGAGGCCCACTCACTAACCCAAGAAGTCATCACTAGTACGGCCAAACGGGCTGATCGGTTAGAGCACTGCTGCGTGATTATGGTGGCTTACATTGGGAACCGCCGGCGGTGAAAGGGAGGACGGCAAGACATGTGTCCCCTTGCCATAAGCGCACTGGTACGCAAAAGCGACTGGGATCCAGAGATCTGGGATGGGGACATTTGGGAGACGAGCAAGGACGAGTTACCTGGAGAGGGGGATGGCTGGAAGGCAGGACTGTACCCACAACTGCGGCCCGTTGTCGAGACACGATACGAGGAAATAACCGCTACCATTAAAGGTCTGCTCCATGCGGACATCATCTGCCCCATCGTGAGCGCATTTAACAGCCCAATCTGGCCAGTCTGTAAAAAGGACAGAACCTGACGCATGAAAGTAGACTACCGCAACCTGAATAGGGTCACCCCAATCATGACAGCAGCAGTTCCCGACATGGTCTCCATCATAGAGCACCTCGTGATGCAGGGCATGTCGTGGTGGACTTGGCAAATGCCACCTTCTCCATTGCCATTGTCCTACAGAGCCAGGATCAATTTGCCTTTACATGGGAGGATCGGCAGTACACGTTCACTGTGCTGCCTCAGGGCTACAAGCATTGCCCTACCATCTGCTACCAGTTGGTTAGTTGAGACCTGGAGCAGGTGACTCTTCCGGAGGGAGTGGTCCTAGAGCACTATATTGATAATGTTTTGCTGAGCGGGCCCCATGAGGTGGCACTCTCCGAGGCCAAGAACAATGTGTTGAAGGTTCTGGCAGCCAGGGGATGGGCTGTCAACCTTAGTAAAATCCAGGGGCCCAGCTACGAGGTGATCTTCGTGGGAGATCCCACAATTACTCATTTCCCAGAGCCCACTAGCGTAAGCCAAGCCCAAACTTTCCTGGGCCTCCTTGGGTATTGGTACACATTTATTCCCCATCTAGGGTACATCTTGCAGCCCATACAAGCAGTAGTCCAGAAGAAAGCCACGTTTAGTTGGTTAGTTAGGTGCAAAGTGACCAGGGAACCCATTTTACGGGAATGGAAGTAAGAGAATGAGCTAGGGGACGGGATTGCGTGGGTGTTCCACATTGCATTGCCTGCAGGGTGCCGGACTCATGGAACGCATGAATGCCTTGCTTAAAGAACAGTTACGTAAACTATCTCCCACTGAGTCCCTGGCTGGGTGGAGCCATAATCTCCGCCAGGCCACGGCTGCGCTCAATGATGCCCTCTGTATGGCTCCACCCCATACACTAGATTCAAGGGGGAGGTCATCGAGCGGCCCCATGTGTTGCGAGTGCAACGCTTGCACCCACAAGCCCACCTCCCCATTCGGGCCACTCCAGGAAGCGCTGGTCTCGATCTGCTGGTCTCGATCTGCGGGTCCCTCAAGAGGGCCTCACTCTATAGCCCAATAGCCGGAACCTTGTAAGTACTGGCTTAGCCATATGACTCCCACAAGGCTATTATGGGTGTATTGCCCCATGCAGCAGGCTGGCCCTTAAGGGCATAGATGTTGAGGTGGGAGTAATAGACGCAGACTGTACTGGGGAGGTTAAGGTGCTGTTGGTTCATAATGGCCCACAGGCAGTAACCCTCCCCCAAGGCGAACGTATTGCGCAGTTGATTTGCGAGCGCATTGGGTTGCCTGGTGTCCAGGAGGTGGATGTGCTTGCACCCACCACTCGAGCGGGAGGGTTCGGCTCAACTGGACGTGCAGTTTGGGTCCACAACCACACCAAACAACCCGCTCGAAGGGGAAATCCTAGCTGATGGTCTCGGGGACACTCACCTCATACTGCTAAAAGAGGAAGATACCCCAATTTATGTGCCCTCTAAGCATCTTTCTTCCAGGCAACCATAACCGCCGCACTGCAGTTTGGGCGGGTCAGTGGAGCATCCTGGTCACGTCACCCGAAGGCCGACACCTGCGATGTCCCTACGGTGTGTTCTCTATGGCATGATCCTCGAACTAACTTGAACTGCAATAGGCGCCCAAGCCACATGGCACCACAACTCGGCCGTCCAGTGGATGCAATCGGTGGCGCTAGCAGGTAACAAGTCGGACTGTTGGTACTGCGCACGTGCCCCCCAATTGGCAAGCACCGGCATTCCAAGGGCCGCAGTGCCGTGGAATGAATCCTGGGCCCTTAATGACACTACTTTTCTCACTAAGAATAATGAAACGCCCCCTTACTGGCACCAAGGGACACCGGTGGTGATACTGGGGGATGCGTATTGGTGTGTTCAGTGACCTTCGGTGACGGACGCTGCTCATCCCATCGGAAAACTTCCCCTTTCCTCGTGCACAGTGATAGCAGAATACCTGCCAGACATTGGGCAGTTTAAAGTTACTGCTGGCTCACCGGAAATGCACAGTGAGTGGATGGCCGAAGAGGCGTGGGTCTCGAGTGACAATTGCTCCGGTTCCTCCGATGGCTGATGGAGGATGGCTCCTCCCCTATACGTATGGAATACAAACCATGCATGCCCATGCAGTGCATAATTACATATTGGTGGCACATCTATGACGGAGCCCAAATCCCTTTGTGCAGAGACCCATGGGCTTTCATCAGTTTGTCCTCACTTTTCTCCCCTGGCTAGGGGTGGCTGAACTGGAGCGGGCTATTGTAAATATTTCAGTCACATTAGAGATTATAGAGAATAATACCATAGATGCAATCCAAGCCTTGCAATTAGAAGTAGCTTTTTTGTCGCAGGTTGAATTACAGAATCGTATGGTGTTGGACTACTTATTAGCCGCTCAAGGTGGTATTTGTGCCTTGATTAATGAAAGTAGTTGTTTTTACTCAAATCAGAATAAGCGCATCGAGACTGACGTTCATAATATGATGGAACACTTGAAGGTGTTACATGATGTGGGCTTTGAGGCTTCTGTATGGGATGACCCTTGGCGGTGGCTAACCTCCTGGCTTCTGGATCTCGGTGCTTCGGGGAGACACATCAGGCTCCTGCTATTGATTGGACTACTGGGCTTTGTATGTATGTTTGTCATTCTTCAATGCTGCGTGAATTGCTCCTCTGCCCTCCTGGCCCAACTGGCAACCCCCAAACCAGTGCACACGCTCGAAGTGTGCTGGTGGCAGTAACTAATACACCTCAGTCCACCAAGGGGTGGAGTGTAGGGGCAAGGTTGCGGAAGATTGGCAAGGAGCTAAGTGGTGGACTGAGTATGTGGCTGGATGTAAGCGGAGGATGCAGGCAGTTTCAATGAACTTTGTCCGACAGACCCTGCCAAAAGATATTGTAGCCTAGCTCAGCATATTTTTGCCTGTAAACAAGTCAGTTTATGTAATAAGCATAAATCATATATGTAAGAATGTAACCGGCTGTTGATCCCATGTAACCCTGAGATAAGCGTGGAGAATATAATGCCGCAGAGGATTCCCCACCGTGGAGTCCTGCCTGGTCAGCTGTCCCGAACAGCCAGAGTCCCCTGCAGCCCCTCCGCACATCCTAGGGGCTCCCTGCGCAGATTGGAGCGTAAGTTCTTCCTTCAATAAAGCATAGTTTACTATTCTTAGGCCTGAGTGTCCTCCTTTCGCTGGTATCTTCCCCTCCAGCCCTTACGGGCACAGTCCCCAAATGGGAAATAGTTACGGGTGAGGACAAAGTCAAAAAGTTCAGCCGCCTTGACATTATTGGAGATACCGTTCCTGATGGCTTGTAGTCCATCTTTATGTGGAATGTTGGTGTAGAGGGCTTCTACATCCATAGTGGCCAGGAGGGTGTTTTCAGGAAGATCGCAGATGGATTGTAGTTTCCTCAGGAAGTCAGTGGTGTCTCTAAGATAGCTGGGAGTACTGGTAGTGTAGGGCCTGTTGAGGGAGTCTACACAGCAAGACAATCCTGCTGTCAGGGTGCCAATGCCTGAGATGATGGGGCGTCCAGGATTTCCAGGTTTATGGATCTTGGGTAACAGATAGAATACTCCTGGTCGCGGTTCTAGGAGGGTGTATGTGCAGATTTGTTCTTGTGCTTTTTCAGGGAGTTTCTTGAGCGGACGGTGTAGTTTCTTTAGGGAACCCTCAGTGGGATCAAAGGGTAATGGCTTGTAGAAAGTGGTGTTGGAGAGCTGCCTAGCAGCCTCTTGTTCATATTCCGACCTATTCATGATGACGACAGCACCTCCTTTGTCAGCCTTTTTGATTATAATGTCAGAGTTGTTTCTGAGGCTGTGGATGGCATTGTGTTCTGCACGGCTGGGGTTATGGGGCAAGTGACGCTGCTTTTCCACAATTTCATCCTGTGCACATCGGCAGAAGCACTCTATGTAGAAGTCCAGTCTGCTGTTTCGACCTTCAGGAGGAGTCCACCCAGAATCCTTCTTTTTGTAGTGTGGTAGGAAGGTCTCTGTGGGTTAGTATGTTGTTCAGAGGTGTATTGGAAGTATTCCTTGAGTCAGAGACGTCGAAAATAGGATTCTAAGTCACCACAGAACTGTATTAAGTTCGTGGAGGTGGAGGGGCAGAAGGAGAGGCCCCAAGATGGACAGATACTTCTGCTGGGCTAAGAGTATAGTTGGGTAGTTTAACAATATTGCTGGGTGGGTTAAGGAAACCACTGTTGTGGCCCCTTGTGGCATGTAGTAGTTTAGATAGCTTAGTGTCCTTTTTCTATTGTAGAGAAGCAAAGTGTGTGTTGTAAATGGCTTGTCTAGTTTTTGTAAAGTCCAACCATGAGGAAGTTTGTGTGGAAGGTTGGTTTTTTATGAGAGTATCCAGTTTTGAAAGCTCATTCTTTCCCTGTTTGCTGTAGAGGATGTTGATCAGGTGGTTCCTCAGTTTCTTTGAGAGTATGCATCCGATGAAGTGAGCTGTAGCTTACGAAAGCTTATGCTCAAATAAATTTGTTAGTCTCTAAGGTGCCACAAGTACTCCTTTTCTTTTTGAAAGTGTGTGGCACAAGCTGTCAGCATAGTCTGTGTGGTATGTAGATTGTAACGGATTTTTTTACCTTCAGTCCTTTTGGTATGATGACCATCTGTTTGCATTTGGAAAGGAAGATGATGTCTGTCTGTATCTGTACGAGTTTTTTCATGAAGTTGATAGATTTCCACTCCATATTGCTAAATTCAGATGTAATGGGGATGAGTAAGCTAAATATTGCTGATGTCCCTCCTGCTGCTCTCTGGGCCTCTACCTCACTGTGGACATCTGTTGCTCAGTAACACCTCCAAAAGCACTTCTCCAAATGTTTCCTTCTTTTTTCTCCCTGACAGCAGCTAATTCACACTTTTGAATCGACACTCTTCCTTATTCACAACTCTGTACCTACAGACGCTTATATGTTAAATGCCATTCCCTATAACATCTGTATGGATTTTGATATTTTGCTATTTTAAGTAGGCCGTGAATACCAAATTGAAACCAGATTCAGTGTTGCTTTTGGTTTTTGGCTTGCAAAACCAAAACATAACGACTGAGTTTTTTTGTCAAAACACATCTATTTATTCCACATGGCCAGGATGAAAGTTGTACAGTATACAAAAGAGTCTCCATTCTGATCCAATGCTGGTTTAATGATCACAAAAATACCTTCAGTGTTTAAAAATTAAACATTTTGTTTAAATATTAAACAGGGACATTTTTTTTTCAATTGTTAAATCAGGGTTACCGTGGGTTGGAACATGGTTTAGTCTCTTCAGCTGAAACTCCCACTGTACTAGTGTCACAAATTATGTCAGGGTTTTAGCAAATTGCTGCCACTAGTGAGAGGCTGAGAAATGTCAATTGCCATTAAAATTCTATTATCAGTTATACTTCTCATTATTGTTTCAGAGTGAGAAATGTTTTACCTTATGGATATTCTGATTGCTCAGTGGTAAAATACATTCAGTTTGTAATTTGTTTGTAATTTTGTAATTTGTTTTCTTCCACTTCACATAACACAGGATTTGTTCTTTCTATTTTGTCAGATACAAAACTACTTTCTAAGAAAGGAAAATGTTTGTGTTCTTTTACAAAAATCTGCTCAGTTGTGATTCTAGTTGAAGATATTCTAGCTATTTTGCTATCTTGAACAGACAAATATGTCCAAAATTTAATAATGTAGGATGGCACTGAAAGAAGATGAAAAATGCATGTTCCAGGTCAAGAAAAGCAGTTCATTTTAAGTAGATTATGCATTGCATTGTATTCATATTGCAATTTCAGAAGCAGAAAGGGAACAAAGGAGTTAGTGGAATAAAGCAATGCCGGCAGTTTGTGTAGCAGCAAGGGAAATAACATCAATTATAGGGCAATTTTTAATACTTGTTCTAATGCTATCGCTGAGCTCTCTGCAGTCAGTAGAAATTGAATGGCTTTGAAAAGGACCTACTTCCCATGCAAATCTGTCTTTAATGGACTGTGTTCTGCAAGTTTGGGGGTTATATCAGTGTCTCCAGTCTGATTTTGCGAAAACCATGTAGTATTTCAGCCTTTATTTTGAGTGTAAACTTGACTAGGTCTATATACAATAGACTAGAGTCCAGTACAGTAGTCTGATGACCACCCACAAGGGGGACTCAGACAGGATTGTAACACAGTTGTTGTACTAGAAATAAAGGTTCAGAATGAGCTAATCACAGAGGGATAAATTCTGTTCACCCTCCCTACTGGTGTTTCATCCCACCATCTGTGTGTGGTGCGGGAAGAGTGTGTCTATTTTATAGGAAAGCTCTCTCTGCATGCACTGAACAGAGGAATGGTGGGACCAACCTAAGGCATGAGTGGGGATGGGAGAGTGGAAGCTACTGTTATGTATATCAACATACATTATTCTCACCATGAATGTCAGGAAGAATGCAGACACATGCGGGACAGCATTAGTGGCTCCAGAGAGCTTCCAATTTTGCTTTGTACATGCAGACAATAATTACTTTTCAATTCAACCCCCGTCCAACACCCATGGAGCAACTAGTCTGGCCAACATTGAGGACAAAATTTGGTCCAGAAGAAAGATTTTTTTAAACTTGATTACTGCAGAAAAAAATAGTTTGAATAATTTTGAAGTAGTTACTAAACTCAGCTTTTTACAGCTGCTTTTCATATCTGTCCACGTTCTTCTTATTTTCCACTGGAGGTGACTATTATTTTCTTAGCATAATTCCTAACTGGCTATTGGGCTAATAGTGAGGATAATAATTCAGGGGCTGAGGAAATGGCTTATAAAGGTCCTTGCAAAACTAGTGGGGTTTTCGCCTAAGTACTTGCCAGATTTGTAAACTCTAATCGGTGTTAGGGGCTAGATTTTCAAATATATTTAGGTACCTAAAGATGCAAAAGGTGCCTAGTCGGGTCTTTAAAAGCTTTAGGCACTTAAATATCTTAGAAAATCTGGCACCTCATGGATTGCATGATCATGCCTTGAATCCATGCCATCACAAAACTCCATTTTTATTGTTTAAATTTCTTTAGAATAATGTCCCAATCACTCTCTCCAGATTTTACTGGCTAAGCTCATTGTTTTCTGAATATGCAAAATGGGATTCAAATTAGTGTCTTAATTAGACAAATTAAGCATACTGCCATCAATCACCAGTTTTATTGGTGTGACACTAATTAATAAAATGACAGCAGAAGTGCTTTGACTAATGAATAATTAATTTTCAATTATCAGCTATTTTCTCCATTTTTCTGTTTTTGGAATATATCAGTAAAAATTGTGATGTTTTTCTAGTAGAAATAAAATTTGAGAATTTATTTTTAAAATATGAGTTAATCAATTAAATAGAATAGCTAATTGCTTTTCTTCATTACATTAACTGGTACATCTCAAAGAGTTCTGTGATTTGATTCAATATAAATGCAATATTTAGATGCTTTGCTTACTGAAGGTTATCCAGCTTTACCTGAATCTATTTAGACCAGAAATGAGGCTGGTGATCTTAGAAGAACTGACTTCATACAGAATTTTATCATCAGGTTTCAGATGGGTTGAAAATACCCCAATCAGAGGCAAAAAATATTTCCATATTTTAATTCAGTCTTTCTAAAAATCATCTCTCTCACACATACACACACTTTTTTGAATCTCAGAAAGAGAGGTTGGTTCTTATTTTAAGCTGAAGAGTCCAGTAGAACTTCCTGTTGACTGACTTTTTAAAAAACGAATGAAGCAACATAACAACCCATTTCAACTAGAAACACTTGTCCTAGAATTTCATATTTAGGATATAGACTTGGTTAAAGGTTTGGTCCTTTTAACTGTGATTATTTGATGCATTATTGATTAACCAAGTTTATTAACCCATGAGTATTAGTCAAAGATCAGTCGGCACAAATACAGAAAGATAATGGTTAAATACTTTCCCACTTCATCAGTCTGGGAATATGACCACAGCATGGACTGTTCTGGGAATAAAACTCACTGCTGAGGAGTATATGTACACACTTTAGGCTGTTACCATGGGCACAAAATCCTCCAGATTAGTTTGCATCATTCTTACTTGAATATTTCCATTCCCATGCAGTCTGTACTTCCTACCAAGGTTGTTTTCATACCTAGTTTCTAGCAACAATTATATCAGTTGCTTATTTTCACAAACCTCAGCAAAATACTACTTCCTCCCTGTGTGTGCCAAGCACAAAAGCTTACAGTTTTTAAAGTATTTCAGTATAGAGGATGATGGGGAAATGGTTCACTTAAAAAAGATAAAATTGGCTAAATAAGTTTGGTAACAAACTCATCCCCTGTCAGCCGATTGGGATGAGGGCAGTCTTGTCTAGTGGTTGGACGAGGCATCAGCAATCAGGGACTAGGGTCAGAGCCAGAGTTGGCAATCAGAAGTCAGAGCCAAGGTTCAAACCAGAGTCCAGGAACTAGATGCTAGAACCAAAGGTCAAGATGAAGTTGGTAGTTGGAAGCCACAGATCTAGCCAGAACTCAGGAACTAGAGCGAACAGAGTAGTAGACAAAAGGGGTTCAAGGAATTGGGATGGAGGGGGTAGGCATAGTGATGGACATGAGCATTGAACAGGCAGCAAGACACTGATGCTGGCTTAAGAGTGGGCCTACTGGTCCCTGAAGCCAATCAGGTGGCCTGGCCAATCAGGCAGCCTGCAGCAGGCCAGCTATACTGATGAGGCTTAGCTGTACCTAAGACCTTGATTCCTGACATATCGTTAGCAGACATCAAGACTGTTTCAGTGACTGGAGGTTACAGAGAAAATGGGTTTCTAAGGTAACATCATGAATTCTTAATCAATAAACAGCAAAAGTTAACATGGCAGTGAACAGAGGAGGTTTCTTTGTCAGCATTACACAAGATTCAGTCAACAGACCAATATTCAAGCCTCTTTAAAAAGGCTTACAAAAATGCCAATTTTCACAGAATATTTAGCTTTTGTTCACAAACATTCTAACATATAGAAAAGGAGTACTTGTGGCACCTTAGAGACTAACAAATTTATTTGAGCATAAGTTTTCGTGAGCCACAGCTCACTTCATCGGATGCATTCGATGAAGTGAGCTGTAGCTCACGAAAGCTTATGTTCAAATAAATTTGTTAGTCTCTAAGGTGCCACAAGTACTCCTTTTCTTTTTGCGAATACAGACTAACACTGCTGCTACTCTGAATTCTAACATATAATTACTGTACATTTAAAAGTTGAACACACCGCATGCCTGTGAAAATGGGACAGAAATATATCAGTATACTTTAAGAGAACTTTAATCTGGGCCAAATTCTGATCTCATTTACACCAGGATAAATCATGTCAGAATGTATTCTTCTGTGCTCTGATTAATGCAGCAGTTTCATGTACAATACATGGAGTGATTCCTCTGACTGTAGAGGAAATGATGGGCAAGTGGATAAAACATAGGACACAAGCATCAGAAGATATTCATCCTGTTCTTCGTCCTGCTATAGACTCTGGGTGACCGCAGCCAAGATATCTAGGGACAAATCTTGGCTTCCTTGAAGTCAGTGACAAAATGCCCATTGCCTTCAAAAGCACTCCATACCCTTAACCTCTTTGGGTTCCAGTTTCCCATTTGTAAAATGGGAATGATAATATTTTCTTTAGACTATGGGACAGTGAGATGCATAATTAAATATTAGCAAAGTGATTTTTGATCTTGGCCTGGAAAATTTTTTATAAGTGGAATGAATAATGTTTATTAAAAATATGTAAAACAGTTCTGCAGTGACAGACAAAGTGAAAATGAGCATGTATTTCTAGGTATTTCAGCAAATATCTTTCAGAGAAGCAGGGAATGGGAAGGATCAGATAGGCTTTAAATTGTAGTTCCATCATATACCAGGATTATTCTATATTACAGCCCACTGCTACTCTCAGTGACTCCTGTGTAACTCAGGATATTGCACCAGCATAAATGAGTGCAGAAAGTGTACAAAAGTGTGACAGAGACTGAATCCCAATATCTTAATTCTTGTCTGAAATAAAATGGCAAGACAGGGATCGTGAGAATGAAAACACCAATACATATCATTGGAATTAATTCTGCTGACATTTGAAACACACAGATGTTGACTGAGTCCCATTTCAGGCAGATTCTAATCACTGAAGTGCTTGCTGGAATGGTTAATTAAATTCTGTCCTAAAACCTGAGATTTTAGTTTACCTGCCCTACAATATGAGTTTCCCAGGCAATATTTTAATATTTTGGTTGTATAGTGCCAATCATTTTGTTGTTCTTTGTTTCATGAACAATTTTTATAAGAGTAATTTCTGTTTAGGAAAAAAGTAACAAAGGACATCAATGGCTATTAATTATGGCAGTGATTAGTAATTATCTTTTTTCTTTTCCAACAAGAAAAAAATAACATATCTTGTTTCAAATTAATATAGTTAAATTCATTCATCTGATTTTACCAAATGGAGTCCAAAAATATAGTTCATATAGTGTAGTTCACATAGACACTTCCATGTGACCAATATCGTAAGTATCTGAAGAATGAGTGCAAGAGACTTGACACAACAGAAAATTATCCTGTAGACATTATTTAATACTCCTTAATTTAGTTTATTTCTCTTTACATGTATAATTAAAACTGCTTCTTTGAACTAGTCCACGTTGAAGTGGTCACTCCTTAACATGGACTACAAAGTCATAGCGAAGGCAATCTTGCTGCCACTGGGGTCCGTGCTAGCGGACATGGTCCATCCCAATCAGACCTACACTATCCCGGGCTGTACCATATTTGGTAATCTTTATCTGGTCTGGGACCTCCTCCAGCTCGGGTGTAAGGATGGTTTGTCGTTCGTCCTCCTGTCCCTGGACCAGGAGAATGTGTTAGACAGGGTGGACCATGGGTATCTTCTGGACACTCTGCAGACATTTGGCTTTGGGCCCCACTTTGTGGGCTTTCTCCAGGTGCTGTATGCTTCTATGGAGTGTTTAGTCAAGCTCAACTGATGCTGAATGAACCCACCATCTTTGGTTGAGGGGTGCATCAAGGCTGCCCACTGTCAGGCCAACTGTACACTCTGGTCATCAAGCCCTTCCTCCCTCTCCTCTGCAAGAGGTTGATGGAGTTGGTGCTCCATGAGCCAAAGTTTTGGGTGGTCAGGGACAGGTGGCAGGCAATCTCCTTCCCCACTCAGACCAGCAGGTGAAGCAAGGATCTGCTGCTCCATCTGGTCATATACCTTTCCACCACCCATCTCTCCCCATTAGAGAACTGGCACGACTTGGAGAGCAGGCTGGCTGGGTGGCTATGGAGATGAATGGGACTGCTCCAATGCCTTTCTCTGTGGGAGAGGGCATTGGTGCTTAAGCAGCTGGTACTGTTCATGCTCTGGCACTGGCCCAAAACCCTGAGCCCAGGCCTGGGAATCCTGGCCCACCTCCAGAGATTTAACTCTGGAGTGCTTTTGGCTGGGGCTGCACTGGGTCTCTTCAGGAGTTTTGAGTCTCCCTTGAAGGAGGGGGGGACAAGGCCTGCTCTGCCTCCACAGTCAGGTCCATGTTTTCTGCCTCCAGGCTCTAAAGAGACTCCTTTACAGTTCAGGTAAACTGGCAAGGAATATGCTGGCACATGTCTTCCTCTGCCACCTCCAAGGGCTCCGATATAACTGGCAGCTCTTTCCTCTTCATCTGAGGGGTCTTCAGTGAGATCTCTCTGAGTTCCCGGTGTTCTTCTAGAACCTTCTCCGGACCTGGAAGCTGGTCTCGGCCATCAGGTCCGTGGCAGCTGATGAGGGGGAAGATCTCCTCACGGAGCCCAGGCTACACAACACCCAACTTGGAGGTTGGTCCTGGAAGGTACCAACAGTATCAGAGACCTCCTGGACTATGACCTGGGGACTGGGTGGATTCCCTGGAACTCTACCAACACATGCGGCTCTGCACCCCTTACATGCCCCTGGCGCATACTCCAGGAGGTGAAGGCAGCCTTGCCACCCACCTCTCAGGCTTTCCTTGAGCAGGTCCTGCAGGAGGGTGTTCCCTCCTGTCCCTCACTCCTGGCCTGCCAGATCTCATCATCGGACCCTTGCCCCTCGAGCCCCTTCCTCACCCCCGGCCACCCCCTCTGCAAAATCCGAGCCAGCTGCATGACCTGCAGCCGGTTCCTTTCCAAACCATGCCTACGACACAGCTGTACATACTCATGCTCCATGCCTTTCACTTCCTCACCCTCATATCCCACATTGACACCAAGTGGCAGGACCACCTTCCATCTGTGGTGGGTGAGGAGCCCCCATGGGCTAGTTTTTATTCCACCCTGGTTTCTTGGCCCACCAAGGATATCAGTTGGTGGCTCCTTCATGGAGCCATGAGCATGGGCATGTATTTGTTGTGGTTCACCTCCCTCTCCAACTCTTGCCCCTTTGTAGTGTGAGGGAGACCCTGGCACACATTTACTTTGAGTGCACCAGTTTGCAACCCTTTTTCCAGCTCCTGCAGACCCTTCTTCTTAGGTTCTGGCTGCACTTCTCCCCACACCTTCTGATATATACACACCCCATCTGTGTCCCATGAAGTCATAAGACGTCCTCGTCAACCTCCTCCTGGTACTGGCCAAGGCACTGGCCATCCACCATACCAGGAGGAAGATGTTGGATGGGGAGGTGCCCTGTGACTGTGGGGCCTATTTCCACTCCTCCCTTCACTCATGTATCTGGGCAGAGTTCCTCTGGGCTGTATCCACTGGCTCTCTAGAATCTTTCAATGAGCAGTGGGTGCTGTCTAGGGTTCTGTGCTCAGTGTCCCCTTCTGGCTTCCTGCTTTTAATCCTGTGACCTTCACTCCTGTCTCCATTTTACATTAGTTGTCCCCTCGAAACTACTTGGGATCCGGGTCCAGTAACTCCTCCCCTTTGCCTGAGGGGAGGGGCCTTTAGTTGTGGACAGAGTTGTGCCTGCCCATGCCTGGATTCCCAATAGGTGCAGTGGTTGTGTTGGAACCACTGTATTACAGTGCAGTATGGAACATTAAAAAGAAATAAACACTCCAACATATTCCTTACTCTGAGTTACCCAATGGAACCTGTCTTTTGTTTGTTTCTTTTCAACTGCAATTCTTTGGTGCAGGCATGGTCTTTATTTTTTTGTTTATAACACTAAGCACACTGTTGGCACTGTCATAACTATTAGTAAGTGAGTGATGGGACCACATTGTGGGATGCACTCCAGGAGGCTGAACAGGGGAAGAGGGGTATCTAGTTTGTGGCTGCTGTAGGAACAACAGAAGCTGCTGCCAGCTTCAGGGGATGAGCTAGAGGCAAAGCTGTAGATGGGAGAATGGTGGGGCTCCCAAGAGTGTCCTTTCAATTCTGAAACGTAGGCCTGGCTCGTTCATATGTTGACAATTAAAATATTCTGTCACCAAGTTTTATTATCCATCAGCTGCGCTAGTAGAGAAATAGGGTCCAGTTTTCACGTAAACAACAATTTATTAAATATTTTATTATACTTATCCTGGAAAACTGCTTCTTGCTGGACTCAATGTAAAAATCTGTCTGTTTCAGATTTTGTGGTGTCATGTGATTTCTTTGGGAGTGTTGAGGAACAGAAATAAATCAGACATTATAAAAACGTAAGAAAGGAGCCATTGTAAATTCTTGGAATCTTAAAAATACTTAGTCATTTTACTCTAAATTTTCAGAACACATATTAGACACTTATCCCCAAACCCCCAAAAATGTCAAAGCAGGAGGATTTCTCTCTTTATTTGGAGTTACAGAGTAATCACAATCAGTCTTATAATGGGACCATGGTTGCAAACTTAACTATGCAATGTCTTATCACATCATAAATTTCATGCACTTGCAGAGCCAGCACTATAATTGTGGTCCCATATCTTCAAAATCAGAGACCTCTTTCACTTGATCATTTAGATACGTTAATGGAGGATAGGTCCATCAGTGGCTATTAGCCAGATGGTCAGGGGAACACCCAATGCTCCAGATATCCCTAAACTTCCTCTGGACAGAAGATGGGATGGATGACAGGGAATGTATCACTCATTATTTGCCCTATTCTGTTCACTTCCGCTGAAACGTCTCTTACACCTCACTGTGAGAAGACAGGATAATGGGCTACTGGTCTGACCAATATGATCATTCTCATGAGCTACATATTCACTTGAGTTACATATGGCGATCTGTTACCTTCCAACTATGAAAGTAGCCTTAGTTATGTTCTATCCGACCAGCAACAAGTGAATCGGGGCAATTTGTGCGCACTCTCTCTCTCACACACACACACAAATTTTGTTTAATTACATCTTCAGTTATATCTGGGGCCAGAATTATTTCAAGAAAAATGAAACTATCCTATGTAGAAATTTGAAGGGGGTAACAATGTGTTTTTGAGCTAAAAGGAGGCAAAAACATATATTTCAAAAGAAAATAATTGTTCTTAAATCAAAATCAGTCCGACAAATTTCCCTCAAACTTTTCATAAACAGTTTCCTTTGCCTTCAAGCTAAATGTAGACATTTTCAGGTTATCAATTCTCTAAGCCACCATCCTCAAGAGGCAAAAAGAGGGCTTTGTAAAGGAAGCTAGTTGCAGCCTTACTGCCTCTCCACAGTAAACATTTGTGGTATGAATCAAGGGAAGAAAATATTAATTACCCTAGTCACTAATGTCCGCATATTGCATACTAACCTTAACAATGAAGACTTTAAGAAGCTGGTATAATATCTCATAAATACTAAGGCCAATATTATAAAATTATTATTTGTATTACTACAAAACCTAGTCACGGACCAGGACCCCATCGTGCTAGGCTCTGTACAAATTTAGAACAAAAAAGATGGTCTCTCTCCCAAAGATTTTACAATCTAAATATAAGACGAGACAAAGAATGAATATAGACAGATTGGAGAGTACAAGGAACAATGATGGTCCTCAAAGAATCAATCCTGAAGCACTTAGAGGAGAGGAAAGTGATCAGGAACAGTCAGCATGGATTCACCAAGGGAAGGTCATGCCTGACTAATCTAATCGCCTTTTATGATGAGATTACTGGTTCTGTGGATGAAGGGAAAGCAGTGGATGTATTGTTTCTTGACTTTAGCAAAGCTTTTGACACGGTCTCCCACAGCATTCTTGTCAGCAAGTTAAGGAAGTATGGGCTGGATGAATGCACTATAAGGTGGGTAGAAAGCTGGCTAGATTGTCGGGCTCAACGGGTAGTGATCAATGGCTCCATGTCTAGTTGGCAGCCGGTGTCAAGTGGAGTGCCCCAGGGGTCGGTCCTGGGGCCCGTTTTGTTCAATATCTTCATAAATGATCTGGAGGATGGTGTGGATTGCACTCTCAGCAAATTTGCGGATGATACTAAACTGGGAGGAGTGGTAGATACGCTGGAGGGGAGGGATAGGATACAGAAGGACCTAGCAAATTGGAAGATTGGGCCAAAAGAAATCTAATGAGGTTCAATAAGGATAAGTGCAGGGTCCTGCACTTAGGATGGAAGAATCCAATGCACCGCTACAGACTAGGGACCGAATGGCTCGGCAGCAGTTCTGCGGAAAAGGACCTAGGGGTGACAGTGGACGAGAAGCTGGATATGAGTCAGCAGTGTGCCCTTGTTGCCAAGAAGGCCAATGGCATTTTGGGATGTATAAGTAGGGGCATAGCGAGCAGATCGAGGGACGTGATCGTTCCCCTCTATTCGACACTGGTGAGGCCTCATCTGGAGTACTGTGTCCAGTTTTGGGCCCCACACTACAGGAAGGATGTGGATAAATTGGAAAGAGTACAACGAAGGGCAACGAAAATGATTAGGGGTCTAGAGCACATGATTTATGAGGAGAGGCTGAGGGAGCTGGGATTGTTTAGTCTGCAGAAGAGAAGAATGAGGGGGGATTTGATAGCTGCTTTCAACTACCTGAAAGGGGGTTTCAAAGAGGATGGCTCTAGACTGTTCTCAATGGTAGCAGATGACAGAACGAGGAGTAATGGTCTCAAGTTGCAATGGGGGAGGTTTAGATTGGATATTAGGAAAAACTTTTTCACTAAGAGGGTGGTGAAACACTGGAATGCGTTACCTAGGGAGGTGGTAGAATCTCCTTCCTTAGAGGTTTTTAAGGTCAGGCTTGACAAAGCCCTGGCTGGGATGATTTAACTGGGACTTGGTCCTGCTTTGAGCAGGGGGTTGGACTAGATGACCTTCTGGGGTCCCTTCCAACCCTGATATTCTATGATTCTATGATTCTATGACACAATAGTGATCAGCATGACAAGCAGTGATTTCAACATACCAGCAGCCTAGCCATTGTCAAGTATTTTAGTTTTTACAATATATTCCCATAATGTAAATTTTTTGTATAAATTTTTGTGTTCTTAAGAAACCTCTGAAATATGAATTCTTTGTGTAACATAGATGAAGTTGGACTTCATTAACATGGGCTAGTTGTAATACAATCAGGTAAGTGCTGGAGAGTCCCAAGTACAAGAGGCAGGGAGAATGCTGATAAACATGAAAACACAGCTGTTCACAGTAACTATGAGTAGGGCAGATGTTCAGGGGATACCTACAGTAAACAAGCATTAAATTGCCAGCTGGCTCATCTCTAATTGAAATAGATTTTCCTCCTCTTAGCATTTTGCATATCGCGATGGCCTCAGTGTGATAATCCCTAGTGTGCCTCAGATCCTGCCATAGGGTTGGAAGGGACCTCAGGAGGTCATCTAGTCCAACCCCCTGCTCAAAGCAGGACCAATCCCCAACTAAATCATCCCAGGCAGGGCTTTGTCAAGCCTGACCTTAAAAACTTCAAAGGGAGGAGATTCTACCACCCTCCTAGTGAAAAAGTTTTTCCTAATATCCAACCTAAACTTCCTCCACTGCAACTTGAGACCATTATTCCTCGTTCTGTCCCTCAGCTCCTCATTACCCTTATTAAAAACTGAGGCAAAGTATTCATTTAGGTATTGGGCCATGCCTAGATTATCTTTAATCTTCACCCCATCTTCAGTCTCTAGGAGTCCCACTTCTTCTTTCCTTGTTTTCTTTTTATTTATATCAGTATAGAACATTTTATTGTTGGTTTTAATCTCCTTTGCAAGGTCCAACTCTGCTTGGCTTTGGCAGTTCTCACTTTTCCCCTACACTTTCTGACTTCCAAGTGGTAGCTTTCCTTCCTGATCCATCCCATCATCCACTCCTTATAGGCTTTCTGATTTCTCTTAATCACCTGTTTAAAATGCTTGCTCATCAAATTTGGTTTGCAACCCTTCCTTATGAATGTTTTCCTCTTGCTTGGGAGGCAGGCCTTAGCTAGCTTCTGCAAGTTTGACTTAAAGTAATTCCAAGTCTCCTCCACATTCAGATCCTTGAGTTCTTCTATCCTGTTCACTTCCCTAAGTGATTTCCTTAATTTATTAAAGTTTGCCCCTAGTTGCAGATCTGTTTTTGTCTATCGTTCAATTTAGTTTAAATTGAATTAGCTCATGCCCTTTAGGACCAGTTCTTCTGTGAAGTCCTCACTACTCACTAATACCAAATCTAAAATGGCATCACCTCTTGTTGATTCAGTGACTATTTGGTGAAGAAATCTGTCAGTTTTCTCATCCGGGAATATCTTGACCCTACCATTATTAATAGCATTTGTCCTCCAATCTATACCTGGGAAATTAAAGTCTCCCATAATCACACAATTTCCAGTAGTATTTATTTAATTAAAAACATTAAAGAGGTCTCTATCCATACCCAGATTGGATTCTGGTGGTCTGTAGCATACCCCAAGCACTAACCCACTGGAGCCTCTGTTAGCTTTCTTCCTCAAAGTGATTTTGACCAAAAACAGATTCTGTTTTATCCATTCCATCACTTCTAATTTCTTTACAGTCTACCTCCTCATTAATATACAGAGCTTCTCCACCACCTTTACTTCTGTCTTTCCCAAATAGACAATATCTGTACTCCAGCCATGACTACTATTCCACATGTTTCTGTTATCCCTCTAATATCTGATTTCATCTCCTGCACCAGTGATTCTTGTTTGAGTCTGAATTAAACTAGTGGCAGAGAGTATAAACACAGCAGCTTTTAGGATCCCTGGAGTAGAAGCGTCAGATCATTGACATTTCTTTCACTCCAAACTATGAAACCAATCCAGCTCATGTCAAGAATGCATAAACTGGTTAAGTAATGACCCAGCCCTATACTCTCTCAGCATCAGTATTCTCTTTTACAATGAACTTTCAACAAGCCCCAGAGACAACTCTGCCCTTTCTACAATCTCCTCAGAAGGCAGTAATGCTTTTGATGATCCCTCCTGGTGTTAATTAGCATCTAGGAAGGGAAGTTGTGAGAGGTGAACAGTAGGCCAATAGATGTTTCTGAGGTCACAGGAAAGAAGATTGACCAATGGGCTGAGGGAGAGAACAAGGAAAGTGAGGGAAGGTAAACGACAGCATGCTGAGATCTCTCTGTTCTTCACTCACTGGGGAACATTATAGGCAACTTCATCTTTACTTCCCAGCTCCATGGTGGGTACTTGATATAACATTATTATTTATGTGAAAACAGGTTGTCCATGTGGGGCCAGACTCTTCCACTCTGATTCACACTGAGCAGCTCCTTACTCCAAGTAGCCCCACTGAAGTGCAGGGTGGGGCAGCATCTGGCCCAGAGTGCTAGACTATGTGTTTTCTTAGAGCTGCTACTCTCATTCTCTCTCCCCTCTTACCACCTATCATTATGGCATCTTATCTGACATTACATTTTAGCTTGTGGTGCAGCAAGGACTGTGCTTGAATTGCGAGATATTCATTTAAGAGTAATGGTGGTGGGTGTTCTGGGTCTTACTTGCAGGCTAGAGGGCTCTGTAGCAATGCATACCAGCAGAGCCCATTTGCAAAGAGACTACAGTAAGGAGTGTGGAGTCGTGCCTCTATGTTTTTATGGACCAGCCTGCTTTGTTTTGCTCTGCTTTTAACTCTTGTGTTATTGTTCTGTGTTCTCAGAAATAAAGTATTGTTACTTTGCAACCTTTCAGTAAGAGTTTTCATCTGTTTCTTTGTAGGTATGCTGTGAAACATAACAAAGCTCTTTGTGTGTGTGGTCCTAAGTCCCTCTATGTATTCGTACTGTGGCCAGCTTATGGGGGGGATCTCAATTCTGATGTAAGCTTTTAGGTTCTGCTGCAATACAAGTAAAAGAAAATCAACAATACTAATCACTAATAGCATCTAGACATGTGCACAGCATGACAGATATGACTAGCACAAGCCTATCTTGAGGCTACTGTATCAACTTTGTAAATGTTATCTGCATTTTTGAGAGCCATACCTTGGAATCATGAAAACTTCAAAGGCCATTATACTGAGATGTGCCCAATGATATGGGCACATGGAATATTCATGTCCTTTGTATTTTCCACCAAATGCATCCGATGAAGTGAGCTGTAGCTCACGAAAGCTTATGCTCAAATAAATTTGTTAGTCTCTAAGGTACCACAAGTACTCCTTTTCTTTTTGCGAATACAGACTAACACGGCTGCTACTCTGATAAGTGTTGTATGTATTTGTGTGTTCCTGGCTTGCTGGGTGGGTTTCTTGTGAAATCTGGAATCACTATTAATGCAAATCAATCCCAGTGAGGGTTATGCAGATACCCAGCCTTTGAAGCTTCACCCTCTGGGGAAAGATTAGTTTTACCTGTTTTAAGAGGCCTGGAAAATAAAGAAAGGCTGAGTTTCAATGGACTCAGAAAGAAAAGGATGCATTTGGTGGAAAAACTTTTTTTCCACCAAATGCATCCGATGAAGTGAGCTGAAGCTCACAAAAGCTTATGCTCTAATAAATTTGTTAGTCTCTAAGGTGCCACAAGTACTCCTTTTCTTTTTGCGAATATAGACTAACACGGCTGCTACTCTGAAACCTGTCATTATGCAAGGCAATAGACTCAGAGACTCTCATTTTGAACCAACAAACTAACCTGAGACGCTTTTAATGCAGGGGGCAAAACGGTACGCAGAAGGCTCAAAGGACTGGAACCTGCCTGTGTCTCCATAGAAAAGATGAGGGACTTCTGGTAAATTTTAAATATGTATTTAGAACTTTTATTTGTTTTCTCTGTAACACTTTTGTCCTGTAATAAATGTACTATGCTCTGTGAATGCTGTCTAGTCACTGGTAAACTGCTGTCATCCCTGGAGAGACTGAAACTGTAGGTGCTGAGCTAGGTCAGACCTGCTGGGATAATCACAGTGAAGTACAAGTAGGCTGCAGCCTAAATTCCTGATCAGGAGGGAAAGGAATATAGGCGCCTGCCCAGAAAGAGGTGATGGCTGGAGTCCTGAAACCTATAGGGTCACCCTTTGAGCAAACAATGGAGAGCGTCTGTGGTGGAGTTATTCTGGAACTCTGACACACAGTACCAACCTGAAAATTTATATTATGCTGTAAATCATCTGCACTAAATATTATGAACCCAGCTTTTTTCCATATTGTGATTTTGCAAAAACAACAAGGAGTCCTTGTGGCATCTTAGAGACTAACAAATTTATTTGGGCATAAGCTTTTGTGGGCTAAAACCCACTTCATCAGATGCATGGAGTCGAAAATACAGTAGGCAGGTATAAATACACAGCACATGAAAAGATGGGAGTTGCCTTATCAAGTGGGGGGTGTTTTTGCTAACGAGACAATTTAATTAAGGTGGAAGTGGCCTATTCTCAACAGTTGACTAGAAGGGGTGAATACCAAGGGAGGGAAAATCACTTTTGTAGTGGTAATGAGGCCATTTGATTGGGCCACCTTGATTGCATTAGCCTCATTAGCACTACAAAAGTGATTTTCCCTCCCTCAGTATTCACCCCTTCTTGTCAACTGTTGAGAATAGGCCACTTCAACCTTAATTAGCACTTCCACCTCATTAGCACTGACCCCCCACTTGGTATTTATACCTGCCTACTGTATTTTTAACTCCATGCATCTGACGAAGTGGATTTTAGCCCGCAAAAGCTTACACCCAAATAAATGTGTTAGTCTCTAAGGTGCCACAAGGGCTCCTCATTGTTTTTGATGACACAGACTAACACAGCTACCACTCTGAAATTGTGAGTTTTGGTAATTTAACCCATTTTTTCACAGGCTGATAGCATGCTGAGGCATTGGGTGGCATTTTCTATTGACTTTCTATTGTATTTTTGTCTATATATATTTCAGTGCCCCAATCTCCTCTGTTTTTAGTGCCATGCTAACGGTGCAGCTGTATTTCCATTATTACTCCCTTGCTTTAGTTTCTCACAATTGAACCCCAGGCACTGAGATCGTTCAAGTCAACAAATATTAACTCTGAAGCTCTCTGAAACAGAAGCTATATGTTTGGGATGTCGGATAGTCCACCGATTCGGATGTTAGCCTATAACTCTGAAAACAAAGATTCACTTTCCTGCTCAGCCATGTGCTTCTTATATAACCATTAACTTAAAGATCTAAGGGTACAGCTCTGGGGCCCTGGATCTCTGACACTGACTCATCATAACTGAGGGAGATGGATGAAGCAGCATCTTGCTAAACCTGGAACTTCAGGCCCTATAGGAGGTTCTATCAGAGCACCCAAGGCCTGCGGCCACCTTATTGTTTCACACCCACTAATGAAGCCAGGAAGTGACATGGGTGGTTATCTGAGCAACTGAGCAGACTTCCTGCTGTTGCTGCTACATTTAACACTCTGCTCTTGCCTGCCTCCTGCAATCCATATCCAACCCTGTTTCTGATCCCTGCTCCACTCCTGACCTGCTCCTCACTCCTAACTCCCACCATGCTCCTGCTCCATGCCTGATCTCTGCCTCTTTCCAGTTCCTGCCTTTTCACCTTACTTCTGATCACCAGCTACCAGTCCTGCCTCTCACCCCTGGCTCTGATTTCTGACTCTGCCTAGGCTCTGGGATTTGGTATCTGATGCTGGCTCTGATCCTCAGCTTTGATTCCTGGTCCTGATTCCTGGCTCTTGTATTTGGCATTTGACTCTGGCTCTGACTCTTGCTTCCATTCCATGACCTGGCCATTAGACCCAACTCCTACTCTGAATAGTAGGCCAGACTGCCTATGTTCTAGTTCATAACAGTTAGCAAGTCTCCTGCAGTGGGATCCACAAAGATATTTAGGTGCCTAAGTCCCATTTTTAGGCACCTCTCAGATCCACAAACCTTCTGTTTGTCTGCTGCCTAACTGTGTAGGAAGCAAAATTCACTTGATGCCTAAGCTTTTTCCTCTGGGAATGCACACTGCAGCCTCATTATAGGCTCTTGGGTGCCTATCTCCTGCCTGAGCATGTGAACTACTGCCTCATGGTAGGCATCTAGACACCTATCTCTTGCCTAAGCCTCAGAGTGATTCACAAACCAGTGTCAGGGGCCCAATTGGGTAGGCGTCCTCTGCCAAGCCAAGCACCTATCTTCCCTCAGTTCATGGATCACTAGCCGAGGCAGGTACCTCTGTGCAGCCTAGACTTAGACTCTTATTTCTGAAAAATGGGTGGGGCTTAGCACACACTCTTCTGGTCAGCATCTCCCATTGGGTAGTTTAGGTGGCACCCCTCTCCCCCAAAGTGTGATGACTTGTGGAGCGCAATCGAAGGTGCCTAGCCCTCTCTATGCATTGTATAGGGAGCCTAGGCACCTAACTTGGTGGCTGTAGATCACAGTGTCATTCCTGTGATTGTCTAGGTGCCTAAAATTTAGGTGCTATGACACTCAGCATTTCAACTCCTAAGTCCCTTCATGGATTCTGCCCTTAGTCTCTGTGTATCTCTCCATCTGTTAAATGGTGATTAATAGTACTTCCCTACCTCATAGGGATGTTGTGGGGACAAATAAATTGAAGACTCTGAGGTGCTCAGATATTGTGGTAATGGGGAGCCAGATAAGTATCTAAGATAGATAGATAGATTTGCACGATAGCTTTTCACTTTAATTACCTCATGGTGCCTATATTTGTAACAACATTTGGACAATATCCAGAAAGAGACCCTTAATTAGTCTAGTAAATGAGCAGTTTGAATGATTAATTAGTTCACCTAATACCTCATTGGAATTAATATTGTATTTTTAAATAGTTTCTTGTTTGAAAGCTAATGTCTTAGTAATGAGTAATATATCAGCCTGAGAACCATTAAGCTCAGACTGAGAAATGACTAACATGACAGGGAATATATCAGACCATACCATCAGACCAAGGAATTAATTCTCTTCAGTAGACATTTCCTTTTTGTGTTGTAAGGGATTTACAAAGGAAAGGCTGGCAAGTTGCACATTCTCACCCAAACCAAGAGAATAAGATAATATTTGTGACAAAACATTTACCTACACTGTAAAAGAAAAAAGGAAAAAAGAGACAGAGGCAAGAGAAAGTGTTACTGGCAGATCAGCACCATCTACCATTTTGCTGTGAGGTTCATTTGAATTACTAGTTCACATAAATGTCACGTTAAGTCAAACCATCTAAAAACTGGAAAGTGACTAGAGTAATAGTTTGTTCCTAAATTCAACCATTTCTGGTTGCTATCAGATTATATATTATACAGAGAGACAGGAGAAACAACAAAAAAATAATCAGTGCAACCCAAAGGTGTTTGTCAGGCTGAGTAACAGGTTCTTACAGTTTACTGCATGGTGAACAGAGACCCAAAGGAAAAATGACACCTGGGAATCCACTCCCAGTTCATTCTAACTCTTTTTGTTTTCTGCCCATTCTGTTCTCTGACCTTGTGCAGATTCTACTCAGAGTAGTTTATAACCAGCTTTATTATTAAGGTAAATAGGACTTGTCTGTGTTTATCTGAATTTGAACAACATAATGATTAATGCCAAGAACAATAAGTAAAGCAGGAGATTGGGCCTGTTGTGTATAAGATTTTTCTCTTTCAATAAAGCATTATTAAAATGCCAATAATAATGTTCTTGATCACTTTATGCATTTTATATAATTACAGTAACCTTTCAACCAATAGATTTCAGAAAAATATAATAGTTATACAATCCTAGATTTTCAAGCACAATTAGAGACATCAGTAGCTTTCTCCTACACACACAATGCCAGATTTAGATGATGACCGTTATAGAGAGAAAGGGCTTTTTCATAATCAGACTTGCCTCAACAGACTCAATGTTATTGAACGCTTATGATTTATCTAAATGTATTCTATTTCAGAAACTGAATTGCAGCATGTCTCTGACTGGCTGGTGTCCCTTTTCCTCCAACTAGTTTGAGATCTGCAAAAAAAAAAAGTTTCAGACATTTACGATACCTATATGTGTTAATGATCTGGAGGAGAGAGTGGACAGTGGGTTGGTGAAGTTTGCTGGTGGTATTAAACTGTTTGCTGCAGGAGATTAAACATCATAAGGGCAGATTAAATTTAACTACACATGAAAGTTACAATACTGCAAAGTGGTAAACATTAATTTAAATCTTCTGTATACATTAAACTTGCAGGAAACTTCATAGATTCTAAGGTCAGAAAGGGACCATTGTGATCATCTAGTTTGGCCTCTGAAATAACACAGACCACAGAACTTCCCCAAAATAATTCCTACAACATATTTTTTAGAAAAAACATCCAATCTTGATTTAAAAATTGTTAGGGATGAAGAATCCACCACACCCCATGGTAAATTGTTCCAATGCTCAGTTACCCTCACTGGGAAAAAATTACGTCTTATTTCCAGTCTGAATTTGTCTAGCTTCAGCTTCCAGTTATTGGATGATGTTATACCTTGCTCTGTTAGACAGAAGAGCCTATTATTGAATATTTGTTATCCATGTAGGTACTTATAGACTATAATAAAGTCACCCCTTAATCTTTTCTTTGTAATCTTTTTCACAAATACAGGACAGAAATATTTATTGAACATTTCTGCTTTTTCTGCATTATCATAATACCACTGTTAGGATTACTTTAGTGCCTAATGCACTTTAAAAACTCCTTATTTTCCTCAACTACTGTCCAAAGATTTCTCCTTGTGTCCTTTTGCTTCTCTTATCAATTTTCTACAGTTCCTAGCTTCTGATTTCTATTAATTACTATCAATTTTCCCTTTCTTCCACTTTGACTTTATTATTTTTATAGCAGCCTTCACTTCCCCTCTAAGGGTATGTCTTCACTACCCACCGGATCGGCGGGCAGCGATCAATCCAGCGGGGATTAATTACTAGACACAATAAATCAACCCCCAAGCACTCTCCCATCGACTCCTGTACTCCAGCGCCACAAGAGGCATAGGCAGAGTCAATGGGGGAGCAGGAGTAGACAACTCACCGCAGTGAAGACACTACGGTAAGTCGATATAAGTACTTCAACTTCAGCTACATTATTCATGTAGCTGAAGTTGCATAACTTAGATCGACCTCTCCCCCACCTTCATCCCAGTGTAGACCAGGGCTAAGTCAGGTAATTTTATATTATTTTTGTAATCAATACAATTTTTTCCCTCAGTTGTGGGATTGTGGCTTTTGAGGCCTTTAGTAAAGTGTTCTTAATCAATTCCCAATTATCATTCAAATTTTTCTAATTAAATTTTTCCTCCCAACTGATTTGTCTTGTAATTGTTTTCATCTTTGTGAAATTGGCCATTTTAAAGCACCAAGTCTATATATTAGAGGTCTGGACTTTATTATCAAATAATGATCACTTGTTGCTGAGCTACCATTCATTTTTAGTTCTGTGATCAGTTCCTCTTTTTCTGTCAAAGTGAGGTCTAATAGAATTCCCCTGAGTTAGATGCAACATTTTTTGAGTTAGATAGTTATCATCTATATTATTTAGACATTCCAGAGATGTTTTAATAGTGGCTGCATCAGAACTCCAGCATGTGTTCCTCAAATTGAAGTGCCCCAGGATCATGAAGCTTTTTTCCCATACACATTATAGATAGGTGTGCAAGGAGCCATGTAGTTCTAGGTCCCTAGTGAGATTTGGTATTCTGTAGCAGACACGAACTAATACCCCATATTGTGCTATCTCTGTTAGGATGTTGATACACATGCATTCAAGATCATTTTCTTCCAAGTTATCTGTGACTTCTGAGGTGGAGGCCATACAAACTATACAGTCCATTTCTGTAGAAGATAGGCCAATGTTCCAGGAATAGCCTCCCCACCCCCACCCCGCAGCCCTTCCCACTTACCCAGAAAGTGCTTCACTTCCAGAATCTTCTGCCTTTCTTCACTTGTGGGGCAAGAAGCATCTCAGGGAATATTATTTAGATATTTTTTTCATCACATTTCCAAGTTCCCTGAAGTCATCCTCTATCTGTGAGATATTCCACAATGCAGTGTCCTTAGTGAAGAATTCAGAGTAGCAGGAGTGTTAGTCTGATTTCGCAAAAAGAAAAGGAGTACTTGTGGCACCTTAGAGACTAACAAATTTATTTGAGCATAAGCTTTCGTGAGCTACAGCTCACTTCATCGGATATATGCAGTGGAAAATACAGTGGGGAGATTTATATACATAGAGAACATGAAACAATGGGTGTTACCATACACACTGTAACCAGAGTGATCACTTAAGGTGAGCTATTACCAGCAGGAGAGTGGTGGGGGCGGGGAGACTTTTTGTAGTGATAATCAAGGTGGGCCATTTCCAGCAGTTGACAAGAACGTCTGAGGAACAGTGGGGGGAGGGGGGAAGATAAACATGGGGAAATAGTTTTACTTTGTGTAATGACCCATACACACAAAGTAAAACTTTAGGCTTGAATAGACACTGGGAGTGGATGAGTCATTATATAAAGTAAAACTATTTCCCCATGTTATTTCTCCCCCCACCCCCTACTGTTCCTCAGACAGTTCTTGTTAACTGCTGGAAATGGCCCACCTTGATTATCACCACAAAAGGTTTTCCTCCTTTCCCCCCCTCCTTCCTGCTGGTAATAGCTCATCTTAAGTGATCACTCTCCTTACAGTGTGTATGATAAAACCCATTGTTTCATGTTCTCTGTGTGTGTATATAAATCTCCCCATTGTACTTTCCACCGAATGCATCCAATGAAGTGAGCTGTAGCTCACGAAAGCTTATGCTCAGATAAATTTGTTAGTCTCTAAGGTGCCACAAGTACTCCTTTTCTTTATTACCCCATGTTTATCTCCCCCCCACCCCCCACTGTTCCTCAGACATTCTTGTCAACTGCTGGAAATGGCCCACCTTGATTATCACTACAAAAGTTCCCCCCCAAACCGCTCTCCTGCTGGTAATAGCTAACCTTAAGTGATCACTCTGGTTACAGTGTATATGGTAACACCCATTGTTTCATGTTCTCTATGTATATAAATCTCCCCACTGTATTTTCCACTGAATGCATCTGATGAAGTGAGCTGTAGCTCACAAAAGCTTATGCTCAAATAAATTTGTTAGTCTCTAAGGTGCCACAAGTACTCCTTTTCTTAGTGCAGAAATGAACCATCACTAGTGGATTAATTACCTGTTGACTTCAGAAGCCTTTCCAATCTTAGAGTAACATCTCCTATACTGGCTCCAGGAAAGCAGAACATGGTCTTATCTGCCTGTCCCTATTCTTTTTATTCTTTTTAGTACTAAATCCACACCAAGGATCCTCTGTCTGTCTTGGATGACTGGAGAACTGTTTGTGGGTAAGCTTGACTTTTTTTTTCAGGTTGGGCCAAGCTGCCATCCACAGGTGTGTCCCATATGTCTTTCCATTTCCTTGGAGCAACTGGACCTTGAGAGATCTTCCAGTTTCAATGATTGGAAACTCCTAGCTATGTGGAATTTCTTCTTGTCCTCTTCTCTTTAATGACCACAGCCTGCCCATCCTCATCTGCCTCCAAATGTACAGAATGCTGAGGAAAAATTAGGAGTCATGCCAATACATTGCTAAACGAATGTTAGCTTAATAACAAAATGTAGCTGAAGATCATTTTGAATAAGTTATATATCCTGCCCCAACCCAACTGTTTTGTTTGCCTCTTTGTTGCATCATTTGTGATAAAATGTAAACTCTCTGGAGCAGGGCCCATGTGCTCTGTATCTGCACTGTGAGGCATCTACCATTACAGCTAGTAGAATATTTTTTAACTGAGAACTTTTTATTTTGACCTTTCAAACTAAACTACCTTTTTGTGGAAAAATTCATTTTGGTTGACATTTTCTAGATTTTTAATCAAAATCTGAAAATTTGAAATGTTTTGGGTTCCCCAGTCCTGTCCCTTAAATTTCTCATTTTCCAGTGGATGAAGAAAGGGTGTGGAGCAGGGTGAGGGGACAAACTTTGGGGGGCTACATTTAGTCAAAAAACTTTAAAATTCAGCAAAAATTTCAAACAAACAAAACAGTTTTCATTTCATTTGAATTGTTTTCCCTGAAAACAAAGACAGTTTTTCAACCAACTCTACCTAGCATACTCCTGGAAAAATCCAGCTTCCAGATTC
The DNA here is from genome assembly GCF_009764565.3 of Dermochelys coriacea. Lineage (NCBI taxonomy): Eukaryota > Metazoa > Chordata > Testudines > Dermochelyidae > Dermochelys > Dermochelys coriacea. Next base: position 38,428,603 of record NC_050070.1, on the reverse strand, counting down.
ATATCCGTGATCTGTAGAAACAATTTTGGCCTGCGTGTTTCAAATATGCTAACTGGTCACAGCAAAACCATCTTAATTTTAAATATGTGTATAATAAATATACTGGTCATTCTACCAACTTGAATATGCTCTAAAAGTTACAAAGATAAACTAGATTCTATGGGATTTCATGAAAGGGCTTAGATAGCTTTTACTTAAACTTTTATTCAATTAAATATTTATATTCCTTGTATTTTCATAGCAGCAGTAATACACTTGATTCAATATTTATAGATAAGAGGGAACAAGATAACTTTTATGGAGACTCATTAGTGTAATGTTACATTTTTCTGTGAAAATATTGCCAGTGGATATAGGGCCAGATGATCCCTGGCCTTTATGTCTGGGTATAACCTACTGGTGAATGTGTATTACAGGTCCCTCTTTGTACCAATCTATAGATTATAACAGTTTGTTACAGCACTAGCTAGAGAATCTTGGTTCTTTAGCTCGAGCGTCTTTAGAGCTGAAGGTTCCCAGGTCAATCCCTGGTGTGTTGGTCAAAATGGCAGCTCTCACAATTGCACTGACAGGGAGGGAACAAGAAACCAGTGCATGCTCCCGACAATGAAATGTGGCAACTGCAGACCCCATGCTTAGGGGAGGGTAAGAACTACTCCCTCCGTGTTTCCAAAGAAATGTGAAAAGGAAGTCCTATAGAAAACACTGAGGAAATCAGAGTTACTTGCTCAAGGCTGTGGCTAAATACCACAGTCTAGACCTGTGCTTCTCAAGCTATCTGGCAATTTTTTTTTCCAATGTGCGCGCAGACCAGCAGCCGATGGGTCTGGGACCAGCACCAGTCCGTGGACCACCACTTTGAGTAGCACTGGTCTAGACCACTGTTTGCAAGACTTAACTTGACGTCCAATTCTGCTCTCACTGAAGTCAATGGGAGTTTTCCCATTGACATCAGTGGGGCCCACATTGCGATAACTGCTGATGTTTTGTAACTCAGAAATATGTAACATTTAAGATGACATGGAAAATATGTATTTTGAACGAGTACATGGAAAGTATAGCCTCCCTCTGTCCTCCCCCCCAAAAAAATTTAAAAAATATTCTTTGCTTTGTGAGCTGCAGCTAATTAAGTTACCTGCTTTTCTGCAACATTCTAACTACTTTTATAAGTTTTATATCTTATACTTAGCAGTGAGTGGGAGGCTAGCACAGTTTATTTCCTTTGGGTTTTTGTACATTTTATGACATGCATGGAAATAGGAGGCTGCTGAATCTTAAAATCTCCTACTTAAAAAGATATTGTCAAGGCTTTTATTAAACCTTATTTTGATTTACCATAAAATAACTGTAGGCTTTTTATTTCTCTATTTCTTACTCTCTTTCTCCTGGTTTTCTGGCATATTTCTTTTCAGAAGTGGTGGTAATAGTCTCTGGAGAGAAATGATGGAATCTGTATAATTTAGGACTCCAAAAATTAGACTGGACAAAATCCCAGAAATAGCACTGTAGGGAACAATATTGCACTTTGCAGGGACATGGACTAGATGGCTTTATTTTCAACTAGGTCTTTTTCATCTGTGATAACCCTAAATTAACTGCTGTAACTAAGCTTTCCAATGAGTTTGCATATGAGTGCTGAGTATTTGAACTAATGTTTTCAGTATGGAATTGTATTATCGAACATACTGATAACAATTAAGACATGTAGTTGTCTGTTCTTTTTTTTTTTTAAAAAAGTTTCTTCTATACATCAGATAATATTTTAAAGATAGTATGTGCTCTTTTTCCTTGGTGGTGTAGCAAATAATGATATTCGAACCCTTAGCGTAGTTAAAAAAAATTGCAGATATTTTATACTCGTCAAAGAATGTGCAAGCCATGTTTGCAGGCAGAATCTGTCCTATACTAATATTTTTTCAGCCACTGGGCCTAGTAATTAACATGAGTTACATATTTTTGTTTGCTTTGTAAACATTGTTATAAGTTTAGGATTTACTGCAAGTTTATTATGAAGGGTTTTGTATTAATCCTTTCATGATAAATGCACTGTGTATCATTTCAATCTATCTTTTAATAGAATCTGTTTTTAATTGGGAACTTTTGCTTTGTGTTTCATATCAGAACAGACCTAGAAGTCGAATTCCATTATGCTAGAGATGTAGAATCCGGATTATTCAAACCACATGGGTAACACCAAATACATTGGGATAAATGGGAGTGCATAGTTAATAAGCCAATAGAACAGGGATACATTCAAACAGTTTGTTAGAAAGACAGTGAGAGTTCCAATAATCAGGATTCAGAGATATTTTGTGAAGTTTTAACTACAGAGTATCCAGTTACATACAAAGGAGAAGGAGATTTATGAGTCTTAAATATATGTAAAAGAAAATTGGTGTAACCTTTCATGCAGTGAAAGAAACTTAAACTTTTTTTTTCATTATGTAATCATACTGAAGCCTATAAAATATATTTCAGGATAGATGAACAGTTATTGCTAGCAGTGAGTTGCCATTAATAACTGATCTTGAAAATGTATTTATGCATAAAATGTCCCAGTCAAAATCATACAGGCACACAAATAGCAACAAACCCACGTAAATTTGCTGAACTTAATGAACAGAACATCAACAGGAAAAAGCTCTCTTCAAGAACATTAAACTCAACTTTCTCTCCCACTGGGAAAACTCCACACTCACCTCCACAGGAACATCTGAGCAACCAACAGCAACTCCAAGTTTCAGAGTAGCAGCCGTGTTAGTCTGTATTCGCAAAAAGAAAAGGAGTACTTGTGGCACCTTAGAGACTAACAAATTTATTAGAGCATAAGCTTTCGTGAGCTACAGCTCACTTCATCGGATGCATTTTGGCACCTTAGAGACTAACAAATTTATTAGAGCATAAGCTTTCGTGAGCTACAGCTCACTTCATCGGATGCAACTCCAAGTTGCAAACCTTATTTAAAAAACAAAAGCAGGCAAATCTCCACAGTGAAAGGGGCTAATATTTCCTTCATCTCTTCAGGTTGTTTAAGTGCTATTAAATCCTTTAGTGGTATTCTGTAAATGGCACATATTTATTAGAAAAGCTATTTTAAAAATGCATTGGAAAGTCCTAAAAATGTTCATTGAGACTATTATTGAATCCTTCCATCTGTGAATTATATATATTGTCATTATCGGTCCAACTGTACAGGGCTAAGATGGAAAAATAATTAAAACAAAAACATTTAAAACACTTCTAAAAATGCTCTAAGATAGAATTTGCATATGTAACAATGTTGCAGTTGTCAGGGCTAGAAATACATGCAATATGTTCCATTGCAGAGCATGGGCCACACTTTTCAAATGGCATAAAACTCCCATTTCTAGCCCTATAAGATTACAAGCTATCAAACCAAAATTTTGTCACTCATTCATGATGTAATTTGACCTGTTCTGGGACTTGGATCATTGTTGTTTTAGGGGGAAATTCCAGATATGGGAAAACTAGGAAAAATTATAACAGGTTGAATTTAAATGATGATGACTGTTTGAATCTGCTCAGAGGGTTGGAATATTAGGGGTGATCTGAGGGAATAGATATTTGGGAGCAGTGAACAGGTGAGATGATCAGAATTATGTAATAGATACAATTTATGATAAGGGTATCAATTTAACATATAGTGGTGACACAAAGTTACGTCTAGTTTTAGAGGTCTTACCAGTGTCAGTGGCATTCCCCTTGTAAGCACAGGGACCGTGGCTGTAACTGACACAGTCTTTCAAAATGGAATGACACAGGTTCTGTGCTGCAGTTTGACTGCCTTACTCCACACCACCAGGACATAGGATCCCTATAGCTTGTGTAGCAGGCTGCAGGAGGATCAACTCTTAGTTCATCTCTCTTGCTGTAGTTGGTGGAGGGGCACAGCTGGGGAAAGAGCATGGCTAAGGCTTACTTATGCTGTAAGCTGTTCAATCAGCCCTTTGAGGCTTCTGGCAGCCATCGTAAATTAGGGTAGCTTTCAGGCTGCTCTAAGTTAAACCAGGGGGTTCAGGCTAAAACAGAGCAGCTTCTAGACCAGATGAGTGCAAAGGCCACTTTTACAACCCTTCCTTAACTACACTGAGGGTCTGGGATTTTAAGTGTAACTACTGTATGTGACATACACTTTTATACATATCTATTATTAAAACTTCTCTCTTTGCAGAAAAACTGAAGATTGTACATATATTTGTTTTCTGATGACACCACAAGCTGCTCAAGCTTCACCTTTGTGATTCCCATGACTGTATCTAGTCTGACTCTCCTTCTTCCCATTGTTAGAGCATAATCATAATATTGAGGCACAGGGCCCCTTGATGTTTAGGATGATGTCTGTTACAATATTCTATTCCTAGCAACCAAATTCTGCTGTTGGTTATATGTGAACAACTCATTTATAAGTTGTGCATGTGTGGCCAGGAGCTGAATATGGCATATATAAGGTTAAGAGTAAGACAGATTTTCATGACCGAGCATGTGACATACATCTTGATAAAAAGCAGAAGGTACATGTTGTTTGAATTATGTCTTATAAAACAATTTTAATTATTTTTCCTTTGTCAATTTTAGTCTGTTTTTATTACTCTTATGCATGTTCTTTGATGGTTTATTGAACACCTGAATACTTGTTACTGTTTTACCCAAAGAATAAGGTGACTGACATAGATATATAAAGTCTGAGGTATTGAATCTCATAGTGGCTGTGTTGTTTATTAAAAATTTAATTATTAATATCATTTTTCTTCCCATGTCAGACACCAAAATACATTCTCATCATTTCATTATTTTGAAATTAAAAGAAGGGAAGAACTGACTTTCCCAATAGTGACACCAATAAATGTTTAAATTGGCAGAGATCAGTTCTCTCTTTTGGTGTAGCTATGCCTATCACAGGAATGTTTCTATAGCCATCTTTGCACAGCCCTATTCTTGAGCCAGCTTCCAGAATTAATTAAAGCCATCTCTAGCGTATTCTAATCCACATAGCAGCTGCTTATGGCCCCAAGGGGCTGTTTTGATAGCTAGGAGTTCCTAGACTATACAGACTTGATTCCTTCGCTGGCAGCTAAAGAGTATTGCCATTATATCAGCTCTATACCACATGTGGATTTCCTCATGCTGGGGAAAATCTATGGTGTCCAGATTCTTTAGGATTCCCACCCCTTTTTTTTACCTCTAAAGCAGCATAAGAGGCCATCATGAAATGGCGAATTGGGCCCATAGAATCTTTCCTTTTGTTGGATTGTTTGATGGGAATCATGAACTGCCCTGATGGATTTGGCCTTTTCCGTGGTTTTCTTTCTTTGTGTTGATTGACAGCTGGGCTAGGTGATTGTTCCAGAGCAGCAGTAAGATGAGATAGAGGTTGCACAATCCTAACAGTGGAATTGAAAGGATTTAGGTCCTGATCCAAAGCTTATTGAAGTCAATGGGTGTCTTTCATTGGCCCCAAATAGTTCTTGGATCAATACTCTGATATCTGTAAGCTCCTACAAGATGGGAAGGCAGAGAAAGAATAAAAAAAGCGACAGTGAAGACTCTTTCAGTTAAGACTGTCTGACCCGTTGACGTGCATTTAACTGTTTGTTTTTTACCTGGTGGCCAGTGATATCTACTCTTAGTCATTTACTGCAGAATTTGCTACTGAATAAATGTAAACCTAAAAGTGTCTTTGCTGTTTGCTTTGACCCTCAGCTGAGTAACACGTTATCTGAATGCTAATAGCAATCTATTTTCACATTCTGACTGAGTGTAGGAGTTAAACACACTGAACTGCACTCATAGCCAATGCATGAATATTGTCAAATGCCCAATTGTTGGCCCTGACACTAGGTCTTTGTTTTACTTTTACATGCAGTTCTTTCTGGAATGGGCTAAAGGTTGTCTTTGTTTCATATTCACTTCAGTATGGTTGTTACTGATATGCAGTACTCAAATATATCAGGTTCTGATTTATCATGATGCTCTTGGTAGCTATGTACTGACTACCTAGACATGGTTGTGTTATCGAAAATATGACAATAAATATTTAAAAAAGGAATACATTGTTAATAGATGAGGTAGTTATGGAGAACAACACAGCAGACAATTTGATCAAATCTAGTACAGTATAATAATATTTGTTACTTACATAAGCAGTGAAACATACTGTACTATGAATTAAATTTGATTTTAAATTAAATTTGTATGCATATAAAGTTTAATGTTAAATGAGCTAAGCTCTGCAATTTGCTCAAACTCTATGGGTGACATCTTGGCCCCACTGGAGTCAGTGTTGAAACTAACATTAATTTCAGTGTGACCAGGTTCACTTTATACAATGTATCATTTTTTCAGAATTTAATTTTAATCGCCAAATTGTTATATTTGTGGAAAGTACTGGCTCCCTCTTGTGGCTGATTTAATACCAGAAAATTCTTGATATTTGGATAACAGATTGTAGACTAATAAAATATATTCACTTTTTTATAGATAGCAATGGGTTTAGATCCATGTAAATTTAAAAATAATATTAATATCTGTGACACTCTGTACTTCAGGGGAACACCCTGTTCCCCCCCCCAACCCACCGGCCCCATGTTCATCCTTGTAATATGATTGTGCGGTATCCCATGGAAAGTTTGTCATGTCGGACAAACTTTGGAAGGCCCATGATGCACCGAGCATTGTTGTTATACTAATGTTATAGGTTGTAATTTCATGTATATAGTTATGAGGCTGAAAATGTGTTCTCATGGCTTAAAACAAGCCCAGGCAAAACTCTCCAGGAGCAGAGGGCAGTTCACACCTCATCACCGGACACTGTAAGCTTATATGAGTTCGTCAATTTAACAAAAAAATTGATATGTACCAGGCTTGTTATCCCAAGAGGAGCCTCTAACACACTTCAAACCAAAGTCACTGCTTTAGGTAGAATAAACAAACAAATTTATTAACTATAAAGACAGATTTTAAGTGATTATAACAGAACAAATCAGATTGGTCAAATAAAAGCAAAACGCATTCTTAACTGATCTTAACGCTTTCAGTGCCCTTGAAACTTTGATACTTCTCATCACAGGCTGGTGGGTTGCTCTTCAGCGAGGCTCTCCCCTTTTATCAGTGTTTCAGTTGCTTAGTTGTGGTGTCTGTAGATGGAGGTGGAAGAGAGAGGAAGACCATGGCAAATCCCTTTTATTATGTCTTTTCTTCCCTCTTGGCTTTGCCCCACACCCTTCAGAGTCCAGGGAGCATTACCTCATTGCAGTCCCACACTGACCAAAGGCAGGGGGGTGACTCACTCAGAGTCTAACAGATCCTTTTATTGTTGATTAGGCCTGTGAGGCTGGGCTGGGTTTGTCCCCTACATGTCCTGATGAGGTGTGAACTGCCTCTCTGTTCTTGGAGAGTTTTTGCCTGGGCTTGTTTTAAGCCATGAGGATACATATTCAGCCTCATCACTATATACATAAAATGATAACCTATAACATTACTGTAACAATTACTATAACATCACTATAACAGCCATGCTCAGTGCATCCTGAGCCTTCCGAAGACAACCAACATTCACACAATCATTTTATAAAGATGAACATGGGGGTGAGGGTGTTTCTCCGAGGTACAGAGCATCACACATATCCAGTGGTTTTTTCAAAGGTTTTTATTTAATGAAAAGTTTGCAATGGTACATAATCCTACATTAGAGTTTGTATGGACATGAAACCAGCAGTGTGTTGCATGGTTTCTGATTCTGTTGTAAAAAATATTTCCAGTTATAATGGCAATGATGCAATAGACATAACTAAAAAAACACAAAAATAGTTGGTGAAATGCTTGAGAAAATTATAGTTTGTAATTTCTTTATTTAGAAAACCCAACCATGGGTATTTTATTTTCCTGTAATCTAGCTTTTAATAGTGTCCTTCTTGAAATGTTCATAACTGTGGCTCAGAGTAATGAAATTTTCTTTTATGATAAAGGAATTTCATATCTGAATAACTATGGGAATAAATAAAATTAAGTTCATGTTGATATTCCACTTCTGCATTCTGGATAGCTGTTCAAGGGTATATCAGGTCTTTGTGGGTGTTGTGGGAGATGCCGCTGCTCTGCTATACCCTGCCCCAGAAAGCAGCAAGGTAGGAAGAAAAGAGCAGCAAAGGTGGGTCCACCAGACCTACCTAGAGATGCCTCACTGGGACAGCCATCTTGGAAACTAGAGATACCTAGTTGCCCAAGGGCTAGTGACAGCTAATCCAGCCCAGCAGGTCCAGATGAAAGGAGATGCCTGGTTTTAGTAGGTCAGTTCCTGGCTGGGACCAGAGGGGTGAGGAAGGGTATGCCTCTCTGGGCACTAGAGCTTGAGGGTTCTGGCTGCATTTGCTTAAACTGGATTTGCAGGGAGAGAGGAGACCTAAGAACCTTAAACCTGAGCTAAGGGTGAAGATAAGGGGCCAGGTGGGAAGAGGCCCAGGGAAAAAGCAGCAATGAACTGAAACTGAGCAGTGCATATCGGCTGTTTATAGGATTCTTAGGTCGGAATCCAGAATAGTGGGCAGGCCGAGGTTCCCCTACCAATCACAGTGATATAAACCCCAATGAGGGCTCCAGGCTTTTTTAAGAGCCAGAACAAAGGGCTGAATTTAAAGGTCTCAGAGCCAGGGCTGAAGACCTTAGCCAGGGCAAAGAGACTGTTCATTTATTGGAGTCTTTAATACCCTGAAAGTGGTTCATTTGGACATTGTGACTTGGCCAGAGGTCCAAGCCACGGAAGACCCACCAAGGTCGGCTAGCAGCCTGCAGGGGGAGGAAGGGAAGTTCAAGAAAAAGACTGTAGTACAACACCCAGGCGGTGCTCAAGAGTGAATGCCCCATCACAATAGATGTCAAATTTAAACAGTTTTATCACCTGGATTAGGCTTGCATGTATAATAATTTAAGCAGTAATTTATATAAATAAGAAAAAGATTAAACAAAAGAAAGAATCAGTTTACAAGATCTCTGTGAGACTGGTCAGAGTGTAGTCAGAAACACTGGTCAGGAGCTAGCCTGCCTTGGTATAGAGAATGGTAGCAGTATTGCCAAGACCTAGTATTAAATATTCCGAGTCAAGCCAAACAAAAAATCATGAGATTTTTTAATGCATTTTTATTTAATGAAATTTTATTTTATTTGCCTTTTTGGTTTCAAATCTTGGATAACATTGTCTGTTTTCCAAGGCCTAGGTCCTTACTTCATATGTAAATGAAAGCTGAGATTCTCACCTGATCAGGTCAGAGGAAGACAGGAGAATTTCATCCTGAAGGTCACCACATGAAGCATCTTATGCTTAGATACACGAATATACAAGGGTTTATAAACAGGAACAGTGAACAAATATTCTGATTTTAAACTAAACAAGCAGACAGCCATCTCAGCTACTTACTGATCTAAACTCTCTAGGCTTTTAATCCTCAAGGACTGGAAAGTTAAGTCAGAGCCTAAACTACAAACCTTGGTAAAAATATTTAATGTAACTCCACTCAAGGAAACAAATCCCCATTTACAGGAATTAAACAAGTTACTTGGTTAAAAGAACTTAAAGAGAAAATGGGACAGTTTAACTTTCTATTCTGAGGAAGGGTTAGAAGGCGAATCTGCTGCAATGATATCCAAAGGAAAACATTCATGTTGATCAGTTCTTGGAACAGGAAAAGGTCAGCACAGTTAAGAATAGAGGTTGGAAAAATACAAACTAATGCATCTAATGAAAATTAATCCTAATCAGAGATATTCAATGGAAAGGAGAAACCTAGAAAGCAGTAATTCTGGGTGAGACATAGTGAAGATGGAGGACAACAAGCAGATATGTGAAATATGGCAGATTAAAAACACCAGTGCATTTTTGAGCCACATACAGAAAGGCATATTGCTATATAGCAAGGTGATAATCTCTTTTCCAGGTGCAGCAGCTGCACCTGGTATACTGCATTCAGCAATAGGCACCTCATTACCAGAAAGATATTCACAAATTGCAGGAAGTTCAATTATTTCTCTGGAGAATGAGAACAGACATAGTTACATTAGATGGAAGTTTAAATGTCTAATCGCCCTCTGATTTGTTAATATTTTTTTTAATAACTGTAGACTAACTTGTCCACTGGGCCAGTTTCTTCCTATCCCTCTTCAGTTAATGGTTGACTTATGCTGTGAAGAATGAAGATTTATATCCTATAAATATGTTAGCAGATATTAAAACTCCCACAATGCTTTGCATACAAATTTCCCAGAACCCTTTCTGTATGACCCAAGTGCTAATGTTTTATATCCATAAATCTAGAGTGTTCTTTACTTAGGTAGTACCTTGGTGGGAGACCAAATGATTTAATGTATGTAATAAATGATGGAATGTGTGTAATCTTTAACTTTGACTCCTGTCCAGGGAGGAGCCATTTGTGATTGATTGATTGATTGATACATATTAGCAAAGGTGTTCTGTGATTGATAAAATAATGAATCAGTGAGAGATGGGTTCAACTCATCAGGAATTCCCTGTTGTAACAGATGTTTTGTGTAATAATAATGACTTGGTTAGAAATAACTTTAGTTTCATCTAAACTGAGATACTGTAAAGGAAATTCCACAATTAATTAGGTTGTAGAGGAAAGGGATTTTTGTCCCTCTGTAAACAACTATGGTGTATATATAAAAAACAGAGGTTCTGAGAGTTAGTTAGGAGTGAATCGAGCTGCAAAGGGACTTATCTAGAATAGCTTTGGTATCATATAGCCTTCCTTCCTGTTTTCTGTATGGTGCTGTATTAATCTGTGATTTATACTCTTTGATTAGTCACTGTCTGCCCATTGGTTAGTAGTAAGTTGGAAAGAATAGACCAATTCACTCCAGGAGAAACTCCACTGATTTTTATGGAGTTACATCAAGGATATATGTGGATCACTAACTGCATTATGCATTGATACATCTATTGCTGTAATGTATTTACCAATGTTTTCATGACTTAAATCCTGCAAAAAACCTTTTGTTATTAAAGATAGGGCTCACACCTGACTGTACCTTCTTTTTTCCTCTGTTGTACCTGAAATAAGCAGATCCATAAATGCCTATACTTTTTTCACTAAGGGGAAATAATCTTCATTTCAACTTACTCTTTCTTAAACAAAATTTTCTGCTGTCCCATGCAAGAAGCCATATGAGGAGAGTACAATGATCTGGCAGAATTTAGAAGTGTAGGGTTTGTAAAATCTGCTTTTGCAGACCGTCATTATAAAGATGAAAACCATGTAATTCATAGATCCTCATTCACACTCTAGGGAATGGAAATATATCAGTACCCACAGCAAAGCAGGCAACATTCATAGAAAGTGTGTAGTGTTACTGGGAAAGAATGATAGGCCATCAAAATAATTTAATATAGCCTCTTGACATGTCAGAACTGAACAATATAATGTGTAATAGATATGTCTGGTGTAACCAAATAAGAATCCATGGAAAAGGCTAACTCTACCTGTGTTACAAATACAAAGAAAGCAAAGTTAATGTACATTACTGAATAGTCGCTAAAATGACTAAATGAGGGAAGACATTTGTTTTAAACTAGGTGATATGGTTCAGTACACAATGGAAAAAGCAAAACTTTTTAAATTGGGGGAAAAACATATTACAGTTCTGGAGCCTTAAAATCCCACCTGTCTTTTTAAGAAGGAAATATCTTTTTAACAGGAACTCATTGTTTTCTTGTGGAAATCACCTTTCAAGAACTCCTTGCAAAACAGGTGGAATTGAAAGTTTCAGAACTGATGAGTGGAGTGACTTATAATTTGAAAAAGTTCATCGCAGTTGAGAAATAATATAGTTTTTTCTAGCAGCAAAGAAATATTTTACCCAGACTTACATTTATAATTAGGTTCTCAGATTTCTCAGTTAGCCTGTTCCTTCAGTATATATTTATGTGTAGTTTTCAGTTTTAAGAATCTTGTTTTTTTCTGAATTATTACCTAGTCATCATTAAGATGTATTTGTGGGGGGGGGACTATAGGAAAAATACAGTCAAGGAATTTCTTTCTCCTGCTACTCTGAGACTATAGTACTATCAATCTGTGACAACACTCAGAAATAACTGTTTCAGGGAGCTATGAATGTGGATCCAAAGAATAATTAGTATGGTATTTTGGATTTGGGTGATGAGGCCAGAACCAAGTCTTTCATGCTGAGCTCCCAGTTATAAGGAGATTGACTATGAGTGAACAGTAAGATATGGCTCCAAAAGATTTTGGTGCACTGGGGACTTTTTCTTGTCCTCATGAATATTTTGATTTGGTTTTGTCTATTTGGTTTTATTTTTTTTTTAAAGAGTCTTCACTAACAGGATTTCTATGATGCTGTGTGCATTCTGCAGGAAGCTCCATGAAATGTCCCACCAACCTCATCATGGGGGTGGGGAGGTGCAGGGTGGGATGTAGTTGAGTCTGACTAATAGGGGTATGGGCAACCCTGTGGTCCTGATGTGGAGGAGGAATTTCAAGGAAAACAAATACCAGGTATTGAGGTGTCAACTGAATTTTTTTTTCCTTGGGGTAAAGTTTTGACCTTTCTCTACAATCTGATGCACACACTAGTATATAAGGATTTTTTTCTTCCAGGCTAAAATTAATCAGTTCTCATAAAAGCTCTCAAAAATCCTATTTTCTACCTGTCAAGCCAGATAGTTTTATCTGCTTTATGTGGTGGGAGTGAGGCTCTCCTGAATCTTTTTCTTTACCTTGTTTTGTGGATTACATAATGTTTAAGTCCATGAGTATTATGAGGTATGGGCCTTGGGTAAAGTTTTGTGCATGAAGAAAAAGATCATTGAATTTGGGAACTTCTGTCTGATTTTGCTCATCCTGAGGTTTGTCTTCCTGGTGCGAAAGGTGTTGATGGGCGAAGTCAAGAGTGTTCTGCATAGACTGAAAAGCCATGGCCAGTTTCTTTCATGGGTAGACATATTAGTATCTGTATGTAATAAATGTAAAAAGAGATTTCATATACAGTTTGTAGTGTTGTAGCTGTGTTGGTTCCAGGAAATTAGAGAGACAGGTGATGAGGTAATATTTTCTATTGCAGAGGTGGGCAAAATACAGCCTGAGGGCCACATCCGGCCCACAGGACCATCCTACCTGACCCCTGAGCTCCCAGCCGGGGAGGCTAGACCCTGGCTCCTCCTCTGTAGTTATGCCACCACGCAGACAGCGCAGCTTGCGGCCGCCCACCTCCCAGTCTTTCCAATAAAACCTGTCCTGCTGCTCTGAGCGGCATGGTAAGAGGGTGGGGAGTTGGATAAGGGGCAGGGAGTTTTGGGGGGGCAGTCAGGGGACAGGTTGCAGGGAGCAGTTGGATGAGAAGGAAGTTCTGAGGGGCAGGCAGGGAACAGGGGGTGGTTGGATGGGGTGGAGGTTTGGTGGGCAGTCAAGGGATGGGGAACAGGGGGAGTTGGATAGGTGTGGGAGTCTGGGGGGCCTGTCGGGGTGGGGGTGTGGATAGGGATTGGGGAAGTCAGGGGAAAGGGAGCAGGGGGGTTGGATAGGGGTGGGGTCCCGGGGGGCGGTCAGGTGCGGGGGGTCCTGTGGGGGGGCAGTCAGGGGATGGGAAGTGGGAGGGGTTGGATAGGGGGCAGGGGCCAGGCTGTTTGGGGAGGCACAGCCTTCCCTACCCGGCCCTCCATACTATTTCACAATCCCAGTGTGACCCTCAGGCCAAAAAGTTTGCCCACCCCTGTTCTATTGTACCAAATTCTATACATATACAGCTCATATAATTAATATTAGACATAGTGTAATGGCAGTGTTATGTGAATGATTGTATAGCTTATCTGGTCTATCATTACACCTACTTAACATTTACTATCCTCATCTTTTAAAAGGACTAAAGAGTGAAAACTGCAACAAAGTACTGTTAATAAGAGTCATTTGTATACCCTCTTCAGAAGTGTTAACCTGTACATATGATGGATTCTTGCTCAAACACTGAATGGAACTGAAGCATGAATTTAAACATAATGTCCCAGCTGTTCACAAGAGGGAAAAATAAGCTGAAATATATATGAGATCAGATAAAAAATTGAGCCTGGCTGGAAATAAACTGGAAAAAAGAGAGTTTATGAACCAGAATAACTTCAGCAAATCATTTAAATATAAATCCAGCAAAGATGCAGTTTGGCTCCCAATGGAAGTCACGGGCCTGATTCACTACCACGTAACTCCAGTCTTATGTGATGTAACTGCACTGTTTTCGAGAGGGTTCAAGCAGGAATAAACCTAGATTTCATCTCAGACAGAGCAAATCCTGTATGTCCTCACCTACGCAGCTATACCAACTGCTGGCCACTGGTTGCCAAATCAGAGCTATTCCTGATGGTGGTTAGGCCACACTAAACCCAGCTTACCTCTAATTTACACTGGTGTAAATAAGGAGAAACTCTGTTGAAGTCACTGGAATTGCACTGAAGTAAAACTTGTGTAAGTGAAAGGTGATTCAGGCCCACTGAATACCCATGTAGCAGTGTGCTTTGTTTATGATACTTGCGTAAATTTTCTGTCCCTGTAACATTGCTCATATCAATTTGAATTAATTTTTCAGGTGAGAGGTCATGAGGAACAATATCAAAATGTTTTACTGAGGTCTAAACATATTACATCTGGGCTTTAATTTTGGAAAAATTTTGCATGAATATATAACGTATGAAACAACTGTAGATTACACTACACTTTACTCAGCCAGTGGGACATGACCCCCACGGAGGTCATGAAAGATAATCAGGAGGTTGTGAGGCATTGAAAATCATGTTACACTCTAAAGCAAATAAATTCTTCTGCCCCCTCTCCCCATATGCCCTTACTTTTCAAGCTCAAATATTCTATCAGTCTCTCAAAACGCACACACACACACACAAATTATATAGGCTTAGCATTTTTATCACTGATATTTTTCACTTTTACTTTTATAGTAAATTTAAGGTTGGGAAAAATTTACTTCAAATAAGGAATCACTAACCTGAAAAGCCTGAGAAACACTGATCTAAAATCAATACAAAACACGTTGAAAATGCATATATCCTGTAAATTAAAAGATATACTTTGTAGTAAATTAGTATAATTTGTAGGCAGTCAGATACTACAGAGATGGCCAGCAATATAAAACTCTAAGATACATACCAAAATCACTTCATAATATACTGAAATGTGTCAATAGCTATAAGGCTTATAAATTTCATCATTTCAGAGTTAGCCCTTTTCTCTCTTTACTACGATTATAATTTTCACCTAAGGTCATAATGATGTGTATAATTCTGTTATTCTCAGTAAAAATATCAACTTCAAGGTTATTCAATATCACATGGAGATCTCAGTTGTTTAAAAAACAAACTTCAAAGAGTTACTTGAAAGGCTAATTTCTGTTGGTTCTTTTATTGATCTTTCTTCCATTGCATTCGATATTCAGTTATAAAGTACATAGTTTTTGAAAATAAAGTCAGTTATCCATAGGAGGTTTGTGACCCTCTGAGATTTAGGTTACTTAAAGATCCTCAATTAACAGACATGTTAAGCTATCGACTGCCCCAGAATGATTTCACTGAAGCTTTTCCTGAGGAGTGGAGATTATATAAAACAAGTTAGCTGTGAACCTCTGACTCTTTTCACTGCTTTTTCCAGCACAATTTATTATATAGTAACTTTTACTGATTCTTTTCACTGTTCAAATATTCCAAATACATTCTGATTCTTTAAAAAAATCCTATGTCCATATGTTCTGATCCACACATTAATAAAAAGAAAAGGAGTACTTGTGGCACCTTAGAGACTAACAAATTTATTAGAGCATAAGCTTTCGTGAGCTACAGATCACTTCATCGGATGCATTTGGTGGAAAAAACAGAGGGGAGATTGATATACACACACAGAGAACATGAAACAATGGGTTTATCATACACACTGTAAGGAGAGTGATCACTTAAGATAAGCCATCACCAGCAGCGGGGGGGGGGGGGGGGGGAGGAAAACCTTTCATGGTGACAAGCAAGGTAGGCTATTTCCAGCAGTTAACAAGAATATCTGAGGAACGGTGGGGGGTGGGGTGGGGGAGGGAGAAATAACATGGGGAAATAATTTTATTTTGTGTAATGACTCATCCATTCAAGCCTAAGTTAATTGTATCCAGTTTGCAAATTAATTCCAATTCAGCAGTCTCTCGTTGGAGTCTGTTTTTGAAGCTTTTTTGTTGAAGGATAGTCACTCTTAGGTATGTAATCGAGTGACCAGAGAGATTGAAGTGTTCTCCAACTGGTTTTTGAATGTTATAATTCTTGACGTCTGATTTGTGTCCATTCATTCTTTTACGTAGAGACTGTCCAGTTTGACCAATGTACATGGCAGAGGGGCATTGCTGGCACATGATGGCATATATCACTTTGGTAAATGCGCAGGTGAACGAGCCTCTGATAGCGTGGTTGATGTGATTAGGCCCTATGATGGTGTCCCCTGAATAGATATGTGGCTTTGTTGCAAGGATAGGTTCCTGGGTTGGTGGTTCTGTTGTGTGGTGTGTGGTTGCTGGTGAGTATTTGCTTCAGACTGGGGGGCTGTCTGTAAGCAAGGACTGGTCTGTCTCCCAAGATCTGTGAGAGTGATGGGCCGTCCTTCAGGATAGGTTGTAGATCCTTGATGATGCGTTGGAGAGGTTTTAGTTGGGGGCTGAAGATGATGGCTAGTGGCGTTCTGTTATTTTCTTTGTTGGGCCTGTCCTGTAGTAGGTGACTTGTGGGTACTCTTCTGGCTCTGTCAATCTGTTTCTTCACTTCAGCAGGTGGGTATTGTAGTTGTAGGAATGCATGATAGAGATCTTGTAGGTGTTTGTCTCTGTCTGAGGGGTTGGAGCAAATGCGGCTATATTGTAGAGCTTGGCTGTAGACAATGGATTGTGCGGTATGATCTGGATGAAAGCTAGAGGCATGTAGGTAGGAATAGCGGTCAGTAGGTTTCCGATATAGGGTGGTGTTTATGTGACCATCGCTTATTAGCACCGTAGTGTCCAGGAAGTGGATCTCTTGTGTGGACTGGTCCAGGCTGAGGTTGATGGTGGGATGGAAATTGTTGAAATCATGGTGGAATTCCTCAAGGGCTTCTTTTCCTTGGGTCCAGATGATGAAGATATCATCAATGTAGCGCAAATAGAGTAGGGGCATTAGGAGACGAGAGCTTAGGAAGCCTTGTTCTAAGTCAGCCATAAAAATGTTGGCATATTGTGGGGCCATGCGGGTACCCATTGCAGTGCTGCTGACTTGAAAGTATACATTGTCCCCAAATGTGAAATAGTTATGGGTGAGGACAAAGTCACAAAGTTCAGCCACCAGGTTAGCCATGACATTATCGGGGATACTGTTCCTGACGGCTTGTAGCCCATCTTTGTGTGGAATGTTGGTGTAGAGGGCTTCTACATCCATAGTGGCTAAGATGGTGTTTTTAGGAAGATCACCAATGAACTGTAGTTTCCTCAGGAAGTCATAAGGGAGAATTAGGAAGAGGAAATCTAGGAGTAGAGAGAGAAGCAGAGCTGATTTAGTGAACTACTGTGGGCCAAATTGTTGACTGATGTAAATTGATGCAGCTCCATTAAAGCAAAATAAGCTGCATCAATTTACACAAACAAAAATTTGGCTCAGTATATTTGGGAAGGGTAAATAAATAGGAACACTTGTTCATAAATGCATACAATTCAGTATCTGGGTCCCAGTCCAGCAAAGCACATAAACTTTAATGTTAAGTACCTGAGTAAACCCAGTGAATAAGGGAATAAATTCAGTAAAACTACTCATGTGTTTAAAATCTGCTTGATTGCACACTGGATTGGATCCTTGTTGAGGTGGGGGAGAGGAAGGAAAAAGCAGGAAGTAAAGAGAGGAGAGAGAGAAGGAACGGGGGAAGAGTAGTGTATAGAGCATGGGTAAAAGGGAAGTAAAGGGTGAAAGGCAGAGGTAGGTGTATACGGGCAGGGGAAGATAGGACAGTAAAACGAAACTAAGTCACTGGCTTAAACAAGCACAATTGCAGTAAAATAAATGGGAATTGTGCCAGTTTACACTAGAGTTGAATTTAGCTGCAGGAGTTTGGGGGATTGTAATGTAAATTAAAGAGGATGACAGGTTTCAGAGTAGCAGCCGTGTTAGTCTGTATTCGCAAAAAGAAAAGGAGTACCCGTGGCACCTTAGAGACTAACAAATTTATTAGAGCATAAGCTTTCGTGAGCTACAGCTCACTTCATCGGACCAAATCATACCACTCGATCCATTGTCTACAGCCAAGCGCTACGATATAACCGCATTTGCTCCAACCCCTCAGACAGAGACAAACACCTACAAGATCTCTATCATGCATTCCTACAACTACAATACCCACCTACTGAAGTGAAGAAACAGATTGACAGAGCCAGAAGAGTACCCAGAAGTCACCTACTACAGGACAGGCCCAACAAAGAAAACAACAGAACGCCACTAGCCATCACCTTCAGCCCCCAACTAAAACCTCTCCAACGCATCATCAAGGATCTACAACCTATCCTGAAGGACGACCCATCACTCTCACAGATCTTGGGAGACAGACCAGTCCTTGCTTACAGACAGCCCCCCAATCTGAAGCAAATACTCACCAGCAACCACACACCACACAACAGAACCACTAACCCAGGAACCTATCCTTGCAACAAAGCCCGTTGCCAACTCTGTCCACATATCTATTCAGGGGATACCATCATAGGGCCTAATCACATCAGCCACACTATCAGAGGCTCGTTCACCTGCGCATCTACCAATGTGATATATGCCATCATGTGCAAGCAATGCCCCTCTGCCATGTACATTGGCCAAACTGGACAGTCTCTACGTAAAAGAATGAATGGACACAAATCAGACGTCAAGAATTATAACATTCAAAAACCAGTTGGAGAACACTTCAATCTCTCTGGTCACTCGATCACAGACCTAAGAGTGGCTATACTTCAACAAAAAAGCTTCAAAAACAGACTCCAACGAGAGACTGCTGAATTGGAATTAATTTGCAAACTGGATACAATTAACTTAGGCTTGAATAGAGACTGGGAATGGATGAGTCATTACACAAAGTAAAACTATTTCCCCATGGTATTTCTCCCTCCCACCCACCCCCCCCCACTGTTCCTCTGATATTCTTGTTAACTGCTGGAATTAGCCTACCTTGCTTGTCACCATGAAAGGTTTTCCTCCTTTCCCCACCCTGCTGCTGGTGATGGCTTATCTTAAGTGATCACTCTCCTTACAGTGTGTATGATAAACCCATTGTTTCATGTTCTCTGTGTGTGTGTATATATAAATCTCTCCTCTGCTTTTTCCACCAAATGCATCCGATAAAGTGAGCTGTAGCTCACGAAAGCTTATGCTCTAATAAATTTGTTAGTCTCTAAGGTGCCACGGGTACTCCTTTTCTTTTTAAAGAGGATGAGGAAGCCTGCCTGCTTTATATTACCAACTTTGGTATAATAGTTGCTTTTTCTGCTACCATGGGTGACATGTGAGCCCCACCTTGGGAGAGGTTAGCCACGTGCCCCGCCCCCCCCATACCTGAAGGAGCCCCGGCCAAACTGCCCCAGGCTGCCAGCCACCCTCAGCACTGCCCCCAGCACCAGTCCACTAGCCGCCTTCAGCACTGGGCCGCCGGCCACCCTCAGCACTAGTCCCAGTGCCGGGCCGCTGGCTGCCCTCAGCACTGGCCCCAGCGCCAAGCCACCAGCCACCTTCAGCATTGAGACCAGCACTGGGCAGCCTACAGCACTGGCCCTAGCACTGGGCCACCAGCCACCCTCAGTGTTGTCCTCAGCACCAGGCCGCCAGGCGTCCTCAGCACTGGCCCCAGTGCTGGGCCACTGGGCTGCCTGCAACACCAGCCTCAGCAGCAGGCCGCTGGCTGGCCTCAGCATTGGCCTCTGTGCCAGGCCCACAGCTGGCCCCAGTGATGGGCCACTGGCCTGAGCTGAGCTCCTGCTGGCTTGGGGGAGAGGAGGGAGCATGGATGGGGCCAGGGCTTGGGCCTCACCTATTATATCCGCCACCCATGCCTGCTACAATCTATTCTGCTCCCTTGGGGTATTTCTACACAGCATACGAAACTGTATCTGCAGACTCGCATTTCTAGGCCCTCACTGCAATGGAAATCTGAGCTTCACAACTATGCTGGCATGTGCATCCTGCAGTATGCAGACCAGAAGCTGAGCCAGAACTGCCGATTCTGTGGACATGTAATGTTGTATCCTAGGGTTCCTAGTGCCCTTCACAGCTGAAGCCACTGGGGCTTTTTTCATACTGGGTTGTGGGAGAATTTGTCTGGTGGGAGTTGACCACAAGTGTTTTGCGTGGGTTTAGCCTGCAAAAACATCTAGCCAAGCAATTCTCTGTTTGCATGCTCTCAGCAGCCAGAGCCAACATGGATCCTGCCCTGGTGAAAGAACTTCTTTACCTTGTGCTCTGTCCTATTTCAGGACACAGGTGTAGGATCTGTGAGATAATGGTGGATGTTTCAGCTGCAGTGTTTGAACTGCTGAAGGCACCTCTTGGAGGAGGATACTGACATGCAAGCTGTGACCCAGCTGATGCTGTTCCTGCCTGTTGTTGCTTTAGCCACAAATCCCCCTATGTAGACTAGTGCTACAGGAGCAGGGCCACAAGTACAGACTGGAGGGATCACATAGTCATGTGGACCTGGGATGACCAACAATGAGACCAGAACTTTCCCATGAAGAAGCATACATTCCTGGAGGTTTGTGATCAGCTTGCTTTTACCCTCTAGCATCAGGACACCCACATGACAGTGGCTATGCTGGTGCAGGAGTGGGTCGCTATAGGTATCTGGAAGATTTGCTACAGGGCCATGGCCAACCAGTTTGGAGTAGGCAAATCAACTGTGGGGTTGCTCTGGCAATCAGCACTGTGGTATACCTAAAGATGGTGGGGATTACAAATGTTTCTGAGATAATTGCTGGCTTTCTAAACTGCATTAGGGCCCTTTATGGGACTCATATCCCTATACTTTTCCCACCACTAGGAGCACATGAGTACGTAAACAACAAAGGATATTACTCTATCATTATGCAAACCCTGGTGGACCATAGAAGTAGATACATGGACCCTAATGAGGGATGCACTGTCAGGGTGCATAATGGCAGATATTCTGGAGGTCAGGACTCTACTTTCATGGACAACTAGCACATTATTCTCATTGATTGACATTGTTATAAATGGAGTCACTGTCCCAGTGTTATTCTAGAGTATCCTGCTTACCACTTGTTGCCATGGTTTATGAAACCATACACTGATTTCAGAGGACCTGGTAAAAGAAAGTTCAGCTACATATTCAGTAGATGTAGGATGGTGGTAGAGGGTCTGTTTGGCAGACTAAAATCCCATTGCTGTGGTCTTCAAAACCATTTGGATGCCAGTGGCATTGATACAGTCTGCATTATTTGTCGCTTGCTGTGTTCTGCACAATATCTGCAAGGACCAGGGGAAATCTTTTCACCAGGAGTGGGTTCAGGACACAGCTGGGTATCTGCCCAACAGTGCACCTGTTGTGACTGGTACTGGATCCAGACACGCAATGGAAATCAGGGACGCTTTGTGTACCACATAATGGGTTTACACAGTCCCGTGCATGAGAAGGAATAAAATGGCATTTGAAATTTTTCTGTTTGGGTATGGGCCAGCTGTCTGAAGATTTTTGTAAATGTGTTGGTATTGTATATTATGAATTCTGTAAACATTTTCATGAAATGTATGGAGATGTCTTATAAATTTTATCCATACTGGCGACGCACTGCAATTTTCAGTTTATGGATTATGGTAATTACAGTTTGTACATTTTTATTATGAAAGTTTGAGTTTGGACATGTGATGACAATCATTAAAGTTTGTATGCAGTGTTTTGTAGCGTGTCAGTGCCAGGATATTAGAGAGACAAGATGGGTGAGGTAATATCTTTTACTGGACCATCTTCTGTTGGTGGGAAAGACAGGCTTTTGAGCTTACACTGAACTCCTCTTCAGGTATGGGAAACATACTCAGTGTCACAGCTAAATACAAGGTGGAACAGATTGTTTAGTATAAGTAGTTAACCCATATTTAAAGGGACCATTCAAGATGAAGTGGCTCATTAACACCCCTCCAGTAATGGGGGGAATGGAAAAATGGGGGAAGGCAGCTGGGCAGAGTTTGTTAGTGGGTTATAGATTGTTATAATAAGTCAGTGTCTCTATTCAGTCCATGATTTTTTTAATGTGTAGCAAAGTTATGAATTTAAGCTCACAGGTTCATCTTTTGTGCAGGTTTCCTTTGAGGTTGAGGACTGATAAGTCAAATATAGAGTGATTACTGTGTGAAAGTGTTCAACCACAGGTAATACTGTGTTTTTGTCTTTTCTAATTTTCTTCTGAGTGTTCATTCAAGAATGTAGTGATTGGTTTCACCCGCATAGTTGCTACTGGAGCATTTGGTGCACTGCATAAGGGATAGGCATGTGTAGCGCCTGTGGATCTTGACAGGTCTGTTGATCATTGTAGCAATCGAGGTCAGGCAGGGTCTGGTGCTGCTTTGATTTGGTGTGTCCTGGTATGTTGGGAGCTTGCTTCTGATAATGAGCTTGGAGGAGTTGTTTGAAGACCAGAAGAGGGAAGACCCATTAAATATGGGTCATAGTTGTTTGATGACATCCCCCTAGAGGTTCCAGTAGGAGGTGGTAGGTGACAACCAGGGGTGTGCAATCAGAGCGGGGTTTAATTCTGTGCTAAAGCAGATTTTCTTAGGGTATTTGGGTGGCCCATTTCACAACACAATCTACTTCTCTGGTGGAGGGTCCTTGTTTGTGAAGGCGGTTTTGAGTATGTATACATCTCACATGTGCACTGCACCTGGTCAGGTATCAGGTATTGCAACTCTCAAACCTAGGCCAGGAGGATTGCTAAACAGGAGCCTTACTCTTTGTTCTACTGCACTGCAAGGCAAGATAGGGAATCCACAGATAATACCTTGCAAACAGAGGCTACATCCACAGACTCAGCAGTATCATCTGACTAGCAGCCAATGCTGATTGGTCGCCTCCTAGCATAAAGCTTTCTGTTCATGCCATACCTTTGTCTGAGCAACTAGTTGCTAGGCTTGCTGCTGACTGGACCCCAAGTCCAAGTTTATGCCTCCTTGCCTGCTTCCTGCTTCCTTGACTCCAGTTACTGAATCTGGCTTGTTCCTTGGTGCAACTTTTAGCTGATCCCCTCTGTGCATTGTTCTGCTGCCAGTCAGTCACCAATGCCTGCCAGCCTCTAGGGTAATCTTGTGTACATGATCATTTTTCTTGCTCTTGCTGAAGTTGAACATCTTGCTCACCTCACACCAGAAGTTAATTAGATTCCAGCTGTACTTGTCTGGCCAGCTAACCATGTGCTTGATGCAGGACTTCATCATATTGTGGGCCATAGTTAATACATGTCAGCATTGACTGTGTTGTTTCCAGTTGAGCAGTCCATGTGGAAAAGTAGGATTAAATGCTGAGCAGATTCATTTGAATCATGATGTTGTTTCCAGTTCCTGGGAAGTGAGTGGCAAGCTTTGGAATTGAAGGGCTGGGAAGAACCACCTCTGGGGATTGTGGAATAGTGCTGGCAGACTCTCCACTTCCAAGTGTGGTGACCTGGACTTAACTGCATCAACACTCCAAAATGGCTGGGCCTTGACCTGTGTCACAGCAGGACTCAGCTCTGACTGACCTCTCTGGCAGAGTCTATGGACCCAAGTCAAGAAGGGCACCTGGCCTGAAGTAGACTAGTTTCTGTGTGGATGAAATGGGGGCTTAGGGTTAAACCTGAGGCAGAGTCTGTGTTCAGTGTGCTATGCAGACATTCACTTGATATAAATTACACTCATCATGCACACCCACTGAATGCCAGATTGTTGAAAGTTATGCACTTCTTTGCCACTTACACCAATTTTATAACCACTTTATGCCATTTTTTATCTCACCATTGAATTTAGTTCAAAAAATTGGCCATCAGAGGGAGGAATGCAGGGCTTTCTGGTCAAGAGATAAGGGTACAATTCTTCCTCCGCTACATACTACTTTGACATTGGGCAGTCTCTTAGGACCAGATTTTAAAAGATTTGGGATTTCAAAAATGCCTAGGTGTCTAATCCCCCAGTGATTTCAATAGGAATTAGACACATAGGTACTTTTAAAAATCCCAGTAGATGCCTAGCTGAATCTTCATGCATTTAAATATTTTTAACAATCTGTCCCATAGGCACTTTTGAAAATTTTACCTTGGGTGCTCAACTTCCATTAATATTTACCAGGGGTGTCCTTAGGCCTCTTTGAAAATCCCAACCTGAGAAAATACTTAAGATCTAAAATATTATGAATAATTACAGCTGGTTGGGCAATAGAAATTCTGTTCCATGGGAAATTTTGACATTTTGATTTATTTCATTCTGAAATATTAAATATGATATAAAATATGAAAAGTAATAATAAACAAGAGCTGGTAGTAATGGGGGACTTTAATTCCCCAGATATATGATGGAAAAAACAATATGGAAAATCACAAAATGTCCAATAAGTTCTTAGAATGTGTTGGGAATAACTTCTTGTTTCAGGAAGTGAAGGAAGTCACTGGGGAGACAGCCGTTTAAGATTTGAGTCTAAGAGAAAGGAATTGGCTGCACATCTGAAAGTGGAAGGTAACTTGGGTGAAAGTGATCATGAAGTGATAGGCATCTTGATTCTAAGGAATGGAAGGAGTGAACGCAGCAGAATAAGGACAGCGGATTTTAAAAAAGCAGACTTTAATAAACTCAGAGAACTTATTGGTAAGTGTGACGGGTTGGATCACAGAAAACCCCTTGGGAACTGCCAACTGATATGCTGCAACTACCTCTGAGTCTGTTTTCCCTGGCATCTTGGGAATCCCTGTCTGGTTGTCCAGACATGCTAGCCTGCTACAAACACAGACCCAGGTCTGAACCACATCCCACACAAGCTGCAGGCTTAACTGAAAACAGCTTAAGAAGTGTTCCTGTCTCCAACACTCAGATGCCCATCTCCCAATGGGGTCCAACCCAAAATAAATCCGTTTTACCCTGTATAAAGTTTATACAGGGTAAACTCATAAATTGTTCACCCTTTAGAACACTGATAGAGAGATATGCACAGCTTTTTGCCCCCCCCCCCCAGATATTAACGCATACTCTAGGTTAATTAATAAGTAAAAAGTGATTTTATTAAATACAAAAAAGTAGGATTTAAATGGTTCCAAGTAATAACAGACAGAACAAAGTGAATTACCAAGCAAAATAAAATAAAACACGCAAGTCTAAGCCTAATTCAGTAAGAAAACTCAATACAGATAAAATCTCACCCTCAGAGATGGTGAGATAAGCTTCTTTCACAGACTGGATGCCTTCCTAGTCTGGGCACAATCCTTTCCCCGGTACAGCCATTGTTCCAGCTCAGGTGGTAGCTAGGGGATTTCTCATGACTGCAGCCCCCTTTTTTCTGTTCCACCCCCTTACATATCTTTTACACAAGGCGGGATCCTTTGTTCCGCTCTGGGTTCCCACCCCTCCTTCTCAATGGAAAAGCACCAGGTTAAAGATGGATTCCAATTCAGATGACATGATTACATATCACTGTAAGACTTCATTGCCCATTTGCCAGCACACAAGTATACAGGAAGACTTACAAGTAAACAGAGCCATCTATAGTCAATTGTCCTGGTTAATGGGAGCCATCAAAATTCCAAACCACCATTAATGGCCCTCTCAGAGTTATATTTCATATTTCTAGTTTCAGATACAAGAGTGATATATTTGTACAAATAGGATGACCACACTCAGTAGATTATAAGCTTTGTAATGATACCTTACAAGAGATATTTTGCATGAAGCATATTCTAGATACATTATATTCACAATCATTAGCATATTTTCCTAAAATCATATAGAATGCAACATCACAGTAAGAGCCCCTCAGTAGAAAATCTATGGGAAAAAGGTATTCAGAAGAGCTGGCAGTGTCTCAAAGAGACAATATTTTTAAAGCACAACAGCAAAGAATCCCAATGTGAAGGAAAGATAGACAATATATAATCCACAAGGCCAATCCAACAAGCATAATGAGCTGTTCCGCTTCTCTGTCTCACAGCTCTCAAACTCAAAACTCAAAACCCTAGCCTCTTTATCTCTGAAATCAGGCAGTCTCCTCTCACTGAGGGCCTGAGCAGCCCTGGCTTATCATTGGCCCAGCAAACTGCTTGTCCGTATCACCCAGTATTGAAGCCTCTCTACTGGCCTCTATTGGCCCTTATTCTATCTCTAACCCTGACACCAAGCATTCTGGGAAGTGGTGTCTGAGGGCTCTGATAGCAATTATTGTTGTAGTGCATAAGGTATGGTGCCTTATGGCTCAGTTCAGAGTTCTAGGAGATGGCAAACTCCAAGTAAGGGTTACACCTACATGCAGTTCTCAAGAATAAATCATGCCAAACCAACCTAATTTCCTTCTTTAACAGCGATACTAGCCTAGTGGATAGGGTGGAAGTAGTAGAAATTATTCGTCTTGATTTAGTAAAGGTTGACACAGTCCCACATGACGTAAACTAGGAAAATGTGGTCTAGATTAAATTACTGTAAAGGGGGTGCACAAAGGGTTGAAAAACAGTAATTAATGGTTCACTGTCAAAGTGGGAGGACATATCTAGTGCGGTCCCGGAGGGGTCTGTCCTGTGCCTGGTACAATTCAATATTTTTCATTCAGGTCTTGGATAATGGAGTGGAGAGTATGCCTATAAACTTTGGAGTTGATACCAGGCTGGGAGGGATTGCAAGTACTTTGGAGCATGGGATTAGATTTCAAAAGAAGCTTGATAAACTGGAGAATCAGTCTGAAATCAATAAGATGAAAATCAATAAAGACAAGGGCAAAGCACTTAGGAAGAAAAAGTCAAATGCAAGAATACAAAATGGGGGATAACTGGCTAGGCAATACTCCTGCAGAAAAGGATCTGGGGATCAGTTGACTTGTATTCAGTTTTTGATCCATTATGAAAAAAAATGTAATTTTTTAAAGATATTTTTGGTTCTTTCAGCGAACTAAAAAGATCCGTTATTTGCGCAGCTCTACCTATGAGGTCTGTATTCAGAGGAGTGTTTGTTATATAAGTATCAGGGGGTAGCCTTGTTAGTTTGTATCCACAAAAACAACAAGGAGTCTGGTGGCACCTTCAAGATTAACAGATTTATTTGAGCATAAACTATCGTGGATAAAAAACCTACTTCTTCAGATGCATGGAGTGAAAATTACTGATACAGGCATTATTATACTGACACATGAAGAGAAGGGAGTTACCATACAAGTGGAGAACCAGTGCTGACAGGGCCAACTCAATCAGGGTGGATGTAGTCCACTCCCAATAATTGATGAGGAGGTGTCAATTCCAAGAGAGGGAAAGTTGCTTTTGTAGTGAGCCAGCCACTCCCAGCAAGTCCAAATTAATGGTTTTACATTTGCAAATGAATTTTATTTCTGCAGTTTCTCTTTGAAGTCTATTTCTGAACTTTTTCTATTGAAGTACGGGTACTTTTAAATCTGGCATAGAATGTCCAGGAAGATTGAAGTGTTCTCCTACTGGCTTTTGTATGTTACCATTCCTGATGTTCGGTTTGTGTCCATTTATTCTTTTACATAGAGACTCTCCAGTTTGGCCAATCTACATGGCAGAGGGGCATTGCTGGCACATGATGGCATATATAACATTAGTAGATGTGTAGGTGAATGAGTCCCTGATGATGTGGCTGATGTGGTTGGGTCTTCTGATGGTGTTGCTAGAGTAGATATGG
Source organism: Dermochelys coriacea (assembly GCF_009764565.3). Classification (NCBI taxonomy): domain Eukaryota; kingdom Metazoa; phylum Chordata; order Testudines; family Dermochelyidae; genus Dermochelys; species Dermochelys coriacea. The sequence goes on along the minus strand of NC_050070.1, from coordinate 38,400,666 downwards.
GGACAGAGTAAGCAAGGAAGTTTGTTACAGGGATCGGTTCCTGGGTTAGTGTTTTTGTGGTGTGGTGTATAGTTGCTGGTGAGTATTTGCTACAGGTTGGGGAGCTGTCTGTAAGCGAGGACTGGCCTGCCTCCCAAGGTCTGTGAGAGTGTGGGATTATTTTCCAAGATAGGTTGTAGATCATTGATGATGTGCTGGAGAGATTTTAGCTGGGAGCTGTATGTGATGGCCATTGGTGTTCTGTTATTTTCCTTGTTGGGCCTGTCCTATAATAAGTGACTTCTGGGTACCCCCCCGTCTTGCTCTGTCATTCTGTTTCCTCACTTCCCCAGGCGGGTATTGTAGTTTTAAGAATGCCTGATAAAGATCTTATAGGTGTTTGTCTCTGTCTGAGGGATTGGAGCAAATTCGGTATCATAGGGCTTGGCTATAGACAATGGATTGTGTGATATATCCTGGATGGAAGCTGGAGGCATGTAGGTAAGTATAGCATTCAGTAGGTTTCCGGTATAGGGTGGTGTTTATGTGACCATCAGCATAGTTGCTTGGAGCCCCATGATGCTGCTGTATTCAGTCCACTCTCTTTGGTGAAATGAAGGGCCTATGGGTAGTTTCTGGGAGTACTCCTCTTTTTTCCTGACCTACTGCAGCTCATAAGAACATAAGAATGGCTATACTGGGCAGGGGTACTGGAACAATTTGTATAGTGGGGGTGCTGAGAGCCATTGAACTAGGAAATCACTTCAAGAGAGGGGGTGTGGGAGCACTGCCAGCACCCCTAGTTCCAGCATGTATGATACTGGGTCAGACCAAAGGTTCATCTAGCCCAGTATCCTGTCTTCTGATAGTCGCCAATACCCGGTGCTTCAGAGGGAATGAGCAGAACATGTAATCATCAAGTGATCCATCCCCTGTCGCCCTTCACAGCTTCTGGTAAACAGAGCTCCTCATCCCCTCAGTGTCTTCAGTACCCTTTTTCAACCTCACCATCTATCCAGTCTTTTGGAGAGTTTGTGGGGCTACCAACATCACTAAAGGAAAGGAAAAGGACCTCTTGCATATTTCAAGGCTGGTGCTACCACAAAAAAATCTCAGTGGTATTACCTCTTTTTCTCTCCCCCCCCCAAACTTTTGTTTGGGTGATGAGGTAGATTGTGAAGGGGCATTTTAGATCAGCTGTTCTATGCCAAGAGGTTTTTGAGCCAGCAGATCTGATTGGAACTCATTTTGTTCTCTTTCTCTGGACCCAGTCTTGAGGGCTCTGGTCATAAACTGATAGACCTTAAGGCTAGAAGGGACGATCATGATAATCTAATCTGACCTCCTGTATGTTGCAGGCCTATACATCCACTCTTGTAATAGATCCATAACCTCTGGCTGAGTTACTGAAGTCCTCAAATCTTGATTTAAAGACTTAAAGTTACAGAGAATCCACCAATCACATTAGTGTAAACCTGCAAGTGACCCATGCCGCATGCTGCAGAGGAAGGTGAAAACCCCCAGGGTCTCTGCCAATCTGACCTGGAGGAAAATTCCTTCCTGACCCTAAATATTGCAATCAGTTGGACCCTGACCATTTCAGCAAGACCTGGCAGCCAGAAACCAGGAAAGAATTCTTCACAGTAACTCAGAGCCCTCCTGATCTAGTGTCCCATCACCAGTCATTGAGGGATATTTGGTATTAGCAAAAAGAAAAGGAGTACTTGTGGCACCTTAGAGACTAACAAATTTTGCTATTAGCAATAGCAAATCAGCTATATACTATTATATAATCATCCATACAGACTGTTTAAACAGCTTCCATTACTAATATTATAGGGATTGATTCAAATCTCACTGAAGCCAAGAGAAAGACTCCCACTGGCTCCAAATATGATGTGAATCAGGACCCCTGAGGTGCAGAAACACTAAGTTCAGTAGAGAATATAATAACGAACAGTTCAAAATGAAGATGAGCATTTTTCCCACTTGTTTCTTTCGTAGATTTTGTTCAGTGAGACTGAGTGTTGCCTGTGAACTCAGAGGTGTGTGACACTGTAGTATCTGTATTTGTTGGCTGGAATCAGACCTTGTGCTCTGCATGTTTCTGCTAATTAACATCGAGCTCTCTGCTCACTATCTGGCAGCAAAGGCAGAGTGATGTTTGTTTGTTTGGTATTTGTTTCCAATAAAGTAGATTCAGGAAAGGCACCATTTAATTTAATACTTGTGGTACCTTAGAGACTAACAAATTTATTAGAGCATAAGCTTTCGTGAGCTACAGCTCACTTCATCGGATGCGTCTCTAAGGTGCCACAAGTACTCCTTTTCTTTTTGCGAATACAGACTAACACGGCTGCTACTCTGAAACATTTAATTTAATGTTAAAGACCACAGTTTTCTTTCTAATTTGCCCCAGGATTGCTTGGCTAAATTCAGCTAATTTATACACATGTAGCTGATCAATAGAATTTGAACCTTATTTACTATTACTCCAAATATACCATTATTGTCCCAATTTTTTTTACTTTTGCATAAAGAATTTTAATTTTTTCATAAACATACAAAATACAAACATACAGGAAAGGCAGATTGAAAAAAAAAAGGTACCATTTTCAAAAGCAATGAAGTGATTTCGGAGTCCCTTTTGAAAATAAGACTTAGGGTCCTAGGTCACATATTTCAGAGTAGCAGCCGTGTTAGTCTGTATCCGCAAAAAGAAAAGGAGGACTTGTGGCACCTTAGAGACCAACAAATTTATTTGAGCATAAGCTTTTGCTGTAGCTCACGAAAGCTTATGCTCAAATAAATTTGTTAGTCTCTAAGGTGCCACAAGTCCTCATTTTCTTTTTTCTAAGTCAGATAGACATTTTTGAAATTTTTACTGCAAGTCTATACAACTGTAAATCTTTGCTTGATAGAGGAAAACTTCTGAAATGAAAACAAAAAAGTTCAAATTTGGTCCAAGGCATTTGTCAGTATCTGGGAGGAGGGCATCATGCTGGAAATAGGGTGCTGGGGCTTGAAATAGTTATAACCCTCTGGCTTGAAATAGTAACAACAATCCAAATACTGGGTTTCTGCCTTCAGCCCCCCCACTGTAATAATTGTTCCAGCACTACTAGAGGGAGGGGGATAAAGTGACTATATACAAGAGGGAATATTAGTCCACATTATGAAAAAAATTCAAGACCCTGTAGTAGAGGATTAGATTTGTATAATTTATTTTTGGTGTTCTTAATGCAACATTTACAAAATTTTAAATAAATGTCCATGCTAAAGAAATATAAATACTAAGTAAAGAACTAAAGCTATTAGAAGAGCACAGCTGCAGTGTAACAAAAAATTAAACGTGAGACAGAACATGCTGCTTCAAGTAATACATTTTTGTTTGCCAAGCTCACAGCTAATATATTTTACAGGTTTATCCTTTACAGTTTCCTCTCCAATATTATTATTTCAATATGCTTTTGCAAAGCAAATAAAAAGCAGCAGCATTTATGGAAATATGTGTGATCCACAGATACTAAAAATGCAGTTTCTCTTCTAGTGGGCCACCAACCCCACCAATGTTCAGCTTAGATATTTGGTGCCTTTTGCCATAAGGGAACCATAAAACGTCTTGCCATAATGGAACCATTTCCTATAATGTGTAAACCGCCCCCGTATGTTTACGCTGAGGTTTTACAAGGCAACAAATCATCTTCCTCAAACTAGCCTAACAAGGGAGAACAAATGTTATCGCTGACAACACCTACAAGCTAATTGCACATACATAATTTGAAGCTGCTCAAAGCATATGTATTTCTGATCTAGGATTTTCACTTTCTTAGGTAAGAGTTTGAATATCAGTTTATTTAGACTTATTCATGGACTCTGTGTATTTTTGGGTAGCTGAGGGTGATAATAAGAATACTTGTCACTTAGGTATATTCTTATATTGAGAACAGCAAGGCATGTGGCACAGTGATGAGAAGCTTGAACCATTGCTCTGAGATACTCAGATGGATTGCAGTCACCTCACAAAAAAAGGGCGCTATATATCCAGTGCCATAGAGATGAATGAGCAGGTGGAGCTCCAGAGTTCCAGTGTAAGGGAGACATCAAGAGGCCCTTCCCAAAAGGAGAAGACATCTGCCACAAGATGATGAAACCTACCAAATAAAGATGATCCTTTTGGATAGGATTTTTGTGGTGAGTAGTCAATCAAGAGTGCACCAGGAAGGGGAGCTCTCATGAAATCAGTAAAGGAGGAGCAGGAACTGTGACAGATCTCTGCTAACCCAAGCCAGGGAAAAGGGAGGTCCCTTCTGCTTTCAGCAGAGGAGGGAGAACTGTGCTTCCAGAAACTAACCCCACATCCCTGCTTGTGGTTTAAAACCTATATTCCCTCTGCAGGTATTTGTGGCCCATAAGTCTTGGAGCCTGGCAAGACAAAAAGGGTTATCTGTTAACTAGTTATGAAGGGAAACTTGCCTTAAGCGATCACTCAGTGAACTTACAAAAGTAGTTTCTTAACAGAAGTAGTTATTTGCTGATGATTTTTTAAAGCAAGAGAGTGCCCTCAAAGGATGATCTCATTGACTGTTACTCACATGAGAAGAGAGAAGAATGTGTTCAATTATAGCATATTCTAAAGAAGGTGCTCAGATATATGAAACTTGCTGTCCTAATCTAAAAAGAGATCAGATCCATTAACATCTCAGAAACATCCAGAGAGGAAATAATGAGGAGACTAGAATAGCCCAGTCTTTTATTACTTGGAGGCACCCAGCCAGGTTCTTCAGTAACTTCTTGGCACCATGAAACCCATGTGATAGCTCTTGTGCTATGCAGGCACTCAAATAACTGGTAATGAGTGCGGTATGAGAGAGAGACGAAAAACCCAAGTTCACAACTGACCTTATGGAGACCTCAAACCTTGGTGTATACCCTTGCATCTTCATACCTTAAAATATCAGGTGTTTCCATACAATGCAATGAAAATTAAGTAATTTAACTATACACAAAAACAGGCTGGTTCCACTACAATCCACTATGTCCTTTCAACCAGTGGTCTGTTTGGGACAGAATAGCTCTATAGTTGCCAGCATCCACTCATTGCAATTTGTAAAGATTATTGTCTGGAGATGAAATGGACAAAAGCAAGGTAAGGAGCATCGCTAGCAAATACAGATGGAGTCAATTGCTTTCAGTAAAATTGGCAATCTAGACACTTTCAAGAATCCTTATTTGAATATTTTTCACTACTGTTGGCTTGTCAGAAATCCAAGGCAATGAGGAAACTAAAAAAATCAATTCAGTTGTTGAGTACTCTATGAAGTGTTACATAGGTGACTGGCATACCTACAAGATTCCCAGTAGTTGACTGATATGTGCTTGTCAAATAAAAATGATATTCCTTCTGGGAACTTGATTTGGTTGTTCACAACATGACCCCTCAGACCTGAAATTTTCAAAGCATTCTAAAGATAGATACAAAGTGCTTAAATGGCACAATTATTTAGCTGTTAGTGGCAGGTTTTTCTGCTTGGTACCATGAAAATATCACCCCTGCCTGAAATATCCGTGGATGTACCTTTCCTCTCCTTTTCACATATTCTAATACATATGAAGTAGATGTACATTGTACATCATTGACAAAAATCAAACACTTTTACTACCTTTTATCAGAATTTACTGAAAATGTTCTGACTGTTTTATCCTGCTCAGGTTCTCACCATTGCAACTCCTTGTCCAATTGCACTTCCTCAAATTCTGCTGTTTTGTCACCCCACTATACTCCCTTTTTCTGTGCTTTGCTATCTTAATTCATGCCATCTAGCTATCATAGAACCTAAATTCCTGTTGGCAGGGGTCTTGTATATTTACAAAGCACTATATACATATATATATTCATTTATTATCATTATAAATTTAGCAAAGTATCATAGAGAAAGTAACTTATTATTCCTGACTTCACAGAGAGGCATATATATTTTTTACTCTAACTATTACCTTCTGTTAGGGGCTTATTCCTTCACCCTCTTACTTCCCTTTCTCTGGAGGTGATAGGCATTATCAAGACAGGATTGTATTCCTAACAGCCCAACAGCACCTTCTTTCAATGTGACTAGTTTGGAATGTGAAGATGTGACCAGTCGCTTCCCAGCTTATGGCTGCCTCTGCTGCTTAGCCTAAGAACAGGGCCTCAGACTGTCACAGTGAGAGAAGGCCCTTACACAGATTCTTTCTTGTATACCTCTATTACTAGCTAAATGATAACCATATACCTAAATTCTTAAAGTATAGGCCTTTACAGGCGGGCCTGAATATCTATATCCTAACACTCCACCCCTTTTTTTCTTTTGGGATCCTCCTGCCCAGGTATCCCTGGAAAAGCATAGGACATATGGCGACACATTTCCTGATAGGGCCAGGCATCAAGGTGGAAGGTGTCGATATTCCATTTGTCCCACTGCCCCTTGTGTAGTATAGTGCCCTGCACCTTCTCTCGGACGGGCATACCATACCTATTTCAATTAGTGTTCCAGACTTCCCATTATAGTGGGCCCGAGAAGGTTGAGTCCGGGTTGTCTAGTACACTGCAGGGTGGGGAGGGCTTACTACATTACTTATAGGTTATCTCCATATGCAGCACAAGTACACAAGTACAGTTAACAATATAAAATCCACAGCAACACCGAGTCTTGACCACTGCAGTATGGTCCAACATTCGAGCCACCACCAAAACACTGCCTCTCCTCCTTTGACAGGGTCAAGATCTTATGTGTCCAGTTGCTGGCAGTTGCAACATGCTGCCCCTGCAGGTTTTGTGAGCTTTTGTCCATATCATAAGTCCATTGAATGTTCACAAAGAAATGGGATATTGTCCAAACCAGTTTAACCACTTGGTATGGAATCAGGCAGTATGCCCTGGTTTGATTATTTACAGCAATAAGATTCACAGATCCATTTGTGCACCAAAGTCCAGATATAAACATATAGATGGGTGTAGTTTGGTTAAGGGCTGGTGTAATTGTGCCCCCAATAATATGTACATTCCCAGCAAAACACCTTATACACAGAACACCCAATTGTCCACCCCTTGCATAGGCCATTGATCCTGCTCCTCCATAATCATAGGAGAGGGGCACATCCAAACATCTTCTCTTGATTTACACCACTTTGCATACCCCTCCATTGATTCCCAGTGAGCTCCTCCCCTTCTCACTATTTCCATAGGGCTTGTGGGGACCACCTCAGTTGCTGTTCCATTTCCAGGTACCATGATAGCTATTACACAGGTGCTGGCCTCCTCGTTGAGCATTTTGCATTCCCATACACATCTCCCCCCAAGGTCAGCCTCTTGAAGCCATCCCCACCCACATCATGAGGTTTTTTGTTTATTGAAACACAAGAATGTTAGCAACAACACAAACACCACAGACAAACAACACAAAACATAGATCCATGGTATTCTGGGTTATTTTTCCTCTAGCACCTGCTTGCATGTCGAGTGAAAAACAAAAGAAACAATTTCCAGCACCCCCTAGTGGGGACAGATTATTGCTTAATAATAATAATACCACTTTCTTTTACAAATTTCCATGCTAATTGCAGGAAAAAACAGAATAATTACCTCCAGGCTGTCCTTATTTTGTTCTATATAGTCAGGCTAGTGAATTATCCCACTCACTGGTCATTTATGAAATTCATGAAGTGGTGTACCTCAGTTTCTCCTCTTGTACAACTGACCAGGTTTGCAGTAGTTTCTCTGCTGTACCAAGCATTAAGTTTATTCTTAGGTAATAGCTGAGACACAGCTTTAGATTTCAGCACTGTACACGTACACACACACACACACACACACACACACACACACTTTAGGGTTAACCTATTCCCCTTGTTTTCAAGCCTGACTTGTTTGGTTCACCTCCCTTTCCTGGAGGGCCATAATCTGAGTCTTCTAGTAACTTGTTTGCTGACCAGATGTATTGATTATTTGCATCAGCTAGGTAATTTGCATTTAAACAGAGGCTTTCTAGCTCGCTTATGGATCCAAAGCTATTAGCAGCTCAGAGACGGTCTTAAAAGGGGCACAATCCACTTCCACTAGAGTTCTGATTACTTTCCACTTTCATCTCCTGCTCCAAATCACACAAAGATCTGAAAAAGAAAGTACAATCTATTGTGGCCCCTTTTGGAGTACCATGTTTTGTTTGCATTTCTTTTACCCTTCTCCAGTGTACACTGCACATGTCCTGGGAAAATACACATTCCTTCCATAGTTTAACCTCCATAACATTATATTAGCCATATTAATTTTACACAAGGTGTAACTGCCTCCCCCGTGCCCACAGAGTTTTTATGCATACCCACCAAAGCAACAATCTGATCCTCCAGAGCCATCCCAAGGCTTAGTGTTCCCATCATTCCTCCCCTTTTCCTTTTCTTTTACCTGTGCACACACACAATTCTCTTTTGCCTAACATTTCTTGCACTGCGATTACTCTTTTATACAACTGTACCTTGATTACACTCCCATCTTGTACAATTAGACACAACAAGGGGCAGCCAAGTTAAGTTCCAATAGAAACCCCTTACATTCCTTTAGTGATTTTGATTACATTACCCAATAGTCAAATAATTTTGATCAGATTATCTCTTTGCCTGCTGCCTGCAGCAGTTTCTTATAGACCATTTCTGTGGGAAAATGGCCCATTTTCCTCAGAATAGCTGTAAAGGCTTCTGGGGACAGAAGCATAGTGGTGGTAGTAGCCACTCTACCTGACCCCCCCTTGTTATAATTTAATTACCAAGCTTCCATCCAATGTGACTGCACAGAGTGCACATACAGTTACATTTATATAACTGGGTTTTATCATTAAACAAAAACTTCCTTCTTGTAACACCACAACTGTTACTCTTAACATCTTCACAACAATTCTCTTTTACCATTTTCACACTCCGAAATGTTTACTTTCCTGCAAACCCTCTATTATCAATTTTTGCAAAAGCTATTTGTAACTTTTCACTCACTTCTTTAAATCACTTACTCCTACATTTAGTTCTTTAAGGTAGTGCAATGTGTCTGTAACAACTTAGCCACCAAGTACAATTATTGCCACACAGCTTCCTTAACCTGTGCTGTCTTTACTTTGAGACTGTTCAAAGAGGCAGTAAAACATTTGTCTCCATGAATGCCCATGGATCTTGTACTCCAAAAATTCCAGTGGAATACAGCAGACCTCCCTCATACTTTGTCCAAAAAAACAAAAACATTTCACATAAGTGTCCAAAGTACCCTCCATTAAAACTTCAGAAAAATAAAAGTGTGGAAAGGCGGGGAAAGAGGTGGAAAGAAACCAATTAAGCCTGTCAGGTCAGTTTAAAGTATAGGCTACCAGCAGCAAATTAAGTAAAGCGAGAAAAAGAAGAAGGAAAAGAAGAAAAGGATATAGTTAGCTCTGAGCCAAGAGTAGGCTCTCTGGGTTGAAACAGTTGGGAACCCTTATCTCCAGGTTCTCATCCTGTCTCTGGGAGAAGAGTGGGGGTTGTTACTTGCTCCTGCAAACCCTGCCATTTTGCACTTTGAAACCTTTTTTTTTTGTTCCCCTCTCCACTCCCCCAGGACCAACTCCCAGCTCCAGTATCTAAAGGTAGTTTGTTAACTCTACTTTTGACTTTAAACCCTGTTGTGCAAAATCATCTTTAACTACCCTAACTAATTTACAACCCTTCAGCAGCCCTCGCTGAAGCAGCACCAAACTTGAAAGATTACTGGCAGCTTCCCATAATGCTGCCCTTACTTCAAACCTCTCACAAGCAGACAGAAGTGCCTCCTTTCTCTGGAAGGCATTCAGTCCCTATGGACAAGTTCCTTCTGTCACTACCCATATACCAAGGATGGTGGCCTCCTCAGCCACCCCTATCCCTCTGGGTCCCCTAACACTTACTCCATTTCCTTTTAATCTCATCCCAGGTTGACCCCTGCACCTGGTATGGGCCCAGGTTCTTCCTTATCCATTTATCCAAAAAATCCTTTACCCTGGCTTGCCAGAACCCACAACTACCATCACGAGAGTTCGCTATATACCCCCTCCAAGCAGCTGCATGGACTGTTCGGGAGGGGGATTTACAGGCTGCCACTCACTTATTCGATGCAATGTATCCAAGTCACGGCACCAAGATGTTAGGTGCTTATTCCTTCACCCGCTTACTTCCCTGTCCTTCTCGCATGAACAGAGAAACAATACCCAAAGTCCAAAGGTGCAAACAATTCGATGTCTATTGGGGTGAACTTCCAGCAAGCATGATTTCAGTTTCCTTCCTTTGTGTACGCCTTCTCATCTCTGACACCACAGACCCTTACCTGTGTCCCTGTTCCCATTCCCCCCCTTAGCAAAACATGATTCCAATTTCCCCACCCCCATTCCCATTTCCACCATTTCCTTCCTGATTGACCGCAGACTATATAGTAAAACTTGAGTTCTGCTTAGCTATACCTTAACCAATCATTTTACTGAAATTTAACTAATATGATTATTTAACCAATTATATCCCACCACCTTAATTAGTTTACACCCAGCAAAATTAATTATACAGCAGACAGGAACAATCACAGAACCAGACAGAGATTATACAGACAAACAATAGGGAAATGGGGACTACAGTGACAGAACAACAAAGAAATGAGGATTTCACATCCCAGCTATTGATAAGTGAGTTCTTGCCAGACAGGATGCTATGAAACTAAATTTCCTTTTACATCTTCTAGGCACTTCCCTTTCTCTGGAGGTGATAGGCATTATCAGGACAGTATTGTATTCCTAACAGCCCAATAAGAAAAGGAGTACTTGTGGCACCTTAGAGACTAACAAATTTATTAACAGCCCAATAGCACCTTATGTCGATGTGACTGGTTTGGAATGTGAAAATGTGACCATTCGCTTACCAGCTTATGGCTGCCTCTGCTGCTTAGCCAAAGGTCTTAGCCTAAGAACAGAGCCTCAGACTGACACAGTGAGAGAAGGCCCTTACACGGCGGACAGTGATTTTGAGTCTTCCTTTTCTACCTCTATAACTAGCTAAGTGATAAGAATACACCTAAATTCTTAGAGTATAGGCCTTTACAGACAGGTTTGGATATCTATATCTTAACACTTTCCTTTGTATAAACAAAATTATTTGATTTCTCTCTGAAAATGAGTTATTAGATACACTAATTGGGATAGAAGCTAGATATTTGTATGTACATTATACTTTCTCTTCCCCTCTTGCAGGTATACAAAAATAGTGTATAATATATAAAAACAGTTTAAATAAGCAATTCATTCATATAAAGAGGTTGATTAATTTTTGTTACATTTATATTATTATTGGGTGTTTTGAAAAATTTGATCAGGGTAACCATTGGGTCTGGTTATTGATAAGTGTATCTTTAAAAGATTCTGTGGCGTGCTCAGAACGCTTGATGAGTACTGTTTTATTTAGTAAAATAAATTAATAAAGACATAGCTGTTTATGAATTGGCTAGCCACTCTCTCTCTCTGTATTTCTTTTTTCAAATTTATAAAGGTTGTGCACTACTTTGCCATAAAGCAGTTGCCAACAGGCCAGATTCTGTTCTGACTAACTTACACCAGTGTAAAAAGAAAAGGAGTACTTGTGGCATCTTAGAGACTAACAAATTTATTTCAGCATAAGCTTTCGTGAGCTACAGCTCACTTCATTGGATGCAGCAGTGTGAATCTCCATTACTTTCAGTGCAGTTATTTTGGATTTTTACAAGGCTGTAACTGAGATCAGCCGCACCTATGCATTTTTAAAAGGGATTGCAAGTTTTTCATACATTTGAAAGGCATTGTGCATTCATGAAAAATTTGCTAGGGAAAGCTCTGCAGAATAGAACTCATGCTGATATTATAATGTGGTCTTTTTCCCCCTTAAAGTGAGTGAATCAACTGGTGAAATGAGTGGAAAAAGTTCTATAAAACTTGGGGGAGAAAGTAGTTATGACTGTAGGAGGAGCTACGCTCAGAACTGAATATTCTGACTGTAATTTGCTCCTCTCACCTATCCTGACAAACACTGCTACATACATTCTCTTGATTTTATTATGGTGATGATTGTTTTAATTTATTTATACAGATGCATAAATGTGTGGAATTTTAAAGATAAAAGGCAATTTATCTGATTCTCCTCTCTTGCAGAGGTGTAAATCCAGAATAAATATAATGGAGTTACATGACTGTAAAGCCTGTGTAAAAGAGATCAGAATTAATCCCACTGTTCCTGTCTGAAGAATTTACCATCCAAATTATGAGTTTATGATGTGAATTACTTTTTTCATTGGTTTGTTAGTTTAATAAATGAGGAATATTTACCGATCAAGACTGGTTCCAGCAAGGATTTTTCCTAAAAAGCTATCCAGACATGTCACATGTAGAGAGAATATTTCCTTGAGAACCAGTATAGCTATTCATTTTTACATTTCTTCCACTGAAAACTGATCTACCAATGCCTTCAGGCAACTAATTACACTGAAAATGAATGTTGGAAATGATTGTATTTATTTTCAGAGTGCTAAACTATACAAGTGGTTTTTGGAAGAGTACATTAGCAGAAACATATGGACTCATATCAAATACGCTGTTTAGCTGACTGAATAGAAATTAACATTCTTTAGCAGAAAAATATTTCAAGGGGAACAGTGATTTGCATAATATAATAGAAATTATGAAAAAAATCAACCTTATAGCTGAGTGACTGGGGTACAAAATAAATATGCAGCCCAAACCTTTCCTTCATGCTCATAAATATCTCATCAGGCCCATGCTCTCCCACTTACCTGTAATGATTTGGTTTGTGCTCTCTTGTGTATCTATAACTTTAGGTATCAGCTACACCTAAGAATCATTCTTACTCAGAGAAAGATTTAGGCAGAATAGACTATTTCTCAGTATCAAAGATGAGTTCCACCACATCCAATTGTATTGTTTTCTTGCAGGAGCTATTGCTTAACATTCAGAGAAACAGAACTAATCAGACTATAATGAATAGACTATGAATAACAATAATAATTAATTAATAAGACTATCTACAAAAGGACTGTGTGGTGGTTTGCAGTGAAGTTTAAGCAATTCCATTATCGACTGCTCCAGGTACAGGACCATACTTCCCTTGAAGCTGCTCAATCAACATTCTTTGCTGTGGTAGGACACAAGCTCTTTGCTTCTCCCTGTTTTTTATTTTGCACTCCACGCTGGTGTTTTCTCTGCCTGGTTATTCAAGCTGCTGCTCTTACTTTCTCTGAGTGGATCAGTTAGGAGTACTTGCTGAGCTCTTTACCATGGCATCTCAGGCGCTCAGAAAGTGGAGAGGCTCCTTGCTGTGCACTCACCAATCTCAGGAAGGGACTCCTCACTTATCAGGAGGGACTCATCAGGAGACAATGCTGCATTTACTGTTATGATTTTCTCTGTGGAGTGGGGAGGCTTTGGGAAATTATGTGAAGTCAGATTTTGTGGTCTCTAGAAGAAAGTTTTATGCACAGTCTGGATGATTAGTAGGTAATCAAGCCTGGAAATCAGTTCTGGCAATAGTTCTCCTGTGCGTGCTTCTACTGTGGCAAGAAAGCAATTCTGTAGTGCCTGGGCCTTGCTCGCAGTGTGTAGTGACAAGGAAAAATTTCAGGAAACTCTTTCCACACCTAGCGAGGATTGCCCTCTGCTCATTCAAGTCATGCATAAAACGTTTTTCTAACTGTATTATGCTGCTGACTATGAATTAATAAGAAATGCTTGATTTATCATTGGAGAGTGCTTTAGAAGGCATCTAATTGAATTCCTCTTTCTCTCACCATGATGTTAGATGGAGATATACAGTCATATGGTGTCTTTTGTGGTTTTGGGTGAATTTTGCCATTCAGTATTGTCCATTGAGATACAATGAAAACTGGAAGAATTGTTTGTTTTTAAAACATTAACACCATTAACTTAATATTTGTGCTAATGGGTAAATACAAACTTTTGTACACATTTTGTGATACATATTACTGACTAGAAACTTTGTTTCATTTTATTTTCCTTTGTATACCAAGCCTTAAACTGTTTTTTGCAGCAGACAATGGTTTTATCTTGTATTATAATATTTCCTGAAAATTTCATGACCCCAGAGATATCATCTAATCATTTTTTGTTAAGAAATATATACATATTTCTTTCTTCTTTTTTATGTCTTTTCATGCACCTTTTACTCTGATCTCTCTCTCTTTTTTTTAATCCCAGTTTTTCTCTGGCAGTACAAAGCACCAAGAAAGCTGCCTGGTCTTGGAATTTTGTAACAAAGGGCACACCGAGGTTCATCCCCCAGAATAGGGGGCATCCCTGAACGTAAAAGAATGTTGTTAACAGTGATTCTATTCCCCAGTAATCCTTGGGTGCTCGTACAGCTCCTTAGGGGTACAGGCAGCTGGATGCAAATTAGAGCAGATTTTACTTATATTCTAGGGACTGGTCCAGAGCAAGGCTGGCACCATGATCAGGGGAACATAAGAAAGGCTAAAGTTACCTCTGCTGTTGCTCTTCTTCCTCTGGTCTTGCACTGAGACCTTGAGTTTGTGCAAAAATGTGCCTGCAGTATTATCTTATGCTATTGGAAAGTAGACAGTTTATAATACACTCATTAGTCATATACCATTTACATCAGTAATCACCTTAATTCATTTTCATAGGGGTTTGTATTTCACAGAATCATAGAAATGTAGGACTGGAAAGGACTATGATAGGTCATCTTATCCAGTCCCCTGAACTGTTCTTAAAACCCTCCAGTGATGGAGATTCCACAACCTCCCTAAATAACTTGTTCCAATTCTAAACTACCCTTCCAGTTAGGAAGTTTTCCCTAACGTCTACCCTACATTTCCTTAGCTACAATTTAAGCCCATTACCTCTTTTCTTGTCCTCAGTGGATAAGAACAATTCATCGCTCTCTGCTTTATAACGGGGGGGAGGGGGAGAGAGGAAGGAACCACCAATGACTCTGTTACACTGCCTTTTACGTACTTGAAGACTGTCCCTCCTCAGTCTTCTCTTCTCCAGACAAAACAAACCCAGTTTTTTCAATCTTCCCTCATAGGTCATGTTTTCGTAGGTCTGGACTTTTTCCAATTAGTCCACATCTTTCCTGAAGTGTGGTGCTCAAAATTGGACACAGTATTCCAATTGAGCCCTGACCAGTGCTGAGTAGAGTGAAAGAATCACTTTTTGTGTCATGCCTACAACACTCGTGCCCATACATCCCAGAATGATGTTTGCTATTTCTGCTACAATATCACCTTGTTGACACACATTTAGTTTGTGATCCACTATAACCCCCAAATCGTTTTCTGCAGTACTCCTTCCTAGGCAGTCATTTCCCTGTTTGTATTTGTGCAATTGATTATTCTTCCTAAGTGCAGTACTTTGCATTTGTCCTTATTGAATTTCATCATGTTTCTCTCAGAACATTTCTCCAGTTTCTCAAGACTATTTTGAATTCTAATACTGTCCTCCAAAATACTTACAACCCCTCCCAGCTTGGTATTATCCACAAACTTTATAAGTGTACTCTCTATGCTATTATCCAAATCATTTATGAAGATTTTTGAATACAACTAGACCCAGGACATATCCCTGTGGGACCCCACTCTATATGCCCTTCCAGCTTGACCTAAATCATTGATAACTATACTTTAGGTATGATTTTCCAATCAGTTGTTCCACCCACTTTATAGTAGATTTGATTATGCTATAATTCCCTAGTTTGCTTATGAGGTCATGCAAAGTATCAAAAGCCTTACTAAAGTCAAGATATATCACATCTAATACTTTCCTCCTATTCACAAGGCTTGTTGCTCTGTCAAGGAAGGATATTAGGTTGGTTTGACATGATTTGTTCTTGACAAATCCATGTTGACTGTTACTTACCACCTTATCTTCTAGGTGCTTACAAAATGGTTGTTTGATTTAATGTTTCCTGCATTATCTTTCTGGGTAGTGAAATTAAGTTGATGGCTCTACAATTCCCTGGGTTGTCCTTCTTCCCCTTTTATAGATAGATATTATATTTGCTCTTTTCCTGTCCTCTGGGATCTCTCCTGTCCTACACAAGTTCTCAAAGATAATAGCTAATGGCTCGGCTCAGAGATCTCTTCAGCCAGTTTCTTAAGTATTCTAGGCTGTATTTTGTCAGGCCCTGCTGACTTGAAGACATCTAACTTGTCTAAGTAATTCTTAGCTTGTTCTTTCCCAATTTTAACTTCAAATCCTTCCCCATTTACACTGATATTCACTTTGTTAGTCATCCAATCACTGTTAATTTTTGGGGGGTGAAAACTGAAACAAAAAGGGCATTTGACACTTCGGTCATTTCTTCACTTTCTGCTATGGTATTTCCTTCCTCATTGAGTAATGGACCTACTCTGTCCTTGGTCATGTTCTTGCTTATCATGTATTTGTAAAATGTTGTCTTGTTGTCCTTTATGTCTCTAACTAGTTTAATCTTGTTTTGTGCCTTGGCTTTCTAATTCTGTCCCTACATGCTTATGGTATTTTCCTGTATTTATTCTTCATAATTTAACCTAGTTTCCACTTTTTGTATAATTCTTTTTTGAGTTTCAGGTCGTTGAAGATCTCCTGGTTAAACTAGGGACAAGCTGGGTACTAAAGTTAAACTGACTGGTCTACAATTACCTGGATTGTCCTTATTCCCCTTTTTAAAGATAGGTACCATATTTGTTCTTTTCCTGTCCTCTGGGATCTCTCCTGTCCTCTTTTCATATTACATATCTTTCTGACACAATAGTATAGTTTGCTTTTATGCCCTTAATAATATTTCTTTGAAAAATTGCCAACTCCCCTGAACTTTTTTCCCTTAAATTTGTTTCACATGGGATCTTACCTACTAATTCCTTGAGTTTGCTCAAGTCTGCCTTTTTGAAGTCCATTGTCTGCTGTTCTGCTGTTTCACCATCTACCATTCTTTAGAGTCATGAACTCATCATTTCATGATCACTTTCACCAAACTTGCCTTCCACCTTCAAATTCCCACCCAGTTCCTCCCCATTTGTCAGAATCAAATCTAGAATAAACTGTCCACTAGTAGCTTTCTCTACCTTCTGAAATTGAAAAAAAAAATGGTCTCCAATACATTCCAAGAACTTGTTGGATAAGTTGTGCCTGCTGTATTGTTTTCCCAACAGATGTCTGGGTAGTTGAATTTCCCCCATCACCACCAAGTCCTGTGCTTTGGCTAATTTTGTTATCTGTTTAAAAAAAACTTTATCTACCTCTTCTTCCTGGTTACATGGTCTACAGTAAACCTCTAGCATGACATCATCTTTGGGATATTTTTTACCCCTCTTATACTTACCCAGAGACTTTCAACTGGTTTGCCGCCACTTCTGTCTCAACCTCAGTCTCAACCGCAAATGTGTGCATATTTGATATGCGAGTCAATGCTTACTCCATTTTTCGCTGCCTGTCCTTCCTGAACAAGTTGTACACTTCTATACTAATATTCCAATCATGTGAATTATCCCACCATGTCTCTGTTTATCAATTATGTCATAATTGTGATTATTCACTACTGTCTTTAGTGCTTCCTATTTATTCCCCATACTTCTTGCATTAGTATACAGACATCTTAGATATTCATTAGATTTCCCCTCTATATTTCCTCGTCTGCCTTTGTCCCCGCTATGATTGTCCACCTTCCCCACAGATTCCCACTCTTCACCGGGTCTTCATGTTCTGGACTTACCTACTTACTGCCACTGTGTCTTTGTTTCTTTTGAACTCCCACTTAGATCTTGGTTGGGAGGTCTCCCCAGGGCAATTCTTTACCTTTTCCAGTTGAAATGTTCTCTTCTTTTTATAGCTTTGACTCTGGAGGTCATTTGTCTTCATGTCTTCCAAGGTTTAAATCACTAAAATGGCATTATCTAAGTTTATGTATTCAGACTGTTGGCCGATGGACATAGTTTACAGTAAACATCTTTTTATGTTTAATCAAATGATGTCAGATTTGATCTTTATCATGTAATCTTCAGTTCTATAGCTAAATTTTGAACCCATTATTCTCAAGAGGATTTGAAATTCAGGAATGATCCTAGTTATTTGCAAATGTGTGGTTCCACAAGCCTTGAATGTGTGGTAGGTTGTATACTGTCAGCACTTCCTTCTTTGACCACTTCTTACCATCACTTATTGGCTCACATTAACCCATCCCACACCCCTTGACAAATTGCTTGATAACCTAAAGAGTCTCCTTAAACAAATGCACTAATCAACAATTCTCAGGGCAATATCACTCTGGTAAATTTCCTAATCATCTCCTATTTAATCCAATGTGAGACTTCCCTCCCACCCCACCCCACCCCCCCTGTTCCTCAGACGTTCTTGTTAACTGCTGGAAATGGCCCACTTTGATTATCACCATAAAAGGTTTTCCTCCTCCCCCCCCCCACCTTCCTGCTGGTAATAGCTCATCTTAAGTGATCACTCTCCTTACAGTGTATATGATAAAACCCATTGTTTCATGTTCTCTGTGTATGTATATAAATCTCCCCACTGTATTTTTCACTGAATGCATCTGATGAAGTGAGCTGTAGCTCACGAAAGCTTATGCTCAAATAAATTTGTTAGTCTCTAAGGTGCCATAAGTACTCCTTTTCTTTTTGCGAATACAGACTAACACAGCTGCTACTCTGAAACCTATTCATTTTAGTGGTCACTAGAGCAGGCCTGAAATCTTCTGAGCTTCCCTTCCTGAGCTGCCAGTGTGTGTCCTTTCACACACTAAGCTGTTTGTGGAAGCCTTTAGAGGCTCTTACGCAATTTATTTCATGCTGGGACCAATAAAGCCTTGGGCTGACTGCACTGAAATTTAATTATATCAATCTCTGCATCTTACAAAACTCCATTCTAGCTATCTTCACTCTCAAAGGTACCACCAAAGTATAATGTCAAAAGTTCTTAAACTTATGGGTTGGTGGGAACACATCCAGGACAGAACATAGGATCTGAAAATTTATCAGTGGAGCATAAGCAGTTTGGAGCTATCACCTTTCTTCTGGCTTTTTCCTTTTTTTTTTTTTTTTACTGTTATGAGCAACTATGTACATGTCTGCTGCTATAAAATCAATTTTAATCAATTTAGAAATAAAATCATCTTACACTTATTTAACAAAGATTCAGAAATTCATGATAATATATAGATATCTCTCTCTCTCTCTCTCTCTCTCTCTCTCTCTCGGGAGATTGCATAAACTATTTGAGAAATATTTCATGAACAGAGTCACGTTTAATTTTTGTAAATAATATTATAAAGAAATATAGAATATATTTTCAAATAAGAGATAATTCTTGAAAAATATTTAAAATATAAAGAGCCTATCTATTGTTTATCCATCCTCTGAACAATTTTCATCATTTTGTTTTTAAAAATATTTATCATACTTTGAGAGCAATTTTCTCAATGTTTAACATTATAAACATTTTGTCAAACAACACTTCAACATCTGATATTTATATATTTGTAGTTAATATTTGTATTTAAAGTTTTGATTACTTTTTCTAAAATACATATTTGATGATAACTTTGTTAGGGTATGTAAGGGTTAAGTAAAAACCTGGGTAACCACTATAGGGAGGAAGGCACAGGCACACAAATTTCTTTGCTTGATAGATAAAGTTGCCACCCTTTTCCCTCCCCTTCTGCTTTTTAAGGATAGATAAGTGTTGCGGTTACATAAGGAATGTGGTTGTCTGAGGGATATCCTTTGTGTGAAGAAGTGATATCTCCCCACTCCCTTCCTTTCCCAGCTACATAAACGATCTCGGGGTCATGGCCCCTTCCTCCCTCCCCTGTGAACTGCTGATTAAGAGAACTTGTGGCTTCAACTACTGCAAAGAAATGTATCTTCAAGGTAAAAATGTCTGTATAATATGCTTAATGGTGTAAACAGTAAACGGGCGGGTATAATTATATTCAGTATATAACTATTAATATTCATTTTATGGGCATTCATATTACTAAATAAAGGTTTTGGGGGTGGTGCAGTAAATGTGAGTATTTACATATTAACTTAGATAAAAGAGCATACTGTGATTAACTCAGTGAGTACTGGACAATTGGGTCGAGGGGAACAAGTACTGCAATAAATATTCAATCTGCCTCTGGGTCCTCCTGTTCCTTCTTTTCATCTCTAACAAACTTGATTTTACTTTATGCACTGCTTGACTGACACATTTTCTCATCTGGTTAAACAATCTGTAGTAAGAATCACTCTACAAAAGGAGAATATTATAGGAGAATGTTTTAGTATTGAACACAAAAATCCATGGATTTGAAACAGACTTCAAACAACCAAAACTTTTGCAAGGTTCTGTTATACAATGACATAGTGAAAGAAGACATGAAAAGAGGGAAGAGGCTGTGACTTACTATATGTTTGGACAGCAATAATATGTAATAATGATGTATAGTGTGTTGTTGTGAAGTGCATCTTTAGGTCTCACCTCATAGCCTCATGGAGCAGTAGAAGTGGAACACAGCTGTTTATGCTGGATTCTGTGTACCTTTGATCTTTGCCAACATTAGAGAAGTTTTCCAAGTGATGATGTCCAAACAATCTGGGGCCTTGTGAGCTGCTAGGTTCACAGACTCTGGAGGGTTTTGTGTAAATTGTGGTGAGTTTATAATACTTCACAGACATAACTCCTCGACTGTCACAACAGGCCCTCTGTAAGTGTTATAAGTTAGATGCATAAATGAAAGTGGCCTGTTTTTCAGAAAAAAGAAAAGGAGTACTTGGGGCACCTTAGAGACTAATAAATTTATTTGAGCATAAGCTTTTGTGGCTACAGATCACTTCTTCGGATGCATGCAGTGGAAAATACAGTAGGGGGATTTTATATACACAGAGAACATGAAACAATGGGTGTTACCATCCACGCTGTTATGAAAGTGATCAGCTAAGGTGAGCTATTACCAGCAGGAGAGAAAAAAAAAAAACCTTTTGTAGTGATAATCAAAGTGGGCCATTTCCAGCAGTTGACAAGAACATGTGAGGAAAAGTAGGGGGAAAAAGAAACATGGGGAAATAGTTTTACTTTACGGTATCCCCGATAATGTTACGGCAAACCTGGTGGCTGAACTTTGTGACTTTGTCGTCACCCATAACTGTTTCACATTTGGGGACAATGTATACCTTCAAATCAGTGGCATTGCTATGGTTACCTGGCCCCACAGTATGCCAACATTTTTATGGCTGACTTAGAACAACGCTTCCTCAGCTCTCGTCCTCTAATGCCCCTACTCTACTTGCGCTACATTGATGACATCATCATCTGGATCCATGGAAAATGAAGCCCTTGAGGAATTCCACCATGATTTCAACAATTTCCATTCCATCATCAACCTCAGCCTGGACCGGTCCACACAAGAGATCCACTTCCTGGACACTACAGTGCTAATAAGCGATGGTCACATAAACACCACCCTATACCGGAAACCTACTGACTGCTATACTTACCTACATGCATCCAGCTTTCATCCAGACAGACACGTGATCCATTGTCTACAACCAAGCTCTACGATACAACTGCATTTGCTCTGCCCTTAGACAGAGACAGACACCTGTTCTTACAACTAAAATACCCACCTGCTGAAGTGAAGAAACAGATTGACAGAGTCAGAAGAGTACCCAGAAGTCACCTTCTACAGGACAGGCCCAACAAAGAAAATAACAGAACGCCACTAGCCGTCATCTTCAGCCCCCAGCTAAAATCTCTCCAGCACATCATCAAGGATCTACAACCTATCCTGAAGGACGGCCCAGCACTCTCACAGATCTTGGGAGACAGGCCATCCTTGCTTACAGACAGCCCCCCAACCTGAAGCAAATACTCACCAGCAAACACACACTACACAACAAAAACACTAACCCAGGAACCTATCTTTGCAACAAAGCCCGTTGCCAACTGTGTCCACATATCTATTCAAGGGACACCATCATAGGGCCTAATCACATCAGCCACACTAACAGAGGCTTGTTCACCTGCACATCTACCAATGTGATATATGCCATCATGTGCCAGCAATGCCCCTCTGCCATGTACATTGGCCAAACCAGACAGTCTCTCCATAAAAAAATAAATGGACACAAATCAGACGTCAAGAATTATAACATTAAAAACCAGTCAGAGAACAGTTCAGTCTCTCTGGTCACTCAATTACAGATCTAAAAGTCGCAATATTACAACAACAAAAATTCAAAAACAGACTCCAACGAGAGACTGCTGAACTGGAATTAATTTGCAAACTGGAAACCATTAAATTAGGCTTGAATAAAGACTGGGAGTGGATGTGTCATTACACAAAGTAAAACTATTTTCCCATGTTTATTTTTCCCTCCTACTGTTCCGCACACGTTTTTGTCAACTTCTGGAAATGGCCCACCTTGATTATCACTACAAAAGTTTTTTTTTCTCTCCTGCTGATAATAGCTCACCTTACCTGATCACTCTCGTTACAATGTGTATGGTAATACCCATTGTTTCATGTTCCCTGTGTATATAAAATCCCCCTACTTAATTTTCCACTGCATGTATCCGATGAAGAGGGCTTTAGCCCATGAAAGCTTATGCTCAAATAACTTTGTTAGTCTCTAAGGTGCCACAAATACTCCTTTTCTTTTTGCGGATACAGACTAACACAGCTGCTACTCTGAAACTTGTTTTTCAGAGGCACTCCACTTTGATAATGGTGCCGTAAGTGAGTTGTCAAGGACCAGGAGGGAAGCAATGTTGCACTGCAATCAGTTCCTTAAGCTCAGCCCCTCGGGTGGTTCAGTAAATCATGCTGCCTCTCATACTGTCAAACTGCCCCTCCTTGTGTCTTGACCGAGGCCACACTAGCTGCTCAGCCAAGGAGGAGAATTAGCTATAGGTGGTGACTAGTGTCCAATGAGGTAATCTAAGTAGCACTACTATCGTCAACTGTCAGTTGACATGGGCTTGTCCCAAAATCAAAGGACCTATGGATATTTTTTTTCCATACATGAACGTTTGAGATTGAGAATATACTATGATCTTTAGGGGAAAAAACAGTTGCAACTTTTCAATCCCAGTGACTGGTATGATTTGGTTTATATCAAACTACATTTTCAAAGCTATGCTTGCATGGAAAAGTGCTACAAACTTACTTTAAAATAGCAGTCTGAGATTCTGCTTAATATCTGCATTTCCTTGAAATTAGGAGGCCCATGGCTGTAGAGACCCACAAAGATGAGAGCTGAGTTTTGTTCTTATTTGTATATAAAAAAAAGCAGCTGGAGATCAGAAAGGGGCAAGCAAGTGACAGGCAAAATTCAAAAGGTCTGTGGAATCTGAGATTACAATGACTGGCATATACCAAAATGGGGAAACAAATCAAGGAAGATTTTGGGTCTGTAATTGTGCTGCATGGATGTAGATATCACTGTAATACAAAAGGTTCCAGGATCATGATATTGTCGATACAATAGTATGAGACTTTCAAAGTGCTTCTAAAGAGATTCATTAGTAGCCTTGGGATTTACAGAGTTCTCTGGGATATTTACTTAAATAAAAACAACCCTGAAAAAGGACATTCTAATGCAATGAAATGGTGTGTTCAGATTTATGCCATTTGCCAGGATATTGCTATGGCTTTAATTCTTAGTATTTATGGCCTATATAAAGGATGAACATTACGGCTATTGCTAGTTATCAGGGGTTTTCCCTTGATAAAATGGTAGAGCTACTGAGTTTCCACTTAACATTACAGCAGGTCATTACTTGATCCTGGTCCATTCAAGTAAATGGGAGTAGGATTAAGCCTATAGGACTCAACCCTGCAAGGTACTGAGCAAACAGAGACCTGATCCAAAAAAGTACTTAAGTGCATGTTTGTCTTTAAGCCCTTGAGTAGTCTCACAGACTCTAACATTAAAAATCTTAAAGTTAAGCATGTGTTTAAGTGTTTTGCTATATCAGGATCTTTATTGTTCAGTTTGCAGGATGAAGTCACACTGAACAAACCATTTATTTAGATAATGAGCTTGACAAATCGCAAAAGTGGTACAAGATGGCAAATTACGTTCTTGAGGACCAGTAGTGGGCAACTAATATAACTGGGAACTAACACTTATTTAGGTTTATCCAATTGTTGCTTGATTATTTGCTATTGTCTTTTGAGCAGTATTTTAATCTGGATATCCTATGGATATAGAGGATTTAGGACCTGATGTACAACCCTTTTAAATAAATGGGAGACTTTCCATTGATTTAGTGGGCTTTCAATCATGCCCGTAAAAATCAGAATAACTGCACTAGCAAGGTGACTGTTTGGGGGTAATGGAGGTGTGTTTTAAAAGTCAAATAAATTGTTTCTCCAATATTTTTTCTGTGAAAAGACAATTATTTACAGATAGAGGTGGACAACATTTGTTTTGAAATTTATTTTAAAAAATAGAAGGGGAAAAATAGAAATGAAATGTTTTGTTTTGGGTTGAACAAAATATTTCATTCGACCAGAAGCAAGTTGTTGTTTTTTGTTTCTTGACTCTTTTGATTCACCAAAATATTTTGTTCATGGGTTAATCCCAGAAGAGGGGGGTTTTATTTTTATTTTTTTTCAGAATTGCCAGTATAACAGTGGCTCCATGGGTCACCACTGAGAATACTAAATTCAGGACAAACTGCTAAGAAATAGGGCAGATACACCCCAAAACTGGCGGTTATTCTCCCTTAAGATATACCAAACCAGTAACAAAAGTAAACTTCTGTTTCACCACACTGGCCAACAAGAAGTCATAAAAGCAGTTTCCTGAGGCATTCCAGTCCTGGATTCAACACCCAGATACTAGACTTAACGATGAGTAGTTCTTTAAAACCAGTTTAATCAAAGAAACGGTTCTTCTGATCCCAAAGGATCAGTCACACACCCAGGTCAATATATAACTCAGATCTTACTCAGAAATTATGCTGTTGCCAATCCTTTTCTATCTAAAATCTAAAGGTTTATTTATAAAAAGTAAGAAAGAAAGGTGAGAGTTAAAATTGGTGAAAGGAATCAAATACATACAATAATTGCAAAGTTCTTGGTTCAGGCTTGTAGCAGTGATGGAATAAACTGTTGGCTTAAGTCAAGTCTCTGGTTGCTTCCAAATCATTGGTAGGTCCTCGATACCTTGGTTACAATGCTCCCATTAGTATAAATCCATAGTCCAGAGGCTTGAGCAGAATAGAGGCTTGAGCAGGAAAGAAGCAAAATGGAGATGTTTCCAGTGCCTTTTATAGCTTCTGCCATGTGGAGGGAAATCCAATGTTTCAAACAAAGTCCTCAGCACAGCTAGTGGAAAATTACAGATAAAAGATGGTGTTTGGAGTCACATGGGCAAGTCACATCTCCATGCATAATTTTGCTTAGTCACAGCAGCGGTCATTACTTATACTTTAGATGGAACGTCCACAGGAAAGTCCATTCACCGTAAATGGGCGTCTTCCATTGTGAGTTAAGTGTTCTTTTGATGGGCCACTTAACTTGAATAGTCCCTTCAAGATTTTCAGTCTAAATACCTTGTGGGCATTACTACAGGAGCAAACATATTTGAAATACAGGTGTAGAGCCAATGCTCAAAACTTCAAATACAAAAACGATACATGCATACAAATAGCATAATATTCATAGACACCTTACTTGACAACCTTTGAACAAGATTTGTTGCAATTATATAGCAGTGGAAGCAACAATTATCTACATGGTCATTTTTATCAGATAACATAACAGCCAACAAACCAAAAATTATATTATTTGCACAGATCTACTTACAGCTCTGTAAGGATAATTTTTCTCTGATCATTTCCATGTCTGGATAACCTATTCTCTTTTCTGACTGGCTAATGAACTACTCCTTCTGCCTGTTTTCACAGTAATAACTAATAAACAAATTCAACTTTGGAAAAGGACTGTTGCAAACTTGATACATATGTTACTGGCTGCTCTAAAAATTATCGTTGTTCATAAAATTTTGCCCCCATTCAGTTTGTCTGGCTTCAGAAGAGTTTTATTCCACTTTTAATAAAATAACTTAGAGCTAAGTCATTTGCCATAACTGTAACCAAACAGGCCTCCTCCACAGCAGATGAGACTCAAATATGGAGAGCGTATTTAGACAAGTTTAGGTCACTGATGGCTGCTATGCATTTGGAATCAAAAAGCTTTTCTATGGTAATTATTATTTATTATTGCGGTGGATCACAACCTCAGTGTGAGCCAACAATGTGCTGTTGCAAAAAAGCAAATGCAATTTTGGGTTGCATTAACAGAGACATAACATGCACATCATGGGAGGTGATAGTACCACTGTAGTCAGTGCTGGTTAGGCCTCAGCTGGATTACTGTGTCCAATTTGGGTCACCGATGTATAGAAAGGATGTAGAGAAATAAGTGCCGACTTCCCCTCTGCCCGGCGGGTGCTTGACCCCCTCCCCCTGGCCCCCGCCCCTGCCCCATCTCTTCTCACCCACATTCCACCGCTCCCCAAAAGTCCATGCTCCACCCTGCCTTTTCCCACCCCAGCCCTGTCCCCATTCCACCCCCCTTCCCCCAAATCCCAGTCCCCGCCCTGCCTCTTCTCTGCCTCCTCCCCTGAACACACCGTGTTCCCGCTCCTCCACTTCCCTCCCGGAAAGTCCTAACAGCTGTTTGGCAGCACTTAGGTGGGGGGGAAGCGCTGGGAGAGAGGGGGAGAAGAGGAGCAGCATGCTCAGGGGTGGGGGAAGAAGAAGGCGAGGAGTGGGGAGCTTGGCTGCCAGTGGGTGCGGAGCACCCGCTAATTTTTCCCCATGGGTGCTCCAGCCCTGGAGCACCCACAGAGTTGGCGCCTATGTGTAGAGAAACTGTCAAGGATACAGAGGCAAGTGACAAAGATGATCAATGGGATGGAACGCAAACCATATGGGCAAATGCTGAAGGAACTGAGTATGTTTAGTTTGAAAAAGAAGAGATAATAGGGAACATGATGGCAGTCTTCAATGGCTTGAAATAGGCTTCAAAGGCTGCCATAAAAAAAGATGAAGAAAAATTGTTCTTTCTTGCCGCAGACGGCAGGACAAGAGGCAATGGATTCAAACTACAGCATACCAGATATAGATAAATCTCAGGGAAAACTTCCTAACTGTAAGAACAGTAGGACAATGGAACAAACTGCCTAGGGAAATCGTGGAAGCTCCTTCACTGGAGTTTTCAAGAAGCTGGATAGTGTAGCCTTTTATTTTATTTAAAGTGAATTTAGTAACATTGTATTATGCCACTGTGGATTCGGCTCCGGTGACTACAGTTTTAAACTCAGAGTGAAAGTCACCTCTGCTACTTGTTTCAGATTTCGAGCCTCTAGGAACACATGAAGACCAAGGATAGTGACCACACATACATTCACAAGTACAAGGTCTAGTTCGTTTTACAAATTTTAGTAAGTTACAATTAAAGTCATGATTACCCATGCATATAGAAATTCTATTCAGACCTATGCACAAGTTACAGATATAGTCATACTCACATCCTTAAATGATATACTTATGGTCTGATGGATGCCTTGCCAATTGATCATCAGTAGAGGGATGTTGCTGCTGGAATTTTCCCATAGGGAACTCATTTTACCCAATCTGGGAGCCTTCTTTTATCTTGTGATTTTGACTATACCTGACACTCTGCGCATGTGCATGAATGTGTCAACCCTCTTTTTTCTTATTTGTATTGTGCCCCCCAATAATATTGGGGTACCCCATTTTCCACAGGTTGTGGATAGTTCCTTTTATTCTCATGAGCATTAATACACAGCCTGTACCCTACAGTTAAGGGATGTGTTTGAAAAATGTGTCTTTAGGACATTTTGTGATCCAAAATTAATCTTGCAGCTAACTTTTCACAATACTACCATTGGTACATCTTTTCTGGTAATCTTTTGGGATTGGGTTATTATTTAGTCATTTACTTATGTTGAGCATTTGTTAACTCTAAGGCATAGTACCTAATGCATACTTATCACTTCTATTTACTTATCAATTTTATACTTCTGTAATCCCACAATTTAAATCTATGTAGATTACAATGATTATATATGAAATTACACATTAGTTAATCATAACATCACACAATAAATGAATGATAAAATGAACTAATTGACCACAATAGCCATCTGGATATCCATGGTTTAGATATAAGTCCTGTGTTTTGGCAGGAAGTTAAATTAGATGACCCTTGCAGTCCCTTCTAAACCTATGATTCTGTGATTTCTACAGTCCCAGAAGCTTGCATTGTGCTGTTCAGACAAAATTCAAGTCCCTACCCTAAGAAACTTTCTATCTATTGCTTGTTCCTTCCATACGCCAAATGCTTTTTGCAAGGTGTTACATATCCGTGGCCCTCAGTGAACCCCAGGAGAACTGAGGGCATTGATCTGACCCATTACAAATCAAAATAGACTAGGAAAAATATTCACAATCAGTTATCTGTTATTTCCTCACTAGGAGAAAATTCCAAATCCTTCATAATCGCTCAAAAATTCCTTTCAACTAATCAAAATGCTTATGACAAAAAAGAAACCCTAACTGATTGGTC
This sequence comes from Dermochelys coriacea, assembly GCF_009764565.3. NCBI lineage: Eukaryota > Metazoa > Chordata > Testudines > Dermochelyidae > Dermochelys > Dermochelys coriacea. The sequence continues at coordinate 38,372,019 of NC_050070.1, read as the reverse complement.
AAAAATAGGTTTCCTCTGTGCTTCTTTGTCAATAATGTAGGAATGATATGTATTAATTTTTATGAATGTTATGTATATATAATATGCAGATTTGGGTGGTTATGGTATTGATGACTAAAAGGTAGCTAAAGGGTAAGTCCTGCAGGAACCCACAAACAATGGTTATAGATGGAATTCAATTGCCTGGTTCTGGAAGGGACAATTCAAGAATCCACTATGGGAAAAGTATCCCTTTAGAGAAATTCATAAACCAGTCTAGTCAGGTTCAGGTGCCTTGATGAAAACCCCATAGGATCATTATGTGGGAATTCTGACCAAAAGGGGTTGGCAATAGATAAACACACTACCTGTGACCTAGGGGTAACCTACCTCACTGAGCCCAGTGTTTGTGGGAGCTTGGGTTAGATGGAACCTGCTTAAGCTGTCAGTAAATGTTAAGTTTAGTACGACAAGTTGAGTTTAGGCTTTTACTTTTTTAACCATTTCTCTCCTCTTGTTAAATTTCTGTGAACCAACACTGTAGTATTGTAGCTGGGTTGGTAATACTCACCCACCTTGTCTCTCTATCAAACAGTACATCATATATGTTTTTGAAGAAGCTCTCCTGGATCACTGCAAGTTCCTACTTGTCACAAAGCTCCCAGCAATAATTCAGTAGCAGGACCCAAACTCGGTTAGATTACCTGAGATAAATATGATTGGTAAATAGAGGTTGTTGTAGCCTGGTAAGCCAGTCTGAAGTAGGGTGAACTGAAGCATTCCACTCTGGGAAAAGAGAAGGTGTTGGTCTGTCACTTGAAAGCAGTGCCCTTGGAGAGAAAAATAGAGATGTCAGGTGCAGTTCACCCCTGAATTGTAAATTCCCCATCTCTGCTGTTTTTACTTTCTGTACATCATTCTTACTGAACTTGTAGGGAAATATTAAGTTGCCTTATATAGAACCATATTCTGATATCAGATACTCCAGTGTCATTGTGCCTCTGGGTCACAGCTCAGAATGCCATGTTCAGGACAAACTGCTGAGAAATAGGGCAGACTCACCTAAAACTCGTGATTCTTCTATCTACCAAGCCAATAACAAAAGTAAACTTCTGTCTCACCACACTGGTTAACAGGAAGTCAAAAATGTAGCTCCTTAGGCATTCCAGCTCTTGTCTCACAACCTAGACATTGGACTCTATTATGAGTGGTTACTGAAAACCAATTTAATCAAATATATAGTTCTCCTAATACCAAGAGATCAGCTACTTAGCCAGCTTAATATATAATGCAGATCCTACCCAATAATCATGCTGATGCTAACCCTTTAGTAAGTAAAAACTAAATATTTAATAATAAAAGAAAAGAAGAAGAGAGTTAATAAAGATTAAGAGATCATATACATAGAAATAATTGCAAAGGCCTTATATCAGGTTTGCAGCAGTGATTGAATATACTGCTGGCTTGTAAAGTCTCTCTTTTAATTTAGAAAAGATTGGAAGGTCCTCTGTCCATAGTTCAAAATTCTCTTTTTAGTTGTAAATCCACAGTCCAGAGAATCAGGGCAGGAAAGAGGCAAAATGAAGATATATTGGGGGTCTTTTTTGTCCTTTGCCATGTGCCTGGAAATATACTGTCTTTGTGGAAAGTTACTGGCCTAAGATGGAGTCCAGGGTCACATGAGCATATCATATGCCTTACATGCTTTGATGACTCACGGGGCAGACATTGCCCATATTCTTGCTGAAGTGTCCACAGGAAGAGCTACCTGGTTGGAATGAGTTGTGAGGGTGCCTTGCCTTAATATACATTTTACTAGGTGGGGGTTACCCAGGAATACAACACATATGTATGATGCCAGTACATAGTCAATATTCATAACTTCACATACAAAAATGATACATGCATATAAACAGGATAACCATACTTAACAAATCATAACTTTTCCACTGACACCTTACATGCTGTACTTTGTACTAGATTTGTTGCAATTGTATAACCATGGCAATATCAATGATATAGTCATATTCAGTCAACCAGCATCACATCCAGATTCTGGAGTAATATCTTACTCCACAAAAGATTCCACTGACTTAAACTGGAGTAAGTGTATCAGAATCTATGTCCCAGTTAGTTTATTAGTGAACCCACCCTTTGCCAGCAATTCAGGGAGTTCTGTCCTGATTAAGCTGTGGGTACTAACTCCTATTTTTGAAGAAGGGATTGTGGAATCTGTTTCTCTTGTCTATTATGAACACAAACATAGAAATATGAATAGTTTGAAAAGACAGAGAGGAAGGCAGCTTGAATCATTATTTTGTTGTGATAATCTGACAAAAAGTTCAAGTAACAAAAACATGTAAATTGTGCGTAATTATTTGTATTCACCTTTTACTTTGATGTAAATTCCCATTGCGCTCTTCAAGACAAATATATTTGTATATAACTGTCTTATGTTGGCTGATTTCTGGAGCCCCATATCAATTATGTATACAATTACTGGAAAACAAATCAATAGTCTTTTTTTTTCTTTTAGAATGTCTGCTATCCTCCTGTTTCCAGCAAGATGAGTTGTCTCCTAGTCTAATGACTGCTATGAAATCAGAGTCATGCTCTAACAATAACGTGATTTTGGTTTATCGGAGAAATGAGGTTTTCTGATCCCCGTAACTACTCAAGCACAACAGTCATTTGAGAACAGGCATTTTGAATTTGTGCTTGAAGAAATGCATGTACTTCTCAAGAATAATTTTTATTAACTGACGTTCAGAAAATGACAGCAATATTTGTGTGTATCCTTAAAAAGCAGTTAAATTGCACTATAGTAAATATAGGTATGAAAAACACAGAGAATATGTTGATAGTTTCTGACATGCTTACTTTGGTTACAGTGCACAGAGGAATCAATTTGACTAGATTAATAAAACAGAGAGCCAAATTCTGTCCTTCATCATTGTCCTGAAAATCCAGAGTAGCTCCAGTGTCTTCAATTAAGTTAATTTAGGTTTAAATCACTGTAAATGAGGGCAGATTTGATACAACATCTTCAAAGTGAGCTGAGAGAAAAACAAAATGCTTTTTGTAGGACTGCTGGCTTTTATGAATATTTCTGCACCTCAAGCTATGTCAGTTCCAAACAGTTCAATACAAAAATGAGAGTGGATTGAGCTAAAGCCAGTAGAATCCTAAAAAATAGAGAGGCTTCAGGATCCTGGAGGGTCAAAGCCTCTTTTTTTAAAAAACAATAACAACCTATATCTCCAGTTCTACAAAGACGGATATACATACATGCTTAACTTTATGCATTGAGACTAATCCCATTGAAGTTAAGTGGAACTACTCACAAAGTTTTCAGAGTAGCAGCCGTGTTAGTCTGTATTCTCAAAAAGAAAAGGAGTACTTGTGGCACCTTAGAGACTAACAAATTTATTAGAGCATAAGCTTTCGTGAGCTACAGCTCACTTCATCGGATGCATTTGGTGGAAAAAACAGAGTAGAGATTTATATACACACACACAGAGAACATGAAACAATGGGTTTATCATACACACTGTAAGGAGAGTGATCACTTAAGATAAGCCATCACCAACAGCAGGGGGGGGAAGGAGGAAAACCTTTCATGGTGACAAGCAGGTAGGCTAATTCCAGCAGTTAACAAGAATATCAGAGGAACAGTGGGGGGTGGGGTGGGAGGGAGAAATACCATGGGGAAATAGTTTTACTTTGTGTAATGACTCATCCATTCCCAGTCTCTATTCAAGCCTAAGTTAATTGTATCCAGTTTGCAAATTAATTCCAATTCAGCAGTCTCTCGTTGGAGTCTGTTTTTGAAGCTTTTTTGTTGAAGTATAGCCACTCTTAGGTCTGTGATCGAGTGACCAGAGAGATTGAAGTGTTCTCCAACTGGTTTTTGAATGTTATAATTCTTGACGTCTGATTTGTGTCCATTCATTCTTTTACGTAGAGACTGTCCAGTTTGGCCAATGTACATGGCAGAGGGGCATTGCTGGCACATGATGGCATATATCACATTGGTAGATGCGCAGGTGAAGGAGCCTCTGATAGTGTGGCTGATGTGATTAGGCCCTATGATGGTATCCCCTGAATAGATATGTGGACAGAGTTGGCAACGGGCTTTGTTGCAAGGATAGGTTCCTGGGTTAGTGGTTCTGTTGTGTGGTGTGTGGTTGCTGGTGAGTATTTGCTTCAGATTGGGGGGCTGTCTGTAAGCAAGGACTGGTCTATCTCCCAAGATCTGAGAGAGCGATGGCTCGTCCTTCAGGATAGGTTGTAGATTGACAGAGCCAGAAGAGTACCCAGAAGTCACCTACTACAGGACAGGCCCAACAAAGAAAACAACAGAACGCCACTAGCCATCACCTTCAGCCCCCAACTAAAACCCCTCCAACGCATCATCAAGGATCTACAACCTATCCTGAAGGACGAGCCATCGCTCTCTCAGATCTTGGGAGATAGACCAGTCCTTGCTTACAGACAGCCCCCCAATCTGAAGCAAATACTCACCAGCAACCACACACCACACAACAGAACCACTAACCCAGGAACCTATCCTTGCAACAAAGCCCGTTGCCAACTCTGTCCACATATCTATTCAGGGGATACCATCATAGGGCCTAATCACATCAGCCACACTATCAGAGGCTCCTTCACCTGCGCATCTACCAATGTGATATATGCCATCATGTGCCAGCAATGCCCCTCTGCCATGTACATTGGCCAAACTGGACAGTCTCTACGTAAAAGAATGAATGGACACAAATCAGACGTCAAGAATTATAACATTCAAAAACCAGTTGGAGAACACTTCAATCTCTCTGGTCACTCGATCACAGACCTAAGAGTGGCTATACTTCAACAAAAAAGCTTCAAAAACAGACTCCAACGAGAGACTGCTGAATTGGAATTAATTTGCAAACTGGATACAATTAACTTAGGCTTGAATAGAGACTGGGAATGGATGAGTCATTACACAAAGTAAAACTATTTCCCCATGGTATTTCTCCCTCCCACCCCACCCCCCACTGTTCCTCTGATATTCTTGTTAACTGCTGGAATTAGCCTACCTGCTTGTCACCATGAAAGGTTTTCCTCCTTCCCCCCCCTGCTGTTGGTGATGGCTTATCTTAAGTGATCACTCTCCTTACAGTGTGTATGATAAACCCATTGTTTCATGTTCTCTGTGTGTGTGTATATAAATCTCTACTCTGTTTTTTCCACCAAATGCATCCGATGAAGTGAGCTGTAGCTCACGAAAGCTTATGCTCTAATAAATTTGTTAGTCTCTAAGGTGCCACAAGTACTCCTTTACTCACAAAGTGTGAACTTAAATACACACTTAAATCTTTGCAGGATTAGAGTCTTCATTTTTAAATTGATTTTATGTTTTGTAATGAACACTTAATGTGATATGAAAAAGGATTTTATGTGATACAGTATCTAATAGCATAATAAACTAAGCTTTCTTATAAATCAGAAGTTACGATCAAAGCTTTCATCAACATGTTACATTTTAAAAGTGATCTTTTCTTTAAAGAAAACCTTTTCTAGGAGAAACAATGACTTTTTACAATAGAAAACTAAGGAAGCAACAGATTATTTCCATGGCAAATGACAGCAGAAGACTTCTGATATAATCCACTTCGGAGATACTCCTTAAAAATAAAAGAGATGGATCCTGCTAGGGTCTGAACACCTTCTAGGAAGTGCTGAATGCCTTCAACTTCAATACAATTTAAGAGCATTCAGCTCTTGAAAATATTTGTTTATGGTAATACTCATTCCAGTCATTCAAGAAAGAGCAGTCCCTTCTCTGAATGAGCTCACAGTCTAAGGACAAATTGATACCTTGACAGAGTTTAGAGGAAGGGCAACAACAACAGGCAATCTATATACTCATCAGCTTGATTCACTGTAGGCAGCACCACAGAAGTAGTTCTTTAAGGGTTAGTCTACACTAGAAACGCAACAGCGGTGCAGTTGCGATGCTGTAGTGCATCTGCTGAAGATGCTTTCCTATTGGCATAATAAAATCACCTCCCCGAGAGGCAGTAGCTATGTTGTGGGAGAAGCTCTTCCATCGACATAGCACTGTCCACACCGGCACTTAGGTTGGCATAACTTACATCACTCAGGAGGCTGGTTTACTCACACCCCTGAGCAATATAAATATACTGACATAAGCTGTAGTGTAGACAAGCCCTAATATAAACTGAGTAAGGGTTTTGCAGATGAGCTGAGGAAGGATGTGCCATAGCTGGGGATGGGGATTTGGATGAGGAGCCAGCAATGGAGAGTGGTGGGGGGAGACAGGCCCTCCTATCTGCCAATGTCAACTATCTGGGTCCCCGGACCTTACCACCTCCTGGAATGTCCAGCTGTGGTCTGGCTTCCAGGATTCCCGGGCAACTTTACTTCTTTCATTTCCCTACTTTCAGATGCTTGACTTTGCAAACTTAACTTTTTAATGTAGTTTTTGGTATGTAATATTAACTACAGAACTTGTAGGGCACTGGAGTATCTAGAACTTTATTCATTTCTTATTAATCAAAAATGCTCTGGATTCTGTTCCATCTTCAGATAGCTTTCATGAAAGAAAAAACCCAAAATGCCAAGCCAGTAATAAACTGTCATTTGACAGTCCTAGGCTGGGTCAATGGATTATTGTTTAATAGGGTCAAATGAATGATTTAGGAAAACATCCAAGCCCAGTTAATCACTTCATGCTTGTGAAATATTAACTGAATCGCATATAAATGATACAGTAACATACTGTTTCTTCTAGTTCACTTCATTTGCTTTCCCTCCTCCCATTTTTTAATCTTGCAGGACTTGAGTGTTGCTATTTGTCTTTTGCCTTTCAGTTCCTGACAGCTATTGCCCCTTGTGCTTGCTATAACCTTACATTTGTAATAGTGCCTTTCATCCCAAAGTGCTGTACTAACATCTGCAACGTCTTGAGGTCCCCCAACTTAACAGAGCTCTCAGTGATTTCAGCAGTTAGTGCAAGAGTTTCACTATTAGGGCAGAGTGGTCAGTCCCTTTCCCAAGATACACTGCCCCACAGCACTTAAACCTGGATTGGAATTTAAACCTGGTTATCAGTTATTTCAGCACAGTGATCCATAACAAAACAAGATTCCCAATTGAGTCTAATCAGCTCTGTCATTAAACAATGGAGAAGGGAAGGGTCAAATGGTGCCCAGGACTCTTTAGGCAGAGACCACAGCACTGGGTTTTCCACCCTCTCTCCTCTTCACTGGGATTTGGCACTCCTAACCCCTGCTTAGCGAGTGCAGTCCAGTTGAGGGTGACTGCCCTCAATTAGAGCATGCCAAGCAGAGTTCTACTGCCCCATTCACACAAGGACAACAACCTTTCATCACACTAGCACCAAAGTGAATTGCAATCCAACCAAATCCAATCCAACCAGCCAAAAGTGATCATTAGGGCAAAGCAGATTCATCATGCTGCATACCTAGGCAGAGTAGGTATGTCTGTGCAAACAAGGTCAGTTTCTGAAGTCTTCCCCCACCCCCCAGTTTATCACTAGATGTTGGGGAGAGTTTGTTCAGACCCTCCTTATATGTATATTGCAGGTAGTTAGTATAAATATAATATTATACACGCACACAAACAAATAGTAGTCAGTGTATGTTAGTAAACAAAAGCAGGAACAGAGCTGGAACAAGAACTTCAACAACAACTGGAAGTCAGGCAAGTACAGCTGTGAGTTTGTTATGCATCCAGCAGCCACTGATTTGTTGTGAGGGCCAGGTTCTAAGCAGGGCTGCTAAACTAGCAGCCAATCAGGGGCTGTGGCCACTGTGTCAGTTCCAAGGCAGTACAACTGGGCTCATTGGTTGCTTAGCAGCAAAGTTAGTCAGTGAGCAGGTCAGTAGCTGGTGACAGAACTAAAAGTTAATGGTTGCTTAGGTACAAGTGATCATGACTTGATCCTCTTTATAATGTGCAAGCAGAATAAAATCTAGACCAGTAAGATATATACTTAGAGTTTTAATAGGGTCAATGGGGAAAAAAAAGGTTGAAAACAATTATGAGACAAATCAGCTGGGAGGAAGAATTTAATCAGAAAATGTAAATGATAATTGGGAATCACTTAAGAATACCTACCAGATGACCAAAAAGACACAATCCCACAATTGAGGAAGAAGGCTACGCTGATTAAAAAAATAAACCTGATTTACAGGGGAAGTGAGGGCAGCTGTAAATTTTTTTTTAAAATGTCTACAACAAATGGAAGGGGAAGTTGATAGTAATGAATATAAATCAGAAGTTAGGATTGTAGAAAATTCATAAGAGAAGACAAGGGATACAAGGATACACATCTATAGTCAACAGACTGAAGGACCATAAGGAATTTTAAAAAATATGTTAAGTACAAAAAGGATCCTGACAATGGTTTGGTCCATTACTAGATGGCAATGGTTAATAATATTAATAATTATTAATAATATTGAAGAAAAGGTAGAAGAGTTCAATAAATATTTGTTCTATATTTGGGGAAAAACAGATGATGTAGTCTCATCATATGGTGATAATACTCTTTCCATTCCACTAGTATCTCTGTAGGATATTAAACAGAAGCTACTAAAAGCAGACATTTTTAAATGAGCAGGTCCAGATAACTTACATGAAATAGTTTTAAAAGAGCTGTCTGAAGACCTTGCTGGACCATTAACATTGATTTTCAATGAGTCTCGGAACTCTAGGCAAGTTCCAGAAGTCTGGAAGAAAACTAATGTTGTGCCAATTTTTTTAAAAAATGGTGAACAGAATTATTATAATTATAGGCTTGTCAGCCTCACATAGATCCCAGGCAAAATAATGGATTGGCTGATATGGAACTTGATTAACAAAGAACTAAAGGAGAATAATGTAATTAATGCAAATCAACCTGGGTTTATGTAAAATAGATCCTGTCAAACTAACATGATATCTTTTTTTGATGAGATTATAAATTTGCTTGATAAAGGTAATAGTGTTGATGGATTTTATTTATACTTCTGTAAGACATTTGACTTGGTACTGCATGATATTTTGATTAAAAAATTAACATGGCACTCATTAAATGGATAAAAAAATTACCTAACAGATAGATTTCAAAATGTAACTGTAAATGGGGAAGCGTCATCGAGTCGGTTTGTTTCAGTGAGGTACCACAGGGATTAGTTCTTAGCCCTACACTATTTTAACATTTTTATCAAAGACCTGGAAGAAAACATAAAATCATCACTGATAAAGTTTGTGGATGTCATACAAATTGGAGGAGTAGTAAATAATGAAGGAAACAGGTCACTGATTCAGATTGATCTAGACCATTTGGAAAACTTACCCCAAGCAAACAAAATGCATTTTAATATGGCTAAATGTAAATATAGACATCTGAGAACAAAGAATGTAGGCTATACAGACAGGATGGGGGACTCTATTCTGGGAAGTAGCAATTCTGAAAAAGACTTGGGGGTCATGGTGGATAATCATCTGAACATGAGCTTCCAGTGTGATGCTGTAGCTGAAAGAGTTAATCCAGTCCTGGGAGGCATAAACAGGGGAATCTCAAGTAGGAGTACAGAGATTATTTTACCTCTATATTTGGCACTGTGTGACTGCTGCTTGGATATTGTATCCAATTCTGGTTCCCACAATTCAGGAAGGATGTTGTTAAATTGGAGAGGGTTCAGAGAAGAGCCACAAGAATAATTAAAGGATTAGCAAACAGAAGCTTATGTTGAGTGTCACATGTCCCTGCAACATCCCTGGGCTGTGCCCTAGTATCTGTGTGTGTTGGGGGGGGCCTTGCACATTGTGGGTGCTACTGAAGTGTAAACAAGACAACACTGACTTACCCAGCCCCTGGGTGTGGCACGAGCCCCGACTTGGGAAGAGTAGAGGACACTCCCAGCTCTTAGTTCAAGTGCTGCCCATCTGTTACTAGGCCAACTCTAAGCACTGAAAAGCCCCAGATGAGCTGGAGACAGGCTTTGTCTGAAGCTGTGCTCTGGTCCCGAGGGGAGCTCTGGCATGTACAGGTGGAACCTGGGGAGGCCTCAGTGGCCGTGTTGTACCTCCATAGCCCCCTAGTGACTGCACTGGGCGGAAGGAGACGACAGGCAGGTGTTGGGCTTTAAAACCCGTCATGTCAGTTGGTGTCTGAGGCAGTGTGTGTGCACGATGCTCCCTGCTCATGGCCAGTACGTCTGTGCCCACCTGTGGGGGTACTGGCTGCCGTGGGGTCCCGGGGCTGGCTGAGAGAAGCTGACGTACGAGGTGTGGGTGTTGGAGATGCTTGGTGAAATGTGTACCTGGCCCATGTGTGCGCTCGGGGTCTGGAGCTCCTGTATCAGCATGTGTGACGTGTGACCCAAGGCTGATAATGTATGTGAAAAGGAAGGTGTGTGTCACTCGCATTAAAGGAGTTTAATGTGCTTGGAGTCATGTTATTGTACCCTTGCAGAATATATGATCTGTCATGCTGCCTTTGCAGGCTGTCACCTCACAGAAAGGCTGCAGCGTTCCAGGAAACCATTACCCGACGCTAATGATAGTATCTCCATTGGCCTGTGCTGTGCGGGGAGGCTGCTGGGGAGCCCGGGAGGAGGAGCACTAGCGTCTCTGGCCTCATATCGCAGCGTCTCTCTTCCCTTCAAGCCCCCACGAAGGCTGGGAGCCAGCAGGCCAGGGGGACATTTTCCCCTTCTTCCCAGGGCCTCCTTCAGTCCGGGGATCTCAAAGCACATTGCAGACTGGAATTTCGGCACCCAAATGACTCTTGTGAGCGAGGGCCACGTTATTATCGGCATTTTACAGATGGGGAACCTGGGGCAGAGGATTCAAATGACTTGCCTAAGTGCGTCAGTAGCAGAGGTGGGATTGGGATCCTGGCGCCCTGTCTCCCCGTGTTGTGAGCATAGTTTGATACTAATGCTCATCCTCCCTGTTACACCTCTGCCCAGGGAGCCTGTCATGCAGGCAGCACCAAACAGCTCATGTGTCCTGCCCAATGAGTGTGGTTCTGCTGCAGCAGGATCCGCCCCCCAAGGCCTGGAGCAAGGTGTGGGAGGCCCAGAGGCCAGGGGGCCTGTCACAGCCTGGATGCTGCCAGGAGTAGAGGGTTGAGGAGTGGGCACAGATAACGGGACCTTGCTCCTATGTCCTTTCAGCTTTTCCTGTAGCACACTGAGCTTGTGGCTAGTTTGCATTTTGGCTGGTTCTTCCCCTTCCCCCAATGCCCATTTGCCTCCATCTCCATGTCACGGAGGCATCAGGTGCTTCCCGGCCCAGGTGTAAAGCAGGACAGAGTTCAAGACCCAGCATCCAGAAGCACTGCCGAGTTCGCCAGCGGCAGGTGACGAGTGCTTCATGAGTGCTGAGAGCTGGGAAAGTGCAGGGTGCTGTTAGTGTGGCAGTGACATCATATGGTCCATTGGTCCAGGAGACCCTTCTGCCCAGCCCGAGCTGTGTGCTTGGGGGCTCATGCTGGCTTTTTGTCAATCCATTCTGGGGCCTGGGAATGTCGAACATTAGACCAGCTGCTCTAACAGCCGGGCTCCCGCTGGGTTTGGGGGGCTGGTTCCTGGGCTCGTTCTGCTGCAGCCTGCCAGGAAGCTGAGATTTTTGGACCCGTATTTCATGATCCCATTGGTCCATCGCTCGGGTTTCTGTCATCCTGGGACCCAGCTCCCTCTTGCCCTGAGCCTTGTGCCAGTTCAGCACGAGTGCCCAATGCTCCAATACTAACATTTGGCCCCGGGTAAAAGTGAAGCCCAAGGTGCAAGGTCAGCTGCCATGTTTCGTGGTCAAAGACAAAGCTGCAAAACCACTTGTGACCCCCAATCTCTTTGAATAATGAGCCTGTCGAAGTAGTCACCAGCTTTTGCTATTGGGGTTCTAGACTTACCAGTTCCTCCACCTCTTACATGGCGGTTCTGCACTAGATCAGCACTGCAGCGTCTGCCATGGGGTGTTTACAACGCATATGGACTCAACATCATCTCGCCTCAACAACCAAGTTCAGGATCTATTTGAGCTGGATCCCCTCTGTAGTGCTGGACGGTTGTGAAACAGGGACACTGTGCTGCTCAGTGGGCAAAGCCGAAGGTTTTCCACACAAAATGCCAATGTCAACAATTGGGCATAAAGCAGAACAACTTCACTGGCAATGCAAACGTTGCTGGTCACTCCGGTCTACGGACTACTGATAGGGTGATCAGATAGAAAGTGTGAAAAATTGGGATGGGGGTAATAGGTACCTATATAAGACAAAGCCCCAAAAAATCAGGCCTGTCCCTGTAAAATTGGGACATCTGGTGACCCTAATTACTGAGGCCTTGTTCACCGCCAACACCATGCGCTTTTCGGACATGGCACAAGAATGCCACAAGACGTTCCAGCCAATGCCATTCACCAGGTGACTTGTAACAGCCGGGATAAAATTCCACCAACCGAGGGGCAGAGGCGGCTCAGAGGCAGATGCCTCATCACTTGTTCCGCCATTGGACTATCGGCCCCTCAAGCCCTTGCAGCCGCAAGGGACCAGCCCAAATGGTGAGCGATCGCTACAGCCGATGTTCAGCTAAGCGCTGAAGGCGGCAGTGGTGGCACGGGTCACTGGTGAGCGTGTGGCAGGCGATAGTGCTCTCGTTCTGACTCCAATGAGGTGGGAGCACTGCTTTAGGACATGCCAAATTGCAGACGGCGGGGGAAGGCTGCGTGCCGGGGCCGAGCAATGCCTCCCTTCCTAATCTGGGTGGGACAGTGCTGGTGACGCCCGGCCACAGCTGCCAGGGCATAGGAGGCTCTTGGGGAGCATTTAGTTCCTATGATCTGGCAGCTGAGGACTGGGCAAACCTGACTCAAACTGGGGAGCAGCATCTTCGACTCTGTAGCATTTGTCCAGCTGCAAATAGCAGGCCGTGCTTTGAGGTGGCGGTGCTGGGTGTGGTTCTCCAGCACAGTCAGTGGGGGCCTGGGAAAGCACTGGGAGGGCTCCCCAGGGCAGGGCAGGGGGAAAGGCTGGCTCTGTGTGGCATTTCTGTCCAATTTGGGATATTTGTCTGGGGGTGAACACTTGAAACTGGACAATGACTTTTTCTCCCAGGCCCTTTCCTGCTATGGGTGTGAGATGAAGCTGAGGGGCCCAGAATGCCCCACACCTCCCCGACTCCAGGCCCCCAAATTGTCATTTCTGGGGCTGTGGAGCATGTTGCTGGGCTCTCTTTTCAAGCTGGGTTCTGTGTCCCAGGCGGGCGCCCTTCTGGCTGCGCTGATCCCAGGTGGGACCCGAGGGACCGACAGCGTTTTGTTGCTGCGTGGACAGTTTGGGACCTTGGGCCATACTAGGGAGGCAAGGTCAGTAGTGTAGCTAGTGACTCTCCCCCTGTGTTCTGGGGGTCCCTCCCCTTCTTTCGGGGTGTGTTCCCTGGGAGATCGGAAGAGTTGTCCCAGCTCCGTCCGGCTCAGGATTTGCTCTCCCCGCTGAGCTGCTGTCCAGCCCGTGGCCCTGGAGCGCTCCCCGGAAAGGATTCAAGTCCTGCTTTGGACCAGGGACAAGAATGGTCTTCAACAAACAAGGAAATGCTGATGTGAGGCCTGGTTCCAGGAACCACTCCAATAGGGCCAGCCTAATGGCCAGCCATTCGATCAGCACGGAGCCAGCAGCGAGTGGGGCTGTGGATTTCTGATTTCACTGAGCTCGCAGAGACGACGCTGTTTGTGGCAGTGCACTGTGCCAGCCCGCACAGCGATGGGTGCTGTGGTTCTGGTAACAGGGTGTGTGGGAGGGGCTGTGTTGCCAAGTGCCACTGGAAACATGCCCCAGCTCCCTGGAAAGCAGTTCAAGCACCCCAAAATAGAGCCAGGGGGTAGAATGTGCTCCTGATACAGGCAGAAGGGGCAGGGGGGGACGAAGGGGCTGTGGAGCAGTATGGTCCCGTTTCGTTAGGACAGTGCCTCTGTGTAGCACGGGGGCTTTAACATGCCTTTGGTAAGAAAATCCTGAGGTTTGCGTTTCATCAGCCCCCTGAGCATTTGTCACATGGGGAAACTGAGGCACAGAGGGTCAGTGAGTGGTCCAAGGCCACACAAGAAATCAGGATGAGGGTATTTCTGGCTCCTAGCCTTGTGCTCAGCTCACAAGGACCTGGCCTCTCAAGCCTTGTAGGATCTCAAGCCCTTTAATGATTGTGGTCTCATGGTGCCGCCAGTATTAGAGGCACTGAGATACTTTAATGAGGGCCATATAAATAACTGGCTAGACAGTTACATGATTGGGGCTGAATGGATGGACAGAGGGTGTTTATGGTGTGGTGGCTGGCGGGGGAGTGTGTGTATAGGGATAGGGATGGGAGGATAGAGGGGTGTGAATAGGGATGGGTGGGTGGATGGATAGAGGGGTGTGTATAGGGCTGGGAGAGTGGATGGATGGATAATCTGCAGCACAATCCAGTACATGGAAGCTGCTGGTTTCCTATAAATACCCTCAGGATCACCATGCTCTCTTTGTCACCCTGGTTTCTGCATGTGCGTGAGACATGCCATACACAGGAGTGCGCAGCTGGAGCAAGCGACACGCACAAACCTGGCTGTTGTTCTATGGCAGGTCTTGAGTTTGAGAGAATAAAATTGCAGAATCGGCCCCCTTGGATTCCCCCATATCCACCCTCCAGCGCAGGGTTCTGCCATGTGACAGAAGGCTGTGCTATCTCCTCGTGTACCCAGCAGACAGGCATGGACTTTAGGCTCAAGCCCAGCACTCAGTAGGAGGCTGCTGGGTGGATGTTACAGGGGTTGCCAGGAAAGTGCCAGCATTTGCCAGCCCTGCTGGTTCCATGTCTCACGCCATGGGCGTTATTTCCTGCCCTTATAGAGGCAAAGTGCAGTATGTCAAATGCCCATGTGATATCAGCAAATGTTGGCACTGCTGGGGCTCACGGTTCATACCAATACAAAGCCCCATGCAGTGACGCTGCTCTCATGCGTCATGTTCTATACGGAGTGAATGGGACTGTATCAGGGATGTTCACAGCAAAGCAAACTCCCCCGATCGCATGCGACTGTGTCTGTCTCTGCAAGCCAGCCCTGCCCACTCTTCATAGCCTTAACCATGAACGCGTTTCTGCACCAGAGAAGCAATGCACATCGTAAAGCAAGTTAGTAACCCAAGAGGCATGCTGAAGGCAGCTAAATATTGCTCTTCATTCCCTGGTTAGGTGACATTAAAAAGGGTGAGAACCTTCTTTTTTGGAGTGTAATCTCTCACCTGCTACAAGAAGCTGTGTAAACTGATAAACTGCAGATTAAATGACTGCCACCCGCCACTTTAGTCCCTTGCTGTTAATTTCACACATTGTGCAACCCACTGCTTTCAGGGCCTGTCAATTCCACCTAATCGCAGAAGGCACTAAAACACTCTGCCCTGACACTCCCAGATCAAGAAACTCCTAACTCCTAACGCAGGGGGATTGCATACATCACTTATGCACAAATCAGCAAGATGCCAGCAAGGAGGAATTATGTCAGCTGACAGCACAGACATGAGGTACATATTGCAGAACTGAAGCAGCCTGAGCCTCCTTGACAAATTGCAGCAAGGTGCTGCTGAGCTGGCTGCGGGGAAGCAGCTCCCGCACTGTGCTATCCCAGCGCAGCCATGGAACACGGCCCGGGCACCCTAAGGCTCAAGGTTTGGAAATCCATTTTGGGGAGGGGTTTGCTCTTTGGGGCAGCACAGAGGAGACACAACAGTCACGTCCCTCAGCCGTTCACGTTCACGCTGTTGTGCTGCAAACAGGGATTAAATAGCAGCAGCTGGGCAATGATCTGACCCATGTGTGAGTATGCAGACCCCAGGGCCCTCCAAGCACTGTACATGGCAAAGGCATTGGCTGGGTTGTTTGGGTCCTCAGCCTCTGATTCCAGACTAAGGAAGGGCTGCATGAGTTGTTGTGAGACTGGAGGTGGGATCTGGGCCCCAGAAAGCAGCCCACGCCATGGCCCAGCTTGCTGGGAAGCTGGCAAAGAAGCCAGAGGAGGAAGCTCAGTGAGGGAGGCCGGTGGGCCATGGGCATGTTCAAGTGGAATGAATAGTAGCTTGAGTTCTGCCATAATTTTGCCAGAGTCCCTTCCACAGTCATGCGCTGAGAGTGCCTGGGCAGCGCTGGTTACTGCCCACACGGACTGCACATTCTCAGGTGTGCGGTGGCGCTAGGGGTGCGTATGTGCTTGGCATATTGGGGAGCTGATGCACTGGCAGGCAACTTATCTGACCAACCCTTACAACAGCACTCGGATAGCGAGAACGAGCAAGCAACCGTTGCAGAGTCCTGTTCAGGCCACAGAGAGAACCATCCTGTGCAGAGCTAATCTATGTTTTCCAGAGAATTTCCCAGGTACTGAGGGATACTGAAGGAATGGGAGGAAATTGAGGCCTGGTCACAGATGTTCCTTGAGCAGAGAATGAGGCATCACTGGCCGGGTAAAGGACTTGTTGTGATTTAGCCAATTCAACCCATTTTGACTTTTAATGCAAAGGGACCAACATTCTCTCCCCCTCCCGCCGCAGGACACCCTGTCCCCATGGCGCCTACAGACCTCATCTCTCACAGGTGTCCTCCTCCTCCCAGCCCAAGAGATTTGCAATCCCCAGGTGGCCCCATTCTCCAGTTAGCTGCGTGGGACGTCTGTACCCAAAATGCTCATGCCTATCTCAGCAGCTGGGAAAGGCTAGCAAATCCGTCCTTCAGTTCCAGCCCATGCCATTCCTAGACCACTCTGGCAGTGCACGCTCTGCTCATGGCAGCTGGAGACTCCACGAACAGAGCGAACCTATTCTCCAGGCCATAGCCTACCTCTGCAGCCAGCGCAGGGCCCATAATAGGCCAGGCCCATCTGCAGGAAGTGCTGTGCATCAGGGGCCATCAGCCTGGCTGCACTTACACTCCATGTATGGCGAATGCAGAGGGGAGACCTGGTTGCTGTGGAGGGAGGTGGGAGGCAGGAGCAGGTAGCTACCGACAGGCTAACTTCTGGCACAGCAGCTGGCTCGAGCAGGTTTGATAGGGTTCCCCAGAATGAACCATCCAGCAGATATCAGAGGAGGTTTGGGCCAGTGCTGAGATGAACAACACCCAACTGGGAGGCTGTAGACATGGCTGAGACCCACAGTGAGGGGACTGCAGCAGGGTTCTGTGCAATGCCCATGGAGCAGCCTACGGGACAAGGATTTGGACGGGTTCTCGTCTAGTCCCTGGTGGTTTGTCTAGAGCACAAAACAAACCCATGGCTGGCATGCCCTGCTCAAGGGGGTGCTAGGGCTGCAGGCCCAGTCTCGGGGCACTGGCAGAGCTGTCCTAAGGCTGTAACCGCTGGGGTTACACTGCCCTGGTAGAGCCATAGGGCCGGATCTGCACCTTCACTGGTCAATGGCTCTCTCCCTTCCAGCTGCATGGGGCAAGTCTCCCAGTCTACAGGGGGGGG
The DNA here is from genome assembly GCF_009764565.3 of Dermochelys coriacea. Lineage (NCBI taxonomy): Eukaryota > Metazoa > Chordata > Testudines > Dermochelyidae > Dermochelys > Dermochelys coriacea. The sequence continues at coordinate 38,354,526 of NC_050070.1, read as the reverse complement.
GTTACCTTTTGCCTGCAGATCAGTGCAGATCCTTCTGAGGCCATAGGCAGAAAACCTAGTTGCTGTCAGTGCCTTATAACTGGGGGGAAGGCGCCTGCCCAAATTCAGCACTATGGCCAGGGCACGAAGTGATGAGCAGGAGCTGGGCTTGGCTATGGGGCCTTGCTCCCAGTGGTCTATGAGCACAGGTCCAGCCCCATGACCGAGGGAGCAGGGGGCTGAGACTGGGACCTGATGCCCAGTCAGTGAGTCGGACTGTGGCGGCTGATGGGACTCGCTTCTGAACACACCATTTAAACTGTCCTAGCAAGTGTACTGGGGCAGCGAGAGAAACACACCCACCAGTGCCTCTGACCTGTCCCAGTGCCTCAGCCTCCCTGCCTTGCTCCAGCTTTGTACTAGCACCAGTGATGGACTTTCTGGCAGCTCCTTTGCTGTGCAGGCTCCAGGTTGCACTGCTCTGAGCTGAGCCTGGGAATCCAGCAGATAACCTCACGGCTCTAGGTTCCTTCAGGTGTTTCTAGGGACCATGCGACCACTCTTCGCTCAGCTGCTGCTGGCTCCATTGAGCTGGAGATGTATTCAACTGCTCAATGAGCTCACAGGCTGAGCCAAGCTCTTGGTAGCTGCTCTGCTGCATTTCTTGGCCTTCCTAGCTGCATTCACTGCCTTGAATGGTGATTTTTTTCACAGGGATCGTTTGCTGAATGGAGCTGGATTTGAATGCTGCATTCATCCTGCATGCCCTTCAGGGTGACTATATGTGTCAGGAGCACCAACGCCAGGCACTGGAGTGAGGACTGTCTTGCACATCACACACCGGGCCCTTCCTTAGACTTCTAGTTTCAAGTCCACATGGACTGTTTTCTGTTGCAGCCTCTCCAGGCCCTACTCCAGCCTGCTGGATCCTTTCAAACAAAAGGACAGTCAGATCAACTATGTGCTTGTGTCTGTTCCCCTGCCTCCTAGTCAGGCATTCACTCGTAATGTTGTATAGGAAGTGCCAAACTCACCTCCCCGGAGCTGGTTGCATCCAGCCTGCGCCAATCCTGTAAAATGGAAGTCTGAGAGAGGCAGGTTTTAGGCCATGTGTTTCTCTCGATGATGGGGCCTTTTTTTTCTGCACACCACTGTGTACAGGCAGAGTGATACTGATCCTGAGTGAACTGGAGAGAAGGGGGAGGTGCAGCATATGGGTGAGCCTCCCTTATGCTCTTGGAGCCAGAAGCAATGAGATCTTGAAGTCCCTCTTGGCACTTGATTAGCTCCTGAAAAGAAAGAAAATACTAACTGCATAACTAATAACCCCTTGCTCTGTGTGTGTATAAATCTTAGCCGCCCTAGCGCTGCGTTCACATTTCACTTGCCTTAGTCTGTGGTCCTTAAAAGCTTAAATTAATGACAACCTTGCAGTTGCTTGTTAATTTCTTCATTACTGTATGCGATTGCATTCTCTTGACAATAGTGGTGTTTGCTGGTGTAGTTCTAATTATCTGGCACTTCAGCTCCCTAAGAGGGCCCCAGCAGGCCTTTACATGAGAGCAGCCTCTTCAGAGGTGTGGGCAGCACCCAGCCTCTTGCTACATCTCCTAAGCTCCATGGCTTTGTCTGTTACTAGGGCCTAGGAAAGAGGCTTGCACTTCATTAAAGGGGCAGGTCCAAAGCGATTAAAGTCTCATCTCTGACACTGGTACCATGGCACCAAGCATTGTTAAAGGGAATTAAAACCAATAGTAAAAGGTTCTATAGCCATATAAATAAGAAGAAAACTAAGAAAGAAGAAGTGGGGGCCGCTAAACACTGAGGATGGAGTGGAGGTTAAAGATAATCTAGGCATGGCCCAATATCTAAACAAATACTTTGCCTCAGTCTTTAATAAGGCTAAAGAGGATCTTAGGGATAATGGTAGCATGACAAATGGGAATGAGGATATGGAGGTAGATATTACCATATCTGAGGTAGAAGCGAAACTCAAACAGCTTAATGGGACTAAATCGGGGGGCCCAGATAATGTTCATCCAAGAATATTAAAGGAATTGGCACCTGAAATTGCAAGCCCATTAGCAAGAATTGTTAATGAATCTGTAAACTCAGGAGTTGTACCGAATGATTGGAGAATTGCTAATATAGTTCCTATATTTAAGAAAGGAAAAAAAAGTGATCCGGGTAACTACAGGCCAGTTAGTTTGACATCTGTAGTATGCAAGGTCCTGGAAAAAATTTTGAAGGAGAAATTAGTTAAGGACATTGAAGTCAATGGTAAATGGGACAAAATACAACATGGTTTTACAAAAGGTAGATCGTGCCAAACCAACCTGATCTCCTTTTTTGAAAAAGTAATAGATTTTTTAGATAAAGGAAATGCAGTGGATCTAATTTACCTAGATTTCAGTAAGGTATTTGATACCGTACCACATGGGGAATTATTAGTTAAATTGGAGAAGATGGGGATCAATATGAACATCAAAAGGTGGATAAGGAATTGGTTAAAGGGGAGACTGCAATGGGTCCTACTGAAAGGCGAACTGTCAGGCTGGAGGGAGGTTACCAGTGGAGTTCCTCAGGGATCGGTTTTGGGACCAATCTTATTTAATCTTTTTATTACTGACCTTGGCACAAAAAGTGGGAGTGTGCTAATAAAGTTTGCAGATGATACAAAGCTGGGAGGTATTGCCAATTCGGAGAAGGATCGGGATATTATACAGGAGGATCTGGATTACCTTGTAAACTGGAGTAATAGTAATAGGATGAAATTTAATAGTGAGAAGTGTAAGGTTATGCATTTAGGGATTAATAACAAGAATTTTAGTTATAAGTTGGGGACGTATCAATTAGAAGTAACAGAAGAGGAGAAGGACCTTGGAGAATTGGTTGATCATAGGATGACTATGAGCTGCCAATGTGATATGGCTGTGAAAAAAGCGAATGCGGTTTTGGGATGCATCAGGAGAGGCATTTCCAGTAGGGATAAGGAGGTTTTAGTACCATTATACAAGGCACTAGTGAGACCTCACCTAGAATACTGTGTGCAGTTCTGGTCTCCCATGTTGAAAAAGGATGAATTCAAACTGGAGCAGGTACAGAGAAGGGCTACTAGGATGATCCGAGGAATGGAAAACTTGTCTTATGAAAGGAGACTTAAGGAGCTTGGCTTGTTTAGCCTAACTAAAAGAAGGTTGAGGGGAGATATGATTGCTCTCTATAAATATATCAGAGAGAGATAAATAGAGGAGAGGGAGAGGAATTATTTCAGCTCAGCACCAATGTGGACACAAGAACAAATGGGTATAAACTGGCCACCAGGAAGTTTAGACTTGAAATTAGACGAAGGTTTCTAACCATCAGAGGAGTGAAGTTTTGGAATAGCCTTCCAAGGGAAGCAGTGGGGGCAAAAGATCTATCTGGTTTTAAGATTCTACTCGATAAGTTTATGGAGGAGATGGTATGATGGGATAATGGGATTTTGGTAAGTAATTGATCTTTAAATATTCAGGGTAAATAGGACTACTTGCCTGAGATGGGATATTAGATGGATGGGATCTGAGTTACTACAGAAAATTCTTTCCTGGGTATCTGGCTGGTGAATCTTGCCCATATGCTCAGGGTTTAGCTGATCACCATATTTGGGGTCGGGAAGGAATTTTCCTCCAGGGCAGATTGGAGAGGCCCTGGAGGTTTTTCGCCTTCCTCTGTAGCATGGGGCATGGGTGACTTGAGGGAGGCTTCTCTGCTCCTTGAAGTCTTTAAACCATGATTTAAGGACTTCAATAGCTCAGACATAGGTGAGGTTCTTCGTAGGAGTGGGTGGGTGAGATTCTGTGGCCTGCGCTTTGCAGGAGGTCGGACTAGATGATCAGAATGGTCCCTTCTGACCTCAGTGTCTATGAATCTCTATGAATCTATGATAAACTCCAGGAGCTCAAACTATTTAACTTAACTAATAGAAGGTTAAGGGGTGAGTTCACTACAATCTATAAGTACGTGCATGAGAACAAATATCTAATAATGGACTCTTCAAACTAGCAGAGAAAGATAACACAATCCAAATGTAATGCATCCGATGAAGTGAGCTGTAGCTCACGAAAGCTTATGCTCTAATAAATTTGTTAGTCTCTAAGGTGCCACAAGTACTCCTTTTCTTTTTACAATCCAAATGCTGGAAGTTGAAGATAGAGAAATTAAGACTGTAAAATTAAGATGTAAATCATTAACTGTTAGAGTAATTAACCATTGGAACAATTTAACAAGTGTCATGGTGGATTCTCCATCACTGATCATTTTAAAATCAAGATTGGATATTTTTCTAAAAGACATGCTCTAAGAATTATTTATGCCCTGTGTTATGCATGAGATCAGACTACATTATCACAATGACTTCTTCTGGCCTTGGAATCTATGAATCTGAATGGACAAACTATCTTCCCTCACCATACTATTCATAAGATAACTCGGAGGTCACCACATCACAGAGTAGAGAACCAAACTGATTAAGTCACAATTTGGTAGAAATGGAAGATAACTTTAGAAGATGTACATTGCAGGAACTGGGCAGATTTGGGTATGGACTACACATGAGTGGTAGCTAAACTGAAACATAAGTTTGTACCACAGCTCCATCCTTTCACCCAACCATTTTAATTTCAGATCATATGATGCTTGTTGATTTTTAAATGTTTGGAGGGAAAATAATGGAAACAGTATAAAAGTAAGAAAATGGAATCTTTTTCATTATACAACAAGACAGAGAAATACTGTATTAAAAAAAACTGAAAACAGTATGCTGTATGACAATTAATGAATTGGTTGTCTTGGGAGCAAGAAAATGGCCTGTGCTCTGTTCTTTTTAGCATCCTGAATATCATTCTTTATCCTTTTATTGAACATGCTATAAAGCCTGTGTTGGACCCTTTCCCATTTTGAAACAGAAAGAAAAGGAAACTGAACATACAACTGCACAGCACTTGTGAATTGTTACAGAGGTTGTTCAAATTAATGACATTTTGAAATACGTAGATAATTTTATAGCAGGATGTTTAATCAATTCAATTTAATAGCAGATGTTAATCCTCTTGCAGTAGTGAATAATAGTCAAAAATGTTTAAAGATCACTGACTTTTTATCACTGTGCTATGTGTTTCACAAGCAGTTAAAAGTGCTCCAGGATGATTTGTAAGAACATAAATCTGTGTTGCTAAGTAACTAAATGGTTGGTGTTGCTATTATCGGTGAAGATCTTTAAATAGGAGGCAAATACATCTGGCAAAGTATCAAAATCCTTCTCAAAAGAATATTTCATCAGAAGTGTGGATAAGATGATTTAATTAAAAAGAAAAAAAGAGAGCAAATCACCATGAAACTGATGTTGAAGCCTCTTCGGTCATGAAAGCAAATTCCTTTTTCCTTAGAAAGAAAAGGAGTACTTGTGGCACCTTAGAGACTAACAAATTTATTAGAGCATAAGCTTTCGTGAGTTACAGCTCACTTCATCGGATGCATTATCCGATGAAGTGAGCTGTAACTCACGAAAGCTTATGCTCTAATAAATTTGTTAGTCTCTAAGGTGCCACAAGTACTCCTTTTCTTTTTGCGAATACAGACAAACACGGCTGCTACTCTGAAACCTTTTTCCTTAGGAAAGCCTATTTCCTTTTTTGGCAGCTGTAGAATGCCACATTCACAGTCCATCCTTATGAGCTGAGCAAACAATTCACAAAATAATTTATTAGTCCCATTTGCCACTTTCTGTTTGCAGAATGTTCAAGGTGGTTTACTAAGTTCTTAAATGTATTAGATACTGGACATTTGCAATTTCTTTGTGAATTTGTTTTCTGTATGAAGAGTGCATTGTTAATATCTGATATGAGCACTTTTGAAGTGTGAACTCTTTTGCTTAGATTGATAGATACTAAGGTCACCATTATGATCATCTAGTCCGACCTCCTGCACAACGCCACCCACTCCTGCAAAAAACCTCTCACCTACGTCTGAGCTATTGAAGTCCTCAAATCATAGTTTAAAGACTTCAAGGAGCAGAGAATCCTCCAGCAAGTGACCTGTGCCCCATGCTACAGAGGAAGGCGAAAAACCTCCAGGGCCTCTTCTAATCTGCCCTTGAGGAAAATTCCTTTCCGACCCCAAATATGACATATGTCTCATGGTATAGCTTCTGTTCTCTGCATTGGATGATTTTTGTGAGTATTCAAGCATTTTGAACTGAACCCTGGCTCTTTGTACCTATTTATGCCAGTAAAGGTCAGCTATTTGGAGGTGTGTGAAAAGCAAATCTGAAAGGTTCACAAATATGGCTGAGTTGAGATTTATTTTTAAATTCAAATGAATATTCAAGCAGAGTTAAGGAGACAATTTCTGCCCACTTGCAGTCCTCTTTGCATTGCCAGAATAATGTAGAGGGGCCTTCGTGTATATAAAAGACTGCCCCAAAGTCTATTTAAACTCCCAGGTGCAATTTACAGAGATTTTCCCTAAGCATAAGCAACTGGCTATATCTATATGGCTTCCTTAGACCTCTTTGGCGTAAAACTTCATAGGGGCTTAGGTACTCATGTGATGAGGGCCACATAATTATCTAAGCAGATAAGCTGAAACTCTGACAAAAAAAACTATTTCCCCCATCTATTTTTGCAAGCATTTTCAAGACATGTCAACTAGGGATGTTACAGGTTTAATCTCATGCAATCAAATTACTAAAAATTATTTTTTCCTTCAGTTTAAGGTTGTCTCACAGATTTATCTTGGTTCAATTATTGTAATTCTAACTTCTGACTGAAACCTTCTCCAAAGGCCAAATTCAAAGCCCAGCCATGTCAATGAAAGGACTCTTGCTGGAATACATGGTCTTTGGATCAGGCCCTTCAACCACTATCACCTTTCGCAGAATACCAACAAAAGTACCAATTCAGGAATATATCTGTATCCATGACAACCCTTAAGCATGTGTTATCCTGGCTGGAGATGGACATAAGCACATGCTTACGTGTTTTTTTCTGAATTGGTAGCGAAATGAATAGATAGTAGTATATGATATTGAGCTACATGAGCTGGAATGCCAATTTACTTACTCTAATGGCAAATGCTCCAGATTATTTCATACAGTAAAACTATCTGTTCCTAACTTATTCTCATATACTAGATAAACAGTTAAAATGCTTGGTTGATTTTTGCCTCAAAAAGAGCCAGCATTAGAGATTCAAAGCAAGCAAATACTACCTCCCTATTTTTATCCAATGTTATTATCTGGTATTTGCACATACCTATCACTTGTACAGTAGTCAAACAATGGGGCTGCTTCTGCAGAGCACCAGATTATATATCATTAAATACAAAACTATTCTGAATAAAACCACTGTTGAGACACAAGTTAACAAGAACCAGGAAATGCAAAGTTTGCCCTTATCTCACATCCTTATCACCACATAAGGTATGTAGATGAGCTTTTAATTAGAGCTGATCAGGAGTTTTCCAATACAAAGTGCAGTTTTTACAAAATCAGAATTATTCTAAATTTTGATTTTGCATGAAATATTTGATTTTCCATCATAAAAATCACAACGAAGTATTTCATTTTAGGACAGTTCAAACCAAATCAGAATATACTGATTTTTTTTAAACTGACCTGAAACATTTCATTTGAAACGAGTTCAGCAAAACATTAAGCTGCTTTTCCCTGTGGTGTATTGCCTTATATTCCAGCCCTAATGCTCTTCTGTACTCTTCTTGAAGACTACACCTCCCCAAAACCAATGCACTGATTTACCTCTCATGGAGCTGTGTGGTGCATCATGGGAGCCACATAACTTTGTGTTCATTGTGGGAAATTTAGCCTGGCCTGGGAGTCACATGACTCTGTGCATTATGGGAGATTTAGCCTGCCCAGGGAGCCAGGCCCATAGAGAAGAATTAGGGTAACAAGTTCCTGAGCTACAATTCCAATACAATACATTTTCAAGGTGAATGCAATTTAATTTTGAAATGACTCAGATTGAAGCATTTCATGTCATTTCATTTCATGTCTGAAGTACCTGGATACTGGGCTAGGTGGACTATTGATCTGACCCAATATGTTTGTTATATGTTCTTTTTTCAACAAACCTACATGAACCATTTCAATCTTGGGAAGGTCAAAATGTTTAGTTTCTATTGAAACATTTAATTATGACACTTAGGATTTCTATTCCATGGAACATTTCAGCTTTTCATTCCATTTTGGGACAAAAATAAATGTTGCAATACTGGAATTTTCCACACAATAGAAAGTCAGTTTTTTTCTGCTCTACTTTTAATATTGACATTCACAGCCAAAAGCATTTTTAAAATGACAGAAAAGATATACAAAAGAACATAAGAATGGCATCAGACCAAAGGTCCATCTAGCCCAGTATCCTGTTTTCCGACAGTGGCCAATGCCAGGTGCCTCAGAGGAAATTAAGAGAACAGGTAATCATCAAGTGATCTATCCCCTGTGACCCATTCCCAGCTTCTAGCAAACAGAGGCTAGGGACACCATCCGTGGCCATCCTGGCTAATAGCCATTGATGGACCTATCCTCCATGAACTTATCTAGTTCTTTTTTGAACCCTGGTATAGTTTTGGCCTTCACAACCTCCTCTGGAAAAGAGTTCCACAAGTTGACTGTGCATTGTGTGAAGAAATACTTCCTTTTGTTGGTTTTAAACCTGATGCCTATTAATTTCATTTGGTGACTCCTACTTCTTTTGTTCTGAGAAGGAGTAAATAACACTTCCTTATTTACTTTCTCCACACCAGTCATGATTTCATAGACCTCTAGCATATCCCACCTTATTTGTCTCTTTTCCAAGCTGAAAAGTCCCAATTTTATTAATCTCTCCTCATACGGAAGCTGTTTCATACCCTGATCATTTTTGTTGCCTTTTTCTGAAACTTTTCCAATTTCAATATGTCTTTTTTGAGATCGGACAACCACATCTGCACACAGTATTCAAGATGTGGGCATACCATGAATTGAACTAGAGGCAATGTGATATTTTCTGTCTTATTATCATAGATTCACAGATACTAAGGTCAGAAGGGACACTATGATCATCTAGTCCGATCTCCTGCACAACACAGGCCACAGAATCTCACCCACCCACTCCTGCGAAAAACCTCTCACCTATGTCTGAGCTATTGAAGTCCTCAAATCTATCTCTTTCTTAATGATTCCCAAAATTCTGTTAGCTTTATTGACTGCCACTGCACATTGAGTGGATGTTTTCAGAGAACTATCCATAATGTTCCAAGATCTCTTTCTTGAGTGGTAACAGCTAATTTACACCTCATCATTTTATATGTATAGTTGGGATTATGTTTTCCAATGTACATTACTTTGCATTTATCAACATTGACTTTCTTCTGCTATTTTGTTGCCCAGTCACCCAGTTTTGTGAGATCCCTTTGTATCTCTTCACAGTCTGCTTTGGACTTTACTATCTTGAGTAGTTTTGTATCATCTGCAAATTTAGCCACCTCATTGTTTACCCCTTTTCAGCTAAACTTTGGTTGCCCATCTTTTTACATAATGTAAAGGTAGGGGTTTTATACTTTCCTCATTTTGCTTCCAGATATTCTTTTATTCTGAACCATTATAACATAGAGATTATTTGTTGTGTTCCATTCTATTGGGAAAATAATACTGAGGCAACTTGGAGATGGACATTCGTGGGATAAGGCACGTTCAAGGAACAGCTTGCAATGCTGATGCTCATGTTGTGCCTACTGTCTGAATCTAGCATTAATAGAGCTTGCTGTATGCATAATGAACATTTAACTGACAAATATAAAGCCCTTATTTCTGCTCACAGAGTATCTGTGAATAGTGGTTGACTTTTATTAATGTGGTAGTTATAAATGTTCAATGAAAACTTTATATGAGAACTCAACTCTGCCACAGACTTATTGTGTGAATTTTGGAAAGTCATTGAAACCCAGTTGCTAAATACCTTTGTGGATTTGTGCCTTAATCTCTCTGTGAAGTACTACACAATCTATAAAATAGGGATAATATTATTTCCTCTATTCCACTAAGAAAGTGAGAGTGGACATGTCTGGAACATGATATGCTCTGGCAATTCTCCCCTGCCCTTGGAGTTGGACCCTTTGTCAGGTAACAAATGAGATCCACTCCAATATAGGCTTAAATAGGTTCTTGTAGCCTTTATTTTGCATGTTTAAGTCAAGACAATGCAATTATCACCTATGAATTGCATATACATGCTGAAACAGGTAAGGCAAGAAAAGTAACTGATCAAGTTACCTCTCCTAGGTATAGGGCCACTTTTTTCAAATCTCTGCTCTCTGCTATGTTCTTCCCCTGTTCTTTTCCATGCTCTTATTGAAAATTACTATCTTTTATACCCTCTTCCACAACTTTGCACAGATTCAGTTACCTTATCTATGCACCTATCCATTCTAAACCTCCAACTAAAACATTTTAATGCATAAATCACAATAACTAAAACTAATACCTTTTACCTGACTAAAACTTGTCTGCTTCTATGATTAGTCTCTGCTATTAATCCCACTGCCTCCATCCATTGATTTTATTTTACTGGACTGTTTCTGTGGCCTTGGGTTTTTGCTTGTTAGCTTGTCTTGAGGGGCATCTGAAGTTAGCAATTCCCTATGACACTCTGTTTCACCTGCTATTTACATAGACTGAAGTTGTACAGAGTAAGAAATACAAGCCAGGTTTCATGGGTTACACAACCCTGAAGCTTGTTTAGCTAAATTCTGGAATCATGCATCAGCAGGGACATATACAAGAGCAAAGATTTCTTTAAATTTTCCTATTTTTTTACATATATATGTGACTAACACAATTCATTACCCAGTGTTCCAACACCCTAGGAACCACTGCCAGCCCCTAGGTGGAATTCTATATTGTACTTCATCTTGACAGCTAAAGAGGAACTGATCAGAGAAAATTAGGGTTTGCTTAGGTGCAAGCGATATGACTTGATTATATTTATATGCTAACGGAATAAATTCACAGCCACAAACATATATATATGCACACACACACACACACATACACAAATGGATGGTGCTTTAAGTGGGCCTTTTTACAAAGCTGAAAACAATAGCCAAATCAGCTGGAAGAAATAATTCTATTTCATTGTTACTACCACCTACAGAACAATTAAAAAGTTTCTTTGATAGGGTACTGGCCTAGGAATCAAAAATTGTCTCTGGTGTTCACTTAATGAGAGCTTGGTGGGCTCTCCTGCACTCTACTTTGCTCTTGTGAAGTTCTCAGGTTCAGGAAGCAACATATGATTATTCTGACTATAAATGTAGTAAACTTTCCATTTCTTGAATATCAGTACCCTCTCCCAATTACTCATCATATGCAAGTGTATATTCTTTACATACTGCTCTCTTTTACAATCTTGTATATAAGAAACTGGTGCTGCCCCTGTGAATCTATCCAGTACTCTGAGCAAGTTATATGACTGATGGCGAACAAGACACGTGAATAGCACTTAGAATATCAGTGTGACTGAAGCTGAATTATGACTTGCTGAAACTAGAGCATCACCAGAGCCAAGATCAGTTATTAACAGATATTACAGAGATGAGCTCAATATAAGAACCTAAATAGATAGAAATAGAAATGTGTATCCCAGTGGTTCCCGAACTTGTTCCGCCACTTGTGCAAGGAAAGTCCCTGATGGGCCGGGCCGGTTTGTTTACCTGCCGCATCCGCAGGTTCGACTGATTGCGGCTCCCAATGGCCGCGGTTCGCTGCTCCAGGCCAATGGGAGCTGCTGGAAGTGGCGTGGGCCGAGGGATGTACTGGCTGCCGCTTCCAGCAGTTCCCATTGGCCTGGAACAGCAAACCATGACCACTGGGAGCTGTGATCGGCCAAACCTGTAGACGCAGCAGGTAAACAAACCGGCCCGGCCCACCAGGGGCTTTCCCTGCATAAGCGGCAGAACAAGTTTGGGAACCCCTGGTGTATCCTATTCAGCAGAGTAAGATTTTTCATGAAGCCAGGGCTAAATCTGGTTTGCAAGCAGTCCTGCTTAAATAATTTGTACTGATATTTTGTGTACATGGAGTAGCCAAGATAACTGGCAAGTGACTGGGAGAAGTTTTCCATCCCTGAAAGTCTTAGGGTAACATTGAATGAGTTTATGGGGCATAGATATGTGTAATTGGATGATGCTGGAAAAGATCAGAACAAGGGAAACTCTTCACTTTCCCATTACTAGCTGATTTGCAGACATGGCAAACCTGTGAAAAAACTCAGAAATTGGGCTTGTTTTTGTCTTAATTGGCTTGTGAGTTGCTTGTTGGCTAGTTGTTGGCTTGTAGCTTGTTGCTTCTTTTTTTTGATCAGCTACTGGCAAGCAGGGGCAAGGGGGCTGCCTTCAGATCAATTTGTGTTTCCCAAAGACAAATTCTTCTTTGCCCCCCCAAAACACACAATTCCATTTGTGGCCTTGTGTTCACTTTAAAATACCTCAATTTGGCAGTCAGGGTAGAGGGGGAGGCAGGGCGGGTCCTCAGGTGGAACATAGGTGGGGCCACATCCTGGGTCAGGGAGGCTTAGCCTGCCCTGGACTTTGATACTCACTGCCCATGCTGCACAAATCCTGATTCCTCAATATAGGGCAAGCTGGGGATTGCACCAATTGAGCTAATTGTAGTATATGTAATGGTCAGCAGAAGTGCAGTTATTCCATTTTCTAGCTACCCACCGCTGAATCAAAGCTATTCCCCAATGCAGAACAGCTGTATTGCCAGAAGGCCTGATTTCCTCAATGCCATCTCCCCTCCAAATACTCAACTTCTACTGACCATGTCTATGTTACTGATTATGTGATTTGAAAATTGAGAGTGGGTGGAGCTCATTGCATATCCCAGAACCTAGGAGCACCTGAGGTCAAAAGGAATAACCTGACTGAATGCTTTTGGCCCTGAGAATCTTGGCATGTTTATCAAGGCTCTCTGTTCACCAAAGCCTGTGGGTTTGGTGATTATTTAACAACAACAACAAAGGAAAGGAACTTTGTCAATAAGACCCCTTCCAACTTATTTTAAGACCCCCCCCATTTTCTTCATGCCCTCATTTTTTTGCTCCTCACAAATTCATCTGAAAACAGACACAGGAAAATATGCTTTGAATTTCAGCTTTTGTTGTCATGAAGTTGCATTTTTTTTCTGACCTATAGGCTACAAACCTAGCAGACTGTTTTGGAAGGCTATACAGAAGAGATCGGCAAACCTTTGGCATATGGCCCATCAGGGAAATCCGCTGGCAGGCCAGGATGGTTTGTTTACCTGCAGTGTCTGCAGGTTCGGCCAATCGCAGCTCCCACTGGCCGCAGTTCGCCGTTCCAGGCCAATGGGGGCTGCGGGAAGCAGCGGCCAGCACATCCCTCAGCCCATGCCGCTTCCCGCAGCCCCCATTGGCCTGGAACGGTGAACTGTGGCCAGTGGGAGCTGCGTTCAGCCGAACCTGCAGACACTGCAGGTAAACAAACCGTCCTGGCCTGCCAAGGTCTTTCTCTGATGGGCCGCATGCCAAAGGTTGTTGATCCCTACTATACAGGGTGACTGAAACATCTTAACACTGAGTGTGCATGAAGTGCCTGCTTAACCGCCAACCCTTTTTATTTTCAGTAATTAGGGCTCCTATCTTGTTCAAAACTTCTTGCACTTTATATCTAACCATGGAATGTCTCATTTCCTCCCTCAGCAGAGTAATTGCCTCTGGTCCTGTTTTAACCATTCTCTGTCATCTAAATCTCATGAGGCAAATTGATCAAGTTTCAAAGAGCTGCATGTGAAACAGTATGGTTAAACCCTATGCTACTCTTAACAGTTTGGGGCATCAATTAAGTTGTGGGTGCTCAGCTCCCCTCAGGACCAGATAATACCTTCAGAGATCACAAAAGAGATTGTAATGAGAGGATGTGTCTACACCGCAATTAGACACCCTGTGTGGCCAGTGCCAGCAGATTTGGGATCCTGAGGCTCAGGCTGCAGGGTTGTTTAGTTGCAGTGTAGACATTTCAACCTCTGGGACCCTCCCACCTTGGATTGCCCTTGTAATCTAGAGGTAGCTGAAGAACTGTCTGTAAGGGAAGGTAAATAGGCAGCTTTAGAAAACAAAAAGCTTGGATGAGTCTGGACCTTAGACTCTGTTCCTGCTCTAGTTCCTGCTAAACCAGAAATGCATGTCTAGAACAGGAAAAATAAGGGTAAGAAAGGAGGATCCTATTTCAAACTCATTCTACCTTTACCAAGGGAGAAATGGTCATTGATTCAGATGTTGATAATATGTGGCAGTTTTGGGATTTGAACAAATCCCCACAGATCAGATCTATCTACATATCATTTTTATTTTCCATAACCATAAACACAGGTTGTCCCAGATAATGTGTTTTCTACTCCCTTTCTCCCTTATCTGGCAACTGTAAGGGATCAGAAGAGTAAGTAAACAAAAAACTGGTCATGGGAATGTCAGCCTTGTCATAATTAGTGAAATCTGACCATAAATGTCAGCTAGCTAAATGAATTGTGAAAAGTTTCTAATCTATCTAAATATTGCCTCTCCGACATTGTAGCCCTCAGAATAATATTGCCTCTCATTTAGGGCCGCTAATGTGCCATTGTCGATTGCAGCAGACACCACAGCACAATAACTGCATTCTGGCATATGTTTTATTTCAGCATGTACAACAAATATCACTAAAGGCAAAAGGCCCTTGTCAAAGATTTCTTTTTTAAAAGGTAATTGCTTTTAAAACTTTTTATTTGCATTTCAAAAGAATGAAAACTTTGATTACAGTAAATTAATATATTCCACATACTGTGTCATTGAGTGATCAGCATTTTCTCACCTGCTCATAAAGAGGAATATACTGAAGCAAGCTGTGTCCTTCAAGTGGTAAGTAGTTCTATTAGCTGGTAAATAAAACATCTTTGGGTCTTATCCTGAAAACACTTATGCACATGATTATCTTCACTCATATTTGTAGTCTTGTGGAAATTATTCCCTTTTGCACCATTTTACTGAGTTGAAATCAATGGGACTACTGAAGTGAGTAAAGTTTAAAATCAAGTTTGCAGGGGCAGGGTCATAGCCATGCTGGAAAAAAGAAAGGTGAACCTTTCATAAAACCTATGAATCCCTAAAATCTATTAGAAAAAGCAAAAAGAGCACACAAATGAAACAAAAGCTTCTTTCTTAATCTTCTGTAAATTGGTGTTTAGTATCATCATGTACAATCCAACTGGTAGAGGAAATAAAGAGGAAAGACCCATCAGAAGTGGAGAATTTTTTATGATTTTAATAATTTGCATCAACAAATAGTTGTCCAACCCTACAGACATTTAGGTATGTGCTCAGCTTTACTCACACGAGTTCAATAAGGCTACTTGCATGAGTAAAATCACACATCTGTGAAAACGATTGCAGGATTGAGCTCAATGGTACAGGATTATTTCTTTCCACTTTCTCTATTTTCAGAGGCTACAGAATGGCAACTGTAGTTCTAAGCAAACAACTGACCTGTCATTTATACCTGCCATGATAATAGGCTTTATTTCAGCTAAATAACTCTGAATCATGGGCTTTAGTTAACCTAAGCACAGTTTACTTTGGTGTTAGGATCCCTTGCTTTGTAAAGGAAATGGGAAACAAAAATATTTTCTCAGTAGAGAAACAAGTAGAGTTACCCTAGTTCATTCAAATCATTTATCACAATTACAAATGCCAAGTTTTTAAATAAATCTAATATTTTAAGTTTATTGCTGGTAGAAACACTGGCAAAGGGATGGTGATGGAGTGACTGTGTTTCCACCCCTCCCATTCTCTGCATCAACCCATAGAATGGGGCTTCAGATGAGTACTTCAGATGAATTCTCTGTGTCCTGTGTCACTGAGCAGCTCCTAGTGCTTCTCCACCAGTAATGCAGTTTTGCAAGTAGGACAGCTGGTGCATTCCAGTACTCTGATGAATTGGCTCGCCTAAGAGAGACCTCCGGTGCGGAAGCATTTATGGAGCTTTGATAGTAATTAAAGCTGCCCTGGTGAGAGGCAGAAGTCAGAGATGAAAACTTCCCAGGCATACTGAGGTTAGCCAGCAAATGAGAATGTAGTTTACTCCTTCCTGTATAAACCTTACTGAATTTGTCTCCATGTACTTAATGGGAATATGATCTAGTGGATAAAGCTCAGGACTGGGAGTCAGGAAGGATATCCTAGACCTAAATCAACCACTGTGACAATTAGGGTCCAGACACCCCTGGGAAGAACGGGGGTCTGAACCCCACTGAATAAATCAGTCAATCAGCTGATTGTATACAATATTATTGTACTATAATGTGTATCAAGTAAGGTCTTTTATGAAAGCTTGTGATGTTCAGAACTTGCTGGTCATCATGAGATAGGCACACAGACTGTTATTATGAATGTGTGTATTTGTATAAATATAAAATTGCTCACAATTTGTGCTGTAATATTCAGCTCCACCTCATAACAGGGAGGTAGGTAGCCAGGCAGGGAGGGGCTGTTGCCTTCCCAACCAGATGAGACTAGCTCCAAAGATCTTGCATTGTACAATCCAGGAAAAGACAAGTGATGGTCCTTTTAAAGTTAATGGGAAAATATTAAAACAACTGAAATGTTAAACTGAAAAGAAAATCCCAGTCTTGGAAAACTAAGAAAGAATGGAATTTCCCCCACCTTGAATCATCATAGTCTGAGAGAGAGAGAAAAAAATGAAAAAGAACCATGTAGCTCTTGTTAAAGGGAAAGGGATTTGAAGTGAAGGGTCTCCATAAACTGATAGCCAGCACTTAGGTGGGGTGCTGTCCCCTTTATGACAGATGGCCACTAGCAAACCAAAGGCAATGGGTAACTTATGTGAGAAAAGGGATTTTTATCTCATGTATAAGGGTAAATCTGAGATTGCATCTTTATTTTTATTTTCTGTATAACTGATATGCATCTGCTTTCCCTTACTATTTCACCTTTGAATCTGTGTTATTTTTTATGTTAAATAAACCTCTTGTTTAGTTGTTTGTTGTTTACTAATAGGTCTCTGTGAAAATGGTGTAATGTGTGTCCCAAAGTGAACTGATAACGGGGGCAGGTTTCACTCCTTCTGGGGTGATGAACCAAAAGGGGAAAAGTTTGAGTGTCTGGTAGATAAGAACTCAGAGTAGGGAGATTTGTGGAGACTTGGGAAAGGAAGGGATGGTGAAGGCACCTTGAAAGAAGTAAGTGGAAGTCAGAGTGAGACCTTTATGCTAGTAGGCTGGCTACTGGTGTTAAGGCTCTGGGCCATATCTGGGGTGAGATAGCCCCTTATTGATCTAGTGATCCCCCAAACCACTCACTCACAGTATGAATTTGGGCAATGATTGAACCTATCTGTTCTTCAGTTTCCATATACAGAAATGGATATAACACTTCCCTACATTTTCAAGATGTGTGTGTGAAGACTCAGTTACTGCTTGTAAAGTACTTTGAGATCCTCAGCTAGGAGATACTAGAGAAGTGCAGAATGTTATTAAAATTTGCATAAACAAAAATGAGTTGGAGGGTCTCTTTGAGGAAAACCTCAATTCCAGTGATGGGAGGGGGGGCTAAAAAGTGGCATTTCTGGCATTAACCTGGTTAATTTACAATAATGTAACTTTTGAAAACAGAGGTTGTTTTTCTGTGATAATAATAAAACTAGAAGGCAGAATCCTGCTCCCATTGAAGCCAATGATAATCTTGTATGGGTTAAACTTATATTTATGAAGCTTTTGTCCATTGAATGATTCCTGAAATGTTATTTTAAATAGGTGAAATTATTGGTGGTGTGCGGAGCCAACACCAGTTGCTCTGCATGAATGAACCCCTGCAAAAGGGTTTCAGAGTAGCAGCCGTGTTAGTCTATATTCGCAAAAAGAAAAGGAGTACTTGTGGCACCTTAGAGACTAACAAATTTATTAGTGCATAAGCTTTCGTGAGCTACAGCTCACTTCATTGGATGCATCTGATGAAGTGAGCTGTAGCTCACGAAAGCTTATGCACTAATAAATTTGTTAGTCTCTAAGGTGCCACAAGTACTCCTTTTCTTTTTGCAAAAGGGTTGTGAGTGGAGTAGCTGTGCAATGGTCCAATGTGCTATGTGTACCATGCCATGTGCAAACAATTTCTGCAGCAGTATTTGCATAGGACAGTGTAGAAGGTCACAATGAGGACAGACTAGGGATGGGAACACCTCCATGTTTATTCAGATCCAGTGGCCCTAACATCCTACACAACTAGGGGCTGATCCAAAGTCTCATTGGAGTCGATGAGAGTCTTTCAACTGACTAAAATAGCTACTTCCTGCAACATTTCAAATACAGCAAATGTAGGGAAGGTTTTATCATACAGTATTCAAAATATTTCTACTCAATAAAAATACCTGTTCATCAGAAAATGTATAAATTAAGAACATTAAAGAAAAAAAGTGCCATTAAGAAAAAAGAGCAGTCACGGGGTGTCTTCTTCAAAAGATTAAACTGTTCAACCTACTTTCAGCCTTAAGGCAAGAAATACAGTATTTTTAGAAGTCATGTTATGAAAAGACTGGGAAACAATACAAATTTTAGAAAATTGGAACCATGCAGGCAATAGGTCAAATTCATTTCTGGTAGAACTTTATTGACTTGAATGGGTTTACAATGTCTATTACAACAATACATTATACAATAATTTAGGCTGAATTGTTTGTGCAGCAACAGTATTTTTAAGAGCATTTGCACTTGAAAACTCAAGAACATTGAAATTTTTATTATTGCCTGGAACCAGTGTTTTCCAGTGTCTGATAGAAACTTAGTTTACACTAAGTTTTAATTTTATCAGACATGAATTCTGTCATTCAAGTGAAACTCCAGTATAGGCAGTGACAGAATCTAATATGATGGAATCTTTTTGTGGGGGGATTAATATTTGGATGTATTTTTTCTAGCAGTTGGGGAATTTTGCCAGTCAGAAGCATGCAAATTAAATTATCTAAAGAACTTTGTAAATCTTTCCATGAAAGTGAAGATTCCAGTTCTGTTCCCCAGGAAGCCAGTAGCAAATTCCCACTGACTTCAATGAGATTAGGATTAGGCATTTAAAAGCTGGGGAGTCAGCAAGAAACTGAGGGACTTCAGCTCCCTTTGAAATCAATGGGAAATGAAGACATTCAGCAGCCCTCACAAGGTTTGGACCTTTCCAGAGCATCTCTACATTTTCTCATATATCAAAAACAGTAACAGCTTCCTGCTTTAAATAAACAGGGTGTTGAGAAATGTTTCTCTCTCTCTCTTTCCAAAAATTCATTTTTGAGTCTATATGGAGGAGTCTTTTCTTTCCTTGTTGTAAAAAGAGGTGTTCATTCTGTGGGAAGCATAATTAAGTCAGAGCAAGCAGTTTCACCCTTGTTAGCTATGTATCTACTTATATAGCCTTTATCATCAAAGTTTTGAGTTCCTCAGAATTATTAAGGCTTTTTAGGCCTTGTCTACCCTACAGAGTTTTGTCCACGTGTAGGCCAGTGGGCTAGTTTACCTTTAGTATATGCACATCTTTGCATTATATTCAGCAGTAATGCAAGAAACCTACAGGCATGTAGCCTTTAAAACATTAGCTTCAGCAAGTTAGCATATGGCTTAGATCATTGGGCTCAACGGGTAGTGATCAATGGCTCCATGTCTAGTTGGCAGCCAGCATCAAGTGGAGTGCCCCAGGGGTCTGTCGTGGGGCCAGTTTTGTTCAACATCTTCATTAATGATCTGGAGAATGGGATGAATTGCACTCGCAGCAGGTTCACAGATGACACTAAACTGGGGGAGAGGTAGATACACTGGAGGATAGAGATAGGGTCCAGAGTGACCTAGACAAATTGGAGGATTGGGGCAAAATAAATCTGATGAGGTTCAACAAGGACAAGTGCAGAATCCTGCACTTAGGACAGAAGAATCCCATGCACTTCTACAGGCTGGGAACTGCCTGGGTAAGCAGCAGTTCTGCAGAAAAAGACCTGGGGATTACAGTGGATGAGAAACTGGATATGAGTCAAAAGTGTGCCTTTGTTGCCAAGAAGGAAAACGGCATATTGGGCTGCATTAATGGGAGCATTGACAGCAGATCAAGGGAAGTGATTATTCCCCTCTATTCGGCAATGGTGCAGCCACATCTTGAGTACTGTGTCTAGTTTGGGGCCCCCCCAGTACAGAAAAGATGTGGACAAATTGGAGAGAGTCCAGCGGAGGGCAATGAAAATGATTAGGGGGCTGGAGAGGAGAGGCTGAGGAAACTGGGCTTGTTTAGTCTGCAGAAGAGAAGAGTGGAGGGGGGGAATTTGATAGCAGCCTTCAGCTACCTGAAGGGGGGGTTCCAAAGAGGATGAAGCTAGGCTGTTCTCAGTGGTGGTAGATGACAGAACAAGAAGCAATAGTCTGAAGTTGCAGTGCAGGAGGTTTAGATTGGATATTAGGAAAAACTATTTCACTAGGAGGATGGTGAAGCCCTGGAATGGGTTACCTAGGGAGGTGGTGGAATCTCCATCCTTAGAGATTTTTAAGGCCCGGCTTGACAAAGCCCTGGCTGGGATGATTTAGTTGGGGTTGGTCCTGTTTTGAGCCGGGGGTTGGACTAGATGACCTCCTGAAGTCTCTTCCGACCCTAATCTTCTTCTATGATTCTATGAAACTGGTACATAGTATAGCAAATATATAATGGAAATTTGCACTTTTTTAAAAAAAGGGCAGACTTAAAAATTCTCCAGATAAAGGTACCAAGACATTAAAATCATTAGAACAAAGAGTAAAGAAAGATAATGCTTCAAAGATAATGCTTCAATGATATTTGGTTAAGTGTGTTGGTAATTTTTAGGACAACAGAATTTATAACTGTAGCATATGACTGACATTATCTTGTGGGGCGGGGACATGGAAAAAAGTGGCAGCCCCAAAAAATTGTTGGCCAGCACTGAGGGGTTCTGCAGGAAGTCTTCAAAACCTCAGTTGCCACATTTCTCCTGTAGGGCACCAGTATCGATATTTCAGCTCTTATGTGCTGAACATTTCCAATAAAAAGACTGAGTCAGATCCTGACCCCTGCTCTGCACCACTGCTTTTGTATCACTGCTAGGGCCAGATGTTCAGCTCGTGCAATCACTGAAGTCAGTGGGGGAAATACCAAGTTACACTAGCTGAGGATCTGGTTTTATGGCATAAGAGGAGCAGAAGGCTATTCTAAAAGGGAAGATTGTAATTCCCCTGCCAGAGGGATTTTTGGTTACCTGCTTCAGTGCACTCCTTGGCTGGGATTGGCAGAAGGGAACTCAAGAAACTGTGGTTACTTCTGGTTGCTTAATAACCCCACAGAGTTACCAGCCAATGTAAGTTAAAGAAGGCCAGAGAGCTCTCTAACTTGTGATAAGGGATTAGCTAGACCCCAGATGCCCTCAAAAATAATATTTTCTAAGTGCTACAGGACCAAATTTACAAATAACATGAAAAAGTACAACTTGCCACACCAGTTGTATATCTGCCCCATGGAGTTTAAATAAAGTATAGTTCTTATAAATTTAACTTCTTCAACCAAGAAGGGGGAAAGCAAAGGAAAGACTGTCCTCTTAAAGATAAAGATCATTTCCTTACTCTTTGGTAAAATTTCTCCATGTCTTTCTCCCCATATTAGAGATTGTGAATATAAGGGTAGTGCGGGTAGCCTTCAGGAACACACACAAACAGCACCGCACAAAGATCCAGTGCACTTCCACTTGTGTATTTATCATGGTAATACTTAAATAGCATAATGCTTAAATAAACAAAAAGTCCTTACTCTCAGTAACTATTTTGAATCAATTTTCAGAGAGGTGCAGAAGTAATGCAAATAGCCTTGACTTAAATTATCAGTAATTTGTAAAAATAATCAGTAGCAAATCATCATTTTACTGAAAGGTCATTTCCAGACATAACATTCATAGAGGTCTTACTGGTAATGTAACCAGCGCAGCAGGGAACATGACATAGCATTTTCAGAACCTCACTGCTATTTTAGCTACAAATAGTAAAAATTTGAAAGATATTAGTATAAATCACAAGTCTGACAATAGATTATTTAACACTTTATTTTTCATACCAATCTGAACAAAATTCATGGAGCTGAGTTTAGTTATTTTTTCCCCACAAACAAGAATAACATGTAATCTAGTAGCTCAGAAGAACTCTGATCTCTGCTCCCAAAGTATATGCAAATCATTCCTGGTAAAATTATTTTAGTTATAATTGACAGTTCCCTGTTATTAAGATAATTAAAATAATTCAGCGTCTATTTTCTCATAGAATGTCATCTGGAGTTGGAGCTTCATATGTTCTGATATGCTGCACTCAATCATTTATAGGTGAACTACTACAATGTAATTATGTTCACTGTTTTCTCTAAATCAACCACAGTAAACATATTATGAACAATTATATTACCTAAAGAAACAAATAGATTGATTTCTATTTTTATATAATCTAGAAAGTCTTTTGAAATTCAGAAGCCACATAAATTGTAAGGAAACTGCAAGAAATTTCATATTGATTGGGATGACTTTAGTTATGTTCCTTTTTTTCAAAATAATGAAAATATTATTATGAGCTAATGTTGATTCAACTAAATACCACAGAAAGAATCTTGCACAAATGCAAATGAAACATAGGAAATTTGAGGCTATTACATAACGACAATAGTCAAATATTCATTATTTATTATTAATTATTATTATTTATTATTATTAATAATAATATTTTGTAGGAACTCTAGATATCCTGTTGGGATGTAATAACAATTAACATATGTTATTTACAGTGAGTACTAGATTGTGCCTTTAGGTATATATGTGTGCAAGAAGATTTGCTCAGGCTATACCAATCCCAGAGTAAAATCCTGTCCCCACTGCAGTCAATGGGAGTTTTGTCATTGATTATATTTAGGTAGCATCTAAATTCTCTACAGCCTACCACAAAGTCTTTCTGGAGTCACTGTGGAAGGATTTTGGTACGCTCTTAGCACTTTACTAAATATTGCAGTCAAACTTTATTAGCACATTTAACCCTGTAAAGGGGCTATCAGTTACAACTATTGCCTGAGTTTTTAGCCCAGCTGTGCATGAATTTCCCTCCCAATTGCTATGGTAGTGTAAGTTAGCCAGATGGCTAAATTAGGACCGCTCAGACTCCATTCCTTCTGAGGTAAATAAGAGAGTTAAACTAAAATCCCAAACGAACTATGGTTCTAACAAGGCTTTTATCCCCTTTAACCACTGTTTTACTGACACAGAATTCTAAAGAGAGGCATGGATAATCAAATCTTACAGGTTATTTTAAGAAAGACAATATGCAATTTACATATTATTCTAATGTTCTGAACTCAAGGGACAAATGATGTGATCCAGTGTGGAAAATCATTTTTTCAGTTGCAATCATAGATAGAGCCTTCATAGACAGATACCAAAGTTTTGATCACTAAGTTATCCACGTAAGCAAATGTATACTGCACCTCTGGTTAGATCTTCTTCCTTTCCAATTAATCCATTCAGGTATCCACGTGGAATTTGTCTCCTCTCTGATGTAAGAAAAAAATCAACATTCCATCATCTCTGATTTTTTTTATCTTATCCATGTCTATGAACAAACCAACCCAGTAACAGCAGCAAAGCACACACTAAGCAGCAGCAGCAGATTCATATTAATCCCAATATATACCCCAAGGCCTGTACATGGCTCTAGTGACACTTCTCAGTTCAATAGAGAAAGTAGGGTTGAAATTTTCCCACAGCTGTGGTATTTGTCCTCCAGGTCTAACTCCTCTGCACTTTTCTTTATGGAGATTAAGCATAACAAGACATCAGGTACCTGAAAGTAGAAACATCCAGTAAAGGGTCAGAGGCAATAAGAAGTTTGATGCCATATTCATGTTCAATAGCTGCAAGTGGACCATCTTCTCAATGCTGGAAACTGTCATTTTGATGTTCCCATAGCTTTAGTGATGTTATTTTTGATTACACTGGTATAGGTATCATTAGCTCTAATATTGTGCAAAGCAGATACTGCCATCATTGTTCTTAGAGTACAGCTTGACGCTCATGTTGGAGACCTCATAAAAGTTGTCTTGTATTTTTTGTAGATTCAAATCACAACAGGTTAAGTGAACCACTGAGGAACCTCACCCCACAGGACATTTGTACTGATATTGTAATCCATTTGCACCTCCAGAGAGCTGAAGGCTCCCGTCATATATTCCAGCCCTGCTTCTCAATTCCCTTTGGAAGTGGTGATAGAGCACTGTAGGTGGCAACATCGGAGAGCTGTACACCTCTCAGCATTAAGGAGCGTTTGCACCAATCACCTGCTCTGCAAATACCACTGTCTTGCCCTTGAATATTTCATCTGGGTCCTTAAGTGGGTCCTTGTCACCATTAAACTTTTGTCTCCTTTCTTTTGTGGAGATGCCCAGGTTCTCCCCGAGCCCTGAATCACATCCTGGCCCCTTTCCAAGATCTAATCTGTGAGAGAATCACTGCAGGTATTGCTCCATCCATAACTGCACTCTCACTGCATAGCAGAAAGCTCTTTTATTTCCCTGCTCCCTTTCTCAGCACGCACTGCTGCTCAGCCAACAATTTCTAGGGTCCTCTGGGAAATATTCCTCCCAGAATTTCTTCATTCTGGGTTCAACTGGTATCAAAGCTGTGCCTGGCCTTTAGCAGCATGCCTTCATATAAACCCATTGTTTTCTGTCAATAGCAGAATAGGAGTTTCCAGTTTAAGAGTAAGAAAATCTTTCTGAAGGTGGAAAATTATTCTTCTTGTTTATATAAGTAAATTGAATCTATTTCCCCATGTTAAGTACCCTCACATCTTCTTATCAACTGTCTGAAATGGGCCATCTTGATTAACACTGCAATTTTTTTTTCCTCCTGCTGATAATAGCTCATCTTAATTAATTAGCCTCTTAGAGTTGGTATGGCAACTTCCACCTTTTCATGTTCTCTGTATGTATATATATATCTTCTTACTATATGTTTCATTTTATGCATCTGATGAAGTAGGCTGTAGCCCACGAAAGCTTATGCTCAAATAAATTTGTGCTCTAAGGTAGGACAAGTATTCCTGTTCTATTTTCAAAGTAAGTCTGTCTTTAAGTTTTTGAGCATCACTGGAAATATGTTCATTGTCCTGCGGTTTAAAGCCCTAAAGAAGATAGCTTTGATGGACATTGAAGACGTCAAGGATATGCATTTCCCTGAGTACACTGTGACTTTTCATGGTGTCCTTCAGTGCATTAATTAATAATATTTTAGAAATAGAATTGAAAAATAAAATGAAGTCTGTTCTCTCTTGTACCAGGTTTTCCAATGTTTCAGGTAGGTACAATTTAAATAATACAATATGTTTGATAGTTTCCCAGGTGATATATATTCCTGACTCTATTCTATCTCTATATATTGTAGAGAATGAGACGGTCCTCTGAAATGTTGTCTATCCTGCTCTTAGTTCTGATTGCAGTATATCTTTATGCACTTTGTCTTAATTACAAACCTTTAAACCATGGGCATCCTGGTCATTATTGTTCATATGTGGTATGGCAAATAGCTTCTTCTGCTTGAGATAAAGAAGAATCTCTGTTAGCTATGAGTGATATATAACCCTTTTACTGGCCAGACACAAACATTAGAGCAAGTCTGACATTCCAACCAGCATGAATACATAAGTCTAGCAAAATAATCAATCTTTATTCCTCTCAGCTATACAGAATGATCTGTTCTTAAAATAAAAGACACCTGATTTTTAACTCTTAGAATAGTGACACATTTCTGCATTCCAAACTGGTAGTCAAACAAATATAGATATCTAAAGAGATATAATACAGCTTCACTTTCCAAAAAGTAAAATATATGGGGAGGGATCATAAAAGGAAGTCTTCTAGATAGAAACATTGTCCTTTTAGTTAATTTAATTATGGCAATTTCTATTCTAGCTATGAAGAAGAGGAGCTAATGTTGCTATCTGGTGACACTAAGGGACATTTGCTCGAATAGAACATTGATATTAATTCCTGGGGGAAGGGGAGGAGAAAGGGTGAGGCAGAAAGAGACATAACTAGATGAAGTCAATGGGAATCAAAGTGCTCAGAACTTCTGAAAATCAGGCAACTCCTAAATGGAATTAGGATACTAATGTTAAACAACTAGGTTTGAAAATATTGGTCAATGTCTGTTTCAGACATTGTCAGGTCAATGTTTTTCTCCTGATATATTAACTTTCATTTTTTCTAAATTTAATCTTATTTTGTTATTTTCTGCCCATATTTGTAATTCCTCCAAGTTTCAATTGTTTGATTTCTCTGTCCTTACTATTTTCCTCCCAGAATAGCATCACGTATATGTCTTTCCAAAGAGATTCTCTAGCTCAGTCAGAAGTTATGAGCTTAATGCAGGAATCTGTGGGTGAAATTCTATGGCCTGTGTTACACAGCAGGTCATACTAGATTATCATAATGGTCTTTTCTGGACAGACATAGCCCTCTTATATAAGTGGCTCACTGAAGATTTATACTAGCTGAGGACCTTACCTTATGAATGACATGTCATTAACATGCTATTTCCTCCCTTTTCCAATCATTATAGAAGATGTTTAATAAAACAAGCTCTAATGTATTCCTTTAGCATCCCCACTAGATACTATCTTACAATTTGGCACATTAAGGTTTCATAATCATTAATTGATAGTGAAACTATGTCAACATCACTGTCCAAGCCAATTTGAATTAATTTTCAATTTAGATTTTGTGAGATACAGTGTCAAATGCTTTACTAAATCCCAGATACCTTACATACATTGCATTCTCCACAAGGACTAACTTTTTAAAATTCTATTAAAAAAATCTAATATCTCAAATGGGATTTTGAGTAATTTGTTGTAGCCTTGCTATTTGAATTTGCTCCTGTTAATTTTACATCCTGCTAAATGTCCAAATATTATGATTAGGTGCAAGATACATGGAATGGATCTGTCAGGATTCTGCATTATTATAAGTAACGTATCTTGTCAGGGTATATGATATACTTGTAAGTCAAACTCCTTACCAGAATGCAATGAGCCTAAGGATGAATTTTATCATCAGGGCAAGAGTTTCCAGTGAAAGACTAAACAGCAAGGAGATTAAAGAATATTCCTCTCACGTTCTTTTGCCAAGTTAAAGAAATGTGAAAATACTGTCACTTGGGGGTAGAAAAAGATGTCAGAATGTAAACTTTAAAGAGTTTCATTGTACTATACAAATGTGGGGACCATATTTCAGTCTCATTGATATCTGTTTTATAGACCTATAACTCCCTTGACTTGAGCATGGTTACTTTTGAGTTACAAAGTCTGGCCCTTTCTTCAAGTATTGATCATCTTCCTATATTAAATCATGACTCTGTGTTTAGTGCTTTTTCATTATCAGTAGTAAGTGTACTTTATGCTTCATTGCACCTGCCCTTTGATTGTTTTGATGCATTTTTATATATAGGTGTTTGAACAGGTAAAAATGATTTTCTTGTTATGTTTCTAGCCATGCATGGGTTATGAACACCCTAAGGTCAAGATTTTTTTAAAAAAGAGGCTAAAGTCAGACCCCTTAATCTTCTTTTAGGTTCCTAAGTTTTTATTTTTACATACACTACAAATAATCCATAACTACAGATAGAAAACAATTTGGCAAGACCTTAACTGTGGTAATGGAAATGAGCAACTGTCAGGGTTCCCTCCCCACTCTGAACTCTGGGGTACAGATGTGGGGACCCACATGAAAGAACCCCTAAACTTATATTCCACTATCTTAGGTTAAAAGCTTCCCCAAGGCACAAATTCCTTTCCTTGTCCTTGGATAGTATTGCTGCCACCACCAACTGATTTAAGCAAACATTTGGGGGGGCCACTTGGAGCCCTATCCCCCCCAAAATATCCCCCCAAACCTCTTCACCCCCTTTCTTGGGGAGGCTTGAGAATAATATACCAAACAATAGGTTAAAAGGGACATGAGCAAGTGAACCTACCTATCTGAGATTTTTTTTAATGGTGCACCATATAGGTGTTAGATTTAGTGTATATAGTTTTGTGAAGTCTTCAGATACAATAGGTTAACAAAGTGAGCACAGACAAAAATCCCTGGTTTTTAGGACACTGAAAATTAATTAGGTTCTTAAAAGAAGAATTTTATTTTTTTAAAAAAAGTAAAAGATTCACACCTTCAAAATCAGGATGGAAGATAACTTTAGAGGGTAAATAAAAAAAAAAATTAAAATCCAGGATTCCCTTCTGACTTTGCTTCCCAGTTACAAAACAGGAATAAAATTACCTCTTAGCATAGAGAAAATTCACAAGCTAAAACAAAAGATATTCTAATGCATTTCCTTGCTATTACTTATAATTTCTGTAATTTTAGATGTATCATTTCAGGATCTTTTTAGGAGATGATTTTTACTGCTCCTGTCCTTCTCTCTATCCAAGAGGGCACACACAAAGAGATCCCAAACAAAACCTTATGATTCTTAGAAATAGGATCTCTAAGAAAGTGAAAAAAAAGTTTTAGCTTGCTGTGTTTGCAAAGATGTCCATATATCTGAAGGTGACAAGTAATGAGTTACAATGTAGAAGTTTCTAAATATATTCTGTCATTTAGCAACAAAAGGAAGTGTAGGTCCCCTTTACTAGAGGGACCTCTGAAATTTATTGTTAGTGTTCTCTTTGGGAAGATCCTGTGTGCTTCAACTCCCATGATGCCTTGAGGAACTAGTGAAAGACTTCCTCTTCCAGGGAGTGCAGGGAGAAGAAGTGGTTAACTCCATTTTGGGAGAGGAGTGAGATTGCTGCTGTGGAGCTCTGTCCATAACAGGTTTCATAGTAGCAGCCATAACAGTTAGTCTGTATTCGCAAAAAGAAAAGGAGTACTTGTGTTACCTTAGAGACTAACAAAGTTATTTGAGCATAAGCTTTCGTGAGCTACAGCCCACTTCATCAGATGCATTCATTGGAAAAAAACTGAATGCATCCGATGAAGTGAGCTGTAGCTCACGAAAGCTTATGCTCAAATAAATTTGTTAGTCTCTAAGGTGCCACAAGTACTCCTTTTCCTTTTGTCCATAACAGGAGTTGCTGCTGAGAGCTTTGATAGAGCAGGGTTTTTCAGAGGCAATTAGTGGCTTCACTGGAGCCAGGGAAGAGACAATTGCTGTGCCTAGAGCTGACTGAGTTGGGCCTGCAGTGAAGGAACTGTGAATAACCCCCACTCTTGTTTGGGAAAGTAGATGCAAGGGAAGGGGCACAGCAGAGAGACTGAGTTTGAGGAGAAGCAGAGTGATTTTCTCATCGAACCAGGACCCAGAGCTGCTGACATTTCGTGGGGCCAGCTCCAGACATCAGAGGAGTTGTGCAGCTTGTTGCATTGGCTGGACTGATACACAGAACCAAGGGAGTGCTGCCTCCAGTTGCAGATCTTCCAGCAAGCATCTAGGACTCTGAAATCCAGGGTGGGGTAAATGTTGGCAGTGTAAATGCCAGTTAGGTAAGTTTAATTTATTACTGTATACTATATTTGTTAATTGATTTTATCCAACTGCCCCCTGTGGATTTAAATTAGTAGTGACATTTAATCTTAGTCTGTTATACCCTGTTTTTTTAAATTGGTATGTAAAGGTGTGTTAGCTCTAATTTAAGTATATGGGGTGTATAATTTTTATAATTGGTATTTTTGAGTTAGATCCATGCCACAGATTATTAATTATTATTATTATTATTATGAATTGTTATTATTATTAGAATAGGTTTATTCCTGGAGGTTCCCAAGTACAGGGGCCAGCCTGGTGGAGGCACAGCCAATCTCAAATTCCTTTAGGAGAAAAGGGACTGCAGCAGCAGGCTGCATAAAGGATTCCCACTTATCCAAAATCATCACTGGGATACTCAGGATCTCCTTTAATGTCAAAAATATCAGGCTCCCAGGCACACAGGTGAATGTTGCCTGCACCCAAGTAACCCAGGGAGGAAGTGGGCGGGGATGTTGATAGGAAGTTTCATGTTTTTACTTTCTGAACTGTCTGATTTTTTTAGTGTCACTTATATGCTTACTCATAAAAGCACTAGACAGTATGAAATTCCAGATGTACATCAACATCCTTTTCAATAATAAACTTTTAATACAAGAGACTATAGGGTTTTATTAGTGTTATTTATTTATTTTTACAGCAATAAGATGGCAAATGTACAGAAGAAAATCATGAGAGGGCAAGTGCAAGTTGCACAATATGCAAGAACACAATTGCATATCCCAAAGTCTATTCCAACATTTTAAGCCATTACACTGTTGTAACATGAGGTTTAGTATATTGTTCCATTTTGTACAGAAGTTGATTGGTTTCTGTTTGGTAGTGAAGCCAGCATCTCTAGTGGTTAAAAAAAAATTGCACAGCTCAATAACATCAAAGTTGACTCTCTTTTCTAGACCAGGAGAAAGCACTTCTGAACCAGCAAGAGGTAAACATAGATGACTAGTCCTATTTTGAGGGAATAACTTAAGTTTTCCTAGATGACCAATCACAAAAAGGAAAAGTCCATTTAAAATATGTTAAATAGATAATGAAATATGTTCTGCACAATGTACTTCAGTTGCTGGGTCCACTGAGTGTTTCCTCCTAATCTGCATGAAAATGATTATGAAGCTCAGTTATAATGTAATTAAGCTGCTCTATTCATCTTTTGGGTATGAACCTTGTGGAGCATATAAATTCAGATAATGTTTTATGAATTGTATGCAAGATTTGATTAGAGGAGATAGGGATAAATCTCAGGGTATATAAAAGGCTCTGAAGGGCATTCAGTTTAAGAAGAGAAACTTGTAAAAAAGGGACATGAGCAAGTGAATTTACCTATCCGAGTTTTTATTTTAACGGTGCACCATATACGTGTTAGATTTAGTGTATATAGTTTTGTGAAGTCTTCAGATACAATTATCCCCAATTATTTTATTTGTTGATGGGTTATTTGAAATGGTGAGGTACATAACTCCTTGGTATCTCAAACTCACATACAGGATTTATGACTTGGAATAGAGTCTCTGTATTCACTCAACTGAATCTCAGCACCCAGCCTCAAAGTTGTATTGAGATGGAACATACATACACACAGAAACTAAGAAGTGTCAACAGGCATCTGTTCCTTATTCAAAACCATTGTGTGGTTGTTTCATTCACCAACATGGAAGCTAGTGGATGTAAGAGATGTGGGTATAAGATTGATTTTAATGAAAACTGACAATGAAATACATTACATTCTGGTTGAAATAGTCCAGAATAATCCACGTGTCCACACAAAGACAAAATACTGTGAGGATATGTCTACAGTGCACACTCATTATGGCAACACGTAGAGTACACACTGTATGCCCCCTAGCATGGGTATAAATAGCAGTGTAGATGGTGAGGCACTGCATAGCCGAAAAGAATACAGACACACCAGAACTGTAACGCATGTACTCATCACAAGTCTCTACATACCCAAGCAGAGTCTCCCTGTCTACACTGATATTTTTAGCGGTGTAGTATCTTTCTTCCTCCTTGATGCTGGAGCCTTTCCCCGCCATTCTTCCCAGCTGGCTCCCCTTCACCTCCCCTGTCCCCGCAAAAGCCTTTTACTGACATGTGTAGCTACACACCACAATGTGGACACAGATTGTTTTTCACTGTGACATGTAGCTACCACACCGTATAGGCCTCTGCCAGTGGTGTGCAGTGTAGATGTAGCTTCAGTAGCAACTTTCTGGTGATGATTATTTACTTAATAGTAACACCTAAAGGTCCCAGTGGAGATCAGGGCTCCATTTCTCTAGTTGTAGTAAATATACATAGTAAGAGAAACACCCTACCCAATAGTCTAAGTAAACAAGACAAAGGAAGTCTTTATCTATATTTTACAGGGAGAGCACTGAGGCCCAGAGGGGTTAAATGACTTGCAGAATGTCTCACAGTGAGTTTAGGGCAGTGTGTTAGTTTCAAGGAGCTTCAGTTAGATTGTTGGAATTGCTGCATTCTGCTCTCATTTCATCCCACACCCATTCTAGTGTCTTATACTCATACAGATGCTCCATTGTCTCCTTCTCCCACTTTTGGCTTTGAATCTTCTTCCACGCCACCTATGTTTGAGACAGTCTCTCCTCCAGTCTACTAATTTCACTTTCAGATCCCTCCTTTAACCCCACTTCTCTAGTGAAGTCTTCCTACAATGTCTAGATGGCTTTGCCTTTTGGCTTATTTTTTGGTTCTAAGTATACTTACAGAATGGTCAGACTATTCAGTATAAATAATACCCTATGAATTTAGCCCACATTTTGGTTAATGGAATCACACAATGACAAACTTTGTTCCAAATCTGTTCTCTTTGTTCTCTTTTATTATTTGTCATTTGTGTTTATGATGGGTTATGATGTGACCATATTGTTTCTAGTCCTGGGGGGCTGATCCAAAATCCATAGAAGTCAATGGACATCAGTAGGCTTTGGATCAGGCTGTGGAATTAGCTGATTGTTTTAATGGAAAAAATAATGAATAGCAAATAACAATCAAACCTCAGTATGTATTTTCAAATGCATAATTAATCATGCTAAAATTCCGTAAGCTCTCCTAACTTGCAAAGTTATCATAGATATTTGGTACTTATCCAAATAATTATGAATAATTAATAATATGACTCTGCAGGAAATAAGGAGTGCAACCCATCATTTTTGTTTGCAATAATAATTGTAAATGAGGTGAGGGGTCTTTTTGTCTGATCACCTGGGTTACTTATGGGATATGATAATAATAATTTATCTGTATAAGTACTGTATGACAAGTAGGAAGTGATTTTTTTAAATTGCATCTAATATAATGATCGGTCTGGAAAATATTCACTTGGGGAAGTTTTAGTTACATTCATTTTAACACTTGTAATATAGCTTGCATAATTTAGCTTCATTGGGAATTCTCTTGCAACATTACAGAGTCCTACCAGCAAATCCTGTTTCTTTTCCTTTTTTAATAACATAACAAAAGGAGAAGAGGGGGAGGATGAACAGCAACACCTCTAAATGCAGCTGGGGTTGATATGGAAAGAAAAGTAGAACATAATATAATTTTATTTTGAAATGCTGCTAAATTAATCAGATTCATTACATATCACCTGTTGTGATCATTATTTCTATAGCACTGCAGCAAGGTGGCTAACCCGAAGAGCTTGTACAGGACTGAATGACTTGAAAAACTAATACTAGACATGTGCTGAAATAGTACAAGTGGGCTCATGAGGCTCCACAGGTTTGGCCAATCGCAGCTCCCACTGGCCCCGGTTTGCTGCTCCAGGGCAATGGGGCTGCGGGAAGGGCGGCCAGCACATCCCTCGGCCCGCGCCACTTTCTGCAGCCCCCATTGGCCTGGAGCGGCGAACCGCAGCCAGTGGTAACCGCGATCAGCCGAACCTGCGGACGCGGCAGGTAAACAAACCGACCTGGCCCACCAGGGGATTTTCATGAACAAGCGGCAGACCAGCTTTGAGAACCATTGGTCTACATAATACGTAGTCCTGCCATGAGTGCAGGGGACTGGATTACATGACCTTCTGAGGTTCCTTCCAGTCCTATGATTCTATGATTCTGTGACTGCTGGCAGGTAGAGTCAGTTAATTGCACTCAAGATGTAAGAGGAGTGAGAGCCTTTTCGGGACAGAGAGACCTAGGGAGTTGAGAGAAAGTGCTTGGGGACATAAGCACAATCTCACGCTGAAGTTTATCATAAGTTATTGATTTCTTCTTAGTTATTAATCAAGCCTAAGGGGTGAGTTTGGATAATGGGTATGCTTGATCCAAAGTCTGCTGAAATAAATAGGATTATTTTTGTTAATTTACATGGGCTTTGGATCAGACCCTAGCTCTGGCTGGTCCACATCATCCTCAAAATCTTGAAAGATAGATTAACTATTCTAATAAGGTAAGAACAATCAGTGCTACATTTATAAGGGTCATATCAAACAAGTACAGACAAAACCTGCACAAAAGCCTCTATCTGGAGATGGAAGTTATAGCATGGACCACTGAGACATGAAATGGAAATAAGAATTTTCATCTCATATCTTCATTACAATTATTTAGTAACAATTTTTTTGATTGGATGGTTTAACAAAAAGCTACAAACAAACCCCAAATCAGAGGAAATGGAAAATAGGTTATGAGAGCATGTGAAATTAGTAATGCATCCGATGAAGTGAGCT
Organism: Dermochelys coriacea; assembly: GCF_009764565.3. Lineage (NCBI taxonomy): Eukaryota > Metazoa > Chordata > Testudines > Dermochelyidae > Dermochelys > Dermochelys coriacea. The sequence goes on along the minus strand of NC_050070.1, from coordinate 38,320,172 downwards.
GTAGCTCACGAAAGCTTATGCTCTAATAAATTTGTTAGTCTCTAAGGTGCCACAAGTACTCCTTTTCTTTTTGTGAAATTAGAAAAGATTTGCAAGGAATTTTTTCCCCTCCACATATTCACAGTGAAGATGGATTAGTTACAAAGTTAATGCTGTAATATGTAAGGTTGAAAGGGTTTTTCTAATACAGACTGCTCAAAGCATTATTCTGCAGGAAACAAATTCCTAGGTGCCCATTGTGTAAAACTCAATCAAGCGGTTCCTGACAAGGTGCAAAAAAGTGGTATTTTGACGTTTCCAGTTTAGAATACACTTTTAAAAGATTTTTCGCCTTTATTTCTCGTCTTTGGGTTTCTTAGGTTTCATGCTTTACCCTTCGTGAAATGTTCCTGCCTCTCTGATTTCTTTTAAATTATATGGTTATCCCATAAGGTCCTAGATATTTTCTTTTAATCCTTCTTTTATTGTCAATCAAATTATGCTGTTTTGCGCTGAAGAATACTCATAAGGCAATGAAAACATGGTGCCAATAACGTCTTCACTGGCCATGTTTGTTTATGCGTTAAACCCTTTTGAATATTTTTAGAAGTATGTGACTCTCTTTAAATTTTTTCCTTTCTTAACAGTGTTATAAAATCCCACACTAATTCCATTTTTGTTCATTGCTGTGAAGCTTTTGTGACTAAAATGGAATTAATCAAACATGTTTATCTGTCAAAACAACACTATGTAACAGAATGTATCAGGGGATTTATAATAGAAAGCAAGAGACTTTCAACTCTGGGATACTCCTTCATATTGCAGTAGGTCAGCACTGAACAGATTTTTTACCATCTCAGGATCTATTTTTTATGCATGAATTGATGGTCTCAGTCCATTTCTTATTCCATATCACAGCCGGTATGTGATACCACTGCTGATAGGCTCAGCTGAGAAGATTCATGTTACCACTAATAGAAATAGGAACACATTGTACTGGTTTCTACAGTTAAACAAGTCACTATGAGGCCGCACCTAGGATACTGCATACAATTTTGGAGACAAGCCCTAATTAGAGATATGCAAATTCCAGAGAAAGTCCACAGGAAAAAAACCATTAAATCTTTATCAATTAAGTGGAATAGATAAAAGACATGGAAATATCCTGGAAATACATGCCCATCTATTCATAGAAGTTTAAATACATGAAAGATTTTATTCTGTCATAGGATTGTTAATAGTGATAATCCTCTTCCTGTGGAAGTAATAGTAGAATCCACCCTACTAGGATTCAAGAGATGTATATGGATAATTCAGATATCAATGTAAGGTATCCTGGAGTATCAATGAGGTTATTGCATAACAATTGTAATTTGAAAGCAAGTGGAGTAATGATTGATTGATTAATTTAATTAATTAATTAATTGGTGATCCCTCAATTTGAGGATGATCTTTACCATGGATTTACATATGGGTCCTGAGTTGACTCAGGAGTCAGATTCTGGACCCGAAAATCCGCCTGCAGTAGGTACAGACATTTTGTGGCTTCTTTTCAGCTTTCAGGGAAAGGCACTTCTCCTTGAAGTGGGCCACTGCCTCATGGAGGATATGCTGCTATTGGGATCGACTGATGGCTTGTTCCTCTGAGTGTGTGATATCCACGTCAGTTTTCTTACAATATGCTTTCAGTGTGTCTTTGTAGCATTTTCTCTGACCACCACAGGATCTCTGACCATCGGTGAGCTGAGAGTAGAGGACTTTTTTGGGGAGGTGAGAGTCTGGCAGCCACACACAATGTCCAGCCCAGCGAAGTTGGTGCATGAGGATCATTGCTTCAATGCTGGGGACATTGACTTCAATGAGGATGCTTGCATTAGTGCAGCGATCTTGCCACTTGAGGTGAAGGATCTTAGGGAGACATTGTTGATGATACCTATCCAAACTCTTGAGGTACTGTCAACAGGTCACCCAGGTTTTGCATACATAGAGAAGTGTAGGAACAACAATTTCTTATAAACCTGGATTTTGGTATCCTGCTGTAGGTCATGGTCTGTGAAAACACATTGGAGTAATTTCCCAAAGGAAGCACTTGCACACTGGATCCTGTGCTTGATCTCACTGTCAATTTTTGCATTTTGAGAAAGTTGGCTACCAGGTAGCAAAGTCTGATCTTCAGTGGTGCTTTGTGGTGGGTAATGTGCAAGGCCTAAAGCAGGTTGATAGAGCACTTTAGCCTTCTCAGTATTGAGTGAGAGTCCTAGGCTTCGGTAAGCTTGTGCAAGAAAATCTGGTATGGACTGAAGGTCATTCTCGGTGTGTATGAGGATGACACAATCATCAGCATACTGAAGACCAGTAATGGACACCCTGAAGACTTTAGATTTTAAGCGAAGACATAGAAGATTAAAGAGCTGCCCATCCATTCTATATTGAATGTTAACGCCACTGGGGATGTGATCTTTAATGAGGACCAGAATGACTGCTAAACAGACGGAAAACAGGGTTGGGGCAATAGTTCATCCTGGCTCAACCCCAGTTTTGATGGCAAAAGATTCTGTCTCAAGGCCATATCAGAGAACTGTGGCAGTCATCTGATCATGGAGAAGACTTAGGACCTTAATAAATTTCGAAAGGCAGCCAAATCTGCCCAACACCTTCCACAGGGCTTCACGATTAACAGGGTCAAAGGCCTTTGTCAAATCAATGAAAGCCACGTACAGGTCCTGATTTTGCTCCCACGACTTTTCCTGGTTTTGGCAGGCAACAAAGATCATGTCGGTTGTCCCATGGGATGGTCTAAAACCACACTGAGATTCTGACAATATTTCCTCAGCAACGGTTTCAGGGGATACAGGCAAGAATTTTCCCTGCTGTAGATAGCAAGGCAATACCTTGATAGTTTCCACACTCCTACTTATCTCCTTTCTTAAAGATTGTAACAATGTTAGTATTTCTCAAGTCTTCTGGAATCTTCTCATTATACCAGATATGAAGAAAAAGTGGAGTATCACTCTAATAAAAGAGCTCAAGAACAAGAAAATGATTACCTAGTACCTAGAACAAAATATATTACATAATGCAAATACTACCTGTTGTTTGCTGCCACATCATTAGCTCATTCTGTTACTTACTCTACAGCTAACTGAGTCATAAAGATCATCTGTGTATACTGAATGTTGTAAGTTACCAGGGAATTATTCTAGTTCCCTGAAGTTTATCTCATCTTGTTGCCAAACATCATCACCGTTGGGACACAAGCTCGCAATGTGATGACACTGCCTGAGAGTCACTTTGTGGCATATCAGGACAATACTGTTAAGAAACATTATGTGTGGTAATCATAAGGTATCCCTGACACACCCCAGTATTTCAATTTAAATGGTCAAATCATAAATATTTTGAAAAAAAAGCAATTTAGGCATTTTGTAAATTATTTATTCTCTAATAAAAATAATAAATCCACGTCTTTATCTTCATTTTCACCGCTCCTCTTGGTTTCTGCAGTACAATTATCATGGCAACCCCATAACATTATCTGCAGGTTAGCATACGACAGTGTGCATTAAAATTAAGTTGAAAATCTAGCCCATAAACTCCATATCAACGCAGAAAATAATGAGGAAGAGTTACATGAAATGCTGCATCATCATCTTACAATATTTAAAATTTTCTTTGGAAGCAAGGATCACATTGGGAGGGAGCCAAGGCAATAAGGTTCTTGTTGAAATAAATAGGTTGAGTTGCCTTTTTCAAAATATGGTATGATTTGAACCTCTCATGTGAAATCCAGGTGGCTCAGTGAATTAGTGTGCTTAGGGCCCATTGACTTGAACATTGTAGGATCAGACACTAACTGTGATATATATATTTATATCTTGCTTAGATCACAAGAGAAAATGTGTCTTGTACCATGAGCTTATCCTAATGTAGTAATTCAGTGTATCCATTACACACATTGTACCAATTTGCACATTTTGTAGTCTCTGCTTGAGGAAGTCGTGGGACTTTAACAGTCCTGTTATGCTTGTCAAGAATAAATGTTTTGGATGCTTGCATGGTGCATTCCTTATTCAAGTAATTAGTCTTCCACTTCCATGAATACTAAGTCTAAGAAAAAAAACAAAAATATATAGCATTTCCATATGCATCTGTGGAGTAAATACCAAGGTGTTATTGCTTAACTGGTATTATATCAAGTTTTGTATCTAAATTTGAATTTTATAGGATGATTTCATGGATCTCACACAAGGCAGATGTGCGACATCCTGTCTCCTAGGTTAGGTCTCATCCTGATCTCTAATAGTTAGAGATTGGCCTAACACTTGAAGCATGGGGTTTACTATCTCTTCCAAAATGTATGTAAGCATTAAGTATTTTTCTAGATATTCTTGTTACCCATATAAGTCTCCCATCCCATTTGGAGTCTTGCTAAGCTTTTAGCTTCAACACCATTCTGTGGGACTGAATTTCACAGTTTATTAGAGCTGGTTGGAATTTTTCCATCCAAAATGTGAATGTCAACTATATTCTGATGTTTTTGGAATGGAACATTTTGAAGTACTATTTAAAAATGACTTTTTGGTTATATTTTTAAATTTTTATCTTATAAAATAAATAATTTAAAAATGAAGCTGGAGTGAGACATTTCAATTTTACTAAAACAGAAAATTTGGATCAACCCAAACAATTTGGGGGCAGGGGGAGAGTGAGGTGGGGATTTTCTTTCTTTCACATGAATTGTTCAATGAGTGTGGTATCTCATTATTCATGGACCTGGAATAAAAGAATTCATGTTTGTTGAAGTCTACATATGTTAGTTTATAAACAATAATCACCTAACAAAGTGTTTTTCATGCAAAAGGATCCCAACATTTGTTAAACACAGTGGGGGAAATCCTAGCTCCAATGACATCAGTGCCAAAACTGCCATTGATTTCAATTCAGTCAGAATTTCACCCAGTGTATTAATGAACCAAGATAAAGGCACCATTATATAACAATGACTTTAGGAGCAGAAGTACTATCAGTTAATATCTGTATTACATTTGGGTAAGTAGACCATAAGTATTTTAACTGGATTTTAATCCATACCATACTTGGTTAATACCCATGTATTGGGAAAACTACCATCAGATTATTAATGACTGCAAGTGGCCAATGCCTTACTTTTACATCTCACCTAAAGTTGACCTCTTTTTCTAATAGAATAGTTCATAGCACCATGCTGTGTGCCTAGCAAAGAAGGAAGAATGTCACTTAATGGCTCAACAGCACTTCACGTAGCACCTGAGTTTCGATTTGAGGTCTCCAATCTGGGTACTGTCCAGTCACAAATGTGTTGAGCTTTTGAGTTCTGGGAGTATCATACACCAGTGCATTTATTATCACCAAAATGTGGTAATTAGAATTCATATTGCGATCCAACATCTCGACAGATGAAAGGAGACGTGACAAAGTCAGTCCATCAATGGCGTTTAGCAATGGTATGGGAAAAGAGTCCAATGCGTGAGCGGCAAACCTTCCCACAGTGGCTACCGGCCCACTCCCCAGATGGTAGTTAAAGCACACTCTACTTCCTGGTTCACCTGTGGGCCTCAGCCTGAGCTCTCTAATGGCTCTTCACGATGACCATACCATTCTTAACTAAGCTTCTCTGTACTGAAGGGTTGTAGGCAGGATTTTCCCAGTTGTCAGTGGTAATGCTGAATTTCTTGAGGCCTTGCTTGACCTTGTTGCTATATTGGAGCTTTGGCCTCTGTGTTGCGGGCAGTTCTTAAATTGGCCACAGAGCACAGTCTTCAGTAGACAATCTTGAGGCATGTGCTCCATGTGTCCCAACCAGCGAAGCCTGTGAGAGTCCAGCATAACTGTAGGTTGGTTCGCTCAAGGATCTCATTATTGGTGAGGTTGGTCCCAAGTAACTCCAAGGATTTTTCTGACAGCAGAGGTGGAAACAGTTCAATCTCTGCTCCTGCTTGGAGTAAGTAACCCAGCTTTCACAACCATAAAGGAGGGTACTAAAGACACAAGCCTGATAAACAGACACCTTTGTGTTCAGAGTTAGCAACTTGTTATTCCAAACATGTATGGTAAATTTGCCAAAGGTAACAAAAGCTTTGCTGATTCTAGCATCAAGTTCCCTATCTAAGTTAAGTGAGCTGGTAACAATTAAGCCGAGATAGAAGAAGTGATTCACATTATCCAGAGCTTCATTATTGACATAGCTTTTAGGTGGTCTGTTAGTACCTTGTGACATGAGAACTGCTTTCTTGATACTGATTATCATGCTAAACTTTGTACATGCATCAGAAAATGTGTTCATCATGACCTGCGGTTCATCAGGTGAATTAGAGATGAATGCAGTGTCATCTGCAAAAAGCAGATCCCAAATAGTAAGCTGGGTGACATGCCTTCTGCTCTGGAATCATCTGATGTTAAACAAGCTTCCATCCATCCTCAAATCCATTAGTATACCAGACTGATCATTTCCAAAGGCGTACTTAAGAAGAATAGAAAAGATGCCAAAGCCAATGGGAATTAAAACGCAGTCTTGCTTCATATCAGTATCAATACTAAATTCGGAGGATGTTTCATTTTCATACTGGATGGTTGCCTTCATTCCCTCTTAGAACTCCTTGAATAGGGAGAGCACCTTTTGTGGACAGCCAATTTGCGACAGGATCTTATAGATGTCATCCCTACTAGGCCTTTTGTAGGTCAATGAATGCTTCACTCAGAGGTGTCTCTTGTTCACAGCTTTTTTCTTGAAACAAGCGCAATGTGAAGGATATATAATAGTAGTGCACCATTTAGCAGACTACAAGTCTCTGAGAAATGACTACCCACCCTGTTTAAATTGCAGCAACAACAAAAGAGTTGTTGTGGAGTGCCCAGCTCTTTGGCTAAGCATGGAGTGCCCAGCTCTGAATCCACACTGGCTCTCAGGAGAGGCTCTCAGCAAGGACTTGGAATCTTTTCAACAGGACCCTTGCAAGCACTTTGCCAACCATGCTTAGCAAAGATATCGCTAAATAGTTGTTGCAATCTGCTCTGTCACCTTTATTTTTATGCAGAGTAATTATCTTTGCTTCTTTCAGATCCTGGGGTATAAGGCTTTCTTCCCAACAGGCGCAGAGAAGTGCATAGATATCACTCACAGGCTTTCTCCCCTCTGTCTTTAGGAGCTCTGGAGATATCTGATCATTGTCTGCTGCTTTCCCAGGTTCAATTCCTTTTATAGCCTTCTCTACATCTTCAGGAGTTGGTATTTGGTCCAGTTTCTGCATCCCTGGGAGCGGGGGGATGGAAGCTAATTCAGTGTAAAAGATAATGGCATTCTTTGTAATGATCAGTCCATCAGTCAAGTTGTTTTTGCCTGTTAGTCAATGTGGTACCATCTTTCACTTTCAGGTTTGCAATCTTTCTACAAGGTGGACCAAGTGCCTCTTTAATTCTATTATAGGTATCATGAAGGTCCCCTCTTTCAAAGCAGGTCTGAATTTTTTTGCATAGGTCTTGCCTGTACTTCTGGGCGCATTCTTTGGTGACTTTCTGAACTGCAGCCTTAGCCTCTCTAAACTTGAGAGTTCTGGACTTAGTTGGTTGTTGAAGTAAATTTAGGCAAGCTTGTTTTTTCTTTTCTATAAGTCAGAACAGCAGATGTTCAGACACTGCAAAAGAGTCAAGTTGTTTTTTCTTTGTTGTTCCAAAGATATCCTTGGCAGTAGCCAGTGTCTTATTCTTAAAATTTTCCAACAAGGTGTCAGAATACGGGAATCAGGTTGATCATTTTAAACAAGATCAAATGTCAGAATCCTTCATGTTAGTGATGTTGAGGTGAGGTGATTACAATTCATAAATACATTAATAATGAGTAGGAGTTTTTGTTTTGTGTTTGTTATATTTTGCAAACAAAATTATATACTTTTGATTAACTGTTAAGTCCATGATATATTATCTAGTGCTTCAAACACACAAAGTTCTATCCATGTATGTGCTAAATATTATCCTATTCAGGTGGTGTCGGAGAGAAGGCTTTGGATTCTTTGACCATGGGATGGTGTTCCAAGAAGGAGGCGTGCTAGGCAGAGACGGGCTCCACCTAACAAAGAGAAGGAAGAGCATCTTCGCAAGCAGGCTGGCTGGCCTAAGGAGGAGGGCTTTAAACTAGGTTCACCGGGGGAAGGAGACCAAACCCCTGAGGTAAGTGGGAATACGGGATACTGGGAGGAAGCACGAGCAGGAGAGCCCAAAAGGGGAGGGTTTCCTGCCTCATACTAAGAAAGCAGGACAAACAGCAAGTTATCTGAAGTGCCAAAACACAAATACAAGAAGCCTGGGAAACAAGCAGGGAGAACTGGAAGTCCTGGCACAGTCAAGGAATTATGATGTGATTGGCATAACAGAGACTTGGTGGGATAACTCACATGACTGGTGTACTGTCATGGATGGATATAAACTGTTCAGGAAGGACAGGCAGGACAGAAAAGGTGGGGGAGTTGCATTGTATGTAAGAGCAGTATGACTGCTCAGAGCTCCCGTATGAAACTGCAGAAAAACCTGAGTGTCTCTGGATTAAATTTAGAAGCGTGAGCAACAAGGGTGATGTGGTGGTAGGAGTCTGCTATAGACCACCGGACCAGGGGGATGAGGTGGACGAGGCTTTCTTCCTAGTAACTTCCATTAGTTGCTGATCGCAGGCCCTGGTTCTTATGGGAGACTTCAATCACCATGATATCTGCTGGGAGAGCAATACAGCGGTGCACAGACAATCAATCAAGTTTTTGGAAAGGGTAGGGGACAATTTCCTGGTGCAAGTGCTGGAGGAACCAACTAGGGGCAGAGCTCTTCTTGACCTGCTGCTCACAAACTGGAAAGAATTAGTAGGGGAAGCAAAAGTGTATGGGAACCTGGGAGGCAGTCACCATGAGATGGTCGAGTTCAGGATCCTGACACAGGGAAGAAAGGAGAGCAGCAGAATACAGATCCTGGACTTCAGAAAAGCAGACTTTGACAACCTCAGAGAACTGATGGGCAGGATCCCCTGGGAGAATAACATGAGGGGGAAAGGAGTCCAGGAGAGGTGGCTGTATTTTATAGATAGATTCATAGATACTAAGGTCAGAAGGGACCATTCTGATCATCTAGTCTGACCTCCTGCACAATGCAGGCCACAGAATCTCACCCACCCATTCCTAAGAAAAACCTCACCTATGTCTGAGCTATTGAAGTCCTCAAATCGTGGTTTAAAGACTTCAAGGAGCAGAGATTCCTCCCTCAAGTGACCCATGCTACAGAGGAAGGCGAAAAACCTCCAGGGCCTCTTCCAATCTGCCCTGGAGGAAAATTCCTTCCCGACCCCAAATATGGCGATCAGTTAAACCCTGAGCATATGGGCAAGATTCACCAGCCAGATACTACACAAAATTCTTTCCTGGGTAACTCAGATTCCATCCATCTAATATCGCATCTCAGGGGATTAGGCCTATTTACCCTGAATATTTAAAGATCAATTAATTACCAAAATCATATTATCCCATCATACCATCTCCTCCATAAACTTATCGAGTAGAATCTTAAAGCCAAATAGATCTTTTGCCCCCATTGCTTCCCTTGCAAGGCTATTCAAAAACTTCACTCCTCTGATGGTTAGAAACCTTCGTCTAATTTCAAGTCTAAACTTCCTGGTGGCCAGTTTATACCCATTTGTTCTTGTGTCCACATTGGTGCTGAGCTGAAATAATTCCTCTCCCTCTCCTGTATTTATCCCCCTGATGTATTTATAGAGAGCAATCATATCTCCCCTCAACCTTCTTTTAGTTAGGCTAAACAAGCCAAGCTCCTTCAGTCTCCTTTCATAAGACAGGTTTTCCATTCCTCGGATCATCCTAGGAGCCCTTCTCTGTACCTCCTCCAGTTTGAATTCATCCTTTTTAAACATGGGAGACCAGAACTGCACACAGTATTCCAGGTGAGGTCTCACTAGTGCCTTGTATAATGGTACTAAAACCTCCTTATCTCTACTGGAAATACCTCTCCTGATGCATCCCAAAACCTCATTAGCTTTTTTCACAGCCATATCACATTGGCAACTCATAGTCATCCTATGATCAACCAATACTCCAAGGTCCTTCTCCTCTTCTGTTACATCTAATTGATGCGTCCCCAACTTATAACTAAAGTTCTTGTTATTAATCCCTAAATGCATAACCTTACACTTCTCACTATTAAATTTCATCCTATTACTATTACTCCAGTTTACAAGGTCATCCAGATCCTCCTGTATAATATGCCGATCCTTCTCTGAACTGGTAGTACATCCCAGCTTTGTATCATCTGCAAACTTTATTAGCACACTCCCACTTTTTCTGCCGAGGTCAGTAACAAAAAGATTAAATAAGATTGGTCCCAAAACTGATCCCTGAGGAACTCCACTGGTAACCTCCCTCCAGCCTGACAGTTTGTCTTTCAGTAGGACCCGTTGTAGTCTCCTCTTTAACCAATTCCTTATCCACCTTTTGATGTTCATATTGATCCCCATCTTTTCCAATTTAACTAATAATTCCCCATGTGGCACGGTATCAAATGCCTTACTGAAATCTAGGTAAATTAGATCCACTGCATTTCCTTTGTCTAAAAAATCTGTTACTTTCTCAAAGAAGGAGATCAGGTTGGTTTGGCATGATCTACCTTTTGTAAAACCATGTTGTATTTTGTCCCATTTACCATTGACTTCGATGTCCTTAACTAATTTCTCCTTCAAATTTTTTTCCAGGATCTTGCATACTACAGATGTCAAACTAACTGGCCTGTAGTTACCCGGATCACTTTTTTTTCTCGTTTCTTAAAAATAGGAAGTATATTAGCAATTCTCCAATCATTCGGTACAACTCCTGAGTTTACAGATTCATTAAAAATTCTTGCTAATGGGCTTGCAATTTCAGGTGCCAATTCCTTTAATATTCTTGGATGAAGATTATCTGGGCCCCCCGATTTAATCCCATTAAGCTGTTTGAGTTTCGCTTCTACCTCAGATATGGTAATATCTACCTCCATATCCTCATTCCCATTTGTCATGCGACCATTATCCCTAAGATCCTCTTTAGCCTTATTAAAGACTGAGGCAAAGTATTTGTTTAGATATTGGGCCATGCCTAGATTATCTTTAACCTCCACTCCATCCTCATTGTTTAGCGGCCCCACTTCTTCTTTCTTAGTTTTCTTCTTATTTCTATGGCTATAGAACCTTTTACTATTGGTTTTAATTCCCTTTGCAAGGTCCAACTCTAGTCGACTTTTAGCCTGTCTCACTTTATCCCTACATGTTCTGACCTCAATAAGGTAGCTTTCCTTGCTGATCCCTCCCATCTTCCACTCCCTGTCTGCTTTCTGCTTCTTCTTAATCACCTCTCTAAGATGCTTGCTCATCCAGCTTGGTCTACAACTCCTGCCTATGAATTTTTTCCCCTTTCTTGGGATACAGGCTTCCGATAGCTTCTGCAGCTTTGATTTAAAGTAATCCCAGGCCTCCTTTACCTTTAGATCCATAAGTTCTTCAGTCCAATCCACTTCCCTAACTAATTTTCTTAATTTTTGAAAGTCAGCCCTTTTGAAATCAAAAACTCTAGTTGCAGATTTATTTTTGTTAATCCTTCCGTTCAGTTTGAACTGAATTAGCTCATGATCACTTGAGCCAAGATTGTCCCCTACAATCATTTCTTCTATGAGGTCCTCACTACTCACCAAAACCAAATCTAAAATGGCATCCCCTCTCGTCAGTTCAGCAGCTACTTGATGAAGGAATCCATCAGCTATTGCATCTAGGAAAATCTGAGCCCTATTATTATTACTAGCACTGGTCCTCCAGTCTATATCTGGGAAGTTAAAGTCTCCCATGACCACACAGTTTCCATTTGTATTTACTTTATTAAAAACATTAAAAAGGGCTCTATCCATATCCAAATTAGATCCCGGCGGTCTATAGCACACTCCAAGCACTATTGTAGGAGAGGCTAAACTAGTTATCTTCCCGAATGTAATTTTTGCCCAGATGGACTCTGTCTTATCCATTGCATTGCTTCTTATTTCTTTACATTCTACCTCATCATTGATATACAATGCTACTCCACCACCTTTACCTTTCTTTCTTTCTTTTCTAAACAGCACATACCCTTCAATACCTCTAGTCCAGTCATGACTACTATTCCACCATGTTTCTGTTATCCCTATAATATCTGCAAAAAGAAAAGGAGTACTTGTGGCACCTTAGAGACTAACAAATTTTAGTTATAAATTTGTTAGTCTCTAAGGTGCCACAAGTACTCCTTTTCTTTTTGCGAATACAGACTAACACGGCTGCTACTCTGAAACCTACAATATCTGGTTTCACTTCCTGCACCAGTAGCTCTAGTTCCTCCATTTTGTTACCTAGGCTCCTCGCATTGGTGTACAAACATCTTAATTTTTTGCTGTTTGGCCTCGCTCATCTTTTGTACCCTATTAGGCACAGTCATTCTATTGCCAGTATAAGCTATTAGACTGGTATCCACACTGCCCTTGCTCCTTATATACATTCTCCTACCCATGGCTGTATCCTCTCTTACTTCATCTTCTTCCCTCTCAATGCTAAAATCTGGCATGGAGATTACCTGGACATCTCCCAACCATCTCCCCCAAATTCCTAGTTTAAAGCTCTCTTTATCAGTTGTGCCAGCCTCCATCCTAGAAGTCTATTTCCTTCCTTACTCAGATGAAGTCCATCCCGAGAGAACTGTCTTCTGTCCATGAATGCCTCCCAGTGGCCATACATCTCAAAGCCCTCCTTATAGCACCACTGCCTAAGCCATCTGTTGACAGTCATAATCTTGTCACACCTTTGTTGCCCTTCTCTAGGAACAGGCAGAATCCCACTAAAGATCACCTGAGCCTCGATTTCCTTAAGTGTCTTCCCCAGTCTAGCATTATCTCCCTTAATACTTTTCAGCGAGAATCTAGCCATATCATTTGTTCCCACATGAAGGATAATTAGGGGATTCTTTCCCGCTCCCTTTAGGATCCTTTTCAACCTCAGGTCTACATCCTGTATCTTAGCACCTGGAAGACAGCACACCCTTCTATTCTCTGGATCAGCTCTAGTTACAGGCCTGTCTATTCTTCTTAATAAAGAGTCCCCGATCACATAGACCTGCCTTTTCCTGGTGACGGTGCTATTTTCCAGTCTCTCCCCTTTTCCCTCTGGCTGCAAGTTCTTTCCATTCCTATTTTCCCTTATAATCCTCTTCAACCCATCCTGTATCCTCCTGAGGCTCATATTTGGTGTAGTCTCCCTTGACTCTTCCCCTTTTCCTATAGGACTAGCCTCTCTTCTCTTCTTCCTTGCCCTTCCACCTTCAATGACTACCTGCTGAGCCCCTTCTTCATTTTCCAACTCTGCAAACCTATTCCTAAGCTCTATTTCTCCTTCACTAGCCCGTCTTTTCCTCTGCCTGGTTCTTTTAGTCACATGCTTCTGCTGTCCACTTTCCTCACCCAGTCTCCCCTCAAAATTCCCCAGCCCTGCTTCCATCTGTAAGTCTGAGCTTTTCCCTTCAGATACCTCATGTCTTTGCTCCATCATCTGCTCAAACCCCTTCCTAAACTCAACCAGACTTCCCACCTGCATCTCCAAAGCTCGGCTCTTTTCCTCCATCAGCTCTATCAGACGGCATTTCATGCAGAAAAAAACTCTTACCAGGTCCCCCCTCCAGGATCATGTACATACCACAGCTTCCACATCCAGTCATCCTCATTGTGTCTTCCACTACACGAGTCACTCCCACAGCTGCCTCTGTATCTGTCATAGCCTCCTCCAACAGAACTCCAACTCAAACTCCACTGTTTACAGCTCTGTTTGCTAGCTCCTGTGCCACTGCAGCTGTCTGTGTTGCTGCCTGACTGGCTGGCTACCTTTATAGGACCCCTAGTCAGAGAAGCCCCACCCCCTAATCAGGGCTCAGATTCTCTCCCAGCACAAAGCCCCTACAAGGCTCTACAACACACAAATAATACAAATACAAAACCAAGTACAAATACCTTCTCCTCCAACAGAACTCCCACTCAAACTCCCCTGTTTACTGCTCTGTTTGCTAGCTCCTGTGCCGCTGCAGCTGTCTGAATTTTAAAGAATCCTTATTGAGGTTACAGGGACAAACCATCCTGATGTGTACAAAGAATAGCAAATATGGCAGGCGACCAGCTTGGCTTAACAGTGAAATCCTTGCTGATTTTAAACACAAAAAAGAAGCTTACAAGAAGTGAAGATTGGACAAATGACCAGGGAAGAGTATAAAAATATTGCTTGGGCATGCAACAGTGAAATCAAGAAGGCCAGATCACACCTGGAGTTGCAGCTAGCAAGAGATGTTAAGAGTAACAAGCAGGGTTTCTTCAGGTATGTTAACAACAAGAAGAAAGTCAAGGAAAATGTGGGCCCCTTACTGAATGAGGGAGGCAACCTAGTGACCGAGGATGTGGAAAAAGCTAATGTACTCAATGCTTTTTTTGCCTCTTTCTTCACGAACAAGGTCAGCTCCCAGACTGCTGCACTGGGCAGCACAGCATGGGGAGGAGGTGACCAGCCCTCTGTGAAGAAAGAAGTGATTCATGACTATTTAGAAAAGCTGGACGAGCACAAGTCAATGGGGCCAGATGTGCTGCATCCGAGAGTGCTAAAGGAGTTGGCAGAGGTGATTGCAGAGCCATTGGCCATTATCTTTGAAAACTCATGGCGATCAGGGGAGGTCCCAGACGACTGGAAAAAGGCTAATGTAGTGCCCATCTTAAAAAAGGGAAGAAGGAGGATCCTGGGAACTACAGGCCAGTCAGTCTCACCTCAGTCCCTGGAAAAAATCATGGAGCAGGTCCTCAAGGAATCAATTCTGAAGCACTTAGAGGAGAGGAAAGTGATCAGGAACAGTCAGCATGGATTCACCAAGGGCAAGTCATGCCTGACTAATCTAATTGCCTTCTATGATGAGATAACTGGCTCTGTGGATGAGGGGAAAGCAGTGGACTTGTTGTTCCTTGACTTTAGCAAAGCTTTTGACACGATCTCCCACAGTATTCTTGCCAGTGAATTAAAGAAGTATGGGCTGGATGAATGGACTATAAGGTGGATAGAAAGCTGGCTAGATTGTTGGGCTTAACAGATAGTGATCAATGGCTCCATGTCTAGTTGGCAGCATCAATTGGAGTGCCCCAAAGTTCGGTCCTCAGGCCGGTTTTGTTCAGTATCTTCATTAATGATCTGGAGGATAGTGTGGATTGCACCCTCAGCAAGTTTGCAGATGACACTAAACTGGGAGGAGAGGTAGATACGCTGGAGGGTGGGGATAGGATACAGAGGGCCCTAGACAAATTAGAGGATTAGGCCAAAAGAAACCTAATGAGGTTCAACAAGGACAAGTGCACAGTCCTGCACTTAGGGCAGAAGAATCCCATGCACTGCTACAGACTAGGGACCGAATGCTTAGGCAACAGTTCTGCAGAAAAGGTCCTAAGGGTTACAGTGGACAAGAAGCTGGATATGATTCAACAGTGTGCTGTTGTTGCCCAGAAGGCCAATGGCATTTTGGGATGTATAAGTAGAGGCATTGCCAGCAGATCGAGGGACATGATCGTTCCCTTCTATTCGACATTGGTGAGGCTTCATCTGGAGTACTGTGTCCAGTTTTGGGCCCCACACTAGAAGAAGGATGTGGAAAAATTGGAAAACATCCAGCGGAGGGCAACAAAAATGATTAGGGGACTGGAACACATGACTTATGAGGAGAAGCTGAGGGAACTGGGATTGTTTAGTCTGCGGAAGAGAAGAATGAGGGGGGATTTGATAGCTGCTTTCTACGACCTGAAAGGGGGTTCCAAAGAGGATGGATCTAGACTGTTTTCAGTGGTAGCAGATGACACAACAAGGAGTAATGGTCTCAAGTTGCAGTGGGGGAGGTTTAGGTTGGATATTAGGAAAAACATTTTCACTAGGAGGGTGGTAAAACACTGGAATGCGTTACCTAGGGCGGTGGTGGAATCTCCTTCCTTTGAAGTTTTTAAGGTCAGCCTTGACAAAGCCCTGCCTGAGATGATTTAGTTGGGGTTGGTACTGCTTTGAGCAGGTGGTTGGACTAGATGACCTCCTGAGGTCCCTTCCAACCCTGATATTCTATGATTCTATGAGGATTCGTGTGTCTTTTTATTCACAGAAGCTAGAAATACATGCTCATTGGTAGCAAAAACATTTTAACTGGTTTGTTGTATTATCACAATTTTGCCACTGAGTTCAGTAGGATGCTAAGTCTGTGAAATATATTTTCAGAGAAACATTGTTTTATACCTTACTATACAATTTTCTTCACAGGTCATGAGGGATGCTGTATAAGATTATATATCCTTTTTCATGAGTTGTATTGAAATATTAAACCAGCATATCAAAACAATTCACTATACACTTATTTCCAAATGTCTGTTTTTTTGTGCTACAAATTACATATTTTCAGTAGTTTCAGAAAATATTAACTTATAAAGTTCTCCTGAGATTTACATGACCACCTACAACTTCACATAATATCTTTTGAGTCTAAGGTGCCACAAGTACTCATTTTCTTTTTATTCTATATCTTTCTTGCCATTTCTTTTGTATGTAGAGGGCCAGGTTATCAGTAAACATCATGTTTATATTTCTACTCCTTTTTACAGCATAGATCTTAGATAGATAGTCTTCACCTAGAACTATTTTATTTTAGGTTTTTTCAATTTTGCAGGTTGTATATACTGGCATGTCAATGACTAAAAATTTAGCAAAAGTATCTTTCTTACTATGTTTTGTAAGAGTGAAATCCCTCTTTTTCCAATCTGTTGCACAATACTTGCAGCAGTATTGAGCTCAATCTATTTAGCTTAACAAAGAGAAGGTTAAGGAGCAACCTGATTACAGTTTATCAATATCTATATGGGGAACAAATATTTAATAATGAGCTCTTCAGTCTAGCAGAGAAAGGTGCAACTCGATCCAATGGCTTGAAGTTGAAGCTAGGCAAATTCAGACTGGAAATAAGGTTTACATAAATAAGTGAGGGTAATTAACCACTGGAACAATTAGCCAAGGATTGTGGTGGATTCTCTATTACTCACATGTTTAAAATCAAGATTGGTTGTGTTTTTAAAAACCTATGCTCTAGGAATAATATTGGGGAAGTTCTATGGCCTGTGTTATACAGGCGGTCTGATTAGATGATCAAAATGGTTCCTTCTGGCCTTGGAATCTATGAAGTTATACATCTGGGTTTAGTTTCCTAGTTGTTAAATCTGGGTGGTTGAGAATGTGTTATACTGTAGGATTCAGAATTATTTTTTAGCATTTGTATTGTGTTATCTAGAGGTTCAGAGCTCCATTATGCTAGATGCTGTACTCACACATAGTGAAAAACTCCTTGCCCCACAGATCTTTGGCTATGTCTACACTGTCCCACAGATAGGACTACAGGATTATATATAGCGTATATAGCAGTGTGCACCAAGTTACTACATGGTAACTCCCCCATGTAGATACTGCAGGCTTGAGCTAAAATGTTCCCAGTTCAGATTAATGTAATCCTGTTTGAAAAGGATTATATTAATGGGAACCACAAAACTTTTACCTCACTCGCACAGTGTCCAGACAGGGGACTTACAGCACAACACTTTGGTGCTCACTGCTACTCATACCCCTATAGTCTGAATTGGTGGGTGCGGGAAGGCAGTGTAGATAAGCCCATAGAGTCTAAATAGCTTTATGGAACAGTTCCCATTGAAGTAAGCAGTATTTCACTAACAGAACATCAAGGTATTTATTTAGGAACATGAGTAAGGACTTTGGCATCACAATTTAAGTACAAACATTTGAAAATCTTGACAACTGCTTTTTGTTTATCCAGATGCAGCTCATCCACTGAACTCTAGATACCTTTAATGTATTTCATAAGAATGTTTAAATTATTGTTGATTCAACCTCTAGAAAAGAATTTACAATCAATGCCTGAGAACCTCTTTGAGTCACACAGACCTTGTCTTCATGCCAGTCTATAAAATGCCTAGGACACAGTTGGAAGTATATAATTTTTTTTAAAAAAAATTAAGAGTAGTGGTTAGTAGTTGATAAATAGCAAATACACACACACACAAAAACCATGAGACACTCAAGGATTTTTAATGCTTCAAAATAATGAAGCTTTCCTGTCAGGACACCAGGGTGAACCCTTGGGGGACCATTCTAATTGGCACTGTATAAGACATGGGTTTCTGAAAGCCTCTGTTAAAGTATGATCTATGATTAAAGTTTTTAAAGTTTCTTTTGTTGTTGCTGCAGTTTGAACAGGGTGGGTCGAGACTGGTAGGCTGCTCTATGGTGCACTACTATGTTTGGAGATAATTGAATCTCTGTGGGCACTTCTGCATCTACCTCCTCTGTAAATTACAGTCATTATACATAACTGAAGAAGTGGTACACTGATACTTCCAATCCCTGGTATGCACTCCCAGTGTGCAGAGTTCAGGAAGCAGACAGGCAGACTCAGAGCAATATTATTTACTTTAGTGATTCTGTTGGTCCCTTTCACAAGAAAAGAAAACTGCAAAACCACTGACATACTGTTATTGCTAAAGGTTTCGGATCACCATATGCAATGTGACAAACACTGAATTGCTCTTATTGCTAGTGAAAAAAACTGAACTTAATGAGTTACAGCTCTTCACATTAAATCCTTTTTCTCCTGGAAATTGATATTTTAGGTCACTAATTGCAATGAAAACATAAATTCTCATTGAGAAAAGAGTGCCAACAATCTCATATATTAAAGTGTTTGTTTATATTTCATAGCAAAAATTAGAACATATGTTAGAGTTTCCCTCTTTCTCTCTCCTGTTAAAATTGTATGAGTTTTTAAAACTGTAAAGTGTGTGAAATGTATGTTTATATATAATACAAGGAAAACCATATGAACCAAATTCTACACTGAGTTACATTGCATCCATCCCTGCTACTGAAGCCAGTTGGAAAAGAGCAAAATTTGTTTCTAGTAACAGGAGAACATTCTGGAAAGTGAAACATAAAGATAGAACTATGAAATGGATAGTAGTAAGATAATACTTCCCAGTTTTACATATCCCTGAAAGCAGCTACCTATTCCTGACAAATACATGAAAAATAACCACCAACCTTTTTTATTTGCATGAAGAGGCCTAATATTATATCTGTATCAGACACCAGAGCACAACAGCTATCTAAATTTGAGCTTCTAAATAAAATGTTCTGGAAATCCTCAAGAAAGAGCCAAAATACCCCAAAATACCACATAGTAACCTTGTTTTATATTGTCCATCTGATTATTTCTGGAACCTGTGTCAATTGAGATCTTTTGAGAAACAGGATGATTGGGTGAAATCCTAGCCCCAGTGGATACATCTACACAGGGATAAAAAACTTGTGTCATAGCTATGGGTGGCCTCGGTCAGCTAATTTGGGCTCAAAGGGATTGAGCTGCACAGCTAAAAATGGCTATGTAGACTTTACTTTCGGCTCTGGCTGAAACCCGAACTTTGGGACCTTACACCCTCAGAGTGTCCAGACCTCAGGCTCCAGACTGAGCTCGAATTTCTACATGGCAACTTTTCAGCCCCGGAGCCCAAGTCACATGAGTACGAGTCATCTGACCCAGGCCAGTTGCAGGTTATTTATCCCTGTGTAGACATACCCAGTAGGAAAGACTGCCTGAGTCAATGTGTTAAGAAAGATTTTGAGACCCTGGAAGAGGGAACACATGATGACCCGGCTGGAGGGCTGAGTCATGAAGAGGAGCCTGTGATTCTTGTAATGATAGGGGTCCAGAAGAGGCAACGCCAGGGTGAGGGTGCAATGCCTGTCTGGAGCTAATCCCCAGGAAGGCCAGCAGGAGACACCACCTGTGGTGAGTGAACCCGTAGGAGGGATATAATGCTATCTAATCTCAGCCTGCTTTTATTTTGTCTTCATGGGACAGTAATGCTGAGACACTTTTACTATTTTCCCTCTCTAGACTTTCTTATCAAAATAGAGAAGGGGTTTAACTTCCCCTGTTTCTTGGTTCTTTATAAACCAGCCCAGTCTCTGTTTTGCCAACTTACTCTATATTTCTCACTCTGAAGTAAAATAGTTAACACCATTCAGCTGAATGTGAGACTGGTGCCATGGCTCTGCTAGGGTCTGTCCTATTTCTCTTGATTACCATTATCTCTAGTTTAGCACACTCATGCTTTCCTAAAGCCCCCTCTTTCAGTTGTCAGTATTCCAACTGCTTCCCCGGAAAGCACCCACTCAGCACCATCAAACTAGAGGCATACAAGCAAATGCTGAAGGAGAGCAGTGACTGCCCCGGTGAGTGAGCAAGAGTTGTGAAGAAACAGCATCTGCTCAGGGAGTAGCAAAACATCATGCAAAATAGGAAGCTGCACTAAGCTTTGCCCAGATATTTGCCATGCAACCTGCTCTTGTAGTTGCTGCTGTGCAAGAAGCTACAGCTGCTGCATCTCATACTGTATTGCCTGAAAAATAGTGTGTGTGTGTGTTTTTGTTTTGTTTTTACATTAATAGAATCCTCCTCTTCTCCTTGCTCTTCCCTCTCCTAGCCTTGCATGCAGCACATGTCACAAGCAGCCTTACACAAACATAACATTTGAAGCCTGTAAACCACATTCTAGCTCTTTCCTATATCAATAGCAGCAGCATGATGTGTTCCCCCTCTATCATTCTTCTCCTTTGCATGAACAGTGTGTCACAGACACCGTATTATACAAAAATAAGGCCAGAGTGTGCTTGGCCTTTAGGTAAGTACACACAGGGAAAGTGAGGGATCAATGAACTGATACCAGAAGCTGTTCTAGCTGCTCTGATCCTATGTAAAAATTGCAGTACCTAGGACAGAGACATACTGACTGGCAGCTGCAGAGGGAGAGACACATCATTAAAAACTCATCTCCCCAAATTAGCATAACAGTGGTGCTGACAGTATCATAATGCTTTAACTTGTATAAAAATGTAGTTAGTTTTAGAATTAAGGTTTTAAATAAGTAGTAAATAATGATAATGTATAGCTAAAATTCCAAAATGGCAGCCACAATGATTCTGTATTAGAGATCTTAAAATGAATGACGCAGGGCAGACAAGGGATAAGGATTAGATAGGGAATGACTCTGCATACCTTAGAAGGGAGGGTTGAGGAAGAAGGAGGATCTATGCTAATGAGGCAGGAGGAGCAGCTTGAATGACAGGTGAATCTGATTGGCTGAGTAAATGTCACTCCACTGGGAGGACATATGTTAATGAGCTGGGCTTTGGAAAGCAACCAATCAGAGCAGGGCTGTAAATCCTATATAAGGCTGACAGCCAGCAGGATTGTTTGTGTGGTGTAGGCGTTTGAGGAGCAGAGAAGGAAGGAATAGCAATGGAACTAGCAACAGAAGGAGTAAGATCAAGCAGACAGAAGCAGAGCAGCTTCTAAGGCCTGGTCTCACTGGGGGGGGGATCGATCTAAGATACGCAACTTCAGCTAATATGAACTACACAGCAACCACAGCCAAGTGGGACTTGGCAGGTGGGGAGAGGAAGGACTATGCATAAACTGCTTGGAAGTCTTGGGAGTATTAGCATTGGTTTCCAAGGATAGGGCAATTGAAGTCTCACTTCCCACACAAAGAGGCCAAACAGGGAGTCTTCACCTGTAATTGTACCGAAGAGGCTATACCTAGAGACAGTATCTGGACCCATCTGGCTGGAAGCACATGGGATCCAAAAGTTGGGTATAATACAACAGACTGGTGTAAAGAACATGAGCCACAATTCATGTCAGGCCTAGAAACATTTAATTGTTCAGTGCTGAATTAAGTGAGTTTAACAAGAAATGCTTAAACAGTTTTATGCCTTCAGATTAAAGGGCACTGGGGTTAGCTATAATCTTGTTTCTAGGCTGGGACCCTCAGAGTCATTTCCCTAACGTCTTTCCTAAGTAATTGTCATGGAGTGAATGAGTGTAAATGGGTGAGAGTGTAAATAACTGGCTTATAGTCTTTAATTATATTTCACAGAACAAATGTGGGCCTCATGTCCATTGGCCTTAGACGAAAGTCTGTTACCAAGTTCTA
This sequence comes from Dermochelys coriacea, assembly GCF_009764565.3. Taxonomy (NCBI): domain Eukaryota; kingdom Metazoa; phylum Chordata; order Testudines; family Dermochelyidae; genus Dermochelys; species Dermochelys coriacea. The sequence continues at coordinate 38,298,014 of NC_050070.1, read as the reverse complement.
CAACATGGGTATGAGACAGTATCTGTCTCTGTTCACCCCAGCAGATTTGTCAAGAAAACGATCATTCCTTACTAGAACTTTTGACAATGACCTAACACAGACATTGCCCACTGCCAAATCACTGGACCACATTGAACTATATCCACCATGCTGGAGCTCTGTAATTAGACTGTGAAAATACAAAGGTGACCCCTAAGGCAGAGTAAAGGGAACACTGACCCATATAAAAGTTGAAAGCAAGCAGAAGAGAACCTAATGCTGTCTCTCATGTTTAAATGACATCTGAAGCAAAGTACCCCTCTCATCTCTGGACAGGCCATCCAGAGGAAAAGGAGGTGAAAGACACTGACCAATTGACTATGACAGCCTGAAGCATCCTCAGCTGGTAGAGAGAGAGAGATCTGACAGGCCTTAAGCAATGAGTTCAGAAAACATGAATCACTTCCATCACGCTGGTGCCAGATAGAACAATCTTGTAAATCAAAGATTACGGAAACAAAGTAGTGAAAATTCTTTTATATAGCTGATATGATACTTGGGTCTACACATTTATCCTAAGTGTAAACTCGGCTGTAAGTTGTGTGTGAAAGTTCATAAATTGTCACAATGACTTGACCACATGGTGCTAATTTCTGGGCAGATTCTACTAAGCTTTGTTTTTACTGCAGGGCCTCTTATGTGTTTTTTTGCAACTATTTTAAGTGAAGGGCATGTTCATATATCATTCTGAATCAGGTTTTCACTCAGTCCAAACAAGGTTTCACCAACTCATTACAATACTAAATCAACACATCCTGAATTTCTTATAGAAAACCATGGAGCAAATCCATGAAAAATTCGACCAAATAATGAAACAATCAAGAAATATGTATAATCGGTGAGTGGGTATGCCATGGAAAGAAAAAGCTGTAATACATATAATTTATCATGATGAGTTATTCCCTCCAGGCCTGGTCACACAGAGCAGTAAGAGATAGTCTGGTTAAAGAAAAACACTGGTCTGTTTTTAGTAACAGTCTGAAAGTGGCACTTTGGGGGTCCTCACAACAAATTTTTTGGTGGCCTCAGACTGCAACCACCAACTCTTGCTGGTGGCTGCTCTGACAGATTTCCTAAAATACTTAATTAGATTCACAAAAAACAAATGAATATGCACATATATGCATGTTCAAACCATTATAATTTATTTATGTAGGTTTTTTTGTTTTGCAGACTCAGTAATAAAAATAATGTACAGTTGTCTCTATTTTTTACCGGACTTAAACAAATAGAAACACAAATAAGGTGCTCTGCATGTTCTGCTTTTTTGAACGATTTTTTTTTAGATTTGCTCACTACTAAGTCTGCTATTGTGAACAGTGATATTTGTATATTTGTTAATATCACTTTTCATAGCAGATTTATTCATCCCCGGGAAGCTGGGAAACAAATTAAACCGTGGATGGTAAGGTCAGTAAGTAGGCAGGAGGGCCAGGGGCGATGTGGGACTGGATGTGGGGGCTGGAGGAGGCAACGGGGGTCAGGGAGATGGGCGTGAGTCAGTGGCTGGAGCCTGGGGTCCTGCTGCATGGCTGGGGGCTGCAGGGGTCAGGGGCGATGTGAGGAGATGGGAAGTTCAGGGCCGGAGCCCAGAGCTCTGCAGCTGCAGGACAAAGCCTGCTGCCCACTGGCCCAGGGCGGAAGCCCAAAGCCCAAGTCCTAGCGCCCCTGGGAAAGAGGGGAACACACACTGGTCGCCTGCTCCTACAGTGTTTGTGACTCCAGAAGGGGGCAGGAACCAACCCTAGCTGTTTCCTCGCTGTTTCCTCCCCTCACCCCGCATTCCACCCAGGAGGTTGTGGCCACAAGAAAAGTCCCTGGTGACCGCAAGCAGCCACGGTGGCTGCATTTGAGAAATAATATATCTATATGTTTGCTCTTCTGTTCTTATTCCTCCTTGTTCAAGGTAATTACAGGAATAATGTGCATATTGTAGATGTAAATATAAATTTATTTAATCCTAATGTTCTAAATCATTGTTGAGTCATTTGTCCCCCAACAAGACAATAACCCACTCCACAATCTCAATCCTTTTTTAAAGGCTTGGAAGACCAGACTATATACAGTGTACACACTGTGAATAAGGAATACTGCATTCCCAACAATGAATTGCTCTTCTTCTTGGTCATTTCTCCTAGAATCTCCAGATCTCTGTCAGCTCTGGCTTTGCTTTCCCAATTCTCCCTCTACTTCTTAAGCCAGAATCTGCTGCATCACCATGAGTTCGCTGGAAAACTAATCCCCTGCTGCCACATTTACATTTCTTATAATCAGACGGCTGTGATTTCATTTATTAGATTTATAATGGGTATGACTGGGTGAATAATTTGTAGCAAAGAATTTATTCAATGAATTTCACTTTTTTCTGTTCCAGAATTGTCTGCCAGCAGATTACCATTTACTCAATGTTATGGTTATTCAAAATTATTTTTAAAAGTGTTTTTGTTTATTTCAATTTAAATCACAAAAGGCATGTCTACAAGGCTCTAGGAGCTCTGCATCACTTAACTCCCACTTAAACTGTGAAAATAGGGCATACATTTGACTTCAGGGATGCATAGGCCATATGCTGGCCCTTTCCGCAGGAGTGAATTTCACCCTGAGTGAAGGTGAGCTAGCACATTGTTTATTGAAATGAATCATTATGTTTAAATTTCTCTTCAATAACACTTCAGAGATTCCTGAGCAGGGACATGCAAATATTTACCCATGACCTGTCTGTGATAAGAAAATACTTCCCAGATATGCTTCTACTTGTATTTATCTCATTATTATTCATAAACAACAAATGGAAATAAAAATCTCTGGATTCTTTATCAATCTGCATGAAAAGGATGGATGTTGTATATCTGTTAGTCAGGTGTATATCTAAGAGCCAGGATGCTGCTCCCCTTGCTGTTCTGATCTCAGTCTTCTGGAAAACCACAAAGAAGAGAGCCACAGAGTTTGAATTAATAATGCAGGCCTTAACTCCAGCTGATACTGTTTATCTGACCATATCAGAAATTGAATTCCTTACAGGGATCACTGTAGATATATTTATTTTTGGCTTGACTGACCAAAAGCAGAAAACCACTTGTGATATGATCATAGCCAGTAGGGCCTTGTTTAGATTTTTGCCTACAATTCACATAAGTGGTGGACAATTTCTTTGTTAAGATATATCCAAAGTCCTATGAAATGATTGATAAATACTACATTTTTTTCAATTATCTGGATGCTTATAAACCAAATGCCATTCATTTTGGCAGCCTGCCTTTTTGTGTTTTACTGTGCGAAGATTGCTACTTTCAACCAAGTACACTTCATCTAGCTAAAGCAGGGGATCTCCAGACTGGGGCCATGTTTGCTCCTGGGCTCTGTGTTCTACTCCTTGATTAATAACATTCCTTTAGTAGCATATTCCCACACTTCAGTGGGTAATTTTGCAGCAAATGACACAATGTCAGACAATAACAGAAACTTTATAGGCTGAATCTTGCTGTTATATGACCTAGGGTCCATATTCCCCCTCATGGTACACATTTCACATTAGAGAGGTCCATGGATTAGGGCGCTTGCCTATGACTAGTGAGACACAGGCTGAAGTCCCTGCTCTGCCACAGAATTTGTGTGGATTTGGGCAAACCACTGAGCCTCTCTGCACCTCAGTACCCCATATATAAAATGGTAGCAGTAGTAGTTTCCTACCTCAACAGGCTGTCATTAGGTTTTATACAATAAGGACTGTGCTGCGCTCAGATACTATGGTAATGGGAGCCCGTACCTTAAATAGATATTAGATGCTGAGGTACAATTTTGAATCAGTACATGATTATTGTTTACCATATGTATAGCAATAGCTTCCAAAGGCTGTCATGAAAATCTGTGACCCCTTTTGCAAGAAAATATTCAAATATGTATAGCCACACTCTCAGCCCAAAGGGTTTACAATCTAATTTGGAACATAACGCAACAATGAGTTTTACAGTAGAGCAGGGAAGGCAACAGATTAGGGTAATGATAACTCAATGTTATATCACTTTGCTGATACCTCTTGCAGTTCCCAACGGTCAGAAAATATTTACAAAAAGGAAATAATTGCATCTATCCCCGATAAGACAGCCTTAATTGGTAAGCTGATCTGATTTGTTTTGTAGACATCATAGCAGAAATAAATTTTGAGGAGATATTTGAAGAGGGAGAGGGTAGATTCATAGATTTGGGACTCTATTTTACCTATGTTGAGCTTGAGCTGATATCTAGAGATCCATGAGGAGATGTCAAAGAGAGAAGTCAAGATTGTAGTTTGAACATATGGAGAAAGATCTGGAGTAGAAAGGTAACTGAGTTGTCAGCATAGAGATGGTAGTTGCATTTGTATTTGCAGATGAGATTGCTCAGAGATAAGATATGGCGGGAGAAGAGAGGGACCTAAAAACAAAACTGGAAGGGTGATTTGGCAGATCCTCCAGAGGAAACACTGAAGGAGCAATTGGAGAGATAGGAGGAGAACCAGGAGATGATAGTCAAGGAATCCAAGGGATAACAAGATTTCAAGAGAAAGAGCGTGTTCAACTCTGTCAAAGATGGCTGACAAGTCAAGGAGGATGAGGATAGATACTGGTTCTGAGCTTTAACTGGGAAAGAAGTCATTAGAGACTATGGTCAGAACAAATTCAGTGGAGTTCTTTTTTACTCAGGTACGGATGGTATCAGCCATTTCATTATGTTGCCCGGAAACTATATAAGGCCAACAGGGCTATAATTACGTTGGTCATCCAGTTTATCCATTTTAAATATTGGTACAATATTAGCTTCTTTGCAGTCTTCTGGAACTTCCCCAGTGTTCCAAGACTTATGGAATATCAGTCATAAAGGGTCCAGAGAGCTCCTCAGCCACCTATTTTAAAACTCTTGGAAGCAAGTTATCCAGACCTGCTGTTTTAAAAATGTCTGGTTTGAGTAGCTGCTATAAGTAATGGCCTTATGTATTAACTTGGGAGGGCCTTGCATGTACAAGGGGCAACATGAAACAAAGTGTAGAGAAGCTGACAAACCTTGACACTTCTTTTCAGTTTAGGCAAGATCGTATGCTTGCATCTAGCCCTGTGTGAAGAGTGGCAAATAGCTGTGCCATACTAGGAGTACCTCGAGAAGGATTTTTGTCCCATTTGCCCTTGCCTTGCTTTTGAAGTGAGTACATTTTTAGATTCCCTTACCAGTTTCAATAAACGCTCCCCACCATGCTTTGACGCAGCTCCTTTGACCCACTTGTTAGCATGACAGAGTCAATTTCCTCCCCCTCCATGAATATTTTGAAGGAGAAGGAAGAAATATTTCTCCACAAGGTTGATTTAAAAAAAAATGAATTTTAGACCAGAGAGATTGATTAGTAAGTAGGAAACAGATTTGGTGGTTTGAGATGCTTGATCATTTATCTCTTGTCTCTGAAATGTATCACATATACATGATCTGTATTTGGCATATGGAGAAATCTCTGGGATTGCATGCATGTAATATATTCAAAAAATAGACCACAATCCTGTAAATGGTTACACATATTCTTAACTTTACACATGTGAGGCATGGGTCAATGGGACGACTTGCATAATTTAGAGCATTTGTGTGTTTGAAGCATCCTGATTATACATGGGATTATATTTTGTTCCATCTGCAGTGTGAATATATCACATTGCAGATGTCCTTTGATATGTAATATAGCTGTACATTAGGCACATTTAAATGTATATGTCTGAGCTAAGTGAATGAGTGAAAGTAAGGAAAATCCCTGATGACCATTCCAATTCACAAAAATTTGGATATGCAGATGATATTGCCATGACAATCTAAGCACCAAACCTCCATGACACTGAGAAAGCATTAACTGAAGACCTCCAAATTATGGAACAATACTTCTGGAAATGGAGGCTCAAACCAAACCCTGGAAAAACAATAGTAAGTGCATTTCATCTTGATAATAGGAGTGCCAAAAACACATTGAAAGTAGGTTTCTGTGATAAAAATGTGCAACATGATTACACTCCAGCATACCTGGCAATGAAACTTGACCACACCCTCACTTTCCATGATTATGTTGAGAAAGTAGCTGCAAAGATAAAAAAGAGAATCAACATAATTCAGAAAATAGCAGGGACAACCTAGGATGCATCGGCATCAATGCTCTGAACATCTGTAATGGCACTTGTATATTCGGTAACTGAATATCATGCACTGGTATGGAGCAAATGCAGCCATCTGTGGCTTATTGACACCCGGTGAATACAGTGATGAGGAGGATCACTGACACCCTTAAGTCAACTTGAACACCATGGCTAGCTGTTCTAACATCGCTCCTTCAATGATACGCCAAATTGCCGTGATACTCTGCAAACTCAGTGAATCAAGGAAAACAGATGTCTTGCTATCCACTAAGACCTCGAAAATGCCCCCAACCCAAATTCTTAGGTCACACAAGCCTTTCTGGGAGCATTCGCTTAGCCTCATACAATCAGGCTATGATCAGAAAGAGGCTTGGAAAGCAGATTGGTCTAAACAAGACTTTAAAAAAAACTACCTTGTGTCAGGTCCCACTCAGAAGGTTCCTGGGTTTGACCTTCCATAGACATCTTGCTCAATTCTGAACCAAATTCAAACCAGCCATGATAGATGCAGACATCTAATGCACAATGGAAAATCAAGGACTCCCTACCTTGCGAGTGTGGCTCCCACAACAAATCATCAAACATATCACCACCTCCTGCCCAATGAATAAATATGAAGGAGGCATCAGTGCTATAAATTCTTTCACTTCTGATGTAGCTATATGTCTTGATCAACTTCAGGTAAAATTGTAGTTGCCGCTCTACAACAGCCATACAAAAGAAGATGGAGGTACAACTTCATCTTTTTGATGTCCGATTCCAAGGGTGAAATCCTGGATCCATTGAAGATAATGGCAAAATTCAGGCCAAAATTTCATCCTAGGCATATATGGTATTCTCAGTCAAAATAGTATAAGGCTATGTGATTTCTGAATGCATTTACATAGAGCAGATGTGTTAGAAGAACATTTTTACCAAGGTATTCCATTGGAGTAGTTCAACAGAAACCAGGTAGTTGGAGGATGGATAAAGTACCATATATTATGTCTGTCCTTGTTAAAACAAGAGCTTATGAATCATGAATTCTCAACATGGAGAGTGTAATGGATTAGTATAGATCTTTATATATCTATATCAGGCTGAAAACTCTTATTTTGTTTTGTGTATGCCATTTTGTCTGTAAACTGCTCTGTGCCCTTTGCTTTTGCACAATAGTCTCCATCTTGAGGCGGGATACCCTGGAGGTTTCAGGAAAAATCATTATACTCAGAAGAAGAGTAAACAATGGGAAAGCCATCAAGAGTCATCAAACTCAATAGTCCTCCATTCAGATGGGTCCACCCTAAAACAGCAGGCGGGATGCAGTTCCAGGAATTCCCTTTTCAAAGTTTAGATTGGGGTATGAGTGTGGAGTTAACCAATCAGTTGACAGAGGTTTTTAATCCTTTCAGGGGGTGTCAACTCACAGAAGAGGGTAAGATGATGCTATTTAAATGCAGATCTTCTTGAGCAGAAGGGCTCTCTCATTGGCCATCAACTGGAAGACTGAGGAGAAGGGAGATGCAGGAGGGTCCTGAGATCTTAAAAGGACATTCAAAAGGTATTCATAATGATGAGGACACTGGAGGGGAAGGAGTATTGTTTGCAGATGCTTTATTATTTTTGCCTCGATCCGTAAATCTTAGTGCTTTGTCTATAAGTATAGTGTGTCTGGTTTAAAAGGTCATTTGCAAAGTGTGTGTGTTATTTGCTTTAACTGCCAGGAGTCTACTTAGGAGATGATGTACTGCAAACTAGATTTCTGTTATGGGCTGTGGAAACCACACTGGGCAAGAAGGGTTTAATGAGAGCCTGTGGGTTCAGTCAGTCCTCCTATGATATACCTGCAGTAGTGTCAAGCTTGGAAGGTAGAAGCTAAAAGGCCTTGGCCTGGCTCAGTTGGTTGGGAAGAAAGGCAGATCTCTGTCCTCCACTTGAAGAGCGAAGTTTGATTGGAGCCAGGAAGCAGAGTTTGATGGATGGCAGACAGAGCCTCCCTGTTTGCAACCAGGAGTCCAAGGCAGTTGTGTACGAAAGCTGGAGGAAGTGAATCTGCCAGGATTCTCTATACTGATGGAGATGTCTGCGGGAGCAGGAAGCCTCCTGATGAGTCAGGGACTGTCCTGGCAGGGGAGTAGAAAAAACTCTCCTGAAGCAGAACCACTGGGGTGACAGAAAGTGCTAGGAGCTCTGCAGTGAGCCTGGGTGAGAGGCTGAGAGAGATGCCAATAAACACTGACCCTGGGAAGAGCCTGTGGGCAGAGCTGTCCCTTAGGTACAGCAAATCAGGGTGACCGCTCCGGGCCCCATGCTTTAGGGGGCCCCGCAGGCCAGTGTAATTGGCTGGCACAGTTGGTCCCGAAAGTGATGGGTTGGACCCAGAAGTGATGGATTTGCCAGTTTCACACAGGGCCCAGCACCTTCCTACGGATAGCCCTGCCTGTGGGAAAGGCCTAAGACAGCTCAAAGTAAGAAGAGGTCCCGGGAAGGGTTCTGCAAGGGTTCTGCATTGACAGGTCTTGACTGTTTATTAAATGATCCCTGGAGCAGAAACCAGAGTAGAAGGAGCGCCTGAGTTCCCCTACTGGACCACCCAGGAATGTGATATGGAAATACCCCTGACACAATGGGGAGAGTCCTGTGTTGGGCCAAAGACGCACCGTGGCATTGGCAGACTATTGCTTATTGGACTTTTATTTTACCCCAAAAGAGATGGGGCTATATTTAACTTGGTTGTAAGACCAAGATGCAAGAAACAGACAACTACAGGGCTAGAGTAGCTGTCAGCAGGGGTGCCACAGGAAGAGATCATGCTAAACCACAGCCAGCCACCAGGAAGTGCGCTGAACAATGAGTCACTCTTATAACTGCCCATTAAGGTGGAGATCTACGGAGGGTGTGCTTAGTCTATTGGGAAGACGTGTGGAGGGAGAGGTCAGCACTGATCAGAGGACACAGGGCAGCTGAACCACAGAGTCCTGCCTCCTGAGAAGGGAGAAATAGATGGTGGGCATGGCAGAGGTCTGTATCCCAGGAGCATTTCAGAAAGGTCAGATTTAAAGACAGGGTCTGGACATTGCTCAGACCCAGCAGGTTTACAAGCAAGTGGGATGGAAAGGTTGAATCCTGTACAATAGCCTGTTGCCCAGCAATAAGCAGGAGCGCAGCCAGGGCTGAAACAGAGTATTGATGTGGTAAGTCATATTTGAGTTCTGGAAGGATAAATGTGTCTCTGTCACTGACGTCCTGTATATTAGAGCAGGGTGAAATATTGTATTAATTAGAAACAATTTAATTTTCAGATTTGGTACACTTTTGTGTTTATGAATTGTCCATAAACTAAACATGATTTTTTATCAGATCACAACCACTCCTGCCTCTTTCCTGACTATTTCGATACATTATGCACATCCAACAAAGGAACTAGTACTATTACTGTCACCAAGCACAATGAGACAACCTGAATTTCTAACAGAGTGTCATAGAGTAAGTGATGAGAAAAATCACATTAAATAATGATTACGGTAAATAAATTGTGATGTAGATTAAGCTAATTTAGTATAAGGCCTTGTAGTATTAGTGTAGATGGTATACATGGGCCAAAGGTGTTAACATACCTCAATCGCTGTCCAGCATTAAAAAGTGTTGAACAAAATTCAGGGTTTGGTAACAGAGACCTCAGCCTGCTTAGTACCATGGCAAACACATAATTAAAAAACCTTTTAACCTTTTATTAAAGATACAAAAAAAAAGGAAACAAAGTTAAAACATTTGAAATGTATAGTGTAAAGTACAGCTTTCATTTCAACAACATTGTTTTTTCCTTTCCCTTTAGCTGAAGAGAGTTTTTAGAAGAATCCGCTGGCCCCTTGGCTGACAGCCTCTTAGATAGTAATAACTGTCCTTTTGGGGAAAAAAAATTAGTTGAACTTGGTTGGAGCCTATAGTGTTGTTGTTATAGTCTGATCCCATTTGTTAGAAGGGCAAACAAGACAGGCACGCAAAAGGGGAGAGAAATGAACTGCAAAGATAGAAAATGCAGCGTCTGTCTCTGGTATTGACTCTCGCTTGCAACCTCACTACTGGAAAAACATAGGCACAGCACCCTGTCTTATTAGCCACTCTGAAACCTGGCAAACTTATATTAGCATCAGGCTGTTTGGGGCATTGCTTTTAGTTGTTTCTTTCTTGTCAGAGGCTTCCAGCAGTGTTGCAAAATATCTACTCTTGGCCAACTAAGCAAGAATCTTACTAGATGTAAGGAAAAAGGAATGGGATAGAAAAGAGAAGATAGAAGATGGGAAAAGAAAAGGGCACATTGTGGGTGGGTCAGGGTCTCAGAAGACAGTGAGAAAAGTGAAGTTGGCTGCAGGAGCCAATTTCTTTTCACACAGTCTCTTTCTTTGAGGACCCAGAGAGGGATTGGTGGATGGAATAGCTCATCCCTCATTATTTTGTCCACCAGTTGGGCCCAGTTTCAGACACACCAATTTTGGTTCACTTATTTCTGGTTCCATTCTTTTCCTGTCTACCAAGCATGATCTGAACAGAACCCTTGAGTTATATCACTAGGCCTTTTTGGTTGGCCCAATTCGCTCTGTTTCCCTTTTGTACCTTTTCCCATCAATATTTGTTATTGTAGGTAATTGTGACATCTTACGAACTTTCATACTTTTTACAGTTAATAACATCATTAGGGTAAATTTGTAGGTTCAATTATCAGAAGGTGTCTTCTTCTGAACTAAAAGTATCCACTCATGGAGTTAATCAGGAATAGTAAATTAGGCATAGCTATTCTGGAATAGCTCCTCCTGGAGACAAGCACTTAGTGGGCATTTCACAAATGTACAATTTATATAATTTTTAAAATAAAGTATTCCTTCAGATTCCAAGAACAGAGAGCAGTGGAAGGAACTCTGCTTGGAGAATAGAAGTACTGGCCTGTTTGTGGAGTTCTGAATGTGGCATTACAGTATCTCTATTTTAGCTTTGCTGATTTTTCCTTGAACACCTGCTTCCCATCCTTGTAAGCCATTATATTCAAATTTTGGTACCCTAAGTTAGGCAGAGAGGGTATGTCTATACTGCAATAAAATACTCACGGTTGACGTGAACTAACAGGGCTTGGGCTGCAGGGCTATGAAATTGCAGTGTACATATTTGGGCTCAGGATGGAGCCTGAGATCTTTGATCCCATAAGAGGGCAGGTCCAGGAGCCCAGGGGGAGGGATCCAGAGCTTTGGCACAAGTAATTTACTATTCAACTCCCATTGAAAGTCTATGGGACTTGGGTGCCTAACTGCCGTATGTGCCTTTGAACATTCCCTTTGCTTTTAAGACTTTTCTCAATTTAGCTCACCATACCAAGCTGCATTATTAGCTCATTGTGATTTTGACCTCTAGCTTCACTGCAATAATGCTTCCAGTTGTTACTGTTCATTATAGCAGTGCAGGAAATGGAATTTCCATTTCCTGGGAAATTCTTTGATTTTGAAACTAAAGAACAAAAATGAAAGAATTTCAGAATTTCCTGGAAAAGTATAATTAACGTGAAAAACATTTAGGTTGAAGCAAAACATTTTGTTTCACTAAAATATAAATATCTGATTTTGATTTTGACTATTTAAATGTTATTATATTCTTTAATATAAAATTAAAAAATGAAAGTTGTATAGAAATGAAAAAAATTGAAACATTCTGCTTTTTTATTCAAATTAATTTTTGTCAACATTTTCCCACAAAGTTTTGATTTAGATGCAGTGGTATTTTCTGATAGAGAGATATTCTGTGAGTATGTTTTTGATCTTTATTTTTATTATTACTATTATTTATTTCTATTACCATCGTGCCTGGGAGCCTCTAGCCAAAGACCAGGACACCATTGTGCATCTAAGAACTTTAAATAAGGAATATGGGGGAGATGGGAGCTAATCATGTAATCTCCAGGCCTGATTTTAAAGTTCAGTGGGAAGAAAATCAAGTAAGAAAGGATACAGCAATGGAGAAAGGAACAACAGAGGGCAGGAGACTGAACATCATGAGGAAAGACAGTAAAATTCAGGTAGATGATACTGACAAGAGAATGATTGTACCTAATCTAACTAGGAATCTGGGCGAAGAGAAGCAGAAACAACTGAGATGTCTGTACACCAATGCAAGGAGCCTGGGTAATGAAATGGAGGACCTAGAACTACTGGAACTAGACCTAATTAAAATAGTCATTTAGGCTGATTTTTTGCATGACATGTAATTTTCTCTTTTACAAATGTGTTTTTTAAAAGTCAGTTTGGATAATTTTATGTAAGCATTTGAAATGCTTAAATCATCTGTAACTGTACATAAATGACGAGGCATCTGTACTACTGAGAATGTTACTTTATTTTACTCATGACATTTTCTTTCTATGGGCCAATTACTTATTAAATGTATGCAAACAAATTAATAGAATAAAGAACTTATGTCTCCATATTTAGAGGTGCCCCCTCTGGTGATCAGTTCACTTAAGTCTGACTTGGGATGTCATTTTCCCAGGTGCAGAGGGACCAAGCAAGAGCTTCTGCAGCACCTAGGTGCTGGAGGGGAGCTGCACAGGGAAAAGGCAGGAAAAGCAATGTGGCTGCAGAGGCTGCTAACTTCCAATTAGCTAACTTGGAAGGCTCCACCAGGAGTGGGACAAATGCAAGTTGGATGAGGAGGTCTGTAATGGGGTTCACTTAGCTCAAGAGCATTTCCTCCTGGCCAGGCATGGCATAGCAGCTCTCTTCCCATATGACACCCTTGGCTGATGGTCACTGCATTGCTATGGTGGTCTCTCTTCCTGTAATTCACAGTGCTCCCTCTTGGCAATTTAGCCTTCTGGCTAGGTCACTATATGGTCTCCCCTTCCAGAGTATCAAAGTCTCAGCAGATCAGCTGTCCAGATGACACCTTCAACCGACCTGTGCCATGTCCCAGTGGCTGGTAGGGGAACCCAAGCCATCCCTCTATAAATGGGTTATAACCCAGAGATCCTATGACCAGATATCTCCCTCTTTGCTCCCTCCCTGGGATTCTTTCTACCTGATTTTAGCAAAGCTTTTGATATGGTCTCCCACAGTATTCTGGCCAGCAAGTTAAAAAAGTATGGCTTGGGTGAATGGATTATAAGGTGGATACAAATCTGGCTAGATCATTGAGCTCAACAGGTGGTGATAAAGGGCTCGATGTCTAGTTGGCAGCCGGTATCAAATCGGAGAGTCCCAGTGGTCAGTCCTGGGGCCGGTTTTGTTCAACATCATCATTAATGATCTGGATGATGGAATGGATTGCACCCTCAGTAAGTTCATGGATGACACTAAACTGGTGGAGAGGTGGATATGCATGAGAGTAGCATAGGGTCTAGAATGACCTAGAAAACTGGAGGAGTGGGCCAAAAGAAATCTGATGAGGTTCAACAAGGACAAGTGCAGTTCTGCACTTAGGACAGAAAAATCCCATGCACTGCTACAGGCTGGTGACCGACTGGCTAAGTGGAAGTTCTACAGAAAAGGACCTAGGGATTACAGTGTACAAGAAGCTGGATATGAGTCAACCATGTGCCCTCGTTGCCAAGAAGGCTAACAACATATTGTGCTGAATTAGTAGGACCATTACCAGCAGATCAAGGGAAGTGATGATTATTCCCCTCTATTTGGCACTGGTGAGGCCACATCTGGAGTATTGCATCAAGTTTTGGTCCCCCCACTATAGAAGAATGTGGAAAAATTGGAGAGAGTCCAGCAGAGGGCAACGAAAATGATTAGTCTGTGGCACATAATTTATGAAGAGAGATTGAGGGAACTGGGCTTATTTAATCTGCAGAAAAAGAAGTGTGAGGGGGAATTTGATAGCAGCCTTCAACTACCTGAAGTGGTGTTCCAAAGAAGATGGAGATAGGCTGTTCTCAGTGGTGGCAGATGACAGAACAAGGAGCAATGGTCTCAAGTTGCAGTGAGGGAGGTCTAGGTTGGATATTAGGAAAAACTATTTCACTAGGAGGGTGGTGAAACACTGGAATGGGTTACCTAGTGAGGTGGTGGAATCTCCATCCTAAGAGGTTTTTAAGGCCTGGTTTGACAAAGCGCTGACTGGGATGATTTAGTTGGGGTTGGTTCTGCTTTGAGCAGGGTGTTGAACTAGATGAGCTCCTGAGGTCTCTTCCAATCCTAATCTTCTATGATTCTTTCAAAGGAACTTGCACATGAAATTGCAAGGCCAATAGCAAAAATTATTAATGAATCTATAAACGGTCATATCCTAAGACTGGTAAATTGCAAATATAGTACATGTATTTCAGAAAAAGGGAAAAAAGTTATCCAGGAAACTACAATTCTGTTGGCACAAAATTTGAAAGAGAGAGTAATTAAAGACAAAGAGGTTAAATGTAATTGGAATAAAAGACAACATGGTTTTACAAAAGATAGTTCATGCAAGATCAACCTGAACTCTTTCTTTGAGAAGGTATCTGATTTTGTAGACACAGGAAATCTAATCTACCTGTTTTTCAGTAAATTATTTGATATAGTTCCATAAGGGAAATTGTAAGTTGATTTGGAGAAGATGGGGATCAATACAAGCACTCAAAGGTGGCTAAGGAACTGATTAAATGGAAAATTATAATGGGTCATGCTGAAAGATGATCTATCAGTCTGGGGGAGGTTATTAAGAGAATTCCTCAAAAATTGGTTTGAGGACCAATTTTATTTATTTTTTTCATTAATGACTTTGGCACAAAAAGTAGGAATGTGCTAATAAAATTTGCAGATGACAAAGTTGGGAGCTATTGCCAATAGGGAGGAGGACTGGAATATCATACAAGAAGATTTGGACAATCTTGAAAACTGGAGTAATAGAAATGGTATGTAATAGTGAAATTGCAAGGTTATTAATTTATGGATTAACAAGATTTTTTTCCAGTAATCTGGGAATTTACCAGTTGGAAGTGACTGAGGAGGAGAAAGATCTGGTTTTATTGGTGAATTATAGGATGACTATGAGTGGCCAATGTGATGTGGCCATGAAAAAGGCTAATGTAATCCTAGGATGCATTAGGTGAGGTATTTCCAATTGAGATCAGCAAGTTCTGTTATGATTTTACAAGGCACTGGTGGGATCTCCACCATTCTCCATGGGAATACTGTGTAAAGTTCTGGTCTCCCATTTTTAAGAAAGATGAATTCAAACTGGAACAACTGCAGAGAAGGGTTACTAGGATAATAAGAGGAATGGAGAACCTACCTTACAAGAGGAAATTTAAAGCTCTTGGCTTTTTTAATCTAACCAATGAAGGCTGAGAGGAGATATGATTGCTTTTTATAGGTACATCAGAGAGAGGGAAAGGAGTTAATTTAGTTAAGGGCCCATGTTGGTATAAGAACAAATGGTTATTAAGGAGTGAAGTTTCATAGATAGATTCATAGATACTAAGGTCAGAAGGGACCACTCTGATCATCTAGTCCGACCTCCTGCACAGCGCAGGCCACAGAATGTCACCCACCACTCCTATGAAAAACCTCACCCATGTCTGAGCTATTGAAGTCCTCAAATCATGGTTCAAAACTTCAAGGAGCAGAGAAGCCTCCCTCCAGTCAACCATGCCCCATGCTACAGAGGAAGGCGAAAAACCACCAGGGCCTCTCCAATCTGCCCTGGAGGAAAATTCCTTCCCGACCCCAAATATGGCAATCAGCTAAACCCTGAGCATATGGGCAAGATTCACCAGCCAGATACCCAGGAAAGAATTTTCTATAGTAACTCAGATCCCATCCATCTAATATCCCATCTCAGGGGATTTGGCCTATTTACCCTGAATATTTAAAGATCAGTTACTTACCAAAATCCCATTATCCCATCATACCATCTCCTCCATAAACTTATCGAGTAGAATCTTAAAACCAGATAGATCTTTTGCCCCCACTGCTTCCCTTGGAAGGTTATTCCAAAACTTCACTCCTCTGATGGTTAAAAACCTTCGTCTGATTTCAAGTCTAAACTTCCTGGTGGCCAGTTTATACCCATTTGTTCTTGTGTCCACATTGGTGCTGAGCTTAAATAATTCCTCTCCCTCTCCTATATTTATCCCTCTGATATATTTATAGAGAGCAATCATATCTCCCCTCAACCTTCTTTTAGTTAGGCTAAACAAGCCAAGCTCCTTAAGTCTCCTTTCATAAGACAAGTTTTCCATTCCTCGGATCATCCTAGTAGCCCTTCTCTGTACCTGCTCCAGTTTGAATTCATCCTTTTTAAACATGGGAGACCAGAACTGCACACAGTATTCTAGGTGAGGTCTCACCAGTGCCTTGTATAACGGTACTAAAACCTCCTTATCCCTACTGGAAATGCCTCTCCTGATGCATCCCAAAACCGCATTAGCTTTTTTCACAGCCATATCACATTGGCAGCTCATAGTCATCCTATGATCAACAAATACTCCAAGGTCCTTCTCCTCTTCCGTTACTTCTAATTGATGCGTCCCCAGCTTATAACTAAAATTCTTGTTATTAATCCCTAAATGCATAACCTTACACTTCTCACTATTAAATTTCATCCTATTACTATTACTCCAGTTTACAAGGTCATCCAGATCCTCCTGTATAATATCCCGATCCTTCTCCGAATTGGCAATACCTCCCAGCTTTGTATCATCTGCAAACTTTATTAGCACACTCCCACTTTTTGTGCCAAGGTCAGTAACAAAAAGATTAAATAAGATTGGTCCCAAAACCGATCCCTGAGGAACTCCACTGGTAACCTCCCTCCAACCTGACAGTTCGCCTTTCAGTAGGACCCGTTGCAGTCTCCCCTTTAACCAATTCCTTATCCACCTTCTGATGTTCATATTGATCCCCATCTTGTCCAATTTAACTAATAATTCCCCATGTGGCACGGTATCAAATGCCTTACTGAAATCTAGGTAAATTAGATCCACTGCATTTCCTTTATCTAAAAAATCTGTTACTTTTTCAAAAAAGGAGATTAGGTTGGTTTGGCACGATCTACCTTTTGTAAAACCATGTTGTATTTTGTCCCATTTACCATTGACTTCGATGTCCTTAACTAATTTCTCCTTCAAAATTTTTTCCAGGACCTTGCATACTACAGATGTCAAACTAACTGGCCTATAGTTACCTGGATCACTTTTTTTTCCTTTCTTAAAAATAGGAACTATATTAGCAATTCTCCAATCATTCGGTACTATTCCTGAGTTTACAGATGCATTAAAAATTCTTGCTAATGGGCTTGCAATTTCAGGTGCCAATTCCTTTAATATTCTTGGATGAAGATTATCTGGGCCCCCCGATTTAGTCCCATTAAGCTGTTTCAGTTTCGCTTCTACCTCAGATATGGTAATATCTACCTCTATATCCTCCTTCCCATTTGTCATGCTACCATTATCCCCAAGATCCTCTTTAGCCTTATTAAAGACTGAGGCAAAGTATTTGTTTAGATATTGGGCTATGCCTAGATTATCTTTAACCTCCGCTCCATCCTCAGTGTTAAGCGGCCCCACTTCTTCCTTCTTAGTTTTCTTCTTATTTATATGGCTATAGAACCTTTTACTATTGGTTTTAATTCCCTTTGCAAGGTCCAACTCTACTCGACTTTTAGCCTCTCTGACTTTATCCCTACATGTTCTGACCTCAATTAGGTAGGTTTCCTTGCTGATCCCTCCCATCTTCCACTCCCTGTATGCTTTCTGCTTCTTCATAATCACCTCTCTAAGATGCTTGCTCATCCAGCTTGGTCTACAACTCCTTCCTATGAATTTTTTCCCCTTTCTTGGGATACAGGCTTCCGATAGCTTCTGCAGTTTTGATTTAAAGTAATCCCAGGCCTCAACTGCCTTTAGATCCATAAGTTCTTCAGTCCAATCCACTTCCCTAACTAATTGCCTTAATTTTTGAAAGTCAGCCCTTTTGAAATCAAAAACCCTAGTTGCAGATTTATTTTTGTTAATCCTTCCATTTAGTTTGAACTGAATTAGCTCATGATCACTTGAGCCAAGATTGTCCCCTACAACCATTTCTTCTATGAGGTCCTCGCTAGTCACCAAAATTAAATCTAAAATGGCATCCCCTCTAGTCGGTTCAGCAACTACTTGTTGAAGGAATCCATCAGCTATCGCATCTAGGAAAATCTGAGCCCTATTATTATTACTAGCACTGGTCCTCCAGTCTATATCTGGGAAGTTAAAGTCTCCCATGATCACGCAGTTTCCATTAGTATTTACTTTATTAAAGACATCAAAAAGGGCTCTATCCATAACCAAATTAGATCCCGGAGGTCTATAGCACACCCCAAGCACTATCATAGGAGAGGCTTTACTAGTTTTCTTCCCCAATGTAATTTTTGCCCAGACAGACTCTGTCTTATCCATTGCATCGCTTCTTATTTCTTTACATTCTAACTCATCGTTGATATACAATGCTACTCCACCCCCTTTACCTTTGTTTCTGTCTTTCCTAAACAGCACATACCCTTCAATACCTGTAGTCCAGTCATGACTACTATTCCACCATGTTTCTGTTATCCCTATAATATCTGGTTTCACTTCCTGCACCAGTAGCTCTAGTTCCTCCATTTTGTTACCTAGACTCCTCGCATTGGTGTATAAACATCTTAATTTTTGCTGTTTGGCCTCACTCACATTTTGTACCCTATTAGGCACAGTCATTCTACAGCCATTATAACCTATTAGACTAGTATCCACACCGCCCTCGCTCCTTATATACATTCTCCTACCCACGGCTGTATCCTTTCTTACTTCATCTTCTTCCCTCTCAATGCTAAAATCTGGCGTGGAGATTTTCCGGACATCTCCCATCCATCTCCCCCCAATTTCTAGTTTAAAGCTTTCTTTATCAGTTGTGCCAGCCTCCATCCTAGAAGTATATTTCCTTCCCTACTCAGATGAAGTCCATCCCGAGAGAACTGACCTCTGTCCGTGAATGCCTCCCAGTGGCCATACATCCCAAAGCCCTCCTTATAGCACCACTGCCTAAGCCATCTGTTGACAGTCATAATCTTGTCACACCTTTGTTGCCCTTCTCTAGGAACAGGAAGGATCCCGCTAAAGATCACCTGAGCCTCAATTTCCTTAAGCGTCTTCCCCAGCCTAGCATAGTCTCCCTTGATACTTTCCAGCGAGAATCTGGCTGTATCATTTGTTCCCACATGAAGGATAATTAGGGGATTCTTTCCCGCTCCCTTTAGGATCCTTTTCAACCTCAGGTCTACATCCCTTATCTTAGCACCCGGAAGACAGCACACCCTTCTATTCTCAGGATCAGCTCTAGTTACAGGCCTGTCTATTCTTCTCAATAAAGAGTCCCCGATCACATAGACCTGCCTTTTCCTGGTGACAGTGCTATTCTCCAGTCTCTCCCCTGTTCCCTCTGGCTGCAAGTTCTTTCCATTCCTATTTTCCCTTACAATTCTCTTCAACCCATCCTGTATCCTCCTGGGGCTCATAATTGGTGTAGTCTCCCTTGACTCTTCCCCTTTTTCTATAGGGCTAGCCTCTCTTCTCTTCTTCCTTACCCTTCCACCTTCAGCGACTACCTGCTGAGCCCCTTCTTCATTTTCCAACTCTGCAAACCTGTTCCTAAGCTCTATTTCTCCTTCACTAGCCCATCTTTTTCTCTGCCTGGTTCTTTGAGTCACATGTTTCCACTGACCACTTTCCTCATCCAGTCTCTCCTCAAAATTCCCCAGCCCTGCTTCCATCCGAGAGTCTGAGCTTTTCCCTTCAGATACCTCATATCTTTGCTCCATCATCTGCTCAAACCCCTTCCTAAACTCAACAAGACTTTCCACCTGCATCTCCAAACCTCGGATCTTTTCCTCCATCTGCTCTATCAGACGGCATTTCATGCAGAAAAAACTCTT
This sequence comes from Dermochelys coriacea, assembly GCF_009764565.3. NCBI lineage: Eukaryota > Metazoa > Chordata > Testudines > Dermochelyidae > Dermochelys > Dermochelys coriacea. Next base: position 38,277,945 of record NC_050070.1, on the reverse strand, counting down.
ACCGGTTCCCCCCTCCAGGATCATGTACATACCACAGCTTCCACATCCAGTCATCCTCAATGTGTCTTTCACTGCAGGAGTCACTCCCACAGCTGCCTCTGTATCTGTCATCTCCTTCCCACCTAAATCCTGCTAATCTGGGAAACACAAGCCACACCAAAAAGACCACACACACCCCCAGCAAAAGCAAAGCCCAAACAAGCACCACAAGCCAAACTCCCCTTGCAAACTCCCACTCAAACTCCCCTGTTTAGAGCTCTGTTTACTAGCTCCTGTGCTTCTGCCTGACTGGCTGGCTACCTTTATAGGGCCCCTAGTCAGAAGCCCCACCCCCTAGGCAGGGCTCAGCTGCTCTCTCAGCACAAAGCCCCACCCCCTAATCAGGCTCAGCTGCTCTCCCAGCACAAAACCCCTACACACACACAAATACAAATACAAATACTAAAAATACAATACCAAGTACAACTACCTTCTCCTCCAACAGAACTCCCACTCAAACTCCCCTGTTTAGAGCTGTTTGCTAGCTCCTGTGCCGCTGCAGCTGTCTGTGAACAACCTTCCCAGGGGAGCAGTGGGTACAAAAACCTAACTTATTTCACGACTGAGCTTGATAAATTTATGGAGAAGATGGACTTGACACATATGGCCCATCTACAAATGCAGTTAGCCGATATTTCCAGTAACTGGTGCAAGGCACTAGATGTAGAGGGCTCTGATTTACTACCGAGAATTCTTTCTCACCCTCATAATCTGGGTCTAATAATCACTATGTTTGGGTTTGGGAAGGGATGTTCTCCAGTCAGATTAGCAGGGATCCTGTTTGTTTTTTTGTTCACATGGTTTCCCATAGAATCTCAATTCATGATCCTTGCCACCCCTATGACAATTCAGATCCCTGTCAAATTTCAGGTCCCTGCTTTAAAGCAAGGTGGTACTAGAGTTTTCAAAGAAAAGGTTGCCACAATTTTTTTAATATGGGCCTAAGAATTGCTATTTGCCTATCCTTGTTCTTGGAAATGACTGGACCTTTCTATGAGTAGACACCCGCCATGGAACATTTCATCCAGAAAAGTTAGAATTTGGTAAAATTATATGCAACTGGTAACAGGGTCTTATAATGGGAAGTGTTGTGAAACTTTAATAATAGGTGTTACACGAACCCTGCCTATTAGAATAGAATAGCCTTCCTCTTGAATTCAGTGCTCAATCCAGTCCAGGACTTGACACATAGCTTTTGTTTTTAACTAACACTTAACTACAAGAAATGCTTGCTTCACAGAAACCTGTTTGGGGAGAATGGAATTATCCATAGACTGAGTACATTACTGGAAGAGCTGTAGTTTCTCTAGTGGACCACCTAACTAAAGAGGGAGAGAAATGGATTTTAAAAGGTGGGCTTCTGTAAGCCAAGAGGAGACATCAGAAACAGAAGTCCCAGATGAAGGAATGAAGGCAAGAAAGAGGCAGTGTACTTTTCGAAGGACACTGACCAAATCCAAAGAACTCTGAGGTGCAATGAGGACTCTGAGGGGGGATTGTATTCAGGACTTCGTTTTGCATAAATCTGTAAATCTCCTGTGCTAAAATCATGTATTTTAAGAAGTTCCTGCGCAAAGCCTGTGTTCCTTACTTTAGTTGCCGTGTGTCCCTGAATACTTAGAACTATGAACCACAGCAAGCACAGCCAAGTGGGACTTGGTAGGTGGGGAGAGGAAGGAATGTGCATAAACAGCTGGGAAGTCTTAGGAGTGTCATCATTGGTTTCAGAGGATAGGGCAATTGGACTGTGGAATCCCACCTCCCATGGAAGAGAGTCTGCACCTGAGATTGTGCCTAGGAGGCCATAACTAGAGATAGCATCTGGACCCTTCACAGACCCATCTGCCTGGAAGCACATGGGATCCAAAAGTTGGGTACAATACAAAAGACTGGCATAAGGAACATTGGCCATATTTCATGTCAAACCTGGAAACATTTATTTGTTCAGTGCTGAATGAAGAAATGATAAAACAATTTATATCTTCAGGTAAATGGGCACTGGAGTCAGTTCTAATCTTGTATCTACACTGGGAGCCTCAGTGTCACTTCCCTAATGTATTTACTAAATAATTGTCATGGGTTTAATAAGTGTAAGTGGGCAAAAATGTTAATGAACTGGTTACAATCCTTAATTATATTTGGCAAAACAAATGTGGGCCTCATGTCCATTGGCCTTAGACAGAAGTCTGTTACCAAGTTCTCCAATGTGGGTCTTTCAAGTTTCCTGTTTATGAGACAATACCTGTCTTTGTTGACCTCAGCGGATTTGTCAAGAAAATGATCATTCCTTACTAGAACTTTTGACAATGATCTAAGAGAGACATTGCTTTTTGCCAAATGATTGGACCACGTTGAACTACATCCAACATGCTCGTGGTCCATAATTAGACTGTGAAAAATACAAAGGTGGCCCCTGAGACAGAGTAAAGGAAACACTGACCCCTTTAAAAGTTGAGAACAGTTCACTCTCTCTCGTTACATTAATGACATCTGAAGTACTCCACTCTTCCTTTGATAGGCCATCCAGAGCAAGAGGAGGTGAAAGACTCTGACCAATTGACTATGCCAGCATGAAGCATTGACAATTGAGAGAGAAAGCAAGAGAGAGAATTAAGCTATGACCTCAAACCATCTCTTCTATTAATATGCTTTCCTTTAAGAACAATCTTGGAGTAAACACTGCAGAAACAAAGTAGTGAGAATTCTTTTATATGGCTGCTGTTATAATCGGTCCTACAAATTTATCCCTAAGTGTAAGCTCAGCTGTAAATTGTGAGTGAAAGTTCATAAATTGTCACAATGACCTCTTATATAAAATTGTTTTAAAAAAGATGTAAGAAGGAGATGGAAGGAATTAATTTAAACATAAAGGGTTTGACTGATACCACTCAAGGACTATGTTAAGATTAGGAACAGTAAACAAGAGTAGCAGAGGACTTGAAATCAGTAAAACAAAATTAATGTGTTAGAAATTAGGTCTATTGGTGGATAAAATAATGAAAGGATGGACTATTCTGCCCAAAACTTCCTTTTGGCTTCTTAAAAAGAAAAGATTTCTGGGAAAAATTAGTAGAAGAAGCAGTTGTCTGACAACAACCATTGCCACAAGCTTTATCATTATGGCTTTATCACCCCTACCTTCCATGGGACACTGCACCTTTTTATCCTAATCCTGAGAGATATCCAGACCAGACCAGGCCAGAGAGAGGACACAGATGACATTGTTACCTCCATCAGCTTCCAGTTAAATTCTGGATATCACCTGGGAAGTGCCACTTTATATCTTCCTCCATCTCCCACCCGTGTGTGTCCTTTTCTACATCTTATTATTTCTTTTCTTTCCTATCTCTCTCCTTTTGCCTTCTGTTTCATAAGAGTCTGGCATAGTTGGCCAAGACTATATATGTTGCAACACTGATGTAAAACTGTGACAGGAAAAAGGCAGCTAAAAGCAATGTTCTAAACAGCCTAATGCTAGTAAAAATTTTCCAGGTCTCCGAGTGGCTGATAAGACCATGATCTGTGACTGTGTTTTTGCAAGTGAGATTCAGCATCAGAGATACAAGCTGCATTTTCTCTTTTTGCTGTTCTTTCCCCCCAACCCCTTCATTCATGTGCATAAAATGTCCAAACAATTGTACTGTTTAACCTTTTTGAGCAGCTAGTCTAATTTTGGAGACCTAGGTTGTTTCAGTTGGCAGTAGAAATGGATGGAGTCTGGTATTTTTTTTTATGTAGTCTTGTTTATTTACAAGGAATGAACAAATGCTTTCAGCCCCAAATCTCTTTAGCCAAAAGACCCAAAAGGTCTCTCTCTAGCTTTTTCCTGGATCACACTGTGTTCAAGGCTACTACTTGGCTTTCTTTCTTTTTTTGCCTCTGTCTGTCTGTCTCTCTGCTTTTGTCTGTTCTCAGTTTCTGTGTGTTCTCTCCCCCCTACCTCCCCTTGCCCATGAGCACAAACCTGGTCATAATACCCAGTGGAAACTTTCCATGCACATGGTGCTAATTTCTGGGCAGATTCTATTAGGCTTAATTTTTGCTGTGGGATCCCTTAAGTATTTCTTACAACTATATTAAGTGAAGGGAATGTTCCCACATTATTCTGAATCAGGCTTTAACTCAGTCTACCAGGTTTCACCCAAGTCATAACAATACCAAACCAACAGATCTTAAATTTCTAATACCAACCCATCGAGCAAATACATGAATCATAGAATCATAGGACTGGAAGGGACCTTGAGAGGTCATCTAGTCCAGTCCCTGGCACTGATGGCAGGACTAAGTATTATCTAAACCATCCCTGACAGGTGAAAAAATTCCACCAAATAATGAAACAATCAAGAAATGTGTATAATCAGTGTGTGGGTATGCCATGGAATGAAAAAGCTGTAATTCATATAATTTATTATGACGAGTTACTCCCTCCAGGGCTGGTCACACAGAACAATAAGAGGTAGTCTGGCTAAAGAAGAATAACACTGGCCTGTCTTGAGTAACATTCTTAAAGTGGCACTATAATATCAGTATGTTCTCTCTTCTACTGTTCTGATTCATACTTGTTCAAGTTAATTACAGGAATAATGTGTATATTGTAAAAATAAATATACATGTACTTAATCCTAATATCCTATAATATTGTTGATTCATTTCTCCCCCAACAAGACAATAACTCACTCCACAACCCCAATCTTTTTTAATGTTGAAAAACCAGAATATGTAGTATTCACGCTGTGGATAAAGAATACTGCACTCCCAACAATGCATTGCTCTTCTTCTTAGTCATTTCCCCTGGTATCTCCAGGTCTCCGTCAGCTCTAGCTTTGTTTCCCCAATTCTCTCTCTGTTGCATCACTATGAATTAGCTTGAAAACTAATCTCCTGCTGCTATATTTACATTTCTTGTAATAATACTGATGGCTGTGATTTCATTTATTAGATTTATAATGGGTAGGGCTGGGTGAATAATTTGCAGCAAAGAATTTGTTCAACAAACTTCACTTTTTTCTGTTCCAGAATTTTCTGCCAATAGATTACAATTTTCTCAATGTTTTGTTCATTCAAAATTATTTTAAAAGTGTTTTATTTATTCCAAATTAAATCATAAAAAGACATGTCTATAAGGCTTTAGAAGCCTGGCCAACAAAACCCCAGCAGAATTAAAATAATTAATAAAAAGGAACTCTGCCAACCTGCTGACTCAAAAAAAATCCTTTCCACCTTTCCTTCTTGATGGCAGTATAACCTCAGCCTTCTCCAAAAATACTATTAACTAGATGTCTTCTGCAGCATGGTCAAAATATCACCAAATTGGGGCTATTTCAAACCAAAACAGGAAAGGGTAGGAATAGCAAGTTCCAATGTCCTGGAGCCCTCACAGAAAATGGCAAGTCAACTGGAGAGAGACCCAGCTTGGGCGCCTCTGCTGCCTGTAGCTCTGTCAGTTAGGCACATGGAGAGAGGCCAACCTTGAAGTAGGCCAGCCCTTGGCCATTCAGGTTGTGCGCTCCAAGCGAGATGCCCCACTCAGTAAGTGAACTGCTACATTCTGCACCAGGTTCAGTCTGCAATTGGTTTTCAGGTGTAGCCTTGTGTAAATCACATTGTGGCAGGCTAATCTTGATGTAACAGAAGCATAGTGAAAACAATGGTAATGTCCATATGTGAAAAATAAGGCCACAACCTCCAGCCAGCTGATCGGGTTACTGCTATAACATAATTGTCAAACAGCAGCTGGAGGTCTAAACTCTCTCTGAGTTACACATCTAGTAACAAATAGTGGCTGTTCTCCCTCAAGCCCATTTTTTTTGTAACATGTAACATTTCATTTCAAATCAGTTTAAAAAATATTAAACTGTATTTTCCTATTGTAGCACATTGCCTTATGGGACTTGTAGTTCTGGCCTCTGGTCCATTTTATAAACCAAGCTTCCTGGAGGAATACATTGATTTACTTATTCTGCCCACTAGCATTGTCCAACAAATACATTAAAATTGGATTTGGAGCACAGACTGTTTAAACTTCATTTTTGAAATTCTTCCAGTACAAGTCCCTGTCTTGGGCTTCCAGGTGCTAATCTGCTAGCTGCCATCTTGGCCAACATGCTGGGACCTCCAGAACTAAATACATGAGTCTCTTATGAGCTGTAAGAGACTTGCATCCTCTGTGGTTAGGGCACAGAGGGAGACTCAACACATGTTCACCAGTAGATTACATGCATCTCTGGACAGAGGGAGTCCATCCTGAGCACTGGATGTCCACATCCTTCTGGATCACACACAGAGCCTGCTGGATAACGCAACACTACTATAATAAAAAGGCTACTAAATCAAATCACAATTAACTCTAGAACTGTAAGAAATGAAAATGTTTGTAGCAATGGACTAGTATTCATGCTGATCCGTATTACAACATTTTATGGTTGGAAGCTGTGAGTGCTCAGATGCACATTGAGGTGCCTAAAGAAATATGGCTTAGGTGTCTATGTTTGGGCACCCATCTTTTAAAATTTTATCCATAAGACACTGGATATATTTTTGATACCTGACTGGATGAACATAAACTCTGGTTTTGGATGCAAATGCTGGTATTTATTAATTAAACTTTCATTTTCTACAATTATTCTCCAATTTTGATTCTTCCTTACTATTTTTGTCAGTTCACTCATTGAGTAAAGCTAAACCAAACACAGATGAAGAGCAAATCCAGATAAAACACTGGATTAAAATATGAGAGGAACATCATAGACATTGTAGTATTTGCCTGGTTGCACTATTTCTTCTGTTGATATCACACTTACAAGTGGAAGAATTTCCTATGGTAGTTTACTTTGGTTTCCCTAGGTGTACAAAGTAGATTTGGGGTTTATTTTGGAATTCCTGTCATGTGGGAAATTGGTTTTATATCAGCAGTACTGTGTTAACAAGTATATAATTTGACTCTATTTTTAAATTATCTTCTAGCTCAGAAAGTAGAAGACAATGGAAGAAAAAATGTTTAGAAATACCTCTGTGTCCACAGAGGACAAGTTGTTGTTTTAGAAATTTCAGAGGGATTCTGCTAGGGCCCCAAGCTGACCTGGCAAAGGAATGCAGCAGAGGAGGTATTTAGTATGTGTCTGCAATGTTCTTGGGGTAAAATTGCTACAAAACACAAGCATCTAATGCCAATCTATTATGTTTTATCCAGCACAAGTATAAAAATTAAGCAAGCCTGCTACCATTTGGGAAAACTTTGTTGGAATCCCCATCACTGACCTGTTTAATATTTTTTTCAGATTGGTGAAAGCCACTGAAGCAGCCTATAATCAGTCTGGCAAATCTGGTAATTTGCAAGAGTAGCTGTAATGAGATCTGATTTGGGTCCTGTTTAGAGGTTATTTTTATATAGATGAAAATCCAGAGAAATTTTGTTAGCACGATCAGTACAAGACTAATTAGAAAGCACATGGATTATTAACATGGCTGATGAATGCAAGAGAGGAAGAATTTGTCAGATGTATTCATACAAGTGTTACCTGTATTATGCTAGTGCCTTGGGGCCCCAGTCATGCTTTATACATTCCCCCATAAATATATAGAAAGACATGGTCTTCCAGTGCCAGAAAATGCAATCTAGGGAGCTGTTTGGTTTTAGTTTAAAGTTGGTTAAAAATCTTGATTTTTTCCTCTGATAATTTTGATCATATTTAACAAAATAAAAGTTGTAAAATAAAATTTTCTGAGAGCAATATAAAATATTTAAAGCCATACCCAGTGAGCTGTGGAACATTTGCAACCCCCTTTGAAGTTAAATCTCAGCACATCTCAGGACTTGGCCCATAGGATGTGTTTGTGTGTGTGTTGCTAAACTGTGACATAAGTACACTGGTTAATGCTCTAAGAGTTTAATGATGTAAATTTATTCAGTACCAGGATTGTGCAAGAGTTATTTCTCAGATGAATACACTAGGTATCCACTAAGTATAACCAAAACAATTCAGAAGTATAACAGCTGCATCAAACAGCCACCAAAATCTTGATCAAATCCCAAACCTCTTGAAATTTAAATATGTCTGCCTCTGCACCTACTAAAAATACACTCAGTCTGTACTGTTCATACATATAGAAAGGCACAGTCTTCCAGTGCCAGAAAATACAATTTAGGGAGCTGTCCCATTTTATTTTATAGTTGGTAAAAAAAACTTATTTTTTTCTTTGAAAAATTTGATTGCATTTAACAAAATTAAATTTGTAAATAATGTTTTACAAGAGCTGTATAAAATATTTACAGCCATATCCAGCAAGTTGTTGAACAAGGTGTTAAGAAAGAAACTACTCCGTGAAGGAGACTTAACTTTAGAAAAAGCTCTCCAAATATGGAGGGCAGCAGAAACTGTGAAAGCACAGGCCAAAGAGCTGAATTCACTAGAAGTGGTTATCCATGTACTAAGCACAAAAGAGTATAGCCAGAATAGATCAAATGGAAGAGTGGAACCACTCGCTATGAAAACCATGGCTAGAAGGAAAACTGGGTACAGACGGTCATATGATCCATGCATATAGATCACAGCAAGGCCATAAACAGTGTGTTGTCTTTGGAAAAAACTGTCATAAAATGTGGGGAAAATCATTTTGCAAAATGCTGCAGATCCTAAATATTCAGATTAATATTTTGTCTGAACAAGATTATGAGAGACTGAAAATAAGACCAAAAAAGGGAGCAACAAAGATAAAAGTAACTGGTTATTCTAGAACAACTATATCAAGGAAGAGAAAGTGCATTGCTACAATCAACCATAAAAACACCATGTACAGTCTCCCATTCATTGTAATGCCAAAGAAGGTGATGCCAATTTTAGGCCTGGCTGCATCTGAGAAACTCAATCTAGTAAAATGGGTGCTCTCACTACAAGATCATATTGAACCTTGCTATGAGGCACTCTTTCAGGAATATTAATATCTGTTTCAAGGGTTGGGTTGCTTGCAGGATGAAACACACAATCCAGATGAACAAGCAGGTCCCTCCAGTTATAGAGAGGTAGAGAGGTGCCATTTGCACTTCATGATAAACTCAAGGCTGAGCTTGCAAGAATGGAAGCAGAGCAAGTAAAAAAAATTGAGAAGCCAACAGATTGGGTGAGCTCCCTCATCATTGTGGAGAAAAGTAATACATTTAGGTCCAAGAGACTTCAACAAGGCTATTAAAAAAGAACAGTTCAAACTACCAATCAGAGAAGAGATTATGATTCAAATTGCAAATGCACAATATTTTAGTAAATTTGATGCATCCTCAGGTTTGTGGCAGCTAAAATTAAGTGAAGAAAGCACAAAATTATGCCCCACTTGGAAGATACTGATTCTTATGCTTAATCTTCAGCATAACTTCAGACCAGAAGTGTACCACAAAACCATACGTTTGATCTATGAATGGATGACATGATCATCTGAGGGTCAACGAAAGAGGAGCATGATTGTAGACTTTGGGAAGTTCTGGATGCAACTAGAGCTGAAAACCTCAAACTAAATAGGGAGAAATGTGCTTTAGGGGTTACAGAACTGACTTTTGTTGGGGACATTATTTCCAATGAAGGTGAAAAACCTGATAAGAAGAAGATTTCAGTTATTGAAATGTAGCCATATCCCTCATCAAAGAAAGATGTTCAGTGATTCTTGGGGATTGTTAATTATCTTGGAAAATTCATACCTAATCTATCTACCAAAGCAGTGGCTTTGAGAAAACTCCTAGAGAATAAAAATGAAAGGTATTGGGGAGCAGAACAGGATGAATCATGGGAAGTTTTAATAAAGCAACAATTGATACAAGAGCCAGTGTTGAAGTTCTATGGACCAGGAAGACCTATTAAAATTTCAACAGATGCTTCACAGTCTAGGTTAGGTGCAGTGATTTTACAGAAGAATGAGGATTGTTGGCAACTAGTGGTGTATGCATCCAAATCACTGACTGAGGCAGAAACCAGATACACACAGATTGAGAAGTAGCTTTTAGGAATATTGTTTGCCTCTGATAGATTCAATCAGTATTTTTATAGCCAGACAGTGGAAACTGAAATGGAGCATAAGCCCCTGACAGTGTTATTTAGCAAACAGCTAAATTACGGTACCTTGAGGATTCAAAGAATGATGTTAAAACTACAAAAGTATGATTTGGTTGTGACCTACACACCTGGTAAATTAATATGCACTGCAGATGCACTTTACAAAGCAGCGACTCCCACTATGAAACCAGAGAAGACTTTAGAGAGAGATGAAAGCCTATGTAGATCTGATTGTAAAGTCAATTCCGGTAGCTAACAGGAAACTGCAACAAATAAGAGGGGGGAAAAGAGAAAGATGAATCATTGGGGATCCTTTAAGAAGTGATAATTAAAGTTTGGCTGAAAGAAATAAGTAGTTGCTGTACAAGTATAAAAGGCTATTGGAACTGCAGCCATGAACTTACTGTGATAGATGAGATAATTTTCAAGGGCAGTAAGGTTATAATTCCAATGAATTATATTCCTCCAAAAGGAAATGCTACGGAAGATCCATGAGGGTCACTTAGGAATTGAGAAATGCAATCAACGAGTACGAGAGGTGCTGTATTGGCTGTGGATCAATCACAACATTACTTACGAAAAAGACTTTTGACAGTGGGGAGTGATTTGTATAAAGTTTTATTGGTTTACCGATGTACACTTTTGGAAAATGGCTTTTCTCTAGCTCAGCTGTTAATGGGAAGGATCGGATCTAATTTTCCAATCACTGATAACTTGTTGAAATCTCAGAACAATGAAACCATATCAAAGATGATAGAAAATCAGAAGTGGAAACCGAAATATTATTCTGACAAAAGCCCATGATCTCCCATATCTTAACCAAGGTGATAGAGTGTGCCTGAGGAATCACACCTCTAATACTTGGGGCCAAATGGGTACCATTAAAGAACAGCTGCATCCAAGGTTTTATGTAATCCAGACAGACCGGGGGAATGTAATCGAAGGAATCTAAAAGTAATCCCAGAGAGTTCCAAAATATTGACAGTGAATGTGGACTCTGGTATTTCCCATCTGACTGTTCCTTTATCATCAAAAGACAAAGGAGAAACTGTCAAGGAACAAGAGAACAACTCAGACTCTAAAGAAAAGCTGATACTGAGAAGATCAGAGAGGGAGATTAAACATCATGAAAGACTCAAAGTCTTGCTAACCTGCCTGGAGAAGAGGTATTTGAGGAAAGTGAGTGGTAAAGACTGACTCAGGAGTGATGTGCTAGTAACCTCCCTTCTCTAGGTAGTTGATGCATTGATTTCTGAAAATGTATTAGATGGGTTGAGAATTTGAATGTAGGTGTCATTAGTTAGTTATTATATATATATTATATATATATATTATATATATATATATATAAACAAGCTAAGAGCAAACTGTTTTTTTCTTAAGAGGGAAAATGTAGAGATATGTTTGTGGAAGATTATAACTTAGAGACGTTCCCTCCTAATGGACAGTATTATGAACATAGAAGTTTAGAGATGTACCCTGGAAGATGGGGTAGACAACACGGGAAAGCTGTGCACAGCAGTTCACCACATACGCTCTCTAGTTTGTTTTATTAAAAATTGTATTCCTTTCTCATTCACTGGTCTATTGTTTAATGAACCTCAAAATCATTACAGTAGCGTCAGCGGACTATTGCTTATTGTACCCTTAGTTTACCCCACAAGGGATGGGGCTATATTTGACCTGGCAGGAAGTCCAAGATGCAAAAAGCTGATCACTGCAGGGCCAGAGAAGCTGTCAGCAGGGGTCCAAGAAATCCTACTAAACCCCAGCCAGCTACAAGGGGAGTGCACTTGCCAATGAGTCACTCTTACAATTGTTCATTAGGGTGGAGATCTGAGGAGGGTGTGCATAGTCTGTTGGGAGGACTTGTGGTGGGAGAGGGTCAATACTGATCTTAGGGCACAATGCAGCTGAACTGCAGGGCCCCATTTCCTAAGAAGGGAGAACTAGATGGCGGGGGCAGGGAGGGTGTGTGGCAGAAGTCTGTACCCCGGGAGCATGATCTGGACATTGCTCAGACCTAGCAGGTTTAAAAATGAGAGGGATCCAAAGACTGAAATCTGTAAAGTAGCCTGCTGCCCAGCCACAAGTGGGAGCTCAGTCAGGGCTATAACAGTATTGATGTGGTAACTAACAGTTATCTTTCCAATAACCAAATGTGTTTGTCTCAGTGCCATGTCCCGTATATTAGAGCAGGATGAAGTATTGTATTATTTAGAGACAATTTAATTTTCAAATTTGGTACATTTTTGTGTTTGTGAATTGTCCATAAACTAAATATGATTTTTCATCAGATCACAAATACTTATGTATGTTTCCTGACTATTTAGATACATTATGCACATCCAACAAGGGAACAGAACCAGTACTATTACTGTCACCAAACACAATGAAACAGCTCAGCATGAATATTGAATAGAGTGTCACAGAGTAAGTGGCAAGAGAAAAATTGCATTAAATAATGACTACAGTAAAAAAATTGTAATGTAGATTAAGTCAATTTAGAACAAGGCTCTGTTGTTCCAGCACCAGACTGTTTAGGGCAGTGGTTCTCAACTCTGGTCCACCGCTTGATCGGGGAAAGTCTCTGGCGGGCCGGGACAGTTTGTTTACCTGCCGCGTCCGCAGGTTTGGCCGATCGCAGCTCCCACTGACCGCGGTTCGCTATGCTCAGCCAATGGGGGATGCGGGAATGGTGGCCAGTAAATCATTTGGCCCGCGCCGCTTTCTGCAGCCCCCATTGGCCTGGAGTGGTAAACCGTGCATCCGACGAAGTGAGCTGTAGCTCATGAAATTTGCTCAAATAAATTTGTTAGTCTCTAAGCTGCCACAAGTACTCCTTTTCTTTATACAATAAGCCAAAAATCAAGCTAATCGCATTTCAAAATAAAACCAAAACAAGCCAATCCCTAAGAATCCCAACACTCTGTGACTAGATCCCCCTGGCATGCAGTCTGGGACTGTGGTGGGCCTGCTGTGCACCCCTGACTCTCTCCCACCCTTGCCCCTCTTTACCCTCCCTTGCCCCTGCTTGCTGGAAGCCAATCTAAAAAAAAAAGCAACAAGCTACAAGTCAAAAACTAGCCAACAAGCAACTCACAAGCCAATTAAGCCAAAAACAAGCCCAATTTCTGCATTTTTTTTCATGGGTTTGGCATGTCTGCATCCCAGTTGGTTTTGGGGCTTCAGCTGATGGAAAGGAGGCAGTGCCATCTGTCTCTCTTTCTCTGGCCCAGTCTGGTCAGGACATCTTTTATAATCAGGATGCAGAAGTCTCTTTCTCTGAGGACCCAGAAACAGATTGATGGGTGGAATAGCTCATCCCTCATTATTTTGTCCACTAGTTAGGTCTAATTTCCAACACTCCCATTTTGGTTCACTGATTTCTGGTTCCTCATATGTCTTGTTTACCAAACGTGATCTTAACATAGTCCTTGAGTCATATCACTAGGCTTTTTTGTTCGGACTAATTCTGTCTTTCTGTCTTCCTTTTGTACCTTTTTCCATCAGCATTTGTTATTATTGGTTATTATGACATCTTATGAACTTTCACATTCTTTTTACAGTTGAGCTCACAATTAGGGTAAATTTGTAGGCCCAATTATCACAACTCTCTTCTTCTGAAATAACAGTATCCATACATAGTGACTGGAGTGACTCATGACTGTGAGTGCCTACTTCAGGTGGACTGTCAAAAACAGACAGACACCTCAAACTAATGGTATGTTCTATAATTAGATTTTACCAAGTAGCAAATGTGAAGTCCTGGATCATATTACCATCGAGTCACAGACTGTCCCCTTAGACTCTCCAGTTTATCTTGCCACTCCCAGACAAACTGGACTTAGTGATAAATGGTCACTTACACCAAAAATCAAATATTCAGGTTGCTTACAATCCAAAGAAACCACTCACATACCCCAGATCAATTGTTACCCTAGATCTTACACCAAAGACAATGCCGTAGCCCATCCTGTAAGAAACTATTTAAAGATTTATTAACTAGGAAAGAGAAAAAAGATAGTTATTTACAGGTTAAAGCAAGCAAACATACACACAAATGAGTTGCAATCCAAATCCTAACAGTGACAGAGTTATAGTAATCTGTTACTTCAAAGTATCTTTCAGGGTGGACCAGGAGGCAGCCCGTAGGGATCTGAGGCTTCAGTTTGGTGTCTCTGGCCCTGTGAGAGTTCAAACAGCAAAGAGATGGAACATTTTCCAGTGTCTTTGTTTTAGTTTCTTCATTCAGCCTCCAAATCCATAGGACAAGCTTCCTTGAATGTAGCATTTCCAAGGTGAGATAGGGTCAGTAACCAATCCTTTGACGGTCCATCTGATATTTTTAGTTCTTCTGGACAGGTGGAGGGAAACACTCTTTCCATTTGAGTTCACAAGTTTAGAAAAAAAAATCAAAGTTATAAAGCATAACATACATATTTCTTTATAGCATGGAATACAGACAAGTGAAATTAATCCATGAAGCAATATACAAGCATTTCATAGAATCTAAACACTAAATACATTCTTATAAGACTAATATTTATTTTGAGAAAAACTAAAATACAGCTGGAGATCAGACCAGTTCAGCTATGAGTTTGTAAGTTCTTAGCTAATGTCTGCATCACATCTTCAACATTTTTATAGGTTATTATGACATCTTATGAACTTTTTTAATTGAGATCACAATTAGGGTAAATTTGTAAGCCCGATTATCACAACAGCACTTTTCTTCTGAAATAAGAATATCCACATATGGAGTTAATCAGGAATAGCTAGTTAAGCATAGCTATTCTGGAATATCTCCTTGTATAGACAAGCCTTTAGTAGGTATTCCACAAATGTACAATTCATATGATTTTTTAAAATAAATTATTCCTTCAGACTCCAACCTCCTTTTCTTGGTAATTTTCCCTGTTGGCTCCAAGTCTTTATCAGCTCTGTTTTTGCTACTTCTTTTCTCCCACAGTTTGTCATGCTGTAAATCTTCTAAAAGGAAAAATCTTCTGCATTAATATGAACTAACATTAAAATTAATCTCCTGCTGCTAATATTTTCATTCCCTGAAATGTCACAATTGAATGTAATTTCATTTATTTGGCTATATAATTTGTACAGAACAAGTGAATAATTCATAACACATTTATTTGATTAACTTCAAGATGTTGATTGTTCTTGAATCATGGGCCAGCAGATTACATCTCTCTCAGTTTTTCAGTTATTTAGAATTATTTTCTGAATAATTTCAGTGATTCAATCTGTAGTTTGTCAATAATTCATAGTGAATATTCTGTGTTTGTGCTTCAAAATATTAATTATTGGTTAGTTTCTAGGGGGCCCATCAGCAATAATATTCAAATTTTAATATCCAAAGTTAGGCATAGAGGGTATGTCTACACTGCAGTAAAATACCCATGGTTGGCCAGTGTCAGCTGATTCGAGTTCACAAGGCTTAGGCTGCAGGGCTTTACAACGGTTGGGTACATGTTTGGGCTCAGGCTGGAGCCTGAACTCTGGGACCCTGCAAGTGGCGAGGGTCCAGGAGCCCAGGGGGAGGGTTCTAGAGCATGGGTGCAAGTGGTTCACCATTCAACTGCCATTGAAAACCTATGGAACTTGTGTGCCTAACTGCCATCTGTTCCTTTAAAGGCAATTCTCTTTGCCTTTAAAACTTTTCTCAGTTTCGCCTCACCGTACCTAGCTGCATTATTAACTCATTGTGAGATTGTCCACTATTTCACTGCAGTAATGCTTCCAGCCTTTACTGTTCATTATTGCAGTGCAGGAACCACAATTACCATTTATTAGGAAATTCTGTGATTTTTGAAGCTAAACAAAAAATATAAAGGAATTTCAGAATTTCCTGGAAAAGAAAAATTTAGGTAAAAAACATTTCCATTCAATCAACCCATTTTGTTTCACTAATATGTAAATATCTCATTTTGATTTTGACTATTTAAATTTTATTATATTCTTTAATATAAAATAAAATAATTGAAGTGAAAGTTGTTTTGAAATGAAAAACTTAAACCTGCTTTTTTTCAAATGAATTTTGTCAAAATTTACATTTTCCCACAAAGTTTTGATTTAGATGCAATGGAATTTTCTGATGTAGACATATTCTGTCAGAATGTTTTTGATCCTTATTATTATTAATATTATTTTTTTATATTATCATAGTGCCTGGGAGCCTCTAGTCAAGGACCAGGACACCATTGTGCTAGTTGCTGTAGAGAAAAAGATAGTTACTGCACCAAATAACTTTAAATTAGGAATTTGGGGGAGACAGTTGGGAGATACTCATGTAATTTCCATGCCAGATTTTAATATTGAACAGGAGCAAAATCAGGTAAGAAAGGATACAGCAACAGAGAAAGGAATAACAGATGGTAGGAGAATGGTCATCAAGAGGAAAGATAGTGCCAATCCCTATAACACTAACAGTCAGGTATCAATATTGGCAGTAGAATGACTATACCTAATCAGGCACGGAATCAGGGTGAAGCCAAGCAGTACACCAATGCAGGAAGCCTGGGTAACAAAATGAAGGAACTAGAACTACTGGTGCAGGAAGTGAAACCATATATGAAAGGAATAAGAGAAACATGGCGGAATAGGAGTACAGATATTGAAGGGTATGTGCTGTTTAGGAAAGACAAGCATAAAGGTAAAGGTGGTGGAGTAGCATTGTATATTAATGATGAGGTAGACTGCAAATAAATTAGAAGTGATGGAATGGAAAAACAATATCTATTCTGGTCAAAATCACTTTGGGGATGAAATGTAACAGAGACTCCACTGGGATAGTGCTTGGGGTCCCCGATAGACCTCCAGGATCCAATTTAGATATGGATAGAGATCTCTTTAGTATTTTAACAACATAAATACTACAGGGATTTGTGAGATTATTGGGGATTTTAACTTCCCAGATATATACTGGAGGAAAAGTGCAACTAATAATGGTAGGGCCCAGATTATCCTGGATGAGATAGCTGATCGATTTCTTCACTAAATTGTCACTGAACCAACAAGAAATGATGCCATATTAGATTTAGTATAAGTAGTGAGGACATAGAAGAATGGGTTGTAGAGGACAGACTTGTATGAGTGATCATGAGCTAGTTCAGTTTAAACTAAATGGAAGGATAAAGAAAAATAGGTCTGCAACTAGGGTCCTTTATTTCAAAAGGGAAAACTTTTTTAAAAAAAAGGGAAATAGGAAATTGAACTGGATCAAAGAACTCAAGGATCTGAATGTGGAGTAGGCTTGGCATTACTTTAGGTCAAAGTTGCAGAAGTTGTCTGAAGACTGCATCCCAAGCAAGGGGGGGGGGGGAAAATTGTAGGAAGGGTTGCAGACCAAACTGGATAAGCAAACATCTCAAATAGGTTTTTAAGAGAAAGCAGAAGGCCAACAAGGAAGGAAGGATGGGAAGGTTCAGCAAGAAAATCGACCTCATAGAGGCCAGAAAATATAGGGGAAAAGTGAGAACTGCCAAAAACCAAGCATGTTTGGACCTTGGAAAGGAAAGTATAACCAACAGTAAAATATTCTTTAGCCTAAAAATAAAAACAAAAAAAGGAAAGAAGAAGCGGGACCACTAAGTACAGTCAAATTCAATTTGGAATTTGGAAGTCAAATTCAAACAGCTTAATGGGACCAAACTGGGGGGGTTCAAACAAACTCCATCCAAGAATAGTAAAGGAACTGGCACATGAAATTGAAGCCCAATAGCAAGGATTTTTAATGAATCTGTAAACTCGGGGGCTGTTCCCTATGACTGGAAAATTGCTAATATAGTTCCTATTTTAAAAAAAGATGGAAAAAACTTATCCAGGAAAGTACAAACCCATTAGTTTGACCTCAATTGTATGCAAGGCCTTGGAACAAATGGTGAAAGAGAAGTTCCTTAGGGATTGGTCTTGGGACCAATCTTATTTAACATTTTCATTCATGACCTTGGCACAAAAAGTGGGAGAATGCTAATAAAATCTGCAGATGACAAAGTTGGGGAATATCACCAATAGGGAGGAGGACCAGAATAATATTCTTCTTATCATACAAGAAGATCTGGAGGACCTTGAAAACTGGAGTAATAGAAATGGGATGAAATGTAATAATGTAAAGTGCAAGGTCGTGCATTTAGGAGCTAACAACAAGAATTTTTGTTATAAGTTGGGGATGTATCAGTTGAAAGCAACAGAGGAGAGAGACCTGGCATATTGGTGAATCATAGGATGACTATGAGCTGCCAATGTGATGGAGCTGTGGAAAAGGCTAATACAAGCCTAGGATGCATTGAACAAGGTATTTCCAGTAAAGATAGGGAAGTATTATTGCACATGGCACTAATGAGACTTTATCTGGAATACTGTGTGCAATTCTGGTCTTCCATGTTTAAGAAAGATTAATTCAGACAGGAATAAGAGCAGAGAAGGGCTACAAGGATGATCAGAGGAATGGAAAACCTACCTTGAGGAGACTCAAGAAGCTTGGCTTGTTTAGCCTAATTAAATGAAGGCTGAGAAGAGATCAGATTGCTCTCTATAAAAACATCAGAATGATAAATACCAGGGAGGAAGAGGCGTTATTTAATTTAACCACCAATGTTGATGTAAAAACAAATGTATATAAACTGGCCATCAGTAAGTTAAGGCTTGAAATTAGATGAAGGTTTCTAACCAGCAGAGAAGTGAAATTCTGTAACAGCCTCCCAAGGGGATTAGTGGGGCAAAAATCCTAACTGGCTTCAAGAGTGAGCTTGATGCATTTATGAAGGGAATGGTATGATGATACTGCCTACAAGGGGGCAAGTCACCATCTCACCATCTGTGAGTGGTAGTAGGAAATATCTCCAGTGGCTGCAGATGGGCACTAGATGCAGAAGGCTCTGAGTTACTACAGAGAATTCTTTCCCGGGTGTCTGGCTGGTCTGTCTTGCTAACATGATTAGGGTCCAACTGACTGCCATATTTCAATCCAGGAAGCCCCAGCTCAGATTTTTACCTTCCGCTGCAGCCTGGCACACAGGTCAATTGCTGGTTTAAAGTAGAGTAAATGATGGATTCTCTGTAAATTGAAGTCTTATGATGGATTCTCTTTAACTTGAAGTCTTTAAATCATGATTTGAGGACTTCAGTAATTCAGCTAGAGGTTTTGGGTCTATTGCAAGAAGGGGTTGATGAGTTAATCATAGAATCATAGAATATCAGGGTTGGAAGGGACCCCAGAAGGTCATCTAGTCCAACCCCCTGCTCAAAGCAGGACCAAGTCCCAGTTAAATCATCCCAGCCAGGGCTTTGTCAAGCCTGACCTTAAAAACCTCTAAGGAAGGAGATTCTACCACCTCCCTAGGTAACGCATTCCAGTGTTTCACCACCCTCTTAGTGAAAAAGTTTTTCCTAATATCCAATCTAAACCTCCCCCATTGCAACTTGAGACCATTACTCCTCGTTCTGTCATCTGCTACCATTGAGAACAGTCTAGAGCCATCCTCTTTGAAACCCCCTTTCAGGTAGTTGAAAGCAGCTATCAAATCCCCCCTCATTCTTCTCTTCTGCAGACTAAACAATCCCAGCTCCCTCAGCCTCTCCTCATAAGTCATGTGCTCTAGACCCCTAATCATTTTCGTTGCCCTTCGTTGTACTCTTTCCAATTTATCCACATCCTTCCTGTAGTGTGGGGCCCAAAACTGGACACAGTACTCCAGATGAGGCCTCACCAGTGTCGAATAGAGGGGAACGATCACGTCCCTCGATCTGCTCGCTGTGGCCTGTTCTGTGGCCTGCAATGTTCAGGAGGTCAGACTAGATAATTATAATGGTCCCTCCTGGCATTAAAGTCCATGAGTCTATAAACAACTGGCAATCTAAGTATAAGTCAAGAGACAACAGATGGATAGGGGAGTACAAACAAACAATGAGACCAAATATTAGCCAGTGTGAAAGGTAGTGGTATAACAGTACATGTGGCCTAACCACTGTCAAGTTCATTGCATTACAACAAAGAAAAGTTTTGAAGATTTGAAGAAAAAAAAAAGGAGTACTTGTGGCACCTTAGAGACTAACAAATTTATTTGAGCATAAGCTTTCATGAGCTACAGCTCACTTCACCGGATGCATTCGGTGGAGGATTTGAAGGAGGACAATGCCATAGCTTTAGGATGTTTACTGGGAGTTCCTCCCAAGTCTGAGGTCAATATACAAGAGAGCACACAAAAATATTTGAAAATTTAACAAGTGGATGATTTAGGCTGGCATAATTGGTCCAATGTAGGTAGGAATGGACATTTCAATAGTGAATGTGTTATGATACATAGGTTGGGGATATGTGTGTAGGGTCTTGAAAATGAAGACAATCAGCATGATGTCAAGGAGAGGAGATAGCTAGTGAACAGATGCAAAGAAAGAGGTCACATAGTGAAAATCACGGGCTAGGAAAATGATCCTGCAGCAGCATTCTGAATAGACATGAGCGGGGCAAGACTGCATTTGCCAAAGCCAGAGAAAAGAGTATGCACCAACTGAGATGCGAGATGATGATAGCGTGAATGAGAGATTTACTTGTTTGGATGGACAGGAAAGAACATATTGTAGAAATGTAATGCAGAAAGAATCAGCAAGACTTAGGGCTTGTTAACATGATGGTTTAATGCACACATTGGGGTTGGATTTCTAAAGTGTACAAATGTGGTGTGCATTAACAGGGTCATGTAGACCCTGCTGAAAGCATTAAATGTTCCCTAGTACACTTTAATATAGCACTACACTGAAGCACACTAGGGAACTTTTAGTGTGCACCAGGGACCAATGAAAATGCAGATATTAGTGCACTTTAGAAATCACCTCTTCTGTTTCTTTTGTCTACCTCTTCATCCACCTAGTCCTAAACTGAGATTGTATGCTCCTAGGGGCAGTAGTTGGCCAGTTAAAATATTTTTTTCTGTTCATATCAAACTTACATGAAAACAAAAAAAACTTTCCCATAGCAGTTCACCTCTGTTCTTCTATATGTACAAAGTACATGTGGATCTTACTGTGTGGTTTTCTATAGTGTTGTTGGAGCCGTGTTGGTTACAGGATATTAGAAAGACAAGGTGGTAAGGTAAAATCTTTTATTAGATCAACTTCTGTTGGTGACAGAGATAAGCTTTTCAGATTACATAGAGCTCTTCTTCAGACTTATGTAAGCTCAAAAGCTTGTCTTTCTCACCAACAGAAGTTGGTCCAATATTATTTCACCCACCTTGTCTCTGTGTGTTTTAATGTCTCTTGGGGAAACTGGCCTTATGATAACATTAGTGGATTAACAAATATAAATTCTTGCACTATTTCTGTAATTATGGCTTGGATAAAAGATAGAAAAAGCTCAGGGAGACTACTGTGTTTGTAAGGTATATGTTGTTATTTTAAGATAGATGCAAATTGCAAAGGGATATTATTATAAAAATAAAGCTACACCTGGATGTAGGACTCGACAAAAGAATGGGGATAAGTAATGTGTGACTGCAATGTTTGTGGGGTACAGCTGATAAAACACACACTTACCCCATGCCTCCAATCTCATGTTTTATCCAGCACAAGCACAAAAAAACCCAAATGAACCTGCTACAGTTTTTGAAAAAAATTCTCAAGTCCTCCTTGCTTACCTTTTAATATTTGTGATATTGGTGAAAGCTGTTCAAGGATCCAGCATTCGGTCTTGCAAATTTGGCACACAGAGTATAGCTGTAACAAGATCTGACTTTGGTCTTCCAGCAAATTCTATACAGATGTAAATCTCAGGAGTTTTTTAGCCCAATCAATACTAAACAAATTGCAATGCACCTGGATTGGTAACAAGGCAAATGAATGCATGAGAGGAAGGATTTGTCAAGTGTATTCTTACTACTGTTTGAACTGGAGCCTCATTTCAGAGAATGCTGTGAAAACATACAGAAAGGCACATTCCCCGTGCTAGAAAGCTTCCAGTTTAGGCAAGAACTGGCCCGATTGAAGTAAATGGGACTTTATTGACTTTATTGGGGCCAGGGTTTCACCCAATGTGCTATTAAATATCTGACTTTTTTTCTTGACTTTTTAATTGGAAGAAGTACCTAATTTTCTGGTTTATTTGAGAAAAAAAAATAGATAACATTTTCTGAGCAGCTCTATTAAATATGCATGTCCAAATCTTGAGGGGTGTTAAGCACTTGCACATCCCACAGATGTCAATGCTCAGCACATCTTAGGAGTAGGATTGTGCCTGCTAACATTCAACTACATCATCATTACAACAACTACAACAAACCCTAGTGGGCTGAATATTGTACTCTAGATGACGTAATCTAACCATACTAGGATTCTTGCCAAATAGGTATAAACTAGAAATGGACATACCTTACAGAAGAGGAAGGATTATCCAATGGTTAGGGGGCTACCCTAGGATTTGGGAGACCTGGATTCAAGTCCTTGCTCTGCCAGAGACTTCCTGTGTGACATCAAGCAAGACATAGTCTCTCCGTGTCTCAGTTCTCCATCTGGTCCAGGGGAATAATACTTCCCTATCTCACAGAGGAAGAAAAATACATTAAAGATTGTGAGGTACTACAGTAATAGAAGCCATATAAGATAAATAGTATACCAGTCTCATATGGTAAAATAATTTTTGAACTATCTGAAAAATTTCAGCTTTCATTTTTTAAAAATGAAACTTTTCTAGTCCTTTAATGCAGTGGTGGGCAACCTGTAGCACATGGGCTGCACGTGGCCCATCAGGGTAATCCACTGGCAGGGCGCAAGTCAGTGTTTACATTGACCATCCACAGGCACAGTCGCCCACAGGTCCTAGGTCCCAGTGGCCGTGGTTCGCCGTTCCCGGCCAATGGGAGCTGCAGAAAGTGGCGTGAACCATGCCCACAGGGAGATGTGGGCGACCGTGCCTGCGAATGTTCATTATAAACACTGTTTTACAGCCCACCAGCGGATTACCCTGACAGGTCGCTTGTGGCCAGTGGGCCACAGGTTGCCCACCACTGCTCTAATATCAAGATCGAACACTTGTTCCTGAGATTCTTTCCTAAACACCTTGGACAAATCATAGTCCTCAACATAGGTACCCAGGAATGGCCTTTTGGGTTCATGGTGCCACAGGTGCTACATTTCCCATTGTTAGGATACACCTGCCTCCCATTACTTTTTATGGAGGCTGCTGAAAATACCAATGCTGTGGATCACGAGTTCTCTCTAGGATGAAGCTGGAAAAGTTATTCTTCTGACCTGCTGATATGGCCTCTTGCCTCAACTTGTTGGGTCGAGGAAGTGGGAATTCCACTCTGAAGTCAAGTAGCATCAGCTGCATGCAGCTAACAAAACTATCACTGAAATAGCCTCTTCTCCAAATACACAAAGCCATTGCCTAGAAGTCAGAAAGAGAGAGGTAGGCTATAGGGTCCAGTGTAATAGAACAAAGGTCCCACTACCCTCAACAAGAGATGAAAGAATGAATATGCAGGGAATAGGAAGAACAAAACCCATCTACCATCCCTCTTTTCAAAAGAAAGGGAGTGAGAAGATAACCATGGAGGAGAACATATATGCTCACTTACTCTGTGATTGCGGGATGCTGAGATACCATGAGGATGAACAACATATAAGATCAGATAGAGAGGAGATATTGAAACTTAATGAAATGATTTAGCCCCTAAAATGTTAAGTTTTTTTCTTGTACTAGTGTTATGAATATATATAAAGGAAAAGCAAGGAAACAAGCAAACAAAAACACTGGAAAGTGGTCTCCCAGGTGCTGGAAAAATTCTAGAATAACATGCATTGAAAATAGAATACAAGTTGTTCTCTATATTTTATTACAATGTGATGATTGCCAGATTGACCTCCTGGTTAATTTTTCTACTGTTGAGGAACATATTGGATAAAGTATATCAAACATGCATTTCTACAGCTTGGCTGGAGATGCTTGTTTGGTCTGACATTCCATTTATTTATATGAATGTTCCATAAGCATAAGTGCTCTGTTCTGCAACCTTGCAGTCACTTATATGTGAGTGAGAGTTTGCAGGACAAGGCTCTAATTCTGCAAGTTCTGTATTTGCAAACAGTCAAATGCTAGAAAGTACTTATATTGCCAGGAGCTTCAAAGTATACACTTTGCAAGTTATGGTGGAGTACTGTGATATTTGGGGAGTTTCTACCAATGTTGCTCCAGCAGTTTAGTTTAATTGACTATTGAATTTTCTTGAATGACCCTCATCATATTTTTCAGAGCTTGTATTTAAATATAGAAATAATAGAGATATGGCCAGTAGGGATCTCACAGATCATCCATCTGGAATCTCTATTTTGGTGAAGGTTATGATCTAGAGAGTGTGGGTTCTCAATCTGGGGGTCAAGACCCCTTTGGGGCATGGCAAACAGATTTTAGATGTTTGTGACTAACATCTCTTTCTTCATGGCTTTCTGGCACAGGATTTTGAAACTATTCTCTGTTATAACATAGAGTCACAGTATAGAAAAGGCTGAGAGCACAGATCTAGAATAACCTCCTGAGTAACTATATAATCTCTTTTTGTTCCTTTCCATTGGTTTTCTAACTGTTCTTAATGTGAGCAACATGGCACCATCAATTTTTAAACAGAAATCCCCACTAGTATAAATGGGGATTTCTACTAACAACTGATAGGGCCTCCAGTCTTTCTTGTCCTTTTCTTGTCTGATCAAACATGAATCTGCTCCTTAACCATCCCTTCCCATCTGGTGGCTGCCCTGAACAACTATTCAATCCATTTCATGTCCACCACCCCTACTACTAAATCTGCTCTTCCTGCATCTCCCTTACTTCCTAATCCATACTTCTCATGGAACCTTCCTCCAGCTTCACTCTCCTTTCTCCCACAACTCAAAATTCAATCCATTCTTCTGTCTTGGCTGCTTTCCCTGATTCAGCCCTAAGTAGAATAGGTGACAAATTTACTTAATTCTTCTTCTTAACACAATTAGCCTGTTATCCAAGTTAAACAGTTACTCCCTAGCCATGAATTAGTTCATGTAACTCTTCCTCATAAATAATTCTTTAGAATTCCTTACTTCTCTTTGCTTATTTTTACATCCTCTCTCTTTAATTGGTATCCATTGTATAGTAAAGTACCAAGTTTGAACACAGTATTCCAAGTAGGATCTTATCAATGCCAATGTCAACTAAGAGATTGTTTATTACTTAATTGGGAGAGAGATTGCCTAGGGGTTAGAAAACTGAAGTAAAAATCACTTTAAAAATTACAGAGATTTTAGATAATAATCATGCACTATTCTGCATATACTATTTGGAGGATCTCTGAATATATTTTCAAAATTATGCACAGATTTCTGTTGACCTGGGCTGTGAGCATAAAGATCATTTTTATAGATGTGTTTTGTTTCTGAATGAAGATTTGGATAGTACTTTGTATATTCAAATAAATGGCTTGGTTTTCAGTTTATTGGAATAATAATTTGATTACCAGAGGGCATACTGAGCAGGGCCTTGCAAATATTTTTCCAAAAAAATAATAGTAACAGAATACTTCCCATATTTTTATCTCCTTGAATTCACCTGGTGATCTTGGAACAACAAATGGAAATAAAGATCTCCAGCCTCTGTGTTAAAATAACTAATTCTGTATCTATAAGCAAACCATACGCAGACTAGTGCTGCACTAACATCTTCTAAGCCAAATCTTCTAGAAATCCACAAGTACTTTTGGAATTGATAGACAGTAAGAAACAATGTCTATTTATCTTCTCTTTTATGACTTAGACCTAGGATCTTCTTCCCCATCATCACTTTTATTGCTTCATCCATTTTGTTGAACATACCTTTTCAGAGACACATCAGGGGAATACAACATAGTTTAGAAAGTTTTAGGCATCCCAGTGTGGATGCCTGTTGTGACAAAGCTCTGTCCTTGCCTCCGTGAGTCCCAAGTTTCCTGGCAGATTTTGCTAGCCTCAGAGGCTCACTGTGATCCTCCACATGACCCTTCTCTCTCTAGAGACAAGGGTCACAGTCTACGAGCCATTTTCATCATAAGCCAGCGAGCGAGGTGAGGAGAAGTTATCTTTCCTTGCACAGTCTCTGTTGTCTCCCAGTCTCAGTGATTAAACAGGGGGCAAAGGTGTGTGGGGGGGAGCCCGGGCCCACTCTCTACTCCAGGCTCCAGCCCAGGGACCCTAATAGTATCAACTATGGTAGCTGACCTTTTAGAAACATGACATGTACAATTCCCTGGGCTACTTCCCCCACAGCAGCCCTCACTTCCTCAAGCTCCACTTCACCCTTACCTCAGGGCCTCCTTCCTTGTGCCTGATATGGTGTGTACTACTCAGCCTCTCCAACCACACAACTTCTTCCCACTGCTCCTGATATGCACACCCACCTGACTGACTGGGAGGCTTTTAACTAGTTTCAGCCAGCCCCTGATTGGCTTCAGGTGTCCCAATCAACCTAGCCTTCTCCCAACCTTCTGGAAAGTTCTCAATTGGCCCCAGGTGTCTTAATTGCCCTGAAGCAGCTTCCATTTCACTTATCCTGGTACCAGGGATTTGTTTAGCCTGGAGCTAATATATCTATCTCCTACTACTTTTCTATAGCCATCTGGCCTTGCCCCGTTACACTGTGTAGGTGCAATTAAAGCTGTGCTATCCTTTCTCATTCTCTGCATTATTATTTGACTTCAGCAAACTTACGAACACTGTCTTTGAGATCACACAGCAACTGAGAAGTGAAACTTGATAAGGGGATGGTTGCTGCCCACTGTTCTGTACACCCCATTATCTTGATTCAGGGCAACCCAAAACTAAAACAGGCTTTGTTAGGATATAGATATTCAGACCTGTCTGTAAAGGCCTATACTCTAAGAATTTAGGTGTATTCTTATCACTTAACTAGTTATAGAGGTATAAAAGGAAGAATCAAAGTCACTGTCTGCCGGTGTAAGAGCCTTCTCTTTCTGTGACAGTCTGAGGCTCTTGTTCTTAGGCTAAGGCCTTTGGCTAAGCAACAGAGGCAGCCATAAGCTGGGAAGCGACCAGTCACTTCCTTACATTCCAAACTAGTCACATTGAAAGAAGGTGCTATTGGGCAGTTAGGAATACAATCCTGTCCTGATAATGCCTATCACCTCCAGAGAAAGGGAAGTGCCTAGAAGATATAAAAGGAAGCTTAGTTTGATAACATTCTGTCTGGCAAGAACTTACTTATCAATAGCTGGGATGTGAAATCCTCATTTCTGTGTTTGTTCTATCAGCGTAGTCCCCATTTCCCCATTGTTTGTCTGTATAATCTCTGTCTGGTTCTGTGATTGTTTCTGTCTGCTGTATAATTAATTTTGCTGGGTGTAAACTAATTAAGGTGGTGGGATATAATTGGTTAAATAATCATGTGACAATATGTTAGGATTGGTTAGTTAAATTTCAGGAAAATGATTGGTTAAGGTATAGCTAAACAGAACTCAAGTTTTACTATATACTCTGCAGTCAATCAGGAAGTGTGTGGGTGTGGGGGAAATGGGAACAAGGAATGGGGGTGGTGAAATTGGAATCATGTTTAGCTAAGGGGGGAAATGGGAACAGGGCACAGGTAAGGCTCTGTGGTGTCAGAGCTGGGAAGGGGGACACTAAGGAAGGAAACTGGAATCATGCTTGCTGGAAGTTCATCCCAATAAACATAGAATTGTTTGCACCTTTGGACTTTGGGTATTGTTGCTCTCTGTTCATGTGAGAAGGACCAGGGAAGTAAGCGGTGAAGGAATGAGCCCCCTACCAGGCCTCACTAAGCATTCTCCATTATTCCAGTCGCTGCTATGGAGGGGAAACTTGATAATATGGATTTCATTCCATCAATCGCAAAAAAAAATATGTTATCTTGTCATAAATATAAAGGGAAGGGCAAACACCTTTAAATCCCTCCTGGCCAGAGGAAAAACCCTTTCACCTGTAAAGGGTTAAGAAGCTAGGATAACCTCGCTGGCACCTGACCAAAATGACCAATGAGGAGACAAGATACTTTCAAAGCTGGAGGGGGGGAGGGAGGGAAAACAAAGGTTCTCTCTGTCTGTGTGATGCTTTTGCTGGGAACAGAAAGGAATGGAGTCTTAGAACTTAATAAGTAATCTAGCTAGAAATGCGTTAGATTCTGTTTTGTTTGAATGGCTGATAAAATAAGCTGTGCTGAATGGAATGGATATTCCTGTTTTTATGTCTTTTTGTAACTTAAGGTTTTGCCTAGAGGGATTCTCTATGTTTGGAATCTGATTACCCTGTAAGGTATTTACCATCCTGATTTTACAGAGGTGATTCTTTTACTTTTTCATCAATTAAATTTCTTCTTTTAAGAACCTGATTGCTTTTTTATTGTTCTTAAGATCCAAAGGTTTGGGTCTGTGTTCACCTATGCAAAACTGGTGAGGATTTTTATCAAGCCTTCCCCATGAAAGGGGGTGTAGGGTTTGGGGAGATTTTGGGGGGGAAGACGTTTCCAAGGGGGCTCTTTCCCTGTTATATATTTCCCAGTTATATATTTATAACATATATATAAATATATAATTGTGGAAAAGCAGCATCCCTTGCCCCATAACCTCAGCCGTGCAGAACACAATGCTATCCACAGCCTCAGAAACAACTCTGACATCATAATCAAAAAGGCTGACAAAGGAGGTGCTGTCGTCATCATGAATAGGTCGGTATATGCACAAGAGGATACTAGGCAGTTCTCCAACTCCACTTTCTACAAGCCATTACCCTCTGATCCCACTGAGGGTTACCAAAAGAAACTACAGCATTTGCTCAAGAAACTCCATGAAAAAGCACAAGAACGAACCCGCACAGACACACCCCTGGAACCCTGACCTGGGGTATTCTATCTGCTACCCAAGATCCATAAACCTGGAAATCCTGGCCGCTCCATCATCTCAGGCATTGGCACCCTGACAGCAGGATTGTCTGGCTATGTAGACTCCCTCCTCAGGTCCTACGCTACCAGCACTCCCAGCTATCTTCGAGACACCACTGACTTCCTGAGAAAACTACAATCCATCGGTGATCTTCCTAAAATCACCATCCTAGCCACTATGGATGAAGAAGCCCTCTACACCAACATTCCACACAAAGATGGACTACAAGCCATCAGGAACAGTATCCCGGATAATGTCACGGCTAACCTGGTGGCTGAACTTTGTGACTTTGTCCTCACCCATAACTATTTCACATTTGGTAACAGCGTATACCTTCAAATCAGCAGCACTGTGATGGGTACCCGCATGGCCCCCAGTATACCAACATTTTTATGGCTGACTTAGAACAACGCTTCCTCAGCTCTCGTCCCGTAATGCACCTACTCTACTTGCGCTACATTGATGACATCTTCATCATCTGGACCCATGGAAAAGAAGCCCTTGAGGAATTCCACCGTGATTTCAACAACTTCCATCCCACCATCAACCTCAGCCTGGACCAGTCCACACAAGAGATCCATTTCCTGGACATACGGTGCTAATAAGCAATGCTCACATAAACACCACCCTATATCAGAAACCTACTGACCGCTATTCCTACCTACATGCCTCTAGCTTTCATTCAGATCATACCACACGATCCATTGTCTACAGCCAAGCTCTACGATATAACCGCATTTGCTCCAACCCCTCAGACAGAGACAAACACCTACAAGATCTCTATCATGCATTCTTACAACTACAATACCCACCTGCTGAAATGAAGAAACAGATTGACAGAGCCAGAAGAGTACCCAGAAGTCACCTACTACAGGACAGGCCCAACAAAGAAAATAACAGAACGCCACTAGCCATCACCTTCAGCCCCAAACTAAAACCTCTCCAATGCATCATCAAGGATCTACAACCTATCCTGAAGGACGACCCATCACTTTCACAGATCTTGGGAGACAGGCCAGTCCTTGCTTACAGACAGCCCCCCAACCTGAAGCAGATACTCACCAGCAACCACATACCACACAACAGAACCACTAACCCAGGAACCTATCCTTGCAACAAAGCCCATTGCCAACTCTGTCCACATATCTATTCAGGGGACACCATCATAGGGCCTAATCACATCAGCCACACTATCAGAGGCTCGTTCACCTGCGCATCTACCAATGTGATATATGCCATCATGTGCCAGGAATGCCCCTCTGCCATGTACATTGGCCAAACTGGACAGTCTCTACGTAAGAGAATGAATGGACACAAATCAGACGTCAAGAATTATAACATTAAAAACCAGTCGGAGAACACTTCAGTCTCTCTGGTCACTCGATTACAGACCTGAGAGTGGCTATCCTTCAAAAAACAAAACTTCCAAAACAGACTCCAACAGGAGACTGCTGAATTGGAATTAATTTGCAAACTGGATACAATTAACTTAGGCTTGAATAGAGACTGGGAGTGGATGAGTCATTACATAAAGTAAAACTATTTTTCATGTTATTTCTCCCCCCACTCCACCCCCCACTGTTCCTCAGATGTTCTTGTTAACTGCTGGATATGGCCCACCTTGATTATCACCACAAAAGGTTTTCCTCCTTCCCCCCCTCCTTCCTGCTGGTGATGGCTCATCTTAAGTGATCACTCTCCTTACAGTGTGTATGATAAAACCCATTGTTTCATGTTCTCTGTGTGTGTATATAAATCTCCCCACTGTATTTTCCACCGAATGCATCTGATGAAGTGAGCTGTAGCTCACAAAAGCTTATGCTCAAATAAATTTGTTAGTCTCTAAGGTGCTACAAGTACTCCTTTTCTTTTTTGCGAATACAGACTAACACAGCTGCTACTCTGAAACCTGTTATATATTTGTTAGACGCTTGGTGGTGGCAGCAATAAAGTCCAAAGGCAAAAAGTAAAATAGTTTGTACCTTGGGGAAGTTTTAACTGAAGCTGGTAAAAATAAGCTTAGAGGGTTTTCATGCAAGTCCCCACATACGTCCTTAGAGTTCAGAGTGAGGAAGGAACCATGACATGGTGGCAGAGCAGTGGGATTAATTTGAAATCATTTTGAGATTTTTTGAACAAGAAGCACAGATTTTTAAAGGGATTTTTTTTTCCTTTGGGCTGCTGGAAAGCAGGTTTTCAGCTGAAAGCAGTTAGAGTTTTTTTTGTCTCTGTTTGGGGGCCAAAGCAGAGACAAAAGGGAATTGTCTTTTGTGAGCTGGAGTTTTCTCTACCTAAAGACAGGGTAGTTAATCTCCTGCAGGGAAATTTACAAGTCTTCACAGACCTGAAGAATTTTTTTTTTTTACCTAAGAGCAACTAGAAGGGTTTTCTGTCTATTTGCCTGGAGACAAAGGTATTAGTGATTGTCAGCCTATAGAAAAATCCTTAAAAAAAAAAAACTATCAGAGAACATAGGTATCCGGTTACAGCACAGCAAAATTTTACAAGCCAAGTTTTTTGTTTGTTTTATTTCTAACTCTCGGGTGTAAGTTAGTTAAAAACAGAGAGGCAACCATGACAGAGCCCAAAACAGAAACAACCAATTAGACTGCCCACAGGAGAGCTATGGAGGCAAAGGAAAAAGCCCAAGAGGCTGCCCACAGGAGAGCTATGGAGACAAAGGAAAAAGAATGGAAGCATGCTGAGGAGGAAAGGGAGGCTGCCCACAGGTGAGCTATGGAGGCAAGGGAAAAAAAATGGAGGAAAAGGAAAAAGAGAGGAAGCATACACTGGAGATGGAGAAGGCAAAGGCTCAGCAGAATAGCAATCCTTCTCCATGTACCGCTTCACATCCCAGGAAATTCCCCACCTACAAGGCAGGCGATGATACCGAGGCCTTCTTAGAAAACTTCGAAAAGGCCTGCCTTGGGTACAACATCTCTACAGAACAATACATGGCAGAGCTGAGGCCACAGCTCAGTGGACCCTTAGCTGAGGTGGTGGCTGAAATGCCTAAGGAACACATGAACCAGTCGGAACTGTTTAAAACCAAGGTGAGAGTCAGAATGGGGCTAACACCCGAGCATTCCTGTCAGTGGTTCAGAGCCCTAAGGTGGAAACCAGACGTGTCATTTACCTGACATGCCTACCACATTGTGAAACATTGGGATGCCTGGATATCAGGAGCAAGTGTTAAATCTCCAGAAGATTTGCCGTTCCTAATGCAAATGGAGCAGTTCTTAGAGGGTGTTCCTGAGGAAATAGAAAGAGACATCCTAGATGGGAAGACCAAAACTGTAATGAAAGCGAGGGAGATTAGAGCTAAATGGGTGGAGGTGGCAGAAAAGAAAAAAACTGGTCGCAATTGGAGCGGATACCAGAAGGGACAAGCTCAGACTACCCCCTACTACCGGGGGCAGCCCAAGGCCCCAACTACTCCCCAAGGAACCCTCCAGACACATTATCATCCCGCCACACCATTCTCCAGCAACCCACCTCACCCCAGTGACCCATCAGCTGGACGATGTTTTAAATGTAACGAGCCGGGGCATGTAAAGGCCAGCTGCCCCAAGAATCCCAACAGATTACAGTTCATTGCACTGGAATCACCCCAGAGGTCCTCAGACCCAGATACCTCCCAGATACCCTGAGAGCGGAAGGAAACTGTGAAGAAGGTCACCGCGTGGAGGGACAACGGAGCACAAGTGTCAGCTATCCATGCTTCCTTAGTGGACCCTAATTTAATCGACCCAGAGATCTAAATGACAATTCAACCCTTCAAGTCCAACTCTTTCAATTTGCCTACAGCCAAGTTGCCTGTCCAGTACAAGGGCTGGTCAGGAACATGGACTTTTGCAGTCTATGATGATTATCCCATCCCCATGCTGTTGGGGGAAGACTTGGCCAATCATGTGAAGCTAGCCAAGAGGGTGGGAATGGTCACCCGCAGCCAGGCTAAACAAGCCATCATGCCTAGCTCTGTTCCGGAAACTTCTACCAGGACCCGGTCAGAGGTGATGGACGCAGACCCCAGGCCAATGTCTGCAACAGCAGTAGTGGATCCAGTCCCAGAGACCCAGACAGGGCCAGTCCCAGAACCGGAACCAGCGGAAGAACCAGCACCAGATCCATTGCCAGCACTGAATCCAGTACTTGCAACCCCAACACCAGAGGGCCTCAACAAACCTGAACTGGCAGCAGCCGATAACCCTACACCAGAGGCTCAGCCGGAGCCTGAACCCCAACATAGTGCACCAGCGGAGAGCGGTTCACAGTCAACAGAAACAGCCCCATCCCCTACATCTCTTCCAGAGGGATCAAGCCTAAGTCCACAATCCAATGAGGAACTGATGTCTCCAGCATCAAAGGAACAGTTCCAGACCGAACAAGAAGCAGATGAAAGCCTCTAGAGAGCATGGACGGCAGCACAGAGCAACCCACCACCTCTCAGCTCTTCTAATCGATCCAGGTTTGTTGTAGAAAGAGGACTTTTATTCAAGGAAACTCTTTCTGGTGGACACCAGGAAGACTGGCATCTTCAGAGACAGTTGGTAGTTCCAACTAAGTACTGGGTCAAGATCTTGAGCTTAGCCCACGATCATCATAGTGGCCATGCTGGGGTGAACAGGACCAAAGACCATTTGGGGAGGTCATTCCATTGGGAGGGAATGGGCAAGGATGTTTCTACCTATGTCTGTTCTTGTGAGGTATGCCAAAGAGTGGGAAAACTCCAAGACCAGGTCAAAGCCCCTCTGCAGCCACTCCCCGTCATTGAAGTTCCATTTCAGTGAGTAGCTGTGGATATTCTGGGTCCTTTTCTGAAAAAGACACCCAGAGGAAATCAGTACATACTGACTTTCATGGATTTTGCCACCCAATGGCTGGAAGCAGAAGCTCTAAGCAACACCAGGGCTAAAAGCTAGGCACTAGCAGACATTTTTGCCAGGGTAGGTTGGCCCTCCGACATCCTCACAGATGCAGGAACTAATTTCCTGGCAGGAACTATGGAAAGTCTTTGGGAAGCTCATGGGGTGAATCATTTGGTTGCCACTCCTTACCACCATCAAACAAATGGCATGGTGGAGAAGTTTAATGGAACTTTGGGGGTCATGATATGTAAATTCATAAATGAGCACTCCAATGATTGGGATCTAGTGTTGCAGCAGTTGCTCTTTGCCTACTGAGCTGTACCATATCCCAGTTTAGGGTTTTCACCATTTGAACTTTTATATGGCCGCGAGGTTAAGGGGCCATTACAGTTGCTGAAGCAGAAATGGGAGGGGTTTACACCTTCTCCAGGAACTAACATTCTGGACTTTGTAACCAACCTACAAAACGCCCTCTGAACCTCTTTAGCCCTTGCTAAAGAAAACCTACAGGATGCTCAAAACGAGCAAAAAGCCTGGTATGATAAACATGCCAGAAAGCATTCCTTCAAAGAAGGGAACCAGGTCATGGTCTTAAAGGCACTCCAGGCCCATAAAATGGAAGCATCGTGGGAAAGGCCATTCACGGTCCAGGAGCGCCTGGGAGCTGTTAATTATCTCATAGCATTCCCCACCTCCAACCAAAAGCCTAAGGTGTACCATATTAATTCTCTAAAGCCCTTTTATTTCAGAGAATTAAAGGTTTGTCATTTTACAGCCCAGGGACAAGATGACGCTGAGTGGCCTGAAGGTGTCTACTACAAAGGGAAAAGTGCTGGTGGCATGGAAGAGGTGAACCTCTCCATGACCCTTGGGCGTATGCAGCAACAGCAGATCAAGGAGCTGTGCACTAGCTACGTGCCGATGTTTTCAGCCACCCCAGGACTGACTGAACGGGCATACCACTCCATTGATACAGGTAATGCTCACCCAATTAAAGTCCAACCTTACCGGGTGTCTCTTCAAGCTAAAACTGCTATAGAATGAAAGATCCAGGATATGCTACAGATGGGGGTAATCCACCCCTCTGGCAGTGCATGGGCATCTCCAGTGGTTCTAGTTCCCAAACCAGATGGGGAGATACGTTTTTGCGTGGACTACCATAAACTAAATGCTGTAACCTGCCCAACAACTATCCAATACCATGCACAGATGACCTATTAGAGAAACTGGGATGGGCTCAGTTCATCTCTACCTTGGACTTAACCAAGGGGTACTGGCAGGTACCGCTAGATGAATCCGCCAAGGAAAAGTCAGGCTTCACCACACATCGGGCTGTATGAATTTAATATACTCCCTTTTGGGCTGCGGAATGCACCCACCACCTTCCAAAGACTTGTAGATGGTCTCCTAGCGGGATTAGGAGAATATGCCGTTGCCTACCTTGACGATGTGGCCATATTTTCAGATTCCTGGGCAGAACACCTGGAACATCTACAAAATGTCTTCGAGCGCATAAGGGAGGCAGGACTAACTGTTAAGGCTAAGAAGTGTCAAATAGGCCTAAACACATTGACTTACCTTGGGCACCAGGTGGGTCAAGGAACTATCAACCCCCTACAGGCCAAAGTGGATGCTATCCAAAAGTGGCCTGTCCCAATGTCAAAGAAACAGGTCCAATTCTTTTTAGGTTTGGCCAGTTATTACAGGCGATTTGTACTGCAATACAGCCAAATCGCTAACCCACTGACAGACCTAACCAAAAAGAAACAGCCAAATGCCATTCATTGGACTGAAGAGTGTTAGAAGGCCTTTAACCAGCTTAAAGCGACACTCATGTCTGACCCTGTACTAAGGGCCCCAGACTTTGACAAACCGTTCCTAGTAACTACAGATGCGTCCGAGCGTGGTGTGGGAGCAGTTTTAATGCAGGAAGGACCGGATCAAGAATTTCACCCTGTAGTGTTTCTCAGCAAGAAGCTGTCTGAGAGGGAAAGCAACTGGTCAGTCAGTGAAAAAGAATGTTACGCCATTGTCTACGCTTTGGAAAAGCTACGCCCATATGTTTGGGGACGGCATTTCCACCTACAAACCAACCATGCTGACCTACAGTGGCTTCATACCGCCACGGGAAATAACAAAAATCTTATTCGGTGAAGTTTAGCTTTCCAAAATTTTGATTTCGACATCTAACACATCTCAGGAGCTTCTAACAAAGTGGCTGATGCACTCTCCCATGAAAGTTTCCCAGAATCAACTGGTTAAAATCATCCTTGAGATGTGGAAAATATTGTTAGTCTTCATATACTTGGTAGTATAGTTAGAGGTGCATGTGTTTTATTAACTCTGTTTTCCCCTAGATCTCCAGGAAGAAATCACAGTCAGCGTTTCACCCTATCTGTGATTTGGGGGGGTGTCATAAATATAAAGGGAAGGGTAAATACCTTTAAATCCCTCCTGGCCAGAGGAAAAACCCTTTCACCTGTAAAGGGTTAAGAAGCTAGGATAACCTCGCTGGCACCTGACCAAAATGACCAATGAGGAGACAAGATACTTTCAAAGCTGGAGCGGGGCGGAGAAACAAAGGTTCTCTCTGTCTGTGTGATGCTTTTGCCAGGAACAGAACAGGAATGGAGTCTTAGAACTTAGTAAGTAATCT
Source organism: Dermochelys coriacea (assembly GCF_009764565.3). Classification (NCBI taxonomy): domain Eukaryota; kingdom Metazoa; phylum Chordata; order Testudines; family Dermochelyidae; genus Dermochelys; species Dermochelys coriacea. The sequence continues at coordinate 38,241,419 of NC_050070.1, read as the reverse complement.
AGCTAGATATGCATTAGATTCTGTTTTGTTTAAATGGCTGATAAAATAAGTTGTGCTGAATGGAATGGATATTCCTGTTTTTGTGTCTTTTTGTAACTTAAGGTTTTGCCTACTGGGATTCTCTGTTTGGAATCTGATACCCTGTAAGGTATTTACTATCCTGATTTTACAGAGGTGATTCTTTTACTTTTTCTTCAATTAAACTTCTTCTTTTAAGAACCTGATTGCTTATTCATTGTTCTTAAGATCCAAGGGTTTGGGTCTGTGTTCACCTATGCAAATTGGTGAGGATTTTTATCAAGCCTTCCCCAGGAAAGGGGGTGTAGGGTTTGGGGAGGATTTTAGGGGGAAAGATGTTTCCAAGCAGGCTCTTTCCCTGTTATATATTTGTTAAAAGAAAAGGAGTACTTGTGGCACCTTAGAGACTCACAAATTCAGTGTTTTTTCCACTGAATGCATCCGATGAAGTGAGCTGTAGCTCACGAAAGCTTATGCTCAGATAAATTTGTGAGTCTCTAAGGTGCCACAAGTACTCCTTTTCTTTTTGCGAATACAGACTAACATGGCTGCTACTCTGAAACCTGTTATATATTTGTTAGACGCTTGGTGGTGGCAGCAATAAAGTCCAAGGGCAAAAGGTAAAATAGTTTGTATCTTGGGGAAGTTTTAACCTAAGCTGGTAAAAATAAGCTTAGGGGGTTTTCATACAGGTCCCCACATCTGTATCCTAGAGTTCAGAGTGGGGAAGGAACCTTGACATACCTTATGAAAGTAGTAGTGATAATAAGAAAATATTTTATTTTTTTGCTCATTAATCTCTTGTTCTCCATTCTATTTTCCATTTAGCATTTCCTCTAGCAGTTCTGATAAAGAAAAACCTGAAAATGTCTATGGAGAATACGTACACACTTTCCCTATCTACACATACATAACTCTACCAATGCATATCACTATCTGAAACAGTTTTATTATTGTGACACCCAGCCTTTCTTAAGGAGAGACTGTTCATTATATCAACCAGTGCCGTAGATCTATGATATGGATATATGACTCATAGATACTAGGACTGGACCAACAAACTAATTTTCACATAATAGCCAGGATTAAACTCAGGTCTCCCCTGGTTAAAGTCACTTCTGCTGAAAGCTCCTGAAATGGATTCAACTATTTAAAGAATGGATTTAAATTGATTTAAAGAATAGAATAAAAAAAAACACATTTACCAGTAGTTTTCATTCCATTTTCCATAAAGCAAATTAATAATAAATAAAGCAGAGGGGATCTATTATAGAAAACTGCAAGACAATTTCAAGCTGTAGATCAGCAAATATCACAACAAAGATATTTGGATATAGTTATTCATCATAAGTGTTCCACCTACAGTTTTACCTAGACCCTTAAACTTACCTAGACCCTTTAGAACCTCAAATAAGTTTCTAATTCAAGTTAATTCTAAAATAAAGTAAAGGCTTTGGGGCATTTTGAGAGAGTCTTATTTTACCTATAAGTTTTCCCATCACTGCTATCAACACAGAACCCAAAGTAACTGGGCAGAAGTGTGCTGAAGGGATATAGAGCATGCTTGTCTACTCCATTACACTGTTTTAACATCAATATGCTGTTATTCCAGTCTCACAGAGTGGAGAATCAGGCCCAAAGTATTATGTACAGTTTAACACTGAGAAGTCTAGAAAGCTGATCAGAAAGACAAAATGAGGAATTAAAGTAATAAAAGAGGTATTGTAAAGGAATTAAAGATAAACAATTAGAAGCCATTTAAATACACAAGAAGCAAAGAGCTTTGCAAGGAATCGCTGGGGCCATTAGGGACCGAGTGGGAAGTTAGTGTCAGATGTGGTTGATGCTGCGGACAGCCTGAAATAATTCTTTGCTTCATTATTCACACAAAGAAGCTGAGGGTCAAGTCCCAGAGATAAGATACAGTGCATTTTCTCGAGAGGCATGGGGAAAGGATAAAATGTTTAAAGGTTCTATGATTGAACTGTCTGCTAAGGCATAAACTACTCTGTTAAAAGTGGAGAAGGCATTGAGTCCACATAAATTATATCTCAGAATGTTGAGGGAATTAGCAAGGGATATAGGCAAGGCATCATATAGATTTTTAATAGCTTGTGAGCAACTAGGGAAAGGAATGCATCAGAATTGCTAATATAGTGTCAGATGATCCCTGCCTATACTATTGGTGGGACAGAGAGTGGGAGAAGGGAAGAGAGGTATGTCTTCCCCTCCCTGTGCATCTTGTGCAGTAGCCAAAGACAATCACAGAATCTGCTTTTAGTGGAGCCGAGAGACTGCTTCCTGGGTAGGTAAAGAAGCACTCTGCATCATCCAAGCACTGCTCCGCCAATGCTCATTAGAGCTCCAGGAGGGATTGTGGCCCCTAGCAAAATCCTTTCTGAAGCTCCCACTGGGGTTATGCAACTCTGTGGGGACCCCTAGTAAGTGCTGAGGCTAAAAGTCTCAATCTAGTTCATAGTTTTCTTGTTGCTATTTTTCCCTCTTTTTTAAAAGATCAGTGGGGGAGCCAGGAAACTGAAGTGTGACATTGGAATAGTCTCCAGGGCAGACTAGGAGAACCTGAAGGGTTCCCTAACTTGGTATTCCTACTACCATAGCCCCGATATAGCTCACAGCAGAAGACTTGGATACTTATTAAAGAACAAGGCTGCCCTGGCCACAGCTCTTCTTCCCCTGATCTGCCCCTCGTTCCTTTCATCTACTCCTGCACTGGCAAGTTTGAGGGGATTAGTGCAGATTCCCCACATTACCCCTTTATGGCTGTCCCTTTACTCCAGAACAAAGCACAAAGGGGCCATGTCCACATTGCACCTGGCTCTCTGATTAATTTCAGGCAAGAATGAAATATGTACATGAGACATAATGATATAGTATTAATACCCCTTTATACCCAAGCAGGTAGCCAAAACTTGAGTCTTGTGGGTTCTTTCTATTAGAAGGAGAGACTGATGATTGAGTCAGGTATTTCTTTGGTGCACCCTGTTTATTTACAAAGAATTTACATGCAGGCCTGTTTCCCTGAACATAGTAGCAATCAAGCAGCAGGAGACAATTTCTTTACTCACCGCTTTCCAGAGAGCATTTATTTTACTCAAAAGTTCTCCCTCTTTGCTCTTTTCAGGGTCATGTTACAAGTCCTCCTCCACATGTTCTTGGTTTTCTGCTGACTTCACTGTCTATTTCTGTGGTGTTTCTCCCTCACAGACACATGGGTGCACTACAGTAAGTAACCTGCCCCTGCATTTGTTATCAGACCTCTGAGAAACTCCTTGGGCCTCATGACTCAATTCCTATTCCAGTCATGCCTTGCATGTGGCCTGTGTTTTGGGAGGAGATTCCAATTGTTTCAGCTATTGATTCCAGGAAGGTGCTGAATTGCTTTTTACATTTTCACTGAATGAAGGGCAACTGTTACGCCTACTAGCTTCAGGTTTCAGAGTGATAGCCGCATTAGTCTGTATCAGCAAAAAAAATGAGGAGTACTTATGGCACCTTAGAGACTAACAAATTTATTTGGTCATAAGCTTTCATGGGCTAAAACCCACTTCATCGGCTGCATGCAGTAGAAAATATAGTAGGAAGATCTATATACACAAAGAACATGAAAAAATGGGTGTTGCTGTACCAACTGTAATGAGATTAATCAATTAAGGCGGGCTATTATCTGTGGGAGGGAAAAAAAAACTTTTGTAGTGATAATCAGGATGGCCCATTTCAAACAGTTGACAAGAAGGTGTGAGTAACAGTCGAGGAAAAATTAGCATGGGGAAATAGTTTTTACTTTGTGTAATGACCCATCCACTCCCAGTCTTTATTCAAGCCTAATTTAATGGTGTCCAGTTTGCAAATTAATTCTAATTCTGCAGTTTCTCAACTGTTGGAGAAGTCTAGAGTCTGTTTTTGAATTTTTTTTGTTGGAGAATTGTGACTTTTAGATCTGAAATTGAGTGACCAGGGAGGTTGAAGTGTTCTCCGACTGATTTTTAATGTTATAATTCTTGACATCTGATTTGTGTCCATTTATTCTTTTGCATAGAGATTGTCCGGTTTGGCCAATGTACATGGCAGAGGGGCATTGCTGGCACATGATGACATATATCACATTGGTAGATGTGCAGGTGAACGAGTCTCTTATGGTGTTGCTGATGTGATTAGGTCCTATGCTGGTGTCCCAGACAGAGTTGGCAATGGGCTTTGTTGCAAGGTTAGGTTCCTGGGTAAAACACTAAGCCAGGAACCTATCCTTGCAACAAAGCCCAATGAGAAACTGAAGAATTGGAATTAATTTGCAAACTGGACACCATTAAATTAGGCTTGAATAAAGACTATTTTCTACTAGCTTCAGTAAAGTTTTCCCCAACCCCTAGCATAACAGTATTTAGAAAAGGTATAATTTTGCTTATTCCTTTCTCTATCCTGCAGTCCTTACTTTGGCAAAACTCCAATTGAAGTCAAAGGAAGTTCCTATTTGAATAAGGAATTCAGAACCAAGCCACTTTTCAAAACTTGCAGCAGCTGAGATCTAACTGTGTACAATAAAAAGCCACTTCTTTTGATGTTTTTCTCTTGGTGCAGTGACCGAGTCCCAATTGCTATGCATTATACCTTAGGCTGCTGGGATTTTTCTACGTTAATTCCTTAATCTCTTTCTAGTACAATATGCACTTTTACTTCTCCATTACCTCTCATGATTTTTTTGCTCCAAGATATATTATCTAACATAGTTTTCTGTTTAACTATATTTTTCAATTATTGGCATTTTTGCTTAACTAACCAAAATATTTCTCACAAGATGGCGTCATATCTCATTATTAACTAATGTCAATTTAGCATTATCTGGATACTTTGAAACTATTTCTTTCAGTATCATTAAAATGTATACATAAAAAAGTTAGGATTAAAAATACAGCCCTAAGCCTGCAAACACTTACACACATGCTTAGGTTTAAACATATTAAAATCAAATTACTTCTCATGTTTAAAGGTAGACAGGAATAAGTGATTGAAGAAATGGAGTTTCATTCTCTAATAAGGCTGGCAAGTCTTCCATTTCTATATCACTCTGTTAAAAATTATTCATGTTTTAACCATGTGGGAAATTTCCTACAGCTTTTAAAATATGTATTTAATAAAGTAATTCAGAATAAAACTCTCTCATTAAAAATTATTTAAAATACAGTAGGGACCTTTTTAAGGAATTATCTTACTTACAAAATTGGCTATGACAGTACATTTCTGTTTAATTATGTCACACTCCTTGGATTATAAAAGACACTGGGTTTTCAGTTTGATAATACCACCCCAAGCATAAAATTAATGACAATGCACTGTCTGATTTGGCCTGTTGAGAGGATTTGGCCTGTTGAGAGGATTTGGCCCACTGCATTTAGGATAAGGGCAGATCTCCAGAATGTAAATACTGGGGTGTTAAGCCAAGTGATTCTAAGCTGAACCTCACAAGCAGGTATGTTCCATTCCCCCGGAAACAGCAGGCCTGGTGATTTTATGATTGTTCAGTGGATAAGGGGCTGGACATTGCAGGGAACACTTTGAAGACTTGGGGGTGGGGAGAGGTGTACCACTCGCTACCTGTACAGAAACAGCAAAGCCTGTGAGGGCCTGGAAAGTAATGCTTATGCTTCCAAAGGGTGGTCATTTCAAGAATCTGGTCCCATGCAAGCACAGACAAGACAGCCTCATGCTAAGGGCAAATGGTGGTGAGGTGTCTCACAACCTTGGGTACCCTGGAAAGCATCACACTGGCAACACTGGAGTCCAAGAGGAAAAAGAGTAATGTGTATTTTTGCAGTGTTGAAACTATCAGCATTAGTCCAAAGGCTCTTATAATGTAGATATTCATATAAAAATAAAATAAAATTCACCAGAGTGCTTATAAAATCCTGAGGTGGCCTTGGACATTCCAGGATTTTACCTGAAAACTGTCACTTGATATTATTTTATAAAGTTCACAATTTTGTAATCCCCCTCCCATGCCACTATGACCAGTCTTTCCCTTACCCTGGCTCCTTCCTTCCCATAACAACATACTGCAAAAGATAGGAAGGCATTTATATACAGATTTTAGCAGCATTACGGTTTTATATGTACTGCATGGAAATGTACGTGTTTCACACCTTTATACTGGCATAAGGAATTTTATCAGAAAATTTCATTGTTTCCCCAGAAGACTGAAATATTTAAGCAATATACATAGAAAAGCAATGCATGCAATCAAGTGCAAAATCAGATAGTATACACACATCATGGGAGTGTTGAGAGTAAGGAACAGTAGTAATTTCCTAGCAGACAATACATTATGAAGGAGAATTGATTTTGTGTCTTTGGTCTAGATATTTCACAGTAAATTTAGGGCCTAATGATATGAATATGCTAGAGTGGGGAAGAGGCCAGTGCTTAATTTGTGCCAGGGCTTGCAAGGGCTGAGCCCCGGCACCTCTAGGCATGGCAGTTCATAGTCCTGGCATGTCTGGGCTTGCCATGTCAGTTACAACAGTAAAAAAATTGCCACATGAAACCTCATCAGTGCATCTGTGCCAAGGGCAACTGTGTTAGGGCTGCAAGTGTGGGGAAAGTATAAAAGGAGAAGCCAGTCACCACTACTTGTTCTAGTGCCAGGAGATTGAGAACAGCCTGTCTGGGTGTTAATGCAGTGGGCCCTGGCCCTGGAGCACAAACCCACACAGCAGTAGTTAGCATGAGTATAAGTGAAACTGGACATCATCTTCCACTTAAGAAGGAACAATCAGTTGAACATATACAAAATGGAAAATAACTGCATAGGAAGGAGCACTGAGGAAAGCGATCTAGGGGTCATAGTGGATCACAAACTAAATATGAGTCAACAGTGTAGCACTGTTGCAAAAAAAAGCAAATATCATTCTGGGATGTATTAGCAGGAGTGTTGCAAGCAAGATATGAGAAGTCATTCTTCCACTCTACTGTGTGCCGATTAGGCCTCAACTGGAATATTATGTCCAGTTCTGGGCACCACATTTCAAGAAGGATGTGGAAAAAATTGAGAAAGTCCAGAGAACAGCAACAAAAATGATTAAAGGTTAGAAACCATGACCTATGAGGGAACACTGAAAAAAAATTGGGTTATTTAGACTGGAGAAAAGAAAACAGAGGTGACATGATAATAGTTTTCAAATACATAAAAAGGTTGTTACAAGGAGGAGGGAGAAAAAATGTTCTCTTTTAACCTCAGAGAATGGGACAAGAAGCAATGGGCTTAAATTGCAGCAAGGGCAGTTTAGGTTGAACATTAGGAAAAACTTCCTAACTATCAGGGTGGTTAAGCACTGGAATAAATTACCTAGGGAGGTTGTGGAATCTCGATCACTGGAGATTTTTAAGAGCAGGTTAGACAATAATACCTAATCCTGCCATGAGTGCAGGGGCCTGGACTAGATGACCCCTTGAGGTCCCTTCCAGTCCTGTGATTCTATGATCATGCTCCCTACAGGACTCAGAATGAATTATCACTTCCACAGTCAGTTTGCCTCCCTCTTCACTGCCCCAGAACACAGGGTGCTCTCCTTCTCTAGCACAACACAAAGCAGAACCCTAAAGCCGCAAATCTGGTACATATTCCTCCTGTTCCCAGGGGAAATGTTGACTAAATTGTGAAGTCCGCCCCCCAGCTCCACCCCGCCCACAACTCTGGTGGATAGGGCTTTCCTGGTTGTCAGAGGTTTGCAACATTATAGATTGCATTGCAAATTATAGATCCCTAGTCTCCAAGATCAGAAGAGACTATTGTGATCATCTAGTCTGACCTCCTGTGTAACACAGGCCATAGGACTTTCCCCAAATAATTCCTAGAGCACATCCTTTAAAAAAAAAAAATCAAATCAGTTTAACAATTGCCAGTGATGGAGAATCCACCATGACAATTGATAAATTGTTCTAATGGTTAATTACCCCCATGGTTAAAATTGTACATTATTTCCAGTCTGAATGCATGTAGTTTCAACTTCCAGCCATTGGATTGGGTATGCTCCAGCTGGAGATAGGATATAAAAGGCAGCAGAGTAGCTCAGTCTGGGCTGATCAGTGGTGAGGAAGGAGGTGTGCTGCTGACTCTTGTGGGAGGACTGCCTGCATTCCAGGACACGGAGGCCAGACAGACAGAGAGGGACCCCAACACACAGGCTTGGGCCATCACAGAGAGCGGAAAGATTGTGGAGACCTGGAGATGGCAAAGTGCAGAAAAACAGATAGGAAGTGATCCACGGAAACTTGTGGGGAAGCAAAAACAATAAGGAGTTAAAGACTAACAGATTATTTTTAGCCTAAGCTTTTGTGGGTAAATATCCCACTTCTTCAGGTGAAGAATTTGAAGAAGTGGGGTTTTTACTCATGAAAGCTTATCCTCAATTAAATCTGTTAGTCTTTAAGATGCCACTGGACTCCTTGTTGTTTTTGTGGATACAGACTAACATAGCTACCCCCTGATACTTTGCGGGGAAGCAGTTGTAGAACTGGAGGCAAGTTCGGTGTCTGTCAGTACAATCCCCACTGAGATGGTGGCAGGCAATCCCACCACCGACAGGGTTCTGGGTTAGGATCTGGTGGAGAGGATGGGCCTGGGTTTCCCTGTGCTGGCTGCTGCCCACCCTGGGGTGATGGCCCAGCTCACCAGCACTACTGATTGTGGCCACTGGTCCACACTGACCGGATAGCAAGGGTTGGGCTGCTGACTCTGGCTGCTGGGCCACACTGCCCCAATAGCTAGGGCTGGCTGAAGACTAAGGCCAATGTAGCCCTGAGACTGTGGGACACCCTACAGACTCAACCATGGGGCTGTAATGCACCTCCTCCCCCCAAAGGGCGACGGGGTGTATCAGCCCCATGACAGCTAAACTGAAGAGCCCATTATCATATATTTGTTCCCCACGTAGCTCCTCGTATAGGTATCAGGGTATAACCCAGTGACAGGAACTTAGTTAGACCTCTGCAGCTCTCTGGCTATTTAGGGCTGCAAAAACAGCCCATTGGGTTCTATTAAAGCAGGGCTATGTTAGCGGTAAGCTGGGTTACCATGGGGACTGGTGTAGTCCCGCCTTCTTGAATCTGGAAACTTACTCTCTAGCCATCTCCCCAATTCCTCCCCACCAAGATTCACTCAGAGATTTTAGCACTAATATTCTAACTCTATTTGCTTGGGCAGTTGTGCTCCCCTTCTCACAATGTCTTTAAAAATGGTAAATGAACAAACAAGAGCTAACTACACTCTCTGTTATCTATAGGGTTTATTTGATTGTGTACATTTCAAAGCAGAGAAGAAGCAGAGTGGAAAGTTATAATGGAATCCCAAAGGACTTATATGTCACTGTGGTGATATGTTTAAAATGTTTTCCAACACTGAAGAATTTTGCCAGAAATACAGACTACACTACATTTTGTTCTGAAAACTTGAAATTCCTAGGAAAGAAATAATTTGGAGCCTTAGCTTCTCTGCTTGGATATATAAATGCATAAGGAATAGGTCATGAATTTGAGTCTCAGTTATTCTAAATAATGAAAAGTAAAACCATTTGGTTTCTGTTTGGATTTAGGGATCTGCCCACAAGGAGCTTGTGGCAGAGTAGAACCTTAGTCATTGAAAAATATCAACAAGGATTCAAAGTGTTAGAAGCATATTTGCACATGGGCCTTAATCCAAGATCATCCACTCCATTTCAAGTAGGTCCGTGAATAACAATTGGATAATAATTGTGGCGGTAGAGATGTTCTGGGTTAGGGAACAATAAAAGGGGTTGAACTCCAGTCCTCGGGGGAGAGGTAATTGCTTACTGACAAACAAATGTTGGAAATTAAGGACATTATACTCAGACACTCACAAAGCTAAACCTGTTCCTCTGGATACTTCCTTTCTCTCTGGATACTACTTTACTCAACGGACTAATGAACTACTGTTCCATAAGCTACTCTCCTTCTGCATTACTATAATTGAAGCTGGCTGAGGCTTCCCATGTCTTTCTTCATTGCCATCTCCTTATTGTGATGGACTCTAAATCACTCACTCACAGGTGAACCTTTCCTCCTAAATGTCTCAATATGAGGGCAAAGCAACCAGCTTCCCATTCAAAGGGGTTATAGCTCCATTGTGCTGATGCAGTAGTAGCATGACTTTTCTCCTGAAGGAAACTCTTCCAGAAAAAAAGGAAAGGTCAGTTCTACAGGAAGTTGGGTAGCAGGCTTTAATGTTAAAAAATAGATTGCTAACCCCAGAATCCTTTCTGGGCTCTTAATAAACCTCTTAACTGTACAACAGGTTCCCCTGAAACAAATATAACCTCCATAGAAAATGTCAGTGTTTTTTAAGGAGAATGCGACCATAAGCACAGGGTCAGCATTTGAGATACACTTCACATTTTGATAATCCATGCACCTCACAGTAATACATTGGTCGAAGCAATTAGTTTTGATCACTACTGGAGCTAGGCTCAGTCTTACAGTACTGTGGGAAAGGATCTGTGTTCCTCTATTGAGGCTTCCTATAAAAGACAATGCACCACTAGATTGTATGGGTAAAATTTTAAAAAGCCTCTAAATCATGTTGAAAGGGGGAGTTAGGCACTTAGGTAATTCAGATGCTTTTGAAAATGTTACTTTATATGTTTTCTGTAGCATCCCTAGAGCCCAGTTATGACTACAGGACTATTTGCTGTCAGTCTGGTGTGCTGGTGGAACCATTCTGCCAGAAGACCAGTCAGGAATGATGGTTGGTGAATAGGGAGAGAGTAGGCTACTGGTTCCCAGCCCAGACCTAGTGCAGAGGGACAGGGTCTCTATACAGGTGCTCCCTTGAGATCTTTGTGGGTTCTTGTAGATCCACCAGGTTGTGGCAGATCCTGTGGCTTTTGCCATTAGACTAGAAGAACTGGGACAGTGTTTTAACGCTGTAAGTATACATGTTCTGAGAGGGCAAAGGGAAGGATGTATTCACCACACTTCAGAGTAGCAGCTGTGTTAGTCTGTATTCGCAAAAAGAAAAGGAGTACTTGTGGCACCTTAGAGACTAACAACTTTTTAGTCTAAGGTGCCACAAGTACTCCTTTTCTATTCACCACACTGAATTCCTCCCATTTCTTTGTTTCCACCAAAGAAGCATAGAAAAATATTTTTTTGCTTTATATGCATTCATGTGTAAACGATAATGTAAAAGTATTTAAATGTGATCCTGTGTTTAAAAAAAAATAAAGATTTTGGATAACTAGATCTGTGACTAAATTGTTATTTTTGTTATAAAATGACACTTCTGTCTGCAAAAATTGTCATACTTGTTCAAAAAAAAAAACCTAGAGAAAACTTGGGGATGGGAAGGGGGTTGCCAAGAAACCTACAAAAACTTGTTTTTTTAAGCATGATTTATTTTATTTTTTTGCTGACACTGATCTTTTCCCATGCTGCCCTGACCTTTTCTACCCCGGCTCACCATCTGTCCTTCTCTCTCCACTGTATTTACAAGGCAATATATTAATGGACCCAATAGTGAATTCCTTATGCATCCAAAACTCACATTGATCTTCAGTAAGCTGTGTGTGGGTGGTCACCTTTGCTCTCATACAGCTTCATTGATTTCAGGGTAGGATCTGCTTTAATATGTTAAGTAAGAAAGAAGCATAACCAGTATGCAAAACCCTCCTTGGGCTCCATGCAAATGAGGACAAAATAAGTATATTTGGCTCTGAGCATCAGTTACTATAAATAAAGTTCCAAAGATTTTATTTTCTGGATCTGTACTAAGTGCATAGGAACACCCCTGTAATTGCACATTCCACACCATTTTTTTTTTGGTCTGATGATGTTATAATTTAACATAGGAAAATGAGAGAGTTGCTTTCAGTGTTTTGAAGTTTCAAGAACTGCAACAAAAGGAATTCTATGAGGAGTCAGATACCCAGATTCTTCAGAAGAAATGCATCTTCACTGCATTGCAAAAGGATAAAATTTTCTATTGTACTAAGCTTCTGCCAAATAAAACAAGCACTCACACATTGATTTAAACTTTTAAAAGCAGAATCACCTTCTTTTGACACTTCAGTCTGACATAACAATAAATTATATCAAAACTAAATTACAAGGCAGCTAGTAGGTACGTATGTTTCAGATAACACTGGAGCATTCAAAGACAGATAAGGAGGAATTTGACTGTTTCTCAGTGTTGTATTTTCGAGAATTGAATCTAAAAGTAGTTTTTAAAGCACACATTAAGAAGCCTGAGATCTTAAGCAAAACATTTTCCAGATAATCCTTAGATTTTTTACTTAAGATCCAGGGTTGCTTGATATATGATTTCTGTATATCCATTTATATATGATACATGCTTAAAAACATGTTTTAAGCATCATTTTATTTTTCTGTGTATACATATATGTGTATGATGCTTTTATAATTAACATACAGAAATTGTAATAGCCTACTGCAGAAAGAAAACTACTAATACAATAAATTTATTATAACCATGTTTTAGACCACTAACTGTGCTTCTGTTTTGTATCAAACATTTTTTAACAATGAAACCCATAATCAATCTTTTTTTAAAGAGACTGAAAAGAAAACTAATCCATATGAATTAACAGCTTTCCTAGTTATAATTAAAAAGGACTTTTGTTCAACCACTGTCTACAGCTTATATAATTACAATCTGAAATAGCATTTCAATCGAGCTGAACTACATGAGTTATGTACATTTCAGAGTTATGAACACCTTGGGAATTGAGGTTGTTCATAACTCCGAGGTTCTACTATATTGGTCTGTGAGTTTGACTTCTCCTTGAACATCCTTATTATGTCTTTAGTATGGTAATTAACAAGGTTAAATGCCACTTCTATAGTACAGCAAAATTATTGTTTAAATACACCTCCAGTAAGACTGAATTGAGAGAGATAACAAGCAGTAAAATGTCTTTTATATATACTATGGTCTGCCTGTAATATTATCTTGAATATAATTTTTCTAGAGATACTTTTGAAGTTATATATATATATTTGGATTTTACATATAAAGAAAATTATATTAAAACATATTGTTACATAAGTATATGTGGTTCTCTCCACTCCGTATTTGAAAACTACGGTACAAATTAACTCTACATAAAACCTGAAAATATACTAAGACTATGCCAATTAAACCTTGAGAGAAATCTGCTCTGTCTCACTGTTTGAAGGCACATCATTATATCTTCAAGTGAGTTCAGTGTATTCATTCTGGGCCAAGTCTTGAATCCCTAGAGCTCAATTATGAGCCATCTTGCACACCCATGCAGGGGAATAAGGGGGTGAAGGGCAGTTATCGGTCTGTAAGGAAAGCAGTTTCCACAGGTATGCAACTCCTCATCCATGAATTCTCCAACTACTGGCCTTTCATTTAATTTTCAAATGAGTCAAAAATATGACTGTTCTCCCTCATGATTTCCCATTAATACCAGTCATGTTCATTAACTTTTATCACAGTAACTGACAGATGACAATTGAATGTAGCTATGCTGTTAGTTCAAAGTTACCAGTGCCTTATTATTTGATCAAAATGGTGAATAAAGTTACACTTGTCTTATCATAGGTAGTTTTATAAATTTGTACTTGTATAATTTTTTTTGACTTGTGGCATGGAATCAAGTGAATTTGGTTTGGAGTGGGTGCCTGTCACCAAGGGGAAATAATTTTTCACATGGATTTTCAGTACATTTGTTACCTGTCCCTGAAACCAGCCAAGGAATAAACACAAAGGTCGAACTAGAGCAGCACTGAGGTTTTTTTATTGGCGTGAACCTGAACTTATCTAATACAGCTATATTCACACACACACACACACACACCACATTCATCCTGGCAGGCTGCAGGTGTAGGCGTAGATTAGTTTTGATTTCGCAGGTGGTTGAGGCTGGCCAGGCAATAGATCGACCGCGAGGTGATGAGAGTCCCCGAAGTCCCTTCGGATCCACAGGAGGGCTCTATTGCTTCTGGTCCAGTCCAGAGTTTAGCATGCTGTTACGTTTCCTTGTTGGGACCCCTGACCTGGCCGCCCGTCTTGAGATTTATACCTTCACCAAGTTAATACCATGGTTCCATAAAAGGTGATATTTGCTTCTTTGCATTGCCATTGGCTGTCATTAACACTCTCACACTCATTCCTTACATTAACTGATTACATATTCATAAGCATGAATACAATTGATTATACAGAGCAATACAGCTTTAAGCAAGCATCTAACATCATTGGGGACTTTCCGCTGCTTGTGCCTTTGTAACAGCACAACGGCTACAACATTCACTACATTATTTTAGAGAGGTTTTTAAATGCCTTTTGCCTTTTTATGAGTGCCAAAAATATATTCCATCTCCTCACAGTTGTGGTTACAATCTAGGATTTTTTGTGTGTGCCTCTAAACTGTAATTGGGGTCATGGTTAACAATTTGGAAAATAAGACCTATGAGGACAGAGGAATAAAATTGGTATATTTATTGTAGAAGGTGAAAAAAAGACACAAAAGAACAGACCATAACTGTCCATAAATATATAAAGGGAAGTTATAATGAGGACAATGATCAACTGTGTTCATTAATGGACAAATTCAGAAATATAAATAGTGAGATTAACTGTAGTCAGGTTTGTTTAAGTTACATACCGGGGGGAAAACTGTGACTACTGTAAATTAGGCAAATGGAACAAGTGGATAGAAGAGAATGTGCATGCAATTTCCATAGGTATGCAAAGCCAGATTAGTCACCCAGCTAATGGACATAATTAGGAATAATTAAGTCAATATTGTCAGAATGCAGGAGGATGGATGGATAACAAGCCTTTACCCCAAATCACACCATACTGTCATTGATACAGATTTTGGCCAGCCTCTGTGTTAATGCGCAAGGATGGGAAAGATGCAAGGAGGTTTCCTTCTCCTTTTTTACCCCTGAAGTGGACACTGCTTCTCCTGCAGGTGCTAGCTGCCTAAAAGGATATAGGAGGTGCAGTGTGAAGGCAAGATCCTCTGCCATAACTGCTTTCATCCTGCACTTCCATGTCCTTTCTCTTTGTGTTGGGCTAGATAGGTTGATGCAATAGGAATGCTGTTGTGTGCTTACTGGGAGCTTTAGGAGGGTTACTGGAAGAGTCAACCATAATTCTTCCATGGGAACTTAGGAGCTGCTCATTCCCTCCCAAGCCCTTCAGCACTTCTGACAATGAAAAGGGCAGCAGCTACCTCAAATTTCTGCATATAATATTGTCAGCATTTAGCGCCTATTCTCCCATCAGTTTCTTGTCATTATTTGTTTAGCGGAAGACGGGAGTGCAATCTGAAAACCCTTTCTCAGGTGATTGCATGTACTATTGACATGAGTATTCCCATTGAAAAATCAATGGAATTACTTGCATAAGTAAGGTCTGCTCTCCTGAGTCGGGGTTGGAAGGACTGAAACCTAGTGGAGGAACATATATTTTAAGTCTGAAATTAAATGAGTTAATGACAGCAATTTGCGAGAAACTAAGTCTTGGTGCAATAAAAAATTGAGAGACAAGACTATTCCAGTAAACCAAACTCATGGAGAAGGAAGAATATTCTACCTAATCTGAAAATCTATTCATTAAAAAATATGGTAATAAAAGTAACATTATTGTTGGAGAGATTTTATATCCCATGGTTGGCCTCTCAAAAATGAAAAAAGATTGAATAGTTTGCCATTCTTAAAAACTGATTCAGAAATGAAAACCTTTCAAAACCTGATAAAACAATCCTGGAAAATACCATAACCAGCAACCCTGGAAACAGTCATCCAGCCTTACATCCTGGTGCTTTACTTGGGGATGTATATAATATAAAAGAACCTTTTACACATTTACCCATTACAGTTTATGAACAGGACTCGGATGATCTTGCTGTACATTGACTAGTAAACAAATGTCAATATCCAGATGCCCAATGTACTCCTCACTGCAGAAATGTCAAATAACCTCCACCCCAAAATTGGATTGATACATACCCTATATTGGGTTCAGATATGTAGTTTCATTGGAGCAAGTTGTAAATGCAATCTGCATTATAACACTTTTGTCCTGAAAGGTGGTAGGCAAACTCTTATGCAATTCCTGTTGGGCTATGGTTATCGTAGGGTACTTGATTATGCTCTGGAGTACAGTTAATTTGATCTTTTTTTTATCATTTATCCTAAATGAGGTTCCAAAACAGAAAAAAGGTGAATCTGTTTGAATATTCAGAGTCCAGTGATTTACATTTAAACCCCTCTTTGAACTAGCAGCTTTTATAGCTGTGAACAGGAATAAAAAACATTTTGCAACTAACATAAACACACCTATGATACACTGTTACTTCTCTTCAGCCAGAAAAATAAATATGCATTTATTCTTTTAGATAAGAAAGTACCTGTCATTTTAGTGGCAGAACCTGCAAGATACTGGATGTCACCTGCAAGATAATAAGTATTCTCATCACTTGTAGGAGGCATGCCTCATCTGAAATGCTCAGACCCTTTTATTATAGTAAGTTTGTCAGATTTAATCAAAACAAATGGGTTTTCAGGAAGAAGTGAAAGGGTAGAATTTTCTTCTCCCATTGATCAGATTCAGATACTTTTCTATGTTAAATCATGCTTTTTTCTTTCAATCCTTGTTATTATAACTTGTGGTGTTTGCCACACAGTCTCCAGTCTGCTGCAGGTAATTGGAGTGAAACATGGTAAATAAGACAAAAGCAAATTAGGTAAATGTCGGAAAATGTGATTAACTTCATTGTTTGCAGTAGTGGAATGCAGTTTGTAAGATTCTAGAATGAAGAACAATTTGATCAATTATATCAGGAGAAGTGAGCAAATGGTATATGTAGCATATGTACTTTTGGCATAAGAAATGCCTGAAGAGCACCACTTAGCTTTGCACTATTTAACCTTTATGCTGTGTTTAAAAAAAAATAGTTCATTTAGGCAAGGCATCTGTTTTCATATATAGGATATATATTTCCTATCTCTGTTTCAAATTTGTTACGTTTCCCCTAATTTTGGAAGTAGATTATTTTAGTTAAAATGTTGAAGTCAGCAGTCTCAACTGTGGCTAGCTACTGCAAGTTAGGAACAATTAACACATGGAGTTTAGAAGAAAACTCAGCATTGTGTTGTATAAGGTTTTGAAGAATCAGCTGTTAACCTCAGCAATAGAACCTTAAAACTGATATAAAACTGTGGTTAAACCTGATAAAAATGTCATTCTTTCTAGTATTGGGGGTAGCCGTGTTAGTCTGTATCCACAAAAAACAACAAGGAGTCTGGTAGCACCTTAAAGACTAAACAGATTTATTTGGGCATAAGATTTTGTGCATCTGAAGAAGTGGGGTTTTTACCCACAAAAGCTTATGGCCAAATAAATCTGTTAGTCTTTAAGGTGCCACCATACTCCTTGTCGTTTTTATTCTTTCTAGTATTTTGTACTTTTTTAAAAATAAAACAGATTGCCTAGGAAAGTCTGATGTTTCCTGCTTTCTCTTGAGTTATCTGCGGTGTCTTTTTTACCTATTCTTGTAATCTTTATGAAAACAGAATCAAAATTGAAGTATCTCATATGTTCTTTTTTCTTTAATTTAAACAGTTAGTTGTACTGTACTGACCCAGGGCTGTCTGGTACCAGGTTATTTCCTGTACAGTAGCTCAATTTTTTTTAATTAATTACACATAATTAAGACATCATTGCTATAGCATCAGATATAGAATCTGGCAATCACCTGCACCTGGTCAGAAGTGCATAGTTGCTTATACATACACAAACCCCTTTGGGGCAAGCGTGAACCATATACATGAAATCAGATCACCTTGGCATTGACATTTGTAGTGGGGAGTATTTGTATTCATTGATTTCTGCTGACAGTACTTACTCTGCAAATGCACACTGAACTAGTCAGAAGGCTAGCAGTAGCCTTGTTAGGCTGACATGTGGAATTATCTGTCTGTTCTCCTCTATGTAAGACTGATGGGGGAGCTGCTTATCCAGCTATTGGTATGAGTTAAAATGCCAGCTATTAGTACAGTAGAACCTCAGATTTACGATCAGAGTTACAAACTGACCAGTCAACCACAAACCTAATTTGGAACCGGAAATGCAGTACAGTACAGTGTTAAATGTAAACTACTAAAATAAAAAAAAGGAAAAGATTTAAAAAGGTAAAGAAACTGTTTCTGTGCTTGTTTCCTTTTAAATTAAGATGGTTAAAAGCAGCATTTTTCTTCTGCATAGTAAAGTTTCAAAAAGTTATATTAAGTCCATGTTCAGTTGTAAACTTTTGAAAGAACCATAACATTTTGTTCAGAGTTATGTACATTTCAGAGTTATGTACACCTTGGGAACTGAGGTTGTTCATAACTCTGAGGTTCTACTGTATTGGTCTGTGGGTTTGACTTCTCCTTCAGCATCCTTATTATGTCCCTCTGTTATTACTTGCTGGGACTGATGAGACAGTTGCAGTATTGGCAACCCTGAGCATTCCAAAATCATAAGTCGGGTCCCCAAAAATCAAGCTTTAAGATGAGTTTTTAAAGATCATAATATATGGATTCTTTTTATTTGCAATCTGGCTTTTGATCCTTCTGTGTTTGCTGGGGTCACATTTTCAAGCTTTTCTCCCCAACTATTAGAGTGAGGAACTTGCATTTTTTTTAAATGAAACCTGAGATTTTCAAGCAATCATCCAACTTCAGTAGCCAGAGCTTAAAGTAAGACACAAAGTATCATGAGACATGATAAAATCACGGTGAGAGATTGTGTCACACACACTCAAAGAAACTGAGGAACCACCTGATCAACATCCTGTACAGCAAACAGGAAAATATCAAGACTGAGCTTTCAAAATTGGAGACTCTCATACAAAACCAACCTTCCATACAAACTTCCATGTGGCTGGACTTTACAAAAATGAGACAAGCCATTTATAACACACACTTTACTTCTCTACAGAGGAAAAAGGACAGTAAACTATCTAAACTCCTACATGCCACAGGGGGCTACAACGGTGGTATCTTTAACTCACCCAACAATATTGTTAATCTATTCAACTACACACTTAGACCAGCAGCAGAGTCTGTCCTATCTCGGGCACACTCTTTCTGCCCCACCACCCCCATGCACATGATACAGTTTTGCAATGATCTGGAAGCCTACTTTCGCCATCTCCGACTCAAGCAATATTTTCAACACACCACTGAACAGCACACTGACCCACAGGAACCCTCCTACCAACACTACAAGAAGAAGAATTCTGTGTTGACTTCTCTGGATGGTTGAAATGTCAGACTGGACTTCTCCATAGCGTGCTTCTGCAGATGTGCACAGGCTGAAATTGTGAACAAACAGCATCACTTGCCCCATAACCTAACCCATACAGAAAGCAACGCCATCCACGGCCTCAGAAACAACTCTGACATTAAAATCAAAAGGGCTGACAAAGGAGGTGATGTAGTCATCATGAACAGGTTGGATTATGAACAGGAAGCTGCCAAGCAATTCTCCAATACCATGTTCTACAGGCTACTATCCTCCGATCCCATTGTGGAGTACCAAAAGAAACTACATCTGCTCAAGAAACTCCCTGCTATAGCACAGGTACAAATCTACACAGACACACCCCTAGAGCCCCGACCAGGGGTATTCTATGTGCTACCCAAGATCCATAAACCTGGAAATCCTGGACACCCCATCATCTCAGGCATTGGCACACTTACAGCAGGATTATCTGGCTATTTGGACTCTCTCCTCAGACCCTACACTGTCAGTACTCCTGGCTATCTTTGAGACACCCCCAACTTCCTGAAGAAACTACAATGCATTGGCGATCTTCCTGAAAACACCATCCTGGCCACCATGGATGTAGAAGCTCTTCATACCAATATTCCACACGAGGATGGACTACAAGCTGTCAGGAACAGTATCTCTGATGAGGCCACGGCACACCTGGTGGCTGAGCTTTGTGACTTTGTCCTCACCATTTCAGATTTAGGGACAACTTATACCTTCAAGTCAGTGGCACTGCTATGGGTACCCGCATGGCCCCACAGTATGCCAAAATTTTTTATGGTTGACTTAGAACAATGCTTCCTCAGCTCTCATCCTGTAGCGCCCCTCCTCTACTTGCACTACATTAATGACATCATCATATGGACCCACTCGAAGGAGGTTCTTGAAGAATTCCACCTGGATTTCAACAATTTCCACCCCACCATCAACCTCAGCCTGAACCAGTCCACACAAGAGATCCACTACCTTGACACTACAGTGCAAATAAGCGATGATCACATAAACACAACCCTATACTGGAAACCTTCTGACTGCTATTCTTACCTACGTGCCTCCAGCTTTCATCCGGAATGCATCACATGCTCCATTGTCTACAGACAAGCTCTAAGAGACAACCAAATTTGCTCCAATCCCTCAGACAAGATCTTTATCAAGCATTCTTAAAACTACAATACCCACCTGGGGAAGTGAGGAAACAGAATGACAGAGTGAGATGGGTACCCAGAAGTTACCTATTACAGGACAGGCCCAACAAGGAAAATAACAGAACACCACTGGCCATCGCGTACAGCTCCCAGCTAAAACCTCACCAGCATATCATCAACGATCTACAACTTATCCTGGAAAATGATCCCTCACTCTCACAGACCTTGGGAGGGAGGCCAGACCTCGCTTACAGAAAGCCCCCAACCTGAAGCAAATACTCACCAGCAACTGCACACCACACCACACCACAGAAACACTAACCCAGGAACAAATCCTTGTAACAAACCCTGTTGCCTACTCTGTTCCCATTTCTACTCTAGCAACACCTTCAGAGGACCCAACCACATCAGCCACACATCAGGGGCTCATTCATCTGCACATCTACTAAATGTGATATACGCCATTATGTGCCAGAAATACCCCCTGCCATGTAGATTGGCCAAACCAGACAGTCTCTACATAAAAGAATAAATGGACACAAATTGGACATCAGGAATGGTAACATACAAAAGCAATAGGAGAACACTTCAATCTCCCTGGACATTTAATAACAGATTGAAAAGTAGCCATAATTCAACAAAAAAACCCTTCAAAAACAGACTTCAAATTTAAACTGGAGAGCTACAATTCATTTGCAAATTTTACACCATTAATTTGGACTTGAATAGGGACTGGCTGGGTCACTACAAAAGCAATTTCACCTCCCTTGGTATTGGCACCTCCTCAATTATTGGGAGTGGACCACATCCACCCTGACTGAATTGACCTTGTTAACACCGGTTCTCCACTTGTAAGGTAACTTCCTTCTCTTCATGTGCCAGTATATTTATGGCTGTATCTGTAATTTTCACTCCATGCATCTGCAGAAGTGGGGTTTTTTTTACCCAAGCTTATGCCCAAATAAATTAAGGTGCCACTGGACTCCTCGTTGTTTTTGTGATTTCAGACTAATACGGCTACCCCTTTGTTACTTGATAAAAATCATGTGAGTTGCAACATAACATCGCAGCATAACAGTGAAGAGGCAATTGGAGGGAAAATGGTATTTCCTTTAACCCAGTGGCTCTTAAACTTTCCAGACTACTGTACCCCATTCAGGAGTCAGATTTGTCTTGTGTACCCTCAAGTTACACCTCACTTAAAAAGTACTTGCTTACAAAATCAAACATAAAAATACAAAAAAGTGTCACCGCACACAACTACTGAAAAAAAAAACCTCTTATTTTGACCATATAATTATAAATCAATTGGAAATAAATATTGTACTTACATTTCAGTGTATAGTATATAGAGCAATATAAACTAGTCATTGTATAAAATTTTAGTTTGTACTGACTTCGATAGTGCCTTTTATGTAGCCTGTTGTAAAACTAGGCAAATATCTAGATGAGTTGATGTACCGCCTGGAAGACCTCTGTGTACCCCCAGGGATACATATACCCCGGTTGAGAACCACTGCCTTAACCCATTGTAGAAGCAGTTGAGGAAATGCCTCCAGTGGCAGTGAGCAGGGTGTTTCCCCCAGAGAGGCAAGTAAAAGGATTTTGGACAAGTGGGTTGGGACAGGGACAATATCCAAAGTACATTTAATTTGGGTAGACTATGTTGTCAGCAGGGTCCTAGGCAGTGATAAAACCTTGCTGGTGACTCCTAAAGGGTCAGGCCCAACTTCCAGATGCACTACTCTGCCCCTAGTCTGAATGGGCTGCTTGGGGCCCATGTGCCTTGTGGAAGGGTGGATCCTCTCACCACTAGACCAATTAGTCTCTGGCAAAATCTGGGACTCTCCACACACAAACTCTTTCAAATAACCAATTGCTTGTGCACACAATTTTTTGTGCATATGTAACCTTTGGTGGGCTAGAGTTCACTTCATTGCCCTTCTCCAATGCCTAAAACACTCAGTTCCCATAGAAAGTAGCTGGAGACCTAGAGTTCAGTCTCCAAGGATTTTCTGCACAGAGTAAACCTCCCCACATTCAAGTCCTAAAAGGAACTAAATAAATGAATTTAATTAAATAGCCATGTTATGCTGTAAAAATTAGATTTTTGGTTTCTTTAACATAAGATGTTATAATCTATAGACATTACCTTCACAGTCATACATAAACACAAATAAAGAAAACAAATTAAAATCTGAACAGTTCAGTCCCCACAGAAACATGGTGAAAAGAAACTGAGAGTTCCCAAAAGCTTAGGTTGAGTTCACCTAAGTCTCAATTAGAGTCTTTGATCACCAAATCTATACAGTCTGCTAAGCCTAAAACAACATCTTCCCTCCACTTGCTTGTAGGAATCTTCAGCTGGAATCCATGCAGACACTTTCTCTGCTAAAATCACCATTAGCCAGTCTAACTGATTAACCAATCAGTCAGTTAAATGTATAGATTTAAAGAAACCTCTGTTACAAGAAAACAGAAAACTAAAAATAGCAAAATATAAATGACCACTCTCCCCATGACTACATTTAAAGAAAAGTTGGTGAATCATACTACTTGAAGGAGTACTTCTGGCACCTTAGAGACTAACAAATTTATTTGAGCATAAGCTTTCGTGAGTACAGCTTACGCTCAAATAAATTTGTTAGTCTTTAAGGTGTCACAAGTACTCCTTTTCTTTTTGCGAATACAGACTAACACGGCTGCTACTCTGAAACCATACTACTTGAGACAATTTAACAAGAACAGTTTGGCTAAAATCAAAACAACATTCAAAGCATACAATTAAAATAGAAGTTTTTTTCCCTCCCAGTTTCCCCTGGCTATAAATTAACATTGCCCATACTTCTCTGTTTGAGAATTAACCATATCACTAACCTGTTGCAAAATGCTTCCAAATTAGGGACAACAGCTTGCTTTCTGCTCCTGGATTTAGCTTCTCCCAACTCACAAAGGCCACATGGACCTTTGTAAAGCAGCTGCCCTGACCGCTTGTCCTCGTGGAGTCTGACCCCAGCAATACGGAACTTATTGGAGCAGACCCAAAACTACGACACCCAATTTCAGAAGCTTCTGGATGTGGAGGGCTAAATCTGCCTATCAACAATGACCCAGACAAAACTCACACCTACCTCCCATCAATGGGTCTCTTAAAGAGATATCTCTCTATTAGGCACATGGGTTACACATGGTCACTTCTAGCAGTGGTGTTTTACATGCTTAAATATTATCATATGGAGGTGTACCTTGCACTTATTTGCCTTTCACTAATTGTCCTCATGGGCCCTACTACCATGGACTAGAAGCTCCTGGAGGTGCTTTAATCTTCTCCTGTTTCAAAGCATGATGGATGAAAGCACACTTCGGAAATTTAAATCCAAAGCAGTACAATCCAGATGGACAGTTAGCAGACAGCAGGTGAGTGCAAGATAAATTTACACTGTGGTTTGCCATGTGCTGTTTGTTTAGACAGGACCCTAATTATATTTGATATTCAGCCTTACAGTTTTGAGATTCCATTTGCAGAAAGAGATTGCAATAAAAGCAAACAAAAAATATATGGTCCCTTCCTCTGCGGGGAGGAGGAGAGAGAAGGAAAAGGGAAACTTCTACCAGCTGAACTCCTGTGTCAGTCAGATAATTGTGTAATGCCCTATCTATGATGATGGGTGAAATTCACGCTAGTGAAAGCAGACAGACACAATCTTATATAACACTTAATCCCCATGGTAAGAAGTGTATCCTGTAATTCATAAAATAGAAACAATTTAATGAGATGGCTAACTTTGTAAATACTACACTTAATTTGTATGCCAAGGACTTCATTTGTCTTATAGTATTATACATAGAAGCGTCATACATTTGGTGTAAAATAAATTTTAGATCAATATGGGAGAAATCCATTTAAATGGGAGCTGAAAGGCTGAGTCTATGTGAATTACTTGGAAAGTATCCCTCACATTACATACCAATGACCAGCAAAAAAGAGTGATTTATCTTCATGAGCCAGCAGTTCATAGAATATCAGGGTTGGAAGGGACCTCAGGAGGTCATTTAGTCCAACCGCCTGCTCAAAGCAGGATCAATGCCCAACTAAATCATCAGTTTGCCACATGTGTGCTTTTGTATGCCTAATAGGGAGATATCTCTTTAAGACCTATGGGGGGGGTGTTTGGTAAGAATGATGTCTGGGTCATTCTTGCTAGGCAAATGCACATTTAGCCCTCAAAACTCAGAAGTTTCTGGAATTGGGTGTGGTAGTTTTGGGTATGTTCAATATGTTCCCTGTTGCTGTAGTCAGACTCAATGAGGGCAAGTAGTTGGGCAGCTGCTTTGCAAAAGGCCATGTGTCTTGTGTGGGTTGGGAAAGCTGAGCCCAGGAGCAGAAAAGAAGGCTGTTTTATCTAACTCGGAAGCATTTTGCAGCAAGTTAGGGATATTGTTAATCCTCCAACAGGGAAACCAGGGAAGTGTTAATGACAGAAAGGGGAAATTGGGAGGGAAAATTAATTTCTTTCATTTTAATTGTATACTTTGAATATTTGATTTTAGCCAAACTATTTCATTTAAATTGTCTCAAGTAGTATGATTCACCAACTTGTCTCTTATTTAAATGTGATGATGGGGAAAGTTATTTATTTTGTTATTCTCAGTTTTGTATTTTTCTGGTAACAGGGGTTTTTAAAAATATCTATATACTTAACTGAGTGGTTAATTAGTTATCTGACTAGCTAACTGAGCAATTTCGGCGGAGGAGAGGAGGAAGAGCCTCATGGATTCCACCTGAAAATTTCGACAAGCAAGTGGTGGGAAGACGTTGGTTTTGATTCAGCAGACTATAAAGATTTGGTGATCGAAGATTCTGAGACTCAAGTGAACTCAACCTAAGCTTTTGGGAACTCTGAGTTTCTTCTCACTGTGTTTCTGTGGGCAATGATCTGTTTAGATTTAATTTGTTTTCTTTATTTATATATGTATAACTGGGATGATAATGTATGTGGCTTATAAAGTAGCCATGTTATGTTGTAAAAATTAAGTTATTATTATTCTTTATCATATGATTTTACATAGTTGGTACTAAAGAGTTAAGTTAATTCCTTCTGTTCTTTTGGACTTGATTGTGGGAAAGTTGCAATCCTTGCTGAAAATATTCAATGACTGAATTCTGGGTCTCCAGGTGCTTTTCTATAGGAATTGGGATTTTTTTTTTTAGGGACTGGAGAAGGGCAATGAAGTAAACTGTAGCCCATCCAAAGGTTACACTTTCATATAGTTATATTTTTCAACTAGTTTCTCCTGTACCATCTTTAGAGGCAGCACATGTCCACTAGTTTTTGCATTAAAAATTACATGAGAAAAAATTGGTATTGAAATACAGTGGAGATTCAGGAAAATGGAAATGGATATTGGAATGATAAATATTTGTCTCAACAGACCTGGAGAGTAAAAATGAATGGGTAAATATTTTATCCACAGCATTTGGCAAATATGCAATTGACAGTTATATAAGTAACAGATATTGGACAATGGACCTTGAAATTCTTCTGTTTATGTCAGATGCAGTCTCCTTGAGACTCAGAATCCTAACACATAGGCAGAGGTTATGTTCTCCACTAACCCCACCAAGTATTCTTTCCCTACATCTTAATATTTTTAAATGTCATAATCATTTACCTTCATAGTCAAGTATATTTATTGCCCTGCTGCCTCTTATCAAAGCATTCAACATGTATTGCAACTTCATTCTCCTTCCATCAGTTTGAGTAGATTGCCAGAGGTGAGCAATTCTTGAGCACAGGGGTTATTCTGGTGCCAAATAGCATTTCATTTTGACATTACATTTTCTATTTTTCCTTCTTATCAATAGCTCTGTTTTGTTTGCTTGCCCTTTATTATCTAACCCTTGGTCAGTGCTCTTTTTCATTATAAAGTATTCCCTCTCAGATATGCTTGGCTATATATATATATATATATATATATATATATTTAAATAGATAAAATAATGGATATTTATTTTGTATTTATGGTGATAAAATACTTCCAATGCATCATGAAGACAGCGGTCCCCTGCTAATAAGAAATGGGGATAAAAAGGGCAAGTTGTGTGTATTTATAATTGTGTGTGCAAATTGTGTGTATTTATAATGAAATTGGAAGGAAAATCTCTACTGACCGATAGAAATATATAGTTAGTGTCAGAGTAAAAACTGAAAAAAGTTGAATTTAGTAAACTTAAGAGAGAGGAGTATGGGGAGTCCTTTCAAATGGTCTTTCACGTGTAAATTTCCCCAAAGGGTGGATGTCTGTCTTAGGTTGTTATGCTGCTGCTTATCACCATACTATCAAAGAGCCTTCCATCAATAACAATAGCAAAGTCCCTAGTCTTTGCTTCCTGGAGTTTTTGTCTTTACTAGCTTTGGGGGGTAAAATCTCTGCTTGGGGTATGAAATTTGGCTGTTGAGGGGGTTCTGGGTGCAGGGGCAATGGGACTCTGCTGGGGGTCCAGGTGAAGGGGGTTGGAGCTCAGCGAGGGAGGGGGAGAGAGAGAGAGAGAGAGAGAGAGGTGTCTGAGTGTGGGGAAGTGGGGCATGATAGGGTGGGGGCCCTGGGTGCAGCTGGTTAGAGCTGTGACACTCTGTACCTCAAAGTAGCACCCTGGAACCCCATATTCACCACCATCATATAATTATATCTTTTGTCTAAAGTATGCCTTGTGAAGTGTCATTTTAAAAGTCTTGATCTGTTGAACATTAATATCCCATTGGATTGTATGTAGTATCATTGTATATGAAGTATTGCTATATGTGCCACTGAAACATGTTGTGAGGTTGGGAACACCCACAGTCAGCCTTTCAGTTGCAAGGAGGGACCAGACAATGTTAATGGTCCATCAAGAAAACAATCCACTATCCCAGAGGCTCCTTACAGAAGGCACGTATCCAAAGGAGACTTGTTGTCTAATGGGGACTGACTGACCCCCACACTACAAGGATCTTTCTAGCAGTGGAAAGAAAGCATAAAATAGGGGAGTGATGTCATCACTTAGCCTCTCTCCCCCTATCCCCATCTTAACACCAGGCAGCATGTCTGGAAGACAGACTTTGAACAGGGGAAGTTTGGTCCCAGGCTGGAAGGCAGTTCCGGCCTATGTATTGAGGAAATGTCACCAGCTTATACATCTGTCAGGGTGAGATACTACTTGATTCAAATCGTGTTTAGTTTGCAGTACTCAGACTGAAAATTTGTTTTTATTGAGTAAACAACTTTTGATCTCCGTCTGTTACTTATAATAACTTAAAATCTATTTTTCTGTAGTCAAACCTATTTTATGATTTATTTAATTTAGTGTGTATTTAGTTGTTGAAGTGCTTGGGGCACTCTCAGCTCAGGTTCCAAAGGCTGGTGCATGTCCACTTTCCTTTGACAAAATGGTGAACTAGGTAATGAACTTACACTCGCCAGCCTTCTGACCAGTGAAAGATGGTACAGTTCTGGGGTGCAAAACTGGCGAGCTGAGGACAAATGTCTGAAGCCTCTCTATTGATGGTTCATGAGTCGCTGAGAGATCATTCATGTGACTCAGTTAGGTATGTCCTTGCCTATGGATGGCTGTGTCAGTGCAGTGCCTGTCAGATATCAGCATCAAAGGGTAAGACAGCCCAGGTTGGTGGATTTGGAAGGCTCAGCAGTCTCACAATCCTAGTTGCACCCCAGGAACCCTCTCACATGGGCTCAGTGGCATGGGTGTCTAGATTCAGGGGTCTCGTTGGGGTAGTCCAGGTGCAGGGAGGTGGGAGTCATTGGGGTAGGGGTTTGAGTGTGGGAGGTTCAGAAGAGAGTGATCTGGGTTCAGGAGTAGGGGTCTGGATTGCAGGGGATGGAGCTTGTTAATGCGGTGTGGGTGCAGGGCGGCGCTGGCTGCAGGGGGGTGAGGCTTGGCAGGGTGGGGAGCAGAGTGTGGTGGGTGGTCTCCGGTGCAGGGTTGAGGATCTGGGTGGGGGAATGGGGCTTATCGGGAGTCCGGATGCTGGGGTATAGAACTCAGTGGGGGGGGGGTGTCCAGATGTGGGGGAGGGGAGTTTACAGGGTGGGTATGGGAAGGTGAGGCTTGGCAGCAGTATGGAAGTCCAGATGTGCAGGGGTTGGATGGACTGGGGGGACCAGCTGCCCGTACAGTGACCCCTCCCTCTGCAGCTGAGAATGGGGACAGTGAGTGGGGAGGTGGTGTCTGGGAGTGGGTCTGCTCCTGGTGCCCAAAACAATGTGCCTGCCCTGTTTGGGGAGGGGCACCTGGCCGCTCTTACGGCTTCCCTTTGCTTCCCCATCAAAGTCATTTTTCTATGGAAAGCAAAGAACTTTGCGGGAACATAAATTCTGCATGCACAGTGGTGCAGAATTTCCCCAGGAGTAACTGCCAGTTTCCCTTAACTGAGAATGCTTTGTCCCAAGTTCTCTCATGTTTCATCTTGGGCTTGTTATCTGTGTTGACCCAGAGGAGCACAGCAGTTCATAGAGTGACATCCTTGGGGCTTGATCCATTAATTGATTTGAAAATTAAAATGAAGCCTTGAACTGGCATTGAAAGCTGTCCAGGGAAGGACTTGCGTACAGGCCTGATGTGTTCATGGTGGCCTAAGCTCTAGTGAAGGTGGGCAGGTGTATTCTGTATCAATGTAGCATGTGCATTGTATTCATACTCAACTTCATATACAGTGAGTTACAGTAATGAAGCCTGGCGGTGGTGAATTCATGGATCATTGTGGCCAGATCTCTGTTCAGGACAAAGCTGAGTGGAAAGATGATCCAGTGATTAGCCTATTGACATCGTGAGCCTTCAGAAACCCAGTTCAGTTCTCTGCTCCACCATAAATTGCTCCGTGACCCTAGGCATGTATGTTAGCCTTCCTGTGATCCCAGTCTGTAAAATGGAGGTAATAGAGCTGGATAGAATTTGTGTGTCAGAATGATTTTCTGACAAAAAGTTTCCTTTTTGCAAAACTGAAAAAAAAATGCTTTTCCACTGGGAAAATTGAAATGACAGCTGCCCACCTTGGAAGACTCTTGTAAAGTGAGAAAGTGAAATTGAGAAAGGCTTTTCAGAAAGGATGCTGAAGTTGAGCACCATGACTCTCAGCCTCCCATTTAATTAAGCAGGTCCAGATAACTCATTTTCAAGAGTTTTAAAAGAGCTGCTTGAGGAGCTAACTGGAAAATTAATATTGATTTTCAATAAATCTTTAAGTACTGGTGAAGTTCCAGAAGATTGCAAGAAACCTAATGTTATGCCAGCTTTTAAACAGGATGACTGGGTAATTATAGGCCTGTCAGTCTTGCATTGATATAGGGCAAGATAGTGGAGCAGCTGATACAGGTCTTGGTTAATAAAGACCAAAAGGAGGGTAATGCAATTAATGGAAAATAGAACCTGTCAAACTAACTTGATATTTTTTGATGAGATTACAAGTTTGGTTGATTAAAGGTAATAGAGCTGATCTAATATACTTAAAACTTCCATGAGACATTTGACTTTGTTAGGATATAGATATTCAGGCCTGTCTGTAAAGGCCTATACTCTAATTTAAGTGTATTCTTTTCACTTAGCTAGTTTTAGAGGTATAAAAGAAAGAATCAAAACACTGTCTGCCGGTGTAAGGGCCTTCTCTCACTGTGACAGTCTGAGGCCCTGTTCTTAGGCTAAGGCCTTTGGCTAAGCAGCAGAAGCAGCCATTAACTGGGAAGCGACCGGTCACATCCTCACATTCCAAACTAGTCACATTGAAAGAAGGTGCTATTGGGCTATTAGGAATACAGTCCTGTCCTGATAATGCCTGTCACCTCCAGAGAAAGGGAAGTGCCTAGAAGATGTAAAAGGAAACTTAGCTTGATAGCATCCTGTCTGGCAAGAACTCACTTATCAATAGCTCGGATGTGAAATCCTCATTTCTTTGTTGTTCTATCATTATAGTCCCCATTTCCCTATTGTTTGTCTGTATTATCTGTCTGGATCTGTGATTGTTTCTGTCTGCTGTATAATTAATTTTGCTGGGTGTAAACTAATTAAGGTGGTGGGATATAATTGGTTAAGTAATCATGTTACACTATGTTAGGATTAGTTTAGTTAAATTTCAGTAAAATGATTGGTTAAGGTATAGCTAAGCAGAACTCAGGTTTTAGTATATAGTCTGCAGTCAATCAGGAAGTGGGGTGGGGAATGGGGAAATTGGAATCATGTTTTGCTAATGGGGGAGAATGGGAACAGGGCACGGGTAAGGCTCTGCGGTGTCAGAGCTGGGAAGGGGGACACTAAGGAAGGAAACTGTAATCATGCTTGCTGGAAGTTCACCCCAATAAACATCAAATTGTTTGCACCTTTGGACTTCGCGTATTGTTGCTCTCTGTTCATGCGAGAAGGACCGGGGAAGTAAGCGGGTGAAGGAATAAGCCCCCTAACAGACTTGGTACTGCATGATATTGTGACTAAAAGGCTAGAATATCAAATTAACATGGCACACATTAAATAGATTTAAAACTGGTTAACTGATTGGTAAACAGGGATTGTCATTGAGCGGGTCCGATTCCCCAGTGGGGTCCTGCAAGGATCAGTTTTTGGCCCTTTGCTGTTTAACATTTTTATTAATGACCGAGAAGAAAACATAAAATAATCACTCAAAGTTGGCAGATGACACAAATTAGGGGGATAGTAAATAATCAAGAAGCCAGATCACTGATTCAGAGCAATCTGAATTGCTTGGTAAATTAAGTGCAAGCTAACAATATGTGCTTTAATACAACTAAATGTAAATGTATACATCTAAGAACAAAGAATTTTAGCCATATTTACAAGATGGAGGACTGTGTCCTGGAATGCAGTGACTCTGAAAAAGATTTGGGGTTGAGGTGGATAATCAGCTGAACGTGAGTTCACAGTCTGATGTGGCCAAAAGAGCTGGTGCAATCCTGGGATGCATAATTGGGAATCTTGAGCAAGAGTAAAGAGGTTATTTTAAGGAATCTCGAATAGGAATAAAGTAGTTATTTTACCTCTCTATTTGGTGACTGCTGCTGAAATACTGTGTCTTGGTCCGGTGCCCACAAGTCAGAAAGATCTTGGTAAACTGGAGAAGGTTCAGAGAAGCACCACAAGAATAATGAAAGGATTAGAAAAAATGCCTTACATTGATAAATTCAAGGAGCTCAATCTATTAATTTTAACAAAGAGAAGGTTAATAGGTGACTTGACTGTAAGTACCTCTAAGGGTAACACATTTAATAATGGGCTCCTCCATCTAGTAGGGAAAGATACTACACAATCAATGCTGGAAATTGAAGCTAGACAAATTCAGATGGTAAAAAAATCCATAAATTAATTAGCAATGAGACTAATTAACTGTTGAAACAATTTACAGAGGGTCATGGTGGATTTTCCATCACTGATCATTTTTAAATCAAGGTTGGCTGTTTTTCTAAAAGCCATGCTCTAGGAATTTTGGGGAAGTTCTGTCTGTGTTATACAGGAGGTCAGATTGGATGATGTTCCCTTCAAATCTGAGAATCTGTGAATTCTAGGACTGGAGATGAAGACAGCTAGAGGTGGTTGCCCCTAAGCTCCAGGGAGCAGAGGCTTAGCACTCTAGCTCTCTGCCTCTCTAGCAGCAGGTCTGGAAGGATTTTGTCAATTTCGCTTTCTGCCTGACCAGTGCTCAGAAAGCCAAATTTTTTTTTTAATTTTTCGCAAAACAGTTTTTGAAATCCCTTCCTGAAAAAAAAAGTCACATTTTTGATGTTTTGGGAAGAGACTTCCATTTTCTAGTGAGCTCTGAGGGATAATAGTGTTTTCCTGCCTCGCAGAGATATAATAAGGATAAATCCATTAAAGACTGAGGTGTTACAACAATGGAGGCCACATAAGTAACAAAGATACTTTCTTTCACCTAGCTTGAGAGGAAACTATTTCTAGGTGCTACCTGGTCATTCAGACTCAATGAGGAGTCAAACAGGACCTCAGATAGCTTTGACAAATGGATACTGTGCCTTCAATAGAAGGGGGAAATAATATCTTCAAAGTATTTCCTCTTGCCAACCAGCATCACTTCAGTATCACCTGAGTTCAGCTTGTGTCAGCTGCTCCTTGTCATCAGATGTTTGGCTGCATGTGTGTTCTTTCTATGTCCTGCCCCAGCTCTGTGTAGAGAGCTGGCACAGCAGACATTGAGCAAGCCACCCAATGACCACAAGATCTGTTAAGGTTCAAAGGCACTTTGCCAGGTTTATTGTCAACAAGACATGGTCCTAGCTCCCCGGATCAATGTCTACAGTTATACTAGCACATGTATGCCCATGACAATGGATGCAGCTCAGTGAGTAGCAGAACTTTCCATTCCCCCCTCACCTGGCCAGACACTCTTTCTGAGATACATTTTTATACACTAATACAAACAAGATATGTATTAGGGTGCCAACCATTTCCTTGTACCTGTAGGTTTGATCAAAACGTCTCTATGCATCATGCTATCATCCTGACCTTATACATGGGTCAGCATGTTCCTGCTATCTTTGCAGAATGTGTGTGGTATCGAGGTGTTCTGGTACCACCTTTCTTGAATTTGTTTGCATATATATTCTTGTGCCTAACACTACTTAGGAATGTATGATTCTGCAATATCAGCCCTGTTCTTGCCAGATGACTACTTTAACTCAGGCCTCATACCAAGTCTCTGATACATGGGCTTATGTTTCAGGCCTTCTTCCTAATACACTCTGCATACAAAAGCTGATTTCATTTCAGGCTACAACTGTCATGCATTTGTGCTAGTCCATGGAGTTGGCTGGACATACCAAGGACGGCATGTTACAAGTATGTATGCTCCCTGGAAAATCCATGTGGTGGTGAGACCCTGTACAGCCCCAAACTCAGAGATCTAGTCATAAGGCAAAAAACCTTCAATATTATAGACTTACCTTAAATACATTCCAACCAAAAAAAAGGAATATGCATCATCTATAAAACAAAACACAAACTGCCTTCTCAGATCATCTGTCCCTCAGCTCACCACCTCCAAAGGAAATAAATGAGCCGTGTAGCCTTCCCTGATAGTCAACAAATTCAGGGTCTGTCACACTGAAGGATGATGAGAAATCTAGTGTTGAGGGGCTTTTATGGAGAAAAAAGCTGGGGAATGTGGTTGGGGCTCCTAATGTCTGGAACAGCAAGGAGACAGCCCTCTTTCCCCAACCCCTTAACCTATGTATGACAAAAGGATGTTGCTCAGATAGCAGCTGTGGTTGTCTACACTGCAATAAAACACCCTTAGCTGGCCTGTGTCCACTAACTGGGACTCAGGCTGCAGGGCTATACCCCTCACAAGGTCCCAGAGCCCAGGATCCAGCTCCAGCTTGAGTCCAAACCTCTACACTACAGTATTATAACTCCAGAAGCCTGAGTCAGCTGACACAGGTCAGATGTTAGTGTTTTATTGCAACATAGACATACCCTGGAGAATCCAGGATCTAAATTTACCAGCGAGGTCTAAAAACAACCATGTTTATTAGCTGTGGACAGCATTTAAAGTCAAGCTTCATATATACACAGATGTTCTGGCAG
This sequence comes from Dermochelys coriacea, assembly GCF_009764565.3. Taxonomy (NCBI): domain Eukaryota; kingdom Metazoa; phylum Chordata; order Testudines; family Dermochelyidae; genus Dermochelys; species Dermochelys coriacea. The sequence continues at coordinate 38,207,314 of NC_050070.1, read as the reverse complement.
GGTGCTGATGGCTTCTGGAACATTAAGACAGTCAGGGCCACTAAATACTTACACCTTTAAATAGTTTGTACTACCCAATTATTATTGAAACCTACAATCCATGAGTACAAGAGAAAGCACTAACATAACTTCCAATTCTGATTTTTCCCCAGTCCACCAATATTACATCCATCTTGTCTGAACAGAGCTTCAGCTAACTAGTCTTCAGCCAGGCATCAAGCTCTGCCAAGACATAATGCTATTGCATTCTGATATCCGTAAGTACATTATTGACTCTCGTATTTAGTAAATATCATGCAAATCTTCTGATAGTCAAATAGGGCAGAGGGGAAAGGAGGGTAAGGAGACAACTCACTAGCAAAGTGTTGTATCTATAGTCCAGGGTCTCAAGCTGAGAAGTAGCATTGATTTTATTAAGAGCCATTGAAGGTAACCTCCAAAGAAAGATAATTGTGCCATTTGTGAGTTCATTATGATGTATAAATAGATGCCTGGCATGATATTTTCCTCTCCCCCAAGAAATATCAGGAATGACAGGTTTTGTCTTCCCTGTTTTTGCTTAAGGACTCATTAAGGGAAGGGGCAAGACAGTACTGAATTTTTAAGCAACAATTAAAAGTCAAAGGGACTACTTATGTGTGAAGTTATGCATGTGCATAAATTTTTGCAGGAATGGGACCTAAGGGTGAAATTTATTCCAGTGCAGAGGAACTGCATATGTCTCTGTGTCCCCAATAAGCTGCACTTCAAAGGCTTATCTGTGCTTATGAGATACACATGGCATGTGCAGGCCTGCTGGTTTGTGTGGTGAATTTCATGCTGGGTAAGGACTAGAAAAGAGGGCCCTAGTTAACATGCTTCTTTTTAAAGGTATGAAATTATGGATGACTACTCTGCACACTTTTTGAAGGGTTTAAATTCAGGATAGCTGAATTCTGCCAATAGTCCAATTTGGTTTTTCCACCAATTTTCCCAAGAAACAATCAAACAAAAAACAAACACACACACACGCCAGAGAAATTAACTGATTTGTAGTTATGACTTTTGTATATCAGACAATAAAAGCATCAAGAAAATTAAACCTTGTAATTTTGTCTAACCTTCTTGATAATGCATGGGCAATAGCTTAACCAATTTAAATTAATAGTGCAAGCAGTAAAGCAATAAAAGATGTTATTTCCCTCTCAGAATCAATATGTATCCTAATGTATGAAAGCCAAAGCTCTTATAAAAATTGTTTCAACTGTGTGTATAAACAACAAAGATAGACAGCCATGATAACATCTCCTACCTCTTTATTTTGCTTTTACTATATTTCTCTTCTGGACTTTTTTTTTTGGCAATAATATGAGTAATGAATTTAAAATAAAGTGAATTATAAAGGGCTTTTTGCAAGCAACAGAGTACTATACATAAAATGAGAAAAACTAATGTAATTTAAGAAGGCTGTTACATGGACAAAATAAACTTTTTGAGGCATTGATTTTAACAATCATGTGACACAACAGTAAAGTATAGATTCAGAAATGTAACAGCTATTATAAATGGGATTGGAGAAGGAGGCAGGGAATTGAGATTCTACCAGGTGTGTCTAAAAGCTGTTTCAAAAAAAGGTACATAAAGATTTTTCTGCCTGGTGTTTAACTTTTGTTTTAAGTGTATATGAATTTAGTACTTGTGAAAGGCCCTGGATTAGCAGATGTAACTTTAAAATGTCCATAGAGCAAGTACAGCAACAGTAGCATCTCCTTCAACAATAGCCTATCAATGTGCCTCATGCCTGATTTGAAGGGGGTCACCTATATTGATGTCAGTGAGTCATGGGTCTAGTAGCTGACGCAAGAGTTCAGCCTACCAATTAAAGCTGAATCCAGATGGGACAGGTCCAGGACTGAAACCAAAGGTCATGGCTGGGAGTCAGAAAGCAAAGTCTAAGCAAAAGGGTTAACTGGAGTTGCAGTCAGAGGGCATAGTGGAGGGTTGGAGTCAAAGAAGGAAAGAGCTGGGGGCTGGACTAGGTACAGGATAGGGCAGGAGCAAGGTTAGAGACTGTGGAGGCAGGGACAGGACCAAGCACAGTTGCAGACGAGAAAGCATTGAGCAGCCACTGGCCAGCTGCTGCTACTGAGCTAAAGTATCAGCCTGAAGACTCCTACAACCAGACAGCTTCTACCTGGGCCAGCTGTGCCCATTGGCTTTGCTGCAGGCTGGCCCTTGACAATGCCTTCCATTGACAGGGTGTACCAGACCCTGAGGCCCCCCTGCTGGAGGCCTCATAGCCCTACTATACCCAGTCCCAGGAAAAGGGCAGTAGAGATGAGTCCCTCATACTGCCTAGAGTGGCTGTGGAGAGCAGTCAGAGTCCACCAGGCCCACATAAAAGAAGCTGCTGGTCAGTTGCTGGCTAGAACCAGAGGAGTAAGAACAGTGCTCCTGGCTGTATCAGTGCTGGAACTAGGGGTGCAGCAGCGCCCCTTGGCTTGAAGTGAAATGAGCATGCAGGTATGTTTCTAGGAGATGTTTTTCCTGCCTGGATCCTCTCTCTGTCCAAGAGGAACAACGAGAGCAAAAACACAACATCCCTCACCCTGATATGAAAGTATCTTCTTTTCCCATTGGTCCTTCTGGTCAGGTGCCCACTAGGTTAATTAAACTGATTAACCCCTTACAGGTAAGGGGATTCTGTATCTGTCCAGAAGGCATTTTATGTTACTGCATACATAAGGGTTGTTACCCTTCCCTTTATATTGATAACAGGAGGTCTTGGGGAAACTGGAGCCAGATGAGGGACATCAGATCCCTGTTTGCTGTCCCTTGAGTAAAATTTGATGGATGTAAAATGGTAGCGGAGAGAGCTGTGCCTGATTTGGTGTATTCATCTTTGTGGGACAGGGCATCTGTCTTGCCATTTTGTGATCTAGGGCAGGAAGTGACAACAATTTAGTCTGGCAAAGAAAAGAGACCAATAGAGCATAATGCTGATTCTTATGGTCAGTAAGGATCTGGATTGGGAACTGAGCTCCTTCTAGAAGGTGTCCCCATTCCTCAAAAACTGTCTTTATCATAAAAAACCCCTTATCCCAGATATCATTATTTTTCTCAGCAGGGGGTTAGTTTTCATAAAAAAAGACACAGGGATGGAGTTGGTTATGAGAACCACAATGTTGTGACAGAAAACCTCCAAAGGCAAAATTTGAAATCTCTCTCTCTATGGTGAAGGGTTTGGCAGAATCTGGGTTCATTAGAATAGAAGCTGAGGTAAAATATCTTTTTAGCTAATCAAATGTGAACTGTGCCTCTGGTGAGCAGACAAAGTGGACTCCCTTTCAAGGAAGCACTGTTATTGGGGCAACGAGGTGAAAAAATTAGGGCTTTCAAGCGATTAAAAAAATTAATTGTTATTAATTGCACTGTTAAACAATAGAACACCATTGATTTAAATATTTGATGTTTTCTACATTTTCAAATATACTGATTTCAATTACAACACAGAATACAAAAAGGGTACAGTTCTCACTTTATATTTATTTTTACTACAAAAATAGTATTTCAGTTAATCTAATACAAGTACTGTAGTGCAATCTCTTTATTTTGATAGTTGAACTTACAAATATAGAATATGTACAAAAAACCTGCATTCAAAAATAAAACAATGTAAAACTGTAGAGCCTACAAGTCCAATCAGTCCTACTTCTTGTTCAGCCAAACAAGTTTGTTTACATTTCAGGAGATAATGCTGCCTGCTTCTTACTTACAATGTCACCTGAAAGTAACAGGCATTTGCATGGCACTGTCGTAGCTGGCATCGTGAGATATTTACATGCCAAATTTGCTAAAGATTCGTATGTCCTTTGCTGCTTCAACCACCATTCGAGGTGATATGAGTCCATGCAGATGACTGGTTCTGCTTGATAACGATCCAAAGCAGTGTGGACCGATGCATATTCATTTTCATCATCTGAGTCAGATGCCACCAGCAGAATGTTGGTTTTCTTTTTTGGTGGTTTAGGTTCTGTAGTTTTGGCATCAGAATATTGCTCTTTTAAGACTTCTGACAGCATGATCCACACCACATCCCTCTCAGATTTTGGAAGGTACTTCAGAATCCTAAACCTTGAGTAGAGTGATATAGCTATCTTTAGAAATTTCACATTGTTATCTTCTTTGCATTTTGTCAAATTTGCAGTGAAAGTGTTCTCAAAAACAAACATGTTCTGGGTCATCATCCGAGACTGCTATAACAAAATATATGGCAGAATGCGGGTAAAACAGAGCAGGAGACATACAATTCTCCCCAAGGAGTGCAGTCAAATTTAACTTATGCATTCTTTTTTTAAATGAGCATTATCAACATGGAAGCATATCCTCTGGAACAAAGGCTGAGGCATGAAGAGCCATATGAATCTTTAGCACATCTGGCACAAAGATCTTGCGATGCCAGTTACAACAGTGCCATGTGAATGCCTGTTCTCACTTTCAGGTGACATTGTAATTAAGTAGGCAGCATTATCTCCCATGTAAACCAAATTTGTTTCTCTTAGCAATTGGCTGAGCAAGAAGTAGGATTGAGTGGACTTGTAGGCTCAAATTTTACATGGTTTTGTTTTTGAGTGCAGTTATGTAACCAAAAAGCAAACTACATTTGGAAGTTGCAGTGTCATGATAAAGAGATTACACTAGAGTACTTGTATGAGGTGAGTTGAAAAATACTATTTCTTTTTATCATTTTTACAGTGTAAATATTTGTAATCAAAAATATAAAGTAAGCACCATACACTTTGTATTCTGTATTGTAACTGAAATATATCTATTTTAAAATTTAGAAAAACATTAAAAATATTTAATAAATTTCAATTGGTATTGTATTGTTTAACAGTGCAATTTTTTTCCTGAGTTAATTACGATTAATTGACAGCCCTAGAAATAATCCTTTGATAAAACTGGCAAACTCAAGAAAACACTTAATGCCTCCTACGACCTTTTGTGAATGCCATCTGCAGATGGCAGGTAGCTTCTGTGGGTTCATTGTTATCCCTTTAGGGGGGAAATGGTATAACCAAGGAACTTGACTGTCTTTGTCAAACTCACATTTCTCCAGTTTGGCATAAAATCTGGATTTGGGTTTTGGTGGATCTGTGGAGAACGTTCTGCATACATTGCTCATGCAGTGCCAGGTTTTCTGAAACAACAAGATTATCCAAATGGATAATCACATATTGGTCCATATATGTCCTATCAGATATCATTGACTAAATGCTGAAACATTGCCAGAGCATTACATAACCCCAAAGGAGTCACTAAATATTTCAAAATGTCCTTATCAGGTGTGGAATGCTGATTCCATTCATCACCTTTCTTGATTCGGACCAGGTTATAGGCCTCACAAAGGTCTAACTTGGTAAAAATCTTGGCTGAATGGAGCCTCTCAAAGAGTTTGTTAGTAAGTAGTGCTAGCAGTTTTAGACCATCACTTTGTTCAGAGCTCAGTAGCCAGTACAAAGGTGTAAGGAGTTATCCTTTTTGTCAAAGATTGGAGCCCCCAGCGGAGAGGTGCAGGGTCAAATGAACCCCTTCTTCAGGTTATTGTGGAGGTAGTTCTAGAGCACATGGAGTTCAGGTTCTCAGAGGGAGTATATGCAGACAAAGGGCATCTCAGCTCCAGGTTGCAGGTCAATTGGACAATTACAATTGTGATATGACACCAAATCATCTGCCCTCTTTTTACTGAGTATAGCAGAGTAATCTTGATATTTCTCCAGGATTTCTGAAGCTATCAAGGAGGTTACAGGGGTGGCAGCAGTTACCTTCAGCATTTCATATTTAGTCTCTGAATTTTCAGGCAGGTGGCAAAGATTGTATTGGGCTTCAAATCTGGAACATGGTTTTGGGAGGCAAAATTGGATGGCAGAGTCTTGATGTGAAGCATACCATGCCTAGCCCCCAGCAGGTGTGTGAATCATTGGTGGAAATGCCATGGATAACAGGGGAATGAGATACAGGAATCAGACCAAACAGCAGAACCTCCCAGTGACCCTAGAGAGTGGTAACCATCAAGGGTGCTGTTTGAGAAGTAACTGGGCTGGAGGAGAGGAGGGATTCATCAATAGACTACACCAAACTGGGGATCCTCTTGCTCCAAGTTGAAATGTTGCGAACCCAGGCAAAGTCTAAGCCCATGAAATTGCTGAAGAACTCCAAATCCATGAGTTGCCTCAGCTCAACCTCTGGTATGATGGGATGTTGTAGCCAGAGGGGGATGGGGGTGTGCTGACAGTGTCCATCCATATCCAGGGTATTGCTAGATAAGGAGAGGCACAAGGTTTTGGAGTGAGGGGTGGGGGAGGGGTCTCACAGGCTCAGCCCAGACCCCTTTATCTGTACTGAACTCTAGAGTCGTTTTGGTTGAGACACTGGTTGGTTCTTAGCAGGGCATCTCATGGTGTAGTATGCAAATTTCCCTCAATAGAGGCATGGGCCCAAAGTAGGGCTGCCAACTTTCTAATTGCAGAAAACTGAACATGCTTGCCTTGCACCCTGTTCCACCTCTTCCACAAGGCCCTGCCCCTTCTCTGAGGCCCCACCCCCAGCTCACTACATCCCCACTCCCTCTGTTTCTCGTTCTCCCCCACCCTTGCCCACTCACTCATTTTCATCAGGCTGGGGCAGGGGATTGGAGTGCAGGAGGAGGCTCCTGGGAGCAGCCAGCATGTTCCTCTGGCAGAGGTGCAGCCGGGGGTCTCTGCATGCTGTCCCTACCTGCAGGTGCCTTCCACACAGTCCCCATTGGCTGAGGTTCCTGATCAATGGAGCTGGTGCTTGGGGCGGGGGCACTGTGCAGAGACCCCGTGGCCACCTCTATCTAGGAGCCAGAGAGAATGCTGGCCACTTCTGGGAGCCTTGTGGAGGCTGGCAGGGAGCCTGTCAACCCTGCTGCACTGGCAGCGCCAACCAGACTTTTAACAGCCTGATCAGTGGTGCTGACCAGAGCTGCCATGGTCCTTTTTTTGACCAGGTGTTCTGGTCGAAAACCAGAACCCTGGCAACCCTAGCCCAAAGTACAGCCCCAGTCCTTCTCTGCATCAGAGAAACAAGGCCAGACCTAGCTGATCTGCTTGGGCATCTGTGATGAGAACACAAAAGAAGATCGGGAACTCAACTCTCTTGACAGGCAGCGTCCAGTCAGGCAGTCATCAGTACTGATACTGAATTTGACCAAGACTTCCAGCTCAGGCAGCATCTCCACCTGTGCCAGCTTGTCCTGGATTTCCTCACTTAGGGCATGTCAGAAATGAGTGTGCTGCACTGCCTTGTTCCATTTGGTGTCTGTTGCCAGGCACTGGAACTCTCAGGTAAACTTGACAACCAGCCTGTTTCCCTGATGCTGCCCTGAAGTTCATCTATACTTTAGGCTGTATTCCACTATGTCCTGTATTTTCAGAGTCATTTTCACATAATTTAAGTGGTAAGGTGATGTGATGTGTTTTAACTCTCGCATCTTAAACTAACCTGCATCATTCCCCCACTTTGAATGTGCTACTGCACTACAGGGAACAGCAAATCTATGAAATAGGTAGGTAAGTTCAAACAAGAAATAACAGTGTTCTGGTAATTCTAGTGCTAGCATGTTACACTGCTGCATGATTCAGAGATCAGTAATGCTAGACAAATTTGTTGATGTGTAGTGAGAACCAAATCCTACTTTCTCCCTTATCTCAAACCAACTTTTTAAAAAAAGTTCTGTTGTGTCTCATGTTTTTACTTAGTCTTCTTCCCTTTCTAATTTCCTCTGGAGGAATTACCTACAATAGTATGAGAAATTCTTCTTACAATATCTTCACTCAAAGCCAGGAAATAATGAAAGTCTCATGAGCAAGCCTAATCATGTGGGACTTCCATCCCCTTGGCCAGTTTGGGTATGCATCTTAACTGCTAGATGTTTTCATGTGCCTCAGAATCTTTTAGAGTTTTCCCTCTAAGTTTTCAGTCCCTGAGCTTTTTTCTTTGCTCTGAATGCAGGTGTAACTCAGTCAGTGTGTATTATGGGTCCTTCCCTATGCCCAGTCAGTAAAGGATGCGAGTCTACTGCAGACCCCATCTATAGAGCCTCTTTGTTTAACTCAAGCTGTAGAAATTCTTACTTTTAGGTCTGGGAGTGCCGGGTTTAATCCTTCATATATTGCCCAATACAGTGGCTGCTGCATACATTGGCCATTAAGAGCCAAATCCTAAGGTGCTCAGCACCTTCATCTCCCATAAACTTCAATGGAAATTTTTTTCTAAGTAGTAAAGGATAAAGACATATAAATACTGCACAATTTGGCTTCTAGTTAATAAGGACTAGTGGTAACTTGAATTCACATCCAATGGCTTAGAAGGTAGTGGAGAAATCTTCTAGGACAGAAGAACTGAGAAATCCTACAGGGCAGGCAGACTACAAATACTGTGGAGGGGGAAAAAAAAACACAAAAAAGAAGTAGCCACTTTGGCTTTACAAGGGGATGCTCAAAGATGTGAGATTAAAAAAAATACTGAAAATGAAGACAGAGCGGGGGATAGGCACTGAAAATAAAATAGTTGGTTATAGCATTCAGAGGAAAGACAAGAAATCAATGAGACAAAATAAGTGAATGCCCCAGTCAAACCTCTTCACTGCATTCTCATCTTCTGTTTCAAGTTCTTTAGCCTCATACAGTTGTACATAACTGAAAGCTTGTCTAAACATGTGCATTGATTGGTCTGTGTAGATGCTGCTGGTGTGCTTAATGTAGTGTTGTTTGAAACAGTACTATATTATAGCACACTAGAGAAACTTAGTGCAAGCAGCAGAGTCTACACAAAACAACTGATGCACAAGACATTAGTGCTTTTTAAAAATCATATCCCCAGAAAGCACATTACTACACTATGCAGACAAGTCCTTATTCTCTTCATACTGCTTTTGTTTCTTGGCACTTGTTTCTTTTCATTCCTCATTCTGACCCCTTCTTACCACACATGCAACAAAACTAATCATTTCATTCATGACTGCCTTTTGCCCTTTTATAAAAATCTACTGTCTCTTCTCCTGCCAAAACTGCAACCATTCTTAGGTGCCAAAATTCCAAACCAAGTGTCCAAAGCCCCAAATTCCCCTTAACCTGATCCATAAAATAAATAGAGCTTACTATCTAATTAAACAATATAAGAGATCCTATAGTGATTTATTTTTCCACTTATAAATTAAGTGAATAAAAATCCCTCCATTTACTTGAAACGGACTCAGAAGTCAGGCACAATCATAGGAGCCTCTGTTACTGAACAAAGAGTTCATCTTGACTGGGCCTTAATTATAATCTGATTTACACTGGAACTTGCAATGTTTATTTGAATACATATTGTCAAGAGTAAAGATGACACATTAATAAGCAAAATCTAAAAACTAAAAATACCCAGTTCTTTCCTTAGCACTTAACTGTATCACTTTCAGAGAATAATTTTAGGGCCAGATTTTGGGCCCTCTAACCTCCTTGCATAATGATGTAAAAGACTTAAGCACAAGAAACATTGGAGTCATAGTGCAGTCAACTGTGTGAAGCCCTCAAGGGGGCTTAGCTTGTGTGGGAGAGCAAGTGCCATGACCTTGTTCTTCCCACTATCTTTCACACCAGATGGCTTTGCAGGGCCAGTGCTAGGGAGTAAAATGCATGCAACACCATGTTAAAAAATTGGTAATTCCTAAACATGTTTCTTCAGTGACCCAGAAAGCATTTTATCGACTGTAACCTCTGCAGACAGGATGCCTCTGGATTGATGTTCCTCTGAATCCCCTCCTGGAATGCAACTGTGGCGCCTTAAAATCCAATATCCTTTCAGGCTAAATGTTAGTATTACTAGAATCCATGACAATACTCCCACTGACTTCAATGGGACCACTGTTTGGCCCCTACGGCTACATTCTGCTCTCATTTATGTGGCCTAAATCTGTATTTCTTTCACTTACTTTGTGGGAATGAGAGCAGAATTTGGGCTTCCAGGTTTAAATTAGTGAAGGTATTTAATCAAAGCAAGTACATATTCCCATTATGACCACATATGTTCTTTCAATTTAACCAAGCAATACAAATCTATCCTTCACCTACCTTTTTTTAGTTAGAGTTGCATGAATCTTAATGTTGTGTCTTTAGGAACCTTCTTCAGTAATGATGAAAAAGTGCATGTCACAAAATATTTGAAAAAGGGGTGGAGCCTGTTCTCCAACTGGAGAAAATGCAGAGTGGATGTGCTCTCATTTTGAAAGTTTAACTTTCTATTTTACTGTTGCCTTTGCAAAGATAAACTTTACCAAACTGTTGGAAGACTACAATGAGGAAACTGAGGGGCAAGTCTGAGCAAAAGGCAAAATGCCCCAAAGCATTTTTATTTTTAAAAATAAATGTAACATCTTCTAGGATCCTCAGAGCTACTTGGAAAAGGGTGTAGCAACATTTGGATAAACTCTCAGTATTCAAAACTCAGCTAAGAGCTACTGATGAGAAGATTCATTCATATAAATAGTCTATCACATGGGGATGTCGCTTTGACAGATCAGTAAATACTAGTTTCAGCAATGTGTGCCATACATACTGTTCAAAGACATCAGGCACATTGAAATGCTAAGTGTGATTTGTAAATCATATCCAGATGGCTTGATGGTGTGATAGAAATGTTTTATTTGGGCTGAAATTTTATTGTGTCATCTATAATCTGCTTGGCAGCAGAACAAGTATGAGGCAGTTAATTCGTATACCATACATTAAAGATTAGATCAAGCCTCTGTATTTTCTTCAGTTTTCATGACCATGGACCCATTTCATTATTGTCAAATCTTGGTGAGATAATGAGAGGGGGAATCTAATAGTTTCATAGAACTAGTTAAATCAAAATGAAGCTACCATTTCAAACAGATGATTGCATTCCAAGGTGACTGATGCATCAAAAGTGAATCAAGGCAGTGTCTATACTGGCTATGTGAAATATTGCCCACGTGCAGCAGACTTTACTTTCATCATTTGCAGTTTGTGTGCATGAGGAGGGGCACAAATTTTTCTTCTGATGGAACTTTAATGTCAAAGTTCATTGTTGAAAGTTTTTTTCCTCCCCCCCATTTCTCCAAAGCACCACATCCCATTATTTTCCCCTACTCTTCCCCTGGGACTTCATGCCCTGTTTTTCTCCCTGAACAGAAACCTCCTGGTCCCAAGTAATCACAGAGACCAAGCAGTGCTGATGTGGAGAAGGACCATCAAAACCCATCTAAATCTACTATGTGACTGATACTGAAGTTGCTTCTCATGTGAGGAACTGCTCATCAGTGGGGGTAAGGGGTTCAGTATGACTATCCATGTGCAGAATTGCTCATCAGTGGGGGTAAGGGGTTAGGAAATCTCATTAGACCACTTCCCAACCAGAACCATATCTCTCTCATAGGTTTCAGAGTAGCAGCCATGTTAGTCACAGAGGTCTATTTTTAAATGCAGTTTATAATAGTATTTATCGGACTTACTTGATTAAGCATTTCTCTTTAATGCCTTCTACAGTCTGGCCATGTTTTTGAAGAAGAGATGAAACTATCCCACACACAGAAAAAATCAATCAATTTGTATCTCACTATGTGGCTACAACTTCACTACTGCCTGAAAAGAAATATACTTTGTTATTTGTGAAATAGAGCTACAGATATGCTAGAACAATTGTTAGTTCAGTATACCATAACTTGTTTTGTTTTAAGTGTCTTGCTTGTATAAATCTCAATGTCACTTGATTTTTATATTGAAAGTATCAATGTATAAAGTTTATTCGCTATAATTTTGTTCTCTCAATCATCTCAGTTTATATCTTCTCAGCCACTTAAAATCCACATACCCATCAATATATACTATAGTAGATTTTAAGAGCAGCTGAATATTGATTATGTACAGTTTCTGGTTTGTGTGAATAATGGAAACATAGAAGATGGGAAGGAAACAGAGGTCCACCAGTGATCATACTCCTAAAATCACAAGAGCTGATTATGTGGCCCACCTCATCTTAATAGATGAGCCCTGCTCAGTGTTTATAGAAAGATCAAAAATCCTCTAGAGTTCCTGTCATCTTCTTATTTATTTCCTATAGTGTTTAGAGGTCCCAAGGAAGATCAAGATCCAATTATGCTAGGCACTATAAACACCCAGTAAAAGACTGTTCTTGCCTTGAAGAGCTTATTAGCTAAAGAGACAAGGAGTAGAAGAAAGGAAGTATTATTAGCCCCCATTTTATAGAATGGGGAGACTGTCACATGATATAGGGATAATAGAATGTGTTCACGCAATATATTCATAGAACAAACTTCAGTTTCACCTGTAGCTTACTGCCAAAGCCCATTGTAGACAGCAGTATGTCAGTCCACATCTGTTACTGGTACTCTGTAGGTGGGCATAATGCCTTCACAAATACAGGGTGCAACTTGTGCTCACCTTAGTGTGGACCCATTGTTGAAGGACAGAGCATGGTAGGGAAACAAAAGGATTAATGGTGTGCTGGCCTCAGCACATGGGCAAGAAAGGAAAGACCTTTCAGTTTGCCTCCCCAATTGCTCACAGGGCTGGCCACAGTTGAGCCCTTTATCTAACATGCAGTCATATATTGCATCTTTCTATGTGGCCCTTTTTTGTATATCCTACCAGAATTCCCTTTCATTATGATATAAATGATATATGAAATCTAATATTAGTTTTTATCACATTGGGCCAAACCATTCCCTCCAGTCATGATAGAAGAACAAAGGCAACAAATTCCTGGCCCCAATTGGTTGGTATAAGCCATCAGTAGATTTGTGTCAGTCCTAGAGCAATGAGGAAATCACTGGGATCTGTTGACCAAACTAAGCCAAAGCCCCATGATTCTTCATGGCACTGTTGACCAAACTCAACCAAAGTAACAGATGACTTTGTGTATAGGCAATGTGACGGTCTACACCCTACCCTCATCACACAAACAGGGGGTTGAGAGCAGAAGAGCACCACCCACGAGACCTCTCCCAGGCGTTCTAGATGACTGGATCAAGGTCTAAAGTCCAAAATACAGGTGAGGGCCCCTAGGGTCAGGGCAGCATAGCATAGCAACCAGCATTCAATGAAGCCACCCTTGGGTTACAGGGCAGCATGGCCTAGTGGCCAGAGTTCAATAGGGGGTGGGGTATCCACCAAGGGGTGTGGCAGCCCCAGCAGGGGGGCCCAGGCCCACCCAACTCCACCAGGCCCCAACCCACAGCCCTAACAGTGATGGAACAATTTGCTGCTGACTCAGCAGCAGGGGTTCCCACTGAAACACACTAAGGTTTCCTGTGTAGGAGGTACCACTCCATCACCCTCCCTGGGTCACTTCCCACCAGTATCTGTGTTGGGGTCTCCCACGTGGCTTTGGATTCTCCATAATCAGTTGTGCCAGTTGCCTCCTGTGGCTCCTCCAGTTGCTGGGGTTCAAGTGAGCCTGGGGAGGCTGTGATTCTCAGCATAGTCAGAGGCTGTTACCGGCCCAGCCTCCCACAGGAGCTTCCCAGACAGGTCCTTCCCCTGAAGCCTCCAGCCCAGAATGAGTGGGGCTTCCTCCCTTTATACTGCTAGAGCATTTGGAGCATGTCCAATCCCTCCAGGGAGGTGGGACTTCTGCTGTCAATAATATGGGCTTAACCCTTTCTGGGCTAGTGTGGGGTAAGCAGACCCCATCACAGGCTAGGAGAAAAGAAACTACTGACTGAAAAGCTATAAACCTGATGTTGTAATGTTACCATATAAGAAATAGAATTTATTGGAATCTGTTAACTCTGAGCTTTCACAAACAGAGCCAAATGGAATCTATAAAACTGAGCTATCACAAACAAAAATATTAACAAGTAAAGTAAATAGCTTTATTTCTAACTACCAGTTTATCTGGATAAACTGTACTGGTAGCTAAGAGTAAGCCAGTAATAGCCTATATTGTATTCGTGTATCTATGCTAAATTGTATACTTGCAAATAGTCATAGAGAACTTTTATAAAAATGAGCTTCTGTAAATTGTATAACCAAGGGGAAATATAGAGTATTGTAATTTCAGGGCTAAGTATGAAGACATAGCAGGCAAACAAACAGATGTATTCAGATCTATTCTGCTTTTACAAGCAATTGTTGTATAAATATCAAACTGTATTGTAATGTTTGCGTGACTCCTGCTCCACGTACTGCAGGTGAATGATAGATGCCTCTTTTTGTGAAATATGTAAGGAGGTAGATAAAAACAAGTATGCAAAGTTTATCATATTAGTGACAATAATTGACAATTTTAATGGTGTACACAGTATGCAATATCAACATGTATATACATAATATATTGTATGGTTTCAGAGTAGCAGCCATGTTAGTCTGTATTCGCAAAAAAAAAAGGGAGTACTTGTGGCACCCTAGAGACTAAAATTTATTAGAGCATAAGCTTTCGTGAGCTACAGCTCACTTCATCGGATGCATTTGGTGGAAAAAACAGAGGGGAGATTGATATACACACACAGAACATGAAACAATGGGTTTATAATACACACTATAAGGAGAGTGATCACTTAAGATAAGCCATCACCAGCAGCAGGGGGGGGAAAGGAGGAAAACCTTTCATGGTGACAAGCAAGGTAGGATATTTCCGGCAGTTAACAAGAATAGCTGAGGAACAGTGGGGGGTGGGTGGCAGGGAGAAATACCATGGGGAAATAGTTTTACTTTGTGTAATGACTCATCCATTCCCAGTCTCTATTCAAGCCTAAGTTAATTGTATCCAGTTTGCAAATTAATTCCAATTCAGCAGTCTCTCGTTGGAGTCTGTTTTTGAAGCTTTTTTGTTGAAGGATAGCCACTCTTAGGTCTGTAATCGAGTGACCAGAGAGATTGAAGTGTTCTCCAACTGGTTTTTGAATGTTATAATTCTTGACGTCTGATTTGTGTCCATTCATTCTTTTACGTAGAGACTGATCAACATCCTCTACAGCAAACAGGGAAAGATTAAGAATGAGCTTTCAAAACTGGATACTCTCATAAAGAACCAACTTTCCACACAAACTTCCTCATGGCTGGACTTTACAAAAACTAGACAAGCCATTTACAACACACACTTTGCGTCTCTACAAAAGAAAAAGGACACTAAGCTATCTAAACTACTACATGCCACAAGGGGCCACAACAGTGGTTCCCGTAACCCACCCAGCAATATTGTTAATCTATCCAACTATACTCTTAGGACAGATTCTTCTGCTGGGCTATCTTGGGGCCTCTCCTTTTGCCCCTCCACCCCCACGAACATGATACAGTTCTGTGGTGACCTAGAATCCTATTTTTGATGTCTCCGACTCAAGGAATATTTCCAACACACCTCTGACCAACATATTAACCCACAGAGATCTTCCTACCAACACTACAAAAAGAAGGATTCTGGGTGGACTCCTCCTGAAGGTCGAAACAGCAGACTGGACTTCTACATAGAGTGCTTCTGCCGACATGCACGAGCTGAAATTGTGGAAAAGCAGCATCGCTTGCCCCATAACCTCTCTTTTTTTATATTCTTTTTGTGAATATATTGTATGTTTCTCTATAACTATAAGCTCTTTCCAAGATGCTTTTATTTCTGCTAAGTTGTATCAAGAAGCAGATGTCTCTAAACTTTGCTGACTTCTGGAGTGCTATAATCAAAACAAGATTGCTACCTCCTGTAATCTCCATCCTGCAGATGAGAGATTATTTTCTAAAGTCCAAAATACAGGTGAGTGCCCCTAGGGTCAGGGCAGCATGGCCTGGGGTGCAGGGCAGCATTCAATGGAGCCACCTTTGGGGTGCAGGGCAGCATGGCCTAGCGGCCAGAGTTCAATAGGGCATGAGGTGCCCACCAAGGGGTGTGGCAGCCCCAGCAGGCCCCCTGTGGGGTGCCCACCCAGGGATGTGGCAGCCCCAGCAGGGGGGGCCCAGGCCCACCCAACTCCACCAGGCCCCAACCCACAGCCCTAACAGTGATGGAACAATTTGCTGCTGACTCAGCAGTGGGGGTTTCTACTGAAACACACTAAGGTTTCCCGGGTGGGAGGTACCACTCCATCACTCTCCCTGGGTCACTTCCCACCAGTATCTACAGTGGGGTCTCCCATGAGGCTTTGGATTATTTGGAAATAAGAGGAATAAAACCTGTCAAGAAATAAGTTGAATACTTTGATGAGGTCTGCAAAACATGCACAAATTATTTTGGACAGATAGATTATCTGTAGCTGGGTCCTTGCATAGATGTTCCTTTTTCTTTGAAAATGTGTCAAAGTAGTGAGATAAGAGATGAGTGGTAGGTGTGCAATAATACAGAGAAATTCTGAAACATTTTTTGTCTGTGGTAAACATTAATATATATAGGAATGACTCAAACTCTGAAACAGTCTAACCAGCTGCACTTCTGTCTTCTGGATGGGTTGATAATATATTGAACCTTCCTTTCTATGTAATGTTGCATTATAGAATCATAGGACTGGAATCGAGAGGTCATCTAGTCCAATCCCCTGCACTCATGACAGGACTAAATATTACCTAAACCGTTCCTGACAGGTGTTTATCTAAACTGCTCTTAAAAATCTTCAATAATGGAGATTCCACAAACTCCCTAGGCAATTTATTCCAGTGCTTAACTACCCTGATAGTTAGGAAGTTTTTCCTAATGTCCAACCTAATCCTCCTTTGCTGCAATTTAAGCCCATTGCTTCTTGTCCTATCCTTGGAGGTTAAGAGCAACAATTCTTCTCCCTCCTCCTTGTAACAACCTTTTATGTACTTTAAAACTGTTACCATGTCCCCTCTCAGTCTTCTCTTTTCTAGACTAAATAAGCCCAAGTTTTTCAGTCTTCCCTCATAGGTCATGTTTTCTAGACCTTTAATTATTTTTGTTGCTCTTCGCTGGACTTCCTCCAATTTGTCCACATCTTTCCTGAAATGTGGCACCCTGAACTGGACACAATACTCCAGTTGAGGCCTAATCAGCACAGAGTAGAGTGGAAGAATGACTTCTCATGTCTTCCTTGCAATGCTCCTGCTAATATATCTCAAACGATGTTTGCTTTTTTTGTAACAGTGCTACACTATTGACTCGTATTTACCTTGTGGTCCACTATCACCCCCAGATCCCCTTCCTCAGGATTCCTTCCTAGGCAGTCAGTTCTCATTTTGTATGTATGCAACTGATCCTTCCTAAACGAAGTACTTTGCATTTGTCCTTATTAAATTTCATCCTATTTACTTCAGACCATTTTTCTAGTTTGTCCAGATTCTTTTGAATTTTTATCCTATCCTCCAAAGCACTTGCAACCCTTCCCACCTTGGTATCATCCACAGACGTCTATGCCACTATCTAAAACATTGATGAAGATATTGAACAGAACTATACCCAGAACTGATCTTTGGGGGACCCCACTCATTATGTCCTTCCAGCATGATTGTGAACCACTGGTAACTACTCCCTGGGAACAGTTTTCCAACCAATTTTGCGCCCACCTTATAGTAGCTCCATCTAAATTGGATTTCCCTAGTTTATGAGAAGGTCAAGGGAGACAATATCAAAAGCTTTACTAAAGTCAAGAGATACCATGTTTACTGCTTCCCACCATCCACAAGGCTTGTTACCCTGTCAAAGAAAGCTATCAGGTTGGTTTGATGTGATTTGTTCTTAAATATATCCTAACTGTTACTTACCACCTTATTATCTTCTAGATGTTTGCAAATTGATTGCTTAATTATATTCTCCATTGTCTTTCTGTGTACAGAAGTTAAGCTGACTAGTCTGTAATTCCCCGGGTTGTCCTTATTTCCCTTTTTATAGAGGGGCACTATATTTGCCCTTTTCCAGTCTTCTGGAATCTCTCCCATCTTCCATGACTTTTCAAAGATAATCGCTAATGGCTCAGATATCTCTTAAGTCAGCTCCTTGAATATTCTAGGAAGTATTTCATCAGGCCCTGGTGACTTGAAGACATCAATTTGTCTAAATAATTTTTAACTTGTTCTTGCTTTCCCTATTTAGCCTCTTTTGATCCTACCTCATTTTCATTGGTATTTACTATGTTAGATGTCCAGTCGCTACTGACCTTCTTGGTGAAAACCGAAATAAAGACAACATTAAGCACCTCTGCCATTTCCATATTTTGTTATTATCCCGCCCCCTCATTGAGTAATGGGCCTACTCTGTCCTTGGTCTTCCTCTTGCTTTTAATGTATTTGTAGAATGTTTTCTTATTACCCTTTGTCTCTAGCTAGTTTGATTTAGTTTTGTGCCTTGGCCTTTCTAATTTTGTCCTTACAGACTTGTGTTATTTGTTTATATTCATCCTTTGTAATCTGACCTAGTTTCCACTTTTTGTGGAACTCTTTTCATTTTTAGATCATTGAAGATCTCTTCATTAAGCCATGGTGGTCTCTTGCCATACTTCCTATCTTTCCTGTGCAGTGGGATAGTTTGCTCTTGTTCCCTTAATAATGTCTCTTTGAAAAACTGCCAACTGTCTTCAGTTGTTTTTCCCATGGGACCTTACCTACCAACTCCGAGTTTGCTAAAGTCTGCCTTCTTGAAATCCATTGTCTTTATTTTGCTGGTCTCCCTCCTACCATTCCTTAGAATCATGAACTCAACTATTTCATGATCACTTACACCCAAACTGCCTTCCACTTTCAAGTATTCAACCAGTTCCTCCCTATTTGTCAAAATCAATCTAGAACAGCCTCTCCCCAGTAGCTTTCTTCACCTTCTGAAATAAAAAATTGTCTCCAATACATTCCAAGAACTTGACTGATAGTTTTTAGTTAATACAAAATGATTAAGCCTAATTTACATCCCATGTTATTAATTTATATTAAATAATACCCATAACAGGTTTGCCTAGGCAGACTAGTCCTTGGGTGGTGCAACTCACATGACACTCTTGCTTTTGGCTAGACTTAAAATACATTTTAGCCCAGAGTTATGTTGTTCTTGTCCATACTCAGATCCCTCTATATCACTTATAGCCTGACATATATCCTATCAAAGGAATCCTTTATTAAACCTAAATAGTGAAGAGAAATGTCATTGATAAAATGAGTGTAGGCTTACAAGAGGTAGATAATGTCCCTTGAAAAGATGTTGCTGTGAAGCTCCTGTTGTCAGTTCCTCAGGCAATCTCATTATCTGGTATGATTACAAAGCCTGGAGCATAACCTGTTTGTTTGACTTGACACCTACAAACAATTGTGTTTAAGATCACTTTTGTTGTGTCCTTGTAAGTAATGCAGTATGTTACCAAATCAGACTGCAGTTGAGTGCTCATTTGCCAACTGTAGGGCCATATTTTGCTATCAGTTTCACAGGTGTAAATGTGGACTGGTTTCAATGACTTCAGGATTTACACTGGTGTAAGTGGGCATGGAATTCAGCCCTTAGATTTTAAAAGCCTCTCCTTGTCCCTAAACTTTAATCAAACTATAAAATACAGTTGATTTATGGCTATATTATACATATTGTTCATTACTGCAGTTCAGGTCAAATATAGTTGTAAATAAATTTCAGTAAATTATAGACATGGGGTTAGTAGTTCCTAATTAATAAATCTGGTTTATACTAGAAGATCTTCAAGCCCATTCAGTGGTATTGAAGGTTATTATTCTCAGTTCAATGTAGTTTCCAGTTCCATATACTTAGACTTTTTTTCTTTTTACATTAAAGTAGATGTTTCAAGCAATTAGATTTGAAATCAACTGATATTGTCTATTTTTAAAGTTAATAAAACATCAGTAAGGACATATTTTGTATATATTTTTATAATATCAAATATTCTCTCATGGCCTGTAGCTAAAAGATAAGTGGCAGGAATTGTACAATTGGGACATTTTTTCTATTTGCCATTAAAATAATACTATATGTGGAATTATCTCTTTGCATACCTTGTGATAAATGCAGTGAAGCAAAAGAACATTCTAATGGTGTTAATTACAAATATACATTCTAAAAGTCTATTGCCTACTAAGGAAAACACTGGCTGGACTTTAATTACATCAATATACTATATTCAACAGAGAAGATAAATCTTACATTTCTTGGAGGACACTTGGTAACGTTGACACATATTAATGGAAATACTTAGATGATACTTAAAATGCATCTCATGGGATTAGCACATTGGTTTTTGACTTCTAGAAAACTGAGTAATAATCACAAGACAAAATGAGTTTGGTTACGTTCATCTGAAGATTTCTATCACTTGTTTCCATTAGCTTCAAATTGATCATATCCCAAAGCACCATAATATTTAGTACAGTTGATAGTCTATGCTCAAGAGACTCTCAGGCCTGCAATATAGGGGGTATTATAATGTAGGTTTGAAATTAATTGACAGAGCTACATGGAGACTTGTGAATTGGCACTTAGGCAGTGTTCTTGTTTTTTCACTATTCCAAGTATTAAAGTTACTCCCCCCCCCACAAGTGTGCTAACTGTTTAACATATTTTGCAGCGTGACAAAGCTCCAACCTTGTCTCAGTGGGTCCCATGGTTCCAGGGACATGTACACTTGCCTTAGAGGTTCACTGTGACCCTCCACATAACCCTTCTCTCTCTAGAGGAAATGGTCACAACCTACTGAGCCATTTTCATCAGAAGCCAGCAAGGGAGGTGGGAAGAAGCAACCCTCCCTCACACAGTCTCTGTTGTCTCACAGTTTCTGTGATTAATCATGGAGAATGGGGGGGAGCCCAGGCCCACCCTCTACTCCAGGCTCCAGCCCAGGGACCCTAATCATACCAGCTATTGGTAGCTGACCTTTTGAAACAGTACAAGTACAATTCCCTGTGCCACTTCCCACAGCAGCCCCCACTTCCTCAATATCTACTTCACCCTTACCTCAGAGCCTCCTGCTTTGTGCCTGATAGGGTTTGAACTGCCCAGTTTCTCCAGCAGCACAGATTCTTGCTCCAGCTCCACACCCACACCACACTGACTAACTTGGAGGCTTTTAACTACTTCCAGCCAGCCCTTGATTGGCTTCAGGTGTCCCAATCAATTTGACTATCTCCACTGCTTTCTAGACAGATCTTAATTGTCCCCAGGTGTCTTGATTAACCAGGAGCAACTGCCATTTGGTTACCATGTTACCAGGGATTTGTTTAGCCTGGGGCAAACATATCTGTTCCTCATTACTTTCCTATAGCCAACTGGCCTTGCCCCGTCACAGTAGATAAGTCTTTTTTCTTTGTTTTACCTCTCACATCATAAAATAATATAGGCAATAGATTCTTTACAACAGAAAATAAAATAACTTTGATGCTTATATAACATTTTACCTCAGATGATTGCTCAGTGGATTTGTGTTTGTAAAGAAAATATCAAATGGAGACAATAAGGCATAGTGTTTAGATCATTTCACTAAAGCCGCAGAGTCAGAGTCAGACATAAAACGAGAGTTCAGGTGATCCTGCATCTAAATTCTGTGTTTAGTCCACTAGACAAGGTTTCGAGCACAATTTTTGGTGGGGTGGGGTTTAGGGGGGATATTTTAATTTCCCAGATAAAAATTCTAGGCCAAATGCTACTAATAATGTAGGGCCAATTCTTGGATATGATAGCCAACAGATTTCTTCACCAAATAACAGGTTTCAGAGTAGCAGCCGTGTTAGTCTGTATTCACAAAAAGAAAAGGAGTACTTTTAGCACCTTAGAGACTAACAAATTTATTTGAGCATAATGCATCTGATGAAGTGAGCTGTAGTTCACAAAACCTTATGCTCAAATAAATTTGTTAGTCTCTAAGGTGCCACAAGTCATTATACTAGTCACCATCTAGCTTCCGTTCCCTGGGGTGAACTGCAGTATAATTGCCACTCATCACCGGCAAGGAGGGTTTGGACTGGCTGTCCCCTGCAACCCCAGTACCTATTTAGCCTTGCACTAGGCCTGCAGCCTGCGGGATTTCCAGGCTGGAGCTCCCCAGCTCCTCTGGCCTTCCCCCAGCCCTGCTCCAGTCAAGGTACCCTACTCAGCTAGCAGCAGCCAGGTCCCTCCCTCTCAAAAGGCTAGAGAGAGAGTCTCTGCCCTGGTTTACACTAGGTGTTGAGGTCAAACTTAGCAGTGTTAAATCGATTTAACCCTGCACCTGTCCACATGACAAAGCCCTTTTTTTCGACTTAAAGGGCTCTTAAAATCGATTTCCTTACTCCACCCCCGACAAGGGGATTAGCGCTGACATCGGTTTTGCTGGGTTGATTTTGGGGTACTCTGGATGCAATTAGACAGTATTGGCCTCTGGGAGCTATCCCATAGTGCTCCATTGTGACTGCTCTGGACAGCACTCTCAACTCAGATGCACTGACCCGGTAGACAGGAAAAGGCCTGCGAACTTTTGAATTTCAATTTCCTGTTTGGCCAGTGTGGCAAGCTGCAGGTGACCATGCAGAGCTCATCAGCAGAGGTGACCACGATGGAGTCCTGGAATCGCAAAAGAGCTGCAGCATGGACTGAATGGGAGGTATGGGATCCGATCGCTGTATGGGGAGAGGAATCCGTGCTATCAGAACTATGTTCCAGTTTTCAAAATGCCAAAACATTTGTGAAAATCTCCCAGGGCATGAAGGACAGAGGCCATAACAGGGACCCAAAGCAGTGCCGCGTGAAACTTAAGGAGCTGAGGCAAGCCTACCAGAAAACCAGAGAGGCGAACGGCCTCTCCGGGTCAGAGCCCCAAACATGCTGCTTCTATGATGAGCTGCATGCCATTTTAAGGGGTTCAGCCACCACTACCCCAGCCATGTTGTTTGACTCCTTCAATGGAGATGGAGGCAACACGGAAGCAGGTTTTGGGGATGAGGAAGACGATGATGATGAGGTTGTAGATAGCTCACAGCAAACAAGCGGAGAAACCAGTTTTCCTGACAGCCAGGAACTGTTTCTCACCCTGGACCTGGAGCCAATACCCCCCGAACCCACCCAAGGCTGCATCCCGGACCCGCCAGGTGGAGAAGGGACCTCTGGTGAGTGTACCTTTTAAAATATTATACTAAGGTTTAAAATACTAATAATACTAAGGTTTAAAAGCCAGCATGTTTAATGATTAATTTGCCCTGGCATTCGTGGCTCTCCTGATATACTCCCAAAGCCTTTGCAAAAGTTTTCTGGGGAGAGCAGCCTTATTCCATCCACCATGGTAGGACACTTTACTACTCCAGGCCAGTAGCACATACTCGGGAATCATTGTAGAACAAAGCATTGCAGTGTATGTTTGCTGCCGTTCAAACAACATCCGTTCTTTATCTCTCTGTATTATCCTCAGGAGAGTGATATCATTCATGGTCACCTGGTTGAAATAGGGTGCTTTTCTTAAGGGGACATTCAGAGGTGCCTGTTCCTGCTGGGCTGTTTGCCTATGGCTGAACAGAAATGTTCCCCACTGTTAGCCACGTGGTGGGGGAAGGCAAAATGCAACCTTGGAACAAAAGCACATGTGCTATGTATGTAATGTTAACAGCAAAGTTTACCGTGAAAGAGTGTACCCATTGTTCTATAAAATGTGTCTTTTTAAATACTACTGTCCCTTTTCTTTTCCTCCACCAGCTGCATGTGTTTCAAGGATCACAGGATCTTCTCCTTCCCAGAGGCTAGCGAAGATTAGAAGGCGAAAAAAATGCACTTGCGATGAAATGTTCTCTGAGCTTATGCTGTCCTCCCACACTGACAGAGCACAGACGAATGCATGGAGGCAGACAATGTCAGAGTGCAGGAAAGCACAAAATGACTGGGAGGAGAGGTGGTGGGCTGAAGAGAGTAAGTGGCGGGCTGAAGAGAGGGCTGAAGCTGAAAGGTGGCGGCAGCGTGATGAGAGGAGGCAGGATTCAATGCTGAGGCTGCTGGAGGATCAAACTAATATGCTCCAGCGTATAGTTGAGCTGCAGAAAAGGCAGCAGGAGCACAGACCACCGCTACAGCCCCGGTGTAACCAACCATCCTACTCCCCAAGTTCCATAGCCTCCTCACCCAGACGCCCAAGAATGTGGTGAGGGGAGCCTCTGGCCACCCAGTCACTCCACCCTAGAAGATTGCCCAAGTAACAGAAGGCTGGCATTCAATAAGTTTTAAAGTTTGAAACTTTTAAAGTGCTGTGTGGCCTTGTCCTTCCCTCCTCCACCACCCTTCCTGGGCTACCTTAGTAATTATCCCCCTATTTGTGTGATGAGTTAATAAAGAATACATGAATGTGAAGCAACAATGACTTTATTGCCTTTGCAAGTGGTGATTGAAGGGCGGTGGGGAGGATGGTTAGCTTACAGGGAAGTAGAGTGAACCAAGGGGAGAGGGGTTTCATCAAGGAGAAACAAACAGAACTTTCACACCGTAGCCTGGCCAGTCATGAAACTGGTTTTCAAAGCTTCTCTGATGCGCACTGCACCCGCCTGTGCTCTTCTAACTGCCCTGGTGTCGGGCTGCGCGTAACCAGCAGCCAGGCGATTTGCCTCAACCTCCCACCCCGCCATAAATGTCTCCCCCTTACTCTCACAGATATTGTGGAGTGCACAGCAAGCAGTAATAATGTGGGAATATTGGTTTCGTTGAGGTCTAACTGAGTGAGTAAACTGCACCAGCGCACTTTTAAACATCCAAATGCACATTCTACCGCCATTCTGCACTTGCTCAGCCTGTAGTTGAACAGCTCCTGACTACTCTCCAGGCTGCCTATGTATGGCTTCATGAGCCATGGCATTAAGGGGTAGACTGGATCCCCAAGGATAACTATAGGCATTTCAACATCCTCAACGGTTATTTTCTGGTCTGGGAAGAAAGTCCCTTCCTGTAACTTTTGAAACAGACCAGAGTTCCTGAAGATGCGAGCATTATGTACCTTTCCCGGCCATCCCACGTTGATGTTGGTGAAATGTCCCTTGTGATCCACCAGTGCTTGCAGCACCATTGAAAAGTACCCCTTGCGGTTTATGTACTCGCTGACTTGGTGCTCCGGTGCCAAGATAGGGATATGGGTTCCGTCTATGGCCCCACCGCAGTTAGGGAATCCCATTGTGGCAAAGCCATCCACTATGATCTGCACATTTCTCAAGGTCACTACCCTTGATATCAGCAAATCTTTGATTGCATTGGCTACTTGCATCACAGCAGCCCCCACAGTAGATTTGTCCACTCCAAATTGCCACTATTTGGCTATTACCGCTCGCTTCTCAACTGTGAGGGCTGCTCTCACCTTGGTATTCTTGCGCCTCAGGGCAGGGGAAAGCAAGTCACAAAGTTCCATGAAAGTGCCCTTACGCATGCAAAAGTTTTGCAGTCACTGGGAATCGTCCCAGACCTGCAACGCTATGCAGTCCCACCAGTCTGTGCTTGTTTCCTGAGCCCAGAATTGGCATTCCACCACATGAGCCTGCACCATTAGCACCATGATGCCCACATTGCCAGGGCACATGCTTTGAGAGAAGTCTGTGTCCATGTCCTCATCACTCTTGTAACCGCGCAGACGTCGCCTACTCACCCGGTTTTGCTTTGCCAGGTTCTGGTGCTGCATGTACTGCTGGATAATGCGTGTGGTGTTTAATGTGCTCCTAATTGCCAAAGTGATCTGAGCGGCTCCATGCTTGCTGTGGTATGGCATCTGCCAGAAAAAAGGCACGGAACAATTGTCTGCTGTTGCCCTGATTGAGGGAGGGGCGACTGACGACATGGCTTACAGGGTTGGCTTACAGGGAATTAAAATCAACAAAGGGGGTGGCTTTGCGAGAAACTGAATGGCCGCCTCAAGGATAAAACTCAAAACTGGGTTTAGCAGGCTGTTGATTTCACAGAGGGAGGGAGGAAGGAGAAAATGAATACAAAACAAATCTGGTCTATTTCTTGTTTTGAGCCACTTCATCTATCTTTATACATCTTGCTGGCAGCAGACTGTGCAGTACAACCACTAGCCATCGTCACCTGCTGGGTGCTCGGCAGAAGACGATGCAGTATGACTGCTGACCATCATCTTCTGCTGGCTGCAGATTAAAAGACAGTGCACTGCAGGTAGGACTCAGTCGCCAGAGATGAAACAAGGGAAATGACCTGGCTGAGTCACTCCCATGTTTGCCCAGGCGCCCGGTTAAAAGAGCACCCAGGACTACATTGACGATGGCTACCAGTCATACTGCACTGTCTGCTGCCAAAAGGCAATAATGCTGCTGTGTAGCAATGCAGTACCACGTCTGCAGCATCCAGGAGACGGTGATGGTTAGCTGAGTGGGCTCCATGCTTGCCGTGGTATGGCATCTGCACAGGTAACTCAAGAAAAAAGACGCAAAATAATTGTCTGCCCTTACTTTTACGGAGGGAGGGAGGGAATGGGGGCCTGATGATATGTATCCAGAACCACCCGCGACAATGTTTTAGCCCCATCAGGCACTGGGATGTCTACCCAGAATTCAAATGGGTGGCGGATACTGCGGGAACTGTGGGATAGCTATCCATAGTGCAAAGCTCTGTAAGTCGACGGTTGCCTCGGTACTGTGGACACACTCCGCCGACTACACGCACTTAGAGCATTTGTGTGGGGACACACCACACTCGACTGTATAAAACGCTTTCTACAAAACCAACTTCTATAAATTTGACCTAATTTCACAGTGTAGACATACCCTCTGTGCTTCTTGCCCACTGCCCTCTTATAAGGGCCACCTGTGCCTTTTCCCCCAATCAGCCTGGGCTGCTTGCCCCAGCCACAGCCATCCCTGGGCTGTTTTTAAGCCCTTCAGGGCAGGAGCAGATGACCACCCCGCTACAGGAGGGAGGGTCAGTCTGTTCAGGCTGCCCTGCTGGCTGGAGTCTCTCTCTCCCTGGGCTACTGCTGCTGTTTGGAGCTCCCTCCCTGGGCTGTTGTTGCTGGCTGGAGCTCTCTGCCTCCCTCCCTGAAGGGTCGCTGCTGGCTAGGACCCCTTCTGGGAGCCACTGCTGTGGGGAGGGGGGGCCTTGCCAGCCTGCCCCCTCCATCCCCACCCCTCTGGAGGGAGGAGAAGCGAGGACCCTGCCACCACCACCAGCATTGTCACCCCTTCTGCCTGGGTCCTCACCTGGCTGGTTGCTGCCCACTTGCTGCTGCTGCTTCTCCTGAGCTTGCTGCCTCGTTGAGGAGGAGGAAGGCCGCAGCAAGAAATTGTGGAGGGGGTCGGTTATTGGACTGAGTGACTTTAACAGCTGTGCTCCTGGGGTGGTGGTAGCCTTTTGCTGCTGTGGGGGCCGGGGGAGAGGCCTGGAGCCCTCCCCCAGTCCTGCTGCCCCCGCCACATCTTCCTCCACCACCGCCCTTTTTTGCCACCGCCCCCTCCACCAACCCAGCTGACCATCAACACCTGCTGCTCACCCCTTGATGGGGCTGCTTGCTTCTTCACCCGCCACCATCTGGGACTGTTTCCAGCAGCAAGCAAGGAGTGGAGTGAGCCCCACAAGCGCTCGTGGGTGCACTCACCTCCCTTCTTTTGTTTGGACTTGGCCTCCCTCCCTCAGTTGAATTTGGGTGGGAGGCCTCCCTGCTACCCCCCTGCCGAGTTTTTTCCTCCCACAGCTCCCCGGAAGGTTTTTCCCTGGTTGTTTGCCTGTCCTACCCTGGCCCCATCCTAGGTACCTGGGTTTGTTAGTGTGCCTGCCTTACCCCAACTCTTGCAAGTTTGTTACTTTGCCTGCCCTGCCCTTCCCCAGGAGTTAGGTTCCTCCCCCGCTTGTGCTCTACTTGCTCTGCCCTCAGTTGTTTGCTGTTCCCCCTGACTCCCGCTGACCTGTGCCCTGTCCAACCCGCAGTTTGATGTGCCCATGTCCCCTTTTGGAGCGCTTGTGCCCCCCCCTTTTAAGTAGTTTACCCTGATCACTGCACCTCCCCAATGCAATTGTAGTCCTTCCCTGTCCCAGTGCAGCCGGAGGAGCCGGCGCCCTGCCCTGCGCCCGTGATTGTCCCCCTCTCCTTTGTTGTCCCCGTGTCCTTCTGTTGTTAGCATCCTCCTCCCCTGCCTGCAGCCTAGCGGGGAGGAGTGGTTGCTTCTTCCCTTCCCCCGGTGCCCCCCTACAGTTACCCCCTGTCCACGCTGTTACCCTCCTTCCTGTATACAGTCTAGCAGGGAGGAGTGGTTGGCCCTGTCCCACCTTCCCTATTCCCAATACCCTGTTTTCTGGATTCTCCTCTCCTGTCTGTCATCTAGTGGGGAGGAGCAGTTGTCCTTTGTCCCACCCCCAATTTAGGGCCTCCTCCTGCCTCTTTCCACTATGGAGGAGGACCCTGCCCCTGGCCCCACCCTTGCCCCTGCTCCTGCCCCTACTGCTCCCATAGTTCCTCCCTTGCCACCATCCTGGCCCGCCCCAGCGGCTACCGTCTCGGCCACCACTAGCCTAGACTCCGCTGCTGCCAGGGCTGCCCCTTCCACTGGCAAAAAGGGCCAGGGGAATAAAAAGGGCAAAGGCCCCGTCCGGAAAACAAAACCTCCCGTCGGCAGGGTTATCCTCCCTGCCGCGGCCCCGACATCTGCTGCGGCCCCTTCCTCCCCAGCCGTTCCCTTCACCAGCTCTGGGGGCACTCCATCTTTAGCCCCCAGAGCGTACTCCCAGGTGGCAGCTGCCCCCCCCCCGCATGCTGCCACACCATCTGCCCCAACTGCCGCCTCCGGTGCCATTCCTGGTGGCCGGAACCCCTTCCCCTTGCTGACCAGGAGGCACGGTGTCCATTGTCTCCTGGTGTCTGCCTTGCCCCACGTTGATACATACGTGCAGGTACTGGCGAGGGTGGTAGGGCCCATGGCCGTCATGGCGGCCTCCAAGATGTATGGTAAGGTTGTGTTCTTCCTAGCGTCGGAGGCCGCCACTCAGGAGGTGGTAGAGAAGGGCATGGCGGTGGGGGGCATGTTCATTCCCCTAGAAACTCTGGAGGACTTGGGTGTACGGGTGGTATTGACCTCCGTCCCGCACTTCCTGCCCAAGGTTGCCCTGTTGCCAGCCCTCTCCACCCTGAGGAAACCCATCTCCATCATCAGCCCTCTCCTGCTGGGCTGCAAGGACCCCGCCCTCCACCACATTCTATCCTTCCGCCGGCAGGTGCAGATTCAAGTGCCACCGGCGATGCGTGGCGGGGTGGCGCTCAAGGGGTCCTTCTTGGTGTCCTATCAGGGGGCCCATTACTGGGTCCATTATTCAACAGGGGAGGCCCCGTGCTTTCTCTGCCGTCCGGAGGGATTGCCCGCTGGCCCGGCCTGGAGGAGCATCTGGGACCCGCGAGACTAGGGAGAGCGATGGCCCTGTCACCACCGGCGACCCTGGAAGCCTGGCTGCCACTGCTGCTGCCCCTCCCTCCGTGGAGGAGAGGGCGCAAGACCTCTGTGGGCTGAGAGAGATGGCCTGCCCCAGGGGGAGGTTTCCCTTCCTCCCGTTGTACCACCCCAAGCCCCAAAACAATCGCCCTTACCCCCGGCCCGAACCTCCACTTCGGAGAGCTGGGTGTTCGTCCGGGGGAAGCGCGGCACCCATAAATCGTGGGCTCGATCCCTCCCCTCCAACGAAGAGAGAGAGGAGGCCCTCCGAAAAATGCTGCGGGGGGCTGATGCTGTGCCTCCAGATGGAGCCCAGCAGGAGATGCCTGCTATGGCAGCCATGGCAGCAGATGGAGGTGTCACCGCCCCCCTTGTTAAGTCCCCTCCAGAGGAGGCCTCTGTAGGAGTTCCCCCGGCCCATTTGCCATCTGTGCCCCCACCGCTGTCAGTAGCAGGACTATTACTGTCCTGGTTCCTGGCAGGGAGAACTCTGGGGCCGCGGGGACTGAATTTACTTCCATATTTGAGGAGATCGAGGCCCTGGGTCTGACCCCAGTTTTCCTTCCTGAGGACAACCCCCCTCAGCCAGCGGGCCTCGATCTGGGCGGTGGCTAAATTCCACCGCCCCCTCCTCCTTCTCCCTGCCCTTCACTCTCAACTGTAGCCCCCGCTCTGGTCCTGGGGGCGCCCCTGGCTCTCCCTATTTGCCCGGCCATGGATAACGCCTCACCTGAGGCCGCCGAGCCCGTAGAGGACACAGCCAATGCCGAGTGGTCGGGTCCCGAGCCTGTGGGCGTGTCCTCTACCACCCGGAGGGAGCGATTGGCTTCCCCTCCAGAGGGGGGCCCCACTGAAGTTTCCATAGTGCCTGACACCATGGCTGAGGGTGACATGTTTCTCACAGCTCCCGTGCCCGGTGTCAATGAAGGCCCCTCTCTAACCCTGGTCCCTTTGTCCCCCAATTCCGGCCGAGAGGAGCCGCACCCTGATAGCCCAGCTGCCGGGGAACGTGAATCCCTCAGTGTCCCCGCTCCTGTTCCTACCCCTGCTCCCGGCCCCTTTCCTGCCCCGGTCCCCATGTTGGCCCTCATACCTGATCCTGCCTCTTCTTCTGTCCATGTCCCTGGTCCCGCCCCTGCCCTGATCCTATGTCCATCCCCAATGAGTCGCTCGCCCGTTTCCCCGCCACCGCCCATGTTATTGCCGCCACGAGGTTGTCTCGTTTCCTTTGTCTATGGACAATCCTCAGGCGGCGGTTTTCATGTACCCTCTTCCCAGCATCATGAGGGCTGCACTATTCCCTCCACCTCCCCCTCCCCAGCACAGGACTGCCACATCCCCCTCTGCACTGAGGGAAGAGCTGCGCCGTTTTCTGCTGGACACTCGTGGCTCACAGGGAAAGGTGCAGCTCATCCTCCAGCACTGGGAGGACTTCCATCGTGTCCTCCGGGCTGTGAAGGGCCTTTTGGGGGAGGGGAGAGGGACCGGGAGGCAGGGTCTCTTGGACTACCAGCGGGTCTGTAAGTTCCGCGACTCCCTGATGACCTTAGGAGTCGAACATGGGTTGTTGCGGGGCCCACTGGAGGCCGTCAATTGCCCTTCCCATGAGGATTCGCTCCAGCCCTCCCTATAAAGGATACCATCTTTGCTACATTGAACACCAGGGGCTGTAGCATGGGTCTCTGCAGGAGCCAAGCGCTCTCCTTCCTTCGGGAGGGGGGTACTCTGTGATCTTCCTGCCGGAGACCCACACGGCTCCAGCCATCGAGCCTAGCTGGTGGCTGGAGTGGGGGGACGAGGTTTACTTTAGCCACCTCGGTGCCCATTTGGCTGGGGTGATCACCCTGTTCTCCCCTGAGCTACGGCCCGAGGTGCTGGGGGTAGCCAAGGTCGTGCCGGGTTACCTGTTGCACGTCCGGGCCTGCGTGGCAGGGCTGAGATTCAATCTGGTCAACGTTTATGCCCCGAATGCAGGCCCGGAATGAGTGCGTTTCTATCAACAGGTTTCGGCCTTCCTCAGCACTCTGGATCCTCACGAGTGCCTGGTCCTGGGCGGGGTCTTCAACACCACTCTTGAGGATCAGGACCGCTCAGGAGTTGAGACATCCCAGGCAGCCGCAGGCGTCCTCAGGGAGATCGTGGATCATCACTCCCTGGTGGACATCTGGTGCGACCACCACCCGGATGACGATGTTACCTTTACTTATATCCGGGTGGAGGGGGATCGGTCATGCCACTCCCAGTTGGACCGCATTTATGTTTTGCGTTTCCATCTGGTACAAGCCTACGCTTTTGGGATCTAGCCGGCCCCGTTCTCGGATCACCACTTGGTAACCGTGACAGCCTCTCTCAGTCCGGAGAGGCCGGGCCGGCCTATTGGCATTTTAATAACAGCTTGCTGGAGGACGTGGACTTCGTGGTGTCCTTCCGTGAGTTCTGGCTGGTCTGGCAGGGGTAGCAGCGTGCCTTTGCCTCGGCGAGGCTCTGGTGGGATGTGGGGAAGGTACGCGCATGGCTCTTCTGCCGCGACTACACCCAGGGCACCACCTGGTGGAGGGATGCAGTGAGAGGGCAGTTGGAGCAGGAGGTTTTAGAGCTAGAGAGGTGTCTCGCCTCCGGCCCAGAGGATCCACCCCTCTGTGCAGCATACAGGGAGAAGCGGGAGGAGCTCCGGGCCCTGGAGGACCATTGAACCCAGGGCGCTTTTGTTCGATCCCGCATCCGTCTCCTTTGGGAGATGGATCACAGCTTCCACTTCTTCTATGCCCTGGAGAAAAGGAGGGGGCCAAAAAACACATCACCTGCCTTCTGGCAGAGGACGGGACCTCCCTCACGGATCCGGAGGAGATGCGTGGAAGGGCCAGGGCCTTCTACGCTACCCTTTTCTCCCCAGATCTGACCGACGCCGATGCCTGCAGGGTGCTCTGGACCAAACTCCCGATGGTCAGCGCGGGCGACCGAAACCGGCTGTAGTTACCTCTCTCTCTGGCCGAGCTCTCGGAAGCCCTCTGTCGCATGCCCACTAATAAATCTCCGGCATGGACGGGCTGACCGTGGAGTTCTACCGCGTGTTATGGGATATCCTTGGCCCGGACCTTGTCATCGTCTGGGCCGAGTCCTTGCAAAGTGGGGTCCTCCCTCTCTCATGCAGGCGAGCTGTGCTTGCCTTATTGCTGAAGAAGGGGGACCTCCGCGACTTACGGAATTGGCATCCCGTCTCGCTCCTCAGCACGGACTACAAGGTCGTAGCGAAGGTCATCTCGCTGCGGCTGGGGTCCATGGTGGCGGACGTGATCCACCCAGTCCAGTCCTACACTATCCCAGGCCGGACCATCTTCGACAACTTGTATTTGGTCCGGGACCTCTTGGAGCTGGGGCGTATGGATGGTCTGTCGTTCGCCCTCCTGTCCCTGGAGCAGGAAAAGGCGTTTGACAGGGTGGACCACGGGTATCTCCTGGGCACCCTGCGGGTGTTTGGCTTCGGGCCCCAGTTTGTGGGCTTTCTCCAGGTGCCGTACGCCGACGCGGAACATCTGGTCAGGCTCAACTGGATCTTGACTGAGCCAATCAGCTTCGGGCGGGGATTACGGCATGGGTGCCCACTCTTGGGCCAGCTGTATGCTCTGGCGATTGAGCCTTTCCTTCGTCTCCTTCGCCGGAGGTTGACAGGGTTGGCGCTTCGGGAGCAGGAGCTGCAGCTGGTCCTGTCGGCATATGCCGACGACTTGCTCCTCGTGGTCCAGGACCTGGCTGACCTGGTGCGGGTGGAGGCCTGCAAGGCCGTTTACTCGGCGGCCTCCTCCACCCGGGTCAACTGGGTCAAGAGCTTTGTCCTGGTGGTCGGGGACAGGTGGCAGGCGAGCTCCCTCCCACCCACGCTTCAAGCCATCCAGTGGAGCACGGGTCCACTGCCCTATCTTGGCATTTATCTATCTGCCACGCATCCTTCTCTGCCGGAGAACTGGCAGGATTTGGAGCCCAGGATGGGTGAGCAGCTGCGGAGATGGACAAGATTGTTCCAGTGTCTCTCCCTGCGAGGGAGGGCACTGGTGCTGAACCAAATGGTCCTGTCCATGCTCTGGCACTGACTCAACACCCTGAGCCCGGCCCCAAGGATCCTGGCCAGGCTCCAGAGAATGGCTCTTGAATTCTTCTGGCCGGGGCTGCACTGGGTCTCTGCAGGAGCTCTGTGTCTTCCCCGGAGGAGGGAGGACAGGGCCTGGTTTGCTTGTGCAGCCAGGTCCATATCTTCCACCTCCAGGCTCTGCAGAAGCTCCTTTATGGTGCAGGTAGTCTGGCGTGGAGTACGTTGGCGCACGTCTTCCTCCGCTGCCTCCGAGGGCTCTGATATGACTGGCAGCTCTTTTTTCTACATCTGAGAGGCCTTCCATGAGATCTCTCCAAGCTGTCCCTCTTCTACCAGGACCTCCTCGGGACCTGGAAGCTTTTTTCGGTGACCAGGTCATTTGTGGCCATCGAGGGAGCGGACCTCCTCACGGAGCCCCTGCTACACAACCTTGATCTTCATGTGCAGGTGGTGGAGTCTTCCTCAGTGTGTTGGAGGTTGGTCCTGGCAGAAACCACCAGAGTCGGAGACCTCCTGGACTACTGCCACTGCTGCTGCCCCTCCTTCCGTGGAGGAGAGGGCAGCAAGACCTCTGCTCGCTGAGGAAGAGAGCCCACCCCAGGGGAAGGTTTCCCTTCCTCCCGTTGTCCCGCCCTTGTCGCCCCGAGCCCCAAAACAATCGCCCTTGCCCCCTGGCTCTGCCCCTGCTGACCGGCCCTCCACCTCCATTTCAGAGAGCTGGGTGCTCGTCCGGGGGAAGCGTGGCACCCGTAAATCGCAGGCTTGATTCCTCCCCTCTGATGATGAGGGAGAGGAGGCCCCCCAAAAAATGCTGCATTGTTACATCTTCTGCCGTGCCCCCGGATGGAGCCCAGAAGGAGATGCTGGCTATGGCAGCCATAGCAGCAGACAGAGATGCCACCGCCCCCTTGTTGAGTCCCCTCCCGAGAAGGCCTCTGTAGCAGTTCCCCCGGCCCCTTTGCAATCTGTGCCCCCTGCCGCTGTTGATAGCGGGGCTATTACTGGGGGCCGCGGGGAATGAATTTACTTCCATATTTGAGGAGATTGAGGCCCTGGGCCTGACCCCGGTTACCCAGGGGGAGGACGACTGCCTCCCCACCAGCGGGCCTCGATCTGAGTGGCAGCTCAATTCCACTGCCCCCCGCCTCCTTCTCCCTGCCCCTCACTCCCAACTGTAGCCCCAGCTCTGGTCCTGGGGGCGCGTCTGGCTCTCCCTCTTTGCCCAGCCACAGATGGCACCTCACCTGGGGCCGCCGAGCCCCCAGAGGTGATGGCCGATGCCGAGCAGTCGGGTTCCGAGCCTGTGGGCGTGCCCTCTACCACCCGGTCAGAGTAGTTGGCTTCCCCTCTGGAGGGGGGCCCCACTGAAGTTTCCATAGTGCCTGACGCCGTGGCTGCGGGTGACGTGTTTCTCACAGCTCCTGTGCCCGGCGTCAGTGTAGGCCCCTCTCTAACCCCGGTCCCTTTGTCCCTCAACCCCAGCCGAGAGGAGCCGCACCCCATAGCCCGGCTGCCAGAGACCGTGAATCCTTCAGTGTCCCTGATCCTATTCCTACCCCTGCTCCTGGCCCCTTTCCTGCCCCGGTCCCAGTGTTGGCCCTCGTCCCTGATCCTGCCCCTTCTTCTGTCCTCGTTCCTGGTCCCACCCCCACCCCTGATTCTATTTCCATCCCCAAATACTCGTTCACCCGTTTCCCCTCCACTGCCCATGTTATTGCCGCTCCCGAGGTTGTCTCGTTTCCTTGTCTACGGACAATTCTCAGAGGGCGGTTTTCATGTCCCCTCTTCCCAGCATCATGGGGGCTGCACTATTCCCTCCGCCGCCCCCTCCCGTGACCGGGACGGGCTGCAGCTGCTGCGTCCCCCTCTGTGCTGAGGGAAGAGCTGCGTCGTTTTCTGCTGGACACTCGTGGCTCACAGGGCAACGTGCAGCTCACCCTCCAGCGCTGGGGAGACTTCCACCGTCTCCTCCAGGCCATGAAGGGCCTTTTGGGGGAGAGGAGAGGGACTGGGAGGCAGGACCTCGCGGCCTACAAGTGGGCCCGTAAGTTCCGCAACTCCCTGATGACCTTTGGAGTCAAACATGGGTTGTTGCGGGGCCCGCTGGAGGCCATCGATTGCCCTTCCCATGAGGATTCACCCCAGCCCTCCCTATGAAGGATACTATCTTTGCTACGCTGAACACTGGGGGCTGTAGTGTGGGTCTGCGCAGGACTCAGGTACTCTTCTTCCTTCGGGAGGGCGGGGTACTCTGGGATCTTCCTGCAGGAGACCCACACGGCTCCAGCCCACTAATAAATCTCCGGGCATGGATGGGCTGACCATGGAGTTCTACTGCATGTTCTGGGACGTCCTCGGCCCGGACCTTTTCATCATCTGGGCCGAGTTCTTGCAAAGCACGTTCCTCCCTCTCTTGTGCAGGCGAGCTGTGCTCGCCTTATTGCCAAAGAAGGGGGACCTCCGCGACTTATGTAATTGGCATCCCGTCTTGCTCCTCAGCACGGACTACAAGGTCATAGCGAAGGCCATCTCACTGCGGTCGGGGTCTGTGCTGGCAGATGTGGTCCATCGCAACCAGACCTACGCTTTCCCGGGCCAGACCATCTTCGACAACTTGTATTTGATCCGGGATCTCTTGGAGCTGGGGGGTAAGGATGGTCTGTCGTTCGCCCTCCTGTCCCTGGAGCAGGAGAAGGCGTTCGACAGGGTGGACCACGAGTATTTCCTGGGCACCCTGCGGGCGTTTGGCTTCAGGCTACAGTTTGTGGGCTTTCTCCAGGTGCTGTATGCTGACGCGGAGTGTCTGGTCATGCTCAACTGGACCCTGACTGAGCCGGTCAGCTTCGGGCGGGGAGTACGGCAAGGGTGCCCACTCTTGGGTCAGCTGTATGCTAAGTCTTCCTCTGTGTCCTCCGCCGGAGGTTGATGGGGTTGGCGCTTCGGGAGCCGGAGCTGTGGCTGGTCCTGTCGGCGTATGCCAACAACGTGCTCCTCATGGTCCAGGACCTGGATCACCTGGTGCATGTGGAGGCCTGCCAGGCCATTTACTTGGCGGCCTCCTCCGCCCAGATGAACTGGGTTAAGAGCTCTGGCCTGGTGGTCGGGGACGGGTGGCAGGTGAGTTCCCTCCC
Organism: Dermochelys coriacea; assembly: GCF_009764565.3. Lineage (NCBI taxonomy): Eukaryota > Metazoa > Chordata > Testudines > Dermochelyidae > Dermochelys > Dermochelys coriacea. The sequence continues at coordinate 38,170,784 of NC_050070.1, read as the reverse complement.
ACCCACGCTTCAAGCCATCCAGTGGAGCGTGGGTCTGTTGCTCTATCTTGGCGTTTATCTATCCGCCACGCATCCTTCTCCGCTGGAGAACTGGCAGGATTTGGAGGCCAGGGTGGGTGAGCGGCTGCGGAGATGGACAGGACTGTTCCGGTGTCTCTCCCGGGCAGGAGTGAGGGAGGGCACTGGTGCTGAACCAATTGGTACCTGTCCATGCTCTGGCACCAACTCAACACCCTGAGCCCGGCCCTGAGGATCCTGCCTAGGCTCCAGAGAATGGCTCTGAAGTTTTTCTGGCCGGGACGGCACTGGGTCTCTGCAGGGGCTCTGAGTCTTCCCCTGGAGGAAGTCTTCTCCTGGTTTGCTTGTGCAGCCAGGTCCATATCTTCCACCTCCAGGCTCTGCAGAAGCTCCTTTATGGTGCAGGTAGTCTGGCGTGGAGTACGTTGGCGCACGTCTTCCTCCGCTGCCTCCGAGGGCTCTGATATGACTGGCAGCTCTTTTTTCTACATCTGAGAGGCCTTCCATGAGATCTCTCCAAGCTGTCCGTCTTCTACCAGGACCTCCTCCAGACCTGGAAGCTTTTTTTGGTGACCAGGTCATTTGTGGCCACCGAGGGAAAGGACCTCCTCACGGACCCCTGTTACTAAACCTTAATCTCCCTGTGCAGGTGGCAGAGTCTCCTTCGGTGTGTTGGAGGTTGGTCCTGGCAGAAATCACCAGAGTCGGAGACCTCCTGGACTACGACAGGGGGGATTGGGTGGAGCCCCGTGCGCTCGGACGACCCATGGGGCTTTCCACCCTTCTGACCCCTAAGCACGTATTCCAGGAGGTGAAGGCCACTTTGTCACCCGATTCTCTCATTTTCCTGTGGCAAGCCCTGTGAGAGGGCGTTCCCCACCCACCCCTCACCCCGGCCCTCCGGACATTTTTCTTGGGCCCCTTTTCTGCGAGCCCTCCCAGCCTCTCTGCTCCCATGCTCTGAGCTGGCTGCATACTCTGCAGCCAATCTGGTTTTGAACCACTCCCAGAAACCATCTGCACATGCTCGTAGTCCATACATTGCATTTCCTCACCCTCATGTCCCGCCCTGACACCAAATGGCGGGACTATCTTCCACCTAGAGAGGGTGAGGAGCCCCGGTGGGCCAGCCTTTATTCCACCTTGATCCCACAGCCTGCCAGGGACATTAGTTGGCAGCTCCTTCATGGAGCCGTGAGCATGGGTGTGCACCTGGCGTGGTTCACCCCTACACCTGAGGCCTGCCCCTTTTGTGGCCTGAGGGAGAACCGGGCGCACACCTATCTCAAATGTGCCAGGTTGCAGCCCCTATTCCGGCTCCTCCAGAACCTCTTGTTGAGGGTCTGGCTGCACTTTTCCCAACACTTTTTCCTCTTTGCACACCCTATCCGTGGCCCCACAAAGTCGCAAGACCTCCTTGTCTACCTCCTCCTGGCTCTGGCCAAAGTCTCCATCTATAATACCAGGAGGAGGATGTTGGACAAGGGGGTGCTCTGCGACTGCGGGGCCTAGTTCCGTTCCTCCCTAGTTTCACGCATCCAGGCAGAGTTCCACTGGGCAGCGTCCACTGGCTCCCTCGTCAGCTTTGAGGAGCAATGGGTGCTGTCTGGCATTTTCTGCTCCGTGTCTCCATCCGGTATCCTTATTTTGAACCTTTGACCTTCACTCCGATCCCTGTTTTTCATTAGTTGTCCCCCGCAATCAGTTGGTCCCTGGGTCCAGTGGTCCCTCCCGCTAGGCTGGGGGAGGGGCCTTTAGCAGTGGGTGGGCTTGCGCCCACCCACCTCCCAGGTTTTTCCAATACGACGCCGCTACAGCTATATAAACAGGGGACTCTCGAGTAGGAGTAGAGCAGTCTGACAGGGCGCTATCATCAGTACCCTGATCACTGATAGGCCCAGCTGGAGGCAGTTAACCTTTCTTTTGGGGATTATGAAAACTGGGGGTAATCACTGGGATAACAATATAATTGGGGGGATACAAGTGGAAGGAACGGGAAACAAGGAAGGAGTTCAGAAGGAAAACTCAGATGATGAGCCTGGGCTGAGGAATGAAGGGTATGGGGAAGCCTCCTTTTGCTATAAACCTGCTTTACACTGTGCTAATTTGCAAGGAAAAAATAAATACACACTTTGGTGAAAGAATAACCTGGTGTGTGTTTGTGATTGTGAGACTACACAAACTGGCCAGGCAGTGGTGTACAGTGGGTAGTGACAGATGCCCTGTGACAAGAGGTTATTTTACTTCTGTATTTGACACAGGTGTGACCACTGCTAGGATACTGCGTCCAGTTTGGTGTCCACAATTCAAGAAGGATATTGGAGACCGTTCAGAGAAGAGCCATAAGAATGATTGAAAAAATATGCCTTATAGTGATAAACTAAATGGATTGAGCTTCTTGAGTCTAACAAAATAAAAATTAAGGGGTGACTTGATAGTCAAAAAGTGCCTACATGTGGAACAAATATTTAATAGTGGGCTTTTCAATCCAGCAGAGAAAGGAATAACACTATCCAAAGGTTGGAAGTTGAAGGTAGACACATTTTGACTAGAAATAAGACATACATTTTTAACTGTGAGAGTAATTAATCTTTGGAATAATATACCGAGTGTCGTAGTATAATCCATCACAACAATTTTGCAATCAAGATTAGATGTTTTCTAAATATATGCTCTAGGAATTGTTTTGGGAAAGTACTATGGCCTGTGTAATACAAGAGGTCAGACTAGATGATCACAGTGGTTTCTCCTGGCTTTGGAATCTATGGCTGTCAACTCTGTAAAAGTTAGTTTTCATTCAGATGAAATGATGTCACAAGAGAACCTAAAATAGCAAGTAGGAAAAATCATGCCATGATGGAATCCAGATCTATATGCTTCTTTTCATACAGCCCTTGCCATTTAGGAGCAGGCTAATTTCTTATTTCTTTATTTCAATTTGTAATACAGTTTTTAAAAGTGCCTGTGATGGGCTCTTGGTCCCTTGCTATAATTTAAAAATACATTCAGATACAGAGCACATAAAGCAGCAACTACTTACCAACTCCAAACCAGAAAACTGGCAAGATACTGAGAAAAATCTTTAAATGCATTGCAAAAACGGGGCAAAATTATCACAGGGAATTGGGAGTATTTATTATTATTCATTATTATTATGATTTATTATTATGTATTATTTGTATTTCCAGAGAACCTGAAAACCTTGGTTGTGAACAGGACCCAATTGTATTTAGTGCTGCACAAACCCTGAAGAAAATATAGTCCTTGCACAAACCAACCCTTTATGATCTTTGCTTATTTCCACCATGATAGGTGCTACAGTAATAAAAATAAATAAATAGCACAAGAACTAGCAGCCCTGTTCATGGAACAGGACTCCATTGTGTTAGCCGCTATACAGACACAGAACAAAAAGATGGTCACTGCCCCAAGAAGCTTACAATCTAAGCATAAGAGAAGTGACCACCGGTGAGTACAGATGAGGGAACACAAGGAAACAATGAGACAGCATGATAGGGTGTGATCTCAGCACCGCTAACCATTGTCAACATTTTTGTGCTAATGTCTAGATCTTTCAGTCTTTATTTGAGTAGGGACTTTAGGATTTCTTCCTGAATACATTAAAAAATGGACACACCCTAACATGCCTGAAAATATAAGCAGGGAAAAAAGGGAAATATTATAGATTTTGGCAATCCTAGAGAATTACTGCTGTGGGAGAAATTGCTGTTAACCTTGTTGTTGAACCTGACCCTAACCCACTCTGTGACAAGATCTATGCACTATATGCAGCATAGGCAAGAGCCGTAATTCAGGAGGTCTACAGGCCTGCATCCTGTAAGATTTAGCTTAAGCTGAGAGCATTTGCATATGCTGGACCGTGGTATTTTGACTCAGATAATGAACTAGGCCAACCACTAGCCTAGCTCAAGTCCCTAACTGTCTATTATATGCAACCCTCCTCCCCCCAAACCTGCAATAACCTCTAGACAAAACGCTGCCACAAGCAAACTGCAGATCTTGATAATAACAAAGTGCATCAGCACAGTGCTAATTATGAAACTGTTTACTTTGGCTCCTTATAAGGATTATTATTAACAATGCTTGAGTGATAAAAATTAAGGAAATATATCATTTGACTTGAATGTAAAAAACTATATAAGACTGGTATTATAGGGACAGGACAGAGAGAGACCAGGGTGGTACCTGCATGTGGCCACCTCTGTCTCCTTCTTCCTGCATGCTTGTGTTCAAATAAAAAAACCTCAGACTGTTTGAACCAAACAGATGGTGTGACTTGTTTTCCACAACACTGCAAAGTACTGTTCTGGAGTACTCAGAAACAGAGCTTGTCTGGATGCTGTACAATGCTGTGCCTCTCTATAAGGTACCAACATGTTTACTGGAAAGCACTGAATGCTTTTATTTGAACAGGAAGATCAAAATATTTATTGTGGATATAGAAGCTGCAAGACAAAACAAAGTAATTGCCTTTTCTTTTTTCCAGTTCTTCCACATTTGCCAGCTATCTGCCTACAAAGAAAATGCAGCTCACAGCTCAAGAAGTATTCTTCTATTCCCACTGAGAATTTCAAAGGTAGACTTGCTTTTAAAATGTAATTTTACCACCAGGTTAATATAAAAAAAGGAAAATACCAAAAAATAAAATATAAAAGAGGATATCCTCATATTAGTCAAGGTTGAAAGGGGATCAGTACATCAGTACATCAGCAAATGTGCAATATGCAAATTCTGTAGCTGGTTCTGCTCCTCTGGTGAATGGAAATATATGCCTGGTATTTCTGAAAACAGTGTGAATCAATAAGATTTCTCAATTTATACAAAAATAAATTGTGAAGCATCTAGAGGTACACAAATAAAATATGCAGTTTATTGCATATGACAATAATCTGGAACTGATACAGGGAAGAAATGATTACTTAGACCTTAAAAATGATGGTGAACCCTACAGGTGCATATAGGTTTCGATTTCCAGAAATGATTGAGATTTAGATATAACCTCCTACCCTTTAATTTTAATAGCTGTTGTGTATCTAACTTCTGTAGGCAGCTTTGAAAATCTCAGCCCTGCATATTTTGCAGGTCATCTCTTCAGATAACCCTAAGCAAGACCTCAGTGGAGATTTTAAAATATGCTAGTCAAAGGATCCTAGGCTGAAACTGCTTTTGTAGTGTTGCCCCTTCCATAAAAGTATTAACAAGCAGTGACACATGCCTTCTCAGTAATGGAGCACTGTGGATATTATTATTAATGTGATTAAGGGTTACATAATTTGGCAACTATAATGGTGGAGACCATCATGCATAAGGCAATACTAAAAAGGCTGTCATCAAAACTATGGCTGAGCCAGTGCAGGTGTCTGAAAAGAAGGCAGATGAACAAAGGAATGTTGTCACACAGAGGTGGGAGAACCTGAAAATTAGAAACCTATATAAATGACTAACATCAGTCTTGCTCAAATGTGATGGTGGTCAAAGGATGTAAATAGAATGTGTGGATCAAGGATACAGTTTGGACCTTTGTATAGGTCCATAAAGGAGGAGTTACTTGAAAAGCCAAACCATGCACAGGACGGCTAAAGGTACTCAGAAAACAACTTGGGTCACATTTTCAGATTATGTAAATTGGCTTTGTCATGAATATAAAGGGAAGGCTAACCACCTTTAAATCCCTCCTGGCCAGAGGAAAAAACCCTTTCACCTCTAAAGGGTTAAGAAGCTAAGACAACCTTGCTGGCACCTGACCAAAGTGACCAATGAGGAGACAAGATACTTTCAAAGCTGGAGGGGGGTGGGGGGGACAAAGGGTTCTCTCTGTCTGTGTGTTGCTTTTGCCGGGACTAGAGCAGGAATGCAGATCAGAACTCCTGTAAAGGGCTAATAAGCAATCTAGTTAGATATGTGTTAGATTCTGTTTTGTTTAAATGGCTGGTAAAATAAGTTGTGCTGAATGGAATGGATATTCCTGTTTTTGTGTCTTTTTGTAACTTAAGGTTTTGCCTAGAGGGATTCTCTATGTTTGGAATCTGATTACCCTGTAAGCTATTTACCATCCTGATTTTATAGAGGTGATTTTTTTTACTTTTTCTTCAATTAAAATTCTTCTTTTAAGAATCTGATTGCTTTTTCATTGTTCTTAAGATCCAAAGATTTGGGTCTGTGTTCACCTATGCAAATTGGTGAGGATTTTTATCAAGCCTTCCCCAGGAAAGGGGGTGTAGGGTTGGGGAGAATTTTGGGGGGAAAGACGTTTCCAAGCAGGCTCTTTCCCTGTTATATATTTGTTAGATGCTTAGTGGTGGCAGCAATAAAGTCCAGGGGCAAAAGGTTAAATAGTTTGTACCTTGGGGAAGTTTTAACCTAAGCTGGTAGAAATAAGCTTAGGTGGTTTTTCATGCAGGTCCCCACATCTGTACCCTAGAGTTCAGAGTGGGGAAGGAACCTTGACAGGCTTAACTTCATTGAATTAAAATACAGCTGTACCGATTTGCATCAGATAAAGCACTGGCTCCATGAGTTTTGCATATAGAAATTGAGAGTTTGGATTCCATTATTAGAAAGGAAGGACAGAGGAATAGGAGGAGTCAGATGGGTTAAATCTAATCTAATCTAATCTGTCTTCATTTAAACCATTAATAAGCACATAAAATCCTACAGACCCTGCAGAGACCAGGCAAAACTGTTCAGCAGTGCAGGGAGAGAAAAGTCAAAAAAAGAGGGGATGCTGATACATAATCTTCAGAGGATTTTTTTGGGTCCTGGCAGTACAGGATATGTGGTTGCAGGAGATAGGCCATATGATGAGTAACCCCTAGCATTGTCAAGCCAAGAAATAGTTGTCCACAACTCCCCCAGTCTACCTAGTCACACACCCTACTTCCACAGAGCTTCAAATACACCGTGTTCATGGGGAGGGGATTCCACAGAGGTAGAGGGAGAAAGGGTTGATGTTACATTGCCTCACAGTCTCTGATAGACTTTGGGCCACATTAAACAGTTTTTTCCCCCACTGCTTTCATTGTCAAAAGCAGAGGGGATGATCTGACCAAAAGCCGTTAATTTTACTGAGGATGGAAATAGAGTGAGCTTAAAAGTTTTCTCAAGAGGTTTGTCCACAAAATAATTGGAGGGTAGATAAAAGGACTATTAATAGATTTGGAGAAGTCTGAATGAGCTTCTGAACCTTTGGATGGTTAGGCAAATGAAACCTCAGAACTTTTTGAAGTTTATCCAGGGCTGCTGAGATGTATAAGGTGGTTTTCAGCACATTCCCTCAGCAGAAATGTTAGAGGCTCCTTGAAATGACAAAGAAGGCAATAAGGAGAAAATCTGAAGTGTAGTACTGGATAAATCATGTGGGCTATAGCTGAGAAGATAGCAAATGGTCTGTTCAATTGAAGGCTATAAAGTAAAAGTAGTTATGCTTATTGCTGTTAAAAGAGTAACTCAGGTGAAAAATGTACTTATTTTTCTCAACTATAGAAGGTGCTAATGTTTCAGCTGAATTGCTAGTGACAGTAATGCATACTCTAAATACTTCTCTGCTTATTTATTAACACAATGCATAGCAGTGGGAATATGCCAGCAAGTTTCCATGGTTTAAAGTGACTGGGATTTGGAAAGCCATAGTCTCTCAGGGATAAAGACAAGACAAAACAACTTTTCTTTTTATTAGAGTCACTGTAGCAATTCCCAGCACAACTATTTGTCCTTTGAAAACAGCCCCCTAGGAGGAATTATACTGGCAAGAGCAAATTAATGATATGGAGATTAAAAAAATCACATATTAAATAATCAATTGATTTCAAAATGAAAATTTTTGCTATTTCCCATTCTGTACCAAAGAGCAAAACACTGTTTCGTTTCCTTACACAAAACACCCTCATCAACTTTTGTTCTGTTTCAGAGAAAAAAAACCCAACTTCTTGGAGGTTTTTTGTCCAGACAAACAGCCAGGGATATGATGCTTTAACAACATATTTTTCATCTAGGTCTCAATCTGGCTTCCATTATTGCAGGTATAAAACTCAGTCTGGAAATAATTGTGGCTGCATCTTTGAATCCCAGTTCATTATGGGTAAATTCATATTAGCATTTAGAGATCTGATATGCAAGCACAAGCAGTTGGATAGGCAAATATAACCATTTATGCCCATAAATGGAGGCCATTTATGAAAAATATGGGTATTAATCTTGTTTGAGGGGATTCCTCTCTTTTAAACTGAAGATTGCTTTTGTCTTATCAAAGGACCATTCTTCTGTATCTGTACCACTTTGTGGCAATGTCCTTCAGGCAACGATAAGAACTCTATGCCCTAGTTTGGAACATTGATTTCAACATGACATAATATGGAAATACCTCAACTCTATCTAAATATATGACCTTCAACACTATAGTATATGAGCACCTAAAGCAATACCTAGTATCTTCGCCAAATGGTATCAGATACATCCAACAGTGCAGGAGCTTCCACTTACACCAGTTTAACCAGAGGAACCTGTCCAAAAAAACCACTAAAACTATTTTTAATATAAATAAAACTCACATATAAACAGATGCTAGTAAGAAAAAGACAGCTCTAACATGACATGTGCCTCATGCCATGACCCTGTATATTGTGTTGGTATATTTTATCAGTTTCCTCTACCCTTTATTTACTTTTATTATCTTTCTAGATTGCAGAGTCTTTGAGGCAGTGACTGGTTTCTTCTGTGTTTGTATAGTGGCTAGTGAACCTAATGGGCACCTTACAGTGCTAACACAATATAAATAATAATTATCCCCCCAAATCAGTCAATATGGGCTACCCTGATAATGGCAGAACACATTCCTTTTCCTATCCTTGCAGGCTGAAAGTAGCACATCTGCAAAGCTCTTATTTCCTGCAAATATGGGACTGGAATATGCACTAGTGATAGTTAAATTGAGAATAAAAATAAGAATAAAAACAAGAAGCAGAGGTGCCCTCATTATAATATCATCAAGCTAAAACAGACAATAGTATAGCAAACTAAACCTCAGAACTTTTTGAAGTTTGTCCAGGGCTGCTGAGATATATAAGATGGTTTTCAGTACACTCCCTGAGCAGAAATGTTAGAGGCTCCTTGAAATGCTAGCAACCAGGTGCTTGGAGATGAAGATGATGGAATAGTAGAAGGCAAATGGAAACTTGTAATGGAAACTTAAAAATAAAAAAAAACGGTGAAGAAGGACTGAGATTCAGGAAGAGACCCCACAACGATTGCTTGTTGGAGGATATATTTTAGAAAATAGAAGAAAAGTATAAAATTAATCTGACACTAAATCAGTCAAGCGCAAGAATACAGAAACAATGATTTCTGGGAGGAATATAATGCATAGAATAAAGAGGTCAAAAAGAGTGCAGGAAATGTTATTTTATATACAAAATAGCAATGGATGCACATATTTACAAAGCACAAAATGACATGAAGACCCTGTACAATATCACTAGTGTGGTAGCTAAGGCCCCAAAATTCTGAGTGGTTACTATTTAAGAATTGTCCAGGTGCCAAGGCCTTTTAGAAAAATGAAACAGAGAGCTTAGAGAATAAAAATCCAAGATCTAATGGCTAGATTTCTTCCATTATCTGAGGAAATTTAGACATGTTGCAGCATTTTGCAAGTCTGTACTGCTCGTGCTGCTAAAGACACTTCCCATTTTTCTCCTTTCTGTGAATCAGTAAATGAATTAAAATCGTGTTAAATTAATATCAGACATTGATGATGCCAGATACAGAAGCAAAAGGGGAAAACTGAAGAAATCTAATATTATAATTATAGTACCTATAAAGGGAAAGATAACTATAAGAGAAACAGCTTTGGACAAAATATTGTAAACTTTAATGACAGGATTTACCTCATGATTAATCCTGTTAGGAAAGAAAGGGGTTGTGTCCATACTGATTTCTTTTAATTTAAGTGATAAAGTGGATAAGTAAAGCTAATGTTTGCACTCAACCATGTTTATATTTTCAAGTTACATACCTACCTGAATGGACAGAGGTAGTATTTAAAAGGAGCTAAAACCAAATAATGTGTGTTTGTGTAAAAGGAAACTTGAGCACAAAGTGGAATAATCAGAAATGTAACTAATAAAATACAGAGTCTGCTGTGCATGACATACCAAGATCTCATCATTGTTGTCAAAACAGGAGAACAGAAATGAAGATTTACGTAGATTTTCTGGCGTGCTGGAGAACAACAGTTCATGAAGTGACTTTGCATTGTATAACAGATTGTTAAAACAAGTTTAGAGAACATCAAAGAACATGGAGAGATTTTATATAAATTATATTAACTTTAATCTGGGCATTTCAGCAGCTAGCAGAGTCTTGATGTAGAAGCTATAATTTGAGCAAGTTTAACTGCAAAATTGACCAGGGATGTACCACAAAAGAGCCCTTGGAAAGTGACTTGCAGAAGTAAGTTGCTAACCAAAGCAAAGCAGCAAGTGTTCAAGGTGTATCCCAAGATGGTTGTACCAACAACTATAGCCTAACTTGTCTTACACAAAATGGTGTGACAAAGATGTGTTGTGCAAAGAGACTGGAAAAGTCCAGGCCCAGTTGAAAGTACTTAAAAAGTGATTGGATGATGGGAGAGCATGACTGTCATTTTATCTAGACATTTTGAATCTCCAGAAGAAGTATGGGTCACTATCTGGTTGATCAATATCCAGTACCTCCACAAAGAGGAACCAAGTTGGACCACCAGCAGGTTAAAATAGCCTGTCTCCTTCAGCACATTGCTTCCCAAAAGCTGAAGAAACCTGGAAGGAAGAAGAGTGAGGCCCTGAGCTAGCCTCCTGAGAGTTCTCCTAGTGACATCAAGTTCTTGTCTTGGATAGGTGCCTTTAACTATCTTTCTATTTTCCAGCAGTTCAGGTTTCCAACTAGCACATTGGAAAAACACAACAGTTGTGGCTGTCCTTCACTCCACCTGTGTCTGAAATGTTAACTCTTGCTCTGAATGATAATTGAGCTGAAAGCTGATGACTGAACAAAGATCTGGTGATAAATAACACAAAAACTTTCTCTTGGGTGACAACCTAAATCAGTCAATTGACCACCTCCTGAAATTGAGTACCTAATTAGTAAGGAAGACTAAATGCCTGTTTATGTGTTTTAAAGATTGTCATATTTACAGTTTGTCTTTGTTTTGTAACACATTCAAATCATGTACAGTAGCTTTAAAACTGAACAAATTAGAGTCCGCTAGGATTATATAATACTGTACATCTGTCTACTTTAGCTAATGGTTTCGTACTGACTTTCAAGTTCTAGTTGTAAATGAACAAAAAATCAGAGCAAGCATGCAAGCTTTTAGAGTTGCACTCAGTCTATACAATGTAAGTACTTATTTTAGAGCAGGGTTGGGCAAACTACGGCCAGCCAGCCATTTTAAGCCGGCCCTCGAACTCCCACTGGGGAGCGGGGTCTGGGGCTTCTCCATGCGCTCACAGAAGCAGCAGCATGGCCTCCCTCTGGCTACTACGCGCTCCAGTAGCCCCTTCCAGTGCTCCAATGGGGCAGTGCCTGTGGACGGGGCAGTGTGCAGAGCTGCCTTGATGCACCTCTGCATAGAAGCCAGAGAAGGGACATGCCACTGCTTGAGGTAAGCACCGCCTGGAGCCTGCATTCCTGAGCCTCTCCCCACATCTCAACCCTTTGCCCCAGTCCTGATCCTCCTCCCGCCCTCCAAAACCCTCAATTCCAGCCCAAAGCACCGATCTGCCCCCCCCCAAACTCCTCATCCCCAGCCACACCCGAGTGTCCGCCTGCATCCCTTCCCGCGCCCCAACTCCCACCCTCCGAACCCTTTGGTCCCAGACCAGGGCACCCTTTTACACCCCAAACTCCTCATCCCCAGTCTCACCCCACAACCCTTACTCCCTCCGCACCCCACTCTCCACCTCAGGCTGGAGCCCCCTCCCGCACCCTGAACTCCTCATTTCTGGCCCCAACCAGAACCCTCATCTGCTCCTGCACCCCAACACCAATTTTGTGAGCATTCATGGCCCGCCATACAATTTCTATTCCCAGATGTGGCTCTTGGGCCAAAAAGTTTGCCCAACCCGTCTTAGACAGTTGGGAGTATTAATCAGATCCTCAGGCTATCATTCCCTGGGAAATAGGTTAAAAGGTTTAACTGCTATTGATCCATTGGGAAGGAGAGTTTGGTGAATTGATATGTAAGTATTTGACAAATTGTCTTGTAATCTAGTTTTGGATTGTTTTTCCTCTGTTGTGCTAACACTGAATTGGTAACCAATTGGCATCGGTGAGGCCGTATTCTTAGGGACTCAGTCAAAAATCTAAATAAAGCTACCTTCCCAAGATAGTACCTTCATATATTTAATTTTCTATTGTGGTTGTGTGATTTTATTCTGAAAATTTGAATGGTTACATACACCAGTTTTCTTGTTTGTGTTAGCCAAATGATAGTCCAATATAATTTTCACCCTCTCATATCCTATATTATTAGTTGCTACTGTTAATATTTAATAGAACTATGTAAAACTAAATTGAACTCAAGTATTTTTTTAGCTAAGCAACTGAAATTAAACCGTACAAAAAGTGGTAACGTGATTTTTACCCTATCTTTCTTACACTAGACCTGTTTTTCTCAGACAGAGGCTCACAAGCTATACATGGCTCTTTAATGTCTCTCCTGCGACTCTGTGCAGCACATGATATTAAAACACGGTGTAATTATTAACCAATCCAAGCTATTAACCAATCAGGATGCTTTTACTATGTTATTAACCAATTGTAGTTGATAAAATAATAATACTTGGTCACTCATTTTGCTGTGAGAATTATACATATTATATATATATATATATATATATATATATATATAATAGTACATGAAATTATATATACATAGATAGATATAGATATAGTTTCTATATATAAAATAGAACATGAAAAAATTAATTCACAGTGCTATGGCTCTTTTGGGTATTGTTGATTGCTAATTTGGCTCATGAACCACTGAGGTCTGACTATCACGGCACTAGACAGTTGCCATGAAAAAGAAAACATACCAGTGGACCAGTCTAAGACAACGACTGCAATTTAACAATGAAGACATCTGAACAATTTAATGTATAGAGGCAGTACTTCTGTCAACTACTGAATGGTGAGCCTCTGGTCAAACCGTCTGTGTCTGGAGGTCCTTAAGGGAGATTTGAAGAACTCAGTAGACATTTTTATAGGCCTCTTGCAAAAGATGTGTGAGGAAGAAAAAGATAGCAATGAGTAGGAAAATGGCCATATATTGAAACTGCCAAAGAAAGATGGCAGTACAAAAACTGGAGGGGGATTTAATTGCTGTCCATTCCATATAAAATGCTTACACAGTTTATTCTAGACAGTTTAAAGAAAACAGTAGATTCAAGACTACGACGAGAACAGTAGCGTTCAAAGAGGAGAAATTATTCACAGATCAAATAGTAAAGCTAGTTATGATCATGATCAATCGCTGCTCAACATGAATTTCTTAGATTTCCAAAATGCCTTTGAAACAGTAGATAGAACAGTCTTATGGAAGTTGCTTCCCCACTATGGAATCCATCAGAGACTTGTAAACTTCATTCAAAGCTTGTGTGAAAATACGACATGCTACGCAATACAGAACAGTGAACTGAGTGAGCCATTGCAGGTAACTACTAGCATCAGACAAGAATGTTTTATGACACTCGTGACCTTTTTTGCTGGTAACAGACAGAGTAATGAGAAAGACCACAGAACAACCAAATAGCTCAGATGGCCAGAAAAAATCATAAATGAAGAGCTTTAGAGGAGGATGAAAAGTACTGATGGGACAGGGCTTTATGGAACCAAAAATGAGATGGCTAGGACACATGTGGAGGGGAGAATAGAAAGACATAAGATAGAAATTGGTTTGGAATCCCCAGGGCAAGAGATGGTGAGGTTAAACCAAGGACAACTTGGAAGTACACAACAAAAGCAGAACTGAGTGTTATCAAAATAGCATGTGAAGAAACTAAGACTGCAGCAATAGATTGCCAAGGATGGAAGATAGTGATGAAGACCCTATGTTCCACATGGAATAGCAAGGAATAAATCAAGTCAAAACTCAGGGAAGTCATTCATAGGGAACAGCAGCCCTTGAAACCTAATTATTCTCTTTGAGGCATAAGCTTCTATATAAGGTCCCCTTGACTTTTGAAACACCAAGCACTGCATAGATGATTAACAAGGATTTTATACCCATATTTGAACTTGATGCCCAGTTCAGAATCCAGGCTCTTGGGTCTACTATATTGTCAAGCCCACAGGGAGTGGGAGCACAGTACTGCCAACAAACTCCATTTTACCAGGGGCTCCAAAGTATTCTTGTAAGAACTGGAGAAAAGGGCAACTTCAGAGCACCTGGGAGATGTGCGATTTCAAAACATCTTTTGCTGTCTACATGGTCCCTCTGGAGCTCCAGCCAAAATTTAATCTGTTCCCTTCTGTTTGGACCAAGAAAGGGGTGATGGCAGCACCTCAGATATCATGATAAAGGGCACAGAACATGAATCTGAATAGACTAGAATGCCACCACCTTCCCTCCACCTGGAATGAATGCCTCTGCTGGCACAGTTGCCCCAGCACAAATAGGGAGTGCAATTTGCACCTTGCACCTTTGCATGGTGAATCAAACCCAGTTTGTGCTAATGTTAGTTTACCAGGCCCTGGGTGAAAATTGTTGAGATTTTCACAAATGTTCCCAAAACTGTAAAACTTGTTGTCATATTTTAAGGAAATTCTGCTAAAATAGGATTTGTGTGTTTGTATACCTGTAAATAAAAGAGCACTTCCCTAAGTACAGCAGCCACACCAGTGATTGATACTGGTTGGTTATGGCAATGGATGGCATATGGCATTTAGATATGCAATGCCTGTTATTGTCATTGAAAACTGTATATCAAATCCTCACACACTGCATTGAAGGCTAACCTCTGAGAATCCATTGTTTCTCAAGATTAGTATACAAGGAAATTGACTTTCATACCTGGCATTCACTCACAAAGACCACCTTGGCAAATGTAAACCTGCATTTGATTGCAAATGCATACAAATAATTTGCTTTGTTGTGTTAATTTGCTTTGTTCAGTTCTTCACCTGTACTTTCAGAGGTATTTTTTACTCTGCACTTATGGCTTGCCACTGTATCTAGTGGACTGCCGTTGTCCTCTAACATTCCAATGGATCTCCCTACTAGCAGTAGGTACAACAGACAGCATCTGGAATATAATCCCTCCACTGTCAGAAAGGCATATATGGGGGGAAGCAGAGAGAAGAGCAGCAAAAACTATGAGGGGTTTGAAGGAATTGATCTGATGAGGAAAGCTTTACAAAGGTAATATAAATGATGACTAAGGGTGGATGTTATAACAGTCAATAAATATTTTAAGGTTGAAATACTTAGGTGACAGTGAGCCATATTTGGCTGTGATGGAAACCTGATCGCTTGGGACATGTAAATGTAGAATGGAGAAAGAGCTACTGAATGTATTTGAAGGACTGTTTCCAGGAGAATGGACTACATCAGTGGCTCCCAGACTTTATTGATTTATGCACCACCATCTTAAAAAAATGTTATTAAATGAATGGAACATCTAGCTCACATACCGCCAGAGAATCCCTCGACTACATGATTTATCAAGCCTTTTCCATCAGTAATATCTAAGATCCTATGAGAATTCCAGTTTGTAAATCCACAAAGTTTATTGGAGTAAGTATGGAAACTTTTGGGTGCTCCTGTGTATTGAACCTCCAAACTTTCTGAGGCTCATCCATAAATAATGTATACTACTAATACAGTATTCGCTGTTACTATAAGTTTTCTATAAAGTGATGAATAAATATTATACAGTAGAGGAGTGTTGTCAGATATTTAGACCAGCAAACTAGGAATTTGGATTCCTATATTCCAATCCTATATCTGCCATTGATTTTCTGTGGGTTTTTGGTTCAAATCCTGTAACTTTTCTGTCTCACCTTAGACATCACAATGGACTATTCTGGCCCTAAAGTGTATCCATGTATGAAAATGGAGATGGTTTAATACGTACTTACTTTGCCTGAGTACAGTGAGAATTAGTTAATGTTTTTATATACTTTGAACTGTTCAGATGAATGACTCTATGTAAACGTTAAATATTATTTTAAGAAACTTTCATTTACATTTTTCTATTTCTCTTCTCCTGAAGTGAGGGAGGGAGATGCACCACGTATTGTACAGACAGAGAAGAAAGTATTTAATGAATTTTAATTGCACATAGCAGGTTAATTAATTATAAATATATAGTATGAAAACAAAGGTTCCTTTATGACTTGGTATTTTAATATTATCGAAGAAAGACAGAATTACATTCTCATTATAGAGATCCAGTAAGCTGCTTTTGGGACAACAGGTAATATTAGACACTTCATTCTTATGAACAATTAAGGTAAAGATGTGTTTGTAGCAAAACACTTAAAGTTCTAGACGGCTCTTTCACAACAACGTGACTCCCCTGGTAACCATAATTATTTCAAACTCAAGTTTTATCATCTGGTTAAGTTTGATATGAACCAACAGATTCCTCTGATATGATTGGCATCAGAAAAGGAAAAGGAAAATGATGATTAAAGCTGAAAACAAACCAAAAGTCAAAATTCATTCCTGTTATAACTCCATTGAAGTCAATGGAGTTTTGCCAGGGGGAGAATGTATACCAAAACATTTAGCACAGCATAAAATGGTGCCTGAGGGGTGATAGAAAGATAAAATTGAGCTAGCACAAGAATTGGGGCAGTAAATGAGAGACGTGAAAGAATTATGAAATACATACTCAGGCTGGGATTCTGTGCTGCACTTCTAAGCCTATGTCTGCACTTGTGTGCATACATGGGTAGCAGATTATGTAATCTCTCATGTGCTTCACATACCCATGGCTGAGAGTCCACATTTGCTGGGATAGACATATGTATAACATTGTGTGTACATGTGTCGCCACACTCACAGTGCTGCTGTTTTGTGATGTTAGTGCTATCATTTCAGGGGTGTTATTCCAGAGTTTTGTGTGTCACAGGGAGACACTTTAGGAACCACTTTGCTGTGTTGTTGGTACTGTCACTCACATTCACACACTTGCTGATGGCATTTCCTGATCACGTTATTCCCTGCCAAACTGGGTAGAAGACATGGAGCACTGGGATGATGAGCTGGTTCTGTTCTTCCTCCTTATTACAGGAAAAATAGTTATGCAGTGGAGTAGATGATCAGCGATATGCTGGATGGAATTTGGACAGAATTTTCAGACACATAGAAGACGTGAAGGTTGACCTTGAATTAATTCAGCTCACATGGTACTGATATAAAGAGTGTCAGTCTAGTCTTCGTACGCCCTAATGTTAACTTTCAGAGTAGCAGCTGTGTTAGTCTGTATTCGCAAAAAGAAAAGGAGTACTTGTGGCACCTTAGAGACTAACAAATTTATTTGAGCATAAGCTTTTGTGAGCTACAGCTCACTTCATCGGATGCATTCAGTGGAAAATACAGTGGGGAGATTTATATACATAGATATACATACATAGATAGAGATATACATACATAGAGAACATGAAATGGTAACACCCATTGTTTCATGCACTTGCCCTCTTAGCAGTATTTTTTTCACCCTGAAGAACCACAGGCCTTGTCAATTCAAAGACAAGGAAAGCATTACATTTTTGGCTTTTGGAACAGGCCGAGAAATCCCCCCTCCAAACGTAAATTTGCTATGGAAGGCTACAATTTGGATAGTTTTCAGCATGCCAGGAATGTAGCAATCTTACTATCCTTTCTTCAAACAACTTTTGCAGCTCTTCTGGAAGGAACAGAGGCTAAAAATGGTAAGAAAACTATACTCATATCTTAAATAATTTAAAATGTTCATGGTGTCTCAGTGGGGATGGCGGGGGAGGCCAATTTCTTCCATGGTCAGTTTACAATTTCGTGCCTTAAGGCTGGCTAACATTTGGAGAACATAGCGGTTTTCAAGGTACCAGAACAGAAAAGAGAGGTGGTTTTCCAATCCTGTGGAGGAGATCTGGAAAGCTATTCCAGAGACACGTTTCTGATAATGCCACCCCTCTACCTATTGCTGAATGGAGGGGCTTGGTCATCCATGAAGGGAGACCAAGAAGATTTGCACCACTGGTGAACCTGAAAAACCAGCTAGAGTTTTTGCTGAAACAGAAATTTGCTTGAAATATGCTTACAGGATTGGGAGGCAATTCACTTTGAAACTGATTATATTCTCAGGTAGCATAGAGATATCATGCAAAGTGAGAGATTGAACCACCTGCATCCACCCATCTCTAACTTTCCCTGAAAATCCTGGCCCTGTACCTACCTAAAAATGGTAAAGTGGACAATGAAAGAGGTACACCACAACCTCATTGGGTTTCCTGAAGATTCAGCTCAGCACCCCAACCCATTGCCTAAGACAACTGGAAAGGGGCACTACACTATTTATAGCTAACTGCGAGAGGAGATGCTTCCCCGACCCCTGTCCCCCCTGGCTTGTGCAGCATAGCTCTGTGTGGGGAAAAGGCAGAGAAAATACCAGGGACCAAGACTTTGAAATCTTCCAAGGAAGACTGGGGTAACTAACTTTTCCTTAGAGAACCAACTGTAAAGTTTTCCATAACTATGTTCTGTTCCCTTCCCCAACTGGATTTTTCCAAACTGCACCCCAACCTGTTTCCACATGGCCCTAGGACCATCTCTGTCTGACTGTTCGCTAAGAAATGCACAGAGGCAGGGGAACCCTGATTTTCCTTCATAAAATGTTTGAAAAAATAGCTTTTGAAGCCAAATGCATAATTGTGGATCATTGGAAATCAACAAAACCATTGATTTAGAACTTCATCTTGTCTGAGGACTATTTTCAGATTGGAGCAGAACAGGGCTGGATGGAGAAGGGAACGGTGGAGGAGTTTGGTTAGGGGATGAGGCATGACAGTGCTTCAACACTGCAGTTCAAACACACAGGCCTGGAGCAATGCATACCATATTATCCAGGGAGCAAAAGTCAGTGCACAGTACTTCAAATGCCCTTGATTTTAAAAATCAGAAATGTAGCACCAAAGCAAGAGGTGTTATTGATGGGGAGGGTGAGGATGCATTGTAACATACCAGCCTCGGAGCTCTGGTTCATGACACAGCTTAGGGTCCTCTTCAGTTTCATCAAGGGGGTCTTTTCTTCAATGTGCTCCTTTGGGCATAGGTGCAGAATCATATGCTCCTCTTCCTCTGTGTTTTCTAGAACATCCTCCATAGTCCCTGCTGCCTCCTCGCTCTGGCCCTCATTGGTGTCCTCTCAGACAATGAGACTAGCAAGGGTTGAGGAAGAGATCATGAGCTACGGAAAGCTCAGTACTGGGGGCCCTTCATAGCACATGTTCATACTCCTTGTAGAAGAGGCATGTATTATGAGCCCTTCAGGACAGACTGTTGGAGTCTTTGGTCTTCCTGTACAGGAACATCAAGTGCTTCATATGTTCCTGGCACTGGGATGGAGTCTGCTGAATGCTTCCCTGTTCCAACCTCTGTGAAATTTCCCAGTACAGGTAAATGTTCCTGCTGCTCCTGTCAAATTCGTGGAGAATGGTGTACTCCCCCACACATTGATCAGCACCTGGGTATATTCAGCAGGCCAAACAGGTGCTCTCAGAGCTTGATCAATCTTCACTTGTAAAGAGTGTAGTAGAAAGATCATAGACTCATAGACTTTAAGGCCAGAAGGGACCTCATGGTCATCTTGTCTGAGCTCTTGCATATTGCAGATCACAGAATCCCACCCACTCCAATAATAGGCCCCTAACCTCTGGCTGCGTTACTGAAGTCGTGTTCTACTGTGGTCAGTCGGTGTACCATGCTACTGCCAGTGAACAGAAGGCAAGGACTTATATGATAGAAGGGTCAGGAAGAAAGCGGCTCAATGCATTATGGGAATGGAGGTGGCAGACTAATTAAACTCAAGACCTGGTATATTCCCCATTAACGCTGCAAACATGTACAGGGCTCTACCACAGCTTAAGATGTGTATTTACCCACACCACTAACATATGCTAGTTTACATGGCCTGTGCTCTCCTTCAGACATGTGCTTCTGGGGTTTTAGTGTGGAGAATAGCAGTATTATGGCACAAGGCCATGCATGGACAAATAAACAGTCACTAGTCTAGCCATACCATAAGAAGTGCAGCACTGAATTTTCAGTCCAGGGGAAGAGAGAATTATGTTGGCTTTAAGGTCCGGAAGCTGGAGGTGCCCCTGATGTAATGTATGTTACCACAGCCTGCTGTGACTGCCCTATGGGCTGCAGTGGTGTATAGAATCTCCACAGCACTGTGTTCTGCAGCTCTACCCCACCCACCCCTTCCCACCTCAGACTCACTGCTAGTTGACCCACACATCAGGGCTTATGAAAGGGATATCAGGAGGTAGCCTTGTAACAGATGTCTACTGCACCCTTACCCTGGGAATCCTTTTTCTGGATCAGTATAGTTTTTAGGATCTCTTTATGCTGCTCCAGCCTTTTTAACCATGGTAAAGGGGCCTGAGTGGTGGTGAGATTCCTGTTTGAACATCTGTTATACAGATTTACCTATATTTACTATACATATAATGCAAAATAACAAAGTCCCTTAGAATAATAATGAAAATGGAAAACAATGCAATCTGATACTTTAATTAATGTTAGGCTCTCTGTGGGAGGTTGACAATGTCAATTTCCATTGCTTCTATCGGACCTGAGCTTGGAGTCTAGCCCAGAGATATGTGAATCAGATCACCAAACAGTCAGATATAGATCGAGTTAAACAAATGCCATGGGAACTGTGTGTCAGATTTATTGTTTGATATCTGATTCTCATGTGAATTTGCATATGTTGTATAATACTATTCTTCCCATTTTGGGAGGAAGATGAACAAATCTAGCGTCAACCATTCCTGACTAGTCCAATTCACATGCCTTATCCTCTATACATCACACTTCCCAAGTGCACACAGACTGCTCACTTCTACAACAAACTTTAAATTTCCAACCTACAACAGTCCACAGCAGTCATATCCAATTTCTCAAAATTGTGCACTCACTCACCTCCTTAATTCAAGAAATATTAAGATACCATACTCCTAGACCCACTTATTTCAAATCTAATCTGTTTTTATTACTCCCAAAATTGTGAATTGTGTATGTGAGGGAGATTTACAATCTATGTGTAGACAAGACATGCTAAATAGAGCAGTTTTGGATGGGACACTTGATGATCAGCTAGACCTAATATGGTCCTTTATCCCATTAACTGTACAGAAGGGTCTTGACAAGACAACATCAAGCTGAATGTTTTGATAGAATAACATAGCCATACAAGAATAAAAATAACTGGATGCATTATCAAGGGCATTTGCTAGTTTCAACAAATTACCTATTTCAATTATCAAAAAAATTGCCTCTGCTTCTTCAATCATGCCTTCCTAGCTACAGCAATGCATTTGAACAAATGCACGAAAGATGCCATTACAACTTGTCTAGGATGCCTTCACCAACATTGTTGAAAATCTCATCATAGCGGAAATATTAATATATGGTGACTTACTACAATCAGTTTTTTCAGGTTAGGCATTTAATGACATGACTAAATAGAAGCTGAGTCAAGCAAGTCCTCCTCTGAAGATCGTATCTTGCCTTTAGCAGCAACTAAACCTATGCCATAAATTATCTTGAGACACTTTGCTGTTTTATTCCAGCAAAAAGCAATGCTGATATTTTTACAGTATTGTCTGCATTTTAAAACTTTTAGGCAGATTAAAAAAAATATATTAACTTTATCTGAGTAAAATCCACCTCTGTTTTTTTGACAATATTCTTAGCAGTGAACTAAGCTCATTAATCCTATTGTTACTGTTTTATGTACTGTTTTAACATAGTGACTATTTTTATAATCTTATTTGCATGTTTCCTTTTTAAATGAGCATTGTAAGTTTGTTTGTTTGTTTGTTTGTTTGTTTGTTTGTTTGTTTGTTTGTTTGTTTGTTTTGGTGGCTCAGAGCTTTACATGTCATTTAATAGATTACAAACTTTTCATTGTCTTTGTCCTCTGAATGTAAAGCGCATTTTATTCTGTGCAACTGCAGCTTTCATTAAGTACATATTACAGCCAATTATTTCTCATTACAATATAGCTGTCTACTTATCTCAAAGCTCATCAGATATAGGACCCTGGACCCAGGAGTTCAAAATAATTGAATACAAATGTAAGAAAAATAAATATTGAGTTTATTTTGTTTTACTTTTTAGCACATCTTCATCAGATCAGGATAAAAGAAGGCCAGAACACACTGAGACATTAGGATGCTGTTCTCATAAAATGAACTAGAATATAGTCATGTCTCATGTAACTTGATGCAGGACAGTTAGAATGTTTGGAGCATCATTCATCAAGTTAAGCATGGCGAGGCTTGTATTGGATGTAGAGTACAAAACAAAGCAATTAATCATGTTGCATTTTAAAAGACATGCTATTTTGTGTCATATATGCTTTACAGGCCATGTTGTCTAAAACTGTTGCTGGCCTACAAGGAGGATTCCGGGCTTTCAGGGGAATTTACACTGAGTTCCACTAAGTGCCTCCAAAGCACACTGCAGGGTATAAATGCTTTTAGGCAACATGTTTTATATGTACCTTATGTAGGGCTAGACTGAGCCTACCATTACTACGTCCATGCAGGGGAAAAGAGGAATATAGTATTCCACCTTATTTTGCATGATCATGGATTTTGCATGATCATGTTTATATAATATAATATATTTGATATTTAGATAATATATTAGATAATTTATTAGATATAGATATATAGATATCTAAATTTAATAAAGGATATATACATAATAAAGAATATCAATATAGATATATATTGGATTGTGTGCAGCCCTGATATAGCTATGCAGGGAATAAAGGATTCCCCACTATTTTCCAGGTCCATCAGGACTTCCCAGATCATGGTTCCCAGTACTCTAGGGAACCCAGGAACTCTTCCCTAGATATTCCTGTAGTGGCTCTAAAGAGTGAAGAGTGAGTGGAGGGGGATAGGTAGTAGGTGGAGATATGGCTTTGCCTCCCAATCAATGCCAGCAGGACTAGTTGGGTGAATGGAAGACGGGAAGTATGCAGCACCCCTTAAAGAGAGGTCTCAAATTATTCTTGCCCCCTGGTCAACAAGGGAGCCCTGGAAGGACTTGTGACTTTGAGGGTTGTCTCCGAGACATACTATTTATACATGACCAGGTTGCTCATGCATAAGGCTGTGAGACTTTCACAGAGGTCATGAAAGTCACGGGATTCTGTGACTTTCTGGGACCTCTGTGACTTCTGCAGCAGCTGGTGTGGCTGAGCCCCAGGGCCAGCCACACTGGTTACTGCTTAGGTGGCCCCAGGACCAGCTTCACCAACTGCGGCTCAGGTGGCCCCAGGCAGCTGGTCCCGGGTGCTGCTGTGGGGCAGAGGTCTGGAAGCAGCAGTGGGGCCCCAGGCCGCCCCCAATAAGAGCAGCAGCAGCAGCGGGGCCCTAGGCTGCCGTCCCCTCCAGCACCACAGGAGCAGCAGCATCTGCTGGTGCGCTCCCTCCCTCTCCCCAGCATCTAAGATTTAGTTAGGGTAGGGGTATTTATAGTACAAGTCATGGACTGGTCATGGGCCGTGACTTTCTGTTTATTGCCCGTGCCCTGTCTATGACTTTTACTAAAAATACCAGTGTCTAAATTATAGCCTTACTTATGCACAACCTAGTCCACAGTGGATAATAATTACAGATTGTACTTACACGTTAGTGCTCATTTAATAATAAATTCAGTTTCATACAATTCTGGGAAGATTTTTTTTATCTTTATTGGTAGGCCTGGGACAGACAGATCCTAGGGTAATATTCGGTACTACAGTTCGAATTATGAAAACAGTACATTAATATAACTAGATTCTAAATCAAGGTAGTTTAATATTATTTTAAAGTTTACCCTTCTTATTTATAGCTACTGGTTTATGAGTAACAAAGTGATCTCTTGTCATTTGTACTGCTCCCTTTGCTGAAAACTAAGCTATCATTTCCAGAACTGCTTACAGAACACAGTAGTTGTACAAATGGAATTGCGGCATTTAATGAAGTACAGCATTAATACTGCCACTGATTAAGGATTTGCTATTCCAGAAGTGCCTGCAGCAGACGGAAAGCAAATATATTGGATGGCCAGGGCATCACCCCTGCCACAGGTAAGTAAATATGGTAACAATCTCTTCTTTTGGAAAAGTGCAGAATTTAATACAGAATAAAAAGCTTTCTATATAACTTTTTAACCAACCTATAGAATTCCATAGCAGAGACTTAATTGTTATCTATTAAAACAAAATAAAACAGCTATTGGATGTTTTAAAAATCTAACTTCTACAAAGTTGTAGAGTTATTTCTATAAACCCATTTAATTTCTATAGAATTTTATTAATTTCATTCCTATTAAATTCTAGTAGGGGGGATACTGAAATCTTAAAATAACAACCGATATACAAAGAGGAACTTCTATAGGAGACAAGCTTAGCCTCATGACTGCCGTGGACTTGCCAGAAGGATAGTTCCTTTTGCGCATCTCTCAGTGTATCTGCTGCATACTAACAAGAGTCCTATTTAAAATCTCAATTCTCACTGATGATGGAGGGTTGGGAGAGGGATTCTTTAATTGGCTAAGTCTTGTCTGGGCTCTAGCCACCAAATGACAGACAAAACATTCATGATACTTCCACTCATCACTAGAATAGTTTTTTTGCTGTTGAATTTTCTGAAATTGTATATCATAAATTAACAGAGAGTTTGGATATTAGTCTAGTCTTACCCATCACAATGGTGCACGATCACTTTAAGGTCTGAGTAATTTATGTGTTTCTACATTTTTTGTAACCAAGATACAATTTTCTGCTTTAGCTTATTCTAAATATGGTAGAATGATTTTCATTTGCTAGTTTGTCATCAACATCTCATTGCTTTATTTGCTTTTGATTTTTATTTTACTTTATATTTTATAAATAAGTGAAGGATTGTTTTCAATTTAATTGTAAATGCTTAATGGATTAATTATTGTATTGATATGAATATTTTATACAATTTCACTGTTGTGAGTTGAATGTAAGCGTTCAATGTAAATTAATTATGATATATCAATAAGCCAATGTGCATAAATAATTTATATTAATATAACAAATTTATTTACTATCATATTTATTTTAAATTTCAGTATTAATATCTCATTGAAGACAAGTCTGTATGAATATATTAGGATCATAAATTGTTTCTTGAATAACTAAATACATTTGCATAACTGGATAGTTTAGATCTAGCTAATCAATATCACAAGTTACAATTCAGATTTGGGGAGTCAGACTTCACTGAAGCTTTTCTGGATATTTTCTAAGGATGCTGTTCTTGACTTCAGATTATAATTACAGGTTGCTTTAAATTATAGCACTGTTTAAAACCCAAGTTTACTCGTCAGTGGGAAAGACCATGACAAGTCGGTGGAGGAATGGGATGCACACAGATCCCCCGTCTGGTGTAGAAAG
Source organism: Dermochelys coriacea (assembly GCF_009764565.3). Classification (NCBI taxonomy): domain Eukaryota; kingdom Metazoa; phylum Chordata; order Testudines; family Dermochelyidae; genus Dermochelys; species Dermochelys coriacea. Next base: position 38,145,072 of record NC_050070.1, on the reverse strand, counting down.
TGAAATGGGGAACTATGATATGGGGAAAAGGAAGAAACTGGGGAGCGGGGGGAGGAGGGGGGTAGGGAGCACACAGAACTCTTGACATGAGAGGGAGAATGGGGAACAATTGTATGTGGGGAAGGGAACACAGGGGAAACGCAGAGTCCCTGGCAGGGAGGCTGTCATAAATATAAAGGGAAGGGTAACAACCTTCCTGTATACAGTACTATAAAATCCCTCCTGGCCAGAGGCACAAAACCCTTTTACCTGTAAAGGGTTAAAAAGCTCAGGTAACCTGGCTGGCACCTGACCAAAAGGACCGATAAAGGGACAAGATACTTTCAAACCTGGGGGGAGGTTTTGGTCTGTTTGTTCTGTGTGCTTGCCGGACACAGATCAAGGAAGCAAGCAATCCAACTCCATTAGAATCAGTAAGTACTAGCAAGGGAATGCGTTAGCTTATTTTTGTTTTGGCTTGTGATTTTCTCTGTGCTGAGAGGAAGGTGTATTCCTGGTTTTCTTTCTGTAACTTTAAAGTTTTGCCCAGAGGGAAATCCTCTGTGTTTTTGAATCTGATTGCCCTGTAAGATTACCTTCCATTCTAATTTTACAGAAGTGCTTCTTTTACCTTTTTTCTTTCTAACAAAGTTTTGTTTCTTTTAGAATCTGATTGGGGTTTTTTTTAGTGTCCTAAAAAAACCCCCCGAGGTTGGTCTGTGTTCATCTTGTTTATTCTCAAGCCTCCCCAGGAAAGGGAGCGTGGGCGTGGGCGCTTGGGGGGATATTAGAGGGGAGTAGGAACTTCAAGTTGTCCTTTCCCTGGGTTTGTCTAAATCACTTGGTGGTGGCAGTGTTACCTAATACAAGGTACAAGGGAGATTTGTGCCTTGGGGAGTTTTAACCTAAGCTGGTAGAAAAAAGTTTAGGGGGCTTTCATGCGGGTCCCCATGTCTGTACCCTAGAGTTCAGAGTGGGGAGGGTATCCTATCAGAGGCAGAATGGGGGACCATAATATGGAGGGGAGAAGAGGGTGTACACAGAGCCCCTAAGTCAAGGCTAATTCCCCACTCTGGCACTTTAAGTGCAGAAGGTGGAGGTCCTCAAGGATTCTAAAAATTAATACTGGCCACTCCAGGCTTCTATTAAACTCCCAAGGTTACAGCTTTTCTCTGACCTTGCATTGGTAGATGCTGCCACCATCCAAGTGCAGAACCCCTTTGAGAGCCCAGGAAGGCACACTTGGGAATTCCTTCCCTCAAGCCCTTTCACACACACACTCGCTCCAAAGAAGAGCTGAGGAAGGGGAAGAAAAATAAAGGAAATCAGCTGCTGCCACCAGCTAATTAAACAACATGTGCACAAACCTAAGACACAAAAATCCAATTTTGTTCTTAAAAAAATGGTAAATTTTATTAATAGAAAAAAGAAAGAAAATACATCTGGGAACTCAGGCTATTACTAGATTTTAAAAGAGCAACTGCAAGGAGTAAGCACGAAGAATAGCTTTCTTGAGATCCAGCTTAAAGGTTAAAAGCAAAACAAAAGCACCTGGGGTTAGCACAGAGGAATCCACAAGCCATAACGAAATAAAAGGAATAAACCTAATTGCATCTTCCTAGACATTTCCTGATCTCCTTACATATCTGGGGTTTTAAATTAGTAGTTCTAGGTATGATACTGATGACTTTTTCATACCTGGCCCAAACTTCTTACAGCATAATTGCTGTCATGTCTGCCTCTCCCTGGGAGAAGAACAACAGTCAGAAAAAAGGGGAGTCTTGTTTCAATTTTTAAAAGTTCTAGCCTTCCCATTGGCTCTTTTGGCCACGTGCCCACTCACTTCCTTTTATCTATGCATGGCAGTGAGACTTTTTAACACTTTACAGGTAGAGCAATTAGAGAACAGCTACTAAGGGGGATTTTATAGCTACTGGCTGGCTGGGTGTCCATAAAAGGGAGCTACCCTCTTCCCCCTTTAATTTATCACACCCTGCCATGGTGGGGAAGGGGGAAAAAGGAGAAATGAGGGGGCACATACAACTCCTGGCATGTGGTGGAGGGGAGAATGAGAGACACACACAGTCCCTGGCATGAAGGGGGGGTGCAGAAAGTCCATGAAATACATAGAGGTGGAGGATAGCCACAGGGAGCTTGTGGGGCATGATGGAGAAATACAGGGAGTTCCCGTTGTATGCAATGAGTTAAGCCTGCAGAAACTACGAAGTGTAAGATTCCCTAGTTACATATATTCATTATGTATTTTTTTAAGGAACAGATTAAAATCAATGGAAAACTAAGCTAAGAGATCTCAGTGTAGCCCTGATGTGGTGACTTTGATTGGCTGGTTATCGATTGCTTCGCTTTGTTAGAGTTGTCTTGGCATTGTTCCAGCCAGGGAAAGCACGTTCCTCTACATCATTCACTAGTGGAAGAACGTCGACATTTACCCCATTATCTCCCTTGTGAATAAAAACCATGAACATAGAAACATGAGATCTGAAGCAAGCTGTCTGCAACAAATTATTTTCCTCCAGGCTCATAACTTTAGCTCTTATGCTCATGATGAAGGCTGAGCAAAAGTCAAAGCAAAATGCTAGAAAATGTCAAGTTGCTCCAAGCATGGAAGCCAGTGATGTTGCCAATGCTGAAAGGGGAGTACTATCTGTGATAACATGCAGCAGCTGTGGAGGATTGGAACTGGTGAACTCTGGGGGGGGCGGTTACCTTTTATGCTCAACTATTGCGATACAGAAGTGAATAGTGCGAAAAAATTCCTACATCACTACTGCATTCAAAGCAGGATTTCTGTTAGGGAGTGTGATGCAAGCTCTACTCCACACTGGTGTATGTCAGCAAAAGAAGAAGAAAGCGAAACACATGCTGTGAGCATCAAAACTCCCAAAATAGCACTTTCAAGTGCCAAAAAACAGAAAGGGTGGGAGGAAGATAACAGGAGAAGTAAGCGCAAAAAATATCACACACAGTGCACAGTCAGAGGATAGACCTATACAGTGAAGCACTTTAAATTTTAATAGGAAGTGAGGATGTACTTTTACAATATATCACATTAGTGTCACTAGGTGGGATATACATTGTACATCCATAGGCATTAGCAAGGGTCAATTTGCTGTTAATTGTAGTGCTTCCTTTTTTTTTTTCCTTTTTAGCTGACATTATTTTTAAATTCCTCCTGGTTGTGTTCACTTATGTATGTCTTTCCCATGTCTTTCCTCTTCAGTATCTCTTTCAGATGTTCTAGGTATAGCAATCTTGTGGAACTAGGGAGATGATGCTGACTTTGGCATCTCTCAACAGCCAGTAATAAGCACAACATTACTAGTAGTGTCAGGCAACACAGTGTTATATTTTTCTCTGGCATAATAATTTCATATTTGCTTCTGCTCTTAAATGTACATCACCGAGGCTGATTTGGCATTGCAGCAGTAAAAAAATGCTATCTCTACATCAGCAAGTAACTGCACAGTGTTGTTGTTAGTGTATAGTGATCCAAAAGTGTCCATGGTGTCTCTCTATGTAGCTGTATGTGCTGTTTCTTTGGAACTGCAGTAGAAGAGATGGAGAAAGTTCTAAGCAGACGGTCTACAGTAAAGCAGAAAATGAGAGAGAGACAGAGTAGCTGAGGTGAAAAACCTATTTTTCTTGTTTTAATAAAAGTTCCTTGTTCAGTGTTGGATAAAAAGTGATTTTTTCTGTGAGTCTTTGACACATAACAGAGTCTGTGCCTAGAAAAGTTTACAATCTATGGACCCATTCTGTCTCCCTTACTCACAATTAGGAGTATTTTAGGCTGTCAGTGATTTCAATGGAACTACTTAAGGGAAAAGGACTACATAGCACAACAAAGTGACTGAATGTTTGTTTCAGCGTAGCAGCCGTGTTAATCTGTATCTGCAAAAAGACAGCATTACTTGTGGCACCTTTCAGACTAACAAATTTATTAGAACATAAGCTTTCGTGGGCTACAGCCCACTTCATTGGATGCATAGAATGGAACATATAGTAAGAAGATATATATATATATACACAAAGAAGGCGGAAGTTGCCATTCAAACTGTAAGAGGCTAATTAATTACGATGCCAGGGCACGTGGTCTATTCCACTGTTAGTGGAGCTGCCTCATGGGTATGAAAGGTGATGTATTAATCAATATTCCCCTGGTCTGCTGTTGGGGACTGAACCCAGGGAGGAAACCCTTAGGGTTCCCTATAGGTAATTGGTTAATTGGTCCTGCCACCCTACCCTGGCTTTTTTGACATTACATGGGTGCTACTCTATGAAAAAGGGATCAGAAATCTCACAGTAATCCCCCTCACACAAATATGCCACATATGCTTTATTAGGGGAATCCCATAGGAAACCCTTAACACCTTAAGTCTAACCGCCAATTTGGACCGCCCCCAGCTTGCCTCCCTGCCCTACTTGTGTTCTGCACCCCATGAGCTGCTTCAGCTGAGCCAAACCTGCAGTTGGCACTTGACCGTCCCCTGCCACTCTGACAAGAACGGGCCAAATGGGTCCCAAAGTATATCTTGCATGCGTGCTTGAATCTACAGGTGCTGCAAGAACAACCACTATAATTAAATGCCCAGCAAATATTATTATGTGACTCGTGCCCCTTCTGAGTTTGTAGTGGAAGGAACAGGCTACTGTCTGTGTGAACTCCTGGTCCCCGTGGAGTCATCCACTCCAATCACAGTGTGTGATGCAGTATGTCCCACCGGATCCCAGTTTGTGTTGCTGTCCTTAATCAAAACTACTTGTCATAATTAAATTGAGACATGCCCCCAAACGTATTATATGCCTGACTGATATGCCCGCCATATACTTAAACAAGGCAGGGCTTCTCTTCGGATAAGTCTGTGCTATAACACATAAATAGATAAGGAAGGCAGCCTCCCAATTTTCCCACATTCTAGGCACCCTTGGTTGCGTGGGCAACTCCCTATTCTGTGTGCTCTGTCCCAGCTTACTCTCTGTCAACACCTCCCCGTGCAAGAGGGATAATATGTCCACGTATTCCCCTCTCAAGATTTTATCCTTAGTTGTATTTAGCAAATGAACTCCCATTGCATCAGCCACCCTGGCATAATTGTACTTGGGACTGACTGATGGGGCCTCCTCAGTGCCCTTTTACCTCACAGCCCCACCAGGAAGTTCAACTCTGTTCCAGGAGGTTATACAGCTTAATGACCGGTGAGTCAAAAAGTGCCCAGGGGTTTCATCCACACCCCTGCCCCCCCAACCCATGCGGGGGGTCTGCCCCACCTGCCTGTCTCCTGACTCCCAAACTCTTGCCAATACTGGGTCTTCCCTAGAACCCAGGCCAGACCCCTGACCACAGATGCCTGAAATTTTGCAACAACTGCAGATTAGCTTGCAGCAGCTGCCCAACACCATTAGTGTCCTCAGCAGGGGCACACACTCCAGATGGATCTGCTATGGATTCTGGAACTCTCATTCCTAGCCCCGGCCTATTTATACCTGCAAGGCCCACTCCCGTCCCCCTCAAGTAAATGCTGAGTGGGATAATATAAGCCTGGATCCTGTACCTCCCTGAGGTGCACCTTCCTGCAACCACCACCATTGCCACACTGCAAGGCAGGGATATCATCTGTGCCACCTGTTGCCCCAACCTCTGTTGCAGAACACACTCACCTTTGGAATCAGCCTCACCCCCATCTCCTGGGTTCAGTGTAGAAGAACATCTTGGTTCTGGGAGATCCAGTACGCTTTGGAAGCCCTGCAGTGCTGTGAAAACAACCTCAGAAACAACCTCACTGACTGCTTGCCACAAATGGCTGTTGACTAAGCTACCCGCAGACAGCCTGCTCACCTGCATGTGTGGTTGCTTCCCCTAGAGCATCCCCCTCCCCAGTGCATGAGGCTGCCTTGGTTGATCTAACACACCACAATGGGCTTCCCCAACCCCTGTCCTGCCCCTTACCCCTGGTGCGATGAGCCCACCCATGGGCTACCATTAACCCTTCAACCACATTAGAACTATCCTATGCAGTGTTTGTTCCCCAGCCCCCTGACCTCCCAGTGAAAGTACATATCTCCCAGTGCTAATCTGGCCACAGCAGGAATGAAGTGAAAGCCGATTGAGTCCCCATGCCTCTGGTTACAGCAGGGTTGGGAGGAGAGGGAGCTAAGCTACCTCCCATCCCTCTCCACCTCCCAATGCCTGCCGATCTGATCTGACGCTGAGCAATCGGACTAGCTGATTCACCCGCCCTGTGAGCTGCTTCTACCCTGACTGTGCCTGTCCCACTCTGGAAAAGGGGGGGCTTCCTGCAACCACATGGAGCCATGCGGCCTAGCATGGCTGGATCATCGGCTGCCTGCTGTTGCCTTGCCTACTGCGTGGCGAAAGGGGTTTCCAATGCCAGGGCTTGCACCTTTAAAGCCTTCCGCCCCTTACATTCCCAGTGGGTGAGTCAGCAGGAAGCTGAGCTGATCACCCCCACCTTTTCGTAGCAGGTTTCAGAGTAGCAGCCATGTTAGTCTGTATTCGCAAAAAGAAAAGGAGTACTTGTGGCACATTAGAGACTAACAAATTTATTTGAACATAAGCTTTCGTGAGCTACAGCTCACTTCATCGGATGCACAAGTACTCCTTTTCTTTTTGTAGCAGTTTCTGATCTTGTATCCTCCCCAACATAAAGCACTACCGCCTTCCTCCGGCAAGCCTGGACAATGTCCCTTCCTGCTTTAGGTGTGGTGTGATCATTTGCATACCTGTTGTGCCAATGGCTCTCGACAATGATAACCAATTTTTGAAAGCTATTGTGTCAATGAATGGCAATAAAAGGAGAGCCACAAAATAATTGTGGCATAATATGGCATGACATTATTGCAACTCAGCATCATTATGTACTATTGATGCAATGCCATGAACATAGTGTCAGTACATCAGTTAGATATTGGTTTGTAGTTCTTAGCAACCCTATTTGCCACTTTTATACTCTTACTTTCAGCTCCTTCACCCCTTCTGCTTCCTTCATTATTTATTCTCCCCCTTTCCAGCTCTTTGGAGGTATGGGAAAGAATCTTGGATTCCATGATCTGTTTGCTCAATGATACCTGAGCTGCCCCATGTATGGAAGGCAGAACTGCAGGATGAGCATATTTTTGAATTATATTTGAAACATATGCAACTGTAGAACCTCAGATTGGGTATCACTGGATTAGACTCTGCTTAGTGTTTTCACAGGTATCTTAAATGATCTTATGCCACTATCCTTGCTGTAACCTTTACCTACCCAGTGTTAGTGTCCTGCCTTTCCCAAAGCTCTTTATTTGAATGCTCAAAATAGTGTAAAAAGCCGTATGTGAACTGAAAAATGTGAAAATCTTCACATTAGCCTCTCATTGTGAGAAGTTGACACATAACTTGATATAGGAGCATTGTGATGCAAAATGCATTAGCACCACAGCATGGGCTGTAGACAAGGCAACAGCAAGGGGTGAAACTTTATGGACCAACTACTACATTCACTATCATGTGAAATTTGTTAGTAATACGGTGAAAGTGTTTTACTTATGCTAATGTTTAATTGCTCTCACTGTTACCTACAGTTTTAAACATCTCATGTTGTCATCTATATTGAATTTTGGATTCCAGTGAGACTAATTTACTGTTCAATTACAGTGAGTGAAGCATATGGTCCATCCATTAAGCAATTGTTTTTCCTACACCTATTGGTACTGAATAATTTCCATGCCAACTCATGCAGTAAATTAACAGTGCTAGTGGTGGATAACCTGTTAAGGGCATAATTATCCTCTATGAAGATGATAGTAGTATTCTAATGTGGGAGTTATATTCTAATGTGATCTTCTATTGCAATATAGCACAATTTATATAACTTGGAGAAGGGACACAAATTCAGCTTTTTCTTGAAAGATTAAGAATTAGCATTTAAAAGATTTTTTTTAATCTGATCAAATTTGTTCATATATTTCATTGTTTTCATACAATATAGTTAAATAGTTATTTAAATTCTTGCTTTTTCAACAGTTAGTAGTTTTATTACATAATCTTTAAAAATAGTCTTAAAAGCCCATATTTAAAAGATTACCAAAGCTATAGCTGCTTCTTTGTAACAATAAAGTCATACTCAGAATACCAAAGAAAGTGAGAGAGATTTTGTTTTATAGGACCAATCCTGCAAGAGTCTGAGTGCCCTCAATTCCCATTGAAACTGTTATCAGTTCAATTTATAACTTCAGTGGCAGATTCAGCATGTGGCAGGATTGGACCATATTATCAGTTATAGAGTTCCATGTTAATGCATTCTTTAAAAGTAGCAAACTTGCTGATAAGGAGCATAAGGAGATAGCTTTACATGAATAAAAATTATAGAACAGTTCTATGGAATCAATTTATGAAACAAAAAAATGTGACAAGTTTTTTCAGAATTGTTACTTGCAGTGCTGCAACCATGAAAAAGGCTCTTCTTACTTACATCTGTTTACAAGAGATAACTTTACAGCATTTATTATAGAAATTGAAGTGTTTCATGCTGCTAAGAGCCATTTGTAGTGCATTCACATGTCCATTTTAAAGAAAAGTCATCTTCATTTTCCGCTGCAGGGGAACCATATTAATCATGTCATGTAGTAGCCTAACATGACAAGAAGGTTAAGAATAAATAAATACATATACCACCATTCCAAACTCTCTGTTTCAGACATGCCCTTCCTAAATAGTATTAGTTTTAGCAGGAAGAGGGAACTGATACATAATATTTCAGATTAAAAATATTTTGGATTATGTTTGTAGAGCCTATCATGCACTTCTAATCAGAACAGAAAATTAGAATAAAAGCAATTAACAGGTTTATGCATGTTTATTTGTTTGTTTGTTTGTTTGTTTAAAATAGGGCATTCATTGACTGTAGAAAACAGCTGTGGTAACAGATGTAATAAATATAAAGCAATAAAGTTCAATGATCCCACATTTGCTATCTGCATAAAGCATCATAAAAATGGCCTCTGCTCATTACTTAAACTACAACATAGAAGGATTCTGAGCACTAGTAAAAATATTTCAGACAAAGATCTCTAAAATAAAACTCTGAAAAAAATTGTTACCTTTTAAAATAATTTCAAAATTATTAAAATATTCTCTCCTGTTGCTCAGATAGAGGCTGGCATTATTGGTGAAGTGAAGGCAGGAGTCAGCCATGCACTGAGACAATAGGCAAAGGCTAAATTGTTGAGGATTTTGACAGTAAGGAAAAGAAGTTTGCATTTGATTTGGTAGAAGATGGGAGACAATGAAGGGATTAAAAAGAGGGATAATGAGCCAACATGCAACAAGTGATGGAGATTTTTGCAGGAGAATTTTGAATGGACTTCAGAAGGACCAAGTTTGGATGCATCAATGTCATGCATAGTCAAGATGTGAGATGATCAGAGCTTGGACAGAATTTTGGCAGTGTGAGCAGAGAGGCAACATCTAATCTTGGGGATATAGTACAGGCAAGATTTAGACAATTGTCTGAGGTATGGTCAAAGGAGTTCGGTGAGCCTAAGATAAAGCCAAGATAACCATCTTGAATGATTGGTAGGATGGTGGTGACAGAGAAAGAGTGGAAAGCCTTGTGGAAAACAATTTTATTTCCCCCAGAATTAAATATAATAATGTGTGTGACATCAACTGGCTAAAAATTCCAATTGAAAATTTTACTAAATATTTTTCACCAAGTTTTGCCAATCAGAGTTGTCTTAGTATAGAAAACTGGCCCTTATTTACAATCAAAAGCTTATGAAACATGTAAAGGTGAGGTAAGAATTAGAAAGCTGTGAAGAAGTTAAAAGGCAGATGTGTCTAGTTTATTTTTTGTTTCTAGCATTATTTATTGTGCTGTCCTGTCATTTTAAATGTTCAGGGGGCTCTATGCCCTCCCCATGATCCCCAGTGCAAAGCCTCACTTTTGTGTTAGTTTCAGTTTTGCAGCCAGAACAATAAAGCAAGCACACCAGACAGCTCTGTCTCCATGAGCTACCTCTGTGTCTGTTTTTCTATCTCCTCCTTTGCTGACTCCAGAAATATAACATTAGCAGAGAGAACCTTCTATCCTATGAGTGTCCATTGCTCCCATTGCCTGAACAAGAAGAAGAAAAAGTAAGCAAATCAACTATAATAAAATGGGACTGAAGCTCACCTAGAGGCACAAGGTGACAGACTGCTGATTTTGCTGCTGGGACAGTGTGAGCCAGCCATCTAGAGAGCGGGAGATAGGCAAATATATATAGAACAAAGGAATAGATGGCTGCCTGGAGCTTGTACAAGCAAAGCAGTGAAGTGGAAGCAAGCAGCCACCTTTGTTGACCATGTGCAGGCAGGAAGGCAGGCAGCCTTAACCTGGACTGAAGGCCTATAGCCAGCAGAGGGAACCCAAATTCATTCAAAGGAGTGCATAAGCACATAGGCAACAGAGGGTAATCCAGTGCAGATAGTGCATGGTGAAAAGGAAAAGAAAAAAAAGAATTTCCCTGTGGAACAGAAGGCGTCCAGGAGGCCTGAAGTCCAACAAGTGAACAGAGAAATAGCACCTTTTGTGGGTAATGTTAATGAGTTTGACAAAAATTGCAAATCATGGGTGGTATACCTCAAATTTTTTGATCAATTTGTAACCTGCAACACCATTCCAAAGGGACGAGTTTCAACCTTGCTGACAGGGATGGGTCTGAAGGCAAACAAACTGCTGCATCACCTACTGTCTCCGACTGTACCTGGAACTGTCATGTGTGCTACAATTACTGCAGCGATGCATGAACATTTTTCTTCAACCCCATCAACAAAAGCAGCATGATATTGGTTTCATCATTGACATCAAGGAAATCGTCAGAGAAAGAGAAAGCAGTTCTTCAAGCCTCACCACCAGAGAATGTATCGGAGTTATGTACATTCTTAGGACTGCTTAACTAGTGTGGTACATTTCTGTCTAATGTGGCAACACTATTGGCATCTTTACATGAATTGGTACATGCAAACAGAAAATGGAAATGGACTAATGCTTTTGAATGTGCACTTAAGGAAGGAAAGAAACAGTTGACATCAGCCAGGTTCTTATGCATTTTGATGCTTCACTACCATTGCAATTGGCTTGTGATGCTTCACCATATGGACTGGCTGCAGTTCTTCCCCATGTTTTTCCTAAAGGCATGGAGAAACCAGTTGCAAAAACTCAGTACTCCTGAGAAGAACTATACACAAATAGAGTGAGAAGCTTTCAGCATTCTCTTTGAAATTCAGAATTTGGAATACATATGTGTATGGTAGAAGTTTTACCATGCAAATGGATCATTGCCCATTACTTTCAGTTTTTGGATCAAAACATGGAATTCCATCATTTGCTGCTTGGATGCTATTTTAAGCTCATTACTATAAAATTTAATTCCGTAAAGGGACTCTGCACTGTAATGCTGATGGGCTGTTGTGCCTGCCATGCCCAAGTTCTAATCAACACAAAGAAACTTCAGACAAAATGTTTTATCTCAATTTGATGGATCAGTTACCCATTGCTAGCATAGACATCAACAAAGAAACTGCTAAGGATGAGGTGCTTTCTCTTATGAAGATGATGGCACTACAGAGTAAAACATTGGATCATAAGAATCTCCAATTTACACAATTCATGTCACATCAACAAGAATTATCTGTGAATTATGGTTGCATCTTATGGGGAAAGTGAGTGATCATTCTGAAATCATTTCACTCTCAGGTTTTGGAAGATTTTCACAAAGGTCATTTTGTACAGATGAAGATCATAGCCCAGAGTTATGTCTGGAGGCTGGGCATCAACAAAGATGTTAAGAGGAAGGTGAAGTGCCGTACTACATGTCAGCAAATTCAGCATGATCCTGGCCCAGCTTGTCGACACCCTGAGTTAGGGCCTCAGACATATTGATACCTTGATACGTGGCCCTGATATGTATTCATGTGGAATTCATTGAACTTTAGAAGATTATATGTTTTGGGTTGTAATCAGTGCCTATTCAAAATAGCCAGAAGTTCAGAACGACTTCTGCTTCAGCTACTAATACCATTGCACATCTTCGTACCTTTTTAGCCAGTTGGTTTCTATTACAGCTGGTGAGGGACAATGGACCTCAATTCTGTTCTGAAGACTTTCAAAGGTTCCTAGGTTTAAATGGGATTCAGAACATACACTCAGCTCCTCACCATCCTACTACAAATGGATTAGCAGGATGCTTTTACTTAAACATGCCTTAAAAGCTAATAAGTCTATTCTGAGTCATTAGCAAAAATTGGACAATTTCTTGCTTGCTCACAGGAACACAACACATGCTACTATCCTTGAGTCACTTGCAACTCTTTTTTTAAAAATAATCTTTGCACACCTATTGGGACATGCTACATCCTGATATTGCCTCACATGTAGCCAAATCCTGAGCTATGCAAATTGACATGAAAATCATCATCATTTTTTTTTCAAGTTGGTGACTAGTGTGGACTTGTAACTGTGGTTCTGGAATTAAATGGGTACATGGGACCTGTTTCATTCATGGTGAAACTATTCAATGGTACTTTATGGAAATACCATAAGAACCTGTTGTAGCCTCGACTACTACTGAAGTCCAGGAATGTTTCAGTAGGACTTTCTGTTCCTATAGTCAAACCTCCGTCCATTGTAACTCCTAATTTTGATGATCTGGTGGAAGAAACTTTCATACCAGATTCAGTTGATTCCTTACCACTGACTGTTCCTGTTATTTAAGATACTGCCACAACATCATCACCACATTCTGCCAAGAGAGTGTGAAAACTAGTTGTGCCCCTGGCCTTATAAATTTTGTAGTTAGCAAATTGCTATTCCAGGCAGAATAATCCCTTGTAATTTACCAGTCTGTGGTAGTCTACCCACAATTTTTAGCTAGATTATATTGTGTTTCATGTTAGCCATGCAAATGATAATGTATATATGTTTGGAAAGTTTTTTAAAGAAGGGTGATGGAATGTAATTCTTGTCCCTTTAAATGTTCCTGGGCCTCTGTGCTGTCTCCCTCACCCTTGCAAAGCCTCACTTTTGTGTTAGTTTCAGTTTTGAAGCCAAGGAGCACAGCAGATAGCAGTGTTCCATTAGCTCCCTCTCCATCTGTCTGTCTATCTGCTGACTCAAGAAACATAACACTTATTATCTCAGATGGAAAAATAAAAGCACAGCCCACCACAATAGAACATATAGTGAATCTAAAAAGAGCAGCATGTTGTGGGTTTTTTTAGTCAAGTACTCATTAAAATCTAACAGAGTGAAAAATGAATCTTTGAAACAAACTGTGACAATTGTTCAAGTAGGTTCACAAAAACACCCCTACTTCATACCGAAACCACTGCTGATCATCACCCACTTTGCTGGAGTCGTGATACAAAGAAACCATGAAAGCAAGTTCATTTCCAGTGGGCACTGCCTGGTGCAAGTTAATTTCCAGTGGGCACTGCCTGGTGCAAAGGTTGCAAATCTCTCGAGGCATCTAGATAGACTTATGTGTAGTGCTGGGAGGAGCCAATGGTCATGGTACATATATGTATCAAACACATAGGGAAGGGTAGGAGAGATGTCCTGGAGGCCAAATTTAGGCTGCTAGGAAAGAGACTGAAATCCAGGACCTCTATAGTGGCATTCTCAGAAATGCTTCCAATTCCACACCCAGGGCCAGGTAGTCAGGCAGAGTTTCAGAGTCTCAGTGCATGGATGAGGCGATGGTGTAGAGAAGAGGGGTTTAGTTTTATTAGGAACTGGGGAAACTTTTGGGCTAGGGAGTGAAGACAATCAATGGGACACAATCATTCCAGGGTACAAAATATATTGGAAGGACAGAACAGGTCATGCCGGGAGGGGGGGAGTGGCACTATATGTTAAAGAAAATGTAGAATCAAATGAAATAAAAATCTTAAATGAATCCACATATTCCATAGAATCTCTATGGATAGTAATTCCATGCTCTAATAAGAATATAACAGTAGGGATCTATTATCGACCACCTGACCAGGACAGTGATAGTGACGATGAAATGCTAAGGGAGATTAGAGAGGCTATCAAAATAAAAAACTCAATAATAGTGAGGGATTTCAATTATCCCATATTGATTGGGTATATGTCACCTCACAATGAAATGCTGAGACAAAATTCTGAGTGGAGCACAGGATCTGGTCCAAGAGGTAACTATAACAGGACCGCTTGGAAATAGTGACCATAATATAATAACATTTAACATTCCTGTGGTGGGAAAAACACTTCAATAGCCCAACACTGTGGCATTTAATTTCAGAAAGAGGAACTATGCAAAAATGAGGAGGTTAGTTAAACAGAAATTAAAAGGTACAATGACTAGAGTGAAATCCCTACAAGCTGCATGGACACTTTTCAAAGACACCATAATAGAGGCTCAACTTAAATGTATACCCCAAATTAAAAAAACACAATAAAAGAACTAAAAAAGAGCCACCATGACTTAACAACCATGTAAAAGCAGCAGTGAGAGATAAAAAGGCATCTTTTAAAAAGTGGAAGTCAAATCCTAGTGAGGTAAATAGAAAGGAGCATAAGCACCTCCAAATTAAATGTAAAAATGTAATAAGAAAAGCCAAAAAGGAGTTTGAAGAACAGCTAGCCAAAACCTCAAAAGGTAATTGTGACGGGCTGGATCACAGAAACTCCCATGGGGCTGCCACCTGATGTGCCAAGACTACTTCTGCCCCTGCCTTCTTTGCCAGCTTGGGACTCCAGAACCCTGCCTGGCTGTGCCAGACATGCTTGCCAGTCACAAACACAGACCCAGGTCTGAACCACATCCCACAAACTGCAAGCTTAACTGAGAGCAACTTACAGAAGTGTGCCTGTCTTTAACACTCAGATGTCCAACTCTCAATGGGTTCCAAACCCCAAATAAATCCATTTTACTCTGTGTCACATTATTGACTTGAACTGGGACCATATAGAGCATGGTTGCAACCAAGGTCCGGTAGTGGTACCAAATCTTGTATAAATGGAGTCAGATAAGGTGTCTAAGACAAGGTTATGGTTTGCTGGTTATGATTATGTGATCTGTATGCATGTATCATTCTTGTATTTAAAGTTATAAGTATTGGCTCTATCCTGTCTGTATTTCAAACTTGTGCTATGCTTCTGGGTGACACCCCAGACAAGCTGGTGTCAGTTTTGCCTAGCCTGTCTTGATGGCCCATTGAGGACCAACAGCAATACAATTGACCCATTGAGAGAAGGCAGACATGCCTTGTGACTCAGCAGGGTATGCAGGGCCTATGGACAGAACTCTGAGGTTTTTCTAGGCCATGTGATGGACAGCTTGTGTTTGGAACAAAGAAAGAAAGACCACATTGCAAGAGAATATAAAAAGCTGCTGCAGCTCCTCCATCTTGTCTTCAATCCTGCTTCATACCTCTGGAGGAACTTTGCTACACTTAAGCTTTGAACCAAGGACTGAAAGACCCATCCCAGCTGTGGATGTACTCCAGAGACTTGATTTGAACCTGCAGTTTATTCTGTCACTGCTACAAGCCTGAACCAACAACTTTGCCATTACTGTATGTAATTGATTCCATTTAACCAATTCTAGCTCTCATCTATATTTTTTTTCCTTTTATGAATAAAGCTTTAGATTTTAGATTCTAAAGGATTGCATGATTTATGGGTAAGATCTGATTTGCATATTGACCTGGGTCTGAGGCTTGGTCCTTTGGGATCGAGAGAACCTTTTTTTCTTTTACTGGGGTATTGGTTTTCATAACCATCTGTCCCCATAACGAGTGGCACTGGTGGTGATACTGGGAAACTGGAGTGTCTAAGGGAATTGCTTGTGTGACTTGTGGTTAGCCAGTGGGGTAAAACCAAAGTCTTCTCTGGCTGGCTGGTTTGGTTTGCCTTAGAGGTGGAAAAACCCCAGCCGTGGGCTGTAACTGCCCTGCTTTAAGCAATTTGTCATGAATTGGCACTCTCAGTGGGTCCCATCGGAACCAGCATCGTTACACCCTGTATAAAGCTTATACAGGGTAAACTCATAAATAGTTCGCCCTCTATAACACTGATAGAGCAATATGCACAGCTGTTCCCCCCCCAGTACTAATACATACTCTAGGTTAATTAATAAGTAAAAAGTTATTTTATTAAATACAGAAAGTAGGATTTAAGTGATTCCAAGTAGTAACAGACAGAACAAAGTGAATTACCAAGCAAAATAAAATAAAACACGCAAGTCTAAGTCTAGTACAGTAATAAAAACTGAATACAGATAAAATCTCACTCTCAGAGATGTTTCAATAAATTTCTTTCACAGACTGGACACCTTTCTAATCTTGGCACAATCCTTTTCCTGGTACAGCTTGTTCCAGCTCAGGTGGTAGCTAGGGGATTTCTCATGATGCCTCCCCCCCTTTGCTCTGTTCCACCCACTTATATATCTTTTGCATAAGAGGGGAATCCTTTCCCACCCCTCTTCTCAATGGAAAAGCACTGGTTAAATATGGATTCCAGTTCAAGTGACATGATCACATGTCACTGTAAGACTTCATTACCCACTTGCCAGCCCACTGGTATACAGGAAGACTTACAAGTAAAACAGAGCCATCTACAGATAATTGTCCTGGTTAATGGGAGCCATCAAGATTCCAAACCACCATTAATGGCCCACACTTTGCATAACTACAATAGGACCTCAGAGACATATTTCATATTTCTAGTTTCAGATACAAGAGTGATACATTTATACAAATAGGATGACCACACTCAGTAGATCATAAGCTTTGTTATGATACCTTACAAGAGACCTTTTTCATGAAGCATATTCCAGTTACA
This sequence comes from Dermochelys coriacea, assembly GCF_009764565.3. Classification (NCBI taxonomy): domain Eukaryota; kingdom Metazoa; phylum Chordata; order Testudines; family Dermochelyidae; genus Dermochelys; species Dermochelys coriacea. Next base: position 38,128,222 of record NC_050070.1, on the reverse strand, counting down.
TTATATTCACACTAATTAGTATATTTTTATAAAATCATATAGAGTGCAATGTTACAGTAATAACAAAATGTTTTTTAAGTACATCAGAAGCAGGAAGCCTGCTGAACAACCAGTGTGGCCCCTGGACGATTGAGATACAAAAGGAGCACTTAAAGACAATAAAGTCATCTCGGAGAAACTAAATGAATTCTTTGCTTCAGTCTTCACAGCTGAGGATATTAGGGAGATTCCCAAACCTGAGCTATATTTTGTAGGTGACAAATCTGAGGAATTGTCACAGATTGAAGTGACACTAGAGAAGGTTTTGGAATTAATTGAGAAACTTAACAGTAACAAGTCATGGGACCAGATGGCGTCACCCAAGAGTTCTGAAAGAACTCAAATGTGAAATTGCGGAACTATTAACTATGGTTTGTAACCTGTCCTTTAAATTTGCTACTGTACCCAATGACTGGAAGATAGCTAATGTAATGCCAATATTTAAGAAGGGCTCTAGATCCTGGCAATTACAGACCGGTAAGTCTAACATCAGTACTGGGCAAATTAGTTGAAACAACAGTAAAGAATAAAATTGTCAGACACATAGAAGAACATAAATTGTTACACAAAAGTCAACATGGTTTCTGTAAAGGGAGATCATGTGTTACTAATCTATTAAAGTTCTTTGAGGGGGTCAACAAACATGTGGACAAGAGGGATCCAGTGGTCTCGGTGCACTTAGATTCCCAGAAAGCCTTTGACAAGGTCCCTTACCAAAGATTCTTATGTAAATTAAATTGTCATGGGATAAGAGGGAAGATCCTTTCGTGGATTAAGAACTGGTTAAAAGACAGGGAACAAAGGGTAGGAATAAATGGTATATTTTCAGAATGGAGAGAGGTAACTAGTGGTGTTCCCCAAGGGTCAGTCCTAGAACCAGTCCTGATCTGGAGAAAGGGGTAAACAGTGAGGTGGCAAAGTTTGCAGATTAGATATTAAAACTGCTCAAAATAGTTAAGAACAAAACAGACTGTGAAGAACTTCAAAAAGATCTCACAAAACTAAGTGACTGGGCAACAAAATGGCAAATGAAATTTAGTGTGGATAAATGTAAAGTAATGCACATTGGAAAAAATAACCCCAACTATACATACAATATGACGGGGGCTTATTTAGCTACAACTAATCAGGAGAAAGATCTTGGAGTCATCGTGGATAGTTCTCTGAAGATGTCCACGCAGTGTGCAGCGGCAGTCAAAAAAGCAAACAGGATATTAGGAATCATTAGAAAAGGGATAGAATATTGCATACAGATGTGGTTTTCTCTCTCATCTCAAAAAAGAAATACTGGCATTAGAAAAGGTTCAGAAAAGGGCAACTAAAATGATTAGGGGTTTGGAATGGGTCCCATATAAGGAGAGATTAAAGAGGCTAGGACTTTTCGTCTTGGAAAAGAGGAGACTAAGGGGGAATATGATAGAGGTATATAAAATCATGAGTGGTGTTGAGAAAGTGAATAAGGAAAAGTTATTTACTTGTTCCCATGGTATAAGAACTAGGGGCCACCAAATAAAATTAATGGGTAGCAGGTTTAAAACAAATAAAAGGAAGTTCTTCTTCACTCAGTGCACAGTCAACCTGTGGGACTCCTTGCCTGAGGAGGTTATGAAGGCTAGGACTATAACAGGGTTTAAAAGAGAAACTGGATAAATTCATGGAGGTTAATTCCATTAATGGCTATTAGCCAGATAGGTAAGGAATGGTGTCCCTAGCCTCTGTTTGTCAGAGGGTGGAGATGGAGGGCAGGAGAGAGATCACTTGATCATTACCTGTTAGGTTCACACCCTCTGGGGCACCTGGCATTGGCCGCTGTTGGTAGACAGGATACTGGGCTGTATGGACCTTTGGTTTGATCCAGTATGGCCGTTCTTATGTTCTTACATATGTTCACAGCATCTGTATTGTTTAAAATTCCCTTAAATGAAAAAAAATACTCTTTATATGCTAATTGGCTTAGTTTAAAGAACAACTCAGTGGCTAAAAATTTGATCAAAGTGGAGAGAGGGGAAGGGAAGAATTATGAGAGAGACTTTGTAATAGGGAATAATAAAGTATGTGGCAATAAAGAAAGGAGAAGTTGCCCAGCTCTCATTAGAAACCTCTTCTTTCAGCAACTCCTAGCTGAAGGGAGGGCAGCCAATGGAAGAAAACTAGATTACTTTTTGTCACCTCACTGATCATGTCTGACAGACTAGTTTGTCAATACAAAACGTGAAATAGTAAACATATTTTAAGGGCCATAAGCAATTTATAAATGGCTGCTGCAAATAATCTTTTACTCTCTGGGTGAGTCAGGAGGTTAATTTCCTGCAGTTTTTGTATTCCATTTAATGTATATAAATTGGTTTAAGCATTTTACATTTGGCTACGAAATACTTATCATCAGGGCAAATAAATCAGAGCAATTAGTCTTGGCTAACTTTGTTTAAAGTATTTTGAAAATTGTAATTCTTTTTTTATGGGACTTGAGATAACATATCCTCTTATATCTACTGGAATGGAATACAACATAGTGAATGCAATCAGACAAAGTGTGGTGCTTTCCAGCTTAGTATGTTTTAAGAAAGACAGGTTTAAATGCTCTCTCCATTATGTTTGAATCACATTTATCAGTCCAAACTTGAGACTAAGGGGAGAATCCATGACTGCCACTTGAAAAAATGTCTCACGCCTCTTGCTTATTCAGGATTCCAGATCATCACTGATCATTGGGTAGCACATTCAGGATGAAACAATGGTGTAATGATGACACTAGGCTGACTTAGGGCATGATCCTACTGGGTGCTGAGCATCCATGATTTTAATGGGAGTTGTGGGTGATTGTCACCACTCAGGACAGGGCCCTTTGATTTCAATGGAGCAAGGCTGATTCACCCCAGATGAAGATCTGGCCCAGACTTTGGGTATTAGGTTTCTGACTTGTGACTATGAGACTGGTTTTAAAGAGGATGGGGAAGTGGTGATGTCCTTCCTAATTAGAATTCCAGCTATTTCACTGAGTGGGTTTGTCACCCTGTGCCTGAACTAAAATTAGGCATATCTTTAAAGCTACTGTGAGTTCCTTTACCCAGGCAAACAAGAGCACCATCATGCAGCTGAGGAGTGAGAATGGATGTTAAAGTGGCAGATTTCATGTATCCATGGTTAAGCACGAGTATATAACATCCTTCCTTGTTGACCCCCATCAGCGGTACCAGCAGAATATTTACTTTGTTTTGTATGAACGAGGATTATGGTGAGGAATAGACCTTTTGTGGTCTATTTTAAAAAATGAAGTGTAATGTTGTTAATTTGGGGGTCCCTGTAGGACCTTTTATGATAGGGAGAAGCCCAGCTTTTTCTGGGAAGTTGCATAGCAGAGCTAGGGTCTGATGCAGATTGGAGGAGGCAACAGAGACTACCTGAATGTAACTATGGCTGCTGAAGCAGTGGGAGGGACAGCAGGAGAGGTATTGTGGAAGTGGGAGAAGCTACAAGTTCTCTCTCTGCAGGCAGACATGAGCCTCGTCCAAAAGCACTTCCTCTGTGAGTACGTTTACACTGCAATCAAAGGTGTGACTGCAGCATGTGGTTTGATCTAGCTGGCTCGAATAATAATAGCAATGAAGCCATGGCACCATGAATTGTACAACCCTGCCTGGAACCCTGCTTATATTCTTGAGTAGCTAGCCCATGCTGCCACTCAAGCTCCTGTGGCATCACTGCTATTGTTGTTTGACCTAGCTAGATCATAGCTAGCTCAGGTATGTCTACACATGCTACAGTCATACCTTTGATTGCAGTATAGGCATGCCTTGTGATGCATGCCCAGGACCATGCTTCCTGCAACCCATCCTAGAGGAGCAACAATCCTCTACTATGGTTCTCTTATGCTTCTTCTGTCACCTCCCTCATGCCCCTTTGCTTGCACTTAGCAATGTCTGATACTTTCTTTTTGTGCAGAGATTCTTGGGAACCCCTATTCTGCAAAGTAGATTCTTATGGCAGCTACGGTTGTGTTTGGAAGCAGCAACCATAGACATCTTCAGGTGCTCCCTGCTGGTGACACAGTGACTGCTCTTGCTCAAGCTGACTTCACTGGGAACAGGATTGAGCCCAAACTAGTTGCCACCTCTTGCAATTTTAATGTGAGTCTCACAATATATGGTGCTTTCCATAAAGCCCCAAGTCCTGGAGACAAGTGTTTACATGAGAAACTTTAATTAAATAAAGGGTTTTCTTGCCCTCATGGTTGTGGGGAAACACCTAAAAATGTTTACCCTAAAGGCTCAGCAACCAGAAGGCCAAAAAAACAAAAGTCCTAAAGGTATGATTTATTAAAATCTCATGATTTGGGGTCCTAACTTATTATTTTTGAGTGCTTGGAGTTAGCAATACTGATGCTTAACAGGAAGCTAAGCCCTTAGGGAGCCCACATAGCATGTGCATTATGTTTAATTGTTAGCTTGTGTTTAAAAGGAAAACTTAGTCTCTCACCAAAAGCAGTCATACAAAGGGAGATCCTCAAAAATATCTGATGCATTTCACACCTGCATCATCATTGTTATTAAATATATTTGTATTAGGCCCCATTTTGCTTACCACTGTACAAACACATAGTAAGAGGTAGTCCTTCCCCTGGAGAACTTACAGTCTAAATAGACACAGAGCTAAATGGTGGGAGGGGAAATGCAGGCATAGAGTGGCAAAATGCACCTTCCCAAGATCACTCAGCAGGAACCTAAATCCCAGTCCAGCACCTTCTTCCTTGACCATGCTGCCTCACCATATAAACAAAATAATTTCTGTGTAGACATCCAGTGGCCTCTTTACAATTTACTTAACTCTTTCTTTGGGGATTCAGTACTCCCATTGTGCCTACACTATTATGCACCTGTTTTGTTTAATCCAGTGTCCAGATGAAGTGAGGTGAAGTCCTGAGACATTTCACTCCATCTACTTCATCTTCTGCTTCATGAGTCAGAGGAGCCAGGAGGTTTATAGTAGAGGGGATGTGGGGAAGCAACAGCTGCAGCATGTGGAATAAACATTGTCCTTTTGAGTCATCATCTCACTGACAAGGTGTTTTATGCAAAAGGCCTACAACAGGAGTGACATGAGGAGTTTTGCATATTCCAGTTGCAGGTCAGGCCTATAATGGAGAAAGGAGAGGAGGAATGCCTTTGTCTTAATACAAGTTGTAATTTTGAGTGCAGATGGTGCATTGGGGGCAAACAAATGCATTGAGTTGTCATTTAAAACATTTTATATATCCAGAGCTGCAAACTTCTTGAATGAAGGAGTTTATTCGTAGAAGTACTATAAATGTGCTATCAAAAATGTAGCACCACACTTGTAGAGGAAAAGAGGAGCATTCATCATCTTTCCTTAACATTATGTTGATGTAAAACTGCTAGGAGACCATAAATCTCTGAAAGAAAGGAGCCTGTTTTATCAGCTGGGAAATAATAAATGTCAATGCATAAAATAACAAGGCAATTATACTTAACAGTCTGTGGACACTGATTGGCAGAAATAGTGACTGAGATTCTTAAGCCATAATGACCTATGGGTTCATTTTGGAAAGCATCATTTCAAAGACTCATATTTGTCTCTTCAAATTATAGAGATAGCAATAATGAAGTTCTTATTCCTTGTAATAGAGCTACACTGAGTACATGCTCAATGATTCATACATATATCTTTCTCCTTGGTGAAAGGTAATTGTGGCTGTGCCCTGAAACCTCTGCTTGATTTCACCCCACCACAAGAAACATTTTCTCTGTAACCTTTTAGAAGGGCCTCTGGCTCTAAGATGATCACTAATAATTCTTTTTTATTTAGTGACTCTTCTGGCTAAATTCATTGCCCATTTATGAGAGGCATTATCTATTATGGTAAAAGCCATGGAGAGGGATGGAATTTGAAAAGCTAAAACATTTAACGTTATTTAGTTTGGAGAGAAACATAAAAGATATGACACAGCGATATACAATAAGGAAAGATAATGGAAAAATTAATGAGGCCAAAGATCCGGGGTGTTAGATTCTGTGACTTCAGAGTGCTCCATTATATAATAGTTGGCCAGCTATGAAATTCAGATCTATATCTGTATTTGGAGATAAGGGGCAGTTCATAATCCAAAGTTTGGAGTATAGAGATTAGGGGTTAGGTTTTATTAAATTGTTTTGATGCATTAGTGAGGGTCTTGGCAATGGGAGAGGGAAGCATGAATACAATTGTTATTATAAATCAAGTGGGCAAGTACATTTTCACTTTCCTCTGAAACATATAGGTATCCTTTAGCAGTCTTAGATACAGGCTACCATTTATCAGGTGCTGTAAGGAGATTCCTAATTCCTATTCAATATGAAGCAGGCTAAATGAAGACACTGGAATGTAGTCCTTCCCCAAACTTGCTAGAGTCTCTAACTTATTTTTTCCAGAGCCTGTTCTGTAGGCTTTGTATTCTTTTGCTAAAGCTGATGGGTGATAATGCCAGGAAATTCTGCAGTAAGCAGCTTTGCTTTTATAATGATGAAAATATACTTATGTTCCTAATTCCTCCAAGGCTATAATATTATTCTGGATTGTCTTTCAATAGCAATAAACTAGTGTTATAAACTAGTGTTATAGATACAGCTGGTTGTAAAAAGAGATGTCCCCCACTCTGGGAAAAATTTGAGGGGGAAAATATTATAATCCAAATTTTCTTCTGAAAATTTCGACTATTCATTGAAAAACTGAAAACTTGAAATTTTTTGTTTTTCATTTTTCTGACAAAAATAAATAAGTAAATATTTTGAGGAAAGCAGATGCTTTCTGGGTAGGCAGAGGGGTGCAATGTGAGAAACATTTTGGTGAAAAAAAGTTTCACCAGAAAACTTTCAACTAGCTCTAACTAAAGTAGTTAATTTTTGGGAAGCAACCCTCCAAAATTAACTTTCTTTTAAATAATGAGCTTTGGAATTATCCATCAAATTGGAAAGACTTGTGGCTAAAGTGTAGAACTGGGAATTAAGAGACCCGGGTTCTATTTCTAGTCTATAAAACTCCCTTTTGACCAGTAAGTTAGGCCAAAATTTTCCTTGGTGTGGTCTGATTTTATGTGACTTAATTTTTGGTTAGCCAGCTTTGAAACAGCTTTAAAATGTCTCAAGCTGGTTCCCCAAAATTAAAGGCTACCTTTGAAAATCCTGGGCCTCAATTTTAACTATCAGCAAAAAGAATATAAAAATACCCTGCTTCAAGGTGTAGGGTGAAGTTCAAAACCCTCAAGACCCTGAATGGTAAGTTCAAAGCATTATTATTTACTGTCCAGTTTGCAAAAATCTAATGTTACTGCAGTGAAATGACCAGAGCAGTTAGGCATATGCATGCTATATAAATCTTCATATGCTTTTCCTTTTGTATGTGAGGCAGTTTAAGAACTACCATGCTGGGTCAGACCAATGGTACAGGGAGTCCTGTATCCTGTCTTCGACAACAGCCAATACTAGAGCTTCATGGCGAGTGCACAGAACAGGGCAGTCAGAGTGATTTTATGAAGTGGAATATGCAGAAAAGCTTGCCGTAGTACATATTATGATGCTATATAATTTTCCACAAATGGGAATATTATTACTTTCAAAGCTGAATTTGTCTTCTGCCTTCTAAAACTGATTTGTCAGTATAGCACAGTTGATACTAAAGGTGTGAATACCAATCCTACTCCCCCTCCACAAACCCCACATTGGACTAAATTATCACTAACTTAGGTAGGTGGTACAAGTGTGTATTAAGAGGAGGGTGCAAGAAACCTCTCCTGCTATCAATAAAGTTCATATGTGTGTGTATATTCTACATAATACAATTCCAGGATTGTCACCATGAAGCCTAGAATATCTGAAGTGTCAATGTTAAGTGATGGAAACAGCTACAAGCATGGCTGAGAGCTCTTGTTGTTCAGAATATCAACAGGTTCAATCAATCACTCAGATTCATGTTCTTTAACATCCAGTTTTTAAGATCTCAGCCATTTTTGGTTTTACAAATTACACCTGTGAAACAGCAAGGCGTGTATTTATGCCATACCAAGAGTCTTAGACCATTGTGATATCAAAGGTAACTCAGGCACCACCCTTACTTTACAGCTTATGCTCATGCAACAGTTTCATTAGTTGTATGAGGGAGACGGAACAGCTGGTGGATTATTTGGCCCAGGTGTCACATCCATACTCCAAAGTACCACAGTTCTTCAAAACCACTGACACAACAATACAGCCATTTCATATAAAATAACTCCAAACACATACAATCACTGCCGCACACACCCTCATTCACTACTCATACAAATCCACACATATCTCTCAGCACACCTCTAGATACACACCCACCCACCCACACAACAACATACACAATAACTCCAGTCATACATAGCCCCTCACCACAGCACACATCTCTCTTTCACCACCCATGAACACACAACTATCTGAGCACAACATAACACACACACAAATCAACACAGCCACCCATCAAAAACAACTAGTATACACAATAATCCCAAACATCACTCTGAAGCCTAGAACATCTGTTGAGTCAATGTGAACTGATGGAAAAAACTATAAACTGTAATCTAGAGTGGACTATACTAGATTATTTTTAAATTCAATCATTGCTGGGATTTGCAGCCTATTGCAGTCTAGCTTTTAAATTCTCAACTATTTTCTGCCTTTTTTACTCATGTAATGTTACAAATGACACCCATGCAACAGCACGGGCTTCCAGCAACTAGTCTATATAATCAGGGCTGACCTAACCATGAGGCGAACTGAGGTGCGACTAGGACCCAGAGTGTAGAAAATTGTGTCTGCTGCTGGTGCATATGTATTCTCTCTGCTTTAGAGGCACAGAAATGGTGGAGTGCTGTGCTGGAGGAAGGAGGGTACAAGAGACATACAGCCAGGCAGGAGAAAAGGTGAGAGGGAATAACAGAAAGCAGCAGGAGCTTCAGTGAGAGAGAGGAGGGGGAGCCTCTTATGTACTTCTCTAGCACCCCCAGGAGCCTGGAATGATTAACACCAGCTTCTCAGGGAGCTTCCTGTTTCCTGCTGCTTTGCTGAGGAGCTGTTCTCCACTGGAGGAGAACAGACAATCAACTGAAGTAGTAGGAGCCAGTTAGGCCCTTAAGATGCTGATATCTTCCCTCACTCAGGCCCTGCTACCAGCCTGCTTATTTGTCCCCTTCAATTGCGTGTTGAGAGCCACTATAGCTGGCACAGAACAGCAGTCATGAGTGAAAGAAGAAAACACCCCTCTGAGGCAGCATTCGGAAAAGAAAGAACGCAAAGGAAGCTTTTCTATCTAAGCAGGAAGGAGCTTTCCTCAGATACATAGACACAAATGTTCATGGTGAGCCTTCCGGCCCCAGTGAGGATGTGAGTGGTGAGGAGATGCCTGATGTTCCAGTTAATCAGAGTGCAGGCGACCTGGCAGCTACTGCAGCATCCATATCTCCATCTCAAATAGATGTAACCATGCACATTCCTGAAGAAAAGTGTAGATCAGAGAAGAATGTGAAATCACAAGAAACAGCTGCTGCTGAGATTAGTTCCTTAAGTCTAGATGATGTAGGACGGTGGACCCACTTGAGCGGTAGCATGAGGGACTTCCTTGTACTGTATGGGCCACAGCAAGTGAAAAACGTCATGTTCCCCAAAGACAATGACAATAGAAGTTTCCATCCAACACATTACTGGCATGAGATCCCCAATGGGACAAAGTGGAGAGGCCTCACAAACCTCAGAATGCTGCATACTGTTTTTGTTGCAAACTCTTCCAGTCTAATATTCCAGCCACATTGGGTTCTACAGGAAAAAGAACTGGAAAAATCTGGCTAGAAATCTGGCATGCCATGAAAAGGCAGCAAATCATTGGAGAGCATTCCATAGGTGGAAAGAGCTTGAGATGAGACTAAGGTTAAAGGCCACCACAGATGATCAGCATCACGAGAAGATTGCATCAGAGTCTCTTTACTTTCAAATTGTTCTGAAAAGGCTCATTGCCATTGTGAGAATGCTTGCTACCCAAAACCTAGCACTGCATGGCACTTCAGATCAGCTGTATGTGCCAAACAATGGAAACTTCCTTAAAATTGTGGAGCTGATGGCTGAGTTTGATGCAGTACTCCAGAAGCATCTAAGAAGAGTCACCACTCAGAGACTGCTGAATTGGAATTAATTTGCAAACTGGATACAATTAACTTAGGCTTGAATAGAGACTGGGAATGGATGAGTCATTACACAAAGTAAAACTATTTCCCCATGGTATTTCTCCCTCCCACCCCACCCCCCACTGTTCCTCTGATATTCTTGTTAACTGCTGGAATTAGCCTACCTTGCTTGTCACCATGAAAGGTTTTCCTCCTTTCCCCCCCCTGCTGCTGGTGATGGCTTATCTTAAGTGATCACTCTCCTTACAGTGTGTATGATAAACCCATTGTTTCATGTTCTCTGTGTGTGTGTATATAAATCTCTCCTCTGTTTTTTCCACCAAATGCATCTGATGAAGTGAGCTGTAGCTCACGAAAGCTTATGCTCTAATAAATTTGTTAGTCTCTAAGGTGCCACAAGTACTCCTTTTCTTTTCACCCAAGAAATGTATACACACCACTACCTTGGAAAAACAATTCAAAATGAGACCATATAGTTACTGGCAAGAAACAGAAGATTGTGGCAGATCTGAAGTCAGCAAGATATTACTCTGTTATTCTGGACTGCACACCTGACATCAGCCACACGGAACAAATGACTTTAATGGTGCATTTTGTAACAACAACAGAACCTAGTGAAAATGTCCCTGCAATGGTGACTGTCAGAGAGCATTTTCTAGAATTTATTGACATTGATGATACTACAGGAACTGGTATGACAAATGTGCTTCTTAAAAAGCTGGAAGATACGGGAATTGTGATAGCTGACATATGTTTTTGGCATGGTACTGTAAGTTATTATGTATTGGCATGCTGCATATCATAACACAATTGAGAGAAAAGCAGCTTACTTTCTAAGAGAGGAAAAATCAGTAATGGGCTGCATAAATTATGCCTAAATAATTAGCGTGCATAGTCACTGAGCAAATAAAATCACATAATAAAATAATGAGAATGTGTAATAATATTCTACAGTTATAGGACCTGAATTTCAAAACATTGCATTTGCCATTCTTGAGTAATATAGCCACGCCAAACTCATACTGATAAAATGTTATATCACACCATTATATAGTGTCTCTCTCTCTTTAAACCTTCTGCCCCACACAAACACACACTCACAGGGCTTCCTTTTTCAAATAGGCTTGAACCCAGCTTCAGCTTGTTATATACTCATATTTTCACATGAAAACACCTTGGTGTGTACTTTCCAAACACTAACATCTTAGCAGCACTGTTAATTATTTTTAGATGTTTAAATTCTACCACCTGCATATGCAGATGTTATAAATCTATCATCATAGAGAGGAAGTCCACATTTTGAAAAATTTGGCCCAGTATTTCCTCTTTATTGGCAATGAAAATGAATTTTCTGTGTGAGCTAACTGAGTCTAGGAACCCAATCCTACAAACCTTTCTCACCAAGCATTTCCTAGTCACGCTCGCTGAGGGCTAAGTACACAACCAAGAATCTGCCTATCCAGTAGTATATACCATTTAATTTCATTCAGTGTAGATCCCAAGATATTTGGTGTTGTGTCAATGGGACTACTCATGTAAATAAACGTTGAAGACAACACTCTCTTTTAGATATTCAGAGGTAAAGTACCAGATACATTTTTGACAAACCTCTAGTGCCTTATTCATCATTTTGTCTCACTGGCAAACAAGCACACAACTCCCTCAGCATCTTCTTCTATTTAACCATCCATGAAAAATTGTATTGGCATGAATAATAACATTTTGAGGGAAGATGACAGAAGACAAATTAGTGTTACCAGCCCAATAATAAACTAAAATAAATAATAAACTACACAGAAAAACTCAATTCCTTACTTAACAGTTTTAGTAAGTTTTATTTTTATATTATTAAAAGTGATAAATAGTTGTTTAAGACCTCGGTGTAGCAAAGCACATTAGCCAGTGCATAGCTTTAATACTTGAGTAATTCCACTGAAGTCAATGGGACTTCTAAAAGGATTAAAGTTATGCACATGCTTAAGTGTCTTGCTGGACTGTGGCCTAACAACTTCAACATTGGTTCTAAGTCTACAAGGGGGCACTTTGCCCTGTGTGATTATTGCAGTGAGGTCATAATTGCACAAAAAATCTTAAATCTATCTTTTGGATATGCTTATACTTCGTCATTTTCTTTTTCAGCAACTCTTGTTTCATGCCATGAAACTTACTCTTATGGAAATGCTTTTGTTGTATAGTTAATAGGAAAACCACAAAAACAAAAAAAGATGAATGAAACCATTAGCATGCACTAAAGCTGTGCCTACATCCGGCTCTAGAATTATTTTTGTTTATACTCAAATGTTGCAGATCTGTAACTTCAAATAAATTAACCTGAAGACTGTTGTATTGTCCCAGGTGTTTTTCAGTAATTTCATACCATATGCAGCCATTTGTCTATAAACAATATATCTCAAAACCTAAACAGATTGCAGATATCCTGCTGAGGTAAAATGTAATCAATTATTTTTAACTCTTTTCCTCTGAGTTTGGTGGAGGTGGGCACTTTAGAGATGGACAAAACAGCTTAAAAATAAAACTTGGAGTACCTGTTATTACCAGAGAGAGAGAATTCAGTTTGAACTTTCATAAAAGCTACAAGACTTTTTCTTAAAATTCTAGTTGTCTGTGTAAATGTTCCAGAATTTAAAAACAGAAAGGCAAAAAATCATTCTTCTCTTTTTATCTCACTTCCCTCACACCCGTCAGCTAAACTTCTATAATCATACAATATAAGCAAAATGAAGAAAAATATTACTATTTTCTTTGAATGAAATACACCATTGCACAAGCCCTGCATAAAGCACATGTAATGGATTCTTCAAGCTTTCAGCCCAACTAATTAGGTTTTCTAAAAGGAAAACTTTGTGCAGCAATTTTTTCAAGGGATGGTGTGACTGGGGTCCTAGTGGGAAGCCAGCCGAGGTCACTCAATTAGGGTGAACTGCAATGAATGGGGCAGACAACCCCAAAACGGGTGGATAATTCAATACTTAGATTTACCAAGCCATCACTAAACAGCTTCTGTTATACCTTACTGGTTACTCAGAAGTCCAAACAAAACAATTCCCTTGAAGTAACTCAGCCTCAGGCCTCCATCCATGTAGCCACATCAAACAAGATGAAGATTTCTGAAAATCATATTTCATCATATAAAAGAAAAGGTTCTACCAGTCCCAAAGGATCAGACAATTACCTCCCAGATATGACCTAAATACAAGCATGCAACCAATTTTTATTAACTCAACTAAAATTTTATTTAAAAAGAAAAGAGAGAGAGTATGGTTAAAAGATCAATATACATACAGACATGAGTTCAGTTCTTGAGGTTCAGATACATAGCAGAGATGGTGAGCTTTGTCGTCACAAAGAGTTCCCTTAGAATTTAGTTCATGGGTTATAGTCCAATGTCCAATATTATTTCAGGGCGGACCTGTCAGAACTGGGATCTCAGTCCTTGTGGCTTAGGCTTTCCCTGCATAAAACTCAAGCAGACCTGCGATAAACAGGATCAGGACCCAAGGGTCTTTTTATACAGTGTTCTAGCATCCACTTGACCATACAGTCCTGGGTAAAAAATAGGCTTTTGATGTAACCTTCTGTTTTCTAAACACCACCAGTAATTAGTTACACAAATTAACACAGGGCAATTTATTCATTAGGACGTTTATCGCAAACTTCAAAGAGACATATAGACAATTATATTACTTCACCTAAGATTCATCTAGATGTTATTATTCCCTTTTCATCTCTGAATCCACAGCTATAGTGACAGTTCATAATTTATGTGGCTAAAAGCTAAGATGCAGACAATATCACTTCTAACTTCTAACAATATAGGTTTGCTTTTCAAAGTTCTAACCTATTTACCATGAACTGTCCTAATTACCATTCACATACCATTCTAATGACAGGTTTCAGAGTAGCAGCTGTGTTAGTCTGTATTCGCAAAAAGAAAAGGAGTACTTGTGGCACCTTAGAGATTAACAAATTTATTTGAGCATAAGCTTTCGTGAGCTACAGCTCACTTCATCGGATGCATTTGGTGGAAAATACAGAGGGGAGATTTATATACACATACAGAGAACATGAAACAATGGATTTTATGATACACACTGTAAGGAGAGTGATCACTTAAGATGAGCCATCACCAGCAGCAGGGGAGGGAAAGGAGGAAAACCTTTCATGGTGACAAGCAAGGTAGGCTATTTCCAGCAGTTAACAAGAACATCTGAGGAACAGTGGGGGGTGGGGGGGGGAGAAATAACATGGGGAAATAGTTTTACTTTGTGTAATGACTCATCCATTCCCATTCTCTATTCAAGCCTAAGTTAATTGCATCCAGTTTGCAAATTAATTCCAATTCAGCAGTCTCTCGTTGGAGTCTGTTTTTGAAGTTTTTTTGTGAAGGATAGCCACTCTTAGGTCTGTGATCGAGTGACCAGAGAGATTGAAGTGTTCTCCAATTGGTTTTTGAATGTTATAATTCTTGAAGTCTGATTTGTGTCCATTTATTCTTTTACGTAGAGACTGTCCAGTTTGACCAATGTACTTGGCAGAGGGGCATTGCTGGCACATGATGGCATATATCACATTGGTAGATGTGCAGGTGAATGAGCCTCTGATAGTGTGGCTGATGTGATTAGGCCCTATGATGGTATCCCCGGAATAGATATGTGGACAGAGTTGGCAACGGGCTTTGTCGCAAGGATAGGTTCCTGGGTTAGTGGTTCTGTTGTGTGGTGTGTGTGTTTGCTGGTGAGTATTTGCTTCAGGTTGGGGAGCTGTCTGTAAGCAAGGACTGGCCTGTCTCCCAAGATCTGTGAGAGTGATGGGTTGTCCTTCAGGATAGATTGTAGATCCTTGATGATGCGTTGGAGAGGCTTTAGTTGAGGGCTGAAGGTGATGGCTAGTGGCGTTCTGTTATTTTCTTTGTTGGGCCTGTCCTGTAGTAGGTGACTTCTGGGTGCTCTTCTGGCTCTGTCAATCTGTTTCTTCACTTCAGCAGGTGGGTATTGTAGTTGTAAGAATGCTGATAGAGATCTTGTAAGTGTTTGTCTCTGTCTGAGGGGTTAGAGCAAATGCGGTTATATCGTAGAGCTTGGCTGTAGACAATGGATCGTGTGGTATGATCTGGATGAAAGCTAGAGGCATGTAGGTAGGAATAGCGGTCAGTAGGTTTCCGATATAGGTTAGTGTTTATGTGACCATCGCTTATCAGCATCATAGTGTCCAGGAAGTGGATCTCTTGTGTGGACTGGTCCAGGCTGGTCCAGGCTGAGGTTGATGGTGGGATGGAAATTGTTGAAATCATGGTGGAATTCCTCAAGGGCTTCTTTTCCATGGGTCCAGATGATGAAGATGTCATCAATGTAGCGCAAGTAGAGTAGGGGCATTAGGGGACGAGAGCTGAGGAAGCGTTGTTCTAAGTCAGCCATAAAAATGTTGGCCTACTGTGGGGCCATGCGGGTACCTATGGCAGTGCCGCTGATTTGAAGGTATACATTGTCCCCAGATGTGAAATGTGAAATAGTTATGGGTGAGGACAAAGTCACAAAGTTCAGCCACCAGGTTAGCGTGACATTATCGGGGATACTGTTCCTGACATTGTGTGGAATGTTGGTGTAGAGGGCTTCTACATCCATAGTGGCTAGGATGGTGTTTTCAGGAAGATCATCAATGGATTGTAGTTTCCACAGGAAGTCAGTGGTGTCTCGAAGATAGCTGGGAGTGCTGGTAACGAAGGGCCTGAGGAGGGAGTCTACATAGCCAGACAATCCTGCTGTCAGGGTGCCAATGCCTGAGATGATGGGGCGTCCAGGATTTCCAGGTTTATGGATCTTGGGTAGCAGATAGAATACCCCAGGTCTGGGTTCTAGGGGTGTGTCTGTGCGGATTTGTTCTTGTGCTTTTTCAGGGAGTTTCTTGAGCAAATGCTGTAGTTTCTTTTGGTAACTCTCAGTGGGATCAGAGGGTAATGGCTTCTAGAAAGTGGTGTTGGAGAGCTGCGTAGTAGCCTCTTGTTCATACTCCGACCTATTCATGATGACGACAGCACCTCCTTTGTCAGCCTTTTTGATTATGATGTCAGAGTTGTTTCTGAGGCTGTGGATGGCATTGTGTTCTGCCCGGCTGATGTTATGGGGCAAGTGATACTGCTTTTCCACAATTTCAGCTTGTGCACGTCGGCGGAAGCACTCTATGTAGAAGTCCAGTCTGCTGTTTCGATCTTCAGGAGGAGTCCACCCAGAATCCTTCTTTTTGTAGTGTTGGTAGGAAGGTCTCTGTGGGTTAATATGTTGTTCAGAGGTGTGTTGGAAATATTCCTTGAGTCGGAGACATCGAAAAGAGGATTCTAGGTCACCACAGAACTGTATCATGTTCGTGGGGGTGGCGGGGCAAAAGGAGAGGCCCCGAGATAGGACAGATTCTTCTGCTGGGTTAAGAGTATAGTTGGATAGATTAACAATACTGCTGGGTGGGTTACGGGAACCACTGTTGTGGCCCCTTGTGGCATGTAGTAGTTTAGATAGCTTAGTGTCCTTTTTCTTTTATAGAGAAGCAAAGTGTGTGTTGTAAATGGTGATGGTGATGGCTCATCTTAAGTGATCACTCTCCTTACAGTGTGTATGATAAAACCCATTGTTTCATGTTCTCTGCATGTGTATATAAATCTCCCCTCTGTATTTTCCACCAAATGCATCCGATGACGTGAGCTGTAGTTCACAAAAGCTTATGCTCAAATAAATTTGTTAGTCTCTAAGGTGCCACAAGTACTCCATACCCTTTTAACATGATTTTAAAGGTGGACTCTGGATCATTCAGCCTGCACACTGCTTAACCCTTTCTGGTCATGAGTTATATTTTGTATAAGATTCGTTGCAATTATATAACAGTGTTAGCAATAATGATTTGCATGGTTATATTTTAATTAAACATCACAGATGGGTAGGACAGAATCCTCTGTTGAGCCTACAGGTAACCTATTGGGTAGAACAGTTACCACATCCCCTATTTATACCTGTGAAGTGGGATGGAGCACACTGTAAGTGCCTAACAAATAATATGAAGGGAGAGCGGAGGGCTCTTGCACCGTTGCTCAGCTTGTGCTTTGTAGTAAAGTTGTCATGATAGGGTTAACTTGATTACTCAGGGTATTATAAAATTGAGCTATGTGTCACCCTTCCCTTAATTCCTGGTTTAGTCAGTAGAAGTTTTCCCCCACTCTGTTGTGATGTAGTTAAATAAAGCAACAAATTCCCAGTCCTGTGAATAGACTTATTTTTGTTGCAATAAATAATCAGTTTACAAAATGTTCTTCCCACCCCCCATCCCCCACTCCAGCTGAGGCTTTAGTGGGCCCTCTGTTCAGGCCTATTTGTATAGAGAGAGAATAGTTTCCAAGAAATGCATGTTTCAAGAATTAATGCTATGCTGGAAATGGTCTGTATCTTGGCAGTGTGGAGACATCTGCAGGATCTTAGTAGTAGTCATGGATGTGGTACAGTGAGTTTATTTGCTTCCCACAACAGGAAGTCCTGAGACCTGGCACAGAATGCTATGCGGTGAACTTCAAGGAGGGCCCAAATCCTGCTAGTCTTGCCCATGAAAATAGTCTCACCAGTTGGACCTACTCATGTGTGAGCCGAACGGAATTTGATCTAAGATAAATCTTCAGTCTTCATCTTCATTCAATATCTCTTATTGGGGTTTTAATTTTGTCTTATTACAGCCTATATGTTTTTATATCTGTACATAACAGAGAGATGGAATATAGGATATGGAGATCCAGATTGTGCCTTTACACAGGAGGGGCTTTGGGAGGCTCAATGGAAGAACACTAAAAAATTGTGCTCACTGCATCACTCCTAAAAGGTGCACCCTGACCTTTCCTGCATTATGGGCTATGTTTGCCAAAATCTGCCTGCTCTGCCCCTCTCCATGTCTTTTTTTAATAGATAGTGACTATGGGAGCACTAGGATGGAGCAGTCCCTGAACTCAGAAGGTATCATAGAACTTGAAACTGAGCTAAAAGAGGGAAAAAATCAGCAGAATTGCAATCCATAGTATTCTACTCAGACTACACTACCTAGTCAACAACCCTGACTACTAAAACACAAACTAATGAGACCAGATACCGTTATAATGTTTGTTTTTCTCTTCCAGGGCACATTTGATCCTTTCTGTCCTGCACTCTCTGTTGATTGTTAGTACCAGGCCTAGATTGGTAGGTGATTCAGTTCATTTCTGTTCCGAGCAATCACTATTTTCATTAACTTGTTCATTAGTTGGAATTCTTTAACTAACAGCTTACAACCATATTTAGATACCTCAGAATTCCGTAGTACAACTTATATTGCTTAATATATTGATTAATAATCCACAAAAGGACTTTGCAGATGGGTGGCAAAGTGTTTAGCATAGCTTGCTCTAGGCGAAACTGGGAGGAATGGCAGTGCTACCGCTGAAGGTTGTGGTCACCTATCTTTTTCCTTCTTGTTGGATTACTGCATCAATAATAGCGTTTTGGTTGGATTGGGCTTGGTTGTGAAACTCCTTGATTTAATATACACAAAATACAGAGGTATGAAGTATCTACCAAGTGCAGTTATTGGATAAAATCCTGCTCATACAGCAATAGTCCCCAAGTGCTGATCAACCATTCTCAGTATAGGAATCTTATTCCATGTCCTGAGGTTAGAAAATGTGCAAATGTCTCTAGACAAGGAACTTTTTTATGTTTTCGCTTCTTCTCTGCTGCCTCTGCCGTCTCTTCTCTTCACTGCCACTCATACAAAGCCGGTGATTTTGAAAACAATCTCCTAGTGTCTCCCTGCCTCCCAACAACTCCATTTACAAAACCACAAAGCCAGTATATATAATAGTGGCCATGA
This sequence comes from Dermochelys coriacea, assembly GCF_009764565.3. Classification (NCBI taxonomy): domain Eukaryota; kingdom Metazoa; phylum Chordata; order Testudines; family Dermochelyidae; genus Dermochelys; species Dermochelys coriacea. The sequence goes on along the minus strand of NC_050070.1, from coordinate 38,109,102 downwards.
GAGCATGTCCAGAACAAATGAACTTATTTGCACATGAATCGTCTCATCCATATATGAATGCTATTATTTGCATGAATAAAAGCTCTTCCCAAATATCCAGTAAAAAAAAAAAAAGAACACAGATTTTTCAAGAAATGCAAACTAATGAGGTACAAGCATACTCAGACTGAATCACCAATCAGATTTAATAAACATATTAAAGAAAAAGTCTTTCCCTATTCATCAAGCTGTAACAGCCCCCATAGGCATGCACAAAACTCACATTCCTATCAAGATATCAGCAAAGTGGGCAGGATTTTAAGAATGAATTTGGGTAGAAGAAGGATATATCCTATACACAGTTTTATAATATGGATATCCATAATCAAAACTGATAAATTCCAGGTCAGAATCAGAAAGCAGGTATTCAGATCTATTGCACAGGTATGGAAGTAAAATCCATCTCCTATGGTAAAACAGGAATAAATAATGATAAGAATGAAAAAGAGAACACTTTATTTCATCGTTAACCAACACGCAGACTTCAACGGGGTGATAATGTGGAGGAGGGAAATTGTGCTTGCTATATCACATGCAAATTTCAGTGTGCATATATTGAAAATTATATTTTTGTGGGTGTTACTCTGCCTTGAATGCTCATGAACTGTTTTTCTCTGTATTACTGAATGAGGGTGTGTGTATGTGAGGTATTTCAGGCTCTCTGTGACTAACGTTGTATTGTTAGGTTTCAGAATATTCCCCTGACAGATCTGTCATTCTGAGTAGGCATGGGAGGAACAAATATTCTTTTTACCTATAATCCTGGAATAGTAAATAGGTAGTTTTTGACAATGTGTGAGCCAAATATATATACAGTAGAATTTTATGTATTATTGCTAATTATGATCTTCCTCTCTTGTTCTCTGCAATAATTCAAAATGACAAGCCTAGCAAATGACTTTCATGAAGTTATTACTTAGAATAAGGGATGCCTCTCGGACAACATCTGAGGGACAGCAGTGCTATTGAGGGGAGGGGACTGTTATTAAAAAGACAGGATCACTCTGTTTCTACACAATAGAGAAAAAAATCCTCGCTGTTTAAAAAATGAGACTTCCAATAAACACAATTGAGTCAAGAAAGAGCACTTTCTCCTTCTGGTCATGAGGCACTGAACAATATTAAGGGTACATTATAACTACAGTCTTGGAGGTGAGCAGGAGGCAGTATGTGAAGAGGACGCAGAGAGCCTCTTCCTCCCTCATGGCTCCCATGCAGTTGTCTGTTTAGGGGACGAGGTGGTTAGCACTGCCAACAGAAGTTATTGCCTTAGAAGGAAGGAGTCTCAGCAGGCACTATGGCCATATCCCTTTCCTCCATTTACTAAGTGATATCAGGATGGCTGTGCTGGTGAGAGCAGCTCTTACATATTTTCTACAGGATCCTTGGTCACTACAGCCATTCTGGGACTTTTCAAGGCATTATAGAGAGACTGGCTGAAACTGCAGAATTGGAATTAATTTGCAAACTTGACACAATCAAATTAGGCCTGAATAAAGACTGGGAGTGGCTGGGTCACTACAGAAAGTAATTTTCCCTTTGTTGATACTCACACCTTCTTGTCAACTGTTGGGAATGGACAACACTGACTGAATTGGCCTTGTTAACACTGACCGCCCACACCTTGATAAGGCATCTCCCATCTTTTCGTGTACTGTATCTTTATACCTGCCTACTGTATTTTTCACTCCATGCATCTGATGAAGTGTGTTATATCCCACGAAAGCTTATGCCCAAATAAATTTGTTAGTCTCTAAGGCGCCACAAGGACTCCTCGTTGTTTTAGCTGAAAAGTGTAATTTGTGAGTGAAAAAGCTTAAAATGGCTGAGAAATTACAAATTGGATGATAGACTACAAATCCCATGCTGGTTATGTTGTTGTGTGGGGGTAGTTATGTTGATTTGTGTTTAGGGAAGATTGTACCAGGAGATTTGTGTGGCTGATGAATTAGATGTTTGTACTACCATGAGGGGCTATGTGTGCTTGGGGTTATAAATCCATGGTACACCCACATGTTGATTACTGAGTGCATATGTGGTTGCCTCATCTCAAAAAAGATATATTGGAATTGAAAAAGGTTTGGAAAAGGGCAACAAAAATGATTAGGGGGATGGAATGGCTTCCGAATGAGGATAGATTAATAAAACTGGGACTTTTTAGCTTGGAAAAGAGACAACTAAGGGGGGATATGATAAAGGGCTATAAAATCATGACTGGTGTGGAATAAGTAAATAAGGAAGTGTTATTTACTCCTTCTCAGAACACAAGAACTAGGAGTCACCAAATGCAATTAATAGGCAGCAGATTTAAAACAAACAAAAGAAAGTATTTCTTCACACACATACAGTCAACCTGTGGAACTCTTTGCCAGAGGATGTTGTGAAGGCCAAGAGTATAACAGGGTTCAAAAAAGAACTAGATAAATTTATGGAGGATAGGTCATGATGGGCGGGAATCTCGTCCTTAGCCTCTGTTTTGCAGAAGCTGGGTTTGGGTGACAGGGGATGGATGACTTGATGATTACCTGTTCTGTTCATTCTCTCTGGGGACCTGGCATTGGCTACTGTCAGAACACAGGATACTAGGCTAGATGGCCCTTTGATCTGACCCAGTATGGCCACTCTTATGTTCCTATTGTGTATGTTGGTTGCGTTGTTGTGTGGGTGACTCTGTGGATTTGTATCTTTGAGGGGGGGGCAAGTTGTTGGGAGAAATGTTATGCCAGTGGTGAATGAGGATTTTGTGCTGTGATGAGAGGTTGTGTATGTTTGGAGGTATCGTGTGTGTTGGTTGTGTTGGTTTGTGTGTGGATTATATTGTGCTGGTAGAGTTTTGTGGATTTGTGTGGGTGATGCATGAATGTATGCTGCAGTGAGGGGCTATATGTGTTTGGGGTTATTGTGTATGGCAGTTATTGTGTTATGTGGGTGGTTGTGTTGGTTTGAGTTGGGGGTGTGCTGGGAGATTTCTGTTGATTTGTGTGGGTGGCAGTTGGGTGCACGGATGTGACAGTCGGGCTAAGTAATCCATTATCTGTGTAACCTCCTTCATGCAACCAAGGAAATTGTTGCATGCAAATTAGATGTTGAGTAAGGGTGGTGGTTCGTTGAGTTATCTTTGCTATCATAATAGTCAAGGGCTCTTCACATGCCTTACAATAGCTGTACACCACACAGCTGAAATGTGTAAAGTCAAAATGGCTAAGAATTTTAAAATTGTAATAGGCCACAAAACCCAGTGATGATCTGGTGATGTTCTGAACAAAAAGAGCCCTCGTGTGTCGCTGCTTCCATCACTTCACACCGACTCAACAGACATTTTAGGCTTCAGAGTGACACACACACAATTTCATTCCTAGAATAAATTCCTGGATTACAACCACTGTTTTGATGGGGTACCTCTTCCATGCCATGGTGCATTTATGCCCCTATGAGACACAGTTTGGTTTTATATCTGTAGTGAAGCAAAACTATCAATCTCACGTTAGCTAGTAGTGAGAAAGCAGGGTTAGGGGTCAGAACTAGAGCAATATTCAATAACTCCAGCTGTGACTTTGTTCTACTCTGGTACAAATGGCAAGCATTTAAAATTAAGACACAAGCAAGCATAGCCCGTGGTATAATAAATTGGAAATGAAAAGCCTCATCTCTTTGCATTTATTTCTAAAGAAGCAAAAGAGCCCAACCAAAGTTTATCACTTTGTTTTACATCCCTTTATTGATTTGGCCATGAACAACAATAGATGATAAAGCTGGGAAGCTGGGACTGATTAGGTGTGGTGCTGACTGCCTTCAACTTTTACTTACTTCAGTGGTCAATTGAGCATGCTCAGGACCTCCCAGGATCGGACCTGTGGTAAATAAGTCAATGGTGCATTGCCAGCTTTTGAACTTAGTCAGGGTAAGGATATTGTATGCAGATCAGGCCTTCACTAATTAACTAAATTAAAATTCTTATTGTGGAAAAGCTTAATTCTACTTTTTAAAATTAATTTGTCACACTGAAATAAAAAGCATATTATCAGGAGACTCCCATACAATGTAGAGCATAAAATAATTTTACAAAGTAATATTCCATTGGGATTGCTAAAGACCAAAAATTAACACAACTGAATGCCTGCTGGTCATTCACCAGGAGCTTTGAAGAGGGGGAAATATGGGGAAAGCATTCAGCATGCACGCAGGAGCTGATCAAATCCTAATCAACCAAAATCTTATTTTCATTCATGTTCCTTAGAAATTCTTTTCAAATGGGGAAAAGAAACACATACAAATCTAGAATATTTTCCATAATGCAGCAGCTACAGATTGGTTAATAAAGCTGATTACTAAAAACATAACCAGGAAAATTCAGGGCCAGATTCTGATCTACACTTCAGTCATTTTGCATGGAACCCCTGCACAAAGAAGTATTAATCTTAGTGGATCATGCTACCTGACAATTTGCCTGCCCTGGGATAAGTTTGGCAAAAAAGTGATACACAGCATTTTTAGCTTGCGATATGTCAGAGAACAAAAATGCAATTAATTTGTTATTAATTTTATACAAAATATTTTCAATGTTTGTACACTACTGACATATATTTTGAGAGGCAAAACAAAACACACAATCAATCCTTTGTCAATAACTCATTGTAAAAAATCTATTTGAAATACAAATTTATTTTTCCCCATTTAATGCCAGTGAGAGTTTGGAAAGTTGTGTAAAGATATTATTTTTTTTAAAAATGCCCACTCCTCGCATTCACATTTTCCATAGACCCAGATATGAAGTATTTACTCAATTAAAAAAAATCATAGATGTATTGATTCTGAGGCCAGAAGACACCACTATGATCATCTAGTTTGATCTCCTGTACAACACAGACCAGAATTTTCTCCAGAACATGGATTAAAAATGTCTTTTAGAAAGCTATCTAATCATATTATAAAGACCCCACTCAGGGGTGTGTCCACCACCATCCCAAGCAAGCTATTCCAATGATTAATTACTCTCACTGCTAGGAAACTACATCTTATTTCAAGGTTGAATTTTTGTAACTTTAACTTTCGGACACTGGATCTTGTCTAAAGAAAAGGAGTACTTGTGGCACCTTAGAGACTAACAAATTTATTAGAGCATAACCTTTCGTGAGCTACAGCTCACTTCTGAAGTGAGCTGTAGCTCACGAAAGCTAATGCTCTAATAAATTTGTTAGTCTCTAAGGTGCCACAAGTACTCCTTTTCTTTTTGCGAATACAGACTAACACGGCTGCTACTCTGAAACCTGGATCTTGTCTGAAAGACTGAAAAGCCACTACTATCAGCTGTTCTTTCCATATGTACATATATTTACACTGTGATTAATTCTTCCATTTACTTCACTAGGACTAAAGGAGGACATCAGGATTGGCCTCCATGTGTCTGATAACTACAGCCCTCATTAATTATTATTATTAGTAGTAGTAGTATACATTGTACTGTAATAACGACTAGAAGTCTCACTCAGGGATCAGGGCTCCTTTGGGCTAGGCACTGTACATGAATATAATAAAAATATGGTTCTTGTACTTACTTATATGGTAAATCCTTAACAAAAGAGTTGTTCACAAACACATGTATGTGATTGAGTCATGTAATGTCCCAACATGTGCAAAATCTTCACTGTAGATGTGTAGCTGTGTGCACACACAACTTCAGTCTGTATGCACACTTTGGAAGATTTGCATGTCTATGCAGTATGTGCACTCATTTGAAAATTTGGTCCTGTGATTTTACAGTTAGAATTTGTACATATCCTTACAGAACACAAGCTTCAAGTAAACCTTGTATTCTCTCAGTCTTTAAATAATTACAACATAATAGAATGAGGGATACACAGAGTAAGCCCACTCAAAGCAGTTCAAGGCATTGCTAACATGATGATATGCATTGTGTCCATAATATATTATATACCTACTGATCTCATTGACATCTTCATCAATGCCACTAATTAAATTGTTTCTATATATTGACTTTTTTTCATTGACCCTAGCAAAATGTTAGCAACTCATTTAGAATCCTAGTATACCATACATTCAATGGCTGAGTAATTTGTTCACGCTGTCTGACATTATTGCTTGACATTATTGCTCAGTGTACGTACCTTACATAACAAGTTATCTGTACTCATAACAAGTGCTAATCAAATGGTAAAGGCATTTTTGGCAGAATGCTTTGAATCTTAAAGATTTATGTCAATAAGATGAACTTTATAATTCTTGATTACATGGTATTTAGATGCTAAGTTGATTAATAGATTTTATTTCTGCTGCAGTAGATTTTTTAAGTCCCTGCACAGGACTTTTTATTTCCCTTTGGCTTTAACTAATTGATGATAATTGTTCCACATATGCCACTCACAGCATTAGAAATAAAAACTCCCAGAGTGGAGGAAAAAGTCCTTAGTTGTTGGAGTTTTGTTTTGATTTTGCTCTACAGCGGTATTTGTGGCTCTGAACAGTATGGGAGTTTTTCTAAAGTGTTACAAGGTGAAATTTACTGTCAAAATAATAATAAAAAAGTACTTCTGGTTTCCAAAATTTACTGTGCCCGCTTAACCGATACACTATCAATCACCGAGAACATTGAATTTGTCAAGATATGTGTGATGCTCAAAGCAGGAGTGTGAGGATATAAGGGATAACATTCCTTTTGGGTCGGAGGGCTGCAGCTGGCTGGCTAACTCATTAGACCTGCCTACTGCTCCTGAGAAAGAGCTGGAATTTATTTAACTGACCCTTATAAAAGAGGGCAGCAGGAAATGGAGGTGGAGACTACAACACTTTCCAGAAAGCTGAGGGACCAGGGTCTATGCTCCCAATAGACTGATGTGGGAGCTACTGCAGAGAGGAATTGTTCCAGGAACCAAACAGACAAAAAGCACACTGTGTGCAATCTTTAATTGCTGAGGCTTTGAGGTAAAATTCAGGAAATTTTGGTTACTGAAGTCAGTGGTGTAAGGGACATACTTGGGGACGGTACTACTCAGCTTGCACAGACCTTGAGGGAAGAGTTTGCATGTTTATTATTTATTATTTTTGTTTGTTAAGAAGGCTTAAATAAAACAACCAACCCTGCTTGAAACTGCTTCCCTGAATTCCCTGAGAAAGCGCAGACAAAATTAATGAAGGGAGTGAGCTGACTCAGCCAGAGCAAAGCCTGGTCTGGTAGGAGGATTGTGATAAGGTAGGCCCCAATCATTTTACAAAGGGTTATTACAGACTTCAGTTGGAATGGCTTTCAATATGAAAACATATTGTTTAACAAATTGTAGTTACTTTCTTGATTACTTGGAAGTTCACCACAGTCACACGAACAGATTCTTCAAAAAGACTTATTTTGATATGCTATCCAAATTGATCTTAGATCGGTATGTGTTTTACTTATTTATTTATTTATTTATTTTTGAAAACTGCCGTATTTATCACATCTTAATGTAATGCTGATGTCTGGAAAATATAAATAGTAGTACAGTTCTTAGCCACTAACCTACTACCTTTCCAGGCTGCAGTGGCATTAGCACTCATAAGCAAGCTGTTACATCAGGAAAACATAGTAGAAATGGGAATTAGTAAGAAGAAGTGAAAATAAAGAGGGGTCTGCATTCCAGAAAGAGAGATCTTGAAGCAGAGAGTGAGCTTCAAATAGAACAGCAAGTCAAGGAGCAGTGAGAAAGGTAACTAGCAGCACAAAACAAGAGAGCATGAGAAAACACAGAAACAGGGAAGGCTGAAAGATCATTAACTCACTTCCTCTACAGAGGAAGCCTTGGATGCACCCTCAGTGCCAGCCAGCACAGCAGTGGACACTATACCAAGAATAGGGTTGCCATTACTTTCACACCCCATGGAGGGAGGGGAAAGTAGTGGCTGAATTGTGACTATCATAATTTCATAGAATCATAGATTCATAACTTTTAAGGTTAGAAGGGGTTACTGTGATCACTTAATCTGACCAACTTCATTATACAGCCTATAGAACCTTACCTAGTAATTCCTGCTTCAAACTCATAACTTCAGTTGGAGCTAGGGCATACCTTTTTGGAAAGATATCCAATCTTGATTTAAAGAGTGCTAGTGATGGAGGATCCATCCGATGAAGTGAGCTGTAGCTCACGAAAGCTTATGCTCAAATAAATTTGTTAGTCTTTAAGGTGCCACAAGTACTCCTTTTCTTTTTGCGAATACAGACTAACATGGCTGCTACTCTGATCCCTAAGTAAGTTATTCCAATGGTTAATTACCCTCACGGTTAAAAATCTGTGATTTATTTCTCATCTGAATTTGTCTAGCTTTAGTTTTCAACCAATGGATCTCATTATGCCTTTGTCTGTTAAATTAAAGATCCATTTACTATCAGAAATCTCTTCTCTATGTAAATATTTATAAGCTGTGATCAAATCACCTCCTAACGTGTTCTTGGTTGAACTAAATAGATTAGATTTCTTAAGTCTCTCACCATAAGGCATGTTTTCCAGACCTTGAATCATTTTTGTAGAACTCTTTTGAACCCTTTTCCAATTTTTCAGCATCCTCCCTACTTGCTATTACCGTGCTTGTACATCCAAGGATCACATTAGCTCTTTTAGCTGTAGGATCATACTTGAAGCTAATGTTCATTGGTTATCTGTCATAGGACCAAAGTCCTTTTTAGAGTCTCTGCATTCCAGGATACAGTTCCCCATATCCAGATCTGATCTACTCCTTGAGTAGCTCCCCTATGTGCTACTCCTTACTCAGAGCTATGGTAACTCCACATTCTAGCCCTCAAAAATGCAGTGCAGCTGCATCCACTTTTCAATAGAAGACTCTTATACCATTAGTAAGGGGATCCATGAGTCGGGAAGACAGGCTGACATGTCCACAACATCATCTGACAGCCACCTTCCAACAGTTCTGGTAAACTGGGAACTAGCAGTGAACCCTATGGGTTCATGCACCACTGGATGTCCCACCAATGGAGGTCATGTTTGGCAGAGCCTAATGTGTTCCCTGATTGGCCCAGGCATGTTATTTAAGGCATAGGGGAAATACCTTGAGGCTGTCTATGCAACTAGGCAGGTCCCTGGCTTGCTGCTCCAAATAGATCTGCTGCAGACTCTTAGCCCCATCTGATAACTGGCCTGACTCCTGGTCATGGTTCCTGGTTCCCTGCTCCACTCCTGACACCTCACCCTACCATGGCTCCACTAATCCTACTTTAGCTGGCTCCTTTGGCTCTGACCTGGCAGAGCTTATCAATCTCACTGACCTGATCCTTTAGCGCTGCACTGGTATTGACTGCTGCTTCTAGCCTTGGCCCTCTAAAATGAACTGAGCCATGTTCTCAAGTCTCCTCTAACCCAGGCCCTGGCGTCTACCTGTGCCTCCATAGCTGGGGTCCTGACAAGCAGCCAATATCCCTATTACTTAGAAGTTTGATTAACAAAGGCAAGAAAATATCTCCTCAATTATCACCAAGTGTTCCTTACTCCCCTCTTGATTTTAAGATCAGAAATAGAAGATCTGGTGATGAGGACCATATAAGTACATGGATAGATAAGAATTCAGAGGACTTAAAGTGCTATGAGTGGCTATACTATCCAACTGATATTTCCTCTCAAGTCTTCCCTGCTTCCCCTTCCCCCTAATGTGCTATACACTGTGCTAGTATGATGTTGAAAATTCTCTGCCTCTCAGACAGAAAATGCCTTTCAGTTATGAAATATTTAATGTTATGCAGCAAGAGAAGCTCATGTATCAAGAATGTCATATCTATTTAACCTGATCTTCATTTCTCAGGTATTCTATAGGCAGTTGAACCAGACAGACATGTTAAGTGACAGTGAATTTAAGCAGCATATACTTTGAGTTTCTTTCCATTTTGCCACCAGCTTCACATTTCACAAGACATAACAATTTATCCTGTTGAACAGTGTTAACAGAATTGAAATTTTGAAAACTAGAGCAGTACAATTTCAGTTGTGTTACCAGTCCCAGTGCTAACAGAGGAATGTCTGGCTAAGATGATGGTTGTAGTTCATTATGTTAAAAGGGTCAAGCCTAGTAAAATATTATTTTTTTTTTCATTTTTAAATAGAAATAGAGTAAAACTATTCAGAATCTCATCTGTACAAAAGAGGCAGCGCACTAAGCTAGGGTGACCAGACAGCAAGTGTGAAAAATCGGGATGAGGGTGGGGAGTAATAGGTGCCTATAGAAGAAAAATCCCTAAATATCGGGACTGTCCCTATAAAATAGGGACATCTGGTCACCCTACACTAAGCCCTGACGGGAGGAAGGGCCTGGAGATGTCCTTTTTATCTTGTGGTGCCCCTGCCTGTTGTATCTATCTGTTGTTTTACAGTTGGATTGTAAACATCTTGTCTTTTTGTTAAGTTTGTTTGCACAGCACCTAGTACAATGGAGCCCTGGCATGTGATTGAGGATCTAGACACTACTGCATTACAAATAATTATTAATAATTAAAGTTTCTCTGTAAAAATATTCTGACTAATCTAGAAGTGCACTGATGTTGCTAAAGAAAGAGCCCTACTCACCGTTCTTCAGTTATAGGGAAGTTGTAAAATGTGAAGCCTTGGTGAAGGGGGCAGGGGAAAAGATCTTCACTAAGACCTCACCCTATACTCTTTGTGCAGTGGGCTTTTCAGGTGTTCAAACACCCTAGGATTATCATAGAATCATAGAATCATAGAATATCAGGGTTGGAAGGGACCCCAGAAGGTCATCTAGTCCAACCCCCTGCTCAAAGCAGGACCAAGTCCCAGTTAAATCATCCCAGCCAGGGCTTTGTCAAGCCTGACCTTAAAAACCTCTAAGGAAGGAGATTCTACCACCTCCCTAGGTAACGCATTCCAGTGTTTCACCACCCTCTTAGTGAAAAAGTTTTTCCTAATATCCAATCTAAACCTCCCCCATTGCAACTTGAGACCATTACTCCTCGTTCTGTCATCTGCTACCATTGAGAACAGTCTAGAGCCATCCTCTTTGAAACCCCCTTTCAGGTAGTTGAAAGCAGCTATCAAATCCCCCCTCATTCTTCTCTTCTGCAGACTAAACAATCCCAGCTCCCTCAGCCTCTCCTCATAAGTCATGTGCTCTAGACCCCTAATCATTTCCGTTGCCCTTCGTTGTACTCTTTCCAATTTATCCACATCCTTCCTGTAGTGTGGGGCCCAAAACTGGACACAGTACTCCAGATGAGGCCTCACCAGTGTCGAATAGAGGGGAACGATCACGTCCCTCGATCTGCTCGCTATGCCCCTACTTATACATCCCAAAATGCCATTGGCCTTCTTGGCAACAAGGGCACACTGCTGACTCATATCCAGCTTCTCGTCCACTGTCACCCCTAGGTCCTTTTCCGCAGAACTGCTGCCGAGCCATTCGGTCCCTAGTCTGTAGCGGTGCATTGGATTCTTCCATCCTAAGTGCAGGACCCTGCACTTATCCTTATTGAACCTCATTAGATTTCTTTTGGCCCAATCCTCCAATTTGTCTAGGTCCTTCTGTATCCTATCCCTCCCCTCCAGCGTATCTACCACTCCTCCCAGTTTAGTATCATCCGCAAATTTGCTGAGAGTGCAATCCACACCATCCTCCAGATCATTTATGAAGATATTGAACAAAACGGGCCCCAGGACCGACCCCTGGGGCACTCCACTTGACACCGGCTGCCAACTAGACATGGAGCCATTGATCACTACCCGTTGAGCCCGACAATCTAGCCAGCTTTCTACCCACCTTATAGTGCATTCATCCAGCCCATACTTCCTTAACTTGCTGACAAGAATGCTGTGGGAGACCGTGTCAAAAGCTTTGCTAAAGTCAAGAAACAATACATCCACTGCTTTCCCTTCATCCACAGAACCAGTAATCTCATCACAAAAGGCGATTAGATTAGTCAGGCATGACCTTCCCTTGGTGAATCCATGCTGACTGTTCCTGATCACTTTCCTCTCCTCTAAGTGCTTCAGGATTGATTCTTTGAGGACCTGCTCCATGATTTTTCCAGGGACTGAGGTGAGGCTGACCGGCCTGTAGTTCCCAGGATCCTCCTTCTTCCCTTTTTTAAAGATGGGCACTACATTAGCCTTTTTCCAGTCATCCGGGACTTCCCCCGTTCGCCACGAGTTTTCAAAGATAATGGCCAAGGGCTCTGCAATCACAGCCGCCAATTCCTTCAGCACTCTCGGATGCAATTCGTCCGGCCCCATGGACTTGTGCACGTCCAGCTTTTCTAAATAGTCCCTAACCACCTCTATCTCTACAGAGGGCTGGCCATCTCTTCCCCATTTTGTGTTGCCCAGCACAGCAGTCTGGGAGCTGACCTTGTTAGTGAAAACAGAGGCAAAAAAAGCATTGAGTACATTAGCTTTTTCCACATCCTCTGTCACTAGCTTGCCTCCCTCATTCAGTAAGGGGCCCACACTTTCCTTGGCTTTCTTCTTGTTGCCAACATACCTGAAGAAACCCTTCTTGTTACTCTTGACATCTCTTGCTAGCTGCAGCTCCAGGTGCGATTTGGCCCTCCTGATATCTTTCCTACATGCCCGAGCAATATTTTTATACTCTTCCCTGGTCATTTGTCCAACCTTCCACTTCTTGTAAGCTTCTTTTTTATGTTTAAGATCCGCTAGGATTTCACCATTAAGCCAAGCTGGTCGCCTGCCATATTTACTATTCTTTCGACTCATCGGGATGGTTTGTCCCTGTAACCTCAACAGGGATTCCTTGAAATACAGCCAGCTCTCCTGGACTCCCTTCCCTTTCATGTTAGTCCCCCAGGGGATCCTGGCCATCTGTTCCCTGAGGGAGTCAAAGTCTGCTTTCCTGAAGTCCAGGGTCCGTATCCTGCTGCTTACCTTTCTTCCCTGCGTCAGGATCCTGAACTCAACCAACTCATGGTCACTGCCTCCCAGATTCCCATCCACTTTTGCTTCCCCCACTAATTCTACCCGGTTTGTGAGCAGCAGGTCAAGAAAAGCGCTCCCCCTAGTTGGCTCCCCTAGCACTTGCACCAGGAAATTGTCCCCTACGCTTTCCAAAAATTATGTCAGAACAGCCCCTAAAATAGGCTATATTTAGTATCATATTCATTTTACATAAACCGTGGACAATTGCAATAATCAAAGAAGTGGATGGGGGAGGAGTCTGTACTGTACACATGGTTTTATGCTCTGGTTGTTCTTATGTTGGTTATACTGTAAACATTTCTGCTCATTAGCTGTATTGGAAGAGAAGAGTTTAGCTCTAAATGTAGCCCTGAAACTCTTTTTTTTTTTAAAGTTAAGGTTTTGTAATTAGTATTCTACCTTCAGAAAAAAAAAATCCACACATTACCAATGCTTTTAACTTTCATGTCTGCAGCTCCTTTTTTCAATGAGAAGAGGATGCTTTAAAAAAAGAGAAACAAACCAGTATCATATGTGCCATCATAATAAACACAAACAGATATCTTTTGGCAGCCACTTTTTCATTGACCTTTACCTTCATAATATCACTGGAGGAAAAATACCATTGTATTTCAAAGGGATTTGGCAAAAAAAGCTCTAAGGCTCTTGAAAATCCCAATCACACTATGCTAGCCTTGCTAAATACAGACTGTTTATATGCTTCTATAAATGTTCCTCACCCTTCACACAAACTAATCTTTCTGTCAGAGGTGACCTGTATATTAGTAGAAGCTGTATCTTGTGACAAGATTACAAAATACTTTGAATTTACAAAAGCCTTGCAATTTCCCTACTTCTGGAAGTTGAGAAGATATTTCTGGGAGTGTAACATCATACTTAGTTTTGAAAGTTAGAAATAAAAAAGCTTCCTTTATTTGTTGCACTGTCAGGAAAGATTACTGTCCAGTGCCATACAGCTGTGATTTATTCTCTACAGATACACCATAACATTTGGTTATTAAGGACAGGTAGACTTTCCAGTGTGAGGGTATTAACTTTGCTCTAGCCCCATTTTGTGATTGGTATTTCTTCTTAAAATTCATTTTCCCCCTGAAAAGAGCATAAGTAGAACTGAATAGTGTCCATTTCCAGGTTAATTTATTATCAAATTCAGGCATAGATTATTCAGAATTTTATCAAGGCCTGTGATGTGATTGATGGAAATCTATCGGTTAACCATTTGAAAACATAACTATGTACCTAGAGTATTTCATGTATGAACATGCATTTTATGAAAGAAGCAGGAATAGTTTGTGCACTTTATCAAATCACATTAGTAAATATCTTCCTCTGAAAGTGGGGTTTACATCTATGGTTCTTGAAAGCCTTTTAAGAATCTCCTTCACTTAAAAATGCATAAAGTATGAATAATCTTTTTTCCATTAGGCTTGTATGACCTTCCTCTTTGTACATGATAACAAAAGTGAATCATCTAGCAATGACAAGATTACAGCCATTTTATTAGAGCACATCATTAACTAGATAGAGCAATTCTGGTAACTGAGAAATCATATTCAGTGATGGGGTGGGAATTATCATCATTAATGCTGTCCCCAAACATTTTACATTAGTTACTTAGACATGATTCTCCTCTCCCAAGCTACAGGTGAAGGCTCATGGTTCATATCTTTAAAAAAACTATTTTACAAAGCACTCTTCCAAATTTCCACTCTTGATGAGCCATTTTCCATTCTTGTGGCGATATTCTGATAAGTCTTCTCATCTATACATGAAAGGACAACTTGGAAGACGTTCAAAACTGAGAGAAAAGACAGTTTGGAGCAGTAAAAAAAAATCAATGAAAAAATCTTTGGATCTAGATGTAAGAGTCAGGATGAGCTCTACTCTGACGTCTGGTGGTGAATTGTGGCAAGTTGTGGAAAGGAACTTCAGGGGCTGATCTTGTTTGCATAGGCACACTCACCCCGCCTAGCATGAGCCCACAACAATCCAAACGGTCATTTTGGCTGCTGTGGGATCCCCATTTTCTCTGTTATTGTGGCAGGAAGAATGAAGTGTTGTTACCCTGATTATGTGAATCAAGGACATGGAACTGTTTTATGACAGAGGGACTGGCCATCAATGAAGTAGCACTCGCTAGACAAGAGACATGGGTTCCAAAACCCAGTGAAGGGAGAGTGGTTGAGGACAGGCATTTGTACCTGGTGGTGTGGGCCTCTTTTGAGGGCCTGAAACACCACTTACACCTCCTCTGTCCACTCTGTCCATTATCAGAGCTAATTTTGATTCCATTAGCAGTTTAGTTACAGGCTGCTGAGCTGAATTCACTTTGGGCCAATGGTGCACCAACACTGAGGCTCCCCTACTACAAGCTGAAATCACTGAGTGCTGTGATAAGTAGTGGGGGGGCCCTGAAGATATATTGCTGAGTGGCTGGTGGAGCAGAGCGGTTTGCGGGACTGCTGGAGCGGCTCACAGGATGGCTGGTGGAGTGGAGTGGCTCCCGGTGAAGGCTGCAACAGAACCCCCACAGAGAAGTGGGGCAGTTGGCCTCAGACCACATAAGGTGCCCCTTAAAAAAAAACCCACTTCCACCCAGGCTGGGAGGCAAAACTCTGCAGATAAACTTTTGAACTCTGAGGCTGCACTGACCAGGTTCAGAGACTTTTGGGTTGTTGGACTTTTGGGATTTTGGGTGACTTTTGGGTTGCTGGACTCAAGAACCAAAGGGAAAGGCCACGGCCCGATTTGCTGGGGTGGGTCTTTGCTTATGGTTTGGTTTATGAACCCTAGTTGTGGTGGTTTCCCAATTTAATGCTGATGTCATTTATCTCATATTATCCCTAGACCTATTTCATATACCACAGTGCAGTAAATGTTGGGAAATCGAGCAAAAATCAATGGTTACTAGTATGTTCTAAATTGAATGGAGTACTTAGTATACCCAAGATTCCCAGCTTCAAATCCTGTGTGGCCTGCCCCTAGTCTTGCTGGTGAGTGACTTACACAACTCTTGTTTATATTGCCTTGGGTAGTCACACATCTCCTCCAAGTGCAATATCTTTCATTCTTTTCCACCCCAAACTAGGCAATCTCATTAATTCTGGTCCCAAAAACACCTGATGGAGTGGTTGATGAGGCCCAGTCTGTCCCAGCCCTGGGTCATCTGACCTTGCTTCCCCGAGTACATCAGCTAGAGGTGCCTAGTAGTGCCCCAACCCCTCTTGCCCTGATACTCTCTAGTTCCAAACCATCAGATATCAGGCCTAAGAACTCTAACAGGCAAAGACAGGAGGAAGGTAAGGGCAAACATCCTCATAAGAAGTAGAAGTCCCCTCCTACAGTCTATATGAAGAGGAGTGCTTCCTCTACACCTTGAAATCTAGTGAGACTCTGCACTTGGTATGGATATGTAAGTAGCTCATGGGGAGCATGAATGTATATCGCCAGTACCATGAGCCAGAAGCACCCCAAAACTGCAGAAAAGGCAAGACCAATCCCTGAACTAGCAAAGAAGTGATTGGTGACTGCACCAATGGTATCATACCACAGCAAAAGAGAGACTCGACAGTGCTGATGCTTACTGTCCAACCTAAGTCAGCATCTTCCAATGCACCAAGAAACCCATCCCTCTTCCCATCTGTTACACCTGAGTATGCTATCCCTGATGAGAGGTCTGTGTATTCTGACCCAGAGTCACTGATACTCTCAGAGCCAGTAGTCTGTAGGGAGACACGCACACCATCAGTGAACCATATGCTGCTCACGTCTACCCTCCAAGGTATTAGAAGACATACAGTATCAACAGCAAAAAGAAAAGGAGTACTTGTGGCACCTTAGAGACTAACAAATTTATTAGAGCATAAGCTTTCGTGAGCTACAGCTCACTTCATCCGATGAAGTGAGCTGTAGCTCACGAAAGCTTATGCTCTAATAAATTTGTTAGTCTCTAAGGTGCCACAAGTACTCCTTTTCTTTTTGCGAATACAGACTAACACGGCTGCTACTCTGAAACCAGTATCAACAGCTTCACTAATGGAATCTGAGAATTCCTGCTCCTCCAGTGAGCTCAAGGCTGGAGACAGTGGCCCCTCTGCACATTCCAAGGCATAATATTAACCCTGGTTTTCTGGGTACCTTTGGAATCTGAAAAACATACTACCAGGCTCAGGACCAATGGGTCCGTTCTGCATGGACACCATTTCCTTACCCTTATGACCCCAAACATTGGCTCAATTGAGTTTCTTGGGATCATTACTTCAAACAATCTGAGTGGGAGTTCAGACAGAGGTCATCTCATTGAGAAGAGCCTCAGGTCCTCAGCAGTGTTCTGAGGAGGAAAATCAATCTGAGCAGACAACCCCACTCAGTCCTCCTGCGGCACTCTCATCCTCTTCTGTGGCCCCATCGTTGCCACCGAAATAATATAAACAATTTACAGACTTCCTGAGGAGGACTGAGAAGAGTCTCAATTCTCTTCGAGAAAGTTCAGGACCCCACTCACACGTTGTTGGACATCCTCCAGACTGTAGGCCATAACAGGGTGGCATTTCTCATCAATAAAGCCATGTTGTAGCCAGCCAAGACACTCTCGCATACCCTGGCATCAATGACTGGGACATGGGTAATTATGCTCACTGGTTAGAGCAGGAGTCGGTAGCCCATGATCAGAGCTGGAGTGAGAGGCCAAATGCCACAGCCAAGGGGCAGAGCTGAGGTCAGAAGTTAGGAACCGGAGCCAAGGGTCAGACCCAGAGTCAGAGACCAGATGCCAGAGCCAAGGGAACTCGCAGGTAGGTTTGTGTGGCAGTGGGGATGAAAGCCATCATTCTCAAAGAAAGGACTACATTTGGTCGAGGTGTGGATTGCATTATTATACATTAATTCAGCATAGCAAAGCAGGGGAAGCCAGTCATCCTGGTGGCAGCTCAAAAGCAGCAAAGATACCACTCCAAGATTTGATTGACTCTCTTCATTTGCCTATTAGTCTGTGGGTGATAGGCAGATGAAGTGAGGGGATTGATGCCAAGGAGTAAAAGGAATACCTGCCAGAATCGGGAGATGAACTGGGGACCTCAGTCCAATACAATGCCTGTCAGGGTAACAAGAGACATTTTTAGGAAGAGCTGAGCTGTCTCTCATTCTTAGGAACAGTATGGGATGAAGTGTGTCATCTTTGTTAGGAGGTTGACAACAACCAGAATTACTATGTGTCCCTGGAAACATGGCAGTTCTACAATGAAATCCACTGATATAGTAAACCAAGGCTGCAGAGGCACAGGCAGACACTGGAGGAGACCTTGGAGTTTTAACAGAGTTCTTGATCTGGGTACAGAGGTTGCAGGACCTTATATAATTCTTGATACAAGCTTGTAGGCTTCACGACCAGAAATTCCTTCAGACCAGACTCCAAGCCTTGTATTGGCCAAAATGGCAGCAAATTGTGGCATAGTTTCAATACCGGAAGCATAAGGTATCCCTCTCAAACATAAATACAATCCTTCCAATAGAAGAGGTCATTCTGCTGTCAGAACTCTGTGTCAAGTCAGGTACCCACATCATTCAGCATCTGGTGGATTGATCTGGATTACAAAAAATTCATCAGAGAGTGGATGGAGGATGTCAAACTGCTGTCAATCATGTTGACAAAGTTGGACACCTTGAGCATGGGGGAAGAGGCCTCTTTGCCAGGTTTGAGATATTCATCTCTGTGAGATAGGGCATCTGCCTTCCTGTTTCTCATCCCTGGGCAATAGGTCACAACATAGTCAAATGAGAGAAGAAGGACCAGTGTATGTGGTGTTTAAAGCATCTAGTAGTCTGTACTTACTCCAGGTTCTTATGGTCTATCAGACCTTGGATTGGGATTGGGCTCCTTCTTGGAGGTGATTCCACTTGTCAGAAGCCACTTTGACAGGCAGTAGCTCCTTGTCCCAAATACTGAATATATTTTTCTGCCAGGGTTAGGTTCTCAGAGTGGAAGACATAGGGTTGGAATAGATTGTGGGGACCTGCATGTTGAAATAATGCTGCACCTATGGCAAAGTGTGATGTGTCGGCTTCAGTCATAAATGGTTTAGTGGGATCTGAGTGAATCAGGATGGGTGTTAAGGTGACAAAGGCTGACGGAGACTCCATAGACCAGGCAAACTGGGCCCCATTTGGCAGGAATGTTTATATGGGTGCAACTAGGCTAAAGAATTCTCTAATAAATTGCCTGTAGAAATTGGCAAACCCCAGGAATTATTGCACCCTGCAGACATCCTTCGGCTTGGTTCAGTCAGATACTGCTGCCTTCTTATGCAGGTCCATGGTGAGTCCCTTAGGTGAGATAATCTATCCCAAGAATTTCACTGTGTTATCGAACTTGCATTTCTCAAGTTTTGCATAGACATGGTTTTGACAGAGTCTCTCTAAGTCAGTGCATGTGTGATGACTGTGGAGGTCCTGACTTTTGGAGAAAATGAGGATATTGTCCAGGTAAATGATAACAAATTGGACCAGCATGTCTCTAAGGATGTCATTTTATGAAATACTGCAAGGTCACCATGGAGTTGCAGAACCCATCAGCATGACCAAAGACTCAGTGGCCAAACCTGATATAGAAGACAGACTTCCACTCATGTCCTTCTCATATCCTCACCAGGTTATAAACACTGTGGAGGCCCAACTTTGTGAAGATCTTGGCAATGCTCAATCTTTTGAACAACTCATAAAAAAGCAGTAAGGTACTCGTTTCAGACAGTAATCTTGTTCAGAGCTTGGTAGTTCACACAAGGACAAAGGGAATTGTCATTCTTCACCATGAAGAAGATCAGGACTCCCAGTGGGGACTTGGAGGGGGGGAATGAACTTCTTCTGCAGGTTTTCCTCAAGATAGTTCCAGAGTGCATGTAGTTTGGATTGGGAGAGGGAGCAATGCATTGGAAGGGAACCTCCGCTCCCAGTTAGGGGTCAATGAGGCGTTAGTAGCTGTGATGGGATGGTAGGTGTTGGCTTTATTTTTTGTCAGACATGTTGGCATAGTGTTGATATCTAACAGGAATCCCTGGAGCCATTGAGTGGGTGGCCATGGTGACCTTTGGATCCTCTCTTACCCTCTGAATTCTTCGGAGGACCAAATACACTGCAAAGTGTTGCGGGTCTTGGGTTGACTCTTAGAGAAACAGGATTATCAGCAAGAAGGAGAGTCAAAGTGTACTATGCTTGACTGCCAGCGGATACGCAGGTCATGGTGATGAGCCAGGAAATGCCAAGGATAACTGACGAATGCAGTGCATGAATTGGTCCAAACTTGAGGGGGTCTCGGGCCTCAAAGGATCGTTACTTCTAAGGGAGCCATCTGGTTGGTGACTGGTCCTGATTAAATGAGTGACCTGTCCATGGACTCCACTAACTCAGGGGACATATTGTGGACTTGGGTTAACTCCAGGTCCATGAAATTGCCTGAGGCACCTAATTCCACTAGGTTTGACTAGAAGGAATTGGAGATGTATTGGATGCTGATTGCCAATCACCAAGTCACTCGCAGACAAGAATTGGCATGGGCTGCTGGGGAAAGAGGAAGG
The DNA here is from genome assembly GCF_009764565.3 of Dermochelys coriacea. Lineage (NCBI taxonomy): Eukaryota > Metazoa > Chordata > Testudines > Dermochelyidae > Dermochelys > Dermochelys coriacea. Next base: position 38,088,560 of record NC_050070.1, on the reverse strand, counting down.
GCATTCACCCAGTCTGGACTCTCGGACTGGGACTGAGACTTAGCATTTCAAGGGTTCACACTGGATACTGGCAGGGCAGCTTGCTTCAGTATGTTCTTGGTCCCCATTGTATAGGTATATGCCCAATGTCAGGCATTGATTCTTCTCCATGTCAGAAGTAGGGACAAATCTGAGTGATTTGCATGGGTTCAGTGACAGAGAAGGGACTTGTGATAGGGGTACCAGAGTCAGCAGGGCTGGTGGGATCCAGTGCTCGACCTTGATGCACAGGTCAACTAGGGATTCCACCTATGCCATTGATCTTTAATATTATTTAGGCTGAGCTGGAAATGATAATGCTGGGCAGACTTGTTCCACTCAGTGTCTACTACCAAGGGTTGGAATCTGCTTCATATTTACCAGCTGGTCAGCATCTATGCTGCAATACCTGAAGCATGGCTTCAGCTGTATGCTTATGACTTGGATCATTGACAAACACTGCCATAGCTTGAAGTTCTCAAATCGTCCAAGAAGTGGGCTTAATTTTTCAAAAAATTGAGACCCAAGACATGGCCTCCCAGTAAGCAAGTTGATAATCAATCCTACTCGCTCTTGGTCAGTGGGGTACAACTGTAGGTGTAGCAGAAATAAGAGACATGAAATTTATTGCAATCACCATTGAACTCGTCACGTAGGGGGAGTTTTGGCTAATGGGTAGAAGGGATTAGAATTGAAGGTGGCATGGCTTGAGGTTGTAGCACCATATTCTGCACCTTCAGAGTGGCAACCTGGGCCTATAAGGTCTGTAGGGGTCCCACTATATCTGTCAGAGAGATATTGGCCTTTGTAGAATCCATGCTTGCCATATCAGCTCTAGTTCTCCTATTGTTTGTGTTGGGGCTGCTCAAAGTGTCAATGACTGGGATGTAGGTGGTTATGCCCAGTGGTTAGAGCCAGAGTCAGGCCTAATGATCAGAGCATGAGTTGGTAGTAAGGAATTGGAGTCCAGGATCAGAGTCTGAGGCCAGATGCAAGAGCCAAGGATCAGACTTTAGGAATCAGAGCTGAGGGTCAGGACTGGGTTACCTAGAGTAGGGCAAGGCTGGGTCCACAGCAGGAGCAGAACTGGGTCTGAAGCAGAGCTGGGATAAGACAGGAGCAAGCAGGCACAGGAGTTATTGCAGCTCTGGGCAAATGCTTTGAGCAGCCACTAACCTGCTGCTTCTGCTGGGCTTAACAGCTGGTCTGTTGACTGTTTCAATCAGGCAATATACTACAGGCCAGCTATGCTTGTGGGGTTACCCAAAGACTGGCTTTGCTGGAGACCCTACTTCCTGACATCAGCCACCTGCATTCCCATGCCTAAAACGACAGATAAAAAAGTACTTTGTACCATCTAAGGAGGTGGAATATTTTGTTCCCTACCTCAAACTCCCTCATAATTCAGGCTATCTTCAAACATAACAGAGTACACCATTTTAGGTCTACTACCTTCAACAAGGGTGGCAAAAGACTAGACCGCCTTAGAAGAAAAAGTTTATCCTCCACCAGCCTACAATTTCACATTGCAAATTATTAGGCACTGATGTCTAAGTATTCCTGATAGCCATCTCTTAGGCAAGAAGGGTGTGTGTGTTGCAGGCCCTAATGACTGAGCCTCCTTAAACTTGGCTCTCTGAGGACATGGTAACACTCTGACCACACCCGAAGATTTTTTTTTTAATCCAAGCTGGTCTCGCAGTTTCATCTGAGTCGGGCAGTGTTTTTACTTGTTTTGTTTTTCACTGAGCCACACTTTTCCCCAGAACAGCACCTCCATGTTCTGGATGTCAGGTGATGTCTAGCCTTTTATCTAGACAGGACTAAACTATTTCATTGCCTTGCCTGTTTGTGCCCTGTGTGGAATGCATGAAGGGGCAAGTGGCCTCTGCACAGTTTGTCTCTAGATGGATAACATCCTGTATCAAGACTGTGTATGAGATAGCTTTGGCTACAGCTTTTCAATGGATATGGGTGCACTCCACAAAGGGGCAAGCGACATCGATAGCATTCCTCAGTAACATGTCCGTACTGGACGTTTGCAGGGTGGCCACGTAGTATTCCAGACATATGTTCACAGATGATTGTGCTATTATTGCATCACCCAGAGTGGATGCAGGCGTTGGAAGGGCAGCCCTGTGATTCTTATTACAGTAGACCCTGAGCCCTGCATCCAGATTGGGTTACTGCTCGTGAGTCATCTAAATGAAAAAATGGTTACTTATGGTAACTGTGCTTCTTCAATATGCGATGCAGCCATGTACTCCACAACTCACCCTCTGTCCCCTCTGTATCAAAGTCTTCTCTCCGGGGATTTCAGTATGAAGGAGCAGAGGGGGGTCAAGGAAGTGCTGCCTCATATAGCCAAGGAAGGGTCCATGGCCACAAGGCACGAATGCTTCCACTCTACTGGTACTGCTAGACAAAAGTCTTCAGCTCCAGCACGCTGTACGTGCACACGTCTAAGTGGAATACATGTCTACATCACATCTGAAAGAACCATAGTTACAGTAGGTGACCATTTCTTCACATATAATGGCTGCTACTTGCATTTTGCCATGGTATTATTGATCAGCAAATTATGAGTTTTTAAATACCTCACAAGTTATACCTTGAACAAACATTACAATAGTGTATAGGCTGTGAACACAGGGGTATATTCCATTAGAGACATAAAATGGTTCATATCTTGGTTTGGGAAGAGAATCTAAACAATAGTATCTTTATCATCACCACCAGAACATGAACTTTGTGTGTTCAGAGTTCTGCAGTTTTAGGAGGAGTTTGTGACTAGGCATATGAAGCTCCATAGAGTTGCTCTCCTTTGTATCCGATCCACAGAGATTTTGCATTATAATATAAAGCAGATCCTCTCTCTGTGCTTTAGTTTCCACTCTGCTAATGGGAAGTTTAGGTTCAGATGTTGATTGGGAAGTAAAAGCAACACAGCTCTTCAGGAGGAGTGCTGCCATCCCAGAGCACAGAAACCAGAGAGAATTGGGGAGACACTGTACCTTTTGCACAAATTAAGTAGGCTACTGTGGAAGCTCTGTGATACACTGGATCCTCAGGGCACCTCCAAGGTAAACTGCAAACCTTGACCTCTCAGCCCAGGTAGAATAATTCTGAGGAATCTCTGTGGCCTGAAGCAGAGAGCATTAATTCTTGAGTTAACTTGGGCTTGGAGAATGTCTTTTTTCCTCAACCTAACCTCTGAGTTGTGCTCAACAGGAATACATTTGCTCCATTTTTTCCCGAGGGTGGGGGGGAGATGAAGTTTCTGTTTTTAATCTAACTAGCATCTTTAAAGTGTCAACAGTTTACTCTTCTTAATTTTCTGAAGATTGCAAGAGCCTATGAATGTGAAAAGACAAAAAAACAACAGTTACCTTTTGTGGTAAATGGAAACAAAGATATTATTCTGAAGCAACAGTCCATACTTGTAGTCCTTGGAGCACTTGCTGATGGTTTATGGTCTGTTGGAATAGGCTGGTCTTTTATTCTTATTTCCAACCAATAAATTACAGTAGAAGCAGTTAAGGTACATGGAGTACTTTCCTACTTTTATTTTCCAGTGGAAACAACTGCTGCAGTCATGTGATTATGCATGGAAGGAGTTGGTCACTGCAGTTGTGAATAGGAAGGGAAATAGTTCATGGGGAGATGGGGAATTTTTGTATTAAAATGTGGTCCCTCCTGAGGAAATATCAAAGAAACCCTGATCTAAGTATTGGAGAAATTCATAAATTTATAGACACTTAACTTTTTGGTATACAGTCCCCTATGATGGGGTGGACTAGGCCCAGAAGTCCCCTGCTGGAGGCCTCAGGGTCTTGCCATATTTGCAGGAAAAGAGTAGTAGGGGAGTCCTCCAATCTGCATAGAGAGGTTGTGTAGGACATGGCCAATCAGGAGGAAGTTGCAACGGGCTAGCCAATCAGAGGATTGCATAAAAGTAGTTGCAGTGCAGACCAGAGTCAGTTGCTGCTTGGAGCCTGAGATGTGAAGTGGTGCTTCTAGTGGGCTGAAGGACTGCAGCACCATGGACAGCTCAGTGCTGGCAGGGACAAAGAGAGCAAGAGGACTCCTGGCTGACTGCTGGATATAGAAGAGGCCTGAGGTAAGGGTGAGGCGTTGCTGAAGGTTGGGGCCATGGGGAAGTGGTCCAGGGAAATGAAAGCAGTTTAGTTAAAGGGACATAGTGGCATGTGGCTGCTATTCTTAGGGTTCCTTGGCTGGGACCTGGAATAGTGGGCAGGCCTGGGTTCCTCCTAAAGGATTGCAAGTGGACAGTGATAACCCCCAGAAGGGAATCTGAACTGTTAAGAGGCCCATCTGGAGAGCTGGGCCCAGACCAGACCAGACTGGGTGAATAATCTCCAGGGATGAAGCCATGGGGGCATGCCCCCTACCAGGGCCAGGAGCACTTAAAGATTTTATTGGACTAATACCCCCAGAATGGATCTGTTTGAGTCGTGTTCCATACAGACTGTATGTGACTTGGCCAGAGGACTGAGTCACTAGAAACCTCCAGAGAAACTGCCAGAAAGGATCACCACAGACTGAAAGAGGTTCAGACACAAACCAAAACAAGGAGGCACTTTTGAGAGTTGGGTGCCACCCCATTACATCCCCATTAAACTACACAGATAAAAAAGAGGATTCTTTCTTTTAATTAACAGTTAATTAGTGTTGTAAAATAAAAATACTTGCTCAAATTCATTATAATATTGAAGCCACCTTACATAAAGATGTATTGTTTGTCAGATGTTGTTCCAGCAGATGTAAGAAGCTGACGATACAGTACTACAGAAGGAACCATTTCTCTGGGGATTGTGTCAGACATGCGTTAGTAAAAAATAAATGGCCAAACTGATCTATTTGTAGTAATATTAGCACTTGCTATAGTGTTTAAATTACTTACCAGCCATATTTGATGGGGCAATTTGATGAGAGAAAAGCTTTTTGATAAGAGAACAAAATAAGTTTTCAAGACTAGCTATAAATGCAGAAATCACAATTACAGCTGGCCTAAGGGTGAGAAAATTACTTAGGCTCTGATTCAGCAAAATATTTAAGGATGTGCCTAACTTTAAGTGAGTAGATTCATGGACATGCTTAAGTGACTTGCTGAATCAGGGCCATATCAACAAATTATTTGACCTGTTAAATGCAGGATTTTTTTAAAGTATCAGTATCTTTGACAAATTTCATGAAATTAATTAATGTTTTATATGATTAAGTCATTGACATCTTCCTGCAATGCAACCAAATGTAATCCAGCAAGCATAGTACAAGTCTCATTGTACTGGGAGAGGAGTGATGAAGCGGGGGGTGAGGGAGTCTCTATTTTATCTGTATTCGTTTTCTGAAAATGAACATGAAACTGCAAGAATCTTTCACTTCTGTCCTTGCAATTATTTTTCTTTAGCATACCCAGCATGGGTTACATTCCCCAGCAAGGAATATATTTCTCCATACTTTTTAATAGAGAAAAATGAAAGAGAAACTGGAAAAAGGAGACAGTGAAAGAAGATACAGCGACAACTAAACAGGAATGATCTACTATAGCTGTACATGTATATGCCCTTTAAGGTTATAAAAATCACATCTCTCTGATGCAATATGTATCTGATTAGCAAAAAGGCAGAATTGTTTGTTGGGTTTTTGCATCTCTATCAAATAGCAAGGCTATATTTTTAACTACTAAGTTAAAAATATAGCCTTGTTATTTGATAGAGATTGTGTGATCTGAACTGGAATCTAAAACTTGAAATAAGGGATTAAGATTAAATAAAGCACAGATTTAACCTTACCAAATGGCTCAAAATAAATCTGAGGGCCCTTCAAAAGAATTCAAAATCCCACATCCCACCACTGAAATCTCTTGATTTGTGTGCTTTTCAGATCAGATTCTGATGCATAGACTTCATATTCAGACTTCAGTGAACACCAAAATTCACATTTTATTTGATCAATCTTTTATTTCTGTTAAACTTCATTACAGTACATTGTGTGAGCTGAGCTCTGTACTGCTAATATTTTTTTTATTTGTTTTACTTTATTTCTTTTAAATTTGCATTTTACAGAAATGTAGCCTTTCAAGACAAAAACAAGTAATACAATATATGTTCAGATACAATTCATATACAAAGATAGAACCAATAAAGTAACAATTGGAATGTGATCTATCTTAGTTGTGACAGTATTTCTATTATCTGCACATCTGATCTCTGTTATATCAAGAAATATGATCCCTGCCTTTGATTGGTTCTCCCTCTGTAAAAAGATAAGCAAAACAATTGTTCAACAAATCAGCCAAGCCTTTGATTTACCTCTTTCCAACTTTATAATTTTAATGGACCAATTTTCTCTTTTATCTTCAGTCTAGTGTGAATATATGTGGAGAAACATTTACTATTAACTGAATTGAGGAGCGATTTTCAGCTTTCATTTTTTTTTCTGACTCAAATTCTCCTTTTCCTATTTGTCTGCTCACTTTCAAAGCAGGCTTTCCCATGCCTGCCTAGCACACTGTATATTTTTACAGCTGTACTTTTATACTTGATGGGAAGATCAAAAAGCTTTGCTAACCGGAAATTAAGGTTGAAAACACATCTATCTCTTCCACAAAAATACTCTCAGGAGACTCACTGTCATTTTTATTTTATTTTTAACCAAGAAACCCCACAAATGCTGGAAAGTTAGCATTCTACTACACATGCCCCTTTCCCCTCACCATCCATTCCACCGCCACCTATATATCTTTCTCATCACATCAGTGCTTCAGAGGTGTTTATACAGAGTAATCTCAGTAAGTGTCCCTGTTTTTCTTCCTTCCAGGTGTAAGATAAGTAACTTGATTATTTTACAGGAGGAGTTGTTTATGTGAGTGTCAGAGACAAGGTAACTTGTGTATCTATATTTGAGGAAATAAATGAGGAAAAACTAAGTCAAACAATGAATGTTGCACTTAATGTCCTGTTGAAAGAGATGGCATCTGTGATGATTTCATAAGAGCTCTAACTCCTGTGAAAGTTTTGTCTTCTGCAAATTGTGTTGACAGCTTCACTTTTTGCAGTGAAATATAGGTGTGTGATGGAGGAAGAGGTGACTCTCAGGTAGCTAGGGTCTATTCCATGGAGGACTTTGAATATCAAGACACAGACTTTGAATTGAATTTGCAAACGTACCCTGGGGAGCCAGTCAACCTTCCATCTCCCCTGCTTTATTCGTTTCATACCATCTTCAGCAGCTGTGATATTTTTGGATCCATGAGCTTCAATAATAGCTGTCAGAAGTCATCATTCTATAGCAGGGATACCCCACATTTTGAAAACTACTGCAATTGTACAGCCAACATATCACAACTAACTTCCTATCTTTCTGTCACCATTTTTTCCCCATAAGGGCTTTAAGAAGAATACAGTCACTAGCTACAGATATTTTAAATTTGGGGAAGACTTTGTGTGCTGTATAGTTTGTATGTGGAGTTTTGGAAAAAATGAACCACAAGGATATTGCTATGTACATGCCTCTAATACAAATGATAATACTTTGCTATCAAGCTAAGCTTTGATCAATCCATGTAATTGCGATAACATTGTCATCTTGGCCTAAGGGGTTTGATAAATAGAGTCACTGCTCTGGATCCAAAAATGATTCACAAATATCTTAACAGTCACTCTACTGTTATCTGCTAAGTCATATTATTTGTTGTTTGTGACTATTTGATTACTGCTGCTTCATTCATGAAAACATTCATAAATCCTTAGCATTACACATCTTAGCATGAATAAATCTTATCAAAACACATCTTAGCATGATCTGTCCAGACTTCATTCAAGTTGTGTAGTGTTTGCTTTTTGCTGTTCATTATTCTCCTGTTTTTTAAAAAAGTTTGTCATCCAATCAGGGAGTAGGGTGACCAGATGTCCCGATTTTATAGGGAAAATCCTGATATTTGGGGCTTTTTCTTATAAAGGCATTGGTTATTCCCCCACCTCATCCTGATTTTTCACATTTGCTATCTGGTCACCCTATCAGGGAGTAAAAATAACAGTCTGATTGATGGGACATATCACACTCCATGAGCAGTCAGTGAGTCAAAGTAAATATTTTGAAGAACACATAGTCTGGAATTTTTTGACAAACTAGTCACTCTGTACTGTGAATAATGAATACATTAGAAGAAACAGGGTATGTTTTCAAATTCTTTATAAACAGAAATCATTAAATTCGTCCATCAATTCATCCCTAATGAATAAGTTAACTGCTTGTAGTAATCACCCTTCTTAATTGTTGGCATATGGAATCTTTGAAATGAGTTGCCATCAGAATGCTATTTATCTATTTAGAGAATGTCAAATAACATTTTTTTCTGTGGACTGTGTAGGGAAGCAAATCCAGATAGTTGCTACAACTGCTGTATGCTCGGAATAATGGATTTGGGCATTTTTCTGGTCACTGATAAGATGCACCCATTAATGTCTGTGAAGGATGGGTATAGCTGTTTCAGAGTTTTAGGTTCTCTGGTTGACACTGAAGATTGTTTGAATGATTCTCACTGTGCTTTACCAGGCATTCACTTTATATATATATATACATAAATATATATATGTATAATTAGGATGTGGAACTTTAATTTTGACTGCCCAGACTTTCTAGCATTTGTTGGATACTCTTTTTTTTGTTATTTAGAGAACTTTGTAGTTATCTGAACAAGTTTTTGACTGATGTAAATGATGGCTTCTTTGAACTCTAACTCTCCAAGTAAATAGAAAAGGAGTACTTGTGGCACCTTAGAGACTAACAAATTTATTAGAGCATAACCTTTTGTGAGCTACAGCTCATTTCTTCGGTTGCATACAGTGGAAAATATAGTGGGGAGATTTTATATACACAGAGAACCTGAAACAATGGGTGTTACCATACAGTCTGTAACAAGAGTGATCAGGGAAGGTTACATTCTTAGGGAAGGTTTCAGAGTAGCAGCCGTGTTAGGCTGTATTCGCAAAAAGAAAAGCAGTACTTGTGGTACCTTAGAGACTAACAAATTTATTAGAGCATAAGCTTTCGTGAGCTACAGCTGTAGCTCACGAAAGTTTATGCTCTAATAAATTTGTTAGTCTCTAAGGTGCCACAAGTACTGCTATTCTTAGGGAAGTGATTACTCTTGTTTTTTTTTGTATCTTTTTACGGATACAGACTAACGTGGCTGCTACTCTGAAACCTGTCTCCAAGTTAATGTCCCCCCTACAGCCCACTAGGAATTTTCTTGAGTTAAAAAAAAAGTTTAAAGAAAGTATCTTTCAGAATTGCTCAATGCCAGGAGACCCAAAGGGACCTGCAGGGTGTGCATGGGTAGACTTTCCCTCCTCTCCCCTCGCAGAGATTCTGAGTTCTGCAGGAAAGAGCTCTCCACTCTGGCTCTCACCCTGACTCTTTCTGTGTCCCCAATGGTTTCCCTATCCCTCATTTTCCCCCTTGCAGAGCAATAGAGCTACTCAGAGATGTTCCTCTGCTCCTCTGTCTCTTCCTATAGAACATGTGAGTTATTTTCACAAACCTTGTCTCCCTTTCTGTAGGACAGAATCTCCAGTTTCCTCAACCTCCCCGCCCCCTTCCCCCCCCACACACTTCCCTTCTAGACTTCCTGTCTTCCACAGGAGAGAGGCTCCCTCCCATGGCTCACTTGTTAGTGTGCATCAATATAGCATATGCACTTGTCACGCATGCTTTATAATATATAACGTTCTTAGAAAATATGCCTTGGGATTTTTATTTTTCATACAGAGCCCAGAACTTAGACTTCAGGATTTCATCCTTAAATCTCCCATACAGCCAGCTTCATGGGCCTCAGATTATCTGTTTTAGAGGAATGAAGGGCTGATGCCCAAACTACTGAAATACATCCCTCTAGCTATCACCAGTTATCCTGCCTCAAGTGGCTCTTTTTGTAGGACTAATTCTAAAATAGCCTCTTTTCGATAAGGCTGATTCACAACTGCACAGGAAGCCAAACCAGCACCACTTATAGAATCATCCTATTTACCTTTATCTTTTCAAAATTACTTAAATGTGACTTCTTTACCAGGCTGTTACTTGCAGCAGAATTATTATTACTGGTTTAATTTCTCCAAGCGTCCTATAGGTTACTAGAAGTACCAACAAATAAAACAAATTGACAGTCCTTAATTTCTATCCATCATATCTGTTATTTCAACCAAAATGATGTGTCTCTGCAGAGACTCTGCCATACTTCACTGTGTATGTCTCCTGCTTGGCACCCCATCTCGCCAATAAATTTAAACCCCCCAATGAATTTCCAGCTCAGTGTGTCTGTCATTCGAATATTAATCTCCCACACCGCTTACCTTTGAAAACATGAAAAAAAGATGAAAGGGAGAGAGAGATATTAGAATTCTTTTTAATATATTATGCTTTGCCACACCAGCATAAGGCTCATAGTTTTACTGGTGTCCTTTGTGATGAAACAGAATCATATTTTCAACTCTCCTTGTTTCATGAAACTTTCCACAGTTATCTGCCTTAGGGATTTTGTTCAATTTTATTAAAAAAACCTGTTTTGCTTTCATTCATGATTTTCATTTTTCCGAGTTGCACAGTGCCAGCTGCAGAGATGATCCACAATTTTGGAGAGTTCATTGCTGAGATGCTACAACTGTGGGGTTCCCAGACAATGGTGCTTGGTGGCCTCAGTTCTGCAAAGTACTTAAGCGTGTGCCTAATTGGGAACACATGAGTAATCCTACTGAAGTCAAAGGGCCTACTCAATGCTTGGGATTAGGCACCTGCATAAACCTCTTGCTGACTATTGGCAAAATGCCTCCACAGTTGACTTTATACAGAAAAAGATCAACAAATGTCAGTGAAGTAAAGCTGTATTTTTTTTTCTATCAAAGAGGTGTTGTTGTTGCTTTTTCCTTGGGTAACTTTTTTCACAGACAGAACATAAGCTTCTGTTATTGCTGTGTGAAGTTGAGAGGTAGGATTAGTGTTTGAAACTGCTTACACTTTTTGCAGATAATCTGTCATAGACACACATGCACATTTGAGGCTGATTCATTTTTTTCTTCACAGACAAACATTGTTGAAATATTTTCATCACCTTTTCCTTGACGTGCTGTGGAAAAGGTTGCACCTACATTCATTTGTTCTAGCATCTGTAGAACACACATTTCCAAACTTCTAGCAATCCATATACAGTTACTTCTTAATGTGATTTCTACAGTTTTGGCCAGTAAAATCAATGGCTTGTACCTCTAAACTATACTTTTCCATTCATATTCCTAGTGGCTTTTTAGAAAGACACAATACCTCCATATTGTTTATTATTTGTATTATCATCAGGAGAAGAGCCCCATACGCTAGGCTCCATACAAATGGTGCCAGATATGATCCTTGCCTTGGGGAGCTTACAATTTAAGGAGACAGTTAAGTGGCCATTGCGATTTTATTCAGCAGACAGTTCTGACATGATACTGACTGGCCCTGCACTTTGAGGGGCGATTTGCACCACCAGAGATAATACCAGTGGCACTTGATCTACAAGTAGGCCAAGTCCCTTTGGTTTTGCCACATGATGATGATTGTACTTGAAGGTGAACACAGGATATGTCTACATTGCAATCAGAGGTGTGATTACAGCTCAGTGAGGTATACCCATGCTATCTTTAATAATCTAGCAACATGGACCCAGCTGTGGGCTAGGAATGTGAACCCAGAGTTTGGGGCAGACTTATACAGCCCTTACTGCAGCCCATGCCACTGTATCTTCACTCCTATTTTTTACCTGTGTAAGCAAGACTAAAACTAGTGCAGGTATGTCTCCTTGAGCTGAGCTCACATCTCCAACTGCAGTGTAGACATATCTCACAGGGGAAATAGAAGTGCAATTGTCCTTGGCCCTTGCAGTAGACTTGCAATTTAGAGAAGGCTCTTTTTTCCCTCCTGCATATCCATAAGCACTCACACAAGTCAATTTCTAAACTTGGGCCATTTAAAATAAGTGACAGATTTAGGGCCATTACAGCCATCCCCAAAGTGAATATGCACTGGGGGACAGCAACAATGTACCCACAACTAATATGCATTGCTCTTTCTAAATTATCAGTGGGTTTTGGTCTATCAGGATGGTTATCAGTGGAAAGTTAATTTCAGCAAAATTGTTATTTCCCAGTTGTGCTTGCTTTGTTTCTTATTTTTAATTTATTTCCATTTATGTCTCCATTTAGATAGAAAACCCTTCAGAGTTGGATCCATGTTTGCATATGTTACATAAACAGCTATGCCTTCTGTTTTATCTATGCAGTCCCATTGTCAATGCAAAGCAGCTACACTACCTGCAAGTGATCTACTCTTCAATTTGTATGCTACAGGCAAAATGAACTAGAACATATGAGCAGTATCAGAAGTTTTTCTTTCTGAATTCTTGATTTTTAAATAACTCTTTATCGAAGTTACAAGTTAAATATTTTTTATGTTCTGGGCAAAAAACAAGAATAATAATGTTTATTATATTGCAGCTATATATGACATTAGCAAAGTAGCACTGAAAGTCTTGAAGAAACACAAATCACATCACTGAGACTACACTATTTGTGCTACTATAGTTAAGGATCTGTCAGCTTTTTCATTATACATGCCATTGTTCAGACATTTATATCCGATGAGAAGTCTTTATAGCTTGAATCTTTGGATACAAGTTTTTGGCCTGTGAAGTTTTTTTGGGTTTTTTTTTTTGGCTGTGAAATAAATCTTTGTTTTAAAGTTATAAAGAAAAATATTGCTGTGTAGTCATTGACCTTCTTATGTTGTTATAATGGCACTATACCTGTTGTACAATCCAATTAGTGAGAAAAAGGCTCTTTGAAAGAAATCAAGAGGCAGTTGTAACAAGTAGATTAGTACTTGTTAAGGTGGCCTTCTGTACTTGTCTGTCAGCCAAGGGCTAGTTCCGAGGTGCTGAGGCTACTATTCTTCATCTTGCTCACTCTCTGACTGTTTCTGATCCTCTCATTTTTAAAGAGCCAAAGTCCCATGGAGTCCAGTAAAATAATTGTATGTGCTTTCCATATAAAAGAGCAAGCACTAACAGGTTATTTTCATTGACTACTTCACTGAGTTATATTACTAGCTTAAAGAGCCCTTCCGTGATATCCTCCTTGTCTGTGTATCATTTGCCTGCACCTATTCCCTATCCGGCTTTCACTCAGAAATAACTAGCACTGTGGTCGCTTCATTACTTTTCTCACAGAAGAAAAATCATGATAGGATTCATCCATATACGTGCAACACATATAATGTATTGTAACCGATATGGTAACTTCCAACAGTATCCTGGAAATAAACTTATTTATTAAGTTTATGTATTATCAAGGGCTGGGATTGTATGTAAACTCTCTGGGGGGAGATGTGACCAATATAAGAACTGGTCCAAAAGACTATATTGAAAATAGGTCAGGCAAGTATGAACTTTGGGACAATAAGCGTTAAGTGGATATCCTGTGGAATCCCTAAGGAGAAGTTAATGCAAATTCCCCAACTCCATTTATTCAAAACCTTGAAGCTATACCCTGAGTTGAGGGTCACTGTCTGTTGAAGATCAAAAGTGTGAGCTGTATAAAGAAACAGCTGATCTGCCCAGGTTTTGTTCTAGGTCTAAGATGGATATGAATTTGCAACTATGGGGAAAACCTAGTTTTGAAGGACAAAAGCCAGGAGGTCAGGGTTGTGCTGCGGGGGAGGGGGGAGGGAAGAAGATACTTTATTCCCCAGAAACAATGATATGCATGGTGATTCTGGGCCGACATTTATTTTGGGGGACCTCAGATACCCATTCCTAACATGGCTCATGAAGTTGTACTCTGACATCACCGACCCAAGAAAAAGGGAATTCAGGTATAGACTGAGTAGCTGCAGAATGGTGGTGGAGTGTGCCTTTGGGCATCTGAAAGATCACTGGTGATGCCTGCAGTACAGACTTATTTGGATGCCAGTGTAGCCAATGAGGTTTGCAGTATTGTGGTGTGCTGTGCCTTGCACAATGTAGGTGAGCCAAAGGAGAATACTTGCAGGGCAAGTGGGCACAGGACAGATCTTCTTTCCATAGCCTGAATAAGCAGCAGGATCCCACTCTGTGTTCACTGCTCCTAGTTCCCTGTGTGCAAGAGGTATTTGTGATGCTCTTTGCTTGCACGCTGTAGCTCAGCATGGAGTAAGAAGGTGACTTTGGTCTGTGCCAAGGGACACTATTGTGATGCTATGGTGGTGCTAGGAAAGCTCAATACAGAACTGCCACATACATGTGTTGTGACATACCTCAGTGTGTTTTGAACCCCTGCAGACAACTTTAATGTATCAATTGAAAGCAGATAATTGTTTGATGGTCCTGCGGCCATGATTTTGTGCTGCAGAGAGTGTATATGCATTGTAATACCATCACTGAGCAATGTTTTTGTTATAGGCTAACAGCTATGTTTCAAGGTGCTTTATGGGGAATACTGTGGGGCATGTCTCCTTGCCCTTCTCCTCCCCATCACCCTGACAAGGAAAGAACAGCTGTGAAATATTATGTGGGGAGCAAACAGGGACATCTTCTGTGTGGGGATTGGGGGATGAACACTGGTTCATCTACAGAGACTGGATCAAGCTCATTATTCCCCTCCAGCATGCTGAGGGGATCCACTCTGAGGGGTTTCAGGTGCCAGCAGAGCACAAGAAAGCTGCTGTAAAAAGGGTAAGATACCACTTGATAAATGGTTGCACTGTTTACAGTGCATCAAAGGGCCATTTGGGGTGGCGTTCGGTCCCTTTCAGGGGTTACGTTACTGGTTACTTATTTCTTCTTTGAAGGCTGGCTATCATTTGGGGAACATAAACGTGATCAAGGTACTGAGATGGAAAAAAGAAATGGTTTTCCAGGCCTGTGGAGGACACCCAGCCACCTATGCCAGAGAAGTTTCTGCTAATGGTCACCCCTCTACATATTGCTAAATGGAGTTATTTGGTGGCCTGTGAAGGTGAATCAAATACATTTACCCTGCTGTTAAACCTGAAGAACCAGATTCAATTTCTGCTGCACCAAAATTTTGTTGAATTATGCTTACAGAACTGAGAGGCAAGTTGAGAGGAAAATGACTGTTTTAAGTTAGCAGCTGGAGCTCCCATAGAAAAGGAACAGAGAACCACAGTAAACCTCTACCAACCCACTAACTCCCACTGCACAGGCAGCAAGTTCAGCCCCTGCATCCAGGGATCAACGTTAAAAGGGACAGGGAAACAGCATCTCACCACAACTTCCCTGAACTTTTGGATTAACGCTCCAAGCCATTTATCCTTCCACTGCTATGAGACACAGCACCGTGTTTGTGGAATTGCTGGAGTGGGTGCTTCACCCACCCCCACTTCTCCTGGCTTCTGAAGAGTAGCTCAGCCTGGACAGAGGACAGACACTAGGGACTGTAAATGGTAATAAACTTTTGAAATGGTCACGGAGAATGGAGTGCTATGATATTCCTTGCACCACCAAACAGTTCCCTTTCCCTGGCCGACCCTAGGAGTACGCACACACAAGCAACTTAGCACCCTCACCCTCATTCTGCATGGCTCCCACTAACAAGCAGAAGGAAAGATGGGGGAAGGAGGGGTGGTGTTGGGTCTGTGCACAAATATAAATATCATAAACCTGTTCTTTCCTCACCAGGACCCTTTCAAAACCCACCAGATCACTTTCTCCCTCCACACCCTCTGGTTTGGATGTCCCAGGGAGGGTTGCTGTCAGAGTGCTGGCTGAGAAGTGCACAGACCCTGAAGCATAGTAACTGCTCATTAATAATCTGCTACAGCTTCTGCTAAGTGCTCTTCAGTAAAAATGGGGCAGTTGGGTTTTACACACTATTTATTTTTAGTATCATTAATTTGTAGTGCAGTAGTGTCAAGTAGGGCTCAACAATAGGCCAAGACCCCCCTGGTGCTAGTCACTGCACGAACACAAAAAAAAAAGTGCTGAGAAGTTTACACTCTAAGTAATACAAGTACAAGTAAAGCAGAAATATTTCTATTTTTAGGATGTTAATAGAGTAACACTAAGGATTAATTAGGTCAACTAAGTGCCTAAAAAAATCAAAATCCTGAATGTTTAGATTTAGTTTAAACAGATACATAACTTCCTCCGAATCTATCAAGGATTTTGCTATATTTTGAAATGGGTTATCATTTAAAGGCTAGAACCTGCTCTCCCTACTTAGAGAAAACAGCTATTGCTGCCTGTAGCAAGGAGGCGTGGCCTCCCTCAGAGAGGGCCCATAGCATGCCCCTGATGGGCAGAACCAGGAAAGCCACGTCCACCCTGCCAGAAGCAGAAGGGCAGGAGAGGAAGTGGAAGTACAAAAGGTGGGCCCTGCAGCTGGAGCCACCAAGACAGACAGATGCACTCCACTGGCTTCTGGAACCTGCAGAGGAACTCTGTAGTGCTGAGGACTGGCCAGATCTCCCTGGGCCGCCAGCTGACCAAAACACCAAGCAGCTTATGGGGCTGCCAGCTGAGGACTGGCTGGAGCTCCCCCACAGATGACCCCCACAGTATTGAGGTACCAAAGCCCTCAATGTAGGTAATAGCCATGGGGAACTAGATGACCGTCTGGTTCAGTATTGGCCTAATACAAGGTCAGTGTGTTGTGAGCAGATCCCCACTAACCCAGTGGCAGACCACTATGCAAGTGTTAGGGCCCTGGCCTGGCCCATGTCCCCCTACCCCCTGTCACCCCACCCCTGGAGTAGCATCCTCCCTATATTATACCAGGAGGCCTGTGTTAGTCTGCCAACTGCTGAACTAGGATGCTAGATAGTGCTGGCGCACATTCCTTCCTGGTCCCCTAGACTCTGCTGATACACATCTTTCCTTGAACTCCTAGACTGTTCTGGTGCTTACTCTTTCCTGAGCCTTTAGATTTTGTTGGTGCTCATCCTTACCTGGAGCTCATAGACTGCTTAGCCACTCTTCCCTGATTGCAGGCCAGAGCCTACTAATTGTGTGTTGCCCAGCACTGACTGAGGGCTCGGGGCTCATAGACTGACATAGTGTTCTGCCTAGTCATAGGGCTGTAGCACTAGGTACAGCTAATTCCTCCCTTTGAGTTCACCTTTACGAGTATGCAACAGCAAGAGGCATGGCCTCCCTCAGAGACTGACAGGGAGGGATGGCCACATAGCCTACAATGCCAAACTACAGTAGCAGTGATTTTATTTCAGAGTAGCAGCCGTGTTAGTCTATATTCGCAAAAAGAAAAGGAGTACTTGTGGCACCTTAGAGACTAACAAATTTATTTGAGCATAAGCTTTCGTGAGCTACAGCTCACTTCATCGAATGCATCTGATGAAGTGAGCTGTAGCTCACAAAAGCTTATGCTCAAATAAATTTGTTAGTCTCTAAGGTGCCACAAGTACTCCTTTTCTTTTAGTGATTTTATTGTTTTTAATTGACATACTACTAGAGTACCTGACTTAAGTATACTTTCTTTCAGCAATAATAATAGTTTTATAGCCAGTACTTTTGCACAGTTGTTACGCCTTCAAAATGCAATTTAAATGAAAATCAATCATCAGGAAGTGTCACTCTTTTTGTTGACATACTACAACCCACAGAAATTACTTAGTGTCTTGCCTATTCAACTTGTAATTAAAATGTCCAGAAACCTAATTCTCTCAAATGAAAAGGGACAGAAGCCAAATTTTGTGTTATTGCTTTCTTTAGTAAAATTTATGCTTTGTCCTTTTTCTTTGTTTCAATTATCACAAGTTAATAAGAATCTATCAACAAAACATTAGTAATTAAATTTTACACTTATTTTTATGATGTACAACAATGAAAGTTTTATGGCAATCAAATTTGCAATTAGTGGTGGGCGGTGTGCTGCCAATTGTTATTTAAATTAGGATTGTTCCAAGATTGTTCAATACTCTTGAGTGGGTGTTCAGTGCTGTAAATATTGAGTGGATTCTGGTTTAATTAATTAATGCCACTTTTATGTGATTTCTAATACATTTTTTCTTTACACCAGAATCGGAAGGCATGGCACAACAGATAAGACTAGAAAAATCTCCTCTGAGGCATGATAAGACTTGTGCTTAGCTAGTAATAATAATACTTTGCACATCTACAGTGCCTTTCATCTTAAATAATTTTTGTAGGCATTGTTCAATTAAGTCCCCCAATACACCCACAGGAAGCATGGGGAGCAACAGTACTTCTTTGATCCCAGAATGGGGACAAACTAGTAAGTCACAGAGCTCTTAAAAATGATGGAGAATCAGAGAATTTCTGACTTCTATAAATAGCAAGAGTGCAGTTTTGTAATGCTATCTACTTGACATTAGTGTGTTAACATCTGTGAAAGTGAATAAAGGGCTGATGATAACTACAATCAACATTGACCAAACTGATTCCAATTTCCTCTGAGCCCAACAGCTATACAGAAGATCTGGCCTCTCAGGGATCACTTCTCTGTACACAGCTAAACATGCCTAGAGAGCCATTGAGCTCCATAAGCTTACTTTGGCCCAAGCAGCACTGAAATTGTCAGCATTAATTTTCAGAGTTGACATTCCACTGAGATGAATGGAGAGGTATCCATCTCCATCTCATCTGAAAACAGAAGGGGTAAAACTATAGGTCCTGCTTTTCAATAAGCTTGTAGGTATGCATTTGCATGTGCACAAATACACATCCATTTTATGCATGAACTACTGGATGTGCACATGGAAATCCCCATACATGTATAGACAATCAACTGCTTTGCTGAAGTGTGACATTGTTCTGACACTTGAATTATGGGATCCTGGAGGGAAGACGTAAACCGTTTTCAAAACTGCTCTCCTGGCTTAAGTGCTTCAGTGTTAATGTCATTTTATTAGGCTAGATTGTGCTTTTGTTTTACCTGGCCAAACAGGGGGAGGGAGGATTACGTTTCCCAGCCCACATTCCCCTGCTGGGTCAACTAAGGCTGGGGTTTGGTTAGTGAGAAGCATAGGCCCTCCTCTGTGACAAGTGGATGTGGAGGATGCAGGGAAGGATAGGAAGTGGGGTGGAGACTTGGGTCTGAATACCCACTCACTCATCTGGTGTGAGGGGGAGTTTTTCAAGGTTTCAAACCCTTCTCTGAATAGCTGCGATATCTTACCTTAGCCCTCAGAATAAGAAGACGACTTAAGCCTCAGATGGGGCCCTTCAAAGGCTATGTGGCACAATGCAGTTTTTGTATCACCATTTGCTCTCGAATGTGTCTATGTGCAGTCTAGCGTATTGTTTCATCTGTAAATGTTGTAGTTCTTTACTGAGTATTACATTAAGACAGATGCCTTTTTGCTTTACAGTCTGTTACAGCTGCCTCACAGGTAGTTGACTTAGGGGTTTAAGAAATGCCAAATCGTCTGTGCCATGTTGAGCTATAGGGGCCTGCAGTCAACAGGGAATGAACACTTATGGCATGCCAACATTATGACATATATGACAACTCCTATATTTACAAACAGATCTCAACCTGAACAATATAAACAAAATCACTACCATGTGCAACTAGCATGTCTGCTGACCTTTATCCCTTCTGAGTACAACAGTAAGTGTAATAGGGACAATTTGCTATTCAGATATAGCAGAAATTTTCTGAGACTTCTTGAGAAAAATATAACAGATGTTTTTCGAGCAAAAATATATTAAAACTGCTGTGTCAGAAGATACTAGAATACAGGTTTCGAAATGGAAATGGAATGTTCTAAGATGCATGTCACTCATGTGTTCTATGGCTGTGTTTTCTTCTGGCTTCATATAATAAAGACCAGAAAGCCAAAGATAAAACTTATTTTAAAATATACTGGGTGTTTAGAGACAAGCAAAGGTTTTATTATGTTAAGGATCATTGGATAACAAACATTTCCAATTATGTTTAATATGTATTGCAGATGTTTACATTAAAATTGTAATTTCCTTGGAATCACTGAAACTCTTCATTCTGGTAAATATAATATCTGCTTTAAAAATATTATTTCTATGAGCCTTCTCTTGTCAGTCATGTGTAGCTTACATTTTAGGGAGATAGATGGTAAAACAAGTTGTTTTTCCATCTTTAATTTCTCTGATGCTTCCCTAGAGCTGGTGGGGAAATAGAAACACATTTTGTAAAAATATTTATGATAAATAATCTAAATTGTAAATATTTTGAATAATTTCTGACCAGCTCTCTTCTTAACACTTAACTATGTTAAGTTAAAAGGTTGTTATAAAGAGGAGGGAGAAGAATTGTTCTTCTTAACCTCTGAGGATAGGACAAGAAGCAATAGGCTTAAATTGCAGAAAGGATGGTTTAGGTTGGAATTAGAAAAAAAACTTCCTGTCAGGGTGGTTAAGCACTGGAATAAATTGCCTAGGGAGGTTGTGGAATTTCCATTATTGGAGATTTTTAAGAGCAGGTTAGACAAACACCTGTCAGGGATGGTCTAGGTAATACTTAGTTTTGCCATGAGTGCAGGGGACTGGACTAAATGACCTCTCAAGGTCCCATCTAGTCCTTTGATTCTATGTCTAAACATCACTCCTGTCGGTGATAGTTTGGGGCTCCATTTCTCATACAATGGAAAAATTCTTTTGTCAAGAATACTATGACAATGGAAACTGCTACATTACATTGTGTGAAGTATGTGGGAAATGCTGAGTATCAGATGTTTTAGAAATGTGTGCCAAGTAATGGAAAATAACAGTACAAGAGGCGGGGCTGCGGGTGGCAAGTTGAAGGACAAGGCCAGAAGATTTTGGCTGGACTGAGGACTAAACTTTGGCTGAACTAAGGACTAATGAGATAAGCAGCACCTGAGAGTCTTTACCACCACAAGATAATGGAACCCAAAGATAAGAATGATGAGAACATTGGGTGATAAACAACAGAAAAGGAATAAACAAGTGCTGTATATATATTGCTGTGGGAAGGGAAATAAAGTGCTTTTTACCAGCAACTGTTTCAGTTGTCCTGTAAGCCAGCCTGCTAGCAGCAACAGAAGTAGCTCCCTGCAGTAGCACAGCTTTATCAGACCTACCATCACCCAGCCAGCAATAGCCGGAGCCAGGGAAGTGAGCCCTTGCAGCCCAGCAGCCTCCTGACCTGAGGCTACCTGAATTAATCAGTTGGGAATCATTCTCATCCTGAACTTTGTCTGAAAATTCTCTTTTCAATTTACTTTACTTTATTTGATCCCTCTCCATGGTGACTCTTCCCAGCCCCACCACGGTGCTAGCCCACCCTCCTCTGAACTCTCCTTGAACTCTCCTTGTCACTTTTACCACCTCCATACTCATCTTCTTGATCCATTCTCTTCACCCTCTGCTTCTCTTCTTTCCTCCCTTCCTTTTTCTTTACTCTCACATACTTTGCTTTTCTCCTTCCACCATCTGAGTATAAGCTACAATTTTAATGTATAAACTATACAGAAAGACAAAATAGAACCATTATGAAGCATGCATCAATAATTAAAGCAACCCCGTAATCTAACTATACTATCCCTTGCTATCATTCTCCCCTCACTCCCTCATATGTTGTCTTCAATCCTTGTTTTGTGTCTATACACAAGGCATGATCACACTATCATTTTGGTCAATAAGATTTTTGTCATTAACTTTATTTGGCACATGATCAGTCCCTTTGACTGAAAGCTTTTCAGAGAAGAAATCTTGCCTTATATTTCTTTATGAAGAGCCCTGCACCCTAGCATGCTACAAGAAAAACAAATTAAACAGTCCAGTTCATGGAAGGTTGAACATCATGCACCTGGAGAAGTAGATGTCTTGGGTGTACCTGATATGGAACATCCAAGGAAAGCTTAATTTTTGGCAGGATCAATTCCATTATTGACCAATGCAGCCTTTTAATCCATTGTTTTAAACTGAGGTTCTGCAGTAATGGTTGCTGGGGTTTATGCTGTAGTAAAAGGGTGAAAGACTGGATAAAATAAACTGGAAAGACTGGATAAAATAAACCATAAGATAAGAAAAATACATACCATACTCCATAAATGTGTCACATTTATAAGAAATGTAATGGTTCAAAGAAACTGTATGGAGGAGACTGTAGTTAAAGTAAAATGCAAATCAAGTATGGTTAAAAAAGTGGGTACAGAAGCATCTGCCAATCTTGCCTTTAGGGAATGAGAAAGTATCAATCTTAAATTTTGACTAAACAATTCATTTCACCACGTTCAACTACTATATTTTGGCTCACTACATCACAACTAGAGTCCAGCTCCAGGAAAATGCAATACTCCTATTTCAGGAGCTACAAATACCCAAACTTGTAGAAACATCAGGATTTTAATCTGAGTGAATTGAATTGAGTGATAGCAACATCACATTTGACATTTGCACAAAGGCTCTGATTCTCACTTTACACCACTAGAGCAGACCCCTTTGTCTTTTTGTCTCAATGTCTTGATTCCTTGTATTTCTGATATTCATTTATTTGAAACAGGGTTGTTTCAGTCACATCTGTGTTTTATTTTTAGAGGTCTAAGAGTTGCTAGGACTCACTCCTCCCTTATTTTGGAGTTGTTGCTTAAGGTTCAAGTGTTCAGCTGTGAACTTACCTTAGCCCCTTTGTACCACTAGTGTGGTGTAAAGTGACCTCAACATAAATGAGACTCAGGCTCTACCTTTCCAATTTGGTAGCATTCTACACCTATTTTGCATAGGTGTACATGACTACACAAGGTGCAAAGCAGCAGAGAAGCAAACTGCTAATGTATTGAACCCTGGCCCTGTAAAGACTTATGTGCATGTTTAACTTTAAGTAGAAAAGTAGTCCCATTGAAATCAGAATTCATTGGAACTGCTTATGTGAATCAAGTTAAACATCTGCTTAAGTCATTGCATGATTATAGACACAAAGATTTCAATAACTACAACATATGAAAGATCTATTCAGACCTCCCATCATTTCAAGTACCAAAAGGAGGCTGCAGCACCGCTCAGGTTTGGCCCCTCCATAGATGTAGACTGAGGGGAAGATGGGCCAAATTGGCATTGTGACCTACCTCACTCAAACTTGGCCTATCTGCCCTTCTGTCTCCATCTATGGAAGGCAGATGGGCCAAACCTGAGTGTGCCAGATCACAACTGCCCCTTTTGCCCCCCAGGGCAGCCCTGAATGCAGGAATTTTTCTCCTTTAACTGAGACAAGGGGTTTTGGGGGTCAATGTGGGACAGTCCTGCAAAACGCAGGATAGTTGGGATGCATGCTTAGTCCATATTAGATTAAACTAGCCACAGCTCCCCTTGAAGGCTCCCATTTATGAGAGGGTACTACATGAGATGGTCTAGCTCAGGATCATGGAAGAAAGGAGAGCACCAGAATATGGACCCTGGACTTCACAAAAACAGACTTTGACTCCCACAGGGAACTGATATGAGGGAGGCTAATCTGAAGGGAAAAGGAGTCCAGGGGAGCTGGCTGTATTTTAAAGAAGATTTATTGAGGGTGCAGGAGCAAGCCATCCCAATGTGGAGAAAGAATAGTAAATATGGCAGGCAACCAGCTTGGCTTAACAGAGAAATCTTTGGTGAGCTTAAACACAAAAAGGAAGCTTACAAAAAGTGGAAACTTGGACAGGTGACTGAGGAGTATAAAACTATTGCTCGAACATGCAGGGGTGTAATTAGGAAGGCCAAAGCACAATTGGGTAAAAAGAAGGATTTCTACAGGTATGTTGGCAACAAGAAGAAGGTCAGGGAAAATGTGGGACTCTTAGTTAATGGGGGAATCAACCTACCGACAGAAGATGTGGAAAAAACTGAAGTACTCAATGTTTTTGTTTTTTTTTTGCCTCTTCACAGACAAGGTCAGTTCTCCGACTGCTGCATTAGGCAGCACAGTAAGGGGAGGAGATTAGCAGCCTTCAGTAGTGAAAGAACAGGTTAAGGACTATTTAGAAAAGCCAGACATGCAGAAGTCAATGGGGCCAGAAGCAATGTATCCGAGGGTTCTGAATGAGTTGCCTGATGTGATTGCAGAGCCATTGGCCATTATCTTTAAAAACTCGTGGCAATCGGGGGAGGTCCTGGGTGATTGGGAAAAGGCAAATATAGTGCCCATCTTTAAAAAAGGGAAGAAGGAGAATCCGGAGAACTACAGACCATCCAGCCTCACCTTAGTCTCTGGAAAAATCATGGAGCAGGTCCTCAAGGAATCCATTTTGAAGCACTTGGAGGAGAGGAAGGTGATCAGGAACAGTCAACATGGATTCACCAAGGGCAAGTCATGCTTGACCAACCTGATTGCCTTCTATGATGAGATAACTGGCTCTGTGGATATGGGGAAAGTGGTGGATGTGATATACCTTGACTTTAGCAAAACTTTTGATATGGTCTCCCACAGTATTCTTGCCAGCAATTTAAAGAAGTTTGGATTGGATGAACAGACTATAAGGTGAATAGAAAGCTGGCTAGATTGTCAGGCTCAATGGGTAGTGATCAATGGCTCAATGTCTAGTTGGCAGCCGGTATAAAATGGAGTGCCCCAGGGGTCGGTGCTGGGGCCAGTTTTGTTCAACATCTTCATTAATGATCTGGACAATGGGATGGATTGCAACCTTAGCAAGTTTGCAGATGACACTAAGCTGGCAGGAGAGGTAGATACGCTGGAGGGTAGGGATAGCATCCATAGTGACCTAGACAAATAGGAGAATTGGGCCAAAAGAAATCTGATAAGGTTCAACAAGGACAAGTGCAGAGTCCTGTACTTAGGACGGAAGAATCCCATGCCCTGCTACAGGCTGGGGACTGACTGGCTAGGCAGCAGTTCTGCAGAAAAGTACATGGAGATTACAGTGGATGAGAAGCTGGATATGATTGCTCTTGTTGCCAAGAAGGTTAATGGCGTATTAGGCTGCATTAGTAAGAGCATTGCCAGCAGATCGAGGGAAGTGATTATACCTCTCTGTTCAGATTGGTGAGGCCACATCTGGAGTATTGCATCCAGTTTTGGGCCCCCCACTACAGAAAGGATGTGGACAAATTGGAGAGAGTCCAGCAGAGGGCAATAAAAATGATTAAGGGGCTGGGGCACATGACTTATGAGGAGAGGTTGAGGGAACTGGGCTTATTTAGTTTGCAGAAAAGAGTGAGGCGGGATTTGATAGCAACCTTCAACTACCCGAAGGGGGGTTCCAAAGAGGATGGAGCTTGGCTTTTCTCAGGGTGGCAGATGACAGAACAAGGAGCAATGGTCTCAAGTTGCAGTGAGGGAGGTCTAGGTTGGATATTAGGAAAAAACTATTTTACTAGGAGGGTGGTGAAGTACTGGAATGGGTTACCTAGGGAGGTGGTGGAATCTCCATCCTTAGAGGTTTTTAAGGCCCAGCTTGACAAAGGCCTGGATGGGATGATTTAGTTGGTGTTGGTCCTGCTTTGAGCAGGGGGTTGGACTGGATGACCTGTTGAGTTCTCTTCCAACCCTAACTATCTATGATTCTATGGAAGCTGATAGAACAACAAACTCTATTACATT
Source organism: Dermochelys coriacea (assembly GCF_009764565.3). Lineage (NCBI taxonomy): Eukaryota > Metazoa > Chordata > Testudines > Dermochelyidae > Dermochelys > Dermochelys coriacea. Next base: position 38,062,977 of record NC_050070.1, on the reverse strand, counting down.
TCCAGGCTCTTTCCAGGGCTGGTGGGGAGAGCCCCACCCAGTGTAGGGCTACATACTCCCTCTCTCAGTCCACTTATTCCTACTCCATCCTTATTGGAGGGCAAAAACACACAGAATGATGCACAACCTTGAAAAGAGGTAAGAGAGGTAGTGCAGGCATAGAGGAATCTGCACACAGAAGAGACTGCATCCAGGCATTGATATTGGCACAATCTGGACACTGGTATTTTGTCCAGAGGTGCAGTTATCTGCACTGCTGAACTGACTGTCTATCTTACACATTTTATACCTAATTTTCTTCCTAATGTATCCTTTTATTAGTGTTTCCTTTATTTCTCCTAATGTCCTTCTCACTTTGCATCTGACCTTTAGACAAGCAATTTGCCATAATCATTTCCCTGTCTTGTTATGCTTATCTAACCACTTGCTAATACACTTATTATTTTCCCTTGCTGCCTAGTTTTAAGTTCTCCGAGCTAGTTTTGCTTGATTATCACCCACATGCAAGGCAGGGAAGGGAATGTGATTTATACATTCTGTTACATTGGAAAGAGGTGGTGCCCTGTCCACATAATCAAGTAATAATTCTGAAGAACATAGACAGACTCAAAAGTCAGAAGGGACCATCATGATCATCTAGTCCGCACTCCTGCACATTGCAGGCCATAGAACTTCACTCACCCACTCCGTAATAGCCCCATAATCTCTGGCTGGGTTACTTAAGTCCTCAAATCATGACTTAAAGACATCAAGTTAAAGAGAATCCACCATTTTCACTAGTTTAAACCTGCAAGTGACTCATGCTCATGCTGTAGAGAAAGGCGAAAAACCTCCAGGGTGCCTGCCAATCTTACTAGGGAGAAAATTCCTTCCCGACCACAAATATGGAGATTAGTTAGACCCTGAGCATGTGGGCAAGATCCAGCAGCCAGACACCTGGGAAAGTATTATCTGTAGTAACTCAGAGCCCTCCCCATGTAGTGTCCCATCACCAGCTGTCATAAATATAAAGGGAAGGGTAACCACCTTTCTGTATACAGTGCTATAAAATCCCTCCTGGCCAGAGACAACATCCTTTTACCTGTAAAGGGTTAAGAAGCTCAGCTAACCTGGCTGGCACCTGACCCACAGGACCAATAAGGGGACAAGATACTTTCAAATCTTGGCTGTGGGGGGGAAGGTTTTTGTTTGTGCTTTTTGTTTATGGGGTTGTTCTCTCTTGGGACTGAGAGAGGCCAGACAGAAATCCATCTTCTCCACCCCATCCTAATCCAAGTCTCATAGAATCATAGAATCATAGAATCATAGAATATCAGGGTTGGAAGGGACCCCAGAAGGTCATCTAGTCCAACCCCCTGCTCAAAGCAGGACCAAGTCCCAGTTAAATCATCCCAGCCAGGGCTTTGTCAAGCCTGACCTTAAAAACCTCTAAGGAAGGAGATTCTACCACCTCCCTAGGTAACGCATTCCAGTGTTTCACCACCCTCTTAGTGAAAAAGTTTTTCCTAATATCCAATCTAAACCTCCCCCATTGCAACTTGAGACCATTACTCCTCGTTCTGTCATCTGCTACCATTGAGAACAGTCTAGAGCCATCCTCTTTGAAACCCCCTTTCAGGTAGTTGAAAGCAGCTATCAAATCCCCCCTCATTCTTCTCTTCTGCAGACTAAACAATCCCAGCTCCCTCAGCCTCTCCTCATAAGTCATGTGCTCTAGACCCCTAATCATTTCCGTTGCCCTTCGTTGTACTCTTTCCAATTTATCCACATCCTTCCTGTAGTGTGGGGCCCAAAACTGGACACAGTACTCCAGATGAGGCCTCACCAGTGTCGAATAGAGGGGAACGATCACGTCCCTCGATCTGCTCGCTATGCCCCTACTTATACATCCCAAAATGCCATTGGCCTTCTTGGCAACAAGGGCACACTGCTGACTCATATCCAGTATTGCAACCAGTATAGGTAAACCAGGCAAGGTGGATTAGTTTATCTTTTGTTTTATGTGAATTTCCCTGTGTTAAGAGGGAGGTTTATTCCTGTTTTCTGTAACTTTAAGGTTTTGCCCAGAGGGGGATCCTCTGTGTTTTGAATCTGAATACCCTATAAAGTATTTTCCATCCTGATTTTACAGAGATGATTTTTACTTTTTTTTTAAATAAAATCCTTCTTTTAAGAACCTGACTGATTTTTCCATTGCTCTAAGATCCAGGGGTTTGGGTCTTTAATGATTTTGTAACCAATTGGTTAGGATATTATTCTCAAGCTTCCCCAGGAAAGGGGGTGTGTAGGGCTTGGGGAGATATTTTGTGGGGGGACGACGTCTCCAAGTGGTCTCTTTCCCTGTTCTTTGTTTAAAACGCTTGGTGGTGGCAGCATACTGTTCAAGGACAAGGAAAAGTTTGTACCTTGGGGAAACTTTTAACCTAAGCTGGTAAGAATAAGCTTAGGGAAGTCTTTCATGCGGGTCCCCACATCTGTACCCTAGAGTTCAGAATGGGGAGAGAACCCTGACACTAGCCATTGGAGATATTTGCTGCTAGCAATCTAGATTAGCTACATGCCATTATAGACAGTCTCATAACACCATCCCTGCAATAAACTTATCAAGCTCAGACTAGAAGCCAGATGTTAGTCTCTAAATGCATAACCTTGCACTTTGCACAATTAAATTTTATCCCATTTCTATTACTCCAGTTTACAAAGGTCATCCAGGTCATCTTATATGCAATTATAATAATGCAGTTTTCATTCTTCATTTAGAGAAAGATTGTGTAGCCATTATTTACCTTATTAACTCATACCCGAATAGTCCTGTCAGAAACAGTAGGTTCTTCTATACCAGAAACGATTCAAAATGGGCAAAATTTGCTAGATATTCTAGTGTTTAACTGTATTTACAAAACCTCCTGGAAATAAAATTTATTATTTACTAGAGAAATAATTGAAGAAGTTTGCAATTTTGGCCTCAGTGATATCTTGTAGTAGTGAGTTCCACAGGTTAATTATGTGATGTGTTTTTTTAAAAAAGTATTCCCTTTTATCAGTTTTAAATGCATTGTCTTTTGATATCATTGAATGTCTCCTTGTTTTTATATAATGAGAATGAGTAAATAGGGCCAGCAGCTTTCCTTCTGTATCCCATTATTTAGTATCAAATTTCTTCTTATTCAGCTATTATGTTCCAAACTTTCAAACTTTCTTTATTCCTTTGTTTCATTTTTGTCACCGATCTCTCGATCCCTTGTGTTGCTGCCACACATATTTTTTTGAGGTAGTGTAGTAACAATTACCTGCGTGCCTTATTTTTAGAGAACCAAGAGTCATTAGGACTCTCCCCTTTCATTTCCATTTTTGCTTCAGGTTCAAGTGTTCAGCTGTGAACTCAAAATCAGTTTAAAGATGTGCTGCTGTCACATTGCTTTGTAAAAGAAAATCCCATTGCTGAAAAAAGAGATGCTTGCAAAAATTAAACAAGGCTGTTGACTAAAAGGAGGTGCTGCATAATATTTCACTATAAATAGTGTTAATTACAATGTTTCTTTTCTTGAGAGCCCAGCTGTTGGGCTTGCTTCAGAAATATCTGTCTATGAACTACGAAGCTGAACTAAGTAATACAGTTTTTACTTTTCTGAAAAATTTAAAAGTACATTTAGAAATTAAAAGAATGTAGTGCTTAAGATGCTGGACTGATTATACTGGAGATAGTCATTTCTCTGATCACAAAACAGACACATCACGGGCAGCAGCAGTTCCTATAACTATACAAAGTCCTTTGCATCCATTCTTTTAGAATTCCCTCTAGGAATCAGATGATGGTTCAGAGTTCATGGCTTATTCAGTATTGGGTCTCCCAAGAGAGACTGCCACCTAATGCCAGCTGTGATGGGTGAGCCTGAGGTGTTCATCTGGACCCTGGAATGTAACACTTGTGCATTAGTAGTCTAATGCCACCTGTCACATAGCACATGACTTTGCATTAGCTAAATAAGATAAAATAAACAAATATAACTTCTTTAAAAGTTTCCCGAGATTCTTCCAGAACTACATTCAACCTTGCTCTTAGGAGATAATTGTGAGATAACATTAGGAAGAAAGAAGCCATCCCAGTGATTGCTGCTACTGCTTCTCTGGATGTTCATTTTGTTTGTTTGTTTGTTGGTGTGAATGGAGCCAAACTGGATATACTGTTTGAACATTATATTCTTATACTTCTGTTCACTAAGAAATTCCACTGCTGCTCTTTAGAAAATATTTGTACTAATATGACATGATATTTGTAGCACTATATTTATGGTTATTTCAGCATTTTCATTTAAATCCTTATTATCAGGGGTTCATCTTTTCCTTTTCTGAATTAATTCCAGGTTGAAACTTGGCACATAGGTGCAATACAATGTCTAAACATTTGTGATCATGTTTCCTTCTAGTTAGATGCTGTATTTTAGTCCTCTCTGCTTGCAGAAATGAAGAGCACCTGGATATAAATTATTGATTACCAACGTGGTTTAATTGTTTTGTTTCGAATCTATACCTTCCTGCAATCCTGATCTTTGGGGCTCTCAGAGGCCGATTTGGATCCATAATTAGTGCGAGTAATAATTAGTACAGGAAAACTTCAGACAGAGTGTTTCATATAGAAAACTTTCTAACAATTCTATCCAAAATATATATTTCTATAAGTCAGTGAATACATTCAGTTAATATGGGATCTCCCAAATAAACAGAAAACAATGTTGTTACATATTACTTATTTTTCTTTGCATTCCTCCTGGAATTTACACACATCATAAAAACCATAAGATCTCCTTAGCAGTGTTATTTATTTACATATTTCATATATAAAAGTGAAGGGAGGTTTTCAAAATATTGACCATGATTTTGCCAATACCCTCCAAAATCCACTTTATCCTCTGTTCCAGAAATGACTCATTCATATGATGCTATCCTTACTGTATGTTAAAAATATAGTTCAAAGATGAAATATTCTTGCATTTGCAAAATGTATCTTTGCATATACAGTTGTTTATATGTGTATATTTTCCAAGTACAGTCTAGGTACTGTGTTTGAAAAGTTGGTCTTTAATAATGAAACAGAGAAATTAGATCACCGTATCTGAAATTATTGCATTGCTTTGGAACCAAGCAGAAATGAAATTATGTGAACAACTGTAGGAAATTCTGTATATTTTCAGGTAGTGATACCAGATGAATGTGATAATTGTATTAAGACAAGTACAGCACTTGATAACATTGTACTTTCTATTTAATACTTACATGCAGTATGTTTCAGAATAGCCGTATTAATCTGTATTCACAAAAAAGAAAAGGAGTACTTGTGGCACCTTAGAGACTAACAAATTTATTTGCGCATAAGCTTTCGTGAGCTACAGCTCACTTCATCGGATGCATCCGATGAAGTGAGCTGTAGCTCACGAAAGCTTATGCAATATGTGAATCACATTGATATAAATGAAAAAAATCTTGAAATAACTCTCCTATGAATACAAAATATGTGCATATGGAATTAGTATAGCCTGTAATCTTAAATCCATTACTAGTATATTTGTTCAATTTTCTGTGCCAGATATAGCTTAACATTAGGTTTTATTACATATTTCTGTGTTAGAGTAAAACAGCATAAAACATATTACTGAACCTGATGGAGAATTACTTTGCATATGTGGGTTGCAAAATGTATATTTAGGAATTATCACATCCATATAGTTAAAAATCATTTTTTGAACTACAACTCAAGCAAGAACAGAAAATATTTTGACAATGATAAAAATACAAGAGCGGCCATACTGGCCAGACCAATGGTCCATTTAGCCAGGTATCCTGTTTTCTGAAAGTGACCAACACCAGGTGCTTCAGAGGGAATGAACAGAGCAGGCAATCATCAAATGATCCATCCTCTGTTATTGTCTCCCAGCTTCAGGCAGTCAGAGGCTAGGGACACCCAGAGCATGGAGTGCATCCCTGACCATCTTGGCTAATAGCCATTGATGGATCTATCCTCCATGAACTTACGTAATTTTTTTTTGAACTCCGTTATAGTTTTGACTTTCTCAACATCCTCTGTCAACATATAATTATACAGCAATGTATGAATGATAGAAATGGGAAAAGTATGGTACAGACTTAACACTGTTCAGAGCTTTAATTTTCTAGTTAAGTAGTATGAGATCATTAGCTGAATTAAGAACATTGCCCCTCCAGAGTAAAATAAAATGTGTTTTAAAATTTATGGAGCTGTCTAAAGCAGTTAGTTTATATCCCAAATTAAAATATCATCATCTTGGTTGCCTGAAGTAAATAATCTCTCAAGCATTTTTAATCCAGAGATACATACCAGTCACCATTTTTATTTTAATTGCTCATAAGTCAGCTTCAGGAGCGAAGCACTTACATGTATTTATTTAGCCCAACAAGGTTCTGTGCCCTACGCCTCCTCCCCAGCAAAGCACTTTAGTATGTGCTTAAGTTTAATTCCATTACTTAGAACCACTCATACTTAAAGTCAAGCACATGCTTAGAAGCTCTGCTAGATGGTGGCCAGAATACTTTAGAATGATCAAGGATCCAGCTCTTGCAGTGTAATGGAGGTGCAGGTGCTTAGAACTTCTGCGGAAAAGGACCTAGGGGTGACAGTGGACGAGAAGCTGGATATGAGTCAGCAGTGTGCCCTTGTTGCCAAGAAGGCCAATGGCATTTTGGGATGTATAAGTAGGGGCATAGCGAGCAGATCGAGGGACGTGATCGTTCCCCTCTATTCGACACTGGTGAGGCCTCATCTGGAGTACTGTGTCCAGTTTTGGGCCCCACACTACAGGAAGGATGTGGATAAATTGGAAAGAGTACAACGAAGGGCAACGGAAATGATTAGGGGTCTAGAGCACATGACTTATGAGGAGAGGCTGAGGGAGCTGGGATTGTTTAGTCTGCAGAAGAGAAGAATGAGGGGGGATTTGATAGCTGCTTTCAACTACCTGAAAGGGGGTTTCAAAGAGGATGGCTCTAGACTGTTCTCAATGGTAGCAGATGACAGAACGAGGAGTAATGGTCTCAAGTTGCAATGGGGGAGGTTTAGATTGGATATTAGGAAAAACTTTTTCACTAAGAGGGTGGTGAAACACTGGAATGCGTTACCTAGGGAGGTGGTAGAATCTCCTTCCTTAGAGGTTTTTAAGGTCAGGCTTGACAAAGCCCTGGCTGGGATGATTTAACTGGGACTTGGTCCTGCTTTGAGCGGGGGGTTGGACTAGATGACCTTCTGGGGTCCCTTCCAACCCTGATATTCTATTATTCTATGATTCTATGATTCTATGATTCAGGTTCAAGCCTAGTCAAGGGCTGAATCTCAAGCTACGCTGAGCTCACATCATGCAACTGAGCAAGGTGGAAGAAGACCATTCTAACACCTCTGGTTCTGGGGCTGCCAGGGCCATTTCAGTCCATCTGTAACTCAGAGCAGCCTAAAGTTGGAGCAGCGTGCACGCCATTCCCACCTTTCACACTTCCAACAACACCACAGATTCTCCTTTTCCACCCTGACATTCTCCTACATTGAGGTGGGGTGCAGGCTACATAGAGCCCATTATACCCCATCTCCACCATTGAAAGATTCTCTGATGTCAGGGGATTCCTCAGCTATCCCTTTTGGGCACTGCTTGAGAGGCTAGAATAGGGACCTAGGGATGAGCCCACTGTGTCCAAGAGCAGCTCCATCAGATGGTATGGAAATTGCATAACTCCATGTCCTCCCCACTTTCTGAAACTTTGTATAACCAACACTAAAATGCATCTGACGAAGTGGGTATTCACCCAGGAAAGCTTTTTCTCCAATACGTCTGTTAGTCTATAAGGTGCCACAGGACTCTTTGCCGCTTTTACAGATCCAGACTAACACGGCTACCCA